>NC_064841.1:15060000-17560000 GCF_024166365.1 Elephas maximus indicus | reverse complement strand
ATGAAAAAAGTAAAACTGAGGAACGTCACAGATTGGAGGAGAGTAAGGAGACATGAAAATGAAATGCAACGTGGGATCCTGGATTAGAAAAGGGACGTTAGTTACAAAACCGGCAAATTTTAAATAAGGTCTGTCTGTAGATTAGTTACAAGCCCTGGTGCTGCATTGGTTAAGTGCTTTGTGGGAAGAAAGATGCAGTCTGCTCCTATAAAGATTTGTGGCCTTGGAAACCCTCTGGGGGCAATCCTACTCTGTCCTGAGTTGGGCAGTGGGGTTTCTTTTTTTTTTTTTTTTTGTAGATTAGTTAATACTACTGTATTAACTGGTTTCAATAATTGTGCTGTGGTTGTGTAAGATGTTAGTATTAGGGGCTGCTAGGTGAAGGGTACGTATAGGGTTCTGTACAATCTTTTACAATCTTTCCGTTAAGTCAAATAAAATTATTTCAAAATAAAAAGTTAAAAAAACTAAATGCCAGAGGATCTTCTTAAAATACAGATTCTGATGCAGTGAGTCTTGGATGAGGCCTGTAATTCTGCTTTTCTGAAAAAGCACCTAAGTGATGCTGAGGCTGCTACTCCCTACAGCAAATTGGAGTAGCAAAACTTTCCCCCCAGTTGCATTGAGGTATAACTGACATTCAATGAACTGTACACGTTTAAAGTGAATAATTTGAATACTAATGTACATATATATCCATGAAATCATCATCACAATCAAGATGAGGAATTTATCATTGGGAGACAATTTTACATGGGCCTTTGGCATGTCTGCTTGTCTTCAAGCAGAGGCAATGTAGCCTTCATGGTAGGATAGAGGTAGTGTCTCCCTCCAGAGCAGAGGACAGTTTTGATTACTGTCCAATATAATAAAAATAATTTCCTCTAGGGCAAACATCGGGCAGGTTTGCTTGCAGCCTGTTATAAAAGACTCAAGTTTCCTAAGCTTGAGGTTCCTCAGGCTACAAGGCAAACCCAGTGTGTGCACAGCATCAATCTGGAAGCTCTGTGTAAGGGCTTTGGGGGCAAGGACCAATGTGAAGATGAAGCTCACGATGTTGCTATGTAATGAGTAGTAAAGTCCTTAATCTCCGATCCAGGAATCTTGTGTCTTCTGCCAGGATCCACGAAACTGTGGGAGACTAACTTGTTAGCTTTCAAGTGGGGTAAAATCTCAAACCTTTCACAGTTCTTGACAGTATTTGAGGATGCAGCTAGGATGCTGATAGACCTGAATTTTTGGAAGAGAGAGGACAGGGGTTCTTGGGGGCTGGGTGAAGGGATATAACTCCCTAGGATCTTTCTGCCCAAGTGGTGGGTATAAGGGTCCTCTACTGTCCCACCACAAAGGAATGTTTACAGGTTGAGCAAAGAGAGAGATGATTAAAACAAACTGTGAAATAGTGCTTTTGGCTGTTGCTCACTTTCCTCTGGGTGAGAGGAGGAAGGGATGTTATGACAATGGGGAGCAAGTACCACAGCACCACGGAAAAGCAATGTGGCTGCAGTTAAGACAAAAAGCCCTTAAAGCTAAAATAAGTAATACAGTATAGGAAATGAGGATACATAGCTTTGGATGAACCCAAAACATTAGAAGTTCTTTTGGTTGAGCCATGCAGCTGCTCACAGTTGCTGGAAACTGGAAGTAAAGGCAGAACCTTACTTACTGGCACAGGAGTTGCTTGGTCTCTCTACACTCATCATCTCTCCCTCTCTCTCCCACCCTCCCCTGCTTTTTAGGAGAAAGATGATTAGGACTAAGGGCAAGGTCTCCCTGACCCTAGGAGGACCAAAGGCCATACACACTTGCCTGCATGTGCTAAGAAACTTCCGGGAGGGGAGAAACTCAAACTTTTATGGCTTTGTTGGATTTAGGTGCCCAAGTCACCATCCTGCCTGGTCCCACAGAGTTGGGGTTTAGATAGGGTTCTCTATGGGGAAGGTAAGCCAATATGACCTCGTGGGTGGGGATCTTTGGGCCAATTTAATGTCCTGCTGTTGATGCTACCACTGATGCACACAGAATTTATATGTCATCTGTTTGTACTTCCTGTCCTAGAGTGCCACAGGGGATTCTTGCAATGGGAGAGAGACACATGGAGAGAAGTGCTAGAGGTATAAGCTCCCCCGCCATTTGCCACCAGTGGGTGGGTCAGGATTTAGTGTGAGTGCCTCTGCCCTCTGACGTCCACAGCTTTGACTATATAGATGATGTCCTGCTGGTTTGGAAGTCAGAAGCCTCAGCCTAATGGCTTTGACTGCAGTGTTATCCCCTGTGTTGGAGTGCCTGATAAACCTTGACAAATTTCAGAAGTCAGGTAGGCAAGTAAAGTTCCTTGGAACTACATAGGCAGTCCCATTATCTGCTCAATCCCTTTGAAAATCAAGGAAAAATTGCTGTTTCTTCTGACACCAACCATAAAAGGTCTGGCACTGTATTGGACTTTTTGGGTAGTGGACACAGTGTGTGCCAGACTTGGGCATTCTACTCGGTCCTTTTTGTTAGCTAACTCAAAAATGAGCACGCTTTGAGTGGGGTCCATGTTAACAGGCTGTGTTGGAAGCTATCCAGCAAGCAGTGACATACTCTACACTTTTGAGGCCCCCTCCAAGCCTAGTGACCCCTTTGAGCTACAAGTCTGTGTGACTGATGATTTCACTGACTGCAGCTTCTGGTAAGGGGAGGCAGCCTTCACCTGGAGCACCCCGTAGGGTTTTGGACTTACTGCTTCCCTAACACGGCTATCAGGTACACTCCCCTTTTAAAAAGCATCTATCAGCTTGCTTAAGAGCTACAGCTGCTAACCAAAAGGTTGGCAGTTCGGGTCCACCAGCCACTCTTTGGAAACCCTATGGGACAGTTCTACTCTGTCCTATGCGGTTGCTATGAGCTGGAACTGACTCGACAGCAACGGGTTTAGGTTTTTAGTTTTTGTGTCAGCTTGTTACGGGGCTTTTGTCAAAACTGAATGCCTGGCCATGAAAATTCTGTGACTGCTCAGCCTGATGTTTCCATTTTGGCACAGATAAATTCAGAGTTGATGACTAACAAGATGGGAAGGACCCCAAAGTCCTGCTTGTCAAATGAAAACAGTATGTTAAGAACTGGGCCTTGTCCAGTGGTCTCTTGATATGAAAAAGTGGCAGATAACCCTTTGAGGGAAACTTTATCCCCCCATTTCATTATGTGAAGCAACGCTGCCGGTTTGATAGGGCCTTCCATTCACAGAGGTTCCCCTAAATATCTGGGCCTGGCTCACGGGTGGTTTGCTAAGCTGAAACCCAATGTTGTCACCTGGGCTGCCGTGGCTGTTCAACCTCACTGCTGGCAACGCAGGACAGAAAGCGGACGTGGCCACTCAATGGGCTCAACTCAAGACTGTGCCCACAGCTCTAGCCAATAGCTCCCTGGATGAACCTTGTTACATTTTACCGACTCTTGGGCTGTTGCTAATGTCCTAGCTGTTTAGTCTGCCACTTGGAAAGCCACAGACTGGCAGATTAAAGCCACTACTCTTTGAGGCCACAGACTGTAGAAACAAATCGTGGCAGCTGATAGAACCATCTGGGTCCCTCATGCAGTTGCCCATGGTAAGAGCCCACTCTCTGATGGGACCACCTGGAATCAAGTTGCTGACTGAGTCTGCTCTGCCCAGGCTGCCGCCATTGCTGTCTGGATCCATCATTGTTTGGGACGTGGTAACACACGGGCACAAGGTAAAGAACTCCATGTTTCTGATGCAGAGGCTCCTTCTGACTCCTGGTACCTCGTCACTGTTAACACTTTCTCAGTTAAGGCGTTACTATATATTTTTTTTTTTATCTAGTCTGGCCACACTCATCTGTGGTGCGTGTTTGGCTTTCTAGACCATTTGCAGTATGACCGTGGTGTGCCTTTTATCACAAAATCTGCCTAACAATGAGCTGATAGTCAAAGTATTTTATGGCCCTTCCATTCCCCAGCTTCTGGTATTGTTGTGTTAGAGAAGTCTCAAAAGTTGATTTAGAGTTCTGACTCCACCTTCCTTACCTCCTGATTATGGGACTGAATCCTCCACCGTATGGTTGTTGCTAAATATGTGTGTGAACGGAAGCACTGAACAGAGAAACAATAAATTAAAAATGACTTTAATACATCAATAGGTGTCAATCAATCATAGCCTGTTTCATTGTAGTTTCCCAAATGATTTTAAGGTTATAATTTTCAGAAAGAGATTTTTGAAAAACTGCTAGGCTAATTCCATCACATTTGTATTTGAAATTACTTTTTCGTCCAGTCAGTTATAATCTTTCCAAATACTTGAAAATATAGCCCATTTTCCCAACAAATTATATCATCTTTTCCCCCACCACAAAGAATTAACCCTCTTCTCTAGTAATTTCCCTTATGCAATAATGTAGGCCATAGGATAATAAGCCTAACAGAATCTAAAGAGGCAGGGTTGCCTAAAACCTTTTTTCTCTGATCATAGCTGTAGTCAATATATGCTTATTTCTCTATGTCCTTAATGTGTTGAAGCCAAAACAGGAAACAATATTTTAATAAGAATTTCCTGGTAAAATTTAAAACGCAAATCTAAAATTAAAGTAGACAAAAAGTTAAGGATAAAATTCCCACAGGCATGACAAATATTTCTACAGCTGTGCAGCCTAGATTTTACATACAGATCTCAACAACAGTTCGTGAGGTTCTCAATGACTATTTAATAAAACTGTGATATTTGTAGATATAAGGCAATCGGAGAAATAAGACTATGAATTTACTGATGTACATGAATTGGGATCTAGTATTTACCATTTTGCACAAATATGAAAATTTCTAATTAATTTTCCACAAAACCATTCTGAAACATATACACAAATCAGCTTATTTTAAATAAAAAGTTTAGAAACATTATCAGTGTATATAAAATATATATCTTTATACTCTATTTAAACATTCTAAAGCAGAGGAGTCTTTGAAAATTTTGCCATTACACAGTATTAGTACCACATTATATAATGAGAACAGATGAACTCTGAAGACTTCTTCGGCTCAGTATATTATAAAATCATGTTCAAAATGCTTTATACATTAGAAAGATTTGAAAATCCTACTTAATGACTTCTTAAGTCACTGGGCTGATTAAAAAAAAAAAGATATTCATTTAAAGATATGGCTCATTTAACAAACAATCTAACTAACAAATGGACTAAATATATGAACAGACATTTCACTGAAGAGGATACAGGGATGGAAAATAAGCACATGAAAGCAGATCAACAACATCATTAGCCATTAAAAAGGGAAATGCAAATTAAAACCACAAAAGAGATATCACTACACATCTATCAGAATAGCTAAAATAAAAAATAGTAACAACACCAAATGCTGGTGAAGATGCAGTGAAACGGGATCACGCACATATTGCTGGTGGGAATGTAAAACAGTACAGCTACTCTGGGAACGGTCTGACAGTTTCTTATATAAAGAGTTGGCTCATTTAAAGTGGAACCCTTACATCACTTCTTTTCTAAATAATATAGATACCTGTCTACACATAGCCGCTTCATTGTTGCTGTTGTTAGCTGTCATCAAGTCAGTCCCCAGCTCATGGCAATCCCACACCTAACGGAACCATAGGGTTTTCACCCGCTGATTTCTGGAAGTAGATCGTCAGGCCTTTCTCCCTAGTCTGTCTGAGTCTGGAAGCTCCACTGAAACCTGTCCAGCATCATGGCAACATGCAAGCCTCTACCGACAGCAGAGAATTTCAGAAATATCTGACTCTGCAGGTGCCTGCCTCTATCTACCCGGCTCCCAAGATTGTAACTGCATTCCTCTAGTGACAGTGGTCCCATGGGAACACAGTGACAATACAGCCAGTGCTAAGCTTGGAATAGATGCTGGTGCCAAAATATTTATGAGGCTATGAGGCTCCAAAACTAAAAAATCAATTGATTCAGGGTCACCTGTTTGACTTTTTGGGGCTACCCTTTTTGTCTAGTTTGAGCTATATGACTGGCTTTGGGTATACAAGAAGGTGATTCTGGGACCAGGTAGGTCTTAAAGACCCGGGGTATGTTTTGGGCTTTTAATTCTTATTGAGAAACATGATCTAAATTTCCCAAAGGGATTCAGAATCTTTTAGGGTTGCCTTATGGGGTTGCTATGAGTCGGAATTGACTTTATGGCAATGAGTTTTTTGGGTTTTAGGTTATCTGGGATGACTCTAGAATCACTTAAGGTCCAAAAACCCCAGGGTATAGGTACCGTCTCCCCTCAAAGAATTCTAGAATTTTTGCCAGGCTCTTGGGCTAGACTACTTCTAATCAAAGGCTGGGCCCCAGGTAAATCCCTTGCAGAAGGGATTATTTCTGAAGGTTTTTTCCCCCCAAAAATCAAACCCATTGCCGTCAAGTCAATTCTGACTCACTGAGACCCTATAGCACCTGTGTATTTGGCACTTTTATGGTTCAATCTCTGTCAGCTACCTGCAGCCAAATACATAAAACCTGTAAACAGAATGGCTTCAATTATAACTTGAAAAGTTAATATAGCTATGTGTATGAATGCATGTGTATCTCTACACATTTGCAAACAGAAACATTTAAAGAATATAGTTGCTGTTGTTTGTTGCCGTTGAGTCAATTCTCACTTACAACAACCCTATATGACAAAGTAAAACTGCCCCATAGGGTTTCCTAGGCTATAATCTTTATGGGAGCAGATCGCCAGGCCTTTTTTCCTGTGGAGTGGCTGATGGGTTTGAATTGCTGATCTTTTGGTTAGCTGCTGAGTACTTAACCACTGCGTTACAAGGGTTCCTGTCATAATACCATAAACCAAAAACCAAACCCACTGCTGTCGAGTTGATTCCGACTCATAGAGACCCTACAGGACAGAGTAGAACTGCCCCACTGGGTTTCCAAGGAGTGGCTGGTAGATTTGAACTGCCAACCTCTTGGTTAGTAGCCAAGCTCTTAACCACTGCACCACCAGGGCTCCCTTAACACAGCAGTCTTTCTTAATCCAACAGAAACTTATTTTACTTATTTACTTGCAATAAGTATAAACTACTCCCTATCAACCTATGTAACCCCAAGGATAAAATGCATATACAAAAAAAGTGCACCTAAAACATAAAAAAAGAAAACCTCATTCTATAAACATGAAGGCACAGTGTTAAGTTCTGTGGAAGTAGACACGGTTCCTGCTTTCAAGGCACTTGCAGCCTGGCGGAGGCTTGCACATAAGGCAGGTACAGAGAGTAATCATCTAGTTTATTCAGAGACAAAAAGAAAACAAAAAAGCAGATCAAATCAAAGATGACCCTTTGCCAACTCTGCGTAATACATTAATCCTATCCTGAACTCGTGCTCTGCTAAGTCCATGGGGGTGGTGGAGGTGGGCGGATGGGGCGGGTGAGGAAACGGGGTAGGCACACAGGGTGGGGTGAGTGGACAAAAAATTCAGAAGACAATTACAACATGAGGTATTTTTTTTGCTCCATTAGACTGAAAAATAGAAATTCTATTTTAATGTAGGACTCTCTCTTCTGGCTAACAACAGTTTCCTAACAAAATGCAGCACAGAGAAAAGAGACATGATAGACATGCTACGTGCAATGATTTCTTCCAATACCTTCTAATATAAGTGGTTCTCTACTGAGAGCAGTCCTGCCTCCCAGGGAGCACCTGGCAGTGCGTGAGGTACATTTTTGGTTGTCACAACTGGAAGGAAGATACTGGCAGCAAATGGGTAGAGGTCAGGGATGCTGCTAAACTTCCTACAATGCACAGCACAGCCCCCAACCCCACACACAACAAAGAATTTTTTGGTCTAGAATGTTAATAGTTGAGAAACTGTATCACAGCTGGATATAAAAGATTTAAAAATCAGTAAGTCTACAATATGAAAGCAATTAGTACCATTTTAAGATGAATTGTAAAGGAACATTTTCCCCCTTGATGAGCTAGGTGGGACTCTCGGACAAATATCTGATGGATCCTTAAAGGGAAAATAAAGTGTACTGAGAAATATGAGTCAGAATCGGCCCAATGGCAACGAGTAGTACAGAAAAAAAAAAAAAAAAGACTTACAAATGTTAGCATAAAAATGAAAAATAAACTTGAAAGATGGAAAGGGCAATTTTCTTTTACTCAGTTGATTTTGATTATCAACTACTTCCACAGCCACAAAAGTAAATGTGGCCACATTTCTGCTTTTGGCCAAATCTGACAAAAGATTTACTAAATTCTGACACTAAGACTGGCAGAAATATTAAAATAAAAGAGTATCTTCTAGACTTACACAGGAAGAAAAAATTAGCCACTGTGTTTTTAGGAGATGCTTAATTCCAATGAGATATTTAAACAAAGTTATCTCCCCATAGCATCTAAAAGTGTTTAGATTTATCCTTTATTTTGTGGTGGTTATATGCTGAGAAAGAAGAATGTAGAAAAAGAAGTGAGTTAACACACTTTTAGATATTAATAATATTATAATTTAGTGTATACACACACACATACACACAATTATATCCTATGAAATCACACCCACTGAGATACAGCCTATAAGGAATAGCAACAGAGCATCTTTCACAGGGCTTTGACAGGAAAGCCCTTAGTTGGTCACTAATTAAGCTTTGTAAAAATAATGTAAAAAGAATCCCTGCTGAAGCAAAGGAGAATGAAGAAAACCAAAGACATAAGGGACAAATCAGTACAAAGGACTAATGGACCACCACTACCACAACCTTCACCAGACTGAGACCAGAACAACTAGATGATGCCTGGTTACCACCACCGACTGCTCTGGCAAGGATTACAATAGAGGGTCGTAGACAAAGCAGGAGAAAAACGTAGAATGAAATTCAAATTCACACACATACACACACACACAAAGACCAGGGTTGCTGGTCTGACAAAGACTAGAGAAACCCCAAGAGTATGCCCCCTGATACCCTTTTATCTCAGTACTGAAGTCACTCCTGAGGTTCACCCTTCAGCCAAAGATTAGACAGGTATGTAGGGCCACCAATAACACACGTGAGGAATGTGCTTCATAGTTCAATCATGTGTATAAGACTAATGGGCACAACAGCCCAAAAGCAAAGAAGAGAAGGCAGGAAGAGACAGAAAAACTGGACAAAGGGAAACCGGGATGGAGAAGCGAAGAGTGTTGACACATCATGGGGCTAGCAATCAATGTCACAAAACAATTTGTGTATTAACTGTTTAATGAGAAACTAATTTGCTTTGTAAACTTTCACCTAAAGCACAATTTAAAAAAAAATTTTTAGTGTGCTTTAAGTGAAAGTTTACAAACCAAGTCAGTCTCTCCTACAAAAACTTATATACACCTTGCTATATACTCCTAGTTGCTCTCCCTCTAATGAGACACCACACTGCTTCCCTCCGCTCTCTATTTTCGTGTCCATTCAGCCAGCTTCTGCCCCGCTCTGCCCTCTCATCTCTTCTCCAGACAGGAGCTACCCACATAGTCTCACGTGTCCACTTGACCCAAGAAGCTCACTCTTCACCATTATCATTTTCTATCCCATAGTCCAGTCCAATCCCTGTCTGAAGAGTTGGCTTTGGGAATGGTTTGTGGCTTGGGCTAACATAAGGTCTCGGGACCATGACCTCCAGGGTCCTTCTAGTCTCAGTCAGACCATTCGGTCTGGTCCTAAAGCACAATTAAAAAAAAAAAAATGTAAAAAAGAAAGAATGAAGAAACTATATGATGATGATGGGATCTGATTTAACAAGTAAACAAAAACACCCCTAACTCAGCAAGCATGTTTCCAAGTCTCAATTACGTATTTGCTAAATACCCCCATCAAAACAATTAATAATTTAAGAAGACACTTGAAGTTCACTGAAATGGAATTTGCAAAAATGGAATTTGTCCTCTAGTTCTAACTGTCTCTGAAATGGATATACGTAACAGCCAACAACGAAATTCCTTGTAAAAGTCACTCTTTAGCTACATTGTAATTTACCAGCTGATTCCATAAACCGGACTTAGTGTGATCGAGCTTGACTGAGAGGGAAATAAATTCACTATTGCTGCAAATCCAACTGGAACCTACTCCAAATATATGGAGGGGCAGATAACAGGAGAACCCATTGAAAGGCGGTCAATTCTACACCCAGCCTGAAGCAACTCACAAATGGTACCCCTCCACGTGCCACCAGAGCTGGAGAAAGTGGCACGGCCCGGGCTCCCCTCTGTGGGTCTCTGACTCAGTGGTCAGAGGGCATCATTAGCATAAATACACTTCCGTCCCTGAGATATGTGTCAACCACCCATTGCACTTATCTCAGAGAGGTGAGGAGACTGGACAAACATCAAAAAGATACAAGGACAAGTAAAATACCGCAATGAAGGCAAATCTTAAGTCATCAATAAATTAGGGCACTTTCTTCAAATTAAACTCTGTCAATTAGAACCTTAATCAAAATAAATGACACTTAAGTATCTCAACAACTATGAAAGATAAAGAAAAGAAGGACAAAATTTATGTTAACCACCTGCATTTTGTAAAAAAAAAAAGGGGGGGGGAATGTTATGTTTTAAGCCAGAAGTTTTTGAAAGAAATACAATTTGCAAAGGAAAACAAACAGTATTTTTGTTCCTTAAGAATCAAAACCCTTTTTCAATTCATTAATTAAATAAAAATATTTTTTCAGTGTTTTCAATACATAAACAATGCTCATTTTCCTTGAACAAGGCAAAATTAAGGCAGTGTCTTTAAGGTCAGTAAAGGAAAGTACTGACTAGCAAGCAAGCTTCTCTGAGAGGGATCTACTGAGCTCCTAATTGGATATTGAATAGTTATGGCTTTAAACATAAAACATTGATGTTTCAAATTCTACATTTCCTCCGTTACTCTTTGTTTTTAGTTATGTGGACTTCCAATAGCCCACTTAATTTTAGAAAATTAAAGGAAATACTTTCCACATAATTTTGGAACAAAATGTGAATGGTGCTTGATTCGGAACTATTAGCTCAGATACTGAACAACTGTGCTCACATGCACTGTCGACCTAAGTATAAAAAGGAGGAGGCTCCATAACTGCCCAAATATGGTAAGAAATGGTTGACGTACTTTCGAATTTGCTACAAAACAGAAGACACAGAAGTTTTGAGGCACTGCTGCTGTATCAGTCTTACTAAGGTTTGGATTTTAAAAATATGCCTTTTTTCTGCTTGTTTATTGGCTTTTCCAAAAAGCAGTGCTTTTTCTCTCAGGTAGTGAAGCTCATCTTAAATCTTCTCTACTCAGTCATTGTAGAATTGCGTATCCCTGAGCTTTGTCTCATCAGCACATCCCGTAAGCATGCCATCTCTAGGTCCCGCCATTTTATTTAGGGCTATATCTCTGTATACCAATTCATGGAGCGTCTCACTGCTTTGACCCAGTTTTCCATACTCATTTCATATTCTTGCCATTTCTTCTGTGGCTTGAAAACCGTTTCACTTTGCCTCAGTTTCTTTAGTTCCTCCTTGTCAGTCCAAAACCCTATAGATTAAAAAAAAAAAAAATTATTCTCTAACTTTAAGGCAAATAATGAGTCCATCTAGTTTATCCACAACTCTACATGAACTGGTACAAAGGAAAACAGCTACTATTTTAAAGTGCAATCCAAATATTTTGTTGCATTTGAATTTTGTAAGTTTGAATATTCCTGGAAATAAATAAACCAAGATTATAAAATCTTTTGTTTTTAACTTTCCAGCTTTCTTCCTGTGTGGCAGGACACCGGGTCACTTCTGAAGCAGCCACATTCTGCCATCATTTAATTTCATGACTTACCATTCAAAAAAAAGAAAACTCAAGTAAGAAATAGTAAATTTTCTTTTTACACAATGAAAATAAATTAAGATTTCTGTCACACATCTTGAGGTAAGTGATGGGATATGCATAAAATCTAATACTGGGAATTAATATAAGAATTTCTTTTTCAAACTATAGCATTTCATACAACTTATTTAAATTCTAAAGGAGCCCTGAGAGTGCAATGGTTGAGCACTCAGCAGCTAAAAGGAAGGTTGACATTTCAAACCCACCCTGCAGCTCTGTGGGAGAAAGGCCTGATGATCTGCTCCGGTAAAGGTTGTTGTTTTTGTTGTTAGGTGCTGTCGAGTCGGTTCTGACTCATAGCGACCCTATCTATGCACAACAGAACAAAACACTGCCCGGTCCTAAGCCATCCTTACAATCATTGTTATGCTTGAGCCCATTGTTGCAGCCACTGTGTCAATCCACCTCGTTGAGGGTCTTCCTCTTTTCCGCTGACCCTGTGCTTTGCCAAGCATAATGTCCTTCTCCAGGGACTGATCCCTCCTGACAACATGTCCAAAGTATGTAAGACGCAGTCTCGCCATCCTTGCCTCTAAGGAGCATTCTGGCCGCACTTCTTCCAGGACAGATTTGTTCATTCTTTTGGCAGTCCATGGTATATTTAATATTCTTCGCCAGCACCACAATTGAAAGGCGTCAACTCTTCTTCGGTCTTCCTTATTCATTTATATGATGTGATTGAAAATTCCATGGCCTGGGTCAGGCGCACCTTAGTCTTCAGGGTGACATCTTTGCTCTTCAACACTTTGAAGAGGTCCTTTGCAGCAGATTTGCCCAATGCAATGCGTCTTTTGATTTCTCGACTGCTGCTTCCATGGCTGTTGATTGTGGATCCAAGTAAAATGAAATCCTTGACAACTTCAATCTTTTCTCTGTTTATCATGATGTTGCTCATTGGTCCAGTTGTGAGGATTTTTGTTCTCTTTATGTTGAGGTGTAATCCATACTGAAGGCTGTGGTCTTTGATCTTCATTAGTAAGTGCTTCAAGTCCTCTTCACTTTCAGCAAGCAAGGTTGTGTCATCTGCATATCGCAGGTTGTTAATGAGTCTTCCTCCAATCCTGATGCCCTGTTCTTCATATAGTCCAGCTTCTCGTATTATTTGTTCAGCATACAGATTAAATAGGTATGGTGAAAGAATACAACCCTGACGCACACCTTTCCTGACTTTAAACCAATCAGCATTCCCTTGTTCTGTCCGAACAACTGCCTCTTGATCTATGTAAAGGTTCCTCACGAGCACAATTAAGTGTTCTGGAATTCCCATTCTTCTCAGTGTTATCCATAGTTTGTTATGATCCACACAGTCGAATGCCTTTGCATAGTCAATAAAACACAGGTAAACATCCTTCTGGTATTCTCTGCTTTCAGCCAGGATCCATCTGACATCGGCAGTTTGTCGTACTGTGGGGGCTTGTGTGTTGCTGTGATGCTGGAAGCTACGCTACTTGGTAATCAGATACCAGCAGGGTCACCCATGGAGGACAGGTTTCAGCTGAGCTTCCAGACTAAGACAGACTAGGAAGAAGGACCCGGCAGTCTACTTCTGAAAAGCATTAGCCAGTGAAAACCTTATGAATAGCAGCGGAACATTGTGTGATATAGTGCTGGAAGATGAGCCTCCCAAGTTGGAAGGCACTCAAAAGATGACTGGGGAAGAGCTGCCTCCTCAAAGTAGAGTTGATGGGTAAAGGTTATAGCCTTGGAAATCCTACAGGGCAGTTCTACTCTGTCACATGGGGTCACTGTGAGTCAAAACTGACTTGACAGCACCTAACAACATAACAAGGGCCCTGGTGGCACAGTGGTTAAGCTTTTGGCTGCTAACCAGAAGGATGACAGTTGGAATCCACCAGCCGCTCCTTGGAAACTCTAGCGGGGGGCAGTCCTACTCTGTCCTATAGGGTGGCTATAAGTCGGGATCCAGTGGACAGCAATGAGTTTAACAACATAACAACATTTAAATTCCAATTCAAAATCATACCGTAGTTCTACCATAAATTGTTCCTTACAAACAGAACCATGTGATTTATAATGAAAACATAAGAACACATTTATAATTATGATTACAAATAGTCTGAAATCATACAGGTCTTGTTAATAAACCTGACTCAAATCCCCTACACAGAAGTTTTAACATAGTCTACAAGTGTTCCTTTCTCTTAGCAATAAACAAGCTAACACATATTTTTTTAAAAATTTTTTGTCAAGACACATTCCTTCCTTATTTATGAAGTGAGCATTTTCGAGTATCTACATTTTAAAAGTACATTAATTTATAGATGTTTTAAAAGACTAAAAATTGTTTTCATCAGTGCTCTATGGTTTGATAAATCTAGCCAAGAAAATAACTATGTTCTTAAAATCCTTATTTCCTGAATTCAATATTTATATTTTTAAGGTGTATATATTTTAAACATCATTTCATTAAATATGTCTAGAACAGGCCCCCATTTCTGGGTGAGTTTCTAAAAGACAGAGTATATGCATAGACTTCAGATTTCAAATTTCTGAGAGAGAAGCAATCCCAACAGACACCTCAGCTTTTCTGAGACGGTAAAACTGCTCCCTGTAGTTAGTTATATTTCTTTGTACAGAAAAAGTTTGAAAATATAGGCATAACAAAGTAAATAAAACTTCAAGCCATTTATTGTGTTACGTGCAGGGATAATCTGCATGTGTTTATTATTTAAAGTATTTAAAATGTTTAATAGAGTATGACACATTTAATCATATAAGGTGAAAAGTGCAGAAACATTTGATTAACTGAATAAACAATATTAGAGCGCTTATGAGAACTTGATTTACCCTAATTATAAGTTTAATTTATTCAATTTACAAGTGTTGCTTTAAGACCTTGAGAAGGTTTTCCTTGCTATGGTTCTCGTTTGTTTTAACAAGCATTTGAAAAAGATCACATACATTAAATTTATAGAATCTGAATGAAATATGCAAAGAAATCGAAGTAGCTACCTTTGCCAATGGGACTGATTATTTAATGGAAATTTATTTTTTCAACTTGAATTAATCAAACATTAATCAATGAACAAATGAGAGGGATAAATGTACTTTTATGCATAATTATCAAATTTGTATTAGAATGAAGTTTAAGTTGAATTTACCCAGATTTCATGCTTTTTGGATCTCTAACTTTAAGAGACTTTAATATTAGCTTTAAACTTTTCACAGTAAAATATCCTTTTCCTGTTTTGTGGCACAGAACACTGACCCCTCCATACAGGAACACATTAAAATATTTCCAGTGTCCCCAGGCATCATCCAGTTTCCAAGAGAGCATCCTAATTCGATGCTCTGTATCCTTCCCCGCTAATCCTTTCACTAAGGGTCAAGGTCATCTGCTCAGCCCAGATCCGTCCATGTTGCCCTCCTGCTTACAATTCTTCAGGGGTTCTTCTAAGTCTTCAGGATCAAGTCCAAACCTCTCCTTAAGAGGAGCCCGCCAGAGCTGGACCTCTGCGTATCTCTCCAGCCTCCCCTTGTCCTCATCATACAGCGCTTGCTTCTCTTAATGACGCAGTACCTTTGTGTGAGCAGCTTTTTCTGTTGGACCACCCACCTCTTATGTTCTTGTCACCTGGCTGGCTGTAACTCCTTCACAAGTGGGCCACATCAACTCCCCTGGATAGCCTACACCACTTGCTGACCATTGGGTTTATTACAAGTTTCATAATCAGTTGATCTGTCCATCTACTCCCACCAGAGGGCAGGAACTATGTCTTTTAACCTCTTTCTTCCTAACAGTAACTGTCATGTAAAAGGTGCTCACAAATGTTGTTCAATAAATAATTGAGTGGTTTCTACTAACACAGACAAGCATATCTACCCAGAAAGCTTAATCAGGGATCCTCCTTTGCTAGAGACCAAAGCAGCTGAGAATATTTTTCTTCTCATGTTTCCTCTGGAGTTCTGGTAGCGCAGTGGTTAAGTGCTACGGTTGCTAATCAAAAGATCGGCTATTTGAATCCTGACTGAAGGAGTAAAGTGAAGATGGAAGAGGGACAACCAGTCCCACCAGCAGGAGGTCACAGGGGTTTTTGCGAACAATATGCATATGTGGACGGGTTTCAGCGGAACATCCAGACTAAGACAGACTAGGAAGAAAGGCCTGGCAATCTACATCTGAAAATTAGTCAATGAAAACCCTATGCATCATAACAGAACACTGTCCAATATAGTGCCGGAAGATGAGCCTCCTTGGTTGGAAGGCACTCAAAATGCACAGTGGCCGCAACAATGGACTCGAGCATACCAACAATAGTGAAGACAGTACAGGACTGGGCAATGTTTTGTTCTGTTGTACACGAAGTCGCCATAATTTAAGCTGGAGCCAACTAAATGGCAACTGACAACAATGAGTTGTTGTAGATTAAGGGACACCAATGCTTTCCAGACCCTTTCTATAATTTTGAGATTTGGGAAGAGAAATGAACTCTGTCAGAAATAGTTTACAAGATAAAGTCCTTGTTTTTACAAAATCGACACATACCAACAGCAAGGCCAGCTAGAGAAGCCGCACCTCGGCAGGACATGTCAATGTGAACGGATCTGTCTATATTCTGATTAATCAGGTCTGAGGTCATCTGCATGACAAAACTGTTCTTACAGACTCCTCCATCTGCCCTGCGGGGAGCAAGAAAAGGAACATCAATCACTGCAGCCAAAGCATAAAAGCATCATTAATTCTTTTGAAGTGGGCCAGACAATTTTCTTAAATCCTTGATTTTATTTTATAAGTTTAATTTTTAATTCCAAAATTATATCACTTAGCACTGACCTGCAGACAGAAGGCCTTACTGGGGGTAATTATTTAAACATTTCCCCTGATTCTTCCCAACGATTTTCCTACCTGCCCAGTTTGTTCTGCAACACCAGTTCAAAATAAAAATTCATCTGGACATTTCAGCAAAGAAATCAGAAATCTGATGTTTTCATGCCAAAAGGATACCCACACATCTGAAAAAACCAATTTTTAAAGATCTACATAATATAAATCTGAGTACTAAGATCCTCCCAAATTTCATAAAGTGCTGTATTCTCCATAAATCTGAAATTAGCTTTCCTTTTCTCTCCAAATTCCTACGACCAAGACTTTTGTTGCAAAGGGGGGAGGCGTCGGATCTCTTTGAGATCATGAATGATTGCAATAGCAAAATACTAAAAGCAGCTACCACTTAGCGAATGCCTCGCGGGTTCTACGGCCTGTATCAGGTTCTCCGAGTTAACTCGCTCACCTTACCAGCAAGGGAACTGAGCCCCAACTCACAGAAAGGAAAGGGGTGGTCTGGGTTTAAAGGCAGACGCTGACTCCAAACTTTGCTTTTTTTCCTTTACTGAAGGATAATGCTTACTCCCCCAAATCACAGCACCTCTAATAATGCTTTTAGGGAATAAACCTTAAACATAATTTACTTGTCACCATAATGAACTCAAAATGAACTTTATACATAAGAATTTAAGTCTCAGAAATTTAAAGCCTAACTTCTAATCCAATTTGTTAGAAATAAAGAATAATCATCGAGTTGATTCCGTCTCACGGCAACCCCATGTGTGTCAGAGTAGGACTGTGTTCCATAGGGTTTTCAATGGCTGATTTTTCAGAAGCAGATTGCCAGGCCTTTCTTCTGAGGCACCTCTGGGTGGGCTCAAACTGCCAACCTTTCAGCTGGCAGCCGAATGCACTAACTCTGTGCACCACCCAGGGACAGAAAGTATAAAAGCAACATATACATACCGGATTTTTGTTACAGGAATATGGATCTCTTTCTGCATCACCTCGTATAACTGTTTATTTCTAGTTGAAAAACAAGACAACTATTTAGAGGAAATAAATACCACAATAATACTTTTTTTTATGCAGATCTAGAAAAAGAAAAACTATTTTTTTACATTACATTTATAAAATATGCAAAGGAAGATATTAAAGAAATATATTCTGCTAGCTGGAAGTTGTCTAACAGATGTCCAACCAAGCAGGGGCCTCAGGGCCTGTGCATTTTGCCTTAATAAAAAAGAGGCTAATTTTTATATTAGAACTAAATTTAATCAGCTACTCTTTCTACAAATAAAAATTTAAAGCAACAGCCCATTTAATAGATAGCTATTAAGATGATGTACCATAAATAACAGCTGGTAGAACTCAATAAACGTAAAAATAGTCATTTTGTAATCACAGAAAATTTTATTTGAAACACTACAAATGTTCCATACTTCATGGCAGTCACATTCTTACTTTTAATCACCTACACCTATCTCATCACAAAAAGGTCACAAGAAACAGGCATAAAAATAATTTTGCTAATTCAATCTTATTAGTTTGAACTCTCCTGCATGAAAAAATACACCCAAACCTTTCGACATCCAAATATTGAATCTGTTATGCTTAAGAAATGGATATTAAAAAATCATTCAGTTTTCAGATATCAAACCTAAGTGGTACTACTAAATATGAAAAGAAAAGAAAAAAAAAGATTCCAAAGAAATGAGCAATACGAACAGACTACATCATCAAAAAAAATATACAGTATAAATTAAACTAACAGTAAATAAACCCTTGGTTAACAAATTAAGACATTTCCAATTTAGTAGCAAATCAATCAAAGAAATAGCAACATTGTACGGGGAAGGGGCAGGTTAGGGCAGGCTTTCGTACCTGAAAGCTATTGACTCCAATATTGCTCGTACGAGATGGTATTTACTGGTGGAAGGCTTTAAACCCATGAACGAGGCACATGCACAGGGGTCATTCAACGGAGCCTAAAGTAAGACATAATAAGAACTCAGTCTTATTCTAAATTACATATCCTGAAGAAATATTATTAGAAATATAGCCATTTAGACGAAAATATTATTTGGAAGAAAATGATCTTTGTTTAGAGTTAAATAATGTAATAATAAATGATAGCCCAAAGATTATGTCAAATATTAGAACAACTTTTTAACAGGTTTTAAGCAAGACCGAGTCAAAGACGTTGGACTTGGCTATACTTTCTGTTTGAGCTCATACCAAGAAAAGGGACTGAAACACATGCTGTTATTGACAGGTGCCACTGAGTCAGTTTCGATTCATAGCAACCTTACATCCAACAGAACGAAACATCACCTGGTCCTATGCCATACTTACAATCGTTTCTATGTTTGAGCCCACTGTTGCAGTCACAGTGCCAATCCATCTCTTTGAGGGGCTTCTTCCTTTTCACTCACCCTCTAATTTACCAAGCATGATGTCATTCTCTGGGGACTGGTTCCCTCCTGATAACATGTCCAAAGTATATGAGATGAAGTCTCGCCATTCTCACTTCCAAGGAGCACTCTGGCTGTACTTTTTCCAAGATAGACTTGTCTGTTCTTCTGGCAGTCCATGGTATATTTGATATCCTTTGCCAATACCATAATTCAAAGGCATCAATTCTTTGATCTTCTTATTCATTGTCCAGCTTTTGCATGCATATGAGGCAATTGAAAATACTATGGCTTGGGTCAGGTGCACTGTGATGGTTAAGACTGTATGTCAAATTGGCTGGGCCATGATTCTCAGTGATTTGGCAGTTATGATGTAGTTTGGCAGTTATGTAATGATGTAAATTGGCAGCAATGAAATGATGTAATTTGGCAGTTATATAATGATGTGGTAATTCTCCACTTTGTTATGATGCAGTTTGGCAGTTACATAATGATGTAAATTGGCAGCTATGAAATGATGTAATTTGGCAGTTATATAATGATGTGCTAATTCTCCACTTTGTGATCTGATGTAGTCATCCCCATTTTGTAATCGATGTGAGCAGCCAATAAGTTGAAAAGGGACTTTCCTTGGGGGTGTGGCCTGCATCCAATATATACATCTGCTCTTCACTTATTGACATGGTTAGGTTCCAAAGACCAGCTTGCTATGCAAAAATGGAGGATGATCACATCAGATCATAAAAATGGAGAATTACTACATCATTATATAACTGCCAAATTACATCACTACATAACTGCCAAACTGAGAATCATGGCCCAGCCAAGCTGGCACATAACTTCAACCACGATAGCCAGCGTTACTCTCGCCTCACACCTAGGATTTTTTTTTACTGCCAGATGTGCCTTGTTAATGTGCAAAATAGTTGGATAGTAGATTTTTTACTTTTGTTGTAAATGTGAAATGTCAGAGAACAAGACAGTAAGTGAGCAGTAGGTGTATAACAGTTGTTCTGACAAAGCTCACTTGCTCTGGATCCTGCATCCAGCTCGTCATCATCTGACCTCTGGTTCTTGGGATGTGAGTCCATGGCCTACCTATTGCCTGCTGATCTTGGAGTCATCAGCTTCCACAGCCTGTGAGCCAGCAGCTTGCCACCCGACCTGTCAATCTTGGGTTCATCAGCCCCTGCAGCTACATGAGTCAGGAAAAGCCTCCAGCCTGATGCCTGACCTGTGGGCTTGGGACTTGCCAGCCTCTGCAACTGCCTGAGCCATATCCTTGAGATAAATCTCTCTCTCTCCCTACCCCTCCCCCCCCGATATATATATGCTTCACTGGTTTTGCTTATCTAGAGAACCCATCCTAAGACATGCACCTTAGTCTTCAAAGTGAAATCTTTGCTTTTTAACACTTTAAAGAGGTCTTTTACAGCAGATTTGCCCAGTGCAGTACGTTGTTTGATTTCTTGGCTGCTGCTCCTGTGAGCGTTGATTGTGGATTCAAGTAAAATGAAATCCTTGACAAGTTCAGTATTTCCTGTGTATCATGATGTTGGTTATTGGTCCAATTTTGCAGATCTTCATTTTCTTTATGTTGAGGTGTAATCTATACTGAAAGATGTAGTCTTTGATCTTTACCAGTAAGTGCTTCAAGTTCTCTTCACTTTCAGCAAGCAAGGTTGTGTCATCTGCATACTGCAGGTTGTTAATGAGTCTTCTTCCAATTCTGATGCCCCGTTTTCTTCGTACAGTCCAGCTTCTTGAATTATTTGCTTAGCATACAGACTGATTAAGTATGGTGAAAGGATACAAGCCTGACACACACCTTAGCTGATTTTAAACCATGCAGTATTCCTTTGTTCTGTTTTAATGACTGTCTCTTGGTCAATGTACAGGTTCCACATGAACATAATTATGTGTTCTGGAATTGCCATTCTTCACAATGTTATCCATAATTTGTTACGATCCACACAACTGAATGCCTTTGCATAGTCAATAAAACACACGTAAACATCTTTCTGGTATTCTCTGCTTTTAGCTAAGATCCATCTGACACTAGCATGATATCCCTCGTTCCACATTCTCTTCTGAATCCAGCCTGAATTTCTGGCAATTCCTTGTCAATGTACTGCTGCAAACATTTTTCAATTATCTCCAACAAAATTTTACTTGCACGTGATATCAATGATGTTGTTCAATAATTTTGACATTCTGTGGGGTCACGATTCTTTGGAATGGGCATCATATATGGATCTTTTCCAGTCAGTTGGCCAGGTGGTTGCCTTCCAAATTTTTTGGCATCAGAGTGAGCATTTCCAGTGCTGCATCCATTTGTTGACATCTCAACTGGAATTCTGTTAATTCTTGGAGGCTTGTTATGTGCGAATGCCTTCAGAGCAGCTTGGAATTCTTCCTTCAGTACCATCAGTCCTTGATCATATGTTACCTCCTGAAATGGCTGAACATCAACCAATTTTTTTTGGTGCAGTGACTTTGTGTAGTCCTTCCATCTTCTTTTGATGCTTCCTGAGTTGTTTAATATTTTCCTCATAGAGTTCTTCAATATTGCAACCCCAGGCTTGAATTTTTTCTTCAGATCTTTCAGCTTGAGAAATGCCAAGTGTGTTCTTCCCTTTTGGTTTCTAACTCCAGTTCTTTTCACATTTCATTATAATCCTTTACTTTGTCTTCTCAAGCAGGCCTTTGAAATCTTCTCTTCAGCTCTTTTACTTCATTTCTTCCATTCGCTTTAGCTACTCTACGTTCAAGAGCAAATTTCAGAGTTTCTTCTGACATCCACTTTTGTCTTTTCTTTCTTTCCTGTCTTTTTATTGACCTTTTGTTTTCTTCATGGATGATATCCTTGATGTCATCCCACAGCTCCTCTGGTCTTTGGTCATTAGTGTTCAATGCGTCAAATCTGTTCTTGAGATGGTCTCTAAATTCAGGTGGGATATACTCAAGGTCATACTTGGCTCTCATGGACTTGTTTTATTTTCCTTCAGCTTCAACTTGAATTTGTATATGAGCAATTGATGCTCTGTTTCACAGTTGGCCCCTGGCCTTGTTCTGACTGATGATATTGAGCTTCTCCATCGCCTCCTTCCACAAAGGTAGTTGTTTTTATTTCTGTGTATTTCATCTGGTGAGGTCCACGTGTATAGTCACAGTTTATGTTCTTGTAAAAAGGTATTTCCAGTGAATAAGTTGTTGGTCTTGCAAAACTCTATCATGTTATCTCTGGTGTGATTTCCATTACCAGGGCCATATTTTCAACTACTGATCCTTCTTTGTTTCCAACTTTAATGTTCCAATCACCAGTAATTATCAATGCATCTTGATTGTGGTTTGACCAATTTCAGACTGCAAAAGTTGGTAAAAGTTTTTAATTTCTTCATCTCTGGCATTAGTGGTTGGTGCATAAATTTGAATAATAGTCGTAGTAACTGGCCTTCCTTGTAGGCGTATGGATATTATCCTAACACTGACAGTGTTGTACTTTAGGATAAATCTTGAAATGTTCTTTTTGACGATGAATGCGATGTCATTCCTCTTCAATTTGTCATTCCCAGCATAGTAGACCATATGATAATCTGATTCTAAATGTCCAGTATCAGACCATTTCAACTCATTAATGCCTAGGATATCGATCTTCAATTTCATTTCATTTTTTAAATGTTCCATTTCATTTTTGACAACCCTCAATTTTCTGATTCATACTTCATATATTCCATTTTCCAGTTACAAATGGATGTTTACGCTGTTTCTTCTCAGTTTGAGTCATGCCATATCAGCAAATGGAGGTACCAAAAGCTTCACTCTACCCATGTCATTAAGGTTGACTCCAGTTTGAGGAGGCAGCTCTTCCCCAGTCATATTTGGAGTGCCTTCCAACCTGAGGGGCTCAGCTTCTGGCACTGTATCAGACAACATTCTTCCACTATCCATAAGGTTTTCACTGGCCAATTTTTTTTTACATTGCCAGGTTTGTTTTCCTAGTCTGTCTTAGTCTTGAAGCTCCGCTGAAACTGTCCACCATGGGTGACCCTGCTGGTATTGGACATACCGGTGGCATATCTTCTAGTGTCACAGCAACACACAAGTCACCACACTACAACAAACTGACAGACAAGTGTATACAGTGAAGTATATAATAGTGACAAATTATTAAATGCCTAGCTTTATAAGTGTGGAAAATGAAAAGTAATCCTAGTATTTTCCCCTTACTCCAGCTGCAAAGTTTTTACATTAAAATTGTTTAAGATGAAGAGTGACTTTTTCAAATTGAGGTGACATTTACATAATATTAACTCGTTTTAAAGTGAACTATTCAGTAGTATCCAATACATACATAATGCTGCATAACCACGATCTTTATCTAGCTCCAAAACTTTACTTTTATCACCCCAAAAGGAAACCCCATATCCGTTACACACTTAGTCTATGTTCTTCCCATCCCCTAGTGCCTGGCAACTGCAGATCTACTTTCTGTCTCTAAGGATTTCCCTGTTCTGGAATTTTCAAATAAATGGTGTCATACAGTATGTGACCTTTGGGTCTTGCTTCTTTCACTTAGCATTATGTCTTTAAGGTTCTTTCACTTAATATTAGGTATTGGTACTTTATTTCTTTTTAATGGTGAGTAATATTCCATTCTATGTAAATGCTGCATTTTGTTATCCATTCATCCGCTGATGGACACTTACGCTGTTTCCACCTTTTGGCTATTGTGAAGGACACTGCTATGAACATGCAGGTACATATATTTGTTTGGTACCTGTTTTCAATTCTTTTGAGCATATGCCTGGAATGGAGTTGCTGGGGTATACTTTTAACTTTTTGAGGAACCAATAAACTGTTTTCTTTTAAAGAGACGTCTGTTGTTGTTGTTGCTGTTGCCATTGAATCAATTCTGACTCACAGTAGCTGCATGTGACAGAGCAGAACTGCACCGCTGGGTTTTCTAGGCTGTAATTTTTATGCAAGCAGATTACCAGGTCTTTCTCCTGCACAGCTGCTAGGTGGGTTCAAACTGCCAACTTTTTGGCTAGCAGCCAAGCACGTAACTGTTGTGACACCAAGGCTCCTTTGAGTGACTTTAAGGATATAAATTAGACTTAAGATTATATATAGATATATATAATCTTTTATGTGTGTGTGTATGTGTGTATATATATATATAAATATATATGTAATGCAAAAAATGTACTTTTCATGGCATAACTTTTACCCAATATGTTGTCAGACATTCAAACTAAACTCTTCTATTTCTTAATAGTCATACTCCCTATTATCAGAAACAACCCAGCCTAACATCTCTCTTTAAAAGAGCCAAAATCTTAGGCTAGAAAATTGTGTGTGTGTGTGTGTTTATCCTTATATCCCCGGAAA
Organism: Elephas maximus indicus; assembly: GCF_024166365.1. NCBI lineage: Eukaryota > Metazoa > Chordata > Mammalia > Proboscidea > Elephantidae > Elephas > Elephas maximus. The sequence goes on along the minus strand of NC_064841.1, from coordinate 17,535,555 downwards.
CTCAAAACAATATTGGAACACAACAATGAAGAACAAAGACCCCTGCTTCTGAGGAGCTTGCAGTCTCACAAGGAGGCTGACAGAAGACCTCTAACACACCCTACAAGGTCACAGCAGAGAAACATGCAGTGCTCTCAGGGAAGCGTGGCCGCGGACACAAGCATCTGTAGCCTCAGGGCCTTGAAACGTAATCCCTCCACCTGGAAAAACATTGTACTACTCCTACTCCTAGTTCATTCTATGCCCCCTCCAAATCTTGGCTCAGCTTCCTCTGGGAAAACTTCTGACCCCAGAGATCAGGTTAGGCTCACTATTATATGTTTTTATGGGACTCTAGTTTCCCATCACATCACATACCACAGGTTATATCTGCAATCACATATATGTGTGTGGTTGTTTGTTGAACGCTGTCTTCCCTGCTAACACTCCAAGTGCCGCAGGGGCTGGAGCTGTGTCTGAGGTACTAGCATTATATCTGTGTCTCCAGGGCCTAGTACTATGTCTGGCCCAGCATAGGGGATCAACACACATTTGATGAATGAATGAACAAACAATAACCAAAAAACCAAACTCACCGCCATTGGGTCAATTCTGACTCATAGCGACCCCATATGTGACAGAGCAGAACTGCTTCATAGGGTTTTCTTGGCTGTAATTTTTACGGAAGCAAATCACCAGGCCCTTCTTCTGTGGCACCACCAGCTGGGTTTGAACCACCAACCTTTTGGTGAGCAGCCAAGCACAAACCGTTTGCACCACCGAGGGTCCCAAACAATACTTGTCCTAATTGCTTAACTGAAGAAATCTACCATACAGCTCTTCTTCACTGTAGCTAGGACGATCCTCCCATTGTGACTTTATTTTGATGATCTTTCAGGTTTATGAACATCTTTTTGTGATTTAATCAGCAGAGGCTGAGTTACAGACTAAAATTGGTTTATACAAGATGGTATAATACTGTAAAACTAAGATCAGACAGATTGTGCCAGCTCAATCAGCCTCTAGTGATAGGCCATGGTTTTTCTGCACAAAAATAAGTTCTCCCAGCATACTACATAAAACATGACTGTCTGGAAATCACTTCTGTACAAATAGCTAGGAACATAAGTCGCTATTAGAGCCCTGCTGGTGCCAACAGTTAAATGTTCAACTGCGGAAATCCTACCATTGAACCAGCAATGCCTCACATGATGAAAATGACAATTAAGTAGAAGTTATGAGAATTAAGAACACAGAGCAAAGCTAGGAATGAGAAGAGAAAAAGCATGACCGTGGAGAGGCGCAGAAACCGCAAAGAACACTGCAAACTGCTGTACCAGTTGCCAAGCCCTTTCCAGCCCCAGTCCTCAGGAGTATGTGAACAACACGTCCTCTCGGGTAAGCTTCAGCAAGCCTGCTCCTTGCAAATGTAGGAGCCATCATTAATGCACGATTCTTCGTCCTCTGAAGGCTGACACTTGGCTCACAGTCCTATTCATCATCACGGGAACTTCAACGTCCACGCAGATGACCTCTGATTCTTGCCTCCAGTACCTGTCATACCTGATCTACTTTAGTATTCTGCTCCCCAAACCACAAGCCCTTCTAGAGCAAAACCACAATGGCTGCACCAGTTGATGCTGTCCCCTGGCTATGACCCCCATAGTCCAGCCTACTCCTGCCATTCCCAGAAGCAGCTGTCCCGGACCTTCCCTACTCTACTCAAAGCTCTTCCAATGCTCCTTTCTCAGCAGATTCTCTTCAGAAATTGAAGCCTTCAACAGCCTGCCCCCACTTATTTAAGGTTGCTCTCCTTTAGCCTCCTTTCCTTCTACTTCCCCATCCCCTATTTCTCCAGTTGCTGACAAACGCAGCTTATAGGTGATCTTCTATTTTCCAGACAGTTTAGTATCAGTACACTGTTGTCTGAATCAACTTTCGGTTTTGAGTTACGAGTTCCATTTTACATTTGGGAGAGATCTGGCCTGCAGCTTCCCCCTCTTGAACATTTTGCCAGGTTGCAATCATGGCAGGACAGGGATATTTTGCTCTCCAGATGAAATGAAAAATCACATCTGTGATAGATTTGTCTAAGCTTTTGGGCTTTTGCAATACTTCGGTCTTTTTCTTAATCGTATACTTTATTTTTATAGGCATGTGAGTTGACAGAGAAATTAAAAACAGAGTTGCCAAGACAAAGTTGCTACTCATGTCTTTTTTTTTTTTACCTGCAGTCCACTAAAAGATGGAACAAAATAAACTCCTTCAGAATCTTCTAAACATTTGGCCATTTTTTCAGTCTCCGCAGCATCTGTGAAAAGATCTGGAAACACAAGCAAATAAACAAAACAAAAGAGGTTTAAAAGGGGCAAACTGAATGATGAGACATGACTAGTATTTACCTGTGTCCCCATTTATTATGAAAATATTGTGAAAGGTCTGTTCACTTAGCCAAAACTGTCCTAGCATTATCTGGGTCCCTACCCTGCATAGGTTTACAAGCCCATGGAAGGGGTAAGGAAGCCAGAAGGTCCTCTCAGATAGGCCTTCTATGCAGCAAGCCTTACCGCTTCCTTACATGTATGTTTCTTGGCATTAAAACATTATCCTCCTGAAGACAAGAGCCATCCTAGTTTTCTGAGGAAAGAATCATCAATCATCAACTTAAAATAACCAAGAGAATCAACTGGAAAACTATTCCATCTAATGAGTTCAGTAAGAGGCCAGTAACAAATAGATACTCTAGAAGTCAATCTTTAAAAAACAAACCAACCAAGCTCAAGACCTAATTCACTCAGTAAACCTTTCACTGACGTATACCACATAAAAGCCCGTTGCTGTTGAATGGACTCTGACTCGTGGTGACCTATGTGTGTTAGAGTAGAACTGTGCTCCACAGTGTTTTCAATAGCTGATTTTTGGGAAGTAGACTGTCACCCAGGTACCTCTGGGTGGACTCAAACCTTCAACCTTTTGGTTAGTAGCCCAGCGTATTAACTGTTTGTACCACCCAGGACTCAGTATACAATACATACAAAAAAATGTACAAACCCTAAGTGTATAAAAACTAAAACCAAATCCTTTGCTGTCGAGTCAATTCCTACTCACAGCAACGCTATAGACAGAGAAGAACTGCCCCGCACGGTTTCCAAGGAACACCTGGTGGATTCAAATTGCTGACCTTTTGATTAGCAGCTGTAGCTCTTAACCACTAGGCCACCAGGGTTTCCCCTAAATGTATATCTGGATGAATTTTCACAGTGCAGATACACCCAGAAAACCAACACCCAGATCAAGGCACAGAATATTACTGGCACCCCCGGAAGATCTCCTCACATCCCACTTCAGTTACTACCACCTACCAAGAGTAAACAATATCCTGACTTCTAAGACTATAGATTAGTTGTGCCTGGTTTTGAACTTCTTTTGTAAGATACATCTATGTTGGTGTATATAGTCGCATGTCATTCATCCTCACCCCTGTATAGTTCCATTCTGACACTCTACATGATGTATTCATCAATTCTACTGCTCATAGGCACCTTGGGTAGTTTCCAGTTTGGGGCTAATATAAATAACACTTGTTCATATACCTTTTGGTGAACATATGGACACATTTCTGTGTCCATATGGATGGAATTGCTGCTCCTGTAGGGTGGCTATGAGTTGGAACCTACTTGAGGGTACCTAACAATAACAACAACAGGGTCTTCATGTTTAGGACTGGCTATAGCAGATATTGGAAACCCTGGTGGCACAGTGGTTAAGCGCTACGGCTGCTAACCAAAAAGTCAGCAGTTCGAATCCGCCAGGCGCTCCTTGGAAACCCTGTGGGGCAGTTCTACTCTGTCCTATAGGGTCGCTATGAGTCGCAATCGACTCGACAGCAACTGGTCAACTGGTTATAGCAGATATTGCCAAAAGTTGTACAAAGTGACAGTACCAATTTAAGAATCCTGCCAGCAGTATGAGAGTTCCAGTTGCCCGTATTCTTGCCAATAATTGATATTGTTTTTTTCGTTTTAGCTATTCTGGTGAATGTGTGCTAATATCGTATTACAGTTTGAGTTTGCATTTCCCTGCTGACTAATGAAGCTGAATACTTCTATGTATTCAAAGAACACTTCATTGCCCATTTGGACATCCTTGTTTGTGAAGTGCTTGCTCAAGTCTTTTGCCCATTTTTCTGGTTGGTTCGTAGGAATTTTTCTATCTGGACACAAGTCCTATGTATCTTACTAGTATCTCACCTTTTCCCTCTCTGAACAGTGTCTTTTTAAGAACTGAAGTACATAATTTTTAAGCAGCTCGATTTTTCTTTTATGGTTAGTGCATTTTGTTATGTTAAATAAACTGTTGCTTACTCCAAGTGTAAGAATATTCTTCTATATTTTCTTCTAAAAGCTTTTTGATACCAGTCTTAACATTTGGGACAATTAGGAATTGAATTTTACATAGTGTGAGGTAGGGGTCAAGAATAATTTTTTTCCATCTGGATAGTCCATTGACCTAGCACCATTTATTGGAAAGAATGTCCTTCACCCATCGCATTAGAGGATCCTCTTTAAAACCTAAGTAGACCTTCCAAAGAAACTAAACTCACTGTCTTTGGGTTGATTCCAACTCACAGCGGCCCTACAGCACAGACTAGAACTGCCCCATAGGGTTTCCAAGGCTGTAATCTTTACGGAGGCAGACTACCACATCTTTCTCCCACAGAGCAGCTGGTAGGTTAGAACCACCAACCTTTTGGTTAGCAGCCGAGTTCTTACCTACTCCACCACCAAGCCGTTAAGTTGGTCCCGACTCATAGAGACCCTATAGGACAAAGTAGGATTGCCCCACAGGGTTTCCAAGGAGCAGCTGGTAGATTCGGATTGCCAACGTTTTCGTTAGCAGCTGATCTCTAAACCACGTTGTTATGTAGGAAAACAGTCCAGTTTTATAAATTTATCTTATATTCTGTTATTGGTGGTGTTGTTAGTTGCTGTTAAGGCGATTCAAACTCTTGGTGACCCCATATGTTACAGAGTAGAACTGCTGCACAGGGTTTTCTTGGCTGTAATCTTCATGGAAGCAGATCGCCAGGACTTTTCTTCCGCAGTACCACTGGGTGGCTTTGCACCACCAACATTTAGGTTAGTGGTTGAGTGCAAACTGTTTGCCCCACCCAGGCACTTTATTCTGTGACAGATGACCTGTTTTTTTCCTTGGTATAAACAATGTCATTTACAAAAAAAAAAAAAAAGTTTATTAATATTTATGGTTTCTCCTTTCCTAAGAATAGGACAAGGACATGATTAGAATTGCCTGAAAGGTTTTTTCCAAAAAATGTATGTCTCCCCCTCCCCACCCCTGAATATCTGGCTACTCTCCTAACTCACAACTGTTACTAATGGGAGTATATAGCATCCCTTTGGTGCATCCATCCTCGGTGGTACAGCGGTTAAGAGCTGGGCTGCTAACCAAAAGGACGGCAGTTCGGATCCACCAGCCGCTCCTTGGAAACCCGATGGGGCAGTTCTGCTCTGTCCTGTAGGGTCGCTCCTTGAATCAGAATTGATTCGACAGCAATGGGTTTGGTTGATGTATAAGAATAGAAAATGGCTTAGAAATGCTGTTATAAATATTTCTAGTACCACATGCCACACAGATATCTATGTGAAAAATAACCCCAGTGTTTCTCCAGCTGGTGGTTTTTAAATCTATATTTAACCAAAAAAAAAAAAAAAAATCATGTCCCAATGTCAAATGTTTTAAACCAACTAAAGATGTGGAAAACGAACTAGACGGCTGGTTTGAGGAAAGTTTTTGGTAATAGACAGAAGAGATCTAGCATATTCTTCATTTTCTGGTCCATCTTTTGCTTGAATTTTTCTAAATAATCTTCCATATAAACTGTTTTCAAATGAGCTTGTCGATGAAGTCTTTTGGAGTAATACACTTCTTCCTGCCTCTCCCATTGGATGCAACTCCAGAATCAGCGATAGAATGCACACAGAAGCTATCTGAGGACTCTGAAGGGAAAAGCTAGCCCACAGGGGAGCTCGAAGTACCACCACACCGGAGATGAGTTTCCTGTTTTTCATTTTCTCTGGGATCTCCTGGCCTAGTCAGGAACAGCCTGAAACCCGAAACCCAGATATACACGCTGGAAGCAAATATGAAGAGCTTCGAAGGAATGAAGCCCTCTCTTTCTGGTCTGAGGAGCAGAAGACGGGGGTCCCTACAGGGTGGGGGAAGTTCCTCTCTTTTTGTTTTTGGACTTTTTTTTATTGTTTTGGAAACCCTGGCAGAGTAGTGGTTAAGTGCTACGGCTGCTAACCAAAGGGTCGGCAGTTCGGTTCCGCCAGGCGCTCCTTGGAAACTCTATGGGGCAGTTCTACTCTGTCCTATAGGGTCGCTATGAGTCGCAATCGACTCGATGGCACTGGTTTTTTTTTTTATTGTTTCCTGTCCCAGCTCCCATGGCAGCCCAGCAGCCCAGGCACATAAAACGCCACGCTGACAGTATGGGGAATCCCCGTTGCTTGCTTCTTCTTTTTCTTGGTTTCTCCTGCCCCGGGTCACAGGCAATACGTGGCTGCAGTGACAACCGATATGGCAGCGGAGGTGACCAAAACTCCAAGGCAAGCAACAGCACTGAGGAAATTCCTGTTGTCTTTTTTCCTTCCTTTTTCTCCCTCCTCCACTTTTCTTCTCTTTCAACCCTCTTGCCACTTGGCTGGAGGTGGAACTTGTATCAGAAGGTGTGCAGTAGACTAGGGAAACTAAAACCCCAGCTTTCTAGCCAGACGATCAGGATGGGGGACCCTGAGACTCAGAAAGTATGGAGGAAGAAAGGAGCTCAGGAAAGTGATCCCATAAAGATTTGTAGGAACTCTTGGTCTCACCTCTGGGCTGCACATGTGTAGATCTGACCCTAAACAACATACCACAGGCTTTGAGAACTGGTCTCTGGGGGGAACAATTACCCACTCTGGCCAATGGGTGGCACAAATGAGGGCGAGATTTGAACAGCACTGCAAAGGCTTTGAAAACCAAACTGACATAGGAAGCACAGCCAATAGAGAAGGCAGTTTGGAACTTCTGATCGGAACATATCCAAATTTACTGCCTGTTAAAACAAAACAACCAAAAATTCTCCATAGGATTTAAACAAAATTCAGAGTCTCACACATATTATTCAAATTTTAGATACAATCTAAAATAGATCAACATATGAAAGACAAGGAAAAATCTCAAGGGCTTGCAAGGGAAAAGATAACAGACACCAGTCCTGAGATGACACTTATGTTGCATTTATCAGACAAAGACTTTAAAGGAGCAACTGCGGCTATGGAGCCCTGGTGGCATAGTGGTTAAGAGCTACGGCTGCTAACCAAAAGGTCGGCAGCTTGAATTCATCAGCTCCTCCTTGGAAACCCTATTGGGCAGTTCTACTCTGTCCTATAGGGTTGCTATGAGTCGGAATTGACTTGACAGCAATGAGTTTTTGGTTTATTGCAGCCAGACTCTAAGAAATAAGGATGAATGCCCTTGAAATAAATGAACCACAAAGAATCTCAGCAAAGAAATAGAAGATATGAAGAAAAACCAAATGGAAATTTTAGAACTGAAAAAGACAATAATCCAAATTTAAAAATCCACTGTATGTGCTCAATATCAGAATGGAGATAACAAAGGAAACAGTCATCAAACTTGAAGACAGATCAATAGAAATTATCTTATCTAAATGAGAGAAAAAGCATTACAAAGCAAGAATAGAGCCTCAGGGATCCATGGGACAATAAAAAACAAGGTCTAACATTTACATCATTTAATGACCAGAAGGAAAGGAAAAAGAGTGTATTGCAGAAAACCTATTTGAAGAAATAATGGCTATAAATTTCCTCTAATGGGAGAATGAGACAGATCTACAGATCCGAAAAGCTCAGCAAATTCCAAACAGGATAAACACAAAGAGATTCATGCCCAGATGTATCACAATTAAAAAGCTGGAAGCTAAAAAGTACCAAAAGCGCCAGAGAAAAATGATGCATCACATATTGGAGAAAAAGCATTCAAATGACTGTGGCCTTCTCACCAAAAACTAGGAAGGCCAATGGCAATGGAGCAACATCTTTGAAGTCCTAAAAGAACTGTCAACCCAGCAAAACTATCCTTTGAGAATAAAGACTAACTAAAGAAAGTCTCAGATGAAGGAGAATTAAGAGATTTGTCGCCAATGGACATGTTATAAAAGAAATGCTAAAGGTCATCTGTATGCAAAAAAGTGAACCTTGGCCTAAACCTTACACTTTATATAAAAATTAACTAAAATTGAATCAAATATCCACATATAAAACAAACTATAAAACTCTTAGACAAAAACATGGGAGAAAAATCTATATGATCTTTGGTTTGGCAAATTGTTCTTAGATATAACTCCAAAAGTACAATCCATAAAATAAAAAGTTGATAAATTAAACTTCACGCAGACGAAAAACTTTTGTTTTAGCTAGGAAATACTACTAAGTTAAGAAATACAGTTAAGAAAATGAAAAGACAAGGTACAGTGTGGAAGAAAATATTTGCAAATCACATAATCCAAAAAGGATTTGTATTCAGATAAAAAAAAAGAACTATCAAAATAGCCCAATAAAAAATACATGAAAGATCTGAACAGATACTTAAAGAAGATACACAGATGTCAAACAAACACATGAAAAGATTTTTGTGCGTATTTGGCATCTATGTATCTTCTTAGCCACTGAATACTTAACATGGGTGAGTTTACGAGTATGTAAACTAAACCTCAATAAAGTTAATTAAAAATAATACTTCTTTGCAAACATAGGGAAAGAGGCTCAACTTCATTCATAATAAGAGAAACGCTATTTAAATACTGAGATGGCATTTGTCACCCATCCAAGTTGGCAAAAAATCAAAATCTTGACAATACATAGGATTAGCATGGCATGGAGACATGGGGTTGCCTTGAGTTGGAATTTCATACATTGCTGGGGGGAATGTAAAATGGCACAACTCCTATGGAGGGGAATTTGGCAATATCTAACAAAACTACAATGCATTTACCCTTTGACACAGCAATCCTACCTACAGGAATTTATACTTAAGATACACCACCAATAATATGAAAATACATATGCATAAACTTATTCATTGGCAGTGTCAATTATATTTATAAAATATAGGAGACTGGTTGGATAAACTATGTACATAAATGCAATGGGGTACTATGTAGCTGTGAAAAAGAATGAAGGTCTTTCTGAACTGACGTGAAGTAATTCCCACTGTATATTTACAAATAAAAGAGGAAAGCACAAAACAGCATACCTATCGTACAACCTTTTGGGTAAGAAACAAGTGAAAATAAGAAAACATGCATGTACCTTCATGTTTTTGCAAAAAGAAACAGGAAAGATAAATAAAAAAAACAAATGAACTGGTTATCCGCAACGGATGGGGAGACAGGATAAAAGGATAGGGGAGGGCGTCCACTTTTCTGAGTATACCTTTCTCATGACCTTGACTTTGGAAATCATGTTAATGGTCCACATTAAAGGAAGAATAATTTTAAAAGATGGAGAAGGGGGGAACAATATAAAACCAAATAACAGAAATAAATGAATCTAATTTTATTTCAAATTAATAAGATAATCCCAGCAAAGGAAGAGAAACAAAAAAAAAAAGAACTAGTCCAAATAACTCTGGAACAGAGTGCTTTGTCCATAAAGGCTTGATCTAAAGAAAACAAAACTGCAAACTATCTTGAACAACAATTGCCTGTTGTAGCGGTACGGGTCTAGCAATTTGGAAACTATTTTATGTATATTGTAAGATTGAGGAGATGAGTTACATTAATATTTGGGGGAGTTAAGATTCTCAGTGTGGAAAAAGGAAGATAAAAATATAGAATAGGGAAAGACAAGTATGAACTCTTAAAAGTTGGACTGGAATTGGGGGTACAATAAAAACCCATGATTTCTAATATACATACACATGTATACATACATACATACATTTCCAGCTCTGCCCACTAAAAGGGACTAAGATAAATATGCCCTTGTTGTAGCTGTTGTTAGTTGCTGTCAAGTTCATTTTGACTCATGGCAACCCCATGCGTGCAGAGGATACTGCTCTGCAGGCTTTCCAAGGCTGTGACCTTTAGGAAGCAGATCACCAGGCCTTACTTCCAAGGTGCATAAGGGTGAGTTGGAACTGCCAACCTTCTGGCTAGTAGTCCACTGCTCAACCATGTGTGCCACCTAGAGATTTCTAATGACCCGCTAGTCATTGCTTTTAAATACCATTTCCCACTAAAAGGAATCAGGGTTCGCTGGAAAAGTGGTTAATTCCATGGTGGGGGTAGGGAAAATACAAGGTAAACTTGAAACATATTATGCCAGAAACATTCAAGAAAATTCTCAAGATAATAGCCACAGACACTTAAAAAGGCATAGGGGCTTTCACTCGCCAAATCTGAGGCAATTTGAGCATGAGAAAAACAAGAACTATAAAAATGATAACTTGTTAAATAAAATAAGAAACTATGAGCCCACACCAATAATAAATAGATAAACAAACAGGGGAGAAGAGAAAGCTTCTCCTTACACAGCAGAACGATAACTAATAGAGAAAAATGAATGAATTAAAAAAACACCATTTTGCAACCGCCATAGTGAAAACAGATTCAGGAAAGACTCATCAATGAATGCTAAATTTAGGGGCTTGGGGAATTTTGTTGGGGGAATTTTGATGAGAAATGGGATGGCTTGCTATCTCCCTAAAAATTATTACAAAAAAGGGGAAAAAAGTAATTATACTATGCAGAAACTGGAAAACATCTTACATAAGTGAACAACACTAACAATCAAAAATGGGTTAATTGGTGGATACCGTGCGTCTCCTGATATAAATCCTGAGAAGGAGACAGCATTGCTTACGTATTATTCCAGACAGAGTTGCATAGCCTGGGTCTAGTCACGAGAGACTCAAACTGAGGGGCGTTCTAGAAAATAACTGACCCATATTCTTCAAAAATGTCAATGGCATGTAACACAAAGAGACGCAGAGAAGGCTGTCCCAGATGAAGCCAGACAATAAGTGATCTTGGACTGGACTCTGTATTAGGAAAAAAAAGATGACCATGAAGGACATTATTTGTTTTAGGACACCTTATTAGAGGGTACCTAAGAAACTGGAATATGGATGACAGAATTGATAAAAGTATTATAGCCAGTGTTAAATCTCCTAAAATTAATAGCCAGAGCCATAAAATTAATAACCATACTATAGCTATATAAGAGTATATTCTTGTTATTAGGAAATACACAATGAACAATTATAGGGTTAGGAGTGTGTGCATACTCTCTATTCTCAAAGGGCTCAGAAAATTATGCAGATGTAAGTATTTATTATCCTACAGCACATAAGTGAAGCCCTGGTGGCACAGTTGTTAAGAGCTCAGCTGCTAACCGAAAGGTCAGCAGTTCCAATTCTTAGAAACCCTATGGGGGCAGTTCTACTCTGTCCCATAAGGTCGCTATGAGTTGGAATCGATTTGATGACAACGGGTTTTTTATAATATATAAAATGAACAGATAGGTGATTGATAGATAGACGGATGGATGGACGGACAGACGGATGGACGGATAATGTAAACTTAGCCAAATGTTAAAAATTGACAAATCTGGGTAACGGATATACAAGAGTATTTGTAGTATTCTTACAACTTGAAGTTTGAAATTATTTCAAAATAAAAAGTGAAACTAGGTCTCATTTTCTCCTCTGTCTGTGTATACATATCCTGTGAAAGAGTTTAATAATTTTACTTTTTACTTCTCAATGTTCTGGTTTGTGTATCCTTATCCTTTTGTGGCTTGTAAGTTTATTATGCTTCTCTCTCTCTCTCTTTTTTTTTCTTATTAATAAGCATTCATCATTTCCCCTAAGTACCATCTTTATAGAATATAGGCATTTTCTTTCTTTCTTCTTCTTTTTTTTTGACACTGTTAAATTACGTTTCAAATTTGTTTTCCTTGGCCCTAGTACTACTTAAGAAAAGACATTTCAAACTTCCATGTGGTCAAATACCGTATAACCACTGTTTTATTCTTCAAGTCTAGCTGTATTACATAACAGGCTGGGATGCTTACCCTTTTGCTTTTCTAAACACGGCATTGAGAACAGGATTTGTGTGTGTGCGTGTGTGTGTGTGTGTTGAAAGGGATCTATATGGAACTCAGAAGAAAGCATAATGAACAGGCTGAAGAACAGAATAAAACATATTCTCCTGTCTGTTCCCAAGCAGCACTTTGCCCTTGAGTTATACATCATAGACTTAAAAGCATTTCTGGGAAACAAAAACTAAAGAAACCATTTTGGAAGATTTAACAGAAACATTACTTTTGTAGAACAACCACACATGTACATAAAATCATTAAGGCTGGCTTATTTAGTGTCTCTCTTTAGTTTTAGGGTAATTTCAATCTCTTACGGGGATATCCAAAACCACATTCCTAATGTATGGAAACAGGGGGTTTACATTATGGTTGCTGTTTTGGGGTGCCGTCGAGTCCATTTTCAATTCATAGCAAACCCATGTGACAGAGCAGAACTGCCCCATAGGGTTTCCTAGGGAGCCCTGGTGGTCCAGTGGTTAAGAGCTTGGCTGCTAACCAAAAGGTGGGTGGTTTGAATCCACCAGGCACTTCTTATATAAGAGCAGTTCAAATAAAATAAAACAAAAAGTCTTGACTGCTACTAAAAAAATTCTTTTTAAAAAAATCTTTTTATTTGAATAACATCTTCTTGTACACTTGACTTTCTCCATTTTGAGATCTTTGTTCTATTTCTTTTAGCCGAAGGAAATATCTCCTAGAATAATTCCCCAGAAAATACACGCTGCATGTCTGAGTATTCCCAAGAAATGTCTCTTTTGTTCTCAGTCTCAGTGATATCTTTGTCAGGCACTGGAATTTGGCTCATTGTCCTTCTTTCTCTGTGGTGTGTACACGTTGTTCCACCTCCCAAATGCTGCAATTAACTTCCATGGCAGTCTGACTTTGTTCCTTTATAAATAAACTGTTCTTCGTGTCTCGGAGCTTTTCTTTATCCTTGGGATTCAGGCAATTCATCTGGATATAACCCAGTCTGGGCCTTTTTTTTTTTTTTTTTTAAACCCACCTAGCACTTGGTGAGCCATTTCAGTCTGAAAACTCAGGTTTTTCCTCATCTCGGGGAAGTTTGTTTTCAATTATTTCTTCAATTATTACATTTTAACTTATTAATTTTCTACTTTTTGGAAAGGTAATGTTCCAGAAAAGGCACTATTATTTACCTATATCATTGCTGGTCTTTCTTCCATATCTCTTACCCTTGAGTTCTAATTTCATTTTCTTTTTTTAAATCTTTAAATTCTTCCTGATCCCTATTTAGGTTTTCAGCACTGTCCATTCTACTATTTATTATTATTATTTTTACATTTTATATATCATGGTTTCTACTCCTTGAAGTGCTATGTCTTCCAAATGTTTCTTTGCAATAGCTTCTTTTATTCCTTTAAGAGTTTTTCCTAGGGTTTTTTGGTTTTTGTTTTCTTTTTCATTTTCTGTTTCTTCTATTACATGTGCCTCTGAAGGAGCCATTGAGCTTGGTCACCTTCCTTTAAGGGATCCTAATGTTCTTAAATACCCTGGTGGTGTAGTGGTTAAGTGCTACGGCTGCTAACCAAAGATTCAGCAGTTTGAATCCACCAGGCACTCCTTGGAAACTCTATGGGGCAGTTCTACTCTGTCCTATAGGGTCGCTATGAGTCGGAATTGACTCAACGGCACTGGGTTTGGTATGTTCTTAAATACTTTGTATTTCTTACTCAGGCCAGGCTTTGGGGTTGGCAGGCAGTGAGAGGTAAGGGAGTGAGTTCCCTTGGCTTGGGTTTCTCCAGGTATGAGTGTGAAAGATTAGGCTTCCCCTCTCAGCTTGCAAGGGGAGAGTAGTTCACCTACACAGTGCTAATGTCCACTGTTAGTAGCCTCTTCCAGGGCTGCATGTGACGGATGGGCCAGGCCAGCTCTTTCTTCTTCACATGCTGAGGGGTACAGGAGAGACGGAACCAGTTTCCTTTATTTCTGGTAAACAAGGGTGCTGGGTAATTTTAAATGTGTACTGGAAGTCTTATCGGGATTGCCTGGAGCAGGCAGATGTGACAGGCACCAATTAAAAGTGATCTTGCTAAGGAAAAGATATCCCCTGACCCTTGTTACTAAAGGACAGCAGAGATGGGAACTGCTTCAACTGTAGAGAAGGAGTAAACCATTCTTTCAGTTCCTTTGACTAGGTCATGGAAACCCTGGTGGCGTAGTGGTTAAGAGCTATCTATGGCTGCTAACCAAAAGGTGAGCAGCTCGAATCCACCAGGTGCTCCTTGGAAACTCTGTGGGGCAGCTCTACTCTGTCCTGTAGGGTTGCTATGAGTCAGAATTGACTCGATGGCAACAGGTTTTTTTTTTTTTTTTTTGACTAGGTCATGATCTTCCCTTCCCTGGTCCTTTCTGCTTGGAATGCTCCTTGACCAACCACCTCTGCACCTGCCCAACCACTCTACTCTTCCTTCACTGCTCAGCTGAAACAGTACTTCTTTAAAGAAGCCTTCTGGCTCTCCAGGAGTCCCTGGATGGCTCAAATGGTTAAGCGTTCAACTACGAAGTAAAAGGTTGGCAGCTCAAATCCACCTAGAGGCACCTCAGAAGACAGGCCTGGCCATCCTCTTCCACAAAATCACAGCTTGAAAATCTATGGAGCACCATTCTACTCTGCATGCATGTCTGCATGCATGGGGTCGCTATGAGTGGGAATTGACTTGATGGCAACTGTTTTTTTTTATGTGTGTGTGCTTGTTTTCTAATTTTCCAGACTAGACAAAGTCCTTCCTTTACAAGGGGATCGTTCATCCTGCTACCACTTCTTCCTGTCACTTAACACTAATGCTTTTTTATGAAAAAAAAAAAAAAAATTGTTCATTTAATACATGTCTTTCCTACTAGACTGTAGTCTCTATGAGTAAAGGGACAGTGTTTGTTCACTGGTGTCTCCCTAGCACCTAGCCCAGTTCCAGGCATATACTGAGCATGCAAATATTTGTTAATTTAATAAAAGTAGAAGACATCAAAATATTTGTAAGACTGAGATCTCAAAATCAAACAAAGAGTGAAGGGGACCAGAAATGGACCAAATCAAAAAGAAAAGAGAGAGGTGACCACGTGGGGACTCACATATGGCAGCTAACATAGAAGGATTAAAAAAAAAGTGAGAGAAAACTGGCCTGGGTCAAAAATATTAAGAAAACAAATCTAAAAGTCAAGATGAGCCTGGTTTAAAATAGCTTTTTACTTATGTTCAAGTTTTTCAACCCAGCAAAGGGGCATAAAGAAGCCACCATTCAGAGTGGGACAAAGACCATCATGCTACACAAAGACGTAAAGGCTCAGAACCAGCAGAGTTTTCACGTCTTCAAGGACATGGGAAACCTATTCAGGCTCTTACGGACTGTGTTTCTCCTGAATAAAATTTAATTTTTTTAATATGCTCATTAGAATGAATCCTCAGAACAGAAAGGGATTGTCTAAAGAGATGTGTTCAGAATATTAAAATAATTTAAGGAGGAGATTTTAAATGATAAAGAGCTTTGAAATAAGCATAACTTATTAATAAGTAATTTTACCCTTATAACGCAGGTACAGTCTTAGAGAGCAAGGGAGAAAGGGGAAAACTGGCCAACATGTTCCTCCTGGAGTGTACATTTTCTGTCAATAGAACTATCTTTGTCTTTAAACAAATTAGCTTAGTTCAAATCCATCATGTAAAAAGTCAAAGTCTGCCCCATAATTCATGCATCAGTGATAACCATTATGAATATTTTTTATAACATTTAACACTTTATATGTTATATATGGTTAGATAATATACAGGCTTGTCATTATCCAAAACTGCCAAAAAGTAGAAACAACCAAAATGTCCATTAACTGATGAATGGATAAATTGTGGTGTATCTATACAATGGCATCTTATTCAGCAATAAAAAGAAATGAAGTAGTGACACATGTCACAACACAGACAAACCTTGAAAACATTATGCTAAGAGAGAGACGCCAAACTTAAAAGACCACATCTTGTATGATTCCATTCATATGAAATGTCCAGAATAGGCAAATCCATAGAGACTGAAAGCAGGTCAGTGGTAGCTGAGGGTTGGGGGTTCCACGGTTGTAGGGGTAAATGGAAATGTAAAATGAATAGGTATGGGGTGTCTTTCACGGAGGATTTTAGATTTAGATTGTGATGATGGTGGCACAGTCCTGTGAGTGCACTAAAAAACCATGAATTGAATTGTATACTTCAAATGGATGAATTATATGGCGTGTGAATTAAATCTCAATAAAGTAGTTTTTAAAAAGGCCAAAAAAATTTGACACAGGCTGTCCTGTAACTGCTTCATCCCTCCTTATTATGTCATGGACAATGCTCCATGTCAATAAGATACACAACTACATTGTTATTTTTAGGTGATTGCACAATGTTCCTCTGTTGGGGTATACTGACGTTTATTCACTCAGTGCTTTATTATTAGACAGGAACCCGTTTCCTATTGCTTTATTAAACACCCACGTATGGGCATATATCTTTGCACATGTGTGTAATTATTTTCTTAGCCAAGAACAGAACTGAGGGGCAAAGGGTTGTCACTCTTTAAAATAATGCAAATGGCTAGATTGTCCTCCAGAAAGGTCACACTAATTAACACTCCTCCCAATTGAAAACAAGAACACTTTGTTCTCTACATTCCCACCAATGCCGAACA
Organism: Elephas maximus indicus; assembly: GCF_024166365.1. Classification (NCBI taxonomy): domain Eukaryota; kingdom Metazoa; phylum Chordata; class Mammalia; order Proboscidea; family Elephantidae; genus Elephas; species Elephas maximus. Next base: position 17,518,712 of record NC_064841.1, on the reverse strand, counting down.
TCAAACTTATTAACCTTTGACAATATGAGAAGTAATATAATTTTTTAAATGTGTACTTCTTTGATTATTGAATTTGAGTAGCATCTCACAGCAGTCATTTGATTTCTTTTATGAAATAATTGTACTTCTGTGATTTGCCTATTTTTTCTTTTTTATTGATTTTTCTGACACATGTTACAAACTGTTTTCTTTACCAATTTGTCTTTTAACTTCACTTATAACATGTATTTTCCTACATACGTTAATATTTTATATATTCAAATCTATTATTCCTTTTTTTATGGTTCCTGGCCTCAACATCTAGCCTTTCACCATCCCAATATCATAAAAATATGATCCTGTATTTTATTTCCAGTACATGAAACTTGGTTTTTATATTTATTTGAACAATCCATTCATTCTCTACTGATCTGCTATCCTGTGGCATCCTTGAATTCTTGAAGTTCTGGTTTGTGAAATCCATTTAAAAGAGGACTTACTTAACTGTTGAGCCCATTTTATAGCAGTACCAGTGTCTCCTGCATTGCCTTCAGCTAAGCAGACAACTTCTTGTCCAATCTTCCACCCAATCAATGGATAAAAACCTTAAAAAAAAGAAAAATCAAAGCAAGTCATATAATAAATACATAATTCACTACAGAGACTTCTATAATGCAACTATTTGAGTATCTCAAAAAATAGCAAAGTAGCTCTGAAGTTAGACTGCCTGAGTTCAAATCCCAGCCCCCCGCACTTCTTAGCTGTGGTCTTACAAGTTTTTGACCTCTCAGCCTCAGTTTCCTCAACTGGAAAACAGCCTACCTCAGAGAGTTGTGAGAATAAATGAGTTAATACATATAAAGAAGTGAGCACAGTGCCTGACATATCCGATGAACAATAAATAGTAACCTTTATTAGCCATAGGGATGTCTGTGTCCCTAGAAACACAGAAATAAGTACTTTAATTGAGAAATAAAAGGTTATTATGAGATTGGCTTGCTAGAGAAGTTACTACATTATTGTGTTTCTGCATGGTTTCTAAACATTGTTCCTAAATGGAAACAGCCTCGTGCAGTGATCAACATTTTCCAGCTTCCATTCTCCCAATTCGGTGGCGGGGGGGAGCTTGAGGGGAGACGGAAGTGGGAAAAAGATTTGTAAAAACCCCCCTTAGGGGAACAGAGCCCCGGACTAAGAGCCCCCAGCTCTGCTGAGGTGGTTCCCCAGGCAGGATTTTCTTGGTTTGCACATCCCAGGATGCCCTTCCTGAGGGAGAGCAAATTCCTAGCAATTGTCATCAAAACCCTAAATATGCATGGCCACTAGTTGAGAACTACCCTTCCAAAAAATTTCATAGAAAAAGAAGAATTTTATAAGACATAAAAGAAAAAAAAGAATTAGAGGCCTAATCAAAAAGTTGGTGGTTCGAATCCACCAGCTGCTCCGTGGGAGAAAGACATGGCAGTCTACTTCCGTAAAGATTACAGCCTTGGAAACCCTATGGGGCAGTTCTAGTCTGTCCTATAGGGCCACTATGAGTTGGAATCAACTCGATGGCAATGGGTATTTTTGGTTTAGGATGTCTTAAACAAATATGTATTACAGATAAGTACTTGCCAAACTGACCAAAATACCCTACTCCTTCTGGATCTCTATAATAACACCTTTCTCATTTTTTTGTAATATAAGATCTTTCCCCTAAATACGCTTTTAATTTAAAGAAAAAAAAAAAAAAAACGGAAATGAGGACTAGTCTCTAAGAATGATAATAAAAAATATGCTAGAGAAGATCCTTAACATAAATTGAGAAAATAGTCTGAGTATCACAAAAGTTAAATATGAACCAAAGAAGTGATGCTTTGTTAACAAACAGGGTAAATTCTATTTACCTCCAATAGTCTGTTGAGGGTGGTTTCCAGTATTAATATCCAAAAATGTCCCGGTTCCCATGGTTAATTTCACATCTCCTGTATGGAAGCAACACTCTCCAAACATGGCTGACTGCTGGTCGCCTACCTGCCAAAGACGTTTAAACGTAAGGCCTACTTGCCCTTAGCACTGGCATGTTTCGTGGTATCCTTCTGCTTCAGTTATCCTATTTTTATGACTAAACTTTTTCTTTTTTTCCTTTTCCTTAAAAAAATCAAGATCTCCTAGAAGAACAGGGAACAACAACTATAGAATAAGAGTCCCTCTAGGACTAACTTTGTGTGGATAACAAACATGTCTCAGGAATTTCTAATGAGCAGGCTGCTTCATCACTTCTAACTATTATATCAGTAATTCTAGAAATAAAGGTAAGAATAAAAATTGTGCAGAAGAAAAACTTTTCATTCTCAACTTAGCAGTTTCACTCATTTGTCAAAATAACTGACCTCACATATTTCCCTTTTAAGAAGAGCCATACGTGTGTGTTTAACTGTAAATAAATTTATGTCAGAACCATATCTATCCCAAGTTCTTCCTTTTTGTTAAAAAAGAATAATTGTAACATTTTGTTAATATAGCTAAATGTAGGCATACATATATATAGCAGTATTTTAAGGAACAAAATTCATCTAAAAAAAACCCCGTTTTCACTAATCTGTATCTCCTCTAGCCATACATTAATCTAAACTTGAGCTTACGCTTAAACTGAAGAAGACTGAGACTCTCTAAATGACCATAAATTTGTAACTTGGGAATTAAATTCGTCTTCCCTTGCCTTCCTCCCCCGGCTGCTGTGAGACTGTCCATCCAGGGACCAGGGACAGGTGGTCTATACGTCCCAGCATTGGAAATCAAAGACAAAGCCTGAGTTTCTACAATTTCTTCATCAGGTGGCAAATCTTTGGGCTTCTCCAACTTCCTGACTCTTTCATCCAGTCAGAGAGAAAGAAAATTACCAAGAAAGGACCCTAAAAAATCAGGAACAGCTCATTTTTCATTCCTCCACAAGTTTCTCTACTGGTGGTAGCTGCTGGCTAAGGACTGTGTAACTGTAAAGACAGCTTTCTCCTTTAGTTTAAACTTTCCTGTCACTGTTCATGGTTACACTGTATCAAGTATACACTAAGCATTTGCCCTATCAATGTTTGTTGTCTCGGGGCATCAAACGTAAACCAAACATAACTCAGGATATAATATTTTAAACAAATTTAACAGTTTTCTGAAAAACCAATACACACAGAAGTTAGAAAAGTTTATGAAGCACTTCCACGATTAGAAGACTCAAGGGCCCTTTAGCTTATGAAGGAAAAAAAAAAAGATACTTTCATTTTATTCTGCCAAGGACCTTTTGCTTCTCTTAAAAAACAAGCCCCGGCTATTCATATATATTCATTCAGTTTATACTACGCAAAGAGAAACCCTGAAGTTTTTGACTTACCAAGGCTGTGATTGGTATAGGCACACCAAATATCTCTTCATCCACCATTCCAAAATTGTGGCTTCAAATAAAATTGGTCGAAAAGTCATAGCTTTAGAAAGATGAGTTCTAAAATACAGCAAATTGTCTTTAGCATAGGTCAAGAGTTATATCAAATGAACACACAAGCACCTCCAACATGTAATAAAATGTTCTTCTCTACCAAGAGAAAATGAATTCAGGGGTAATTTTGCTGGTTTCTGCGTCTGGTGCTCATTATTACCTGGTGTCCCTCACAGGAGGCAGGAGAGAGAGTGGGATTGAAAGCAGGGAGGTAATGAGCCCGCTCCAACACATCTAGCGGAAAAACAGGCTGTGAGAATCCAACCTAAATTACACAAAATGGTGATTCAAAATGGAAGGGGGGAAAAATAAATAAAACACTTTACCTCATATGGATCAAAAAGTCCAGTTGTACTGGCATTTGAAAAATCTGTGGCATATTCAGAACCTAAATTTACATTGGAAATAATACATTTTTTTATCAGGTGGTGTAAATAAATACCTGTCGCTGGTTTATAATCTAGAATTTGTCTACTCCCAAATTCATTCCAACAGTGGATTTCCAGGGCAAAGTTTCCAAAGCGCTTTCCCACGTAATCTTTATGAAATTTTATTAGTTTACAAAAGCATTTTCATACACATTGTCACTACCTGACTCCCAACTGAAAAATAAGGAAAGAGGGTCAGAGGTGCCAAGTGATTGTCTTCCATTGTACCAGGTGCAAAGTGGCAGATATGGTGCCAAGCATAAGTCTTCCCACTTTTGAAAGTCTGACTGTCCCCTAGTCTTCTATTCAAAGTTCATCATAATTTTAAAATCACCCTCCTCTAATACTAAATCGAAAATTCATCTAGCTTTCCTGCAACATGGAATTATTACGGTACCAAAGAGCAATATGACTGAGATACAGGAAGGAAAAAAGTAAGTTCTACTTCTGCTTTTTTTTGACAAATATTTTCTGTCAAATTTCAGATCCTTGAGGTAGAGCTGATTATTAGGCTGTCTTTACCTTTTGTGAGCTTATGTAACAGCCAGGTATCAACAGTCCCAAAGCAGCAATTTTCTTCTTCAACTGCCTTTTGTACCTTGAAAACACAATAGCACCAAAGCAAAAAAAAAAAAAAAGGCTAAACTATTAAGTACAACATTGAATGCAGGGTAGTAGATACAATACAATCTCACTTTTTAAAAATAAAATGTATCAAATACATTTCTATAAGGTTCCTGGGTAGCACAAATGGTTTGCCTTCGACTGCTGTGCTAACTTAAAGGTTGGCAGTTAGAACCCACTTAGTGGTACCATAAAAGACAAACCTGGCGATCTGTTTTCATAAAGATTACAGCTAACGAAACCCTATGTAGCAGTTCTACTCTGTAATACCTGAGGTTGCCATAGGTCAGCATTGACTCGACAACAGCGGGTTTGGCTTTTTGGTTTATGCATATATAAAATACATTGTATGTGTATATTTATACACACACACACATATATATACATCTCTGTGCATATGTAATATACTTTCTATGTATATATTCTACCATGCATCTACCAGCTTGTTGTACCGTGGTGGCTTGCATGTTGCTGTGATGCTGGACGCTATGCCACCTATATTTCAAATACCAGCAGGATCACCCATGGTAGACAGGTTTCATCAGAGCTTCTAGACTAAGACAGGCCAGGAAGAAGGCCTTAAGGTCTACTTCTAAAAAAATCGGCCAGTGAAAACTTTATGAATAGCAGCAGAACACTGTCTGGTATAGTTCTGAAAGATAAGCCCCTCAAGATATGATCGCAGAAGAGTTGCCTCCTCAAAGTAGAGTCAACCTTAATGACATGGATGGAGTAAAGCTTTCGGGACCTTCATTTGCTGATGTGGCATGACTCAAAATGAGAAGAAACAACTGCAAACAACCATTAATAACTGGAACGTGGAATTATGAAATATGAATCTAGGAAAATTGAAAGTCATCAAAAATGAAATAGAACACATAAAGATCGATATCCCAGGCATTAGTGAGCTGAAATGGACTGGTACTGGACATTTTGAATCAGATAATCATATTGTCCACTATGCTGGGAATGACAAATTGAAGAAATATGGCGTCATATTCATCATAAAAAAAGATCTATCCTGAAGTACAATGCAGTCAGTGACAGGACAGTATCCACACGCCTACAAGGAAAACCAGTTAGTACTACTATTATTCAAATTTACACACCAACTACTGAGGCCAAAGATGAAGAAATTGAAGATTTTTACCAAAATCAGCAGTCTGAAATTGATAAAACAAATAATCAAGATGCTCTAATAATTACTGATGACTTGATGCAAAACTTGAAAACAAGGAAGAAGGATCAGTAGCTGGAAAACATGGCTTTGGTGACAGAAACGACGCCAGAGATCACATGATAAAACTTTGCAAAACCAATGACTTATTCATTGCAAAAACCTTTCAACAATATAAATGGTGACTATATGCATGGATCTCACCAGATGGAACACACAGGAATCAAATCGACTATATCTGTGGAAAGAGATGATGGAAAAGCTCAGTATCATCACTCAGAACAAGGCCAGGGGCAGACTGCAGATCAGACCATCCACTGCTCATATGCAAGTTCAAGTTGAAGCTGAAGAAAATTAAAACAAGTTCAAGAGAGCCAAAGCACAACCTTGAGTATATCCCACCTGAATTTAGAGACAATCTCAAAAATAGATTTGATGCACTGAACACTAAGGACCAAAGACCAGATGAGTTGTGGGACGACATCGAGGACATCGGACATGAAGAAGGCAAAAGGTCATTAAAAAGACAGGAAAGAAAGAAAAGACCAAAAATGGATGTCAGAAGGTACTCTGAAACTTGCTCTTGAACACAGAGTAGCTAAAGCAAAAGGAAAAAATAATCACGTAAAAGCACTGAACAGAAGATTTCAAAGGGCAGCTTGAGAAGACAAAAGTATTAAAATGAAATGTGCGAAGACCTTCAGTTAGTAAACCAAAAGAAAAGAATACACTAAGCATTTCCCAAGCTGAAAGAACTGAAAAAAAAATTCAGTCCTCAAATTGCAATATTGAAGGGTTCTGTGAGCATAATATTGAACGACTCACAAAGCATCAAAAGAAGATGGAAGAAATACACAGTCACTGTACTGAAAAGAATTGGCCAACATTCAACAATTTCAGGAAGTAGCATATGATCAAGAACTGAAGGAAGAAGTCCAACCTGTACTGACGGCACTGGCGGAATACCAATCAAGATGTCTGAACAAACAGATGCAACACTTGAAGTGCTTACTCATCTATGCCAAGATTTTTGGAAGACAGCTGCCTGTCCAACAGACTGAAAGAGATCAATATATGTGCCCATTTCAAAGAAAGGTGATCCAATGAAATGCGGAAATCATCAAACAATATCATTAATAACACACAAAAGTAAAGTTTTGCTGAAGATAATTCAAAAATGGTTGCAGCGGTACATTGACAGGGAGCTGCCAGAAATTCAAGCTGGATTCAGAAGTGGGTGTGGAACAATGGATATCATTGCTGATGTCAGACGGAGCTTGGCTGAAAGCAGAAAATACTAGAAAGGTGTTTACCTGTGTTTTATTGACTCTGCAAAGGCATTCAACTGTGTGGATCATAACAAATTACAGATAATGTTGTGTGGAATGGGAATTCCAGAACACGTAATTGTGCTCATGCGGAACCTGTACATGAACCAAGAGGCAGCCGTTCGAACAAAACAAGGGGGTACTGAGTGGTTTAAAATCAGAAAAGGTGTGTGTTAGGGTTGTATGCTTTCACCGTATTTATTCAATCTGTGTGCTGAGCAAATAATCCGAGAAGCTGGAGTATATGAAGACAAATGCAGCATCAGGATTAGAGGAAGACTCATTAACAACCTGCAATATGCAGATGACATAATCTTGCTTGCTGAAAGCAAAGAGGACTTACTAATAAAGGTCAAAGACTACAGCCTTTAGTATGGATTACACCTTAACATAAAGAAAACAAAAATCCTCACAACTGAACCAATAAGTAACATCATGGTAAATGGGGAAAATATTGACGTTGACAAGGATTTCATTTTACTTGGATCTACAATCAACGCCCATGGAAGCAGCAGTCAAAAAATCAAACAACGAATTGCATTGGGCAAATCTGCTCCAAAAGACCTCTTTAAAGTATTAAAAAGCAAACCTGTCACTCTGCAGACCAAGGTGCTTCTGACCCAAGCCACGGTATTTTCAATTGCCTCATATGCATGCAAAAGCTGGACAATGAATAAGGAAGACCAAAGAGGAATAGATGCTTTTCAATTATGGTATTGGCAAAGAATATTCAATATACTACGGACTGCCAGAAGAGTGAACAAATACGTCTTGAAAGAAGTCCGGCCAGAATGGTCCTTTGAAAGGAGGATGGCGAGACTTCGTCTCATGTACTTTGGGACATGTTATCCGGAGGAATCAGTCCCTGGTGAAGTACATCATGTTTAGTAAAGTAAAGGGTCCGTGAAAAAGAGGAAGACCCTCAAAAAGAAGGGCTGACACAGCAGGTGAAACAATGAATTCAAACACAGCAACAATTGTGTGGATGGTACAGGCCAGGGCAGTGTTTCACTCTGTTGTACACAGGGTTGCTATGAGTTGGAACCTACTCGACAGTGCCTAACAACAACAACAACAACAACAACAATGTATATATTGAAATATACACATAGAAAAACAATTTCTAGAATATACCCCAAACAGTTCTAATTAATTATTACAGATGTGAGATTTAGCGGGTAGGGGGCTTTTATTTTCTATGCAGTATTTTCTGAAGTGTTTTAGAAAAAGCCAAAAGAAACATAGCCTTAAGTGCAGGATGGCACAGTACAGCCCACGGGCCAAATCCAGCCCATCGCATTTGAGTTAGTCAACCACTTCCTCTTTCTTGAAACACTTTTTATTATACGGACCCTTTGAGTCCACACTGGCCTGGTTTTCCTTCTTGCTCTTGGGCTGCTCCTGCTCCTCTCCCTAGCATCTACATGTTAGAATCCTGAGGACAGTTCTCTTTTCTCCCTTAAAAAGCTTTTAAATAATTCTTACCTCTAGTCCTAACCTCTCCTGTAACCTCCAGACTTAACCAACTTCTTTATTAAGTATCTCCCCCTGGAGGCATCTCAAACTTAACATGGGCAAAAAAAAAAAAAAAAAAACTCTTGGATTCCACCTCACCCACGAGCACCTACTTTGCTCCTCTCATGGTCAATACTGCCTCAGTATTGAGCACCAATATTTACCCAATTATTCACTCCAAAATCATGGTGTCCTCTTAGATAGCTCTCATCTCTTCATGCCCCTCATTCAACAATCAGCAAGCCTTGTTCATTCAACCTTTAAGAATTTTCTTGAATTTGACCACGTCTTACCACCTACACTACTGTCACCTTACTCTAAGCTACTATCATTTCTTGCCTGTTCTACTGCAACAGCCTAACTAAATCTGTCACCCACCTACGTCTGACTCATCCTACCACTCTCCACATTACTCAGTCTTCTCCACAGTGGCCTCCTTGCTAGTCTTAGAAGATGCCAAACTCATTGTTCCCTTAGTCTTTGTACTTGCTGTTTGCTCTTCCTGAAACACTCTTCCCCCAGGTCTTTATACCGTACCTCCTCCCTCAAGTCTGTTCAAATGTCACCTTCTCTAATCACCCCATCTAAAATAACTCCCCGCCTCTGTCACATTCTAACACTTTGCTCTCATTTACTCTCCTTCTTAACACTTTTTAAAATCTAAAGTTATTTATTTATTTTCTGTCTTCCCCACTAAAATGCAGGCTCCTTGATGGCAGGAACTTAGGCATTACTAATCCCTTTGTCTAGAGCAGTGCCTAGTAAAGAGCAGATGTTTAGTAACTACTTAAATGATGACTTGTCACAACCACCTCATTTTCCAGATCCAGAAACAGCCTTACAATGTGCTCTTCTGCCCATACCCTATCATATAGGTGAATCTTATTTCAATCCTTCACTTATACAAAGACTCACCATCGGTATTTATGTGAAGAATTTGTTTTTCTCTTTAGAGTCTGAGTGACTAAAGAGAAAAGCTTTTCCATTCCAATGTCTCCACTATTTTTTTTCTCTCTTTGTTTTATTGTGCTTTAAGTGAAAGTTTACAATTCAAGTCAGTTTCTCATACAAAAACTTACACACACATTGTTATATGACCCTAACTGCTCTCCCTGTAATGTGACAGCACACTCGTCCTCTCCACCCTGGATTTCCTGTGTCCATTCAACCAGCTTCTGTCCCCCTCTGCCTTCTCATCTCACCCTTGGGCAGGAGCTGCCCACATAGTTTCATGTGTCTACTTGAGGTAAGAAGCACACTCCTCACGAGTATCATTTTATGTCTCACAGTCCAGTCTAATCTTTGAAGAGTTGGTTTCGGGAATGGTTTTAATTTTGGGCTAACAGAGAGTCTGGGGGCCATGTCCTCTGGGGTCCCTTCAGTCTCAGTCAGGCTATTAAGTCTGATCTTTTTACTAGAATCTGAGATCTGCATCCCACTTTTCTCCTGCCCCATCAGGAATTCTCTGTTGTGTTCCCTGTCAGGGCAGTCATTGGTAATAGCCAGGCACCATCTAGTTCTTCCGGTCTCAGGCTGATGGAGTCTCTGGTTTATGTGGCCCTTTCTGTCTCTTGGGGCCCTATTTTTCTCGTGTCTTTGGTGTTCTTTGTTCTCCTTTTCTCCAGGTGGGTTGAGACCAATTGATGCATTTAGATGGCCACTTACTAGCTTTTAAGACTCCAGACATCACTCACCAAAGTCCGTTATTTCTAACAGTAAAAACCATCCTAAAGCCAAACCAAACCCACTGCTGTCGAGTCGACTCCAACTCATAGCGACCTATAGTGACCCTCCTAGAGCGTAAAAAAGAAAGTTGTTGTTGTTGTTAAGTGCCATCGAGTCAGTTCCGACTCATAGCGACCCTGTGCACAACAGAATGAAAGAAAGTACAAATCATGGAATTATAATCTAGTGTATGATTGTCAACAATGATATAATTCAGTTCTAGGATTCAAAATGTTCAAGAATTTAACCAAGGAAATTTCACTTCCAATAGTGGCAAACCAGGTAATTTAGTAGAAAAGTTGGGCAAAATATTAAAAACCAACTGCTTGAAGGTGCCAAACAGCAAACAAAATAGAAGAATTACTGGACCAACTGCTGTGCTTCTTAGTTCAGTCAACTATACAAGACCAAACAGGAAATACCTGCCCAAAAGAAAAGATGGGGAGGGACAGAAAAGCTGAATGAATGGACACGGGGAGCCCAAGGTGGAAAAGCAGAGAGTGCTGACACATTGCAGGGATTGCAACTAACACCACTAAACAATTTGTGTATAAATTTTTGAAGGAGGAAAAAAAAAAAGGTTATGTGCTAACGCAGTTCATAATGACAACGTTCTGCATCCTACTTTGGTGAGCAATGTCTAGGTTCTTAAAAGCTTGCAAGCAGCTACCTAAGATATAACTATTGGTCTTTTCCCATCCAGAGCAAAGGACAGTGAAGAAAACCAAAGACTCAAGGAAGCAGTTAGTCCAAAGGCTATTGCTACTGACCACTCTGACTGGGATCACAACAGAGGGTCCCAGACAGAGTGGGAGAAAAATGTAGAACAAAAAATCAAATTCACAAATAAAAGACCAGACTTACTAGTCTGAAAGAGACTGGAGGAAGCCCCTAGACCATGGCTCCAAGACACCCTTCTGACCTGGACCTGAAGCCATTCACAGAGACCACCTTTCAGCCAAACAAAAGACAGGCCCATAAAGCAAACAATAACACCCAAAAGGAACGTGTTCCTCAGAACAATCAATTATACAAGATAAAAGGACAACATTTGCCCAAAAGCAAAGACAAGAAGGCAGGAAGGGGTAGAAAATCCAGAAGAAAGGAGACAGGGAACCCAGGGTGGAAATGGGGAAAGTGCTGACACATTGAGGGGAATGCAACCAATGTCATGAAGCACTTGATGTACAAACTATTGAATGGGAAATAAATTTGCTCTGCAAACTTTCATCTAATACATGATAAAAAATTTTAAAAATATGACCCGTGCAAAATGAACACAGAACTTAAAGACTTGGAAAATTTAGTTGTACAAACTAAGGACATGTATCCCAGAATGTTCACTAAGGACATGGCTACACATTCTTTTGTTAAAGTGATTAAGCCTGTGTGGTGGTTAAGATTGTGTGTCAACTTGGCTGGGCCATGATTCTCAGTGTTCTGGCAGTCGTATAGTATTGTGATCACATCCCTGTTGAGATTTGATATGTGATCACCCCCATGATGGAATCTGCTGTGAGTAGCCAATCAGTTGAAAGGGAGTTTCCTTGGGCGTGTAGCCTGCATCTGAATATAAGCAGACATTCTGGCTTTTGCCTGCTCTGGATCCTGTAGCTGGCTCCTGTTCATCTGACCTCTGGTTCTTGGGACTTGAGCTAGCAGCTTACCTGAAGTCTTGTCTGCCAATCTTGGGATTCATTGATCTTCACAGACTGTGAACAAGTGTCCTGCTCTCCGACCTACTGAATCTTGGGTTTGCTAGCCCCTGCAGCTACGTGAATCAGGAGGAGCCTTGTGATCTTGCCTGCTGATCTTGGAATTCATCAATCTTCACAGCCTGTGAGCAAGAGCCCTGCTCTCCAACATACTGAATCTTGAGTTCGCCAGCCCCTGTGGCTACGTGAATCAGTAGAAGCCTCTATTCTGATCCATGGACTTGGGACGTAATACCCTCTACAACCACATGAGCCATTTCCTTGATATAAATTTCTCTCTCTATATATATTTATATGCTTTGCTGATTTTGCTTCTCTAGAGAATCCAGACTAAGACATCTTGTGACTGATCTAACCAAATACCCCAGCAGAAAACCCATCACCATAGACTAAAGGAGACAGAGAAAGAACACAAGGAAAATACACTGCCTGCCTCTTGCAATTCTACAGGCAGGAAACAGGCCAAAGGAGCTACAGCTGTTGTCCTGCAAGAAAAGGGCTATCCTGGAGCAGCTTGGAGATCAGTGGAACTGTTGGAAGCAGCACAGGAAGCAAGGCCCGTTTGATTTCAAAGAGTGGGGCCATGGCCTCCTAGGATTCAAAGAGTCAGATCTTCACCCATTCAGTTCCAGAATGTGGGGCTGCTGTTCATGAGTGCCAGCGGCATGGGGCCCCAAAGCTGGGGGGGCGGGGTGGCTGCCACACCCAAGGGGCAGAAGAACAGGGCCTGCTGGAGCTCAGGGGGTGGGGTAGCCACTCAGATGGATTAGGAGAATGGGGCCACCCAAAGCTGAGGGAGCAGAGTTGTCATTCCAGTAGGCCTGGAAGGCAGAGCTGAAGGCCAGGGCCGAGGGGCCTCCACCCAGAATCCAGAGGGTGTGGCCAACACCCACAGTCTGGAGGGCAGTGTCATTGCCCAGAGGGTCTCAAAGAACAGAGGATGATTATTTTCAAGCCTTAAGAGTGGTCATGATTAAAGTTGTGTGTCAGCTTGGCTAGACCATGATTCTCTGTGGCTTGGCAGTTATATAGTTTGGCAGCTATGTAATGATGTAATCATCTCCATGATGAGATCAGATATGAGCAGCCAAAAAGTTGGAAAGGAGTTTCCTTGGGGCTGCGGCCTGCATCCAATATATGTGAACTTTCTGACAAATCTTGTGGGCTTTTGCCTGCTCTGGATCCTGCAACTGCCTCCTGTTCATCTGACCTCCGGTTCTTGGGACTTGAGGTGACAGCTTACCTGCTGATCTTAGGATTTGTCAGCCTCCACAGCCTGTGAGCCAGTGGCCTGCCAGCTTACCTGCCAGTCTTGGGTTCATCAGCCCCTGCAGCTACATGAGTCAGGAGAAACCTCCAGCCTGAGCCATGGACTTGGGACTTTCCAGCCTATACAACCAAGTGAGCCATTTCTTTGATATAAATCTCTCTCTCTCTTTCTCTGTCTCTATCTCTCTTCACGAATTTTGTTTCTCTAGAGGACCCAGCCTAAGACAAGGGCTAATGTAAATTGTTCTACTGGGTTTTGGACTTGCTTGGTGTCCATTATGCCTTCTTTCCCTCCAGTGTCTCCATGTGTAATAGAAATGTCTACTTTGTGCCTGTACCACCATTGTATTTTGGAAATAGATAACTTGTATCCTGGGATTCACAGGTTCACAGATGAGGAGGAATTTTGCCTCAGGATGGAATATGCCTAAAGTCTCACCCTTTTTGGATTCAGGTGATTCAGAAGATGAGATTTTGAACGTGGAGTTGATTTAAGACTTTTGGGATGATGTGACAGTGGGAATGTGTGTTGCATGTTGCAAGGACAGGAATGTTGGGGGGCCAAGGATGGAATGTTATGGGTTGAATTGCAGCACAGTGCAGTGCCATCGAGTCCATTCCAACTCATAGCGACCTTATAGGACAGAGTAGAACTGCCCCATAGAGTTTCCAAGGAGCGCCTGGTGGATTCGAACTGCTGACCCTTTGGTTAGCAGCTATAGCACTTAACCACTACGCCACCAGGGTTTTATGTCCACCAAAAATATGTGTTGTAAATCCTAGCCTCTGTTCCTGTGTTTATAATCCCATTTGCAAATGGTTTGTCTTTGTTATGTTAATGAGGCAGGATTAGTGTAGGGGGTTTCTTGAGTCAATCTTTTTTGAAATACAAAAGAGATTAAACAAGCAAGCAAGAGAAGCAGAGCTGTGCAAGACAGATGCCACGGCACATGAAGATCACCCAGGAGAGATGCTCGGAAGAGACAAGGACCTTCCTCCAGAGCTGATAAAGAAAGAAAGCCTTCCCTAGTGCCAGCATCCTGAATTTGAACTCCTAGCCTTCTAAACTGTGAGAAAATAAATTTGTTTGTTAAAGTCACCCACATGTGGTATTACAGCAGCACTAGATAACTAAGACAGGTACAATGGAGATCTCTGGGAGTGGAGCGAGTGTTTTAGTTCTTGATTCCGGTGTTGTTACACAGATGCTTACAACATATGTTACAACATATTACTGAATGGCTCGTTTCCAATTTTGTTCACTTTTCTATACGTGTGTTATAACTCACAATAAAAAGTTAAAAAAAAAAAATGTATAGAAAGATGCCCTGTCTTCCATCTCTATACCTGCTAGGCACTTAATTTTCCCTCAAATAATCAAATTACTATCTTTATTCATTGAATATTTTTCTCCTCCATAGTCTTTACCAGGTTTCAACATATACAAACTTTTCTTACCTCCATCAGGTTCTGTAAAACCCAGGCCAACCTCAACGAAACATGCTGTGTTGTGAAAGAGAACAAACTAGCACCTAAGAGCCGTTTACTTCTAGTGAAAAAATGAAGCAGTTGGCAGGAACCGTGTATTAGCTATTAAAAAAAAAAAAAAGTATTTTAGGAAATTGCATTTAATGGTATTTGATGTTTCTATATTAATCTTATACACATGCATAGAAAATGAACAAAGTTACTTAACTACTATACTGGGTTGAATGGTGGCCCCCCAAAAGATATGTTCACCCTGAGCCTTATCTGGAAAAAGGCTCTTTGTAGAAATAATTAAGTTCAGGATCTCAAGATAAGATCATCCTGGATTAAACCTGAAACCCAATGCCTCTGAGTCAATTCTGACTCATATCGACCAATGAACAACAGTACAAAATGCTGCCTGGTAGTGCGCCATCCTCACAATTTTTGCCAGGTTTGAGTCCATTGTTGCAGCCACTGTGTCAATCATCTCTTTGAGGGTCTTACTCTTTTTTGCTGATCTTCTACTTTACTAAGCATGATGTCCTTCTCCAGGGACTGATCCCTCCTCATAACATGTCCAAATCACATGAGACAAAGTCTTGCCATCCTGGCTTCTAAGGAGCATTGTGGGTGTACTTCTTCCAAGATAGATTTGTTTGTTCTTCTGGCAGTCTGTGGTATATTCAATATTCTTTGCCAATACCATAATTCAAAGGCATCAATTCTTCTTTGATCTTCTTTATTCGTTGTCCAGCTTTCACAGGCATAACATGCGATTGAAAATACCATGACTTGGGTCAGGCGCACCTTAGTCCTCAAAGTGAAATCTGCTTTTTAACACTTTAAAGAGGTCTTTTTGCAGCAGATTTGCTCAGTGCAACACATTGTTTGATTCGTTGACTGCTGCTTACAATGGCATTGATTGTGAATCCAAGTAAAATGAAATCCTCGACAACTTCAATCTTTTCTCCATTTATCATGATGTTGTTTATTGGTCCAGTTGTGAGGATTTTTGTTTTACGTTGAGGTGTAGTTCATACTGAAGGCTATATAGTCTTTGATCTTCATCAGTAAGTGCTTCAAGTCCTCTTCACTGTCTCCATGCAAGGTTGTGTCATCGGCATGTGGTAGGTTGTTAATGAGTCTTCTTCCAACTCTGATGCACATTCTTCATACAGCCCAGCTTCTTGGATTATTCGCTCAGCATACGGACTGAATAGGTCTGGTGAAAGGATACAACCATGACACACACCCTTCCTTAGCAAATACCTTATAAAAATCTTTTTTAAAATATAAACTATAAAAATCTTTTAAAATAACAATTATTTTCTACCTCCACCTATTTTTAATGATGGAAGTAAAGAAAGACAATGGAGGTATGAGGCTATATTTACAGTATTTATTTCACTGGGATATATATACTTAAATTTTACTGTAGGCCTCACGGACAAATTTATGCTATTTAGTAGCAGGGTAGCATTAATTCATTTCATTGCCATTCAATCAGTAATACCCTCTGCTCAAAGCTCTTGGTTATTCTTTGATTTCGAAGGCTCATATTCCAATATTTTCATGTTATTTATAATCTTACATCTTAGCTTCAAAGTACCTAAGAAACAGTACACACACACACACACACACACTTTACCTTTTAGAGTAATTGTAAGTTTACAGAAAACATGTGCAGAAAGTATAGGGGGTTCCCATATACCCCACTTCTCCCCTGCACGAGGTTTCTCCTAAGATTAAAATCAGCATTAATGTGATACATTTGTTACAACCGATGACCATTATCGATACATTATTATCACTAAAGTTCATCGTTGACATTAGGGTTCACTCTTTGGGTTGTGCACTTCTATAGATAAAGGCATAATGTCACGTAGCCACCATCACGATATCATGCGCAACAGTTTCACTGCCCTAAAAACGCTGCGTGTTCCATCTATTCATCCTCACCTCCCTGAGTCACTGGTAACCTCTGATCTTTTTACTCTCTTTATAGTTCTGCCTTTTCCAGAATGTTATGTAGTTGGAATCATAAAATCTGTAGTTTTTTTAGAAATATATTTTTTAACTAAATGACTACTAACCCAGAATAGGAAATTTCTCTATACATTATTAAGTACTCAGAAAAAAATTTTTTTTTTACTTGATACTATTTACACTCATCTTAGGAGCCCTGGTGGTGCAGGGGTTAATGTGATCAGCTGTTAACCAAAAGGTAGGCAGTTCGAACCACCAGCAGCTCAGCAGGAGAAAGATGTGGCCATCTGCTTCCATAGAGACTTACAGTCTTTGAAACACTACGGGGTCACTATGAGTCGGAATCAGCTCAGTGGCAGTGGGTTTGGTTTTCTTTTTGTTGTTGCTCCTATACTTATCTTAGGGAGTACTGGTGGTCCAGTGGTTAAAGCACTCAGCTACTAACCGAAAGGTCAGTGGTTCTATTCTGTCCTATATGGTCGCTGTTGAGTTGGAATTGGCTTGATAGCAACAGGTTTGGTTTGTTTGTTTGTTTTGGTATACTTATCTTTAGGAGCCCTGATGGTACAGTGTTTAAGCCCTCAACTGCTAACCGAAAGGTTGGTGGTTCAAACCCACCAGCTGTTCCTCGGAAGAAAGATGTGGCAGTCTGCTTCTGTAAAGACTACAGCCTTGGAAACCCTACAGGGCAGTTCTACTCTGTCCTATAGGTTCACTATGAGGCGGAAGCAACTCGATGGCAACAAGAATACTTATCTAAAAGTCAAAGGCGAAACATATCATACAGTTTCAGATCAACTTCTTACTGAGCAAAATCTTCAATTAAAAAAAAAAGCCTTAGTTACACAGAACACTAGCTTTGAGTTTTAAGATTTCTAAGATACACTAAAGCAAAAACAACAAAAACCCTAACCTGCAGCCCACTCCAAGGATGGAAACAGACACCACAACTTCCGAAGCTGATGTTTTACAAAATGCTCACTAATGAAAAACTTACCCACTCCTTGCATTTTTCCTCTGTTATTCCCAACCTCCAAAAAACTAAATTTAAAGATTTTGGTTTATCTATTAAGCAGAGTAATATGAATTTCTTTTTTTCATTTCTAACTGATAATACGTTAGTCAAGAAAATCTGGAGACTCGGTTCTCTTTACATTTCAGTCTTACTCTTTTAACTTCCTTTCACCTTGTCCAGGGCTCAAACCTTCTGCGCTTCTTTATATTTTACGTGGACTATATGGTTTACGTTATTTATTAAAATGAATTGACTCGACGGCATTGGGGTTTTTTTTTTTTAAGAGTTTTGAAGACCACCCATGATTCTTCTTTTGATCTATTATAATACTTTAAGAAATGATGTAAACTGAAATGAGTTCTCCCCCCTTAAGCACACTACACCTTTCCCTATAAAAACTTAGATTCCGGTCCTTCAGGGATCTTGTGTTAAAATTCAGATATCTTGGGAAGAGGAGGTCACACAAAAGCATTAACAGCTTTAACGGCTGCACCGTTAGTTAATGTCTGAACAATCAACCCCCAACACCAAACCAAACCTGTTGCCAATGAGTTGATTCCTATTCATAGTGACCTTATAGACAGAGCAGAACTGCTCCACAGAATTTCCAAGGAGTGGCTGGTGGACTCGAACTGCTGACCTTTTGGTTAACAGCCAAGCTCTTAACCACTATGCCACCAGGGCTGCGAACAATCAAAACCTTCCTTCATGTACTTAAACATTTATTGAGTACCTTCTATATATATATATTTTTTTCTATATACCAAGCTAGGCTAGGCCTGAAGGAAACACAGTGACTAATACAGGCAAAATCTCTGTCTTCTTGGGACGTATATTCCAGTGGGGAGAAAAAGACTGTTCACAGAAAAATTGGCGCATGAATGATCATAGCAGCGTTACTTGTAATGGCCCAAAGCTGGAATCAGCACAGCTCTCCTTCAACAGGTGAATGGTTTAATGAACTGTGGTACATTGTGCCACTGAATACTACTGGCATTAAAAACGAACCAACTACATGTACACAACAAGGTGGATGAACTCCAGGGAATTGGGCCAAGTGAAAAAACTCAATCCGGAAAGGTTACATACTATATGATTACAGTTTTGAAATGACAAAATGTTTTAAATAGAGGATGGATTAGTGATTGTCGGGAGCTAGGGATGGGGGAGGGAAGAGGGTGTGTAGGATGGAGGTGGATGTGGTTATAAATGAGCAACACAAAAAAACAAACAAAAAAAAACCCAAACCCATGGCCATCGAGTCAATTCTGACTCATAGTGACCCTACAGGACAGAGTAGAACTGCCCCATAGGGGTTCCAAGGAGTGGTTGGCAATTCAAACTGCCAACCTTTTGATTATCAGCCAAGTTCTTAACCACTGCACCATGAGGGCGTCAGTATCTTGATACCTGACCCTGAACAGGTGAAAAAGCTGGATAGGAATAAACACACACACACACACATACACACACAAATGAGTATAAGTAAGCCTGGGAAAATCTGAGTGAAATCTGTGGATTGTATCACTGCCAATATCCTGGTTGTTACATGACTAGAGTTTCATAAGATGGTACCATCGGGAGAAACTGCAAAGTGTACAAGGTGTCTCTCTGTGTTGTTTCTTATAACTGCATGTGAATCTACAATTACCTTAATAGAAATTTGTATTAAAAACAGGTATAAAAACTTGAAACTCAGTAATAGGGTGGCAGGAAATTGCTCCCTGTCCTGTGAGCTAGGCCCTAAAGGATGAGAAGGATCCAGCCATGATGGCAGAGGGAACGCTCGCAAGTACGAGGGCCTTAAAGTGAGAAAGGACATGGGTGCCACAAGGACAAAAGCAGACTGGCAAGGCTGGAGCTTACTTAGCGACATCAGGGAGAAAGGGGTTTGAGAAGTGCTCAGAGCCATAAATAAGACCAAAGCATAGTAAAGGACTGAGATTCTATTCTAGGCAGACTGGAAGAAAGCAATGGTATCGGAGATTGCCAACACACTTCAATTCACCATCTTGCCTGGTGCAGGCCTTGGCCAAACCAATGACATTGGTGCCAGCTCCAGCACATACACACTAGACATTTCCAAGAGCCTCAACAGATAAACAGCTAGCATCTGGGAAGGGATGGCTGCAGGGCCAGTTTCCTTCACTGGTAGGACAGGCCCTGGACTTGTACGTGCTAAAACTGCAAGAGACTGTATTTTTCTGCTAAGAGGAGTCAAAACTTTCATCATATACATGTTCAATACCAAGCAGACAAAGTTGCTCAAATGCTCAGTTATTTTGCCATAGTTTCACATCAAGATTTGAGATTTGGGGCTTATACTACAAAAGTAAATGTTTTCATAGACACAATTTATTTTCAAAGGAATAAAAACTTTACACATCCCCCTGAAAGACTTAAGGAATGAGTCATGACTCAAGAAATGTTGGCTGAATTGACCTGTTAGGTTCCTGACATTTTCTTACAACTGTTTTTAGCTCCTTTAATTAATGTCTCTTTTTGCTTTAAAAAGCACCTCTCAATATTCAACCTTACAAGTTATTAAAACAAGGTGCGTTTTATACAGCAAACTAACAAAAGAAAAAACCAATGCCGGTGAGATTATGACAAAATTGTTTCACTCAGCATGACTGTTATAGTCTATACTATATTCAAGTTTGTTTTCATGTAAAGTTAATGTCTTCAAATATTTATCAAATAAAGTCGATGTTTCAGACACTCCCCCATACACCACCTGGTGCCGGCTCCCTAGATGAGAAGGTATTTGTTACAGATTGAATTGTGTCCTCCCAAAGTGCCTGTTGGAATCCTAAACATTATTCCTGTAGAAGTGATCATGTTTAGAAATAGGGTTTTCTTTGTTATGTAAACAAGGCTGTATCAGTGTAGGGTGTGTCTTAAACCTAATCACTTCTGGGTTATAAAAAGAGCAGATTAGACTCAGAGGCACACACCACAGGGGAATACAGATGCCAGATGAGGCTCACCAAGGAACCAAGGAAGATCCCGGGCTACCCAGAAGGAAGGAATCAACACAGCCAAGATGCGGATTTGGACTTTTAGCCTCCAAAACTGTGAGAAAATAAATGTCTGTTCTTTAAAGCCACCCACTTGTGGTATTTTCTGTTACAGCGGCATTAGAAAACTAAGACAGCATTTAGTTGTGAAATATTAAAACAATAACTTAACAACTGTTAAGTATTAAAATAATTTAATACTATACATTGTATCAAATGTTGCAGGCTTGGCTACATTTGAGGAGTTGGAAAATTGTCTTACTCTTTGACTCAGTAACCTCACTCTCAGGAGTGCGGGAGATTTGGGGGTCTGGAGGAAATGACCCGACAGAAGCAACTGCTGCTAATGTTGATGTTGTCGTTGATGTCACTGTCATCATCATCATTGTCATTTACTGGTGGCTTACTATGTACTAGGCACCATGCTAAGAGCCTGTAACAGCCAGCTATTTATCCCAATATCCATTCTCTCCTTTTTTTTTTTTAAATAGGAGAACCCTAATTTTTAACTGGGTACACACTGTTGCCAGATACAAAACTACATTTCCCAGCCTCCTTTGCATTTAGTGTGGCCATATTGTTGTTGTTGTGTGCCATTGAGTCAATTTCGACTCCTAGTGACCCTATATGACAGAGCATTTTCTAGGCTGTAATATTTATGGGAGCAGATCACCAGGTCTTTTCTCATACAAAGCTGCTGATGGATTTCTACTACCAACCTTTCGATTAGCAGCCAAGTAATCAAGTGCTTAACTAATGTGCCACCGCAGGGTTCTTTCAGTGTGGCCATGGGACCAGGTATTGCTCATTGAGATGCAAGCAGAAGTATGTGCAAGGCAGCTCCAGGACATCTTAAAAGGCTGAGAGTGTCTCATTCCTCATTTGTTCTGTCCTGGGAACCTGTCTGGAGTCATCAAGGCCGTGAGGCAGTCCATGATATATTCAATATCCTTTGTCAACACCATAATTCAAATGAATCGATTCTTCTTTGGTCTTCCTCATTCATTGCCCAGCTTTCGCATGCATACAAGATGACTGCAAATATCATGGCTTGGGTCAGGCACATTTTAGTCCTCAAGGTGACATCTCTGCTTTTTAAGTACTTTAAGGAGGTCTTTTGCAGCTGATTTGCCCAATGCAATTCTTCATTTGATTTCTTGACTGCTGCATCCACGTGGGTGTTGATTGTGAATCTCAAGTGCTTTAGACATGTTATTAGGTGGGACCAGTCCCTGGAAAAGGACATCATGCTTGGTAAAGCAGAGGGTCAGCGATAAAGAAGAAGCCCCTCAATGAGATGGACTGACACAGTGGCTGCAACGATGGGCTCAAACATAGCAACGACTGTGAGGATGGCACAAGACCAGGCAGTGTTCCGTTCTGTTGTACGTAGGGTCACGATGAGTCAGAACCGACTCAATGGCACCTAACAACAGGCCATGAGGACAAAAGTCACAACCTAGGAATGGTGAGCTGGAAGAAGCCTGGGCTCCTGAGGACTTCACAGAGCTACCAGGTGGCCCAGTCTGCATCTTGAGAGGAGCAAAGAAATTTCTACGTGCCTGAACCAACAGAGTCAGGTCTCTGTTAACTGCAGTCACATCTAATTCTAACAGGATTACATACGGTGTCTCATTTCAATCTCCCAACAGCCCTATGAAGCAGAGTGTTCTCACTTTATAGATGGGAAGAACAGTTATAAAAATAAAAGTTATTCATCATAGCATGTAACAAAAATTTTAAAATATCAGTTTTATGAATGATGGCAAGTAAATTCTATAGTATATTCTGTACCCACTAAAAACACAATTCTACATTTTATTAAAATACAGTAAATTTTTGCATGTTAAATGAACAAGGTAGAAAACAAAAATGTACGTATATACCTACATTAGAATTACAATTATTTCAGGACCAAGGGATAAGCCAAAGAGATGAACAGAGTTGATAAACTCATGGAAATGAAAATCCCAATTTGTTAAAATGATGACATTGAGCTCTTTCCTGATTATTTTTAAAGTTTCTGAGAATGGCATTATAAAGGCATATTTATCAGAACTTGTCCTTAACTATTTTAAGCCTGATTCATGCAACCCCTTTTTTTTACAAATTCTTTTTTCACAGAAATAATAGGGTTTTCCACACATGATAATCTCAATAATTGAGATTTTATTAATTTTGAATTAGGTTAGGGTGCCTGAATTAAGTGTTCGTATGACTTATGGGTAGACCACATAAATTTTAATATTTTCTTCTTCACTTTCACCCCTAAATGTATAAATTCTACTTGGGAAGTGTAATTTTTATAGCTTGCTTCAATAAAATTTGGTTGTTTTCATAACAAAAGATGATGAAAGTTAGACCTTTCATCCTATCTGGTCTGCATCTTTCCTATTTCTCAAGGTCAGAGGCACGAACTTTCACTATCAGGTGACATTCTGGCCCTCCTCCAAGGCTCTTTAGGACTTTCCAAGGTGTGGTTGTTAAGTGCTTGGGTCTACCACAAATTCTTTTAGGTGAGTATTATTCAATTTCATTGGTGTAGGGAGTGTGTGTGTGTGTGTGAGTATTTTCTTCTTAATGTCCTAAAGCAATATAGGTAGAAAAGTATACAATTAAGGTATGGTTAAGAGACATTTACAGGAAAAACAATAATACCCAAATCACAGAAGATAAGCAAAAGATTACCTTAATTATAAGAGAACTATTCCACGATTTTACGAGGTCAGCAGCTCTTAGGTCTTGCCAACTTATGAAGTTGTGAAAATGATTTCCCGTTTTCCTAAGAAAGATGGAAATAGTATTTTGAGAATAATCAGAAACTATATAATATCATGATCTGCCACAAGGGAAAACAAAATGTCAGGCCAAAGTGTAATTTCAAATAAGCTGCCTGTCCACCTGACTGCTCCCTTTAATCCCTCAAACTTCCTGATTTCTTCCTACCAACCCCTCCTAGGCTTACTTACTTTCCTGGAGGCCAAGAGCTATCCCTTTAACTACTTTAACTGCCTTCATACTATCTACCCCTCGACATTCAACCTAACTAGACACCTTTTTAAGGAGCCCTGGTGGTGCGGTGGTTAAAGTACTTGGCTGCTAACCGAAAAGTCAGTGGTTCAAACCCACTAGCCGCTCTGCAGGAGAAAGATGTAGCAGTCTGCTTCCGTGAAGATTACAGCCTTGGAAACTCTATGGGGCAGTTCTACTCTGTCCTATACGGTCGCTAGGACTCAGAATTGACTTGACGGCTATGGGTTTTGGTTTGGTATCCACCCATTTAAGCACCTACCCCTGGATCAATCTAACTCTCTACTCTCCCCACCCTCAATGCCAGGGCCAATGAGAGGGGCTGGAGGAAAGTCATCTAGCCTGTGAATTGGTACCAATCCATATCTATGGAAGGCAACCTTGCCTGCATTCTCAAGGTCATTTAAAAAGATAAAAGCCATCTTCTTGTGCCTCATAAGTTCCCTCTCCATATCCCACAATGGCAAACCCAAAGCTTCACCAGGCTTCTCAAGCCCTAGGTCACCTCTGGCCTCTTATTTCTTAAAGGAGGTAACAGCATAGGGAATGACCTTCCTCAACACCCCACTCCTCTACTAGCTACACCTATGGCCATCCTGCATCTCCCTCGGTTCACAGGAAAAGCTCTTCCTCTCCAAGTTCAAGGCTGTACTCTCTGTATCCATACCTTCTCATTTCTTTCATCACCTAATTTCATCTAATATTCCTTCCTTCCTCTTCTCCAAACATACTTAACTTTTCCTATCTTTGAAACAGAACCAACAACATCTCTCTTGATCCAGGATGTCCCCCACCAGTCAAGCTAATCCCTCCCCAATGTTTCCTCTTGACCTCCCGTGGCCTCCCAACCCACCCAGTGCCGTCGAGTCGATTCTGACTCATAGCGACCCCATAGGACAGAGTAGAACTGTTCCATAGAGTTTCCAAGGAGCGCCTGGCAGATTCGAATGGCTCGCCCTTGGTTAGCAGTCACAGCGCTTAACCACTATGCCACCAGGGTTTCCCCCATGGCCTCAGCCAAATGCAATTTGAATGCAATTTAGATTACCAGTCACTCACAAAAACCACATTCACTACCGTGGTTACTGTCTTCTGAGTACTTAGGCTCTATGCCTTCCTTATTTCACCCTTGAATTTCAAAGTACTCTCAATGCTTCAGGAACACCATGCTCTTACATCCCCTGGCCTTTGCCAGTGATTTGTTCTTCCCACTTAGCAAAGTCCTATTCATCCTTCAAGACTTGGCTCAAGAGCCCTGTGAAATCTTCCCCAAATCCCCCTTCTGGTCCAGCCAGTCTCCTTTCTCTAGCCCTCTCACCACCAGGTATAAATCACAGGGCAGAGGCCTATCACGCTTCACCCTAACTATCTAAGTACACATCCAGACTGTGATCTTCCTGAGGACACAGCCTATTCACATTCAGATTCTAACCAGCCAGCCCAGACACTAAGCAGGTATTTGGCAAATGAAGAAATACTGCTCTATCAGCAAGGACTACCAGATTGTTTGACATAAATGAAATCTAATAACATATACTTCTTTGGAAACTTCCTATAATAAAACGAAAACCAAACCCGTGACTGTCGAGTCGATTCTGACTCATAGTGACCCTACAGGACAGAGTAGACCTGCCCCACAGAACTTCCAAGGAGCACCTGGTGAATTCAAACTGCTGACCTTCTGGTGAGCAGACTTAGCTCTTAACCACTACGCCACCATGGTTTCCACTTTCTGTAAACAGCATCTATATATTGAAAAATCTGATTTTCAATCACTGATTCAGCAAAGATTTATAAAGAAATTGGTGCCAGGAGCTGGAGACACAGCTGTGAACACAGAGACATGGCATATTTGCCCTTATAAATAAACCTGTACCAGGGAAGTCAAATAAGCAAACAATTAATTACTTAATTACAATAGGAACAAGCTCTATGAAAGAGAAATACGAGGAGCCATGAGGGTATATAATGGGAAGCCCCTGCCTAATCTGGGGTCAGGAAGACTTCTTTAAGAAATGCCACTGGAACCAAGTTTTGAAGGTTGAGTAGGAATTAACAAGGAGGGTGAATATGGACAAGATGTACCGTCTGCTCAAAGGCCCTCAAGCAGAAACAAGCATGACCTGTTAGAAGAACTGAAAGACTAGTATGGCTGAAGAACAAAGAGGGGGAGAAGATCACAAGATGAAAGTGGCACCATTAAGTCATAACATGGTAAAAGGCAATTGAGAATATTGACCTCGTAGTAGTAGCCTACATTCCAATATTCACTTAGCATTGATTCAAGTTTACTCTATCTCTGTCATCAATAAAAGGAGATGTGGGGTAGGGGCAATGCTGTAAATGAATTGTGCTGAAGCCCTCTAACACTTTATCCCATCCTTGAGGCTATTAATGTGTTTTATGTCATAAATTAGTAAGCACCATGGTACAATAAAAGATATATTCGGTGCTGTGGGAAAAGAGAGTAATTTATATACTTGTATTATGAGACTGTAAATTCCTTGTGGGCTAGTACCGTTATGTCTTTATATTCAGTTCAGCATCCAGTGCGGTGCCTCACTCCCCACAAGCCCTCAAACAGTTACTGAGTGAATCCCTTACTTGTGACTCATAGTTTATTTATGTTGCTAATTGGCGCACGCCCTGAGCAGAGGTTAGTTGGCAGAAGCCTTCCTGAGAGACATAGTGACTGAAGAAACAAAACAGCTCATGATTTTTTTTAGAACCAAAAAGACTTTAAAACAACCAAACTGGAGGTAATATCATTTAGAGTGATTTTGGAAAACAGGCTAAAAAAAATTAAACCTAAGAACATGAAGAAAACTCAAGGACTGAAAAGAGTTCATAAAAACTGAGGGGGGAGGGGAGGAAAGGCCAATTACAAAAAGAAAGTTCAAAGTTTTAGACCTCCTGACAGCCAACTGTCAGAGAAATAACGCTCCTATGGCCGTGATGACAGAAATGTACCACGGACCCAGGAGGAAAAACCAAGGAGCTGGGAAGAGGAGGTGCTGGCTGGGACTGGAACAAACAGATTGCTCCACAGGGTCTGGTCTGTCTCTCTCTTTCACTCAAAAATGAGCAAGAAGGACTTCCTGCTGGCTCAGAGCTATGCCTGCTTCCGCGTTGTGTCTTGGCTGTTTGTTGGGGAGCTTGTAGAATCTGCCAGCCTCACACCACAGAGGCTCACTGGGGCTCAGTGAGCCGAATAAGCCTCCATTATTTTAAAGTAAAAGAAGCAACATGAAGACTTGTATATTTTTTCAGAAAATATCTGGTATCTCAGTTTCTACAAGCAAAGAGAGGTCCCAAAATGCATGAAAGAATACAGTCATTCCAAAAACAGAAAAAAGAACAGCCAAGAAATTAAACTCACAATTACACCTTCTCCTCACTATCTTTTTATCGGACATTTTGCATTTATGACAATAGTAAAAAATCTACTCTATGACTAATTTGCACATCAACAATGTATGTCTGGCAGTAACAAATTCCAGGTTGCAAGGTGAGAGTAACGCTGGCTGTGAGGATTTAGGTTATACGTCTACTTGGCTGGGCCATGACTCTCAGTGGTTTGGTAGTTATGTAATGATATGTACTTTGGCAGTTTTATGTAATAATGTAGTCATCGTCCATTTTGTGATCTGATGTGGCCATCCTCCATTTTTGCAAAATGCCATTTCACATAACCACTTGGTCTTTGGAATCTAACAATGTCAGTAAGAGAGGACAGGGTGTAATTGTTTTCAGGAGAAATCATATCCTTCCCTTATGACAACACCATCACCAGTAAGAGTCTGAACTGTTTTGAAATCTGACTCTCCTACTTCACCGAAATGGGAGGTATGGTCCTCATGCCCCACAAAAACTCTGCATCCTAATAACTGACCGTCCTGTGATGAGTGAGGAGTCCCTGAGTGGTACAAATAGTTAATGCACGTGGATGCTAACTGGAAGGTTGGAGGTTCGAGTCTACCCAGAGATGCCCTGGGAGAAAGGCCTGGCGATCAACTTACAAAAATGAGCCATTGAAAACCCTATGGGGCACAGTCCTATTCTGATACACATGGGGTCATCATGACTGCAGTCAACTTGACAGCAACTAGTTTTGTTTCTTTGGTGACGATTGATATGGTAGTCAGATCCCGACAAAAGCAATCTCTGTGGACAATGGCCTAATCTCCAAATCCAACCAAATGTGACACTTCCAATCAATTCCTTTTGTAGGAACACTCTCCGGCTTCCACTTCCATATCACCCACTTCCCAGATTGGCCTTGGCCACCTTTGTCAGCTTGTTCTTCCTTCATTCCCTTTAAAGTTTGGAGAAAAAAACCCTCAGAGTTCAATCCTCAGCTTTCTTCTCTTATCTCCATAGTATACACACACTTCTCTAGGCTTCATCTATACCAGTGGTTCTCAACTCGGGGTGATTTTGACCCCACGGAGACATTTGGCAATGTTCGGAGACATTTTCGGTTGTCGCAACTGAGAAAATGCTACTGATATCTAGTGGGTACAGGCCAGGGATGCTGCTAAACATCCTACAATGCCCAGGATAGCCCCCTAAAACAAACAATTATCCTGCCCAAGTATCAACAGCACTATTCTTTAGAAACCCTGATCTACTCAGATGACTTTATTAATTCCTTCATCTGACAAATATATTACCTATTTAAGACCTGCTGATCGGTCCAAGGGGACTGGGGGGTAGGGCATGGGCAGAGAGGGGTGTCTGCAGATGGATGCTTCAGTGTGAGCTGCATTACGCTCTAAGCATTATCTCCTGTAGACAGGTACTCTATATGATAATACTCTGTGCAGCATCTCCTCTGGACAGGTAGCTGTCTCTTCTAGAGGAGACAAACCATGCCTCAGTGTAGACTACACTGATGTTCTAACATGCCCAAAACAAAAACTTCATGCCTCCTACCTCTTTGGTAGTTAATTACGTATCAGTTTGGCTAGGCTATTGTACCACTGTTTGGTCAAACGATAGGCAAGATATAGCTATTTTCTATATTAACTTTGATATTGTAGGCAGTCCTCATCCAATCAGCTAAAAGCCTTAAGAGCAAAAACCAAGGTTTCCTGGGCAAAAAGGAATTCTGTCTCAAAACTGTAACAGCAATTCTGTCTGAGGTTCCAGTCTGCAGGCCTGCTTTATAGATTTCTGACTCAAGTCTGCAATATCAAGCCTGCCAGTCTGCCCTAATATTTCAGACTTGCCAGCCTCCACACTGCATGAGTCAATTATTTAAAATTAGTCATATATGTTGTTGTTGTTGTTAGGTGCTATTGAGTTGGTTTTGACTCATAGCGACCCCACGCACAACAGAATGAAACACTGCCTAGTCCTGTGCCATCCTCACAATTGTTGCTATGCTTAAGCCCATTGTTGCAGCCACTGTGTCAATCCATCTTGTTGAGGGTCTTCCTCTTTTTCGCAGACCCTCTGCTTTACCAAGCATGATGTCCTTCTCCAGGGACTGATCCCTCCTGACAACACGTCCAAAGTATGTAAGACACAGTCTCACCATCCTTGCCTCTAAGGAGCATTCTGGTTGTACTTCTTCCAAGACAGATTTGTTCATTCTTCTGGCAGTCCATGGTAAATTCAACATTCTTCACCAACACCACAATTCAAAGGTGTCAACTCTTCTTCGGTCTTCCTTATGCATTGTCCAGCTTTTGCATGCATATGAAGCAGCTGAAAACACCATGGCTTGGGTCAAGTGCACCTTAGTCCTCAAGGTGACACCTTTGCTTTTCAACACTTTAAAGAGGTCTTTACACAGAGTCACTATACCAAAAAGAATTGATCAAATTCAGCCATTTCAAGAGTTAACACACAATTAGGAACCGATGGTACTGAAGAAAGAAGTCCAAGCTGCGCTGAAGGCACTGGAGAAAGGCAAGGCTCCAGGAATTGACAGAATACCAACTGAGATGTTTCAACAAACAGATGCAGCACTGGAAGTGCGCACTCATCTATGCCAAGAAATCTGAAAGACAGCTACCTGGCCAACCAACCAGAAGAGATCCATATTTATGCCTATTCCCAAGAAAGGTGATCCAACCCAGTGCAGAAATTATTCAACAATAACATTAATATCACATGCAAGCAAAATTTTGCTGAAGATCATTTAAAAGCAGCTGCAGCAGTATATCAACAGAGAGCTACCAGAAATTCAAGCTGGATTTAGAAGAGGATGTCAGGGATATCATTTGCTGATGTCAGATGGATCCTGGCTGAAAGCAGAGAATACAAGAAAGATGTTTACCTGTGTTTTATTAACTATGCTAAGGCACTCGACTGTGTGGATCATAACAAATTATGGATAACATTGTGGAGAATGGGAATTCCAGAACACTTAACTGTGCTCATGAGGAACCTCTACATGGATCAAGAAGCAGTCGTTCGAACAAAACAAGGGAATACCATGTGGTTTGAAGTCAGGAAAGGTGTGCGTCAGCATTGTATCCTTCCACCATGCCTAATCAATCTGTATGCTGAACAAATAATACGAGAAGCTGGACTATATGAAGAAGAACAGGAAATCAAGATTGGAGAAAGATTCATTAACAACCTGTGTTATTCAGATGACACAATCTTGCTTGCTGAAAGTGAAGAGGACTTGAAGAATTTACTGATGAAGATCAAAGACCACAGCCTTCAGTATGGATTATACCTCAAAATAAAGAAAACAAAAATCTTCACAACTGGATCAATAATCAACATCATGATAAACTAAGAAAAGATTGAGGTCGTCAAGGATTTCATTTTACTTGGATCCACAATCAACACCCATGGAAGAAGCAGTCAAGAAATCGAAAGACCCATTGCATTGGGCAAATCAGCTGCAAAAGACCTCTTTAAAGTGTTGGAAAGTCATATATACACACACATATATATATACACATATCTATTTTTATATGCATATATATATGTAATATAGAACTGCCCCATAAGGTTTCCAAGGCTGTAAATCTTTATGGAAGCAGACTGTCACATCTTTCTCCCATTGAGTGCCTGGTGCTTTCTAACTGCCAACCTTTTGGTTAACAGCCGAGCAATTTAATCACGGCGCCAATAGGACTCACAAATACACACACATGCACATAAGCAGAACAGTAAAAGCCTAGATTCTTTGAAGAGATTGTTGGTAGAATTATGGATGTCAAAGGCAATTTTGGCAAGGGCTCTGACAGAAGTGAGCACAGATACAAAGAAAGTCTCTATTGTCTTAGAGAATACATATGGTGCCAGAAACAGAATATTGCTAGAAATGTGGATGTTAAATGTGCTTCTGGTGAGGCTTTAGGAGAAAATGATGAACATGTAATTGGACAATGGAGGACGGGAAATGCTTTTCATGCAGTGGCAAAGAGCTTGCCTGAATTATGTTCAAATATTTGGCGGAAGGTAAAACTTACAAGTAATGAACCTGGGTATCTGGCTGATGAGATTTCTAAGCAAGATCTTAAAGGGGCCATGTGGTTTCTCCGTGGCACTTATAATAAAGTGTGAGAGGAAAGAGATGGACTTAAAAATGAACCTTGCAAAATGAAACCAGAATTTAACAATTTGGGAAATTCTTTTGTACAAACTAAGGGCAGGTTTCTTAGAATGTTCACTAAGGATGTGACTACACAATTTTTTGTTAAAGATATTAAGCCTGTGGCTGATGGATCTAACCAACTACCAGAGTAGAAAACCCATCAGCTTAGACTGAAGGGGAGAGAGAAAGAACACAAGGGAAAAACGCTGTCTGCCTCTTGGAATTCTATAGGCAGGAAACAAGCCAAAGGAGCTATATCTGTTGCGCTCCAAGAAAAGAAAAGGAGTCCTGGAGCAGCTTGGAGATCAGCAGAACTGTTGGAAGAAGCACAGGAAGCAGGGCCTTCTTGGTTTCAAAGGGTGGGGCTGTGGTCTCCTGGATTTCAAAGGGTGGGGCCACAGTATTCTAGGTTTCAAATCTTCACCAACTTGGTTCCGGAGGGTAGCACTGCCATTATGGTGTGCCAGGGGGATGGCGCCACTGCCCAAAGCTGGAAAAGTGGGGCTGCCATCCCCAAGGGGTAGAAGAACAGGGCCTTCCAGGGCTAAGGGGACAGTTTCATCACTCAGATGAACTAGGAGAATGAGGCTGCCCAAAGCTGAGGGAGCAGAGTTGGCACTCCAGTGGGTCTGAAAGGCAGAGCTGAAGCCCAGGCTGAGGGACTTCCACCTAGAATCCAGAAGGCAGGGCTAACATCCAGAGTCTGGCAGGCAGGGCCACTGCCCAGGTGGTCCCAGAGAACAAAGGATTATTTTCAAGCCTTGAGAGCTAATGTAAATTGTTCTGCTGGTTTCTGGACTTGCTTGGAGCTTGTTAACCCTTCTTTTCCTCCAATTTCTCCCATTTGTAATGGAAATGACCCATCACTGTACTTTAGAAATAGATAACTTGTATTCTAGGTTTCACAGGTTTGCAGATAAAAGAGTAATTTTGCCCCAGGATGTAATATACCTAACGTCTCACCTATATTTGATTTAGATGATTCAGAAGATGAAATTTTGAACTTGGAGTTGATTTAAGAATCTTGGGATGATGTGATAGGGTGAATGTGTTTTACATGTGGCAAGGACATGAATTTTGGGGGGCTAAAGGGTGGAGGAAACCCTGGTGGCGTAGTGGTTAAGTGCTATGGCTGCTCACCAAAGGGTTGGCAGTTCGAATCCGCCAGGTGCTCCGTGGAAGCTCTATGGGGCAGTTCTACTCTGTCCTATAGGGTCACTACGAGTTGGAATCGACACGATGGCACTGGGGTTTTTTTGTTTGTTTGTTTTAAAGGGTGGAATGTTATGGATTGAATTATGTCCCCCCAAAATATGTGTTGTAAATCCTAACCTCTATGCATGTGGGAATGGACTGTCTTTGTTATGTTAATAAGGCTGGATTACTATAGGGTGTATCTTGAGTCAATCTCTTTTGAGATATAAAAGAGATTAAACAAGCAAGCAGAGAAGAGATGGGGTAAGATAGATGCTAAGACATACGGAGATCTCCAAGGAATCAGGGGCAGAAACTGCAGAGACAAGGACATTCCTCCAGAGCTGACAGAAAGTCTTTCCCTAGATCCAGCACTCTGAATTAGGATGTCTAGCCTCCTAAACGTGAGAAAATAAATTTTGGCTTGTTAAAGCCATCTACTTGTGGTATTTCTGTTATAGCGATACTAGATAACTAAGATATATATGTATAAGCGCGCGCACGCACACACACACACACATATATATCCAGCTCCCATACTGGTTCTGTTTCTCTGGGGAACTCTGATTGATAGAACCCGCCTCCTGATACACACACACACACAGAGTACTGTCCAACCTGTTCCTCCTCTTATATTTATATTTTCTGTAATTTCTATCATATCCTCCCAAACATCAACACCAAAAATATTGGTTAATTCAAGTTTCTTCTTGCTTAATATTGAATTAAAGGCGAAGTCTGTGTCTGTGTGAATTTACCTTGCTTATATTTCTCAGATTCATCCCTACCCCCTCTACTCACCAGTTTTCTTCTCTACTGTCCCAAGTTCAAGATATACTTTGGAGTCTAGTGCTTTATAACAAAGATAGAACTTATAGATTTTTTTTGAAAGCAAGATACACATGTTGAGGACAATAAGAGGGTAGTGGAAAGAGTCTACACTTTGGGGTCAAAAAGGTGATTTGGAATCTTGGTTCTATGTACCCAGCGCCTTAAGCAATTTACATATTTCTTTGAGCCTCAGTTTCTTTCTCTGTAAAAAATGGACATAATATTTAAATAATAGCTTTGTTTTAAGGACAGTAGAACATAAAACAGTGCCTAGAATATCACAGGTGTTCACTACATAGCTATTATGATATTATAATTGTTTTTAATCTAACATGCCTTAGGATATAGACACTTAAATATTTGGAGTAAATTGAAAATACAAAGCATAGTATTGTATTTCTATAATTCACTAGTTTCTCTGATTCCCTTTAGATATAAGCTACTTTTTACACCTTCAATCCAAGCTTATTAGAAAAAGCTAACTTACTGCAAAAAAAAGGAGCAACAGCCTTTTAATTACTGTTATTTTAAATAAGTCAAGCCCGGATGACAAGCAGATAGCATGTTTTAATAAGCCAGAAAATAAGCTCATCTTCATCCCTCTTAACAAGCAAAACTGTTCATTCAAAGGTGAAACTCACCAAACAGGTTTCACACCAGTGTACTCATGATGATACAAACCCAGCAACAGGGTGCTTACCACACAATGCACTTACTTGTTCCATGTAATAAATGTTGCTCTCTGTGTTGAAATGCCAAGGCCAACAATTTGATTCATCTCTATTCTTGCAGCTAAAAGATACATAAAACGTGTATTTAAAACTCAATGACAACTGAGATCATCTTTAAATTTTAAACCAAAAATATCCCATGAAGTCTTCTTAGAACCAAGCAGTAGTTACCTTAACTAGTAAAGAATGTCTTCTTGAGCTTTTTTTTTTTTTTACATTTACCTTCTCTTGTCTTTTTATGCAAGTGAGTTCATACAATATTTGTCATTTTGTGATTGGTTTATTTCACTCAGCATAATGTCTTCAAGCTCCAACCATACTGTAGTATGTATCGAAACTTCATTTGTCCTACTGGCTGAGTAGTATTCCATTGTATGTATGTACCACAATTTGTTTATCCATTCAGTTGTCAATAGGCGTTTAGGTTGTTTCCACCTTCTGGCTATTGTGAATAGTGCCACAATTAACACTGGTGTATAAGTCTCTGTTTGAGTCTCTGCTTTCAAGTCTTTTGGGTATATACCTAGCAGTGGAATTGCTGGGTCATATTTTTTTTTTATGGTAGTAGTTCTATTTTCGTTTTTTTGAGGAACTGCCACACTGTTTTCCCCACCAGCTGTACCATTTTGCATTCCCACCAGCAATGGATAAGGGTTCCAATTTCCCCACATCCTTGCCAATATTTGTTATTTTCTGAGCATTACGGTCTTTTAAGAACTACCTATATGGGATTAAATTGACAACAGCAACTCGAAAGATTAGATAGGAATCTTAGGGGCAACTGAGTTCCTGTTAATGAGAGAGGACCAGCCGGAAAAGGAGGGTGAGAATAGTTGCACAACTCAAAGAACATAATCAATGTCACTAAATTGTACATGTAGAACTGTTGAATTGGTGTATGTTTTGCTTTGTATATTCTCAATGACAACAAAATAAATAAAATTTAGAAAAAAAAATCAGTGACATTTCTTCACAATATTACAATGTGGAAAAGAAATCATTCAATATAATCTTCAAGAAAAACATCTGGGTTTAACGTTTTAATAAAACAATTGGAGCTAGTAAAGCACTGATAAAATTATTTTGTAGTTCTTTTATTATTCAAGGAAAAAAAAGATTATATTCTAATGATAATAAAATAGTCTTCTTACTTGAAATGGGAGAAAAGAACAAGCAATCGCTACTCCAAATAAGTCAGACTGCATTTTATTCTTGATAATACTAAGAGATTGGATCCTAATTTAACCAACAATCAACAATACTAGAAGCTGGTTGATGGCAATAAAGGAAAATCCCCAGGGAAAGTAGCATAATTACTGAAGCTACTAAGATCTTATTTTCCACACAAACTGATGCTAGAATGCAAATATAAATATGTTCCCCCATAAATTTTTTTTTTTTTACACTACAGCAATTCGAGTGATTTTTTTGTGATATTCTTTTGAAAAGCAGTTTATCCCACTGGGCAAATTACGGACAACTTTGATTTGAACACTGACAAAGAGACATCGTTATGTACACAGGACTCCTTCCAAAAATATTTAACCTCAGTCTAATCATGAGAAGCAATATGACAAGCTCAAATTCAGGGATAATCTGCTAAACTGGCCTATACTTTTGAAAACTGTCCATGTTTTAAAGAACATGTTCTAGATTAAAGGAGACTAAGCAGACTGGCAGCTAAATGCAATGCCTCTTCTTTGATTTGACCCTGGGTTAGAAAAAAAATCAGTTATCAATGACATCAAGATAAGAAGAGAATACTGAAGACTGAATATTAGAAAACAGTATTGTATTAATGTTAAATTTCCTGAGTATAATCGTTGCATTGTGTTATGTAGGAGAATACTCTTCTTTCTAAACAAAGCTGAAGTATTTAGGGATAAGGGTTACAAGGTCTATAACTCTCATATGGTTCAGCCAAAAAATAATAATAATTTGTTGAGAATGGTAAACATTGCAAAAACCCATTTGAATCTATTTCACTGTATTATTTTTGCAACTCTGCAAAAATTGATTTTGAAATATTTCAAAACAAAAAGATAAAAAGGAGAGGCAAGTCAGCCAGAAAAATGAGGTAGAAGTTGTTTTACAATTTACATTTACCAAGTCATCTTTGAAAATATCCTTAAAGAGCTACAATTTTAGACCACGGCTGTGGTCAGGAGAGCATCTTACTTCAACCGCCACATAGACAAAAACAAAGCAAAAACTTCTTTTACAAGGAAGATAACTCAGTTGTAAACTCACGAGAGCTGGAATTGTGCATTGTAACTTTGTTTACAGCCCTCTGGTATTTTGTACACAACAGGAAATCAAGTCAGAACTTTCTAGAACCTGGAATGAAGAAAGGTGAGCCTTTACATTGTAGCTGGGAAAAAAAAAAAAAACTTAACCCAGAGGACACAGTTGCTATTGTCTACCCTTGACATACTGGTTCACCATAAACCACAAATATCCCCTGAAAAATACTAGGAAACAGTAGCTCCAATAAAATATTAGATATATAATTATAGCTTAGGAAAACCATAAAATAGTACAGAAGCCTGAGGAACACTCCTACAACAAACAAAAGATACTTTAGGGACTATTTTTATTTTTATAAATCCAATTACCTTTGACAGCTTCTTTTATTACAGCAACAAATTGAACCCAGAGAACATCAGGATCAATTTCAACCCAGCCAGTTTGAGGGTAAAGACTTTCTACCTATTTATGAAAAGAAAAGATTTAGTAAAAACAATATTAGATCAAGTCAGTTAGTAACTGGGTCTTAAGACTGGTTAAAATAATCAACGACATACTATTTATTACCTAATGACTTTTTACTGTTAAAATAGAAAAAAACATAGATGCAATAAAAAAGAACTATACACAAAATAACCATAGTTATTTACCTTTAGTTCACGAGCATACCAAAGATTTTAGCTATCTTCCATTTCTTTATTTTCCAAGTTTTCTACAATGAAGGTGTGTAGTTTTTAAAGACAGTTTTAAGTTGCAACTGACTCGATGGCACCTAACAACAACGGTGTATGTAATAAGGAGCCCTGGTGGCACAGTGGTTGAAGTGCTCAGCTGCTAACCAAAAGGTTGACAGTTCAAATGCACCAGCCTCTCTGAGGGAGAAAGATGTAGCGGTCTGCTTCTGTAAAGATTTACAGCCTTGGAAACCCTATGAGGCAGCTCTACTCTGCCCTATGGGGTCTCTATGAGTCAGAGTCAACTTGACGGTCGTGGGTCTTTTTTTTTTTTTTTGGTTTATATATGT
Source organism: Elephas maximus indicus (assembly GCF_024166365.1). Taxonomy (NCBI): domain Eukaryota; kingdom Metazoa; phylum Chordata; class Mammalia; order Proboscidea; family Elephantidae; genus Elephas; species Elephas maximus. The sequence goes on along the minus strand of NC_064841.1, from coordinate 17,481,371 downwards.
AATGCTTTCAATTTTTTTTTTCTTTCTTCTGTTTTCAGCATTTTCATTATGATATGTCCATGTCTAGAATGCTTTGGGTTTATACTATTTAGGGTTTTTTGAGCTTCTTGATTATATAGATTTTGAATGTTTCACTAAACTTGGAAAGTTTTACAGCATTATTACTTCAAGTATTTTTTTCTACACTGAACTCTTTTTCTTGGACTTCGATTACACAAATATTAGCATCTTTTGCTATGGTCACACAGGTCCCCAAGGCTCTGTTCATTTTTAAAAATATTTTCCTGTCATTCAGGTTAATTTCTATTGATCTATTTTTAAGTTTTTTGACTTTTCCCATCATCTTCATTCTGATATTAAGCCCACCCAGCAAAATCTTAATTTTCATTATTGTATTTTTTAATTCTAAAATTTCAGTTTGGTTCCTCTTTATGTCTTCTATTTCTTTACTAAGACTACCTGCCTTTCCATTTGTTTCCCTTACTTCTTGGAGCTTTTTTAATAATAGCTGCTTTAATATCTTTGTTAGATATTTGGGTCGTCTTGGCATTGATAGCTACTGACTGTACTTTCCCATGTGAGTTGTGATTTTTCTGGTTCCTCATATACCTTGTAATTTTGGATTGTATCCTGGACATTTTTTGTTTATTTTTATTGAGCTGAAGTTTGTATAACATAAAATTAACTATTTTCAAGTGAGCAACTCAGTGTCATTTAGTTCCCAAAGTTGTGCAACCACTACCCTTATCTAGTCCTAATACATTTTCATTAGCCAAAAGGGAAACCCGGTACCTTTAAGCAGTTACTTCCATAGTATTTTGGACGTTTTGATAGTACATTTTAAGACCGGGTCTTGTGTAAATTGTATGAATAATATTGATGCAATTGGACTCAGGCCACAAATTCCTACCAGTGTTCTGTGGGATATGATTTCAGTGTCAGCTCTGTTTTTGATATTTTGCAGTGCTATTCAGATTTGTCCTGTGTGTGTGCCACCCTGGTCAGTGACTATCCTTTATTTATGTTCTTAACATTTTTGGTATACTGTTTAGGATTGTATCCACATAAGTACATTTTTGAGGAGAGCCTAGGAGTTCATATGCAGCTTTGTGGGGTTGCTTTCTCAAGTTGGTCCTTCTCTGAGGTCGCCCTGGTACTTTTTGTTCCCTGAGCCCCCCACTTTTTCATCTCCCCTCTGGCCAGAAATCTGGAGCTTCTGTTGTCCCATTTGGCTGTCCACTTCCTGTAACCCTAAATAGTATAAATCCAAAGCATTCCAAACACAGACATATCATAATGAAAATGCTAAAAATTGAAAGCATTACATATATAAACAAAAACTAAAACAAAAAAAAAAACCCACTACCATCAAGTTGATTCTGACTCATAGAGACCCCATAGGGCAGAGCAGAACTGCCTCATAGGGTTTCCAAGGCTGTAAATCTTTACAGAAGCAGACTGCTACATCTTTCTCCCTCAGAAAGGCTGGTGCATTTGAACTGTCAACCTTTTGGTTAGCAGCTGAGCACTTCAACCACTGTGCCACCAGGGCTCCTTATTACATGTATTGCTGTTGTTAGGTGCCATCAAGTCAGTTCCAACTCATAGCAAGCCTATGTACAATAGAATAAAACACTGCCCAGTCCTGCGGCATCCTCACAATCGTTGTTAGCCTCAGGCTCATCGTTGCAGCCACTGTGTCAATCCATCTCTTTGAGGGTCTTCCTCTTTTTCACTGACCCTCTACTTTACCAAGCACAATATCCTTCTCAAGGGACTAATCCTTCCTGATAACATGTTCAAAGTATGTGAGACATAGTCTCGCCATCAGAAGCATTCTGGTTGTACTTCTTCCAAGACAGATTTGTTCATTCTTCTGGCAGCTCAATATTCGATATTCTTCACCAACATCACAATTCAAAGGCATTGATTCTTCCTTACTCATCATCCAGCTTTCATATGCATACGAAGCAACTGAAAACCACCACGGCCTGGGTCAGGTGCACCTTAGTCTTCAAGGTGACATCTTTGCTTTTCAAAAGTTTAAAGAGGTTTTTTTGCAGCAGATTTGCCCAATGCAATGCATCTTTTGATTTCTTGACTGCTGCTTCCCTGGGCGCTGATTGGAGACCCAAGTAAAATGAAATCCTTGACAACTTCAATCTTTTCTCCGTTTATCACGATGTTGCTCATTGGTCCAGTTGTCATGATTTTTCTTTTCTTTATGTTGAGGTATAATCCATACAGAAGGCTGTGGTCTTTGATCTTCATCGTAAGTACTTCAAGTCCTCTTCACTTTCAGCAAGGAAGGTTGTGTCATCTGCATAACACAGGTTATTTATGAGTCTTCCTCTAATCCTGATGCCCTGCTCTTCTTCATATAGTTCAGCTTCTCGGATTATTTGCTCAGCGTACATATTGAATAGGTATGATGAAAGTATACAACCCTGATGCACACCTTTCCTGACTTTAAACCACACAGTACAGGGTCAATGATTTGAATAACTATGAATTTACCATCAGAACCATGAAGGCCAGAAAGAAGTAGCTCAATAATTTTAAAATGCTAAAAGAAAAGAGCTGTCATCCCAGGATTCTACATCAAAATTCAAATAGGATTTTTTTTTTTGTAGAGATACTCCAGATGATTCTAAAATTTATATGAAAAGGCAAAGAACTAGGATAGCCAAAACAATATTGAAAAACAATAAAGCTACAATTCTCAAAATAGTGTACTATTGGCATAAAGGAGCCCTGATGGTGCCGTGGTTAAGAGCTATGGCTGCTAACCAAAAAGTCCACTAGCCGATCCTTGGAAACCCTACAGTGCAGTTCTATTCTGTCCTATAGGGTCACTATGAGTCGGAAATAATTCAACGGCAGCAGGTATTAGCATAAAAATAGACAAATGGATCAATGGAACAGAATAGAGAGTCCAGACATAGAGCCACCCAAATATGGCTAACTGATTTTTGACAAAACACAAAGGCAATTCAATGGAGAAAAGACTTTTCAACAAATGGTGGTGGAATACCTGGACAACCATATCCAAAAAAAACCTCATAGCTTACACAAAAATTAACTCAGAATGAATCATATATCTAAATGTAAAATATTGTTTAAAAGAAAACATAAGAAAAAAATCTTTGTGACTTGTGGTTATGCAAAGAGTTCTCAGACGTGACACCAAAAGTACAATTCATAAAACAAAAAAAACTGATAAAATTAGACTCTGTCAAAATCAAAAACATTTGCTCTACAGAAGATACCGTAAAGAAAATAAAAAGACAAGCTGCAGCTAGGAGAAAATGTCTGCAAATCACACACCCAACAAAACATGTATCCAGAATAGAAATCACAAAACCCAACAGTAAGAAAACAAACCCAATTAAAAAATGGGTAAAAGACTTGAACAGGCACTTCACCAAAGAAGATACAACCACCCTCACTCAAAAAAAACAAAACAAAATGAAACACCACACCCACTGCCGTAAAGTCAATTCCAACTCATAGCGACCTCATAGGGTTTCCAAGGCTGTAAATCTCTATGGCAGCAGACTGCCTCATCTTTCTCCCGCAGAGCCCCTGGTGGTTTCCAACCACCCACCTTTTGGTTAGCAGTCCATGGTTCTTTAACCACTGCGCCATACGTACGTGATGATATTCAACATCATTAGCCATTAAAACAAAACAAAAAAAAACAAACCTGATGCCATCTAGTCGATTCTGACTCATAGTGACCCTATGGCAATTTGGTAAATGCAAATTACTATATTTCATTAGAAAGCATAAATAAAAAAAAAAAATACTAACAATACCAAGTGATACCAAGGATGCGGGAAAACTGGAACTTTTTTTTTTGCCTATTCTGACTCAAAGGCAATGGGTTTGGTTGGTTTGTTTAGGTGAAAGTATACACAAATTGGTTTCTCATGCAAAAATTTATACACAAATTGTTTTGTGACATTGGTTGCAATCTCCCCATGTGTCAGCACTCTCCTCCTTTCTACCCTGGGTTCCCTGTGTCCATTCATACAGTTTTCCTGTCCCTTCCTGCCTTCTCATCTTTGCTTTTGGGCAGGTGCTGCCTGTTTGGTCTCCTAAACTAGACTGAACTAAGAAGCACATTCCTCACATCTGTTATTGTTTGTTTTATAGGCCTGTCTAATCTTTGGCTGAAAGGCGGACTTTGGGAGTGGCTTTACTTCTGAGTTAGCAGGGTATCTAGGGGCTATAGTCTCTCAGTGATTCCTCCAGTCTCTGTCAGACCAGTAAATCTGATCTTTTATGTGTGTGTGAATCTGAATTGTGTACTACATTTTTCTCCCACTCTGTCTGGGGCCCTCTACTATGATCCACTATGATCCCTGTCAGAGAGGTCACTGATGGTAGCCTGGCACCATCTAGTTCTTTTGGGCTCAGGGTGGTGGAGGCTGTGGGTCATTTGGTCTGTTAGTCCTCTGGATTAATATTTTCCTTGTGTCTTTGTTTTTTTTTTATTCTCCTTTGCTCTGGATGGGAACAACGTATGTATCTTAGATGGCCTCTTGCCAGCTTTTAAGACCCTGGATGCTACTCATGAAAGTAGGATGCAAAATATTTATAAACTATGTTATGCCAGCTGACCTAGTTGTCCCCTGAGACTATGGCCCCCAGCCCTCACCCCCAGTAACTTGGTCCCTCAAGGTATCTGGATGTGTCTAAGAAGCTCCTATGACTTTGTCTTGGTCTAGTTGTGCTGATTTCCCCTATATTTTGTCCTTCCCTTCACTGAAGTTAACACCTGTCTACTACCTAGTTAGCGATTTCCCTTTCACACCCCTTCCCTCTCTCATAACAAATCAAAGTTTATTTTTTCCTGTGTATAAACCTTTTCTTGCATTTTTATAATAGCGGTCTCATACAATATTTGTCCTTTTGTGATTGACTTATTTCACTCAGCATAATGCCCTCCAGATCCACCCAGGCTGTGAGATGTTTTGAATTTTCATCATTGTTCTTTAGTGTTGCACAGTATTCCATTGTACGTATTATCATAATTTGCAATTGGAACTCTTATACATTGCCGGTGGGAATGCAAAATGGTACAGCCACTCTGGAAAAAGTCTGGCAATTCCTTATTTAATTAAACAGTCGCTTATCATATGATCCAGCAATCCCACTCTTAGGTTTTACCCTAGAGAAACGAAAACTGACGTTCACATTAAAACCTGTACACGAAAGGTAATAGCAGTTCTACTCATTCATAATCCCCCCAAACTGGAAACAGCTCAAATGTAGTTTAACACATGAATGAACATGGTACATCCATGTAATGCAACGGTACTCAGAAAAAATAAAAAGGAAGAGACTATTGATAAACACAGCAACATGGACAAATCTCAAAGGCATTATGCTGAAAGAAGCCAGTCTCAAAAGACTATGTATTCTATGATTCAACCATTACGACATTCTCGAAAAAAATAAAACTACGGTCAGGGAGAACAGATCAGCGGTCACCAAGGGTTAGGTATGTGGGGGGGGGTATAACTACAAAGGGGTATCACAAGCGAGTTTTTTTGGTTAATCTTATGTATGTGTTCCAGCTTCTCGACAGGAAAGAGATGTGGCAGTCTGCTTCATAAAGATTTACAGCCTTGGAAACCCCATGGGGCAGTTCTGCTCTGTCCTATGGAGTTGCTACAAGTCAGAATTGATCAACAGCAATGGGTTTATATATGTGCTAAAACTCAGAACTGTACACCAGAAAAAAGCCAATTTTATTATATCTTAATTTAAAAAAATTAAATAGATAAGATCTATAAAGCAAGCAATAATACACGGGAGGAACGTGCACCATAGTTCAATTGTGTATACGAGACTAAATGGGCACACAAACTCAAAGGCAAAGGCGAGAAGGCCGGAAGGGACAAGAAAACTGGACGAATGGAAACGGAGAGCCTGAGGTGGGGAAGGGGAGAGTGTTGACACATCATGGGGTTGGGAACCAATGTTGCAGAACAATTTGTGCATTAACTGTTTAATGAGAAACTAATTTGCTCTGTAAACTTTCACCTAAAGTATAATATAAATAAATAACAACTTACGGCTTCCGGCTAAAACGATGGCAACCTTATATATAACAGAAAGAAACCCTGCCCGGTCCTGTGCCGTCCTCGTGATCTTTGGTATGTTTGAGTCCATCGCTGCGGCTATTGTGTCAATCCGTCTCATTAAGGGGTTCCCTCATTTTTGTCGGCCCTTCCCTTTAACAAACATGATATCCTTTTCTAGCTATTGGTCTTTCCTGATGAGGTATCCAAAGTAAGTGGGGCGAAGTCTCACTAACCTCGCTTCTAAGGAGTATTCTGCTTATATTTCTTCTAAATATGATTTGTTCATTCTTTTGGCTTGTTGTGCACCATCAATTTGATGCCGACTCACAGCGACCCTATAGGACAGAGTAGAACTGCTCCCTAGGGCTTCCTAGGCTGAAATCCTTACGGGTACAGGTCACCAGGTTTTTCTCCAGCAGAATAGCTGGTGGGTTTGAACCTCCGACCTTTCAGTTAGTAACCCAGTGCTTAACCATTGTGCTACCAGACCTTCTTAGGTACTCCATAAATGTAAGTTGAATGAATGAATCAACATATGAATAAGTGGTCAGAGTAATACCCATAAGCAGAGAGCAGAGTTTCTAGGCTAGAACCCTGGCGACACTAAGTACCTCTGAAGGCTGGGATGGCCAATGCAGCTAACATAGCACTGGTTCAAAGTCCTCATAAGGACTCCAGTTCTCTTCCTTTAGTCCCTGCAGCCAGATCACTGCCCCTCCTTGAACCTGGCAGTGGGTAAGAGGTTTATTCTATGAAGGCACTGAATCAGAGGAGTTCTGTGCCTACAAATACCAGGTACAGCTGCGTACTTGGAATAGACACGGTACTGAAAAGATTAACAGATAACCAAGATCACCATTTTAAGGAAAATCTCTAACATGCAAGAAACGGCCAAAATAAAGAGGATAAAAAAGGAGCTCTGAGGGAACAGTGACAATGTGGGTAGCAGAAGGGTGACACACAATGATGTGAAGAATCTATTATTTCTCAGTAAGCTCATCAAAAACAGATTTCCAGAAATCCATTCCCTTTCCACCAAATGATATTTCTGTCATTTCTATGCAAGACTTTTTTCAAGACTACTGTAATATCCCTTTCCCACCCCCAAAAAACACTCTGTGCGAATATTATAGCTTCGGACTACAAACCTCCAGACTTAACAGTGACACCAAGAAAAGCGGTGAGTCCAATGCGCCTGGGAATGGTTTATGGACCCGGTGGTTCTTGTTCTCCCTAACAGTCCTCACATAAAAAGATGGTGCCCACCCTTCTCCAGGGCCGCTTCCCCCTACTCCACCAAATCCAGCTCACCACCCCCAGACACCACGCAACAGTGAAATCTGTTTCTCTACTGAAGGAAGGTCAAACCACAATTAGATCAAGACGATGATCGAAGTTAAGAAGAAAATTCGTGTTGCTGGTTAAAACAAAAGACGACCACATAGCTCGTCTTCCAGGAATGTAGAGGGCACACAGTACTGAAGACTGCCCTGTCCTCTCTGTCTGTTCGTCCAACCCGTTTCTCACGTAGCTTCACGTTCCACTTGGGGAAAACATGATAAACACGCTTCATGTTTTAAAATTAAAAATATCAAATACTCATAGGATTTCTAACACGCAATACTATTCTAGTATTTAACGCTAATATTTAAGAGTTTGAAGAAACAAATTAAAAAATACAAATTATTTTTTAAAGCTAAAAATGTATCTCTGCTGTTAAACCTAAAAAATGAATGTCACAAGAAATAAAACTGTAGTCTTCTGAGAAGCCTAACACAAGCCCCCTAATGTAAGAGTCTATGTCTGGGATTTCAATTTTAACCACAAGCCTATTTTGTTCTTGCCCCTGAGGGTGATCACTTTTTTATTTTTCTTTTCTTCTCCTTTCTTCTTAAAGCCATTTATTTGGCAATACCAAGCAAATTCTATAGTAAGAGGTTTTAGGTTTCTCTTATATATTCTTTTCCTTCGTAACAGTAGCAGAGTTGTGATTTTTCACTTGAGAAAAGAAACACAATCAAGTTCAGTGCCTAATCCACAGGGCCCCATGAGGCAAACTGAATTTCTAATGCTTTAACTGTCATTGAGTCATTATTTATTCAGCACCTATGAGGTAATAAACCAGATGCTGAGTAGTAATGCCGACCAATAAGACCCTCTTCCCTAAGGAACTCAGCTATCTGAAGTGGGGACCAGGTCTTTTTTTTTTAATTCATTGTGGACCAACTATTTTAAAGATATGTAATTAAAACAAGTTTCTAGAAAAATAAAATGAAAAAAAAAAGACATACAAAATAAAATCCCATGTTTTATGATAGAGACAACCGACATAAAATTACTCTGCCAAACTGCTATGCAAGTTTCTAAGCACTTAATTTTTGTTAATTTATCTCAACCCATTAGCCCAGGAACCACACGTTCAGAAGCACTGCTGTAAACTCCTTTGTCTAAGACAGCGCTTTATCATTTGAGGGCAGGGACTTTTTGTATTTCTATTTACTCACATTATTTTTCCCAGATACCCTTCCAGCTTAGAGTCTGAACAAATCATACTAGCTTGCTGCCACTCCTGATGGTCTTGATTCATCTTTGAAATTTGTACCTCATCTCTAAAAGACTAATGATTCATCCCAAATTAGGTCCCAACTGTGAAACTCTGCTTCTTCAATTTTTTTTTTCTCCCTCTAGTTCAAAATATTTCAAAAAAACAAAAACACTGCTTAAAACAGAAGTACTTTGTGTTATGAGTTATGAGAGAGGCTGGAGTGAAAATATCATTGTGCTTGAGATAAAGACTAAGACAAAGAGAAGGAGCACAGTGTCTGCCTTTCATCTGTCTTCTAAGGTGGTGTGTAGGGAATCCAGGTGGGCAGTGTGCCTGCCAGCCACCAGAGAAGGGACAGGGAGCTGCCGCAGCCCCAGCTTACTGTCCTGGTCCCAAAACCTGAGTGGAAGCCTTCTGTATACTCAGAACAAATGATCAAAGCAGTCACTACTAGCACCCTGGCTGGAAGCACAGATGGGAAGAGGGTGGGACATCAAGAAAACAAGGAGTCCAGTGCTGGGAATGACCTGTGTAACTATGGCTCCTGTGTACCCTAACTCTTCTAACATAAAGAGATGTTGGTATTGGAAAGAAGAGTAAATAAGAACAACTATTATCCAATAGGAGCCCTATTGACACAAACGGTTAAACGATCTGCTGTTAGCCTAAAGGTCAGCGGTTTGAATCCACCCAGCGGCTCCTGCGCGAAAAGATGTGGCGATCTTCTTCCCAAGAAAACCCTATGGGGCAGTTCTACTCTGTCCCATGGGGTCACCATAAGTCAGAACAACGAGTATCCAATAAACAAAACTCTGTGCTGACAACTGTGTTAGAAATTAAGGCTTCATTCAAATGAGAACAGAAGAATCATTCACCAATGGGTTGGTTGCTGGTCAATATTATTAACAGTTCAGGGCTTTACTAATAACAAGCCAATGACTTGGTAGGTTTCTCAAACCAGAAACAGATGCCACTATGAATTCTCAAAGATGGAAAGGAGAAATGAAACGACAGCACAGTCTTCAAACTTGCTCGCTACCTCTAACCCACGCCCGAATCAGTCTCCAGCATTTTGGTGAGTAGTTAGTCATGACAACTGAGGAACAGACAATACATTTAAGTTCCATCAAGATGGAAGAAATGAAAAGGGAAATAGAGATGGGGATGGAGGTTTTAACAAGGAAGTGCAGAGAAAACCAAGCAAGTCACGAACCACGCTCTGGCTGGATCCGCGCAGCCTGCCCTGTCCTGAGAGTCAACCCCGTCCCAGCCAGGTGAGGCCCGACAGGTGACTGCCCAGGTGACAAGGAGCGAGTGTGCGGCCCCGGGAACCACGCGGGGCCCCTCCTGCCCTCAGCCGGCGCGAAGGGCGCAGAGGTCCAGCCTGGCCCAGGCAGGGAGCGCGGGGATCCGAACGGTGTGGCCGCGCCCCTGGGCCGAGGGCCCGCGGTGCTGCAGGTGGCCGCGGCAGGGCCGGTGGAGGCAGACCCGCCCAGTCGCCCCTCGCGACCCGAAGCCCGCTCCCCGGTCACCTTCTGCGCGCTGGAGCCGCGGATCCGCGCCTCCCGGTCGTAGACGTGACAGCGGATCACCGAGCTGCCCACATCCAGCCCCAGCACGAAGCCTGCGCGCAGCCGGTCTGGCGCGCCCTGCTCTGGACGCTCCTGCTCCGGGGCGTCGGGCAGCCCAGCCATGCCGGCTCCGCACGCTCCTCGCGGCTGCCGCCTCGCCAACCAGCGAGCGGGCCAACGCGCTGTAAAGCCCCGCACCTCAGCGGTCGGCCACCGCCCCCGACACGCCCCGCCCCGGCCCCGACACGCCCCCGTCCCGCCCCCGACACGCCCCTGTCCCGCCCCCTCCGCCTGATCCGGAGACGGCCCCGCCCCGGCCCCGGCCGTGGCCCCGCCCCGACGCGGTGACGTCACGGCTGCGCAGGGATCCTTGCGAGACCGGCGCCGGCGGCGCCTTGTGGGGCGGGTGGAGGTGAAGCGGCGTGGCTCCCAGGTCGTATTTGGGAGGAGTCGGGCTTGGCCTCTGCTCCCTCACAAAACGCAAGCAGTTAACGTTGACTTTGACCTTTCATTTTAGTTATTTCCCGAGTAACCCCAAGCAGCCTGAGCTGGCGCCTGCGTTACTTTTACCCCTAGTTACATTTTATGAATCACTATTAAGGGGATGCTGGTCAGGGTTGTATACTTTCACCATACCGATTCAGTCTGTATGCTGAGCAAGTAATCTGAGAAACTGAACTATGTGAAGAAGAATGGGGCATCAGGATTAGAGGAAGACTCGTTAACAACCTGCCGTATGTGGATGACACAACTGTGCTTGCTGAAAGTGAGGACTTTACTTTCTGATGAAGATCAAAGACCACAGCCTTCAGCATGGATTACACCTCTACATAAAGAAAACAAAAATCCTCACAGCTGGACCAATAAGCAACATCATGGTAAACGGAGAAAAGCTTGAAGTTGTCAAGGATTTCGTTTTACGTGGATCCACAATCAACACCGGTAGAAGCAGTAGTCAAGAAATCAAAAGATGCATTGCATTGGGCAAATCTACTGCACAGGACCTCTTTAAAGTGTTAAAAAACAAAGATGTCACCTTGAAGGGGAAGGTGCCCCTGACCCAAGGCGTGGTATTTTCAGCCCCCTCATACACATGTGAAAGCTGGACAATGAATAAGGAAGAGCAAGGAAAAATTGACGCCTTTGAATTGTGGAGTTGGCGAAGAATATTGAATATACCATGGACTGCCAAAAGAACGAACAAATCTGTCTTGGAGGAAGTACAACCAGAACGCTTCTTAGAAGCAAGGGTGGCGAGACTGCCTCTTACATACTTTGGAGATGTTATCAGGAGGGATCATTCCCTGGAGAAGGACATCATGCTTGGTAAAGTACAGCGTCAGTGGAAAAGAGGAAGACCCTCAACGAGATGGACTGACACAGTGGCTGTTAACAATGGGCTCAAGCATAACAATGCTAAGCATGGCTCAGGACGGGGCAGTGTTTCTTCTGTGGTACACAGAGTCGCTATGAGTCAGAACCGACTGGACGGCACCTAACAACAACAACACTAAGAAAAGGAGCCCTGGTGGCACGGTGGTTAAGAGCTACAGCTGCTAACCACAAGGTCAGCAGTTTGAATCCAGCAGTTGCTCCTTGGAAACCCTATGGGGCAGTTCTGTTCTGTCCTACAGGGTTGCTGTGAGTCGGAATCAACTTGACGCAATGTTCTACTCTCTTCTGCTCTATTAAGAAAAAGTGACATGCAAAAAAATTCAAATTCAGCAGAAAGTATTTGTCAGTGGAACAAACCGGATTTCCTGCCTGGACTTCCCTCCCCATGAAATCTGGTCATTAAAGACTGCACATAGAATGTTGCAGGGCCATCAAATCGATTTGCAACTTGTAGGGTCACTATGAGTTGGAATCAACTCGATGGCACTGGGTTTAGCAGCCCTATGTAGTACAGAGTAGAACTGCCCCATAGAATTTCCTAGGCTGTCATTTTTATGCAAACAGATAGCCAGGCCTTTCTCCCTCGAAACCACTGGGTGGGTTGAAACAACCAACCTTTCAGTTAGCAGCCTAGCTCTTAACCATTTTTGCCAGCAGGGTCTCTTGCACATATAACAAACCCATTGCTGTCCTGGCAATTCCGACTCATAGTGACACTATATGAAAGAGTGGAGCTGTCCCATAGGGCTTCCAAGGAGCAGCTGGTGGATTTGAGCTGCCAACCTTTGGTTAGCAGCCTGAGCTCTTAACCACTGGGCCAGCAGGGCCCCTTGCACATACAGTACACATCAGTAAATACGTGCTCCTACACACGGGTAAGACTTCCCCCGGCTACTTTTGCCGCAAGTCTTCACCCCAGCAGTTGTCAAGAATCTGAAGGGCTCTCAGCAGCCCTTAGCCTCTCACTGCTGGCCCCCAGCCCTCTGAGCTTCCCTTGAGCAGTCTAGCTCTCAGGAAGGTCCTGACCTGTGGGGAGCAGGAAGTGGTTATACATGCGCCTCCACCTCTACACAGTCACCAGCACAGAAACACCATTATCTCCTTTTTGTAAAATTATAAAAAGAAATGTCGTTAGATGCCCTGGACTCAGGTCAGACTCACAGAGCTGTTACGCGTAAGGGAAGGAAACATTGCCCAGCCTCGTGCCATCTTCATGATCATTGTTATGTTTGACTGCCTTGTTTTGGCTGTTGTGTCGATCCATCTCATTGAGTCCTTCCCTGGTTTTTGCTGACCCTCTATTTTACCCGCCATGATGTCCTTTTCTTGCAGTTGGTCTTTCCTGATGACATGTACAAGGTAAGCGAGTCAAAGTCTTGCCACCCTTGCTCCTGAGGAGCATTCCTGTATTACATGTTGTAATATAGATACGTGCTTTTTGGTGAAAATGCTTCACAGTGCAAAGTGGTGTGTCAAGTAAAAAATAAAGGATACTCATTTTTGGACCAAGTTGTTTTTTTTTGGCCCAATTGCCACTTTAACCACCTTGTTTTCGGCCAATTTGACCAAATTGTTTTTTTGGCCGTTTCACTTAAGCTTGGAACATATACATGGAAGGGTATGTTCTTTCCTCTTTATACCCTGTCCCTGTCCAATAGTACCTCATTTGTTCCAAATGGCCTCAGGACTGCCTTCACCAGATGTATGCCAACATTGTCATTTGAAAATTTCACAACAGAGAGACCTGTTCTGTATTTCCCAATGTTAATATTTAGTATGCTTCTCAAAGTGAAATTTCTTGGGCTTTTTGGACTCTGACACTTACTTCCTTTGTGATCCTGTTTATAAATTAAAATCAATTATCTTGAATATAATTGAAGAATCATATACATTGTGAGAACAGGGACCTTAGAAATCTTTTAGTCTAGTGTTTCTGAATCTATTATTTCAGATCTTGAACGATTTTGAGACCCTAATGAATGTTGTCTTCTAGAGAAAACGCTTATACATACGAAGTTTTCCAGGTTCTGGGTGTGGGGCAAATTAAACATGAAGATCTCAGATTAAAAATCTGAAACAGATTTCCTTAACCTCAGACAGACTTGCCTGGGAGGACTGGGGGAACAAAGGGACATTTTCAGAGCTTTGTGTCCCCTCCCCCATGCTCATTGTTCTCCATTCTCACCTCTCACTCTGTTCAGCTGTCAGGGAAAGGAGCAGGTGGGCCACAGGGCGCAGAGTCCAGAGGCCCCCATTGTCCCTTTGCTAGTGGGTCACTCTGTTGTTCTTGATTCCGGCCACTGCTGCTCTGAGCTCCATCGCCTGATGGCCTTGGCCTTTGTCTGGCCAGGCCGCTGCTTCTCCTCATTCTGATTTGGCCTCAGGGGTGGCTGCTGAGGATGCAACCATAGGCTGTCTTCCTGCCACTGTTAGTTCTTACACTTTCTCGTCTGGAAATGGGCTCAGGATTACAACTCATTTATCAGTCTTCCACACACTCAAGAAATTTGGATTCAGTTCCTCAGGGATGTGTCAGAAAATCTATGAGGGCCACTGTTGACTGTCACACCCCAAAGGGAAATGAATGGTGCTTCGGGACTGAGTCTAGGGACCTCAATGCCCTTTTACCTCCAAGGAAACTAGTCAGTGTCTCTCCATCCTGGAGTAACTATCCTGGTTTGCCCAGGACTGAGGGATTTCTTGTGAAAAAGGACTTCCAGCGCTAAAACTAGGACAGCTCAGGGCAAACCAGGACAACAGGTCACTCTAGTCTCTCCAGAAGCCGGCCAGGGAGAAAAGTTTGTTGCCAACCTTCTTGGAGAGTGCTCCTTCCAATGTCCGAGGGTCTACTCGTCATAACACTCAGTACTCTTTGCAGAGGCTGTCACGGTGCACAGGTGACTCCTTTGGAGCAATCTGGCTACATCATGTTAGGTGTCTGTCTCTCCTTTTAGGCGGTGCACTTCATGAGGGCAAGGACTGGACCGTCTTCTTATTTGCTTTGTGAAACAAAATCACACATTTTGCTTTACAAAAATAGAGAGAGCTCTCTTGCCCACGATACTAAAGGTCACCTTATTAAATGTTAGAAACCTGTGTGCTGCATAATCATATATATGTAATTCTTGAAGCTTCCAGTCATGCCTTATGCCATAACTAACCTTTAGAAGCATCTTACCTAGTTTCACATAATTGTACTTAGGTGATCAGGCTCACTGAAACACTTGGAACTTGGTCTTTCAGAAAACAAGCAAAGATTGATGAACATGTCCTGTTTCTAAGACTCCAGGGGTCTTATAATCATGTCTCACTGATCTTGTGATTGTCTTAGCGAAATTTCTATTTCTCTATTCTTGATAATGTTTGAGCGCATACTGCTGTCCTATAAGATTTATGTATTCAGACACCATTATCAACCAATCAAAAAAAAATTTTGTTCCAAGTTCCTAATGAAATTATTTATAAGCACCCTGAAATTTTTAATTAACTGGAGCACCGATTTACTGGGTAATGACATGCTGCCCAACTTTAAAGCTGTCTATTAAACCCACGGAAACCTTGGTGGCGTAGTGGTTAAGTGCTACGGCTGCTAACCGAAGGGTCAGCAGTTCGAATCTGCCAGGCGCTCCTTGGAAACTCTATGGGGCAGTTCTACTCTGTCCTATAGGGTCGCTATGGGTCGGAATCGACTCGACGGCACTGGGTTTGGTTTTTGGTTTTTTTTTTTTTTAAACCTGCACAGCAATCTGTTGATGGTGCTCTGAGCTGTTTATATCTGACAGCTCCAAGACACACAAAGTAAGTACTTAACAACTGAATGAACAAATAGATTAATATGTGCAAATCTCTACCGGGGGTCTTATCTTCTCAGGTGGCCTCACCTGGCCACAAGACATAGAGGGCGCTGGGCCTTCCCTAATCTCTGAGCTAATCTGAGCATAATGTCAAGTGACTACCAATACAGACCTTCCAGTGTACCGGGAGGCCTGGAATTGGGCTCACTGCCAGAACTGAGTCCGGGATATCCACATGAACACTGAACCACCTCCTTTTTTCTTAACCCTTGTTTTATGAGCCCAGTCTGTTTTGGATTGGGCTCCTGACTCAGTTTCCTGATTTGTATCGCTGCTTCTGCTGTGTCTGAAGACCTAGCCTGAACCCCACTGTGAGACAGAGGTAGGCCTACCATGAAGTTAATGAAGGTTAAACTTCAGGGCCCTCACTTGCCTGGATATAAGGATACATGTTATATTGGATTAGGGTAGACCCTAGTCTGGTATGACTTCACGTTAACTAATTACATTTGCAAAGACCCTATTTCCAGATAACGTCACATTTACAGAACTGGGGGTTAGGACTCCAATAAATCTTTTTGGAGGACACAAATTAACTTATAAAAGTCAGTAAATGATGAAGACAGAATTCTTTCCCCAATACACTGGTGCCTTCGGAGTACCAGGAAACACACGAACTCTTTCCAGAGGTAAACAGTGAGAACTGATCCTGCTACCCAGCTACGTCTGACAAACCCCGCAAGACTGCATAGTTGCAACCACGTCAAAGGCTGTTTTCCAGCCTTAGTAGAGAGGGAGATAAAAAGCTCCATGGCCCACCTAAACCTAGAGGGGATCCTGGCTTAAATGGCGGCATTTCCATGGCTGAGCTGCTGTGCGTCTCAGAAAGGGTTACTATTTAATCTAAGGGAAACCAGAGTCACAGTGCTACACCTGCCCTGTGTATCTGCCCATCTCCATGCCCTTAAGAGACATCCAGCGTCAGAAACATGAGTAGGCTCATTTCTCCGCCTCTTAAATTCTCCCCACCTGAAGTGTGTTAAGTGCCAGGAAATCTTTTCATTCACTTACCTGTGTATGGTGTGAGAGGGAAAGAAACCACAGGATACACAGGTTTGTGAGCACAGCTTTTGTGTTTATAAACACCTGGAGGCTGGAAATATCTAGAGAGGCCACTGCTCTTCTCTAGTGGTCAGACGCCTTTTATTCAAATAACAACAACAACAACAAAAAAAAAACCGAACCCGTTGCCGTTGAGTGGATTCCGATTCATAGTGACCCTATAGGACAGAGTAGAATTGCCCCATAGAGTTTCCAGAGAGCACCTGGTGGATTTGAACTGCCGACCTTTTGGTTAGCAGTCCTCTTAACCGCTACACCACCGGAGTTTCCTTTTTATTCAAATAGGAAAGTTATACAATCTCAAATGAGTGAGCTCTGAGAGTTAAGATTTAAAACACAGAGAATGGCTGAAAAAATTTTTTTGAATTCATGTATACAAATTAAAAAAAAAATTTTTTTGGAGGAAAAAATTTCGATCTTTGTATAAAGCAATTAAAAATCCAAAGTAAGGAATAGCAGTGTGGAAAAAAAATGTGAAAAATAAGCCAAGTTAGTACACTCAGAGTAAGTTTTCAGCGATAAAGATTTTACCTCAGACTTTTGGCTAAGAACAAGGACAGGAATAAAGCCTCCACTGGCGTTATTTTCTTCTTAAATGCAACAAGGTTCTTTTTATTTTTAAAGTTAGATTTATTGAAGTATGATTTATATACAGTAAAATTCACCAGTTTTAGATGTACAGTTCTGTGAGTTTTGACAAATGTATACAGTCATATAACCACTAACACCATCAAGATAGAGAATATTTCCATTACCCCAGAAAGTCCTGTCTGTACATGGCAGTAACTCTTTAAATAGGAGCATATGGTGATGTCATCTTCACATATAACCCAGAAATCTTGAGTTTAGCAGATTGATCTCAGTCATTTTAGATACAGCACGTGCCAAAAGGAAGTTGCAGTTTCCAGACTGACTTTAAATGGGCCCTTAATCCATATGGCACGGCAAATTGTGTAGACCTAGGGGCTTTCACTCACATGATGCTGAAAAATGGCATAGGGGTGGCGTATGACTTCCTCTCTCTTCACGAGAGGGAAGGAGGATCAAGATCAACAGCCCAAGGCTGATTCCTATGAAATGGAGGTCAGACATGCTTCCTCATTCTTCATCAATTCTGACACCAATTCTCCCTCCCACAGCACTCTCTACTTCCCTCCTGGGTTCGATAATTCATTGCAACGGCCACACAGAGCTCACAGGCAATACTCACCATTATGGGGCTTATTAGGGAGGTAACAGGTTACAACTCAGGTTCAGGAATGCTTAAACCAAAAAAACCAAACCAAACCCACTGCCATTGAGTCGATTCTGACTCATAGAGACCCTATAGGGCAGAGTAGAGCTGCCCCATAGAGTTTCCAAGGAGGGCCTGGCGGATTCGAACTGCTGACCTTTTGGTTAGCAGCTGTAGCACTTAACTACTATGCCACCAGGGTTTCCCAGGAATGCTTAGGATACAGTTCTTCCATCAGGACAATGTCTGCCTCTCCCTGGCCTTCTGTCTCTACCCAAAGACACTCATTTTTCTTGCTCTGTGGGATAAGAATCCCACTGCTTGGTCTCCTGCCAGTCTCTCCTGCCATGGCTCCTCATTGTCTTCAGGGTTACAGCTCTCTCTCTCTTCCTTGTCTCCTGGTTCCAGGAGCTTCTCAGCACAGGGATGCACTCTCCTCTCCTGGCTGTTCTTTCTTGGTGGTGGGATCCTCTCCTTTCCTGCCTCTGGGATGGCTCACTTCCAGCCCATCAGGATGGCAAAAACCAACCAATCCCCTTGGTAAGCCACAATTACCCTATCACACAGTCCTGTTCAATCGCTTAGGTGAGAGTTACAAGACCATGGCTAGAGGGGCCACACAAAAGAGATCCATCACATCGCAGATACATTATATAAAGCTAAGCATAATAAAGGAACCCCTGGGTGGCTCAAAGGCTCGGCTGCTAACTGAAAGGTTGGAAGCTTGAGTCTACCCAAAGGCTTCTGAGAAGAAAGGCCTGGCAGTCTATTTCCGACAAATCGGCTGTTGAAAACCCTGTGGAGCACAGTTCTACTCTGACATACATGGGGCTGCCATGAGTTCAAATTGGCTCCACAGCAACTTTTTTTTTAAGCATAATAACTTAATAATTCTTGGTTTAGTTATATGACTTGATTAAATCCCAACTACTAGATATGATTGTTGGCAATGAAGACATGTAGTTGGCATATATGCATTTTATTCTGTGAAGAAAAGCGCTGTTTTTGAAATATACTTAGTACGGGCTGTATTTCACAAATTGTAACTCTAGTATAGCATGCTTTATTACTATAAAGGAGACTCTAACTTAGAATAACATCTAATTAATAGAAAACAAAAAAGAATGAAAGTAGACGTGAGGAACCATAAACAGTAACCACTAAACTTTAAATAACTGAAAAAAAAGATCTAATATTTTCATTGTTAACATTTGAGAATTCTGTAATTGACACCTAAATATCTCCTGTCTTTAGATATGTCATCTTAATGTATAATGACAATGCTGACTGTTAAAGATATTAAGTGAAATTTTTGATTGAAGGAACAAAGGTCTGAGTGTGTTAATATACAGCAATTCTTTATTATAACTTCCAAGATAATAACTCATGATAAATAAGAACATTGCCAGCAGCCACGAGTGAACCTTGAACACAAATGACCTGACATGATTCAGTATGATTGATATTCAACAGGGTATTACAAATTTTAATAAAGTAGTTCACATGTCGGGTTTCAGATGTTTGGGTTGCAAGTAATTTTAAAATCAATTTGTTTTAATAATGTGTTTTCTTTTAGTGAAGGAGAAAAATAATTTCATTAGCTTTCTGTTTATCTAAATAACACTCTTGAGTGCTAATGACTTTTTGTGGCTCAACTTCTTTTATAAATCCTGGGGGGACAGGATGAGATCTCAGGAAGATCGTCTTCCAACACAACTAGTGCTCGGCGACCACCACTGACTGCTCTGACAGGGATCACAATAGAAGGTCCTGGGCAGAGCCGAAGAAAAATGTAGAGCAAAATTCTAACTCACAAAAAAAGGCCAGACTTACTGGTCTGACAGAGACTGGAGAAATGCCGAGAGAATGGCCCCTGGACACCCTTCTTGCTCAGCTCAGTACTGAAATCACTCCTGAGGTTCACCCTTCAGCCAAAGATTAGACAGGCCAATAAAACAAACAGTAATACACGTAGCTCAACCACGTATGTGAGGCTAAATGGACACACCAGCCCAGGAGCAAGGATGAGAAGGCAGGAGGGTACGGGAAAGCTGGAAATGGGGAACCCAAGGCCAAGAAGAGCAGAGTGTTGATATGTCGCAGGGTTGGCAACCCATGTCACAAAACAATATGTGTATTAATTGCTTAATGAGAAACTAATTTGCTCTGTAAACCTTCATCTAAGGCACAATAAAAAAAAGTGCCTGGAATTATAGTGGTCAAAGTATCCTCTTGATTAATTTTTAATAGTATTGAAATTTAGATTTTTCTGACTCTAGTTTGATGGAATTTTGCCCACATTCTTAAAATTATTTGGGGGATTAACTGAGTTTAATTGAGTAGACTTATCATTTCTCTATTGTATTTAATATCTTCAATTATAAGAAAAAAAATTTTTCCTACCAATTTTGATAGTGGGATTTTGAGATTTGAATTTCAGTTCAATTTAATGCCTTTTAATCAGAATATTCAGTTCTTTTCAGAAAACTAGAATATTCTCATCCGAAAAGTTGATCCTCTTATATAAACAATGAATACACATTGTTCAACCAAATATCATGTATTGGAATGAACAAACCTTAATCTCCTCTTAAGTTTAAAATTACAGGTATTGAAAGTAAGTGGGAATTATTTGGAGAAAGAAGGTTGCTTTTCAATGTTAAAAGAGACTGCATGCAAAAAAAAAAAACAGACAGCCTATCTTAGTTCCTTAGTGCTCCTATAACAGAAATACCACAAGTGGGTTGCATTAATAAATAGAACTTTATTTTCTCACAGTTGGAGGAGGATACAAGTCCAAGTTTAGGGTGCCAACTCTAGGGGAAGGCTCTCTCTTTGCTGGCTCTCGTGGAAGGTCCTTGTCTCTTTTCAGCTTCTGTCCATCGGTTCCTTGGTGATTTTTATGTGGTGTAGCATCTATCTGCCTCCATCTGTGCTTGCTTTATTCTGAGCCTGATCTGCTCTTTTATGTCTCAAAAGTGATTGATTTAAGACACACCTGACATTGACACGGCTTCATTAACGTAACAAAGAAATCCCTTTTTCCTAATGGGATTACATCCACTGATTTAAAGGTGAGGATTTACAACACATAATTTAGGGGGGACACAATTCAATCCATAACATTTTATCCTTTGGCACCCCCTCCAACTCATGTCCTTACCACGTGCAAAACACATTCACCCCATCACATCGTCCCGAAAGTCTTATCCCATTCCAGCATCAACTCTAAATCCGAAAATCTCATACTCTGGAGTATTTAAATCAAGTATGGGCCAGAACCTGGGAGTATTCCATCCTGGGGCAAAATTCCTTTCCTTCTCTGGACCTGTGCAATCTAGAATACAAATTATGTATTTCCAAAGTACAATGGTGGAAAAAACAGGGTAACATTCCCATTACAAACGGGAGAAATAGAGGTAGCCAGCAAGTCCAAAACCCAGCAAAAAAACATTACATTAGCTTTCAAGCTTTGAAAATAATACTCTGTTCTCTAGGCTCATCTAGGCAGTGGCTCTGCCCTCCTGGCTCTGGGTATTGACTATGATCTCTGAATTCCAGGTGGAAGCCCTCAGCCCTGGGCATCCACCCTGTTTTCCAGGCCCACTTAGATGGCAACCCAGGTATCTCAGCTTTTGGTGGCCCCCTTTTCCTGGTCCACTTGAGTGATGACCCCATTCCCTCACCCTCGTAGACTTTGTACTCCTGGCCCTTGGTCATGGAAGCCCTGCCCCCTTGGCTTTGGGTGACAGCTCCATTCTCTTGGCCCACCTGAATGGCAGCCTACCTTCAGGATCTGAGATGGTGGCCTTGGCTCTACCCTTGGAAACCTAGGAGGTTGTGGCTCCACCCTTCCAAACCCAGGCAGCCCTGCTTCTGGTGCTCCTTCCAACAGTGGTGCTGATCTCAGAACTTCTCCTGGGATGGCCCTTTTCTTTTCTTGGAGGACAACTGATATTCACAACCAAGTATATCCTGTTTCCTGCCTATGGAATTCCAATAGGCAGACATCTTTGTTTCTTTTCATTCTGCCTCTGTCCCCTTCAGTCTAAGCAGATGGGTTTTCTGCTGGGGTAGTTGATTAGATCCATCAGTCATGGGTTTCATCTCTTTAAAAAAAAAGATCGTGTAGCCACATCTTGGGTGAAAGTTCTAGGACACGTGTTCTTAGTTTGTCTGACAGAATTTTCCAAATCTTTAAACTCTGGTTTCATTTTGCGTAGTTCATTTTTAAGTCTATCACTTCCGGATTTTACTGTAAGCGGAGAAACCACACAGCCCCTTTAAGATCTGTTTAGCAATCTCCTCAGCCAAACATCCAAGTTCATCATTTACTATCCTACCTTCCACCAAACGCTTGGACATAATTTAGACAAGTTCTTTGCTCCTGCATAAAAAGCATTTCCTTTCCTCCATCGTCCTATCACATGTTCATCAGTTCCTTTTAACACCTCACTAGAGGCACCCTTAACGGCCACGTTTCTAGCAACCTTGAAACCGTTGTGCTGAGTGAAATAAGTCAGACACAGAAGGACAATTGTTGCCTGATTCCACTTATATGAAATATCTAGAACAGGCAAATTCATAGAGACAGAAAGTAGATTAGAGGTTACCACAGGCCAGCCAGTAAAAAAGAGCCAGTGCCGCAGGCCAAGGGAGTACATAATGGAGAGTTACTGCTAATGGTCATGGGGTTTCTGTTTGGGGTGAGGAAAAGCTTCTGGAATTATGTAGTGGCGATGGTTGTACAACATGACGAATATACTTACTACCACTGAATTGTACACTTTAAAATGGTTAAAAACAGTAAATTTTAAGTTATGTGTACCACAATAAAAAACACTAAAAGCTAAAAAAATTAAAGGAATATAGGTTCTAAAAAGAGAGAGAGAGAGACTGCATGGACATGTTTTAAACTATCCTAAGTTCTTGTGAGTGCAAGAAAGCAAAGTTTTATTAACTTCTCTCTGTGTGCAGGAGCCGTGGTGGCACAGCCGTTAAGAGTTTGGCTGCTAATCAAAATGTCGGCAGTTCGAACCCAACAGGTCTTCCTTGGAAACTCCATGGGGCAGTTCCGCTCTGTCCTATAGGGTCACTATGAGTTGGAATTGACTCATGGCAATGGGTTTCATTTTTTTATGTGAACATACCCTCTTTTTCTAAAACTAAACTGACTTTGGTTGTATTAAATGCATTTATAAAATGAATAAACAATAACAGAATGGCTAAAATCAAAGACTGAGGAGAAAATTGTTGCCGAGGATGTGGAGTAACCCGAATTCTTATATGTTGTTGGTGGGAGTATAAAATGGTACAAGGACTCTGTAAAAGTCTGACAGTTTCTTATGAAACTAAACATACACTTCTATGACCCACCAATTCCATTCGTAGGTATTTACCCAAGACAAGGACAAACTAATGTCCACAAAAAAACCTGTACAGTAACATAGCAACTTTATTCATTATATCCCCAAACTGGAAATAGTGCAGCTGTGTAAGCATTGGAGGATAAATAACAAGCTATGTTATTCACACAATGGACTACTATTCTGAAATAAAAAGGAGCAAACGACTGATAGACACAACAATGTGAATGAGTCCCAAATCATTATACTGAGTAAGCGAACATAAAAGAATACATACTGTATGATTCCACTGATCTAGAGCCCTAGAGTAGGCAAAATCAAGCTACGGTAGAAAAAATTTCAGAACAACAGTTGGCTCTGGAGGACTGGGGCGTGAGGATTTATTGGGAGAGGGTATGAGAGACCTTTTTGAGGGTGATAGTCATGTTCTATACCTTGGTAGCAGGTTTCACATGTATGTATGTTTGCCAATGTCATCGAATCATGTGCTTAAGATTTGTGTAGTTTATTCTATGTAAATTTTATCTCAAAACAAGCAAAAGGAGCCATAACAAATATTGAACTGTAGTTACTGATATGCACGCTGAAGTGTTTGGGGGGAAGTATACTGCTGTCTCCGGCTGACTTTGAAATGCATATTAAAAAAATGGATAGATGTATAGAGGGGATGAATAGATATGTGTTAAAGTAAGAACAGTAACAAGTTAATGGTAGAATTTAGGTGGTGACTATACAAATGCTCACTGAGTTATCTTTCACCTTTTGCATGTGTTTGAAAATTTTTATAATAAAATGTAGGGGAAATAAATAATCAAATATTTACTGCAAACCTACCCTTCTTACTGTCTGGAGTCTTAAAACTTGGCAAGGATATTGGGCAGACATTCTTTCTAGCAAGCCAAGTACTCCAAATTCTAGGAAATGTTTTTGTTTGTCTAGCAATCTCAGCGTTCACCAGGAGCAGCAACAAAGCTTCTTTGTGAGTCTTATTGCGCTGACTTTTTGATGGCTAGGCCAAATGTTGGGAGCCAAAGTCTTACAAGCTTCTTGGTATCAATTACTATGATTTAATAGCCAATTACAGTGTCAACATATGAAACCCTCTAATTTGATGGAATTAATTCTGTATTACCTGGGAGTCACTCCTCAACGTCAGTCTCAATTTCCCTTTCTTAAGAAAGAGCATAGATCACTACACAGTTAGTCACTGTCCAATAGTGTTATGCAGCAAGAGATGAAAGAGTCAAGGTATGTAAAGGAAAGATTACTGCATTAGAAGTGTGGAGATCTGTCTTGTACACCTGGCTCTGCTGCTAAATAGGTGTGTGACCTTGGGTAATTCACCTAACTCTCCTGAACCTCATTTTACTGATTTGTACAAAGAAGGAGTCAGGCTAGAGGTTTTCCACGGTAAATTCCAGCCCTAGAATTCAAATGCCTAATTTAAAAGCATTAATTTCCAAACAGCTGATGTAGTTATTAGAAAACATTTTTTCTCTTTAAAATTGTATGGTTTGTTCTATCAATCTTGATACATTTCTTTTATTAGTTTTTGTTGTTTTCAAAGTTAAACACGTATGCAGTTTGTAGAGTCAAACACTTTAAAGGCTTTGTCTTAGTTATCTAGTGCTGCTGTAACAGGTACCACAAGTGGGTGGCTTTAACAAAGAGAAATTTATTCTCTCACAGTCTTGTCGGTTATAAGTCCAAATTCAGGGTGTCAGCTCCAGGGGAAGGCTTTCTCTCTTTGTCGGCTGTGGAGGAAGGTCCTTGTCCTCAAACCTCCCTGGTCTAGGAGCTTCTCAGTGTGGGGACATCGAGTCCAAAGGACATACTCCACTCCTGGCTTTTCTTGCTTGGTGGTAATGAGGTCCTTCCCGGCTCTGCTTGCTTCTCTATCTTGTATCTCAAAAGAGATTGACTCAAAATACAACCTAATCTTATAGATTGAGTCCTGCCTCATTAACATAACTGTCTCTAATCCTGCCTCATTAACATCATAGAGGTTAGGATTTACAACTCTTAAGATAATCATATCAAATCACAAAATGGTGGACAACTACACAACACTGGTAATCATGGTCGTCAAGTTGACACATATCCTTGGGGGACACGATTCAATTCATAACAGCTTATTGTGAAAAACAGCAGCCCTATCCACCTCACATTTGTCCTTCCCCAAAGGCAATCACTTAAAAAAAAAAAAAAATTGAACCCACAGAAAAGTTGTAAGTACAGTATTCAGGTATTTGGACTTGAATAGTCCACATCTAGAAGGCTACTGTTGACATCTTACCACACTCTCTACATTCCTTTCCACACTTCCTTTTCGCCAGACCATATGAAATGACACTTCACTCCTAAGTACTTCAGCACGCATCTTCCAAGTACAAGAACCCTTTCTCCATAACCACAGCATCATCACCACACATAAGAAAATCTACACTAATTCAATAATACCATTTGTGCTCAAAGATGCCCAATTGCCCCATAAAATGATAGCAGTTATTATTATTTTTCCTATCTTTGACCTAATCAAGGTTCATGCATTGCATTTGACTATTAGGTTTCTTGACTTTCTCCCAATCCAGAACATAACCCCACTCCCACAGATGCCTCCCTTTGAAGAAAACAGGCCAGTTGTCTTGCAGAATACCCCACATTCTGGATTTGTCTTTGTGTTTCGTTTTATTGGATTCAGAACAAATATTTCTGGCAAGAATGCTGTGTCCTTCCTCTGCATCACAGCAAGAAGCCTATAATGTTGGGCCTTTCCTGGCAACCCTTGGAGTCCTTTGCTTGTAGACAATCCTCACATGTCATCTGTCTTCCTCTTTGTGTATGTTGTTGTTGTTAGGTGCCGTCGAGTTGGTTCCGACTCATAGTGACCCTATGCGCAACAGAACGAAACACTGCCGGGTCCTGAGCCATTCTTACAATCGTTGTTATGCTTGAGCTC
This sequence comes from Elephas maximus indicus, assembly GCF_024166365.1. Lineage (NCBI taxonomy): Eukaryota > Metazoa > Chordata > Mammalia > Proboscidea > Elephantidae > Elephas > Elephas maximus. The sequence continues at coordinate 17,455,290 of NC_064841.1, read as the reverse complement.
ATTGTTGCAGCCACTGTGTCAATCCACCTCGTTGAGGGTCTTCCTCTTTTCCGCTGACCCTGTACTCTGCCAAGCATGATGTCCTTCTCCAGGGACTGATCCCTCCTGACAACATGTCCAAAGTATATAAGAGACAGTTCTCGCCATCCTTGCCTCTAAGAAGCATTCTGGTTGTACTTCTTCCAAGACAGATTTGTTCGTTCTTTTGGCAGTCCATGGTATATTCAATATTCTTCACCAACACCACAATTCAAAGGCGTCAACTCTTCTTCTGTCTTCCTTATTCATTGTCCAGCTTTCACATGCATATGATGTGATTGAAAATACCATGGCTTGGGTCAGGCTCACCTTAGTCTTCAGGGTGACATCTTTGCTTTTCAACGCTTTGAAGAGGTCCTTTGCAGCAGATTTACCCAATGCAATGTGTCTTTTGATTTCTTTCTATCTAGAATAGGCAAATTCATAGAGACAGAAAGTGGATTAGTGGTTACAGGGGCTGAGGGGAGAGGAGAATGGCGAGTTATTGCTTAAGGGACACTGAGTTTCTCTTTGGGTGATGAAAGTTTTGGAAGTAGACAGTGGTGAAGGTTGCACAACATTGTGAATGAAACTAATGCCACTGAAATGTACATTTAAAATGATTAAAATTTTATCTTATGCATATTTTACCACAAAAAAAAAATACATTGATTTGTTCATTCACTCTTGGCCACATTCCTTAAGAAATGTCAGACACAGAGGGGTATAAAAGCTGTGTTTTTACCTAGAGGTCTGTACTGTCCTTTCAGCCTGACTGTGGATTTAGGTAGGAAAAGGGTCTTGACCACAAATTCCTCCATTTCAAACAAGATAAAGAGAGACTCCCATAAATGATGGTTCCTGCCATCCTACAGCTGAAAATAGTTGGCTCAGGGTTGTTACTCCAGAGATTTGAGTTGGATAGGGAAGGACATTGATTCATTTTGAGAAGCCAGCCACCATACAACCAAGAAGTTCTTCGTTGAACTCAACCTGGATTCTCAATGGATCTCTCTTTGAAAAAGCAGAGACTTAGCACTGTTTGTTTTTGGCAGTCCAGCATGTATTTCATTCTTCTAAGGTTTAGTCACCTGTAGGCACAATTCAAGGCCATTCTGGGTAATTTTTCAGTCAGGCAGTCCTGGATGTCCTTCATGGTAGGTAATTCTGACAAACTATTTGGATTCCTCAGGCAGTTTTACTACTGTTCCTCACCCATCCAGTTAGGCATAATACTGGTCATTTGACACCCTAAGCAGAGCTGATGACTCAATGAGGTGCTTCAGGGAGGTATCATTAAAATTCCCATGGACAGATAGATGGATGGATATGTGATAAAGTAGAACAGTAAAATATCAATGATAGAATCTCGGTGGTTGGTACATGGGTGTTCACCGTATACGTTTTTAAAGCTTTGCTATATAGAAGAAAATTTTCATAATAAAATGTTGGGGAAAAATCCCTTAAAAAAGCGGTGATCAGCTGAGACCTTCAGCACTAGCTTCATCCTGTTAGGTTTTTAGAGTTGTAAGTAGACCAGTAGTAGGGTCACCAGTGAGCGACAAGAGCATGCTAGGTCTTGGAGACACTTGTTGAGGGAAAAAGGCAAGTTTCAGAATGATGCATACAATATGACACCATTTATGTAAAAGAATTGTAAGTAGTTATACTGGTGCAGATATGTGTGTGTATCTATCAAAAAAGGCTACAATACACACCACACAATAACAGTGGTTACCTCCAGAAGGTGGTCAACCAGATTTTAATTTTTTGTCTGTCATGCTTTAAAATTTTATAGGAAACATAGACATGTATTACTTGTACCATTAAAAATTAACTAAAAAAAGGCTAGAACACTGGTTTTAGGACCCAACAGACCTCTTTTGAATCTCAGCTCAGGTACATACTGTGTCTTTGTGCAAGTTAACCTCCTCATGCCTCAGTTTTCTCATTTGTGAAACGGGTTAATTATATTTTTAATATTGTTAATTACATATTATTGTTATTAATGTTGTGAGGATTGTAAGTGTTAAATAAAGTGACTGGTACCTAGTGGACATTCCGTAAAAGGTAGCTCTTAGTCTTACTAAGCCTTGGGCACAAAACCTCAATGCTGTGTTTGAGGAGACATCATTAATGAGGTGGCTTGTGCCTGTGAGTAATGCAGGTGTAAAGCCCTGTAACGGAGTAGTGAAGACATTTCCAGCCTTGACAACAACATGAAGGATTTGTTTGCCAATTTGTGTCCGGCTTTCATTTTTTTTTTTTTTTTGTAGAACAAGATGTTCTAATATGGTGAGCAAAAGTTACCTCATCACAATCCAGAATTTTGTGGTGAGTATAGCTCTAAAAAAAAAAAAAAATTTTTTTTTTTTTTTTATAGCTCTAACTCTGTAAGTTGATGTGTTCTTGGTAAGAAATAGGAGTTTATATTTCCAGTAATCCATGATGGTGGCTGCGGAAGTCAATATCTATTTGACATTCTTGAAAGTGTTATCAGCCTGAGAGACTTCTTGGAAGAGACTCCTGTATTTCTTAGACAATAAAGAGACTCTGCAGGTCATAAGTGAGAGAAAGTAATTTTCCTCAGGAAAGCTTGTTGTTTCAGGACCAAATAAACTATGAACTGCAATATATCTCCTCTCAGGTAAAATATAAATGGGTCTGCCTGAGAGGGTGACCCTGGAAACTCTTACTTCACATTTTTCGTTTCCCTTGGATATCCAGCATTTTAAACAATATACGAGCCTCTAAGTATAGCCGCATCATTCTTATCTGAATTACTGAAACAGCCGTTTTCTTCTCGTCTATGATTTCTACCCTATTCTCTACATTGCCACCAAAGTTTTCATTTTAAAAGCAAAGAACTCCCTCATTAAAATCTTCTAGTAGCTTGTCTTAGAAGAATGTTTTGGGCATATCTTCACATCCCAAGCCTTCTTGTTCTGAAAAACACCATCCTACATGGATGGACCATGGCAATCATGTTTGTATCAATTGACCTTTCTTGCCTAGGCACAGAGGTGGACATCTGACACAAACTCAGGCCCTCTGGAGTTGAGGTGGAGAGATGCTAGTTCTAGGCTGGTTGCTAGAACAGGAGCAATGTACAACTGGAATATGGAAACCTTCAGTGTTAAATAGAAGAGCAGGGATGAGACTAGATGGGGTAGAATAGCTATTTGGATTCCTGGTACTTTTCTTGTTCCTGGCCCAGGCCCTTCTGAGGCCCAGCTGTGTTCCTGCCCTTGAATTCTAGGTCTTCCTGCATCTTATGATACAGGCTCTACCCCCATACACCCCTCCTTTTTTTTTCCTGCTTGAGTTAATTTCAGAGGAACTTTGTAACATCCAAACAAAATAGCTTTGATTAAGACAGCTCCTTGCCTTTAGGATGAAATCCAAACACTTTAGCATGATCAACAAGGCCTTTGCCTTCATCTCCATTTTTACCTCCATCCTTTTTTTTTAGTGTGCGCCTTACATCATCTGCAATTCTCAGATACCTTCCTAGCCTGTGAAGTAGTCCTTTCTTGTGTACTTGTCACACTGGTGTGATGTCTCCTGGTTTACTAGTCCAACCTTGTGTAACCATTTAGAACATCAGTCTGGGACATAGCAAACAATTAATAAGCACCTAATAATCAATAGCTATATTTATTTATAGAAGCCCTGGTGGCGTAGTGGTTAAGTATTTGGCTGCTAACCAAAATGGTGACAGTTCAAATCTACCAGCTGTTTTTTCGAAACCGTATGGGGCAGTTCTACTGTGTCCTATAGGGTCACTATGAGTCAGAATTGACTTGACAGCAATGGGTGTTTTTTTGGTATATTTACTTATTGATTCTATTTTTAGGAACTAATTGTAACATGGCTAAGACTCTTAAAACTGTAGGAATCAGTGACTACACAAAGTGTTGAGAAATTCTGAAGGCAACCACTTTCCAAGTTGGAGTGTGACTGGAATTACTCATCTCTAAGAGCTGTCTGTTTCCTGGTGCATCACAGAGAGTGAGTTTTGGTTAATAGTAGGTAAAGCTCCTGTTTGCAGGGTTATTTTTTAAAAATAATTTATTGTTGTTGAGAATTTACACAACAAAACACACACCAACTCAACAGTTTCTACACGTAGAATTCAGTGACATTACTTCCTTCAAGTTGTATAAGTATTTTCTGAGTAGTTCCTCCCCCATTAACATAAACTCACTGACACCTAAGGATTCTATCTAGTTGCTGTTGTCAATTTGATCCCATATAGATAAGTCTGAAAAGAGCATAATGCTGAAGGCAGGCATTCTTTACTAGTTAAACTAAACTACTGCTTGGTTTTAAGAAGATTTCAGGGGATATTTCTGGTTTAAGGTTTTAAAGATTATCTCAGGACAACAGTTGCAGGGGTTTGTCCAGCCTCTATGGTGCCAGAAAATTTTGGATTCCATGAGAATTTGAAATTTTGTTCTCTGTGGACTTTAATGTAAAAACTGTAAGGACTTGACTGCTGGCCCAGGATGTGGTTGTTCCTTAAGAGCCTGACCCAGAGAGGCCAGTATTTCCTCACTGCCTAGATTCTCTGAGAGAAGCTTTCAACCCACAGCCCAGCACAGGAGGTCCCTCCTTAAGGTGACCTACCCTCCCCTCTCATCCCTATGAAGGATGAGCTAGCAAAGACCCTGATCTACACGTCGCTGACCCCCCACAAACCCATGGAGAGAAGACAGAGAGTGAATTGGAGGGTAACATCCTGACACAGCTTCCTGAGGCACCTGATTGTACTTCCTGGGTTGCATTTTCGAAGACTGCCCCATATTCTTGCAACAAATTCCTTTTTTTAAAGCTAGCTTGAGTTTCAGTTTGTTTTTGTAATCAATGATTCTCAGGCAAAAAAAAATTGGTACAAGACGGAGGTCTCAATGAGTATAGCGTTAGGTTACGTAAGGGTGGTTACTGGGGCTGTCAGTGTGAAGAGCTGGCAGACTGGGGAGTGAAGTGGAAAAGCAGCTAGTTTAGTCTTCACTGGTAATCTTAGACCACATGCCTCCTGCTGGATCAAAGTGGCCAAATACCGCATCAGAATTTGATCACTGCTTGTGACCTTTGGTAATGTACAACAGGAAGGATACCCTCAGGTTTATGGTGCAGAGCTGGAAGCAGGTATAAGAGATTTTCTTCCTTCCTCATCCCTTTCTTTCCAACTCTTTCCGTCCCTACCACAGAGATGCTGGTAAAATAATGTATGTTATACTGTGAGACATGGTCAATGTTCTCAGAGTTTGTTAGTCTTGTAGATGTTCCAGTCTTACCTGTAGGAATTAAAGCCTCTTCCGAGGTGGCTCTGTAGGAACTCAACCCTGCATGGTAGAAAAGATAAATGGGATCATGGGAGGAAAAGGCAGGAAGAACAGAGAGTCCATCAGATGCCCAAGTGCGGCATGAAGGCTCTGAACAAACTGGATACTGGAGGATTGCTCAGTGGGAAGGGCATAGCAGTATTTGGCACTACGCAGAGGACTTGCTGTGTATTTGAGATCCAGCTAATAGATCTGAGCATACACATAATAAACCATTATTATTACTAACATGTGTGAAGCACCTACTATGTATCTGGTGTGGGAACCCTAGTGGCATAGTGGTTAAGACTTTGGCTGCTAACCAAAATGTCAGCAGTTCGAATTCACCAGGTGCTCCTTGGAAACCCTATGGGGGCAGTTCTACTCTGCTGTACGGGGTAGCTGTAAATCGGAATCGACTCGGTGGCAATGGTTTTTTTTTTTTTTTTTTCTGGTTTTATGTATCTGGTGCTTTACATATACATGAACAACACAAGGGTATTGTTTTCCTCCTTTAGGAGATGAAGAAACTGAGGCTTAGACTTTATATAACTTCCAACACTGATACGATAATGACTCATTTACAAATAGTAAGAGATAGAACTAGGATCTGAACAGTGGTCATCTGAATTTACAATTCGTGCTTTTTCCAGCAGCTACGTTGTCTCAGTAGAATTAAGATACAAATATAAAAGGATACGGGGTATGAGTGATACTGTAATGGTTCCAACTTTGGACATTACTGCAAACATACAAGAACAAACAGCTTATGAAATCATTCTCAAGTCTTTAATTAAAATCCATATAGCATTTAACATGTATAGATGTTTAAACTCTTTCAGTGACTCTTATATTTTAAAATCCTTTTGCACAGTATTTTGGGGATAACTTCATGCTAGAAATCTACAAATGTACAACTTAACAACACAAAAATACATTCGGAGTCCATTCCAATGCATGTTTAAAACACTTTACCTGGCAGAACAATGTAAAGATATTGTAAAAACAAAAACTACAAAATGAGCACAAAAAAGTCTTCCCTTTTGAATTTTTAATAAAATACTGCTCTGTATAAGATCTAATGAAAAATTCCAGTTACTTATAAAATAGTTATATGTGAGAAAAGAAATGAATCATATATATACACACACACATATACATATGTATGAATTAAACGGACACTTTGACAACACAGCACACTATTATTACATGTCAAAATAGATGAAAATACTCAAAAGCAATTGGGTGCTAGGTGAAAAAAAAGTAAGATACTGGGGCGGAAGGACTAAGAAAAGACTAAAAGACCTTAAAGGAAACTGTGGGACCAAATTCTCACTATTATTTCATGAGAAAGAGTATGAGAACTGGGCTTCAAATTATGCAAACATCTACAGAGACTTAATTACTTGGCCTGGGCAATTTAATAGTATACCAATTGCGGAAATAATCAAGAGCAATGGGTGTACTGCTGGAAAAAAATGAACTTTGACAGGTTTAACGATGTACAAACGTATCTATTGGAAACCACGGTCTCCTTCACAAATTGCACTTGAGATGTCCGAATGCATTGATGGAGCAAGGCATTAGTAGTGGTACACACACACAAACACACACACACACCACAAGCAGCTATGGATTGTTAATGCTCCTAACTACTAGAACTATTTTATCCATTTTTTCTTCTCTCTCTGAGAGAATGGCCTGTGATATCTGAGCTGTTAACTCAGTAAGTTAACAGTGAAGCTTACAGCTGGCCTGTTTGCTCTGCCCTGTTGATGGAGACCTGCTGACATCAGTTTCCCCTCTGTCTTCTTGCTAACCCGCAAAAGACAGAGAGGTCTTATGGAAATATGAATCAGGTCAGTCTGAAAATATTCATTTCTCAAACATGAAGCTTTATCCTGACTAGGAAAGGAAGCTCCTGTAAACAAGATTGTATCACCGACAAACCTTACAGAATAAAGAACACTGCCAGTTTGAGTACTACTGCTGTCTCTAGAAAAATGCCAAGTGAACGTCTGTGATTCATTTCCTTTTAGACAGACGATGTCTTTCACAGATACTTCCTTCCAATAAATGAATTCCCCTCTACAGTAAAGAGAATTTAGACACAAGATGGTACTAAGAAATACAGCAAGCTCAAAATGCTAGGAAATCGTACAACAGTTGTTTAAGAAAATGATGTTCTGAATGACAAGAAGCATGTTAGAACTAATTTCTGTGGAGATCTGGACAGTTCTAGCTATCTCATATAATAAGGTAAAAATTAATCACTATAAAAATGTTTGCTTTATTAATACAAATAGAATGATGATTAAAGAGTGAGTGAATAAAAAAAACCCTGCAACTTATCATTTCTTTGAGCTAGAAGGATGCATTAGTCTGAAAATGTAGTGACTGGATTTGTCTTATTTAACTGTTTTCCTTCTTTCAACCCCTTGTCGCTGCTCCCTCCCCTTGAAACAAAGAATCTAGAATATTCTTGAAGTCTCAGTCTAAAACCAAAGCAAATAACTGATCATAAAAAAGGAAATATAACAAAAACCCTGCATCAATAGTTCTTTGTTACCCTACTCCCATCGTTCCACCACCAAGAGGCAAAAACAAAAAACCCTCCAATCTTCACTACTTGTCCCTTTGAAAAAGCAAGGAAACTCTTAAACTGAAACCAAGATTCACATGAGGTAAATTTAATTTTTCACAGTCCCAGATGTTTAAAGCAAGCAATACATTCTGTCAGATTATAAAACTCTTAAGACCAGGTAATGTAGGAAACTGTGTGTGTGTGGGGTGGGGGGGAGTGAGATTGGAAAGATCAATCTTCAAAGTTCACTTAATTTGCTAAAAAAAAAAAAAAAAAAGATTTATTGAAGAAGAATATTTACAAATAATGTTTCAGTAAAGAGGGGAAGGTTTAAATAGATTTAACTGCTTCAGTTATGTAGAATCATGAAGAAATACGGAGAATCTGCTCCTCTGTACTCTATACGGTCCACAGTTCTCACAAAGTCCACAGCAGAGTCAATGGGTGAACAGACATACTTCTAACCTTTGGGGGTGGTCTGAGTCTGCTTCATCCAAAAGGGAAAAGCAGTAAGTTTCCCAAAGAATGGATCCAATCTCCTCAAGGTCATCATGAGGAAAGAATGGCTCTGCCTTATGTCCTTCATGGGGAGGACACATCTCTCATTAATCTCAGGTCTATGAGGAAAACAATCTAGAAGACTGCCTGACCACTATCCAGACGCTATGGAGCTTGCTCCCATTTCAATCTCTTTTCCATCTTAACCTTTAGAATAATATGTCTACAAAAAGAATGAAAAGAAAACACTTTCACTGCCTATCCATATAGCATCATCAGCTTGCTTTGCTAGAACATGGGGAAGTATTCTTACAGGCTCAGTGGCACTGTGCTTACTGACATTTTTCTTGGAGTTTTCAGAAGATAACTCGTGCTCCTTTCTCTGTGCCCTAAAACAGACGTGGGCTGCTCAGCCTTCACAGTTTCACAGGAGTAATGACTGAGGCAACTGAATGTTGGAGTTTGTACCGTTACGTGAGGGGAAGAAGATTATATACTTTAAATGTAATAAGAGGTTCACACAACATTATTGTTACAATTTAACTTTTTGCTTATAGTCCCATAATAGATACATCCATTTCCTTTTAAAACAAACAAAGTAAAGCTGTACATCTGAAGGCCCAGAATGACGTATGGTAATTTCCAAGTTTGAATGTGGGTGCTCAGAAGGGAGCTTGTGAGGCAGGAAGGACAAACACTGAGATTTGTTTCAGCCTCGTTATCAGAGTCTCACTACGGATAAACATTGCCAACAAGGAAATGCTGGGAACCAGTAAACATCTGAACCTAAGAAATTAACAGAAAATCAAATCACAGGAGCTCACATGACTATAACAAGTGACAGCTAATGAATATTTATCTCCTTATACTAAAGGCACTACTAATATACAATTATCCTGCTAATATTCAGAGAAACCTTGAAATCAGCAGTTAAAGAAATGAATCCATTTAGTTCAATACCAGCATTTTTTTTTTAAAAAAAACAAATAGAGTACTTTAAGACTCATGATAAAGTCTTCAAAGAGCTAAATGAAATCGAGTGTAATAATAAAGCAGCTCCATAGAAAGATTGTGATTCTTACTTTTAAAAAAGTATGATAACTTCCTTAAAAATATAAGCATATCACAAAAACTAAAAGGTAAATATATATATACATATAAAATCAAAACCTCAGGTCCTGGTACTACCGGGAAATTTTCATAAATTTTAAAATAATTTCAACAGCCACAGCTTAAACAACACACATCCACACATGACATGCAAAGACAAAATGCCAGAGTCACCGAACGGTCCAGCATAAAGCTAAAAATACGGAACTAGAATAAGACAGGCATTTGTCACGTAAACCATGTCCATCAGTAACTAATGACTGCGCCTGTTTTATAGCACACTTTGGAATTTAAAAAACATTAATAATTTCATCGATCCAGGAAGCACTACACATGGACCAAAAATGGGGCTCTTGTATGTTAAGCAAGCAGATAAAAAGCTATACAAGAGAGACATACAATTTGTTTTAATTAACAACATGATTGATATTTTGTACTTGATTTTATTAGAAGATTAATTTGTGATCATTGTACCCTGTATATTTTGAAACTTAATCTCATTAGAAATTACTAATGCTGGTTCTTCAATAATCTAAAAAATCGTAATGACTTACTCAAACCCAGATTGCCATTTATAGTTCCAAGCAGTTAGATGAAATATTCTCGTCAGTATTCTAAAGTTGCTTTGGTACAAAATTGAGAATAAAGCAAAACTGGCAGCACCTCACATGCGTGATCATTTCACAGCAGGTCTAAAGGACCTTCGGAGATGACAAGACATAAATTAAAACACATATAAATAAGAGCCACTCTTTTGAAAATTTGTTACATCATTAAAAAGTGAAACAAAGTCCACATTCAGTAAATAATATTTGAGGCCCAATTCTCATGCTTCATTTAATTATCCCTCAATGACAGCATAAAAAAAAGTTTTTTATTATTGCTACGATGATGTCTAATTCGTAGTTTAAGATGTTTCTAATGAGGAAGCCAATGGTTAGAGTGGTACATTTTGATGCTTAGTCCACTGATATTATTTTAGCACAAGGTTTTAATTTAGTCTTTTTTGTTTTTTAAACAGCTTTGTTGAGGTATAACTGACATACAACAAATTGCACATATTTAAAGTGTACAATTTGGTATATAGTCTTTTAAACAGCATGAAAAGTGCCTGACAACTAAAATATTAAAAATTTTCAACTCAAACATATCTTAAAATAGTACATTCTACTTTTATGAGACACAGATATATGGACTATGCCTCATAAAAGGGAAAGGGAAGAAATTAATTTAATTCCAATACCAAATTTATTCAGAAGGTTTAGAAACACCAAAATTCACTGCAAGTTTTCTTGGCTTTCTTCTTGAAGAACTTGGTGTTGCCTTATGATGAGACAGACTGTGGCCTTGGGAGGCAGCTTCAACTTGAACAGAAGTTGCAGGTTGAGGAATCTGAGGAGACTTTACAGAAGCTGATGAACCCTCCTGTGGAATCACTTTGGTGATGTCAGAAGACCCTGGCTGGCTTGTCTGAAGTGGGGCAGCTTGAGAAGAACTCTGGGCCTCTTTACTCTCAAAGTTCTTTTTATTTGCAACTCTTTTTTTAGTAACCTTCAAGGGATAAAAGTATCAACAATTAACAATGTAGACAAAAAAGGCCAGTGTCAGATAACACCATTAACCACGCTGCTATAGTTGTCACTCACTGTTGATTTTTCACCTCGATCTCCAGTCTTCAAACCAAACTTCAGTAATTCAGAGAATTGAGTGACAAAAGGAAAGAATTCTCCATAACTTAAATATATAGAGAATTTATATTCCTGATTTTAAATTTTGCTAGAATTATTATTACTAGTTATTAGATCACAAACCCAGAGAGCAGGGGCCAGTCAGACTTGTCATGCCACACATCCTCAGCACTCATATCAGTACTTGTCTTCTCGTTGACGCTGAGCATGTAATTCCTGAATACACTCATTTTGCTCACCCATCTTTAAACTTAATTTTGAGCAAGAAAAACAAGTTTCCTCCAGGTCTTACCTGCAGAGGTATGAACTGATTGTGTACACCACCTGGCACTCCCCCAGCCACGGGCATGGTCCCGGGATAGGAAGCTCGATGGAAAGTCTTTCCAGGTACTGTCGCTGGTGGTGCCCATGGCATCGAGGCAAAGAGATGAGATGACGAAGGCATCATATTGGCTGTTGAAAACCATGGAAAATTTCTCTTACAAATAAAACTTCATCATCAAAGCCCTGAAACTTAAGGCTTCTTTCTGCTAGCCGTTTTTCCCCCCCTATATTTTGTTCTCTTTGGCAAAAGGGCTACACTTATTGTAATTATTCTTGCTTTTAACACTCAACCTTGGGAGCCCCCCACTGGGACTGTGAAGTCTCTACAGAAGTCAATTTGTCATTATGCTGTCTGGCATGCAAAGTCCGAGAGTACCACGTACTGACATGAGCTTTGGGAATACTAGTAATTTTATTAAAATAGTAATAATAAAATGGTTATGAATGGTCCCCAGAGGCAGAGAAGCCTGGGAACAAAGAGAAATCTTAAGGATCTCACCTGCCCCCAGTGCTAAGTTGCTTCCATAATGATCCCAGCCTACAGAAAAAAAATAAATAAAAAGCTCAAGTCCTGAAATCCGTTAACTTTCAAAAACATGCAGATTCTTTCCCCTACTGTAATACTTGTAATTTAAGGATTTTTATAATTTACATTTTGTTACTGAAAGTGCATTGAACTAGTGGTTCCCAAACCTGAATCACCCAGGGAGCTGCAAGATACAGACTCCTTCCTGGGCAGGGCCTCAGGCACAGTGAGTCAGACTCTGAGGGGCCCAGGAATCTGCATTTTTAACAAGCGCCACAGGTGGTTCTTATGCAGACAGCTAGTACCAGTGCCGCACGTGGGAACCATTGCATTCAACAGTGGCAACATGAGCACACTGTCACTGAAGAAGGGATGCACTGTTTTCAGTCTTTTCAGAGGAATAAAAAAGTAGCCTGACCTGTGAAATAGCACAGCTTCATTACAGTGGTCAAATTAGATTTTCCAAGTCGTGGCGAACTTCCTACCTTGAGCTACATGAAAATATCAGATCCATTATGACTAAAATTATATGATTAAGAGGCGGGACCAAGATGTCGGACTAGGTAGATGCTACCTCTGATCCCTCTTGCAACAAAGACTCGGAAAAACAAGTGAATCGATCACGTACATAACAATCTACGAACCCTGAACAACAAACACAGATTTAGAGACGGAAAACGAACAAATACGGGGAAGCAGCGATTGTTTTCGGAGCCTGGAGCCAGCGTCCCAGTCAGCGGATTTTCTGGAAAAACTAGTTTCCCAGTGATGGCTCGGAGACAGCAGTCCATATCAAACCACATAAAGAAGCAGACCATGACAGCTTCTACCCCCCAAACAAAAGAATCAAAATCTTTCCCAAATGAAGATACAATCCTGGAATTAACAGATACAGAATATAAAAAACTAATTTACAGAATGCTTCAAGACATCAGAAACGAAATAAGGCAAACTGCAGAAAAAGCCAAGGAACACACTGATAAAACTGTTGAAGAACTCAAAAAGAGTATTCAAGAACATAGTGGAAAAATTAATAAGTTGCAAGAATCCATAGAGAGACAGCATGTAGAAATCCAAAAGATTAACAATAAAATTACAGAATTTGACAACGCAATAGAAAGTCAGAGGAGCAGACTCGAGCAATTAGAACGCAGACTGGGACATCTGGAGAACCAGGGAATTAACACCAACATAGCTGAAAAAAAAATCAGATAAAAGAATTTAAAAAAATGAAGAAACCCTAAGAATCATGTGGGACTCTATCAAGAAGGATAACTTGCATGTGACTGGAGTCCCAGAACAGGGAGGGGGTACAGAAAACACAGAGAAAATAGTTGAAGAACTCCTGACAGAAAACTTCCCTGACATCATGAAAGACAAAAGGATAGCTATCCAAGATATGCATGGAACCCCATTTAAGATTGATCCAAAAAGAAAAACACCAAGACGTATCATCATCAAACTCGCCAAAACCAGAGATAAACAGAAAATTTTAAAAGCAGCCAGGGAGAAAAGAAAGGTTTCCTTCAAGGGAGATCAATAAGTTCAGACTACTCAGCAGAAACCATGCAGGCAAGAAGGGAATGGGACGACATATACAGAGCACTGAAGGAGAAAAACTGCCAGCCAAGGATCATATATCCAGTAAAACTCTCTCTGAAATATGAAGGCGAAATTAAGATATTTACAGATAAACACAAGTTTAGAGAATTTGCAAAAACCAAACCAAAACTACAAGAAATACTAAAGGATATTATTGTTTGGTCAGAAAACCAATAATATCAGATACCAGCACAACACAAGGTCACAAAACAGAACATCCTGATATCAACTCAAATAGGGAAATCACAAAAACAAATTTAAGATTAATTAAAAAAAAAAAAATACTCATAACAGGGAATCACGGAAGTCAATATGTAAAAGATCACAATAATCAAAAAGAGGTACTAAATACAGGAGGCATAGAACTGCTATATGGAGAGTGATACAGGGCGATATAGAACACTACAAGTTACGTTTTTACTTAGAAAAATAGGGGTAAATAATAAGGTAACCACAAAGACGTATAACAACTCCATAACTCAAGATAAAATCCAAGAAAAACGTTTAACGACTCAACAAACATAAAGTCAAACACTACGAAAATGAGGATCTCACGATTTACTAAGAAAAACGTCTCAGCAAAATGAAATTGTCAACAACACGCACAAAAAGGCATCAAAACGACAACACTAAACACTTATTTATCTATAATTACGCTGAATGTAAATGGACTAAATGCACCAATAAAGAGACAGAGAGTCACAGACTGGATAAAGAAACACAATCCGTCTATATGCTGCCTACAAGAGACACGCCTTAGACTTAGAGACACAAACAAACTAAAACTCAAAGGATGGAAAAAAATATATCAAGCAAACAATAAGCAAAAAAGAAGAGGAGTAGCAATATTAATTTCTGACAAAATAGACTTTAGACTTAAATCCACCACAAAGGATAAAGAAGGACACTATATAATGATAAAAGGGACAATTGATCAGGAAGACATAACCATATTAAATATTTATGCACCCAATGACAGGGCTGCAAGATACATAAATCAAATTTTAACAGAATTGAAAAATGAGATAGACACCTCCACAATTATAGTAGGAGACTTCAACACACCACTTTTGGAGAAGGACAGGACTTCCAGTAAGAAGCTCAATAGAGACACGGAAGACCTAATTACAACAATCAACCTACGTGACCTCATTGACTTATACAGAACTCTCCACCCAACTGCTGCAAAGTATACTTTTTTTCTAGCGCACGTGGAACGTTCTCTAGAGTAGACCACATATAAACCTTTGCAGAGTCCAAAACATCGAAATATTACAAAGCATCTTCTCAGACCACAAGGCAATAAAACTAGAAATCAATAACAGAAAAACTAGGGAAAAGAAATCAAATACTTGGAAACTGAACAATACCCTCCTGAAAAAAGACTGGGTTATAGAAGACATCAAGGAGGGAATAAGGAAATTCATAGAATGCAACGAGAATGAAAATACTTCCTATCAAAACGTCTGGGACACAGCAAAAGCAGTGCTCAAAGGCCAATTTATATCGATAAATGCACACATACAAAAAGAAGAAAGAGCCAAAATCAGAGAACTGTCCCTACAACTTGAACAAATAGAAACTGAGCAACAAAAGAATCCACCAGGCACCAGAAGAAAACAAATAATAAAAATTAGAGCTGAACTAAGTGAATTAGAGAACAGAAAAACAATTGAAAGAATTAACAAAGCCAAAAGCTGGTTCTTTGAAAAAATTAACAAAATTGATAAACCACTGGCTAGACTGACTAAAGAAATACAGGAAGGAAACAAATAACCCGAATAAGAAACGAGAAGGACCACATCACAACAGAACCAACTGAAATTAAAAGAATCATTTCAGATTATTACGAAAAATTGTACTCTAACAAATTTGAAAACCTAGAAGAAATGGATGAATTCCTGGAAAAACACTACCTACCTAAACTAACACATTCAGAAGTAGAACAACTAAATAGACCCATAACAAAAAAAGAGATTGAAACGGTAATCAAAAAACTCCCAACAAAAAAAAGCCCTGGCCTGGACGGCTTCACTGCAGAGTTCTACCAAACTTTCAGAGAAGAGTTAACACCACTACTACTGAAGGTATTTCAAAGCGTAGAAAATGATGGAATACTACCCAACTCATTCTATGAAGCCACCATCTCCCTGATACCAAAACCAGGTAAAGACATCACAGAAAAAGAAAATTACAGACCTATATCCCTCATGAACATAGATGCAAAAATCCTCAACAAAATTCTAGCCAATAGAATCCAACAACACATCAAAAAAATAATTCACCACGATCAAGTGGGATTTATACCAGGTATGCAAGGCTGGTTTAATATCAGAAAAACCATTAATGTAATCCATCACATAAATAAAACAAAAGACAAAAACCACATGATCTTATCAATAGATGCAGAAAAGGCATTTGACAAAGTCCAACACCCATTTACGATAAAAACTCTCACCAAAATAGGAATTGAAGGAAAATTCCTCAACATAATAAAGGGCATCTATGCAAAGCCAACAGCCAATATCACTCTAAATGGAGAGAACCTGAAAGCATTTCCCTTGAGAACGGGAACCAGACAAGGATGCCCTTTATCACTGCTCTTATTCAACATCGTGCTAGAAGTCCTAGCCAGGTCAATTAGTCTCGACAAAGAAATAAAAGGCATCCGGATTGGCAAGGAGGAAGTAAAATTATCTCTATTTGCAGATGACATGATCTTATACACAGAAAACCCTAAGGAATCCTCCAGAAAACTACTGAAACTAATAGAAGAGTTTGGCAGAGTCTCAGGTTATAAAATAAACATACAAAAATCACTTGGATTCCTCTACATCAACAAAAAGAACATCGAAGAGGAAATAACCAAATCAATACCATTCACAGTAGCCCCCAAGAAGATAAAATACTTAGGAATAAATCTTACCAAGGAGGTAAAAGACCTATACAAAGAAAACTACAAAGCTCTACTACAAGAGATTAAAAAGGACATACTTAAGTGGAAAAACATACCTTGCTCATGGATAGGAAGACTTAACATAGTAAAAATGTCTATTCTACCAAAAGCCATCTATACATATAACGCACTTCCGATCCAAATTCCAATGTCATTTTTTAAGGTGACAGAGAAACAAATCACCAATTTCATATGGAAGGGAAAGAAGCCTCGGATAAGCAAAGCATTACTGAAAAAGAAGAAGAAAGCGGGAGGCCTCACTGTACCCGATTTCAGAAGCTATTATACAGCCACAGTAGTCAAAACAGCCTGGTACTGGTACAACAACAGGCACATAGACCAATGGAACAGAATTGAGAACCCAGATATAAATCCACCCATGTATGAGCAGCTGATATTTGACAAAGGACCAGTGTCAGTTAATTGGGGAAAAAATAGTCTTTTTAACAAATGGTGCTGGCATAACTGGATATCCATTTGCAAAAAAATGAAACGGGACCCATACCTCACACCATGCACAAAAACTAACTCCAGGTGGATCAAAGACCTAAACATAAAGACTAAAATGATAAAGATCATGGAAGAAAAAATAGGGACAACCCTAGGAGCCCTAATACGAGGCATAAACAGAATACAAAACATTACCAAAAATGACGAAGAGAAACCAGATAACTGGGAGCTCCTAAAAATCAAACACCTATGCTCATCTAAAGACTTCACCAAAAGAGTAAAAAGACCACCTACAGACTGGGAAAGAATTTTCAGCTATGACATCTCTGACCAGCGCTTGATCTCTAAAATCTACATGATTCTGTCAAAACTCAACCACAAAAAGACAAACAACCCAATCAAGAAGTGGGCAAAGGATATGAACACACACTTCACTAAAGAAGATATTCAGGAAGCTAACAGATACATGAGAAAATGCTCTCGATCATTAGCCATTAGAGAAATGCAAATTAAAACTACGATGAGATTCTATCTCACTCCAACAAGGCTGGCATTAATCCAAAAAACACAAAATAATAAATGTTGGAGAGGCTGCGGAGAGATTGGAACTCTTATACACTGCTGGTGGGAATGTAAAATGGTACAACCACTTTGGAAATCTATCTGGCGTTATCTTAAACAGGTAGAAATAGAACTACCATACAACCCAGAAATCCCACTCCTTGGAATATACCCTAGAGATACAAGAGCCTTCACACAAACAGATATATGCACACCCATGTTTATTGCAGCTCTGTTTACAATAGCAAAAAGCTGGAAGCAACCAAGGTGTCCATCAATGGATGAATGGGTAAATAAATTGTGGTATATTCACACAATGGAATACTACGCATCGATAAAGAACAGTGACGAATCTGTGAAACATTTCATAACATGGAGGAACCTGGAAGGCATTATGCTGAGCGAAATTAGTCAGAGGCAAAAGGACAAATATTGTATAAGACCACTATTATAAGATCTTGAGAAATAGTATAAACTGAGAAGAACACATACTTTTGTGGTTACAAGGAGGGGAGGGAGGGAGGGAGGGAGAGGGTTTTTTATTGATTAATTAGTAGATAAGAACTGCTTTAGGTGAAGGGAAGGACAACACTCAGTACATGGAAGGTCAGCTCAATTGGACTGGACCAAAAGCAAAGAAGTTTCCGGGATAAAATGAATGCTTCAAAGGTCAGCGGAGCAAGGGCGGGGGTTTGGGGACCATGGTTTAAGGGGACTTCTAAGTCAATTGGCAAAATAAATTCCATTACGAAAACATTCTGCATCCCACTTTGAAATGTGGCGTCTGGGGCCTTAAATGCTAACAAGCGGCCATCTAAGACGCATCAATTGGTCTCAACCCACCTGGAGCAAAGGAGAATGAAGAAGACCAAGGTCACACGACAACTAAGAGCCCAAGAGACAGAAAGGGCCACATGAACCAGAGACCTACATCATCCTGAGACCAGAAGAACTAGTTGGTGCCCGGCCACAACTGATGACTGCCCTGACGGGGAGCACAACAGAGAACCCCTGAGGGAGCAGGAGATCAGTGGGATGCAGACCCCAAATTCTCATAAAAAGACCATACTTAATGGTCTGACCGAGACTAGAGGAATCCCGGTGGCCATGGTCCCCAGACCTTCTGTTGGCACAGGACAGGAACCATCCCCGAAGACAACTCATCAGACATGAAAGGGACGGACAGTGGGTGGCAGAGAGATGCTGATGAAGAGTGAGCTAATTATATCAGGTGGACACTTGAGATTGTGTTGGCATCTCCTGTCTGGAGGGGGGATGGGAGGATAGAGAGAGTGGGAAGCTGGCAAAATTGTCACGAAAGGAGAGACTGGAAGGGCTGACTCATTAGGGGGAGAGCAAGTGGGAGTACGGCGTAAGATGTATGTAAACTTATATGTGACAGACTGACTTGATTTGTAAACGTTCACTTGAAGCTCAATAAAAGTTAATAAAAAAAAAATTATATGATTAAGACATTGTTTATATTGTCAAGGGCATGCCGGTGTAGCAAAGTAACAAAAGCAAGGGCTTGAGAATCAGATAGATGGGTTTTAAATGCCAATTCTGCTACTTATTTATGACCTTACACAAGTTAAAAAATTTTAATAATACAACTACATGCATGTTTTCAACATGAAATAGCAGTTACCTGTTATACCCAGAGTTCAATTGTTTTAGGTGTTTACTTCCACACTGCTCAATAATTTGCTTAGACTACTATTTAGCGATTTATCAATTTTAGGTACTATTGATAAACCTGTCCACTCCTGTTAAGTATATGTTAAGTATGTCACAAAATTTGTTTAAAGATATAAGCAGTGTTTATGGCATGTGCTCGTTTAATACTGTCACTACAGATCAAAGGAGGGTACGCAGAGTCTTGAAAACATTTTTACTCCAATAAGTAATTATCTTTTGAAAGTGCACTGTGTACCTATTCTTAATACTTCTCCAAACACCGCATCTGATCTATCATATAACCTACCTTGCCGGCCAAGACCTCCCTCTGCCCCTCTAGTTGGCTCTAGTTACTTTCTAGACCTGCTGGGCAGCTGCCATCCTGGGATTTCAATTCATCTCATAAGATCCCTTATGTTTTTGGTCTCATGGCTTCCTTTTTTTGAACTCTTCTTTGTTTTGCTGGAGCACACAATCTAGTAGCTTCTTAAGAAAGGGTGCCACCAGAAAAAAATCCGGTTGCTGTCGAGTCGATTCTGACTCATGATGACGCGTGTGTGTCAGGGTAGAACTGTGCTCTATAGAGTTTTCAGTGGCTGATTTTTCAGAACTAGATCACCAAGTCTTTCTTTCAAGGTGCCTCTGGGTGGACTCGAACCTCCAACCTTTTGGTTAGCAGTTGAGTGCATTAACCTTTGCACCACCCAACGGTGCACTGGAGGTAAACCTGTATGTCTGAAAATGTCTTTATTCTACCCTTGTACTGGATTCATAGTCTGGTTATACAGAGAAGTCTAAGACAAAAATCATTCTGCCTCAGTATTTTGAGCTACTTAATGCTCAACTGCTCTGTAGCTTCCAGCCACTGTTAAACAGTGCGATTTTTTCCCCTCATTCTTGATCTTTTATGTGTACTTCTCCCTCCGCCTCCCCTTTCTGGAGCTCTCAGAACCAGCTCTTCATCACTGGCATTCTGAATGAAAGGCAGTCAAAATCATTCACTGTGCTCATCATTTGGCAGGCCCTTTCAGAGACAGACGGCTGTTCTTTAGTTCCAGGAAACTTTTTTTATATAATTTTGTGGATACTTTCCTCCTTTCCATTATCTCTGGTCTCTTTTTCTGGAACTGCCATTAGATACATGTTGGACCTGCACGTTGTTGCTCTAAATCTCTCTCCTTTCCTATTTTTCAGCTTTTATCTTGTTCTTCTTCCTAAGATTTCCTTGGCTTTACTTACTGAATTTTAAAATTATGACTCAACAATTTTAATTCTTGTTCTTCAGTTATTCTGTTTTCATAGATTCTGTTCTTTTTGCATGCAGTACTATTTTATTTAACTGAGGTTATTAATTATAGTTGTCTTTGAAGTTTTCTTATTTTCTACATTATCGCTGTTTCTATGTTCTTTTTATTTCTCTTTGTTTTGGTCTCTCTAGAGTTGCTCCTTAAATGTGTAGTGATCTCTCATAGTTTACATCTATTCATAAAATAGAGTGACTCACTAAAACTGTGATTAGATGTGGTGTGTGTAGGAGGAGGGAGCAGGGCTAGATGATCTGAGGGCTTCACTCTGGGATGACTGGATGGTGAGCCAGTCTTTTGGTTGGGACATTCCCCAAAAGTCAGTAGGTCTTTGGAGGTCAATGAACTTCTCAAAAGAATTATCCTCCAATTTCCTATCTCAAGGGTAGGACAATGGCTGGCTACAATCTAGGAATCAGCCTCATTCATTATTTACTCTGTGCCTGGTGTCCTCACATCTGGAATGCCTCCAGAGGACACAACTCCGGTCTTTTGCCTGAAGAGGGAACTGCCTGGCTATGTGGGGGAGAACTGGGGTGGCCCTATCACTCCCCATGTGAACATTCAACCAATCCCTCTTTTTAGTGCATGCTTCGTCTTTGCCTTCTCTGATAGCTTCTGATACCTTCCAGGTCTGCATCTTGTGGGAACTGCGTGGAGCAACTCTGCTCATCAGGTCATTTGTACACTCTTCTACAGGTGCTTTAGTTTGTAGCCTTCCCTGCTCTGCTAACTTGGTTACTACTTCTTCAGCTGCTTTACATCATCACAAATCTCTTTAATCTTTAATGAGCTGATCCTTCTTGTGATGATTAAGATTGTGTGCCAACGTGGCTGGGCCATGATTTTCAGTGGTTTGGCAGTTGTATGATGTTGTCGTCACCCCCGTGATGGGATCTGCTGTGAGCAGACAATCAGTCAAAAGGGAATCTCCTTGGGTGTGTGGCCTGCTGCGAATCTAAGTGGACATTCTGGCAAAGCTTGCAGGCTTTTGTTCATCCAACCTCTGGTTCTTGGGGCTTGAGCTGGAAGCTTACCTGCAGTCTCGTCTGCCAATCTTGGGATTTATTGATCTTTGCAGCCTGTGAGCAAGAGCCTTGCACTCTGAGCTACCGATCTTGGGTTTGCCAGCACCTGCAACTATGCGAATCAGGAGAAGCCTCCAGCCTGACCCACAGACTTGGGACCTTCTAGTCTCTACAAATGCGTGATCCATTTCCTTGATTTAATCTCCCTGTATATATATATTTATACACTTTACTGGTTTTGCTTCTCTAGAGAACTTGGCCTAAGAGACACTTCTGCCATCTTTGCCCTTATAGGTTTACACTTTTAAAATTCTTTATTATTCAGTTTAATGGAACTTGGAAAAGAGGACAACTACATGTTGTAAATTTACCTTGTTTAATCAGCATTATTAACCTTTCTAATATTTGTAGTAAGGATTAGATACATAGAGCTCCTGGAGTAAAACCTGCCATACAGTAGGGAGTAACAAACTATCCCCTAAGGATACTAGAGGGGGAGAAAAATAGTTTTCTAAACTAAAAAAAAAAAAAAAAAACCACCCCACAAATTACTGGTTTATAAAATGACAGTAATTACGATATGGAGAAGACAACTGCCATCAGAAGAAAGGCTGGGTGATTAACTTAAGATTTAGAATCATAAAATTATAAAATGTTAGTCTTAAGATGATTCTGGACACAAAGAAGTTCAATGACTGTTTTTCAAGGTCAGTCAAAAGAAGAGCCTGGACAAAAATAAGAGTCCCGATTCCACAGTGACCTTTCCACTCCACTGTGGCTTCCAGCACATTAGGAAGTCACTAACTGGCCACAGAAAGAAGGGAATTACCTGCCTGACAACTCAGGCATAATGCTTGAAGGAGGAGGACAAAGACACGAGAATATAAGAAACATATATGATAAGCTTAAAAGCCTTTTCATTATTCCTTCCCTCATCATTAGGGGCAGTTTCTTTCACATCTATAGCTTCAAAGCCTCCCTCACCTTCTCCCTTCCTCCCCCACCTCCTGTATCTGGTTTTTGATGTTTAACTTAAACTCAAATTCACCTGTTGGCAGTTTTTAGGGGAACAAGGGCCTGCCTACTACAAAGAGCTGTCCTAGTCTCATTACATGGAGGCCGCAGAAGAGGGATGTTGTTTCTAGATGAATCTATAGGCTGGGCTTCAGGCCGACTCCTCACAATTTGCTCTTACATTCCTACACATTTGATGAATTTTTGCTTGCCTCAAGATGCTTCTTAAAGAAGAACCTTCTAAAAATGACAACTCAATGACAACTATTTAGAAAAACAAAATATCTTACCAGTAGGTTGAGGAAAAACTGGAGGAATGGTTCCAGGTGGTACAGCAGCAGGATAATTTGGAAACATTGGTGGAGGCACAGAGAGATTCACTCCTATCGAGCTCTATGAAAGCATTGAAAAGTTATAAGACAATGCAACAAAAATATTCTATACAGACTAATTAAAAATGTAAGAGAAGTTATGCACAGTTCTTACCAACTGTTGTAAAGCAAAAAATGCAGCCTTCTCCTTGGCTTCATTTTCAGAGTGACACTGTGGTCCATGTACCAGTAAACCATTAGATAATTTTACCTGGCAAACTGTCATTGTCTAAGAGAGAGAATACAATGCCGATGAAATTATTTGTCTAGAAAGTTGATACCCCCTGCCAAAGTTTAGTGTAAACAAGTAGAATAATTTTATTTGACATTCTATAAAAAAGAACTCAAGAATTCAAACAAGGACTATCAATTTATGTTTTGAATCACCATGCAAAATTGCAAAAATTTTGTAAACTTTCAATGTTTACAAAATAAAATACTCTCTAAGCTGGTTGGTGGCACAGTGGTTAAGAGTTACAGCTGCAAACCAAAAGGTTGGCAGTTCAAATCCACCAGCTGCTCCTTGGAAGCCCTATAAGGCAGTTCTACTCTGTCCTCTAGGGTCACACTATCGGTTGGAACTGACTCAGTGGCAGTGGGTTTGGTTTTGGTTTTCATAAGCTGTTTGAAGGGTTAAACATCTTAATGCAAATGAAAACCAGCAATTTTTTTCCTTTATACTAAGGGCTGCAGTAAGGACTGCCACCTGTTTTTGTAAACAGGTTTTACTGGAACAAAGCCATGTCCGTTTTTTTACATATTGTCTATGGTTGCTTTCACACTCCAACAGCAGAGCTGAATAGATGCAACAGAGACCATATTGGCTGAAAAACCTAAAATATTGACTATCTGGCCCATTACGACAAAAAAGCTTTGCTCATCTCTGCTTATACCATCCACTAATTAGCAGTTATTTTTCTAATATGAACCGATTTCCAAAATCTAAGACTCAGAGATTCTGGCTGATTTTATGTTCACATCTAAATTACAGCTCTTTATATTTTGCTTTAATACTTTTTCTTTTACAAAAAGATTTTTTGAAAAATAATCTCCCTCCCCCCCCCACCAAAAAGGTAGCCAGCACTATGCAATATTATTAGTACAATCCTGCCTTCTGTTTTAGGCTAGAATGTGCCAAGAACTTGGATATAAAGAGGATAAAACAATCTTTCTGGTTACAGTACAGTCTGGGGGTCCCTGAGGCCCTTTTCAGGGGATCCTTAAGGTCAAAATTATTTTCACAATAATATTAAAATGTTATTTGCCTATTTCACTCTCATTTTCTCACAAATGTAAAGAGTACAAAAAAGTTCACTGATATGGTTTCAGAAAGCACACTGCAACGAACCTTGAAGAAAACACTACTTTGCAAGTTTTAAAGTAGTATCAAAGAATATCAAATAGCCGGCTAATTAGCCAAAAAGGCTATGAAAAATTTCCTTCCTTTTCCAGCTATCTATCTGTGTGAGGCCAGATTTTCTTCATATACATCAACAAAACAATATATCACAGGAGACTGAATACTGAAGCAGATAATGAGAATCTAGCTTCTTTAATCAAACCATAAATGGAAAAGATTCACAAAAAATGTAGAACAATGCTACTCTTCTCATTTACTTTTTTAAAGAGTTATTTGAATAAAAAATGAATAAACATTAAAAATATTCTCAACTTTAATTTCGAATATGGTAAATATAGATGATTATAACCTAAAAAAAAAAAAAAATTTTTTTTTTTTAACCTAAGAAAACAAAAATTCTTCAGAATCTTAAAAAAAAAAAAAAATGGGGGAATCTTAAAATTCTTTGGTGGTTCTGAGACCAAAATGTAGAGAACTGCTGCTGTAGACCAAGATCCCTAGCTCTATTAGTCTGAAGCACCTTGCCAGGCAGATCTGCTGCTGCCCAAGGGACCTCGCCCTCAGCCTCTTTGCGGGCTCTGGTTATGCATAAATGGAACAGCCAGAATGAGAAGCATAATTTATGCTGTTCATAAAGTCAATACAAAAAACCAACCCCAGCCCCATTTTTTTTTTTTTTAGTCGAAGATTTTTCATCAATTTATTTAAGCTCAGCATTAAAGAAATTATGTGAATGGGACAGTAGTGTAACATACCTGTGGTGTTCTAAGAAAGGAGAAATCTGGTTGTGGCATTCCAACAAGTGAACAAATTCGAGAAAGTTCAGTTACTGGTGTGGACACAGGAGGCATCTGGCTGGGGGTGGGCCAACACATATTGTCCATAGACTGAACGTTATGGTACTCATTAGCACTGTGAGACTTGTTCATGTAAGATGCTACAAAAGAGAAATATCTATATTAATGAAATGACATCTCATACTATTATTGCCAGGTTTTATATGAGAGCAAGCAGAAAATCGTTAAAATGTGAAAAAATTAATCTCCATGAAGCAAATACGAGAACTATTCAGTTACTGCCTAAAATTACTGACTATAATAAAAATTTTCAGGTGATTATAAATTGCATAAGATTTTAAAATATGTAGTTGACTGTCAAAAACTAACACCTTAGATGACTATATGGTGCTGTTATAGCAAAATGTGAACAAGTAAATAGGGCTTTCTTGAGTCGATTTGTAATTAATTCTTAAGTTTTGAGACTTCAGATTCAGCTTTACTTCTCATAATCTCACCTTACATTCCAAGACACATGGACAAATTTTTTGGATGCTCCAAAATGATGCTTCTTAAAAGTTTTTCTGAAATTAAGTTTTTTAAGTACTTTTATATAGAAGAGGATTAAACATTTTGAAATTACACATTCTTTATGATCCACAAACCACTAATGGGACAAGAATGTACCTCTGTGAAAAATTAATCCAAAACCTTTACTATTACAGACTTAAAAAGAAGTGGCTTGCCCAGAATCACAGAGCCTGTAACTTCTATGATGTGGACTAGACTCAGGGCTCTTTACTCCAAGTCTATAAGCTTTCTTACTATACAAAACTGAAATAAAAGTAAAAATTACTTGTCATTGATGGGGGAACTATTTTTATCCAATTTTGTTTAGAACATTTATTTTGCTCTATTTTAGGAGCAATTCTATCACTATGATAAATAATTAGCTTCCTAACAGTTAATGACTCATAGCAACCGTATAGGACAGAGTAGAACTGCCTCACAGAGTTTCCAAGGAGTGCCTGGTGGGTTCAAACTGCCAACATTTTGGTTAATAGCTGTAGCACCTAACCACTATACCAACAGGGTTGCTGTGAGTCAGAATCGACTCAATGGCAATGGGTTTGATTTTTGGTTTTAACAATTTAGTGCAATTTTTAACTATTTACCCTATTACTCACCGGAGTATAAATGGGACTTGGCTCTGATTTTGTTCTGGACTTTGATGCTTAATAATCTCAGGTCTGCTTATTCTAAAACATTTTTTATTTCCCTGAGAAACTTCTATCCCCTGTCACTTTCGTATTAGTCATTCTCCCTGGGAAGGCTTTGGCAGATAATTACACAGACAGAACACTAAACTACGGTGGAGACAGAGGCAGTGATGGACATTTACCGGATTTCAACAGCTGCGCTACAGCCTTCACGGGTAATTGCCCATTTTTCAATGTCTGCTTCCTATTATTTATTTACAGCCTTCATGTTGGTTATTTAGACATAATACTGATACCAGTTATCAATACCTACTATGTGCCAGAAGGAACCCTGGTGGTGCAACAGTTAATCTCTTGGCTGCTAACTGAAAGGTTGGGAATTTGAACTCACCTAGTGGCTCCGTGACAGAAAAGATCTGGTGATCTGCTCCAGTAGATTAAAAAAAAAAAAAAAAAAAAACCACCAAACCCACTGCCCTCAAGTTGATTCCAACTCATAGTGACCCCATAGGACAGAGCAGAGCTGCCCCATAGGGTTTCAAAGGAGCACCTGGGGGATTCGAACTGCTGCCCTTTTTGGTTAGCAGCAGTAGCTCTTAACCACTATGCCACGAGGGTTTCCTCCCATAGATTAGTCTAGAAAACCCTAATGGGGAAGTTCTACTCTGTCACACGGGGTTGCTATGATTTGAAAAATCAACTTGATGGCAACTAACAACTATGTGCACCAGATACAGTGCTAATTGCTTTATACATGTTATTTAATGGTCAAAACAGTCATTTCCAATGTTATTATTCTCATTTTTAAACAGGAAAAATGAATTTCAGAAAAGTTAACATATTTAAGTTATATAGTTATTTTTAAACCACCAAGAAAAAAAGAACTAGAATGTGCAAATCTTTCCAGGTGTAGATACCAGGTTTGGGTATCTAAGGAATGCATAATCGGACTAATACAAGTTAAGTAATCATAAGAAGACATTTTAGGGATTATGGTCCTATTGGTTACATATTTATATTAGTACATAACTGACACAAGTATAAAAATGATACTCCTTTAAAATTTAAATAAGTTTTCTTTCTTAAAAGTACATTGTCATGGATTGAATTTTGTCCCCCCAAAAATGTGTATATCAACTTGGTTAGGCCATGATTCCCAGTATTCTGTGGTGGTCCTCCATTTTGTGATTGTAATTTTAAGCTAAAAGGATTAGGGTGGGATTGCCAACACCTTTACCAGGTCATAACCTCGATCCAATGTAAAGGGAGTTTCCCTGGGGTGTAGCCTGCACCACCTTTTATCTCTCAAGAGATAAAAGGAAAGGGAAGCAAGCAGAGAGCTGGGAACCTCATACCACTAAGAAGCCGTGCTGGGAGCATAGCGAGTCCATTGGACCTGAGGTTCCTGTGCTGAGATGCTCCTAGGCCAAGGGAAGATGGATGACAAAGACCTTCTTCCAGAGCTGACAGAGAAAGAAAGCTTTCCCCTGGAGCTGGCGCCCTGAATTTGGACTTCCAGTCTACTGGACTACGAGAATAAACTTCTCTTTGTTAAAACCACTCACTCGTGGTATTTCTGTTATAGCAGCACTAGGTGACTAGGACACACATGATAAAAAGAACTAAATGAACTGGATTTTGGAAGTGATATTGTCATTAGTTATGGTACTTAGTTTACTTACCTAATTTCTTATTTTGCTTAGGCTGTGAGGAATATCCATATTCCTCTCTTCTATTAGAAGAAACACTGACTTCATTACCAAACTGTTTCATTTCATTCTTATGGTCCACAGTGTCAGAGCCATCAATTTTTAGCATTTCTTTAAGCATCCGTGTTCCCTTCTTTTTGGAGAATGATTGGGATGGAGACAGTGGTAGGAGGAGGAAAGTTAACATTAGATTTATACAGCTTATTGGCCCTTCTTTTGAAGAATCCTATTGTTAAAAATTAAGATGTTAACTACATTCAAATAGAGAATACGGAGAAGCAACAGTCAAGAGTTGGAAAAGAAAAAACACCCATTTTCTGGCATAGAAAAAATGCTTAACCTTCTGCTTAACTTTTGACCCAACTGTCTAGCAGCGATGTTTGAAAAGCAGGGGAGCTATGGTCTAAAGAAAAAGATGGCTAAAGTGCCCAGGGCAGCCTGGTTTTCTTCACAGGTTGACAATAATGATGCAACACAGAGCCTGTGTGAAGGAAGAGGGTTTTAACAGCTCCGTGGAGTACGCGTGCACAACCAACATAGCAAAACGACCATAGTACAATAGCTCTTGCAAGATACCAACCATGGCAAACGACTGTGGTGACAAGTGTTCTTCACTTGGAGACTCCTTGTGGTGAGGTGACTGTACTTCCTTTTCATTGGAGATATTCAAGGATGCTAAAAAGTTCTCGATTCCAGGGCTGGGCTAAAAGAATATTTTGTGCATAAAGATGAAAGTGTAAGAGTTTTATGTACAAAAATAGTCATTCTATTCCACTCAATAATCTTCCCATGTGTTCAAGTTTGGGAAGAGAAACTGAATAAATGATCTTTTACCTTATCAATAGGATTTGGATAACCAGTCACAACTTTGTGGGTTTCTAAGACTTCTGGACTTTCATTTTTCTTTAATAGCTTAATATTATATTTGGCAGGCCCTCCAAAAGTCTATAAAAAAGTTAAGAATGAGCCCCCCCTTTTTTTATTTTCTAAACAAAATTTATATTTACTAAACAGTGTTCTAAATAAATTTCTGCAAAGTTTTTGAAGTGCTATTTTCCCACATATATAATAAGAAAAAAAGGGAGCCTGTAAACTTGCACGGGAAAAAAATTACACCTTTATCTTCATTAACCTCTAAATGAAATTTGGCATCTTCTTCAATTATGAATGTAGGCAATAAACCACAGTAGTATTAGCATTAGCACTGATTTTTAGTTGTATTTCAAAATAATCAGTTTTCTTTCAAATCTTAGGTATTTTATTCTGAGAAAGATCCACAGGCTTCCCCAGACTGCCAGAGAAGCCAGCCTATTGCAAAAAAAAGCTTACGAATCCTTTCTCTAGAAGGAAAGACAATTACAGCATACAAGTTTCTGAAGGCCTTAAAAGCCACACGATTCAATCACCATTCACTGGTATCTAAAATTACTGGGTTCCATTTCCTACCACGTGCCTTATATGCATGTGTACTTACCTACCATGTGCCAAATATTTGCTGAGGAACCTTTTATAAATTATCTAATGTATTACTACAAGAGAGCTAATTTTTAAATTATAATATGCATATGGAAAAGCACACACATTTTAAGTGCACAGGTTGATGAATATTATTAGATTAAAAATTTGTTAATCTTTTATATATTATATATCAAACATATATATATGATATATATTATATATATCAAACAGTAGAGACTATATAAAATGAAGCATAAATGATCTTGGCATTCCCCACGATAATCTAACTCCCCAGAATTAACAATTAACCCTGTTAAGTTTGCTATGTTGTTCTGTATACTTTCATAGTATATACAAACATATATTTTCATATATCTGGAGGTCAGCTGCTAACCAAAAGGCTGGCAGTTGGAGTCCACCAGCCACTGCTTGGAAACCCTATGGGGCAGTTCTACTCTGTCCTATAGGGTGGCTATGAGTCAGAATCCACTCAATGGGCAACGGTTTTTTATTACAGATAAACACACACACACATTTATACACACATATATCTGTAGAGATATAAAGGAGCCCTGGTGGTTCAACAGTTAAGCCCTTGGCTATGAACCAAAAGGTTGGTGGTTTTAACCCACCAAGCTGCTCTGCAGGAAAAAGACCTGGAAGACCTGGTGATTTGCTTCCGTAAAGACAACAGCCAAGAAATCCTATGGGGTAGTTCTAAAATGTCACATGGGGTTGCTATCAACTGGATTTGACTCGGTGGCAAGCAGCAACAACAACTGATACAGATAGCCTACTTTCCTTCCATTTTAAAGATGAGGCAACTGAGGCTGTGAGAGACAAAATGAGTTTCTCAAGGCCAATTATTAAATGGCAGAAACAGGATTTAAAGCCAGAGGTTTCTTGTTCTAAATCCTGAACTCCAGCTGTGTAATCTCCCACCCATGTGGCTTTCAGCCTGCATTCAGCAATCTTCATGTCATGCATCTTAGAGATTTGCTTGAAAGAGTTGCAAAGTTCAGTTAGATGCCACAGAATAACTAATTACATAAAAAAAAAACTAGAACTATGATGTTAAGAAAACTTGCCTACAATGTAGAATTGGCAAATGTTGTGTTATATATATTTTACAATTAAAAAAAAAAAAAGAAAGCTTACCTGCTTATTTGACATTTTTTGTGATCGACACTCATTTTTAGGATTCTTACATTCTTCTTTAACTAGAGACAAGATAATAGAAATTCTGGTAAATGAAAGAGCTTGCTGCATACCAAATAAATTTAGCAAATACTACAGCAAGGTACTGTGTTAAAAATTCAGAAAATTCCAAGAAAACATAAAAAGTGATCGTGAAGAATTTATAACCTAGGTGAGCTGGAGAAGAGATATCCACAGATAACAATAAGAGAAAAGGAAAGGTGGCATCTGAATTGGGCCTTGAAGGATGGGAGGTTTTCAAAGGGCAGAATAGAAGGCTAAGTATTTTAGGCAAAAGGAATGATGGGAGAAAAGGAATGGAAGCAGAAAGCAAGGAATGTGTTTATGCACCTCTAAACAAGCACAGGTCAGTTTACCTCAAGGTTAAGGAGCATAACGGATGTAAATGGCACTAGGGAAGCAGGCTGGAGCCATGATCTCCAAGGTATTGAAGACTATGGATTTAAACTGGTATACAGTGGCCTGCCAATCACAGACAGGTTTTAAGCTGTGATTTAGGAAGATTAAATTATGGCAATGCCCTATAGGATAGGAAGAAAGAAAGAGAAGGAAGGAATTGGGGGATGGTAGGAGAAATGGAAAGGATGATTTTGACAGAGATTGTGGAGATAATCCATATTATTTAGCAAATGAAGAGGGGGTGGATATGTGTGGGAGGAAGGAAATAGGAGAGAGGAGGGAAGGAAGGGAAAATGAGGACAAGAGAGAATACAGAGGGAACAAAAACGGGAAAAGAAAGAGGAAGGAGAGGGGATAGAAGGGAAAGGAAAGAATGCAAAGGGAGGAAAGTAATCTTTTAAAGTATTTTAAGAAAGGAAAAAGCAAACTGACATGCATCAACATTAAACTTTTGTTCTAAGACTCACACAAGAACACTAATTGGAATCCCATATAATGGCTTAAATTGAAGAAAATCACAAGGTATCTCAATGAAATATAAAATCTTTAAGCGATATTTATTAGATTTATAGGAACATTAGTCTGTAATTCAAAATATAAAAGAAACAAAAATAACATATAGACAATGGTATTAAAAAATTAGTCTAAGCACTTAGCAAACTGAACCATAAAATATTTTTGAATATAGTTTTTCACAAAATATTTTTAAAGATGATCCTTATATTACATGTAATATGCAAATACATAACCTAACACATATATAAAACACAATAAATGGGACTCGGGGCCCAGTATTTGATTATTTCCTCTGGTGGAAAGTGCTTCAGCTAGCTTTGCATAACACACCTCTGCTTTATTCAGGTCTCTGCTCAAATGTTACCTCCTTAGAGAGGCCTTCTTGAACACCCTGTTTAAAATGACTCTTTGTCACACTATCCTCTTAATCTGTTTATTTTTCATTATAGCACTTATCATTACTTCAGATTATGGATGTATTGTTTACTTGCTACTATCAATCTCCACCTCAGAATGTAAACACCCTTAGGTCAGAAAACTTGTCTGTCTTGTTCGCTCATTTATCCCCAGAACATAGTCTGGCACCTAATAGCTCAATAAATAGCAGCTGAGTAAATAAATTAATGAATAAAAAAAGTTTCCTATTCTGAATGTACAGATTAATTTTCTGCAATTTGAGAATATTTTGATCCAGGGGAAAGAAAGTAACTGCGTGATGACTCTCATCTCTGAATCTGCATTCCCTTCTATGCCTGGAACACAGTAGACAATACCAAATGAATTAAAGAGAAGAAAAATATATAAAATACGTGAGAGGATATGGACAAAATAACTGTACATATTTATAACAACAATCTGTAATAATATATTTTTGAATAAATTAATAGTGTTTACATTCAAAAAAAGTAATTGGGTTGCTCTAAATAAAATTTATCCCAAGAAGCAGTTTGTCAGGGGGCATTAACAAAACTAATGGTGTAAACAAAAAAAACCCTGTGGCCATCAAGTGGATTCCAACTACAGGACAGAGTAGAACTGCCCCACAGGGTTTCCAAGGAGCATCTGGTGGACCCGAACTGTCGACCTTTTGGTTAGCAGCCAAGCTCCTTAACCACTATGCAACCAGGGATCCAATGCTGTAAGGACCTCCAAAATTTTTCTCCTCCATAAGAGTAATAAGAAAACTGGCATATGCAGCATTGTTCACAATAGCAAAAAGATAAACAACTGACGAATGGATAAACAAATTACGATACATACACACAATGGAATACTGCACAATGGTAAAGAACAATGATGAATCCTCAAAACATCTCATAACATGGATGAATATGGAGGGCATTATGCTGAGTGAAATTAGTCAGTCACAAAAGGACAAATATTATATGAGACCACTATTATAAGAACTCAAGAAAAGGTTTAAACACAGAAAAAGGCATTCGCTGATGGCCATGAGGGTGGGGAGGGAGGAGGAGAGAAATTCACTAACTAGATAGCAGACAAGGATCAACTCTGGTGAAGGGATGGACTACACACAGTACCAGAGAAGTCGACACAACTGGACCAAAGCAAAAGCTAAGAAGTTTCCTGGACACATCCAAATACTATGAGGGACAGAGTAGCTGGGGCCTGGGTACCATAGTTTCGGGGGGACAACGAGGTCAACTGGCATAACAAAGTTTATTAAGAAAATGTTCTGCATCTCACTTTGGTTAAAAAAAAAAAAAAAAAAGCTGGCATAAATTGTCAGACCAGTAATTCAGAACTATGGAAGTTAACTAATGGCTTGCAGCAACCTGGAGAATGTTTATTCAAGAAAAAAACAATCTCAGTAAGAACAGCAAACTTCGCGGTATTTGAACTCATTCTAGTCTTTTCCTCCACTCTCCAGGCCCATAATTGCACTGAAAAATAGCACCCTGTATCCACAATGACAACCAGTAGCCTGGAAGCTGGCAGAGAACGCAGAATAAGGCAGAAGCTATTTCAAAGTGTCATTCCCAAACAACTGTCATTATTTGACCTGTCTGGAAGTTTCCTGGAAGAAGCCAGTTGCAAGGCTGTGTATTTGACCTAATTCAGAGTTCAAGCGCAATAAGTCTTTTCTCTGGAGGTAATATTTAAAAAAAAAAAAAAAAGGCAGTGATTACCTTTACAGCTGCCTGACATGATGGGTAACAGTTGAGGTAAAAAACAGACTAAGCAAAATGATTAAAAGGAAAAGCAAGGGAATGAGATATCCTTGTTGTTGTTGTCAGATGGTGTCGAGTTGATTTTCAACTCCTAGTGACCCCATGTGACAGAGTAGAACTGCCCCATAGGGTTTTCTTGGCTGTAATCTTTACAAAAGCAGATCGCCAGGTCTTTCTCCCAAGGAGCCAGCTGCTGGATGGACTCAAACTGCCAACCTTTCGGTTGGCATCCGAGTGCTTAACTGTTGCACCAGGAGGGCTCCTGAGAGGTCCGTCCATTACCCATTGCCATCGAGTCGGTTCCGACTCAAAGCGACCCTAAAGGACCGAGCAGAACTGCCCCATAGGGTTTCCAAGGAGTGCCCGGGGGATTCGAGCTGCCGACCTTTTAGTTAGCAGCCACAGCTCTTAACCACTATGCCACCAGGGTTTCGAGACATCCACAGAGGCTTTGAAAGGCTCCAGCATATTCCTGGAAATCTAGAAGCTATGTGCATGCTCAGGGCTATGCAAATGGTTAGGAAATACTTGAGAAGGCCCTATGCTCTCATTTCTGGCTGACTTTGAGGCTCTTAGCAAGCAGTAAGAGAATGCTAAAGCAGAGTTGTGAGCTGACTGGCTGAGTTCTGAAGGCATGCCTTAAACCTGTTGCCATCAAGTTGGTTCCGACTCATAGTGACCCTATAGGACTGAGCAGAACTGCCCCAGAGGGTTTCCAAAGAGCGGCTGGATTCAAATTGCCAACCTTTTGGTTAGCAGCTGAATGCTTAACCACTGTACCACCAGGGCTCTGATAAATACTTCAGTAAATATAGAGTATAAATGTAGTTTTTGTTTGTAACTCTTTTTTCTTTATCTGATTAAATAAAACAAAAATTATAAATTTGTGTTGATGGGCACACAATGTATAAGATGTAATTTATATGACAACAGCACAAAGAGGGTGAGGGAACAGAGCTATACAGGACCAAGCTTCTTGGATATTATATTCACAAAACCCATACCTATTAAGTTGGTATTAATCTGAACTAGCTTGTTATACCCCACCTATCTGACAGTTTTTGTACATACTGTGGTGGCTTCCATGTTGCTATGATGTTGAAAGCTATGGCACTAGTATTTGAAATACTAGCAGGGTCACCTAGGATGGACAGGTTTCAGCGGAGCTTCCAGATTGAGATATGCTAGGAAGAAGGCCCTGGCATTCTACTTCTGAAAATTAGCCAGTGAAAACCCTATGGATCACAACAGAATACTGTCTGATACAGTGGTGGAAGATGACCCCCTACATTGGAAGGCACTCAAAATACACAGTGGCTACAATAATGGAGACTTGAGCATACCAACGATTTTGGAAATGGTGCAGGATCGAGCAATGTTTCTTTGTTATATATGGGGCTGCCATGAGTTAGCGATGACTCAAAGGCAAATGACAATAACAACAGATTGTTATAAATTAAGATGTTAATTGTAATCCCCAGGCCAACAGCTAAGAAAATGCTAAAAAAAAATACAATAAAAAAAATTACAAGGGAGTTAAAAATAGTACCCTAGAGAATATCTATTTAACAACAACACAAAAAAGCAGTAATGGGTGAATAGAGGAAGACAACTACACAAGACATAGCTGCCCTCCTAGCACCTGCACACCCGCTCCCCGCCTGGTCCCTGCAGCCTCCTCTCCGCATCCCCCATGCACCCCCCTGCCCTGCACCCGGATATGTACAAAGTCCTAATCTGGCAGCCAGCACATTGCCACCTGGCAAGGCTAGCCTCCTGTATCCAGTAGATACACTCTTGCGCTTTATCTGGCAGGCTCCCGTAAGATTTTAATATAATAGGCTTTAAGGGGGTTGGTTTGTAACTACAGATTGTACAGGGACTGCCTGTATATAATAGGTGTTTGCACAATATCCAAATCGCGTAATGTCCTATTTCACAGAACATATTATGGATGTTAAGTGATGCATGACTGTACTACCTAATCAATAATTACATTAAACTTAAATGGACTATATACTTCAATTAAAAGGTGATACTGGCAGAATGGAATAAAAAAAAATGGCCGAACTATATGCTGTGTCAATAAACATATTTTAGATTCAAAGACACAAACAGGATGAAAGCAGAAGTATGGAAAAAGATGTATCATGTAAACGGTAACTGTAAGAGAGCTGGAATGTCTATACTAGTATCAGACAAAGTAGACTTTAGCACAAAAATTGTTACTAGTGATAAAAAAGACATTTTATGATGATAAGAGAATCAATCCATCAAGAAGTCACAGGAATTGAAAACATAACAGAGCCCCAAGATACATGAAATAAAAACTGACAAAATGAAAGGAATAGACAATTCAGCAATAATAATTAGAGGCCTCGATACCCCACTTTCATTAATGGATAGAACAACTGGCGGAAGATTAACAAGGAAACAGAAGACTTGAACAGCACTATAACCAACTAGACCTAATAGACATCTATCTATAAGACCCTCTACCCAACAACAGCAGAAAACATTCTTCTCAAGTGTGCGTGGAATATCCTCCAGAATAGAGCATACGTTAGGCCATAAAACAGGTTGCAATAAATTTAAAAGGATTTAGATTATACAAAGTACGTTCTCCAAACACAATGGAATGAAAGTAGCAAGGAGTTAACAGAGGAAATTATGGAATGCACTAACACGTGGAAATTAACAACATACTGTTCAATAACCAATGGGTCAAAGAAGAAATCACGAGAAAATTAAAAATACTTTGAGATGAATGACAATGAAAACACAACATGTCAAAACTTATGGTATGCAACTAAAGCAGTGCTTAGCTGGAAATTTATAGCTGTAAATACATATATTAAAAGAAGAAAGATCTCCAATCAATAACGTAGCCTTCCGCTTAAAGATACTAAATCCAAAGCAAGAATAAAGAAGAAAATAATAATGACTATAATGAAAATAAATAAAGAATAGAAATACAATTGAGAAAATGAAACCAATCAAGAAAATTGACAAACCTTTAGGTATATTATGAAAAAAAAAGAACAGACTCAAATGACTAAATTCATGAATCAAAGGGGGACATAACTACCAACCTTACAGAAATAAAAACGATAATAAGGCAATACTATGAGCATTGTATGCCAACAAATTAGATAACCTAGATGAAATGGAAAATTCCTAAAAAGATGAAAACTAGTGAAACTGACTCAAGAAGAAATAGACAATTTGAATAGACCTATAACAAGTAAAGAGATTGAATTAACAATTAAAAAAAAAAATTTCCTACAAAGAAAAGCCCAAGTTTAGATAGCTTCACTGGTGAACTTTACCACATGTTGTAAAGAATTCACACCAATCTTTCCCAAGATTTTCTAAAACACAGAGGAGAAGGGAACACTTCCCAACTCATTCTATAAGTCATTATACCAAAACAAGACAAAGACATCTCAAGAAAACAAAACTATAGACCAATATCCCTTGTGAATACAGATGTAAAAATTCTCAACAAAACACCAGCAAACTGAATCCAGCAGCATATAAAAAGGATTATACATTATGACAAAGTGGGATTTATCCCAGGAATGCAAGGTTGATTTAATATACTAAAAAAATTAATCAATGTAATATACCATAATAATTAAATGGATAAAGATCATTACGAAAGGTACAGAAAAAGCATTGGACAAAATCTAACACTCTTTCATGATAAAAACACTCAACAAAGTAGGAGTAGAAGGGAACTTCCTCAGCCTGATGAAGGGCATCTATGAAAAATCCACAGCTAATTTCATACCTTGACTGACAGAGGAGTGGTAGTAAAGTAGAGGGTCGGCAAAAAAGAGGAAGAGCCTCAATGAGAGGAACTGACACAGCGGCTGTAACAATGGGCTCAAACAGCAATGACTGTTAAGAAGGGCGTGTAACCGGGCAGCGTTTTGTTCTGTTGCACACAGGGTTGCTATGAGTCAGAGCCTACTTGATGGCACCTAATGACAACAACAACAATTTCATACTTAATGATGAAAGACTAGATGCTTTACCTCCTAAGATCAGGAACAATACAAGGATGCCCATTCCTTCAACTTCTATTCAGCACAGCACTAGAGTTGTAGCCAGGGCAATTCAGCAAGAAAAAGAAAAGGAATCCAGATAGGATAGAAAGAAGTAAAACTATATTTTCAGAATCCACACACACACACAAATTACTAGAACTAATAAACGAGCTGAGCAAGGTGGCAGGACACAAGAGCAACATACAAAAATCACTGCAATTTCTTTACTCACACAGAACAATCAATAAAATTAAGGCAACAGTTCCATTAGCAATAGCCTTAAAAGGAATAAAATACGAAGAAATTTAACAAAAAAATAAAACTTGTATACTGGAAAGCATAAGATATCACTGAGAGAAATTTAAAAAGACCTAAATAAATGGAAAGACACTTTGTGTTCATAGACTGAAAGACTTAAAATTGTTGTAGGCAGAAATACTCCTCAAATCGATCTACAGGGTTCAGTGCAAACCCTATCAAAATCACAGCTGGCTTTTTTGCAGAAATAGATAAACTGATCCTAAAATTCATATGAAATGCAAGGGACTCATAATAGGCTAAATAATGTTGAAAAAGATAAACAAAGGTGGAACAATCAAACTTTCCAATTTCAAAACTTACAAATGAAGACTGTGTGTTGTTGGCGTAAGCACAGACACACAGATCAGCAGAACAGAACTGAAGAACTGGGAAAGAAGAGTCTTTTCAAAAAATGGTGCTGAGACAACTGGATATCCACGTGTAAAAGAATGCCTATAGACTTCTACTTTTTACCATATACAAAAAGTAACTCAAGAGCTGAAACTAAAACTCTCAGAAGACACAGGTGTAAATCTTCATGACTTTAGATTAAGAAATGGCTTCTCAAGCTGTGACATCTAAAGCACAAGCAAGCAAAAAAAAAAAAAGATAAACTGAATTTCATCTAAACTAAAATCTTCTTTGCTTCAAGGACTCTAAAGAAAGTAAAAAGACAGCTCACGGGATGGGAAAAAATATTTACAAATTATACATCTGGTAAGAGTCTAATATCTAGAAATAATAAAGAACTTTCACAACTTAAGAACAGAAAGACAAATATCTAAATTTTGAAAAAAAAAATGAGCAAAGGATTTGAACAGATAGCTCGCCAAAGAAGATACACTAAAAAAAAAAGAGGATGGGTATAACTTAAAAAAAAAAAAAAAAAAGGACAGGAGTGTTGGTGAGGATGTGGAAACTCTGGAACTCACATACGTTGCTGGCAGGAACGTAAATGGGGCAGCCACTTGGAAAAACAGGTTGGCAGTGCCACAAAAAGTTATACCTAGAGTTACCATATGACCCAGCAATTCTACTCCTGGGTATAGACCCAAGAAAGCTGGAAGCCAATGTTCACATAAAAACTTAGACGTGAGTATTCACAGCAGTGTTTATAACAGTCCCAAAGTAGAAACAACCCAAATATCCATCAACTCATGAATGGATAAATAAAATGCAGTACAGTCAGCCCTCTGTATCTGTGGGTTCTGTATCTGTGGATTCAACCAACTGCAGATGGAAAATATTAAAAAAAAAAAAAAAATTGACACTGCTACTGAAGTGTAGTGTATAGTTAGGCCTACAATGGCTGCATCTGTACTGAACATGTATGAAGTGTTTTTTTCCTTGCCTAAGCAATATAGTACAACAACTCTTTACACTGTATTAGGTATTATAAGTAATCTAGAGATGATTTAATGTATATGGGAGGATGTGTGTAGGCTGTATGCAAATACTATGCCATTTTATATAAGGGACTTGAGCATTCCTATATTTTGGTATCCATGGGGGTCCTGGAACCAAACCCCTGCAGATACTGAGGGATGACTGTATATCCACAGAACGGAATATTAGTCAACCATAAAAAGGAATAAAGGACTGACATGCTACAACATGGATGAATCTTGAAAACATTATGCCAAATGAAAGGAGCCAGTCACACAAAGCCACATATTGGATGATTACATTTGTATGAACTGTCCAGAACAGGTAAAGCCATAGTGGCAGAAAGCAGATTAGTGGTTGCCATCATTTGGGGCCAGGAGAAGATAGGGAATGACTGTAACAAATACAGGGTTTCGTTTTGGGGTGATGAAAATATTCTGGAATTAGACAGTGGTTGCACAACTTTGTGAAAATACAAAAAATTCACTGAATTGTACACTTTAAAAAAGGTAAACTTTATGGTATGTAAATTATACCTTGATAAAGCTATTAATTAAAAAAAGCAAGCAGTTAGCACTGCAAATATATTTTTCTAATTTAAAACTTACATTTTCTGTGAGGGTCATGTTTTCTTTGCTGACCTTGTATACCGCTGTCATTAATGCCAGATTTATGAAGTTGAGTTACTTGACTTATTTCTTGAGGTAGAACTGCACCCTGAAAGGTGAAAATCTTATAAATTAAACAAAATCTTAATATTATCACTACTTCGTTTCCTCAAATTTTAGTAAAAAAAATTATGTTATTTTTATAAAAATTATATAGCTCATCAGAAAAGTCAAGCAATGGCAGAAAAATACAGAGAATTTTCAAAACACGCCCCAAATCCCAACACCCGGAAAGAACCATCATTAACATAACAACCATCACTCCAGACATTTCTCTAGACATTTATTAGATAGCAAGAGACATAGAAAACCTTTTTACGCAAATGATATTTTCAAGAGAAAGTATTAAATTTAATTTTGCTTTGAGGTAACAAATGCAGAAGTAAAATGGAAGAAAATAATAAATTTTAGACAAATATTTTTTCACAACAGAAACATCCCTCTATATTAGCTTCAAAATAATTCCACCTCTGAGGGAAGTTGGAGTGGAACGTAAGCGGGAGTTATAGAAAAAACAAAACTGGCCATGTGTAAGGTAGGGGATGATTATCTGGGGGTTATTTATAGTATTCTCTCTATTTCATCATGTTTAGAGTTTTCCATAAAAATGTGATTAAAGTTCATTATTTCCGACTCTATGAAAGTTAAGAATATTATTAGCCCATTTACGTTCACTTCCACTTCTCTTTCCCCGATTCCTAATTTTTGTTAAATATTCATATTGTCAAAGTTTTCAAATTATGGAAGACTTATACTACCAGATAGCAAGACTCATTATAAAGCAACTGTACTTGAGACAGTACAAGTATTAAAAAAACCCACTGCCGTGGAGTCGATTCCGACTCATAGCGACCCTACAGGACAGAGCAGAACTGCCCGATAGTTTCCAAGGAGCGCCTGGAGGATGTGAACTGCCGACCTCTTGGTTAGCAGCCGTAGCACTTAACCACTACACTGCCAGGATTTCCAGTACAAGTACAGATAGAATTAATAAAACAGTATAGATAAATTTCATATAAATATAAAAGATTGTAGCAGATTCCTTTGTTTTTTGATAGGGAGAGGAAGCCCGAAGGCAAAAAGAAGCCAGGCAGTTGAAATGTCAACAAGAAGCAAAAATGGAGGCTGGAGATGTTTAATGTAATCATTTCACAATTTTATTTTGGGCTGGTCCTACTTATTTTCACCTGGAAACAGTGCACTGGGTATAAAGGCATCTCACGTTCTAGCTGGTATCAGACATGCTCTGAAGTAGCTGTGATATGCATGAGTGTATGGGAAGGTCCAATGAAGTTGAAAAGGGCTAGAAGATTTCT
Organism: Elephas maximus indicus; assembly: GCF_024166365.1. Classification (NCBI taxonomy): domain Eukaryota; kingdom Metazoa; phylum Chordata; class Mammalia; order Proboscidea; family Elephantidae; genus Elephas; species Elephas maximus. The sequence continues at coordinate 17,413,682 of NC_064841.1, read as the reverse complement.
ATCAGCCTCGTACAATGACCGATGAGGTTTTGGACTACAGCAGTGCATTATGGAGGTTCCTGATACCAAGGAAGGGAATTAGAATGTCAAGCTCAAAAGATGGGTACGAACAACTATTCTGTGAGCATGAAATATGTGCCAGGCATTAAGATGTACTTTGCATCCATTATCTTAACATCATCGTAACAATACTATGTCATATCTTGATTCCATTTTATAGATGAATAAACTGAGGTTCAAAGTGATAAGCCGGTCAGAGAACTAAGTAATGGGAGAGATGACATCTGAGCTCAGATTTGCCTAACTTCAAAATCCATGTTCATGGTACCACTTGAGAAAAAGTGTGCCATAAGTTTAATCAGAAAGCAAATATTCTAGTTTTGAGTACAGTTCTTTGGGCTGTTTTCAAAAACATGTTTCTATCTGATATTCATATAAAGCTATTTGTGCCAGTCATATTGTTAGGGTTTTACTGGGTATATTGTTATATCAAGAAAAGGCAGAATATTTTTATTATGCTGAGCTCTTCAAGATTTGCTCACCAGATGAAAACCAGTCTCGTTATTAACATTTCAGGATCTGAGTTGCATTTGGTCGCTCATAATTCTTGGAACATAAAGGAAATAAAACGTGGGTGTGAATGATTATTTATACCAGAAGATGCACGCAGCAGATTCTGAGAAACTTAATATCAAGTTGCTGGATTCTATCTTAAGGAAACAGGGTGAAAACATGACTAGCAGAATTTGACCTAGACTATGACAGAATTGGGGGTTTCGGCAGTTAGAGAGGAAAGGGCATTTGAAGTGGAAGGAACAAAAAGAGTACATGTCCAGAAATGAAAATTATCTGTTTATGGAAAAGGGAAAGTAAAGAGACTAATCTGACTGGTACAGACTATTTTACCAAGTAGTTGGGCATACTTTTATGAATCAGGCAGGGTTAGATTATGGAAGGCCTTAGGTATTAGTTTGAGGAGTTGAGGTCGGATTTGTGTAGTACTAAAAGGTAGTACTCTATATTCTAGAGTATCAGAGAAACAAACTACTTTAGGGCTGGAAAAGACCACAGGCATCATTTAAGTCCAATGCCTTAATTTCACAGATGAGGGGACAGAGCCCCAGAGAAATCAGAAGATTTGCTCAGTTTGAGTCACAAAACCTGTATTTCCTAATTCTGAGCCCAATACCACATTTATCACACCACACTACTTCCGGGCATAAGCTGAGTTCAGACCCAAGAGCTCTTATTAGCCAGACGCTCTACCCAATTATACCATGGGGCCAACACAGGTGAAAGAGTCTTTAGAAGAGATTAATTAGGCAATAATATATAAGAAAGACTATAGGGGAAAGACATAAGAAACAGGAAGAGCACAAGGGAAGCTAGCGTAAGCCTGAGATGATAATCTAAGGTCCTGTTACTGAGAACTAACTGGGAAGGAACAGATGTAGGGTCTCATTGGTAATAAAGTTTTAGGAAGAAAAAGCAAAGCATCTTTACTCGAAGATTTCTAGAATATATTACTGGGGAAATGGTGGTGTAATCGACAGAAACAAGAATAACAGAAGACGCTTTACATGAGGTCAATCTGAGACTTCTTTAGGTTGAGGTGATGGCAGGACATTCAGCTATACCTGTGCTCTAGAAAGCTGGAGATACTGAATTAGATCTTGATTGAGGCTGGAACTAGAGATATAGATTGTATGATAAAGCTGAAGCCAGCGGTTGAGAAAAAAGGCAAAAGAAGGAAAAAGAAACTAAGCTGATACTGAGTTTTGGGGTACAGTCTCTAGTGACAGGTTGGAAGAGGAGTTAATAAAGAAGCTGGTTAAGGCAACAAGGGACTCAGGGGAATGTTTCCTTTTAGAGCAAAACTCCTTGAAAGCGTTTGTTGCCACTAATTTCTCTTCTCCCCTTGTCTCTTAAACCCACTCCAATTTATCTTTTATTCCCACCACTCCACTGAAAATGCTCGTCAAGCCTTCCAATGACCTTCATGCACTAAACCCGAGGGTCAACTTTCAGTTTTCATCTTAACTGATCCACCAACAGTTTGACAGAGCTGATCACTCACTTCTCCTTGACATCCATTTTTCACTTGCCATCTAGAACGCCACTCTCTCCTCGTTTTTTCCTGTTTCATCGGCTGTTCCTACTCAGTGTTCTTTGTCAGTTTCACCTAATTTTTCTGACTCTTTAAAGATGAAATGCTCAAAGGCTCAGGTATTGGACCTCTTTTCTATCTATACCCACTTCCTTGGCTTTAAATAACATATATGTTCTTTGTCCAAATATATAAATCCACAACTGAATTCCTGATCTTCACCCACAAACCAGCTTGGCCTGCAATCTTCCCATCTCAGTCAATGGCCACTCCATCCTTTCAGTTACTCAGACTGTAAGAGTCACATCCTTTACGCCCCTCTCTTTCTCTTTCACACTCACACCCAATTCATTGGCAGAAGAATTACTTTCCAAAATGTTTAGAACTTGACCACTTCTCACAAACTTCAACTACCTTGGTCCAGTCATTATCAACTCTCACCCTGATGATTTCAGGAGCCTCCTAACTAATTTGTTTCTACCTTGGCTCCTCTACAGTCCATTCTCGAGAGAACAGGCAGAGTGATCCTGTTAAAATGTAAGTCAGATCATGTCACTCCCCTGCTCAAAATCCTCCATTAACTTCCCACCTGACTCAGAGTAAAAGCCAATATCTAAATAATGGCTTACAAGGTCCTACATTAGGCTGATGTGTTGCGGCTCTAATCTCATTTCCTACTGCTCACTCTAATCCTTTAGCCATCACAGTTTCCCTTCTCTTCCTTGAGAATGTCACACATGCTCCCCACTTCCCCCACCCAAGGACCACCTCTGAATTTGTCTGGAATACTCTCCTTTCACATACCCTACTCCTTATTTCATTCAAACCTTTGCTCAAATGACACCTGATCATTTCATTAAAAACTGCAACATCTCACCACCCCACCCTAATTCCCACTCCTCTTCCCTGAATTGTTCTCAAACTTACATATTATCTTCTAATATACCATGCAATTTACTTATCTTGTTTATTGCCCTGTCCTCCCTAGAATACAAACTGTTATGATGCCCAGGATTTTTGTTTTATTTACTATATTCTCACTGCACAGAGCAACACCTGGCAAATACATGGTAGGCACTCAGTAAATATGTACTGATTGAGTGAATGAATGAATGATAATGGAGAATTCCTGACACATGAGTGGCTAGCAGTATCAAATAAATTAGACGAAAAGAGAATTTGAAAATCTGGATATGGATTACATTTAGGTAGAAAAAATTTATGGATGATATAAAGAAGGCTTTTAATTATTAACAGAGGAGAACTGTACATCGTCATCAAAAAAAAAAAAAACAAACCCAAACAAATCCAGTGCCATCGAGTTGATCCTGACTCATAGCGACCCTATAAGACAGAGTAGAACTGCCCCATAGGGTTTCCAAGGAGCGCCTGGTAATTCAAACTGCTGACCTTTTGGTTAGCAGCCAAACTCTTAACCACTACACCACCAGGGTCTCATAATTCTTTTTATGTTTTTACCATCATTCTCTTTGCTATTTTCCCCCCAGCTCTGATAATGACAACATTCCGAAACCAAAACAAAACCTGTTGCCTTTGAGTTGATTCTGACTCAATAATGACTGTAGGACAGAGCAGAACTGCCCCATAGGGTTTCTCAGACTGTGTTCTTTACGGAAGCAGACTGCCACATCTTTTTCCCACAGTGGGTTCGAACCACTGACCTTTTGGTTAGCAGCTGAGAGCTTAACTATCGTGTCACCAAGGCTCCTTAATGCCTGTATTACTGGAGGGTACTGAGGAGTCAGGTTCCAGGCCAAAATCCCATGTGCGATCTTTTGGGGCCGACCATAGGCAATTACAAAGGCTAGAGGCAGGTCTCATGAGGGAAAATTGCCCTATCCACAGCAGACTTGGTACAGAGTCTGGAGGGACTTACAGTTAAGTACTCAAGTGCCTCCCTTCTTTCCCCTCCCCAGGCTAGCCATTCATTTACATTTATCACCATTCTTAGCCCAAATGTCTCTATTTAGAGGCCTCTATTTGAGGGGCCCTTGGCCCTTCACAGGTACCTCTGTTGAGACCTCCTTATGGGGAACTTTGAAGACCCTTTTCTCCGTTTTTACTCAGTCTACTCCTAGCCCTACCTCCTCTCTCCCTCCCTACCCGACTCTGGCCCCTGGGCCATAAAATGGTAAGTCTTTTGTTTGGGGCTCCTTCAGCAGTGAGATGATCCCCTCTGTCTGCACTAATATATCTGACCCTTGCCAGTGCATTCTGTTGGTGAAAAATAGAATACTGGGGGAGCCAGTACCTTCTTTCTGGCCCCTTGCTTTTACTACTGAAGTGAGTAAATTGTTATTTCAGTTTGGCTTGTCTTAATTGACTACCTGGACACTGGGAGATAGCTCTCTTTAGCTCAGCTCTTGACACACATTAGAATAAATGAGGCCCTCCTTCTAGAGCCTGAGCTGAGAAGGTAGGACTGTAACTAGCAAAAAATGTAGTAGGAATTCATCCCTTTTCCTCCTCCTCTCTCTGGCTAAGTTTCTACTCTTTCAGCAGAATTTCTTTTCTTAATCTCTACCAAGGAATGCGAATTTGCTCATTCAGATTTACAATCAATTGCCAGCAGAAAACTATAAACTCAAATGGAAACAAATACTTCAATGAATGCTATTAAAAGCTCTTAACTACTACGCCACCAGGGTTTCCTTAAAATTATAGTTATTATAATTTTGAAAACAAGTTAAAAAAAAAATCCAAACACTAAGAGAAAAATTATCTATATTCTTACACACAGGTCCAAAATTTTTATATATGTCTGAGAAATATGTAAATTTATGGTCAAAACTGTCATTTCATTTTTTATGAGATTTAAGGAAAAAATAATCCTTGCATACTTAAAAGAGAAATATAAAAATATTTATTCTTTAAATTAACTGTCCATCAAACAAAGTGCACTAACTAACCTTCTCTTGAATAGCTGGCTGAAAGTGTTGAGACTTTCCAGATTCTTGTAAGGACTGCCAAATGTTGCAAAATTCATCATCTTCTTTAGTAGGTACCTGGCAAAATACAAAAAAATTCATAAGGATATAAAATATGAAAAAAGGTTCATATTAAAAATCAAATAATTTATTCACTAAATAATTTATTCTATAGAACTACAACACAGTACAGAATTGTACTGTACATAGAAATATTCTATTGGCATGAAAGTAATCTTCTTTACATGCAACTGGTATTTAATGGTTTTATTAAAAAACTATTCAAAGTACAACAAATACTACAAAAGATTATCCTTGACCAACAGATTTATCTCCTAATTTACTAATATATTACCATATTCAAAGTAACATCTAAAGACTTTATTTAAAAAAATCTTTGGTGCACACAGAAGTAACTTAATAGTTAACAAATCAGCTATTACTTGTAAGGAAGTGATTTTATGCAGATTCAAAACTCTAGAAAAGCTTGCACCACAATTTAACAGTGGTTACTATGAGATTTCAGAGGCTTTTTATTTGCCTACTTATTTATGTTCTCTAATTGTTCTACAATAAACATGTGTTATTTGGGGTGAAAAAATTTGGTTAAGTGAAAGATCTGGGGCCACAGAATCAAATAAAGTGTCTGATAAAAGAAAACTCAATTTTTGTCCCCAGAAAGATGAAATAAAGGAAACCACCCATCAGTTAAAGGGTAGAAACTTGACAATTGTTTTTTTCAAATTGTGGTAAAAATATTTATAACAAAACATTTACCCTTTCAACATTTTTTACCTGTACAGTTCAGTGTGAAAATTGCTTTTGATAAACATGATTTAGTTGTCTCTCTTTTGGCTTTCAAATTTATGTCATTCATAGCAGATAGCATGGGGGCATTTAAACTACTGTGTAGGTAAAAAACTTAAATGCTAATTTGAAAAGTAAATACACGAGAAAATACGCACAGTCTCAAGCTCATTATTTAAACAAAACGCATTCTTCTTTAATGTAACTGTAATTTTATAATAGAGTTAGAATGCTATCAATTATTATAATTTAAAAAATCTGAAATTGACTTGAACCAAATGTTTTGAATAAGGAAAACTAAGTCAAATTAGGTTTTTAGTTAGTAATTCAACAACTATGCTTACAAAGCACACCTGTGATTTGTAACGAGGGTAGAAGGCTATCAAAAACTGGGGGTCTTACTTGAGTAGGAACAAAAAGCGATTGAGGGGAATGGTTGAGGCCTCCCAAATGCCCAGATGAAACTGAGTAATTTGAGCTGTAGTGATTCACAGCTGGTTGTGGTTTCACTATGGCTGTCAACTTCTGATTTCCAGTTTCGGAGCGGCTCCCGTGAGAAAGGTTCACTAAGGCACTTGTTGGCAGTCGATAACCTCTACCAGGTAAGCATCTAAAAATAAAGTTGTATCAGAGTCAGAGGAAAATAATACTAGATGTGCTAAAAAAAAAAAATAGGGAGCAGAAAAATCAAGTTTTGAGGGGGGACAGACCATCATCAAGGAGCCCTGGTGGCACATGAGTTAAGTGCTTGGCTGCTAACTGAAAGGTTGGCGGTTTGAACCCACCCAGCAGCTCCAAAGGAGAAACACCCGGTCATCTGCTTCTGTAAAGATTACAGACTAGGAAACCATATGGAGCAGTTCTACTCTGTCACATGGGGTCGCTACGAGTCAAAAATCAACTTGACGGCACCCAACAAGTCTATCATCAGGATTAATAAACATTATTTTAAAATTCAGCAGAGGAACTTGAACTCATAGACAAATCTCAATTACATTTCTGAAGTTACTCACTAACAGACTATACCCAGTGCTTACCAGATGGGGAGAAAAAAACCTGTTCTAGAGGTGTAGGTGTACGTACGTGTACGTACGTGTACGTGTTTGCTGTAACGAAGGGAGGCAAGAACTGTAACAGCTTGTCATTAAGAAGCTTACAACTTAATAACTCAGCATAACTGGAAATTTATGAATTAAACACCAAACTTCTTTAAAAAATTGTGGTTTGCACAGTGTGGTCTAAGAAAGCCCAGGAACTACCTAAGGTATGAAGCCATTCTCAGTGCAGCTCAACCTATGCAACAAGGCAAATGTTAATTTTGTCTCTTGATCATTTATTGAGTCTAGTCTTTTATCCTTAAAGTTCTGGGTCTGGAGCTGGGAAGGCTTAAGAGACAAGGGCTTGTGTTCTCTTTTGGCCTCGATAAATGCATTAGGATATTAAAATACACCTTCTCTTGTCAAATGTTTTCAGTTCTATCACCTAATTTTTTCTGAGAATACGATTTGCTTATACTGTTAAGACCATGGAAAAGGAGAATTACTTTATGAGAAATCTTTCTAAGCTCAAGGTTGCCAGGTACATCTACTGAAGGTTGTGCGTTATAGGAATGACTATAGCACAAAAAAAAAAAAAAAAAATTTTTTTTTTTTTTTATAGCACAAGAAGGTAATTTTTTACACAGCCCTCTGTTACATATTCCATCAGTCAAGAAATTCACTCTGTTTACCTGGGATGGAAAAAAAGACACCGAGAATAAAGTTAATCATATTAAAAAAGTTTCTGAAAGTTGGTTGACTAACATTGTAAGTCAACATTTTCATGAAAAATAAAATCAAACACGGGATCCAGACTCTGCTACAGCATGTGAAGAGTATAGACAAGATAAAGTCTTTAGGTAACAGACATATCTAAATTGCAAAACCTTCAGCGTTCTCAAGGTGACCACTTGGTATAAGGCTTGTTGTTGGCTGGTCATTGCTGTTGAGTTGGCTCTGACACATGGAGACCCTATGTACAACAGAATGAAACTGCCTGGTCCTGCACTATCTTCACGATCATTGGTATACTTGAGTCCACTGCTGTGGTCACTGTGTATTTTGAGTGCCTCCCAACCTAGCAGCTCAACTTCCAGCACTAACTGTACTGGACAATACTCTGCTGTGATTTTGGAAAGAGACCGCCAGGCCTTTCTTTCTAGTCTGTCTTCGTCTGGAAGCTCCGCTGAAACCTGCCCACCCCGGGTAACCCACTGGTATTTGAAATATCAGTGGCATAGCTTCCAGCATCACAGCACCATGTAAGCCACCATAGTACCAAAAACTGACAGACAGGTGGTAGATAAGGACTGAAGACTGTAGTTTTAGGCAAGGAGGTTCAACAAGAGTAACTACTTTTTAATTTTAATTAGCCATTAATAAAAACAGAGAAGAAAAAAAAATTAAGCTAAATTCTGTTTAGATTTCCAGCTAATTTTTAGAAGGGGAAGGACAAGTGGAAAGGATTTTATTCTATCCTCACAACAACCTGCTGAAGTATGTATCTTCCTTACAGATGAAGAAATTAAGGGTCAGGATGCTTCCAACTAACTTATCCAAGGAAACACAAATTATAGGTAGGAGAGCCTCACTTTACTATACCGCGATGCCTCTCATTCTGTCGTGATACTTTCTCCTCTAACTTTAATCTTCCATTTTATTGGGTGCTTCCCAAAAACATACTCAAGTCTCACCCACGGCTTACAAGTCCCTACACGGTATGGGCACTGCTCTTCTCTCTTCCTTAGTCTCTGAGGCTTAGCCACGCTGGCATTCTTTTGGTTTCTTGAATGAGTGAAAATGCCCTTGGTTACATATGTTATCCCTTCTTCCTGAGACACTTTTCACTCTTCTCCCTCTTCTCCTAAACCAAAAAAATCAAACCTGCTGCTGTCGAGTCGATTCCGACTCATAGCGACCCTACAGGACAGAGTAGAACTGTCCCACTGGGTTTCCAAGGAGCAGTTGGTGGATTTGAACTGCTGACGTTTTGATTACTGGCCAAATGCTTAACCACTGCGCCACCAGGGCTGGTTCATTTTTCAAGTCCCATCTAAAATATCACCTCCTCAAACAAGCCTTTCGGGCACTATCAGGGCAGTCATACTGTTACGGCAACCTGCACTTCTCTTTGCCAGCACTGATTGTACTTTAACTAAATAATTAACATTGTAATCAGTTGCTTAATTATCTCCTCCATTAGACTGAAAGTTCCATGAGGGTAGAAATCATGTCTGTTTTATTCACAGTTATATCCCTAGCACCAAGTTTGATGTCCTGCAAATAATATGAAGTCAAATTGTAGATAAATAAAGAAATAAGTAAAATAAAAATATCATGTAAAATATAACCACATAGATACACTCACAAAGAGCAATTATCATCTGGAAATACAAACCTTATTGTTAAACCTCCAGGAAATTCTTCATCAAATAATACTTCAAATAGTACATCAGCCTCTCTATTAGCTATTAAAAGAGACAAAGGGAGTAGGGGAGGACAAGGAGGGAGATTAAAAACACATGACGACAAATCAGCAGCTCATTTTTTGAAGTGCTCAAAAGCATTTATTTTCAAAATTTGTACAAGATATTCTGGACATGAAAAATGGTATTATAATAATAAAATGAATACCACCTAGACTAAGAAACACAGAGCCAGTACTCTAGGAAACCAGTGTGCCCCATTTCCCAACTAACCTCTTTTTCTTCAATTTGAACTTATGATTCCCATACATTTTTGGAGAGCCCTGGTGGCACGGTGGTTAAGTGCTTGGATTCTAACCAAAAGGTGGGCAGTTAGAATCCACCAACTACTCCTTGGAAACCCTATGGGGCAGTTCCACTATGTCCTACACGGTCACTATGAGACTGAATCGACTCAACCACATCGGATTTATACATTTTTGGAGCCATGCTGGCGCAGTGGTTAAGAGCTATGGTTGTTAACCAAAAGATCGGCAGTTCGAATCCACCCGCTGCTCCTTGAAAACCCTATGGGGCAGTTCTGCTCTTTCCTATATATGGTTGCTATGAGTCGGAATTGACTCAGTGGCAATGGGTTTATACATTTCTTCATACTTTTACTACAACTGTACATATACCAAATATGTAGTATTATTTTGCAAGTTTTTAAACGTTATATACGTATCATAGAGAATACATTCTGCAACTTACTTTTACTTGGTATAACATTCTTTTGTGGGATTTACCTATTTGATATGTGTTCATTCAGTTTTTTGGGTGTACAATATTTCATTTATGGAAATACCATCATTTATCCATTCTCCTGCTAATGAACATTGAGCTTGTTTCTGACTTTTTGGTATTATAAACACTACCATGAACAGCCTGTAAATAAATGCATCCTTAGACAAGTGATTGTTTCCCTAGGGCTGAAGTGAAATTGCTGGGTCTTAGGGAATGCGCGGAAACCCTGGTGGCATAGTGGTTACATGCTACGTACGGCTGGTAACCAAAGGGTCGGCAGTTTGAATCCGTCAGGTGCTCCTTGGAAACTCTACGGGGGAGTTCTACTCTGTCCTATGAGTCGGAATCGACTCGACAGCACTGGACAGGGAATGCACTGTTTTGTTTTTGTTTTTTATAGCTTTACTGCGGTATAAGTGACACATTATAAACTGCATATATTTAAAATATACAATTTGATGAGTTGTAACATATGCATACAATCAAGAAGCCATCACAGTTAAGATAAGCACTCTCAAAAGTATCCTTGTATCCTTTTGTAATCTTTGTAATCCTTCCTCAACCACTAAAAATGTACTTTCTGTCACCATAGATTAGTTTGCAAAATTGTATATAAATGAAATCATATAAGTATATACATTTTTTTGGTATGACTTCTTTCATTCAGCATACTTATTTTGAGAGCCCCCCATGTTGTATGTATCAGTAAGTTGTTCTTTTTTTATTGCTGGGAAGTATTACGTTGTATGAATATCCAACAATGTGCTTATCCATTCACTTGCTGATGGTCATTTGAATTGTTTCCAGTTTTTTGGTTACTGCAAATAAAGCCGCTAACAAGATCCATGAACAAGTCTTTTTGAAGACATATGCCTTCATTTCTCTTGGGTAAATACCTGAAATGGAATGTCTGGGTCCCATGGCAAATGAATGCTTAACATTTTAAGAAACTGCCAAACTGTTTTCCAAAGTGATTTTATCCTTTTACATTCTCACTAGCAATGCATGAGAGTTCTAGTTGCTCCACATCCTTGCCAACACTTGGGATGCTCAGTCTTTTTAATTTAAGTCATTCTAGTTGGTGTGTGATAGCATCTTATTATAGTTTTAATTTGTATTTCCATGACTAAAAAATAATGTTGCAAATCTTTTTGTGTGCTTATTTGCCATCAGAAACCCTGGTGGCGCAGTGGTTAAGACCTACAGCTGCTAACCAAAAGGTCGGCAGTTTGAATCCACCAGGTGCTCCTTGGAAACTCTATGGGGCAGTTCTACTCTGACCTACAGGGCTGCTATGAGTCGGAATCGACGCGATGGCAACGAGTTTGGTTTGGATTTTTATTTGCCATCAATGTATCTTTGGTGGTAAAATATGTTTAACTTATTTTGCCCACTTTAAAAATTAGGTTTTTGTCTTATTACTGAGTCAGAAAAATTCTTTACATATTTCAAATACAAGTAATTTCATTAGATGTTTTGTGAATATTTCTTTAAGCTTTCTGTGGCTTTTCATTTGTGACACTGAGAAGTTTTTTGTTTTGATGAAGTCCAAATTGTCAGTATTTTCTTCTACAGTTTAGGTTTTTTTGTGTTCTATTTCAGGTATCTTTGCCAAATCCTGGGTTGCTGAGATTTTTATAATTTAAGCTCTTACATTTAGGTTTCTGATCATTTAATTTCTATTGAAGGTATAATGTAAGAATCCAGGTTCAGTTTTTGCGTGTGGTTATCTAATCGTCGCAGCACCTCTGCTGAAGAGCAGATCCTTTCCCCACTGAATTACCCGGGTACCCTGGTTGAAAAATCAATTGATCGTGTATGTGTGGATCTATTTCTGGACTCTTCTATTCCATTGATCTCTATGTCTATCTTTATGTCAATCCACACTCTTTTCATTACAATAGCTTTATAATAAATTTTGAAATCAGGTAGTGTAAGTCCTCCTACTTTGTCTCTCTTTATCAGAATTGCTCTGACTAGTCTAGATTCTTTGCTCTCCATATAAATTTTAGAATCCATCTGTGAATTTCTATAAAATAAGCTGGGATTTTGAATGGGATTGCTTTGAATCTATGAATCAAAGCAACTGACATCTTAATAACATTGAGTCTTCTGATCCACAAACAAGATATATATTGAGTCTTCTGATCCACAAACGAGGTATACTTCTCCATTAATTTTGGGTAACTTTAATTTCTCTCACCAATTTATTGTGTTTTTTCAGCATACTGGTCTTTCACATGTTTTGTTAAATTTATCCTTTAAATAATTAGTATTTTTAATGCTATTACAAAAGGTATTTTTAAAAATTTCAATTTCTAACTATTCATTGCTAGTATATAGAAAGATAATTGATTTTTGTATATTGATGGTGTATCCTGAAACCCTGGTAAACTTACCTTTAGCTCTAGTAGCTTTAACTTTACCAGATATTACTAACAGAGTTATAAAAATTCTTACTCTATAGCCTAACCAACCCTTGATACTTCTGAGGTTGGTGATTTTTATTAAAAACCTTCCATAATTTCTAAGTGGATATATGAAACCACTTGTTCCCATTTTGCCTTTCTTCCCATGTGACATATAAATACCATAGTTCAAATACCTAAAGACGGCATTACTTTTATTTTGGGAGTTCTTAAAGAGACAGAGAGCGATTTCTGTAGCCCAAAGGGAATCAATTTCTCTGATAAGTCTGTTTTATACACATAATCGAGTCATATTAATGAAAGTTCAAATCAATATACAAATTTAATTTTCAATTCTTTTCACCGTAAATAAGCTCATATATCCTGTTTGTTTACTTCCCAAAGAAACAAGGAGACTATAATAAAAATTAAGGTAAATCTCTCAGCAGGATTCAATGAAAGACTAAGGTGATAAAATTTTACTGTCAGTTTCATGAAACTTATGCATACCCATCAAAGTCTGTGTGTAATGTGGTATACAGAAATCTCCAAATTCTCAGCAGCCCTTTCTCAACTTCCCTTTCTTTTAACCACTTCCCAAATGATTACGCAAGATAGAAAAGGAGAATTTTCTCTGAAAAATATAACCTAAAAAAAAAAAAACTTAACTAAAATATGAAAGGATTTAATTTTTTCCTGATTTGTAGTTGTTTTCTGCACAGATAAAAGGAAACAAATTTGTGTTTTATTTTAGGATATAAATGCAGTTGAAGACATGTCAAGTACTGAGGTCTTACCCCCTTTAATTCCTATGATGGTGCCTCGAAGGCCGACGGGAACTGAAAAGTTCTCTCTCACGTTGACAACACGGTCAAAGAGACGAAATTCTGCATCCCGATCGGGAATGACTCCGTGTTGCTGTTCTAAAGGCTGAAGAGAAGAAAGCTACGAATCCTAATTTGAAAAAGAAGTTTTTCTACTAATACATTAAGACCAATTTTTGTCCCTTCTACATTTTCAGAGTAAAAGTGACCGCTCCGAATTCTCTGATACGAAACTTACTCTGTACAGCAAATGGGGCTTCACTGTCACTCGTACCTTCTTATTGTTCTTCCTTTGCTGAGAAAATGAAAGAAAATTTTAAAGTATTTAAAAATATTAACTGATAAAACATTAAATTATTCAAGTACTTTTACATGTCTGAATTAGAAAAGTCAAAAGAAATGATCTATTTTACGAACATTTGAAGTTTCTGCACAAGCAGCCAAGAGGAATAAAATAAACATCTACAAGGTGCCTGTTGCCTACATTCTTCTTATACAGAAAATTTTGTTAAAGTAAAATTTTTGTTGAAGTATCACGCATAAAGAAAAATGCAAAATTATAAGTGTATGGCTTAATGAATCTTTATGTTGTTGTTAGGTCCTGTTGAGTCAGTTCTTACTCATAGTGACCCCAGGTACAACAGAACGGAACATTGCCCAATCCTGCACCATCCTCAATCATTGCTGTGTTTGAGCCCGTTGTTGCAGACACTGTGTCAATCCATCTCATTGAGGGTTGTCTTCTTAACTGCTGGACCCTCTACTTTACCAAGCATGATGTCCCTCTCCAGGGACTGGTCTCTCCTCATAACATGTCCAAAGTATGTGAGATGACATCTCGCCATCCTTGCTTCCAAGGAGCATTCTTTCAAGACAGGTTTGTTCGTTCTTCTGGCAGTCCGTGGTATATTCAGTATTCTTCACCAACACCACAATTGAAATGCATCAATTCTTCTTCGGTCTTTTTTATCCATTGTCCAGCTTTTACATGCATATAAGGTGACTGAAAATACTACAGTATGACAAACTGACAGACGAGTAGCGGAATGAATCTTCATAGAGCGAATGTGTTTATGTAACCACATCCAGGTTCAAGAAATGGAACATTACTAAGCACAACACAAGAACAACCTCCCCCACATCCTTTCCCAGTTACTACCCATCCCCAAAATAACCTTACTTCTAACACGAAAGATTGTTGTTGTTGCTGTTAGGTGCCACTGAGTCGGTTCCGACTCATGGCAACCCTATAGGACAGAGTAGAACTGCCCCTTAGGGACTGAGCTGCCAACCTTTCTGGTTAGCAGCCATAGCTCACCGTAGCTCTCAGCCACTGTGCCACACAAAGGATTAGATTTACCTTTTTGAACTTTATATAAATGCTATTGCGTTCAAGTGCTTTTACTCCAAAAAGAATACAATGGTCAACACGGATCTATATTAAAAAAAAAAACCATTGATCTATGACAATAATGTGGGGTTGTAGCTACTTAAAAAAATTAAACTGGCATTCATTCAACAAGTCCTTGCCTTCAGAGTCTATTGTGAAATTGGCTCTGAAGTCTGAGTCTTCTGATTACCTGAAAAATGCTAGAAGTAAACTGAAACTCAAAAGAAGAATTTTCTCCTATCTTTGCTACAGGGTTGCTAAGAGTCGAAATTGACTTGACAGCAATGGGTTTTGGTTTGTTTTTTTTTTTGCTGCTTTATAGGAATATAGTAATTTATATCCATTGCAATTCATAAAATAGTATTCAAATTAATTTTTTTAAAGTAAATTTTTATGTAATAACAAAAATGGCAAACGTTTACTTTAATGGCAGGCAACTCTAAGTGACATATCCAAACCAAAACTAAACCCACAGCTGTCAAGTCAATTCTGACTCATAGCAACCCTACAGGACAGAGTAGAAGTGCCCCGTAGAGTTTCCAAGGAGCGCCTGGTGGATTCGAACTGGCTACCTTTTGGTTAGCAGCCGTAGCACTTAACCACAGCACCACCAGGGTTTCCAAGTGACATATAGCTTATGTAAATGTGTACGAGTTACAGAGTTCATAAACTACAGAGGTCAGATGTACTTATACACTGCAAAATGTTCAAGCCTTTAAACAGTCATTTTCTTCTATTATACAGACATTTCATGTATTCTGTCAACAAACATTTACTAAGTTCCATTTACATGCCATTCACTGATCTAAGTGCCGGGCATAAAGCAGTGAACTGTTTTTTTATTCTACTTGAGGATAATAAAGTAAGAAAAAAAAAAGTATGCCATGTTTGAAAGTAAAAAGTGTGGCAAAAATAAAGCAGGTGAGAGGAACAGCAGTGATGACAGACTGCAATTTTAAATAGGGTAAACACTGAAGCCATTACAGACAAGGTGTTCCCAGCCTACAACTGGTGCCCACTGACAACAGCAAGAAGAAATAACTGACAATATGAGAGGAGATTTAAAGTGTGTGTGTGTGTGTGTGTGTGTGTGTGTGTGTGTGTGTGTGTGTGTGTAAACCAAACAAAAACTGACACAAGAACTGTGCCCGGGATATTGTATACAAAAAAACAACTCATACACTAGTACACCCCTAGGCATTATTATACTATAAAACAAAACAAACAAACCCAGTGCCGTCGAGTCAATTCTGACTCATAGCGACCCTATAGGACAGAGTACAACTGCCCCATAGAGTTTCCAAGGAGCGCCTGGTGGATTCAAACTGCCAACCTTTTGGTTAGCAGCCGTAGCACTTAACCACTACGCCACCAGGGTTTCCGACACTATACACTATATTACACTATTTAAAAAAAAAAAAAAAAAACCTCACTAGAAAATTGAATCACCTGGGGAACTTTCACAACAGGCTCAACCAACAGTTACTGAATGATAAGTTCTAGGCTCTGGCTACTCAAAATATGGCCACCTGAGAACTTGTTAGAAATGCTGAATCTTAAGCCCCACCTTAGGCCTACTGAATCAGAACCTGTATTTTAACAAGTTCCACTGGTGATTCCTTTGCACATTAAAGCTTGAAAAGCACTGTCTTTTTTAAACAGCTCTACCAGTAATCCTGACAATTAGGTGAATTTGGTAACCACTGTCCAATAAGAAAGTTACTGATACTTTTAATGATGACCCTGCATTATAATGAAAGTGCTTAAATTATGCTCATTTTTTTAAAGTATTTTCTCCTTTTATTACCCTAATAACATTACTAAAGGAAAAAATCGGTTATAAATTATAAGTAAAGAAAAATCACTTATAGTTGCAGCTTCTTGATACATTAAGAAGTCAAAAAAAATTCCTGTCTTATCTATATGTACACAGAATTTTAAAAATGTTATCATCTAAATAACAGATTATAACTTTATACAGGATGCTTAACATCCATGATATGTTCTGTGAAATAGGGCGTTACGAGATTTAGACGTGCAAACAACATATTACATACTTAGCAAAGCTACACGGGATACTGCCAGGACAATTACTTCACATAAGAGACATTAGATACATGTGTTGCACGCAAGAAGCTGTTGTACCCACTACGTTCCGTTCTCTGTTCAGGATTTCTGAACTCTATTATAACCTTATGGGACCACAGATGTATATGCAGTTGGACGTGTTGCTCAGATGTTACGTGGCGTGTGACTGTATATATATCTTCTGTTTATAAAGGAAGGAAAAAAATGTGTGAAGCATTTTAGAAAGCTCTGCTTCCAAATGGGTTAAAATAAAATGTAGGGGCTTAAAGTTATATATACTTTTGTTAACTGAAAAATTCACTTCAATAGTATTGCTGGAAAAATAGATTTTACTTTACATTGAAAAACAAACAAAAAGAAACACAATCTTTCTACCCTTAGCTGATTATCAATGACCTTTCCAAAATCAAACTATAGCCTCTGACCCTTCTTTCAGAAAGAGAAAAAGCATTATCTAGTGGTAATTTTTCAGACTGTACTCACAACTCTTGAGGATGTGATGAGAGAATTCAAACAACAGGTAAGCATTATTTAAAAAAGAAAAAAAGTTGTCAACTCTGACTCATCGTGATCCCATGTGTGTCAGAGTGGAACTGTCCTCCATAGGGTTTTCAATGGCTGATTTTCAGAAGTAGATTGCCAGTACTTCCTTCCAACGCACCAAACTGCAACAGTTTGGTCAGCAGCCAAGCACGTTAACTGTCTGCACCACCCTAAGATTCCAAGCATTACTGTTGTTGTGTGCTGTCGAGCTGACTCCAACTTATAAAACCCATTGCCATTGATTCCGACTCATAGCGACACTACAGCGCAGAGTAGAACCGCCCCATAGGGTTTCCAAGGAGCAGCTGGTGGATTTGAACTGCTGACCTTTTGATTAGCAGCTGAGCTCTTAACCACTGCACCACCATAGATAAAATAGGTATATCTACTACAGAAGTTCATTGCTTTTAAAAACAAAAGCCTTATAAAATGGAAGAGATTAAGTGAGATTTAATAAATACTAATAGAATGAGTTCAAAAGTGCAAAAGTACAATTTAGAATTCTGTAAAAGTCAAAACAATTTTTTATGTTTATAAAAAGATGAACTGTACCTTTAAAAGACTTGGAATAGGAAGGATAAGAGATGACCCTCATTTTTCATTTGCCCACTTTCTATCACAAGATATTAATTCTTAAAATTAGAAACACAACGAGGACATAAAATTTAAATGCTATGCCTTCATATAGTTCAATGCATTTATATTCATCCAAAATCTTCAGAATGAGTTATTAATAGCTATTACAAATTGTTGGAACTTTTTTTTAAATTTTAAGATTATTTGACATTAATTGGAATCAGAGTCTGTTTTATTTGGTTAAAAGAGAAATGCTTATTTGTAGAATAATATTCACATTAATTTCAAATATCATCAATAATCTTAGTTACCGAAAGCTATTTTTTTTTTTTTTATTACCTTGCACTTTTCGACTTCCTCCTCGATTTTCTCCACAATAGCTGCATCCAGAATTTGTAAATCACAAGAAGAACGAGACAAAGTACTGACAGGATGTCCCTTGAGCCAAGTAATAATTTCTTGAACTTTCTCAGCACTACATTAAAAACAGTAACAAAAGCTTTTTACTTTCTGAGGAATTATACTAAAGGGCCAATATAAACTTTCTGAGGGCTATGAATTATAAGAGATGTCAAATTATATAATTAATGGTTAATCACTAAGCTTAACTGCTACTATTCATAAATCTAATATAAATATGAAAATGTTACCTCTAGTAATAAAAAGAAATCACAAGTTATTTTTTAAAAAGTTACTGATATAATAAATGAAATGAAAGATTCTATTAAGATTTTAAAGCAAAACCAAAACAAACAAAAAAAATAGTAACATAAGAAAATCTTGGTAAAAGAGCTACGTCTTTCACTGAAAGCAGAAGCTTGAACCATGAGGCAATAAACACCGTTAATTTTGCTTACCCATTCTCATTTTCTCCTGGCCAAATGTCATCTTCATAGAACACATCCTCTTGGCTATTTTTGGCTATATAACTAAATAGTTCTGGAGCTCTAGCCAAAAAAAAAAAAGAAACAAAAATGCTGCTTTAAAAAAAAAAAATACAAAGCTAACTTCACATAAAGTTCTTCTCAGATAATCTCTGCTCCTAAGTGGACATGCAACGTGTATTCAAGATTCTTATACAGAGAGTATTAATAAGGGAGAGAGACCGAAAGACTATTCACCGACCCTCAAAACACTCTCCATGGCTGAGGGAGAAACGGTTTTATAACTAGCTTCAATTACTGACTTCCTGTTTGATCATAATGATGAGTGTTAAATGGACAAAAATCGTATCTACAGGTTCACTTCCTAATTTTCACAACAAAGTTGGCATACTCCACAATATGGCGAACTGAAATACATTATAAATTTCTTCTGGTATCCCTTAAAACTCTGCTTCTTCCTGAATAGCGCAGGGTTTTTAGGAACCCATAGCTGGCTGAACACCTTTGCTTATCTTTGCTCTCTCCCCAACCCATTAAAATGATAATAAAGTATAAAAAAGGGCATAAACCTAGAAAGACCCATGAAAAGAGAAACAGAGAATGTGACAGCATAGATGATAAACAAAATGCGGTATATACATGCAACGGAATACTACTCAGCCATAAAGAAAAACGAAGTCTTGATGCATGCCATTAAGTGGATAAACCTTGAATAACATCATGCTGAGCAAAGTAAGTCGCAAAAAGGCAAATACTATATGATCTCACTTCTATGAAATAAGCAAATATATAGAAACAAACGATTATTAGTGGCTACCAGGGGTAGTAGAGAGGAGCAAGTAGGGAATTTCTGCCTAGGGGGTACTGAGTTTATGTTAAATGTGGAAGAATGACTTGGAAAAGGATATCAAGAATTGATGCACATCCCACTTTGGTGAGTGGCATCTGGTGCCTTAAAAGCTAGCAAGCAGCCATCTAAGACACATCAATTGATCCCAACCCACTTGGAGCAAAGGAGAATGAAGAACACCAAAGACACAAGGTAAATATTAGCTCAAGAGACAAAAGGGCCACACAAATCAGAGACTCCATCTGCCTGAGACCAGAACAACAAGATAGTGCCCGGTTACCACCAATGACTGCCCTGAGAAGGAACACAACAGACAGTCCCTGGTGGAGAAGGAGAGAAGTGTGAAGCAGACGTCAAATTCATGTGAAAAGACCAGACTTAATGGTCTGACTGAGACTGGAGGAACCCTTGAAGCCATGGCTTCTGGATGCTCTGTTAACTCAGAACTAAAACCATTCCTGAAGCCCACTCCTCAGACAAAGATTACACTGGACTATAAAACAAAGCAATACTTGTGAAGAAGGTGCTTTATAGTTCAAGCAGATACAAGAGACCAAATGGCTGGCTCCTGTGCGGAGGCAGGATGAAAAGGCAGGAAGGGACAGGAGTTGGCTGGATGGACACAGGAAACCCGGAATGGAAAGGGTAGTATGCTGTCACATTGCAAGGATTGCAATTACTGTCACATAGAAATATGTGTATAAATTTTTATATGAGAAATTAACTTGAGCTGTGAACTTTCACCTAAAGCACAATAAGAAAAAAAAAAAGAATTGATGCACAACTTGAAGAATGTAATCAATGTCACTGAAATGTACATGTAGAAAGTGATGAGAGGGCATGTATTTTGTTATGTGTATTTTCACCACAATAAATTAAAAAACAACAAAATGCTTTAAAAAAGGAATAGTCATAGCAGAAGAATTATAAGAAAATTGAAGAAATCTTGCACAGATCATGGGTAGTCCCCAACTTATGATGTATTCGAGTTATGATGAATTGCACTTAGGACCATAGTTTTTTTTTTTGTACATCTTATCGGTAGTGATGTGTACCACATACAATGCTGCATTGCGTAATTTGCTTACGTTATCATTCTCAGACCAGTCCCCAAAGACAAATAACAATTAGATTTACAAAGATACTGATAATAAAAAGCAATAATAATGAAAACAAAACAAAAAAGAGGTATTTGACTTACATCAGAACCGACTAACGACAGAGTAATCAGAACAGAACCCCATTGTAAGTTGGGGATGACGTGTAGAACAGAATTATGTAACAATTTAGAAAATGGATGAGAAAAAATAAGAATATTGGAGGGATCAAACCAACTTTCTAACCAGTAAGAATCTCAGAAAGACAGAACAGAGAAAATGGTGACGAAAAAATTACCAAAGAGATTCTCAGAATGGAAGGGCATTAATTTCAAGACTGAAAGAGCTGAACAGTAAAAGGAAGGAAAAAAGATCCATACCAAGGCACACATTATCACATTTCTAAAGAGCAATGGTAAAAGGAAGACTCTAAAAAGATTTCAGAAAATGAAAACAGATCACATTCAGAGTCAGAATCAGAATGGGACAGGACTTCTCAACAGCAATAATGGAAGTAAGACAAGAACGGAACAATGCTTTCAAAATTCGGAGGGGAACTAATTCATAACATATAGGGTTCTATATCCAGTCATGGAAACGCTGGTGGCGTAGCGATTAAGTGCTACGCTGCTAGCCAAAAGGTCAGCAGTTTGAATCCGCTAGGCGCTCTTTGGAAACTCTATCGGGCAGTTCTACTCTGTCCAATACAGTCACTATGAGTTGGAATCGACTTGACGGCAGTGGGTTTTAGGATATCCAGTCAAGCTATCAACCAACTACAGCCGGAGGATAAAGACATTTCCAGGCATGCAGACTTTTTCAGGAAGCTACTGGAGTAAATATGGAGACACAACCCAGAAAGAGTAAGGCACAGGAGCCAGGAAGTACAGGAATCTTACATAGGAGAATGGTGGTGAGAATTCACAGGAGGATAGCAAAGGGAAACACCACAAGTGCGAGCTATGCAACAGGCCGAGACAGCAATCGGTTCGATTTGAAGCAGGAGACTAGGTTTAAAGAAGTCTCCAGGAAGAAAAATGCAACTGAGAGACCATCTGTTCTGTTTGACAGTACAGAGTTTTCAAGTGATGGCACAGAGTTTAGAGCTGAATTAGTTTCGGAAACATATATAATTAAACAATTAAAAAAAAAATAAGGCAGGAAAAACAAAAATGCATACAAGGAAGTAAACATAATCACAATATACTATGAGGTTCAGCTGTGAACAACCGTCTTATTAACATAATTAAGCAAACCTTAAATATGGATTTAAACAAAAATTGTGATAAAACTATAGTGAGAGAAGGAGGGGAGAGGGGAAATATGTATGTATGTATGTGCAGTGGGGATAGTGGACGGGGAGTATAGTAGAAGAGAGCTAATAAAATTTCTTCTTCAGTGGTAGAAAATCAAGGGTATGTTGAGCTGAAAGTGCAGAAAAAGTAAAATAAATACAATCTTTTAGAGAAATATGAAAGTGAACAGAACAAAGTTGCATACTTCAGACTGTACTATGGGATCCACATGCATGAAAAGGTTAGAAACCAAGGGCATAACAGAAAAAACATTCAACTGTGAATCAGAAATAAAAATATTTCCTGAAAATCTTTGCCACCAAGTAACTCAATTTACTTTGGTCCTTAGTTTTCTCATTTTGTAATGAGGAATTGAGATTTGTTGACTTCTCAGACCATTTCAGCAATAAAAATCAATAATTCTAAAAAAAGTAACTTTCTGTTCAGCTGGGACTGAAAACTCAGAAAAATCCACTATGCCAAGAGCTGCTTTGTTTATCCACATCAGTCCTCTTATTTCTGACACAGAAATGCAGAACACTGAATAATTTCTAACAGCAAGTTAAGGAAATTTTTAATTAAAAGGTGGCCAATTCTCATCATTCTTTTTCTTTTTAAATAATAACAGGAGTACAGTTATTTTCTACTCTATTTTAACTAATGGCTGTGACTTTGGCTCCGTAACACAAAATTAAGTTTATGAATGACATGCCATCTTTTACTAGAGAAAACATTTTCTTCCTGAAAGTGGTATCAGCAAGGCAAAATAAAGTTATTACACCCCTAAGTTTATGCATACGTAACAGGATCTTTTTGGAGCCCTGGTGGCGCAGTGGGTAAGAGTTCAGCAACTAAGCAAGGGTTCGGCAGTTCAAATCCACCAGCCGCTCCTTGGAAATCCTCTGGGGCAGTTCTGCTCTGTCCTACAGGGTCACTATGAGTCAGAATCAGTTCAACAGCAATGGGTTTGGTTTCTGGTTTGGGTTAATAAGGTCTTTCTTGGCACTTACCTCTCTAAGTACTCCGCAAGAAGCTGCTCTGCTGCAGATGAATACATCCACTCACTTCCAACTTTCTTGGTATATCCAGGTACCTCCTCATTTTTCTTGTTGAATTTGAGATTCAAACCCACATTTGCTTTATGGTCTCCATGAGGGCTGAATTTAAACCACACATACACACAGAAGAGTTTTAAAATTTTTTCAAGGAGTAAAATGTTTTGCTTTTAATCCTTAGAAAAGCTCGGTTTTGACTGTGGTTCTATATTTTAGATGTTATGTATCTATAAAGTAGCAGTAATTGAAAAACTAGAGGAAAAGCTTCAAAACCCAAGTTAACAATGCAAATAGATAAATTATTTATGTAACTAGAGAGGAAAATAAAATACCAAAATGCAGGGAAATACATTATTGAGGTTCACACACATCCTCTGATACCTTTTTTCAAGGTTCATTTTGTTAGCTGTTAAAAAGACCTTTTTTCCAACCATCTAAAACATTTGTCATTCAGATGAAAGATCACCATCAGAGAAATTTATGCACAATTTTAAAAGGAAATTCAGAGCAATTAAAAAAAAATGAATGCTGAAATATTAACCATTTTATCTGTATCATTTAATTTTTCTGCCACTTTAAGTAAATTTCTCCAGTGTAAACTTACTTTCTCCTAGATCCTCTTCCAATAAAAATACTTCCTGTAAACCTTGAAACAAGGTATCCACTCACTCCAAGGCGACTGGCCAACACATATCCTGGGTTGTACTTTACAGAATATTTCTTTAAATATAAAAACAAAAAGGTCAATTATGGAAACGTGAAGTCATTAAATGTTACTTCTTTACCTTTAAAATGTGGAGATAATCAATACATCACTAACCACTGGACTGTGGCAATGTAAGGATTCTCAAAAGTAAGTGATCCACTTCCCTTTCTTTTTAAAAGGGTCTGTATGCAGAAATTTTCTGCTCTTCTCTCTCTTTCCTTAAAGAACAGAATTCCCAAGGATGGATAAAAGGGGGAGGAAATATGCATTTATGAAACTGTCTCAAGAAATTAACTCTACTGCAAGTACTACATGGCAAACTTGACAGGCAAGAGTATTTTTTTTTTTAAACTAATTTTCATATTCTAAGCAGAGCCTAACAAAGTACCTGGCACAAGATGAGGCTTTGCTACTTATTGCGCTTAATTAAAACAAAACTATGTCATCAAAGTAGTTGCTACTGAGGGAAATTAAGAGTTCTTTATATCTGGACATAAGTAATATTTATTTCCTCTAATACTTACTATCATATGAAAATAACATGTATGAATAGGCTTGTAATTAATATTGTGAAATGTAAAAAATTTGTGTACTTAAGGGAAGAGACCATGATAGTCAATTAAAAAAAAAAAAAAAAGTATCAGACTATATCCGTTTTAACCAGAAAGCAAATTAAAGTCTCATAAATCCAGTACCAACTAGAGCGAGCTACCACCTGCCGTACAGAACAAGAATTCACACTTATTTGATACGGATATAAGGAAATTTTATCACCAACAAATACCAAATTTCCAGAAGTTGGTAAGGAATTAAATCAGCTACTATTATTTTTTATAATAATCATGTCTATAATGACCTCCAAAATAGTCTTTTTTTTTTTGGTGGCCTAGAATATGAAGTCACTATTAAAATACAAGAATATATTAGCAAAGAACACAAAACAGTTTTCTCATCAAGAACATCATTAGATTTAGAAATAAAATAGATGAACAAAGTATGCTTTAGTAGTTCTCAATCACAGGCAGTATCCTCTTTCTAATAAGCATTTGGAAATGTCTAGGGGCACATTCAGCTACAGTAACTGGCATGGGCTGCTAGTCCTTAGTGTCTAGGGGCCAAGGATGCCAACTGTCCTGCCATATGCATACTATTGAATACATAATTGTCCTGCCCAAAATACAAAGAGAACTCCTTTTGAGAAATGCTGGGTTATAATTAAAAACTAATTCAAATAATGAAAAATATTCTGGAAAATGTAAAACAAATATCTTACAACGTTGAGACAGAGAAAGAGGCCTTGAGTAAAAGTTAAAGAAGATACGTAAAGGGCAAGAAAGGATACTGGAGAAGACATGCCAATCCACACTGTTTGCTAGAGTGGGCAAACTCTTCTACATCTAGAAAAAGCCAGGGCTGAAGAAGTGCAAGCTCTTCTACCTTCACTGACTCCCAGAACAAAGCTCTAGCTTCTTTGTCTACTGGTCCACTCTCCCAGTTTCCTGACTGTGCTTTCTGAATTCTTTCTCTAGGAGACCTGACGGTAAGATTTTAGGAGTTCCTCTGCCTTCCATAAAATTTCTTCATGAGTGTACTGATGCTTAATGCCTTGAACTCATTTCACAGGATATAAAACTTTAGATTTTATCATGGTTGTTGTTAGGTGCTATCGGGTCGGTTCTGACTCATAGCAACCCTATGTACAACAGAACAAAACACTGCCCAGTCCTGAGCCATCCTCGCAATCGTTGTTATGCTTAAGCTCATTCTTGCCGCCACGTGTCAATCCACCTCATCAAGGGTCTTCCTCTTTTTCTTGGACCCTCTACTTTACCAAGCATGATGTCCTTCTCCAGGGACCGATCCCTCCTGAGAACATGTCCAAAGCATGTGAGATGATGTCTCACCATTCGAGATTTTATCATTAGTAGAAATAAAAGCTTAAGTAGCAATAGCTGGTTGATTGTGAATTAATCTCAGTCAACTTAATCAACCAAAAAAAACAAATGACTAATAGCGAACCTGCCCCCTATTTTAAGAGGGAAAAACAAAAAGAGGCCAGGCAATACTTTGGAGAAAAAGGTCCATAAAAAAAAGACCCTGTGGACTTAAATGTAGCCTCCCAATTTTCTCTAGGGTTGATATCATTCATTTTTGGCTGGGTAGAGACAAACATCCTTTGCAGGAAGGCCATTTGTCTCTTCTAACTAAAAATAAAGGCATCTGTGCTTGGATTAATTGTTAGGAGGTTGAAAAAACGTTAACTCTATTCCCAGAAGTTATGTTAATCAGTATACTTCTTATAAGCTTGAAGCAAAGCCCCAAAAACCAAACTTGCTGTTGTCCAGTTGATTCCGACTCAGAGGACCCTATACAACAGAGGAGAACTGCCCCATAGGGTTTCCAAGGAGTAGCTGGGGGATTTGAACTACCAACTTCTTGGTTAGCAGCGAAACGCTTAACCACTGCACCGCCAGGCTGTGTAAGCTTGAACAGAATCTGCCATATAACCATTATGGATTAATAATGGGATTTCAGTGATTTTGTTTAACCCCAAAGATCTACATGGAGATTTGGGCACAGATTCCACAATTATCTTTAAACAACACTAGATGCAACTGTGAGCAAATCTAATCAGCATTAAATATCTGAAATAAATTCAACGGAGATGGCAAAATATCCTTCTAACATTTTAAAAATTTATCGATTCTACTTAATAAATGAAACAATATGAACTGCTGTACTCACATGCTGGTTCTGAATTAAAGCATCAAGATTGGGCTCACACGGAATGCTGAAAACCACACGAATCCTACCTTCTGTAATCACATCGCGTGAATCTTGAACCTTGGGGGGAGAGAGAGAGAGAAAGCATGTTTTAGTCTCCTGTACTACGTTTTATTTATTTTTCTTTTTATCTGAACAGTGTTTATTATTTCTGAAATACAATGAGAATAAAGTCGGACAGTGGGAATTCTCTTGACATTTGTTAGTGGATGTGATAATATTGTACATTTGAGTCACTGCACCCTTGCTTTTTTTGTTTGTTTTTTTACCCTTGCTTTAATACCTGCTCATTTTTTTAATT
The DNA here is from genome assembly GCF_024166365.1 of Elephas maximus indicus. Lineage (NCBI taxonomy): Eukaryota > Metazoa > Chordata > Mammalia > Proboscidea > Elephantidae > Elephas > Elephas maximus. The sequence continues at coordinate 17,386,773 of NC_064841.1, read as the reverse complement.
CATTTTTTATTTGCAAATAATTTCAAACTAATGGAAGTTGCAAAAACAAAAACAGCAGAAGGAGCACGTGAACATATATCCTGATTCACCTATTAACATATTACCCTATTCGCTTCACCATTTGCACTCTGTGTGTAATTACACGAACAATCTTTTTCTGAACCATTTGAGGGTGTATTACACACATCAAGTCCCTTACCCCTAAATATTTTAGTGTATATTTCCTCACAAGAAGGACACTCTGTGACATAACCACAGTATAGTTATTATACAAACTTACCCGATAGAATACTTTCATTTCATCTATATCCCAATTTTGTCAGCTGATGTAGTAATGTCCTTCCTTCACAGAACTCCTTTCTCCCTCCAGTATAGGATCCAATCTAGGATCAGGTATTGCATTTAGAGGTCACATCTTTTTAGCCTCCTTTATTCTGGATTACATCCACAGCCTTTCCTTGTCTTTTATGACAATGACATTTTGAAGAACACAATTCACCCCTCTTTTTAAAAAAGGTTCCTATTTTGTGTTTGTCTGATGCTTCCTCATGATTAGATTAAGGTTATACAGTCTCATCCAGAATACTGCATAGGTCATGTGGTGTCCTCCTTGAAGTATCACATCTGGAGGTACACGATGTCCATCTGTCCCTCACTGTGATATTAACTTTCATCATACAGTCAAGATATTTCTCAATTTCTTCATGGTAAGTATTTTTTTTTCCTCGCCCCAACTAATAAACGGCCTAAGGGGAGACACTTTCCAACACTGCAAATATTCTGCTCCTAGTCAAAAATTCCCACTAGATTTAGTTTCCACTGATTCTTGCCTGATTCAATCTTTACCATAGATTGGCTATAAAATAATGGTTTTCCAACTCTAGTATTCTCTCCACACTTACCCTCCACATGTTACTGTAAGCAACATTCCTTCCTTTCCCTATTTATTGTCACTATGGAATCATGAATTCTTACCCCCCACCAATGGTTCATAATTCATTAATCCCATTAATCCATTACTGTTGAGTCGATTGCAACTCATAGCGACCCTACAGGACAGAGTAAAACTGCCCCATAGGGTTTACTAGGCTGTAATCTAGTAAACCACATCTTTCTCCCACAAAGTGGCTGATGGGCTCGAACCACCAACCTTTTGGTTAGCAGCCGAGTGCTTAACCACTGCGCCACCAGATCTCCTTATAATTCATTAGTGTACTTCATTATTTTGGTGCCTGAACTGTCCCTTCAACCTGGTTCCTGTGTTTAGGTGACAGGCCCATCATTAGTTTGAGCACTTCCTTACTTCCTGGTATAACAAGAGGCTCCAGGCTCATCTTGTAGCTACTCTGCCCCAGCCCTGGAGTGAGCCATTTCTCTGAGAAGCCCTGGTTACTTTTAGTGGGCAATGGTATTAGAGGTCAAGATCTGGGTGTTACATGTGTTCGTTGCTACTGAGGTGTCTTTGTTTCTTAGCCCTTTGAGCAAACAACATTAGGTTACGTATGTATGTACAGATACATGTGCATACATACACATACAAATATACATATTATATACATGTGTCTACATAAATGCATATACACACATATATACATATTTTCGCCATCATGAGTTCACATTAGTACCCTTGATTCTAATCCAACCCCACAGGTTCCTTCTTGCTTTCTTCCATTATGTATTTACATATACCTTATTCCATGTGAGAATTGGGGCTCCACCAAACAACAACACATTTACTAAATCATTCAGTCCTATAATACACCTAAAATAGTTTCAGAATTGCTTCATCCATACCACCACAATAAGCAAATTTCTGGGAAAAAAAATCAGGATTTAAATTCTTTATACCCTACCCTCAACTCCAACCTGCTTAAGACTGAAGGTATATAGTCAAATACTGTGTTCACAAATTACAAGGATAAATTTTTCTTATTTCTCCTTTGAGTACTGTATTTTATTTTACAACTAAATGAAGAGAAGTTAAATAATTGTATCAACTTGAAACCAGAAATAAATTTAATTAGTAACAATAACTGAAACTAACTTCTCCAGTGCAGCCATAGTAGGGGGTTCCCAGCATAAAGACCACACTTCTAGGCGGAAACAAGTCATCCAATGTTTTGATATTGGAGAAACGGGAGTCGAAAGCTCGGATGTCCTACGTAAAATAAAATATAAAAGTAAATCACCACAATCGAAATTTCTACAGATTGCACATCATGTTTTTCTTATGCGATTACGACTATGCTGACTGCAAATGTCAAGCCTGCAGGTTTTCTACGGAATAGTCGCAGATAAAATTTATTAACTACTGCGCATGCATCAGGCACTGTACTGTTCTAGGCATTTTGTATTATTTATTTGAAATATAATTCTCAAGACAACCCTCTGTGGCAGAGACCACTATTAGCCCTACTGTACAGATGAGGAAATTAGGGCACAGGAAGGGGTGAACCTTACCCAGGGTCACACAGCTAAGAAGCCAACTCGGCAGTCTATGCTCTTGATTTCTACATTATACAGTACTCCCCAAATTACAGGATCACCACACGCTCTAAAAAATTTTTTGTCCCCTTACTATGTCTACGATTAGAAACAAACTATTTTTGTTTTACTTAATGCGAACTATTTTTGGTGAATAAAAATCTGAAAATTCAAGTGTGTAAGCTAATGCTAGAATTTTTTTCCCCAAGATTAAGTCCTTTAAAAAAAAAAAAAGATGAGCTCCTTAGCCCTATACACAGTGAGTGTCTGAGCGTGTAATACTCCTCACAAAGTCTTACAGTAAATTGCAAATTATGTTCCGTTATAATCTCTATCATACATTGCTAAATTAGTCTACGTATAAATATTAACGTCTTTTCTTTACACAATGTGCCACAGTGTACATCCAGATGGAAGTGAGACCTGATGGACACTTACTTTAACAATAGTTTGATAAACAAAAGGAAGAACTTGTTTTGACCACTGTTTCTCTAGTCGAACTTCACCATTTTGATTTATTTGATATTTACGACCTGTGAGTAACTGAGCGTATATAACTGCAGAGGTTTCATTTATTATTATTCCTTTTCTTCTCAGGTAACTAAGAGAAAGAATAACAAAGAAATACACATGTATCCATGAGTGTGACAGGTATTCTGGAAATAGAACTTAGTCATCACCCAAACGGGTTTCTTCCAATTCATCATCAAACACTTAAACAAACGTTAAATAGTGCAGTAAGGATTAATATGCTGTCAGTTCTTAGTACCCAACTTAAGATTTTGTGTGTTACTTGTTTAACTCTGTGGCTACCTTTCCCAGTGTCTGTGTGATGATAAAATGAGAACTCACACCCACAACGATAGGTGTAATAAAAATAAAAAATGGAAAATAACAAGTGTTAATGAGGATGTAGAAAAACTGGAACTCTCTTGTACTGCTGGCGGGAGTGTAAAATGGTGCAGCTCCAGTGAAAAACAGTTTGATGGTTCCTTAAAAAGTTAAACAGAATTACCATGTCTTGGCAATTCCACTCCTAGGTATACACCCAAAAGAACTGAAAGCAGGGACTCAAACATGTACTTGTACATGTTCACACCATCACTATTCACAACAACCAAAAGGTAGAAACAACCCAAATATCTGTAAAAATGGTATGACAAGTTCTGACCTCCTCTCATTTCACAAGGGGGAAGGAGAATCAACATCAACAGCCCGAGGCTGATTCTTAGGAGGTTTCCAACCTTTTTACCAATTCTGACACCAGCCGTCCCTCCAATGGCATTCTACACTTCTCTGCTAGGTTTGATCATTCATTGCAATGGCCACACAGAACTTAAAGACCATACAGTTATGGGGTTTATTAGGTTACAATTCAGGATCAAGAATGACTCAGGATGTAGTTCTTTGATCAGGGCAGCCTCTTCTCAGCTGTGCCCACAGGCAGGCCTCTCTCTGGCCCTTGGCCTCTCGGTTCTTTGACCCAGCCTCTGCCCTGCTGGGGCAAGTGTTACAAAGCTCTTTAGCTCTGCCAATAAGTGCCCGGGGGTACCCCACTCTACCAGTAAGCCTCCTGCCTGAAGGTACTCAGTTGTCCTGCTCTGTGGGGCAGCATGTCCACTGTAACTGCCTTGCCCTGTGGACCGGGAAACCCACGTGCCATCTCACACCAGTCTCCTGCTTCTACCGCCGTCATTTCTCTGCCGCTACTTCTTGCCATCTTGTGCCTTCTCAGGTGTTACAGCTCTCTGTCTCCAAAGTCTATGAGGTTCTCAGAGCAGGGACCATACGTACAAAGGGCATGCTCCACTCCTGTCTCTTCTACTTGACGGTAGTGAGGTTCCCCCTTTTCCGCCTCTGCGGTAACTCATTTTAAGCCCAGCAAGATGGCAAAACTGACCAATCTCCTCGTTAGGGTTTCATACATCTTATTTGCATTATTAGAAAGCTGTCCAATCCCCTTGGTGGGCCACAAGCATCTTATTTGTATAGCCCCACCCAGTCATTTGGTGGGAGTTAAAAGACCATGGTCAGAAAGATCAGATAAAAGATTTCACTGCACCACAGTATCCATTAACTTATTTAATTGATATACGAAATGTGGTATATCCATAAAATGGAATATTATTTGGTTATAAAAAGTACTGAAGTACTGATACATGATATAGCATGGACAAACCTTGGCATATTTTTTAGTTATTGGTGGTGTTTTTACAGAATTGTATTTGTCATATCCTTTACCAAAAAACATCATTTTCTCTTGTGTACTTCTTAATGACATCATTTACCATGGTCGAGCTGTGTGCGCTTCACCCACATTTGATGCTACCTTTCCCATCACCAAAAATAACAAGTGTCTACTATCTCCAGAGTGCTTCCCTTGCTAACTACCAACAAGCACTGGTCTCTGTATGTATGTATATATATACTTGTTTTCTTATAAAAGTGTGGTCATACAATACTTGTCCTTTTGTGACTGACTTATTTCACTCAGCATAATGTCTTCCAGACTCATCCACATTATGTTTTGAGGACTTATTATTTCTGATGGCTGCACAGTATTCCATCATATGTATGTACCACATTTTGTTTATCCATTCATCTGTTGTGTTCCATCCAGCACTTAGGCTGTTTCTGTCCATCCTGCTGTTTTGATTGTTCTCTTTGACCTTTGCTGCCATCGTAGAAACCCAACCAGACTGGAAAGATTAGGTAGTATAAGGGGTCAAGGTCTCTCTATTCCCTTCGCGTTAAACCTTTTGAATAAGTGGTCTATTCCTACTGTGTTTCCCTTTCTTTAACTCGCAGTCATTTCCCCACTCACTCTAGTCGGGCTTTCAGTCCCATCATTCAATCAAAATAGCTTTTGCTTAACCTCTTCATGTCTGACATGGCCATTGCCTTTTTCTTGAAACACTTTCTTTCTCTGATGTACATCATGTAGCTCTCTCCTGACTGCTCTCCTTCCTCTCAGGTTTTTTCCTTTTCCTTTGTTGACTCATCGTTCTCAGTTAGGCTCCCTCTTGTTTTCTTCACCTTAGTCGCAGAGGCCATCATCTGGTCCTTACACATGCTGCTTTTCCTCCTGCCACAGGGACTTGTACGTGCCTCTTCCCTCATCCGGAAACATGCTCCTTTTTCACTATTTGCCTAATGTCTACTTCACGCTCAGATCTCAGGTGAATCAGCACTAACTCGGGAAACTTTTTCCTGACTAAGGTAAATTCTTCCCTGCTGCTGCTGTCGTCAGCTGCCATTGAGTCAGTCCGCAACTCAAACGATCCACAGGGTTTTTATGGCACCTGGTGGCGTAGTGGTTAAGAGCTATGGCTGCTAACCAAAAGGGCGGCAGTTCGAATCCACCAGGCGCTCCTTGGAAACCCTATGGGGCAGTTCTACTCTGTGCTATAGGGTCACTATGAGTCGGAATCAACCTGACGGCACTGGGTTTTTCTTTCTGGGGGGATTTTTATTGGCTAATTTTCAGAAGTATATTGCCAGGGCTCATTTCTTAGTCCATCTTAACACAGGAGCTCCACTAAAACCGGTTCAGCCTCAGAGCAACACGCGAGCCCCCACTGACATGGGAGTGGTGGCTGCGCCTGAGGTTCACTTCCCCTATGGGAGGCAAGAATTCTAGCACTGAACCACCACTGCTCTCAAATTCCTCCCTGGCTAGGTCTCAGAGCACCACCCCTTCAGAGCAGTTATCATAGCTGCAGTTTGATCATACACTCATATAAGATGTTAATATCTATCTCCCATCTACCAGCTATAAGCTTCATAAGGGTAGGAATTGTGTATTTTTTTAAATTTATTATGGCATCTACAGTGCTTACTATTGTGCCTAGCTGGTAATCAATAAATAATTGATGAATATATGAACAAATGACTAAAAAAATGCTTCTATTTTTTCTTTTTTAATTAAGAGTCTTGACTAAAACAATTTCAATTCATTCAAATAAACAAGTATTTACTAAGTGCTGTGACACTAGGCAATGAACGAGAAAATAGTGGTGACAAAAATAGATGTGTTCCCTGCCTTCAGGGAGCATACTATATAAGGAGAGAGCTATTAAAGTAACCAGACAAATAAATTTATAATTATGATTTTGTTTATGTGCAATAATGAAAAAATTAGAATGCTGGGAGCTGTGATGGGGCATCTTATTGAGACTGTTAGGAGGCAAACGTACACTGCACCTCTATTTCTTGAGAGCTATCTCCTTCTTTTATGCTGGATGGATCTGTATGGTCTTTGTACATTTTCTCTGTTTACTCATCTTTGAATAAAGATATTATAGACTGGTATTAGTTACAAAATTGTGGAGGATTTTCCCCAAATTCTCCAACAGTATACCAATTTAAACTACCTATTACAATTTGAATGGGGGGCTGATGGATATACATTTATAACACTGTTTCATATGCCACTATCAGTCTCTATTATTCTGTTTTGTTTTTGGAAATTCTAGTGTTTGGATGAAGAAAGAGAGGTATTATCAGGATGGGGCACAGGCCACAAGGCACTCTGGTGAACTCAAAAATTAGCATTCTGAAGAAGGCCAGCTTCTCCACTATTTGGTTGGTAAGACCTTATCTTTCTGAACAAAGGGGCGTGGGGGTCTGGGTACAAAGGAACAAAGGAGGGTCTTCTCTCTATTTTCATTACTTACATGTGGCCAAGAAATTCAAAGGCCTTATGGTTACTGAAATTCACTTCTAAATTCAGAAAACTTATTAACTGTTATTCCTAGTACTAAGTGATCGTGTATTTTCATTTTCTTCATAAAGTATTTTAGTGACAAACTGGACAAGGCTACAACTGCTGTTAGCCAGATATTATTTTAAGCTGGAACTCATTATTTTCTTTAGAACATAAGATGAAGAGGTAGTCCATATTCAGAGTGACTACTATGTTAAGGGGAAATTAAGTCAGAAGTACATTAAATCATCATCTATTTCTATGATATATTTTTTATGACACTCACTGTTCTGAAATTCCTTGTACTTCTTTTGTCCAGTTAGATTGTTCTTTATCTCCAAGATGGATCACTTTAGATGGCGGGGAAGTTCTTCCCAAATAAAGCCTCTGTGTTCCTGGAGGTTCTTCCACGTAAAACCTTAAAAATTAAAATAAAATAAAAAATTATAATACCCAATAGCATGTGGTTTATATAGATTACTAGCAGTAAGGCTTCAAAGTGAGTAAGTTTCTATAAGGCAAACAGCAAAAAAAAAAAAAAAAAAAAAAGGCCTCCTTTTATTGTAATGTAAATTGCAGAAAAATAATTTGTAAAAAAGTCACTAAAAATTTTAAAATAAATATTCTTTCTATCTTAAGAAACTAAATACCCAATAAAAGTAAAAAATTTTAAAGAATTAAAAAATGCTCTCAACTGCAATATAAAGTATACAGTATCACTATGATGTATTCTTCCCAAAAAGTTTAATCTGAATCTAGCCAACTGATTAGGCCCAACTTCCTGTTTGCAGGAAATATGGGAGATGGAGGCCCGAGTTAAATAAGACTAAGAGGAAATAATCAGAATGACAAAATTTCTACAAAAAATCTGGCCTGAAATCTTTAAAAAAGGCGGGGGGAGGGGGCAAGGAATTAAGTTCAGTAAATAAAACCTGTTGCCATCAAGTCAAATCCAACTCATACTGACCCAATAGGACAGAACAGAATTGCCCCATAGGGTTTCCAAGGAGCAGCTGATGGATTCAAACTCCTGAACTTTTGGTTATCAGATATAGCTCTTAAAATTAACATACAAAAAGCAATTGTATTTCTACATACTAGCAAAGAACATGGGGAAAACTGAAATTAAAAGCACATTATCATTTAAAATTTCTCTGAAAAAATTACTTAGGTGTAAATCTAATAAAATACGTTCAGGATCTGTACTCTGAAAACTGATGAATGAAATCAAAGATCTAAACTGACAGAGATATATACTATGTTCATGGATTAGAAGACTGAACACAATAAAGATGTCACTTCTCCCCAAATTTTATGGATGGATATAATGTAATTCCTGTCAAAATCCCACTGAGATTTTTTGTACATAAAGAATATCTTATTCCAAAATGTATATGCAAAAGCAGAAGACTTAGAATACCTAAAACAATCATGAAAAAAAAAAAAAAGATTGGAGAAATTACTTCACCTGATGTTAAGACTTACTATATAGCTACAGTAATCAAGACAGTTGGAATTAGCATAAAAATAGAAACATAAATCAATGGAACAGAATAGAGAACCCAGAAACAGATCCACACAATATGCCCAGCTGATTTCTGACAAAGGTGCAAACACAATCCAATGGAGAAAGGATAGTCTTTTCAACAAATGGTGCTGGAACAGCTGAACAGTCAAAAGCAAAAAAATAGAAAAGGAACTTTATTCTAAACCATATATCAGGTACAAGAATTAATTCAAAATGGATCAGGAATTTAAATGTAAAAGATAGAACTATAAAATTTTTTGAAGAAAACAAAGTTTTCAGGTAGGGCTAGGTGAAGTATTGTTAAGACATGACAGGAAAAGCATAATGAACAAAAAAGAAAATTGATAAATTCATCAAAAGGGCAAGGGAACCAAATTCTAAGGATTAAAAAAGAATCCTCAAGATTTCATACAGAAATACAGATTATTCACAAAGGAAAAAAATCTTACGAGCATTGACTTCTCATCAGCATTACATATATATAACAGAAGACAACTGAGATACATTAGCAGAGCTCTGAGGAAAAAAGATTGGGCCTGTAAGATTTTAAACCTATGTATTATATTTTGAACATGTAATAACTCAGAAAACAAAGCATTTTCTCAGGAAAAAAAAATTACAGGTACTTTAGAAAGTTCTAGTCATGTGAAAGTTCTAGTCATGTGAAAAACAACAAAGGAATGGTTTATATAAAATAAAGGTAATGACAAAGAATAACTTGTCTAAGCAATCATGATAAAATGATCGTAAATTTGAATACAATGTTAATAACTTATTCTAAAAAAATAGAAGATATGTATTTTTAAAAAAGAATGTGTTATTTAAACAAACCCTGGGAGGAGCATGGTAAAGGTCAGGTTGTATATGCTAGTAATTCTTGTCAAAAAGAGAAGTATATTTGCTAAATAATATAATGATAAACACTTGTAGAAAAGAATTAGGATAAAAAACTTCCAAGATATTGAAAGAAAAAGAAGGGAGAATAATATATATATCTAAAATACTTCAAGGAAAACCTATAAGAAAATAGAGGTATAGCTTTGTGACTAGATTTTTAATAACAGATTCTTAAATATGACACCAAAAGCACTAGCAAGAGAAGACAAAATAGAAATACTGGACTTCGTAAAAATTAAAAGCTTTGGTTCAACAAAAGACTTTATTAGCAAAGTGAAGAGACAAACTACAGGCTGGGAGACAATTTTTGGGAACCATGTATCAGATAAAGGTTTAATATTCAGAATATATAAAGAACTCCTACAACTTAACAAGAAATAAGACAAATAACCTGATAAAAAAATGGTCAAAAGATCTGAACAAAGATTTCACCAAAGAAGATATACAAATGGCCAATAAGCACATGAAAAAATGCTCAACACCATTAGCCACTTAGGAGGTGAAATCAAAACCACAATGAGGTACCACCTCACTCCCATTAAGAAGGCTAAGATTAAAAACAAAACAAAAACCAGAAAACAAGTATTGGTGAGGATGTACAGAAATTGAAATCCTTATCCATTGCTGGTGGGAATGTAAAATGGTACAGCCACTGCGGAAAAGTCTGGCGGTTCCTCAAAAAGTTAAACACAGAACTACCATTGTTGTTGTTGTGGGCCATTCCAACTCAGAGCTATCCCATGTGACAGAGCAGAACTGCCCCAGAGAGATTCCTAGGCCTTAATCTTTTGGGGAGCAAATTACCAGGTCTCTTCTCCTAAGTAGCTGCTAGGTGCAATTCCATTCCTAGGTATATATTACAAGACTTGAAAGCAGTGATGCAAACAGACACATGTACACCAACGTTCACTGCAGCACTGCTCACATTAGCCAAAAGGTGGAAACTACATAAATGCCTACCAAGGGGTAAAGAGATAAAGAAAATGTAGTACATACATACAATGGACTACTACTCAGCCACGAAGAGAAATGAAATCCTGATATATGCTCCAACACAGATGAACCTTGAAAACATGCTGAAGGAAGTAAATCAACCAGAAAAGGACAAATATTGTATGATCTCACTTACATGAAATATCTAGAATAGGTAAATGTCTAGAGACATAAGTTTCCTAGTGCTTACCAGAAGCGGGAGGGCGGGGGAAAGGTGGAGTCATTGTTTAGGACGCAGCGTGGCTACTGGTGAGGGTCGCACGACATGACTAATGTAACTGATACCACTAAATGTACACGTGGGAAATGGTGAAATGGGGAATGCTGAGTCATGTACATTTTTACAACAAGGAAAAAATATTTCAAGAGATGTACAATAAATTATCAATAGTTGTTGAACTTTAATATGTGATGAGAGGGCTTACACTTTCTCTATAGTGTTGTTTTTTTTAAATAATAATTTTATCAGTAAAAAATGAATCAATAAAAGCCACGATGTAGCACAGCAAATGTTAAGTTAAAAATACTGTAAATGAAATCTTACTTACTTAGTTTCTCCATCTGATACAGCTACAACTCTAGCTTCTTCAAGGTGAGGCCAATTAACAAAGACAGACTTTCCAAGCACTGATGAAGCTACATTTTCTATACTCTTAAAGTAAAAACAGAAAAATTCATTCATGTTGCAGGTCCAAGAGAAAACTTTAGAAAGGCAAAGTCAGACAATTAAAAACTGGCTCAGAAAGGGATAGGAGCTGATTGAACGGACACGGGAAACCCAGAGTGGAAAGGGGGAGTGTGCTGTCACATCATAGGGATTGCAACTAGGGTCACGTAACAATATGTGTATGAATTTTTGTATGAGAAGCTAACTTGAGCTGAAAACTTTCACCTAAAGCACAATGAAAAATAAAACTGGCTAAAATGCTTATACCCAGAAAAAAAAACCCAGTGCCGTAGAGTCAATTCTGACTCATAGCGACCCTATAGGACAGAGTAGAACCGTCCCATAGAGTTTCCAAGGAGTGCCTGGCAGATTTGAACTGCTGACCCTTTGGTCAGCAGCCATAGCACTTAACCACTACACCACCAGGGTTCCCAAAATGCTTATAAGTATTTAAAATATATATGTAAAAAAAAAAACCTCACCTTAATAATTAAACCAGATGAAATAGCCTGAATTTAAAATAAAAGTTAGAAAGAAAACTTTGCTCACTCAAGGCAGTTATTCTCAAGTATACATGCTCTTCTCGACTTTAATGCAACTAACTTATTCCATCCACTCAAATTCAGTTTTCTTAATTTTTCTTTATTGCTAACTCTTTTTCAATGCGTTTGCCAGAATTTTAGTGTTTCCACTTCTTTCCTTTATTCTTCTTCTTTAAAAAAAAATTCTTTTTCTTCTGTTGTTTTCTCTTTCACTTCATCCTTGAATTTAGAACGTACCCATGAAAAGCACGTAAGACATACTAAGAAGGACTCCATAAATTTTATCTATTATTATTACTTGATGACAACAGGTTTGGTTTGGTTATTACTGTTATTATCACTTCTATTGCTATTTCCTTTTTCTTATTTTCCAAATTTACCTTCCCCTCTGCCAATCTCTTCTCATTAGAAAGGTACTATGACCAACTTAAAGGTAGTATGACCAACATCAGGACACCAGGAAGCTTGCCTGCTCCTTACTGTCTCAACAGCCCTGGCAGTAAAGAGTGGCCACTGACAGTAATCCTGAATGAAATTACTTGGTGAGAGAAGTGAGTTTTAGAAAAATCAAACAGAATAGCACTGACTGGGTTTACTGGGTATAGTGTTTTACTCTTCATATAAATAGCCTAATTCTATTTTTAGAAAACAGTTCAGCAAGAAACCTAGATTCTTAGTTCTACCAGTGTGTAAATCTGAGCAAGTGTCTTTTCCAATCTCCATTTAAACTTCTTAATTTGTAAAACTGAGTTGGAACAGATTTACACAATCCCCAGTTGTAAAGTTCTACGATCCCACTAACTAGACTCATGATTATTTTGCTTATTTTTCTCATTGAAACTGAGAAAAGTTGAAAAGAGCAGCAGAAATGTCTAGAAAAGGGCTATTCACTATTCCATATCAAACAGGTATTTTAAAATCTAAGAATTCTCCTCTCATTTCAGTTTGTAGCTGATAATAATGAAAAGGAACACTAGACTTAAAGTCAGGAGACATGGATTCAAACTTGGCTTCTACCTCTTTTGAGTACATAATCTTAAGCAAATCATTAAATTCCACTAAGTCTCAAGTTTTTTCTTATGAGAAAGAATAAAATCTACTTCACAATGTTCATTTCAAGATAATATACACAAAAGCTTTTTGTAAACTATAAAATGCTGTACAAATATTCAGTATGAAATATCTTAAGTGAAAATTCTAGCTTTAGTTTGTTTTATCCAATTCAATTTATACACATAGGTTAGACTATAACTTTGCAGTTGAAACTAAAGTTTAAATACATATTTTCATTCACCTTTTTTCTGCTTCTCATCCTTGATCATTACATTTCTTTAACAATTAATGATGACTATTTTTAGACTTTTGGGGGGTAACTTTTTATTTTGGCATTTAGACATTTCTTCGTGTTAACATATAAAATAGAATGACTATTCTGATAAAGTAAGTTTCAACATTAGAACGAAGCTGCCCCACTTATTCTTTTCCCTACTATACATCTATTTCTTTCACTTTAATCTCCCACCCTTTTGGTTTTCTTGTTTGAGGAAAAGGCTGTCCCCCTTTCCTAGTTGAATCCTCTCACTTACGCTCTAGCTGAACTCCCTTATTACCTCACATGGGATCATACCATCACAAACATTCCCTCCTGCTCCAGTGCCTTTAAGACCTCCTTTCTCCTTCAGCTCTACCTCCCCTCTTTCATACAGACTTTGCTGGACCAATTGCCTCTACTCCACCTATAGTTATGCTTCTAGTCTCCTTTTCAGAGCCCTGGTGGCCCAACAGTTAGGAGCTTGGCTGCCAAAAGATCAGCAGTTCGAATCCAACAGCTGCCCCTTGGAAACCCTATGGGGCAGTTCTACTCTGTTCTATAGGAATGCTGTAAGTTGAAACCGATTCGATGGCAATGGGTTTGGTTTTGGTTTTTTCAATTATAAACTTCTTGACCAAGGCTCAATACGCTGCTCTCTCAACAGCCTATGTATTTAGTCCCAGCCTACACCTCAGGAATTAGTCTTCTGCCCCCACCAATCTATTGGAATGGAATTCTCAAAGGCCAGCAATGATACCCTAAAGGACAAATTCACAGACCTTGCTTCAGTGTTTATTCTTCTCGAACCTATACAGCATACAGCCCCTGTTCCACGCTTCTGTGATAATACTTTAGCTTGGGAATGATTCCCTCTTACTCCTCTGACTCCTTTTCCATCCTTTATAAGTGTGCGTTATTCTTTATGCTGAGACCTTGAAACCTCAGCGTTTCTTTTCTTCAGAGAAATGAGCCCCAAGGCCTCAGCCATCACCTCCCTGCTGAAGACTCTTAAATCCCTACCTCCCTCCAAGTTCTTACCCCAGGTGTTAAACGGTCTATAAAGAGTTTTTCTCAGCTGAGGCTCTCCAGCTGGACCACAGAACACACAAAAATGATTTGATTATTTTTTCTTGATTGTCCCAAGAATGGTACATTAACTATTACCATTCCAGAAGCATAGAAAATAAATTAATTTGTTACATACAATGGATGATTTAAAAATGGCAATAGGGCTTAAATCTCTTGTGGAACCCTGGTTGAGAAAGGCTGGCAGGGCAGTTCCGGTTGAATGTGTTACTACCACCTTAAAATTCCATCACTGTTTATGATTAACCCCACAGACTCTTCCATTCAACTTTTCTATTCCAGTAAACAGTTATTTTTTAGTTAATTAGCCTGGATATCTCAAAGCCATGTTTAATGTTTTTCTCATTTTATTCCCTACATTTAAATAAATAACAAAATTTGTCGATGTTTTTGTCTTGTTCATCTAGCAGATCTATTGCCACTTTCACAGTTTATGTTCTTATCACCTAAAACTTAAACAACCAACAGCCACTGAACTTGGCAGGCTTTTCCATTTCTCTTTTGTGCAATATAGTGTCTTATATTCCCACCACACTAATCTTTATGAAAAAACTGATTTCAAGATAACAGTCATGAAAAAAAAGAGTCCAAATTCTTTGGCCTTGTATTCAAGTCCTCCATAATCTGGCCTCAATCTGTTTTTTTTTTTCAACCTTATCTTCCACTATTTCCCAATACAAGTCCTCTGCTTCAGTCAGGTTTATCTACTCCTTCTCCTCAAATACATCACATTTATTCTAAAAAAGAAAAAGCATTAAAAAAAATTTCAGACACACAAAAAAGTTAAAGTAAGATAATGTATCACATTTATTTTTTACTTCAATTTCCAGTCCCTGCTATTCCTTTCAACTAGAATGCCTTTTCCCCTTCCATTACTCCTCTTGGTCCTAATCCATTTTTTAGCACCCAGCTTAAGTCTTTTCTCATCTCTAAGTGTGTACTTAATCTTTAGCTTACATAGCTCATGTTTTCAAAATTTTTGAAGCATTATTTTTGCTCACTGTATCACAGTAACACATGTCCTGAACTGTTAGGTAATTTGTGTATATGTTTCCTTGCTTTATCCTTATTTAGACAGTAAACTTCTGGAGTTAAAAGATGTTATACCTCTTTGGTAAACACCTCAGAACCTAGAATAGTTTCATCCATATTAAGTACCTAATAAATGAATAATTAATAAAATACTTACAAGTTCATCTGAGTCTGCATTTGATAAGATTTCCAACATCATGTTTTCTCCACGACTGCTTTGCTGGAATACTTGTACCCCACTTTTCTTCAAAAAAAACTTTAAAAGAAGTCAGAGAATTTAATTTTAATTCTTTTTTAATAATCACGTCACATTAAAAAAAAAAACGAAAAAATTCTGAACTAAGTAGCCACTAACTTTGTGTTTGATGTGTTTCAGAGTGGGAAATCCACAGAAATACAATGCCTTCTGGTCAACCCTGGTTATTTTGTTCTTGCTTATGTCTACACGCCAAGCATCTAAAGATATTATTTTGTACCTAGAAAATAAATCAGGGTATTTAACTTTAAACTCAAACAGTTTTTTAACTTTCCCTTGAACGCTTCGCAAGAGTTATCCATGCTTTTAAAGAAAGGAATGACAATTCCTTCTTTAAGGCAGAGAAAGTACAGAGGATCCAGCTTCTTTGCTATTACTGGTCCAGACACAACCATGCCCATAAGTTACTGAGTATGGTTTTCTACCATTAATTTAAAACAAAGCAATATATGTAATTAATTTTTAAAATGAAGGAAAGTATAAAACATAATACAACTCTCCATACCCTCCCATGTTCCAAAACCCATAACATAATATGAACTTTATATAATTCCTATTTCTTCTTTCTGTTTTAACAAAAGGAAATATCACAGCTGATAGATGTACACTTATCTTCAGCTCTATTGTTATCTGGGTAGATTGTATGCAGGGGGGAGGAGAGAAGAGAAAAAACAAGGGAGAAATTATAACGAGAAAGAAAAAATGGGTCTGAGATAAGAAAATGGAGGAGCTCTTTTGTTTCTTCTTTGTAGTTGGGGTGGGGGTGTTAAGAGGCAAAGTTAAAGCGTGTCAAATAATGCTGGCAGCAAAGACACTGGGAATGAAAACAATAAAAATTCACACACCCTCTTGAAGGAAATAAAGAACAGAGATATACAATTAGGAGAAAAAATACCAACTTTAACAGAAGAGGGAAAGAGAGAAACAATCTGACCCAAGCACAGAGCTATAAAAACAAGGAGAAAGAGAGATGACACGATCCTCGGCAAGTTAGATTTAACTCATTACCTACTGACTATAACTGCAGTAAACTATTTGTTAATTCTCCAAATAGACAGTCCAAAGGTTTTTTTTTCCCCCTCTTTCATAGTTGCTGAAAATTACCTTGTGCAACATCGTTGTATGGGGGGGAATTTTTCTGGCCACGGAGAAGGGTAGATGAACTCTGTGTCTCTATCATACCAGCACATTAGGCACTCACTATGTTGGTTTCTTTTCCTTTCTTCCTTTTTGAGGGAGTGGTTACATGACTCCATGGCTTCCAACAATCGCTTCTGAAAATAAAGATTGAAGAGAGGAGGTAAAAGTATAAGAATTCTGTAATCTCAGCATACACAATAAATCTTTACCCTCAGCATACAGAATCATTGTTTGTGTTCCTGAGAAACACATCTTAACTGATGAAACTCTTTTGCATTTCAGTATATGAAAAACTGATGCACTATTTTTTCACTTCAAAAGGCCGCAGTGGTAAATTTCTCTGAAGCTATTACTCAACATTAATCACTACGTGCAGATAGGAATAGTAGCAGAAATTAAATTTTAAATGTAAATTTGTCGTAATTCTCATAATTTACCTTAATTTATAGAGTATTAATACCTTACTTTACAAGTCGTGCAGTGGTATACAAATGTCCACCTTTCCAAATTAACACATACACTTAACAGTATTCCAATCAGAATCTCCATGGTTAAAAAAAATTTTTTTAAAGGACAAAATTATGTTAGTGTTCATATGGAAAAATTAATGTGTGAGCAGCAAAGAATAACCGGGGACTTGTCTTACCAGATACTTTTTATAAAGCTACTTCAGCCCAAGCACTTTAATACTGGCACCAGAAGAGACCCACAGAGAATCAAACAGATTCAAATCTATGCCAAAAACCGTATTTCAGATATCATAATGGGGGTGGGGGGACCACATATACCTGACTTCACACCATAACAAAAACAAGTGTCAGAGTAATAAAAAAATAAAAGCATTAAAAGAAAATCTAGGAGAGGACTGACAATTTAGAAGTATGAACTTTTATTTAAGCAAGACAGAAAAAAAACTAATAGCCTTAAGGGAAAATGTGTTTTTAACTATAAGAAGATTTATGTGACAGAGGGGCCATAAGCAAACCAAGAAACAAATGCTACACCAGGGAAGAATACCCCTAATATACAAAGAGCTGCTACAAATCAGAAAATAAAAAGAAAACGACGGAGAGGGTATAAACAGGCAATTTATAAAAGAGAAAATGCAAAGGGCAAACGCAGACATAAAAATCTACTCAAATTAGTGTCAGGAAAATACATATTTGAATAATAATAAATGGCATTTTTCATCATCAATACATTGGCCAGAACTAAATAAAACAATAGTATCTAGCATTGAAGAAGAAGCAGAGAAGTGGGCACTGAAACACTGCTGGTATGAATTAGATCAATCTTCTTGAAAAATCATTTGGTAACATCAAAACTAACAATGTACATTCTTGTTGACTTAGCAATCCCACTTTTGGGAGCCTACCTAATAACAATAAAAGCTCCAATGCATAAGAATACATAAACAAACATGAAGAATACATAAATATATAAGCACTTTTATTACAGCGCTGTATACAGTGTAAAAAAACATGAGGTAGCCTGAATATCGATCAGAGTAATGGTTGAGTAAGTTACTGTCTATTCATACTATAAAACATGCTGCTGTTAAAGAATGAGTTTGATTTCTATTTACTGACCTGGAGGGATGTCCATGATATTTTTATTATTAGGTAAGAAAAAAATTGGAGAAAATGTCTAAGTATGATCTCATTAAAAAAAAAAATTCTATGAATATATGTTATTTACATTTCTATGACTATGAATAAGGAAGACTGAAGAATAATTGATGCCTCTGAATTATGGTATTGGTAAAGAATATGGAATATACCATGGACTGCCAAAAGAACAAACAAATCTGTCCTGGAAGAAGTACAGCCAGAAAGCTCCTCAGAAGCAAGAATGGTGAGACTTTGTCTCACATACTTTGGTCATGTTTTCAGGAGGGATCAGTTCCTGGAGAAGGACATTTTGCTTGGTAAAGTAGAGGGTCACCAAAAAAGAGGAAGCCCCTCAATGAGATGAACTGACACAGTGGCTGTAACAATGGGCTCAAGCATAACAACAGCCATGAGTATGGCCAGGACCAGGCAGCGTTCTGTTCTGCTGTACACTGGGTTGCTTTGAGTCTGAACCGACTTGATAGCAGCTAACAAAGACAGAGGACGCTAACATTAATTATCTCAGAAAAAGAGACAGTAACTAAAGCAAAGCAAAATAATAATAATAAGCAAAGGTCCAAGACAGCAAATATAAAATATTTAAATACATACACGCACAAGAACAACTCTACCATAATATACACACAAAAGCTTTTACCATTTTTATTAAAGAAAAAAAGAAATTCTTTAATTTCACAACAACAAATACCATAATATTCTAAAAAAAGACAGTATGCATAAACTTATCCGTATGAATAGGAAAAAAGTACATATAAATATGCTAAAGATGGCACCATATATGCATCCCGCCTCTGGCCTGACACAGAGGAGATATCCAACCAACACGTGCTAACGGAAGACATCGTTCTACTCCTTCCCCTGGACTGCATGCCCCACTGAGGAGCACTGCAAAGGACAGGACATTATGCTGAAGGAGTAGTGATGGGCTCCTAGACTTTTTAAAAAATAATTTAAAGTTCACAAGAAGTTGCAGGAATACTACAGAGCACTCCCACATACCTTTCACCCAGCTTTTTCCAACGATAACATCTTCCATGTGACTACAGTGCATTATCAAAACCGGGAAACTGATACTGGTACAACATCACTAACTAAACCACACACTTATCTGGATTTCACCAGTTTCTACATGTGGCTTTTTTTTGGCGTATTGTGCTAAGGAACAGTATCAGATGTATAGATTACTGTATTCACCACTAAAACTGGTATACGGAACTCCTACATCACCATAGATCCCCTCGTGACACTCTTTTATAGTCAGAACCTATCCCCAGCCCTATCCCTGCCAACCACTGATCTGTTTTGAATCACTCTAATTTTGTCATTTTGGGTATCATGTAAAAGGAATCATACAATATACACCCATTAGAGAGATCGACTTTTTTCACTCAAGTGAACTTTTTTCATCCAAGTTGTTATCAACAGCTTACTCCTTTTTATTGCTGCGCAGTACTCCATTGTATGAATGTACTATAGTTTATAAAGGACATCTGGATTGTTTCCAGTTTGGGGTAATTGCAAACAAAGCTGCTCTGAACAATTGTGTACACGTTTCTGTGTAAACACAAGTTCTCATTTTTCTAGAATAATAATTTCTTGATTCTAAGGTACCAGTGGTATTGTAAGGTACACAATCAATTATTAAGTAACAGCCTTTTAAGAAATCTATACAACGCCTACTCTTTGATTCCTAATATTGTTAATTTATGTGTCCCATCACTCTTCCTTTTTTTCCCCTCCTTTCTTGATTAGCCTGGCTGGGATTTATCAATCTGATGAATCTTTTCAAAGAACCAACTTTTGGTTTCATTAATTTCTCTCCATTGTTTGTTCATTTTCCATAGATTTTTGCTCCTACCTTTCTTATTTCCTTCATTTTGCTTAATTTGGATTTAATTTGCTTTTTTTTTTTTTTTTTGCTTCTTAAGGTAGAAGCTTAATTTATTCTAAACCTTTTTCTTGCTTAGTGTAAGTATTTAGAATCACTAAGTTTCTCTTTGAGCCCTGCTTTTGTTGCATCACACAGATTTTGATGTTGTGCTTTCATTATCATTCAGATCAAAATATTTTCTAGCTTCCTTTTTAATTTGTTCTTTCATTCATGGGTTATTTAGAAGCATGTTATTTCATTTCAAAATATCTGAGGATTTTCGGGATATCTGTTACTGATTCTAATTTAATTCCATGTGGCTGGAGAATATTCTCTGTATGATTTCAATCCTTTTAAAATATGGAGACGTGTTTCATGGCTCAGGGAATAACCTTGCTGAACGCTCCTTACTCACGTAAAAAGAATGTGTATTCTGCAGTTGTTGGGTGTAGTGTTTTACAAAATATCAATGAAGTTGAGTAGGTTTATATTGTTATTCAAGTCTTCTATATCCTTACCAATTTTTTGTTTCTATGATTGTGAATTTGTCTATTTATCCTACTAATTCTGATAATTTTTGTTTCATGTATTTTGAAGCTCTGTTATTAGGTACATATACATTTAGGATTGCTGAGTGTTTTTGATGAACTTGAAGCTCTCATCATTATGACATATCCCTCTTAATCTCGTTATACTCCTTGTCCTGAATCTACTTTGTCTAATATTAATAAAGCCACTCCAGCTTTCTGATAATTAGCATATCTAGAGGTTTTGATGAACATAATGAAGAAGTTGTTAAATCTCATGAACAAAACATACAAGGTGATTAAAACCCAGTGCTCATTAAGTTATGCTAATAATCTGATTAAAAATATATGTACATATATATAATTACTTAACGTACTGACCTCATCAATAAAAGGTATTAATACCACAGCTTCCCATTCCTGTTGTTTCCCATTTAGGTCAGTTTTAAAATCAGGTGGATAGTATTCTATAATTGGCGAGTCTTCACTGGTCATCAAATGCTGTGAAAATATAAATGCAATAAAAATATAAGAACTAATGTCAATACAGCATCTTGTTAATGCATTTATACTATTTCCTCCCATTACTGTTGAGAATTTCTGAGCAAACTAAAATTTTATATCTTAGACATGTTGAAATACACTAACTCTATTTTGATTTTTAACTATAAGACTTCTAATTTCACCGCTACTTATTACTTTCCTTCTCTGGTGGCTTAGTTACATGACAAAATCATCTTTACTCTGAACTTTAATTTTGTCGTCTCCATTTTTTATCTCTTCACTCTATGAAGTCTACCACCTAAATTCTCCTTTCCCATTCAGACTTGATTTAATTTCACAAGTTTATAATACTTCTCCATCTATAACCTTATATGAACAATTTATCTTCACGTCCTAACAGATGTGTTCTATTAAGCACTATAACGACTACCATCCAAGATATTTAAAAAAAGAAAAATCTAAGACTCAGTAATATCAAAGAAAAACATTCTAATAAGATACATTTTTATTAAAGATTTTATAAGAGAGGTTGACAAAGCACAGGGACGTCTTCTAGAAAATTAATGTGGAAGGTTATAAATTTTTTTAAAATAAGAAATAAAATAGCATATTTCCAGGGGCAATACACAAAATACTTAATAACCAGTATGGCAGGGGCACTAAGGAATCAAAACTAATGTGGCCGTAAAACACTTGCACAGCCCTAATAGTGCAGAATGGTTGAATATCAAGCCCTGATGTATCTGAAAGCAGGAAAAAAACATCAAAGAAACTTATGAAGAAATGGAGGTCAGAGGTCAGGTTTACTGTTCAAGGAGCAAACAGAGTGTGTGCGTGTGTGTGTCTACCCTAATTTCTAAGACCAACCTATAGAATTAGAATTAACAGGCCGATATCTGAAAAAATTAAGTTTACCTTCAGAATCAGTTTAATAGGCTTAGTGAAGTTTTGGTGACCCTCCCCTCCACCTCTGGAAATATCTCTTCCTTCTGCAACCTGAAATACGCTAGCCAGAAAAAGGCCGTTTATTCCACAATTTGATAAACGAAATGCTTAAAGCCCAAATACACCCTGAGGTAATACTTATATTGGAAAAAACAACTCATTAGAACTATCCCTATTCTAATAGGTACAAGGGAAAAAAGAGAACAGGAATGAATCTGTAAAAGCAGACAGCTTCAGATTTTGAAGTGTCACAGTGTACTTTCCTCAGTATAAAGACAGGATTTAAAGTGCTGAAAATGAGGAAGCTAGACTTTGAATGCTTATGGAGTTTCTTTGTATTTTTAAAACAAAGCTAACTTTAAATCAAAGAACTCTTTCTCATGAAACTTGTTAAAGAAACACGAAATGTAAAACTGAAAATGAGTATATTTAGCTACTTAATAAATTCAGGTACTATGCACCTAGGTTTGGAGGAACTCTTAAATTTCAAAAAGGACATAAAAACATTGAATTCTAAAACTCACCTGGTAACATGTAGGAAGTAAATTTTTGCTAGCTGCTGGAAGTACAGCAAGAAGCTGCTCAAATGGCTTAAAAGGTTTTCCTAGTTCAAAATGGATTTTAAGTGTACTTATGTTCCGGATATCAGACAGAAAAGGTGCATAATGATAAGGGTAGTACCTGTAAAACAAAACTGAGTTTTAAACTAGTAACATTATGAAACAGGTCAGTATTAAGTATATACTTTTTCCCATAGTTTATTTTAACAAAACATGGCAATAATTTTAAAGGAAAAAAAGTACCACCCATAATTTTATCACTTGAGTATAAGAAATGTAGCCCTGCTGGAAAGTTTAGGTCATGTGATGGCAACAAATATCATATTTCTTTAATTTTTAAAGTGCCTTTTCACATTTCCAAAATTGGGATGTATTATGTCATAGAAAGATATCTTTAACGTAACGCTTCTTTTGGAAACCCTGGTGGCGTAGTGGTTAAGTGCTATGGCTGCTAACCAAAAGGTCGGCAGTTCAAATCCACCAGGCAGTTCTTATAAACTCTATGAGGCAGTTCTACTCTGTCCTATAGGGTCGCTATGAGTCAGAATCGACTCGACAGCACTGGGTGGGTGGTGGGAATGGTTCTTTTAGTTGCCAAAATGTTGATAACGTAATTTTCTAAAAAAAAAATATAATGTTTAGGATGAAAGAAATGAGGTGGTAGGAAAAGCATCAGCTAGGTCACTTGGGTCTGGGCCCTTGAAGCAAGGCTGGGAGCTAGAGATGGAAGCATCTTTGTTAGAGAAAAGTCTTTTTCAGTATTTTCAAGTAAGAGGAGATTACCTGCATGCATTTAAACCTGGCTGTATGTATCTTTTTTAAAAATACTATCATAAACAGAAAAAAGGAAAAGACATCCCCAAGGAGGTCACAGTAGGATGAGCCATTATGAAAAGACACAATTTGATTTTTATTCCCTCACCAGCTCCAAGACTGAACTCCATGATAGTAATAATGCAAAATCCACTGTATTGCCTGAACATAACATGCAGCTTGATCAGCTAGAAAGTCACTGAAAAGAGAAAAAAAAAAAAACTTCACTCAAACATTATTTTTTGAAGACGAGCTAGTCTCTTTAGAGCTTGTTATCTGTTAAGACTGACCACAGTTTGCCTCACACGTTTTACTTAATCAACGAGTAAGTCAGCTGAAAATTATAATTAGAAAAACTCTAAAACACCATTAAAAAAATTTCTATATTGTCAGATTAAAGGTCTGCCTTATAGTTTTCCAAACTGACTACTGGAATAGTTGAACCCGCTGTGCATATTTACTCAGTCGATATATTTTCTTTGGGTTAAAGTTTGAGGACTTAACCAAAGAGCTTTCTATAAAGCGACACTGCCACACCCCTAAATGGTGGGGACGGGGTGGGACGGGGGGGGGGGGGGGGGATGGTAATCTGCTTGATTCAGCAGGACGCCTGCAAAAAGCACAGGAGGAAATCAGGGTGATCTTAAAATCTACTTATAGCAGCTACATTACCCTTTGAACAGTGCTTTACCCTCTGAACGATTTTCCTGCTAATATCTTCTTTCTCAAAGACCAAATATCATTATTCAAGCTTTGGGTAAAATAAATCTTCAAGTCACCAAAAAGAAAACCCTAGGCTAATGACAAAAGTGCCTATAAACCTGTTACTCTTTATCACCTAACTTCAGGTAGAAATACACTTAGACATTCCACATCTCTGTATTTCTGGCAGGTATCTTATCAAAATAAAATTTATTACTTTTTTATTATAAAAGAAATAATCTGTTATTACTGAAAACCTGTATAATGAAATATTTCTACTACCCTACAGCAACTACTAAGGGAGCCCTGGTGATGCAGGGGTTACAGTACTCAGCTGCAAAACAAAAGGTAGGCAGTTTGAACCCATTAGCCACTCCACGGGAAAAAAGTGTGGCAGTCTGCTTCCATAAAGATTTCAGCCTTGGAAACCCTATGGGGCAGTTCTACTCTGGCCTACAGGGTCACTATGAGTTGGCATTGACTCGACAGCAACGGGTTTGGGTTTTTTTGGTATGCAGAACTTAGAGAGCCTTTGTGGCACAGTGGTTAAAAACACTTGACTGAACTGAAAGGTCAGTGGTTGGAACCCACCAGCCGTTCCACAGGAGGAAGATGTGGCATCTGCTTTGGTAAAGATTTACAGCCTTGGAAACCCTATGGGGCAGCTCCACTCCGTCCTCTAGGGTTGCTCTAACTCAGAATTAACTCAGTGGCACTGGGTTTGAGATAGCAACCACTACTACACTTTGCTATGTTTCTTTTTAGTCTTTTTTCTACGCCCAGGTTGTTTTTTTCTTAAACATTAAAGATAGTATATACTGCATATACGACTTTGTATCCTACCTTTAAAATCTGTATTTAATAGTAATACTGTACGCAGCTTTGCAAATTATTATGAACTTTCTGATAGCATCAGCTTAACAGTTCTAGAGATGGTGGAGGTGGCAGAGACAGTGACTGAAATGAGGAGGAGGAGGAGGGTTTTGATGAACTTTCTTTTTGGACATTTAGTTATTTCTCATTTTTTACTTACAAATAACTTTGTAATATAGATCCTTGTTTATAAGGAGCTTCTGTATTTGCATTTATATCTTTAAGAGAGATTAATAGAAGTATTGGCTTAAAATGAAGAATACTGTAAAAGCTTTGAATGTGTACTTTACAAAATAATTTTACCAATTTATATTCCCACCAGTAATCAAGGGAAAAATTCTACCGTCATTCCTGGCCCAACACTGACTACAACAATTTAAAAAGAGAGTTACTTATTTGTTGGGCAGGCAAATAGAATCTCATTTTCATAAGTCCATAGATATATTAAAATATATAAAGAGAAGGGAATGAAATTAGAAGATTAGTCATTTAACAATTTAATGCTAACTACAGGTATTGCAGTTTATATAACAGTAATTGAGGATGTATTAAAAATCACAAAGGATTAAAAGCGTTAACTATTTAAAATATTTCTCAAGTCTAAGAAGTCTTGCATGCTAGTGACACCTGACAAAGCTTCAAACGAGCTGATGAGCTGTACCAGACACTACAGTAGATCTAATACTGATGCTTTATCATTAAAAAAAAATAATAGGATAGATGATAGCCAAGTATACTGCACGCAATAAGGATATTTAGCACTTCATAAAACTCTGATTTCACTTCCAGAAAAACAGCCTCGTCTAGTGGTTAAGATCTGGAGCCAGACTGCCTGCGTTCAAATCATGGCTTAGACAGTCACGAGCTGTGTCACCTAGGGCAAGCAGGGCTTCGAAGTGATCTGGAACAGTTCAGTAACTGCCAACATAAACGAGGGCAGCAAACTCACTGCATAGCAACCAAATCTGTTACCCATCCGATTTTGACCTGAGTAGGCAGTCGTTTGAACAGAACAAGGGGATACTGAGTGGGTTAAAGTCAGGATAAGTGTGTGTCAGGGCCGTATCCTTTAGCCATACTTATTAAAGCTGTATGTATGAGCAAATAATCCAAGATGCTGGACTATAACAAGAAGAATGCTGCATCAGGATTGGAGGAAGACTCATTAACAACCTGCGTTACGTAGATGACACAACCTTGCTCGCTGAAAGTGAAGAGGACATGAAGCACTTACTGATGAAGATCAAAGACCACAGCCTTCAGTATGGATTACACCTCAACATAAAGAAAAC
The DNA here is from genome assembly GCF_024166365.1 of Elephas maximus indicus. Taxonomy (NCBI): domain Eukaryota; kingdom Metazoa; phylum Chordata; class Mammalia; order Proboscidea; family Elephantidae; genus Elephas; species Elephas maximus. The sequence goes on along the minus strand of NC_064841.1, from coordinate 17,360,414 downwards.
AAAAATCCTCACAACTGAACCAATAAGCAATGGTGAAAAGACTGAAGTTGTCAAGGATTTCGTTTTACTTGGATTCACAATCAATGTCCATGAAGCAGCAGTCAAGAAATCAAAAGATGCGTTGCATTAGGCAAATACACTGCAAAAGACCTCTTTAAAGAGTTGAAAAGCAAAGATGTCACCTTGAAGGCTAAGGTGCGCTTGACCCAAGCCATGGTATTTTCAATTGCATCATATGCATGCAAAAGCTGGACAATGAATAAGGAAGATGGAAGAAGAGTTGACGCCTTTGAATTATGGTGCTGGGGAAGAATATTGAATATACCATGGACTGCCAAAAGAACAAACAAATCTGTCTTGGAAGAAGTACAACCAGAATGATCCTTAGAAGCAGGGATGGCGAGGCTGAATCTTATATACTTTGGACATGTTGTCAGGAGGGATCGGTCCCTGGAGACGGACATTGTGCTTCGTGAACTGCAAGGTCAGTGAAAAAGAGGAAGACCCTCAACAAGATGGATTGACACAGTGGCTGCAACGATGGGCTCAAACATAGCCAAGACCGTGAGCATGGCACAGGATTGGGCAGTGTTTCATTCTGTTGTACATAGGGTCACTATGAGTGCGAACCAACTCAACAGCACCTAACAGCAAAGGAAACAAACAGCAGTACCCGTTCAATGATGGCAGCCAACCATGCTGAATGTGTATAGCTCTCCACAGCCCTGCCAATAATCTAATCTCCCGCATCAGGCTCCAGAAACTTTCAGGACCCACGTGGGAGACTGGATTATTGGCAGGACTGTAGAGAGCAATACTCATTCAAAGCAGTGTGGCTGGCTGCCATCTTTGAGTGGGGCACCACCGTTTTGGGGTCAAAATTCCACAGGCAACGGATCTGGTTGCCGTGCAACACATCTGCTGCCCTCGTTTACTCAGCAATTACCATAAATAGTTCCAAACCTGTTCGAAGCCCTGTGGACAAGTCACTTAGTTCTCTTGGTTCTTTAAATTTTTCAATCATAAATAGTAATAATCCTACTTAATGCAAAAAAGTTCTTAGAACTAAATGAATTACTATTTTTAAAATGATTAGAATAGTGCCTGGCATTTGGTAATCACTATATAAGTGTTTAATTAAAATAAATAAAACTCAAATGTATTCTTCATACTATGTGCTGCAGTTAAAAAAAATTTGAAAGCCATTGCTTTAGAGGTCAAATTCTTAAGGAATATCTGAACTACGTATTACTTGGGGCTGAGCCACATGGCCTTTCAGATAAATGAAATGTGAGCTTTAGAAGATGGGAAGTAGAAAACTAATCATCTCCTATTTGGCAACTGTTATCACAGGACTATAACACATCAGAGCTACTATCTTCTGCAAAACTATGCTAGTTGAAAGATCTACAATAATTTATGAAACAAACAAAAAAAATCCTCTCCTAGTACATCACCCATCAAAATCATGTTACTTTCTAAACAACTGTCAAATCTAATTTTCTCTAAAGTGAAACCATTGACAAAAACGTACTCAGACACTACATCAACCCCCATCTTCGTCATGTAATATGTCCTTTTATATTGTCTAAACTCAGTTTCGAACAGGTCATCATCTTCAGTTTCGTCTTCCAAATTATCTGGGAAAAAAGCCAAAAAGATAATGACAATTCTGAGTATCTTGTTTTTTTAATCAAATGCTTTGATAAATGCATATCAAAGTAGGTGCTTATAAGCTATCTTAGAAACCTGCTCCATCCCACTTTACTGAATCATTACTAATAAAGGAAAAGTATAACAAGTACTCGGTCAAAGAAATTACATACACCAGAATACATATAGTCTGTACTCACCCTTAGATGTTGCCGCATCAGATTCATTTTTGTCCAAAGCAGCCCAACAGTCGTTTTCCTGGCCCTATAAAAATTATAAATCAACATAAATTTAATGGCAAGGTTTATTTGAAAGTGAGATGATTAACAGGAAGATTTAAAACATAATTAAAAATAACTGGAATGACCTGTAAAAGCTTATTTTTAAAGTAATTCTCAAATAATGTATAAATTTTGGTTTTAAGGTCACTTGTTTTTTAAAGCTATACATTTACATGATCTACAACTTAACATACAGGCCACTCAAAGATATGTAATAATTAAATCAACAGAAAAGAGAAATATATTTAATTATATGTGTTCCAAAAAAAACCAAGAGTATTTCATTACTTAAAGTATTTAAAGTATAAAAAAAAATCATCAAAATCATGTTGCTTTCTAAAGAGCTGCAAAATCTAATTTTCTCGAAAGTAAAAGCACTGGCGAAAACATACTCAGACACTATATCATCCCCCGTCATTTATTATCATTCATTAGTTTTAAAATTTTTATATGTTAAATCCTAGGCTACTGTTAACACTATCTCTTTGTTTGAATTCAATAGTTGTACTACCTATATCCTTTACCTTTGGATCCTATGATTCTTATGACTCTGTTATCTACCCTCCACTTCTTCATTTCTCTTACATACAAGCCATTTGCTTTTGTATAGTTCTTTCATCCCATCACAATCTTTCATATCCTACCCATCTATTTTTCCTCCTTTATGATCTCGTCCTTTCTCTCTTCCATTTTCTGATTGTCTATCTACTACCAGTAACTTTCATTAGTGCCTTTTTTTACTCCCTTATCCCCAGTTCCTTTTCTTCATCCAATCTAGGGTCTCTGTCAACTTCCTGGGCTTGGGCTGTTCCTCTGGTTCCTCTCATTTTGCCAGTGTCTCTAACGTTAACCACATATGCTGGAAGACTGGCAAATTGAAGACAGAGACGAAGTGTGGGGAGTCAGGATTATTGGCATATATGTTTTGTGAGTAGAGGTTCCCAAAAAGTTACAGAGCCTGTTTTCTTATAAGAAAAACACAGGGAGTGCAGAGTGACTGCTGCCAAATTCCACTAAGGAAGAGCTATGCAATTAGAAGGGCTGCACTAGAGAAAGGCAGGTTAGTCCTCCTAGAGTAAGAATTATTAGTCATGAACCTAAGCAGAACTAGTACAGAGTGAAAAGTGCAGGGAATGCCATCAATTTTACCAGAATCAAATATTTAAGGATAGACTGAGGAAAATTTCAGAAGAGACTGATCTTCCAACTTAACACAAAAGAAACATTCCTTAGGGCTTATAAAAGATGTTTTGCAGGATACTAGCATAAACTATTGTTCCTGTATCAAGCACCTAACATTTACTAGATAATGGTACTAATTATGTTTAACCCAGCATATCCCTGTATTTTATATATAATTATGTATGTAAATAATTCTTAAGAAATCCCATTGATCTAATGTCTCATATAACATTAAATGCTATCAATATCTACATTAAGAAACTAGGCCAGTGTTTTTTAAATAGTGTGTTTTTGAACAATTGTTTTTAAAAGGTAACTACCATTCTAGGCTTTGAAGAAGAAAGCACAACTTTCTTCTTCAAGGGGAAAAATAAGAAACTGATTTTTAAAGAGTAGGTTTAAATGCTAGGACCTAATGGAAAAAAGGAAACCAAAGCTTTTTAAATGTCCATAGAGAAGATGAAAGTGAAATGAGGCAACCCCAAAATCCTAAGATGAAAAATGAGAAAGAAAAATATTAGTTTTCCCTTTACAGATAAAAATATGAAAGGACACCTAAAATGGGACACCTTTGATTTTTTCTTTTCCTTGTAGTTCTTGGCTTCTTCTGCTGCAACACCTGCTGCTTCATTGAGGTACTTGTTACCAACTTTGCTTTCAAACCACTTTAGGTCCACAAAAACTTCACTGAAGTGCTCACGATCAAACTGCATAGAAATGTTTAAAACTTATTTAAAAAGAATTTAAGTATGTCTGAAGAACACAAATGAACGTTTTAACAGTGACTACCTCCAGGACATAGGAAATACGGATATACTTTTATACACATGGAAAACCAAAAATCAAAACCAAACCCATTGCCACTGATTCCGACTCATGGCAACCCTATGTGTTACAGAATAGTACTGCTCCACAGGCTTTTCTTGGCTGTAATCTTTATGAAGCAGGTTGCCAGGCCTTTCTTCTGTGGCACTGCTTGCTAGGTTTGAACCGCCAACCTTTAGGTTAGTAGTCAAGCACAAACCATCTGCACCACCCGGGGACCTTCTACACACATAGGGACCTACCTCAGCTATTACTTTGAAAATAACAATGATAAACAAAAGCAAATAAATAAATACACAATTTAGGTGAAATTATTTACATAGAATGAGCAACTAGAATAGAATTATAAGAAACCTTTTCTTCTATTATCATGTTACTTCTAGTTACTTACATCTGATAATTTGACAAGATATTTCTCAAATCGAGGTAAGTTGAGGTGCCCACTTTCATTGATATAACCTAAAAAGAACAAAACCTGAATTTGTAACAAAATCGTACATTTCTTCCCTAAACAATCCTACAGAACTCTTTTCACAGAATGTTGAATGTTGACATCCTAATTGAGAAAAAACGCTCAGCGGTGGGCTATGTGACTGGGCCAAGTTTCTGTGAATGCTGTGTTTCCATAAAACGTAAACACTGAAGCAAAATAAAAGAAATTCTAGGTTCACATAATAATAACCCTCCTACATATCCAAAGTTTGTTAACAGTTAAATTAAATATGTTCTAGAACATACCTAGATCATTCAATTTGATATGGTAACTTGAGAAGAAAAGGACTAATGTGCTGTTGCCGTGTTACCTGTTTTATTCAGCTTCACCAACCCGTTACAGAGTTCCTCCTCAGGTAGCATCTCTGTTTATCAATTTCATTTTAATTGCAAAATCTTTCCTTCATATTAAATACTCTGATGCTTATCTAGTCACAAAAATGGAATTCTATTCTTAACTGTGAAAGGAGCTTTGCGGAACCAACCAACAACTTCTGTTGGATTTCTTAGGGAATTAAAGGCAGAGGTTAGTTAGGTATCAACGAGTGAGGTTACTTAACTCTGCTCACTTTGACTGCTTGTGAGTCACTGAAAATCTCAACCTTAGAGCTTGGTGCCTTAGACCAAAAGAAACCTCAAATTTTCTCCTATTTCAGTTGTACACGCAATAATCTAATAAAATGAGTGACATTTTAAAAATTAAAGTAGCCTCAAATGCATACTGTTAAAATGTGCTCACCCCCGAGCTCTGGCAGGATGTGGACGTATGTTCCGTAAAGAAGAGGCAGTGCGTCATGATTGATGTGTAAATGAGGTAGATGAGGAATAAAGTCATTGCCAACAAGAAATCCCATCAAAATCCAATCATCTATTATCCTTTCAATATCATATTTAAATGCAATCTTGTCCTACAGCAAAATGGAGAAGAAAGGTAAGTCCTATAGAAATTTCTACACACAAATCTTTGGTTCACAGCTATGTTATACTCACTTTTAACACTGAAAACTCATAATCGATATACTCTCTCATTAAAGACAAGTGTAGGAGGTGAAATGTGGTTTCTTCTGGTGCACATACCCTGCAAATTAGTGAGATGCCAGAGTTAATTAGATTCTTAAAGCTCAAGTTTAAAAACGTAGCAAAGCTTAAGGTCAAAATTATCATTAGAAGATAACATGCAATTTATATGAAAGCTGCAGTGGTAAAGCAATGACAAAAATACAACTGCAATTATAACAGATAAAAGCATAGTTAAAAATAATTGGTTTACATTATGTTTCCTGTGGAAGAGGGCTCTCAGAATGAAGAAATCCTAAAGGATACGTATGAGATATAAGTACCAGTGGGATCTGGTCCATTTAAGGCTGTCCATCAGAAAACAGACAGACGAATGAGTATATACTTTGAATATTCACTGTAGTATAGTCCAGGGCTACAAAGGTAAGATGCTATCACTTCTTCCACTAAGCTTTCTCTGGTTTGGTATAACCAAACCCATTGCTGACGAGTCAATTCCAACTCATAGTAACCCTACAGGATAGGGTAGAACTGCCCCATAGGGTTTCTGAGCAGTGGCTGGTAAATTCCAACTGCCAACATTTTGGTCAGCAGTTGAGCTCTTAACCACTGTGCCACCAGGGCACAGGGTTATATATTTCTGGCTCTTGGCCCACTGTTTAAGTTAAACTATAAATAATACAAGGTGAGTGAACTGTATCTATGTCAGAATGCAATCATGATCCAGAAAAGCCAGAAATACAAATCAAGTTCTAAAATGATTTAAAAAAGTAGTTAGTTCTCTGAAGGTTAAAGTTGGCTAACTTCTAACCTGCACTTATTCAAATACAACTAAATAAATAAGTTAAACTATACAACATTCTGATCACTGAAAATAATTACAAGTAAATACATGCCTTGGCGGGGAAGGGGCAAAGCAAATGAGCTCTAAGTAGCAAGAGAGAATCAATCTCTTTTAAGATAACAGCTTAATTTCTGCTCTTTCTTCCAACATACATGCAAGTACGATTTACCTTTGTGTTTTTTTGCCACCAAACCGAACCTCTTCTCTTAAAAGAGAGAAATGAGCCTCGTGACTTGTTAATCCAAGCATAATCTATTGAAAAATGATTAAGAAATGTTTCTATTCTACCAGTTTTTATAACATTGGGTTCATGACAAAATCAAATGAAATATATTTCTATATAGAGCAAAACAGGCTTATTTAAGGGCAATAAAGAAACAACTTGATAGCACAGTAAACAAATAACAAGATATGATCCATTTGTATATTATGAATGGGGTAAAGTGAGTGTACTTTAATAAGGAAAAAATCATCACCTTACTCACATGGCCTTTATAATCACCTCCCTGACCCTCCTCACCTCCCCAAAATCCCCAAAACCTTCTCTCGGTTTTCACACATTTCCACTTGCCATGGGAAAATGGATTAGAAACAAAGGCAGAAGCTTTCCTATGACAGAAGAATGTAGGGCTCTTCTGGAGGTCAGGATATCTCCAGTATATGAAAACTCAGAAAAAAACCTGGAAAATGGCATTTTCAGCTAATTTTCTCACATACCATTCTCAGTCCCAAAGTAAGTCAAAATGGTCCAGTAAGACATAAAACCAATTGCAATATATACTGTTTATTTCAATCCTGATTCAAACAATAAAATATTTATGAGGTAATCAGAGAAATTAGAATACTAATTGGTTATTTATATATTAAGGAGTTGTTAGTTTTGTTTTATGTGAGATAATGGCGCTGTTATGTAAAAAAAAAAAGAAAGAAACCCTTCTCCTTTAGAGAAACATTATTAAATATTTACAGATTTTGTAGATTAAATGAAGTAATTATCTGGGATTTGCCTTAATAATCCAGGAGTGGAAAGGGATGGATGGTTAGGGATAGGAGTTGAAACAAGGCACAAGGAGTTCATTAAGCTTAAAAACTTCCATAATAAAAAGTTAAGACAAAAACAACAATAAAAAAAAAAAAGTCTAGTAAAGTTATTTGGGTCACAGTGTTTTCATATCATGTGGTATTAAAAGGCACGTATTAAGCATAAGGACAAAAAAGGGCCTCCTTCCCTGACCTCAGCTGAGTACCCATAATAGCACTGGGGTCAGTCAGGTCTGCAGACACTACACTCACTGATCCTAAACGATGGCAAAACAGCTCATTTTCCAATTGTTTTTTAGAACTTTGGTAGCGACAGAAACAGGAATCATTATTACATCTCCTGTATCTGTTGCCACAGTCAGTAAGCTTTCCGTACAAGACTGAAGCTATTAGATATGTCACTACAATGGCATAAAATTATAATAACAATAAACATTATACCTACCAAGTCGGCATCTAAACCATAAAGACAGTGTCTGGTATTTGGATCATGATCTGGCTTTGCTTTCTCGGATCTGATAAATTCCATGATTTTGTGCTCTCCTTCTCCGGGAGTCTGAATATAACATTTAAAAAAAATGTGATAATATGCTATACTTCAGAATGTTAAATTTAGAAAAGCTCTTTAAATAAAAATAAATAAATAAGCAAATAACCTCATGGCCTGAGAAGTAGATAGTGACTCCTTGCCAGGACTTGTCTGTGGAAATCTTCATATTTACAAAATACTTCAAATGTTCATGTAACCTGGCCATGAATTCGGTCCCTATAAATAAAAAGTTTTAAAAAGTTTCACCTGAGAGAGACATAAAAAGTGAGTTCCCAGTGACAAAACAAAATTGGATCTGTGTATCCAGGGAAAAGCTAAGTATGAGATCTCTAGATATGGTCAAAAGCTCTCTTGCTTATCCTTGAAAATTAAGTCATGTTGTACCTTTCTCCTAGCAAATATCACAATGGTTTCCAGTTTCACTGATTACTCTAAAATGAAGCCAAAGGCAGAGAGGGAAAGTTAAGGAATGTGACTCCTATCTCAGGACTGTGCTTCAAGTATTTTCACACAAGGGTGGAGTTTCAACTCTCTAGTAAACCTCAACCTTCTACTTCCTGTCTGATGGCTTCTCAAGTTCTTCTTTAAAACATGCAGCTTCAGTCAGATTGTCAGCAGTAATAACAGTTGTTGTTGTTATAATTATTAAAATTACTATTAATCTGGCAAATTATTATTATTAGTCTGGAAATTGAGTATAGAATGGTTATGCTTTAGAAAAAGCCCAAATGGCCAACAGTCAAAGGTAATACAGTCTTAAATTACAATAGCGATAAACTGGCTATTAAACTGAGCAACGTGTGACTAGGGCAGTGAAAGAAAAAGAAAATTCCCGTAGTTAGTAAAGAATTCACGAGAAAGTAAGATCTTAAGATTTTTTTTTTCCACAGGAAAAAATTATAATGATGTTAGACAAAGTTCCTTGGAAGTGTGGAGTATGCTGTTACATATATATAATTAAACTTATAATATTGATAAATTCATTTGTCCTTAAAGTCACAGAAATTCTGTTTCTGAGAGTAGTGAGTGCTCTGGCCCAGAACGGGTTTCTCGTCCTGAACACAAGCTAGGTAAGTGAACCTGGGTGAGCCACAGCCTTGCTAAGTCTGTTTTTTCCTACCAATAAAAAGCAGGAGCAGGATGGGATGATCTTGTAACTTCCTTCATCTGTCTGGGAGAGTCTTGTCCAAAGGTGCTCTTATCAACATCTGTAAATCCCTACTGTGGGGCTGTACAGAAGCACTTATGACCAAGGTGACCAAACCACCTCATGAGGGGACACAATTGGGAAAATATAATAAATAAAACCCTAATGCCAAAATAAACAGTGCCTAGAAAAGAAAAATACATTTAACTGACATTTTGAGGCTCTCAAATTTTCCTCTCGCTGAATTTACCTGGTGTAATACAGTTGGAATCAAATCTGGCCTCCGTAGGAAGAGTTTCTCCCTTTTCTATTGCCTTTTTGATTTTGTCTTCTGCCTCCTTTGCTGACCTTAAACGTTAAGGAAAAGAGGTCTTAAGCTTTCTGAAGAGAACTAAAGAACTTTATAAAAAATGTTATTTAGATGCTTTTATAATTAAAATACAAATTCACCAATTCATCTGAAATCCTACAGGTTCAAAAAATACACAAATTTTGAAATGATTAAAATTGACAAAGATGAACCTCCAAACTGCTTCTTTTATTTATTTAAAGAACTGAATTTTTCAGATAAGGACTAGAGAAGGAGAACCTTACAAACTGGAAAAACAAAAACGAAAACAGTTACTGTCAAGTTGATTCCCACTCATAGTGACAATATGGGACAGGTCAGAACTGTCCAAGGAGCAGCTGGCGGATTCCAACTGCCAACCCTTTGGTTAGCCGCGGAGCTCTTAACTATAAAACCCAATTAAAATGTTGTTGTTAGTTGCCACTGAGTCGATTCCGACTCATGACAATCTTATATGCAACTTATAAACACTTAATATAAAGTAATTCTTATCACAGGTATAGGAGCCCTGATGGAGCACTGGTTAAGAGCTATGGCTATTAACCACAAGGTAGGCAGTTTGAATCCATCAGCCACTCCTTGGAAACGCTGTGGGGCAGTCCTACTCTGTCCAATGGGGCTGCTATGAGTCAGAATTGACTCGATGGCAATGGGTTTGGTTTTTTGGTTTTATTACAGGTATACAGCAAATTGATTCCAGAAATATAAGTTCATTATATATAACACATTTAATGATAATATCAAAAGAGAAGTACATTATTAAATTGACCTCTACAAATACTATGTAATAATAAACCAGTTATCATCAAGTCAAGCTTGATGTGTATCAACCCCAGGTGCATCAGGGTAGAAGTGTTCTCCGAAGGATTTTCAACGGCTGATTTTTTTCAGACGTAGGCTGTCAGGCCTTTCTTCCAAGGTGCCTCTGGGTGGACTCGAATTGTCATGTTAGCAGCTGAGTGTGTTAATACCAAGGGAGCCCCACCCAACGACTCCTACCTAAAAATATCATTATAAAATTGTAATGTATATCTTTGGGTTTTCTCTTTAGAACATTTAACACGAAAGCCCAATAACACTAATGACATCAACTGCCAAAATCATCTGATTTTTGAGGCAACAGGATTTACTAGAAAGAACATGAGTTTTGGAATCAGAAAGATCTAGGTTTGAATACAGGTGTCTCAATCCCTGTCTGGTTTCTCTTACAACTCATTTGTAGTATACCAGTATGCCATTAAGATCTGTGCTTTAAGCAAATTTCTAGTCTTGCTACTAGCTCTATCTACTGTACCCTGTGGAATCCTATTTTTGATGAATAAACTCTTCTTCATATTTAACTGCTCTCTTTCCAACCTCTTCAATGTAACAAAAATTCTGAAGATATCAAATCATCCATAATCTCCCCAGTGGAAGTCATTCTTTCTTCTCCCCATTCTTTGATTGAACAAATGATTCTCCAGTGTTATTATGTGAATAGTTCTGGGGATATAACAAAAAAGACATGATTCCTGTTCTCACAGAGCTTACATTCTAATGGGCACACAGAAAATCAAACAAGCAAAACATTTACCCTGGTTGCAATGTAGAGAATATTCTGGATACGGACAAGGTAAGCCAGTAAAAGGCTACTGAAGTAATCTAGGTGGAATATAATGGCTGCCTGGGGTGAGACAATAGCAGCAAAATGGAAAGAGATTAGACAGATATGACAAATTTAAGATAAATAGGACGTGGGTGTGGTGAATGAGGAAGAGAAGAGTCTAAAACTACCAGTGGACTTCTGGGTTGGGCAGCTAGGTGCATGGTACTGTCATTCACTGAAGTGGGAAATGGAGGAGGAGGAAGGGTGGTTTTGAGGGAAGATGATGAGTTCAGTCCTGAACATGTTAAGCCTGATGTGTCTGTGGGGTGTCTGAGAGGAGGTATTTGGCAGACATGTGCATATTGAGGAGCTCAGGAGAGATGTTTGCCAGAAAAATAAACCTGGGAGTCATTAGCAAAGATATCGTAATTAAAGCCACCAGAGCGGATGAGATTACTCAGGCCCAGAACAGAACCTTAAGAAATAGCAATATTTAAGAAAAAAGAAGAAAAGAAGATGACAAGGAGATCAACAAGGCACAGCACAAAGGCAGATAAACATTCCTAAATGCTGCAGATAAATGAAGTAAGATAAAGACAATTATTCTTCGGATTTAGCCTTAAGAGGCTATTTGTAATCTCCCAAGAAGGTTGCAGTGGCATGGTGGGGGAGAAAACCAGAGGGCAGTAGATACGGAAAGGAATGAGAGATGAGAAATTAAGGATTATGAGGGGAGAGAACTGTTGCCGTGGAGAATGACAAAAAGCCGACTGGGGAATTTCTGGGAAACATGGAGCACTCAATGCCAGCACAGTATTTATTTAGCAAATGCTTGTGGTGGTTATAGTCGATTAACTCTCGGAACCTTATCCATTCTCCTTCTAGTTTTCTGTCCGATACTGAAGAGGTTAGAAAGTTAAAAATAAAATTCTTAAAATTCTGGATTCAACTCAAATTTTATCAGTTAGATGCACCCATGAAAGTTTGAAAAGTGAAGCCTGCATGAAAATAGACTCACTGGGGTGGTGACGTGTGCATGTGTATGCGCACACCAAGTCCACACGTGCATATTTGTTTCAGCAAATGTTCAGTAGCTTTACAGGTACAGGATATTTGTTTTTTCCAGAGTAGATCTGGCAGATGCATTAGAACTCTGCAGCTTCTTTACCCTTGGATCACAGCTAATAGAGTAAGTTCTTGGAGCTAGCTGTCCTGGTGGGGGCCTCTGAACTCCTCATCATCCTGGATGTGGTGGTGGTAGTAGTAGTGCCATCTATGGGCCAGTTTTGTGGTGGTGGTGTTCTGGAAGTCTTTCCTGAAGGCCCACCTACATCCTGCTCTGTGGGATCTTAAAATAATTTTTGTTAAGTGCCCAACTCCCTGTATTACACCCCTTTCAGCTTAAAATAGTAGAGTGGTTTCTATAACCTGCAACCGAACCCTGACTGATGGGCAGTGTTTATATAAACCTTCCTCAATATGAGATTTTCTAGCCCAGTGGCTCCCCAAAACTAGTTTAACATATAATTTTGAGGGTCCAACTCCTAGAAATTCAGATTAAATAACTATTTGGCGGTACTCAAGAATCTAAATTTTTAACAGATGGTCCTTGCCTTCAAGGATTTCATAGTCCTTCCAATATTTTCAGTTATCTTTTCTTTTTTGACATTTAAATCAGTATTTTTTACCACCCTCTTTCCATTCTCACTGCCAGTCTCCTTTAAGGCATTCTCCCACCTTCCTTGACGACTGCCGTATCTAATGCACAAGTGCCCTTTCCACTCCTTAACCTGCCATTATGCATAAAGGATTCATTCTGTTAATGACTCATCAAACATTCTGGACTCAGGGTTTCTTGCCTTCAGTTCTAACAACCTTCTCAACTCTACCTCTGCTGTCCATGAACAGGAACATAGCCTGATCTCATTGTTAGAAATATTCTACATGCCTGGAATTTTGAGTTTAAAATCCTCTCTGTATCTATAACCTCTTTTCATACTGTTACTTCTACTACTACCTAACTCACATAGTGGTGCTGATAATACCTTGAGTGCCCTAACTCAGCTCTCTTCTCACGGTCCATTTTCTGATTTCACTTGCTTTTCCGCCCAGTCAAAGTCAGCATCTAGTCCAGGACCTGGGCATTCAATAAATGTTTATTGAATTCAATTAAATGTCAACGATGTTCTCATTAGCAGCTCAGTCTTGGTTCACTCTGCTGTTCCCAGCCCAGGCAGACCAGTATAGAGGCTTTTCTCTACTACTACCATTTCCAAATTACCAATTAGAAATTTGGAATTTGTGTGACAGAGAACAATTAATAGAGTGACTTTGTATAACCCAACATATGATTCCAGAAATGGCATTTCCCATGAATTATTAGACCCACTTACTTGACCAGTAAAATGTGACATTATGAGATATTCCCATTTCTGTGAGAATGAGAGCAGAAAATGAACATGGACAGAAAACACCTGGTATTAAGTCAATTATCTTAAAAATAATATATCTTATTAATCTAAATAGTATTCTAAAATAAACCATAAATATTTTACCTAAAACGCCTCCCACGCTGCTGGTTCATTTTTGCTCGAGGAGCCACACCATCAACAGCCATAAAGAACACTTTTCTAGGTTTAATAATGCGAAACAAAACCTCTAAGTAGTGAAAAATATCAGTAAAGATTTTATCATCTGAAATCCTGAAGTGAACATCATCATCATTAGGATGGGAGCACTGATGTATAATTCCATTCATATCCAGGTACAAGTTGTCGAATTCAGGAATCTAAAAATAAAGAAAAATGCTCAAGACCATTTATTATAATCAGCCAGGGATCTCTTATGTCTTAGCCTCAGCGGAAAGCGATTATTCAATGATGAAAGGCAGGATACAGGGCATTCTAATTACATCAAAACTGAGTAAACAATCACAGCTGAATAAAGAGAGAAAAAACAAACAGGAAGACTTTGTAATATGAAGACAGATTATGTGGTTATATAATGCACCAATGGTTTGACCAAATTTACTGTCAGGAAATTATCTACTTATTAAAATAACTTGAGAAAACACTAAGTGCTTGGTTCATGTGATGCTCAAAATGGTTTCCTTCCACCCTACTATTTGACAGAGCCTTAATTTCTTCTATAAATGGATAACAGAACAGCTATTCATATCAAAGCCTGTTTGAACATGGTCACTGAAAGGTTTTAGAAATGATTTAAAGCTTTACTGAGTACTGGTTTCACTAAAACAGAGCCACTGATTTGATTATATTAATTTAAAAGCTTAGAGTACACCAAGGAATTTAGAAAACACTGGAAATTGGTGTCTCATTTTTGAAATGTGGACTAAGTAGGTTCTACACCTTGACTAAAAGGGGTTTTGCTGTTCTTGCTAGGTGCCATCGAGTCTATTTCGACTCACAGTGACCCCATGTGACAAAGCAGAACTGCCCCAAAGAGTTTTCAAGGCTATAACCTTCAAGGGAGCCAATCGCCAGGTCTATATCCCGTGGAGCTGCTGAGTGGGTTTGAACCACCACCCATCTGGTTAGCAGCCGAGGACTTAACTGCTGGACCAAAGATCTTCATGGGTCTGGCTTTTATTTGCTTGCATATTTTTATTTTTCTTCTTCTTAAATGTTAGTGAGCAAGTAAGGGGAACACTAGTGAAACAAATAACATTTGTTCCTCATTCATGAAGAACTGAAAAGGACACAACTTAATAGTTATAATACTTGTGTAATTACAAAGAATTTTAAGAGTTCGTCTTGGGTACTAATTTAAAGAACATTACTTTGAATTTTTCAAACATCATTTGCTTTCTTCACATAAATGTAATGCAAATGACCTCTGAAACAAATCAAGTTTAATAATTTGTACATGCAGCAATATAATTTCCTATTAATTGAGAAACTGGCATGCTTTCAGTTTTTGAGTTAAAAAGTTTTGGCCTCTGAATCAATGAACACTATAAAAATAATTCATAAAACACCTATTTATAAGGTATTATACTAAGTACCACGTAAAAAACTTTAAATTTCTTACTAAGTAACAGGCTCAACTGAGATAGCAATTGTGGTCATGTGATTTTCAAAATGCATTTAAGGTTTACTGTTTGTTCTAAGAAATCTGAAAACGTCACTCAAAATCCCAATGTGTATTTGTTGAGGGGGAGGTACTTTACATAATGGTTCCAGTTTCCCTAGGAGAACAAACATACATTAACAGCCAGGAAAATTATAAAAAATAATGAAAAATAAATTTCCCTACATGATGTTAAAACATATAGAACAATTTGAATGAACCAAATAGTTTGGCAATAGTCCAAGTGTATATGAAGATTTAGTATATAAGGAGCGCTTTTCAATTCAGTGAAAGGGACAGGACATCTAGCTAGCCATTTGGAAAAAAAAACTGTAACTCACTTTACGACAAAATTAATTCCAGAGGATTAAAAATCTAAATGTAAGACTATGTAGGCAGCTCCTGTCTGGAGAGATGAGAGGGCAGAGGGGGTCAGAAGCTGGTCGAATGGACACAAAAATACACAGTGGAGGGAAGGAGTGTGCTGTCTCACTAGAGGGAGGGCAACTGGGAGTGTACAGCAACGTGTACGTTAAGTTTTTGTATGAGAGGTTGACTTGGTTTGTAAACTTTCACTTAAAGCACAATTAAAAAAAAGAAAAATGTAAGAAAAAAAGAAATTATATACAATTGTTTTTCTAATTGTACAGTGGGGAAACCCAGAAATCATAAATCAAACAAATGTAGGTTGGCTATCTAAAAATATATTTTTTTTAATTAATGGGGCTAAAAGAGAGAAACAAGTTTAATTGAAAAATGACAAAATCTTAAGAAATACTTGCAAATTAGGACAGTTAATATCCCTAATATAAAAAAATTCTCAAAAATAAACAAGAAAAAGAGCAAATTTTAAAAAATGGCTTAGAAAAAGTAAAGCAAGTTGAAAATGAAACACAAAAGTCTCCCTCGTCATTTTGAATCTGAAACTCATTCTCTAGTAGTCCTCAAGAAGCGCTCAAACCAAAAAGAAAAAAGAAAACCGGAGTCATTAAGTCGATTCTGATTCATAATGACCCTATACAACAGAACAGAGCTGCCCTAAAGGGTTTCCAGAGTGGCTGGTGGATCTGAACTGCTGACCTTTTGGTTGGCAGCCAAGATCTATAATCACTGAGCCAAGATGTGCTCAGTCAAGGGAGCGGTATTCCCTGCATTACTGAACGCTGGTAATAGTTTTATGCCCTTTATATTTGAAAGCCAGTTTTGGCAAATATAAAATGCTTAGTTCACACTTTCTTTCCTTGAATATCTTAAATATGTTACTCCATTTTCTTCTAGTTGTGGTCAAAAGCTGTGATGGGAATCTAACTTTCCTTTATAATTCACATGCTCCTTCTAGATGACCAAGGCTTTTTTCCTTTTTCTTTAAAATCCCCAAAATTTTACTAGAATATATCTTGGTATGATCTCAATATTGTCAGGTACATGGTGTATTCTTTCAAAATGCAGTTTTAAGTATTTATTTTATTTTTTATTTCAGGAAAGTTTGCTTTAATTATGGTTTTAATCTTTCTTCTCTTACTTTGTTTGGTTTTTTTTTCAGGGACCCCTATTATTTGCCCTTTTCATCTACCTTGCTACTTTCTCTTGAATCCTTATCTTTTTTATTTTTAAAATATCCCTTTTTTTCCTATCTTTTTTTTATCTCTTCAGGTATCCTTGGAAACTCTATGGGGCAGTTCTATTCTGTCCTATAGGGCACTGGGTTTTGGGTTTGGGTCAGGTATCATTTACTCCTGTCTCACTTCATTTTAGGCTTCATTTCTGAAAGTATTTTTTCTTTGATTTCTAAATTTTTCCCTAGGTTTTGTCACCTCACTTCTGAGTTTTTATAACTGATGTACGTTGTTCTTTCACATCTTGTTTAATTTTCTTAGTGCCCTGTAGCTCACTTTGAAATAGTTTTGATGCTTTGTGTCCGTATTTTTATTGCATGCTTTTAGTGACTTCAGAGATGTTATTTGTTCCTTTTTTTCCCCCATAATAACTTTGTAAATAATTTGACTTCAGCTGTTTTTTGCTGGAGGCAGTGGTGGTTCAGTGGTAGAATTCTCACCCTCTGTGAGGGAGGCCGGGGTTGAATTTCCAGCCGACGTACCTCACGCACAGCCACCACCTGTCAATGGACTTTTGTGTGTTGCTGTGATGCTGAACATGTTTCAGCAGAGCTTCCAGGCTAAGATTAGGAAGAAAGGCTTGGTGGTCTACTTCTGAAAAGTCAGCTAACGAAAACCCTCTGGAGCACAAGGGACCGATCTTGTGCATTGGGTCGCCACGTGTCAGGGCTGTTTCGACGGCAGCTAACAACAGTTTCCTACTGAGTAGAATTTAATCTCCCTGAACTTTTAGAACGAAGAGGGGTTCAGGAAAGCTTTAATGTCAAAAAGCTCCCTCTTTTGTTCTTCTTGAGTAGTGTTAAAAAAATGATGCTTTGCTTTCTAAGACTTCCTGATTCTAACCTTCTCCCACTTTTGTCTGGACCTTTTCTTTTCTTGTCTCCACTGTCCTTTTCCTGATCACATTTTATTCCACCCCAGCAGTTTTTCCTCAGGTGGGCACTGCCTTAAATAGCGCCTTGGCAAGTCAGTTTTGAGAGTTCAGTGGTGCAGTGGTTAAGCCCTCAGCTGCTAAACAAAAGGTCAGTGGTTAGAACCCACCAGCTGATCCGCGGTAGGAATATATGGCAGCCGGCTTCCATAAAGATTACAGCCTTGGAAACGCTACAGGGGGCAGTCCTACACTGTCCTATAGGGTTGCTATGAGTCAGAAATGACTCGATGGCAACGGGTTTGGTTTTTTGGTTCGGACTGCACTGCTCCAGCTGCCTAGGTATTTTTTACAGTGGGTCCTTCAGTCAACCAATATTGGAAAGGATAAAACCCCTTAGTTCCAGCTACTGCCATCAAATTGGCTGGCAGTATTTTTCAGTGAACACCTTTCAGCTATTTTGGAGTTCTGTTCTCAGATCTATCAGATGTTGCCCCATTGCTGCTTCCCTATTTTTCTGACACAGATTCTAATAAAATTCAGACCTACAGGTGTTGCTAGTTTGTCCCTATGTATTTGTATTTTGGAGTTTACAGGGACACCAGGATATACTGGTTTTGTTGTAAATGTTTCATGTACTTTTAATTTTGCTATTTGTTCTTTCTGCTTTTACATGAAGATTCAGAGAGACTGAAAACCAATGCTGCTGCCACTATTTTCCTAAAATCTCCTTCCCCTGACTTCTTCCCCCTAGTACTAGCTATTGAATCACTGTAGCCAAATAAGGCGTTATCTTTCAAGGCCTTCTTGAGAGCGCAGCTGGTATCGCTTTATAACATTTGTCTTTTTTGCTGTTGTTAACTACAAGAATCAAACACTTTGAAAGACATTGCTTTGATCAACCAAGTTTTAAAATTTACTTACAGTGGAATAATTAAAAATTAAACAAAATAAAATAAAACCTACTCCCAGTTTCTATCTTCATTAAAGCTTTTATAGTGTCTATGTCATGAAATTGCCTTAAAGAGACTATTTTTGTTCTTCAGTTATCAAATTCCTCAGAATTGAGAGAATCCAAGATACTTGCACCAAGTTTTATGCTGAAGAGTACAGCATAAAAGTAGTAATGAATTATATATTATCAAGACATCCCAAGCAACAGCTTATTTGTTCACATCAGAGATAAAGTGAGTGATGCACAGAAGATACTCAAATGTTTGTTGAATGAGGGATCCAGAAATGCCATATTTAGTTGTCTCCATTTTCCCTAATGTACTTGTATTCTTTTTTTACCCTCCTCTCCGGAAACAAAAGCCTTTGTAAATCCAACTTAACCTATGTTCCAAATAAACTAAAGATAAGCTTGCCTTTTAGAATCGTTGTAAATTTTTCCTTATACATCAGATGTGAATCCGAAAAAGAATTCTTTCCAGAAGTTTAACCCTACCTTCAGGCTTTCAGTACTTTTTAAAAAGATAAACCATGATTTAATGAACAGCACGATGTCGTTCACTGCATTATTTTTCCCCAATATTAATATAATGCTATCCATCACAACTAATTCAACCAGCTACAGAAATTTCAAAACACTATTTTCGGTAAAATATAAAACGAAGGCGATACCAAAATTCATTAAATGTGTCGAATACTGAAGTATCATCCAAAGGCCAGTTTATCTCATAAGTGACTGCCTTCTATTGTCTTGTCACAGTTCCAATATGTGAACTACTGTTTTGAAATCTACCATGAACGTTTCCCTGGGGTCATCACGTACCAAATATTACTGACATTACTAGCAGTGAAGCTGTATCAACCCGCCTCCCTCTCTCCCCTTCCCCCAACACACACACATTATGAAGCCTCTAAATAATTCCCTGCCCAAATGTTTTTTTGTTTGTTTGGCAATAAAGGGTTGGTACTGTCTTTAGGGCAACAGAAAACGAGTAACAAAAGGCATCATAAACATGAACGATGGGCCACGTCAAAGTCCAGGCGCTGGGGCGCGGTGGCACCGAGTTCTGGAGCGTGAAGTAAACAAGGTGCTCCGACGGCGGAAGCGCGGTTTATTGTCTGCACTTGATCGGTTCTTAGAGGCGGGCAGGGAGAGCTGGAGGGGGGATGTCGCGGGACACCCACTCCGCCTGGCAACCCCTATAAAGGAAAGGGCGACCTGCACCTCCTCGGGGAAGAAAGCGAACTCACTGAAACCTTTCCTTCCCCGACTTAATTTCAGAGTCGCGGAAGGCCCTGCCCGGCAGGAGAGCTGTCAAGCTGCCGTGACCCCCGCGGCAGTGCCCACGCGAATACCACCCGCGTCTTCGCCCCCATTCGGATCCGTCGGCCGTCCTCAAACCTTCCACCGCCGCTCCCCTCGCCACTCATCCGCAGACGGCGGGCAGAAAGGCTGGTGGGGAGAGGGCCGCGGAGCCCCCCGCGGTCACCGGCCTTCGGGGCCACGGCCCCTCGCTCACCCACCTGATGCTCTTTCACCACTTCGCTGAGGCAGGGATACCGCTCCGAGATCCATCGGTAAAACTTGGGGACTCCCATTTCGACCGTCAATACCAATTCCAGTCAGGGCCAAACCGAAACCAAACGCCCCGCCGGGGCCGACGCCACCGCCTCCGGCCGTCGCTCCGCCGATGACAACACACCGCCCGCCCGACCATAGAGCGCGCCCGCCGGGCCCTAGAGCGGCCGGATCCGAGGCGGCATCCCGGGGGCGGGACCCGCCGCCTTCCACTCGCGCCGCAGCGCTCGCTGGTGCTTACGTTTGGGCGCCGAGCCGTACGTGCGTGTTAAACAGCGTTCTGAAGATGCCAGTTGCCGGAGCTAGGCTCCACCGGGTTTATACGTGGTATGAAAACCTCACGAGACTGCTGGAAGGGTATTGAACGCTGATTTTTGTTCAGCTGCTTCCAGCTCCTGGGATTGCTAATCTCAGTGTTTTTCAACACAGATTTGGAAAGGTCTGGTGATTTACTTGGTTTAGATTGTTGTTTCTTTGGCGAAGGAAAATTATTTTCTTTTAGGTATGTAAACTTATAACAAAATTTTTTCTTTAATACTTGTTCCCCAAATTGTTTTGAGGAAAAGTTTCCCAGCTAGGCCCTCGATAGGAAATTATAAATGTTTAGTTTTCACATTCGTGCCCCTTGGTGCCATGTTTTTTCCCGATTAGGCTTCCGACCTTACAAAAGGCAGGATTATGTCAAGTGAATTTACGTGAAACTATTTTTGTTCTAAATTTAAGTTTTTCATTTATTGGAACGTAATGATCTCATTACTTTGTAATTATGAATTATTTTTTTTAAATCTTCAAAAACACAGAAAACCATATTTAAAAACTTTAGATTTTAGAAATCTCTTAAGTATTGCTGCCTGCCATAATCACTGGACTCTGCATTCTGTTACACCTAGCGAATGGCAGCATTTTTAAAATCAAAGAAACTTTAGTTTTCACATTCAGCTTCTTGGCTTAGCATGTTTTTTCCCTGTCAGACTTTCAATCATACCAAAACCAGAGTTCTAGTAAGTGAACGTAAATACGTGCTATTTATGTTCATCTCTCTCTTACTAGACTGTCAATTCCTGGAGGGCAGTTCCTCTGTGCACCAGTCTAGCACACTGCTTTGCCCACAGTATTTATTGATAGAAGCTTTTTGTTGTTGTTCAAAGGAATCCTTATGCTAATTGGTACTTTTAAAAGGAAATCAATGAAAATTGTAAAATCAAAGTAGGTTGGCTTGTTTCTTGCAAAATTACATTTTTAGACCGTAAGAACAAATGATGTTCCATTTTTCCAGTTATAAATACACAGTATGTATTAAGAAAGCAGTTTATTTCTTAATAAATGAACATATATTATTTTAAATATTATTAACAATCAAGGAGAAATAATAATAGCTGCTCTAAGAACATAAACTTATCTTGTACTTTGGAACTGAACAGATACAACCACAGCCAGTGCCAAATGCAATAATCTTACATTACTAACATATTCTTTGAAATAATTTCATTTCACATATAAGGGGTCCAGCCAAGATACATTTGGCATAGTAAGTTTTCGTCAGTAGCTTCTTGTATAAGGTAATGCACATGTCCTTCAATAGATAATGGCAGCCCTGTCACTCTGTTATGAGTCTTGATTACACCTTGTAATCGCTGCTCAATGTCAAGAACATGGGTCTTGGCCTAAAAGGAAGAAACAGAAAATGATAAGGGCTAAGAGCATAATAACATATGGATGTTAATAACTTGGAATTGCTGCCTTTATTGTTTTGTAAGAAATGTTAATGCCATTTTAATGATCACTACCCCTTTTGTTAGGGAAAATACAGAAAAAGGAAGAAATGAAACAAAATAACTTAAGATATTGCTTTCAAGGCTGGCAATGTTGATCCAACATCAACTGCTTGGACATTTTTCTGGACTATGTGAAATATCAGGAAATTCCTTCCACATTACAATTCTAGAAAAATAATAATTTTAAAAATCTGCTTTGAAAGTGTATGTAACGTACACGTTTGAATGGATATTCTAATAGCAATGATACTCTAATGCCTAATATTTAGATTATGTTGGTTCATGCACATAGAAGTTCTAAGTGAGCTACTTGGAATTCTACACATTTCTCTCAACTGAGAAAGCTTATCAGAATCTAAGAGTGGGAGAGACATTAGAAAAATTATCCTCGATATATGTCTAGCTTATTAAAAATAGCTAATTACCTGCAAACTTTGAGGTTTTGACTAACACTAGTAATAAGGGAAGGGCTACATCTGTCAAGGTGGATTGTGGGATACTTGGTGTCACCATATTGAAGCTGAGACTTGCTCTATAAATTCAAGCAATTTGTACTCAAGTTTTTCCGTAACTGTCAATTGTTTATGGTTAAATAAGTATGAAGTGTTTTGTCACACAAATGCTAATAATGTTAATAGTAATGACAATAAGGAAAATTAGGGCACTGTCATAACACATAACTAGATTTCAGGGTAATCACTGGCTAGTCACTGGCAGAATTTAGAATCAGTTCTCATTTGTAGAAACAAGCTACACCTTCTACCAACCTTTTCATTGACAACTTCCCCGGTTTCATTATGTGCTTTGGAATTCCCTTTCACTGGTTTACTCCACTCCACAAGAGGATCATGTAGAAAAGTCTTTAAGACACTAAAATTGTAACAGATATTAAGGTAATAATACAATATTTGCAAAAAGAAATCTTAAAAGAATTAGAAGCTAATGATAATACTGTTACAAAAAATACTACTACCTTTTCAGTAACATATGTAAAGTTAGTGTTTTAGGGGTGAGGAGAGGGCAAGAGAAGGGTACAGAGGTGCAAAACAAAGGAGGGGCAGAGGTGGTCTGTGGAGAGTAGAGTCAGATCAGTTCTATGTGCCATTTCTAAATGCTTAGTGTGATTTGGTAAATCAACATATATTGAATGAATGGATTTTATCCAGTGCCATGTCTTCAATGACCATATAATACACTTACAGCTACCATACAGACCCAGCCTAGATCTTTCTTCTGAGTTCTAAATGTCAAATTTAACTACTTATGGGAAACACCCACTTGGATGTCTTACAGGTATCTCAAACTCAGTTATATCCAAAACAAAACTCATTACCTTTTCCCAAATTTACTATTTCTCCTGTATTCCCCAAATCAGTAAAAAACATCATTCACCTACTTGCCCTGGACAAAAATCTGGTGATCATCCTTGCCTCCTCTTCTAACACCCAATTCTAACCTCTTTAGAATCTCTCTACTTATCTCCATCCTTACTGGTGATCATCCTTGCCTCCTCCTCTAACACCCAATTCTACCTCTTTAGAATCTCTCTACTTATCTCCATCCTTAGTGCCACTACCATCCAGTGCACCATCATTTTTTCCTGAGTTACTGAAACAGTCTTCTAACTAGTTTTCTAGCCTCTGTCTGGTCCAAGCAGGGAACCCAATTTTTCTACTATGCAAATCTGATTATCTCATTTCCTTTTTTTTTTTTAATTTTTATTAAGCTTCAAGTGAACATTTACCATTCCAATCAGTCTGTCACATGTAGGTTTACATACATCTTACTCCCTTCTCCCACTTGCTCTCCCCCTATTGAGTCAGCCCTTACAGTCTCTCGTTTCGTGCCAATTTTACCATCTTCCCTCTCTCTCTATCTTCCCATCCCCCCTCCAGTCAAGAGTTGCCAACACACTCTCCCGTGTCCACCTGATTTAAATAGCTCACTCTTCATCAGTATCTCTCTCCCCCCCACTGACCAGTCCTTTTCATGCCTGATGATTTGTCTTCGGGGATGGTTCCTGTCCTGTGCCATCAGAAGTTCTGGGGAGCATTGTCTCTGGGATTCCTCTAGTCGCAATCATAGCATTAGGTGTGGTCTTTTAATGAGAATTTGGGGTCTCCTGCTCCCTCAGGAGTTGTCTGTTGTGTTCCCTGACAGGGCAGACATCGATTGTGGCCGGGCACCAACTAGTTCTTCTGGTCTCAGGATAATGTAGGTCTCTGGTTCAAGTGGCCCTTTCTGTCTCTTGGGTTCTTAGTTGTCGTGTGACCTTGGTGTTCTTCCTTTGCCTTTGCTCCCGGTGGGTTGAGACCAATTAATGTATTTTAGATGGCCGCTTGTTGGCATTTAGGACCCCAGGCGCCACAATTCAAAGTGGGATGCAGAGTGTTTTCATAATAGAATTGTTTTGCCCATTGACTTAGAAGTCCCCTCAAACCAAGTTCCCCAGACCCCAGCCCCTGCTTCGCTGACCTTTGAAGCTTTCATTTTATCTCGGAAACCTCTTTACTTTTAATCCAGTCCAATTAGGCTGACCTTCCTTGTTTTGAGTGTTGTCTTTCCCTTCACCCAAAGCAGTTCCCATCTACAGATTGATCAATAAAAAGCCCTCTCCCTCCCTCCCTCCCTCCCCCCTTTGTAACCACATAAGTATGTGTTCTTCTCCGTTTTTTCTATTTCTCAAGATCTTATAATAGTGGTCTTATACAATATTTGTCCTTTTGCAACTGACTCATTTCGCTCAGCATAATGCCTTCCAGATTCCTCCATGTTATGAAACATTTCAGAGATTCGTCACTGTTCTTTATCGATGCGTAGTATTCCATTGTGTGAATATACCACAATTTATTTACCCATTCGTCCGTTGATGGACATCTTGGTTGCTTCCAGCTTTTTGCTATTGTAAACAGAGCTGCAATAAACATGGGTGTGCATATATCTGTTTGTGTGAAGGCTCTTGTATCTTTAGGGTATATTCCGAGGAGTGGGATTTCTGGGTTGTATGGTAGTTCTATTTCTAACTGTTTAAGATAACGCCAGATGGATTTCCAAAGTGGTTGTACCATTTTACAATCCCACCAGCAGTGTATGAGAGTTCCAATCTCTCCGCAGCCTCTCCAACATTTATTATTTTGTGTTTTTTGAATTAATGCCAGTCTAGTTGGTGTGAGATGGAATCTCATCGTAGTTTTAATTTGCATTTCTCTAATGGCTAATGATCGAGAGCATTTTCTCATGTATCTGTTGGCTGCCTGAATATCTTCCTTAGTGAAATGTGTGTTCATATCCTTTGCCCACTTCTTGATTGGGTTGTTTGTCTTTTTGTGGTTGAGTTTTGACAGAGTCGTGTAGATTTTAGAGATCAGGCGCTGGTCTGAGATGTCATAGCTGAAAATTCTTTCCCAGTCTGTAGGTGGTCTTTTTACTCTTTTGGTGAAGTCTTTAGATGAGCATAGGTGTTTGATTTTTAGGAGCTCCCAGTTATCTGGTTTCTCTTCATCATTTTTGGTAATGTTTTGTATTCTGTTTATGCCCTGTATTAGGGCTCCTAGGGTAGATCCTATTTTTTCTTCCATGATTTTTATCGTTTTAGTCTTTATGTTTAGGTCTTTGATCCACTTGGAGTTAGTTTTTGTGCATGGTGTGAGGTATGGGTCCTGTTTCATTCTTTTGCAAATGGATATCCGGGTATGCCAGCACCATTTGTTAAAAAGACTATTATTTCCCCAATTGACTGACACTGGTCCTTTGTCAAATATCAGCTGCTCATACATGGATGGATTTATATCTGGATTCTCAATTCTGTTCCATTGGTCTATGTGCCTGTTGTTGTACCAGTACCAGGCTGTTTTGACTACTGTAGCTATATAATAGGTTCTGAAATCAGGTAGGGTGAGGCCTCCCACTTTCTTCTTCTTTTTCAGTAATGTTTTGCTTATCCGGGGGTTCTTTCCTTTCCATATGAAATTAGTGATTTGTTTCTCTATTCCCTTAAAGTATGACATTGGTATCATTTCCTTTTTAAACACGGCGCCCCCCCCCCCCCTTCTGGCTGCTCTCAGGGCGAAGTTTAAATGCGTAAATGGGCCTCACCTGGGTCCTTCGTAATCCAGCCCCTTTTCATCTGTCAGCATCATCTCCTTAGTCTACTCTCTAGAATACAGTATAGAGTTTTTCAGGTGGCCACGCTTTCATTTGCCTTGGTATTTCTATCTTCCCCTTTGCATGGTCAACTATATTTTTAAAGTCTCAGCTACTTCCACCAGAAATCATTTCCTGACCTCCCAGGATTAGGAAAGGCACTTCTAGTGTTTCACAAGATGCTATAATTCCTCTTTCAGAGAATTTGTCTATGTCGGTCTTACCAGTGTATTCTACTATAATGTCTGGTAGACAACTTTTCAATAAAGATGAATAAATGAATTTAAAACCAGAAAAACCAAACCTGTTGCTGTTGAGTTGATTCCAACTCTTAGTGATCCTGTAGGACAGAGTAGAACCGTTGCATAGCATTTCTAAGGAGCAGTTGGTGGATTTGACCTGCTGACCTTTTGGTTAGCAGCTGAGCTATTAACTGCTGTGCCCCCAGGGCTCCAAATGAATTTAAAAAGTCCTTAAAAAAAAAAAAAAACTAGTTCCCACAGCTAACATCATACTTAATGGTGAAAGACAGAATGCTTTCTGCCTAAGATAGGAATAAGACAAAGATGTCCGCTCTCACCATGTCTATTCAACAGAAGGGTCTGGCCAGGGCAATTAGGCAAGGAAAAGAAAGAAAAGGCAACCAGACTGGAAAGGAGGAGTAAAACTATCTGTATTCTCAGATGGCATGATTTTGTAGAGAGAAAATCTTAAGGTGTCCACAAAAATAACGATTAAAACTAAGTTTCAGCAAGATTGTAGCACGTAAGATCAATAAACAAGTTATCAGTTGCATTTCTATGCAATAGCAATGAACAACCTGGAAATGAAATTAAGAAAACAATTCCATTTAGAATAACATCAAAAAGAAAATACTTAGAGATAAATTTTTCAAAAGTTAAGTACAAGATTTGCATATTAAAACTACAAAACACTGTAGATAGAAATCAAGGAAGACTTAAATAAATGGAAAGACAACCCCATGTTCATAAACTGGAAGACTTAATATTGTTAAAATGGCAATACTCCAAATTGATGTACAGATAAATGCAATCCCTATCAAAACTACAGCTGGCTTTATGCAGAAATTGACAAGCTTATCTTAAAAGTTATATGGAAATGCAGGGGCCCAGAATAGACAAAACGATATTAAAAAAGAAGAACCAAGTTGAGCACTCACTTCCCAATTTCAAAACTTAGAACAAAGAGTAATCAAAATGGTGTGTTGTTGGCATAAGGATAGACATATACAGCAAAAGAATAGAAATGAGAGTCCAGAAATAATTCCTTACATTTAGGTCCACTGATTTTCAACAAAGGTGACAGAACAATTAAATGGATGAAAAATAGTATTTTCAAAAGATGGTGCTAGGATAACTGGATTTCCATATGTAAAAGAATAAATACAGACCCACAGACCGAATTACTGGGCTGAGGGCTGTGGGGACCATGGTCTTGGGAAACATCTAGCTCAACTGGTGTAACATAGTTCATAATGAAAATGCTGTACATTCTACTTTGGCAAGTAGTGTCTGGGGTCTTAAAAGCCTGTGAGTGGCCATGTAAGATACTCCACTGATCTCACCCCTTCCAAGGGTGAATGAAGAAAACTGAAGACACAAGGGAAAGATCAGTCCAAACAACTAATGGACTACAACTACCATGGTCTCCACCAGACTGAGTCCAGTAGAACTAGAGTGTGCCCAGCTACCACCACTGACTGCTCTGACAGGGATCACAATAGAGGGTCTTGGAAACAGCTGGAGAAAAACGTACAACAAAATTCTAACTCACAAAAAAAGACCACACTTACTGGCCTGAAAGAGACTGGAGAACCCCCAAGAGTATAGTCCCTGCACACCCTTTTAGCTCAGTAATAAAGTCACTCCTGAGGTTCACCCTTTAGCCAAAGATTAGAACAGGCCCATAAAACAAAACGAGACTAAAGGGGTACACCAGCCGGGGGCAAGGACTAGAAGGAAGGAGAGGACAGGAAAGCTGGTAACAGGAAACCCAAGGTCGAGAAGGGAGAGTGTTGACATGTCGTGGGGTTGTATAAAACAATATGTGTACTATTTAATGAGAAGCTAGTTTGTTCTGTAAACCTTCATTTAAAGTAAAGAAAAAAAGAGGAAAAGATTTCATTTTACCTTCATAAAAAGAGCCCCACCCAGCAGCTCTGTGGAAGAAAGGCCTGGCAATCTGCTTCCATAAAGATTATAGCCAAGAAAACCCTATGGAATGAGTTCTATTCTTTAACACATGGGACTGCCATAAGTCAGAATTGACTCAATGGCAATAGATTTTTTTTTTTTAAAGAATGTTAAGTTCATAATGTTCAGCGTGGACCCTGCCCCCCCAAATATATATGTATATAAACCCATAACTCACACCATATGCAAAAATTAACTCAAAAATGGAATCAAAGTCTAAAAATAAGAGCTAAAACTATAAAACTCGTAGAAGAAACCACCAAAAAAACCAAACTCATTGCTGCTGGTGGATTCGAACCACCGACCTTTTGGTTAGCAGCCAAGCATTTAACCACTGTGCCACCACGGAGAAGCAGGTGTAAATCATCATGACCTTGGATTAGGCAATGGTTTCTTAGATATAATATCTAAAGCACAAGCAACCAAAGAAAAAAATAGATTAAATGGACTTCACCAAAACAAAAAATTCTTATGCTTCAAAGAGCATCATGAAGAAAGTAAAGACAGCCTAGAGAACAGGAGAAAATATCTGCAAATCATATAATTGATAAGGGTCTATTACCCAGAATATATAAAAAGTTCTTACAAGTCAACAATAAAAAGACAACCCAATCAAAAAGTCGGCAAAAGATTTGAATAGATACTTGTCCAAAGAAGATACACAAGAAGCACTTAAAAGACCCTCAACATCATTAGTTGTTAGAGAAATGCAAATCAAAACCATAAGATACCATTTCACACCCACTAAAATAGGTAAAGCCCTGGTGGCATGGTGGTTAAGTGCTCCGCTGCTAACTGAAAGGTCATTCGAACCCACCAAGCCATTCCACAGGAGAAAGATGTAGCAATCTGCTCCCATAAATATTACAGCCTTGGAAACCTTATGCGGCAGTTCTACTCTGTCCTACAGGGTCACTATGAATTGGAGTCGACTCAACAACACTGGATTTAGAATGGGTAAAAGGAGCCCTGGTGGTGCAATGGTTAAGTGCTCACCTGCTAACTGAAAAGTTGGCAGTTCAAACCCACCCAGCGGTTCCACGGGAGAAGGATCTGGTGATCTGCTTCTGTAAAGATTACAGCCTGGAAAACCTTATGGGACAGTTCTACTCTGCGGTCACTATGAGTTGGAACTCAGCAGCACCCAACAACAACAGGATGGGTCAGGAGTCCCTGGGTGGTACAAATGGTTAATGTTCTTGGTAGCTAACAGCAGGTTGGAGGTTGGAGTCCACCCAGAGGTGCCTTGGAAGGCCTGATGATCTACTTCCAAAAAATCAACCACTGAAAACCCTAAGAAGCACAGTTCTACCGGGGCTGCCATGAGTCTGAATCCACTCAATGGCAACTGGTTTTAGGACGGATAAAACTAAAAAGACAGACAGTAACTAGTACTGGTGAGGGCGTGAAGAAATTGGAACCACACACATTGCTGGTAAGACTGTAAAATGTTACAGCTGCTTTGGATGACAATTTGGAAGTTCCTCAGAATGTTAAGCTTAAAGTTTCTGTATGACCTAGTAATTCCACTCGCAGGTATATGCCCAAAAGAACTGAAAACATGTATCTGCACAAAAACTTGTATATCAATGTTTATAGCAGTGTTATTCATAATGGCCAAAAGAGTGGAAACAACCCAAATGTCCATCAGCTGATGATGTATATCCATACAATGGAATATTATTCAGCAATATAAAGGAATAAAGTACTGAGACATGTTACAACACAGATGAACCTCAAAAACGTGCTAAATGAAAGAAGCCAGACACAAAAGGCAACATGGTGTATAATTCCATTTATATGAAATATTAAGAACAGGCAAATACATAAAGACAAAAAGTATATTAGTGGCTTCTGGGAGAATGATAGATACCTTAGTCAAGTTGCTTAAGTGTATGGGGTTTCTTTCAGAAGTGATAAAAATGTTTAAAAATTAGTGGTGATGGTGGCATGTATCTGTGAATATACTAAAAACCACGAATGGTACAGTTTAAAAGGGTGAATTGTATAGTATATGAATTATATCTCAATAAAGCTATTACAAAAAATCTTCAAGGACGATGCCAAGTGGTTTCTATGTAAAGAAAACATATTTAAGATCCAATAATTCTATTCAGGTTTACTGTTAAATTATTTGCAAAGTACAGATGACTACCTCATTAAAGGCTCTCTCTGATCTCGCATCAGCCGCAGCGTAACTTCACAAGCTCTTCGAAAAAGACCTTCTGTTCCCATAGGACCCATTCCATTAACCATATTATGAGTCAGGCGAAAAGGCACAATTTCTGGAACTTCAAAGGTTTCTCCCTTAAACACAATGCATTTTATTAAAAAGCAACTTCATTTACAATCTTAAAATCTTTACTCAAAGAATTTAGAACTTCATGTCTATATTTTCTTAGCAAAGGGTAAAAATGCCCCTCAAAGTATTTATAACTATGTTAGAGGGCTATATCATGAAAGAGACATGACTGCCCTTGCTTTTGAGGAGCTGAGACCACAATTCTTAGATCAGATCTACAGAATGGACTCACCTTTCGCTGAATTCAGTACAGAGTATTACAGAGACATTCTTATGCATTCACAGTATTTACTCTCATATTAACTTTCTTAAAGTCCTTGAAAATATAAAATATAAATAAATATTCTTATATTTTCCTCTTTTTTTAAGACTTTCACTTTAAAATGGGAGAAGAAAACAGCCAAATGTCAGGCTGCTCACATCCCTCAGACAAGAAATGAAACATGTCATATAACTCTAACCTGCCTTGTAGGATTGATTCTTGCATACCTCCAATCAGTCCCCTTAAATTTCTATCTTGTATGATTTAACCTATACCAGTGGTTTATCTCTGATTTCTTCTCAACTGGGTTGGGACCCTTCTGGTTTCCTGTGACAGCAGAAGGCAACCCATAGAGAATGAGGATAAAGAAAATAGTGGGCTAACCTACCAGTCTGTCTTTTAGAATTCTAACGGTGGAAAATTGGAGGAGGCCTTAGAGATGAGTCCGACTTCCATAATTTATTCCCAGGCCCCACTCCAAACCTACTTCTCAATCTCCTGGGATGTTTCCTAGGTATCTGTAGTTTTTAAAAACTCTTGGATGATTCTGATATGCTACCATGTTTGGAAACCATCATATTAAACTACCTTGTCTCTTTAAAACCGAGTCTCAGTAGAATAAACTAATCTGCCCGTGTTCACATAACTGAGTCAGAACTTGAACCTACACCTTTGAACTTCAAGTTTAGTATTAGTTTTACTGTATTACTCTTCTTTTGGGTTCTTTCCATCCTAAATAGGCTCTGGGATCCACCGCTCAAAACCAGTCAACAAAGTCTCGGTGTAGACCCTGTAACTGTAAGTGCTACTAACAGGCGTATCTAGGAAGAATAGTTACTGAAGAAAGGAAATTGGGAGAAAACATACAACTAACGAGAGTAAGACACTGCATACCTTATTGAAGAGACAGTTGAAATCCACATGTACGCATTCACCAGTCAAAGAATCAAAGAGAATGTTTTCACCATGACGATCTCCAAGCCCCAGGATATAACCAACCATTGACATGACCGCCGTGGAACGACAATATGCTGATCTGCTGCTGTACCTAAAGGAAACACCAAAACCAAACCCACTGCTACTGAGCCGATTCGGACTCATACCAGCCCTACAGGACAGGGTAGAACTGCCCCATAAGGTTTCCAAGGCTGGAAATTTTTACGGAAGCAGACTGCCACATCTTTCTCCCGTGGAGCCACTGGTGGTTTGGAACCATCGACCTTTTGGTTAGCAGCCAAGCACTTTAACCGGTGTACTACCAGGGCTCCTAAGAAAACACAATACCTGTCAAACATCCTTATGCCGTATGGACGGGAGCATCCAAAATATTAAAAGTAAATATCCAACCATAACACTATATTCTTGGTAACTTACCATGAGGTTGGATCAGGGAAGGTTCTCAGAAACCACTCGTGAAAAATAGGAGGATGCCTGGGCAGAAGAAATTCTTGGAATACTTTGAGTTTTTCCGTTAATGCTGCCGACTTTGGTAGCATACACTGGCGCAGTTCCTTTCCTGTCATGTACACTCCTGCAAGGCACAATGATTTCTATTCGTCACCAATACAAACGAGAAAAACGGCAAATTTGTTGTTGTCGTTGTTAAAACAGGACAGGAAAGGTCTACTTTTATTCAAACTGTTACTAAAAAACAGGAATAAATAGAAAATTTTCCATTACACATGGGTAAAATTATCATCTATTATTACAAACCACATTATCTACTTATCACCTCTTATCTATGAAAATTAATGTCAACTAAAACCAGTGTTTTGGAATCACACAATGCCAGAAGATACTAAAAAAACACACGAGAAATATAACGGGAGTGGTGCCCCCTGGAATTGTGAAAACACTGCAGCCCTCACTAAAACTATAGTGCATTCTCGGTTAGTCAACATGTAGTGTACAGGTCCAAACTGAGTCAGTACTAAGAAACCTGCATTGAGGCTAGCCTGATTGCTAAATTAATCCTGTGGAATCCAAATCATTTGGGAAAGAACTTTCTCAACTGATATATACAGCTCTGCAAAATATTAGCTATGTGAACTTTGACAAACTACTTAACCTCTCTGGTTTTTCCATAAAAAGGGGGGTAATCAGGCTTGTTAACAGTACTAAATAAAATAATGTATACGTCATTATAGAAACCCTGGTGGCGTAGTGGTTAAGTGCTACGGCTGCTAACCAAAGAGTCAGCAGTTCCAATCCGCCAGGGGCTCCTTGGAAACTCTATGGGGCAGTTCTACTCTGTCCTATGGGTTTGCTGTGAGTCAGAATCGACTCGACGGCGCTGGGTTTGGTTTTTTTTTGGTATGTCATAATAGCCATAATATAGTAAAAAAATTACTTATTTTCTACTTCATTCTGATCATGATCTATTTATTTTTAATTTATTGTATCATACACATTTTTAACTTGAAATAATTTTAGACTTATAAAAAGTCACATCAACAATAGTTCTCAGATATTCTTCACCCAGCTTTCCCTAATGTTCATATCCTACATAACAATAGTACAATTATCTAAACCAGGAAGTAAATATTGTTATAATACTATTACCTAACCTTCAGACCTTGTTCAAATTTTACTAATTGTCCTACTAACATCCTTTTTTCTGGCCCAGGATTCAATCCAGGATCTCACCTTGCATTCAGCTGCCATGCCTCAATGAGAGGACATGTCATAAGGAAATGTACTCAAATTTGGGAAATTCCTGTCTTTCATGACCCTGACATTTTTTTAAAGAGTTCTGACCAGTTATATTTTTGTTTCTCTACTGTGAAGGTACTATTTTTTTCCCCTTGTAATTAGTAAGTATCTTGTGGGGAGATACTTTGCAATTCTGCAAATAACCTATTTCTTATCATACTTTTACCCACTAATTTTGGCATCCATTGGTAATTGTCTGCAATAATTATTACTGTGGAGTTTGCCAACTGGTGATTTTCTATCACCATAATTCCTTCTACATTTGTTTACTGCAATTCTACTGTTCCTTCTTCCTCATGTATTTATTTATTCAATATTTATTTATCTTAGTATGGACTCATGTATTTATTTTGTTCCATGAGTTAAAATCCATTATTATCATTATTTATTTTGTTGCTTAAGTTTTCAACTACCCCAGGTTTGGCCACTGGGGGCCTCTTGAAGCATAGTTCCTGTGTCTTTTCACCCACCCATAATCTTATGAGCACTTACTTTCTGGTACCACAAGATAGTCTAGGCTCATCTTGTGTTTTCCCTGTCTTAACCCCAGAATTAACCATTTCTCGAAGGAGCCTTGGTTCCTTTATTGGAAAATGAGTGCTAGGTGTGCTTACTGCTAATCAAGTATTATTTCTTTTCAGGCCTTTAAACAGCCAAAGCTAGGAAATACGTGTATGTGTATATAGATATACACACACTCACCTATTTCTATCTCTGTATCTATTCATCTGTATTTCTATTTTTAAAAACCATCAGTTTATACTGATATCTCTGATTCCAATCTAACATTGCAGGTTTCATTCTAGCCTTCCTTCTTTCATTGTCTTTCTCCCAACAGTGAGAAAAATGGCTCTTACTAGCCACAATATATTTGCTTATTTGCTAAAGGCCCGTATACATATAGTTTTAGAATTACTAACCAAGACTGCTGTGAAAAAATTTTTTTCATATACATTTTAGTATATAATATATATATTATATATATTCTACCTCAAATCCTTTTAGAGTGACGATATAGAAGGAATCAAAACACAAAGGAAAACACTTAAAAAAATGCATACTTAGACATGTTAGTAACAATTATATCCATATTATATTTGTTAGTAGCCAATATACCCATATTATATACTCATAAGAATTAATTTTAGTACCCTTTTCCTTATATAGTTTGGTCAGAATAGGTCTCAAGCCAGCAGTGTTGTTGACCCATTCAATAATCCCACATTCATCATTCAGTGGAATAACTGCATATGTTCGGATATGGAGTTCTCTTCTACGAGATTCTGCATCTTTTCTTAAGCACTATTAAAAAACATACAGACATAAACTTAAAAAATAGAATAGAATTCTAAATTTCTAAGTGTTATCTCAAATATATATAAAGACTATTCATTTCATGGAAAAGAATGTCAATAAAGCCTTACTATGTGGTGTAGAAAGGTTAAGTGCTACGGC
Organism: Elephas maximus indicus; assembly: GCF_024166365.1. Taxonomy (NCBI): domain Eukaryota; kingdom Metazoa; phylum Chordata; class Mammalia; order Proboscidea; family Elephantidae; genus Elephas; species Elephas maximus. The sequence continues at coordinate 17,325,480 of NC_064841.1, read as the reverse complement.
TGCTAACCAAAGGGTCAGCAGTTCGAATCCGCCGGGAGCTCCTTGGAAACTCTATGGGGCAGTTCTACTCTATCCTATGGGGTCGCTATGAGTTGGAATCGACTCAACGGCACTGGGTTTTTTTTTTTTATGTGGTGTAGATGAATAATTCTTCAAAATGGGGGAGAAGGGAAGGATACCGGGACAGTAACCCTAATCAATTTCCAAGTCATTAAAAATGTCTTGGTTAAGTACTTCTTTTTCATTATTCACCATTAAAAAGACAAGACTGTTGCATTCAAAATATTATAGTTGCATATTTAACAATGACAAAATACTGTTATTTTATTTTTTATTGCTGTATAGATATTACTGAAACATTAAGTCTATAGGCACAAGGACTGCTGTGTAATTTTTATTATCTCAAAAATGCATGAACATGCAAATCAAAACTACAGTGAGATTTCACCTCACTTCAACAAGGCTGGCATTAATCCAAAACACACAAAACAATAAATGTTGGAGAGGCTGTCTGTGGAGAGATTGGAACACTTATGCACTGCTGGTGGGAATTTAAAATGGTACAACCACTTTGGAAATCGATTTGGTGCTTCCTTAAAAAGCTAGAAATAGAACTACCATACGATCCAGCAATCCTACTCCTTGGAATATATCCTAGAGAAATAAGAGCCTTTACACCAGCAGATACATGCACACCCATGTTCACTGCAGCACTGTTTACAATAGCAAAAAGATGGAAGCAACCAAGGTGCCCATCAACGGATGAATGGATAAATTATGGTATATTCACACAATGGAATACTATGCATCGATAAAGAACAGTGATGAATCTGTGAAACATTTCATAACATGGAGGAATCTGGAAGGCATTATGCTGAGTGAAATTAGTCAGTTGCAAAAGGACAAATACTGTGTAAGACCACTCTTATAAGAATTCAAGAAACAGTTTAAACAGAGAAGAAAATATTCTTTGATGGTTACAAGAGGAGGGAGGGAGAGAGGGTGGGAGAGGGGCATTCACTAATTAGATAGTAGATAAGAACTACTTTAGGTGAAGGGAGAGATAACACACAATACAGGCAAGGTCAGCACAACTGGACTAAACCAAAAGCAAAGAAGTTTCCTGAAGAAATAGAATGCTTCGAAGGCCAGCGTAGCGGTGGCAGGGGTTTGGGGACAATGGTTTCAGGAGACATCTAAGTCAATTGGCATAATAAAATCTATTAAGAAAACATTCTGCATCCCATCTTGGAGAGAGGCATCTGGGGTCTTAAATGCTAGCAAGCAGCCATCTAAGATGTTATCAATTGGTCTCAACCCACCTGGATCCAAGAAGAATGAAGAACACCAAGGACACAAGGTAATTACGAACTCAAGAGACACAGAGGGCCACACAAACCAGCGACTACATCATCCCGAGACCAGAAGAACTAGATGGTGCCCAGCTACAACCGAGGACTGTCCTGACAGGGAACAGCACAGAGAATCCCTGAGGGAGCAGGAGATCAGTAGGATGCAGACCTCAAATTCTTGTAAAAAGACCAGATTTAATGGTCTGACTGAGACTACAAGGACCCTGGTGGTCATGGCCCCCAGACCTTCTGTTGGCCCAGGACAGGAACCATTCCCAAAGCCAACTCTTCAGACAGGGATTGGACTGGACAATGGGTTGCAGAGGGATGCTGGTGAGGAGTGAGCTTCTTGGATCAGGTGGACATTTGAGACTATGTTGGCATCTCCTGCCTGGAGGGGAGATGAGAGGGTAGAGGGCGTTAGAAGCTGGTGAGATGGACATGAAAAGAAAGAGTAGAGGCAGAGAGCAGGCTGTCTCAATAGGTGGGCAGCAATTGGGAGTATGTAGCAAGGTATATATAAGTTTTTGTGTGAGAGACTGACTTGATTTGTAAACTTTCACTTAAAGCATGATAAAAAAAAAAATGCATGAACAAAAACACATGAGCTCCATGATACCCCAAAATGTATTTCATACTTCTGCAGTTTAATATTACAGCCCCATTTGATTACATGTCTCATCTGATTAATGGTCTATATTAAAAAAAAAAAAAAAATTTTTTTTTTTTTTTTTTTTTTTGATTAATTGGTCTATATTAGGTAAGGAGAAATAGTATTATGTTTAATTCTGGAACTGTATGAAGTAAATAAACTAAGCACATATCTATAAATGTAAACTTATCACTTCAAAAGCACATTCACGGACCAAAAACACATTTCAAACTTTAGGAACAAGCAGGCTAAATAAATACCAGTAAAACAGTATGGCAAAGAATCTCTTGTAAAGATCAGTGTGTGGCTGCAAGACCAACACTGTGAGACTGCAGTTTTTCATAATCATACTATTTTATTTGACCACGTTAATGTCAGGGAACATGAAATAACTTAATCAGTAGCAAGGCTCAAGGAGCCCTGGCGGCACAATTGTTATGCTCTTGGCTGGTAACCAAAAGGTTGGGAGTTTGAGCCTACCCAGTAGCTCCATGAGAGAAAGACCTGGTGATCTGCTCCTGTAAAGATTACATCCTAGAAAAGCCCACAGGACAGTTCTCCTCTGTCACATGAGATCGCTAAGAGTTGAAATTGACTCAACAGCATCTAACAAACAGTGACAGCTGAGTAGCAAGGCTGACTAAGGTAAATTTATAAGCTAAAACCAGGCCACTTGATACTCCAACCAGAGAAACACAGGGAGTTTTGGGAAGACAATAATAATGACTTTACAGTCAGTGAATTAATGCACCGGTTTGCCAAATAACATTTTAAATAAAAAGTAATCCCTTCACATTGCCTTTGAGATGGGTTTTTTTTTTTTATTAACTTTTACTGAGCTTCAAGTGAACGTTTACAATTCAAGTCAGTCTGTCACATATAGGTTTACATACATCTTACTCCGTACTCCCACTTGCTCTCCCCCTAATGAGTCAGCCCTTCCAGTCTCTCCTTTCGTGACAATTTTGCCAGCTTCCCACTCTCTCTATCCTCCCATCCCCCCTCCAGACAGGAGATGCCAACACAGTCTCAAGTGTCCACCTGATATTATTAGCTCACTCTTCATCAGCATCTCTCTCCCACCCACTGTCCAGTCCCTTTCATGTCTGATGAGTTGTCTTCGGGGATGGTTCCTGTCCTGTGCCAACAGAAGGTTTGGGGACCATGGCCGCCGGGATTCCTCTAGTCTCGGTCAGACCATTAAGTATGGTCTTTTTATGAGAATTTGGGATCCGCATCCCACTGATCTCCTGCTCCCTCAGGGGTTCTCTGTTGTGCTCCCTGTCAGGGCAGTCATCGATTATGGCCGGGCACCAACTAGTTCTTCTGGTCTCAGGATGATGTAGGTCTCTGGTTCATGTGGCCCTTTCTGTCTCTTGGGCTCTTAGTTGTCGTGTGACCTTGGTGTTCTTCATTCTCCTTTGCTCCAGGTGGATTGAGACCAATTGATGCATCTTAGATGGCCGCTTGTTAGCATTTAAGACCCCAGACGCCACATTTCAAAGTGGGATGCAGAATGTTTTCATAATAGAATTATTTTGCCAATTGACTTAGAAGTCCCCTTAAACCATGGTCCCCAAACCCCCGCCCTTACTCCGCTGACCTTTGAAGCATTCATTTTATCCTGGAAACTTCTTTGCTTTTGGTCCAGTCCAATTGAGCTGACCTTCCATGTACTGAGTGTTGTCCTTCCCTTCACCTAAAGCAGTTCTTATCTACTAATTAATCAATAAAAAACCCTCTCCCTCCCTCCCTCCCTCCCCCCCTCGTAACCACAAAAGTATGTGTTCTTCTCAGTTTTTACTATTTCTCAAGATCTTATAATAGTGGTCTTATACAATATTTGTCCTTTTGCCTCTGACTAATTTCGCTCAGCATAATGCCTTCCAGGTTCCTCCATGTTATGAAATGTTTCACAGATTCGTCACTGTTCTTTATCGATGCGTAGTATTCCATTGTGTGAATATACCACAATTTATTTACCCATTCATCCATTGATGGACACCTTGGTTGCTTCCAGCTTTTTGCTATTGTAAACAGAGCTGCAATTGAGATGGGTTTTTAATGTGGTATTAATTTTAAAATTATTTTTGGTTAAATTAAATATACACCATATTGTCCTTAAAAAAAAACTCGACTGCTGGTATATTTTTTCTACGCTAAGGGTTTTTTTAAGGGTACATAACTTTTTCTGCTAACATAAGGGGTACTAGTGAAATATGGGAGGCCTGGTGGCATGACGGCTAAGAGCTACTAGAACTGCTAATCAAAAGGCTGGCAGTTCAAATCCACCAGCCACTCCTTGGAAACCCTATGGAGCAGTTCTACTCTGTCCTATAGGGTCACTATAAGTTGGAATTGACTCGACGGCAATGGGTTTGTTTTGTTTTGTTTTGTTTTTTTTGGTTTTTAGTAAAATGTGAGCACTGGATGAGAGAGGCATAAAGCTTGTACAAAAAGAATGAAGTTTTATCTTTCCACAGTATAGTTTAATCTTTATCAATGGAAAAAACAGATGCTATTCATTTAGAAATGTATGACTATAGAATAACTCAAAATACATAAGAACATACATTTATAATAACCCATGAAAGAGATTTCTCATCTCTGAGATAGAAATCAAGCACTTCCCAATAGAAATGAAAAATGCTAAGGATGACCTTTAAACCATGAGTTGATTAAAGTAGTTTAACCTTTTTTTCTAGCACTGAAACATAAAACTGAAGTAAATCTGATAAACAGAAAAGCATATTATAATTTAAACATTAAATAGAAAATATTTTCCCTCATTAGTTTTACACATTTTTCTCAATATAATGAAAGTAATCTTTTTAATTCAGTGAAAATAAAAGATACTTTCATTCCCTTTTTTAAGAGTCATCTTAAAATACTGAAAAGCCCGTATCACACTGATAATAATTTTGATACTTTAAAATAAAAGTTAACTATCTCCAAACCTTATTAATCAGGGAATTGAACTCCATTAGTCTACAATCCTTTCTCAGGTCATCTTTTGGCTTACACATCATGATGTAGGACTTTCCATCTGATCCTTTTAAACAGATTTTCTTTGGCTTTTGAAGAGAAGCCAGAACTTCCACCTAAAGGATGATGAGTTATATATACATTAAGGCTGAATTTTTTTGTTTAAGTTTCTAATTATTTTAAATATTGAGTTACCTAATACAACATAAAGACAAAGAACAATATAATAACCTATATTATATAGTAAATTTGTTATTATAACAATTTCTTTTGTCTTAACTATCTATGGCCTATGAAAAGAATGGCTGCCTATGAATAAGGGACACATTTTTGCAATGGCTATGAAATAAAAAGATGACTTCATCAGCAGTACAAGTCTTACACATCCAAAGTTACAGTCCCCTTCAGGGCAATCACAAGGTTTAAAAGATTTTCGAAATGTCCTTTTTAAGGACTTTTTTCAGAGCCTGAGACATTGTTTTAAAACGTTTTTAACAGTAAGAAGTATTTATCAATTAAAATTAATTTGACTTTTGGAAAAAGTAAACTCCAATATCAAGTCTACCTAATGAGATGAGTAAATAAGACAAATAATATTGCTGAGACAAAAAAAGAAAAAAAAAATGCATCGCTATAAGTAATAACAATGATTTCATTATGTGGTTTGGTAACTGGCTCTGAAAGCAATTTAACAAATCTTTTGAGCCACGGAAATGTTGCTGAAATAGAGTTTTAAACTAAATAGAGTAGCCAGAAGTACTCTCATACTATTTCTTTAAACTAGCTGTACATTTATAGTCACAGGTCATACTTAAATATACAAACAAAAAACAATTGAGTTCTTAGTTGAATTTCACTTCTCCCAAAAAACAAACAAAAAACTAATTTGTTCTCTTTCTCTGCTCCACCTTTTGGACAAACAAGAATATGGAAAAATAAAATTGTGAAGAAAATAAAAGATTATAGTACCAAAATAATATGAGCATCTGAAAAAAATCAAAATAACTGGTTGAACACAGGATCTTTATCACTTAATTTTCTATCATTATTAGCAGAGTTTTACTTTTTTTGTATTTCCAATCTTTTATTTCTTTGCAATAAAATTCACATAGTCTTTGAGAAAAACACTTTTTAACATAATTTAACATTGTAACTTAACTAAATTTTAAGAACATAGTGTTATGGATTGAATTGTGTCCCCCCAAAAGTTATGTTGATATCCTCACCCCCAGTACATGTGAATGTGATCCTGTTTAGGAATAGGATTTTTTGTTATGTTAATGACCAGAGTACGGAGGTTCCTAAACCTAATCACTTCTTTGTTATAAAAAGAGCAGAACAGACAAAGACACATAAGAGGAAGACTAAGGACTTCCAAGACTGACAGCAGTCACCAGATAGTAGGATAGAGGCCCACAGAAGGAACTGACATGGCTGAGACCCTGATTCGGACTGTTGGCCTCCAGAACTGTGAGAGAATAAATGTCTGTTCTTTAAAGCCACCCACTTGTGGTCTTTCTGTTACAGCAGCACTAGGTAACTAAGACACAAAGCTATAGTCATATAAAGCTGAAGTTTACCATATCATCAAAGCCTGCAATATAGGCCCAATGCCCAGGAAATGGTTCATGATTTGCATGGGTGCCCAGAATTGATGGAAGAGTAGGTATCATGACTGACTGCAAAGGAATGAGGATTTCACTAAACGTTGCTTCTTCTACCAGCTTTTTAAGCATTTTAAAATGAATGCTCATGCTTAATGTAGAACTACTTCCATCAACCTGAAAAACAGTAATAAAAAATAATACATTTTAAATTCTCTGTGTTTACCTTGAATTGTAGGATGCTTAACTTCAACCAAAACAAAAATTTCACTTATACAATATCTTAATTAAAATGCTCAGCAGTCTGTAGTTTTATATACATCTCATTTTTGTCTCTTTGTACTCTTTTTCTTCATCAGTAATAGTACCTACAATACAGGATTGTTTAATGACTAAAGGAGCCAAGAAAGGTCTACAATCTATTAGCAGATATTACTAAAACCAAAGAGCTCTAAATCAAACTTTTTTTTGTACCAAACCTTATTTGACAGCAAAATGATACCTGAATTTTCTGCTTTAGTGTGAAGCCTAGTACATTTCACTGCAGACATAATTACGTGTTTAATTATGGGATACTGTACCATATTACCCCCAGTAGTGATGCTCAATATAAAATATATGCACCTTTAAAAATTGGGAAAATTCTGAAACCCTAAACGTAGTTGGCCACAAGGGTTCCAGATAAAGAACTGAAAACCTGTAGATGTAGGGCACTTAGAACAGTGCCAATGTTTAATAAATGTTGGCCATCACCATCACACTGCCTTTGGTAATATCAAGTACATTAGAAGTCCAATAGGATTAACAGAGATAGCAAAAGCAGATTACTCTTTTAGGATGCTTACTGATGAAGGAAGGAGAGGAATATAGTAGTCTGTATTTTCTCACCTATAAGCAGTTAATAGACTTTGAGTATTTTTCAAGTGAAATTTATCTCCTTATAAAGATTCTCTCCTCCTCCTCTCCTATAACCATCCCCCCACTTTTGCCCTTCCCACATTTTCTTTAGGGTTTTTTACTCCAGTTTCTTAGGCAACATAGTGGGTCACTCCTCTAAGCATGTCCCCACTCTACTCACCATTTACTAAGAAAAGTAGTTATTACACTAGCTGATAACAATCTGCTTAGCTCCCTACAAGACTGTGAGGCAGGGGAACATGTCTTGTTTGCCTTTGTTTCCCTGTGCACAGAGCTTGTCCTCTCACAGACACTGAAATGTGTACCGGAAGAATGAAAGCCAAAACCCCAATTTTCTTTCCTCTCATATAAACAGGTTAACACATGAATTTTGAAAGTTTGAAGATATGACAGAAAATCTCATATGGACAACTTTAAATGACTATCTGTATTTTACATACATTTTTTTTATGGCTTATTTCATATTCTCTACTTAAAGTAATTTCTCATAAACAGAGATAATCTACTCTCAGAAGAATTCACATTACAAAAACCTTTAGAAATTCAGAGGCTATTTAGGAGAGGGACATATGTCAGAAAATTTGAATACAGCTTTATTGAGGTAAACTGCACATATTTAAAGTACACAATTTGATAAGTTTTGATATATGTGTACACCCATATATGTATTTTTATTTAATTAAGTGAAAGGAAACTAGCTCAAATCATACAGCAATTTTATAAAAACTATCCAACAGTGGTCTATAAGCAATTAAGATTTATGATAGTACCGGTCTATTGCACAATTCTAGAAGCTTATCTGTTAGGCGAGTTGCATCTCCAACAAACTTTTCTAAGGACTTTTTCATATGAATTGCTTTATTTAGGATTTCCTTGCATCTGTTCACACGCATAGGATAAGAAGACTGTCAAAAAAAATTAAATGCAGTTTTATACATGATTTTATAAACATAACAAAACTTTTGATTGACAAAAATCAACAAAGAATATTCATGATAACAATTTACTCTGATGCAAATTTGGCAATGCTAGCAAAAGCCATAAAAATGTTATCCTATGGTGAATTCTCTACTTGGAATCTACTTCGAAGAAATAATTAGAAATGAGAATAAAGATACACATATGTCCAGATGTATTACGACAGCCAACAAAATGAAAACAACCTACATGATCAGCAATGGTGCAATAAATTCTAGATGGCTATTACAGAATTTTACAGTTATTAAAATGTGTCTTCAAACAATATTTAATGATATGGGAAAATGCTTATGGTAACAATCTTAAGTGAAAATATAAAATTATAGTGTTAAAATATGCATAAAAATACACAAAGAAAAAATACATCAAAATTTTAATGAATGTTAGAAACTGTGAATTTTAATTTTTTATATCTCTATTTTCTAAATATATTTACTAATATACTTAATGTATCAATATATTTATCATACATATTGAAAAATTAAAAAATTCCCATTAATAATGCAATCATGTTTTTCTAATACTAATAGTTTAGATACATTGGGTTAAAGACTTAAAATAGTCAATCATTTTATACCAAGCACTAATAGTTTATTACGCTTCATAAAGAAAACAAAGGCTGACTTCTTTGATCTTAAACATACTAATCATGGTAAATATCTATGGTAAATATCTCTGAATATTAATTAAAATGAGACATAGTGCTATAATCTCTCTTTTTTTAAGTATTTAAAATTTATGTCTTGATATTACTCTAATATAAGAGAGAAACCCTGGAACTTATATCTATGTAACAGCATTAAATATCCAGTGCTATGTAAAATGGAAAAAGACACTGTTATGATTAATATATTACCTTTGATACAGCTGTCATCATCCACATCGCTTGTTGAGGATAGGCCAGAAACACTTTGGCTATAATTTCCATCAAGACCACAAAAACTTCATCATGAGAATGACAAATTCGGGAGATTAACTGTGAAAAAGCAGTCAAAAACTGGTACGGAGCTAAATGATTTGTGTGCTCTGTGATCACCCTGTTTATCTTAGCCAGGTCATTTCTCATTTGTACACGATCAGAGCGGCCAGCTGGAGGAAAAAAAATTCACAGTTAAGAAAACAGTAAAATAAAGTGAAAAACAGTTATCAGTCCATCTCACAGAAGAATCTACTTCGATGTCTGAAGCTAGATCACTCACTGTTAGGAATGTAATTGCATCCCCCAAAAAGATACGTTGAAATTCTAACCCCTGTACCTGTGAATGTGATTCTGTTTGGAAACAAAGTTTTTCTTTTGTTATGTTACTGTGGTCACAGAGAGGGTTAGAGTGGGCCCTAAAACTAATCCCTTCTGAGTGGTATCTTATAAAGTACAAGCAGCCCCTGGGTTATAACATCTGACTTACGTAAAACCAGTACTTATAAACCACCCCCCATTTTTTTTTTTTTTCCCCCATAAAGCCTATTATATTAAAAATTCAAAGTACATACAATGGTTCATAATAACAAACAGGTACTACTTTGCCACGTGCATCAAAACACTATTATTCTTACTGTACTATTATGTTAAAGATGTTTTTGTGTACCTGGAAGCATTTCTGTAATGTTTTTATGCATAGAAAGGGATACTATATGCTAGGACAAACACTTGACTAACTGGCGTTAGATATGAACCATACCTAACTAACCATTCCCACTTATGTACAAATTCGCCTTAAAGACAGACTTAGGAACAGAACTCATTCATAATCTGGGGACTGCCTGTACAGACACACAGCAACATATACACAGGGGGAAGAGATCATGGGAGGACTGTCACCAAGGAATGCCCAGGGCTACCAACAGGGAAGGACTCTCCGCTAGAGCCGATGCCCTGATTTAGACTCCTAGCCTCCAAAACTGGGATACAATAAATTCCCATTCTTCAAAGGTACTCACTTATGGATTTTTTGTTAGAGCAGCACTGAGAAACTAAGACACTTGTCAAGTAGGAAAAAATATTTAGTGCCACTGAAAAACTCAAGGGGATTAATTTTGAGTAAAAACAGACAGAACGAATCCCTATCCATTATAATTTTTAGGGTAAATTATCTTGTTTAAATTAACATCTTTAGGTGTGTGTTAGGTTTATCAAGGAATGTGCAGATTTTCACTTAATGCCCTGAACTGCAACTGCTTAAGAAGTCTGTTTTGTCTTTCTTTTCCTTCTTAATATTTATTTTCTTGCTCATAGTTATATAAAATTTTAATCATATCAAATTCATTTCCAGCTTTTTGTAAGTTAGGCTGTCAAGCCAAATCTGCCTTTATACCAAAGTTATAGTTCATTCTACACCCTTAATATTTTTACATAAAAAGTGATACCTTTTTCCCACTCATATGCCTTAGCACCATAATCAAGCCACAGTGATAACATTCGTGGCATTGACTGATATATGAATTGATTTCCATACTGTAGAGATCTGCAATTATATAGAAAAGAAGTATTATTAGTAGGTTGTTCTTTTTTATGTGATATGAATTAAAATTTAAAGACTTAAGTTATCACTTTGGTTATATATAACCTTTTGACAAAAATTATAGTTATCAATACCTTTGACTCCTCTTGATCATTTTTTTCTTACCATATTACTCACTAAGCCCTATATTGCCTGTACTGAAGACAGTACAAGTTCTAACCTCATCAGAGCCCTGTCAACACTTGACCTTAGATCTGTGCCTTCACTTACCTTCCCATGACCATAACTCTAGGTCAATCACTTCATTTCTGTGAAATTATAATGACTTGGTCTCCCTACTTCCATATTTCTTCTTGTCAATCAATTCCGGACAAACACTCCTGAAATTCTGGCTTTATCATGCTGTCCCCTTGTTGAAAATTGCGATCAACTACCTATAGGTTAATATTACATGAAAGACTCAGCCTGGGATTCAAGCCTTCATCTTGTTTCTTTATAACTTTCCAGTCTTAATCTTTCACTACTCACCAGCATACATGTTCCATCAAGTATGGTTTCCTATCATTCTCTGAACAAACCATTCAATCCTGTTTCTCTGTCAAACATGTGAAAAGTCAGTAAAGTCTTCTCCTTTTCGAATTTAATTATACTTCATATTCTACCTTTTCCACAAGACTTCTGTATGCTTTTGAAATTGTGAAGCCAGGGGCTTTAGTGGTTTGAGTTTTGACCCCAGATTTGCTCCCAAATCCATGCTTTCTGGATTTGATTAGTCAGTTTGTTTATTTTTTGAGCCCTAACTGCAAGAGAAGGAGCTCTGGAGTTGCAACGGTTAAGCACTCAGCTGCTAACCGAAAGGTCAGCATTTTGAACCCACCACTAGCACCGCAGGAGAAAAGACCTGGTGATCTGCTCCTATAAAGATTTCAGCATGGGAAATCCTATGGGGCAGTTCCACTCTGCTCTGCAAGGTTGCTTTGAGTCAGAATCAACTCCACGTAATCAACAACTGTAAAGGAAGCTGAGAAAGCGGGTTCTGGCATGGGAAGTAGCACTCAAACATGGCAAATGTCCACGACACCACGTATCTCTCAATGGGTTTGCTAGGCAGATGGTTTTAAAGTCATAGAATGCTACAGCTAAAAGGATCCTGTGAAGTTCACCGACTAGTTTGACTTGTTCATCTAATATTATGACATTGTCAAAAGTAATGGGCAATTTCTAGTTTAATCTTTCTTAAGCATTTGGCAATGTTGATCATTCCTTCTTTCTTGAACATTTCTTCTCCTTCTACTTTTCCTCTCAGTTTCTATCCAGAGCTGCTCTGGTGTTTCTCTTTCTCTCCATCTTCAGCCCTGCTCTTATAATTCACACGACGTGAATTTTCTATACCCTAGTTTTTTTTTAGACTTATATGCTACTCATAAGGGAACAACTGCCTAACCTGTATTGCTATCTCATAAGTCTGTGCTAAATTACAAATCCATGTGGCTGTCTTGATTGCTGGGACATCTACATCTGGATATCCCATAGGCACCACAAACCCAGCTTGTCTAAACTCAACTCATCGCTTCCCCCCTCACACCTGCTCCTCCTCCTTCATTTCTCTCTTATGGTGAATGGCATCCTCCATGTACCCTGTTGCCCATGCCAGAAACCCGGTGATAAACTACCACCCCTCCCTTTCCTATTACCAGGCAGCAAGTCCTAAAGGTTCTTACCTCTCTCATACTTTGGAGTCTTTTCATTCCATCCCAACCTTACTCCTATTCTCTTCCTAGGCTGGCTTCTTTGCATATGGCTTCCATAGTAATCTTTCTGAAGTGCAAATCTAATCAGGTCACTTTCCTGCTTAAAATCCTTCAGATGGTCCCATAGCTTCCAGGGAAAAGTCAAATCCCTTAGACAAACCCTAGTGACCTGATTCCTTGCTACCCTTGAAAATCTCATCTCTCATCTTTGCCCCTTTCTTGGTTCATTTTTGGTACCTCGCTAATATCAGAAATTTCCTCAATAAGTGAGCAAGACAGGATACCTGTAATTCCTATTTATACCAGTTATTTTGATATTTGATCATAACATTCTATTATGTACTATTACGTAAATGTTTTACATTTAAATGCTTAAAGTTTCTCTCCCTAATTAAACTGTAGCTCCTTGAGGACAAACACTGATGCTTAACCAGCTATTCAATCACTCAGGAGATAAATAACTTTCAATAGCTGAGCGTACTTTTAAGTATCCAACTGTTTTATTTCAACTAACTGGACAGAAATATGTTTTAAGATAGCCTTACTTTCTTAAACTGTACTTCTAAAAATCTCATACTATACCTAAAATTGTTTTATGCACATAAAAACCCACTGCTTTCGAGTCGATTCCGACTCATAGTGACCCTGTAGGACAGAGTAGAACTGCCCCATAGAGTTTCCAAGGAGCACCTGGTGGATTCGAACTGCTGACCTTTTGGTTAGCAGCCGTAGCACTTAACCACTATGCCACCAGGGTTTCCTTTATGCACATAGAGAACTCTAAATAGGTCCTTGTTTTGGACGAAATGTATTAAATAAATTCTTTACATCAAAGTGCTTCGTATCTACTAGGACTAAAGAGCAAGGGAAAGCTAGTACTCGTTTTAGAAAACAAAAAAAAAAATCAATTTAATAACTGTCCTCTGCTTATGCTTCCATTTCAAAATGCCAATAGGCCAGGAATTCTGCCTCAATTACAAGCCATTAATAATCATTTATAAATAAAATTAAGTTTAGATTTTATAAAACTTGAATTTCACTTTGGGAAGAATGGCTTAGTCAAATCTTGCTGCCCTAACATCTCTAGAAAATACTGCTTAAACTCCTGAAAATATTTAAGTGAGAAATCAAAGAACCTAATAATAGGCAACTTTAAATAAATCTATTAATCTGAAGTTACCCTTCAATGTAAAGCAATGAGCAGTACTTGAGTACAATTAGAATGAATGAAATATCATTAATTTCTTAAGAAGAAAAAATGTGTGAAAATGTAACTAGTAGGCACAAGAGAATACCCTATTTGACTATAATACATCAATAATGTGAAACTGAAAGTTATATTTCAATTGTTAACTAGTTTAAGGGATAAGCTCTTTTTAGATGGCTAATGTCAAAATCATATATACCACTTCTTAGCAAAATGGGCTGAATTAAAACATTCCATTGTCATTTAAATACAACCATTAATATATTTGATTTAGGGTGTTCTGGAGCTCTAAAAAGGAGAACTCAGAGGACGGGGATACAGGATAGGAAGGACACTTAATTTTCATCGTATATTTTTGGCCCTGTTGAATTTTTTAAAAATATGCATGTATTAATGTTTCCATTAACAAGTTATTTTTAAAAGTAAAGAAAAAAATTGTATAAAGAAAATATTTACATCTCATAAAAGGTGACAGATTGAATCTGTGGTAAAGCAGACAATATTCTGTATATAATAAGATCTACAGTAATAGTTCAATGTAAACATAATCATCCTGGTGTATTTAATCATCAAATACACCAGTTTTCACACTCACCTTCCAAAATGAAGGACTATGTACCGGATGAGATCACCTTGCTTTTCCATTTTGTTGTCTGTGACCATGGGCATCAATTTGTCATAGTACTTTGCAAGGTAGAAATGTCCATCCTCCCACTCTGGTAGGACCAAGGTCACATCCTGTAAAAAAGAACACAGCACTCGCCTTAGAAAACCTCACACTATACTGGGAAGAATAGCGTGGTTAACGATCAAAGTATGAGGCCCATGTTGGGCAGGGCAAGGTCAAAGGTAGCCTATCTTCCTTGATCTGGATAAGGAAAAGCTACTCTCTTCAAAGCTTCCCTGAGGATAGGCGGTCAGTTCTAGTGGTTTGACCACTAGCCAGCATGAAATGGTGTTCGGATAAGGCGTGATCCATCAAAAAAATTTCCAGATGGATTCAAGTATTTTATATATATGCATTCTGTTATATCCCACTTCTTTGATTCAGCATGTCTGAGATTCATCCATGTTGCTGCACTTATCAGTTCATTTCTTTTTATTGCTGAGTAGTATTCCACTGTATGAATAAACTACAATTTGTTCATCCATTCCTCTGTGGATGGCCACCTGGGCTATTTCCAGCTTCTGTGAATAAAGCTGCTAAAAAAAATGTGGGTGCAAGTCTCTTTACGGATATTTATTATTTCCCTTGAATAAACACCTAGGAATGTAATGGCTTCATAAGGTAGGTGTATATTAACTTTTTACATTCCCACCAGCAATAATGAGAATTCCAGGTTAGTTGTTTAAATTTTAGCTATTCTAGTACGTGTGAAGCGGTATCTCACTGTGGGTTTAATCTGCATTTTCCTGATGACTGAATGATGTTCAATATATTTTCATGGGCTTATTTACCATTTGTATACTCTTTATGAAATGTCTAAGACTTTTGCCCATTTTTAAATTGAGTTGTCTTGCTAAGTTTTAAGGTTCTTTATACATTTGGATACAAGTCCTCTATCAGATATGTATTGCAAGTATTTTCTCCCAGTCTATAGCTTGCCTTTTCATTTTCTTAACAGCATTTCTTTCTACAGTAGAAAGTATTAACTTAGATGAAAGTCCAATTTATCATTTTTTTTCTTTTATGGTTAGTACTTTTCATGATCTAAGAAGCCTCTGTCTATCCCAAGTTGGTGAAGATTTCCTTTTATGTTTTCATCTATAAGTTTATAATTTTAGATTTTATGCTTAGGTCTATAATCCATTTTGAAGTAATATTTGTGTACGGTGTGAGGTAAAGGTCTAGGTTCTTTTTTTTTTTTTTTTTGTATAGAGATATCCAATTGTTAAAGCACCATTTGTTTGTAAATGATTCGTTTTCAAATTCCTTTCTTGCTGGTATATAGAAATAAAACGATTTCTGCCAGTCTTTAGTAGATAAAGGAAGATGAATATTTTTTATATGAGTTGGAATCAAACAACATGTTAAAGTCACTCAATATTTCTAATAATTTATTGGTAGCCTTCTAAATTTTCTACATAATCATATCATCTATAATGAATACTATTTTTTCATTCCATTTGCTGTATCTCTTACTTCTTTTTCTTCCCTTATTATACTGGCTATCATCTCCAGTACAGTGTTAACGTAAGTGGTAATAGTGGTGATCCCTGTCTCATTCCCAATTTCAAAATGAAAGCTTTCAATATTGTACTATTAAATATAGTAAGAGGTTTACAGGCTTTTTGTAGATATTCTTTATCTGGTAAATGACTTTCTATTTCTAATTTTCTAAGAGTTCTTAATCATGAATGGCTGTTAAATTTTACCAAATGCTTTTTCTGCATCTATTAAAATATGATTTATTTCTTTAATCTGTTAATGTGGTGAATTATATTGATGGGTATTCATATGATAAGCCAACTTTGCACTCTTCAAATAAACTTAATCAAAATATTTTGTTTAAGAATGTTATGCTATGTTCCTAAGTGTGATAGGACTGCAATTTTTTTAGAATGTTCTTATTAGGTTTTGGTAATCAAGGTTATGCTAATTTCCTAAAAGAAGCCGGGAAGTGTTTCCTCTCTCCTACTATCTGTGAAGGAGTTTGAAAAAAACTGCTGTTATTTCTTTTCTAAATGTTTGGTAGAATTTGAAAATAAAGTCAAGTAACTCTAGAGTTATCTTTGCGCTAAGGTGTATACCATATTTCTACACACAAAAAAAGTGTGCTTTCTGTATTTGTTAGCTCTGCTCTTCCCCCTAGGAGGTATTTTCACAAGCACGCTAAGCTAATTTTCTTTACATGTGGAAGAAGACTGGCATGGTGGCACTTGTGAGGGTGCCCAAACACAGAAGGCACACCTTATCTGGGTAAAAACAAGGTAACTAATAGTTAGAATACTATTCATATTTTCTATTTTTTCTTATGTCAGATTTCATTGGTAACTTTTATAATTTTGCTAGGACTTTGTCCATTTAAACATTTTTAAGTTTGTTGACTCAAGGATGTTCATATTCTCTTATATTAGTAATATCTGTACAATCAGTAGTGCTTGTCCTCTACTTATCCATCATTTGGGGCTTCTCTTTTAACTGATTAATCTTACAAGGGGTTTAGTAATTTTATTATGTTTTCAAAGAACTATTATTAACTTTTAGCTTTGTTGATCTTTTCTACTCTTTCTGTCCCCCAACTCTCTCCTCTCTCCTTCTGAGACTCTAAGTACATGTTTGTTAGACAGCTTGATATTATCCTATAGGCCACTAAGACTCTGCGGTTTACTTTTTATTTTTTTACCTCTGTGCTTTTCCTTTTGGAGAGTTTCTATTGCTAAGTCTTCAATTTGACTAATCTTTAGTTTTTCAGTATCTAGGGTACTGTCATCCCATTTTATTTATCTTGGGTGGTACTTTCATGAATTTATTTAGGGTACTGTCATCCCATTTTATTCATCTTGGGTGGTAGTTTCATAAATTTATTTACTTTGTGATAATTCCTCAAGCTATGCTTATATTGTATAATCAACTTATGTTGTACAAAGTTTAAAAAAAGTTTTCTGGCTGTTTTTATTATACATGTGTCCTTCCACATAAACTTTAAGTTATTTTATCCAGCTCTAAAAATAAAAGAAGACTCATTGAGTTTCTAAATGAAACTGTATTATACATATACTTGCCTTATATTTTTTCATAATTGCATTGCTTTCAAAGTTAGCCGTTTCTTCCATAAATCGACCCACTAGTAATATGGCTCTACCATGAATTAACATGTTCTTGCTCTCAGCGGGGCTTTGATTCTCAGGAAAACACAATTCGACGCCCTTTTGAATAACCATCAGTGCCTGGTGAACATCACCCTGAAAGAAAAAAGGCAACGACAAACCTTTGATTTTAAGAATATAGTTCTATTTTCTGAAAAAAACAACTAAAATTACCAGCATTTAAACGTCATTAAATATGTTTATGCAAAAGCCCAGGTGCAATTTCATGTTTATCTCTCCTTTTTCTCTTATATAAAGTAAAATCCTAAAAAAGAACACACTGCTTCCTTTCTTGTAGAATACTTTTATTCAGTTGCTCATTTACTCATTCATTTTACAATCAATCAAATTCCAGGGAGCTAAAGATATTTTAGAGGACTAGGGATAAACACACATGAATAAATCAAAATCTCTGGCTTAAAAAAGCTCCTAGTCTAGTGAGGAAACAGACTATGTAAATTAACAACACAACATGATAAATGCTGTAACAGAAGAATATACATGGGCATTATGGAGGACAGAGAAGAGGGTTCTGAAGATACACAAAGGCGAAGGAGAGCAACAGTCAGGAAAGGTTACCAAATGAGGTAAAACCTAAATTAGGTCTTAAAACATGAGTATCAATTTTTCTGACAGAGAATTTGGTGAAGGACATTCTATGTAGAAGAATCATTTTAATTGGAGAAAAGGCACACAGTCTGGTTTTAATGGAAGTGTAAAATGTTTGTGAGGTAGTGACAAATGGAGCTGACGAGGCAGGTGAAGGTTTGATCAGAAAAGGCTTGTGTACTTTCTACATGTCAGATTGAATCATAAAGGCCTGAAGAATACCTCAAAGGATGTGAGGCAGAGGAGCAACATGATTCGATGTGCATTTTAGCAAAATCACAGACCACAGTAATGTGGACAGAGGAATGGCGAGACCTTAGAAAACACTGTGAAGATAGTTAGGGACTGTAAATGATAAGTGCATGGATTAAAGCAGTGAAGATGAATAAGAGGGGAGAATTCAAGAGATGTTTCTAAGGTAGAAAAGCACAGATTTAGTCTCCAATGGATGTGGCGTGTGAGGGACAGGAAGGAGTTCAAGATGATCCCCAGACTTCTGCCTTAGATTAGTAGACAGAATAAGGGTCTTATTCAGAAAAATAGGGAATATGGGAGGAAAAAAAAAGTATTGACTATTAACCGTTGAATTCCATTTTGAACATACTGATTTAAAGTATTACAACATATAGAAGCCTAGCACTAGTTTATAAAAGGATCAGGTATCGATTAACACAGGCGATTACTTTCACCTTCCATCCAGGAAATATCTCCTCCCTGTTCTTTCTCAGCCACCACAAAGTTGGTGCAATCACAAATGGCACTGATTATAATGACGGCAAGCAGGAGGAGATATGTAAGTAAAAGCCATTTAAATCTGGGGCATAAAATATGTAAGTAGTTCACATATTTAAACAGCCCCCTTCTTATTACTGTAACTTTAATTTGGGGATTTCTGGGAACTTCTGTAATGATGCTAGTGCATTCCTGACCAGCTAGATTACAAGTGAATCTTGGCAGTAATACCAGCAAGTCTGTATAGAACTAATTATCTACTAAAGGTGTAAGTAAGAGACAGTGTTATATTCATTTAACAAATATTTACTGAGTGCTTACTATGTGTACCCTGAATTCATAAAGAAAGGTAAAAGCAAAGTAAAAGTTGGCTACTTCCCTCAAGAAAAATGGAGAAAAAATGAAAACTCAAAGAAATGCACTTTCACTCTTGAAACGGGAAAATATTTGGGGACTTAAGACTGGAAGAAACAATTTCTGCCAGTCTTTAGTAGATAAACGAGGAAAAAGGTGATAGATAAAAAAAAGATTGTGAATTTGGATTAGGGAATCTTCTCTCAGTCGGGCCTCTGCAGAAAGTATATAATTCCTAACTACACGTGGTTGTATTTCCTCTGCCATTACCTTGGACCACAGCCACTTTGCCCTCTCCACATACAGTTCAGCGAGCCGTGACTCTCCCGCATTAAGGAGAGCGTTGTAGGCTGTCTGATGGTGACCAGCCTTTCTGGCTACTCTGGCACTCTGCAGCCAGCATTCTCCAACCATTTCACTGTAATCTGGTCTGAAGGAATGGGACAAAATGGGGGGAAAGAGCATTTATATGTGCATTCAAAGTCTTAATAAAACATCTCTTCCCAACATGGAACTTTCTCAAAATACTAATTCAAAGGAATCAAAGATTAATTTGTTTAAAAAAATTAATTTTAATTTTCTTAGAATGCATCATTCTTATCTATTACAAATCTTCAAAGACTTTTTTCTTGACTTTGACTTCTACCAAAATCTCCCCCAGGTATTTTTTAAACATTAAAAGAAAAAAAGATGTATTACACATAAATCCAGGCACATTTCAACTATATAGTTTAGCTTTGATAACCGACAATAGAAAAACAGAGTTTCATACAGGAAACGCAATTACTATCAAATAAAATACATAAAGATATAGTGCTAAATTCAAGAGAATGGACACGAAAAAGAAAAGTAGTGTGAAAACCTTTTGTTGAGGCTTAACAAAGCCCTCCGGAGGGCCAGGATGGGTTCCTTAGCTCTGTAGGAATTCTGGGTCATTTCTAGTCGAGCTACCCAGTTTAGAGAATCTTCTTGAGCACTGTCACCTGGAGACTGGTGAAAAAGTGGTCTGATGCTATGTTCCAGCTCACACAACATGTGCAGTCTGAAGACAGATACAGCTTATGTTAAAATGTCATAACAGCCAGCCTATTAATCTCATAGAAAGTACATGATTAAAGCATGTGCTTTAAATCCGTCATGAAGAATCTGAAATTGTGCAGTTTTCTTTGGAAGAAACTTCAACCAATACATATTCTTGGTATACAAACAATAACATTTATATATTTTTAAATTTAGTGTATACACCAATTACTGTTGATTTAAATATTTAGTGCTTTGCTCTCATCCCTAAATTCCTATTAATTAAATTGGTGAGGGGTAAATACGACTAAATTAAGAATGTGTAAAAATCGAACTTTACCACCTACATGAAGATATGAAAAAATATGGACCCATTATAAATCAACACAAAATAGCTGCATCTATTGCTGCTGCTACGGTAAGGGGCCTGGTACAGTGGTAAAGGAATTGGGGGATGAATGTACTTTGAATCATTTTTTTCCCTAAGAGTAATGGAAACTTTAATACATTCACACTAGATCCCCCCTCTACGTATCCTGGTCGTGTCTATGAATCAGTGTTCAAAGCAGAAGGATGCAGTTAAATATTCCCAGATTAGAATCAAACTCAGTGGTCCAATCTCTGGTTTCATTAAGCTGCTACCAAAAGGGCTGACACAAAATATAGTGAGTTCTTCTATTTAAGAAAAAAAATTACTAATTATACTTTTTAACTTACTGTAGTTCAATTACAACATTTGTTTTATAATTTTCCTCAGATGACTCAATAGACCTAAAGTGTTTACTATCTTTTTTTTCTCACCTCTAAAAGTTAATATTCCTTTCTGGTAATGTAATGCCTACATATATATTTTTTGGGGGGTGGGGTGGGGTGGGATGTCAAATGCATTTCTAAATAAGAAGGAAGGGAACCAACAAATGCTGGCCACCAATGTGTCAGGCACAGTACTAGTTGTGCTATAAATCTAGGTTATTTAGGTTCCAAAAATTTAGGTTATATAAAAAATAAACCATGACATTACAAGAAGTCAAACAGAAGACATTTTGTTATTGTTTTTAGAAGTCTCATACTTGCCTTTCCAGTTAAAAGGATATATGTTAAAACTTTTTTAAACGACAGGGTTATTATGAGGTAAAAAGAATGAAAGAACTATTTTGTGTAAGATGTACCAAACATACTAGAATTATTCACTCATCAAAAAATTCCAAGCCTGTCAGGTGACATTTATAGATCAGGAATATAAAAATGGAAACCTCAAAATACCTCACAATATATTCATATCCTCGTTGGTAGGAGCCTCTTTCAAAGCTTGCAGCTGAAAGAGGTACAATTTGCTCTGCTCTCACTAGTTTCAAAGTGTCATAAAAAGCTGTGGTATCTCTTTTTTTGGCTGATAATAATAGCTGTCCAAGTCTGACACTCCATGTTGTAGATTTCCCATCTGAAAAACAAATGAAGAATCAAGGAATGTCATGGTAGCTGGGTGCAGGAGCCAGTTCTATCTCATCTGGTAAGATACTCAGCAGAAATACTGAGCAGATGGCTCCATTCTACTTTAAACAACTAAAAAAGACAATCATAAAACAGACTAAGATATTAATTATGAATGTTGCTTAGCTACTTAAGTCAGAATATCTATGGCATATTAAAATGGCTTACATTTTAAGAAGTAATTTTACCTGCTGCCAAATAGTTTTCCACCAAATCCCACTGTGACAGTTTCCAAGCTGCCTCCACTCTGTATGTGTTTAATTCATCTGTCCATTCAGACCTATTAAAAGATGAACTTTTACTCATTTAAAGTGGCATTTACAGATTTCTCAGTTTTAGATGCATATACCCTACTTATATTTGTATTGTATTTTGTATTTAGATACAAAATAGTTATCTCTACCCAGAAACAACCCAGAAAATTTTAATCTTTCCATTTCCCCCAAAAACATTTTTCAATAATTACTTCTAGCTTAACTTGGACAAAAAACAAGAAAGAAAAAGAGCCAAATGAAGGCATAAGCATTCAGAGATAGGTAATTCTAATAACTTAGGATTTTGAATTAAATTTAATAAAAAAATACAGATGTAGCTGGGTAGGTCGGGGGCAGCTGAGGGGTGCACAGGACAGTCATACTAAGTTCATAAGAAAGTTACAAATGCTATGTCAATGGCATAACAAAGGATAAAAAATAAGCTATCTATGATATATACCTAATTCTCAGAATATTTTCAATCACTTTAAAATTTGGATTTGCAAAATCAGTCCGATAAAGGCTAATTCTTTTTACCTATGCATTCTACTCCTGTACCACTAAGATGGCCAGTGATATTTCAGATCATGACTGCACAGAAGCAGCTGGACTTTCCTCACATTTCTTCTTTATAATCACACCATTTGAATACCTGCTAAGTGCTACACCTTGGGCTAGGTACATTTTCCCATTTAATTATCTAAGAACACTGAAAAGCACATTTTATTATCCTCATTGTATAAATAAGGAAACAGAGAGGCTAAGACTGATACACATCAAGCTCCCTTAAAAACCCTGCTTGCTTTCTGTAGAAAGAACACTTAAAGAAAATATAAAAAATAACCCAATCATTTTTTATAAGAAGTAGTAGAATAAATACTGAGTACTATAATTTCTAAATATGGACACCACCAAAAACAATTTAGAACAAAGCTAAATGAAATATAATAGAAATGCAATTTTTAAAAGTCAAACTTGAATAACTTTACAAGCTTATGATCAGAAGCCAAAATATCAAAATTTCAGGATAAAAATCTGAGTAGAACGAGCAGTATTTGCTATCCAAAGGGAATGCATCATTCCAAGCATTAGGCCAAGAAGTACCAAAATGAGGTTTAGGCTCTGAAAATTTATTCACACGAATAACCAAAAACCAAAACCAGTGCCATCGAGTCGATTCCGACTCATAGCGAACCCCATAGGACAGAGTAGAACTGCCCCATAGAGTTTCCAAGGAGGACCTGGTGGACTGGAACTGCCAACCTTTTGGTTAGCTGTCGTAGCACTTAACCACTACGCCACCAGGGTTTCCATTCACACGAATAGGCACATTTAAAAAGAAAGATTATGCTGGTCAAGGACAGCCAGTAATTCTGGAGAAATATTTGTTTACATGCAAATAGAGATCCTCCCTGAGAAAATATGTCCCCTCAATGATCATTTGCACCAGTCTAAAACAGCATCCATTCTCTAAATGACTTTTACCTTTTCACAGCCCAAAGGATCAGGGAGGCTCTATGTATCCCAGACCCCAGGAAAAAACAAACCCGACGAGTAGGTTTGGATCCACTGCTGTCTAGTCAATTCTGACTCACAGAGACCCAATAAGACAGGCTAGAACTGCTCCACAGGGTTTCCAAGGCTGTAAATCTTTACGGAAGCAGACAGTCATATCTTCCTCCTACAGAGCAGCTGGTGGGTTCAAACTGCTGACCTTTCAGTTAGCAGCTGAGTGCTTTGACCACTGAGCCACCAGGGCTCCTTGAGGAGGCGACAAGGGGAGTCTAACTGTCCAGTGTCTCATAAGGAAACTTGATATCTCAGGTGAGCACCTCAAATTTAGGCATAACAAACTTCCCCAAATTCCTGCTATTCCTTTGTTCATAAGGTCTCTCTAATCTGGAGAGACATATCTCCATCCATTCTATAACCATTTTTTTCCTGCTTTGGCAAAGTTTCCCCTTATCCTTTCATAAATCCCACTACTGTGATACTGTCTGAGCAACAGTGAGCTTCTTTGCTCTGAGACACTTGTAGAATGGTGATATTTATGAATTACAGTTTGGAATTATATCAATTGTACTCAGAAGACGCTGCCTTCAGGATGGTGTAGCTAAAAACAGGGGCCTGAATGTTCTTTGGTTAACTGAGATCCCATTCCTTTTCAACCAGGTCTCACTGTCCAGAACAGTCAATTGGAATCTGATGAATATATCTAGGAACAGGCCTTTCAGCTTTAATCTTTGCCAAACGTTAAGTACTATTTTTTTTTTTTTTTTTGGTAACATTTAGTTTGCTATCATAAACTCATTTCTTTTTAAAAGAAGGCTGCTTTCATTTTTATCAATCCTTTGGGGAAAAATCAACTCACAGTCTGAAGTGGTATTCCATAAATCAGTCACAAAGCTCCCACTTGCCAACACAGAAAACACTTGGTGCCAATACTGTAGGCAGAGCTTAGATGCCCTTTGGAGGCTGAGGAAACGTCCGTATGAGCCTCACCAATAGCAGATGCCTTCTGGAAGTTTCCTGCCTTAAACCCAATCTAATTCAAGGATGGCTTTTTTGGACAGAAAATAAGCAGTTAAGTGCTAGATTGACCTCTGAAAAAGTAGAAAAAAATATTTTTTGGTGTTTATCCCCAGTTCCATGAAAATATACAAAACACTATTATTTAGTAAATATTAAGTCAATTAATTAACGGAAAATTTCCCATTCAGATATAATAATCAAAGAAAAAAAATCATTCCTTTCAGAAATATTACCTGTTAGCATGCACGCCATTCACCTGAGTGATTACAGTAGACAGCTGACCAAGCCCTAACATGGACTTCACTACACCATGATAATGAATAATCTAGAAATTTAAAAAACATTTAAAATAGCAATTACAACTTCAAACATACTTTGAAAACCAACAGTAGTTTAACTGATAATCATTACAAAATATTATTTACCTCGTTATTGCCTACTTTCTTAGTTTAGCAATTGACTTGCCTGGCTATATGGCAGGACCCTCTACCAATATGCTAACACATTTGAATTTTTTTTTAAAAATGCATATAAACTAAAAAAATCTCAGTTTGAATTTACTGTTTTTTTCCAGATTTGGTCTAATTTTCACTTCTGATGAAATATAAAAGTAACAAGTAAAAGATTATTTGTCTTACTATTTCTCATACGAAAGTTAAAACTTATAGGTGATAAAATTATTAATAAGGATTTTGAGTTTTAGTAACTGAAAAGTTAAAAAGAGAGCCATGCAATATTCCTTAACACTGAACAAGAAGACAGTGAAAAATAAAGTCTTTTGTACTTGAACTTCTGAGAAAATAGAAATGCCAAATGTAAGAAAAAAAGCAACACCTCAAGATTAGACAGAATCTAAGTCACAAATCCATGATGCAACAGCCTTTTCCTGTCCCAAGAGATAGAATATATATAACATACAAAAAAAAAAATTTTTTTTTTTTAATTTTTTTACCCTTATTAGTAATTATAGCTCAATGATTCTAAGGGAACAAGTCAGAGATTCACAGGATAGGGAAAGAAGGGCATGTAATATCTGAAAACATTTCTCAGGCTGTAGAGAATCACTATTATTATTAAAAATTGACACAGGTTTTATACTTTTAATACCCAATGAAGATTATATACTTTTAAAGTTATTACATAAAAACATAAATATACTCCACAATAAATTTCATTCATTTGAGGGATTTCTAAGGTCATAGGAATTTGGCATTAGAAGGGAACTCTGAGATCATCTAGCACCAGTCTCTAACTTTATCAATCAGGAAACTCAAGCTCCAAGAGGCTTAAATATTTTCCCAGACATATGGTGACAATGGTAGAGACAGTACTGAAACTCAGGTTTCCAGAATTCCTAGTTCAGTGCTCTATTTTGGAGGTTGTTTTTCAATTATTATCTTACCTGGTCTGGTTCTAGCTGAATAGCTCTGTCATAACAAGCAGTGGCATCCCTCAGTAAGCCAATGCTTTCATGTTCAAGGATCTGTTCTTTTAGAGATGGTTCTGCCTTTCGAATTGCGCTTACTCCAGCCACTCCATCTGGTTCATGCATGGCAGCATACAATTTCTTTGTTTAACCAATTAAAAAACAATCAATTGGAGGAAAAAACACAACTGGAAATAAAAATGTAAACCTACTAGTTTATGTGAAAGGTGTACATGAGAAGTTTCTTCCTTAGAGCAAGAATAAGTTGTTTCAAGGAAGATTCACAGTAAAGTTATAAACTTATTTCCTGACATTCAATTAACCTCAACACTCTTACTGCACTTAAATAAAAATCTGTATTAGTAACCGTTAATGATTATGAAAACTGTAAAGAACCTCAAGGTCCTGAAACACCTTTTGAACTCAAGTGATAATAAATTCTGTTGAGTATAGTTTATATTACAAGTATCTTATTGCATTTTAAAATTAATCAAAAAAATTTAAATAAGCATTTTAATATATTGGTATTGAGATGCCGTCAAGAAACCCAAAACATCAAGTCTGGGCTCAAAGGAGATATGAAAGCTGAAGGTAAAAATTTAGGAGCAATTAGCACAAGGGTATTCTTTAAAGCCAGGAATGGGTTAATGATGGAATAATCTTGGAAATGAAGAGAGAGAGAGAGAAGGAAAGAGGGTTAAGGAAGGAGACTAGAGTATTTCTAAATTTATCAACAAAAAAGTGCCAGCTAATAAAACCAAGAAAAGAAACCACAGAAGATGAAAGAAAACTGGAGAATGGGGTACCCTAGAAGCAATGGGAGGAAATGAGTGTCCTACAAGAGGAATGGTCAAATGATGCTATGAAGTTAAGAAAATGAGGACTGAGAAACATTTATTGGACTTGATAACATTGAGGCCAATGATTTCCTTAGCAAAAGTACGGTCAGTTGGGTGGAGAAAGAAAAGCGCTGTTGGAAGGGGAAAAGAGTGTATGGGAAGCAATGAAGTAAATGCAGGGAAGGTAGACAACTCTTTCAAACACTCTGGCTGTAAAAGGAAACTGAGAGATTAAGTATATGAAAGAGAATGTACAATCAGGGCAACTTGTAAAAAATTAAGATAGGAGACACCAGAGCATGTCTATATACAGATGGGAATAGTCTAAGAGGAAAAATTAATGATGCTGGAGAAAGAAGGAGTATTTGAAAGCATGAAATCCTTGAAATCAAGAACACAAGTAGAAGGGTCCAATTCTGACAGGAAGAGATCCTTCCTTAGGAGTAACAGGAGGGAAGGAAAAGAATGTGGGTCCAGATGCCAGTTCATTTGCAGATTTGGTTTCTATTTTGCTAATAAACGATGAAGCAAAGTCATCAGTTGACAGTACGTGTGGTAAAAGCAGAGAAATGAGGGAAAAGGAAAAAAAAAGTCATCCTGAAAGAAAAATAGGCTTACTGAAGAAACACAAAAGGAGGCAGTGTTCAAGGGCCCTGCTAATGCTTAAGATCACAAACTTAAAATGTAACTAGTCAAAAACTCCATCATGTGAACTCTCTCCAGCAATGTTCTGCTGCATACATGCGGGCACTGCCAAGGCAGATGGGTGAGTTTATCCAAGAATGGAGTTTTAACAAAGTGAATACAACACAGTGGGAGAAGGACAAGGGAGTCGAATGTGCTTGTAAAAGAATGACTTTAACAATGAACCACAGACTCAAAGCTAGACAAGGAGGAACACAAAAATGGAAGGGGACTAATATTCATCCTAAGACTACAAACTACTAATTTTCCAGTTCTCTTTACACTTTGCTTTTTGGCCTGAAAAAGCCCACTAATCTTAATCTTATTTGATCCCACTGTATCAGCCCCACTTGCCCTTACTTTCTTTTCTTTCCTGCACAGCCATGACATGATTGCGTAAAACACTATTTCACCAGCATCCTCATGTACACTGTCTGATTTCTAACACAACCAGTATGTCACCAGTCATCACCCCACCCACTCACCTACCCCCAAATTCAGGTCCACATTTCTCACAAGGAGAACACTAATGGCCTCCTCTCCTTGAATCATAGTCCGTTCATACCCTTCCTCTACAAATGTCATAGGCATTTAGCTAAAATGCCATTCTGACCATAATACTTCCTTAGTTCAAACTCTCTAAGCTTCTTGGACAACTTAAAAGGTTCTCTGTGATTTGTGATCTTTCCTCTACCCAAAACTTCATCTTTTCTCTGGCATCCCAAGACTGCCACTTCATTCTTCAATACCTACCATGCTCTTTCCCAACTCCAGAGATGCCTCTGCGTGGAATGTCCTCCTTCTGTTATCTATTTAACTATTACTCATTCTTCAAGAACCAACTCAGACATCATCTTCAAGAAGCCCTTGTGACCTCCTGCTCACCCACTCCCATCCCCTGCTCCATCCAGAGGATGGGTTAAGTGTCCTTCCTCAGGGCACACCTACATCACTGTACTTAAGATATTACACTGAATTGATGCTTACCTCTCCCCAGTAATTTGTAAGCTTATAAAGTAATTACAAATATCTCATGCCTAACACAGCACGCAACACTCACAGATGCTCAATAAAATGAACATAAATGACCAGCAACGTTAATTACCATCACTAAATTCACTACATCTACTCCTCACTTATCAACTATCTTATTATCTGATGTTCCACATTTATGACAATAGTAAAAAACCTACTATCCAACTATTTTGCGCATTAACAACGTACGTACGGCAGTAATGAACACCAAGGTGCGAGGCAAGAGTAACACTGGCTGTGATGGTTAAGGTTGTGTCAACTTAGCTGGGTCATGATTCTGAGTGGTTTGGCAGTTATGTAATGATGTAATTTGGCAGTTGTATAATGATGTAGTCATCATCCATTTTTGTGCTCTGATGTTATCATCCTCCATTTTCGCCTAATGTCAATTTTTGTATAACAATCTAGTCTTTGGAACCTAACCATGTTGATAAGTGAGGAAAATAAGTGAGGAGTGGGTATATACTAATTTCAAACCTGTAAAAATCCAAGATGCTCCTGAATATTTTGCTTCTTTTCTATAATAAATGATTCAAAATGCATTACAGCTCGTGTGTATGCTTTGGAGCGGAAGGAAGCTACTGCCAGAGTATCTTGAGGTATGAGGTCTAGAAAACGAGTTACACTCTGATAGTCTTCATAATCCACAGTAGATGCTACATTATAAAAATAAAAACGAGTAATTAAAGGCTAAAATTTAAAATACGACATTTTAAGCATTTAAATTCAATTTATTTCACTAAATTAATTAATCTAAATGTATCATATTTAGGGCATAACTATCAACATGATGATTACTCCAAGGGTTCTCGTTCCAATTCTATCATTATTACTTACCTTACTTTGGAAAGTCATTTAACTTATTTGAGCTTCTGTTTCCTCATCTATAAAAGGGCAATATTAGTATTTGCCCAGCTTACCTTACAATGTTGTTATGAGGATTAAATGCAAACTTATACAAAATGTTGAATAAAAGAGGTTATAAAAGATATGAAGATGAATTATTTATTATTGGTGACTATAAAATAAGTAGCCCTGGAGGCACAGTGGTTAAAGTGCTCAGCTGCTAACCAAAAGGTCGGTGGTTCAAGCCCACAGTCACTCTGTGAGAAAAAATGTGGCAGTCTGCTTCTGTAAAGATTCATAGCCTTGGAAATCCTATAGTGCAGTTCTATTCTGTCCTATAGGGTCACTATGAGTCAGAACAGACTTGATGGCAGTGGGTTTAACTACAAAATACTGGTACAGTACAGTTATTAACGGGGTCAGAGCAGTATTATGGAAATCCATTGATAAAAGAAAAAGGTATCCACAAAAACATAGGACTATTTTAAGTGAATCCTTAAATTATAAAATTGATAAAGAAAAAAGCTAAAGGATGAATAATTAAGAGAAGACAATAAACAGAAGTTATGACTCACCCATTGCATCCACCTTGTCTCTGTGTGATTTGCTCTGTGGAAACTTCTCAGCTTTCAGTGTCTGAAATTTGTGCCTTGACCACTGTGTGAGATGGTCAAGCATGGAGAACACTGTCTGTGTACTGAGCTGACACAGATCAGATGCACTATCTTGGGCATTTATGCTATGCTGATCATCATGCTTCAGAACTGCCATAATTTCTGCATAAACCTAGGAAGAACGCATTTATGGTTCATTATATAGTGGTTAAAGTGCTTGGCTGCTAATCGAAAGGCTGGTGGTTCGAACCCACCAGCTGCTCCATGGGAGAACAATGTGACAATCTGCTTTGGTAAAGATTGCTGTTAGGTACCATCAAGTGGGTTCTGACTCATAGTATGACCCTATGTACAATGGAACGAAACACTGCCCAGTCCTGCCCCATCCTCACAATTGTTGCTATGTTTGAGTCCACTGCTCCAGCCACTGTGTGAATCCATCTCCTTGAGGGTCTTCCTCTTTTTTGCTGACCCTTCACTTTACCAAGCATGGTGTCCTTCTCCAGAGACTAGTCCCTCTTGATAACATGTTCAAAGTACTTAAGACAAAGTCTCACCATCATCGCTTCTAAGGAGCATGCTGGCTGTACCTCCAAGACAGATTTGTTTGTTCCTCTGGCCCAGAAAAAAGCAGTCCATGGTATATTCAGTATTCTACACCAACACCATAATTCAAAGGCATCAATTCTTTTTCAGTCTTCCTTACTCACTGCCCTGCTTTCACATGCATGTGAGGCAACAGAAAATATCCTGGCTTGGGTCAGTCTCACCTTAGTCCTTAAAGCAACATCTTTGCTTTTTAACACTTTAAAGAGGTCTTTTGCAGTGGACTTGCCCAGTGCAATGCATCATTTGATCTTGACTGCTGCTTCCATGGGCGTTGATTGTGGATCTAAGTAAAATGAAATCCATGACAACTTCAGTATTTTCTGTTTATCATGATGTTTCTTATTGGTCCAGTTATGGGGATTTTTGTTTTCTTTATGTTGAGGTGTAATCCATACTGAAGGCTGTAAACACTACAGCCTTGGAAATCCTATAATGCAGTTCTGCCCTGTCCTGTAGGGTCGCTATGAGTCGGAATAGACTTGATGCCAACAGGGTTTTTTTTGTTTGTTTGTTTTTATTTACATAAAATATCATTTTACTATTATTTGACACATTAAGATTAACCATTCTGAGGCAACAATTTCACACAAAAAAACAAGACCATGAATTCATAATAAATTATCTTTCTTTTCTATAATTAAACCATGAAAAGACTGCTGTAAAAAGAAAATCTACTGTAAAAGAGTCACTAAAGGAAAACAAAAATAAACATTAAAAAACTCTTCTAGGTTATTCAACAAATGATAATGAAACCATTTATTAACTCGTAGTAAAAAAGTTAGTACAATATCTCACACTATACATAAAAGCCAATTTCAGAGGAATTAAAGGGCTAAATATAAAAACAAAAAGATTAAAAGAAGATGTAGGAAAATGTGTTCATGACATTGAATAAGAGAAGGCATCACTTAAAAGGGTTAAAATTAAAAAGCTATAAAAGGCTTATTAATTTGGCATTTATATTTAATTTTTCTGCAATGGCAAAAGGCATAAACAATAGTTAAAGGAAAAGAATATGAACAGAGAATTCACGGAAAAGTAACCCAAATGACCAATTAACACAACCTTAGTAGTAATAATGAGAATGCAAATTAAAACAATAAAATGTCATTTTATACTCATCATGTTGCCTAAAATGTAAATGTTTGAAAATATCAAGTGTTGGCAAGCATGTGAGAAATAGATACACTGGTGAACTGCCAATAGGACTATAAATTAGTACAACCATTTCTGCAGTCTCCATTAAAATTTTAAATGCACATAACATATACTCTTCAGTATCCACCCTGAGAGAGGAAAGAGAGTGAGAGAGACAGGAAGAAAGATACACACGCACGCACACACACACACACACACACACTCTCTCTCTCTCACAAGAAAGCATTGCTATGATGCTCGCATATGTAATATATACTTTCTTATTTTCTATATTAAGCATTGTGTAATTCTTTGATAAACACAAGTTTTTAAAAAGCTGTATGCCTGTAGACACTAACACACATAGCCACACAGTTATGTACATCTCTACTAATATGTAACCTTTCTAATAGTAATTAGACTGGACAAAGTTTCACATGTTCAGAAATACAATCTCTTACCTCCTGCTGATCTTCTTGATTACAGCCCAACAAAACATAGACAAGAATATGTGGAAGAAGATAGATGGTCACCTTAAAGTCATGCTTCATCATAATGCTACAGCAGGTAAAGATTTTACTGGCGAGATCATGTCGTACCTGTAAACTCACATGGTTAGGGAGAATAAATAGTTTCGTACATTTTATTCTGTTGATTGAATGCCAAGAAGCACCACAGGAGAGGGGTATTCTCTTACGGAGAGAGGTGTGTACACTCAAGCAAGGAAGGAAGACTTCAGATCACCATCTTTCTGGTCGGAGCCCTGGTGGCATAGCAGTTAAGGTTAACAGTTCAAATCCACCAGCCATTCTTTGGAAACCCTATGGGGCAGTTCTACTCTGTTCTATAGGGTTGATATTCTGGTCATTCTAAATCTCCCCAAGTACCTATGTGCAATTTAAGCTACCTGAGCAGACAACCACCTCAGCATCAATGTCTTCACCCCTTATAGTTGGTTTTTGAACACGACCCTTCTAATTAATTACAGTATGCTTAAAAAAAAAAAAAAACAACCGTTGCCGTCTAGTTGATTCCGACTCATAGCAACTCTATAGGACACAGTAGAACCGCCCCATACGGTTTCCAAGGAGCAGCTAGTGGATTCGAATTGCAATTGCTGATCTTTTAGTTAGCAGCCTCGCTCTTACCCACTGCACCATCAGGGCTCAGCTAGCATTAAGTTCAGTGTATTCATTCCCTGAACACACAGATAAAAGGAGGAGCCAAGAAGTATGTTCCAGAACAGTACACTCAGCATGAGATACAGACTTAAAATAAATAACAAATGCTGGCAATTAATTAACTACAGAAAAAAAAAAAGAGAAAATTAAATTGCTGGAGGTTAGAGTCAAATTTTAGTAGTATGACCTCTTTCGGTGCACTAACATTACTATTCCCTTACAAATTTTTAAGAGTTTTTTTTTTCCTCAAATGTAAAATATTCATTAATTAAAAAAAAAAATATACATACAAAAAAACCCCTAAATAATAGATTCCACAGCTGGAAACAGTTAATTTGCTAATATTCTACATTACGCATATTATATTTTCAGTATGTTCATTAACCATTTGTGAGACAATTTCTTGAAATTACTAGATATAAATTATTATATTTTTAAAATCACAGAAATGTAAATTAAATGATTCCTGAAACATTTTCTAGAACACACAGTACTGTTTTTTCTGTCAGGCACGTAAAAATTCCATATTAGCAAAACATCAGAAATATACCTGTTTTTCTATGAAATTTCATTAAAAAAATTTTTTTCTTTTGGAGGAGGTTCAGATAATACATCCTCTTTTAGAAATAGCCACTAAGGATAATACATCTTATTTATTACATTAGAAAAGTCTTTTTATTGTGTGAAAAACTCTGAAATTATCATTAACATCCTTTTAAACAGTATTAGTGTACAATATAAAAATCAATAGATATAAGGTAACGGACATTTTATAAACACATTAAGACTCTGGTAATTTGCTTGTTAAAAAACCTTCTCACCCAGAAATTGTTACTAGTAACAATGAAGAAATTGTTATTCTCTATTAGTAAAAATTTTCTACAAAAATTTCTATTATTATCGGCACAAAGGTTTGAATGCCTTCTGTGTGTGCTAGGCACTAAGACAGATGCTCTGGTTTCCTGTAGAATTTCTGATGAGTTAACAAATTATCAACAAGGTTCTCTTACCTTTGTTATAAGATAACCTGCCCAAGATGCTGACCAATCTGCAAAGTTATTGCCTAATTTACTTAAGTAAATTGGCTTCTTGACTCCAGACCAATCTGTTGACTTCTGAGAACTCTTATACCTGTAATTTTGAAAAACTGTTTACCAAAAAATATATAAGATATATCATATGTTTCTAACTTTAGTTAAGAAAGTATAACAAACTATATCTATCACTACTACTTTGCCTTAACTGAAATCTAATTAAAAACATCACTTTTCTTGTATCCTTCTTTAGGGTAGAGTGGAATGTCATTCTTACATGCCCCAAGTATCTCAAAGGATTTGAGACTGAGTCTGTCTCCTTCTCGTCAGCATTCCTTTCAGACCCTTCTTACTCAATTCTAGTATATGAATCACCTGTTCCTTTGAGGTTCAAGCCACCGAAGTATACCGTTTTCTACTCTTCCTCATTACAGGCATCCACTAAGCTCATTAATAACTTTAGCACATGGCTCAATGTCTTCCTTTTTTCCCCAAATCTTATTATCATCCTAAGTGACTTCAATGCTTACCTGGACCACCTAATCAACCTCAAAACTTGTCAATCACTTTCTTCTTTACTCCATTATCAGGGGTCTCTTGCCATTACAAAGTTCTTCACTTCCAAAATCAATTCTTTACTCTATGACCAGTTTCTTAAATTTTCAGTTCTTCCACCCAGTTACTCCAACACATCCAACATGTTACTGAGATCTTTTCTGTTCTCTGCCTTACATACTCTTCCAGTCTGTGACACCCTCCTCCCATTACTGCTTTCCCTAACCAGCTTAGTCTCCATGGTCCTTCACTTCAATTTTGGTAACATCCTCTACCCGCTTCTGCTATACTGTCTACCAGCTACACCCATCTGTCAACCTCCCTGCCTTGGATCAATCTAAACACCTTCACTGAAGTGATACCCTGGCCACAGTGCACTGCAGAAGGAAAATCACTAAATGCTCATGAAATTAATACTACTACAAATTCTTGATCTTCAACCTCAATGGATTCTCTATGATGCCCAGAAATGCTTCTAAGGTGTCCTGATTAGCTCTCTTTCCTGTTTTCCACAATGGTATTTTTAAATCATCACCACTCTCCTCAAACCACCACTGACACCTTCAGCAGATGAGATCATCTGCTATGCCTACTATTACACAGAAAAAAAAAACAAAACATTGTTTCCCACAACCAAATCTGAATCCAGCCAGCATTTTAACTTTCCCTATTACAGTGAACGAGATCTCATTCCCTTTAAGTTTAATCCCCCGTGGCTCCCATTCTGGATGCTCTTCAAGGTCCTCATTGTATTATCACTTCTCTCTTCCCTTCAACATCTCCCTCTCTAATGGCTCATCAGCATTAACATTCAAACATGTTTAAATAGCTCTCATCTTAGTTATATGTATGTAGGATATTTTGGGGTTGGGGAGTGGTTTCCTTTTAAATCATCAACATTGGCTGATGTAAATAACATCAATATAAACAACTATAATAAAATGCCCTACACTCAAGGTACTGAGCAAACATCATGTATTTCACTGTATTCCAACTTTCTAAAACTTGAGAAATTCAATAACCTTTTAGTTGCCTAATATTAAACCAGGCAAAAAATCGAAATCCTTTATTTTGAATCATCAGGCACATACATGATTTTATTGAGTTTTATGGTGAAGTGAACCACTGATATTGGGATACAAGCCAGGTTTTGCCTAGTCATATCCTGATCTTCTCTCTTAAAATAATTTCTATGACAACTTCAAACTTAAGTTGATCTATCCAGTTCTAAAATTTAATTCTTCCAAATACAGCCAAACTTTGATCGAAGTATAGTGAAAAAAAAAAATTAAGAATATAGGCGTAAAACTTCAAGGCAGCAAAAACATGGACATGCTTTTAGGAAATTATTTCCCCCAGGCCCCCTGAAGCAAATATCAAGTAGCACAAGCTATATCTCGTGATCATTAGCTGATTTGGTAACTTGGTGTTTCATACAAAAGGGGGACAACTGCACTGATAATGCCTCTTATTTTTATGAGGCAGCAATTTCAATGAGCAGATCAGAGCTAAATAAATCTCCTAACTTCAGCCATAAGTATGGTTCATAGATCAATTTCTTACACTGCCCCAAATTTCCCTCTTGAAGCCGTATCACCCAAGATAAATAAAGTAACCTCTGCTTCAGATATAAAAGTAGAAGATCATAAATATTCATTGTTTTGCTAAGATCACTCTTGCATATGACCATTTAAATAGGAGCAGAATAGCAAGTGGGCAAAAAAATATTTATATGACACTAGTCAAAAGAAATAAAATCATATTAAACGTGAATATAATGAATGAATATAAAAAACTGTCTAGCAAATAAGTATGCATGCCTAAGAGTTTTTATAAAAAATTTTATTGTAAGTCTTAGCACTGGGGACTGTTTAATGTAACAGTTCAGCACTGGGCTGCTAAATGAAAGGTTAGCAATGTGCACCCACACAGTGCCTCCCAGTGGGAAAAAGACTTGGCAATCTGCTTCCGTAAAAATTACAGCTTAGAAAACCCTATGGGGCACTTCTAGTCTGTCACATGGGGTCAACATGAGTCAAATATCGAATTGGCAGTACCCGACAACAATTAACAGGCACTTTACTAAAGTTCACAGAAGTTAGGTAATTTACCCAAGGTCACATATATAATACATACTAGAGTAGCCAGAACTACAGTTTTTAACGAAACAAATTTTATCATTTTATGAATTTCAATCAGCTGTAACCAAGTCATTTAAATTAAAAAAAAAGCTTAGAAAATATTTTTTTTTAATATGTAAAGGGAAAACTATATTCATGAAGAAAAATTGGGAAGAAACTAAAATCTCTCTAACTGGGGTTACTAGAGGCTTTGGGACTAGCTTTAAACAATTCAATATCTGTAAAAATTAAACGTCTTCAGCTTCCATTGATATTCAACTTTAAGTAGATTCTTACGAAGTACAAATAACGGCTGAATAAATGAAAAACATTAATCCTTTTAGCTTTACGAAATTTGTTAGTTATAGGCTTTAACCCAATGAACAGACTGCACTTTTCATTTTGACAAAACAGACTATAAGCATAAATCATACCAGAAAATACACCTACGAACACACATTTTGAATGCTCAAAAATTATATTAAAAAAATTACTGATTATAAATAATTTAATGGAAGTTATTTTAATGTGTTCACATACCTGGTATTTAGATGAGGCTCCAGTATTTCCCGAACGTGCTCAGGAAACCTCCTCCATAACTGGTGACCTGGGCCGTCACGCTGCATCTCTCTACAGTCATAAATAGAAAGTAACTCCTGCGAATACACATTTCACATTTGTAAGTCAACAATGAAGTAGGAAAACCTGAATATTCATCCATGTTCTACATACTATGGTTATAAAAACACACAGAGAAATATAAAGTTTTGTAGCAGCAAAAGTGCTTAGGACATTTCTCTCAATACCCAAAACCATTAAGATAGCTTACTCAAGGTCATGAAGCTGTGGCAGTGCTTGAATATGAAGCCAGTTTGTGTTCTATACATAAAATGTACTGAAATATAAGATTGAGAGCTATCTGGAGGCGAAAACTGGAATTTCCTGTATTTGCTGAAGCCTTAGGATATGATCTTTTATGAACTTCAATGAAAGCAACTACATATCCAACAGTCCACAAATTCAAGATATCTCAAATTCTAGACATAAAATATTGAGCTTAAATTCTGAAAATAGATGCAAATGTTAAAGAACAACTTACTATTGAAGCCCAGAGATAAAATGGTTATATTTTACTTTTCTTTAAAAATAAAACAAATGGGATAAAGGAAAAAAACCTTTGCCTCTAATGTCAGCCTTCAAAACAAGAAAAATATGTTAGGGTATCATATCTCCTGTCACCTTTCCAATTCCATTTAAACTGACCAAGTGCAACAGATGCCCTCCTAATTGTAAAATATAAGCACCATCTAGCAAAATATTAATTTTACTATTCTACATAGTATTTTTACTAAAAGTAAGCAAATATGTAAATAGGTTAAATAAAGGAAAATCCAAAACTCAGCTTCATTTAACTCTGAAATGTTATTACAATTTTGTTTAAAGCCAGACTTCTCTGATGTTTGTACTCGCCCTAGCCAAGAGCAACTCTCTTAATCGACTTCTAATAACAACTTTATTAGGATCAGCAATTCCCCAACTTTTTCATTTCAGGACTCTTTTCTTGTTGTGTTGTTGGCTGCCACCAGGTCGGCTCCTGACTCACGAGGACCCCATGCAAACAGAACAAAACACTGACTGGTCCTGAGCCATCTCCATGATAACCTGTGGATCAGACCTTTGTGGTCCATAGGATTTTCATTGCCTCTGATTTTCAGAAGTAGATCACCAAGCGTTTCTTCCTAGTCTGTCTTAGTTTGGAAGCTCCACTGAAACCTGTTCAGCATCACAGCAATACAGATGCCTCATCAACTGACAGGTGGTGGCTGCACACGAGTTAGATTAGCCGGGAATCAAACCCAGGACTCCCAGCACGGAAGGTGAGAATTCTGCCACTGAGCCACCAAGCCTCAGTAATGACCCTTTACATTCTTAAAGCTTATTGAGCCCTTGTGCAACGTGGATTGTATCTACTGATGTTTACCATATAAGAAATTAAAGCTGAAAAATATTAAAAATATTAGATTTCTAATTCATTTTAAAATAACTGATAAATCCATTACATATTTACATATAAATGTTTGAGAAAGAACAGCTATATTGTCAAAACAAAAAAAAATTTTGTGATAAGAGTGTAACTGTTTTACAATTTTACAAATTTCTTTAACAGTTGGTTTAACAGAAGACAGACAGATGTTCATATATGACTCCAGTCAATTGCAAATTTGTACATCATGTAGCTTCTGGAATACATATTCATGAAAGAATGAAAGTGAAAAGGTAAATATTTTATTATTACGATAAAAACAGTTTCAACCTCACAGACTCTCCCCACCACCACTGCCAAAAAAAAAAAAAGGGTCTTACAGACCTCAAAAGATCACTGGACCACACTTTGAGAACTGACAGATTAACCAATGCTTTCCAGTCTCCCTAGGAAACAGAGTAACATTAATGGCACGTTAAGTGCTGGCGGGTAATAAGCAACTCTTCAGCGGACACCAACACTTTTAATCCCACTAGCTGAGTTCTGTGCTTACCAAAAAATCAATTGTGTTTGTTCCCAAGCCTATTTACGCTAGTGGAATTTATTACTGTAATTATGTAGCTTAATAATATGTTATAAAAATCCAAAAGTACAAAAACATATGGAAGCTGTTCCCATGGAAATTAAGTTGAATGCACTGGAAAGATTTAGAAAAGGCAAACTGCTTTAAAAATTTTGCTACCAGAACCTCTGACGTCTACCTAGGACGTAGAAACTTAGAAAGAGCATCATTCCCTTCCTAACAACAAGAAGACATTCTTTTTAGCAAATGGTGCTGGCAAAACTGGATGTCCATCTGCAAAAAAATGAAACAGGACCCATACCTCATGCCATATACAAAAACTAACTCAAAATGGATAAAATACCTAAATATAAAGCCAAAAACCATGAAGTTCATAGATGAAAAAATAGGATCAACACTAGAGGCCCTAATACACAGCATTAACAAAATACAAACCACAACCAACAACACACAATAAGCTACATAATTTGGATCTTCTAAAAATTAAACACTTATGCTAATCAAAAGACTTCACCAAAAACGTAAAAACAGAACCTGCAGACTGGGAAAAAATCTTTGGCTATTACAAATCCGACAAAGGTCTAATCTATAAAATCTACAAGAAAATCCAACACCTCTACAACAGAAAGACAAATAATCCAATTAAAAAATAGGCAAAGGAAACAGACACTTCACCAAAGACGACATTCAAGCGTCCAAGAGACACATGAGGAAATGCTCACAATCTCTAGCCATTGAAGAAATGCAAATCAAAACCACAACGAGATATAATCTCACCCCAGCATTACTGGCACAAATCAACAAAACAGGAAATAACAAATGTTGGAGAGGCTGTGGGGAGATCGGAACTCTTATGCACTGCTGGTGGGAATGCAGAATGATACAACCATTTTGGAAAACCATCTGGCGCTTCCTTAGAAAACTAGAAATAGAAATACCATATGAGCCAGCAATCCCACTCCTAGACATGTATCCTAGAGAAATTAGAGTCGTCACATGGACAGACATATGTACACCCATGTTCACTGCAGCACTGTTCACAATACCAAAAAGATGGAAACAACCTAGATGGCCATCAAGAGATGAATGGATAAACAAACTATGGTACATACACACAATGGAGTATTACACAATAATAAAGGACAACGATGAATCTGTGAAGCATCTCATAACATGGAGGAATCTCGAGGGCATTATGCTGAGTGAAATAAGTCAATCACAGAAGGACAAATATTGTATGAGACCACTACTGTAAATACTCACGAAAAGGTTTACATTTAAAAAGAAATCATCTTTGATGGTTACAAGGAAGGGCAGAGATGGGGATGGAAAAACACTTAATAGACAATAGATAAGCGGAAACTTTCATGAAGCGTAAGACAGCATACAATACTGGGGAAGCCAGCACAACCCATATAAGCCGAGGTCATGGTAGCTCCATAGACACAACCAAACTCCCTGAAGGACCAAAATGCTGGGCTGAGGGCTCTGGGGACCATGATCACGAGGAATATCTAGTTCAGTAGGCATAACATAGTTCATAAAGAATATGTTCTATGTTCTACTCTGGTAAGTAGCATCTGGGGTCTTAAAAGCCTTTGAGCGGACATCTAGGATACTCCATTTGTCTCACCCCTTCAAGAACAAGGAAGAATGAAGAAAACTAAAGATATAAGGGAAAGATTAGTCCAAAGCACTAATGGACCACCTCTACTACAGCCTCCACCAGACTGAGTCCAATACAATGAAGATGGTTCCCGGCTACCACCACTGACTGCTCTGACAGGGATCACAATATCAGGTCCCGGACAGAGCTGGAGAAAAATGCAGAATAAAATTCTAACTCAAAAAGAAAGACCAGACTTCCTGGCCTGATAGAGACTCGAGAAACCCTGAGAGTATAGCCTCTGACACCCTTTCAGCTCAGTAATGAGGTCACTCCTGAGGTTCAGCCTTCAGCCAAAGATTGAACAGGCCCATGGAACAAAATGAGGCTGAAGGGGCTCACCAGCCCTGGGGCAGGGACTGGAAGGCAGGAGGGAACAGGAAAGCTAATAATAGGGAACCCAGGGTTTAGAAGGGAGAGTGTTGGCATGTCATGCGGTTGTTAACCAATGTCATAGAACAATGCGTGTACTGTTTGATGTGAAACTGGTTTGTTCTACAAACCTTCATCTAAAGTACAATTAAAAAAAAAAGAATTGATGTCTTTACATTATGGTGTTGGTGAAGAATACTGAACACACAATGGACTGCCAGGAGAATGAACAAATCTGTCTTGGAAGAAGTACAGCCAGAATGCTCCTTAGAAGTGAGGATGGTGAGACTTGATCTCATGTATTTTAGACTTGTTATCAGGATGGACCAATCCCTGGAGAAGGACATCATGCTTAGTAAAGAAGAAGGTCAGCCAAAAAGAGGAAGACTCTCAAGGAGATAGACTGACACAGTGGCTACAACAACGGGCTCAAACATAGCAACAATTCTGAGAATAGAGCAGGGCCCAGTAGTGTTTTGTTCTGTAGGTCATAGGATCACTATGAGTAGGAACTGACTCGATGGCACCTAACAACAACTACTTTACAAAATGAGCAGATTATCCTGGATTATCTGGTTGGACTCAAACTAATCACATGAGTACTTACAAGCGAAGAACTTTTTCTTAGTAGATCAGAGAGATGAGATAGAAGAAAAAGGTCAGAGAGATGTGACATGAAAAGGACTCAATCCTCCATTGCTTTGGAGATGGAGGAAGGCAGTCATGAGCCAAGGAATGTGGCAACCTCAAGAAGCTGAGAACAGCCCTCAGTTTACAGGCAGTAAGAAAATGGGGACCTCAGTTCCAGTGCTATAAGAAACTAAATTCAGTCAACAACTCAAATCAACAAGTAAACAAATTATCCCCCTCTCCTAAAAAAGAACACAGCATGGCGACACCTTGGTTCTAGCCTAGTAAGACTCGTGCCAAATTTCTGACCTACAGAAATGTAAGGTAATACATTTGTGTTGTTTTAAGCCACTAGGTTTGTGGTAATTGCTTTCGGCGGGGGGGGGGGGGGGGGGGGTGGCTACAGATGCTGATATTAATTAGACATAACCATCTACCTCATGGGATTAGTTCTCTTGGTCTGGGGGCTCAGGGCAGTGGTCTCATGGGACAATTCAGTCAACTGTATAATCTAGTTCTTACAGTTTATATTCAACCTCTCAGTGTCAGGGGTCTTAAAAGCTTTTAAGAGGCTATCTAAGATATTTTTATTTATTTATTTATTTTTAAGATATAACTATTGGTCTTTATTTGTGTGGAACAAAAGAGAAAGAAGGAAACCCAAGAATCAAAGAAAGAAGTGGACTATAGGACAAATTGTCTGCATGAACCGCTGCCTCCTCTACTAGGAGACCAGAACTAGATGGTGACCAGCTAACTCTACTGAACGTTATGATCAGGAGCCTAATAGAGAAATCCTGATAAAAAAGGACAAAAATGTGGAACAGAACTTTACATTCTTAAAGAATCTAGACTGACCGGACCCACTGAGCCTGGAGGAGCCCCAGAGACTATGACTCTGAGTTGCTCTTCCATCGTCAATTGAAACTATCCCCTGTAGTCACCTTTAAACTAAGTAACAGTTTAGCCCGAGAGTAAAGATTGTCATTGTCACTCGTATTACACTCCTTAAAAAAAAAAAAAAACTAAAAAAAAAAAAAATGTATATACTGGGTTTTATATAAAATCAAAGGGTAAACAGCTATTTTAAAGCATAAACTAGAAGGTTTAGGGGCAGGGAGATTAAGTTAAACAACTAGAACAGAAATAACGAGAATGGTGACCCAATGTGAAGAACTTAATCAATGTCACTGTTCATTATGTCTTGAAACTGTGGAATGGGAGAGAGTTTTGCTATGTATATTTTCACCAAAGAAAATTTTAAAAACTAAGACACTCAGAGCTGTTGACCTTGCTTCCTATTTCACTGAAAAAAAAAAACAAAAAAACAGAAGCAATCAGAAGAGACCTCTATAATTCCCACCGCTTATATCTACCCAGACTAGTGATACCAGTCCCCATATGCTATGCTTTCTCTCCTGGTACAACAGATGAATTGTCCTTGTTTTTAATTAAGCCAACCCCTCCACTTGTGCACTATATCCCACACCCTTCTGCCTATTCAAAAATACTATTATTACATCAGTAGTCTTCCTGTATTATCACTTTTGTCCTCTATGCTGAATTGTTCCCAGCAACATATAAGCGTGCTGTTATTTTTCCCATCTTTACCCCTTTCCTTCCCAGCTACTGTATCTTTCTTCTGCTCTCCTTGATAGCAATACTCCTCAAGAGTTGCCTGCAATTGCTCTAACTCCTCTTTTCCTTTAATAAGGCTTTCTACACTTCACCGAAAAGCTCTTGTCAAAACCACCAATGACCTCTATGTTACTACAGCCAACAGTCAATTCTCAATCCTCAGATTATTACACCTACGATCAGCACTTAATACGATTGATCACTCCATACTTCTTGAAATACTTTCATTACATGGCTTCCAGAATACCATATTGGCAGCTCCTTCTCAATTTCCTTGCTCGTTCCTTCCTCTTTTGCCTCATGTCGCAGTCTCCAGGGCTCAATTACTGGACCATTTTTACCTATACTTTCACCCTTGATCCTTTCATCCAGACTCAAGTTTTTAAATCCCATCTTTATAGTGAAAGCCTCAAAATTTATATCTCTAGCCCAGGCCTCTTGCCATGAATTCTAGACCAAATATTCAACAAAACACAAAAACATTTAATAAAAAAAAAAAAAAAAACATGAAAAAGGGAAAGAAAGTCAAACTGGAAAAAATATTTAGTACACCTAAGACAGACAAAGCTAATATCTATCATATCCAAATAGGTCTTGCATAGCAATAAAAAATAGACCAACATCAAGAGAAAAATGGGCAAAAGTCATATAGGGAAAACTCACCAAAAATATATATATATAATTAAATGAAATGCAAATTAAAATGGAACAAAACCAGTTTTTATTTTCTTGACTGGCAAAGATTTAAAAATTTGTTAATAGGTAGGGTTATCAAGGGACTATAAGGTGGTGAAATTTTTAAAATAAAATCTACCAAATGTAAACACTACACTTGCTGAGACAGAATTAAATTTCTAGATATTTATACTATTGATATAGTCACTTAATTTGCTGAAAATATATGTGTATGTTCCCTGA
This sequence comes from Elephas maximus indicus, assembly GCF_024166365.1. Lineage (NCBI taxonomy): Eukaryota > Metazoa > Chordata > Mammalia > Proboscidea > Elephantidae > Elephas > Elephas maximus. The sequence goes on along the minus strand of NC_064841.1, from coordinate 17,280,901 downwards.
AACATTTTTTTCAAAGCAAAACATTGAACACAACCTAAATGTCTTAAATAAATACATTACAGTACATTCATATCATTGAATATTATGCAGTTGTTGAAAAAAGAGATATATGTACTGACATGGAAAACTACCCAATGTAGGCTATTAAGCGCAAAAGAAAATCAATTTACAAAACATAATAAACAATATGATCTCATTCTTCAGTGGAGAAAACATATACTTACATATACATAGAAAATATTTAAATATATCTATAATAACCTGTTGCAAGTATACACTTCCATTCTCTCTGCAATTCTTATCACAGGCTCATATTACTTTCATAATAAAAGTGATTGTCAAAAAATATGCATTCTCCAAGTATAGAATTTGGAGTCCTTGAGCGGTAAAAAAAAAAAAGTTAATCGCTTGGTTCGAACCAAAATTGGTGGTTCTAATCCACCCAGAGGTACCTCAAAAGAAAGGCCTGGCAAACTATTTCCAAAGAATCACAGCCATTAAAAAGCCCTATAGGTAAAGAGTAAAAACACACACAAACACATACACACACATATATACACATAGGACCCTATGCAGCACAGTTCTAGTCTGAAACACATGGGGTTGCCAGGAATCTGAATCAAATTGATTCAATGGCAACTGGTTTGGTTTGGCTTAAGTGCAGAATTCTCAACTTTCTTACCAGGGTCTAATAATATAAAGCCAGTAATGACTAAATACGCTCTTACCTGAATGGCATAAGCAGCTGAATCTTGAGCCCGACTGTTATCTGCATACGCCAGGTAAGCTCTTGTTAGCTCCATCAATAATCCATAGGCAAAGCCTAAATCTTCTACTCCAGTCTCAATAAAAACAAGAAAAAAATGCAAAGTTGATTGGTATAAATTTCCTTAAGCTGTGTGTACCGTTCATATGGGTTTTAAAGTGAATTTAACTTACAAAAGACCAGTGAGCATTACAGATTGAATTGCATCCCCCCAAAAGAAATGTGGACGTCCTAATCCCTATACCTGTAAATATGACCCTCTGAAAGAAAGGGATTTTCTTTTGTTATGTCAATGAGGTCCTAAACCTAAGCACTTCTGAGTGGTGTCTTATAAAGAAAGCAGAATAGACACAGAGACACAAGGGGAAGGGAACATGTGAAGACTCCCCTACAAGCAAAGCCAGACCATGGATTACCAGCAATTACCAGAAACTAGGTGAGAGGCCTATAGAAGGAAGAGACAATGGCCAAGACCCTGGTTTGGACTTTTGGCCTCCAGAACTGTGGGAAAATAAATGTCTGTTCTTTAAAGCTACCGACCTTGTGGTGTTTTTATTATGGTAACACTAGGTGACTAAGATAGTGAGGTTCAAACTAAGTTTGATGCCAAGGCTAAAATACCATATGTAGTTAAGAAGTCAAAATCTAAGGCTTTTAAAAAAGGCTATTTCTAAAGTGTATTGAACTTATTCAACTTTTGCATAGTGCTGACATTTTGCCTTGTTTGTTTTCTGACTCTTAAAAAGAAAATCATAAACACAGCATTTCTTAAATTGCATTCTGTAAAACTCTGGTCATTTGAGAGACTCCAAGAAATAATTTTAACATATCCCCTTTTTGGAGGTTCACAATGTACACTGATACATTAAAAGTTCTGTTTAATTTTGTTTGATACGGATTTTCCAAACTCATTTGACCAAAGAATTTTATTTATATACGCACTATCAGAAAACCCTGTGAAACTAGTTTCCCATGAAAACACTAATAATAGTGTTTAAGTAGTAATAATAGCTAAATGATTAATTAGGCTTTAAATATTTCCCATAATTAGAATGAGAAGCTTTATTTAAAAGAACACAAAAAAATTGGGTTCAAATTTTAGTACTTTGGGCCAAAAGTCTTATAATAGTATTAAAAAACGGACTCAGAAGTTACCTGCATTGTATGTTTGAGATCAAGTTATGATTAAAGATAATCTGAATAGTTCTTTGTAAATGAAATAGAAAACCTGCAAAGGGCAGAGAACTCCTCTTGACATTCCAAGTTGTCATTACTTACCACAAATGTAAAATCTTTTCCTTGGGTTTCAGTTGTTGAGAAGTCTAGTCGACCTGGATCTATTGCCCCCAACTCCCCTAAACATTCTCCACAGAGCAGTCGAGCTTGAGAGTTGGCATCTTGGCAACCTTTCAAAAGCACTGTCACCAACTGTGAGATAACAGGTTCTACTGTTTCACTATCAGTTGCATATTTTATCAGTTTTTCCTGGAACAGAAGTAGAAAGAAAATATTAAAAATGATCACAAATCAAGTTTATATGTAACTTCTACAAACTGGTACATTTTCCTCAACTAGGTAGGTGGGGGAGGATTTGGCACATCTTTGATTTTGTAGAGCATTTAGTTCTGCAGGACCCTTAAAATTCTCATTCTTACTTTTTTTCCCTTTCCTACTAACTCTCTAAAGAGTGCCTGTTTCTGTTTTCCTCCTTCTCAGAAGCAATGACTTTCTGAGACCATCACCTTGGGTTCTGCAAACTTTCAAGCCCCTTCCCTGTAACTAGTGTTCTGATATGCCACATCTTGGGCCTCTTTTCAGTATTGCTGCACGTAGCTTCAAACTTTCTCATTCTGTTGGTGATTTTATCTTTGTTCTACCACCCTGAGTTTCTCCAATCTACTTTCTTCTTTTTTGTACAGTCTTTTCAAATTCTAACTACTCTCAACACAGGCTTGTGATGTGCACTTCAGAGATAACTCTGCTACTTACAGGTAATTTGAAGTTCATAGTATTCTCTGTCTCACGGTTATGCTGAATGTGTGAGTCATGTGTGGTTTTCTCTGTTCTCCTAGTTGCTTTGTATAATTTTTTTGATATGTAGAGACTCAGATTTAAGCATCCACCATTATCTAGGACAACACAGAAGCCTCTAGCAGCTTTATTTTCAATGGGTTCATTTTCTTAACTTGCAAACATGGACTCTTAGTTTGACCTCTAATTCTGTTGTCTTACGCTAGTCTCATGCTCTGATATTCCTGCAAGTTCAGCCATCTCTTAAACTGTGCTGTTCAATGTGATAGCCACTGTCCACATGTAGGAGCCCTGGTGGCGCAGTGGTAAAAGTCGGCACTTAGAATCCAACAGCCGCTCCCTGGAAACCCTACGGGGCAGTTCTACTCTGTCTCATAGGGTCGCTTTGAGTCAGAACTGACTTGACGACAACAGATTTTTTTGTTTCTTTGTTTTTTGGTTTTTTATCCACACACATGTACCTATTTAAAATTAAATTAAACAAAACGAAAAATTAAACACCTTAGTCATACATTTCAAGTACTCAGAAAAGATACATGTGGGATACTGGCTACCACTGGACAATGCCAATATAAAACCTTTTCATCCTCACAGAGAGTTCTTTTGTACAGTACCTTTCTACAGGTTCCACCACCTGTCTGTCAGTTTGTTGTACTTTCGGTTTGCATGTTGCTATGATGCTTGAAGCTATGTTACCAGTATTTCAAATACCAGTAGGGTTACCTGTGGTAGACAGATGTTAGCAGAACTTCTATGCTAAGAAAAACCAGGAAGAAAGGCCTGGCAATTTCCTTCCAAAAATTAGCCAATGAAAGCCCTATGGATCAAAAACAAAAAACCCTATGGATTACAACAGAATATTGTCTGATATAGTCCCAGAAGATGCACCCCTTAGATTAGAAAACCCACGGCCATCGAGTCAATTCTGACTCACAGAGACCCTACAGGACAGAGTAGAACTGCCTCATAGGGTTTCCAAGGCTGTAAATCTTCAGGGAACCAGACTGCCACATCTTTCTCCTATGGAGTAGCTGGTGGGTTCGAACTGCTGACCTTCCAGATATGAGCCTACACCACCAGACCTCCTTTTCCTTACATTAGAAGGCACTCAAAATGCACAGTGGCCACAAAAATGGACTCAAGCATACCATCGATCATGAAGGTGGTGCAGGACCAGGCAAAGTTTCATTCTGTTGTACACGGGCCAGAGTCAACTCAACAGCAACTAACCACAACGAAATCCTAGAGCTTCACTGAACTACCTTCACCTTTGATGTTATCTTCTTGCCACAGCTGGGAAAGAACTCATCTGGGTATTCACAGATGTTTTGAGTGCTATCTCCTGCAATATAATTGTGAAGATATGTATCTCTGGATTCTTGCCCTTCTTTTATCTCTCCATGGCTTCTCCAGGAGCCCTAGTGGTGCAGTGGTTAAGAGCTCAGCTGCTAACCAAAAGGTCGACAGTTCGAATCCACCAGCTGCTCCCTGGAAACCCTATGGGGCAGTTCTACTCTGTCATACAGGGTCACTATGATTCGAAATCAACTCAACAGCAACTGAGTTTGGTTTTGGTTTTCGTATGGCTTCTCCAAGCTCCTTCCCTTTAGTTTTTCTCTTACCAGCCTACAGTAAATTTATCCAGCTGGATATAGATGCTAAACTAAACTAATCCTCACTTAAAAACAATTCTGTAACAATGCATGGCCATTACATCTTAATCAGACTACTCAATCTAACCTTCACGACTCCTGTTACTACACTGCCCTTCATTCTGTGACTAGTTAGCCTATTAGCATTGGGGCTTTACAGTGAAGGAAGGCTTGTCAGGGAATCACCAGATGTGATTTATCTTTTGTGACACAGGTGGCAACAGTGGGGCAGTCGTGGAAATCTCCTTGAGTTCTCAGACTTAGTCATTTACACCTAGGAGGTAATGATCAATACAAAGTTTTCTTACTTTAAACCATAACCAGGCCATCAGCTTGGAAATAACCTAGACTAGAAAACCTCTATGCCAAGAGGAGAGCCCCTTGGTTATTTGTAACGTGCTATATTAAATAAAAAATCAGAGAGCCTTTAAATTGCCTGAAGCCCAGCAAGGGACAAGCACACGGTTGTTTCGATGTAATGTAGGGCAGGAATTGATTATGTAGACTCCATAGTTAACCAAACCAAACCCAGTGCTGTCGAGTCAATTCTGACACATAGCTACCCTACAGGACAGAGTAGAACTGCCCCATAGAGTTTCCAAGGAGCACCTGGCGGATTCAAACTGCCAACCCTTTGGTTAGCAGCCGTAGCACTTAACCACTACACCACCAGTGTTTCCACTCCATAGTTAGAAGGGCAAAAAACCTAAGTGTGAGGAGATTAAAGGCTCCTCTCATCTGGGAGGGCCATTCCAACACTGGCTGCTGCCCTACACTGGTTTATACAAGCTTAGTGACCTAGAAGCCATGTTCTCATTGCTATCATGTATCTCTGTTTTAAGTATATGCTTGCTTCTAGTATCAGAATAAACACAACCCAACTCTGTGATCCACTAATTCATAAGGGTTTTAGGCTCTCATATCTTATCATATGGGTTCTTGATACACAAAAATGAATAACTTACTTAAATTTTTTCCAGTTTATAGATTTATACCAGTTGCCACCAAGTCAATTCTAACTCAGGACAACCTCATTTCAGAGCAGAACTGCGCTCCCAAGGGTTTTCAATGGCTCTGATCTTTCAAAAGTAGATCCTCAGGCCTTTTTTCTGAAGCACCTCTGGGTGGATTCTAACTGCCAACCTTTCAGTTAGTAGTCTTGGGACCCAGGGCCTCCTAGTCATCTGATGTTTTAAATACCAGTTTTCACTGTCATCAAGGTTAGGGATAAGCTACATGACACTGCCAAGGGACAGAAAAAAGTTCACTGGTGCCTTGAAAGACTAAACTTAAAATTTTAGCTTCACAAAAACTAATGAAGAGTGTTAATCCAGTCAAAATGGTAAAATTACTGACATTTCATAAGACGGATATTTACTTATATATGCAAAGGACTAACTGCTGCTATACAAACACATACACTTTTACTTAAGGAAGACGTAATAACCTAAAACATAACCACCAAATCGTGACCCTTCCAAAAGCACTCTATAAGCCCCTAGTGTTCAGCTTCAAAGGCCATCTCGCAGATTACTCGTTCTTAGTCAGATCTGACAAGCTAAGTAAAAAAAAAAAATCACATTTCACTGAATCTACTAAATCCCGAATGAGAATCCCAATTTGCCACCCTTTTCTTTAAACCTTTCAACCTTTCTTCCCTATTGATGCTTTTTTAAATGTATCATCTTACTATACCTGATTTTTATACAAGGTTTCCTTCAAGCTGGTAAGAGCATGAATGCGAACATCCACATTTTCATGCTGAATTGCTTTCATGGACAGCTGAAGAGTTGTTTGAAGATTGGTGCTCTCAGAAGTCTCCTACACAAATAGCATAGAAAGGTACCTTATTAATTATTAACCACTTTGAAAACCATTTCTGAAGGCCTTGAGTAGTTAAACTATACCCCAAGTACAAGACATTTTAAAAAATAATAAAACTTCTATCCCTTCCTTCATACAGTATATGTCATTTTTGGTAATTATCTGAGAAAAAGATTCTGTTCTAAAATCTTTCAAATGACTGAAACATTTTACACCCACTAAATAAGAATTCACTTACCTAAAACAAATGAATCTTGATCAGAAGTACAAGTTTCTCTTAACTTACAAAGGGCTACATAAAAGCCTTGAATGAAGTCTATGGATTAGGCAAATAATTCACTCCTTACTTTTATTACTTACTTTCTTAGGACTATAATGATTTACCAAATAAGGGAAGAAATAAAGTCTTCAGACCAATCTTCGGCTCTGTAGTCAATACCTTTGCTACTATGACCCAAGGTTAGGTATCACACTGTCTGCCACAATGTGCTAATGGAATCCTTATTAATACTTTTATAATTTCAGAGAGGCCACTGTACTTAAAGGTGCTGGAACTACAGATCATTCCTCTCCTAGAGTCAGATCTGAGATGTGCACGCCACAGTTAAGAGCACCATGGAACCCGAATCCTCCCACAGTGGTCTCTTCTTTGCACAGGGCAGTGTAGCTGTGGTAGCCTCTTCTTTTGGGAAGTGCAAGGAAGGACATGTTGACCTGGGTAGCAAAGGTACAAGAATTCTATTCTTGACTTTCTGTTCTAACGCTATTACATCAGTAAACTAAAAGCTAAAACTTCCCTCCAAAAGTCATGGATTTATTATAGGATTATCTAGTCACCAGGAATTAACCAGCAAAATATTATCCCCAGGTATGACTCCAAAGAATCTCTATTCAGTGTTTTAGGACTTGAGAACAATTTCACATCCATGAACTCCTAAACCACAAATTAAAAATTAAATACCTTTCTGTATTCCTGGAGAACTGCCTTTATTGTTTCTAGTTCTGGATGATCAGGTAAAAAATATATTTCATGAAGAAAGTCTTGCACAGCATCCCTAATAGTTATTTGAAAAAAAAAAAAAATTTACAAATAATACGAATTCTAAAAATGTAAAGCAGAGACTGAAACTGAGGCCAATTTAATTCACACAAGGGCTAGCTGATTACTGACATGCAAAGAATTCTTCTTAACTATCTCTAGGATGTTCAGCTAAACTAATGCAAATAACAAAATCTAAGAAAATCATTCTGTGGTAGTTGGTTACACTTGTGGCCTTCAAAAAAACCATGCTTCTCAGTACACACACCCATATATAGTCCCTTCCTCTTCAATCTTGGCTGGGTGTGTGACTTGCTTTTAACAGACATAATGTGCTAGAAGAGACACTGTGCCAGATTGGGGTCTGAGCCTTAAACAGACTTGGCAGCTTCTGGATTTGTGCTCTCGAGAGCCCTGAGTCACTGTGTAAGAAGTATGGCCATGTAGAGAGAGAGAGAAGCTCTGTGACTACACAGAAAGAGGGAGATACCCAACCCAAATTACCTATCAGGGACCATTGGCAAAACAGGCAGAAGAATTACCCAATTGAGTCCAGGTTGACTGCAAAATCGTTCTGAGTCTAAGTATGAATACTTTTAAAGCTTAGCCTTCATTAACTCATACACAAATACGTATTAAGTAACTACTACATGCTATTATTTGCTAAGCACTGAGTCGACGGCAGTGGGTTTTGGTGTTTGGTGCTAGACACTGAGGATGCAACAATAATTCCTTCACTCATGGAGCTTAAGGTCTTCTATCTAGCCTGAGTGAGAGGATTTTTTTTATGATATGAAAAAAAAAATAGAGAAATGATTCCTCTATAATAAGAAAAAATGACTATATTTGCAATTATAACCCAAATTAGCACTTGAAAAGTGATCTAGATCAGTCATTATGTGGTTTTGTAAATACAAAATATCAAAAATAAAAATATCTTTATTTTCGTTGAATAAAAGCATATTAACCCTTCTTTCAGTGCCTTCTCCCTGACTGGACAATCACCGAACTTGATTAACGAGAGCGGCATACAGGTAAATAAATAAGTAGAACTTAAACCTTCACTTTTCAGAATCCAAGGAACTATGATATACAAACAGTAAGCGAAAGAACGGAAAAGAAAATATATAGGAGAACATTCCGGCCTAAAAAGCAGGCTGAGTTAAAAAAAAAAATTGTAAAGGTATACTTCGTGTTTTGGTAATAGCAGTCCAGACTGGCTATAGCCTGAGGCCTGTGTTATAAAATCAGGGGAAAGAATTCCAAAAAATAAGACGTGGCCAGGTTTTGGAAAGGTTTGACTGCTAAGCTAAGCCATTTGGAATTCACCAGTTATAAAGTGGAGAACCACAGAATGCCCCAGTCTACTGGAATGATACAGGTAAAGGGGTAGTTTTAAAAGGGTATTCTAGCAACACTATGAAGAAACGAGATAAAAGTTTAAAGGAAGAAAGACTGGTTAAAAGGTAAATGCAATAAAGTAATATGGGTTTCAACCGAGGTAAACTGCAGAAAGCAGGTAAGTAACCTTCTTAATCTTTTTCATTCTATTCAACTGACTTTTAACTGTGACAAGGTAAACTCAGCTTAACCCATTTCAGAACTGATGACAAATAATTGAATAACTGAACTGCTGACCTACTAATTAATCAGATATAATTATAATTGAAGCAATGCCAAAACTGAAACTGATTTAAAGCACATCAATTATTTTTGTTTACCGATGAACTATACATTCAAGGGAACGGGAAAAGGTGCATATTACCAACAATAAACCTTGAGACATAAAAATAGGCCTTTAAAAAGCTGCTATCTTTATTAATTTTTGTTACGATACCTGTTTTCGATGATGAGGTAGTGGAATATAGCTGCAGTTTCTTTAGGCTGGACGTGTATGAGAGGTAACAAAGCTACAATTACATGGCTGAGAAGGGAGCCTAGATAAGCATGATCCAGGCAACGAACAAAGCAGTCCCAAGCTCTATGTGAAAAAATAAATAAAAATTAATAGTCATATTATTTTTATTATTTGTAAAGGTCCATCAGTAACACTTTAGCTAAAAAAATGATACATTCTAACAATAGATTACAGGGATAATATAAAAAAAGGAATGAAGATCATCAGTACATTTTCAAATAGAGTGAAATCCAGCAAATATTAAGTCAAAAAAGCAAGGTGAAAACAGTTTATGGTACACTACATTTTGGGAGGTTAATATGAATAATTGTATATGTATGTATGAGTATGTGTGTATTGGTTTACAGTCTTAAAAAGGAAAACTAAAATCAAACCCACTGCCTTCGAGTCGATTAACTCGGGGTGATCCTGTAGGATGGAGCAGAACTGCCCCCTAGGGTTTCCAAGGAGCAATTAGTGGATTCAAAATGCCAAGCTTTTGGTTAGCAGGTAAACACTTAACCACTGCGCCACCACCCAACAACTCAAACCTGCTGAACAGGCTTCCGTGACGCTTTCAGACTAAGATGAACCGGGAAGGAAGGCGTGGCAATCTACTTCGTAAAGTCAGTGAAAACCCTGTGGGTTACAATGGTCCGATCCATAACTGATCACAGCGATGGCCTAAGATGGAGCAATTTCATCATCAAAAAAGAATAGTGATTTTAATGGATTAAAATTAATCAAATTTATAAAAATCTGCTGCCAACTCAAAGGACCCTATAGGATAGAGGAGAATTGTCCCACAGGGTTTCCAAGGAGCAGCTGGTGGATTCAAACTGCCAACCTTTTGATAAGCAGCTCTAGCTCTTAACCACTGTGCCATCAGGGCCCCTTAAGAAGCAAATATATATATAAATTAATAGAAATAGATATTTGTGAGTCAGGAAGAGAAGGTAGATTTCTCTGAATGTAGCCCGTCACACAGATTTGAATTTGGAACTATATGAATATTGTACATGATTTTTAAAGTAAATAGAAAAATAGAAAAAGCAAGCCCTAAAGTGTTAAATGGAAACAAATGAGTTAATAAGTGACTTATTAAGTTGGTGGCGTATCTATACAGAAAAAAATTATTTCACCTGACTTTAAAACGTATTATCCTGACTATACGTCTCTAACATGATATATTCTAAGGATAAAAAGAACATCCAAAAAGGCTAAAACTGCATTCAATAGTCTTATTGTTAGCAGTAATATTGAAATAGCCATTTTTAGACCATATATGTGTGTGTGTATATATATGTACAAACACACACACACACACATACATATAGGTAGGTTATATAGATAGGTAGGTAGATGAGCCCCCGGGTAGCAGAAATGATTAAGCACTCGACTACTAGCCAAGAGGTTGGTGGTTTGAACCCAACCAGAGCCTCCTTGGAAAACAGGCCTGGAGATCTGCTTCTGAAGGGTCACAGCCTTGAAAACCCTGTGGAACAGTTCTACTCTGCACATATGGGGTCGCCATGAGTTGGAATCGACTCGATGGCAACTAACAACAATAATAGGTAAACAGATAATGTAACAAAAACAAACTAAACCTGACTTTTTGGTTAGCAGCCGAGCTCTTAACATGAGTGATTGTAAATCACTGTTGTTGCTGTTGATAGGTGCCGTCAAGTGGCAACTCCACACACAACAGAAGGAAACACTGCCATCCCTGTGATCAGTTATGGATCGGACCATTGTAACCCACAGGGTTCTCACTGACCTTAAGAAGTAGATCGCCACGCCTTCCTTCCTGGTGTGTCTTAGTCTGGAAGCTTCACTGAAGCCTGTTCAGCATCATTGGAATGTGCAAGTCTCCACTGACAGACAGGTGGTGGCAGTTCATGAGGTGTACTGGCTGGGAATCGAACCAGGATCTCCTGAATAGAAAGGGAGAATTCTACAACTGAACCACCACTGCCCCCTAAACTGGCCTAGGATGGAACAATTTCATCATCAAAAAATAATAGTGATTTTAACAGATTAAAATTAATCAAATTTATAAAAATCCATGTGATCAAAATGACACTAAAAAAAGAGAAAAATTCACTGGAGGTTCCTAAGACACCAATTCCATATTCTGAAAATTGATAAAGGGAAAGATTCAAGTATTTATCCTGCCTGCCCTGTATGAAAGGAGCCCTGGTGGTGCAGTGGTTAAGCACTCAGTGGTTTAAGCCCACCAGCTGCTCTGTGGGAGACAGATGTGGCAGTCTGCTTCTGTGAAGATCTACAGCCTCGGAAACCCTACAAAGTAGGTCTACTCTGTCCTACAGGGTTGCTGTGAGTTGGAATCAACTCGACAGCAGTGGGTTTGGTTTGGGTTTATCCTGTATGAATTGTTTTTCCTATGTGAACTCTGTTTCAGGGTAATCAAACTTTTAATGAGAAGTTATGTTTTGTCTTAAGGTGAATTCCCCCTAATGCAGAAGGAATAATAAAAACAGAAAACTTCCATTTTATCACCTATAGTGAAATAAGGAACCTAGGCAATGATCATTAATTAATGTTAACATGAAAAAGGATTAATGGGGAACTTTATAATGGAGGAATTCAAGTTGATATTAAACCTACCAATGAATCCTAGCATTACTAAAAGTAGGACAACCAGGTATTACACGGCTCATGTTGTGATGCAAGAGAAGCACAAAGCACCAGCTATGAAGTATTTTTTCATAATAAATTGAACCTAAATATAATCAAGCATCTAGTTGTAACTACCAATTTATAGGAAAAAACAGGAAGGAGGAGGAAAAACTGGGGGAGAGAGGAAGGAAGAGATAGAGGAACAAATTACATCAGCCATCAGCCAAATCCTACATGCCAAAAACTCAATGGCCCCAAAGAAGTAAAATGGGTGTGGGCCTGGGGACTTTAGCAGTAAGCTGTTTATAAGAGATACTTGTAAGAGGGGTCAAGTAGCCAAATGTGTTATGTGGACCTCGTTTGCATTCTGATTGCAATAAACCAACATCTTTTGGACAATGGGGAAATTTGAATATAGACTGAATTTTAGATGATATTAAGGAATTCCTATTCATGATGGTTATATTTTCAAAATGCCCTTATCCATGAGCTGCAGTTGAAGTATTTATGAGTAAAACATGATCCTGGGATTTTATTTAAAATACTTGAATTAACAACAAAAAGGAAGAAATGGATAGATTTTAAAAGTTTGGAAAAAAGTAAACACACTTCCTTTTCAATACAAATAGCCTTTCCACTTCATTTCAGTTTGAGCTCAATGTCCCACAAAGAGGCAAGAATTGAAGTTAGTGCTGCCGGGAAAGGTACAAACTTTAAGGAAGTCAGGCAAGCATTCACCTGCAGCACAGCTCAGGAAAATCGTCCTTGAATCGAAGGCCAGTTCTCAGAGTGGTCATCATCTTCACCCTCACGGAGCTGACATGTTTGGGCCCCATCAACTTCATCAACGACATCAAACTGTTCAAAGCCTGTGAAGTAAGTAGAGCTTTAAAACAGAGCCTTTAAACAAGCTGGCAGGAGCCAATGAGACCTAAGGACAAGTGCTTCCCACCCTAACGTCAGGGTGGCATGTATTCTCTAGCAACGCAAAAGGTATGAATGTTGGCCAGTTCATTTTGTCCAACTTCTTATGTGGAAATTACAAATTTGAAAAATACAAGTTTAGTTTGGGTTTTTTTTTTTTTTGGTGGGTGGGGTCCCTTGAAGGTAAGTTGTTATTTTTGTCCTGGCAGTCCTCTAGAACAGTAATTTTCGAATTCATTAAGGATATAATACCTATTGTTTAATTTTGTCATATGCATCCCAAACTGCTACACAGCACTTAAAGAAACTGAACTGAATTTAAAACTCTTGAATATAAGAGCTTTGAAAAACAACTTTGAAGTCAATGGAGATTCCCATCAAGAGTTAAGGAAATTTTTGTCACAATGGTATAAACTCAAGATGGCTTGAATTTAGTAAAACAAACAAGTAACTGACAGCTTATATACCCAGAAAACAAAACGTACATGGAACACAGACTCAAACCTGTGCCAACAGCCCCATATGATTTCCAAGGAGCACCTGGTAGATTCCAAATGCCAACCTTTTGGTTAGCAACCATAGCTCTTAGCCATTACACCACCAGGGTTTCCAATCTATACCCAGTAGTGACCAACTGTTACAGCAGTCATAACGAGGCTTCACTGTGATAAAGACATTTAAACATAAGGTGACAAATACTGAGATTGCCTTACTTCAGAAAACCTAACATTTTTGGTATTCAAAAGCACTCTTGGCTGTGACCCACATCAGACCAACTGGGTCCAATAAGATTCAATTACGTCTGATTTATCAGGAAGAAAGCTGGTTTCTTCCTTCCACTGGGCTAGATATTGTGATGATGTAAGCCTGAAGCTGTTGGGCCATCACGTGGTACTTAAGTAGGGAGCCAACCCAGGGGAATCTGGGTCAAAAAGTTGATTGTGAACAGACTGTTTGAGTCTGAAAGCAAGTTATACCCAAAGGTATATTATCCTTGCAACACTTGTAGTTAAAGAGCTAACACATTCCTTTAAGCAGCTTGGGTTGAGTTTTCTGTCCCTTGTAAACAAAAGAAGTATAAGTGACACAATTCCTCCTTTTGGATTCCCAAAAAGCTTACACAGGTTGTTCAGAGATAAAGAATGTCATACGTTTATTTCTTATCTTTGAGTGTACGTAGCTTAGAGGCAGAAATCACGCCTTTTGCATATTCTATATGAATTCTCTCCTAGCACTTTGGAACTCTACTCTCACTACCTACCATTTTCTTATCCTCAATGCCAACACTGGAGCTCAGTAGCTGCATGTTAAAAAATGCCAAAATGCCCAACAACTTGGGCTGCAAATAATCAGCCTAAGGGAAAAAAAGACATAAAACAGATTACATACATTTTATACAGATTGAGTTTCATAAATCAACAATTTAATCACTTAAATCACTTAATTAGCATCACTGATATTTTACCTAACTAGTTTGGAATATTGAAAATAAATATTTGGTGAATTAAGTATCTCCAAAAATATGTATTTTCACACATAGTATTTAAAGAAATTAGTGAAACTGATTTATAATCACCATGACAAAATGATTAAATACTGTACAATGAGAAAATCGTGAACTTTGGAATCATGCAATAAGCTGGGGTGGCCATCTCCGGGATCTGGCTCACTTCAGGATTCAGAGTGGAAAGGATATTTATTTTAAGAAGAGGAACAGAGAAAGACAAATGAGCACTTGCCTTTCTCTGGTCCTTACTCTATTGCATTTAGAGCTAAGCTGGAAAGAAGTACTTAATTAAGGAAAAGGTGCCATGCCAGAACAATGATCTTACATAGGGGTCAACAGCCCCTAAGGTAATAGTGGCAAAGGTCATGCGTACCAACAGTTATGGTCTAGATATCAATGACCATGTCACCTTGGGCCTCCTGGACTGAACAGAGTTAATTCTTGAGAGAAGGTCCTAGAGGACAGGGAATAGGCTTTAAGTCAGCCAAATTTAGGTTTGAATCCCAATTATGACACTTCCTACTGTATGATCTTGGGTAAGTTACTTAATTCCGCTGAGTCTATAAAATAGGGCAATGAACTCATGTATTGCATGGAGTTGCATGAAAGTTCAATGACATACCTCAAGAACTTAGTATATGGGTAAGTGTTAAATAAATTTAAGTTGTTAATATTACAACTAACTGAAAATGTGACTATTCGGCAAAGAAGAACATCCCTCTCTTTCAAAATCTTTATATATAGGCGGGAAAAAAAGGTCAAGAAAAAGAGCTGGGGAAGAATAGCAATTAAGGTATTTTCCAACTCTAGGAGAAAGGTATAGTCTTTGATATTGAGGCATCTGATGTAGGTATCTCTAATATGTACACTGCCAAGGGGAGGAGATGAGTAGAAGGTTGTGTACTAACACCTAGTGAAGAGTAGTTAGGTGTCCTACAACTCTCTCCAGATCAGAAGTTGAGATAAACATCTCACCTGTCAAGCAGAGAGAATCATCTGGTTTTCAAGCCTAAAAATACATTTTGTCTGAAATCCTCTGACTTGCACTGAGACTCAACTTTGGCATAGGAAGCCACAATTCGCTAACTGCATGGTTCTGGCCTATGCTTTTTATATGAAAAGCAGATATAGATGACACTCACATAGTCTGCAATTTTAAAGCTCCTGCATTTAGACAAGTAATTCCTCCGGTTCCTCATTCTGTCATTCACCAAACATCTATGCACGCTACAATGTGTGCGGTAGAGCAGTATAAAATAAGCAGCCCCTTTCTCCCCATAAGCTTACATGGTAGACAAGTATGAGTGGAAGGCGCTAAATAAGTAAATACATAAAAAAGGTTGTGACAAGCGCTGTAAGTTCTCATGTGATGGAGAACCAGGATGGGGGAATTAAGACAGGGTGATCAGGAAACTCTGAGACCTAAACAATCAGAAAAATCCAGGTGATCATTCCAAGCAGAGAGAATGTCTAGTGCAAAGGCTCTGAAATGGGAAAAAGCTTGATGTGTTTAAGAAACACAAAGGAGGCTGTGCTGAACCAAGAAGAAAGGAAGAAAAGAGTGGTATAATATGAGAATGGAAAGGTAGGCAGATCATATATGGCCTTATAAATTTTAACAGCAGTGAAAAACCAGCAAAGGCATTTAAGCAGGGGAATGATAGGCACTGGTTGAAACTGTAAAAAGAGCACTCATATGCTGGTACAATTAAGTGATTGTTGGGAGGGAAGAGTGAAAGGAGGGGACACTGAGGAGGCATCTGCAATTGTCCTGGAGAGAAATGATGGCTGCTTGTGTGAGGGTGGTGGCAGCAGAGATGGAAAGATGTATTTTGGAGACAGATCTGCTAGGACTTTCTGATAGTTTCATTACAAAGGATGAAGCAAATGAAGGGATCGTGAATGCCTCCCAGGTTTTAATTCAAGCAAATAGGTACCATTTCCTGAGACAAGGAAGACTAGGGGAGAAACAGGTTAGTAACGGAAAATAAAAATTTCTTTTGATATGTTATGTTCAGACTTGTGTAAGATGCTTATAAGACAGGTGAGGCAGCTGGATAGCCTCTACTTGCCATCTCCACCCACTCCTAGATCCTTTCTCTGTCGTCTTCTGCCTTCTTCTATGCCTGGGCAGCTGACCAGACTGTATCACTCTGGATCACTTGCCCTCTGTCTTCCCATTGAATTCAGCCAATAGGAGGCACCAACAAAAATCAGAGGGCAGGCAGAAAGAGTGTGGTATTTCCTGCTCCCCCTGTGTTTTGAGGTGGTTCTGGCAGTGGCTGCATCCCTCTACAATGAGAGGGTTCCCTCCCATAGTTCTGGCTCTCATCTCAGCCAGGCTCTGGCAACATCATTTCTTCCCCTTGCCTAGGCCTACAGGGGTACATAAGTTTTCTGCTGTTGCTAATCCCTAGGTTTCTTAACATTCTCTGCTTAACATTTGCCCATGATGTTGAAAGAGCCCTTTTGTTAAATTATTTTCAGTTAAACATTTTACTGTGCGCCATCTGTTTTCTGCCAAGACCTAACTATAGTCATGCAAGTCCAAAGCTCAGGGGAGGTCTGCAATGGAATTTCAAGTAGGAGATCATCAATGTATAAATCATCTCCAAGCAAAGGACCAGTAAAATAATTTAAGGAAAATGTTAATAAGGAAAATACCCAGTTAGATATTTAGAGGATAAAATAAAGAAGAAGGAAAGAGCTAATAAAGGAGACTAAGTGACCCAACCCAGTGCCGTCGAGTCGACTTAGTCACCAGTGAAGCAAAAAAAAATCAAGACAATGTGGTATCAGAGATGCCACATAGGAAGCGATGGTCAGTTGTGCTGAATGCTATTGAAAGATGAATGAAATGGGGACAGAGAAGTGTACGATGGATTTGACAGCAGGAAGACTGCTGGTGACCCTGACAAGAATTTCAGTAGCACAAAATCAGTTGGATTCCTCTACACCACCAAAAAGAACATTGAGGAGGAAATCACCAAAACAATACCATTTACAGTAGCCCCCAAGAAGATAAAATACTTAGGAATAAGTCTTACCGGAGATGTAAATGACCTATACAAAGAAAACCACAACACACTACTGCAAGAAACCAAAAGAGAACTACATAAGTAGAAAAACATACCTTGCTCGTGGATAGGAAGATTTAACATTGTAAAAATGTCTATTCTACCAAAAGCAGTATATAGATACAACGCAATTCCGATTCATAATCCAATGACATCTTTTAATGAGATGGAGAAACAAATCACTAACTTTGTATGGAGGGGAAAGTAGCCCCGGTAAGGAAAGCATTACTGAAAAAGAAGAACAAAGCGGGAGGCCTTACTCCACCTGATTTTAGAACTTATTATACCGTCACAGTAGTCAAAACAGCCTGGTACTGGTGCAGCAACAGATACATAGACCAATGGAACAGAACTGAGAATCCAGACATAAATCCATCTACATATAAGCAGCTGATATTTGACAAAGGCCCAAAGTCAATTAACTGGGGAAAAGACAGTCTCTTTAACAAATGGTGCTGACATAACTGGGTATCAATCTGCAAAAAAATGAAACAAGACCCATACCTCACACCATGTACAAAAACTAACTCAAAATGGATCAAAAACCTAAGTATAAAATCTAAAACAATAAAGATCATGGAAGACAAAATAGGGACAATGTTAGGAGCCCAAATACATGGCATGAACAGTATACAAAACATTACTAATGATCCAGAACAGAAACTAGATAACTGGGAGCTCCTAAAAAACAAACACTTAGGCTCATCCAAAGACTTCACCAAAAGAGTAAAAAGACTACCTACAGACTGGGAAAAAGTTTTTAGCTATGACATTTCTGATCAGGGTCTGATCTCTAAAATCTACATGATACTGCAAAAACTCAACTACAAAAAGACAAATAACCCAATTAAAAAATAGGCAAAGGATATGAACAGGCACTTCACTAAAGAAGACATTCAGGTAGCTAACAGATAAATGAGGAAGTGCTCACGATCATTAGCCATTAGAGAAATGCAAATCAAAACTACAACAAGATTCCATCTCACACCAACAAGGCTGGCATTATTCCAAAAAACACAAAATAATAAATGTTGGAGAGGCTGTGGAGAGACTGGAACACTTATACACTGCTGTTGGAAATGTAAAATGGTACAACCACCTTGGAAATCAATTTGGTACTTCCTTAAAAAACTAGAACTAGAAATAGAATTACCATATGATCTAGCAATCCTGCTCCTTGGAATATATCCACACCCACATTCACTGCAGCACTGTTTATAACAGCAAAAAATGGAAGCAACCAAGGTGCCCATCAACAGATGAATGGATAAATAAATTATGGTATATTTACACAGTGGAATACTGTACATAGATAAACAACAATGATGAATCCGTGAAACACTTCATAACATGGAGGAATCTGGAAGGCAGTATGCTGAGTGAAATCAGTTGCAAAAGAACAAATATTATATAAGACCACTATTATAATAACTGGAGAAACAGCTGAAACAGAGAAGAAAACATTCTTTGATGGTTACGAGAGGGACGAGGGAAGGAGGGAGGAAGAGGGGTTTTCACTAATTTAAGAATTATTTTAGGTGAAGGGAAAGACAACACAACACAGGTGAGGTCAGCACAACTGGACTAAACTAAAAGCAAAGAAGTTTCCTGAATAAACTGAACACTTCGAAGGTCAGTGTAGCGTGGGGGGAGGTTTAGAGACCATGGTTTCAGGGAACATCTAATTCAATTGGCATTAATAAAATCTATTAAGAAAATATTCTGCATCCCACCTTGGAGAGTGGCTTCTGGGGTCTTAAACACTAGCAAGTGGCCATCTAGGATGCATCAATGGGTCTCAGCCCACCTGAAGCAAAGGAGAATGAAGACTACCAAAGACATAAGGTAATTATGAGCCCAAGAGACAGAAAAGGCCACATAAACTGGAGACTACTACATCAGCCTGAGACCAGAAGAACTAGATGGTGCCCAGCTATAACCGATGACTGTCCCAATAAGGAATACAACAGAGAACCCCTGAGGGAGCAGGAGATCAGTGGGATGCAGACCCCAAATTCTCGTGAAAAGAACAGACTTAATGGTCTGAGACTAGAAGGACGCCAGAAGTCTTGGTCCCCAGACCTTCTGTTAGCCCAAGACATGAACCATTCCCAAAGCCAACTCTTCAGACAGGGATTTGACTACACTACGGGATAGAAAATTATACTGCTGAAGAGTGAGCTTCTTGGATCAAGTAGACACATGAGACTATGTTGGCATCTCCTGTCTGGAGGGGAGATGAGAGGGCTAAGGGGCTCAGAAGCTGGCCAAATGGACACTGGCCAAATGGACACAAAAATAGAGAGTGGATGGAAGGAGTGTGCTGTCTCATTACGGGGAAAGCAATTAGGAGGAGTATACAGCAAGGTGTATATAAATTTTTGTACGAGAGATTGACTTGATTTGTAAACTTTCACTTAAACCACAATAAAAATAAAAAGAATTTCAGTAGCACAACCAGAATAGAAGCCAGACTAGAATTGGCCGAAGAATTAAAGAGAAATGAAGCAGAGACAGAAACCTCTTTCAAGACATTTTGCTGATAGTCCTTTTATTCTCTCAAAGGAATGAGAGCAACTGAAAGAAAAAATAGTAAGTCTGAGGATTTATATATTCAGAGGGATAAATAAAACAGTAAAGTGACTTCAGGTAAAAATCCAAGCTAGGGAAGGATAAAAATGAATAACATATCTTCTAACTTCTCTTCAATCCAACAATGGATTTAAATATAGTTAGAACTGATGAAGTTAGTCTGCCATGCCAAGGGAGGAGGGGTGGGGGGAGGGGGAGAGAAGAAGGTGCTGTAAACATACAGCGTATTTCTTACCATTAGTTCAGGCGATGTGATATCTCTTGGGCCCTGATATGGATCATCACTTGATGCAAATGAGGCAAGTATTGACAAACCATTGAAAACCTGCTGATAGTGTTCTCCAATACGTAGCAGTAATTCATTATGCAGTCCTTGGAAATCCTGTCTCAACAGGCTTCCCAGTTCAATTTCTGTTTCATTCTAAGCCAAAGACACATTTGACAAAAAAAAAAAGTTTTTTCTTCATACTAACATCCTAGAAGTAAGTACATTTATCAAACTCACCAGTGGTTCCACAGGAGAAAAGGCCTGGCGATCTGCTCCCATAAGGATTTCAGCCTAGGAAACCCTATGCAGCAGTTCTACTCTCAGAACCGACTCAGTCAGCACACAACAACAACAACACTAGTATATGAGGAGCTCTGGACCAGGTGACAGGATTTACTAATGGTGTTAAGAAATGACACTGGAAAAGGATTCTTATCCTGTTCTCTGCTGGTAGGTCACCCATGGGCCTATAGGTAATGAAGACAAGGGATCAGACTTTATTTTGAAAAAAAACTTAAAAAGAAAAGTTTTGGTTTTCTCTAATGTCTTATAACATCATCAATTTAGTATCCATAGACCTGTATCACCAGGGGGGAAATACAGTATAGTTGCTGAGGGCATAGTCTTTCTAGTCAGACTGCTGGGGTTTAAATTTCAGCTGTCACTTATTAGCTGTGCTGTGACTTGGGCAAGTTACTTCCCTCTGATTTAGTTTCCCTACCTATAAAATGGAAAAATAATAGTCCCCATGTCTTATTTGGTAATTGTAAGAATTAAGTGAAACAATCCATATAAATCTGCTTAGCAGTTTCCAGCATGTAGTATGTACTCTATAAATACTTATTATTATTATTTCACCTCCACAATGTACAGATTTTCTTTCTCAAGATGATAAATACAGTAGTCAGTAACTCTCATGTGGGAAGAGATATGTTGCTGACGTATCATAGAACAACTGAAATAAAATAGCATCAGAGAAAACAGTAGAGTCACATACGCATTTCTGACAGGGTCTCCTATCCTCATGTAGTCTCATATTCCTCAAAGATATTGTCATTAATATAACACCAAAAACAAAGCACTAGCTGTAATTTTAAATTTTAAAACTACGAGAAACTAGGCCAAATTCCAATCAGAGCACTAAGTAACTAAACACCCACGTTGTATTTCAACTGAAGGAGGCTGCCTCTTCCTACGGATGTTTGTTGTTGTTAATTCATGGCGACCTCACAAACGATAGAACAAAACATGCCAGGTCCTGTGCTATCCCTGCGAATCAGCTGTAGATCAGACCACTATGATCGTAGAATTGTCAACAGCTGATTTTCAGAAGTAGATTGCCAGGCCTTTCTTCCTTGTCCATCTTAGTCTAGGAGCTCCACTGAAACCAGTTCTGCATCACAGCAATATGCAAGCTTCCACCGACAGATGGGTAGTGAGTACGTGTGAGGTGCACTGGCCAGGAAGCAAACCCAGGTCTCCCACGTGGAAGGCAAGAATTTTAACACTGCACCACCAAAGCCCCATCTCCCAGAAATATCCCATTGCTGTCAAGTCGATTCTGACTCACAGTGACCCTACAAGACAGAGTAGAACTGCCCCATAGGGTTTCCAAGGCTATAATCCTTATGGGAGCAGACTGCCATATCTTTCTCCCTTAGAGTGGCTGGCAGGTTCGAACTGCCAACCTTTGGGTTAGAAGCCAAGTGCTTAACCACTGCATCACCAGGGACCTTCCCATAGTTACCTATATATCATTAGGAACCCTGATGGCACAGTGGTTAAGAGCTATGGCTGCTGACCAAAAGGGGCTGTTAACAAAAAGGTCAGCAGTTTGAATCCACTAGCCGCTCCTTGGAAATCCTATGGGGCAGTTCTACTCTGTCCTATAACATTCCTATGGGTCAGAACCAGCTTGACGACAAAGGCTTGGTTTTTATATATCACTAATCAACTTATAGCTCCAATCAACTAAAAAATACTAAAATGCAATTAGCTGAGAACCTGATCCATGAAAGGATGACTGTCATATCCCATTACCGTTAAATGCTCAAAGAAAATAAAAGAATTCCATTTAATATGCTCCTCTAGCCCCAGGATAAAGCTTACTTAACATAATATTTGAACCTCTATCACTTGAGGATAAATGACCCACCCTCCCTCCTAAAGAACATTATAACAGCTCTCCTCTGTTAATTTAAACAAGAGTAAAATATTTACAAACATTCAATTACCTTCAGATAATGAAGGGCACGTTCTAATTCATCCTTGGAACAGGAACAGACCAAATGAGAAAAAATATATTTGAAGTTATTTATTAAAATCTCTCTACGATTGACATTTAGTTGTTTTCCTAAAGTTCGAATGAGAGCAGAAGCTGCAGGGCTTGCTTTTGCAGCAAGGTCAGGTAGCAGAACTTGTAACGTCCTCTGGAAAAGAAATACAGCAATTACCAAAAAGTACATTTGTCCACTGACAAAACACTCACGTAAGCTTTGGGGGAAAACATTTCTAAATGCCACAAAAATTTGGTGTCCACGTATGACTTACATTTGAATTCGTATTTGCCATTTATTCATTCAACAGATATTTCTTGAACATCTATTATGATATTCTGATTCTGGCACTGCAGATATAGCAGAGAAGAAAATAGGCAAGGCCCACACTAGCACAAAGGATAATTTCTCAGGAGTACGTGTTAGAACCCACCACCTGTCTGTCAGTTTGTCATACTACTGCGGCTTGCGTGTTGCTGTCATGCTGGAAGCTATGCCACTAGTATTTCAAATACCAGCAGGGTCAACCACAGTGGACAGGTTTCAGGGAAGCTTCCACACTAAGACAGAGTAGGAAGAAAAGTCTGGCAATCTACTTCTGAAAATTAAAAAAATAAATAAATAATTTTTTTTTTTTTTTTTTTTTTTAGCCCATGAAAATTTTATGGACCACAACAGAGCAATGATCAACTTGCTTACTTTGCACACTTCATCAGAAGGGATCAGTTGCTGGAGAAGCGCATCATGTTTGATGAAGCAGAGTGCCAGCGAGGGTAAGGGTGACCCTTGGTGAAAAAGACTGGCACAACAGCTGCAACAACTGACTAGAACATACCAGCGATGGTAAGGATGATGCGGGACTGGGCAACACTTTGTTCTGTTGCACATAAGGTCTCCATGAGTACACTTGACAGCAGCTATCTATCTATCTATCCACTTACCTACCCGTCTATCTGCTAAAATGTACTCACGCTCTAACGTAGAAGTTCCAAGGCTGATGTATTAAATGAGCTAACTTACGTTAGAGAATGAACAAGTGTAACCATACATGCAATATTTTAAGAAGTTTTTTAAATTAAAATGTCAATGCTGCAATATTAAAGAAAACCTTTTTAACACACTCACTACCCCAATACTGCAACAAATCTATTTGCATTTCGGCCTATTTCCTTAAGATTTTGTTAAAAAATTTATACAAAGTTCCAAACATAAAACAATTGGCTTTGCATTTATGTATTCACCGTGTATCTAACGAGCACCTACAACAGGCCAGTCACTATCCTAGACACTGGAGATGTGACACTGAACAAGACCCAGGCCTTGCCCTCAAAGATGCTTATGCCTTATTTATGTTATACCCTTAACTTAATATTAACATTATAAGGCTTATAACGTTATAAGGTAGTACCTAGAAAGTCTTCATAACTGTTAGGTTAATGGTTATATAATATTATACGACCTAAATGTTAGACATTCAGGTATCTTCTCAGGGTTCTGTCTAATTTTTATTTTGTTTTGCTATTTGGATAATGTAATAAACATCTGTACTCTTTGATTCCCGGAGTGAAGTTATTGAATGAAAAGGTATGAATATCTTTGTGGTCCTTACCACACACTATTATATTTCCTTCCAGGAGGATCTGACCAATTTATAAGTCAATAGCAGTACAATTTAAGTTTGTTAAAATTAGTCATAGTACAGCAAAAAATTTTGTACGAATCACTATTACAATTTATCAATTAAGAGTAATGATAAATTTTGTTTTGGGGAAAAGGTAAGAATAAAGAATAATTTACTCCATCCATCTTCAGAACTCAGCCCCAGTGACTTTTCAAAGGTTCCCAAAGCACACCATACTATAAACTCTACAATCTAAATTTTCAGCAGATGATCTATACCACTCGTTTTATACTTTATTAGTCCAGCTCCTTCATGGTAGAAACCACCGTGTTAGACTTTGTCATCATCAATGGAACCAATGACTGCACTAAACACATAAAGACTCAAATAGTTAGTACAATTAATTAGCATTAATCAATTAGTATTGACTCTTCAGGACAGTTAATCATACAGAGCAATGACTCAAATCAATATGAACTTAAGTCTCAAATCAAAGTCAAAAGAAAATATGTAAATTTGAAAATTCAGGCACTGCATGTTCCTCAACGTATTTACCAGATTTTTTCTTAAAAATAAAACCTAAAATAGAATGAACAAAATATTGAATTGAAAAACTCAGTTAAGTGAACTATGTATTTGCAACTTACAGTAAGGAAACGATTAAGATCAGGAAAATCAAAAACATTGGCAATTTCAGACAAGGTATTTAAAGCCATCTCTCTCTGGTGAGCCACGTCTTGCTTTCTCATCTCAGCATTCTGGCATGGAGTACTAGGAAGTGCTGTCATCTGACTGGAGTGGAGGGATTCTACCAAAAACTACAGCAAGAACAATGTTATTGTCAGTTTTCACACAAGGAAGAAAATTTAACTGATACTTTTTTAAGCTAACATATAGGATGGTAACAGGTACTCTTTCAAACACATTCCCTGAATTAATTCATTTAATTTTTAAAACAACCTTAAAGAGGTAGATTATGCCATAATCTCCCTTTTACAGAAGAAGTAACCAGGTTTAGTTAAGAAACCTGAATATCTTGCTAAGGATTACAAAGTTAATATAGGCTAAAGCCAGGACTTTAACAAAGCCTAACTTTTCTGGCATGAATTGAATCTACCTTTTTAAAAAATAAAGTGCCAAATCCATAATATCAAGGCATAAAGGAGTTTATCATCACTAAAAGGCTAAAAGACAGGCATCTCTCTAAAGATTGATAATAAAAAGTAATAATACATCACTATAAGATGATTTTTTGCCCTCTCCCATTTATAATCACAATTCAGACCAAGTTACTGAATATAAAATTGGCAAGATTTAAGTTCTCTTGAATAAACTGAGTATGTCATTAAAAAAAAAATACCACTTTTAAAGCAAGGAAAATTAAAAAAAAAAAAAATATATATATATCCTTTTTTTCAATGTTTGGAAAGTACTGTTGTTTCCAATGTCAGGGACAATGCTGGCTCTCACCTGACAGATGGGTTTTTTATACTGGCTGAAAAAGTTCTGCAGTTTAACACTTTTAGCTGCAACCAGAGCTCTAATTTCTGTGTAAGCTGCCCCAGAGACAGATGCTGACTTGGATAACAAACAATGCAATAAGTGCAACAGTGCAAAAGGTACCAAATCTCCTTTTGCTGCCCTAAAAAGACAAAAAAAAAAAAAAAAAAATTATCATCATTATCTCAGAAACAAAATGCAAATCTACAAATAAATGCATGTGGATATTACTTTTTTTTCTACGATACCTTATCACTTATATCACCATTTTTAACATACACAAATAAAAAAAGTAGAATGGCCAAGATAAATAAGACAGTATATGAACACTGCCAAACATACCTTCCGATATCCCCTGTCGTAAGAATCAAGGTATCCTTTAACTCGTTATTTCTGGATATTTGGGCATGTGTATAGGCTTCTTTCATTCTTAAGACAAAAAGCTACAAAGATAAAATTAATTGGTTAAAGAAATTTTTAGAGCCAGTTTTATGAAAACACAAATGTTGAAAAATAAAAATTATCAACCTCTTTTATAAATCCATCTTCAGAGTCCAAAGATCCCAATATATGCTTGATATTTCCACTAAAAGCCACTCTAACATCCTTGTCTGGGTCTTCCATTAAATTTAATAAAGTTCCAAGAACTATTTTTACATCTGTTTCATCTTCCCTAAAATCAAGATGCTTGCAAAGATGATGTAGATTATCTATGAAAGCTAAAGAATGAAAGCATATTTAACACATTAAATATGAAAGTTTTATTGCAAAAATATTGCTGCTAAATAATATACTACAAAGAATCTTAAGGTGTCTTATAATACCAATATTTAGCATTTAAAAGGTTAAAGTGGATCCTTATAAATTTAAATTAACTTATACTTAATAAAAATTATAAATTTAAATCTAAAATAAATTCTAGAATTTTCTAAGTCATAAAGTGAATAATCACTTTTAGATTTCGGTAATCATTATGTTCCCAAGACAGACTTAAAAAGCTCAGTTCACCAATTCACAGAACCTTGAACTAAAGCCTATCTTACTGTTACTGTTAACCCTATATTATAAGATTTAGAGAGTCCTAGAAACCATCTACCATCTATTGCTTTGAAAACTTGAGAACAAGTTGCACCTTACTACCTAACCTACCTAAACCCTACTACCTAAACTTACTAACCTTGGAACTTGCAAGCATTCTTGTAAATCTCATGCTCCCAACACACCCATATTCCATTACTATTGGAAAGTGACCAAGAAGATACAATTTATAGTCCTCAGATGGGCAAGGTACCCTAACCATCTGAAGTTCTGAAAGGCCCAAGGTAGAAGCAGGGGACACATTTAAGAAGGTCCCTGGTATGACTAAAGAGGATACAGAATATTGAACCTCACAACACTGAACCAACCATCAGGTATGCCACATTGGCTTATCAGAGAGGTGTTTCAAAAATCCAAAAATCACTGCCCTCGTGAGTTCTGTGATGCAGTCTAATACAAGGCATCCCATATCTAAGTAATCATTATTACATGAGCATTGAATCTATCAAGCATGGGACTTGCTATAATTTTCTGAGGCAACAGGCTAAGTCTATCAGTAATTTGAAAAATGGAGTTTAAATAGGTTTTAAAAATATTAAATAAATCGTAACAAATCACTCACCAAGTTTTACTGGACTAGATGTTTTTTTTTTCAGTAGGAAAAGAAATGGCTTGCAAACAGAAGCTTTTAGTCGAGATGATGAACATTCGTGTTGAGAAGTGACTTTCAGGTTCTTACAGAAGAGGTCAACATGTCCATGTTCAGAGAAAGGTTCTGTTAAAGAACTTGTCAAACAGAACATGCCATGAAGAGTACAGACAAGTTGGCCAAGTATAGAGGCAAATTCTTTCTTGACAATGTCAGAATCATCTTTGACTTTATCTCTGAGTAAAAAAAAAGAACAGGCAATAAACCTTCTTGCTTAATTTTGTGGTCTCAAAAGTCTCACTTAACTTTGTGTAAAAGTATTAGTAAGACAGAGCCTAGAAAATAAATTTTTTATTGTGTTACATATACATATATAAAACAAAGTATTTGCCATTTCAACATTTCTGACACGTACAACTCAGTGACATTAATTACATTCATCATGCTGTGCAGTCATCACTACTACCCATTGCCAAATTATAAGAAGTTTTTAGTTCTAAAACTAAAAATAACATTTATTCTATATATTCAGAAATAACCATAAATATGCATATATACCCAAAGAACTATGACCTTCCCAATTAAACAATATATTCAAAATAATACATACATAAGAATCTTGGGAGCTCTGTTACAAGAGCTCTGCTGCTGCAGTAAGATAAAAAATCCAGTAACACAACTAGCCCGGATTACTTCATGGGAGCTCTGCAGTGCCCAGTTATAAACTGCTGTTCTCCATTCAAGGAATATTCTTCTTGGAAACAGAGTCAGAAGAAACACACATCGTGACTGTGCCTGTGGTGCTGCAAAAATTAAGTCTATTAAATAACATTTCTAATTAAAAAAAAAAAAAACCACATTGCTGCCATTCCAACTCATAATGACCCTATAAGACAGAGAAGAACTGCCCCATAGGGTTTCCAGGGAGTGGCTGGTGGATTCAAACTGTTGACCTTTTGGCTAGCTGCCAAGTTCTTAACCACTGGGCCATCAGGGTTCCAACATTATTAACAGTACTAATTACATAAATACATGGATATACATACAGATGTGTACGTAGTCATTGTAAAGTCAAGTAACATTTAAAATACATATAACATCTAATTTAATTAAAAGCTTCTTTTTAGAAAATAAAGCATACTATTTATATGTCCACTGACAAAGTTCTGTGCACATCCTTGCTAAGTAATCAGAGAAACGCAAGTTGAAAATCACATCCATCAGGTAACAAAAAATTTTTAAATATTACTTCCCTGAAATTTTTTTTTAGATAGAAAAACAGTCTGACAAAGTTAAGTGTCAGTAAGCATGCAGAGCAGCAGGAACTAACGTGAATTCTGCTAACAGGAATGCAAACTGGCACACCATCTTTGCACAACAATACGGCAGAACAGAGTTGGGGACATGCCAACAGTTGAGGACATGCGAACCCTAAAACTCAAGAATTCCACTCCTAGAGAAATACCTTAAAATACTGCTTCTCAAACTTAAATATGCACATGAATTATCTGGGGATCTTGTAAAAATAGATTCTAATTCGGAATGCCTAAGTGGGACACGGAAAACCTGGTGCTGTAGTGGTCGAGTGGTACAGCTGCTAACCAAAGGGACGGCAGTTCGAATCCGCCAGGCGCTCCTTGGAAACTCTATGGGGCAGTTCTACTCTGTCCAATAGGGTTGCTTTGAGTGGCAATTGACTCGACGGCACTGGGTTTGGTTTGTTTGGTTTTTTTTTTGAGTGGGACACAAGATTCTACATTTCTAACAAGCTCCCAAGTGGTGATGAGGCTGCTAGTCTCTAGACCACACTTTTCAAACAGCAAAGCTTTGGAAATGCCCAAAGAGCCATTTATGAAGACATTCATTGAAAACCTGTTTGTAAATGGGAAAACATGGAAACTAGATTGTCCACCAGTAAGAGAACTAATAAATAGTACCTACTCATTCAGTGGAGCCCTGGTGGCACAGTGGGTTAAGAGCTTGGCTGCTAGCCAAAAGGTCTGTAGTATGAATCTACCAATCGCTCCTTGGAAACCCTATGGGGCAGTTCTACTCTGTCCTACTGGGTTGCCATGAGTTAGACTCAAATCGATGGCAATGGGTTTTTATTTATTTAATTGGCTACGACACAGAAGTTCAAATAAAAAACTAGGGTTACATGTGTCATCGTGGGTAAGTCTCAAAAACATGATGTTGACCAAAAATGCAAGTTACAAAAAGCAAACAATTCTATATCTTACTTAAAGATAAATACATATATAGTAAAAGCATGACAACATTCACCAGAATAGTAAACATCAAATTCAGAACAGTGGTTACCTTGGGGAGAGAAGGAAGGGAATGCATTTGGGGAGGGAACATCAAAGGGTTTCTGTTGTATCTAATATTTTCATTTCTTAAACTGGGTAGTCAGTATAATAGTGTTTGCTGTATTCTCCTTTTTTGTATTTATCAAATATTTTATAATATTGTTAAATAAGCATAAAGATACATAAGGATACATTTCAAACTTTTTACAGAAAGAAAGGGAATAGGATACGTGGGGCAGACTTTCATTTGTTCCTTTTTACACATCTAATTCCTTTTTGAATTATTTAAAATATACCTTTTTTTAAATTATTGAAAAGATACAAGGATCAGTGTTAGAGACTTCATATATAGTGAGATGAGTTAAAACAAAATAAAATGCACTTAATATAAGCAAAATTCTGTGACTACTTACAGTAGCTATCTGAAATTCTCTGGCTTAATGTTAGAAGATTAGTGGCAAATGTGGTCAATTTTAAAGCACCATCATCAGAATGGGGATAAATCCATGGAAGTGAGAGCATTCCACATAAATCTTTCAGAATTTCATCTTCAAATGAACTTTTTACTACAGAAACACACAACAGATGATTAATTGTAACTTTTCCTTAATCACATCAACTCTTTTTTTAATAAAAATATGGATGTTTTAAACATCAAGAGGACACATATATGAACATTCAGTAAATAGGGGTGCTTAACAGAGTCCCATAGATGATCTCCAGAGATTTGTAAACCCAAAGAAGTGACTTCCTAAAAATATATATTTTGTAAAAAAAATCAGATTTTCAGATTTCCAAATAAGAAAACTTAAAAAGAAGTTATACATCATTTATATTGACTGGATGGTAACAGTAAATCAAAATACCACACAAATAAATTTGGAACTCAGAAATAAATGACAAGCTTAATAAAACTATCATCTTTTTTTTTTTTACTGGGTTAATAAAACTATAATCAAGGGGGGAAAAAAACTTATGGATATCCACAATATTTCTACATTCAGGCTTCAGGCCAAAAATAAAGCCTATTTCTATACTATTTTTTTAAAGGTTATTCGAATTTACTGCTTACTTGTACTCACCTTGCATATAAATCAAAGCATCATATATTTTCACCACTTTATCAATGACTGTCTCCAAGTCAGGTTTTTTAATAGATTCTAACAAATTCCTACAAGCCTTAAGCACTTTTGTATAAAAATCCAAAGACATCCAAGTTACCACTATGGAAAGTTTCTTCTTATATTTGTGTTGAGAATCCTTGAAATCATGGCTGTAGTAAAAACATTTTTTAAAAATGGATATTATAGTTAAAATGCGCATTATAGTCAAACCTAGTATTGTAGTAAAGTCAAAAGAAATTATGAGTATAAAACAAACTATAACCTTAACCCACTTCAAAGTAAATATGCACATCAATTGAGATGTCATTATTATTTTAAGTTCAATCTCTTTATGTCAGCCTAAATCGCTCTTAGGATTTGGGAATGAAAATTAATGCAGGATAGTTAAAGGTGGCATCACCAGGCTTAAAAGTGAGATACCTTTCATATGGTTAGGTAGGTGTCAGAGGTCTAATAAAAGTCTCGTATAACTAGAACTACAAGAATGAAGTCTTCGCTTTCTTCACTTCTAGAATCCCTAGGGATTTAAAAACTGAGAAGTCTTGAAAACTTCAAAGTAGGCAAGCCCAGCCTTGAAAACAGCAAAGTCCCTTAGCAATACTTCACAATTGAAGCTTAGTCTTTGTGTTTTAGTGCTCTGTGTGTGTAAGCACGAATTATATGAGAAAGCATAATTAATAAATTAATACAGCAGACTGATGCTAATTTGGACTAACTTGTATCAATGAAAATACTAAATAATATTAAGAATATTTTCAAAGTACATTATTAAAAACTCAATTTGATTCAGCTAACAAAATACCGCAAGTTCTTACAGCAAATATACTTAAATGAATTACTTTAAATTAACACATCAGTTGTCTATATAAACAGGCATTTTCAAACTGCTTTAAATCTTTTGTCCAAATGGCGACCCCCACCCCCCACCCCCAGACGCTTACGCAGTAATTACTAACCGGCTTAGTAAACCCCTTCTTCATAATAGAGCAAGGGAACACTTCAACCTAATCAGTTATACATTCAAATTATTTTAAATTCCAAAACTAATTGAATCTGAATCAATGTAGTTTCTCTGCAATCTTTTTCACTGAGTAGTTGAAAGAGTGAGTCAGGAAATAGAGAATAAATGATCACATAAAAAGTTAACAAGGACTATTGGTCTATAATGTGGCAGTACGAATAAGGCTAAAATTTCAGAGAGAGTTCACACTTCACTTGTCTCCCCTAATAATTCTATATTAGCAACACTGAACTGAAAATTTGCCTTCGATGAGTTCTAAATTCCTCCTCTTATCACCACCTATAGGGTCGCTATGAGTCGGAATCCACTCGACGGCACTGGGTTTTTTGGTTTTGTACTCTTATCACCAAATGCAGAAATGGAGTATAGCGAAAAGAACGTTGGCTTCCGAGTCGTTTAGAAACGTGTTCTGCCACTCGATGGGCTATTAGATCATGTGTCTTCAGGGAAATTACTTTAGGCCTCATACATCAAGAGCCTCAACTTCTCTGGGCCTCAACTTTTATTTTGCAAATTGGGCGGAACAACATTTACCTCACAACATCACTATAAAGAGTTAATAAGAAACGTACATTGCTTAGCAGTGCCTAATATTTAGTGAACTCAATAAAAATTAGGTGTCTTGTCCACTTCATGAAAAGTTTGTGTTCTAAGATCACTTGAATCAAGTGAATAACTAGCTTTCCTAAACCAGTAAATTCAAGTTCATTACAGGAAGCCCACCCAGAAAACACAAGAGGTTGTTTTACCAGTCCGTGTTTTGATGAGAACAGTGAACCGTACACAGTGCAGTGAGTTGCAGGACAACAGTGATTCCCTCTAAAGTCTCAATAACAGGATTGTCCGGACTACTGCATTCAAGAATAACCTGCAGGGATTCAGCTTTGTGTCTCAGTGCACTCCATAATATGCTCTTTTTGCTCATATCCACATGTTTAATTCTACAGTGAATTATAATCACAGTAGGAAAATGTTCATGAATAAATTTGGTTAGAATGTGAAAAATATTTAAAACAACAGATACTATGTAACGTTAACTACTAAAATTTATACTAACATAAATTTAAAACAACTATTTCAGGGCTGGATGAGATAAGGCAATTCTCTGACTACATTACAAAAAATAGTTTGTTAACACTTTAAAAATTGCTCATACTTGTGAAGTCTCAGAGATTTTTCATATATTCAAAAGTTAAACCAGACAGGCAAGTAAAGACACGCAGAGTGATCATATTTAAGCCTGAAATAATGTTTCATACTAGAATAGACTAGAGGAACTATTAAAATACTTTAAGTAGTAAGTTTAGAAAGAACAAATGTTCTTTGTACATTTAAGTCAAAGCACTTCATTAAAGGTAATTTTTAAAAGCGAATGAAGTTTTACTAAAAGACTAAATACAAACTGAACGCTGATCGTACTCCTCAGTCTGCTTCAGTGCTCTTTTGGAAGAACTTAAAGACAAGCTGAGTTGATGTCTTTTGGGTGATATTCCATCACTGTTGCCGCTGAGTTTTTCCTGTTGAGTTTGGCACTGAACCTCCTCAATGATTTCCATACTTTCCATTTTTAAGGCTTCATAAAGTGGACCCAACAAGTACTGAGAAAACAAAATTCCAAAAACTGTACCTCGAAAGCATGGTTCTATTACACATAGGCAGCAAGAATGCACGAGGTATTAGTTGTACGTTTTCCTGGTGAAGTAAACAATTTCTCAGAGTCTCATAAGACAAAACAAAGACCCAAGTTAATCTGTATTATTTCAGCATATATATCAACTGTGGCTCTACAGTCTTAAAAGGCTTAAGACAAATCCTTTTCTCTGTAACCTGTTTTTCCCCTCTGCCACGAAGAAAAATTCTATAAGGGAATTGCTAACTTTTTTCATAACAGAAATCTGGCAAGATTTATAGATAAAAAATAAACCAAAATGTTTAATCAAATTACTGTATATCTATTTTATTGTAATGCTTGTACCGCCTCCCATAGTCTAAAAAGGAAAAGGATCATAAAAGGTTTTCTAAAAGTGATTAATTATAATCAGTCAAGCATAAGCTCCATGTGACTACTCAAAGTTTCTGCGATAAAGATAGTAACTGGCCCCTTTTTAATTAATAATGCAACATGCATATTTCACATCACACATTCTACTTTAAAGCACTCCGCTCCTTTGGCAGTTCATTACTCCACTGGCAGTTCGTTTCAAATCCTTCTGAAATCAAAGCAAAAATCCCTAACAGGGAGTCAGACTATACAATGGAAATCATTCTGTTCT
This sequence comes from Elephas maximus indicus, assembly GCF_024166365.1. Lineage (NCBI taxonomy): Eukaryota > Metazoa > Chordata > Mammalia > Proboscidea > Elephantidae > Elephas > Elephas maximus. The sequence goes on along the minus strand of NC_064841.1, from coordinate 17,246,873 downwards.
GGGTACACATTATTATTAAAGATATCCTATTTTCCCATTATTACATCTTGCACACATGCATGCACTAGAATGATGAACCAAGTACATGCTTAATAAGTAAGCTTAAAAATGACTCACCTCTGCTTCTCCCTCAACTCCAAGCACATCCACAAGAGCCCTACAAATATTTCCGACATAGACCTTCCTGACTGGTAAAGCGGATTCATATCCAGCTGGCACAAATTTAAGAAAGTACTGCAGTAAATGGCACAAAGCTGCTTTTAGCAAATCAGACTTAAGCCGCATAAGCACACCATCTTCAAACATGACACAGAGTTTTTCCAGCAGCATATTTAAATAGACAGGTTCAATGTTTCTATAAGCTTCTGCTTCTAAGGGGAATAATGTCTTCACCAACTTTGACAATGGCTCTTCATAAAGTTTTAGTTGATCGGCATCCATTTCTACAAGGCGTTTTAATAATTCAAAAAATGAGGTGAAAAAAGTGCTGGCTGGTTGTTCTGGGAGCCCTCCAAGTTCAAAGAGTTCGGTTGAGAGGCGAATTGCTAAGGATTTCACTTTTGGACTACCATACTCCAGCAGAGCACAACCTATCTGCCAAAGTAAGAGTTCTTGCCTTCTAAAAAACACAATTGCAATAATACGAATAAGAACTGTTAATAAAGTGACTTCAATAAATTCTAAATTTTGCCAACTCATAAACTGCAAAGGAGCTGGTTGTAAATATCCCATGTGTTCATCTACTTGACTTAAAAATCGGCTAGCTACCACTGGCCATTCCACGGAGTGTCCCATTGCATTTCTTCTGTGGAGGCAAATCAAGTCTTCGAAAAGATGTAATAATTCCTTTGTCAGTGCCCCCAAAATAGCAGGACTCTTGCTTTTAAAAAGAAATAATAATGAACAGATGACTTCACAGATTTTCTTGTGTAACATTTGACAGGATGGACTTGCTGCAATCCTCAGAAGTCTTGTTATAATCCAATTACTGAATTCTTTGAAATAAACAAACAGATGTTAAATAAACAAGCATATCAGAAGTGCTAATTTATTTGCTAAATTCTTGTGTATTGATTTTTAAAGTATTGTTGTTAGTGACTGTCAAGTCATTTTAGACTCATAGCAACCCCATAGGGTTTTCTGGGCTGGAATCTTTTCAAAAGCAGATTTCCAGGTCTTTCTCCCACGGAGCTACCTACCGGGTGGGTTAAAACTGCCAGCCTTTCGATCAGCAGGCAAGTGCTTATCTGTCTGCACCACCAGGGCTTCCTTTCAAAGTATACACTTTACTAACAAAAATAGTCTAAAACAGTCCCTACACAATGGAACTTTATTATAGTAGTTTGGACAGATTAGGTCCTAGCTTTCCACTTACTACTCGTATGAACTTGGGCAGGGTTACTTCATTTCTCTGAACCTCTGTATCTTCATCTATGAAGAGGGAATCATGATACCTACTTTATGGGCTACTGAAGGGGGGATCAGGAGCCCTAGTAGCGCAGTGGTTACGAGCACGGCTGCTAACCAAAAGGTTGGCAGTTCGAATTCACCAGCCACTCCTTGGAAACCCTGCAGGGCACTTCTACGCTGTCCTATTGGGTCACTGTGATTTGGAATTGACTCAGTGGGAACGGATTTTCTTTCGGTTTGGGGGGGATCAAATAAGACAATGTACGTGAAATACCCAGCATAGAGCCTGAGTATAAAAATGCTCAATAAATAGTTATTATCACTCCTTCAACAAATATTGAGTGGCAACTCTGTGTCCCAGGTAGACAATAATAAATCAGTCACAGCCCCATCCTCATAAATCTTACAGCAGTTCCTCAGACTTTAGGACTGCAAGTAAGAGATACATTTCATATCATGATCAAGTATACACATCAGAGTATAACTTCCCCATAGGGTTTCCAAAGCGGTGGATTCAAATTGACTACCTTATCATAAGCAGGTGAGCTCTTAACCAGTGCGCCACCAGGGCCCCACATACACATACATATTTTATTTAAATATATGAAACAAAAGTTTCATGAAACAATATTTACTCTTGCATGCAATGTACTATGTATGATATTTCCTAGATGATTATATTTTATTTTGCTTAAATACTGGTAGCTTCTAAAGTGAGTTCTTAACACACTAATGGGTCATGACCTGTAGTTTAAAAAACACTGGAGCAAAGAACAGAGACAAACAGGTAATTATAGTACAGTTTAATACCACTCTGTACTAAAGAGCATAAAGAAAGAGCAACCAAGCCAGGCCTAGGGCCTGGAGTGGGGAGTCGTGATCAGAAAAGACTTCTTAGCGGACACAAGTCTTCAAGTTCAAGCAAAAAATTTAAAAATATTTGATGCTTTATATATATAAAATACAAGATGTTTTGCTTTGTAGCTCTTTATGAGAAGACCAATAAAGGGACAAAAGGATCAAGCCTAGAAAAAAGCTTCAACACCTATAAGAGGTCAGCAAATTTTTTCTTAAAGAGATAGATAGTAAATATTTTAGGCTTGAGGGCCATACGTTCTCCATGGCAACTAGTCAAGGCTTGTAGCACGAAAGCAGCTATAGACAATAAGTAAATCAATGAGTGTGGCTGTGTTCCAATATAGCCCTATTTACAAAAACAGGTGGTCTGTCCGTGGCCATAGTTTGCCAATCCTTGATCCAGAAGAAAGTGATTATAAAAAAAGAAATGAACAAACAAAAGTGTGCCAAAGTGTTCAATGGCAAATATACAGATATTTCATTACTTCTATTCCACTCTAAGTACCAAGTACATGAAAGATAATTTAAAAATAAATAAATAAGGGTGGCTGAAATAAAAATAACGATTGCCATTCCACCCCTCAATTGATGGCAAATTTGACCAACAAAAGAAGTATAATGATGCATATGTTGATATTTACAATGAGCAGAATAGGGATGATTTCATAAGGCAGATTGCGAATGAATGCACAAACAGCAGAACTTACCAATGCAACTGCCTTTGGCCTCGTTTTGGCCATGGCTTCCACTCACATTTACAAACATAAGTGGGGACGACTTCATGATGTGCTGAATGAAATCCAGCAACATCACAGAGGTTGGCTGAGAGTCCGTTTTCTTTATGAGTTCCACAGCAACTAGAACAATAAAGATTCCTTATGAAGAGTCATGACAAAGTGAACAGCAGTTTTTTGGTGAAGGAAGAATGAATCCATAGCAAGGGGAATAGATGCCAGGAAGATGTTGTGAAGCAAATGATTCCTAGATGATGAGGGGTTGGTCAAGCGGAGACAGGAAAGGCAAGTGGTCTAATCGGAGGAAGCACCATATGAAAACGCATCTCGCAAATATTCAATAGTCTTTTGTTATTCTTCAGTAACTAATAATTTTACTGATTTAAAAAAGAAAGCCTAAATAACTATCACAAGTTATAAAATCAGTGCTGAATTTGGAATCAAAATTATAAACATTGAACCAAGTTTCACTCGGTATCACCCCTTCCATGTAATCAACACAGGTATGACAGACGTGACATCACCTTGGTTTTAGGAATCAGTGCCAAGTTGCTAACATTTTGTCTTAGTTTGCCACAAATACGCAATAGTTGACTCGACAAGTCAAAGGCCCCTATTACCTCCCACAGACAGAATCACCAACTCTTAGAGTTCTTTACGACATTTACTGTTTCTTAACCACTGGGATAAGACCAAACTAAAATACGGTCCAGATCATTGTAACTGGCCAAATAGTATATGTAATATTAGTCAATATTAAAGAACTCATACCAAGCAGCAGGAAATCTAGACAGCATATAGAAAAACAGAATTACTTTAAAGCCTAAGTCATATTATGTAACAAGCAGTAGGCAAGCCTGTAGAACAAACAACTTGTTTGAGAATCGGAAATATCATCATTACTAACTCTGTATCTAAAACCAGAAGGAGAAAAACACAAGTACATATGTACATACAGAGAAGAAAGTGAGTAATTTATAAGGTTGATGTCAGAAATCAGTGGTTTCTTACCAACATTCACATCTGTAAGGATGCGGTCAACGAACTGACATAGGATTTGTCTTGGCTTCTGTACAACTATGTTATAATCCTCTGGACTGGCACTGAAACACAAATAAAAAGTTTTTAACACTTAAACAAATTCACAATTTCATTTATAAAAAATTATCTAAACTTGAAGTGTGTTTTGTTTTAATGTTGGCATTCCCAGTATACTTCTACTGTTTAAAAAGAAAATCTAAATACGTTACCAATGTACATAGTTATTTTCCCATTCATTATCTCAAACAGTGTTAAAAAAAAATGGGAAGACGATTGTTTTCTTGATTATTCAACAACAAAGTCCAATCTTGACGGGTTACATACAGGATTACGGTGTTTATAGCTAATAAGCACCATGAAAGAACTGGTCCTGGTACACCCACCAAACCACTGCTGCTGAGTCAATTCCGACTTATAGTAGCCCTACAGGACAGAGTAGAACTGTCCCACAGGGTTTCCAAGGCTGTAAATCTTTATGGAAGCAGGTTGTCACATCTTTCTCCTACAGGGCAGCTGATGGATTCGAATCCCTGGCCTTTTGGTTGGCAGCTGAGCACTTTAGCCACTGCACCACCAGGACTCCTTTCCTGGTATACACACACACAAAAAAAACCCAAACCCAATGCCGTGGAGTTGATTCTGACTCACAGCAACCCTATAGGACGGAGCAGAACTGTCCCATAGGGTTTCTAAGGAGTGGCTGGTGAATTTGAACTGCCAACCTTTTGGTTAGCAGCCTGAGCTCTTAACTGCTGTGTCACCAGGGCCCAGTAGACATTAAAAAATATTTGTTGAATGAATGAATGATTCATAAGGATTTTCCTGAATTTTATGTAACTCTTTAACGCACAACCTTCCAGACCTGTGGAGTATTTCCCTCTTCTCTGCCACTGGACCATAAGCTCCCAAAGGAGAGACACTTTTATTTCCCCTTGCATACCTGCAGCACACAGAATTCTGTCTTGTTTGACAGACAAGCAACTAGTAGGTGGCCGAAGTTAACAGATGTTTATTAAAAAAACCAAACCAAACCCAGTGCCGTCGAGTTGATTCCGACTCATAGCGACCCTATAGGACAGGGTAGAACTGCCCCATAGAGTTTCCAAGGAGCACCTGGTGGATTCGAACTGCCGACCCTTGGGTTAGCAGCCATAACACTTAACCACTACGCACCAGGGTTTCCAACAGATGTTCATAAGTAATATAAATTCCAGGTATGTAGAAAATCAAAAAACAAGTAGTTACATTTGTAGCTGAAAGCATTGTGAAAACAAAAACTTGGTACAATATATCTTATTTAAATCAGAACTGTCCAACAGAAATATAACACAAGCCACAAATGTAATTTTTAATTTTCTAGTAGCCACATCAAAAATGTAAAAAGAAACAGGCAAAATTAATTATAACGATATATCCAAAATACTGTTTCAACGTGTAATCAATATAAAAATTACTGAGCGCCTTTTTTTGTATTAAGTCTTTGAAATCCAGTGTATCTTACACTTACAGTAAACCTCAACTTAGACCAAGCCACATCTGAAGTATTCAATGGCCACACGTGGCTAGCGGCTACCATATCAGACAGCACAGACACAAATACAGCAACAGAAAAATAAAAAAGCCAAGACATTTTGTCATAAGCCAAGTGCAATTTGGCAAATGTTATTTATTTTAAAATGTGAAAATGAGGTACGTAAGGACAGGAACCAGGCTTGTGGGCGGTCAGTTTCCTATAAAGTTTAATTTTGCATAAGCATAATGCATTCATATGTTACTTATAAAATTTTTTAAAATTAGTCTTTAAAAAAGATGATTATCATTTATTTCATGTATATCACAATAAGGAAACTCATGGGAGTATTTCTTATTTTGCAACCTCTGCCTTAGAACTAAGAGGACATACCCCCCCAAAAAAAAAACCCAGAGGATATACTCTTTCAAAAAGTGTACTGTGATATTTGATTAGAAATTTAAGTATTACATTAAGTTTGAATACATTCAACAAATATTTGAGTACCTCCTCTGGGGCAAGCATCAAATACCAGGATAACCAAGATACAATATACCTGCTCTAACAGAATTTACAGAATAAAGGACAAATAAGTAAACCAGTAATTATAACACAGTATGGTTAAGTACAAATACCGCCAAGAAAGAACACAAAAGGGACACTCAATCCTGATGAGGGGCCTATCTGTCAGGGCTTTCTGGAGGAGGCGAGACAAAGCTGAGTCCTTAAGGGGTCAGGCAGGTAAAATAAGGGAAAAATAAAACAAAACCCATTGCTGTGGAATCGATTCCAACTCATGGTAACCCCATCTGTTACAGAGTAGAACTGTTCCATCGGGTTTTCTTGGCTGTGATCTTTAAAGAAGTTCACCAGACCACTGGATGGGTTCGAACCGCCTTTTGGTTGGCAGGTAAGCACAAACCATTTGCATCACCCTGAAACACACAAAGGAGAAGTGGAGGGTGCTCCAAGGGGAGGAAAGAGCCATGTGCAAAGGCTCAGCAACAAGAACACGGCCTGCTCTAGGAACTCTGTTGTTGACATGTGTCATTAAGTCAATTCCGACTCACGGCAACCCTATATGACAAAGTAGAACTGCCCCATGGGGCTTCCGAGGCTGTAATCTTTACAGGAGAAGACTGCCAGGTATTTCTCCCGCAGAGTCGCTGGCTGAGTTCAAACTGCCAACCTTTCAGGTAGCAGCCAAGTGCTTAACCATTGCACCACCAGGGCTCTAGGAAGGGAAAGGACGTAACTGAGGATGAAGCTTAGAAGGTAAAATGGGGTCAAAGCTCAGAGGACCAGCTAAGGAGTTTGGATTTTGCACAGGGGGCGATGAGACATCGAAGGGTTTTAGGAAGGGGAGAGAAGATAAAACACATTTTTAAAAGGTAAATTCAATTGTTATGTCTCTGCTTAAAAAGCTTCAAAGGCTTCCTACTGCACTTACAATAAAATCTAACTCTTTAGTCTGTAAGGCACTAAATAATCTGGCCCCTGCCTGTCCTTCGATCTTCATCTTATACCACTCCCCTCTTCATTCAGTATGTTCCAGCCTTCTTTCCATTCCTTAAAACCTAGGCTCCTTCCCACCCAGATTTTTTTTTTTTCTGATACAAGGGGGAGGAGCCTGGTGGCAGAGTGGTTAAGAGCTAAGGGTTCTAACCAAAAGGTCCACAGTTCAAACCTACCAGCTGCTCCCTGGAAACCCCACAGGGCATTTCTGTCTTATAGGGTTTCTATGAGTCGGAATCGACTTGATGGCAATGAGTTTATTCCATCTCAAACACTCCTCTCCCAGGTCATCATCCAGGTGTCCTCTAGTGGCTTGTGTTGCTGCACCCAAGATCTTCATCCCCATCCCACTGGCCATTTAACACTTTAATTGCAACTATCAATCTCTAAAAATATCTTGATTGCAAAGCAATTTTAAATAGGGAAGTCAGAGAAGGCATCTCTGAAACGACATCTGAACAAAGCCAGTCAGTGTTCAGACAGAAGAAACAGGCTTGGAGGCAGGAATGACTTTGGTGTATGAGAAACAAGGTCAATGCCACTGGAACAGAATGAACAAGGCAGGGACAGAAAGCAGTGAGTTTAGAGGCAGGCTGGAGCCAGATTATGCAGGACCTTAGAGGCCTTGTAAGGAGTTTGGATTGTATTCTAAGTGTGCTAGAAAGCCAAAGGAAGGTTTTGAGCAGGGGAGGAATATTATATAATTTAGAGTATGATTTATAGTTAAAAAAAAATCACTTTGGCTGCTGAGTGGGAAATAGATTGTACACGGGCAAAAGTAGCAATGGAGAGGCCAGCTGGGAGGTTACTGTAATACTCCAGATAACAAATTATGGTGATAGCAACAAAGATGGTGAGAAGTGTCCGTTTTTAGACAATTCTATATGGGTCAGTTTTTCTACTCTTTCTCTTGAAATGGCTACAAATAAATAAAATGAAAGGTAATATAATCTCTGTTGATGAAACAGACTAAGTATAAATCCAAGATACTATTACTTTTATTAATAAATCTCATGGAGGAAAAGAGGGAAGCTAATTCTACATTACATAAAAAAGCAAGGTGGGAAAAACAGAAGGAACTTCACAATGAGCCTGAAGGAGAAAATCTGTACTTCGACTTAATAAAAAGAGCACTTTTACTTTTTTTTTTTTTTTACAAAAGTAGACGTTACTTTACAGAACGTTAATGCAAAGTATCTTTGCAACATTTGTGCAAAGTGGAAAAAATTCACACACACAAAAATAGGGTGATGCAATCGGGACAAGAACGGTGTAGGTCTCTTATCTCCTTATTTATGTAACTGAAAAAGACTAAATGTGCTTGTATGGCTGACAAGTGGAGGTAAACACGAGGAGTCCCTGGGCGGTGCAAACAACGGCTGCTAACCCAAACGTTAGAGGTTTGAGTCTACCCAGAGGCGGCTAGGAGGAAAACCGTACGGCGCACACAGGGCTCTGCTCTCACACACGGTGTAACCATGAATTCCAAAACGCTCGATAGCAACTGAGTGTGGAAAACGGACCAGGAAGTGACCCGAAGGGACCCCTCTCTCCGGCTGCAGCAGGGCACCCCCCTCACCCCGCGTCGGGGCAAGCTCCGGGCCGCGGCAGAGATGAGGTGGAGCCGGCAGACGCCTTCCTCCTCTCGGACCGGCTTCCCTCAGGCCTCCGGCTACGCTTCGGGTCTTTTCCCGGTCTCTGAGGGAGAAGCGCCCAGCTCAGCCAGCGGGCATCTCCACAGGGCCCGGGCCGGTGCTGAGGAGACCGGAGCCGGCGCGCTGCAGAGCGGGGGAGCCCCACGTGAGCCGCCGGCTGGGACCGAGGACGGGAGGGGTGGGGGACGAAGGGACTGAAGACAGCCGGCCTGGCCCTACCTGCCCAGCTCCCGCAGAGCCGGGATCATAGACGCCAGCTCCAGGCCATGTTCGCCCATGTTGAGGCGGCGCGGCCCTCGGCAAGGAGATCCACACGGACTCCCGGCGTCTGCACCGCTGCCTCTGGCGGGAATGCGGGGCCCGACGGAGTCCCGTGGAGCCCAAACCTCCTCCCGGAAGCCGCCGCTGGTCCCGCTCACCAGGCCCGACTTTCCTTTCCGCACAGGACCCGGGGGAGGCCGACGGGCGAAAGGGGCGGGGAGAGAGGCGGGGCGCGTCGGTCAGCTTTCCCGAGCGCCGCGCGGGCCGGAGGCGCGGAGCCTTGACTGTGAGGGGAAGACTCTGCTGCTCGCAGCCGGGGAGGCTCAGAAACCAAGACCGCGGGATCTGGGGAGAAGGAGGCTTGGCAGGGAACTGCCCAGACGCCCTGGCTGCATAAACGCGAGAACTGAGAACACTGAATGACTGAGAACCAAGACTAGAGGCCAGGTCTCCCCAGGGCGTGACTCCCTCCCCGACCTACGAACCTGCCTTCAGGTTTTCGTTGTTCCTTTTACCACCACACTCTTGGCATCCTTTCTGAGAGAATCCAAGCAAGAGGTGGGTTCCTCCCTATCCAGGGGAGGATTATCCAATAAGCAGGGTAAGCACGGGCTTACTTGTGTTTACTTACTAATCTGTAATGAACAATTTCATATGGGTTTCTGTGAAGTTGTTCACTACAGAATAGGAAGTAAGCACAAGTAAGCCCGTGCTTATCTTGCTTACTGGGTCATCTGTCTGTGTCAGGGATCGTAAATTTGAAAAGAGGGTTTGATTGTATCAGAAGGTGCTGTGGGGTTGGGAGAGAGATGCCAGCCATACCTAGAAGCAGGATCTTTGATGTGATGAAGGAATGTGAAATTGCTCACTACAGATGATCTGGTAAGCAAGGTGAGCACCATGCTTGCCTTGCCTATTGGATAATCCGCCCCTGTCCATATCCTTTCTATTTCAGCAATATTTTCTCCTTGGAAGACACTCTTATGTTTCCTTGAGGATCCCCCCAGTCTTTAACATTTAAAAATGAGATTGGGTTGTTTTTGTATGCCTCATCAAGTCAGCAGCAATACTCCGTATGTTTATGTCACTTATGGGCATCTACTACCTGTGATTTAATTTTTAAAGTAAATCAATAGATTTTGTCTCTAGACATAGTCTAGCTCAACCCAATTTGTTTACTTGAAAAATGGCCATTATAAGAGACTACTGACGTGTCAAAAATACATATTTAACCAGGTAAAGCCATGCAGTGTGCTTACATTTGCTTTTTTGTTTTTTATTTTGCATATGAAATAATTGCTGATACAGTATCAAAAAAAACCCTCCAAAGTTTAGAATGACAACCAAACATGCTCCTGATTTAGGGCCTTTTCATTTGCTGTGTGCTCTGCCTTGACCTTGAATGCCTGTCCCTATTTGTCCCCTTCCTCCAGGTGTCCCCAAAGAGCCCCTCCTTATATAGACCAACACGTATACACTCACACGCTCTGTTCCCCTCATCCTACCTTATTTTCCTTCATAGCACTTAGAACCATACTATTTGATTAATCATCTCCTCCACTTAGAATTTAAGCTCCTGGAGAGCAATGTCTTGTCTGTTTTGTTCACTGCTAGATTCTAGGTTGAAATGCAGTGCCTGGCACGTAGTTGATCTTCTCTAAGTATTTGTTGAATTAATTGTTGAGTGGTATAGTGGAAAAAACAACATGGGATTGCAAATTAGTGACCCTGTACAAGTCCTCATTCCATCTTCTAGAAACCATGATCTCAGAAAGTTTCATAACCTCTCCATACTTCAGATTTGTTCATGTATAAAATGGGATTAATATCTACTGCAAAAGATTGCAGTAAAGATTAAGAGGTAGTAGAGTCATTTTTTTTTTTTTAGAGTCATATAGTGGAATACCATTTCATAGTTTAAATGAATGAAGGGTACGATACATACCAAATGGATGAATCCTCAAAGCAATATCGAGTGCGGAAAAAAAGCAAATTGCAAAAGGATACATAACAAAGAATTTCTACAACTCAACAACAAAAAGGCAACCCACTTAAAAAATGGGCAAAGGACTTGACGTTTCGCCAAAGAAGTGGCCAACAAGCACATGAAAAGATGCTCAAAGTCATAAGAGAGATAAATAAAATCAAAACCACGATGAGATACCCCTTCACCCCCCACTAGAATGGGCATTATTAGAGAAAAGGAAAACAACAAGTGTTGGCGAGAATGTGGAGAAATTGAAACCCTCATCCATTGCTGGTGGAATTGTACAATGCTGCAGCTGCTGAGGAAAACAGTATGGTGGTTCCTAAAAAACTTAGAACTACCTTATGACCCAGTGTTATGGGCTGAATTGTATCCCCCCAAAATATGTGTTATAAATCCTAACCTCTATGCCTGTGGTTATAATCCCATTTGGGAATGGGTTATCTTTGTCACGTTACTGAGGCAGGATTAGTGTAGCACGTGTTTTGTGTCAGTGTCTCACAAGGTATTAAAAGGAGCAAGTTAAGCAAGCAGATATGGGGGAAGATAGATGGCAAGCCACGTGGAGATCGCCAAGGAACCAGGAAACAAGCTGGAGAGACAAGGACCTTCCCCCAGAGCTTAGGGAGAGAAAGCCTCCCCTAGAGCTGGCTCCCCAAATTTGGACTTCAAGCCTCTTAAATTGTGAGAAAAGAAATTTCTGTTTGTTAAACCCATCCACTTGTGGTAATTCTATTATAGCGGTAATTTTTTTTTTACATAACTAAGACACCCAGCAATTTGGTATATATACAAAAGAATTAAAGGCATGAATGTAAACAGATAGTTGTATGCCAGTGTTCATGTTCATGAAAACCCTGGTGGCTTAGTGGTTAAGTGCTACAGCTGCTAACCAAAGGGTCAGCAGTTCGAATCTGCCAGGCGCTCCTTGGAAACTCTGTGGGGCAGTACTACTTTGTCCTATAGGGTTGCTATGAGTCGGAATCGACCCGACAGCACTGGGTTTTGTTTTGGTTTGGGTTCATGTTCATTGCAGCATTATTAACGATAGCCAAAAGGTATTAACAACCCAAGTGTCCATCAACAGATGAATGGATAATAAAATATAATATATCCGTACAGCTGAATATTATGCAGCCACAAAGAGAAATGAAATTCTGAAACGTGCAACAACCTGGATGAACCTTGTAAACATTATGCTGAGTGAAATAAATCAGACACAAAAGAGCAAATATTGTTTAATCCCACTTACATGAAATAGGAGAGTTCTGGCAGTGCAGTGGTTAAGAGCTTGCCTGCTAACCAAAAGGTTGGCAGTTCAAATCCACCAGCCACTGCTTGGAAACCATATGGGGCAGTTCTGCTTTGTCCTATAGGGTCACAATGAATCAGAGTTGACTAGATGGCAAAGGTTTGGTTTTTTTGTATATGAAATAGGTAAGTGCATACAGACCAAAATTTATTAATTCTTACCAGGGGCGGGTGAGAGGGGGAAATGGTAGGCATTGCTTAGGGGGTACTGAGTTTCTGCTAAGGGTGATGAAAAAAATTGGAAACAGTAGTGATGGTTGTGAAACATGGAATGTAATGTCACTGAATTGTACACATAAAAATGGTTGAAATGATTTGTGATATATGTATATATGTATAGTTCACCACACTAAAAATATTTTAAAAGAATACATAACGGCATTATATAATTTCTGTATACTTTTGAAACCACAAAATAATACTTTGTTATGTTCGCATACATATAGGATAAAACTACAAAAACATGGTTGGGAAGCTTATACATCAACTCCCAAAAAACCCACTGCCATTGAGTCGGTTTTGACTCATAGTGACCCTATAGGACAGAGTAGAACTGCCCCATAGAGTTTCTAAGGAGCGCCTGGTGGATTCGAACTGCTGACCTTTTGGTTAGCAGCCATAGCACTTAACCACTGTGCCACCAGGGTTTCCACATCAACTCCAGGGTAATGGAAATTCTGGGGAGGGAGAGAAGGGAAAGAAATGAATAAGAGTTTTCTCTTAATAGAATGTCTGAAGTGATCACGACAAATTTAACATTTGTTACATCTGGGTGATGGTATATTATCATCTGTATGGTTAGCATATCTCAAAAAATGTATAAAAAATAAATACATTTTTTTAAAGCTTAAGATAGATAATGTGAAAAACATTGTCAACTAAGAAGGAACAGATATTAGCTATTATTTTTAAATCGTGTGAAGAAAGAGTACAAAAATTACAGTGCTGTCTAGAAGGTAATTGCTGAATAGTGTTGTAACAGAGGCTCAGTAATCCATTTAATTTAAAAAGTACATTTTGTGTAAGGTATTGTACTAAGTACTTCTGTGACACAAAAATGAAGATAAAGTCAGTCTGAAGTGATATGTACTCTGTGGGTATAGAAAGGATGTATCGAGAACTCAAAAGCAAAGCAAAACCTGATGGATACCATAAGAGAGATATAAACAGCAGGCACTAGAAAAATAGAGGAAGCGATTCTATCTACTCAGCTAGAGAGAGGAGCTGGATCAGGAAGGAGTTCAAGGAAAAGATGGCACCACATCTGAGATGGGGCTTGAAGAATAAGTAGGATTTGGAGAGACAAAGATTGGGGAAGAAGAATATATTCTCACTAGAGGCAGCAGTATGAGCAAAAATTAAAGAGCGCACTGAGAGATGAGTGGTCCCTCTTGACTGATGTTAAGAAACATTTAGAGTAGTTAGACAGAAATACTTGGACAGATTTCAGTAAGCAACAGAAAGGCACTGGGAGATTTTCTCTAATGAGTAATGCAGTCTAAGCTAATCTCTAACCTAGCAGGAGGGCACAGGACAGAATAAAAGGAGGGCAGCAGGTCACTTAGAGAAATCAAACATCCTTAGCAGTATATCAGTAGATAAGCAGTTGATGTCACAGGTGGCCAACATTCCAAGCAGGCATCTTCCCCCCGTTACCCTCATATTTCTCTATTTCACCAAACTTTTTGGGGGAGTTTTCATACCAGTTGATTTTATTTCTTCACCTCCCACTCAGTCCTAAACCCACCATGTACTCTCAACCCTGTCCTCTTCCCCATTAAGTGCCTTTCGTCAAAGTCACCAATGGCTTTCATGTAACTAAATCTAAAGAATATTGATCACTCCTTTCTTGGCCCTGGTGGTGCAGTGGTTAAGAGTTCAGCTGCTAACTGAAAAATCGACAGTTCAAATCCACCAGCCACTCCTTGGAAACCCTATGGGGCAGTTCTGTAGGGTTGCTATGAGTTGGAATTGACTTGATGATGGTGGGTTTGGTTTTTTGGTTTTTTTCCTGGACCTTTCAGCAACATTTAACAACATAGTCCACTGCTTCGTTCGGAATACTTCCTTCCTTAGGCCAACATGACTCAGTCTGTATTAGCAACTCCTCCTTTGCCGTTCCCTTAACTGTTGGTGTCCCTGATGGTGCAAGTGGTTAACCACTTGGCAATTAACCAAAAGGTTGGCAGTTTGAACTCAACATCAATTGTTTTGTTTGTTTGTTTAACTGTTCGTATTTCTCAAGGCTTTAACTTAGATTCCTTTGTATTTTTTTTCCTGAGTGACCTCATTCACTCACAACTGTCTGTGGATCACTCCCAAATTCATTGCTTCTTCCCACATCTCTTTCCAAGCTTTACATTTCATATCTACCTTTCTACTGAATTTTTTTTCCTCTTAAATGTTTCCCAGGCACTTTATTTTTAACTTTTTATTCTAGAAAATTTAAAATGTATACAAAAATAGAAACTGCCTTATGCCCATTACCCAGCTTCAACAATTATCAGCACACAGTCAGTCTTGGTATCATCTATAACCACTCCTCCCATATACCTTCTCCCCAATTGGATTATTATAAAGAAAGTTCCAGACATCAGAGCATCTTATCTGTAAATACATCAGTTTGTATCTCTAAAAGATAAGGACTCAATTCTACCTCCTAAATATCAAACCTAGGAGGCCTGGTGGTTCAATGGTTAAAGCAGTTGGCTGCTAATTGGAAGGTCAGCAGTTCAAACTCGCCAGCAGCTCCATGGGAGAAAGATGTGGCAATCTGTTTCAGTAAAGATTACAGCCTTGGAAACCCTAAGGGCCAGCTCTACTCTGTCTATAGGGTCACTATGAGTCAGAATCAACTTGACAGCAACAGGTAAATATCAAACCTATCCACCACTCTCTAAATCCCAATACTACCGTTCTAGTTTTGGCCCACCATCATCTCTTACCTAAATTACTTTAACAGTTTTCTAGCTTACCTCTCTTCCTTTAAACTTATCCCCTCCATGAATGGGGGGGGGGTTACCATCTTTTTTTGGTGTTCAACACTATTGTTTAATTTTTTTAAACATGTACCCTAATATGTACATCTTTATTTATTGAGCATACGTATTTAATACTACACTCTAATATACATTAAAACTTAGGAGTATGTAAATTTGGATTTAATACAACTGTTGGTTGGTTCCTGTCTTCCGCTCAGCCTCTTTTTTAGCTTCTGGGCAGGTGGTTGGGATGTGGAGTGGAGGGTGAGACAGGAAGCAGAAAGGCTGGGGCTGAGGTGGGTCCCAGTGTCCCTGGTAATTTCTAAGCCCAGTGTCTCAGACCAGGTCAAAAAAGAGGTACCAACCAGCGTCCTGGATGTTCCAGACACCATCTGTACAGAATTGTTCCATTTATGATTAAACTAAGGAGCCCCGGTGGTGCAGTGGTTAAGACCTCAGCTGCTAACCGAAAGGTCAGCGGTTCGAACCCAGTAGCTGCTTCACGGGAGAAAGATGTGGTAGTATGCTTTCATAAAGATTTACAGCCCTGGAAACCCTGTAGGGCAGTTCTACCGTGTCCTATTAGGTCATTATGAGTTGAAATTGACTCCATGGCAGTGAATTTAGCTTGGGTTTATGATTTAACTGGGAACCTGGTGGTGTAGTGGTTAAGAGCTAGGGCTGCTAACCAAAAAAAAAAAAAAAAAAAAAGGCCAGCAGTTCAAATCCACCAGATGCCCCTTGGAAACTCTACCTACAGGGCAGTTCTACTCTGTCCTCTAGGATCTCTGTGAGTCAGAATCAACTCCACAGCAATGGGTTTGGGTTTTATGATTAAATCAGGGTGGGATGACCACCAGGTGGCACCACAACCCAGCCGAGATCAGGACAGACTGGTTCTCAGATGCCCAGATTTCTGGCTGGCTAGCTGTGCAGATTCCGTCATAATGTATTACATTTTTTTTTTTTTTTTACCCCATTTATGGTATTATCGTAGGGTTTTGCTGTATAATGCACATCAAAATATACACTAAAATAGAAATTGTAAATAAATGAAGTAAAAAATATAAACAGAAGTTTTGCCAATTCCTTTCTACACGTGATGGACCTCCACACGTACCTCCCAGGTGCGCCCACACCACTTTGAAGTCGTTCTGTACAGCAGCCAGGGCAACCTTTTCCGGACCAAATATAATCATGCCATTCTCCTACTTCCATAGCTTGAATATGAATTGAATATTGTCGGACTTAGGTTAACGGGTAAAAGGGGGCACGGGTCTGTTGGTTTTCACTGGATAAAACCTCAAATAACAGACGGACATTGCCACAAGCCAACATTCTGAAATTTAATAAAGCAGAATAAATGATTCAGTACCGCAAAACTGCACTAATACACTTGTTCCGTTTAGTAGAAACACCGCAAAAACTCATTACAAAAAAACATTTAGTTCTCACAAAGGGATTTATAGTATTTGAGGGACTTAAACCCCGTTTCTGTTGAGTCGATTCTGACTCATTGTGACCCTACAGGAACGAGTAGAACTGCTCCATAGGGTTTTCAAGGAGCACCTGGTGGATCTGAACTGCCGACATTTTGGTTAGCACCTGCAGCTCTTAACCACCACGCCACCAGAGTTTCCAAGGGCCATTTGTCTTCCTATCCCTGTGGCATTTCCACATCTTGTGAGGGTGTATTATAGAACTAGTACTCCAATGTATTTGGAGATAAATCAGAAATAAGGACATTGACTACTTCTCATGCACCCAAAACTAAAAGCTGCTTTCCAACTCATGGAAATTCCACCTCATGGAAATTCCACCTCAGGGTGACCCCATGTGTGTGAGTAGAACCGTGCTCCACAGGGTTTTCAGTGGCTAATTTTTCAGAAGTAGATCACCAGGCCTTTCTTCTGAGGTGCCTGGGTAGACTTGGACCTCCAACCTTTTGGTTAGCAGCCAAGTGCATTCACTGTTTACACTACTCAGGGACTCTCCTCTGTAATGAATTATTGTCATTTACCTTGCTAAGGCCCCAAGTATGACCCTAAGATTATAAGAATTAATTGCAATAGTAATGATTATTTATATTTGTAGACATTATTTTTATTTTTCTCAAAATACTTTCAGTTGGGGCTGAGGGCTGGGAACCATGGTCTCTAGGGACATCTAGCTCAATTGGCATAACATAGTTTATAAAGAAAATGTACATTCTACTTTGGTGAGTAGCGTCTGGGGTCTCAAAAGCTTCCGAGCAGCCATCTGAGATACTCCACTGGTCCCACCCCATCGGAGCAAGGGAGAATGAAGAAAACCAAAGACATAAGGGAAAGATTAGTCCAAAGGACTGATGGACCACAACTACCACAGCCTTCACTAGACTGAGTTGAGCACAACTAGATGGTGGCCGACTGCTCTGACTGGGATCATAATAGACAGTCCCAGACACAGTGGGAGAAAAACGTAGAACAAAATTCTAACTCACAAAAAAAGATCAGACTTACTGGTTTGACAAAGACTGGAGAAACCTGAGACCATAGCCCCCGGACACACTTTTAACTCAGGACTGAAGTCCCTCCTGAGGTTCACCCTTCAGCCAAAGATTAGACAGGCCCATAAAACAATAAGACACATAGCTCAACCATGTATATGAGACTAGATGGGTACGCCAGCCCAGGGGCAAGGACGAGAAGGCAGGAGGGGACAGGAAAGCTAGATGAATGGAAATGGGGAACCTAAGGTTGAGACAGGGAGGGTGTTGACACATCATAGGGTTGGCAACCAAGTCACAAAACAATATGTGTATTAATTGTTTAATGAGAAACGAATTTGTTCCGAAAACCTTCATTTAAAGCACAATTAAAAAAAGGAAAAAAACTTCCAGTTATTTTAACTGATGTTATCCTCCCAGTAGCTCTGTAATGTAGTAAATAAACCCAAGGAGAGCTATTTCAGAGTAGGGGTTTTCAAACTCAAGCATGCGTCAGAATCACCTACAAGGCTGTTTTGAAATGATACTGGGCCCTACCTCCAGAGATTCTGATTCAATAGGTCTGAAAAGGAGCTCAGTAATTTGCATTTTTAACAAGTTCCTGGATGATACTGATGCTGCTGGTCTGTGGGCCACACTTTGCATTAGGGCTGCTTTCTAAAGTGGTTCATAACATTGACTGCACACTGAAATTACCTGGGGAGCTTTAAGAAGCATCTGGGACCCACTGACAGAGACTAATTTGATTGGTTTGGGGCACTTCACTTATATATATTTATATGCATTTCTCTACTTAGCCAATTTGTGCATCTTCTCATGGGTCTATTGATCATTTGGACTTCTGTAAACTACCTGTTCAGAACTTTATCTGTTTTCTTTGGGTTGTGTCTTTTTGTTGTTTATCAGAGCATTTTTATATGTCATGTTTATTAACCCTCCACTGATTTATATTCTGAGCGTATTTCCTTCTAGTCTGTCACTTGGCTTCTGTCACATACGAATTTTAATTTTTATTGTATCAAATCTGTCCATCTTTTCCTTACAGCTTCTGGGTTTTGAGTCTTGGTTATAGAACAGCATTCCCCAACTCAAGGTTAAAAAATGTTCTCCTGTGCTTTTTTCTAAGACTTTTGTAGTTTAGTTTTGCACTTTTTGGTAGGATGACTTTTTTCCCACACGGATAGTGCATTTATTAGGAGTGAATTCTCTTTTGCCAGTTTAAGAATAAAGGGGTTTATCAAGGGATATAGATAACATACAGCATCTTGGGAGGGCTGAAGAAACAGATTTCAGCGTGAGAATTCAAGAACTCCCCAAATTACTTGTCGAGGGAGCAGATAACCTTGAAAGGATTAAGAAGCTGGAGAATCAGGAAGCTATCAAAAGAGAATTATGTCTTGTCTCTCTCCTCATGTAACTCAATTTTTTTATTATGGTAAAATGTATATGACAAAACTTCTACTTCTTTCCAATTTGGATACATTTATTTCTTTTTTCTTGTCTAAATGCACTGGCTAGAATTTCCAGTACAATATTGAATAGCAGTGGTAAGAGTGGGCATCCTCATTTTGTTCCTGATTTTAGGGGGGAAACTTTCAGCCTTTCACCATTCAGTGTTATGTTAGGTGTGTGTTTTTCATAAGTGCCCTTTATCATGTTGAGGAGTTTCCTTCTACTCTTAGTTTGCTGAATGTTTTTTATCATGAAAGGATGTTGGATTTTGTCAAATGCCTTTTCTGCATTGGTTGAAATGATCAAGTGGTTCTTTTCCTTTAGTCTATTAATGTGTATTACATTGATTGATCTTTCTAATGTTGAACCATCCTTGCATTCTTGGGATAAATCCCATTTTTTCCTGGTGTATAATCTTTTTAACATGCTTTCAGATTCAGTTTGCTAGTATTTTGTTGAGAATTTTTCCTTCTACATTCATAAGGGTTATTGGTCTGCGTTTTTCTTGTAACATCTTTGGCTTTTGTATCAGGGTAGTGCCGGCCTCGTAAAATGGTTAAAAAGTGTTTGCTCCTCTTCTATTTTTTGAAAGAGCTTAAGAAGGATTGGTGTCAATTTTTTTTTGAATGTTTGGTCAAATTCCCCAGTGAAGGCATCTGGCCCAGGGTTTTTCTTTTTGGGGGGAGATTTTTGATTACTGATTCCATTCCTTTACTTGTTATGGGCCTGTTGAGACTTTCTATTCTTTCTCAAGTTAATTTAGATAGGCTATGTGTTTCTAAGCCCCGGTGGCGTAGTGGTTAAGTGCTACAGCTGTCAACCAAGAGGTCGGCAGTTTAAATCCACCAGGCGCTCCTTGGAAACTCTATGGGGCAGTTCTACTCTGGCCTATAGGGTCGCTATGAGGCGGAATCGACTCGACGGCAGTGGTTTTTGGGTTTATGTGTTTCTAGGAATTTGTCCTTTTTACCTATGTTAACCAATTTGTTAGCATACAATTATTCATAGTATTCTCTTTTAAACCATTTTATTTCTGTAGGATTGAGAGTGATATCCCAGCTTTCATTTTGGGTTTTATTTATTTTGCATTTCTCTTCTTTTTTCTTTGTCAGTCTAGATAAATGTTTGTTGATTTTATTAATCTTTTTGAAGAACCAACTTCTGCTTTTTTGATTCTCTCTTGTTTTTCTATTCTCTATTTTATTTATCTCTGCCCTGTTATTTGTTATTTTGTTCATTCTAGTAACTTTGGGTTTGCTCTTCTTTTTTTTTTTTTATGTTGTTGTTGTAAAACTTGTACAGGTACGTTATTAATATAAGATCTTTCATGTTTTTTGATGTAGTCATTTGCCACTATAAATTTCCCTCTGAGGACTGCTTTTGCTACAGTCCATAAATTTTCGTATGCTGCGCTTTCATTTTCATTCATTTCTAAGTATTTTCTAATTTCTATCTTGACTTCTGACTTGATCCATTGGTTGTTTAACACTATGTTGATTAACTTCCACATATTCTGTAATTTCCAGTTTTTCTTCTGCTATTGATTTCTAGTTTCATTCTGATGTGGTCAGAGAAGATACTTTCAAGCATCTTGGGACCTAAAATATTGTCTGTTCTAGACAATGACCCACATGCACTGGATCCATACGTATTGCGCTGTTATTGGGGAGTGTTCTATATATGTCTTTAAGGTCTAGTTGGGTTACACTGTTGTTCAAATCCTTTATTTCCTTTCTTATCTTCTTTCTAGATGCTCTGTCCATTATTGAAAGTCATATATTGAAGTCTCCAACTATTTTTGTAGAACTGTCTATTTTTCCCTTCAATTCTGTCTGTTTGCTTCATATATTTTGGGGCTCCAATGTTAGGTGCATATATATTTATGACCATTATATCTTCTTGATGAGTTGATCATTTTATCATTATATAATGCCCTTCTTTGTCTCTTTTAGCAAATTTTGACTTAAAGTCTGTTTTGTCTGATATCAGTGTGGCCACCCCAGCTCTTTTTTGGTTACTATTTGCATGGAATATCTTTTTTATCTTTTCATTTTCAACCTAATTTTGTCTTTGGGTCTAAGGTATGTCACTTGAAGACAGCATATAGATGAATCTTTTTTTTTTTTTAATCCATTCTGCCAATCTCTGTCTTTCGATTGGAGAATTTAATTCATTTGTATTTAAAGTAATTACTGATAAGGAAGGACTTACTTCTGCTATTTTACTATTTGTTTTTTGTGTGTCTTTTACCTTTGGGTCCCTCCTTTTCTCCAATTCTTCCTTCCTGTGTTTCTAGTTGATTTTTTCTAGTGAACCATTTGATTCCCTTGTGCTTTTCTTTTATGTGTGTGTGTTTAGATATTTCCTTTGTGGTTGCTATGGGATTACATTTAACATCCTAAATTTATAGCAGCCTTGTTTAACTTGATTCCAACTTAGCTTCAATAATGTGCAAAAACTCTTTTCCTATAGTGTTCCTCCTCCCCCTTTTCCCTTTTATACTGTTGTTTTCACAAATTACATCTTTGTACATCGTGTGCCCACTGACATAAATGTATACTTATTTTCATGCATTTGTTCCTGGTGGCACAGTGGTTAAGCACTCAGCTGCCAACCAAAAGATCAGCAGTTCAAACCCACCAGCCATCCCATGGGAGAAAGATGTGACAGTCGGCTTCTGTAAAGATTATCCTCTTGGAAACCATATGGGGCAGTTCCATTCTGTCCTTCAGAGTCACTGTGGGTCGAAATTGACTGGACCGCAACAGGTTGGATTTTTTTAAAGCATGTGGTATATACCAACAAGAGCTATCAGTCAAAAATACCATAACAATTGGCCCTTATATTTCCCCGTGAAATTACCTTTACTGGAGATCTTTTTTTCTATGTATAGCTTTGAGTCACTGTCTAGTTCTCTTTCCTTTCAGTCTGAAGGACTTCCCTGCAAGAAACATAGGGAAGGTCTAGTCATAACAGATTCCCTTAGTTTTTTTTTTTTTAATCTGGGAATGTCTTAATTTCACCCTCATGCTTGAAGGACATTTTTTGCTGGATATAGACTTCTTGGTTGACAGTTCTTTTCTTTCAGCACTTTATATATGTCATCCCACAGTATTATGGCCTCCCGGTTTCTGAGGAGTTGGTGTATAATCTTATTGAGAATTCCTTGTATGTGATGATTTGCTTCTCTCTTGCTGCCTTCAGAATTCTCTATCTTTTGCTTTCTAGAGTTTGGTTATGATGTACATTGGTGTGGGTCTCTTAGAGTTTGTCCTGATTAAGTTCATATGTGTAGATTCATGTCTTTCATCAGATTCGGAAAGATTTCTGCCATTATTTCTGCAAATACTCTTTCTGTTTCTTTTTCTTTCTCTCCTCTGAACTCCTATTATGTGTATGCTGGTTCACTTGACAGTGTCCCACAATTCCATGAGGCTTTGCTCAATTTTCTTGATCCTGTTTTTACTCCTCAGACTTGATAATCTCAGCTCCCCCATCTTCAGGTTTACTAATTCTTTCTTCTGCCGGCTTGAATCTAATGTTGAATGACTTGAGAGAAGTTTCCATCTCAATTCTTGTATTTTTCAGCCCTGATAATTCTGTTTAGTTTGTTTTTATAGTGTCTATCTCATTATTATAAAAGACCAAAATGGACATCAGCAGAGACTCTGAAACTTGTCCTTGAACATTGAGTAGCTAAAGCAAATGGAAGAAATGATGAAGTAAAAGAGCTGAACAGAAGATTTCAAAGGGCACCTCAAGAAGGCCAAAAAAAAAAAAAAAAAAAACCCATTGCCATCAAGTCAATTCCAACTCATAGTGACCCTATATTACAGAGTAGAACTGTCCCATACGGTTTCTAAGGACCACCTGGTGGATTCAAATTGCTGACCTTTTGGTTAGCAGCTGTAGCTTTTAACCACTACAGCAACAGGGTTTCAAGAAGACAAAGTAAAGTATTATAATGACATGTGCAAAGATTTGGAGGTAGAAAACCAAAAGGGAAGAACATGCTCAGCATTTCTCAAACTGAAAGAGATGAAGAAAAAATTCAAGCCTTAAGTTGCAATATTGAAGGATTTTATTGGGAAAATATTAAACACACAGGAAGCATAAAAAGAAGATGGAAGGAATACACAGAGTAACTATACCAAAAGAATTGGCCAACATTCAACATTTCAGGAGGTAACATAAGGTCAGGAACCGTTGGTACTGAAGGAAAAGTCCAAGTTGCACTGAAGGCATTGGCAAAAAACTAGGCTCCAGGAATTTGTGGAATACCAATTGAGATGTTTCAACAAACAGATACAGTGATGGAGGTACTCACTCGTCTGGGCCAAGAAATTTGGAAGACAGCTACCTGGCCAACTGACTGGAAGAGATCATATTTACACCTATTCAAAAGAAAGGTGATTCAACTGAATGTGAAAATTATCAAAGAATATCATTAATATCACATGCAAATAAAATTTTGCTGAAGATCATTCAAAAGCAGCTGCAGCACTACATTGATAAGTAAGTATCAGAAATTCAAGATGGATTCAGAAAAGGACATGGAATGAGGGATATCATTGCTGATGTCAGATGGATCCTGGCCGAAAGCACAGAATACCAGAAAGAGGTTTACCTGTGTTTTATTGACTATGCAAAGGCATTCAACTGTGTAGACCATAACAAATAATGGATAACATTGTGAAGGATGGGAATTCCAGAACACTTAATTGTGCTCATGTGGAACCTGTACATAGATCAAGAGGCAGTCGTTTGAACACAACAAGGGGATACTGCACGGTTTAAAGTCAGGGAAGGTGTGCATTAGAGTTGTATCCTTTCACCATATTTACTTAATCTGTATGGTGAGCAAATAATCCGAGAAGCTGGACTATATGAAGAAGAACAGGGCATCAGGATTGGAGGGAGACTCATTAACAACCTGCGTTATGCAGATGACACAACCTTCCTTGCTGAAAATGAAGAGGACTTGTAGCACTTTCTGATGAAGATCAAAGACCCCAGCCTTTGGTATGGATTGCACCTCAACATAAAGAAAACAAAAATCCTCACAACTGGACCAGTAAGGAACATCATGATAAATGGAGAAAAGATTGAAGTTGTCAAGGATTTCATTTTGCTTGGATCTACAATCAACACCCGTGGACGCAGCAGTCAAGAAATCAAAAGATGGCATTGCATTGGGCAACTCTGCTGCACAAAATCTCCTTAAAATATTAAAAAGCAAAGATGTCACTTTAAGGACTAAGATGCGGACCCAGGCCATGGTGTTTTCAATCACCTCATATGCATGTGAAAGCTGGACAGTGAATAAGGAAGACCGAAAAAGAACTGATGTCTTTTAATTATGGTGTTGGCGAAGAATATTGAACAAAACAACAAACAAATGTGTCTTGGAAGAAGTATGGATATTATCCTATCACTGACAGCATTGTACTTCAGGATAGATCTTGAAATGTTCTTTTTGATGATGAATGCAACTCCATTCCTCTTCAAGTTGACATTCCCAGCATAGTAGACCATCTGGTTGTCTGATTCAAAATGGCCAATAACAGTCCATTTCAACTCACTAATGCCTAGGATATTGATATTTATGCATTCCATTTCATTTTTGACGATTTTCCAATTTTCCTAGATTTATAATTCAAACATTCCATGTTCCTATTATTAATGGATGTTTGCAGCTGTTTCTTCTCGTTTTGAGTCGTGCGACATCAGAAAACAAAGGTCCCAAATGTCTGACTCCATCCGTGTCATTAAGGTCAACTCTACTTTGAGGAGGCAGCTCTTCCCTAGTTGTATTTTGAGTGCCTTCCAACCTGCGGGCCTCATCCTCAGGCACTGTATCAGACAGTGTTCCCCCGCTATTCATAAGGTTCTCACTGGCTAATTCTTTTCAGAAGTTGAACCGCCCGGTCCTTCTTCCTGGTCTGTCTTAGTCTGGAAGCTCAGCTGAAACCGGTTCGCCATGGGTGACCCTGATGGTATACGAGTAATGGTGGCATATCTTACAGTATCACAGCAACACACAAGCCCCCGCAGTATGACAAACTGACAGACTAGTGCGGGTTGACTAGCCCAAAACACCAGCTACTGTAAATTTCCTTTTCCAATTGCTCTCTCTGACCAATGTTCCAGTGCCCTCCTCCCCACGACTCGATCTGTTAACTGTGAATTTAGCACACCCTCCCCCAACTGCTTCTACTGTTGCTTTAACCTCCTCCAGCATATGATTTGAGCTGAGCTTTCCACCCATTTTGTTTTACTGAGATGTGATCTTATCTGAATTCCATCTTTTGTCAACATTTTTGGTTTGTCGATGGCAATATTTCTTGTTTTCCTAAGGTATTTTTTACCTTAAAAAAAAAAATCTCCTCTATTATTTCATTGGATTTTAGATGGTAGGTAGGGTGTAGGTGCTTGTGCTTGGTTGGATATTTTTATCCAATCTCTACCAAATAGTACGTGTATGTAAGAGAGATAGATATTGAGATTTTGGGGCGCAATGTTTTCTGTCTTCTTGTTTTACACATTATTCTTTTCTCCTACAAATGATGTTTTTTAAAGACGAACTAAAATAGCATAAGGCCAGAGTTGAACAAAATCTTGGCCTTTTTCACTTGTATTTTTCTGCTCTATTCTTTTTATTTTAGGGGAAAAAAAGCCAAATTAAATATTTCCTGTCATACTTCCTGGGGGCATCCAGTGTCATTCAAAATGCACCTACTTTTCCTGAACATGGGACATAAAATAGGTGCCCATAGGTAGCAGCTAATTTTAGGATCAGGGCGGGGTGGCATTTGAGTGTTGTGGTTACAAGCAGTTTTTAGAAACCATCGGGCTCTAGGAAACTGAATGACACTAACCACATTCAAAAGATTCACTTATAATCCAAAATGCTTGTTACTTTCCTTTAGAATATGGGATATATTATAACTTTGCAGGGACTAGTATTGCGGTTAAGTGGCACAAATTTGGAAGTGGACTTGAGTTGGAATTCTGGCTCTACCACTCTCTCTCGGCTACTTAGTATTTCTGAGGCTCCACTTTTGTCCTTGTGAGGATTAAATAAGATAAAGAACATGAAGTCCATGGCATAGTAGCTAGCACATAGAAAACATGGAATAAACATTAGTCGTGAAGATGAAGGTGATGATGATGGCGACCATTGGAGTCCTGCTCTTTGTGGTTACCGTTTCCAGATCAATGATCCTGGGAAAATAATAATCCAGACGGATCCTTGGGAAGTGTGGAATTCACAAAGAGAGTACAGTCTTTTTAGTTATCATTTTGTTCATCAATTTCCTCAACTTATAAAATGAAGATAATTTCTTAGAGTTGCCGAAGAGATTCAATGAGACAACACTGTAAAGTGCTTTTAAGAGTGAATGATACATAGTAAGAGCTCAATTACTCTTAGCTATTGGTGTTATTCATATTGTATACAAGCCATAGAAGAGCCTGGAAAATTATTCCTCTTTTACTGTCAATTGCCGATACTATTTTTCTCAACCAACATTTGGAAAACATGATTAGATACAAATTCCTGCCATAAATATTTAAAATTGAGACTGTTATGGAAAAACTGGAACACATGGTTATTACAACTTCAGTGTACACTTGTGATGCCCAGAATACTTCTGCTCACTAAATACAGCTTCTCTTCTCTGTGAATTCTTCCTTCCAGATGCCCTTACTTCAAGTTTTTCCAACTGTCTCTCATTTAGTTATCAGTGGAACCCTTTTATCAAGTAAAATTGCACAGGGTACCTGAATATGTAAGTAATAGTGTGCTGGCTGGAATAGGGACTTTGATCCAGAGCCCTGCCTGTTTATCATTTCCATGAAGTCAAGGGCTCCTGGAAACAAAGTTTGAAAACCTTATTTCTCACTAATAGGAGCCCTGGTGGCACAGTGATTAAGAGCTCGGCTGCTAACCAAAAGGTTGGCAGTGCTAATCCACTAGCCAATCCTTGAAAACCCTATGGAGGAAGTTCTGAGACAAGTCTGGGATCCTGAGGTAAAATTAACTCTCTTGTGAACAGAGGCTGTAAAAATTCCAAAGCAAACAAGATATGGTGTAGGCTGGACAGGAGGAAACCAGTATCTAAACCTGAGGCTAAATTTTAGATGATAAGCAACCAGATTTCCCTTAAGGATTCTTCTTAGGATTGTCTTTTAGGCAAACCAACTAAAACCAGAATCCCTCGCAGGCACAGAAATGATTTGGTTGAACACTGGATGTCCCCATCCCATAATGAGTCATGCCTAGGAACCAAGAAACTCATGTCAAGTAACTAAAACTGCTGGACATAGGTCACCAAATAAAAGCCAGACCCTATTTGGAAGTGAAAGATCTGACACTCACTTCCTTGCTAAGTCTTAGCCCAGCCCTGCTTTAAATATGCATGCTACTTCCAGGAGTTTAATGAATATGTATAACTTGCCTTTTACTACATACTATAAAACTTCTCCCAGCCCTTTGTTCTGGGAGACAGTGCTTTGAGGATGATCTCCCTGTTTCCTACTTGCTGCAAGTATTAAACTACGTCTGTTTCAAAAACCACTTGACTCTAGTTATTCTTAATGGGAGTACAAGGGGAGAACCCATTGCATTCGGTGACAGTTCTACTTTGTCCTATATGGTCGCTATGAATTGGACTCAACTGAACAGCAAAGGGGTCCTTGGAGTAGTGATACAAACATTTAAGGAGATAATTTTCTTTCTAATTATTATGTACCAGTTATGGATTTCTAAAGATATACTCTATTTACTGTTTTAGATTTGGAAGATAATTTTGGGAAATACTTTAGTTTTATCAGCAATGCATTTACAAATCGTATCTTGGGGCTGGTTCCTTTTATAGATGGGTTTTTCCAGACATTTTATACCGATAGTTTTTAGCTTCCTCTACAGTGTGACTTTTTTTTTTTTGGCCTTCCCTCCAAATCAGGTTATATCATTTTAAGAGCCTATACTTCTGAAACAATTTTTCTGAACAAGGGCTTCCACCTAGCTCGTTCCAGTTTGAACCCCTCCTGAGAATCAGCATTTCTGACAAGTTCCCAGGCCATGCTAATGCTGCTGGTTAGGGACCAATTTTGAGAACCACCAGTAGAACAGTGGTTCTCAAAATTTATGACCCATAAGAATAACCTGGGTCTTTTGTTAAAATGTAGATTCTGATTCAGTATATTTGGCGTGGAATCATTAGCATCACCTGGGAACTTGTTAGAGGTACAGATTCTCAGTGGGGGTTCAAATCAATGTGAACTGGTTCCAAGCCCTGTTCTGAACCTCCTAACTGAAGTTTAAGTTATTCTCTTATTGAACAAAAATATGCAAGCATCTCTCTAGACAATGGCACATTATTACTCGATAGCTGGGTAAAAAAAAATTTAAACTTTTAATTAAAAACAAATATAAAAAGTTTAAGGTAGATACCCATAAACTTGTTGCTGTGGAGTCAATTCCAACTCATAGCGAAACTATAGGACAAAGTGGAGCTGCCCTGTAGGGTTTCCAAGGAGCTGCTGGTGGATTGGAACTGCTGACCTTTTGGTTAGCACCTGAGCTCTTAACCACTGACCTACCAGGGCTCCTGAGGGTAGTTACATGATAAAGTATAACAACATGTTAATGGTAGAATTTAAGTGATGGGTATATGAGTATTCACTGTAAAATTCTTTCAACTTTGTTGTGTGTTTGAAAATGTTCATAATAAAATGTTGCGGGGGAGAGCCTACACTTCCACATTAATTTATCTTGGTCAATTTTCCCTCTAAATAAATAGATCATAAGGGTAATTAATTAATTTTTTTTCATATGGACCTTATTGAGGAATAATTATGTAAAATAAATTTCATACATTTAAAGCATGCAATTTAGTTTTGACATTTGTATATACCTGGGACACTACGAGTACCATCAAGACACAGAAAATTTCCATCATCCCCAAAAGATTTTCACTGCCTGGTTTATAGTCCACCCTCCCTCCACATCTGACTCCAGGCAATCACTGATCTGCTTTTTATCATTATAGATTAGTTTGGATCTATATAAATAGGAATCATACAGTATGTAGTCTTTTGTTTTGGGCTTCTTCCAGTCAGCATAATGATTTTGAGATTTATCCATGTTGAGGCCTATATAAGCAGCTCCTTCCTTTTTATTGCTGAGTAGTATTTCATCTTATAGATGTACCACAACTTGGTTGTCCACTTACCTGTCGATGGACATTTGGGTTCCTTCCAGTTTGGGACTATCTGAAAAAAAGCTGCTTTGAACATTCATGTCTTCATGTGAGTATACGTTTTAATTTCTCTTAAGTAACACCTAGGAATGGAACGGCTGGGTCATACAGTAGATGTCTGTTTTTAACTTTTAAGAAACATTTTGTTAGAACTTACTCAATTACTTCTGTATATCTGACCTCATATTAGGATACTAAATCTGCTGGTTTCTCTAGGTGGAAGTGTTGTAGGGGAAAAAAATCACAAAGTTTAGTAAAGCAAAAATAAAGTTTTATTTGGCATATATTCAAGAGACAAAAGTTGAGAAGTGGACAAGCATGTTGCTAGAGCCATGTCTGCCTGAATTCAAGGAAATATTACAGAACAAGCAAGAAAGGGAAAATAGAGAAGCATGCTGTCACAGCCACGCCTGCCCAAGTCCAGAGAATACTACAGAATAGGCAAGAATGGGAAAACAGACAAGCATGCTCCCACAGCCATGTCTGCTGCAGTCCAGAGAATATTACAGAATAGGCAAGAATGGGAAAATACACAAGTATGCTGCCACCGCCATGTCTGCCTGAGTCCAGAGAATACTACGGAATAGGAAAGAATGGGAAAACAGACAAGCGTGCTGCCACAGCCATGTCTGTCTGAGTCCAGAGAACATTACAGAGTCATCAGTATGTATTAACATTACTAAATGGGCAATACCACTGAAAGCTTCATCCTCGCACAGATTGGCTAGAAACTGTGATCCTACATTTTGAATTGTCGCTCTCCACAGTCATTGGTACAGGTTGCAGTAAGAATAGTCATTGGTCCAACAAATTTCTCGTCACTGAACGTTAATAGAAAAAGATAAGAGTGGAAAGTGTTTTGTGTTCTGTTTGATTGGCTTTATGTGACAAGTTCCCTAAAAGATATTTTTCTTCTCTAAAAGAAAAATTTCTGAGATTGTCCCATCTATTGTCTTTATCTCAGGGCTCAGTTGATATGTCCTTGTGAGCCCAGCTCCAGCTGGGTCACATTCTCTATGCTCAAGGACAGGGCATAATGACTCCAATATTATTTCCTAAATCAGATGGCAGGGAGAAATCCTTATCCTTTCCCTCCTTGGCCTACCTGCTTCCATATTTAATTGCTCATCCAATTCCTTGGGCTCCAAAAATAATTTTAATGTTGAGTTTTTCTCCTCCAGCCCTACTGCTGCCATCTCAGGGTTGCTTGGGGTGTGTACTTTGTACCTGGTACTGTGATAGGCACTGAAGGGGTGTACATGACTTTGGGCTAAAGTGGCAGCCAAATAGGGACCCATCTTGTTCCCTGGACTGTGGTGGAGGGCCACAGCTATGGCTTATGCTACAGGCAAAGCATAGGAGAACTCTTGAGGTCGCATTCCATTTAGTTGACTCAGATGCTAAAGAAAATATCCCACCTTTGTTTGAGTGTGGGCTTTAGTTATTTATTTTTTCTAAGCAGGCGTGGCTGTTAAATGAAGAGGAAGTATTGTGTAAAATGCTACAAAGGAGGCGGAGAGAGAACCCTTTGTTCCTTCAATACGAAATACCGTTTCTCATGACCAGTTGTTCTCAAAGTGTGATATCGGGACTGTAGCATCAGCGTCACGTACTGGAAATGAAAATTGTAGGGCCTCACTCCAGACCCGTTGAATCTAAAATTCTAGGGGTGGGATCCGTGTTTTAACAAGCCTTCCAGGTGATTCTGATCCACGCTCAAGTTTCAGAACTACTGTGCTAAACTCATTCCAAGAGAGTAGCTGGAAGTCCTCTGTAGGCTTAGAGGGGGTACGTCCTGGGTAGCTGTGGGCAGTAGGGATACCGTTGAGGCAGCGCCCTGTCCACCTTTTCTCCTCGCCCCTCCCAGCACCTGCCACTCCTTTTCCACCCTCCGCTGAACCCGAGCTCACGGCCTCGAGTTGGGAGCGGCAGCCAAAACCCGGCAAGTGGAGACGAGAGTTTTTTGGCCCGGGTGCCGGCCGGGCATGCGCAGTGGCGCGAGCGCAGGAGCTAGGCGGGCGCAGCGAGGTAGCCGCAGAGCCGAGTTGCAGGTGCCTGGATCCCAAGCGGGAGCTGCGGGGCTCGACGGCGGGACTGACGGGGCAGGTATGGGTCGCGGCGGCGGGGGCGAAAGAAAGGCTAAACAGAAAGAAAACTTCTGGGCAGTCTGTCCGAGTTTCCTGCGCGCGCGGCGTCTCCAGGTTCCCGGCCGTGCAGTGCTGCGCCGCCGACCTCCGAGCGCGCTTGTGACGGGTCGGGGAGGCATGGCGTGCAGGCGGGTGATAAAGCCTATATTTATACCGTTTATTGAACTGTCAGCCCGAGGACTGCATTACGATACTCTGCATGAAGTTATGCATCCTGTTTTCTGTTTTCTTTCCTTTCTTGTAAACTTTGGGTGGATGCTGGTGAGGCTTTCTGATCCAGAAGATGGATCAGAAAGTTTATTTGCCTTTGGCCTTTTGGTGCATATGATCAATAGGGGTGGAGTGAAAGCGTATCCGTGGTTTCTGGTCTTGGTGCCTTTGCTGGAACAGGCGGCCTCTGGATGCGGCAAAAAAAAAAAAAAAAAAAAAGTCAACTTCCAGCGAATTTCATTGCCAAGGGAGCTATCCATGTTTCAACTGCATTTTCAAGTAGACATCTAAAATTTCAGATTTTTCCCACTACCTTTCTGCATTAGTGTTGTTTCAGGCTACGCTTGATGCTATTAAAAGGAAGCACCTTTTAGATGAGTAACAGGTCTCCAGTTTTTCCCCTTTATTTGCCTTGTGAAATTTTATGGTTTACATATGAAGTATTTTACCCTGAGGGATACACTTGTATGAGGCTAAGGCAGCTCTGCACACATTTCTTTGACGACCTGTGAGCCATAAACAAAATTTCAGGCCAGGGGGCACACACTGAATATTATTAGGTGCCACAAAGGTAAAACGAGTGGCTTTTGCCCACACCCCCTTGGCAATCAGCTCCCCTTCTTTTAAATTGAATTTCATCGTGGAATTCTGTAGTAATATGTTAAATTTGTGATGTGGGAGGCATACACAGCTATAGAAATAGTAAGGTTCTTCTCTTTCTCATCTCATAGAAATAGTAAGGTTAGAGAAAGGAAATTTTAAGTTCAGGAGGAGAAACCTATATGGAAAGCGAATACAGATACCTCCTCATCCTGCCTCCTCCTTCAGTGATGAATGTTTTAATGGCAGAAATAATATACAGTTGGTCTAGTTTTGGACCGTAGGGACCTTCGAGGTCAACCAGTTCAGCAGCTTCAGTTTACAAATGAGAAAACCGAGACCAACGAGGTTAAATGACTTGCCAGTTGCTGCCTGAGCCCTTTGGTGGCAAAGCTGAGCCTTGGATCCAGGTTTTCTGATTTTCAGGGCTCTTTTTACTACCCTCTGCAGACACTGTCCTCATGGTTGGTTAGATTATTAAACTTTTTTTCTTGGCTACCTCCTTAAAAAACAAAACAAAAAACAAACATTCCCGTTGAGTTGATTCCAACTTATAGCGACCCGGTAGGACAGAGGAAAGCTGCTCCATAGGGTTTCCAAGGAGCAGCTGTTGTATTCAAACTGCCAGCCTTTTGGTTAGCAGCCAAGCTCTCAACCACTGTGCCACCACTGCTCCTTACATTCTTTGTATAGTCTGGCCTAAGAAAATTAGTTGTTCCTACTGACAAGCTTAACAGTACCTTGTAAATGCTTTTCAAACAGTGACCTCTCACTCAAACCCTGCCTCACAATTTGCTGGTCTTGAAATTGCTTTCTTCCTTGCCTCAGTCCTGATAGGTCCTTGGCCCACAGTGCCCTTCTGCCATCCTTGCTCCTTCACCATTGAAGTCTTACTCGTCCTGCCAGGTGGAGCTCAGGTGTGAGCGATCAAGCCTTCCTTGATTGCTACGCCTGATCCCTATAACATTTATTACTGTTGCCTGTGCTGCTAGTATCCACCTTGTGTATAGTATTCCAGATTGTACTTTAGCACATGTAGAACTTTCTGACCAGGGTGTAAGCTCTTGGAGATTACAGTCCATGACTTAGACATCCTACCCAACTCTAAGCACAAAGTGTTTCCTCTGCCACCATTTGCAGAAGTGAACCACGGATAGTTTTGGGAAGGGATTTGACATCGATGTTCTGTGATATGGGGGAGGCCACATTAGAGCTACAGCCAGGACAGTGGCCAAGTCAAGCTAGCCAGACAGGGTGACTGTCTGATACTCGTATTTTGAAGATCAATCACAGACTGTCTAGGGGAGTACCAGACTCAGGGATAAAGTCATAATGGGGGAGAATTGCCAGGGCCCAGATTAAGCATGCGGCTCTAGGTGTGGAGTAGAGAGCAGAGCTTAAGGAATGGCGTAAAGGAAAAAGCAATCGGTGAAAGAAACAGAGAAAGAAAGACATGTTGAAAATAGTTTCAGGCTTGAGTGTTAATGAAGAGCTTATAATGTTTGCTCTATCTTATGAGTACCTACAGTTGTGGCATTTATCTCTTTCTGTCTTACAGTTACTGATGTGATTGACTTGTTTCCCATTCGGGGTGGTAAGTTTTTTGGAGGATGGTCTTTAATCCCTCACAATGCCTAGCAGGTTGCTTTACAGTATTAGACACTCAGTAGTTATTGCATGAATGAATGAATAAACAAACGACTAGCACTGCTTATTTTGGCATGGAGAGGGTGGGCATTTAGGATTTTAGAGCAGTAAGGTAGCATACTATCCAAACCATCCTCTGGTTGTATAGAGGAAAGACTGAGATGTGCTTAATTAAGCTAGGTAGTGGCCAGAAGCTCTGCTCAGGTTACCTCACTTGTAGCCCAAAGCTCTTTTCATTAACCCTTCCTTCTCAGGGTTGTTGGCCCCAAGATTACAGTAATTTGAGTTGGCAGCAGGGCACTCCAGTTTGAGATGTTCTATGGATAAAAAGCCCTAGAGACCAATCTAAAGGGAAAAACTTGGTGGCTGATGGGAAGATGCTGTGTCATGGGAAAAGATGGGACACAAGGGATGACTGGCTAATTCAGGTTTGGGTACATGGAGTGAGGAAGGGTGAGGCAGAGGGCCTGGGAGTCTACATGTGGGGATTTTGAATGGATAATAGGAAGTCCATGGTAGCTGGTTAGGGACAGAAGACAGACACAGATGGGGCCCAAAGCCCTTGGACTGAGGGTGTATTCTATATGGGAGAAGGTGAACGTCAGCTTTAAAGAGGGTAGTGCCTAAGGGTAGTGTTTATGACTCAGGAACATGGTGGTAAGGTTGAGAGAGAGAGTTGTGATCAGAACCTGCACCTGGAAAAACAAGACTTTCAAAAGGCAGTGCCTTTTGAAACCCAAAATCCCAGTTCTAGGAGGTGGTTTGAAATATTTGTTTACTTGGAACAGATATTGCAAATAGCCATTTTGCAAATCAAAACAGCACCTTTCCGCTGAGCTGTATATAGCATTGAGGGAGCTGTGAACGACACATCCTTCCCAGTGACATATACCACACACTCTGGTTGATGACCATCTTCAAGTAGTGATGCCTGCTCTTACGCAAATATCAGGAAGAGGACATTGGGCAGTGAGCAGTCGAGGGGAGAAGCAGAGAGCTTGAGAGATGTTTGACAAGCCAGGAAGGGAAGGGTTGGCCTAATATAAAGGGATTACTTTTTTTTTAAACAATGATATTAGTCAAAATTGATTGGATATCCAAATGCAGAATCAGCAGCACATTGATGGTAATGCCTCATACACTTAAAAAATGCCCAAATATTAAATACCCAGAGTTATGTACAATGGCCCTATATAAAATAACTACATATGTAGCTATCTCAAAATAATAATAGTAATAGCAGTGACTGGTTTTATAGAATGTTTTCCATGGGCCAGACACTATGCTAACCACTTTACAAACACTGTCATTTATTCTTTACAACAATCCTGTGAGGTAGGTACAAGTATTCTCATTTTACAAATGAGAAAACTGAGGCTCATGGTGATAAAACTCACTTTTCTGAAATCCCACAGTTAATAAGTGGATGAGCTGAGATTTGATCCCAGGTCTTCCTGGCCTCTGGGCACTGACAGCTCAAATAGGTTAACCAAATATCTTAACGAAAGGGAAAGCTCTATCTCTGGTAGCACAGATGCTTAGAATGGCCACAGGTTTTAGCTGGTGGAGCTCCCAACATTCTATGAGCCAGACTTCAATCTGAGAAACAAAACAAAATAGGAGTGATGAATCTTTCTGGTTTTTGTTTTTAATTTCAGTTAGTCTTTATCTCCTTTACCCTTAAAGCATTCCTGGTGACCGAGATAACACGGTTTCTCTGGATGCATCTTTATTAATGGCGTTTCTGCTGCACCCTCACTCTCTCTTGGGGATGGGCAGAAAAGAGAGGTAGGGTGGGAAGGTTGGGGAGGTGGGTTAGTTGTACTACAGAGCCACTGTGGGGGGGAGGTGTCTGCAGTTGGGGGTGGGAAACTCACCTGGCGATGAACCTAAGGACTCCGGGGTGGCGAGGCCTGTAAGACTTCCTTCTCTGGGACCGTATCTAGATCCCAAGCCTATGAACTATGGCCAAAACCCCCAGGGAGAATCTAGATCTGAGCACATTCTTCCCGAATCCTCAAGATAGGGAGTTTTGATGTCAGTTTGGACTAGTGGGAGATGGGTGTAGATACCTCAGGGAAGGCCTGGGTTACACACAGTAAGCTAGAGGGAGGTAGGCCTGGCTGCCCCAGGTGTGACCAGCTGCCTGACCTGGCACATTCACTGTGAGAATATCTGTCCCCTCCCCCATGGAATTATTATACAGGGAGCTGGCCCTCTCCAGGGAGCCTTCCCCTCCCTGTACTTCCCCCGGGCCCTCCTTCCTTATCCTGGTTCTGCTTCACCGGCCCCTGAGCTGGTTCTGTGCTTTCCCAGGGTCTGTGTTCTGGATATGAAAGAAGGGCCACCTGCTTCTGGCCTCCACCCATTATTGTCTCAAACATCCAAGAACTCCTCCCATGGCCCAGCTCTTTCCCTGAACAAAGGTCTCAATCAACGTTTTACTCTTGACAAAGATGCGAATCAGGGAGAAGAAGAAAGAGCCTTTGTGCTGCGTAGGGGTTTATTCATTCGTTATACAGTGGTTAACCCTTTTGATTGCTGCCATATAAGATCACGTGACATGTGAGACTGTGTGAGCTTTGATCATCCTGTTTCTTTTTCCTACTACTGTGTCTGAAAGTGCCTGTTTGCCATTGTTGGTGAGAACCCTGTAGCATGGCTTCTGTGAATGCAAACTGCTCTTTAGTAATGCTGTGGATACAGAAAGGGCAAGAGTCTGCGTGTGAGTAGAGTTTTTCTTTTACGTCAAAGACTTGTTTCATCAGAAAATGTTTTATTTTCTAGAAGAGTTCTAGATAGCTTTGTTCATAAAGTCCAACTGTGAAGGGATCTTTAAACCAATAAACCAAACCCATTGCCATCGAGTCGATTCCGACTCATAGCAACCCCATGTGACAGAGTAGAACTGCCCCGTAGGATTTTCTTTGTAGGCTGTAATTTTTACGGAAAGGACCCTTGGTGGTACAGTGGTTAAGCCCTCTGCTGCTAACTGAAAAGTCGGCAGTTCGAACCCACCAGCAGCTGCACGGAAAAAGGATGTGTCAGTCTGCTTCCATAAAGATTTACAACCTTGGAAACCCGATGGAGCAGCTCTTCCTGTCCAGTGGGGTCACTATGAGTTGGAATTGACTCAACAGCAATGGGTTTGGTTTTATGGGAGTCTTTATGAAGCAGACTGCCACATCATTCTCCTGCAGAGTGGCGGGTGGGTTTGAACCCCTGCTGTGCTGGGAAAGATGTGACAGTCTGCTTCCATAAAGATCCCCATAAAACCAAACCCATTGCCATGGAGTCAATTCTGACTCATAGTGACCCCATAGAACAGAGTAGAACTACTCCATGGGGTTTCCAGTCAGCAGCCAAACTTTTTGGTTAGCAGCCAATAGCTTAACCACTGCGTCACTAGGGCTCATCGAAGGGGACTTTAGACCTTATAATAAACTAGATTTTTATGATTTATTTCTTTGAGCAATTCACAGCTATAAAACTGCAAAGATATTTGGATCACTTGCTGCACAGATGTGCCTCCTCCCAAAGGTCCAAGCTGACCACAAAGAAAATGAGAGAAACTGTCTTATCTGATGGTAAGATGAATGGACACATTAGCAAGGGGGAAAGATGCTGGAGGGTTTCTTCGTGGTAAAAAGCAAAAGGTTCTGAGGTGTGGTTGACAGAGGAAACTCGAAATATTAGAGGGAACCAGACTTACATACTCTGTTATTGAGTAGGAAACCCTGTTGGCATAGTGGTTAAAAGCTGCAGCTGCTAACCAAAAGGTCGGCAGTTCAAATCCACCAGGCACTCCTTGGAAACCCTATGGGGCAGTTCTAATCCATCCTGTAGAGTTGCTGTGAGTCGGAATCAACTCAATAGCAATGGGTTTGTTTTTTCGGTTTTATCATTGAGTAGAGGGTCAGTGAAAAAGAGAAAGACCCTCAATGAAATGGATTGACACAGTAGCTGCAACAATGGGCTCGAACATAGTAACAATTGTGAGTATGGCGCTGGACCAGGCAGTGTTTCGTTCCATTTTATGTAGTGTAGCTATGAATCAGAACTGTCGATGCACCTAACAACAACAACATTATTGAGAAACACAAGTTAAATTACTGGAAGATCCAGTTCAAGGAAATAACATGCTTTTTTATAAAAAATGACAAAAGCCCCTTCAGTTTGGTGGAGAACCAAGAAATGTGAGATTTTAGCAGTGCTGCCAAAATAGAATTTGGATTGAGTTTGAACTTAAAACATTGGTAAATGCGTAGAAGGATTGGTCATGTTAATTACGCTTTGGACCAAGATCTCCTTGTGTAAACCTCTCCCCCTATGATGAATGTCCATACCCATGGGGCCTTCTGAACTCCATCAATAAAAAGAATAAAGCTATCCCCGTAGATCACAGTGGTAAAATCCAAAGTGGACATGTGACAGTATGGCCTAAAACTTAGAACGTTTATCGAGTAATTTGAATGCCTTAGAGGAAAAGTGCCTCCTGCATTCACATGTTGTCCCCATATCTGGTTCTCAGAATCTAGATTAAATTGTTGAAGTAAAAAAGAGCAGGTTCAACACTGACTCTTCTACGGTGAATGATCAATGGCGTGAGTGGACTTTTTGTCTCATTTCACGTCATCTTTTATGGCTTTACTGACTTCTTTTTTCTTCTGTCCTTGATAGATATGTACTTTATATGTACTGTTTATAGATAAAAATCCATGAAAAGTAGAATTCTGAGGTTTGGTAAATGAGTCTTTGCTTAGGGTTTTAATGCTAAAAACTACTAAAAAACTCAGTGCCGTCAAGTCGATTACGACTCATAGCAACCCTATAGGACAGAGTAGAACTGCTCCATAGAGTTTCCAAGGAGCGCCTGGCGGATTCAAACTGCTGACCCTTTGGTTAGCAGCCATAGCACTTAACCACTATGCCACCAGGGTTTCTGGCTTTAATGCTACTCTTCAGTAATTTGGTGGGAAAACAATATCAAGTTAGTACATAATCGAACCTTTAGTTTGATATTAACTTAGTATTTGTAACCTTTGGAAACCCCAAATTCTCAAAGATTCCTGCATTCTTTCACCTGAGGGCTCTGTCAGAATTCCGTCCTGGGGAAGTTTTCCTTTACCTTCCTCTCTCCTTAGGTTTAGGTTCATGGGGACATCTGTCTGGTCCAGGGGGTATTTCCAAGGTGGCCCAGTTTTGCAGCATTTAAGTGTTATCAGGTCGTTGAGGTGCTAGCCATGAAGCACAGCTAGCAAAAACTCAGTGAATTTTTTAGAAAAAGTTGTCATGTGAGTGAATTAATTTTGGAAAAACCAGCACTAATTGCAATTCGCTCGATCCATTTTCTTATCCTCAGGATTACCCAAGGTAAGCCCAAGATCACCATCACTGCAAAAAGATAATCTGAGAATCTCTTACCGTTTTATTGGTCAATCGAAATGAGCTCTTTAGGGCAATTAACATTTGGGTATCAGACATCAGCTGACCTATGATCAGGACCGTGGATGGAGAGTCAAAGTCTGATTCTGTTTCTGACCCCATGAAAAGGGAGGCCTTCTCTCAACTTCAGGTTTGTTGATTAAACAAGACAGTAAATGTGAAAGCAATTAGTAAACTATAAGGTAAGGAGGTAAGGTATTTATTGATAATTATAACGATTTTTTTACTTGGCTTCTTTTCATGAGAGAATTACTTGCCTGCCAAGGTTACCTGGCTTGTAAGTGTGGCAGAGATGACCTTCACATCTGTGTGTCTTTAATTTCAACATCTGACAAAAAGTCAGGGCTTAGCATTGGGATCCCAGTGACGGACAAGACAGATCTAGGGTCCCTGCCCTCATGGAACTTTAATCTAGCCCCAAATCTAGTGCGCTTCTAATTAATTCATATTTCCTCTTTTACCAACCAGAGGAAATAATTTCTTTATGAAACTTAGGTTTGGTTTTTATAAAATATTAGGAATACTCTTTACTATGAAGCTCTTTAAGTAATTTCTTTGCTCCTAGGGATGTGTTCAACCACTGCCTCCTAAATTCAGGTCTCACTTGTCAGTGACACTGTCTCCGCAGTAGAGGGCCTGGTTGCTTGGTCTCTCAGCATCCAGTTGGAGAAGAATGGTAAATGCTTCTCCACCTCAAAGGGATGTGATTGACTAAAGGGAGCTTTGCTCGGGGGTAGGGATATGAGTGAGACATGGTCCTTGTACTCAAGGGTTCTCAGACGCAGGGACAGCAGCCTGTGACACTGTATGAGTGAGTGCCAGGAGAAAGGGCTGAATGAAGCTTTGTTGTTGTCATTGAGTTGATTCCAACTCATGGCAACCCCAACTATGCAGAATAGAACTGCGTTCCGTAGGGTTTCCAAGGCTGTGACCTTTCAGAAGCTCATCACCAGGCCTTAGTTCTGAGGCGCCTCTGGGCAGGTGTGAACTGCCAACCTTGCAGTTAGTAGTCAAGCATATTCCCCTTTGTGCCACCCAGGGACTCCCGAATGAAGCTTTGGGGAAGCCCAAATGGACACGAGTTCATTCCATTCAGCGGGTTGAGGGAGGCTTCACGTTGAAGGTGACTCTTGAGCTGTGCCTTGGAAAGACAGCAGGAGTTCAATCTACAGAGAATAGAAAAAGCTTTCCAGGGAAGGACAGCACGAGTAAAGGCAGAGACAGGAAAAAGCTGGCCTGTCCAGGAAACTGTGTTCTAAAACCTGAGCATCGATAAGAACCACCTGGAGGGCTTGTTAGGAACTCCGATGGCACAGTGGTTAAGTGCTCGGCTGCTAACCCAAAGGTCGGTGGTTGGAACCCACCAGCTGTCCTCGCGGGAAAGATGTGGCAGTCAGCTTCTGTAAAGATTACAAACCTAGAAACCCTGTAGGACACTTCTGTTCTGTCCCGTAGGGTCACTGTGAGTCAGAATCAACTCCAGGTTTGGTTTGGTTTGGTTTGTCTGTCTGTTTTTGGAGGACTTGTTAACAAACAGGAGTCCTGCTGGCACAGTGGTTAAGCGTTCAGCTGCTAACCAAAGGGTCTACAGTTCAAATACACCAGCTGCTCCTCGGAAACCCTTTGGGGGCAGTTCTACTCTGTCTCGTAGGGTTACTATGAGTCGAAATCGACTTGACAGCAACAGGTATGAGTTAATAAATAGATCTCGAGGCCCTAATTCCAGAGTTTCTAATTCAGTAGGTCTGGGGTGAGGCCAGAGAATTTTCATTTTCACAGGTTTCCAGGTGATACTGAGACGATGGCCAGGGAACCACACTTTGAGAATCGCGGAGCTAAAAAAGCATAGTGTACGTGAGATAGATGAGCTAAGAAAAGAAAATTTTTTTCGTTTGGAACTTTACTGCCTTCGCAGAACTGACATCTCAGGGGTTTTGTTTTCTTCTAAATCTTCCCTCTGAAAAATTTACCCCACCCCGCAAATATCCTCTAGCAAACCATCCCTTTTCATGTGTTCCATGTTTCAAAATAACTGCTGTTTAGCAAAGATGGCCATTCCACCCGTGGAAAGCTCAACAGCAAACATCAATCAGATGTTAGGAGTTGACCCAAACCCAGTGTGAATGACTAGTAACGTATTTGGATTTTATTTTGTTAATCTGGATAGAGCATTACATTTTTATTCAGTTGGTATTTTTGGAACAGCCAGTAAACTCTGAGGAGGTAGGACTTAGCACAGCTGCAGAACTTTCCCTCCCTGCCCTCAGACACTTACAATCCTGTAGAAGGGTTGAGGTGGAACACATTTATGGCTACAATACAGGGCAACTGTTGCTAAGGGCTCTTAGAATGATACAAACCGAATGTGATAAGAGTGAGGAGGAAGGTTCCCTGTCCTCTGTAACAATTAGGGCAGGCAGGGCAGAGCAGAGGGGATGCTGATTTATGCTCTCTTCAGGTGTTTTATGTGTCTTTGGAAGCCATCTGAAACGAGGGATGTGTACATAAATGTTTCGGATGTCTACAGAAGGAAACTACTGGAAGGGGACATTTGAATTAGGCATGGAAAGATGGGCAGATGCTCACCGGGCAGAGATTGGTGAATATTCCAGTTCATGTTGGGAAGCACAGAGAGATAAGACTGGAAAGGTTTGTTGAGGCCAGATTGTGGAACGTCTTGAGTATGAGGTTGCAGGATTTAAACATCATTCTGTAGGCAGTGCTGAGTGATGCTCTGGCTTACCCTGGCTGATGGTTCCTTCTAACCACTAACCACACCAGAAGAAGAGGAACCCCGTTTCTTACAGTACATTGATATGTGATTCATACTTTCTTCTGCCTCTGATTTTAATGTGATATCAAGCATCTTACAGACTTGCAAAAATCCACCCATCAAAGGCTTTTAAGTCATTCTAAATTATATAAAATTAAAAAGATAGCCAATTTCAATTTTGAGAGACAAATTATAGACTTATCTGGCACCGTGAGTTTAGTGAGTGTAGTGCTTGTAGTACTAGTGATTATAGCTTGTTCTGGGAAGGTGGGGCATTGTAAAGTTAAGGCTTGTTGTTAGGTGCTATTGAGCCGGTTCCCACTCCTAGCGGCCCTGTGTACAACAGAATGAAATAACTGCCCAGTCCTGTGCCATCCTTACAATCATTGCTATGTTTGAGCCCATTGTTGCAGCCACTGTATCAGTCCATTTCATTAAGGGTCTTCCACCTTCTCACTGACCATCTACTTTACCAAGCATGATGTCCTCGAGGCACTGGTCCCTCCTGATAATATGTCCAAAGTACCTGAGACGAAGTCTTGCCGTCCTTTCTTCTTGGGAGCATTCTGGCTGCACTTTTTCCAAGATAGATTTGTTTGTTCTTCTGGCAGTCCATGAAATATTCAGTATCCTTTGCCAAAACCATAATCTAAATGCATCAATTCGTCTTTGGTCTTCCTTATTCATTGTCCAGCTTTTGCATTCATTTGAGGCGATTGAAAATACCATCGCTTGGGTCAGGCACACCTTAGTCCTCAAAGTGACACTTGCTTTTTAACACTTTGAAGAGCTCTTTTGCAGGAGATTTGCCCAGTGCAGTATGTTGATTTCTTGACAGCTGCTTCCATGGGCATTGATTGTGGTTCCAAGTGAAATGAAATCCTTGACAACTTCAACATTTTCTCCATTTATCATGTTGTTGAAGTTGTGAGGATTTTTGTTTTCTTTATGTTGAGGCGTAATCCATACTGAAAGCTGTAGGATTTGATCTTCATCAGTAAGTGCTTCAAGTCTTCTTCATTTTCAGCAGGCAAGGTTGTGTCATCTGCATATCGCAGGTTGTTGATGAGTCTTCCCACAATCCTGATGCCCCATTCGTCTTCACATAGTCCAGCTTCTCAGATTATTTGCTCAGCATACAGATTGAATACATATGGTGACAGGATACACCCATGATGCACACCTTACCTGATTTTAAAGCACACTAAATCTAAGAGTATAAACATGGTATCCTAAGTAGTTGCTCTCAAACTGACTTCAAGTGCTGTAAGAGCCTCCGGTGAAAGGTGAGGGTGAATAGCCATATGGCGTCTCTTGAGAATTGCTTTAGCTGTAAACTGGGAGACGTTTACTGGTTTAGTACTAGAAGAACTCATCTCTGGAGGTTAGAGGATTCTAAGGCTAGTGACACAACGGTTAAGTGCTGGGCTGCTAACTCAAAGGTTGGCAGTTCGAACTCACCCAGTG
The DNA here is from genome assembly GCF_024166365.1 of Elephas maximus indicus. NCBI lineage: Eukaryota > Metazoa > Chordata > Mammalia > Proboscidea > Elephantidae > Elephas > Elephas maximus. Next base: position 17,203,116 of record NC_064841.1, on the reverse strand, counting down.
GCTTGTCAGGAGAAAGACCTGGTGATCAGCTGTCATAAAGATGACGGCCTACGAAACCCTTTGGGGCAGTTTTGCTCTGTCACGTGGCAGAGGCGGGGGAGAGGGGGTTCCTGTGAGTTAAAATCAACTCGGCGGCATCCAACAACAACAAGACAAGGGTGCTCCGTTCCATTCATCTTTTTGAGGGATGTCCATAGATGGGACAGACATTTGTGTCTCATTGGAGGTTTGGGGAATCATCCATGTGCATCCCCTAAAACTCTATTGTTCTGAGAACCACTGTATGGTGGGAAAAGCAAAAAAGGTGGGTTCGTAAGTTCAAAAGCTATCACCCTGGTGCTGCGACTGGCTAGCTGATGGTAGAAGAGGCAACTTGTTGAGTAACTTGGACAGAGCTGATTGACACGTTCCCACTGTCCAAGATCAACAGCTTAGAGGTTCAGTGGGTGAGAATGTCCCAAGTCACTCAGCCTGTCTGAACCTTGGGTTTTATTTGCTTTTTTTCCTATTTTGTTGTGGGTTAAATACGGTAAAATATGTAAACCGAGAGATATCATCATGCACATTTTAGGTCGCAGTCTTCTAATGCTAAGGTTTATTCTAGTAACGGTTCCTGTGTCCACGTCTGAGGCCACATAGTGTATAAGCTTCCTGAGAGCAGGGCCAGTAGATTTTCCATTGTCTGATTTCTAATAGGCACTTGATAAACAGTTGTTGAATGAATAGAGGAAAAAGGGAGTGGATGAGTCTATACTCCACCCCACTCCCACCCACATACCTAATACTTTCTAGCTTCTACTTGCTTAGAGAGACTTAAGATCCTTGGTGCCTTGTTTTTAGACTATTACCCTCAGGTCTGTATTTTACTGACAGTAAATCTTGAGAGATACTTTAGACTTATCCAAAGAGAACTTGAATTCAAAGTATAAGGATCCCTGCAGATTCATGTGCATTCTAAACTAATTCCAGAAATGAATAAAATAGTAATGTGTAATAATAATGCCTTACGTGTAGATAATGCTTGTATGTCAAACTGATTTTACCTCTATAATAAACTGACACATATAAACTGACATCACGTTGTTCTTGAAGCTTTTATTCTTTTAAGAGAGATTAGAAGTGAGTAGGAGAGGAGCTTATAGAAATTTCCAAAGAAATGTATGTGAATACACAACTCTGCTACAAGTTTGGATACCTGCGGTGGTGCGATGGATAGCTTTTATATGGATTTCTCACCATGGTCTTATAACTCCCACCAAAAGACTGGGTTGTTGTTGTTAGGTGCCATCAAGTCGGTTCCGACTCAGAACGACCCTGTATACCACAGAACGAAACATTGCCCGGTCCCGCACCGTGCCTACAGCCGGTGTTATTTACGTGGAGGTGTAATCTGTACTGCAGGCTGTAGTCTGATCAGAGCAACACCCAAGCCACCACAGTACGACAGACTGACAGGTGCATGGGGTGGTGTTGGAGACTACACCTTAATTACAGCATTTCTGCAAGTTTAATATTACATTTCTCATAGGACTGGGGGAGAGCTATAAACATTGTAATTTTCTGGCAATTCAGAGGAAAGGAAATGACTGCATTCTAACAAAGTATACCAAAAGGGTATACAACGGTACTTTTTTTTGGCAAGTTAATTTATTATTAAATGTCAGTGGAAATATTTCTTCAACATCCTGTTCCACATCTCAGGCACGCTCCAGGGAGGCCTTATACTATACGCGTTGCTCCCCGGGTTGCTTTTCATAGTGTTATGCCCTTAGGCACTATACTAAAAGTATTAAAAAATCAAGCAGCAAAACTTCTCGGAGAAGTTAAAGGTTTCATATCAACCACATAGTCTCAAATTCTTGGCCTTGAATGGGATGAAACGGTGTTTCATCAGTGTTCTTGGTGTAGCATAGTTGCAAATGACATTGATTTAACATTGCTTTTTTAAAAACAATAGCTTTCTTGAGCTATAACTCATATGTTGTACAATTCATCCCTTATACCCATTAGCAGTCAGTCCCTGTTTCTTTTCAGTCCCCCCAGCCCTGAGGCAACCACTAACCTACTTTCTCGGGTCCCTGGTGGTGCTCAGCTGCTAACGGAGAGGCTGGAGGTTCCAGTCTACCCAGAGGTGCTTCGGAAGAAAGGCCTGGCTGTCAGCTTCTGAAAAATCAGTCATTGAAAACCCTGTGGCGCACATTTCTACTCTGACACACATGTGGATGCCGTGAGTCACAATTGATTCACGGTCTGGTTTTTAATCTACTTTCTTTTTTTTTTTTCTGGGTATACCAAAAAACCAAACCAAACCCAGTGCCGTCGAGTTGATTCCGACTCCCAGCGACCCTATAGGACAGAGTAGAACTGCCCCATAGAGTTTCCAAGGAGCGCCTGGAAGATTTGAACTGCCGACCCTTTGGTTAGCAGCCGCAGCACTAAACCACTACACCACCAGGGTTGCTTATTCTGGAAATTTCACATAAATGGACTCCTATAGTATGTGGCTTTTGGTGTCTTCTTTCCCTTGGCATAATGTTTTCAAGGTTTATCCAGGTTGTAGCACATATCAGTACTTTATTCCTTTTTATGGCTGAATAATATTCCATTGTATGGACATACTACATTTTATTTATCAGTTGATGGATGTTTGGGTTGTTTCCACTTCTTGGTTATTATCAACAATGCTGCTATGAACATTCATGAATTAGGTTTTCATGGACATATGTTTAATTTCTTTTGGGTATATACCTAGGAGTGGAATTGCTGGGTCCAGTGGTAACTCTTTAACTTTTTGAGAAACTGCTGAACTGTTTTCCAAAGTGATTGCACCATTTTATATTCCCACCAGCGATGTGTAAAGGTTCCAATTTGTTCACATCCTCACCAACACCTGTTGCTATCTTTTTGATTATGGCTGTCCTGGTGGGTCTGAAGTGGTGTTTCATTGTATTGGTGACTTTATTTTTTATAACAGTTTTAGAGTTATGGAGACTTGATCAGATAATACAGTTTCCTGTATTACTAACATCTCACATTAGTATGGAGTCCCTTGTGGTACCAATGGTTAACACTCTCAGCTGCTAACTTACCTGAAAGACTGGAGGTTTGAGTTCACCCAGAGATGCCTTGGAAGAAAGACTTGGTGATCTCCTTACCAAAAAACCAGCCATTGAAAACCTTATTGAGCGCAGTTCTACCCTGACAGGTGGAGTGGCCAGGAGTCAGAGTTTACTCTAAGGCAACTGTTTTTGTTTTACATTCCAATGGTACATTTGTTACATTTAATAAACCCATGTTGATACATTATTATTAACTAACGTGCATAGTTTATTCAGATTTCTTTAGTTTTTAACCTAATGTCTTTTTTTCCGTTCTGAGATCCTATTCAGGACACATTACATTTAGTTGTGATGTCTCCTTAGACTCCTCTTGGCTGTGTACTTTCTCAGACTTTCCTTGTTTTTGATGGTCTTCAGAGTTTTGAGGAGTACTGGTCAGATACCTTGTAGGATTCCCCTGTATCGGAATTTGTCTGATGTTTTAGTTTTCCTGATTAGACTGGGGCAAAGTTGGTTTTTAACGTGAAAAAAACTAAACCAGAGCAACATACTTGAAGTATATACACATACACATAATCGAAGTTGGAAATCAGAAGTATGATTGGTTGAAAATCCTTAGAAATTTAAAAAAATTCAGTTGCCTCTGATAGATGAGCATAAATTTAATTCTTAAGATACCTCTTCCTAGTAGGGACTTGATCAGGTTGGAAGATGATCAAATTAGATAGTAGAATTTATTTTTGTGACTGTCATTAGAAAGCATCCAATCTAACGATAAAGCCAAAGATACATTATTCACTGTTTTAAATGTAACAGTAATAAAACAATAAAGTTGATGGAAATTCAGATTAACTTTAGGAATTCCACAGCACTGAGGCAGCAAGGGTCCACTGGATATTGAGTACTTGGACACCGACATCAATTCCAGATACCCTCACAAACATCTTGTGAAGGGAGGAGGGAACTAAGCCTTGGAGAAGCTCTATCCTTTGGCCTGAGGCACCTTGCTTTGAACCCAGAGCTGTGGAAGTTTACACCCTGCTGCTCACCAGGCTTCACAGTTTCCAGTTGTTTTAAATTGGGAATGTATCGAAGGACAAGGGCTTGAGTTCTTATCTTGGTGGATATTTTTACTGCCAATCAAAGGAGATAGCATCTCTTTGTGTTCTAGGCCCCACCAAAATCAGTCAGTCCAATTAACAGCATACTTATTGATTGCTAACAAAGGAGAACTGAGCCCGCTCTGCGCGGAGCACTACAGGCCATTCTCTGTCAGTGGAGTAGTAACTGTGCTGACATGTGTATCCTGAGAGCGAAGCATGAAGGTCGTAAAGCAAGAAAGGAACTCTGTGGGAGAACAACATCCAGCTAAGCCACCTGTGTTTGTCAGCAGTTGCATTGCTCAATATACCTTGCTCAATGTAAGACTCAGCTCTTAATTTTTCCAGTAAGTGAGTGGCATGGAGGATTTGGTTTTAAGCACTTTGAATAGGTATTGGTGTGGTGATAATCTGTGAATGCACTTGAGATGCAATTGAAACTTAGCAAACTTTCTGTGGGCCTTACTTAGTAAACTTAGTCAGGTTGCGGAGATACCTGCCTGAGGAAGGTTTGGAAAATGTCCCTGCTTACTTAGCTAATCCTTGTGAATTGCCCCAGTAGGTTGACCACAGACTGACGCCAGGTTTGGCTCTGCTCAGACTTTCTATGTTGGTCAGGATAGTGTAGGCTCTGCTGCAGCAACAAATTAACCCTGAAATCACAGTTGATTTCTCTCCCTCACATGATGTCAGTGTGTGTTGGCTGTTTTCCAGGGCAGTTGTTTTATACACAATGCCACTGTGATTTTTGTGATTTTCCTGTCTTAACAGGGGGCCTTCAGGTTGCCCCAACAGACTAAGGAGAGTTGGAGGGTCACATTTTGGCTCTTAAATGCCTTGACCTAGACGTGACACAAGGAGCCCTGGTGGTGCAGAGGTTAAGTACTCGGCTGCTAACCAAAAGGTCAGCGGTTTGAACGCACCAGCGGATGTGGCAGTCTGCTTCCATGAAGATTACAGCCTTGGAAACACTATGGGGCAGCTCTACTCTTTTCTGTAGATTCACCATGAGTTGGAATCCACTTGACGGCAATGGGTTAGACATGACACAAATTACAAGTCACATGGCCTTGCATGATGCCAAAGGGCTGGAAATGAGATGTAACACATGAACAGTAAATGTCTTTGTTCTTCCTTCTTGAGAGCAAGAGAACGGGTTAAGTGGTTTTCAGAAAATTATCTCTGCAATATCATGACTAGCTGGTGCCTGGCTACCACCACCAACTGCTCTGATAGGGATCACAATAGAGGGACCTGAACTGAGCAGGGAGAAAAATGTAGAACAAAATTCAAACTCACAAAGAAAGACCAGACTTACTGGTCTGACAGAGATTAGAGAAACCTTGAGAGTGTGGCCCCTGGATACCCTTTTAACTCAGTACTGAAGTTACTCCTGAGGTTCACCCTTCAGCCAAAGGTTAGACGGGCCTGTAAAGCAAACAGTAACACACGTAGTTCAACCGTGCGTACAAGACTAAATGGGCACAGCTGCCCAGGGGCAAGGATGAGAAGGCAGAAGGGACAGGAGAGCTGGGCAGATGGAAATGGGGAGAGTGTTGACGGGTTGTGGGGTTGGCAACCAATGTCATGAAACAATATGTAAAAAAAAAAAAAAGAAACTCTGCAATAAAGATAGAAGAGGGCACTGAAATATTTAGTGATAATTGCTGTTGTGTGCTATGCAGTTGATTCTGACTCACAGTGACCCTATATATGACAGAGGAGAACTGCCTCATAGGGTTTCCTAGGCTGTAATCTTTATGGGAGCAGATTGCCACGTCTTTCTCTCATGGAGCTGCTGGGTGGATTTGAACCGCTGACCTTTCAGTTAGCAGTTGAGCTCTTAACTAACATGCTGCCAGGACTCCTTAGTGATAATTACTGGATAATAAATTACATGTGACTTTTGCCATAGACTAAGAATTTCAATTTCTAATGGTGTATGAATGGTTAATTCAGCAATCGGGTTTCCATTTGTGGATATAGCGACTCCTTCGAAGGGAATAACAATAAGCTATATTTCTTTTAAATCATGATGGTGCTGATGATTGAAGCTTAGATTTACTGTCTTCTATGTGTCAGGCACTACGTTTTACATGAATTAAGCTAATTCAGACTGAGGACTGCAATTTCATCTCCATGGTAAACATTCTCCACTTACATTTCAACTTGCCTGGTTTGAAATGGTGCCTGCATTAGACCTATCACCACGCTGATAGCTCCCTTACTGAAACCAAACTTATTACTAATCTTCCTTAAAAATGAGGCTCCCTGGGTTGAACGTGACCCTCTGGATGTCATCTGACTAGCACAGATTACAGTGGGACCTAACGTGTACTGTGATTTGAATTCGTACTTCTATATATATGCAACTTAAGACTTTGCAGACTGTTTTAGCAGTCATATCTAAAAATAAGCTTGAGGTAGAATTAAGGCCATAGGAGGTTTTTTTTTGGTGGGGGGTGGTGGGGAGCTAATAAATGCTTTTTTCCAAGCTAATTCTCCTCTGTTGTGTTTTTGTGGTGCTCATTTTTTTCTTACAAGTATGCTAGCAAATGCAGAGTTCCTCTATCAATTTGTCCTTGTCGTCTGCCCTTTCACCCCTCTCTTCAGTGTGGCTTAAAATTCACCATTAGAATCATAGTGCTAAAGACTTTAGCTAGGCTGCACAGACTGGTCAGTCTTCTCTATTTTCAGAAAGGCTCTCTTGTTTAAAAGCAGCTATCTTTATCACATATGAGGAGCCCCACCTCAGGTACTTTATATTGCTACTGTATTCATTGATCAAATGTTTACTGAGCACAATTTTGGGCCAGGCAGTGAGCTAGGCCCCCAGCAGTCTCCACCTTCATGGAGCTAGCTAGACCAGGAGCTGGCAAACTTTTTTTTTTGCAAACCCCCCAAAACCAAACCCATTGCTGTCTAGTCGATTTCGACTTGTAGCAACCCTGTAGGACAGAGTAGAACTGACCCATAGGATTTCCAAGGAGTGGCTGGTGGATTCGAACTGCTAACTTTTTGGTTAGCAGCCGAGTTCTTACCCACAGTGCCACCAGGGCGCTTTTTTTTTTTTTTTTTGCAAAGGGTCAGGCATTAAATATTTTAGGCTTTGTGGGCCGTATGGTCTCTGCCTCAGGTACCCAACTCTGCCCTTGTAGCACAGAAGCAGCCACAGACAATACGTAAACTAGTGAGTGTGGATGTGTTCCAGTACAGTTTATTTATGGACACTGAAATTTTAATTTCATATAATTTTTACATGTCACAAACTATTATTCTTTTGACTCTTTTCCAATGATTAGAAATCTGTAAAAGCCATCCTTGGTTCACAGGTCACATAAAAACAGGCTGTAGGCTGAATTTGGCCTGTTTGCTGACTATGGTCTAGACCCACCTCTGTGTCATCTTATTCTCACAAATAGTGAACTGCCGTAATAACTACTTAAATTACTGAAATCCAGTGTTTAAACATAATTAACTTCATCCAGGCCTTTATTTGGCAGCTGGGTGACACAAATGGTTGAGTGCTCAACTACTAGCTGAAAGGTTGGTGGTTCAAACCCACCCAGAGCTTGCTTGGAAGACAAGCCTAGCGATCTGCTTCCGAGAGGTCACAGCTTTGAAGACCCTGTGGAGCACAGTTCTACTCTGCACACATGGGGTCGCCATGAGTCGGAATCTACTCAAGGGTGACAAACAACAACAACAGGCCTTTATTCAACAAACAACTTTTCCCTCCAGTTGTTGGTAAGTGTCATTTCTGCAAATTGTTTGAGATATATGTGTATGTATGTTATTTTACTGTTTATGCTGTGTTTTATGTATATGTTTTTATATGTAGTACATATTACTTCTGAGGGCCACTGATTTTAGGAAAAGGAGCCCTGCTGGCACAATGGCTAACTACTTGGCTGCCAACCGAAAGGTTGGTGGCTCCATCCCACCCAGTGGCTCTGCATGAGAGAGATCTGGTGATCTGCTTCCTATGGAGATTATAGCCAAGAAAACCCAACGGGGCAGTTCTACTCTATCCCATGGAGTCGCTATGACTCAGAATTGATGGCCCCCAGCAACAGCAATTTTATGAAAATCATGGATTACCCATATAAAAAAGACCAGGCTTAACAGTCTGACAGAGACTGGAGGAACCCCCAAAACTATGGCCCCCAGACGCACTGTTAACCCAGAACTGAAACTATTCCCAAAGCCCATTCTTCAGACAAAGATTAGTCAGGACTATAAAACAAAAAATCACGTGATGGACGTGCTTCTTATTTCAATCAGATAGTATAGGAGACCAAATGGGCAGCTCCTGTCAAAAGCAGGATGAGAAGGCAGAGAGGGACAGGGAACAGAAAGGGGCAGAATGGGTCGAATGGACACAGGGAACCCGAACTCGAAAAGGGGAGTGTGCTGTCTCACTGTGGGGATTGCAACTAATGTCACAGAACAATATGTGTGTACATTTTTGTATGAGAAATTAACTTGAGCTGTAAGCTTTCACCTAAGACACAACAAAAAAAAAAAAAAAAGGAGAGAGAGAATAATCTTCAAACACAAAATGGAGTAGAAAGGAGCCTGCAAATGCCATAGTTTTTGAGCCACTGCCTTTTTCTAGTTCCAAACTCAGAGTCTTCCTCAGGAGTTATCTGCTCAGTCTAGAAGGCAGGCTTTAGAAAAAATAAAAATAAAAAATAAAATAATGAATTGCCAATATTTAAAATAATAGCTAACATCTATTGAGCATTTGCTATATGTTATTCCCTTTTCTAAACCCATTATTGAATAGTTAATCCTCCCCCAAAAGTTGGTGATGTTGGTATTATTATGATTTTTTTTACTATGAAAGCCAAGACTCAGGAAGTTTAAATGACTCAAGGTTATATAGTTAGTAAGAGAAGGAGTCTATATTCGTTCACAAGAATTCTGACTCCAAAGACAAGGCTTCTAACAACTATTATGCTTCCCTGGGTGTTGACATATATGTGCAGAAGTAGTTAAACTGATGGTTTTTGTTTTGTTTTTTAGTTACATTGTAAGAAAATAGAAGTGGCAAATGAAGATTAAAAAAGTATTTCTCCCAAGAAGCAGGCATGTAATTGAAAAAGGGAGCATTTAGGAGGCAGGTGTTCTAATAGTTTTCACTTGGTTTAATTTTAACTTGTTTCTGGTCTATGAACAAAGACAATCAACTCAGACGCTAACTCAGGATAATCGATGTGTTGAGACCCTCGCCTTTTCCTGAACTAATTGAATTAACGCCAAGAATCAGGGCAGGGCTGTATTTGCAATGGAATGATACACCCGGACTAAGTACAGTAACTCACAACTCGTAACACTAGAGCTGCTTTGTGTTTGTATGTAGCGTTTACAGAGTGCTCTCTCGCATGTGACAGATCACGGGAAAGCCCTTTGTAACCTGTAAGTCCTATTCCAAAGAGATTATTGTTAATCATTCCACTATAGATGTAACTTTAACCCTACTTTTTAGTGTGCCTTCAATTGGCTCTGTAGAAAGGTTAGATCATAACCTGTGAAAGATTCCTGGTGGACTATTTGAAAATTTCCTCTCGTTGAATTATATTGAACCAGGGGAAAAGGCACTACAGAATCCATCCTTGTCCTGGGAAGTCTGAGAAGACAAGAGAAATAGGATCTGACACATTTTAATTTCTCATTGAAGTGCTGGCCTTGGAAGGGGAGAGGTATGAAAGAGAAAGGATTTTGAAAATCAAATCTTTGCCTTGACGCTGACTCACTCATCTAATCTTATGGGCAAAGATCAGGAATTTGAAAGATACCCAGACCTATGCCATTGTGGGCAAGTCTTTGGCTCTGACACAGCAGTCATTTGGTAATGGCATGGCATTTTAAAGAGTTCATTGTACATGCAAAGAACAGATGATTCAAGAAAAGAATCTCTTTGTACACTTTTATTGCACAGTGATCATTTCCTACTTCGGTAATAATCCGCTAAGCTTTTCTGTAGCTTCACCGATCGATGGATTGACACTGGCTGCAACAAGGTTCAAACGTAACTGGGGGGTGGACAGGACTGGGCAGTGTTTTGCTCTGTTGTACACAGGGTCGCTATGAGTCGGAATCCACTCGACAGCATCCAACAACAATAACAATTGATGGCTAAATGAAAAGTGCTGTCAGGTGACAGTCTTTCCAAAAACAAACTTTTATTTGCTATATATATATGTAAAATTTAAATGTAAGCATGCCATAAAACTCTACATTGGGTAACTTCCGATTACGGAACTGTTGTCCTGCCAGGGTAACAACCCAGTATATAGATACTTTTTCTCTCACGAGTCCTGATCTTTCTAGGAACTACGGATGTTGAAAAGGGAACTGCTTTTTATTTGGCACCTTTTCACCCTTCTCGAGTCTGGGCCACTTGTGGGTAACCACTTGCCATTTGTCCATGATTCCTACAATGACAGCTTCATGCTTCAGAATGGAAGCAACCACCAGCTGAGGAGAAAACAATACATATGCTTCTTTCAACAGCAAATTGTTACAGTCTGAGTTCAGGAATATCTCAGGAAATTAGCCGAGGCAGATAGTAGAGTATATGTATAATTACTGTTCATTCATTTGTGCTCCGTGGCAGTGACAGAATGGCAGGAGGGGATGGCAAAGAGAACTGTGGCAAACTTGAATGTTTACACTTTATCTAAAGGTGCGGCTGCCATTCGGCCACGGCCCAGTGTTACCACGTGGGGATGTAGGCTCAGTATTGCTATTCTGATTTTAACAGAGAAAATAGAAATCTGAATTTTATGTTCATTTCTTGATTTTTATATGTTGGCTCCAAAGTTTCAAAGACACTCCATGGGCCACAGAGGACATGTGTCCAGGCAGGATTTGGCCCATGGGTGCCATTTCGTCCCTTTGGCAGCCAGGAGGGGCTCTTTGTTTGGTACAGAAGACACTCTGGGAGGTCAGAGATGGGTGCCACAGGGGTATGAAAGCTATGAAGACCTGGTATAGGTTTCAGCTCTTCTCTCCTTTTCTATTCTGCTGAAGGGGCTGGGTTTTAATTCTGCTGCTCTTTTTTAGGAATACCTTTTGTGTCTATATTTCCTCCTGGAGAAGCAGGAGGAGGCTCCAGGAGCTGGGTGGGGCTGGGCAGAAGTAGGATGAGACTGGCTGCACTGCAGGGCTTGAAGCCAGGGTGTCATCTGAGAATTGAGACCCAAAAGCATCCACCTGCAGGGCCTGGGCAGGTGCCAGCATAGGGGCACAGAAGCAGAGCCACCAGACCCAAGCATGGAAAGGAGGTTGGAAAGGGGTAGTCAAGATGTTTCCTAGACACTGAAGAACAGCCCCAGGCCTTTGCTTAGCTGTGGGTGGGGAGGGAGATGTTGAGAGTACCAGCTGGTCTGCACAGTTGTTGATGATTGACCCAGAGAAGTAATCTAGACTGAATTTCCTGGAGGTCCTGTATCTTCTCTCCATTCATGTCACTGTGGTGATGACCTCATATTCCTCAGGAAGAGGAACATTTAGTATGCATATTTGATGTCATCTAGCTTCAGCACTATGGCTCAGACAAGACAGGGTCACCCTGGTTCCTGACTAAGGCCACAGCCTTTGAAATTCCTAGTCATCGTCTCTATCATTCCCGTGATCATTATTATGCTGGATGTTATTGGGTTGGAAAAAAATAAATCAAACCCATTGCCACCGTGTCGATTCTGACTCATAGCAACCCTATAAGACAGGGTAGAACTGCCCTATAGGGTTTCTAAGGAGCAGCTGGTGGATTTGAACTGCCAACCTTTTGGTTAGCAGCCGAACGGTTAACCACTGTACTACCGGGCTCGCAGCCTGGGTCTGTGGCCAGGTGGCCTTCCTAATACCCTTCCTTCAATAGTTTCACTTACCCACCCTATCCCAGGCAAAGCTGCCTGTGGGTTGCTTACCACATAGAGAAGAATGCTTGTGTCCTGAAGACAGACTTGCAATGGAGGGAAGGAGAAAGCCATGTGAGGATAGCGAGGTTTAACACATTAACCCCAATCAGTATAGCGGTGGTTCTCAAAGTGTGAACCCCACACCAACAGCATCAGCAACACCTGGAATTAGAAATGCAGTAATCTGTGTTTTAATAAGCTGTCTTGGTGATCTGATACAGGTAAAGTTTGAGAACCACTGTAACAGAAGACTAAGGGTCAGTGGACCCAAGAAACTTACCCTTCCACCAATGAGATAAATAAGTTCCCTTTCTTTGGGGACAGTAAGAAAGGAATGTAGCAAAAGAGGCCAAAAGTGCTGCTTTAGCAATAGGTCCTTGTGGACTGTCTTAGGCTGAGTTCTTTAGAGAAGCAAAACCAGTGAATGTATGTAGATAGATAGAGATATCAAGGAAATGGCTCACACAGAGGTTGTAGAGGCTGGAAAGTCCAAAGTCCCTGAATCAGGCCGGTGGCTTCTTCTGACTCATGTAGCTGCAGGGGCTGATGAATTCTGAGACTGGCTGGTCAGCTGCTAGCTCAAGTCCCAGGAACCGGAGGTCAGATGAACAGGAGCCAGCTTCAGGATTCAGAGGGAGCAAAAGCCATCAAACTTTGCCAGAAAGTCCACCTATATTGGATGCAAACCACACCCCCAAGGAAACTTCTTTCAATTGATTGGCTGCTCATAGCAGATCTCATCATGGAGATGATTACATTATATCAGATCTCATTATGGAGGTAATTACATCATTACATAGCTTCCATACTACATCATGACTGCCAAACTACTGAGAGTCATGGCCCAGCCAAGTGGACACACAACCTTAACCCTCACGTGGATGGGTTTCCTGAAACAGATAATCTCGCCCTCTCTAGAGGATTGTAGTCTGAGAAGGACCAGCAGGTGCAAACATGAAGATTTTCTTCAAATGCCCCTTTTCCCATCTGTTAATGTTTTATACCTTTTCTAGAAAGGGTAAAGGAGAAAAATGGCATGATATAGGAATGAGCCACAAGCAGGGAGAGGAAGAACACTAAAAGAAGGAGAAAGAAAATAATAAAATAGGTGTTTTATATTCCCTCCAACATTATTCTTTGTAATGAATCACTTATTTTTTGTATTTTATCAATTACAGTTCTAGTTTCTGATTTTTTTTTTCCTAGTTGTGACCCCAGTTATGGGCCATTTGACTGTTGATAATGTCATCTGTCATCAGCACGGACTCAGTGACCACTGTATTGTTTGCATCTATTAGTTTTTGTCTTATTGAATTGTGTGTATTTTTCAGTGACATGATTATTTATGTCCTTCGTATTCACCTGGACTTTGAGATTGTTTCACTTCCTTTGTAGCCTTGAGCAGGTCATTCAGTTTCACTTTCAACAGTCTTCAAATCAGAATGGAGGCATGGTTAGCCACTAAAGTACCCAATGATGGCAAGGATTTGTCTTAACAATCCATATGGTTGGCATTTCATGTGCCAAGATTAAAAAAAGAAAGATACATTTCCTAAATGCTTGTGCTTAGAAGAAAGTATTTTTTCTGCTTGACCCAACATTTTTAGAGGGTTTAAATAAAACTGTGCTTCCTTGAATATATACAGCCTCAAAGAACAACACCACAGCCTCTTGTAAAAGCACTCAAGTCCATGCAGTTCGGAATGGAAGCTTGTGTCCATTAAATATTTAATCTTTCCAGATAATGTTACAAGAATGAAAAATGCTAAAGGATTCAAATTGCCTCTGCTTATAAATATTTTGCTCTGACTTCATCCAAAACTGGAATTATGGAGTTGTTAATAATCACACTAACTCAGTAATTACCATGTGCCAGGAACTGCCCTTTAGACTGATTCCCTTTAAACTGATAAACAGACAAAGAAACTAAGGCATAGAGAATTTAAGTGACTTGCCCAGAACACCTCATCAGTAAGAGCCAGGGGCAAACTCAAATCAGAGTCTGTTTGGTGTAAAAGCTACACCCTCAACCGGCTAGTCTTCTGGTAGAGCTCCTGAGATAAATTGCATATTGGGCTTTGGTCAGAATTAGCTACTTACTTTTCCAGTAGTTCAGTGGTTTGTGGAGTGATAAGTAATGCTTCAGTAGTATTGGCCACTCACTGGGGGACAAAATTCAGGAATTCTTTATTTTGATCTTATTCAGATCCTTGGGCCTCCACCTAAAACTTCTGAATGAGAATCTCTGAGAGTGAGGAGCCTTTAAAATAGGCTCCTCGGGTCGATCTTAGGACTACTAATGAGAAGCACTGCATCTAATTGCCCGGTAGTGTTTCATGCCTACTGCAGTAATCTCTGGGCCCTGGTCTGTTAAACAGGACTAAGTGCATCTCTGCTTATCATATTGGCTGGAATCGTGAATACTTTTATTTCTGTAGTGTTTTTCTTTTTAAGCTGCTAAATTTTTAAGTGACTTTATAAATTTGAGAAATCAAATACTTGACTGACTTCCAAAATTACATGTATATGTCCTGTTGGAGGAAGGATTTATTTAAGGAGAACTGTAAAGTCAGCATTGTTCTGCTTCCCCAAACATGCTGCTTTCCCCCACACTGCGCCTCCCAAATGATAGCTGTTCCCTCTTGGGGGCAACCCCAGGCTAAGATGCTAAGAACAACCTGTTCTAAGTAAAACAGTGTGAGCCTGTATTTTCTATTGCTCCCATAACAAATTACCACAAATTTAGCAGCTTAAACAACACAAATTTATTATCTTACAGTTCTGTAGGTCAGAAGTCTGACAGGGGCCCTACCAGGTAAAATTCAAGTGTCAGCAGCGCTACCCTACTTCCTGGAAACTCTCAGGGAGGATCTTTTCATTGCTCATTTAGGTTATTGGCAGAATTCTGTTCCTTGTGGTATAGGACTGACTGAGGTCACCATTTTCTTGCTGGATGTAAACTGAGGGTCATTCCCAGTTTCTGGAAGCCTTCTGCATTCTTTGGCTCATGGCCCTCTTCCTCCATCTTTAAAGCCAGCAGTGGTATGTTGAGTGCCTTTCAGCCGTTGAATCTCTCCTCCTCCTTCTTCTCTCTGTTTCATCTCTCTGATCCAACAGCGAAGGGTTCTCCACTTTCAAGGACTCGCGTGATTAGATTGGGCCTACCTAGACAATCCAGGATAACCTATTCATCTCAAGGCTCAGACTCTTACTCCCATCTGCAAAGTCCCTTTTTTCCTGTAAGGTAGCATTCTCAGGTTCTGGGGTGTAGGGTGTGGACATTGTGGGGTGAGGGGACATGATTCTGCCTACACAGAGCCTTTGTTGACAAATAAGACAGCAGTGGGTCACTACCAGTGGGATGCTAAGCATTGATGTTGATATATATGAGAAAAGGTGATTTAACTAGATGTTTTTCTAAATGAAAGTCATTTCAGGGCCGGATATAGATACAAGTAGTTTTGGAAAGGATGTTTCAGGACTTTATATAGCCCAGCAGAATGGCAACACTTATCTCTGTGTATGGCTGATGGAGTAATTCATGCTGTGCCGCCTTCTCTGGTAATTTAGATTCAGAAAAAAATTGTTGCAGTGTGAAATAGGCACCCTCTTATTCAGCCAAAGTACTTGCTTTTGGTTACTCATTACATACCATGTGCTTGCCTGCTTTCTCATCTTTGTTCATGTGCTTCCAACTGTTTGCCCTGCCCTTCTACCTATTTCTCTCTAATAATGCACATTTATGACAGGTTTCAACACTTCAAGGTGTTGAAAAGCAAAGATGTCGCTTTGAAGACTTACGTGTGCCTGACCTAAGCCATGGTGTTTTCAATCGCCTTGTGTGCATGTGAAAGCTGGACAATGAATAAGGAAGACTGAAGAAGAATTGATGCCTTTGAATTGTGGTGTTGGGGAAGAATATTGGATATACCATGGACTGCCAAAAGAATGAACAGATCTGTTTTGGAAGAAGTGTAACCAGAATGCTCCTTAGAAGCAAGGATGGCGAGACTGTGTCTTGCATACTTTGGACATGTTGTCAGGAGCGATCAGTGCCTGGAGAAGGACATCATGCTTGGTAAAGTACAGCGTCAGCGGAAAAGAGGAAGACCCTCAACAAGGTGGATTGACACAGTGGCCGCAACAATGAGTTGAAGCAAAACGATTGTAAGGATGGTGCAGGACCGGGCAGTGTTTCATTCTGTTGTGCACAGGGTCACTATGAGTTGGAACCGACTCAACGGCACCAAACGACAATAGCGAGAACATGACAGGTTTTGGCATCCACTCATTCAGGAAACTTTTTCCAAGATGATGAAAGTTAGACATTTACTCGTTTGTCCCAGTAGCTGAATTAAAATAATGAAAAGAGTCCATGTCTTCAGTTAGTCTTTCAAAGGCTATTTTTGAGTCTTTCTCTATAATGTCGTCCTTCATAAATCTGTACAGTATTTAAGAGGGCCCTGCAGCATCTTGGATATTGTTGTTGTTGTTGTTAGGTGCTGTCAAGTAGGTTCCAACTCATAGCAACCCTATAGGACAGAGTAGAACTGTCCCATAGGGTTTCCAAGGAGTGGCTGGTGGTTTTGAACTGCCAACCTTTTGGTTAGCAGCTGAACTCTTAACCACTGCACCACCAGGACTCCTACCTATTGATCTTGTAGAATTGAGTCCTGTCTCATTAACATAACTAACTGCTGCTAAGCCCACTGCATTAACATCATAGAGGTAGGATTTACAATACATAGGAAAATCACATTAGATAACAAAATAATGGACAGTCACACAATACTGGGAATCATGGCCTAGCCAAGTTAACACACATTTTTGGAGGACATAAGTCAACCCATAATAGCAGCTAACCAAAACGTCGGTGGTCCAAACCCCCCAGCAGCTCCATGGGAGAAAGATGGGGCAGTCTGCTTCTGTAAAGATGTACGGCCTTGAAAACGCTCTGGGGCAGTTCTCCTTTGTCCTATAAAGTTGCTATGAGTCAAAATCAACTCAATGGCCCTGGGGAACACATGGAAAAAAATATACAGGTCATAAGTACATAACTTGATGAATTTTCACAAACACACTCCCATGAAACCATAGTCAGATCAAGAAACCAGTTACCAGCACCCCAGAAATCCTCCTGAGCCCTTCCAGTTGCTACTACTCACAAAGCTAATCACTGTTCTGACGTTTTAGAAGTTTAGGAAATGGAGTAAAATTGTTACATGTATTGCGACAATACTTCTTACGAACAGATGTCCCCCACTAAGTGTATGTGGATTTACAGAGATTTTTTAACAAACGTGGCTCCTGCCCTGAAGGTACATTTAAACATGGAACAGTAAATTCTTTCCTACTTACTCATTCTTATTCAAATAGTCTGAGGGTACATAAGCAACACTGAGTCAGATTATTATCTTCAAATATTTATCGAGTCCTTGCCTTGAGTATTCACAGGTTGTTAAAACTGTACCATGCACTTGGCTCTGATCCTTGACTTGGCTCCACACTTCTTTCCTCATAGTTTTTATTGAGATCAAATTGGCATACTTTCTCTGGAATTTTGGTTGAGGCTTATAATAGGTATTCAAGAAAAACGTATTGTCAGCAAAGATGGCAGCCACTGTATCGCACATTTTAACTGTCTACCACAACATCCCACTAGAATTAGAATTGTTGCTTATAACAAAATGAAGTGGATAAAATACTAGAGAATTTGGATGCGGGCTATAAGGCCCCTCATTCCTAATTTTAAAGTATCCATTCTTCATGTTCAATGCATTTGTTGAAGCATTATTTCTAAAAGTAAAACACTGGAAATCACCTTAGTTAACCAATAATAGAGAAGTGCTTAAATAAATCATGATTTGGTCCTAAACCCTGGTGGCGTACTGGTTAAGAGCTGTGGCTGCTAACCAGAAGGCCAGCAGTTTGAATCCACCAGGCACTCCTTGGAAACACTATGGAGCAGTTCTACCCTGTGCTATAGGGTTGCTATGAGTTGGAATTGACTTGACGGCAATGGTTTTTTTTTTTTTTTTTTTTTATGGGCATGGTACTCATGTGGACTATTATAAAGCCTGAAAGGGATATTTTCAAAGAATGCCTAATGACATGGGAAATTTCTTACTTAATGTTAAATAAAACCGAGTACGAACTATGTACTACAGCAAGGTACCAATTTTGTTTTTTTAAAGTATATTTATACACGCGTACATAGAAGAAAGACTGGAAATGCGTGTTGGCTCTGGTTGCTTCTGAATGGTGTGACTGAGAGCGATTTTAAATTTCTTATTTTCAAAATATTTTTCATTTTATGTATTTCCAAAAAACTCAGAAAATAACCACACAGGATCCTTTTTTTTTTTTTTTAAAGGACCCCCTGGGCAGAGAATTGTTTTTTCCTGGTAACCCAGTGAAACACTTGGGGGAAATCAGGTAAGAAAAAAGCATATTTTAGTCAAGATTGGGCAGAATTCCACACAACAGCAGCAGGATCACAAACATCCGTACATGATCCTACTTGAAATAATGGAACGTTGATACAAGAAATATTAATAGTTTCCTCATCCACCTTTCTACATAGGAATTCCCAAAGATAACATCCTCGGACCCCCCAAGTGTACTGTGAGCCTGTGCTGGAATGGGCCCGCTGAAGGGAACCTCATTGTTGCAGATAGTCCCAGATTGGCCGGGGGCCACTTGGGCAGACAGATTTCCCTCTGTTGATGCAGAATTTGTCTCCTGGTGGTGGTATTATTGGGTGCCCTTGATTCCGACTCATGTGGCAGAGTAGAACTGCCCCATAGAGTTTTCTAGGCTATAATCTTTATAGGATGGCCGAGCCTTTCTCATATGGAGCCTCTAGGTTGGTTCAAACCACCAACCTTTCAGTTAGCAGCCAAGCACTTTCTTTTGTGCCACCAGGGCTCCTTTTTCTCCTGGTATTTCTGCCTGTTTGTCCTAGTTCTACCATCTTGTGTCCATACAGAACAAGTCTAAGCCTTCTTTAATACCAAAACCAAAAGACCAAACTCACTGCTGTTGAATCGATTCCGACTCCTGGCGACCCCATGGTGTTTCCAAGGCGGTAAATCCCTGTGGCAGCAGGCAGCCACATCTTTCTCCCGTGGTTTTGAACCACTGACATTTTGGTTAACAGCCGATTGCTTTAACTACTGCATTACCAGGGTAACATTTTTTTTTTTAAATACAGATACCCTTTAAATATTTAAATAGATGTATGTATATTTTTTAACAAATTTATTGATGTATAACTTATGTACAACAAGCCGTATCCATTTAAAGTGTACATTTTAATGAATTTTGACAGGTGTGTCACCACAATCAAGATGCAGAATATTTTCATTATCCCCAGGTTTCCTCTTGTCCCCTTGCAGTCCATCCTTCCTTCCACCCCTGCCCAGGCAACCATGGAGCTGCCTTCTATCATCATAGATGAGTTTGCGTTGTCTAGAATTTCTTATAAATGGAATAGTACATTATGTACTCTTTGTTTTAACTTTTTCTTTCACTTTATGAAGCAGTTTAAAAACATCCATTTTTTACTTTTATGGCTCTACCATAAACAATGTTTCAGACTTCCTCTTCAGAGAGTTAACCATTTAGTGATAATGGAGTATAGAGTCTATAAATGAGCCTATCCGTGCCTCAGTTAAAAAGCAGAAATGGACTGGAACCCCGGAGGCCTTTTCTAGCTTGGACACTGTATAATTCTATATAGTGTCTCCAGTTACTATTCAAAGTAATTTTGTATATGTTTTTTTAAATTAACCCAGCGAGCGTACTAAAAATTCAGTCGGGTGTAATTTTGTTTGTTTGGTCTAGTTTAATACTGTATGCGTAACTGCTGAGTGATTTTTCACATGATGAAAACCACTTCGCCATTCATAATTAAGTGACAAAGGAATGTTTATAAAAATAACATGAGAGCTGATGGGGCAACCCTGTTCCTTGGAAAGAAAACTACTTGAGTGGAATTTCAGGGGCAAAGTGAATGTCACAATGTAGTTTAAGCACCACAGCTATAATCAAACAGAAATTGTGATGACATCTGCATTTTTGGCCTCTTGATTTCTTTATAGTTCCAAACCACACCCACGTTG
This sequence comes from Elephas maximus indicus, assembly GCF_024166365.1. NCBI lineage: Eukaryota > Metazoa > Chordata > Mammalia > Proboscidea > Elephantidae > Elephas > Elephas maximus. The sequence continues at coordinate 17,182,906 of NC_064841.1, read as the reverse complement.
CAGGTTGGCCTTTCTACTGAGACCAAGTTCTCTTTAAGATTAATATCTGTAGTAGTAGGCAGATGGCTTTTTAGTGAGGAGTTGCTTTTCTTTGGTGAATCACTAACTTCAGCAGAGGATTACCACAGGATAGAGGCAGCTTAGAGAACCTGAATTTTAAACCTCCTGAATCGTTTTTCTGGACCTCCCATTCTCAGGTGTGATAAGTCCAACAGAAACAGGTATACAAAAATTCTCCTTTATGCTAACGGCAATAATGTGGCTTCAGATTCTATAGTTGCTTTCTTATGTGATTGGTTTAAATTCAGATTAAACTCCTTCACAGTAGCTTTTAATTTTTTAAGTACGTTCTTGCTTCGGGATTCTAGATTGCTTTGCATAATCAGTGTAAATGGTAACCATGGTATAAGGATCACAGAATTCTTAATTCTCTCTTAAATTTTTCTGTTTTGAAAACTATTCCTTCCTTAAGCAGTGCTAGTTAGGGGAGAAAGAGTTGTTTTGGTTTATTCAGGGTTGAATTAGGAAATTAAAGTCTGTTTTTGATTGGGCTTTAATTTTCCGTTAAGAAATGAGTATACGAGCAGTTGAATATGTTCTTTCTTCACCATCTAGAGTGTATTTATATTATTGCTTTGAAGCCTGATACTTCCTGTCTGATGAAACAGCTCTTCCAGTCTATAGTTTAATCATGGATAAACAGAACTCCCTTTTTTTTTTCTTAAAGGGCTTTCAAGCCCTGGTGGCACAGTGGTTCACAGCTTGGCTGCTAACCAAAAGGTCGGTAGTTCGAATCCACCAGCAACTCCGTGGAAACCCTTTGGGCAGTTTAAGTCTGTCCTGTAGGGTCGCTATGAGTTGGAATTGACTGGATGGCAATGGGTTTCTGGGTTATAAAACAGATGGTAATAGAGAATATTTGTAGTGCTGGGGATGTAGTAAGATTATATTCAGGTGTCTGGGGACTGAAGAAAATACCTAAATGGAAATAAATTCTGTATCATTCTTTTTTGCTCATTTACATTTTTTTAAAGGACTGAAATGTACTTGCATGAAGGCTTTTGATACTGTTGATTGAATTTGGGAAGGAGCCAGAGGCATTCAGATGACAGGTTTCTTATCAGTTGTGTACAGATGAGCATGTACCCTTTCCTTGTACGTATTTTTAACAGCTTCCAAAGTGGGCTAAAGAACTGTGTATCATTACTGTCCACAGTGCTGGAAGCCGCAGCAGCCTGCCTTAGCCCTTTTCTTAGTAAAGCAGAAAATGAGCAGTTCCCAGTGCATGTAAAGCTGAGAAGGTCTTGAATGATGCATGTCGAGGAAACTTGGATACTGATACCACCAGCAATTTGCATAGGTCTTAGTGCCAGAGAATTAAAGACTCTTGAGTTTTCTTGAAAGAGGCCAGCTTTTAAGAAGTGAAGTGTGTATCCTTTGTGCAGTGACCTGAGGTCTCAAAGCTAAGTAGAAAGCTAAGACTTCTGTGCTCAGCTCTGTGAAGCATTCAACCATTTAAAATTATGTGTGAGAGCTATAGAAGGGAATACTCCATGGCTCACCTTGGAGAAAGGACATATTATGACCAATTAACCCTGGAATGTCAGTACCATGGAACTATCTCATGTAGTTCTTACAGACACCTTCGTGGCTTTCCTAGGAGCCAGACCCCTGCTCTTGCCCCGAGGCCCACAAAAGCTGTGCCCTTGTGCCAGCCAGTCCTTTCATGATAAGCCAGCCAATCGCTCACTTGTATTCGTGTGGAGGAGGGGGTGACATTCCTTATGATCTCCAGTTTAGATCAGTTTACCACCCAAAGCATGACATTTGATTACCCTTATTATGTTACCTGCATAGCTACAAATGTTACTAATGGCATGGCCTTATCTAGCCTTTAAGAGACGTCCACGTCCATGCCGATTTACAGCCAGTTCTTTGAGAGGCCCCTATTGCTGAGGGCCCCGGTAATCTGAGACCCTGGAGAAGAGGGCAGCACTGGGGTTGGGTATGCACTGAAAGCACGAACATCTTAAATTCTCGAATACTCTCCTGAGTGCCCGACTGCCTGGTTTTTCTTCTAAGTGCTGATTGTAATCTCTAAAGTGTCCCTGGGCCTGAGTTGCTTGAATAATGATAGAAGTTTCCTGGCCACTTCTTACCACATCCTTTGATTAGAATTGCAGTTCTCGTGGTTCTTTCTTTTTCCTTCTAAATGTTCCCAACTCACTTCTCAGTCTTGCAGGTTAGAAGAGGAGCTGGTGTAAACCAGTAGAAGCAAGGACCCTTATCCCTTTCTCTACTGCAGCAGGAGTGGGAAGTTGAGCCATTTCACCCTGTAAAGCTCTACATGGAAACCCTCGTGGTGTAGTGGTTAAGAGCTATGGCTGCTAACCAAAAGGTCGGCAGTTCAAATCCACACAGGTGCTCCTTTGAAATTGTATGGGGTAGTTCTACTCTGTCCTGTAGGGTCGCTATGAGTCGGAATCGACTCGGTAGCAATGGGTTTGTTTTTTTTTTTTTTTGGTGTTTAAAGCTCTATATCAGTACCTCTAGGCTTTTTTAATTGTTCAAGTCCCATCAGTCAAAAAGTTTTGGCCATACACCACTTCTAGTGTATATATTTTTTAATTATATTCAAGTGCTTTTTTTTTTTTAATAATTTTTATTTTGCTTTAAGTGAAAGTTTACAAATCAAGTCAGTCTCTCACACAAAAACACACCTTGCTACACACTCCCAATTACTCTCCCCCTAATGAGACAGCCTGCTCTCTCCCTCCACTCTCTTTTCATGTCCTTTTCACCAGCTTCTAACCCCCTCCACCCTCATCTGCCCTTCAGGCAGGAGATGCCAACATAGTCTCAAGTGTCTACCTGATCCAAGAAGCTCACTCCTCACCAGCATCCCTCTCCAACCCATTGTCCAGTCCAATCCATGTCTGAAGAGTTGGCTTCAGGAATGTTCCTGTCCTGGGGCAACAGAAGGTCTGAGGGCCATGACCACCAGGGTCCTTCCGGTCTCAGTCAGACCATTAAGTCTGGTCTTATGAGAATATGGGTCAAGTGCTTCTTAATGTATAAGTTACGTACACTAAAGCAGATGTCAAATTTTTAAGTGTGGTATTAATTATAAGGGCTTTCTAATATCCTTAATATCTCATGGTTTAATATATTCACAGGGCACTGTTCATTGTTAATGACTGGGTGTGAAGCTATATTTTTACACCATCTTGATAAAATTTGAATTTTTGGCTGACTTAGGATCACAAGTGCCCCTGTTTTATCCTCTGTTGTAGCTGGTGACAGCTCTTTCTAGGAGTTGACATGTCAACTCTGTCATTTTCATAGGCTTGTATGGTTAGGATAATTTTCAGTTCCCAGTTTCTTTGTGCATATCTTTTTAAGCTTGTTGTTATTGTTAGTTGATGTCACCTCCGACTCATTGTGAACCCATGTGTGCAGACTAGAACAGCGCCATAGGGTTTCCAAGGCTATGACCTTTTGGAAGCAGATTGCCAGGCCTGTCGTCCGAGGTACCACTGTTTGCACCACCCAGGGACTGACTCTTTTTAAGCTACTTACCCATTTAGTCAAGATAAGTTTGGTATCACTTCAGTAATATATCCCCTCAGTCATGTAACCAGGCAGACGCAAACTGCAGAATGTCATGAAAGCTGGAATTGAGCAAAGGTGTGACAACCCACTGTCTAGTCCCTGCTTTGTGGAATGTCCACCCCTTTTCTGAGGTGCCTTGAACTGTTTGTGACATCATAAACATCATAAGGACTATGTTAGGTTGCTAGTGAAAATATAAAATACATATGTTAAATAGTTATAAAGCTAAAATTTCCTCCCCCCCCTTTTTTTTTTAAAATTTAAGAATAAACACAACCAGTTCTAATATTTTCTTCCTGTGCTTTCATGGAGATCATTTGGAGACCATTGTCCTCGGTGACTCTGTGTTCTCTTCAGAGAAGCCAAGGGTGTGGCCTCAGTTTGCTCATTCGTAAAAAGAGGGGGTTGGAATAGATGCTTTTAAAGGTCTTTTTATGGGATTTTACCCCACTTGATTTTGTATCTATTTTTTGTCTGATGTGTGCCAATTAACTCATCATTATAAGTAACTCTCACTGCTTGGAAGTTGTTTTTGTAAGTAAGGACCAGTGTTCAGAAATATGAATGATGTATGAGGCTTGGTTTTTTCAAGATTTTGGAAGTAACCATTGCACTCAAACCATAACTTTAAAAGCTTCCTGACTTTTCAAGCCTCACCCAGATTAAACATCACCCCTTCAGAAACCCTTCTGGTTACTCACGTGTGAAGTATTTGCTTCCTCCCTTCTCCGCCCGTGTAATTCTGCTTGTACATTTATCACTGGACTTGAATTATGGCTATATTTCTATATGTTTATTGCCCAGTTTTATACCAACAAGCCTTGCTGATTAATTGATAGTTTTTCACTGAATATGTTGAAGAGTGTTGTAGAGAACATTGAGAACAAGTTCTTCGACAAATGACTTTAAAATATTTTCAAAAAAGGGAGCTTTTTTTAAAACCTGGGCCAGAGTTCTTAACCTGGGCCCCATGAACCTCTAGGAGGTCCCTGAATAGGCTTGCGTGTGAGTGTGTGTCCATAAACTGCATGAAATCTTATGCACACTGTTCAGAGTATGTCTCTGTGCCTTTTTCCGAGCGGAAGGTTCATAACTTTTATCAAAAAGGCTAATGATCGAAAGACTAAGAATTAATGCCACAGGGGACATAAGAGGTGTTTCAAATATAACTTCTATTCATCTAAATTTATGTTCACTTTTCAACCTGATTTTTATCACTTTTTTATGTTTTTGGCTCTCTAGAGCATTTCATGACCTTACTCTGATGGTCAGCAGTATTATTGGCAATATTTAATACCATACCCTTGCATCCCGTAGGCGTTATTCCTACTGACTCACGTATTCTTGGCATTGTCTTGCTTATGAGTGATAATGACCTTTCCAGACTCATTACTTTTGTTGAAATTAATAATTAGTACTTCTTAGAATAAAAGGGAGAATTTGGGGTTAAATTAGAATTGAGAAAAAGGACCATGTACAAAATTGTTTTGTAAACCTGAATACTGAGTCGTCTGATTTCAGTGTCTACATCAAAGGGGCTCAGATCTCACCCTTGAATATAATGCAAAATATAATGATTCCTTGGTTTCACTGACAACCTATTTCATGTCTTCATTGCTCTTGGCCGTTCAAGGGTCAGTGTGGTTATTGAAAGGAACATGGGACTGGGACTCGGGCACACCAAAAATGGTACCAGCTTTGATACTTACCGGTGGGGGCCTTTGACTGTGAAGGTTGAGCACTCTGTTCCCTCATATGTAGAACTGGGACTATGATAATAATAACAGCAATGTCATTATCATCAGTTCTGCTGCCTAACTCACTGGGTTGATGTGACAGTCAAATGAGATGATATATGTGAAAGTGCTTTTATAAACTAGAAAGTACTTAAGACTTAATTCTCCTGATAATACCTCGTGTTCGTTTAGAATATCATTGTGATCTTCCTTAGTCTTTGGTTTTAGGCCAACATGAAGAATTAGTTTTGAACTTATTTTTTCTTTTGCAAAGTTTAAGCCATGATTAACTAAGAACAAAATCTCTAGTGAAGCTTCCCTAAGATGCTTATGGTAGCTGAAAGAACACACTTAAAGGAAAAATCAATCACATCAAAACACACAAACATAAAACATTGGGTCAGACAATTCATGTTATTTTTAAGATGCTGAAATTAACTAAAGTTAAAATTTCTAAGATTGCAAAAGTTGCGTAGTGTAAAACTCACTCTGTAAGCTGGATAATTAAATTCTCTTGTGACTGGTTCAGAGAAGGTGCGTCCTGGGCACCAGCTCTAGAGGAAATCTGTCTGTCAGCTCTGGGGAAAGAGGTCTTTTTCTGCTTCTTGAGCCCTGGCATTCTCGCTTCCTTGTGCATCTTCATGTGGCATCCATCCTCCACCCCCCCCCCCCCACGTTCATACTCATTTGTGCTTGCTTGTCTCTGTGTTTGTGCTGCTCCTTATAACTCAGAAGTGATTAGGTTTTAGGCAAAGACAAGCCTTCTGGAAGGCTGACGATACTGGGAGCGAAGTGAAGGTTGAGAAGTCAGATGGGATGGCTCCCTTCCTCACCCAGGACTTCGGAGAGCAGGGAAATTCTTCATGGATATGAATTAGAGATTGGGGCCACAAGCATAATTGCTCAGCAGCTCCTGGGAAGAGCTGAGTTTCCCACCTCACAGATTCCAATTTGTGTCCCCAAAAATGTGTGTCAACTTGGCTAGACCAAGATTCTCAGTATTGTGTGGTTGTCCACCATTTTGTCATCTGATGTGATTTTTCTATGTGTTGTAAATCCTACCTCTATGATGTTAACGAGGCAGAACTCTTTTCTACAGAATTAGGTTGTATCTTGAGTCAGTCTCTTTTGAGATGTAAAAGGGAAAATGAGGCAGAGAGGAGAGGGACCTCATACCACTAAGAAAGAAGATCCAGGAGAACAGTGCGTACTTTGGACCTGGGGTCCCTGTGCTGAGAAACTCCTAGCCCCAAGGGAAGATTGATGACAAGGACCTTCCCCCAGGGCAGACAGAGTGAGAAAACCTTCCCCTGGAGCTGGCACCCTGAATCTGGACTTTAGCTTCCTAAACTGTGAGAGAGTAAATTTCCCTTTGTTAAAGCCATACACTTGTATTTCTGTTGTAGCAGCCCTAGAAAACTGAGTCGGTAGCTATAGTCATTTAACCTTGAATTTAGAGAGGGTTTGAAGCATCAGGAAGATAATCAGGGACTAAGTATTCTCCTTTCTTCTAATCTGCCCCCCTACCCCAGTGGTTCCAATCAGAGTCCTCTGTGGCTGTTCTTTATTTAAGCTTTGATCAGTTCAAATTCTACTGTCTTTTTATATCTTTTAGCACACCCATTCATTCAGTTATATAAGTCAAATACGTAACATGTAAACCTCTGTGCTTCGATGACTAAACCCCATTCACAAAGCAATGAAGGGCAGGGTTGTGGTGCCAGCAGCTTTTATTTCCTTGGGGAAGTTCTGCCTTCTATATCCTTCCATATTACTCCTTTTTTTGTCTCAGTCCATCTCTGCCTTCACAAAATAGTTGTTGATGCTTTTACCCTGGTATTCTGGTTTGAGTCTTGCTTCTCGCTGGGGGGCCATGCCCCCCTCTGACTTCCATTTTGATTTAATGAAGAAAGATAGAGTTTTGCTGCAACATGAATTCCTTGTATAATAAATGGTTTTCCAAGAACTTCTGTTTCTTTTTTCTTCAAAAGTCTTTGGACTCTTTCTCATTTTTGCTTTTTCTTGAATACATGCATGCATGTACAGATACACACACACATACCCTTAGCCTTCCTCCTCACATTGCCACTTCATATGCTACGATTACCTTGACTACAATTTGTCCAGAAACTTCCAACCCACAGTCCCATATAATATGTGCTGAGTTACAGTAAGTGGTACGTAGTTTTTAAGAGGCTATTTTAAATCCAGATTCGAACAGCAAAAGAATCAAGGGTATTCCAATTTGTTAAGGAGAAGTAATCATATGATTGCTTTATGACATTTACCAAAGAATCCATTTTAATTAAACTTTTCAGGCACTTACAGTTGAACTTGTTAAGCATTATATTGAATGTAGTTCTGGAAGAGACCGATTGTTATTCCATGTTTAGCCCGGACAAATAGTACACATTTATTGAATACATGAACGAATAGACTTAAACTGCTTTAGTAGGGGCCGCATATTGGGACTTTTAAGTAAATGCATGTGGAGGGGTCTTGGCAACTCTGGCAGGCACTGAATACTCGGAAAGCCAACTCCAAGTCAGTGCCAAAGTGCACAGGAATGGAATGACCATGGCTGGTGGTGAGAGAGTAGGGATTTTAATTGAAGGGGCTGATACATGTAGAGCTTGGGCTTTAGAAGGAGACTTGATGTTAGAGAGGATGCTTGTTCCATCAGTAGAAAAACAGATGAATACATAGTGAGTTCATGTGTATGAGGAGGTTAGCATAATTCCTGGCCTGTTGAAAGCCCTCAGTAAATATTGGCCATTATTTTTATATTGGGGAAATAAAGAAGGGACTTTTGGAGGATGGAAGGAAGGGGAAGTCTGGCCAACCTAGGTCAGGAACTACCTGGAGGACTCAGACTGATCAAGTGACCCAGGCTGGAGTCATTGGGGAAGAGGTAAAACAGAATAGCCAGGGAGCCAAAAGGTGCAGTGGAGACAAGTTTACACCTTCACTGTGGGAGCTTTAGGGTTGGTAGAAAAACATCAAAAATCTCATTGGTCTCATGTCAACTCAGTGCTGCTTCTAATTCATTTTTCTCTGAAACGGTTCTAAGAAGGGCTTTATATCCCAATTTTGGTAAAGCTTTAAAAGGTTCAAGGAAGTTGGAAATTTGAGGGAGGATAAAAGATCAGGTCCCATTTCACCTAAATTGGAAAGTTCAGTTTTACAATATGCTTCCTTAACTTGACAAAAATATATTTGGTTGTGTTAGGGTACATTTGAGGATTAGGAGACGGAAAAAGAGGCTTTATGGTGAAAAAAGACTCCACTTAAAGTGATCTGGGCTACGAGACAGGAACCATTCCCAAAGCCAACTCTTCAGACAGGGATTGGACTGGACTATTTTTTTATGGGATAGAAAACGATACTGGTGAAGAGTGAGTGTCTTGGATCAAGTAGACACATGAGACTATGTGGGCAGCTCCTGACAGGAGGGGAGATGAGAGGGCAGAGGGGGTCAGAAACTGGCGGAATGGACATGAGGATTAAATGAGAATGTATATAAAGCATTTAGGACAGGTCATGACACATTAATGGTCTAAGTGTGGGACAAGTAAGAAAAGTACAAGTAATCCCAGGCTTACAATGTATTCCAGTTATGACGAACCATACTTAGGACCATCCTTTTTTTCTTTTTTTGGTACATTTTTATCATTAGTAATATGTACTGCATACAGCGTTGTACTGTGCAATTTGCCATGGTATCATTCTCAGGTGTTCAGTTTTATGATATACTGTTCAAAATACTGATGTATCAATAGGCTGGAGCATTGCATCTTCCTAGGAGGAAGTTATGGGAAAATGCACACAAGGATGTGGAAAAATTGCTGAGTTATGTGAACATGCTACAAGCATTTGATCAGGATAATATGGTGGAAGAGATGGGTGGAAAAATCGTCCAAATGGCAAGAAAGCCGAATTATGAACTCGGTATCGCCGATGTGGTTACAGCTCATAGATCACAAAGGAGGAGAACTGATGGATCAGGACTTAGTGGACTTTGAAGAGGAAAGAAATGCAGAGGAAGAGGAAGGAGAGAAGTTGTCAAAATTTTTTACGGTGGAAGAATTAGCTGGAGTTTTTTCTCAGCTAAATTAGAGGCTTCAGATGCTTGAAAACATGGACCCAAACACTGATCCCTTTTCTAAAGCCTGTAGGCAGATTCAGGACACAGTGAGATGTTACCACGAGATATATGAAGAAAAAAAAAGAAAAAGACCATACAGACTGCTCTCACTATTTTTTTTTACTGGCAACTCCATCCCAATTCCCAGGGATTATCCAGATGATCCAGAACCTTCCACTAGTGGAGTTATTACTACAACTGGCCAACGCCAATGTTGTCCAACTCTTCATCGGTGGAGAAAATTTTTATGATTTGTGTATTTTTAAATGTATGCCTTAAAATATACCTGTAAATTTATATGTAATGTTTCCAACCCCCCAAAGACAAATAAAAACTGGATTTATAGAGAGACTGATAATAAATGAAAACTAAAAAAAATGAGGTATTCGATTTATGTCAGAACTGACAACAGAGTCGTCAGAACAGGGAACAATCTATATTGGGTTACTAATTAGTGTGTCATTGGGCTTTCATCCTAAAATTTTGCATCCTACTTTGATTTACCTACCTAATTTGATTTAGTAGATGAAATATATTTGTTCCATAATTTTTTAAAAAGTCAGTGTTATTTTACTACAGCAGAAAGTTGTTTTTTCCATTAAAAAAAATAAAACAAGCAATTTATCTGGGGGTTGTGTAATATAAAAGTCTTTTATATATCAAATCAAACAGCAGTATATTTTTGGCCAACAGTATATTTTGCTCTCAGTAAGTTTATTTTGTTGTGTAGAAGCTCCTATTAAGATATACCATATATTGTATTTAGTTTTTGAAGAATTCTTATGTTAGCATTATTATGTAAAAATGTAGAAAAATATTGATATATTTACCCATGATTCTGTACTTGCAAAAGGGGTAATATATTTTCCCATTAACCACGCTGTCCTAAATTTTCACACGTTTATAGAAAGCTATAAATTATTGTAATTGTAATATTTCGCCTTATAAGAAAACATAGCTGCCCTAATTTCAAATTGAACATAGATTTTAGAGTATAGAATATAATCTGCCCGTATCCATAATGTACACTTTCAAAGAAGTAGTATTTGTTTGATCTATTTTTCATTGTTTTACCATAATTGCATTTCTTGTTTTTAAGTTTTTTTTTTTTTTTGTGGTATGGAAAATGAATACAAAAAGCATAAGATGAAAAGCAAGCCTTCTACCTCTGCCTCCAGCCCGATGCCCCCCTAGAGAGGCAATCGCTGTTATAATTTTCTTATATCTTTCCAGGAATGTTTTATAAACGTACAACTGACATAACCTTCTCCCTCTCACAAATGGAAGCATACTTACTTTTCTGCACCTTGTTTTATTTTCTTAAGAGTGTATCTAGAATATCATTCTATGTTTTCCTGGTTGTTTAATTTAAATATCAAAGGACTTGAAGCCTGTTCTTTACACTTACGAAATGTAAAAACAAAGCTTTAAAAACAAGAAACATAACATTGTATGGGTAAATTCCTTTTCCAATAAGTTTATGTGTTGGCTTTGCCTATTATGGGAGAATAAAAATATTCTTCTGTAAAAATAATTGATGTAACTAACAATTGACAGACTTGAATAGGCATGAGAAAAGAATAGGACCCCAAGTGTATGTGTCATTTGGAATGCCAGGACACCACAAGGACTGGTAATTTGCAGCTTTTCTGTGGAGTGAAAAATGCTAAAATTGGACTGCTATTTTTAAAACTTGAGGCAAGGGATAGAAACCACTGTGAACGCTGGAAAGGATATTCAGGCTAGTCAAGACCACAGAGCTTCAAAGACAGAATTAACGTTTTGCAGACTTAGGGAATTACGTTTAAACGTCCTAAGAGGTTGGTTTAAGCTCTTTCAACACAAAATCAATAAGCCTGTAAGTCATTTTAAATGTAGTAAAACCTTCTAAAAGTGAGAATTTAATAAAATATGAATATTTAATGCTAAGATGTAAGAAACTGCATCCAAGGAGTGAGATGAATTCCGTTTATCCGTTTTCACTCCAGTGATGTGAGCTCTTCCGGCGCTGTTTTTTTTTTAATAGCGTAGAAGTAACCAGTGAGCAGTGGTATCATAAAAAACAACAGAAAAAAATTTAAGTAGAAATTAACTAGAACCAGGTCCCAGAATAGTTGTAAGAGATAGGATTCTGTCATTTGGAAAGAACTTCAAAAATCCCAAACAAACTATACAGATCACAGATGAGAAATGAGCCCTACTTTAGGAGGGCTTCACACAGTTTAATATGATATTAAAATTATTAGTGATCAATTTCATTGACTAAATTTACTCTGAAAATAGATGTACTTCCCTGAAAAATTAGAAATGTTTAAGGATGATATTGAATCTCCTATTAAATATAAATGTACAAAAATGAGAATTTTTTTTATTAGTTTTCTTATTGTCTTCAAAAGCACTGGTTTCCACTTTTTTTCTGAAGTACACACTGGCTGTAGTGAGGTGTAAATGAGAGTAATACATCATGATTTATATTCATCTTTAGCTTCACACTGAATAGATAAACCACTAAGTCATTTTCAAAATAAGAGTTATAATGCTACATATCAGAAGCCTTGAAAATGTACATACCCTATAATCTAGTAATTCGACTTTTAGATGCTTATCTTACAGAAATAAACATGGATATGTACAAAGAATTATCCACGGAGATATTCATTGCAGCACTGTTTATAAGAATAAAAAATTGGAAGCAATGCAAATACCCTGAAACAAGGGATTTATCAATTAAACTATGACATTATGTTGTTGAAGAACATGAAAATATATTTACAATGTATTGGTACAAAAATAAAAGAGGTTATAACATAGCATGTTCACATTTTCACCCTCCCCTCCAAAAAAAAAAGTGCACATATACTTAGTAGTAGACCAGAAAGATATAGACGCGAAAATGATAGTAGTTGATATTTCTAGGTTCTAAGATTATGGGTATGTAATTTTAATTTTATGCTTTGGGCATTTGGTAAACCAGTTATTTTCTACAGTGAACACTACCTGCTTGCTTTTCTTACCCTCTAGTTTTATGAGATACTTTTCTTGTGTGTCTTGTCTGCTCTGTGTATGAAAGGCCCAGCAGACGGCAGGGGAAGGAGGTGATGCTGGTTGAATCTCGTAAAGCTGAACATGGAAACCAGTAGGTCCGTTCCAGGTTGAGGATATGCTAATGTACCTCTTTATGGACATTGTTTGTGTCTTCGAATGTTCCTTTCTGACCTCATTCATTACATTTATCGGTGTTACACTTTCCTGGAACTTGAAATGCTTATTTCACTGATACAGTTGGAGGAGGAGGAGGTATATAAACGATAATTAGGCAGGCTCCTGAGAAATGCCCCTGCCCTACAAAAGCACAGGGTGTGAAAAGCAGGTGTGGCCTCCCCTGATGGAGTCTCAGTTATTGTTTGGGAGGGAATGTAACCGGAGGACCCGCTGCTCTTTGGTCCTTGTCCTTGTTACTCAGACCTCTTGGGTGACTTTTCAAGAATGAGCTTTCTCTGTACCTTTTATCGATGAGATAAATACTTCCAAAGAGCTAATGTTCTTTTTATAACATTGCTTTTTCTAGACATAAAGACCTGAAGGTAGTCTTTCTTGTCCAGAGATGGAAAATAGCACCACCACCATTTCTCGGGAGGAGCTGGACGAGCTACAGGAAGCATTTAATAAAATAGGTATGCCTGAGGAGAATGAAATAGGATGTTACTATTTTTCTTGATGGTAGACTCCCAGGAATGGAACCAGGCCTTTTATTGCTACTACCACCTCTCAGTTACCCCACAGCTTTATTCTTTTTTTTCTATCTAGGTTTCCCTGAACTCTTTTTTTTTTTTTATCCCTTAGAGAGAAGCCAAAACTGGCTTGAATTTCTAGGTAAAGTGGACTTTGAATTCTTTGATCATTTCTTTACAGAGAGTAATTCCGGTTAATGAATGACAGTGTAATTGAATATGCTTCACATGGTATCCTTATTATAGAGAAAAAAATACAGAAACACTTCCTTGTTAACTGAACTCTGGCCTTCACGGCTCTGTTCCTAGCAATAACATTTTCTGACTTCAGGCCATAGATTTTTAAAATCTTGGTATTGTTCCGAGATGCCATATGTCTGAATTTTCTTTTCCCTCATACGTAATTTTTAAAACATTGGTAGTTTTTAAAAGGACACATATATATATGTTTTCCTTCTTTTACTTTTTAAAGCTATTCATTGTTTTGCCATTGTGACATTATCATTTTGACAGCTTGGTATTTGTCCCAAATTTCCCCGTACTGTGTAGGATCTTGATGGTTCTGCAGTTTGCTCTTAAGTAACCTGTGGCAAACAAAGAGAATATACATACCATCTTTTTGCTTTAATCTGGAGATGCACGGAGTGAAAGTGAACCCAGTGAAAGGTGACCGCAGGGAACAGACCTCAGACAGTGACATCACCACCCTTGCCCCTTCCTCAGTAGGCTCCTTCTTTCCTGTGATACATCACTCCACGAAAAACAGAGTGCAGTGGTAGACCAGGGAGGACAGAGGGATCACGGTGTGTCTTGTGCTTAGACTTCTCATAAACCTAGTGAATAACACCTGCAAGTAATGTGGATGAAATGCCATGCAGAATGAGTTATAGACCAATACAAAGAAAAAAAGATTTAAGTTTTAAAAAGTAAAGCCCCCTGCCCTCCCCAAAAAGGTAAAGCTCTCAGGAAACTCATGACTTGTACAAATCATTGCTATGAAGTCAAATGAATTCTACAAGCCTATGGATCCTTCCACTTCCCCCTGCACGACCATTCTCAAAATAACTCCAGCCTTCAAAATGCCGTCTACAGGGTGATAGAATCGGGCTCATCTTGAGTGCCTTCACCTTGGCCTCTTCTTTCTTTTGGGGACTGAGTAAGTATTGGTCACTAGAGCATGAATTACAGGAAAATAGTATGATTTTCAGAAAGTTATTCTTAGTAATAAATGTTATAGAGTATTGTATGCGGTGCCATAACAGAACACTGACTGGAGTCTTTTCGAGACAAAAATTGGACAATCTGCGTATTTTGTGCGTTGCAACAGAGGAAATGTGTTTCTTTGTTAGGTATTTTGTTTTACAGATGCAATTTGGTAGCCTGAATAAAAGTGCTAGTAGCTAGGTCACAGTAGAATGAATGAATTAGTAATCTGTTTTCATTGTTTAGTGCACCAACTTGAATCTTTATGACTTATGGACATAAAATCTTACAATATTTATTTAATGATATTTTGAATAAATAATTGATTGATGGACCAATTCTGAGAGTGAGAAAATGTCCTCTGTGTGAGGGAAGTGCTAACACTAGCAGAATTTTTTACAAGATAAACTGCTACTGTGAACTCAAGAAGCCTTCTGCCAATCTGTGCAAAGTAACTTGTCAGAGGCAGAGGGACACGCCCTGATAACCTTAACTATGGAATACTTACTTATGGGATACTTTGGGGTCACTGAGAAGAATTGAGGGGTTAAAATATTTCTCAGTCTTGTTTCTTTTTTAAACTATAACCTTGGGATAGTTATATAACCTGAGACTTGATTTTCTATCTTTAAAATGAAAGTGGTATTTGTAAGTGCCTCAAAATTGTAAGGATTTTATGCGATCAGGTAAGTCAAGTTCTTAACCCAGTACCTGGCATAGAATATATGCTCATTAAATGATGTCTGTTATTTTTTGTCATGTCACACCTAAACCAGAGAGATCATAAGGAGGCGGAGTTGGTATTTAAGCACCCAGATCTTTCTGTTTTCAGAGTTCTAGCTCTTAACCATTCATGGCATTTTACCATGATGGTTAGCAGGTAAATAACTCCCCTCAATCTTGTTTATTTTTGAACACACCCCACCACAGTGCTGTTATGGAAGAAGTAAGCCAGCCTCATCTATTTCAGAATTATGGAAAAAGGTTCTGAATTGGTAATATACTGATAATGAGATTTTGTTCTAAATTCAAAGAAAGCAATATTGTTATTACAATATCAAACAATTTAGCTTCCTAGCTGACTTTTGAGAATGTAGCAATATTTTGGTTAATAGTGGATTCTCGGTGAGAAAATTTCCATAGTTCAGAACAGAATTAGTTCTAAAATTTGCACATGGAGCTGACAAGAAAAGTTTCTGTTCTTATTATTAATTCAGTGATAATGATGACTGCTATTCTACTGAGAGGAAAAAGAAATACAGGAAACAAAGTGACCGCTACCAGAGGAGCAAAGGGAGCCTATACAAGGTGGATCCAGGCAACTAACAAAACCATCCACAGCTCTCTTGCCAACTCTGGGAAGAAGTGTTTTGTGTTGCCTTTGTTGTGTGTGAAGAAATGATACTCCGTCTTTAGGGAAAGCCTAGGGAAGGGCACCTCACTGATGATGTGAAAACTCCTGGAAAGCTGTTTCCAAAAGCCCAAATATAGGTGTGAAATTATTTCTCGAACACCTAATCTCTAAATGACATCAAACATGATTCAGCTTACATGATGGTATCATAAATACATAATGAAGAAGCAGTGAATTATTGATGAATGAAACAGACCTGCCGTTAAATGAAATATAGAACAGAAATGCCTCCTGTGTATTTCTCATGATACACATATTTTATATGGAACATGAGGCCAGCAGATCCATTTTGTAAATTATCACAAAGCAGTTAAAGTCTGGGTGGGTGCTCCCTCTTGACCATGGCTGATATATTTCTTCTAGATATCTGACACTTCCCCATACTTAGCTCTTTGAAACTTAGTTATCGCTAAACCTGGGTTTTCTGTCAGAGCAATGTTCACACTGTGCAATTAAAATATATATGGTGTTCCTAAATCTAGGAGCATAGACTCCATTTAAATAGGAGTTTTTCATTCAAGTGTATGGCATACTGTGTATAGTTCAGGTGCAGAAGAGATGTCCTACCTCTGAAACAAACAGGAAAGGTTCTGTATGGCTGTGAATACCCCCAACCACCTTCTGAGCGTAAAACTTTAACAAAGAGAACATGTGATATTTGACAGCTCATAACCTGTCTTTACAGATATTGACAACAGTGGGTATGTCAGTGACTATGAACTTCAGGACCTGTTTAAAGAAGCAAGTCTCCCTCTGCCTGGCTACAAGGTGCGCGAGATTGTGGAGAAAATCATAGCAGTTGCTGACAGCAACAAAGATGGCAGAATCAGCTTTGAAGAGTTTGTGTCAGTAAGTAATCTAAGCCTCTCCTGGCTACTGATCACTTTGCTTCAAACAGAGTTTCAGTGATGTCCTTGTTTGCTTTGGTTAAATCAGGTGGCAGAAACCAGAAAAAGGACTGCTTTAAAATGATGATGATAATAATAATAAATATAACAATAATGATTTCCACAAATGATTCATAAAACAAAGGAAAAAAGTCACTCTCAAATCATCAGAATGGAAGTCAGGCTTAACTCACAGTGGTACCTGCCCAGTGTAACTAGAGTTGAATATAATGCATATTGAGCATCTCTGTATACAGAGTATTTTAGGACCTCACCACAAAGGTAAAAACAACTTAGAAGTCTTTATAACTGGCCTTGAAAAATGGAATATATGCTATAACTGAAGTAGCTAAGGTATGGAAGATGTACTTTCTAGAAAGTCGTTATTTCCTTTGATAAAGAGTATCTTCAGTTTCAGAAGGTGCCACCAGGTGAATTTTGATGCTAACTATGGTAGCTTTGTTTCATTGTTAAACTAACTCTAGGCTCACGTAACTGAACAAGGTGAAAAATAATATGACTCGATCAATAAAAGAAAAACAGATTGTAGAACTATCATGTATTTCAAGCCCCTCAGGCCAAGAGAGATGACTTGGGTAAGTTGCCATAGCTGACGGGCAGTTGAACAAGGGCTGTTGTTTTCTTCCATCAAATCCACCATGACTGTGTTTTTCATATGAAAATATAACCATTAATATAATTAAATACTTATAAAATACAAATTACCTGGTTTTACATTTCTCATTTATTAAATATTTGAGCATCTCTCTTGCCAGGAACTCTGCTAGGCACTGTAAGTAACATGGTAAGCAAAAAGAGATATAGTCCCTGATTTTGTGGAATTTATATTTGGCGGGGAAGACAGAATCACATGAATAAATAAAAGGTAACACTGTGATAATTGCTATAGCCCCTCAAGAGTTTGTAGTAGAAGGAATTGAAGTTGGCAGGGAGGCCGAGGGACTCAGGAAAGGGAAGGCTGAGCTAAGTAAGATCTGAAGAATAATGTTAGAGAGTTAAAGGGGGATGCAGTGGGGGAGATGAATAATGTGCTAGGCAGACACAGGAGACAGCATATGCCACAGGGCCCAGTGGCTGTGGGTGTGATTCTCAGGTTAGTGTAGGTGGAGATGAGATAGGAAGAGTAAGAAATATGTGGGAGAAGCAAGTTGGGGCCAGGTCATGTTTATACTAATACCAAAACCAAATCAAACCCGTCGTCGAGTCGACCCCGACTCATAGCAACCCTAGAGCAATGAGGAGCCAGCGAAGTGGGAGGAAGAGAGTATGAAGTGACATGGTCAGATCTGGATTTAAAAAAATCCTTCTGGCTGCTTCATGGAGAACTAGCTGAATTCAGTCTCGCCTGTTTCTAGAGAGTTCAGTAAGAGAGCAACTGTAAGCCCATGTTATTTCCTATAAGAGGTGACTTGTTTCCTTTAATGAGTATACATTTGAGATGTTCAGACAGGAAAATGTTTTCACTACGGCATTCTTTTATCACGTAGTCAGCTTAGATTTGTATCATAAAAGATCCTGGCAAGTCAGGAATAATTTCAGTGTGTTCCGTTTAAACTCAGTTATGACAAAATTTGTTTTAGTGGTTGTGGGGGGCAAGCACTTGTCAGTTTTGTGTTATTGGTAAAATGACACTAGTTATCTGGGTACAAAAGCAATTAAGTCCCTTAAGAACAACTGATTAGTATTTATTTTCATGCCGTTCCAAATAAACCATGTTGTAAGATTCTTTATGATTCCCTGATCCAGGCTCAACTTTATTTATATCCCATTCCAGCTAATGCAAGAATTAAAAAGCAAGGACATCAGCAAAACGTTCCGGAAAATAATTAACAAGAGGGAAGGTATTACTGCTATTGGAGGGACGTCATCGATTTCCAGTGAGGGCACACAGCATTCTTATTCAGGTAACCTACTACTTGAAATTTGATCTTTTGGTCATGGATTCATTCAACAAATACCATATTTCATCAAGTCTAAGATGCAATTCAATATAATCTATACCAGTATTTTGTGTACCATTGGGGGAAAAAGTACTGCAAACCAAATTATAACATGTCATCAAATTTGAAATGTATCTAAATTTTAGTAGCGGGTCAGTGAGAAAGAGAAGACCCTCAACAAGACAGATTGACACAGTGGCTGCAACAATGGGCTTAAGCATAACAATGAGTGTGAGGATGGTGCAGGACTGGGCAGTGTTTCGGACTGTTGTACATAGGGTCGCTATGAGTCAGAACTTAACTTGACAGGCACCTAACAACAACAAGAACAACAACAACAAATTTCAGAGATACCAAAATGAAAATCCTAGAGTCATTGAAATCAGTGAGCTCTCACTATGTGTCAGGTACAGTGTGTATCACAAAGATTAGAAACAACAAAATGGAAGTCATTTATCAATCAGCATTGGCTGTGTTTAATAATGACCTTGGAATGGATTTCCCATCCTGACTGGTGAGGTGACTTTACTTTTGACCTTGTTTTAGTTATCTAGTGTTGCTATAACAGAAATAACAATAATGGGTTGCTTTTAACAAACAGAAATTTATTTTCTCACAGTTTAGGAGGCTAGAAGTCTGAATTCAGGGTGCCAGCTCTAGGGGAAACCTTTCTCTCTGTCAGCTCTGAGGAAGGTCCTTGTCTCTTTGAGCTTCTGCTCCTTGGTGATCTTCACGTAGCCTGGCATTGCTCTTCCCCTATCTCTGCTTCCCTTGCTTGCTTGTTTAATCTCTTTTATATCTCAAAAGAGATTAACTCAAGATACACCCTAATCCTGCCTCATTAATATAATAAACATAATCTAATCCTCATTGACATAACTTAATCTTACCTCATTAACATAAAAACAACCCATTCAAAAATGGGATTATAACTACAGGCAGAGGTTAGGATTTATAGCACATATTTTGGGGGGACATAATTCTATCCATAACAGATCCACTCTGGGAGTGGTGGAGAGGCTTAGTGTAAGGACTTTCCCATTTTCCGGGAGCTGAGATACCTGACTCATCTTTTATCAACAAAGTGACTAGAGAGCACAGCTCTTGATTTGCTTTATCTGATAGAAGCACTGGCTTGTTGCCCAGTGGGAAATCTAGAGTCACACAAACTCTTAGGAGGAGGTGGCTTGCCTCACATTAAGTCTAGTTCTCAGGGTCTAGATGTCTAAGAACCTTTGGCAAGTTCCTTTTGTTCGCGTGAATATAAATAGCAGTGTGCTTTTTAAATTTTTGACAGAAACATCCTGTAATTCCCACCTGTCCCACCCCCGCCTTTCTTCAGAATCTGTCATGCTCTTGATTCTCTTTCTAACCGGATTTTCCTCTAATGACACACTCAGATTTCTACCATCTGTTGTATCTTTTTTTTTTTCCTTTAACCTTCCTCCCTAAGGAAGTAGTGGTAGGGATGGCTGTCTTTAACTGCTGTCTCCTTTTTTTTTTTTTTTAATTCACCCCTTAATTCATTTCTGCCTGTCTATTCTACTGGAATCGTTTTGTTAAAAAAAAAAAAAAAAAAAAAAAAACCTTTCTATTGAGGTATAGCATACATTCAGCAAAGGGCTGTGATCTTAAATGTACAACTGAATGAATGGGTGGCATAAACAGTTAAACGCCTGACTACTAGCTGAAAGGTTGGCTGTTTGAGCAAACCCCGAGGCACCTCAGAAGACAGGCCTGGTGCTCTGCTTCTTAAAGACCATGACCTTGAAAACCCTGTGGAGCACAGGTCTACTCTGTCTGACACACATGGGGTCTCAAGGAGTCAGAATCAACTTGACGGAAACCAGCAGCATACACCTACGTAGTCGTATCCATGTAGCTGCCAACCAGATCAAGATATAGACCATTTCCATTACCACGAATGGCTCCCTCATGCCCCTTCCCAGTCCTCCCCAGAGGTAACTACTGGTCTGACTTTTATCACCATCGAATAAAGGAGCCCTGGTAGTGCAGTTGGATAAGCACTCAGCTGCTAACTGAAAGGTTGGCAGTTCGAACCCACCAGCCACTCTATTGGGGAAAGATGTGGCAGTCTACTTCTGTAAATATTTCAGCCTCGGGAACCTTATGGGGGCAGTTCTACTCTGTCCTCTAGGGTCCCAATGACTTGGAATCGACTCGACAGCAGTGGGTTTGGTTTTTTGGTTTATCACTATAGAATTTTTTTTTTAAGACTTGTTCATCGAGGTATAAGATGTACATAGTAAAGTGTATAAAGTACACTCATCTTAAGGATATGGTTTGATGAATTTTTACATGTGAATACATCCATGTAGTTGTTACGTAGAACAAGAGATGGAACATTAAATAGCTTTCAGAAAAAATAGCTTTAGTGAGATTTAATTCACACTCCATAAAGTTCATCCTTTTAAAGTGTACAGTGCCATGGTTTTTAGCATATTCACAGAGTTGTACAACTATCATCACCATCTTATTTCAGAATATTTTCAACACCCTAATGGAAAACTATATACCCGTTAGCAGTCATTCCGCATACTCCACTCTTCCCAGCTCAGGCAACCACTGATTTACTTCCATTTCTATGAATTTGCTTATCCTGGAAACCTCTTATAAATTGAGTCATATAGTGTGTGACTTTTCCTTCACTTGACTGGGTTCTTTCACTTAGCATAATGTTTTCAAGGTTCATCCATGTTGTAGCATCTATCAGTACTTCATTCCTTTCTGTTGCCAAATAATATGCCATTGTATAGATAAATCTATTACATTTATCCATTCATCAGCTGATGAACATTTGGGTTGTTTCTACTTTTTGGTTATTATGAATAATGCTGATATGAACATTTGTGTAAAAATTTCTATGTGGACACATTTTGAATTTTTTTAGTTATATACCTGGAAGGGAAACCCTGGTGGCGTAGTGGTTAAGTGCTGCAGCTGCTAACCAAATGGTCAGCAGTTCAAATCTGCCAGGCGCTCCTTGGAAACTCTATGGGGCAGTTCTACTCTGTCCTGTAGGGTTGCTATGAGTCGGAATCGACTCGACGGCACTGGGTTTGGTTTTGGGTTGGGTTTATACTTAGAAGTAGAATTGACAGGTGAAATGGTAACCATACGTTTAACTCTTTGAGGAACTCCTAAACTGTTTTCGAAATTGACCACACCATTTTATAATCCCATGAGCAATGTGTAAGAGTTGTAATTTTTCTGCATCCTTACCAATGCTTGCCTTCTTTTTGATTAGAGCCATCCTAATGATTGTGAAGTGGTGTCTCATTGCTGGTTCCTATACTTGGAAAATCTTCCGTTTCCCTCCCCATCTTTACCTATTGAAAACCTGTCTTTCACATAGTACCTCCTCTAACCAGAAGTGATTCTTTCTTTAACTTCTTTAAAACATTGTGTATATCCCACTTATGGTATGGTATGTGTATTTCCCTGATGTTGTATTTATTTGTATAGCTGCTTTGTCTTACATTACACTAGAAGCTCTTAACGGCAGGTACCGTAGCATACCAACAAAACAAAACAAACCCATTGCTGTTGAGTCGATTTTGACTCAGAGCAATCCTAAAGGACAGAGTAGGAGTGCCCCATAGGGGCTCCAAAGAGCGGCTTGTGGATTCCAACTGCCAACCTTTTGTTTAGCAGCCAAGTTCTTAACCACTGTACCACCAAACCCGTTGCTGTCGAGTCCCCAAAAGGGGACAGTAGACTGCATGGTCTGGGAATCTAACCCGGGAGTAGACTGCATGGCCTGGGAATCTAACCCGGGCCTCCCGTGTGGCAGGCAAGAATTCTACCACTGACCCACCCAGGGGCTGCTGGTGGTCATAGGGACTGAAAGTCCCTGAGGAGGTATGGTGAGGCAAGAAGATAAGAAGGCAGATTATGACATGTAAACAAAAGAAATATAAGTAACTGTTTATATCTTTATTGACTCTGTATATGTGTGGGTATGAGATGGCTAAATTGGGAGTAAGTGCTAAATACGCCCACAGGAAAAATATCTAATTCTAGGAACTGAGGCAATAATGAAGAAGGCCAGCTTGCTATATGCTATCCAATGGTGGAAAGGGAACTCGTTTACTTTGAGGATTTATATTGTTAAATGACTTGCATATTTGCAGGATAAATAATAATAAGGCAGTAGAGCATCTTTAAGCCCTTCCTGTTTTCCCTGCTGCATGGCCCAACAACATTTTCTACCTAAAGATCAAAGTACCCACCCTAAACACCACGTGTTGAGAAGTTAATAATGAAGGTGGCTGAGCACAGTGTTGGTACCCAGATTTGTGTCCATTTTCTTAGAATAGAAGTTCCATAGAAATGGAACTATTTTATGCATTTGAATAACTCTTAATTGAACGCTGTATTTCTGTTGTAAGCCACAAATTGGAGTTCTCTGAATCCTTTTTTGGAGTGAAAATTATTGCTGGATATTTATTTTTTCCTTATTAAAAAAAAAAAATATATATATATGGCTTCTGATGGTCTGCTTCTGATTCATTAGCTCTCAAACAATTCACGCTTGGAAAGAGCTTAGAATCAAGTTGAATATTTGTTGTGCTCATTTAAGATATAAGCCTTACTCTCCCCTGATATGTCAGATGAAAAAGTAAAAAATAGTTCCCCTTTCTCCTTGTCTTAACCTCTTCTTTAGAGTTGTAGTAATATTTACTATCTTTGAGCAGAAATTGAAAAGTATGTTTCTGAAGTGAGATGGGTTTGTGAAATGGGGTTTGCTTACCAAAATGCTTGGTTTTCAGAGGAAGAAAAAGTAGCTTTTGTTAACTGGATAAACAAAGCTCTGGAGAATGACCCTGACTGTAAGCATCTCATACCCATGGATCCCAACGATAACAGTCTTTTCAAATCACTTGCAGATGGCATCCTTCTTTGGTGAGTTGAGCACTGGGTTAAGTGAGCTGTGTTCTGATTGTCTCCATTGATGAGTGTTCTACAAAAGCTCTAATTCAGCAAATTCATTGTATTTTGGGATTTAGTTAACAAATACTTTGATTTTGAAGCATTTACATCACATGGAAAATTAAGTACTTAGTATATGTTTTCCAAAATTTTTCTTCAGAGGCAGCCCTATATTTTTCTGGTGCCTTTTTCCATCTATCTCCATAATAATGCCGGGAAACTATTGATTTATTCATCTGATGCATTTTCAAACGTTCACAGGTTTTCTTTTTACACTTTCCGGTAAGGGAGGGCCGAGATGATTGACTGGGACAGGAACATGAAATACAAAAGGAAAATATACCTCGCTTGTGCTTAAATGAAAATGATATTTTAACTCAACCTTGTGTTAGTCTTGCCTCTTTGCGGTCTGTTTCTGCTCCCTACATTGTAAGTGGTTTAAGGGCACATCTCTGTCTTTGTTGTTTGAACTACGTACAGTCCCAGCAAACTTCTTTGCACAAAGCGTCTTTTTAACTTAAGTTTATAAAAATACAGAAAATTTATGAAGAAGAGAATACACATCACCAATATTCCTACTGCCCATAATTAACAATTACTGACATCCTGGCACATTTCCTTCCAGTCTTTTCTCTCTGTTTTTACTTTAAAAAACAAAATGAAGAAACCCTACCCGAGTGAATATAGGATATCAGATTTTCAAACATTACATCATATAAAGTATATCTTGACCTCCATTTCCAACTCTAATCTGTTTCTCTGACCTTCGGAGAAAATTGCAATTATGAATTGAATGGGTATGTCTTTATTTTAAAAGAAAGAATATATTATAAAATAGAGAGACAAAGTTTATATTCATTTCTTTTAAAGTGTTTGAATTATTGAGATTTTTGAAAGATATTCTGTGGTTCCTTATCTTTTGGCAACGATAGTAATTTTAACAGCATTGATACCACTTCATGAAACTGGCTTCTTGAGAGCTGGTTTGTTTACATTCCAGGCTGCTGAATGTTGATATCATTAAATGAAAGAAAGGCAAGACTCGCAAAAAGAAAATACAGGACTTAAAAAATTAGGAGGAAAATGCTAAAGTTACTCCTGCAGTGAGTGACAGGTTTATTTTATGATAGGAAATATTTCTTACATGTATGTATTTTTACTAAATCCCTGATGTGAATTACAGTATAATATTTTAAAGAAGTGGATTGTTGTAACTTTTCAAAATTTAACTATGTTGGCTGCTTGTAAAAATAAACTAAAAGCATTTCTGGGAGCCTTAAACTAAATTATTACTGTTTTCTCTTTAGCAAAATGATTAACTTATCTGAACCAGACACAATTGATGAAAGAGCCATTAATAAGAAAAAGCTCACCCCTTTCACTATTTCTGTAAGTAATTGTCCTTTGCTAGGAATCGGGTAACTATACTATGAAACGAAGGCCTTTATGAATGGTTATGTGGGCCCAGATGAAACCTTTGACTTCACATAATTTTTTTTTTCCTATAAAAACTACATTTTTGTTAAATAAAAATTCAGTTGCATTTTGTATTGAATGAAATTAAAATTCAAAGTACTTTGGGTGTTATTTAAGGTAATAGTATTCAGATTACATTACTGTAAAATGAATACTTGTTTGATGCCTATGTTCCCGTGGATTGGTTGAAATAGAATTCTGACTGCATAGTTTACCACATATTTAACCATTTCCCCAAATTTTTAACTATTCTTTTTGCTCTAGGTTTTTCTGTAGGCACTTTCTCCATTCACACCTTTTTAAAGTCCAGGAGTTTATAGTTAGGGTCTTTCCCCTGCAAAATCTCTAGATAGAGTGGGTATTAATGTTTACTGAGCACTTCCTAGGTACCAGTCACTCTTCTAAGCACACTAAGTGAATTACCCCCTGACTCTCACATCAGCCTTATAAGGTAGATACACGGTTTTACAGATGAAGAAACTGAGGCACTGAGAGATTACACAGTGGCATAGCCAGGATACGATCCCAAGTATCTAACTCTAGAGCCTGTCCCCTTAGTCACTATGCTATACTGCCTCTATTACTGGTAGTGATAGCAACTATTTAATGTACTGATCATTACAGCAGCTATTAAAATTGAGCTACTGCCATTTCCTTCATTTCCATTGTTAAGTGCCATCCTTGATCTTGCTAATGTCATTCAGTGTCTTCAAGGAGTAAAGGTAGGTCCTTAGGACAATGGTACATGGTTAGTCTGAAAGATTATCCAAGGACTATCCAACGAGTGCCTCCATTTCCTGTTATCCTTAAAAACTATGGAATTAGAGGTTAACTTTATGGCCTTCTTGTTCCCCAGTCGCCAATGGCCAATAGTATTGCATATCCCTAGCAGAAACTACCATTACTGAAAAAGCCTATTTCCCGTTGCAATTGCTAGAAGATTATTTTCTTTCACATATTGTGCCAGGATGCTTTGTCTGATATCCGTGGTTATGGAAAATATTCATATTCATACATTTTTAGAATACATGTACGTGCCATACAGTTTTTTAAGGTACTGAATCTGAAATACAGGATTTTTTACTATTGTATAAATTTATCGTTTGGTTTTACTTTTAATACTTGTATGTAGCACATTAAAAAAAAATTTGTAATGATTTTGCAACAGCTACAGTGTGTAGGGTCACTATGGGTCAGAATCGACTTGACAGCAACGGGTTTGGTTTTGTTTTTTTTTTTACAGAATAGGTATGAAGGGCTTAGTATTGTGCAACTTTATTTTTAGACATTAGCACTCTTCAATATTAATAGGGGTCATAGTTTAGGTCTCTAGGATGCCTGAAAGAGAATGCTAATGTGGAATGAGGAAAGAGAGGCTTCTGGAAAGTGGTGAAGTGTTACTGTGGATGTTAAACCTGTCCTGTTTATGCAGTAATTTTAGAGCTATGGGGACAGGCCTGGTAGAAAACTACCAGTTTCACATGAAACTTTATCCTGAAGAAGCCTCATTCATTTCCAAAAGATTGTAAAGATATGCATTTTTCATCTTATAAATATCAGTTCATGTGGTATGATGATGTATGAAAGAAGAGAAAGATAAAAGGATGAAAATGAAGTACAATAATGATGAAAGCAAGAGAAATGGACAGGTCCAGTATTTAAGAGCAGGACTCATTTACAGCCTTGGAGATTTTCTTATCTCTCTTCTGCCCAGTGTAGTACTGAGCTGCATTGCTTTGCTTATCATTATTGAAAGAAAAATTAGTTATATGAATAAGACCCTGAAAAACAAATGCTAGTGACTTACCAAAAAAAAAAAAAAAAACCCGTTGCCATGGAGTCGATTCCAACTCATAGCAACCCTATAGGACAGAGTTGAACTGCCCCATACGGTTTCCAAGGAGCACCTGTTGGGTCAAACTGCCGACCTCTTGGTTAGCAGCTGTAGCTCTTAACCACTGTGCCACCAGGGTTTCCAATAGTGACTTAAGGGCCAATAATTAAGGAAATTAACACAAGAGTGGCTATAGGACATTGAATCTGTTCACTGTAATATGTAAAAAAAATCCAGGGTGATGCATATACTCACATACACAAAAGTGTATTTGTATAGACTTTATGTTTCCATATATATTCAAATATACTATTTATGGCTTTAATTTTACCTTACATACAATTACAGTTTAAATAAGGACAACATTATAAATCTCATTTGGACATATCAAATGGAGTAAAAGTGATAAAGTATAAAATAAGAATGACATCTGAATAACAAATCATGTCTTTATTCTTAGTGACCCAATAAAAGTACTATAATATAAAAAAAAAACAAAACCCCAAACCAAACCCATCGCCATCAAGTCGATTCCGACTCATAGCGACCCTATAGGACAGGGTAGAACTGCCCCATATGGTTTCCAAGGAGCACCTGGTGGATTCGAACTGCCAACCTTTTGGTTAGCAGCTGTAGCTCTTAACCACTATGCCACCACCCTCTAAAAATCATTAACAAAAGCGAATTCATCTGGAATTGAACTTCTATGGCAAAGGAGTTTGCAAAGGAATATGAATTAAAGGACAGAAAACTTGCAGTATGTATTTGAGACTGTTAGTAAAGATTTAGTCAAAATAGAAGGGAGATGTAAAGCCATCCAGAACAGCAGCATCAATCTTTCTACCTGGTGAATTGGGCTAGATCTGAGACACAACTGGATCTTTGATGCACAAAAAAGATGGGAGATAATGAATGGCTAATCCAAGACAAACTGCCATGTTTGCTTGTGGCTTTCGTTGATAATCCCTGTAAGGTAAGGTGTGCTGTTTTACTGATTAGGGCACGGAAACACGGGGAGGAACAACACATTCTGTCATGTCTCAGTTGTTTCTGGCTCCCTGGCTGGCCTTATCTTTGCCCACAAACACAAGTCTTCAGGAAGGAATTCTGGGCACTCAGGAAAGGTATCACTAGTCAGACTTGGAGAGCAACCTCTCTTTGGGGCTCTCCTGTTACTTTTTGTCCTTAAGATGTTTTAGAATTGACTTTAGACAATAGTAACCTTCCTGTTTCCTACCTGGAGTCCTGGTGGCACAGCGGTTAAGCGTTCAGCTGCTAATCAAAAGGTCGGCAGTTCAAATCCACCAGCCACTTCTTAGAAACCCTATGGGGCAATTCTACTCTGTCCTTTAGGTCGCTATGAGTCAGAATCGACTCGACGGCCATGGGGTTGGTTTCCTCCTTGCCAGTAGGACAATAATGTTGCATTTACCAAGTAGAAACTGCCATTTACTTGAAGAAGCACATTGCAGCTTCCTTTCAACCATGTTTTTAAACCAGTTACTAGTTAGATATCCCTGTAAAGCCAGCATTTTTGTATAAAGCTAATTAGTGGCAAAAGCTGTTTCTCCAAATGTCACCAACACAGCCTGTTGATAAGGCAGAGCTCAGTTTGTTGCTTATTGCAGTAAGGGAAAACATCACCTGGCAAAGCTTTGACTGCATATGGGAGGTGTGAAGGGAAGGTCAGAATTTCAGAATTGGAAGTTCGGTTTAAGGTGGGCCTTCCAGTGAGGGAGGAGGGAAAGGGGGACCTGGTGAGGACTGGGTAGGGGCCCTGATTGCTGTACTAAGGATTTGGACTTGACCCTCTCCTTTCCTTCCATTCACTCTTACCATTTATTCAATAAATATTTATTGAGCATATACCATGTTCTAGACAGTGGGAAAACAGCAGGGAATAGATCAAAGCTCCCACCATCATAGAGTTTACACTCTAATTGGGAGAGCCACAACAATAAACAAGTAAAATATATGTCAGACAGTGGTAAGGAGTAAAATAGAGGACAGCAAATGGCAGCAGGGGTTGTGGGCATGCTTGCTATTTTGGATAAGATGCTCAGAGAAGGCTTCACAGATAAGGCTCATTTGAGCAGAGTCTTAAAGGAATTATGGATATTTTGGGGAAGAATGTTCAAGGCAGGAGGAACAGTAAGTTTAATGGCCCCAAGTACATAAAACAGAGTGAGTGAGGGAGAGATGGTGGGCGTGATAGGGAACAGTTGAAAGAAACTCCATGATCAGGTTTATACTTTACTGAGAATGCTGGCAGCAGAACACTGTAGAAGATGGAATGGAGAGAGTAAGGCTGAAGGGGGGGTGGGTGTTAGGATGGAAGTTAGGAAATTATTGAAGAAAGGCTCTGACAATTTCCAGAGGTATTTAGAAGGTGAAAATAACAGAAATTTGGTGACTACATGTGGGAGGCAAGTATTCTGTACAGGTTTCTGGCTTAGGAAGAAAGAAGGCAAAAGAATGAAGGAAGAATCTGATGTTGACAGGGGATAAGAGACCAGGGAAGTGTGGAGAGAAGTGCTTCAGTTTTGGACACATTGAGTTCTAGGTATTTGTGGAACATCAGGTTGACATAACCAAGTGAGTAGATAGGTATAGAGCTTGGGTTCAGGGAGGTATGGACTGGAGCTATGGATTTGGAAGTCATTAGCATATACAGGTTGTAGTTAAAATGGTGGGGTTTTGCTTGTATAAAATTACTTATTTTAAAAAATCTAAAATTTTTGCAATCTACTGATTCTTGCTTACCTTCACAACTTGTAGATAAGACTTCACATGTATTTTTCTTTGTTGCAATTCAGGAAAATTTAAACCTTGCCCTGAATTCTGCCTCTGCCATTGGCTGCACGGTGGTCAACATTGGCGCACAGGACCTGAAAGAAGGAAAACCTCACTTGGTCTTGGGGCTTCTGTGGCAGATTATCAAAGTTGGTCTTTTTGCTGATATTGAGATTTCCAGAAATGAAGGTAGGATCACCAAGAATATTTACTTTTCATTGACGCATACTTGTTGTGGAAGAAACTTACATTTCAGCGTTTTCCCCTCAGCTCTGATTGCATTGCTCAGTGAAGGTGAGGAGCTAGAGGAGCTAATGAAGCTTTCTCCTGAGGAATTACTGCTGCGATGGGTGAACTACCATCTGACCAATGCAGGATGGCGTACCATCAGTAACTTCAGCCAAGACATTAAGGTTTGTATCTTAATCTTCAAAATTGTGAAGTGAAATAAGAACGTGGAATGTAAAAAATTAAGGGGTTTCAGATTTAAATTTGAATTGAATTTTAAGTCACAAGGACACCTAAGATAGAAAATGAAATTTTACATTTCTCCCTTAGGGGTGGATTCCCCAATTATTGTCACATAATCTTTAAAAAAAAAAAAAACATAAACTGATTTAGTGGTTTCTCATAAGAAATACAGGTGGCTGTGAGAGGAAGGGAGGTACTAGACCTGGGAGATCAACGCAGTCTTTCCCATTTTATATGCCACAGTTAGGCTACATTGTAATGAGGATGCCAGTCTGTTTACTTGGATTGAAAATTACATCTCTTTGCTGGACTAGAAGGTCTTGTGGGCTTGACCTGTTCAACCAGCTTACTCCCCCTTCACCAGTAACTGGCTAACAGGAATGCAAATTATCTGAAGGAACATGGAAATCAGAATGAGTAGACAAAGGGAGTCTTGAAGAACATCTCTCAACCAAAGTAGCTTTGAATCACTTCTCACTGAAAGACTTAACAACGGAACTATGACATTGACACCTGCCTAACAACAACTCTCCCGTGGTCAGTGTCTCAATGGGCACTGCTCTTTTCTAGGCCAATTGGTGCTCCCTTTAAATTATATTCCATCTTTAAATTTGTTAACACCTTGAGTCAGGTGATGTTTTTGCCATAATGGCCTAGTTGACAA
Source organism: Elephas maximus indicus (assembly GCF_024166365.1). Classification (NCBI taxonomy): domain Eukaryota; kingdom Metazoa; phylum Chordata; class Mammalia; order Proboscidea; family Elephantidae; genus Elephas; species Elephas maximus. Next base: position 17,152,027 of record NC_064841.1, on the reverse strand, counting down.
TCTCTCTTTGAAGTGATACTGTATTTCTTTTGTTAAAAGTTTACTTTGGGGGCTCTCTTATTTTAAAATTCGGTTCATCAGACATTTTTTGAACCCCTCCTGAGGGACATAATGCTAGGCATGGAAGATGCAAAGACCAGTAAGACATAGATACAACTCTTGAGAAGCTGAACAAATATGGAGGGAGACAGACATCTAGATAGATACTTAGTTATTTGTTACTGCTTAACAAACCACTCAAAACTCAGTGGTTTAAAATAACAACAATTTGTTGTTTCTCATGGTTCTGTGGGTTGACATGATTTATTTGAGCGGTTCTGCTTCACATGGGTTTGGCTGTGATCACTAACTCAGTTGCATTCAGCTGGCAGTTGGGCTGGGCTAGAAGGTGCACAAAGACATCACCCACATGTCTGGTGCCTTGGTGCTCTTCCACAAGGCCTCTCTACATGGCTAGCTTGGGCTTCCTTACAGCATGATGGTCTCAGATCATTGGACGTCTTATGTAGAGGCTAATTTCAAGAGGGAGGAAGCAGAAGCTCTTAAGGCCTGGGTTTGGAAATCTTAGAAGGTCACTTTCATTGCCTTCTTTCTATTAGTCAAAGCAAATCAAAAGGCTAACCCAAATTTAAAGGGAGGGGAAATTGAGTCTGCATTTTGATAAGACGAACTGCATGTATGTACAAGGAGAAATTATGATAGCCATCTTCGGAGATGGCTACACTGGATGGTTTAATAGTGTGATCACTGCCTGTTAGCCATGGAGACGATGGGCTGCTGTGCAGTATGGAAGAGTTCGTTCTAGAGACACCGGGGAAGGCTTCCAGGAGGTTATGCCTGACCTGAATCTTACCTGATGCCAGAGGCGAGGAAGGGTGTTCCAGTTGTAGGGGAAAGCGTTGCTAGAATCTCAGAGGTGTGAAACAGCACGATATGTTTGGGGATCTACAAGGAATTCTGTGTTATTAAAATAAAGCTATTATGTTATTAGTCCATTCTCTGAGATGGGGGCAGTTTCCTCAATCTGAGCAATTTTTTCCTAAATTCAACGATGATTTTGTTCATTTAAAAAATACTGTTTCATTTCTTTCCTTGAAGGATTCAAGAGCCTATTTTCACCTGCTTAATCAGATTGCTCCTAAAGGTTCCAGGGATGATGAACCCTCCATTGACATTGACATGTCAGGGTTTAATGTAAGTACAGTTTTTAGAATGCAGTTTTGTACAGGCAGCATTCTCTGGCAGAATCCTTGACCCTTCATTAAAGCTTGGCCTTTTGCTTGTCAAAAAGTTTTTCCATACCCCAGGCTCCAAGTCTCCATGTTGAGCCACTGGGCTGTCATGACTGAAGAAAGGGATTGAAGAACTCTGGCCTTGCATATGTGTGGAATCAACCCTACATCCACGTTTCCCTGGTCTAACACAACCAGAAGCCACCAGGGTGATGATGGTCACTGTACACCAGGAAAGGGAGCAACAAGCTGTCACTAGAGTACCAAGAAATTGATTACTTTATCAGTTCTACCAAATTAAGGTCCTGGGTGGTGCAAACAGTTTGTTCCTGGCTATTAACCAAGAGTTGGCAGCTTGAACCCATCCAGTGCCACCCTGGAAGAAATACCTGGCAATCTGCTTCCATAAAGATTACAGCCAAGAAAACCCTATAGAACTCAGTTTTGCTGTAGCACGTGGGGTTGCCATCAGTTGGAACTGACTCGATGGCACCAGGTTTGGTTTTTTTTGGTTTCTACTAAATTACTTTTGGAAATAACACAAAATAAAAGCAGTTCCTAACATTTATGATGTAGGAAAGACTGATACAGATCTTGACCCACCAAAGACATTTCTTAAGAAGCCTGTTCTCTTAGCATAAGTTGTAAATACCAAGAGTGGTTCTATCTAAACATTGAAAATTTGGTCAGGTTATAGTTTGTATGAAAATCTGTTAGGTACTTAAAGTACAGTATCTGTGATGCTTGGTTTTAAAGGCAACTTGAGTGAATCAGTATTAATTAATTATACTTCGCATTATTACAATGAAATGTCTCAGAAAATTAGTATTGCAAAATTTGCAAATTATTTCCAATCAAAAATTAGAATTTAAAAAAACCTTATTATGGGAAATTTCAAGCATTTATAAGTGTGAACGGACTTAGTAGACTGACTCCCATGTATTATCTCCCAGGTTCAACAATTATCACCTCGTGATCAATTTTGTCCCATATCACCTACCTCTATTTCCGCCCCCCCTTTTTTTCTGTATTATTTTGTAGCAAATCCTAGACATCATATAATATAATCTATAAATATTCAGTATGAATTATGTATTTCTAAAATATGAAAACTTCTAAAATATAACCACAATACCTTATCATAGCTTCAAAAATTAATAATAATCTATAATATCTAGTTGGCACTGACATTTCCAACTGTTTAAAAAAAAGTCAAATTTTCTTTTTATATTTCAATTACGATCTAAATAAGGTCTACATATTGTGATTTGTTGATGTTACCTTGGGAATTTTTCATTGTTTAGTAGCATTGAACCTATCGCTTTCTTTGATTTCATTGGTTTTTTTTTTCAACACTGGTGCTCTGAATTAAATAAATCATAACTCTTGGTCATTATATACTTTCAGCATGAGTCCATGTGTGCCCCTTTTTTAATTTACTTTTTGTTTGTGGTATTGTTTTGTTGAAATTTTAAAAAGCCCATATGGACCCTTAATTCAATAAGAAAGCTAAGACCTTGACATTAATTTACATTTAGCTGTACAGCTCTTCCCTATCCCATCTTTCTTCCTTACCCCATTGTAGTAATCAGCATCTTGAATCTTGTGTTCATTGTTCTTTTACATTCTTTTTTATATAGTGTTCTTTCATCCAAGTGTGCTCCTTAAATTTTTTAAAAACTTAACAGCAAGCTTATCATGCCATGCTTAAACTCCTAGTACTCATTTTTGAGCACATTATTATATCGCTAAGATTCACCCATGTTTTCGCATGTCAGTGTGTGAATATATCACAGTTTATTCGTCTTGTCTCCTGTGGATAAGATGTTGTTTTGTTTCTAGGATTTTGCAATTGTGAGAAGCGCTGTTCCTTCTGATTTAGTATTTTACTGAAAATATCGCTTAGGGTAGGATGGGTGAGACAACTAAGCCTCTTAGCCACACAGGGCACTCTAATAGGTGACCTTGAACAAATGACTTATAGTCTTGACCAGTAGGAACTTACCGAGACAGTATTTGACAGTTTTATTGAGTATTTCCGGAATGAAGGTGAAAAATGACTCAGTGACCCCAGCAAGACGACTCCTTATTCATTTACAAAAGAAATGGGGAGATTGATTTGAAATTCCAGCACATTTCTGACCTAATTTTGAGCTATTATCTGACATATTTCCAGAAAAGTAGTTTGATTTTGACTATTTTTGTCTTATTTCATTGTTTAGGAGAGAAATGACCTGAAGCGTGCTGAATTCATGCTTCAACAAGCAGATAAACTGGGCTGCAGACAGTTTGTTACTCCTGCGGATGTGGTTTCAGGCAATCCTAAACTTAACTTAGCTTTTGTAGCTAATCTGTTTAACACATACCCAAGCCTCCGCAAGCCTGATAATAATGACATCGATATAAATTTATTGGAAGGTAAGTTCTTTCTGCCTTAACTTGGCTCACTGTATTTATCCTCTTGTGGCACTGTCCTTCTTCACTGTCAGAGGTAGGGGACTGTGGTGGAAGATGGACCTTAGTGTGTGTAGACGTGTGCGTCCATTAAAAGGCTCAAATTACGGAAAGTGGATGTTGGTTTTGGTTAAAAGAGAATGCTGGGGTAAATCTCACTTATCTGTCATTTCCCTATAAGAGCTTAGTGAAAACTATCATGCGTTCGAAGTGTTCTCTTAAGTGACCACATAACAGTAACTCCACCACTGATATGGACAATGGATTGTCTATTGGGGAAAAAAATTTTTTTTGTTTGGAGCTTTTTTCTTCTTTAAAAGCTACAGTTTGACTCTAGTATCGTTCTCTTTTTGATGCTTTCAGTGTACATGAAAAAAACTACAGTATTCATTACTTGTGTGGGGGCTGTCGTTACCTGTCTCATAATTTATAACACTTTCCTGTTTTGCTTTGTGAAATGCAGATTTGACCCCTCCTAATGTAGGTACTGTATTTAGTACTTTTCTATACTCTATAAATACATTCATTCTGGAATGTTGTTTTTTATTAGTACCATTTATTCTTTCCATCTGAGTTGATATTTATTTTTTGCATCGTTCGTGCTGTGTTATTTCTGTCTTAATATGCCTATAGAATGAATGACTAAAAGCAAGAAACATAAATGAAGCTTAATTAGAATGGCAGAGCAAGGTTTTGATTGTGTAAACTCACCAGCTAATTTGCCTTCTATAATGATGGGATAGTGTCAGTTCTAAACACATTAGAAACCAAATCATGACAATTGGATTTCATGATTTGATATCAAGCTTGTATCCCTCTCCTGTGAATAAACAGATTTATCTTTTTTTTAATCTTTGAAAGGATCCGTTTAGGTTCTACAACATAGATTATTTTGTATTAATTAGCTGTGTGACATTTGCTGAATATCATTGATGCTAACAATTTATGAATCGTCATAATGACAGAAATATTCTCAATATCTACCTCTCTTTCTCCTTATCTCTGTTTCCAAGCCTCTCTTCCTTCCTTCTCCCATTCTCATACCCTCACCCGCATCCATACGAACACCCACATTGAAAAACCTGTTGCTGTCAAGTGGATTCCGACTCATAGCGACCCCATAGGACAGAGTAAAACTGCCCCATAGGGTTTCTGAGGAGCGCCTGGTGGATTCAAACTGCAACCGGAGTTCTTAACCACAGCACCACCAGGGTTTCCACGTCAGAATAAAGGAAAAAACAGTGGCAGTAGTGGTGGCAGTTGTTAGGGGCAGGGGTCAGTCCTAAGGTTTTCTTTCTAGTTTTCCTGGTTTGGAGAAGGTAGTCCTAAGGAAGGATTCTTCTCGGTGAGGAGAATTTGAAGTTGCAGTATTCGTTCTCTCACATCATACCCCGTACGCCTCTTTCTTCCTCAGTGAGCTAGAATAAGAAGTCACGTTCATGATCTTTTTCTTTTTGACTGCCACAACCAGGATTCTATTTTCTTTGTCACCTCATAATTAACATTTTTTTTTTGACTAATGAAAAAAGCTTCAGAATTAAAGAACATGTTCTTTGAGGAATATGACTTAACTCACTCTTCCTGAGGTCTAGTAAAATAAAATAAAAATTCTATTGTCTACATAGATAGGTAATGGAGAGGGAAAAGAGACAAAATGGAGATTTCTCGCAAAGAGAAATTTAGGAAGAGGGATTAAATCTTAAAACAAAACAAAACAAAAAGGAAGACTGCTAAGTTTTAACTAGTCTGGAAAATTTCAAAATCCCTTTGTGTCTTACAGTAGAAGGCATTGTTTAGTGTGGCATATTAAAAATGATCTGCTTTTTATAGTCACCGAACTCTTGCTAGATCTTTTCCAACTTGCTCGCTCTCCTATTTTTCACGTTTGAATTCTTTTGCTAGTGTTCAGCATGCTTTTGGAATTTTTCAGCGTGAACAGGATTGCTAAATATTTCCCTTAGTATTTACTATATTTGTATAAGAAGATACAGTGGGAAATATTCATCAATCATCTTTATTTAGAACATATGTATGCCCTGATACATCTCCCAAAAATATATTTGACTTTGGCTGTCATTGGAATTTTTCCTCTCTAATTTGGTTTTTATAGATCCTTATGAAATTTGAAGCTTGACCCTTATCACATCCCAAATTCGTATGTTAGTATGTCCTCATTGGCAAAGAATTATAACCGTACGTAACTAAAGAAAATTAAAAGTCCAGTTAAGTATTTAACCTTTATATCAAATTGCACAAACCACGTGGGCTACTTATAGAAAGACCATCTCAGAATTCATTTATAGTGATAGAAAGTGTATAGGCTACAGAATTAGACAGACTTGGTTCAAATCATGGTTCCGCTATTTAGTATTTGAATGACCTCTGTGAGCCTTGATTTTCTCCTATCTAAAACAGGACTAATAATGTTTACCTTGAAGAGTTTCAGAACAAGTTAAATGTGACCATGAATGAAAAAGGTTACCATACAGTATGTGCTCAGTAATGGTCTGGGCAGGAGGAGGAAAGCGCCTAATACATCACTTAGCACATATAGTGAGTGTTCAATACGTGTTTATTCCCTTCTCTTTCCTCTTAGTAACCTACTTTTTAATATATTCATTATTTGCTCTGAAACTTTTATCAATTGCAGATGCTAGTTTGACCCTGTAAATTAAAGGAATGTTTTATAGTTCTATCTTGTATATCAGCAATTAAGATTTTACTTCTAAGATTGCTTGAGTTGTCTACCAGCCAGACAACATTTTCCAATCTGGAATACATATGTTATTGCAGTACTTTACCATGTCTCTGGCACCAATGCATAGTGCTTCTGGCTTTGAGCATTTATTTACCAAGGCAACTCGAAATATTAGATAAATAAATGCTTACTTATGAAATCTGTTTTACTTTCCAGGTATCAGAAATTAAAATATTAATTATATAATTGGATGAGAAAAATAGGAAGAAATATGAACCTTTGAAGCTTATAACAGTTTCAGAACTCAATCAAAATATAAACTGTGTTTTTTTTTTTAAGTATTCACTACATCATCAGGTTCAACAGAATTAAAAAATTTAGATATTTTAATTAAAAATTAAACCACTGTGACATTATAAGCGTTTGTAATTTAAAAATATGATTTGGATACTCCTGGCTGGAAATAATGTAAAAATTCTTTAATTACTAGGAAAAAAAAATTGTATATAGGATAATATGACAGATAGGAATAACTAGAGAAACAACTAAAAGGTAAATCCAAAGGCTTGTCCGTCAAACTGTTGATCACAGTATGTTTATATCACTCTGGGGACAGTTCACATCCTTAATTTGCCCCATTTAGTAATTCCTACAAGCAAGCCAAGCACAGATTCTAGGACCATTTAGTTTAACTTGATTATTTCTTAAAAAGGTTCTCATGCAGGTCGTTTATTATAAAGTGGTAACGTCAGATATAACAGACTGATCAGTTTTACCTTTTATGCAGACCAGAGGGGGAAAAAATTAAGCAAGAAATTATCTGACTACATAATAGAGCAAAAAATTAAAGCAGATTTTTGGAAAGCAGTTAGGTAATGATATTGAGAACCTCCTGAAAATACAGTGGGTAGTTTATTTTCTCAACAGTGGGCACCAATTATAGAATCCTTCTGTTCTTGCAAGGGTTTGGTTCCTGTTCTGGGTGAGCTGGTGTGTACTGCCGGTGGCACTTGACTGAAGGGATGGCTCTGTAGGAATGGACCCCTGGAGCTCAGATGGTTATAGATTTATTGCCACCTTGTCCTGGGTCCTCACATGCACCAAAGTCTAGAGAGGGAGCTGAACTTGTCTGTGGCTTAGAAGTGATGAGAGGTGTCAGTGCTTCAGTTTTTCACAAGTCTGGTGATCAGATGTAGGCTAGGCCATTCCATTATCCCCTAACCTTGCTGAAGAGGAAACTAATAGGTAGTCACTTAGGACTGTTAGCAGTCCAGGGGCTGGCAGGAAGGCAGATGGAGCATGTAGGGCCCATATCTCCACCTGCTTTGTGGCACACTTAACCCCTGTTTTCCTTTCAGGTGGTGTAAGCACTGCTATGAAGGGGATGCTCGGGGAGGTTAGGTTATCACAGTTTATATAATAGTGCCTGTTTTTTCCTTAAGGTGATCTCTGTGGTCCAGGGACTTACTATGATGAAATATGTCTTTCTCTCAGCATTTTTTGTGGTAATTGTGTGTATATTGAAAAATGAACATTTTCAACAGTGACAATCTAAAATAACTCAGGAAGCCTGTAAAATAGTTACATCTCTCATTATTTTTATATTACCTGTAATTCCCCCTCCCCTTCATTGCTCTCTGGTATAATGAAAATGTAGGTTTGTGTGCCCAGAAACTTTCCTGTGTAAAACAGCGCTGTATTGACGAAGGTACAGCGCTTCTATTTCTATTTAATATGTTAATATTACCCTGACTGCTAAAGGATTTTTATTAATGTTAAGCCGATCCTTTTCACATCTAACCGTAAATACAGATACAACCACATACGTTTACTTGTTACTTTTCTGGACAGAGAAACCCATGCCTCAGTAGTTCATACAGATCAAGTAAGGGACTATAGATGGAGAGATTTAGAGCAAATGGAGGCTTCCCAGAGAGTCCCTTTCCCCCCGCTAAAGAAATAGTAGTGCTACAGGAACCATGGCAGAGTAGGTATGGCCAGTTTGTACCTGCCAGAATTGTTTAAAATAAAACTCCTGATTCCTTTTGTCCTGAATCATCAGTGCTAACTTGTGTCTACTGTAGGGGAGAGCAAGGAAGAGAGGACATTCCGGAACTGGATGAATTCCTTGGGAGTCAACCCATACATTAATCATTTGTACAGGTAAATATTTTACTGTTTCACCTTTATAATCAGGATCCAACTTTTCAAGTTTCAAACTTTTTGTAAATTCACAAGAACTTTAGCCAACATGTAGAGTTTTAGCATACTGGGGGATTGGCAATACAATGGATTTTAAACGAAATGTATCTGAAGAGAGAAGAATATGATAATATCAGTTGTAATTTTTGATGGTGATATAAATAAATAATTCAATAAAGGGAAAATAATGAAGTGTTTTGATTTTAACAGATTAGAATAACAGTACTATTTGATAAAATCACTTGATCGTATCACCATTTTTCATTATAATACACGTTCTTTCCATTTGTTTTTTTGCCAAAAATCCTGTTATTCCATAATTTGTTGTGTATATTTTTTCTAAATTGTAAAAGGAACTTGTTTTCCCTGAGTAATTGTTTATCTCATTCTTTCTTGTTTAAAAATGACAACACATTATTAACATTGGTAGTGCTAAGAAAAACATAATACGGAATCATTCACTGTGCCATCGGATGGGGCTGACAATGTGTGCTCTTCCAACGTGTGGATGGAAGAAAACCTTCCTTCTGTCTTCACATGGAAGCTACCGATTTGCCTTGAAAAAATGTAACAGAACTCAACTTTAAAAAATAATTTCATATTTTTAGGGAAGAAATTCTAAATAAATCTATTAATAATTTATACATCAAGGGAACTTTTGGGTAAGAATTAAGTGAGTTATTATTCAAAATGTGGACTGAAAACAAATGTCATAAAAGACTGAGTTCAGTGGCTGAGAATTTATGATGCAATAGTTTCTGCTCCTTGTTGTATATTCAAAATAGTCTTTAAAATCTAAAACCAGCATTGCCTTATTACAGTAACTGGCTTTGATATGACGCACCCATACTTGAAAAACTCTGAAAGAATGTGTAAATTCAGCTAATGAGAAAAGACGTCATTTAGATGGGAACTCCCATTACAGTAGCCAGGCAATAAAGGACTCAAATATTCGAGGTGAAATCTTTATGGACTAAAGAATTCCGTAATATATAATTGAAAGAATGTCTATAATATATAATTGAGAGAAAAGAACAACAGGTGTAGTATGATCCCATTTTTGTTTTAAAGTGGAGTTAAAAATTGTACATATTTTATATGAATTAAGAAAAAAAAAACCCTGGAGGGATGCTGTCTTAGTTTGCTAGGGCCACCGTAACAAAATATATACAAATGGGTGGCTTTAAAGAATAGAAATTTGTTTTCTCACAGTTCTGGAGGCTAAAAGTCCAAATCAGGGTCTCAGCCCTGCCAGTTCCTTCTGTGGACCTCTCTCCTAGTTTCTGTGTCTGCCAACAGTCCTTGGTGTTCCTTTGCTAGATCTTCACAGAGCCTCTTCCCCTTGTATGTGTGTCTCTGTTCTGCTCTTTTAATGAGATACCTCTCAGAAGTGATTAGGTTTAGGACCCAGCCTACTCTGGTATGACCTTATTAACACAACAAAAGAAAACTCCTATTCCCAAACAGGGTCATAGTCACAGGTACAGGAGTGAGAACTGCAGCATAACCTCTTGGGGGACACAATTCAGTCCATAACAGATGCATACCAAATATCTGTATGCAACCGTGGCAGTGGAATGGAGAGTAATGAGAGGACTTAGTTTTAATGTTAGTAACTTAAATATGGTTTGAATGTTTTACAGTGAGCATGTATTTCTTTTACAATTAAAAAGTAAATTTAAAAAGAGGCGATTAAGATTTCTTGAGGTTCATGGTAACTACTTTGTAAGTATCAAGACAGCTGGAGCTCTCTATGCTTGACAGTGGAGAAGAGAATTGACTGTATTTTTTAGTTAAAATTACTTGATTCTAGCTTTATATAGATCCTGAAATTCTAGCACAGGGCTTCTAGGTATATGTATTATTTTGGGGGAGGAGGGAAAGGGACTAACTTTCGGGAAATGCTCAAAAGGATAATTAACCTTAAAAAGAACCATTGGATAGAGGAAAGCAATAGCCAGGAATCTAGTAGGTAGGCACCAGCACCATGTGCCCTTGAGTTTGGGGCCGGATTGCATTTCCAAACCCACCCCTAAGCACTGTTATTTCCCCACCTGTGGGATATTCAGCCCCAAACCAAAGCATTTGAATAATGTAGATAGATTTTAACTGAAAATTCCTGCCTCCAAACACATTACTAAATATATTTTAAGAACCATCAGTCCCAGGAGTTGTTCTGACAAGTTGATTCTGAAACTCATCTTGAAGTCTCTGAAAGTCATTTCAACCCTCTGGGGTTTAATTTTGTAGAACACAAATAATAATACCATACAACATAGGTATAAGAATGAATTCATTTAAAATAAAAAAGAATTCATGAAATAGATGTGATTTCAGAACCTATACAAATACTTTAGTGATTTTTTTTTTTAATGTGAAATGTTTCCTGTGCTTATAGAGGTAACCTAAACCCTCCAAAAAACAAAAACAAACCTCTTGCCATAGGGTTTCCAAGGAGTGGCTAGTGGATTTGAACTGCTGATCTTTTGGTTAGCAGACAAACTCTTAACCACTCTGCCACCAGAGATAACCTACCCAACCCAGTGCCGTCAAGTCAATTCCGACTCATAGAGATAAACTAGTCAGGTCTCAATCACTTTCTTCCTCCATCATTCGGCGCAAGGCCACTTCCCTTCAGTGCCATATGGTGTGTGCTCAGAGAATGCAAAGTAACTTTAATATAAATCTTAGCAAAGCAACAGATAAGCTGTTGGGGGGAGAAGTTACATAATATATCACAGCTAACAATTTTAAAATCAATTGCTATTGCTTTATGCCCTTAGTACACAGAGTTGATAACAGACTCTATAGACATACTTTGAGCTTCTCCAAAGAACGTGTTTTTCTGAATCCAAAGTAGGAGTAGTCTTACTTCAAGAGCTCCTACTTGCTTATAAATCCTTCCCTTTTAACCTTCGTTATTTAACACGAATAGTCGCCTGAGTAACCGACTTGACAGCACTGGGTTTTCGGAGTTGCATGAGTAGCTATTGTGACTTTCCTGTAATTATTTTTACAAAGCTAAAAAAAATCGTAGTACATAAGTAGTATATGTACTCATTTGCAGTGTAGAAGTTTCAGGAAGTGTGTAAGTATATAGAATAAAACAAAACATGGTAATCCCCCCTCATGTCTTCCGTACTCCTTCTGTCCTTCCCAGGGATAATTGGTATCACAGTCCTTTCCACATATTTCTCTTAAAATATTTTTTAAATAAATGGGATCAAACTATTTGCAGTGTTCTGTCATTTGATTTTTTAAACTTAGTATGTATTGGAAAGCTTTCATGTCAGTACATACAGATCTATGTAATCTGTCTAATGGTGGCCCAGGAGTCCATAGTATGGGCAGTTTATTCAGCATCCCCCTACTGCCAGGTATTTTAGTTGTTTCCAAGTTTATAAAGACTGTGGCAATGTACATGTACTGAATGTGTATATATATATATATGTATATATATCTTCGTAAATGTTTATGAAAATATCTTGAACAGATTCCTAGATTGGAAGCTCTGGGTCAAATGAAATGTCCTCTAATTCCTTAGGCATTAAATGACCCATCTCTAGTGTGCTTAATAAAATTAGGTACTACCAACATTTCCTCCTCCTCCTTCATCTGCTGTACCCTCCCGTTCTAGTGACCTTGCAGATGCGTTGGTGATCTTTCAGCTCTATGAAATGACCCGAGTGCCAGTCGACTGGGGCCATGTCAACAAACCTCCTTATCCTGCCCTCGGAGGGAACATGAAGAAGGTGAAATAATGACCATGGATATGTTGTTATTCTTTAGATATACAAGAGAATTCAGAGTTTCATAAAGCTCGGAAAAGTGTGGTCGGTCCCCACAGTTATTCAAACCAGAATGTGTTCAGTTTGGTGGCCTTCGTTTACGCTTGTTTGAATAACTGTTTGGGAAAATGAAGGCAGCCTACCCCACCCCACCCCCGTCAGACACTTCAGATAATTGTTTTGGTCTTTAGCAAGTTGTTATACGTAATGTTCCTTGAGGTGTACCATAAATGCATTCTTATTTTATAATTGTCAAAACTTGCCAAATCTTTGCTGATTATTCATTTACTTTTTCAGTAGATGTTTGATTATCTACTACCTGTACAGTGCAGGATATGGCTTTCTGAGGATCAAGTCCATGTCTTATAAAGAAACTGGGGGGATAAGATATTTGTGCAGACCACTACAGTGCAGTGCCATGTAAGCAAAAGGGAACATGACAAGTTCCAAGGAAGAGAAGACCACACGCTACACTTACCAGGAAAAGCTTCATAGAGTAATTGGTATTTAAATTAGACCTTAAGAAACACATAGAATTTTGCCAAAAGGAGACTGGAGAGGGGATTGAGGATTTAGGAAAAGGTAGAGTCCCTGGGCGGTACAAACAGTTAACATGCTCGGCTGCTAAAGTTTGGCGGTTTGAGTCCTGCAGTTGCCTCGGAAGAAAGTCCTGGCGACAGTTCTGCTCTGACACATATGGGGTCGCCGTTGGTGGGAATCGACTCGATGGCAACTCGCACTAGAAGAGAGAATGAATTTTGGAATGTTATCGTATTTTTAAAAAAATGAATGTGTGTCAAAGATTTTGTTTAACTTATTGAGGGAAGCAGAAAGATGTTACAACAGGTTCAAAGAATCATCTTGCGTTTTTATTTGTAACAAGTTGAACTTTGGGAATATGGATTTTCTTTTTTAGGGAACAGTGCCCTTTCACTTGTGAAAATTCCGTTATTGTGTGGTCTCTTTGTCAGCTTTCCTGGAAGTGTTTTCTTATTCTTGGAGAAAACTTACCTGTGTATCTCAGGCTCAACTGTTTTGTAATGAGGCCACAACTAATTTGCAAAAAAAAACAGGAAAAATGTTATGCTATTTTTACTTTATTCCAAATAGCATTTATTAAACACTTTATAGTACTAGTGACATTACAAGATTATGAGAGCTTACAATATCATTGGAGAAAAGAGAAAATACATAAATATATCCATATATATATAGTATAGCACTAGGTGATTTGAGATCATGATTAGAGGTAAGATACCTCTATATAGGCCAAGGTAGACAAGAAAATTTATTAGAGGAAAGACTTAACTGGACTTATATCACTGGAGAGAAATAGGTAAACCAAAAAGAACCAAACCCAGCACCGTCAAGTTGATCCCGATTCATAGTGACCCTACGGGACAAAGTGAAACTGCCCCCTAGGGTGTCCAAGGAGTGGCTGGTGGGTTTGAATTGCCAACCTTTTGGTTAGCAGCTGATCTCTTAACCACTGCGTCACCAGATAGGTGGGAATAATTTATTTGGTGTTCATTCATCGGATTTTTACTGTAGGCAGGGCACTATGCTGGGTCCTGAGCAGAAGGTGGGAGAGTATGAAAGAGATTTGTAAACATTATAGGCTTGTCCCATAAAAGAAGCATAACTTATAGTTGGCAAAAGATAGTGCATAAAAAGCTAAGTATAAGTAGGAGATGGTGCCTAAGCATTACAAAATAAGTATGCAGGAGTTCAAACAAAGGGTAAATTGTTATCAGCTGGTACATTTAAGGAAACCCTGGTGGCGTAGTGGTTAAGTACTACAGCTGCTAACCAAGAGGTCAGCAGTTCAAATCCACCAGGCGCTCCTTGGAAACTCTGTGGGGCAGTTCTACTCTGTTCTGTAGGGTCGGTATGAGTCGGAATCGACTTGACGGCAGTGGGTTTTTGGTACATTTAAGGGTAAGCCTTTATTGAAGAAAGTGGGCCAGAAGATGATTTAGAGGATGAGTGAGATCTGGATAAAAAACATGTGGGATGAAGTTTGATTCTTAATGACGGAAACCATTTTTTCCCTCTATTCCTTAATTTTTTATTTAGACAAAACAATATTTTTATCTCTGTTAACAGGGTCACTGTAGGGCCACTATGAATCAGATTCGACTTGACGGCAACAGGTTTGGTTTTTTAATGGGATGCAGGAAACCTAGGTTTCTAGTTACAGATTTGCCACTAATAAGCTGTTTAATCTTGAAAAGTCACACAATGAAGACTTTTAGGGTAGAAAGAGACCTCAAAGTTGATTTAATCTAGCCTCTTATACTTGACTTCTCGGAACTTTCCAGCCAGATGTTCTTTTGTCTAGCCTCTGCTTAACCCCTCAGTTTTTTGATATCTTCATCTGTAAAATGGGAATAATTATTTCCTTGCTTTCGCTGGGCTATTATTATGAAATGAGATTCTGTGACATAAATTTAACATGAAAGTGTAATTATTTTTCAGATGATTGAACTAGACTGGCAAATTCAGGGAATATGTTTAAAAATTTTTATTTTTATTCCAAAACTTTGACTTATTGTTTATAGATCGAAAACTGTAACTATGCAGTGGAACTTGGGAAGGATAAGGCCAAATTCTCGTTGGTTGGCATTGCTGGGCAGGACCTAAATGAAGGGAATGCAACACTTACACTAGCGTTGGTGTGGCAGCTGATGAGAAGGTAAAGGCCAATAAGATGTCTACAGCAGCACTGGAAACCCTGGTGGCATAGTGATTAAGAGCTATGGCTGCTAACCAAAAGGTCGGCAGTTCAAATCCACCAGGTTTTCCTTGGAAACCCTATGGGGCAGTTCTACTCTGTCCTGTAGGGTTGCTCTGAGTCAGAATCGACTCTATGGCAATGGGTTTGGTTTTGGTGTTTTTACAGCAACATCGTCAGTTTTCTTCAACAAGCCATTTGAACGGGAATTTTTACTATTTTTGAAGAATAAGGGATACCAAAGAAATATATAGTATAAAATATATTAACTTAAAAAATGATTTACTATTGATTATTTTTTGTATTTGTGACCTCTGGTGCCACAGCGGTTAAGCACTTGGCTGCTAACTAAAAGATTGATGGTTCCAACCCACCAGCCGTTCCATGGGAGTGAGATGTGGCAGTCTGCTCCCATAAAGGTTTACAGCCTTGGAAACCCTGTGTGGCAGTTCTACTCTGTCCTGTAGGGTAGCTGTGAGTCACAATCGATGGCAACGGGTTTTGGGGTTTTATTTATTTATTTATTTTTGTAAGTTATACTTTATTTTGAAAATGGGTCAGTCCTGAAAACACAAAATCACTTTTATTAATGCCTATTACAAATTGCTTCATAAGGAATTGGTTTAATTTTTAAAAATATCAGCTAGTAGTTTTTGTGTCTGATTAGTGAGCCCTGTAACTTTGAGATGTATCCAAGTGCACATACCAGATTAAATGAGAAATTTTAGAACTGAAATATCTCTTAAATATTTATCGAAGTGCTGACATAAGTGATATGAGAGCAAGTGTCATCCCTTTGAGTCTCAAATATGTGTCTTTTCTGTTGCAGGTACACACTGAATGTGTTATCAGATCTTGGAGAGGGTGAAAAAGTAAATGATGAAATTATTATTAAATGGGTCAATCAGACTCTTAAAAATGCAAACAAAAAAACGTCTATTTCCAGCTTCAAGGTAATCAGAAAATTATTTTTAAAAACTTTTTTTTTGTAAGAAACTAAGTTTAGGAAGGAATTTTTATCAGGGATTACATTGGGTTAGGTTCATAATTACATTATGTTGTGTCTTAGCATCATGCAAGTTAAGAGTTTGGGCAGACTAATTACGTGGCATGTGTAAACCAAAAGCACCCAGTTTGAATCCTTATACTTTTTTGATTGATTGTTCTATTTCATATAAACACAGGTTAATCTTATAAAACGCTGGTAATCTAATCTTAAAAAAAGAAATAGAATAGAGCCAAAAAAATCCAATTGCAGATGAAAAAGAAAGATAAGAAGTCATTGTTTATACAGGACCTATAATGTTTTGTGCTCCCTCGCAGCAGTCTCAGAATTGTATTGACATCACTTCCCGGGCATAACAGAACCAGCGAAACTGACTCAAGTGGGAATTGAGAAAACTGGTAGGAAAAAAAAAATCTTGTCATCTGGCTTCATAATGGCACTTAACACTCCTGAGCATTTGTGGATGATTCATAAAGCACTCGAAACAATCTCTACATACCTACCCACTAATCTTGCATTTCCATTGTGCTCTGCTTCTGCATGCAAGATGATGTCAGTTACAGATAAGCATGTCTGCGTGTACCCATTCACTCCGTGAGCCTTGTGTGATTTTACTGCGATAAGTAAAGAACCAGCAGTCAATCTGTGTTTTTGAGAAACAATGAAATAAAACAATGTAGTGAAATAAAAAAGCACAAATAGATGAAACATTAGGCTATCCCAAGAACTAGGTTGTTGATAGAGATGCTGCCTGAGTCCTAGGTCAAGTGAAGCCCTTCTTTTTCAATCTCGGAAGGAGCTAATAACATTGAGGAGTTTATTTAAAAAAAAAAAAAAAAAGTAATTTTCAGACCATGGTTTGTCTATATTTTTTAGACATAAAACTCCACTTGAAAAATGTAAAACAAGTGGGACTTATTACAAAATTCTCTAATTGGAATTTACTCTTTAAAATTTTTATATTAAAATTATATGTATTTATATATTCATTTATTAAACATAGGAAATGTATATTGTTAAATCAAGTAAAATGAGAAAATAATATTTAGGAACAAATCAATAAATATTTCTTGAGTTCTTATGATGTAAATAACTTTTCTAGTAAAGAAAAAGGTACAAAGTCTAAGAAATTGATTTGGCTCTCAGCATTCACCACTGAGTTGAAAGACAAAGCCGAAAAGATAACAAATACCACTACAGAGTAAATGATAAAATCCAAATAAGTAATACAACTGACACTATCATTGGGAAGTCTAATTGATCGTTTCCAACTGAATGGGCAGTGAAGAATGGATGGAGAAAGTTGGGTTTGAGTTGAGCATAGATACAGGCGGGGCTTGAGCAGGTGGAGAACAAACTAGGAGGGGTCCATCTTGAATAAAGGAAAGTGTTATGGTTTGAATTGTGTCCCCCAAAATATGTGCTGTAAATCTTAACCTCTGTGCCTGTGCTTATAATCTCATTTGGGATTGAGTTGACCTGTTAACGTTAATGAGACAGGATTAGTGTAGGGTGTGTCTTGAGTCAGTCTCTTTTGAGATATAAAAGAGATTAAACAAGCCAGCAGAGCAGAGATGGGGGAAGAGAGATGCCAAGCCACATGAAGATTGCTCAGGAGCAGAAACTCAAAGAGACAAGGATCGCCCTCCAGAGCTGACCGAGAGATAAAGCCTTGCCCTAGAGATGGCACCCTGAATTCGGATGGCACTCTTTGGCCTCCTAAACTGTAAGAAGATAAATTTCTGTTTGTTAAAGCCACCCATTTATGGTTTTCTGTTATAGCAGCACTAGATAACTAAGATAGCAAGTCTGAGAGGCTTAGGAGAAATAATCTGGCTAGAGAGGAGACTTTTTAAGGGCTGTGTAGTGTAAGATACAGGCTGGGTCAAGACTGTGGAGGAATTTGGCCTAAATAAAAGATTTTGAATAAGGAAGTGATGTAAGAAAGTGATTGTTTTAGGAAGATAGATCAGAAAGTGGTGAGCAGGATGGGTTGGAGGGAGAATGGTGTACATGCAAGGACCAAGCATAAGAAGCCAAGGCAGTAGTCAAGGTTTGACGTGATAAAGGATCTCAATGAGATTGAGTGAGGGTGAGCATGGGAATGGTAAGAATGGATAGGTATAAGCTATTGCAGAAAGAAGAATAGCTAGGACTTGGTTTCTTGATTTAGGGAAACAGAAGAGAAGAAGTCAAAGCTCTTGATGTTTGGGGCTTGGGTGGTTGGAAAACGGAGAACACTAACAGCAATTGGGCTGTCACGAGGTACAAACTGCTTTCTTGAAAAGGTGATGAATTCAGTTTTAAACATGTTGAATTTGAGGTAGTTTTCAGGAACTGGGAAGTTAGATAAAAGGAGACATTAAAACTGGGAATGGAGACTTAGTGATCAGTTGAAGAGAAAAGTTGAAACAGTGGAGTACACAAACCCTTTCTTATATCACTTCCTCAATTCACAAGGAAGATCAGACTTAAGAGAGTACTGTTTTACTTAGAACTGAGGAGACAGAAATGTATTGCAAAAGTGTTTGGCATTTAATAGGTACTTGGTAATAAAATCTTTAGAGAGTGAAAATGGCTAAGAAATGTGGCAGCAAATGGTAAAAAATAATTGAGGTAGGAGTTTTTTCCAACCATGGACGGCATTATGTTTAAAAGCTATAATAAGTGGTACTAGTAAGAACCTGGAAACCCTGGTGGCATAGTGGTTAAGTGCTACAGCAGCTAACCAAAGGGTTGGCAGTTTGAATCCACCAGGCGCTACTTGGAAACTCTATGGGGCAGTTCTACTCTGTCCTATAGGGTCGCTATGAGTCAGAATCGACTCAACGGCACTGGGTTTCTGGGTTAGTAAGAACCTATTACTATACCTTGAAATTTCAGAGAAACTTGCCATTTTTAGTTGCAAATTAATTTTCCTTTTTTTTTTTTTAAGAAGATAGGAAGGTGGCAAATCAGTGAATAATAAATCATAATTAGCATGTATTGAGTCCTGTGTGTCACCATGCTAAGTACTTTACACATTACTGTTTTATTTATTTTAATTCTCTCAACAATTCTATGAGAAAGAAGGGGGAAGAATTAGAGAAGCTACTAACTTGTCTACTGTCTTACAACTATTAAGCAGAAGAGCTGGGTTTCACACCCAGGACTGTCTGACTGCAAGCTGGAAGCCAGGCTTTGGAGTTGTGTGGTTCTGGATTTGACTCTCAGTTCAGCCACTTATCAGCTGTGTGACACATTTCTCATTCCTTCCATGAATATTCAAAGCTTACCGTGTGTCAGGTGCTGTGCTAGGCACTGTGGCTACATAGTGCTTTCAAAGAGCTCACTATTCAAGGGAGGAGGCAAAAAAGCAAACAGGAATCACAGTATGGAGTGTCAGCAACACTATATAAAACTCAGCCTCGGGGAGTATGGGAGCATATGCCGAGGGCAACTAGCTGAGTCCTGAGGGACTAAGAAAGACTTCCTGTAGGAAATGAAGTCTAGGCTGAGACCTGAAGGGTAAGTGGTAAAGCAAGAATTAGGTATGTAAAGTAAAAAACCAAAGGGAGGGTAAAAGGGAAGAAGTCGTTTTGAACGTGTTATTAACCTCTAAACCTTACAATGATCCTCGTAACTGGACCAGTAAGCAACATCATAATAAACGGAGAAAAGATTGAGGTTGTCAAGGATTTCATTTTACTTGGATCCATAACTAACACTCATGGAAGCAGCAGTCAAGAAATCAAAAGATGCATTGCGTTGGGCAAATTGGCTGCAAAAGACCTCTTTTAAAAAGCAAAGATGTCACCTTGAGAACTAAGGTGTACCTGACCCAAGCCATGGTGTTTTCAATCACCTCATATCCATGAGAAAGCTGAGCAATGAGTAAAACCCAGTGCTGTGGAGTGGATTCTGACTCATAGCGACCCTATAGGATGGAGTAGAACTGCCCCATAGAGTTTCCAATGAACTGCCGACCCCTTGGTTAGCAGCGGTAGCACTTAACCACTACGCCACCAGGGTTTCCAAACAATGAGTAAGGAAGACTGAAAAAGAACTGATGCATTTGAATCATGGCGTTGGCGAAGAATACTGAATATACTGTGAACTGCCAAAAGAATGAACAAATCCGTCTTGGAAGGAGTACAACCAGAATGCTCCTTAGACGCAAGAATGAAGAGACTACGTCTCACATACTTTGGACATGTTATCAGAAGGGATCAGTCCCTGGGGAAGGACATCATGCTTGGTAAAGGAGAGGGTCAGCAAAAAAGAGGAAGGCCCTCAACCAGATGGATTGACACAGGGGCTGCAGCAGTGGGCTCAAGCATAGCAACAATTGTGAGGATGGCCCAGGACTGGGCAGTGTTTCGTTCTGTTACGCATAGGGTCGCTATGAGTCGGAAGCGACTCGATGGCACCTAACAACAACAGCAAACCTTCCCTGCAAAATATGGATAAGAATGCCTGCTTTCAGAGTTATGAAGATGAAAGGAAATGTGTGTAAAACATTTAGCTTAGTGTGTATGTAGCACATGGTAAGCACCCAGTAAGGTTAATGCTCAACTGGCAACTGTCTTAATACTTTCCTTTAGGGAGAATGAAAGATTTCAGAAGGCTTTAGGATGCCTTTCTTTGGCCAGACAGAGATAACTTCATATCCTTCAGCATTTCCTATGTGCAAACAGCATTAGTGGATTAAATGATTTCCAGAAAATGTGAAGTCCATGCACAATTATATAGGATAGCTTAAGTGAGTTTTATGAGTGCAGTGTTTTACAGAAACTTCAGCAGTCGCTACTAACAGCTCTTGAATAAAATAGGCTCACCAGTTAATATCTGCGTGACCTTGGGCAAGTTACTTAATTTTTCCATGCTTGAGTTTTCCCATATCTAAAATGGGGATGTTAATAGTACCTATCTTGTAGGGTTGTTGTCAGACTAAATAAATCAACAAATTTAAAGAGCTTAATAGTGCCTGGCACATATTAAGCGGCCAATAAATAGGGCTTACTGGACTGTTGGTATTGCCCGTATGCAAAGGGCCTCCATCATACGTAGAGGAGTTCTCATTGAGCCTTTTAGGGAACTCTGGTGGCGACATCACTGTTTTCCCACTTTTATTTTAAAAAATGGCAGGAAGAATAATGGAGTGAAATGTTCTAATAGTAAATGTATATCAGATTAAGGGAAAGAGATGGTACAGTTCATTATCTTGAAAATCAAGTGAAGCTCTAGGCTAGTTCTCATTAAGATTCTAGAAATTCTTTCTGCTGAAATAATTTATGATTAGCTTAAGGAAAATAAGTGATGAAAACGCATTTATATAACTAAGGGTTTCCACTGTAACTCCTGCCCCCTTTGCAAAAGTCAAATATTTTCCACTGCTAATGTACAAATCACAGGAGGTGGAAGATAGGCCTATTTTTTTTTGGAAAAAGGAAGAGAACAGTACCCAACATAATCTTTAAAAACTTCAGTGAAAGCTTTTCACAAGATGAACCTTAAGGAAATAGGTGGAAAAAAATGATTTTTTCTAAATCTAAATGAATATTTAAAATATGCAAACAGATAATCAAAATATAGCACAATTAAGCCACCTGTATTTTTTTAATCATCACATAAATGCTATATGAAAAGTTCATAGAAATCTTAAATTCTAGAATGACAAACATGTTTAGTTTTTTTAGAAGGTATAACACGGTGCATACGTGGAAAGCTTGTTAAAAATGTAAATTACCAGCCCCATCCACAGATAACCTGATTCCTTAACTTGAGAAAGCAAAACAAAAAAGCCCACTGCCATCAAGTTGATTCCGACTCTTAGGGACTCCATAGGGTTTCCAAGGCTGTGCATCTCTATGGAAGCAGACTGCCCCATCTTTCTCCCCCGGAGCCACTGGTGGTTTCCAATTGCTGACCTTTTGGTTAGCAGTCAGTCACTTTAACCCCTCTACCACCAGGGCTCCTTCATTAACTCGAGAGTAGGGCCAAATCTGCACTTTTAACAAGCACCCCAGGTGATTCTCATGTAGTTGGTCTGCAAACTAAACTTTGAGGAAACAGGTGTAAGAATTTTTCAGAAATAGAGAAGATGCCAAAAAACCAGGTCCAGATTAACAGTATCAGGTGGAATTAAGAACTCTAGTTTTTGTTTTTTTTTTTAACCACTACCCCCCCCCCATAAAGATCTGTTTCATAAAATGAATATTCCTGGTGATACATAATTTACCTAAAATTAGTAAACATGATAGTTCCTAGATCATGGCAGGAAATCTTCACATGGCTTCAAACTGTTTCATCATTTATTAATAAAAACCCCCACTTGGCTATGAACTGTACCAGATGTTTTCACCTATATTACCTTAATATTCCCAAGAATCCTATGAAATTTCCATTTTAGAGATGAGGAAAAGGTGCTTTTGGCTTCAAGTAACAAACCTAATTGAAACAGAATTAAACCAAAAGGAAAGATACTAACTCCAATAACAAATCCAGAAGTAAGGTAGAGTTCAGGGTTGGTTGAGCCAATAATTCAGGAATGTCATTCAGGAGTCAGGTTTATCCCGCCATCTCTATGCTTTGATATTGAAAGTGCCAGATTCACCCTAAAGCTGGTTCTCCTCTTGGTCACAGGACAGCCGCTGGCTGTGGCAGAGGCTCCATCCTCTCACTCATCTATAGGAGGGGTTGCTGGCTTTCCCTAGCTCTTCCTGGACAGCAAGGGCCTCACATTTAATTAGGCCCAGATTAGATCACTGTGGCAAGGGAATGGGATTATTCCATTTGGCTTTGACCAGTATTTCTCAATTTCTTTTTTTTTTTTTCATTATTGCCCACTAAGGAGGCTTTTTCAGACTTTTTTTCCTAATTGCCCCCCAATGAAATTTTAGTCATAGATGATAGCATATATCTGTTTATGCACTGTATGCTTTATCCATAAAAAGGGTAAGTTTATCACCCCAACCCCTCCTCCTTGGGAGTGGTATCACCCCCATTGAGAACACTGGCCTAGACTAATTCATGATCATGCCTGGAGCTGTGGATGGAGTTGGCTTTCCTCGAAGCACATGGTGACGTATGAGGGAAGTGTGGATAAAAAAAATATGGGGTAAAAATACAGGTTCTGATTGATGAATAAAGAAGTAAGGGGTGAATGGATGCTGGTTAGGCAAGCAACAGTAGCCACCATTCAAGCTGAGAGAGTTATCAAATCATTTGTTCAAGTGCTGGTAAGTAAAGAAAACTACCCAGTGCTCTCGAGTCTATTCTGACTCATAGCAACCTTATAGGACGGAGAACTGCCCCATAGAGTTTCCAAGGAGCGCCTGGTAAGTGGTAGAGTCAGTTCAGACCAGGATTTCTGACTTCAAATGCAGTGCTCTTTCCTTAGTTCATTTTTAGTTCACCTTGGAGGTAACTTCAAAAATAGAAATCTTGGGTTAGAGTCAGTCTGTGGGTTCAAATACTGGCTCTGTACTTACTAGCTGTGTGACCAATTATTTTGAGTTCTCTGAACTTCAAGTCCTTTATCTCTAAAGAGAGGGATTATAATTTCTTTATCATCAGGCTGTTAGGAGGATTAAACAAATTTCTAAATCATGTAAGACAATGAGAACAATGCTTTTGTAAATGTTAGTTCCTTTCCATTATTACCTTTCATTTTTCTCTTGGAAACACTTAGGAATTCCTGGCCTAAGAAATATAATACTTCTAGAATTTATAAAAGTATTAATTTAAAATTAATTTCCTGTTCTCTTTCAAAAGTTGTTTATTGTTTACAGTATGAATTCTATGGTTAGCATACTTTAGGGATTGTCATGTCCACAAACATTCAGGTATAGTTTCAATTCTCTACACTATATTCTCTATAAAGGTTGAAGGAAACGGTATTTTAAATGGTTTGTGATATGTTGTGTGCTGGTTGCAGAAAAGCTGAATTTTAGATACAAAGAAAAATGATAAATTGCTTTTGTTACCGCAATTTCGGGAGTTAGAGCTGCCTGCCGCAAATAGCCAATTCTTGAGACGGGTGAGGTGGGTAGCAAGAGTTTTACTAGATATACCGGTATATGGAGACAGAGGGGAATGATCTCCTAAAGCCGTCTGTGTCACCAGACTACCGATGGGTTCCAGTTTTTAAGGGAAAAGGGGCCATAAGTTTTAGGGACTTGTGGAATGTGTGCTCTCTTTCTTCTGTTTGGTTTTGGTGGTCGTATCTCAAACACGTTGATCTTGTCCTGCCATTATCCCATCAGCTCAGGGGGTAGCTGGCACCATCCTTGGTCTTATTTGACAGACTTAGATCAATATCACTTGTTTTCCACAGTCTTAGAGGAAACACTGGCTAACACTTAACCATTTGGGGAGCTAACATCAGGATCTTACTTGGAGGCAGGGATGGGCTAGGGGAAGGAAAGGAGAGAAAGAAGAAAGAAGGAGGAAAAAAAATTGGCTCAGGTATTGTTTAAGATATGGCTGAGCAGCCTGTTTCAATCCCCCCTTTTTGTTATAGGTTTCTCAATCTTGGGAAACAGGGCGCCGTGTCTCTCTCTAGCTACTTCCTGCTGGATGGGGACATCGGATGGGGAGAGAAACTTGACATCTACTAGGGGTCATATACAGGTTGCGGTTTGGAAAGATGAAATTTGGCAATGTCTCGTTGGATTAAGTGACGCACATCCCTGGAGTCTGGGAAAGGAGTAGTTCAGTCTACCAGGGCAAAGACCTCTCCAGCCTTGAGGGTGTTGGTGGCGTCCTGGTAACCACTTGTATTAGACATGGGGCGCAAATGCAGACCAAAGTGACTGTTACTCTCAAAGTTATTAAAGGGGTCAACCAGAACCCCAAGGTAGGGAAAAGGTTAGTGAACCAATTCCACATGCTCTCTTGCCTAGGTTTGGGGCAGTCCATTTGGTTACCTTGTGGATGGCATCTAGTCCTACCTCTACTTTTCTGGTGGTGTTTATCCAGCCACAACAGGTTTTGTTAATTACAGCACACACTCCTCCCGATTTGGCTAATAAGAAAAGTCTAAGGCTATTTTATTATTTAGGACCACCTCTGCTAAGGAGTTTAAAGAGGTTTGTTGTGCTCTAAGCGCCTTTTCAGTTCCTAGGGCTAGCAGGTGGATAGTATCTGACAAGTTTCTAACGGCCACTTCCATGTGGTACATTTCTAAGCCTGGAATAATTGTTCTCAAGAACCACCACTTAAACCCGGTTTCTTCTAGAAGAGGGTTACTTTCCATCCCTGTCATTTCTAGGGATGTAGGATTTACTGAAAACACATCCCTTTTCTTTTGGGGGATCTTCATGGTGTGTTGGGCAGACAGTGGATGAACTTGGGTTGGGAAAGCCAGGAACCCCAGAGTACACTGTCCCACAAAGTGAACTCCTGTTAAGCATTGAATGGCCCAGGTGTAAGGTGATGGCCTAGGGATGGGGACTTCACTGGTGGGGTAGGGTCTCCCTCCACATAGGAAGGTGTATCCTGGTGGAGCACACAAGGATAGATTCTTAT
Organism: Elephas maximus indicus; assembly: GCF_024166365.1. NCBI lineage: Eukaryota > Metazoa > Chordata > Mammalia > Proboscidea > Elephantidae > Elephas > Elephas maximus. Next base: position 17,126,403 of record NC_064841.1, on the reverse strand, counting down.
TGCTGCCAATGGGAATACTAGAATTGATGTGAATTAACTGGGGTATGGTCAAAGATTAGTTGCAGGACAAAAGAAGCTGGAAGTCTCGAAAAACTTGCCATGTGACTTTAGCTTGGGGACTTTGTGATTTTGTTTCCCATTTGGTTCCCGAGGTATGATTATAAAGATTAGCGAGGAGAAAACAAGGTATGGGAAATGGGTACTGTACGAACTGAGCTCGGATTGGGGCCTTAGGGGCACAGTGAGTTAAGGTACAGTTAGGGACATTCTTGTGATAGTAAAAAATTGGGGCTGCCATGGGGCTTAAAGGTGCTCTTGACCAAGGAAGATGATGGCATATCCAGCAGTTGCTGGGATTTCCCCCCCTGGCCACTGCTTGGGACATGGTGACTAGGCCATTGGATGACCAGTCCCACCCATCTGGGAGGTGGGCAGGCTCTTGATATCCTACAACAACTACCCGGATTCCTTCCCCCCTACTGATTTCAATATCTTTTGGCAACCCTTTTTTAAATTCTACATGGTAATAAAACCCTGTATGAGACAAGGTTATATCTGAAATAATGATTGAAAAGTCTCGATTGTATGACCGAGTGGTGTCAGCCATGGGGGTCACTCAGGAGGAGCCAGCAGTTTTCAGGGTGCTGGTGTCTCCAAGTCTTTAGTAATACCCGATCTCCTGGCTGGAATCTGTGAAGAGGGGTATTAGAGGGAAATGACAGATGGAGAGAGGCATATTGGTTAATAATGTTTCCAACAGCTCTCAGAGAGCAGATCCAGTCTCCCTTTTCCACCTCTATCATTACCGAGGTGGGGAAGGTGGAATTCCTCAGGAATGGTCTCCCATATACTAACTCATAAGGCCTTAACTTAAGCCCACTTCGAGGGGCCACTCGGATTCTAAGCAGTGCAATAGGCAGGACTTGTAACCATGTTAAGTTAGTCTCCTGACATATTTTTGCCAGAGCCTTTTTTAGGGTGTGATTCATCTTCTCAGTCTTTCCTGTCGACTGTGGCCTCCAGGCAGAATGTAGCTTCCAATTTATATCCAGGGCTTTGCTGATTTCTTGGGTTATTTGTGCCATGAAAGCTCCTCCATTGTCACTTTGAATTGAAATTGGCAATCCGAACCGAGGGATAATTTCTTTGAGTAGTACCTTAGTTACTTCTCGAGCTTGTTCGGTTCGACAAGGGAAAGCCTCTAATCACCCTGAGTAGTTATCCACAAAGACCAGCAGATACCTGAAGTTTCCAGGTACCCGGGGCATAGCTGTAAAATCTATTTGCCAATCTTCTCCCAGGTTAGTTCCTCGATGTTGGACTCCCGGCTCTGTTGGATGGGGCACAGTCTTTGGGTTGTTCTTTGCACAAAGGTGGCAGCATCTTCTTGTGACTTCTTGAATGGCCTTGAGGAGACTTGGTCCTGCGACCACCTGTTGGATCCACTCAAGACTGGCATTTCTCCCATAATGAGTTCCTTCATGTAAAGTCGACACTACACTATATACCTGGGCTTCTGGTAACAGTACTTTTCCTTCGGAGCTCACTAACCAGCTGGAATGGGGAACTGGGTGAAAACCCCATTCTTCAGGCCTTTTTAAGTCTTGAGTGGTGTAGGTAGGTGCAGGAAGGTCAGCAGGGTCCAGGTGAGGGGTCAGGGCCATTTCTTTCTCTGTCTCATTTCCTTGCATTGCAGCCTTTATGGCCTCCGTGTTTGCTTTCCGGTTCCCTACAGCTTCAGGGGATTTTCCCTTCTGGTGTCCGGGGCAATACACCACTGCCACCTGGAGAGGATCATTGACTGCTTCTAGGAGTTCAAGAATCTCTGGTACCAGCTTTATCTCTTTGCTAGCAGGCGTAAGGAGGCCCCTCTCCTTCCACAAGGCCCCATGAGAGTGAAGCACACGATGGGCATATCTGCTGTCAGTGTACACTGTTGTACGCCTTCCTGCTCCCAGCCGTAGGGCCTGTCCAAGGGCTATTAACTCGGGTTTTTGTGCTGAGATGCCAGCAGGAAGCGGAGCAGCCTCTAAAATTTCAGCCCGATTCACTACCACATAGCCTGCCCTTCGATGTCCTTTATACATGAAGCTGTTACCATCGGGGTACATTTCTAGCTCGGAGTCAGTTAAAGGGGTGTCTGACAGATCAGGCCTGCTGGAATAAGCCTCTTCTATAATCTCTAAACAGTCATGTATTGGCCCTTCTTCCAAGATGGGTAGTAGGGTGGCTGGGTTGAGAGCAGAGACAGCCTTTAAGATTACATTTGGGTTGTCTAATAGGATTGCTTGATATTTCCCCATGCATCTTGCTGTAAGCCAAAACCCCTCCTTTTGTTCTGAGGAGAAGGACAGTGTGAGGCGTGTGAACCATCACTTTTTGTCCTAGGGTAAATTTTTCAGCTTCTTGTAGTAAGTCACATGTTGCAGCCACAGCCCGGAGCCACATTGTCTAGCTGTTTTGAAAAATAGGCTATTGGCCTCTTGGCTGGTCCCAAAGTCTGGGTCAGCACTCCCAGAGCAACTCCCTGTCTCTCATGTACGAACAGTTCCAATGGCTTTTGGAGATCTGGTAACCCTAATGCTGGGGCTGTTATTAATTTATATTTAATTTTTTCAAAGTCTTGTTGACATTCAGCGGTCCAAAACAGGGTTTCTTTATCCTCTCCCTTCAGGGCTTCATACAAGGGTTTTGCGATCAGTCCAAACCCTGGTATCCAGATTTGACAAAAACCTGCCATCCCAAGAAAACCTCTAAGTTGTCGCTTAGAGGTAGGGGGCGCTACCTGTATAATAGCTTCTCACTGGTCCTGGAGAAGGCTCTGTTGCCCCTGTGATATTTGGAACCCCAGATACCTTACTTGTTGTGATATTTGGGCCTTCCTTCCTTTTGGAAACTCAGTACCCACACCTAGCCAGATGGTTTAAGACCAGGATGGTATTTCGATCTGAGTCTTCTTGACTTTCACTTTCCATTAAAATATCGTCCACATACTGTAAGACCATCCCCTTTTCTAGTTGCAAGGCCCTCATGTCTTTAGCCAATGTCTCTCCGAAAATTGTGGGGGAGTTCTTGAACCCTTGGACCAGCACCTGCCATGTGAGGTGCCTTTTTGTCCCTGTTTCTAAATCAGTCCATTCAACTGCAAAAAAAAGTTGAGACTCAGGATGCAAGGGAATGCAAAAGAAAGCATCTTTCAGATCTAATACTGAAAACCAAGCATATATGTTGGGTATGGTTACTAGGAGAGTATAGGGGTTGGGCACAGCCGGGTGAATATCTTCTGCTATTTGGTTAATCTTTCTTAAGTCTTGCACAAACCTACATTCTCCTGTCCCGGGCTTTAACATTGGCAGAATGGGGGTGTTATATGGTGACCGGCATGGTCTTAAAATTCCAATTTCTATATGTTTTTGGACCAGTGGCGCAATCCCTTCAGAGCTTCTCCACGGAGCGGGTATTGTTTCTGATTTACAACAGGGGCTCCAGGCTTTAGGGCAATTTTGGCTGGCTCCGCGAACGTGGCCCTTCCCGGCCTCCCTGATGCCCAGACTTCCAGGTTCACTTCTTGTTGTATGTGGACAGGGATGTCGCTAGAGGCCGCTGGTTCCTTTTGCAACAAGGCTGCTTGCAAAGCGCATGCCTGTTCGGGCAGATTTGGAACCAAAATTTGAGACGGTGCAAGGGTGACTTGTGCCCCAAGTTTTGACAATATATCCCTCCCAAGGAGGGGGGCGGGGCATTCGGCATATAAAGGAACTCGTGGTATTAACAAGGCTTTTCCAATTTTACAATTCACCGGTTGGAGGAAAGGCCGAGTTGAAAGTTTTCCTGAAACCCCTACCACTGGGGCGGTACGTGGACTAAGGGGAGATTCCGCGGTGCTCAAAACAGAAAAGGTGGCACCCGTGTCCGGAATAAAGTCAATAGGGCGTCCTCCCACCTTTAGAGTTACCCGGGGCTCGCGGCGGGAGATAGCCGACGAGGTTCCAGGCCCCGGGCCCCGGCATTCGGGATCACCTAACCGTGCCGGCCCTGCCCGATAAGCCTGGAGAGTGGCCGGGTTTGGTCTGTCGCGCCTTTCCCTTCTCTCTGGGTACTCCCGCTTCCAGTGGCCCCGTGTCTTTTACAGAAAGCGGCGCACTGGTCGGGTTCTAAAGCTCTCCCTCCTCGCCCCGGGGTGGTCCTTCTTAGGGTTCTTATCTCCCTTCCCCCTTCTTCATTCGGTGGGGGGCTAAGGCTGCTGCTAGTAAGGCTAGTAATTTTTTAAATTTTTTATTTCAAGGCTGCTGCTAGTAAGGCCGCCTTTTGTTTCATATTTTGTTTTTCTTTTTGTTCTGCTACCTGGTCCCGGTTATTGAACACCTTAAAAGCTACTTCAAGCAGCTGCCCTATTGGCATCCCAAGTCCTCCTTCTAATTTTTGTAATTTTTTTTCGAATATCAAAGGAACTCTGCGAAATAGAAGTCAGGTTTATCAGCCGGGCGTTGTTGGGATCTTCGGGGTTGATATCAGTGTACTGACGAAACGTGTCTGTCACTCTTTCTAAGAAAGAGGATGGGTCTTCCTTTTCTCCCTGGATAATTGCTCTAACCTTTCGTAAGCTCTTGGATGTGGGGGCCCCGTTTCTCAACGCAACGATTGGGCAGTCTCGATAGAACTGACGTCTTCTCGCCCCTTCTTCACGATTGTGATTCCAATGTGGATCTCTAGTAGGAATGGCTTCTGTCCCAGGGGGTCGGGCTCCATTACTAGGGTCTAAGTTATGGATCCTATCGGCCTCTTTCCGAGCCTGCTCTAACACCACACGGCGTTCTTCTGAAGTTAACAGAGTGGTGAGGAGCGCCTGTATATCTGCCCAGGTAGGGCGGTGAGTAGAGAAAATAGAGTTCACTCATTTTGTTTGGGTCCCTCCGGTGGGGGGCGGGTTATGGCTCTCCCAGTTATATAGATCAGAGGTGGGAAATGGGCTAGGTAGCAGCATTGTCCCCCGTGGCTGCCCTTTATCATCCACTCCGGCAGGACTTCTCTTAGTGGGTACTGCCCTGCCTGGACTCCTGAGGCACCCTCACCGAAAACGGTACCCTGGCGGGTATGAGAAGGGGAGACCATACCTGAAGCAGCCGGACCTTCACTGTCTGATCCTCCTCCTCCATCCGCCTTTGGTGCGCCGGCCAAGCTAGAATCTGGCTCGACCATTCCGTTTGGAGACCTTGTCGTTTCACGGTCCGACCCCTCGTCTTCTACCGCACCTTCCCTATAGGGGGGCGGGGGAGCCGAAACGGTGGCCATAGCCCATCCCTCTAGGAGGGGGTCCTCTGATGAGGATTCAGGGAGTACTTTGGCCTTTGGTTTTCCGTGGAAGAAAACCTGATTAGGGAGGTGCAGGGTCTGGTAGAGAGACATGAAGGCTTGTGCATAAGGGACTTTGTCCCACTTTTTAGTTCTTCTGCAGAACAAATCCAATTGAAGTATTATTATAACGTAAAGACCCCTCTGGGGGCCACTGTTCTTGGTCCCCCAACTGGTATTGGGGCCATATGCTGTTACACAGGCGAATCATCCGCTTTTTGGTCATGGGCTCATAGATACAGCTTTTCCAATTGGCCGAAACGCACCCCAGCGGGGATTCGGCTGGAATCGATGGGGCTCCTCCCATGCTAATATCGCGTTTGTTTAAACTCACCTTTTCCTACCTCGGGCAGGATCAGCTTTGCTTGACAAAGGGGAGAGTTTGAGCCTCTCGAGCACAATGCTTAATCCATCTCTTCTCTAATTAGGTTTAATTCTTTCAGGATTTCTTGGGTTCTTTTTTTCTTAGGACCCTAACTTCTTTGGGGACAGTCTTCTAAAAATAGTCTGTACACGGACCGATGAAACTAATTGTCAATCTTAAGAACTTAGGTTAAAACTGTTCTTGAACCTGGTGAGGGGTTTTGTATGAATAGGGATTTACAAGATGACGACACCGAGAAAAAAAAAAAAGAAAACCTCATGAAGACAAGTAATGGTACATAAGACAGGCAGACCGACAAAAGTAATGGAGATAACCTTGCAGTCTCAACCTCCCAGACAGCAAGGCGGGTTGTACATAAGACAAACCTGACAAACAGAGAAAAACACTCAGACCACAAATGCCAGAAAGGAAAGGGGGAAGGAGGATAATCTTAGTGAGGTCTGACACATTACTAGGAATGTCTTAATCTCCACTTCAATACCCCGGATACCTCCTATTCTCAATGCCAGACGGAGGGGCTTCAATCTCTCAATCTAAACCGATAAGAGATGTGTATACCCACTCCCCCAAACCAGGGTGCACCAACCGGAGATAGATAACAATCCAAATACAAAAACCCACGGCCGATACACACTGATACACCTGCCCAGGTCCTTGCGATCCTACTCACGGGACGGTCATCAAAGGCGCCACTCGCCTTAAAATCAAGGGCCCCGGTCCAGTTCCAGAAACCACGCTGGCCCGCCCTATCTGCCCCGGCCCTGAGCGCAACAGGGAGAGGGTCGTGGACTCAATTCGGGATCCTGTTTAGGTCTTGCCTTCACCCACCTCTTTGGCGGGGTTGGGGACCGGTGACGCCGCAGGGAAGCCCGGGTCCAGGGACAGCCTCTGGGGACAAACAGAGTCCCCAGCGGCCGCTTGGTAGGAGAACTGTCAATCAGGCCCGGACCCCGCCGCGGAGCCACCGAGTCTCAAACGGCTAGAATCCCCGTACCGGTCGCCAAATTGTTACCGCAATTTCGCAAGGTAGAGCCGCCTGCCGCAAATAGCCAATTCTTGAGACGGGTGAGGTGGGTAGCAAGAGTTTTACTAGATATACCGGTATACGGAGACAGGGGAATGATCTCCTAAAGCCGTCTGTCTCACCGGACTACCGATGGGTTCGGGTTTTTAAGGGAAAAGGGGCCATAAGTTTTAGGGACTTGTGGAATGTGCGCTGTCTTTCTTCTGTTTGCTTTCGGTGGTCGTATGGCAAACACGTTGATCTTGTCCTGCCATTATCCCATCAGCTCAGGGGGTAGCTGGCGCCATCCTTCCTCTTATTTGACAGGCTTAGATCAGTATCACTTGTTTTCCACAGTCTTAGAGGAAACACTGGCTAACACTTAACCATTTGGGGAGCTAACATCAGGATCTTACTTGGAGGCAGGGATGGGCTAGGGGAGGGAAAGGAGAGAAAGAAGAAAGAAGAAGGGAAAAAAATTGGCTCCGGTACCGTTCAAGATACGGCCGAGCAGCCTGTTTCGCTTTCATTTATATGACTCTGACCAGAACAACTGGATCCTTACAAAGATTAAAGGTAAGCTGTTTATGAATACTCATCTGTCCTTTTTTTCTAGGACAAGTCTATCAGCACTAGTTTACCTGTCCTAGACTTAATAGATGCCATTGAACCAAATGCAGTTCGTCAAGAAATGATCAAGAGAGAAGACCTTTCTGATGAGGACAAGCTGAATAATGCTAAGTAAGCCCTGATGTTTGTATTAGAGTACAGTGGCTCTTTGAATCTCTAAAATCCTTACAGGGAAGGTTACTATGTCCTTAAAACTCATGTTTAGTACAACTTCCGTTGTGAATACGATTTAAGACTCACAAACTTACCCTTCGTGTAAAGTTAATCTTATTTATCAAACTAATGCATTATTTTGTTAAAACATATTATGTGAAAACACAATAGATGACAAATACCAAGATATTTTTCTTGTCTTTTCAAGATACGCCATTTCTGTTGCTCGAAAGATCGGTGCCCGGATATATGCACTACCTGATGACCTGGTAGAAGTGAAACCAAAGATGGTTATGACGGTGTTTGCGTGCTTAATGGGCAAAGGACTAAACAGAGTAAAATAATGAAACATTTAATATGATTTTCTGCCACGTTAAACAGTTGAATGCCTCACAGTTTACAGAATTCTGAAATGTAGTGGACATAAAACCAGAGATTATTTGTATGCTTAAAAATCGTTATATATTCACTAATGAAATTTAGTATCCTGGTTTTTTTTCATACTAGCAAGGATTTGTCAAGCTTTTTGGATAGCACAATCGATTTACTAATCAATACTGATAATAGAGTATGTTCATTATCAAGCTGATATTCTATTCTATGATTAAATTATTTCCTTTTTCTGAAAGTCCCATTAAAACAAGGCTAATTCATTCTTTTACATGGTTCAAAAAAGATCAGTACAAAAATCTTTTTGCAGGTCCTGCTGTGAAATGTGCTTTGATTTTTTGTGTGTGTTATTTAATTTTGATCATAAACATTCATAATCCAGTTCAATCTTTCTATTTTTTTCCTCCAAATGTGAAAAGTGGTCTAAAAATTTGACTTTTCCATAAATTCCTATATTGTCTAAAATTTTACAGTGACAAGTATCGTTCATTAATATTAAACTTTTTTATATATGACAATTCTTAAAGAAATCCCCAATTTCACTCTTGTATAAGTAGCAGGAGCTTTTTACTCAAAACTTAATTTTAACTGCATTGATACTTTACATATGCTAGTTTGATAATAAAGCTTTAACTATGACATGCAACATGTATGTGTTGGAAGAGAAATATGTTTTGCACCTGAATTACCCAAGTTTTCTTAAACAGTATGTATAATTGGTTTATCAACCAACTACAAGTATTTATTGTACCCCGAATACATGTGTCACACTTTCTGGCTTGTGGATATCTGGTACGAAGATTTCTTTTAGCGATATTAATTTTGAACATGAATACAGTTAATTTCCAACCGAGTCCTTCCAAATACTTGTAGCCAGACATTGGCCAGGGCACCCAAGACATGTTGACACTATCCTATTAGCTTCATATTACACCTGCTAGATTTGGTCTATACTGACGTCCTACATAATTTAGAACATGCTCACTGAATATCATTAGTAGAAAGTAACACAGAGTTAATCTTCAGTGATTTTTTCCAAAAAAAAAAAAAGAAAAGACTAAACTTACTGCCGTTGAGTCAATTCTGACTCATAGCCACGCTACAGGACAGAGTAGGACTGCAAAAACAAAAACCAAACCCATTGAGTCGCTTTCGACTCATAGCAACCCTATAGGACAGAGTAGAACTGCCCCATAGAGTTTCCAAAGAGCACCTGGCAGGTTCAAACTGCTGACCTTCTTGTTAGCACTTAACCACTACACCACCGGGGCTTCCAGGACTGCAAAGCCTCCTTCAAACTGGCAGTGTTTGGTTACTGCTTGTGTGACTTGGTAGTAGCTAAAGCTTCAGACTCGTTTTTGTCTGAGTTTTTAGCAGCAGACCTTCCTCCATCTTCCACTGGTAATGCCAGTGAGCTGTACTGCTGTGCAACAAAAACGCTGTGACTTTCATCACAGTATGAATGAGTAGTCCAAATCCTCCCACTACCACTGATGAAATCATATATGTCGGTGAGAGTGAGACGGCACACATGTTTAGAATAGACTTTTTTAAATGAAATGATCAACAGGCAGAATTTTGAAATATATTCTTCTACAGGAGATTTCCTTTCCTTTTATATTTTGATGATTGTTTTCTTATATGATGATTAAGATACGTTGTTGCCCTCTTGTGAGACTATTGAAATCTTGTTTCTTTTTTTTTCCGTCATTACATTCATTTAGTCACCTGATTTACATGAAATACGGCATTTCGGGGTATTCTTTTTCTCACCAGGTATATTTAATAAAAACGCTGTGTATGTAGAAATGTGTCCGTATTTTATTTCAAGAAAAAATACTCAAGGTTGAAAATCAGTCTGGCATAAGGTGATTTTTCCAGAAAATGAAGGAGAACAATTCCTAAATTATTGAAACGATTCTGTTAGACTCTTCATTCCTTTGGGGGTGGAGTAGTCCTTTCACGTGCAGAATTTTAGTAGAGAAAAGAACAACTGTATAATGACTACAAATTTAGTTTGTGCTAAAATAATTTGAGTTAAATTAATTCATTAACAAAAATTTATTATCTGTTATGAGCTGGACACTGGGGTTTTGGCTGAGAAAAAAAATACAAAATCTTCTGAGCTCATGAATCTTATATCTTGGTGGAGGGAAACAGACGATAAGCAAGCAAATAAGAATTTCAGGTAGAGACAAATGCAGTGGAAGGAATAAAACGGGATAACGTGACAGAGATTGACTTGGGAAATGGGGTGGGAGGGAAGTTCTCCCTAAGGGTGTGCTACCTGGCCTGAGATCTGAATGATAAGGGACCAGCTAGGCGAGTGTTCAGGAGAGCAACGAGTACAAAGGCCACGAGGCAGGAAGAATCTTGTGGGCATTTCAAGAAAAGAAACAGGAAATGCGGCTCAAGAGTAGCGAGGGAGGGATTCTATTCTGCTCATAGGAATAGATCTGAATCTGCACTTTCTCTTCCGCATCTGGATTTGTGACTGTTCTTCTCTCGTACATGCACCTTGGGTGAGTTGCTCTGAGTAATGTACTGCTCCTGAACCTTACCTGCAATTGTTCATCGCAACACTACCATTGGTCTCCGTATCACAGATGCAGAATCCATAGAGGGTGATAACTGACCCTGAAGTTTGCAGATCACGTAGGGGATGTTAAAATATCCCAAGTTATATTGGATAAAAGGAGCCCTGGTGGAACAGTGGTTAAAGTGCCCAGCTGCTAACCAAAAGGCTGGCGGTTCAAACCCACCAGCCACTTAAAGATTTACAGCCTTGGAAACCCTGTGGGACCTCTACTCTGTCCTATGGGGTCACTGTGAGTTGGAATCAACGACATGGTAACGGGTTATAGTGGATGAAGACTGCATCAGAGAGGCAAGAGAGGATTTTCTGCATCTGAGATGATCCAAGAAACTCACGAAGTAACAGGATGCAATTGCAACACCGGTTTACTTTTTTTTTTTTTTTGTATATGGATTATTTAATACTCGTGGTTATAAAACATCGTTATCCCCTAATTCAAGTGTAAGAAAGTGGTACGGCAAAGAAAGGTGTCTTACTACTACAATCTTTTTTTTCCTCTTTTTTTTTTTTTTTAATTGCACTTCAGATGAAGGTTTACAAAACAAACGAGTTTTCCATCAAATAGTACACACATCGTTCTGTGACACTGGTTAACAACCCCACGACATGTCAGTGCTCTCCTTTCTGAACCCTGGGTTCCCTATTACCAGCTTTCCTGTTCCTTCCTGCCTTCCAGCCCCTGCTCCAGGGCTGGTGCGTCCCTTTAGTCTTGTTTTTTCCATGGACCTGTTCGATCTTTTTTTTTTTTTTTTTTTTTTTGTTCGATCTTTAGCTGAAGGGCGGACCTCAGGAGTGACCTTATTACTGAGCTGAAAGGGTGTCTGGGGGCCATACTCTCAGAATTTCTCCAGTCTCTGTCAGGCCAGCAAGTCTGGTCTTTCTTTTTGAGCTAGAATTTTGTTCTACATTTTTCTCCAGCTTTGTCCGGGACCCTCTATTGTGATCCCTGTCAGAGCAGTCAGTGGTGGTAGCCGGGTACCATCTCGTTGTTCTGGACTCAGTCTGGTGGAGCCCGTGGTAGATGTGGTCCATTAGTCCTTTGGACAAATCTTTCCCTTGTATCTTTAGTTTTCTTCATTCTTCCTTGCTCCCAAAGGGGTGAGACCAGTGGAGTATCCTAGATGGTGCCTCACAGGCTTTTGAGACCCCAGATGCTACTCATCAAAGTAGAATGTAGAACATATTCTTTATGAACTATGTTATGCCAGACGAACTAGATATTCCTGGCGATCATGGTCCCCACAGTCCTTGGCCCAGCAATTCTGTCCCTCAGGGAGTTTGGATGTGTCTATAGAGCTACCATGACCTTGCCTTGTACAGGTTGTGCTGGCTTCCCCAGTATTGTGTACTGTCTTACCTTTCACCAAAGTTTCCACTTATGTATTGTCTATTAAGTGTTTTTCCATCCCCACCCCTCCACTCCCTTATAACCATCGAAGATTGTTTCTTTTTATATGTAAACCTTATCATAAGTATTTATAGTAATGGTCTCATACAACATTTGTCCTTTTTGTGATTGACTTATTTCACTCAGCATAATGCCGTCCAGATTTCCTCCATGTTATGAGATGCTTCACAGATTCATCGTTGTTCTTTATCGTTGCATAATACCCCATTGTGTGTATGTACCATAGTTTTTTTATCCATTCATCTGTTAATGGGCATCTAGGTTGTTTCCATCTTTTTGCTGTTGTGAATAATGCTGTAATGAACATTGGTGTACATATGTCTGTCCATGTGATGACTCTTATTTCTCTAGGATATATGTCTAGCAGTGGGATTGCCGGATCATATGGTATTTCTATTTCTAGCTTTCTGAGGAAGCACCATATCGTTTTCCAAAATGGTTGTATCATTTTGCATTCCCACCAGCAGTGCATAAGTGTTCTGATCTCCCTGCAGCCTCTCCAACATTTACTTCCTGTTTTATTGATTTGTGCCAGTAATGCCGAGGTGAGATGGTATCTCATTGTGGTTTCGATTTGCATTTCTCTGATGGCTAGAGATCCTGAGCATTTCCTCCTGTGTCTGTTGGCTGCTTGAATGTCTTTTTTTGTGACGTGTCTGTTCATTTCCTTTGCCTATTTTTTAATTGGATTATTTGTCTTTTTGTTGTAGAGGTGTTGGATTTTCTTGTAGATTTTGGAGATTAAACCTTTGTCTGATTTGTAATAGCCATTTTTTTTCCCCCAGTCTGTAGGTTCTCTTTTTACTCTTTTGGTGAAGTCTTTTGATGAGCATCGGTGTTTAATTTTTAGAAGATCCCAGTTATCTAGCTTATCTTTTGGAGCTTGTGTATTGTTGGTTGTGGTTTATATCCTGTTAATGCCGTGTATTAGGGCCTCTAGCGTTGATCCTATTTTTTCTTCTGTGAACTTCATGGTTTTTGGTTTTATATTTAGGTCTTTGATTTATTTTGAGTTAGTTTTTGTATATAGTATGAGGTATGAGTCCTGTTGCATTTTTTTGTTTGTTTGTTTTTTTGCAGATGGACATCCAGTTTTGCTAGCTCCATTTGTTTAACAGACTGTCTTTTCCCCATTTGATGGACTTTGGGCCCTTGACAAAGATCAGATGACCATAGGTGGATGGACTCACATCTGAGTTCTCAATTCTGTTCCACTGGTCAATGTATCTGTCGTTGTACCAGTACCAGGCTGTTTTGACTACTGTAGCTGTATAGTAGGTTCTGAGGTCAGGTAGTGTGAGTCCTCCTACTTCATTCTTCTTCTTCAGTAGTGCTTTACTTATCCGGGGCTTCTTCCCTTTCCATATAAAGTGAATGATAAGTTTTTCCAACTCTTTAAAGGATGTTGTTGGTATTTGGATCGGGATTGCATTGTATTTGTAAATCGCTTTGGGTGGAATTGTCATTTTCACAATGTTGAGTCTACCTATCTGTGAGCGTGGTATGTTTTTCCGTTTATGTAGTTCACTTTTGGTTTCTTGCAGTAGCGTTTAGTAGTTTTCTTTGTATAGGTCTTTTACATCCCTGGTTAGATTTATTTCTAAGTATTTTATTTTTTTAGGGGCTATTATAAATTGTATTGTTTTCCTGATTTCCTTTTCATCACTTTCTTTATTGGTGTATAGGAATCCAACTGATTTTTGTACGTTTATCTTGTATGCTGCTACTCTGCTGAATCTTTCTATTAGTTCCAGTAGTTTTCTCTTTGAGTCTTTTGGGTTTTCTATGTATAGTATCATACCATCAATATGGGTTTACTTTAAAGGAGGAATGTCCCAAATACTTTGGTATGCCTCCTAGGATTATCTACTAAAGTAGGTTGGAATTCCCCCAATCTTTGGAAATTAACCCAGTACTTATGGGAGTCCTCTGGATAAGGAATCAATCACCTAAGCCCAGAAGCTTGAAAACGCATCATATTAAAGTAGTTTTTGAGTCAGCCTCCCCCCCCAAAAAAAAATTATATAGAGAGAATATTTATCCTAAAATACTCAGGAATGTCTGGATGAATTGGGGTTATTCTGCTACTGACTAAAACTTTTGTGGGACTACTAACCCCAATTCGTCTAGAAGTTCCAGAGAATTTATCCAGAGGACTCTCATAAGGACCGGATTAATTTCTAAAAGAGGTGTCACCCTGAGTCAGAATCGACTGGAAGGCACACAGCAACAAAGAGTGTCTAAATACACACACAGATATGCGTATAAACACTGCTTACTGGCCACAAGTCTACAATGAGTGATTTTGACATTCCACAAACTTGGAACTGTATTAAACATTATGGAATGGAGACTTACAATCTGGGTGGGGCATAGACAAACAGGAGCCCCGGTGGCGTGGTGGGTAAGAACACAACTGCTGACCAAAAAGTCAGCAGTTTGAATCCACCAGCCCCTCCCTGGAAACCCTGTGGGGGCAGTTCTAGTCTGTCCTATAGGATTGCTATGAGTCAGAATTGACGGCAATGGGTTTGGTTTTGCTATAGACAAGGAACCCTGGTGGTGCACTGGTTAAGCCCTTGGCTGCTAACCCAAAGGTTGATGGTTTGAACCCACCAGCTGCTCCACAGGATATAAAGATGTGGCAGTCTGCTTCGTAAAGAGTACAGCCTGAGAAACCCTGTGGGGCAGTTCTACTCTGTCCTGTAGGGCTGCTGTGAGTTGGAGCCCACTTGACAGCAGCGGGTGGGGTTTTACAGACAAGACAAAACAACTAAATGATACAATAGGTAATCAACTATTTTGAAGTCTGTACACACATAAAGATGCCGGGAAAGATGGGCAATCTTGCTATCTGCTAAGGCCTCTTACAGAAGATCTAGAGAGGACTCCGAATGATAGATTTGGGGCCGAAGGTGTTGGCAGAGATGAAACAAATCAACCTGAATGGAGTAGGAGGTTGTTGTTAAGGTGACATGGAGTGGATTCCAAGTCATAACGGCCCCATGTGTGCAGAATAGAACTGCTCCAGAGGTTTTCAAGGCGTGGCCTTTCTAAAGCAGATCGCCAGGCCTTACTTCTGGATGGGCCTGAACTGCCAACCTTTCGGTTAGTAGTTGAGTGCTTAACCATTTGGGCCCCTAGGGGCCCTGAGTAGGAAGTATTCCCCTCAAATATAAGATGCTGAGGTAAAATTGAAGCCGCCTCCGCGGCTTCCCCTGCTATGCTGCAGTTTTCCCCCTCCCTCCCTCGTAGCCCGCCAAGCCGAGGTTTCTAACTGCACCTTGGCCCAATCGCGCCGTTGGCCCTGCCCGTGGTTTGAATTTGGCACCGAAATCCCACGCATGCGGAAACCAAGATCTCCAGGCATGCACAGGACCTGAAGAGCCGTAGGCCTGAACTTGACCCCGACCTGAACTTCCCGGGAGAGGAAGGTGTACTCTGGCACACAGCTGCACCCAAGCCCATTTGCTGAACAAAATGTCCCTTCCTTTGCTAAATGAGTCAGCACCTAGAACTCCAAATATGGACATGGGAGGGAGCGGAGTGTTGGATTTTGGGTGCCAATCCCGCCCCCCTCCCAGGGACTGGAGGGCATAAAAGCTCCAAGCTCCCCTGGGGCTGGGAGCCTGTGGTCCTTTAGGTTGCTAGGTTCCACCTTGCTCCTTATTTGTGCAAACAATAAATTTCCACTTTGTTTCCCTTGCCACTGGTGGTGTGACTTCTGTCTTATTTTGATCCGCTAATAGGACAGGACAAAAACCCTCTTTCGCACACAAATTTATGTATTGCTTTAAAGCCTGAAATCTTAAGTGCACAATTAAGGTTTTGGTACAATTTGTCGTGGGAAGCAATAGTAATTATTCAAGAGATGTAACTTCCAGCTTTTCTCCCTAGCTTTTTAAGATGCAAGACAACAGCAATATTCTATAATGGATAATTTGCTTTAAATAGAACCTTGATAAAAAATAAATTATTCAAGGAAGTAGCACTTACTGAGCTTCAGTCAGCTTTTGCCTGAATAACAAGGCCATCTTTCAAAATGAAATTGATAAATGTAAAGAGGAACAGGAAACCACTGGAACGACTGTGATGGAGAGCAGGTCCTAAAAATACGCTTTGCCGTTGGTTTCATATCAGTAAGTACACTTGAATTCGTGGAATAAATAAATGTGTGACGCCAGGAATGGTATGGCAATTTCAGATCACAAGAGAGTTGTTAAAAAATACGGTCTTTAGAAATGAGGTAGCCAGCTCGATGTAGGTACGCAGATGGACACATGCGGGGCTCCCTCCTTTCAGCTTTAGGTAGCGTGCACCGGAATATAAAATGCTCTTGCAAAGGGCACGAGGGGTTTCGACTGAACGTTAAGTCGTCAGAAACTCAATTAGCATACCGCTGCATCTTTAGTGAATGTGCGCAGGAGACAGCGTGGAAACCGCCTGCCACCAGCAATTTCTGCGTGGAGAGGGTGGAACGGGCCGGTCCCCTCCTCTGCGCGCGAAGCAGCCCGCAAGCGGCCGGGGGGTAGGTGGGGCGTCCCTCGAGCCCGCCCCCCCAGGCCCCGCCCACCCCGAGCCGCTGGCCCCTGAGCCCTAGCTCGGCAGGCCCCGCCCCGCTGTCGTCGCTGTCGCCGAGCGCAGGATGACGTGAGGAGAGAGTCGCGAGCATCTCCTCGGGGCGCAGCTCGACCGCCGGCTCCACGGCCCCGGAGCCCGACGTGCGCAGAAGCGCCTCTCAGGGCTCCTCTCCCACCGAGCCCTCGTCCTCCACGCGGGCCGGGCCGCCTCCCACGCGGCCTCTGCGGCTCCTGGCACGGCCCCGCGCCCGGCTGCTGCCCTGGCGCGCGCCACCCTGTCGTCCCCGGACGGGCGCGGACCGGCTCGGCCGGGGCGCCGGCGGCTGGGAAGGGGGCGCTGGCCCCGGGCCCGCGCATGCGCCGCCAGCAACCTGGGGCTGTCTGTGGAGGGCGAGTGCTGGCTCCGAGGGGAGACGACACCCTGCGGGGCCAAGGGGCCGCGCTCCCAGGCGGTCGGGGGAGCGACTCACCCCTTTTCCAGCAGCGGGGCGGGGCTGGGGCCGGAGCCGGGGCCGCTGGGGGCCCCGCCCCCGTCCCCCGGCCTGCCCCCGTCGTGGGCCGCGATGATGGCGGCCCTGTACCCGAGCACGGACCTCTCGGGCGCCTCCGCCTCCTCCCTGCCGTCCTCCCCATCCTCCTCTTGGTCGCCGAACGAGGTGACGGCTCTGAAGAATGTGCGGGAGGTGAAGGAGGAGAACACCCTGAATGAGAAGCTTTTCTTGCTGGCGTGCGACAAGGGTGAGAGCTGGCCCCTTTCCCCGCCTTCGGGACGCCCCTGCCCTGCGCACCCTTCTTCCTCTCCCTGCCTCAGTTTACTCGCGGCGCACTTTTTCCCACGCGCCGAGCCTGCGCTCCCGCCGCGCTCGCTGCCTTGTCGGTGCCGCCCGCACCGCCTCTGCGCTCCCAGTGCCGGGCTGGCGGCGGGGACTGCTCTGGCGTGGCTTCCCCTCGTGCTGTCCCATGTTTAGGTAGCACCCCGAGGACCCGAACATGGGGGTCCTAGCCCCGGCTCTGCCTTGGTCTACCTCTCGGGACCTCAGTTCTTTTCTTCTGGGGGCCGAGGGGCTTTGTCTCCTTTCACTGGGACCTTCTAGTCCAGAAATTCCACGACCCTGCCTTAAGGTTTCTCGTGTTTATGGGCTCTCACTGGGTTTCGTTTTTTTTTTTTTTTTAAGATTTTACTTCTCTTATTTCGCTTCAGCTGCCCGGTGCCTTAGCCAATATATGTTCAGTGACTATTGAACGGAGTTAGGCATCTCTATATCATAGCTGGAGATATATGAAGTAAGCAGAACGGGAGAAATTCTGCCTTAGCCCCTAAAACTTTCTTCAGCCCTATGGAACAGCTTTGATGGTTCGAGCTGTTTTGGGAGAGAAAGGTTTATTGCTCCCGAGCCTTCTATGGGAAATGAAGGTAGTGCACAATAATTACAGGGCAAAAATATGTGGACTGTATTTAGTATGCTTTCTTTTTTTAAATCTAGAAATTGATGGCTTTTATGGCCATATTAAAGTCTTCATTGAAGCCTGCTTTCTGGTGATGCCTATAATAAAAGGAGTGGGAAGTTGATTGCCCCAAGACTGCTTTTATTTCCTACTTGTACAAAAAGCACTGAAAATTTTCTGCTTCTAAACTTATGTGGCTTGCTGTACAGTGGCCATGCTCACTGAGGAACACTTTGTTTAGAATAATGCAGACCTCCAAAACAAACCGAGGGCCGTTTAGAGTGCGGAAGTATCCGCTACGGAGGATTTTTCGTCTGTGCCCCTGTGGTTGCGCCTGTGTTTTTAATAAATGACCATCACCCTAACCTCCTTACTGGTTTTGAAAGAGGATTTTATTTCCCCAACTTTTTGAAAAAAACGTTGACATAAATAAGGTCTAACTACCTCTGTTGTCAATCCACTTTTATGTTCTTATGTAACGGTGTTAAATACTGTGAAAAGCATTTGTTAAAGTTCACCAGGGACACAACTTTGAGTAGTCTTGGAAATGTAAAGAAAAATAGCATATAGATCTGTAACCTCACAAAAGTTATGGCCTGTGGATTATGTAAAATTATTTAGTATTGCTGGAGTAGCTTGCCTGAGTCCTCGTTCCTCAGAAATTCTCTGCCAGAGGAGGAGAGAGATTGTGTGTTGTACCGGAATGAGCAAGCAGCTGCTGCACCCGCCCACGCTCAGTGTGCTGTGGTTGCAATAAAGCAAACGGAAAGTATGTCAAGAAAGGGAGTTTGATATTCCTGCCAAACTGAGGACAGAGGAATATCGTGATGGGATATGGCTGGAGTGGGTACTTGTGTATTTAGGAATACTACGTCACACATCTCAAAAGGGAGTTTTAATGTAGTCTATCCAGTAGTGCCAGCATAAACAGTTTGATATCCTTTGTCAATTCCCATTTTATAACATCATTAAGATCCTGGGAAAGATTTGTCTTTTGGGGATGAGGTGGAAGCTAAATATGCATGCTTTTGTTTCCCATTTACAGGAAACCCTGGTGATACAGTGGTTAAGTGCTACTGCTGCTAACCAAAAGGTTGGCAGTTCCAATCCACCAGGCATTCCTTGGAAAACTCTGTGGGGGCAGTTCTATTCTGTCCTATAGGGTTGCTATGAGTTGGAGTCGACTCGAAGGCAATGGGTTTTGTTTGTTTTTTTATATAAATTAAAAGTAAAAAAATTTTTAAATGATTGGATAAAATAAGTATTTCCTATGGTTCAGTATGTTGAAACAAGTTCTTGGATTAGATTTAGAAAAATGGCATATTTCTTATCCATACTTTATGGTATAAACTTACATTAAATAATAAACTTAAGTTATAGGAATGCATTTTTTGTTTACATTTGTATTCTCTAATATTGTTGAACTTTGTTGTCATTAGGTGCCATCGAGTTGGTTCTGACTCATGGCAAACATGTATACAACAGAACGAAACACTGCCCAGTCCTTCTCTATCCTCACAATCTTTGTTAAGCTTGAGTCCATTGTTGCAGCCACTGTGTCAGTCCATCTTGTCGAGGGTCTTCCTCTTTTTCGCTTACCCTCTACTTTACCAAGCATGATGTCCTTCCCCAAGGACTGGACCCTCCTGATAACATGTCCAAAGTATGTGAGATGAAGCCTTGCCATCCTTGCTTCTAAGAAACATTCTGGCTGTATTTCTTCCAAGACAGATTTGTTCAGTCTTCTGGCAGTCCATCGTATATTCAATATTCTTCGCCAAGGCCATGATTCAGATGCATCAGTTCTTCTTTATTAATTGTACAGCTTTTGCATGCATATGAGATGATTCAAAATACCATGGCTCGGGTAAGGAGCACCTGAGTTCTCAAAGTGATATCTTTTCAACACTTGAAAGAGGTCTTTTGCAGCAGATTTGCTGGATGCAATACATCACTTGATTTCTTGATTGCTGCTTCCATGGGCATTGATTGTGGATCCAAGTAAAATGAAACACTTGACAACTTCAGTATTTTCTCTGTTTATCATGATGTTGCTTATTGGTCCAGTTGTGAGGATTTTTGTTTTCTTTATGTTGAGATGTAATCCATACTGAAGGCTGTGATCTTTAATCTTTATCAGTAAGTGCTTCAAGTCTTCTTCACTTTCAGCAAGAAGGTTGGGTCATCTGCTTATCATAGATTGGGTCTTCCTCCAATCCTGATGCCCCGTTCTTCATATAATCCAGCTTCTCGGATTATTTGCTCAGCATACAGATTGAATAAGTATGGTGTAAAATACAAACCCTGACGCATACCTTTCGTGACTTTAAACCATGCAGTATCCCCTTGTTCTGTTCCAATGACTGCCTCCTGGTCTATGTACAAGTTCAGCATGAGCAGAATTAAGTGTTCCGGAATTCCCATTCTTCACAGAGTTATCTATAATATGCTATGATCCACACAGTCTAATGCCTTTGCATAGTCAGAAAACACAGATAAAACATCTTTCTGGTATTCTCTGCTTTCAGCCAAGGTCCATCTGACATCAGCAACAATATCCCTCATTTCACATCTTCTGAATCCAGCTTGAATTTCTGGCAGTTCCCTGTCAGTGTACTGCTGCAACCGTTCTTGAATTATCTTCAGCAGAATTTTACTTGTATGTGTTATTAATGATACTGTTTGTTAATTTCTGCATTCTGTTGGATCACCTTTCTTTGGAATGGACAAAAGTGTGGATCTCTTCCAGTCAGTTGGCAAGGCAGCTATCTTCCAGATTTCTTGGCATTGCATCCATTTGTTGAAACATCTCAGTTGGTATTCTGTCAACTCCTGGAGCCTTGTTTTTTGCCAGTGCCTTCTTCCTTCAATAACATCAGTTCTTGATCGTATACTGCCTCCTGAAATGGTTGAACATCGACCAAGTTTTTCTGGTACAGTGACCGTGTATTCCTTCCCTGTTCTTTTGTTGGTTACTGCTTCGTTCAATATTTTGCTTGTAGAATCCTTCAGTATTAGCACCTCGAGGCTTGAATTTTTTATTCACTTCTTTCAGCTTGAGAAATGCTGAGCGTGTTCTTCCCTTGTGCTTTCTAACTCCAGGTCTTTGCACATTTCATTATAATACTTTACTTTGTCTTTTCAAGCCACCCTTTGAAACCATCGGTTCAGCTCTTTTACTTCATCATTTCTTCCGTTCACTTTACTAAATACTAAACCTTGTTTAGTATTACCTAACCACATCTAAAAGTAAAACGTTTTCTAAAGTAGCAATAATGTGAACTATTATATTGGAACCTTCGTGTCACCAAATGGCAAACATTTATTAAAACAGAGACTGCGGTAGAGCACGTGTGCCTTTCAAAGATAATTTCAGTTAATCCTCATAACCCCATGAACCGGATTTGTTCTTATCTCTGTTTCACAGATGGAGGCTTTCACAAAAGGAGGCTTATCAAAATTTTTTAACTAATATGTCCAAGGTTAAAATTTTTTTTTTTTAAGGCTAAATTAGTTAGGAACTAGTAGGACTGGGATCTGTCTTGATCCTGCATTCTTAACCACTATGTTTTATTGATCTGGTTGTAGTCGAATGAATGAAAATCATTTGTATTAGGAAAGACGCATCCACATGTAGAGTTACCAGTTCAAAATTAATTTGCTTTCTATGAATGTTTTATAAACCTTTTCTGTGTATTTATCCAGTAAAGGTAAAAATCACGCATGGTACTTTTGTAGCACCAGAGTAAATCCACTCTACAACATCTGTGTTTCTCATCCATTTCATTTAGCAACTTTTTCTACGTGTGCAAAAAAAAAAAAAAAAAACCCAAAAAACAAAAAATGATGACATACCACACTTAGGGAAAATTCCTAAAGCAAAAATTTTGGAGATGAGGTGGTTATATGTGTGTGAATGGATGGGCCTTTGAAAGGAGTGTACAGCTCAGGGAGTAAATTAAAAAAAAAATGAAAGAGAAAAGAAGATTTTATAGTTCATTTAAAAAAAATTTTTTTTTTTTTTTTTTTTTTTTAAATAACTGGCTTTTATGTAAATGGATTCAATAGGTCTAGTCAAGTGTTTGAGCCCTAGCGGTGCCGTGGTTAAGAGCTACGGCTCCTAACCCAAAGGTTAGCCATTCGAATCCACCGCCTCTTCGGAAACACTATGGAGAAGTTCTCCCCTGTCCTGTAGGGCTGCTATGAGTCAGAGTCAACGTGACAGCAGCAGGTTTGGAGGGAAGTGTTGGAGTCCTTGGTGGCACAAACGATTAAGAGCTGCACTACTAACCGAAAGGTTGGTGGTTTAAATGCGCCCAGAAGTGCCTCCAAGGGAAGACCTGGTGATCTACTTCCAAAAGATCATAGCCCTGGAAAACCTTCTAGAGCTAAGTTCTGCCCTGAAAAACACGGGCTCACCGTGAGTCAGAATCAGCTGCAGGGCAGCTGGTTTGTTCGTGTCGTTGCCGTTCGGCAGATGTTGATCCAGACAGTGGCTGCTCAGCAGTGGCTGTTACTGATCTTTAGAATGGGTTGGGATCGTCTCCAAGGTAAAACTGGGTCCTTCCTTTGTATAAAATTTAGAAAGACAAGTGGACTAAAAATTCCTGTGCCAGTGATGCACAGTCAAGTCTGGGCCCTCAAGCCAAATTCTCAGAAAGTACACCCATATTTTTAGACATAGAAACCATCTGCAATTCAGAGCTGCCTATAAATGTGTTGTTTTATGAAATCTTAAGCAATGATTCTTAACACCCATGTGTTTTCCCTCTCTTATTGAGAGTGTGATAATGAGCCTATTTTATTTATTGGAGCTTGTTGGCTGGAGAAAGTGTTAATAATGAATTTATTTAGGGAGCATATAAGCTAAGTCTGGAGCCCGTGGGTGGTGCAAACAGTTAATGTGCTTGGCTGCTAACTGAAAGGTTGGTGGTTTGAGTCCACTCAGAGGCACCTCAGAAGAAAGTCCTAGCAATCTACTTCCAAAAAATCAGCCATGGAAAACCCTTCGGAGCACAGTTCTACTCTGACACTCATGGGTTGCCATGAGTCAGAAGTGGCAACATGCTTTCCACTGGCTTCAGACCCTTGAGCCCTGGCCTGGGAACTGGGGTTGACCAGCACAGAGATGAGGTGTTGGAACCAGAAACTAAGTCTGTTGTTGTTGTTAGGTACCATCAGATTGGTTCCAACTCATAGCGACCCTGTTCACAGCAGAACACAACACTGCCCAGTCCTGCGCCATCCTCACAATCGTTGCTGTGCTTGAGCCCATTGTTGCAGCTACTGTGTCAAGCCATCCTGTTGAGGGTCTTCCTCTTTTTCACTGACCCTTTCCTTTAACAAGCTTGATGTCCTTCTTCAGTGACTGATTCCTCTTGATAACGTGTCCAAAGTATGTGAGACATAGTCTCACCATCCTTCTTCAAGGAGCATTCTTTTTGTACTTCTTCCAAGACAGATTTGTTCGTTCTTTGGGCAGTCCGTGGTATATTCAGTATTCTTCGCCAGCACCATAATTCAAAGGTGTCGATTCTTCTTTGGTCTTCCTTAATCATTGTCCAGCTTTCTCTTGCATATGAGGCGATTGAAAACACGATGGCTTGGATCAGGTGCACCTTAGTCCTCAAAATGACCTCTTTGCTTTTCAACACTTTAAAGAGGTCTTTTGCAGCTGATTTGCCCAGTGCAATGCGTCTTTTGATTTCTAGACCGCTGCTCCCATGGGTGTCCTTAACGACTTCAATCTTTTCTGTTTATCACGATGTTGCTTATTGGTCTAGTTGTGATAATTTCTGTTTTCTTTATGTTGAGGTGTAATCCGTACTGAAGGCTGTGGTCTTTGATCTTCATCAGTAAGTGCTTCAAGTCCCCTTCACTTTCAGCAAGGAAGGTTGTGTCAGCTGCATATCGCAGGTTGTTAATGAGTCTTCCTCCAATTCTGATGCCTTATTCTTCATATAGTCAAGCTTCTCAAATTATTTGCTCAGCATACAGATCCAATAGGTGTGGTGAAAGGATACAGCCCTGATGCACACCTTTCCTGACTTTAAACCATGCATTATCCCCTTGTTCTGTTCTTAGTTTATGTACAGGTTCCGCATAAGCACAGTTAAGTGTTCTGGAATTCCCGTTCTTCACAATGTTATCCATAATTTGCCATGATCCGCACAGTCGAATGCCTTTGCACAGTCAGAAGACACAGATAAACATCTTTCTAGTATTCTCTGCTTTCAGCCAAGATCCATCTGACATCAGCAGTGATATCCCCGGTTCCAGGTCATCTTTGAAGCTGGCTGTGTGTCAGGCAGTTCCCTGTTGATATACTGTTGCAGGCGCTTTTGAATGATCTTTAGCAAAATTTTACTTGTTTGTGATATTAATGATATTGTTTGATAATTTCTACATTAGGTTCGATCACCTTTCTTGGAAATAGGCATGAATATGGAGCTGTTCCAGTCAGTAGGCCAGGTAGCTGTCCTCCACATTTCTTGGCATAGACGAGTGAGTACTTCCAGTACTGCATCTGTTTGTTGAAACATCTCAACTGGTATTCTGTCAATTCCTGGAACCTTGTTTTTTGCCATTCCCTTCAGTGCAGCTTGGACTTCCTTCAATACTGTGGGATATTGATCATATTCTATCTCTGAAATGGTTGAACACCGACCAATTCTTTTTGGTATAGTGACGGTGTGTATCCTTTCCATCTTCTTTTGATGCTTCCTGCGTAGTTTAATTTTTTTCCCGTGGAATCCTTCAGTATTGCAATTTGAGGCCTGATTTTTCTTCTCACTTCTTTCATATTGAAAAATGCCAAGTGTGTTTTTCCCTTTTGGCTTTCTATCTCCAGATCTTTGCACATGTCATCATAATACTTTACGTTGCCTTCTCAAGCTGCCCTTTGAAATCTTCTGTTCAGCTCTTTTACTTCATTTTTTCCTTTTGCTTTAGCTACTTGACATTCAAGAGCAAGTTTCAGAGTCTCTTCTGACACCCATTTAGGTCTTTTCTTTCTCTTTGTCTTTTTAATGACCTCTTCCTTTCTTCATGTATGATGTCCTTGATATCATTCCACAACTTGCCTGGTTTTCAGTCAGTAGTGTTCAGTGCGTCAGATCTATTCTTGAAATGGTCTCTAAGTTCAGATGGGATGTACTCAATGTCATACTTTGGCTTTCATGGACTTGTTCTACTTTTCTTCAGTTTCAGCCTGAACTTGAACATAAGTAACTGATCGTCTGTTCCACAGTTGGCCCCCAGCCTTGTTTTGACTGATAATATTGAGCTTTTCCATCATCTTTTTCCACCATTGTAGTTGATTTGATTCCTGTGTATTCTATCCAGCAGGGTCCACATGTGTAGTTGTTGTTTATGTTGGTGAGAAAAGGTATTTGCAACGAAGAAGTCGTTGGTCTTGCAAAGTTCTGTCATTCCATCTCTGGCATCGTTTCTATCACCAAGGCCACATTTTCCAACTAACTACCCTTCTTCTTTGTTTCCAACTTTAGCATTCCAATCACCAGTAATTATTAATGCATCCTGATTGCATAGTCAATCAATTTCAGACTGCAGAAGTTGGTAAAAATCTTCAATTTCTTCATCTTTGGCCTTAGTGGTTGATGCATAAATTTGAATAATAGTCTTATTAACTGATCTTCCTTGTAGGTGTGTGGATGTTATCCTGTCACTAATAGCGTTGTACTTCAGGATAGAGCCTGACATGTTCTTTTCGACGATGAAATCAGCGCCATTCCTCTTCAAGTTGTCATTCCTGGCCTGGCAGACCATATGATTGCTCAATTCAAAATGACCGATACCAATCCATTTCAGCTCACTAATACCTAGGATATAGGTATTAGTTTCATTTTTGAGGATTTCCAATTTTCCTAGATTCATACTTTGTACATTCCAGGTTCCGATTATTAAAGGGTGTTTTCAGTTGCTTCTCATTTTGAATCATGCCACACCAGCAAATGAAGGTCCCAAAAGCTCGACTCCATCTACGTCATTAAGGTTGACTGTCCTTTGAGGAGGCAGCTGTTCACCAGTCATATTTTGAATGCCTTCCAAACTGGAGGCTCATCCTCAGGCACTATATCAGACAGTGTTCCACTGCTATTCATAATGTTTTCACTGGCTAACTCTTTTAAGAAGTAGACTGCCAGGTCCTTCTTTCTAGTCTGTCTTAGTCTGGAAGCTCAGCTGAAATCGGTCTACCGTGGGTGACCATGCTGGTATTTGAATACTGGTGGTGTAGCTTACAGCATTACAGCAACATACAAGCCCCCACAGTGTGACAAACTGGCAGAGGCGTGAAACTGATTCGCCTCTTCTAAAGTAACTGAGCCCTGGTGGTGCAGTGATTAAGCCCTGGGCTGCTAACCAAAAGGTTGTTGGTTCTACCCCACCAGCTGCTCTGTAGGAGAAAGATGTGGCAGTCTGCTTCTGTAAAGATTGTTGTTGTCAGATGCTGCCAAGCCAGTTCTGGCTCATGGCAACTCTGTGTACAACGGTGCGAAACACTGCCCAGTCCTGTGCCATCATCAGAACCGTTGTTATGCTTAAGCCCATTGCTGCAGCCACTCTGTCAGTCCATCCCATTGAGGGTCTTCCTCTTTTTAGTAGACCGTCTGCTTTGCTTGGCATGACATCCTTTTCCAGAGATTGGTCCCTCCAGATAACATGCCCAAACCATTTGAGACAAAGTTTCGCCGTCATTTCTTCTAAGGAGCATTCTGGTTGTAAAGATTATAGCCTTGCAAACCTTATGGGGCAGTTCTACTTTTTCCTGTTGCATCACTGTGAGTTGAAATTGACTCAATGGCGACAGTTTTTTGTTTGTTTGTTTTGGTTTGGTTTTAACAGTTTTTTGTTTGTTTTGGTTTGGTTTTAAAGTAACAGTTCAGCGGATGGTATCTTTTATCATATTTGTGAGCAGAGACACACATAAACCCTTTAATTTGCTGATGATGTGTAATCAGTTCATTGTGGAGAAGAAGGGAGTATAAAGGGATCTAGTCCCTGCCAACTCTCCATGGAGAGCATTTTCAGGAAACTGGTTTTTCAGTTAATGAATCAGGAGGCCCTTTTTGAAATTTCAGTATGGGTCAAGAGAGGGCAGAATTTCGCCTTTATTACTGGGCACAGCCTAATCTCAGAGTCACATGTCACCTTTTTGGTATGATCTACTACATTGTAAGGAAGGATGTTTTGAGTTCCTAGTAAACTTTGCATACCTTTGGGTAACCCAAAACCAAACCCACTGCCATCGAGTTCATTCTGACTCGTAGGAGCCCTATAGGACAGAGTAGAACTGCCCCCCTAGGGTTTCCAAGGAGCTCCTGGTGGATTCAAACCACCGACCTTTTGGTTAGCAGCTGTCTCTCTTAACCACTGTGCCACCAGGGTTTCCGTCTTTGGGTAGGGATGTATTTAAAACATGCAACGTTTCTTAAATACTATTAAGCTTCTGTTTCATTAACACCTGACTAAATATATTTAGGAGCCCTGATGGTGCAGTGGTTAAACCACTCAACTGTGAACTGAAAAGTTGGTTCAAACCCACTGGTGCTCTGCGGGAGAAAGATGTGGCAGTCTGCTTCTGTAAAGATTTGCAGTCGTAGAAACCCTATGGAGCATTTCTATTCTGTCCTATGGGGTAGTTATGAGTCGCAACAGACTAGAGGGCAGCAGGTTTACATGTGTTTAATGGGATCTCTTTAGCTATTTGAGTTGGGATTTTGAAGTGTATGAGGATGGCACTGGGAAGAAAAAGAGCAAAGCACTGGATATTGCTGAGAAATATTATGTTGACATTGGCCACATTAAAGAAATAATTGTTGTAATGGTGAAAAAAATCGGCAGAAAAGAGAGGTAGGAGAGTACTGAAGACAAGATTTTACTATTTCATAAGTTGCCATCGGACATAGCGTTTCTAAGTATTTTATACAGGAAAGTTTTCCAACTCATCAAAGTTTTAGAATGTACTGGTTTAAAATGCTGCTATAGGAAATGGTTCAGAATTAATTAATGAAAAAATGACTCTTAAATCACTAAAAATTAATGGTGGATATTATACAACAGGAAACACTGGTGGTGTAGTGGTTAATGAGTTAATTAGCAAAATAGCTGAAGGAGGAGTAAGTGACTAAAAGAGAGAACTGAGGAAATTAGCCAGAATGCAGGAAAAGGAGATAGAGGAAAAATAAGAAAACTTGAGAGACACAGAAGCTGGACCAAGAAGGTGTGATGTAATGTTTAATAGAAATTTTAATAGGAGAAAAATTATTATAGGAATGAAGAGACAATGGGTGAAAAAGTTACAGAAATAATGAAGGGCAGATGTCCTCAGAGTCATAAAGCCTAATGAGTTCCAAACAAGATTAATAAAAAATAAATTCCCATCTAGACACAGCATGAAACCAAAAAGAATATAGCAGAATTTTTGTGGTAGCATTTTCTCACTACTAAGATAATAAAACATTCACTTGAAATAAGGTATTACATGTTATTTTCCAGTGATAGTGATGAATTTTCATGATCTACCTGTGAAAGCCCATGGAAGCAGCAGTCAAGAAATCAAAGTACATGTTGCATTGGGCACATCTGCTGCAAAAGACGTCTTTAAAGTATTAAAAAGCAAAGATGTCACTTTGAGGACTAAGGTGCACCTGACCCAAGCCATAGTATTTTCAGTCACCTCATATGCATGCAAAAGCTGTGCAATGAATAAGGAAGACCGAAAAAGAATCAGTGCCTTTGAACTATGGCGTTGGCGAAGAATATTGAATATATTATGGGCTGCCAGAAGAATGAACAAATCCGTCTTGGAAGGAGTACAGCTAGAATGCTCCTTAGAAGCAAGGATGGCAAGACTTCATCTTACGCACTTTGGACATCTTATCAGTAGGGACCAGTCCCTGGAGAAGGACATCATGCTTGGTAGAGGGTGAGTGAAAAAGAGGAAGACCCTCAACGAGATGAGTTGACACAGTGGCTGCAGCAATGGGCTCAAGCATAACAAGTGTGAGGATGGCACAGGACTGGGCAGTGTTTCGTTCTGTTGTACATAGTTGCTATGAGTTGGAACCAACTCCACAGCACTTAACAACAACTGTGACTGCTCAGTGTTGGTTCAACTTGTGACTAAGAGCATCACTTTGTAAAGTGTTTGATAGGAGTTAGATATACAGTTTTTACCATGATTCATTAGTGTCTAAATATTAATTAATAGTGCTATGAGGAAAATATTTCTTTTGGGGACTAGAAGAAAAAAAGTTTTCTTCTTGAGGCAATTAAGGGCATCTGCCATCAGGAAAATGACCTTTTAACTTCTTTCAAAGTGAATGCGAGCTTTAAGGCTGTTGATTTAAAATAGTGGCAAATTTTGTTTGAAATGTTAACAGAATCCGTTGCCCATCTTTCTTATTCGCTTATTTATCCTAGCTTTAGTCATTCTTCTTTATCATAAAATTGTTTGTGTTTCTTTATCTTTCCGGTCTCTACTCTGTTTTTTCCCTCACCTCTTATTCATAGACTTCTAAGTAATAAAAACCCAGTGCCGTCGAGTAGATTCCGACTCATAGCCACCCTATAGGACAGAGTAGAACTGCCCCATAGAGTTTCTGTAAGTATATTTTCAAGTCATTTAAAATAGTTTATTCATCCTGTGTTTAAAAAAAATGAAATGAAATAAATCTCACTTTGCTTTCTTTCTCTAATTAGTATTTCTCTTGATATTTTCCTCTTATTACTGCACCAGGTAGGCTGCAAACAAGGATAGTGGACCCTCAGTGAAAATTATTGCCTTCGTAGTTATTCTCATTTCCCCACATGGGTCAGCTGTTTTGATGTGAGCTAATAAACCCTGGTGGCGTAGTGGTTAAGCGCTACAGCTGCTAACCAAGAGGTTGGCGGTTCAAATCCACCAGGCGCACCTTAGAAACTCTGTGGGGCAGTTCTACTCTGACCTATAGGGTCGCTATGAATTGGAATCTATTCAACGGCAATGGGTTTGGTTTTTGGGAATGTCAGGCAGAAGGAAATCTTCGTGCTCCTGATAAGCTTTATTAATGAGATACATATGCGATTATTGGGAGGGTAGGGAGGAAAAGAATGCATTTGGGGGCATCCTTCCCTTTTAATATATCTACCCAAAGCATATACGTATGGGTTTTACCCAAAGCATATACGTATTCACGGCCGTTTTCCAGTGTGTATTTTCACCTGTACAATCTCTTTATAGCATCCTCCATTTATTACTAGATCCTGTTTTTAACCATTATGAAGTATGAGTAAATGTGTGTATGTATCTGAGATGTAAAACTGAATTTCTCTAATCTCTTTTCTCTTACTTTTCTAGCCTCCAGTTTGTGTTTTAGCATCTTTTATTAAATTGCTTTAAATATCTTCTAAAATTTTCCCTCCTTACTTATAAGCATCCAATTATGAATTTCAAACAAAATTACTTTTATTGCAAACCACACTTAAAAATTTTTCTACTTGGCGTTTTATGCTTGCAGCTGATGTCCACGTTACCAGAACACAAGTTTTCAGCAAGGAAATGCTCACATTTTCTTTGCCCATTTCCACTTACAAAAATAAGCCCAGGTTTTTCATCTTTTAAATCAGCCTTGTTCCTTATAGTCATTCTTAATTAATATGTCATGGATATTAAATTATGTTTGTATATTGTTATTTAGGTGACTATTATATGGTTAAAAAGATTTTGGAGGAAAACTGTTCAGGTGACTTGAACATAAATTGCGTAGATGTGCTTGGGAGAAACGCTGTTACCATAACTATTGAAAACGAAAACTTGGATATTCTACAGCTTCTTTTGGACTACGGTTGTCAGGTACAAGGCTAGATAATTATACCCGTTAGCTGCTAAGTACTGTTAGCTGTGCCTCGATTTCTTTCTATTGTTCTTGCTCTCCTTTTTTTTTTTTCTTCCCCTCTCATTCTTTCACCTTTTATTTGGTTCTGAGTCATTTTAAAATTTTATAAAACAAACCAAAAAAAGCAAATTTTAGGTTGAGTTAGCATTCGACTCTCAAATTTCACTCCCCACAGCCTCCTTGTCCTTTATGTGTTTTCCAGCTTCTGGTAGAGGTTAATTATCAGGAATTATTAAAGCTGATTTTGTCTGTATTACCTATATCGTTGCTATTTATACTACATACCTCAAATTTATACTACATACCTAAAAATAGTACAAATGTTCTTGGGAGCGTTGTCAAGGGAGCAGGTTTAGCTGTGGCCCAGTGTCATTCACAGCCATAAGACCAAAATATTCCTGACTCACAAAGCACTTGTCAGTTTGACTTTGTGTTTCACCCATTAGGTTTTCATAAATTTTTGTCTGAAATTTAATGTTTGCTTCCAACTAAAAGTGAATAAACATATTATTTAACTGGAAAAGATCAACTTTTCTGTTTGTCTTCCTGTCCGTTCAGGGAGAAAAACACATGAGTCCTGAAAGAATTAAAAGAGTCAAGAAATTCTGAAGTAAATTTAGTAATATTATTTTCCTTTCCTTTTTGGTTTGTTTATGATGAGACTTAGCACATTCATGCTGGCCTTTTTTTTTTTTTTTGCATTTAAATGGCATGATTGTGTACTTTATTGTGGGTTTAATTAATAAGGCAGAATTTTTTAAGTGGCTTGAGCATGTACTCAACAGATGTGTGCAAATAGTGGGCACTCGTTTTTTTAAATGTAAGTGGGTTAGTTCCATGTACATTTCTATTATATGTATATTATAATACATGGTACTGTCTCCATGTATATATACTTATACTAAAAAAAAAAAAAAAATGCTTATCCAGCAACCTCAGCTATCCAGAACATAACTGAGAACCGGAAATTAAGTAAAAAAAACTCCGAGCGGCCAGAATAGCTGTCAGGAAGTCTCCAAATTAAGCTTATTTACTTTATTTATAGGAGCACTTCCGGAGCCCTCCTTCAAGACTGTTTTTTCTCATTTTAGTGTCCATTTTGGCAAACTTAGTTATTTAATTTTCCCACACATATAGAATTTGAAAGACAATGGAAGAGGCATGAGGGCTATATCAAAATAAAGTAGGAGCAGTATCTCTGACACTGTTTAATAAAAAGGCCAAGAGCATTAAACGTCTGATAATCTCAGATATATGTGTATATATGTTAGAATGGTAATTAACGTTAATAACAGTGGCCCAGAGTCAGTCAGGAAAAGCTAAATTATATTCAATACCTATTATTTCAGAAGAAAGGAGAAATATAGTACTTCTGAAAACAAAAGTTTCCCACCAAAGTAGTTAAAGTTTTAGAGGTAAATACTTGAAGGCATAAGCTTCAGTTACCTAGAAAATAAGAAACTTAGTCCCTGATGATTCTGGATAAATGAGGTGTGGTATCATAATCATTTTTGCTTTTTTTTATACATATGAGTCTGTACATCCAGTAATACCAATAGCTCTGTAACATACATGGTTCTTTCACATACATGATCACCTTTGAACATCATAACTACCCTCATAGATGTGTAATTTTATACATCAGTAAACTGAGGCTCATAGACTTTAATGAATTGCCCAAAGTTGCAAAATCAGTAAGGGCGAAGCTAAGTTTTTAACCTTGATTCTCTGACTGCAGATCCCATGTTCTTTCCAGTTGACTGTGTTCTGTCTCAGGTTGTCTGTGTCTTCCCTATCAGCCAACGAACGCCCAGGACTTCTCTTGAGGGCGATTGCGAAACTGATTAAGCCAAGTACGGGTTCTGTGCTAAAGGATTGTAAAACTAACTGGACGCTTAAAAGTATATGTGAATTACAAGCTAATTAAACAATACAAAAGTGTGTTTCTTAAGTGCTGATTGGCAATAATTTTTGATTGACCCTGTATATTATTTTGAGGTTTACAAAGTGCTTTCATATATTTTACCTTGTTTTATACCAGTACTCCTCACCTGGGCATTTTGCCCTGCCCCACCCAAGGGGTTGTTTGGAATTGCCTGGAGACATTGTTCGTTTTCACAGCTACAAGGCAAGTTGCTATGGTATCTAGTGGGTAGATGCTAAGGGTGCTATTAAACATTTCAAAATGCATGGGATAGCTCCCACAACAAAGAATTATCCATCCTAAAACGTGAGTAGCGCCATTATTGAGAAACTTCGTTTTATACTTAAAATTTTGTGATTCACAACAAATGTGTTAGAAACGTAGGAAAGGGCAAGATTGCTGTGGATCGTAGCTACCAAGAAAGGTTTCATGGCAGAGGTGTCAGTTGAGCTCAGCCTTGAAATATTAATAATTTTTAATGAACACTTATATTGTGCTATTGTGCTACTCTGTGCCAGGAGCCCTAATTGTCGTTGTTAGTTCCTGTTGAGTTGGCTCTGACTCATGGCCTTATGTGTAACAGAATGAAACATTGCCTGGTCCCGTGCTGTCTTCATGATCGTTGGTACGTTTGAGTCCATTGTCGTGGTTGTTGTGTCAGCCCATCTCACTGAGGCTTTCCCTCGTTTTCTCTGACTTAAGCATCCATTTCTCTGAGTTGATTAACCCTCACAATGGCCCTATGAAGTAGGCACTAGTATTATCTCCATTTTATAGAGAAAGAAACCAAGGTACAGAAAGGTTAAGTAACTTGCCCAAAGTCACCCTGTAAATGGCAAACCTAGAGTTTAAACCTAGGTTCTGACTTGAGAGCCTATGGTCTTCCCTACTACCCTAATCAACTTTCCAAAGTGTATTGGTAGGTACAGAGGAGAGAACAGAGTATGTGGAGAAGATTGTAAACAAAGGTACATGCGGTGTATGTTCTTGGGACAGTCAATTGACTTAGCTATTTTTTTTTTATTAATTTTTATTTTGCTTTAAGTGAAAGTTTACAAATCAAGTCAGTCTCATACAAAAATTTATATACACCCTGCTATATTCTCCTGGTTGCTCTCTCCCTAATGAGACAGCACGCTCCTTTCCACTCTCTATTTTCGTGTCCATTCGGCCAGCTTCTGACCCCCTCTGCCCTCTCACCTCCCATGACCTAGCCTTTTTTAATAGAATATTTGGGCTGGAGAGTAGTGGGAAGTATCAGGAAAAGTCACTAAACAAAACAGACTGATGAAAGGGGCCTTGAATGCCAGGCTAAGGGATTTGGGTTTTATGTGTTAGACAATAGGTATCATTAAATAATTTTTGAAAAAAGGCGTGGCATATGTCCGGTGGTATTTTAGAAGGATAAATCTAGTGACTGTTTCAGTATAGATTGGGGACTGGAGGGTGGGGAAGATGATAGCCTGAGTGTACAGTTTTTACAGTCATCCAGGCATAAAAAGGTTAAGGTCAAAACTGGATTAGTGGCAATAAGAATGGGGAAAAAAGTGGTAGATACGAGAAATATTATGAAGGAAGAATTAACAGAACCTAGTGATTGTTTAGGAGCCTTGGTGGTGCAGTGGTTAAGAGCTTGGCTGCTTACCAAAAGGTCGGCAGTTCGAATTCACCAGCTGCTCCTTGGAAACCCTATGAGGCAGTTCTACTCTGTCGTATAGGGTTCCTATGACTTGAAGTCGACTTGATGGCAGCAGGTCTTTTGTTTGTTTGTTTTAGTGATTGTTTCAATTTGGAGGGAAGGAAATCGAGAAGGATTCCAAGATGATTTGGAAATTTTAAACATGGAAGGCTAGAAGAAGAATGAAAGAAAAACAGGGACCTGAAAAGAAGTCA
The DNA here is from genome assembly GCF_024166365.1 of Elephas maximus indicus. Taxonomy (NCBI): domain Eukaryota; kingdom Metazoa; phylum Chordata; class Mammalia; order Proboscidea; family Elephantidae; genus Elephas; species Elephas maximus. Next base: position 17,091,744 of record NC_064841.1, on the reverse strand, counting down.
AGCTTGGGGCAGAGGAGTGGGAATTTTGGGGCAGAGGAATGGGAATTCTGGTTTTAGCCATGTTTATTTGGGGGATTTCAGGCAGTCTTCAGCTGACAGTGATGAAGACTATATCTCTAGGGAGAGGTCAGGCTAGAGAAATAAAGTAGGCAGTGAGGAATTTGGAGATGACCACTGATTTGAGCGTGGCAGAAACCACAGAGAGGAGCAAAGGGCTGATGCAGATTCTTAGTGAGCATCTACATTGAAGGGCATTGGAGGGAAAGGGTTTCATTGAAGGGGACCTTGTGCCTGCTTAAAGATGGCACAGGCAGTTAGGCTAGTGTAGCATTGCAAAAACCAAAGAAACAGGTTTAATACATTGTTTAGAAATCAAGGAGAATGAGGAGGTAGAAAAGGCCATTGGATTTTGAAAGTATGGCATCAGTAGAATTAGAAAAACGGATGGATTTGCAAAGTTTGACGCAGTGAAAGGAAGAAGAAAACTTGAGTGGCAAGATAAAGATAGGATCAAGTCAAATTAGCAAAGAATAAAGAACGATTTAAAGTGTTGGGGGTTGTGGGAGCTGGGGTTGGGGGAATTTCTGAGACTGAAGGATCAAGGTCCTATAGAGGGGAAAAAAAAAAAAAAACAGACCCGTTACCATTAGGTCGATTCCAACTCATAGCGACCCTATAGGACAGCGTAGAACTGCCCCATAGGGTTTCCAAGGAGCAGCTGGTGAATTCGAGCTGCCAGCTTTTGGCTAGCAGCCAAGCTCTTAACCACTGCAGTAGAGTACAAAGTAGAATATCAAGATGGAGAATTTAGCTTTGTGAAGGAATTAAGTCACTTCTTACTCTGAGCTTAGAGGAAAGAGTATGAGAATTGTAGAAGAGAAAAATTCTGAGATGAGAAGAAAAATAGGGACCTCATAGATACATAATAAATAGATGGTTTGAATAGATTTTAATTGTCGTTAGGTGTCTTTGAGTTGGTTCCAACTCATAGCGACCCTGTGTACAACAGAACGAAATACTGCCAGCTCCTACACCATCTTCACAATTGTTGCTTTGTGTGAGCCCATTGTTGCAGCAGCTTTTAATTAGGAATGATCAAATATCTGTGATAAATTGGGAAACAAAACTAGTGGAGACATTCTGTATACCCATAGATATTTTTGAAATAATGTAAAATATTTTTTTCCTTTAGAACTGCCCTTGATTTGTCAAATAACATACCACTTGTGCAGTGAGCCAACAGTGATTTCTTATTTACATGACTTTTTTAATATAAATAAATATTCCTTAAAACTGAAGCTTGTCCTTTTAAGCATTGAAATAATATGAATTTTTATTCTTTACTAGATAATGTATTCTGAATATAATTTAACTTTAAGTTGAATGTAATCATTTTACTTTGCTTCATGTGCTCAGAAACTGTGATCATGTTTGTCTTTACATTAAATGGTTTTGGACTGCTGTGCATAGGTAGTGACTTTGCTATACTAGCATTTTGTCTTCTCAGTGGTCAACTTTTAGCAGGTTTTTATTTTCTCCCCCTACTTTGTTAGTCTTAACCTACTATTCCTCTATTCAGTGAATATCTGAAGGGTACTTGGGGAAACCAGATATCCGTCATTTATAGACAGTTCTAAGTCAGTGTGCTTGGGCCTGTTTCTTTTGGGCAATAATATCGATGAAGTTAATTTGGTACAGTTCGATACGCTTGTCTTGGAAAGTTGCAACTGGGATCCATGGCTATGTTTCAGATGGTTGAAGTTGCCTGGTGTTTGACTTTGAGAGTAGCGGTATTACTATATTTAGCTTCATAAGTTAAAACTTAAAATCATAAACTTGAAATCATAAATTTAGTAGCAATGGGCACAATATTCTTTTTGTTTGGTTGCTTCAACTGACCAAGTTATTGTAAGAACTAAAGAGAAAGGTTTGCAAAGCAGAAGAATCCTAGGCCTTTATGTCATAGGCTAGAGCCCCATGAACCCTAAAAGTTTTAAGGGGTGAAACAATAAATTGCCCATTTAGGTGGGAATTTTTTTCATGTGGGAAAACATAGGCTCTTCCTAATGGTTGAGTGACTCTTCCAACTCCTTGTTTGGGGTGCTTAGTTCTATTTTTAGACATCTAGGTAATGTCTACCATTTTTTGCCCCATTTTTGACATCCAGATAAAGTGAGTGAAACCTTTATTCTATTCAGCTACAAAGAATACTGAAGATCTGATAATAGTTTCATTCTGAGAGAGAACATTGATTTAAACAGTTATAAGGATAACAGGAAGAAAATGTTAAGAATGAAAATAATCAGGGCATTTTCTTAGATTAAATTTATTATTTATCCCCGTGTTTTTCTCCTGCCTTTGTGGTTTTTCCTTTAAAAAAAAAATTGACGTCAATTGTTGCCATGTATCACTGTAGGCTTTGTTACAGAGGTGAAAAGCTCCACATTTCTTCAGCTTCTGTTTACTTTTTCCTACTGTCACAGGGAGCTATAGGTTGGGAGTAGAACTATAAAGTCCATTCTCCTGTCTCTAAGGACACTGGTAACCTAATTCTTGATGGTTTTAACTTTATGAGATTGCTTATACTAATGTCAGGTTTGTACAGCTTTGGTGAGCCTGTGCTTCAAAGATTAGAAGTCCCCACCTTTATGTAGTTTCCATTCTTCCCTATCCTCGTGGTTTGCATAGATGATCATTTTTATTAGCCTGAACATAATGCTTTACCAGTAGTAGTAATAGTTCCCGGCAATTTCTTTTATGGATTTGGAATGTTAAGATTCTTTTGGTCCACAGTTCAAGAGTAAAGATCTTGGAAAAAAAAATTCACTTTAAATATTGCACAGATCAGCACTATTCCATTAATAACCCCCTCTATCAAGCATTCATTATCTTACCAGCTCATGTGACTGAAACCAGGACAGAAACACGTGTATGTCACGGTATGCAGGATAGTGAAGGCCAGCAAATGTACTAAATTTGTACAGTCTAAATTTTTTAAAAAATTCAGCATTACTGTTTATAACACAGTTCAAAAATTTAAAAAACAGTTTGTTGTGAATTACTAAAAATAAGTACTTTACCTTTTTATTTTCCATTTTCATTTTTAACCTTTTTTTTTTTTTTTTTGAAGTCCACAGATGCACTTTTGGTGGCAATCGACTCTGAAGTAGTGGGAGCTGTTGATATACTACTTAATCATCGGCCAAAACGATCATCAAGACCAACTATAGTAGTTAGTACTCTTAAGTATTTATTAACGCGGATTTTTAAGCTAAAATAGATACCCTGCCCCATTTTTTTCTTCCCCCAAATTTATTTTGCTTTAAAGAAATAGTTCCCCCCCCCACTGTCAAATATTACTTTAAAATAAGTAGATATTTGCAAGTAATTAATACTGCTGTATTGCTTCTAGGAAGTATGTTTGAAGCTAGTGATAGTTCCATAATTTTATCAATGTGGACCAGTATTTTTAGTTTGGAATATTCTGTAGTTAATGTTGAAAATATAGTTTCCAGTTGGATTTAAGAATTAAATGTAAACAATCAAACCATAAAAGTAGGTGAGTATTTAACTGATTAGGTACAGAAGGACTTTCTAATCATAAAAAACCAAAAACCCACTGCTGTCGAGTCAGTTTCAACTCATAGCAACCCTATGAAGTGGGCAAAAAACGAGAGTGGCAAAGACCAATGTCTTTGACTATAGAAGTTAAACTTCTAGAATTCAACTATCATCCAAAATTTAGAAAGCAGATCGATAACTGGGAAAAGATATTTGCGGAATGTATCACACATTAATAATTTTAAGAATACACAAATTAATTAAAAAACCCCGAAATGCTCAAATTTATGAAAAACACCAAAATCATAATAGAAAAGAACATGAAAAAAAAATCTCAGAAAAGAAAGTATAAACTATTAAACCTTACTGATCATCAAATACAAGAGATACTAATTTTTGATTACCAAATTAGCAAAGATTCTGTAAAAAATAATAATTATTGATGGCAGGTAGTAGTACAGTCCCATATACCATTGATACCAAACCAAAACCAAACCCAGTGCCGACGAGTCGATTCCGACTCTTAGCGACCCTATAGGACAGAGTAGAACTGGCCCATAGAGTTTCCAAGGAGCACCTGGTGGAGTCGAACTGCTGACCTTTTGGTTAGCAGCCGTAGCACTTAACCACTACGCCACCAGGCTTTCCATATACCATTGATAGGGAGGGTATTTTGGAAAGCAGTTTGGCAGGGTGTATCAGAAACAAGAAAAATGTTCATGTTCTTTAACCTAGCCCTTCCTCCTTTGGAAACCTATAAAGGAAATGATCTAAAATGCAAGCAAAAATGTTAATGGTAATCTTATTTGTAGCACTAAGAAAAAAAACCCATTGATGTCGAGTTGAGTCCGACTAACAGCAACCCTATAGGACAGAGTAGAACTGCCCCATAGGGTTTCCAAGGAGCGGCCGGTGGATTCAAACTGCTGACTTTTTGCTTAGCAGCAATGCTCTTAAGCCAAGTTCTTAGCCACTGTGCCACCAGGATCCCAAGAAAAGAAAGAAGGAGAGAAAGAAAGGAAGGAAAGTAGGAAGGCAGGCAGGCAGGCAGGAAGGCCATGTGAACCAATCTAAACATCACAAAATAGAGGACTGGTAATATAAACCATTACATATACGTACAATGAAATATTATACAACCATTAAATTGGTATTTTTATGAGTATTTTGAAACATGGAAGAAATACGCTATAGTAAGTGAAAAAAAATACTAAACTGCATAATTTAATACAAAGTTAAAAAATATGCATAGAAAAGGAACTAACAGGTCAGCTCTTGTCAAATTAGGGATACTTTTTCTTTTTAAATTTTTCTTTATTGTTTTTGTAATTAGGAAGATGATCAGCAATAATCATTTAAATAGTAATTTTTAAAAATGAAGTATTATATATCAAATTTAAAAATTATAACATTCATTATTGGTGAGGTTACAGTGAAACAGTTTGAATAACTACTGGGCGTATAAATGGGCTATAAACAGAAGAAAAATAATGTTTTAAAAAGAATTATAAGTTGGTGGCAGATTATCTGTCATGATCTGAGAGCTATATAGATTGCACACTGTATCACATATTAACAGAAATATTTTACTCTCAATGATAAGGGAGAAAAGGGCAATAAATACTCATTTTGGGTATTACTAAATTTGTATAAGCTTAACTTTCGCTATAGGATTGTACCACTCAGTTTAAGTGGCGGTAAGAAGCCATAAGAAGAGAGGAAAAAGGGCAAGTATATAAAAAAAAAAAATTCAGAAAAGGAAATAAAAAACAATAAGTATGTGGGAAAATATTCAAATCTATCATTAATCAAGAAAAGCAAACTAAAGTTTCAATCGAATTGAGAGTGATCATGTCTAGTGCTGATGAGTAGAGCTTTAGTGTGAAGCGGGCACATTCCTATATTATTGGTAAAAAAAAATTATTATTGGTAATATAAACTATTAAAAGGACTTTGACGATATGTATCAAGAGCTTCAAAACTGTTCATGGCCTTTAGACCTATAATTCTATTCTGGGGCTCCAAAAAATAAATAAATAAAAATTTTTTAATGTTAATGAGATAATACTAAATTTGGAAAAATTTATATTCATAAAGATGTTTGCAGTAGTTTTATTTAGATTAGCTAAATAAAATATCTCCAACACAGAATTTCTGAATCCCCTTATTGCATTCGAAGTTCTATGCAGGGTATTTTTCTGAACATTCTGGGCTGTAGCTTTATAAAACCAAAACCCATTGCTGTGGAGTCGATTCCGACTCACAGCGACCCTACAGGACAGTGTAGAGCAGCCCCGTGGGATTTCCAAGGTAGATTTGAACTGCAGACCTTTTGGTCAGCAGCTGAGCTCTTAACTGCTGTGCCATCAGGGCTCCATGGTTTTATCAGATTATTAAAAAGGTCCTTGATCCCCAAAATATTAAGAGACATTGTTTTTAATCATAGGTGGTTGGCATCCCCACTATTTATGCAAAAGATGTTCTCAAAGGAAGTGTGGTAGAGAGTGGGCTAGAAGGAAATACTGTACCCGGAAATGTTCTTTGGGTAGTAGGAGTTACGGGTATTTTTATTTTTTCTGCTTTTCTATATTTTTCAGATACTTTATCAGTATGCACTACTTTTACAATGCTAATAAAAAGTACCCCCCCCAAAAAAAGTGAATTTTATGTGCTTACAGTATGGAATCAGTACTCAGGGACACCTGTATGATCAAGTGAGAAATACTGGAAAGGATATGCAATAGTCATAAAATATTGAACCTTATTTGCCTCGATCCTTTAATTACTAATATTTCTTTCCTGGTGTCATGGCGTCCAGGCCCAAGGGCCCATGAGGTAGAAGGAGCTCAGGCTCTGGAAGTGACGCAGACGTGGGCTCCCATTAGCAGTCAGCCACTTTTTTTGTGTGGCTTGGGCACATTAACTTCTCTGAGCCTCAGTTACTTTGTGAGGGTTGTAACACTCAATTTCACAGGCTATTGTGGGGATTACGTGAGATGATAACTGTAAAGCACCTAACAGTACCAGGACTCATTTTAAATGGTAACTATGATTGTTAGTGCTTTTGAGCATCCATAATGGAAAGTAATATAGGTAACGATTGGGAATGTGTAGAGCATTACACAAAACGAAGACTATTTCGTATTCACTGCTCCCTTCACGTAGCTTCGTTGCTCTCAATGAGATAGGTTTGCCATAAAGGTGAAATTGTTAAAGTGTTTCTCGTGCATTTATACTCTGCCTATTTTTGTTAAATTTCTGTTTTTCTATTTTTTTTCTATTATATTCCCTTTCCAAAATTCTGTCCATTATCCTTGCCGTTATGCATGCTTTCATAATCTTGTGGAAATTAAACACTTTTTCCTGAAATATTTCTCTAGACGTCCTTACTTCCTCTTTGTCAGGAAGACATTACTCTAATCATATGGATGTTTCCTATTGAAATTTTTGTACTGTTGTGATTATATTGCATTTTAATTAAAGTTTTGAGGTTTCGTTAAAAAATTATTCCCAGTAAAATATTATATTCCTTCAAATAATTCTTATGTTCTTTAGGTCTTCTATTTTTTTTTCCATTTTATTCTTCAGATAAACATGTTTTCTTAAAGTCACGAATAATAATTTTTGGGCATTCATGTAACTATTTTTCAGAAACTAATGGAAAGAATTCAGAATCCTGAATATTCAACAACGATGGATGTTGCACCTGTCATTTTAGCTGCTCATCGTAACAACTACGAAATTCTTACAATGCTGTTAAAGCAGGATGTGTCTCTACCCAAGCCCCATGCTGTTGGCTGTGAATGCACGTTGTGTTCTGCAAAAAACAAAAAGGACAGCCTCCGACATTCCAGGTTAGAAAGTAAAGGTTTTAATACAGAGATGTCTGGTGCGGTAAGATGTATGTCAACAACGTTGGGTTTTTTGTTGGTATTCTTTCTACGTAACAAAAAAAACCACTTTTTTTTTTTTGTACGTAGCTTTTAAGAAATATGATGCTACGGTGACTTATGACAGCCAGATTTTCTAGCCTCTTTGCTTAATAATGAGCTCTGCGTTTTTTAGAAATGCTTACAAAAAACTGAATAATAAGAAAGTTCTTCAAATTATGAATAAGATTTATGTCATAATCCTGCTTGAGGGAGGGACTATTTGCTTTCTAGAAACAGAACTTATTAACCCAAGAGAATTTCCAAGAAGAGGTAGAAGTACCACTTCCTATGTTATTTATGAAGAAATAAAAATTATTTTCTAATAGTTAACTTGTTACTCTTCTCACTTTCCCTCTCATACAATATTCAAGTCTTTATTTCTCTTCTCCATTCATCTCTTCCCATTCTCCCCACTTAAAAATGGTAAGAAGAGCTGAGGTGTGATTGACCAAGAATGTACTCTGTCTCGTTCAGTTTGAGAAAGATCACAAATTTGGGCATGTTGTATAGTTCTGGGCTGTAATTGAGAATTATAATTTGGGCAAGGCATATAGTTTTGGGCTATAATTGAGAATATAATTTTCAGCATAGACTTACATACATGCATATACACACACGTATATATGGTAGTTAAATACAGTTGAAGTAATATCAACTATAATAGCATTTTCTATGGAAAACGGGTTCTAGAAGTCCCAGGTAGCCTGTTGACAAACTGTTGTTAAGGTAAAGATTGTTGTACAGTATGTATATGAAATTAGCTTTAAAGCTGCAAACCATTCACCCTCACTTCTTGCTCCCTTAGGAACAGACCTTTGGGTGACTGACAGATAGTTACAAATTCATAAATTGGGAGACTCACCTGCGAATCAATTTGATATTTATTTGCATAGGTTCAACTGGGAACTTGTTGTTGTCAAGTCTTTATTTTACATAGAGATTGATGTTTCTCTTTGATGAGATCTAGTTGGTAGCTATGACTGTATCACCTAACTTTTTTTCTTAAAATGATTAGTCTGTAAAATGACAAGCAGAAATGATATGCTTTAAGACTTCTTCCAGTTTTTAAATCATTTATTAATATTAAATATAGATATTTTCCAAATAGTGTGCTTATTAAGTGTGTGTTCTTGAAGCACCTTGAGGTGGGGGACTGGGACTGTCTTGGCTCGAAGTGGGGAAAAAGCTTAATTTGAAAGCTTTTAGGGGAGCCACAGCCTGAGTTAGGTCTTGAAGTATGAGTAAGAATTAAAAGGTGAAAGGCGTTTTAGGCAGAAAGTACAGCATGGGATTACGGTTTATTTAGAGGACTATAAGTAGTTTGGTACATTTCTGGAAGAGCTGAGTGAGTTTGTTACTGATGCTTGAGAAAAGAGTTGTAGCAAATGGGAAAGGGCCCTGACTAAAGTCATTTCCAAGAATTATTAGGTAGAAACTGAAGAAAGAAGGTGGCTAACAAAACAGGTAAAAAGAGGTGGGTCCAAGGTTTCGGTTAAGTTGAGAGCCAGTGTACTGGCAATAAGGAAGTGAGACAATCTGTACTTCAGGTTTTTTTTTTTTAGGGTAATATTTTATTGTGTTTTTAGTGAAGGTTTACATAGCAAATTGTTGTTGTTGTTAGGTGCCGTCGAGTCAGTTCCAACTCATAGTGACCCTATGCACAACAGAACGAAACACTGCCCAGTCATGAGCCATCCTTACAATCATTATGCTTGAGCTCATTGTTGCAGCCACTGTGTCAATCCACCTCGTTGAGGATCTTCCCCTTTTCCGCTGACCCTGTACTCTGCCAAGCATGATGTCCTTCTCCAGGGACTGATCCCTCCTGACAACATGTCCAAAGTATGTAAGACGCAGTCGCGCCATCCTTGCTTCTAAGGGGCATTCTGGTTGTACTTCTTCCAAGACAGATTAGTTCGTTCTTTTGGCAGTCCATGGTATATTTAGTATTCTTCACCAACAGCACAATTCAAATGCGTCAGTTCTTCTTTGGTCTTCTTTATTCATTGTCCAGCTTTCACACGCGTATGATGCTATTAAAAATACCGTGGCTTGGGTCAGGCACACCTTAGTCTTCAGGGTGACATCTTTGCTCTTCACTTTAAAGAGGTCCTTTGCAGCAGATTTACCCAATGCAATGCGTCTTTTGATTTCCTGGCTGCTGCTTCCATGGCTGTTGATTGTGGATCCAAGTAAAATGAAATCCTTGACAACTTCAATCTTTTCTCCGTTTATCATGTTGCTCATTGGTCCAGTTGTGAGGTTTTTTGTTTTCTTTATATTGAGGTACAATCCATACAGAAGGCTGTGGTCTTTGATCTTCATTAGTAAGTGCTTCAAGTCCTCTTCACTTTCAGCAAGCAAGGTTGTGTCATCTGCATAATGCAGGTTGTTAATGAGTCTTCCTCCAATCCTGATGCCCTGTTCTTCTTCATATAGTCCAGCTTCTGGTATTATTTCCTCAGCATACAGGTTGAATAGGTCTGGTGAAAGAATACAACCCTGACACACACCTTTCCTGACTTTAAACCAATCAGTATCCCCTTGTTCTGTCTGAACAACTGCCTCCTGATCTATGTAAAGGTTCCTCATGAGCACAATTAAGCGTTCTGAATTCCCATTCTTTGCAATGTTATCCATAATTTGTTATGATTCACACAGTCGAATGCCTTTGCATGGTCAGTAAAACACAGGTAAACATCCTTCTGGTATTCTCTGCTTTCAGCCAGGATCCATCTGACATCAGCAGTGATATCCCTGGTTCTACGTCCTCTTCTGAAACTGGCCTGAATTTCTGGCAGTTCCCTGTCAATATACTGCTGCAACATAGCAAATTAGGCTCCCATTTAATAAGCACCACACAGATCGTTTGGTGACATTGGTTACATTTTTTTTGCAATGTGTCAACATTCTCATTAATTGCATTCTGGATTTTCATTTCCAGTCATCTGGTTTCCCTGTCCCTTTCATCTTTGCCTTAGAGTAATTGTTGACTGTTTGGTTTCATATGGATGATTTTTTTAAAGATGTGTAGTACGCACATAATAATCTTTATTTTATGAGCTAATGTATTATTTTGCTAAAAGTTGACCTCACGGGGTAGTTTCAGATCGTGGTTTAAGGAGTATCTCAGGATGATAGTCTCAGGGAGACCTCTAGTTTCAACTGACAGAGTAAGTCAGGACTTTTTCAGGATTTTGAGTTCTTTTACACATGTTTCTCCCATTCTCTCATGATCTGTCTATTGTGGCCCTGATCAAAGCAGTCATTAGTGGTAGCCAGGTACTATCTAGTTCTTTTGGTCTCAGGTAGATGAGGTCTTGGTTCCTGTAAACTAGTCCCGTAAACTACTTTTTTCTCTGGGTCTTTGGTTTCCTTCTTTCTCTTTTGCTTCAGATGAGAAGAGACTGATAATTGTGTCTTAGATGGACGTTTACAGCCTTTTAAGACCCCAGACACTACTCACCAAACTAAGATGTAGAACATAAACTTTATGAACTATATCATGCCAGTTGATGGAGTTGTCCCATGAGCCTAGGGTCCTAAGCCTTCAAACCCAGAAAACCAGTCCCATGAGGCGTGTGGTTATGTCTAAAAGTATCCATGACTGAGCCTCCTATGTGGCTTTTTATATATATGAATATACATGCATATACACTCATACATGTGTGTACATGTATAGTTACTTCTATATATGCACACATATGTACCTACACATACATACTATACTCATATACGCATATGTACATACATACATAACCACACACAAATTTTTTGGTTGTTGGTAGTGTTGTTGCAAAATTATATGTGTCATTTCCTTTATCAGAAACACCCTTTTCTCTTGTGTACTTCTTAGTGACACCATTTACCTTGGTCGTGCTGTGCGTTCTTCACCCACATTTGGCGCTGCCTTTCCCATCCCCCTGTCTGTGAATAAAGACAAATTACTCACCATTTTTCAGTTGTTAAGCCTTAATTTCTTTTTCTTGCCTTATTGTACTGGCTAGAACCCCCAGTACGATGTTGAATAAATGTAGTGAGAGCAGACATGCTTGCCTTGTTTCCAGTCTTAGTGGGGAAAGAATTCAGTCTTTGACCATTAAGTATGATGTTAGCTGTAATTTTTTCATATGTGTCCTTGATAAGATTGAGGAAATTTCTGTTTCTAGTTTGTTGATTTTTATCGTGAATCGTTGTTGAATTTTGCCGCATGCTTTTACCAACTCTATTAAGGTGACCATTTGATGTTTGTTTATTATTGTATTAATATGTTGTATGTATTAATTGAGGGAGCCCTAGTAGTGCAGTGGTTAAAATGCTTGGCTGGTAACCGAAAGATCAAGAGCTTGAATTCACTGGCCACTCCACGGGAGAAGGATGTGGCAGTCTGCTTCCATAAAGATTTTATAGCCTTGGAAGCCCTATGGGGCGGTTCTACTCAGTCCTATAGGGTTGTTGTGAGTCGGAATTGACTTGACGGCAGTGGGTTTGGGTTTGGATATATTAATTGATACTTGAATATCAAACTAATCTTGTATTCCTGGGATAAACCCCACTTGATTGTGGTATATAGTTCATTTTATATGCTACCGAATTTGGTTTGCTAATATGTTAAATATTCTTGCATCAGTGTTCATGAGGGATATTGTTTTGTAGCTCTGTTTCTTGTGATGTCTTTGTCTGGTTTTATCAGGCTAACACTGGTCTCGTAAAATGAGTTTTGAAATATTCTCTCCTCTTCTATTTCCGAAATAGTACGTGTAGGATTGTCATTATTTATCCCTTAAATATTTGATAGAATTTACCAGTGAATCCATCAGGACCTAGACTTTTCTTTGCAGGATAATTTTTAATTATTATATTAATTTTATTAAAATAGGTCTGTTCAGATATGCTACTTATTCTTGAGTCCATTTTGATAATTTTGTTGTGCTAGGGATTTTTCCATTTTATCTAAATTGTCTAATTTGGCATAAAGTTGTTCATAATCCCTTATAATTTTTTCCTTTCTATAGTGTCTCTAGTAATACCCGTTTTTTTATTTCTGATTTTGGTAATTTGTATCTTCTTTTTTCCATAATGAGTCTAGCTCAGAGTTTGCCATACTGTGGTCAGTGGGCTGAATTGGCCTACCAATTTTTGGGGGGGGCGGGGCGTAAATAAAGTTTCACTGGAATACGGCCATCCCCATTTGTTTATGTATTGTCTATGGTGCTCCCACTCTAACAGCCAAGTTAAGTAGTTGCAACAGAAACAATATGGGCCTCAAGGCCTATAATATTTACCATCTGGCCCTTTACGGAGAAAGTTTGCTGAGCCTTGGTCTGGCTAAAGTTTCATTAATTATACTGATCTTTTCCAAGAAGCAATTTTAATTTCATTCATGTCCTCTATTGTTTTTCTGTTTTCTATTTCACTGCTTTCTGGTTGGCCTTTTATTCTTTCTATTCACTTTGGTTTTGGTTTGCTCTTCTTTTTCTAGCTTCTTAAGGTAGAACCTTAGCTTATTGATTTTATATCTTCCTTTTTCTAATATAAGTGTATAAAGTTATAAATTTCCCTCTAAGTACTGCTTTATCGGTATTCCACGAGTGTTTATATGTTGTGGTTTTGTTTTCATTCAGTTCAAGATATTTTCTAATTTCCCTTGTGATTTCTTCTTTGACCCATCGGTTATTTTGAAGTGTGTTGCTTGGCTTTCAAATAACTGAGGATTTTTCAGATTTCTTATTATTGGTGATTTCTAATTTAATTCTGTTTTGGTTGGGGAATTGTTATTGTTGGTTGCTCTCGAGTCTTTTCTGACTCATGATGACCCCATGTGTGCAGAGTAGAACTGCTCCATAGGGTTTTTAAGGCTGTAATCTTTCAGAAGCAGATCACTAGGCCTGTCTTCCAAGGCACCTCTGGGTGGGTTGAAACTGTTAATCTTTTGGCTAGTAGTCGAATGCTTAACCTTTTACGCCACCCAAGAACTTCCTGAGGAATGTGTAGAGCCTAGATTCCCAAATTTATTTGGAATTATTAAACAGTCTTATGGGGTTTTTTTCTCTCTTTTTTTCACCAATCTTTTTGACTTTTTTTCCCTATGCTTTAAAGCACGTTCCAGACGTCATAAAATTCACTCCCAGATTATTTGGTGTATACCTCTCTGAAAAAAAAAAAAAGGCTATTTTCCACAATACTATTTAAGACCTTATAAAATTAACTGAAGAAAAAATTCTAGCCTCGAGTTGCAATAGTGAAGGATTCCATGGGGAAAATATTAAACGACACAGGAAGCATCAAAGGAAGATGGAAGGAATACACAGAGTCATTATACCAAGAAGAATTAGCTGATATTCAACCATTTCAAGAGGTGGCATATGATCAGGAACCGATGGTACTGAAGGGAGAAGTCCAAGCTGCTCTGAAGGCATCGGCAAAAAACAAGGCCCCAGGAATTGAGGGAATATCAATTGAGATGTTTCAACAAACAGATGCAGCACTGGACGTGCTCACTCGTCTATGCCAAGAAATATGGAAGAGAGCTTCCTGGCCATCTGACTGTAAGAGATCCATATTTATGCCTATTCCCAAGAAAGGTGATCCAACCGAATGTGGAAATTATAGAACAATATCATTAATATCACACACAAGCAAAATTTTGCTGAAGATCATTCAAAAACGGCTGCAGCAGTGTATTGACAGGGAGCTGCCAGAAATTCAAGCCGGTTTCAGAAGAGGACATGGAACCAAGGATATCATTGCTGATGTCAGATGGATCCTGGCTGAAAGCAGAGAATACCAGAAGGATGTTTACCTGTGTTTTATTGACTATGCAAAGGCATTCGACTGTGTGGATCATAACAAAATATGGATAACACTGTGAAGAATGGGAATTCCAGAACATTTAATTGTGCTCATGAGGAACCTTTACTTAGATCAAGAGGCAGTTGTTCGGACAGAACAAGGGGATACTGATTGGTTTAAAGTCAGGAAAGGTGTGCGTCAGGGTTGTATTCTTTCACCAGACCTATTCAATCTGTATGCTGAGCAAATAATACAAGAAGCTGGACTATATGAAGAAGAACGGGGCATCAGGATTGGAAGAAGACTCATTAACAACCTGCGTTATGCAGATGACCCAACCTTGCTTGCTGAAAGTGAAGAGGACTTGAAGCACTTACTAATGAAGATCAAAGACCACAGCCTTCAGTATGGATTGCACCTCAACATAAAGAAAACAAAAATCCTCACAACTGGACCAATGAGCAACATCATGATAAACAGAGAAAAGATTGAAGTTGTCAAGGATTTCATTTTACTTGGATCCACAATCAACAGCCATGGAAGCAGCAGCCAGGAAATCAAAAGACGCATTGCATTGGGCAAATCTGCTGCAAAGGACCTCTTCAAAGTGTTGAAGAGCAAAGATGTCACCCTGAGGACTACGGTGTGCCTGACCGAAGCCATGGTATTTTCACTCACATCATATGCATGTGAAAGCTGGACAATGTATAAGGAAAACCGAAGAAGAGTTGACGCCTTTGAATTGTGGTGTTGGCAAAGAATATTGAATATACCATGGACTGCCAAAAGAACGAACTAACCTGTCTTGGAGGAACTGCAGCCAGAATGCTCCTTAGAGGCAAGGATGGCGAGACTGGGACTTACATATTTTGGACATGTTGTCAGGCAGGATCAGTCCCTGGAGAAGGACATCATGCTTGGCAGAGTACAGGGTCAGTGGAAAAAGGGAAGATCCTCAACGAGGTGGATTGACACAGTGGCTGCAACAATGAGCTCAAGCATAACAACGATTGTAAGGATGGCTCATGACTGGGCAGTGTTTCGTTCTGTTGTGCATAGGGTTGCTATGAGTTGGAACCGACTCGACGGCACCTAATAACAACAACAAAATTAACAAAATGTTTGATTGGTTTTTAATTGCTGAGAATTTCGTATTTGGTTGGCAGCAGCCAAGTGCACAGCTACACCAATGGAATAGGAAATGAAAGAAACACAGCTTATCTTCCTAGCCATTTTTTTCTTGCCATCTCAGAAAATTAAAGAAGATAACCTGGTGCCTGTATGGGAAGTGCAATGATGGAGTGACCTTAATTCTCCCTCTACCTACAAGCATCATTTAGAAACCTACTGAATCTGCAATGTCAGTCTCAAATTTAGATGAATACCCCAGCTGAACTTCGCCAATTTTACAAGATTAATTGAAGTTTTATTCACTACAGTACCTCCTTCTTTGATAATTTTTCCAGTCCTAGCCTGCTGTGGTTATAGGAGGTCTTCTCTGTGATGCCCTTTTTAAGTTCGAATGAGGGGCTTGCTGTATTATATAGCCAGGATTGTCTTTCGGGGCAGGGGCTCACAATTTTCTTTTTAAATGTAATTTTATCTATTTTGTTCAACCTTATGCTTCTTAAAAGAAATCAAGAAAAAATACTTGTATATGAAGTTTATTACACTTATCCACATAATTATCATTTCTAGCTCTCTTCATTTCTGCCAGTGGGTCTCATTATCATCTGGAATTATTTCCTTTCAGCTTGAAGCACTTATTTTAATATTTTTTGTAGGTTAAGTCTGCAATTCACAAATCCTTTTAGTGTTTGTTTATCTTAACGCATTAACCCATTGCTGTCAAGTCGATTCCGACTCATAGCGACCCTATAGGACAGAGTAGAACTGCCCCATAGAGTTTCCAAGGAGCGCCTGGTGGATTTGAACTGCCGAACTTTTGGTTAGCAGCCATAGTACTTAACTGCTACTCCACCAGGGTTTCCCTTGTTTATCTTAGAATGTCTTTATTTCACCTTCATTTTTGAAAGATAGTGTAACTGAATATAGAATTCTTGTTGACCAGTTTTTTTTAGCCTTCGAGTGATCACTTCACTGAATTTTGGCTTCCATATTTCTGATGAGAGCTCAGCCATTAATTATATTGTTACTCTCTTGTACAAAAATGTTTCTTTGTCTTTCAGCACTTTGCCTATTTTGTGTCTAGGTATAGTGTTCTTTGTGTTTATCCTACTGGAGGCTTATTGAGTTTTTGAAACCTATAGGTTAATGTTTTTCATTAAATTTGGGAAATTTTTGGCCTTCATTTTTTCAAATCTTTTTTCTGCCCCTTTCTTTCTTGCCTTGTCTTTTGAGATTCTTATTGCACATATGTTAGAATACCTGACAAATTTCTACAGGCCTCTGAGGTGCTGTTCATTTTTCTTGAATACTTTTTCTCTGTGTCCTTTGGGTGATTTTTGTTTGTCTTCAAGTCCACTGATTCGTTCTTCTGCTACACAGTTCTGCTGTTTAGCCCATCTAATGAAGTTTTTTGTTTTATTTTTTTTTTCCCATTTTATTTGTCATACTTTTTAATGCTAGAATTTCCCTTTGGTTCTTTTATATAATTTTTATTTCTCTATTGACATTTCCTATTTTCTGACTCATTGTCATTACATTTTCCTTTAATATTTTGAATGTATTTGTAATAGTTTTGAAATCTTTGCTAAATCCAATATTTAGACCCATAAAGATTTTGTATATATATGTGTGTATGTGTATATTATTTATATATATAAATTGTGTTTAGGGGAGAGTTCACAGCTCAAATTAGTTTTCATTCAAAAATTTATACACAAACTGTTTTGTGGCATTGACTGGATTTGGTATGTATTGACTTTTTCCTGAGTGTGGATGAAGAAACACCTTTTTCTTTGCATGTCTAGTATTTCTTTACTTGAAAACTAGACAATTTAGTATATATTGTAGCAATTCTTGATTCTTTTTTATGTTTTCTAAGGGTTTGTTTTGTTTTAGTACCTTGCCTGGCTTTAAACTGGAAAGTCTATTTCCCCGCAATGCACAGCCATGGGTCTGTGTGCCTCATTTGTTTTTTTTGAGCTTTGATTTCCGAAAGTCGTCCTGTGTCTCCACAGCTTTGGGTCGGCCAGTGATTTGGCAGAGCCTGTGCTGACACTTTAAGCCTGTAGGGGTTCTACAGTTTACTGATTGGTCCGTGTGTGGGTTGGGCAATACACTGAGAGTTGCCGCTAGTTCTCACATTTTCCTTAGCTTTTTCTTGTCACCAGACTTTCTAATCTTCCCTGCACATCTGTGATTTTCCAGTCAGGCAGGGATTTGTGGAGCATTTCTATGAACCCTTTTATGACTTGTCTTATTTCTAGAGTCTCACTGTTAAATTTCTGGCTGGTCCACTGCTCGCCTCAACTCAGACTGCAACTTTGATCTAGCAAAACTTCAGGTTTTCCCTGTCCATTTCCACCAAGTCCACCATTTTTAGCAAGCAAAGCTCTAGGTTTTTGCCTCCCACTGTGAATCTCTTTTGCCCCTTCCTGTAAAAAGGTGCAAGTTTGTCACCTTCTAGCTGATAAAAGTACAGTTCTTGCTACTGAACTGGGAGCAAGAGTGACGGAGACAGCCCCATGCAAGTACGCCACAGATTCCAGCTGCTTTTGCCAGAAGCTCTAGCACTGTTTCAAGAATAAACAGTTCTCAATGGACAATCTCCAGCAGCCTGGAATGATTGATTTTTTAAAAAATATTTTTGTCCAGCTTATGTATATTGTTTTATATGTATGTGTGGAGGGGGATCCTGGACCTCTTCATACAGCCATTAACTTTGATTATGTTTTGAATACCAAAGGTGATAAATTTTATAAAGTAAGGCAACTTCAAACATTGCCTCTCATAAGTATTTGATTAAGAGTGTCCAGTGGTGATGTTTTGCACATCTCTATTGTAGTATCACGCCACAGACTATCAGGGTCCTCTTTACTACTGGGAATAGAGTCACTAGTGCCTTTAAATCTAACCAGGTTTCAGAACGAATTCCATAAACTCCAAAACCAATTCACAAAACTCATCCTTAAGATTGTTAAGATTCTATTCCTCTGGAACCACTGTCATTATTAAGTGCCTTAGTCAAGGTTCTCTAGAGAAATAACCAGTGAGAGAGAGAGAGAGAAATAGTGAGAGATAGACACAGAGAGAGAGACAGAGAGAGATTTACTTCAAGGAATTGACTCATACAACTGTGGAGGGCTGGAAAAATCCATAGGTCAGGTAGCAGGCTGGAAATTCCTGTTGGCTTGTGTCCTAAAATCTGTAGGTCAGGTGATAGGAAAAGTGAAAAAGAATTCTGCCTAAATATATGTTTATAATCTGGAGACAGAACACACCACTCCTTAGGGTGTATTTTCTGAGGTGTCTTGTTGTTGTTAGGTGCCCTCGAGTCCGTTCTGACCCAGCATCCCTGTCTGTGTACAGTGGAACAAAACACTGCTCATGTGCCATCTTTATGATTGTCGTTATTGCTTGAGTCCATTGTTGAGATATCTAGAATAGACAAATTCATAGAGGCAGAAAGTAGAATGGAGGTTACCAGGGACTAAGGGGAAGGTGGTAATGGAAATTTACTGCTTAATGGGTATAGTTTTTGTTTGGGATGATTAAAAAAAGATCTGGGAATAAGAGCGATGACTACACAACATTGTGAATATACTTAACACCACTGAATTGTACACTTAAAAATTATTAACATGGTAAATTTTATGTTATGTGTATTTTACCAAAATTTTAAAAAAGACTTAAGGGTGGAAAATACATTTTACAAGATCAACTTTTTAACTCAGTGCGACATGATACCTAAAAGTCAAATAAGGAATATATCAATAAAAAAAAAAAATTTTTTTTCAATATGTTTGTTTAAATAAAAATTTTTCATATAGAAAAAAATCTATTATTAACAAAATAGAAACAGGGAAAAGTATTTGAAACTCTTTTGACTGGAGCGATGTCTAATTTCTTTAATATGCAAAGAGATTTTACAAATCAATAAGAAAAAGATTAACAGTCACCAAAAAAATAGGCCAAAGAGTATGAACAGGTAGCTTACAGAGGAAGAGGTACAAATGGACAGTAAACATGCTTCTAAAAGATGCCCAAGCTTCTAAAGAAATTCGGATGAAAACAATTACAAAATTTCGTTTTTCAGCTATTGGGTTGGTAAAGATAAAAAAATTGATAATACTCAGTGAAAATATGGGGGAAAGTAAGTTTTTCTTATTGTTAATGCTGTGGAAACATCAGAATTTAATGTACACGTGCCATTTTACCCAGCATTCCAAGTGTGCAGTTAACATATGAACTAAAAGGTGCCCGTGATGACTTCATTCATTGTTTACAGCAGCAAAAAAATGAGAAGCAACCTGCATGTCCTTAATGGAGAATGAGGTCAATCTGTGTGTAGTGACACAGAAAGAGGTTCATGATATATTACATGAAAAAAAAAAAGCAAGCTGTTCCTTTATATATTACATCTGATTATATTTGTGTGTGGATAGAAACTACCAGGAGGGATATGCACAAATCTTGGCATAGTGGCTGTCTTTGAGAAGTGGAGTTGGTATGAGGAGGAGAATCGGGACATGTCATGTTTCCAAACTGCTTACTTTTTTTTAATAACAAGTGTGTGTTAAATTTATATTTAAAAGAAAAATATGCAAAGTTGCGAATTAAGGATTACATTTATGTAATTGAAAAATTATAGCAAAACTGTTTCTGGTTTGTTTCCTGTTTAAAAATGTGTTGAAAATATGAACATTAATTTATAGAGGGCAAAGGAGATGCTTTTCTGTTAGCTGGAGATTATGTGTAAATGAATGTTTTTATCCTTTTAAGATTTGAAACATCTTTCAAAATGATAACCTGGTTGAATGAGTCACGTGCTGTGTATATCTAGCATGTTAAAGTACTCTATCATTGAGGAAGGCAAAACTTAACAATCGTCCACATGATATAAAAAATTTATTAGTTATTAGCATATCTCATTTGAAATGTTTCTGGGTTAAGGAATAGAAATTTATTTTAATTAAATTGGATTGAACAATATGAAGTCTCAAATCTGTTAAAAGAAACACTAAAACAATTTCCCTAAAAGCAGTAGATACAAAGTTTTTTGATATTTAAATCTCAAAATAATTGACTTTTAAGTCTTTTTTGTTTTAAACATATATAATCTCATAATAATGCTATGAGTCTAAATCAACTCGACGGCAACGGGTTTGGTTTTTTTAAATAAGTATATGATAGTTGTTTTAATATTCTTTTGATTCTGTAATACTTAAGTATAAATTTATGAAAATTGTAGATTAAAACTACTGATCTTACGTGTATAATGTATTTCTTTCACATTATGGAATCATATTTTATCCAGGTTTCGTCTTGATATTTATCGATGCTTGGCCAGTCCGGCTCTAATAATGTTAACAGAGGAGGATCCAATTCTGAGAGCATTTGAACTTAGTGCAGATTTAAAAGAACTAAGCCTCGTGGAGGTGGAATTCAGGTGGGAATGAATGGAAATTATAAATTATATAATGTCACTTGTTTGAGAACCTTTTCAGCCTGAGTTTCTTCATAGGCCAACTTATAAATTACTTACATTTGATCCAAGATGACCACAACTCTTTTCTCCTTGCTGCCATCACTTGATTTTTTTCCTTCTCCCTCAAAGGAACAGACAGACTCTAATGCTACTTAGGTCATGTTTCTATCACCCTTAATCCCTCCTTTTTTCGCCTTGGCCAAGGGCATTCTAGGGCAATGTGAACGACAGTAGATAAAAGTGGTAACCTAAATAAGAGGAAACTTATTTGCCACTGGTCCCCTTTGTACCACCTCCCCTCTTCTCCAGATCCTATAATCATCTCGGGGCCTGATTCTTCAGCTCTTTCAAAAAAAAGCGTATTAAATGCTTTCTGTATGTCAGGGTTGTTCCACACACCCAGATGTTTAGTGAGATGTTTCTGGTGGGAGGAACATACATGTAAACATAAAAATAAAATACTGCTGATTAAGAATGATTAATAGTTTTTCTTGAGAAATGAAAATTAAGCATGATTCTGGTGCTTTCAATATCCAAAGAATCTTTAGTTACTATTTTCCCTGAAAGGGTTAAGTGTGTGTGGGGGCAGGGGGGAGGAGTAAGGAAAAACAGCCTGATTTAAACATTTTTTAAAAAATTCTTAGAACATTTCATTCAGTGGGCTTTAGTGAAAGCTTTGAGACTTTCCCTTATAAGAGAGTATCCTCTGAAAAAAAAAAGGAGTTAAATCAAGATTTGTGCCAGCCCCTACTGCGACGTTTCTAGGGGGGTTGTACCATTCCCACCTTGACTTTGTTTGGACCCCTGCTGGTGCAGTGGTTAAGAGCTCAGGCTGCTAACCAAAGTATTGGCAGTTCAAATCCACCAGCCACTCCTTGGAAACTCTATGGGGCAGTTCTACACTGTCATTCAGAGTTTCTATGAGTCGGAATCAACTCAGCGGTGCACAACAACCCCAACTTTTCCTTTTATGTCCAGGTCCTGTTGGAGCCCCATGCTTTGCATGGTACTCCTCCAGTGACTGGATAAGATTGGATGAGTTCATACTTCACCTACTGGAAGGACAATTGGAAGTTAGCAATTTTCTTCAGCCTTAACAGCAGTACATGTGTATTCTTGATTTAAAATACCTGTTTATAGCTTTTTAAATTTGTGGCCACTGTGGTTTAATTTGGATAAATTAAAATTTATTTAAACTTCATGAAATGAAGAATGTACTTTACTTTGATCAACACATTAAAAATGGTTAAAAGTGTAACTTGTTGCCACCTTTAACTTTTTTAGCACATAAGGCTGTGAATAAATTTTCTTTCTTAAATATAAAGAGCTTCCTATTATCATCTCATACTTTGAGTTAGGAGTTCTCTTATAAAATTCATTCAGTTCCTTCCAAATAGGTTTGGAGGCAACTATTGCTATTATATTGTGATCATTCAATAATAAATTTAGAGTTGGAAGGGATCCTAGGACTCCTTGTTCTTTATAGAATCCCATGTTTTTATAAACAGGGAAACAGATCCATAAAGTTTAGATATCTGATTAATATCGGTATCTAACTAAGAACAGAGTTAAAACTGGAAGCAGTAGCAGTTAGAACGAGAACATAGGACTTCTAGCCTACTGTATTTCTATCAAAACTATATAGTTACTTATCTTCCAGTCATCTATTAGAGATTAAGCAAATCAGATTAATAAAATGTTCATTTTATCTCTGAATCTAGTTTATGTATCAGTATATGTAAACAGTAAATTTTATCAGAAGTCTATTTAGAGATGAGATATGCTTGTAATAATATACATTTCTGATGGATGGGCCCATCTGCATATAGATTCCTGGACTAAGAAGTAATACTTCATTTGTTGAAGAAATCTGCTTATTCTCAGGTAGTGTTGGTTAGGTGGTAAATGACGAACAATGAATGAGAAAAATGTTAGCCTCAAAGGAAAAGAAGTTTTTATTGTTTGAATTGTAATTTTATCCTGCCAGTCCAGGGAAATCCCCAATGCACAGACGTCTTAACCAATGAACAGTCTTCCTGTTTTCCCCTCCTTTACTTTGAAACAGCAACAAAAACTGAATAAAAAATTATTTTCTGCAGTTTGACCCCAAAGTCTATGACTGATAATTATTTATATCTAACTTTATTCTTAAGTTATTACTCAGATGTAAGTTAATGTAATTGGTATTTTCGAAAAGGATTATGAACTATAACTTCTTAGTTTCTCACTAATTAATTTAGGCCTGCCTTTAACAAGCCGTTGAATCCTAAGATTGGGGCAATAGGGTTTCTAAAGGAGAGTTCTTACTAGGCTTGTTTCAGTTTCTTTCTAATTTTATTTGAATTTCATTCAAATAAATACTTTAAAATGTATCAGAATGCTATTTTAATATCAGAAGCATCATAAACATGTTGTAGACTATTACTGAAAAAAATCCCTAGTTAAAAATTTTATAGTAGTCTTTATTGGGTAGCATTAATATTTCTATTGTTTAGATGGAAACCCTGGTGGTATAGTGGTTAAGTGCTACGGCTGCTAACCAGAGGGTCGGCAGCTCAAATCCGCCAGGTGCTCCTTGGAAACTCTGTGGGGCAGTTCTACTCTGTCCTACAGGGTCGCTATGAGTCGGAATCGACTCGACGGCAGCGGGTTTGGTTTTTTTTACTATTATTATTATTTAGATGAGTAATAGAAAGTTTTAGACAAAAGTTGCAGAAGATAAGAGCAAATGAGCTAAGAGAACTGACTGACAAATACCAGAATTTATAGGAATATCAGTGTGTATAATGGAACACGGTACTTATCTTAGTGTGAACACGGAGAACATAATTGTGTTACAGTTTCCCCCAAAGCTCTGGAGAAGTTGTGTACCAGTAGGTTCCGGACTGTGTAAGCCCAAAATGATTTCAGATTTTGTGTAGCACTGACAGAATTAAAATGTTACTGAGTAAAAAGTTTCACTGAATACAGCGTAATTAGAAGACAGTAGTGACATGTCTAATAACAGACTGTTGCATTTTACAGCAATGATTATGAGGAGCTAGCTCAGCAATGTAAAACGTTTGCTAAAGATTTGCTTGCACAAGCCCGGAATTCCCGCGAATTGGAGGTGATCCTAAACCATACATCTAATGATGAGCCTCTTGACAAACGGGGATTACTAGAAGAAAGAATGAATTTAAGTCGTCTTAAACTTGCTATAAAATATAACCAAAAGGAGGTATGAGGTTTTCTGTAATATATTTAAATTATTTCCTCCACAGTAGTCTAGTGGCTCAGAGCAGAGGCTTTGGAGTGACATCTGGGTTGAGATCCTAGTTCAGCTTCATACAAACTCTGTGTTCTTGAGAAAGCTATTGAGTCTGGGCTTTCATTTTTAAGAATTAATTAAGAATATATATTTAAAGTGTTAAGCAAGTAGTCGATAAATGACAGTTACTATTTAGCAGTTAATATTATGTAATATGGACGTTGATTTAATGTTTTTGCCAAGTAGTAGCTACAGAGGTAAGAGCTTGTGTAGTAACTGCCTTTGTCATGAAGTTCCATCCTGTGTTTTGCTGTCATGCGTTCATTTTCTTGATCTGGTCATAAATAACCCTTTCTATGGTAATAGTCCCTTTCTATTTAAAAATAAAGTGTCCAATGTTATATGTACTGACTCTTATTTGTTAATTCATTGTGAAACCCAAAGGCGCAGAGGCGCATTATATAACGAGTTTGATTCTGGCCCTTCTGGCATCATCCCTTCCTGTTTAGGGAAATTCCCATTTCTGCTCTCCATACACATGCATATACATGATTGAGGAACTTAAACAGGGAAAGTGTACGCTTCAAATTTAATTTTTGCAATAATTTACTAACCATGAGTATTTATAGGTAGAGGATGATATCCAGTTAATAGTACGGGTATTGATAAATGGTACTTTTGAAGTATTGCTTCTAAGACCCGTTATTTCTGTTATTAACATTTATGTTGAAATAAAGCTTGCTTATCGAATTTATATTAATATAAAAATAGACCTTAGATAGGTAGTGGTAGAAGGCAAGGTTCAGGACCTTTGGTCTTGGTTGAAAATTTGAGCCTCATAATAGCTTTGTGATTTAGGAAATTGATGCAGGAATTTTAAGGTCTTTAGTTTTAAGAGTACCTGGACAGGGTATTGCTTATTCAGATCTCTAGCTTCAAATCCTATACTTTTCCTACAACTCGAGGGTTCTTGCTTGAGATAGAGTATTTACAGAAAAAAAATTAAGCATAAGAGTTTGAATCCATGTGGATGTAAGATTATGAATCAACATACCTGTGTGGATTAAAAAAGAAATACTATAAGTAGAAACAGAGGCTATAGGAAGCCTGATGTAGTCTTCCTCTAATAATACATTTTGACTTAATCTTAGCTGAATGCGTTTACTTCTGTTCTACAACCAGAATGGACATAAAATACTAGAAAAATGATAGAATAAAGGGATACAAGGTACAAAGTCAAATTACTGCTCAGGAAAAGAACCCAAAAGAAAAATGGAAATAACCAGGATTATGTTGATTAAAAAAATGTTGATTAGGGAAGAAAAATTTAATAGACCATTCCCTAATGCTATCTATATCATTGACGGACCCCCAGAGGATAAACAAAATGTTCCATTCTAAAGAAAATGAAAGAAAAGGAAGCAGGATATAATAATAATACTTGTTAGTTGAAAAGAAGACTTATGAAGTAAAATTCTGAAAAAACGAGAATGATAATGTCTTTTAAAGTGTTTTTAAAAATACAATATAATGTAATCTTCTAGGAATGGTTCAGTTGAAGGTACTGCCATCAGTGAGAAGAAATGGACCCTGATAGCTCTCCACCCAAAAATTTTAAGGATGAATGAAAATGTAAATTAATTTTTAAACTAGATTCCTAAATTTGATCAAAGGGGAAGATGATAGTATTTTCTTACAAAGTTGGTAGACTTTGTTCAGGTTATCCATTGCTGAATAACAAACTATGATGAAATTTAGTGGCATAAAGTAACAATTACTTTATAATGCTTATGGATTCTTCGTGTGGGATGATTTGCCCTTGTGTCACCATGTCTGAGGTTTCGGCCTGAGATAACACGTGATCAGGGGCTGTAATCAAGTGGAGGCCTCTTCGCTCACATGTCTGGTACCTGAGATTGTTGACTGTAGTGCCTGTGTGTGGCTTCTCTACGTAGCTTGGGCTTCCTCACAGCCACAGCATGGTGACTTCAGGGTAGTAGGACTTTTTACATGGCAGTTTATGGCTCCAAGAACAGTGTTCTAGGGAACAAGGTGGAAGCTGCTTGGCCTTTTAAGACCTGGCTTTAGAAGTCATGTGTCATCCTGCCAGTATCTGTTGGTTAAAGCAATCACAAGCCTGTCAAATTCAGGCAGAGGGAACGTTGATCCCAACTTTTGATGGGAGGAATATCAAAAAGTTTTGTGGCTGTATTTTAAAACCACCACGGTCTTAGAACATTCCCAGTCAAAATTGTATTCTTCCAATACTACTAAATCATCATTATATAGACAGATGGCAGGGACAGCAGTCAGCCCTGAGATTGCTTTCATACTTGAGGAAGGGAGAAACTAAATTTGGGATTCTTCTAAACTGGGTGCTTGGTGGAAGGAAATACACTTCCTTCCCAGGTTTTCACCTTGAGGCACAGACTAAGATTCCCTAAGAACACTGGAATCTGAGCGAAGAATAAAGAATGAAATAAGACTGAATTGTCAAAAATAAATATAGTATACTAGGAAATTCCTTGATAAGCACAATAAACAACAAAATAAATTCTGTCCAGACAGTGCTTTTTTACCTACAGCGTCACATTCCACAAATTACATTCTCCCTCAGGATAAGTCTTTGTTAAAACAGAAGGTTGTCCACAGTTACCTTGGATTAGCTGAATAATGTTATGACCTTCAACTTGTCCTTTAATTTGGTGATTTCAGATCTAAGTAATATTACTGTATTCAGAGTTATCAGGGCCCTTAAGTTATACTTCACAACAATTAGCCCTGTGGTGGGAACATTTTGCTGTGAAATTTATAAACTAAAGAGTTTTGTATACTTTGGTAAACGAATTCCTGTACTTGATCTAGAATTTTCCTCTTATTTGGGCATAGCTTTCCTTTTCATCTCCTGCAAAATTCAGTTTTAAACAGGTTTAGGAGTACCTTTAATACATTTAAGAAATCCCCACTATTTTGTTGGAGCATGAATACATGTAATATTTAGACTTGGATTGTTTTCCTATCTAGACACCTTGGTTTCTTTTAACTAAAATCAGTAGTTTCTCTAGACCGAAGACATCTAAGCATTAGTCAGCAATTTTTTTTTAAGTTGGTTTTTTTTTTTTCTTTATGCTGTATAATATAATATCTTAAATGACCTTAGTAATGAGTGGTGTCTTTCTCTGGATTGTGCTTGTTAATTTTGAAATTCCATAAATATTAGTATAAAAGCCTTTATAAATTAAATGTGGTAAAATGGCTAAGTAGGCTTGTAACAATAGTTTATACCTATATAGTACATGCTGTAGCCAGGCACTATTCTAAGAGCAGTACATTCAATCCTCACAACAACATTATGGGCAGATATTATGGTCCCCATTTTAAAGATGCGGAATTGAGGCTCAGAGAGGTCTAAAAACGTGTTCAAGGCCATTTAATAAGCACAGAGTCTGAATTTAAGTTTTCGGGGTTTTTTTTTTGGTTCCAGAGCCTATCCTTTTAACCTCTATACTCTTTTATTATTTGTAAAAAAAAAAAAAAAACCCAAACACATTTGTAAGGATAAATAAAGAACTAGGTTGAATGTATAGAATTGATTTTTAAACTATTATTAAAACTTTGAATATCAATTAAATGATGGCTGTATCAGTTAATCCTTAAGGGTCTTATTTACATTTGTGTGCATGTGTGTCCTTTTCAGTTTGTCGCCCAGTCTAACTGCCAACAGTTTCTGAACACCGTTTGGTTTGGACAAATGTCAGGTTACCGACGTAAGCCCACCTGTAAGAAGATAGTGACTGTTTTGACAGTTGGCGTCTTTTGGCCTGTTTTGTCACTTTGTTATTTGATAGCTCCCAAATCTCAATTTGGTAGAATCATTCACACACCTTTTACGAAGTTTATTATTCACGGAGCATCATATTTCACGTTCCTGCTGTTACTAAACCTGTACTCTCTTGTCTACAATGAGGATAAGAAAAACACAATGGGGCCAGCCCTTGAAAGAATAGACTATCTTCTTATACTGTGGATTTTTGGTAAGTAGCAAATTAAGTTGAAGGCTCTGCCTTTATTTAGCCTACTAATTCTCCTTTGTTTGGTGGCCTTACAAGCATCTGTGTTCAATTTGTAATTTTACAGTGTTCACACAGCGAGAATTTGAACTCTTCCGTGATGATTGAAGACCTAACTAACAGTTTTGTAAAGACAAGTGTTCCTGAATTTGATAAGGAAGCAGGTCTCTTACTTGTTGTTGCTAGGTGCCATCAAGTCGTTTCCGACTCATAGCGACCCTACATACAGCACAAAGAAACGCTGCCCGGTCCTGCCTGGCTTTCTTTATCCTTAGACCCTGAAGTTGTTCATAATCATTAAAACAGAAAAATCAGTTTTACTAATGAGTGCTATTTTGGTAAAAGAGCGTAAACCTTTTTCTGGGTATTTGTAACTTAATGTGTTGTGTACCGTGCTGCATTTTTGGAGTTAGTCCTTCTGTTTCGTTATATGATGAGCGTTCATTTTAAGGACCTGTGAACTTTTGTAGTTGCATCCTACTTTATGATAGAAATGTTTAAATTTAGATTTAAAGGGGTCCCTGGTGACTCATTCCGTAATCAGTCCTATGTAATGATATCCAGATCTCCTTAGGAGTGACAGATTTGTAAAAATAGAAGACATTTCATTTTCTAAGAATTGTTTTTTATAAGTGTTATACTGCGTAATAAATATCTCAAATGACCTTTTCTAGTTTTTACTCCCCATAAAGGGAAGGAAGGAGAATCACATGATCTGTTCTTGGTCTTTTAATGACATCTTTCTTTCACTGCAAACCTTCAATCTTTTTTTAAAACCTTAGGATTTCTCCCCTGTCCCTTTGCTGTAGAGTGAAAGAATATTGAAATTTTATCTTTTCTATGCTATAAGTCACTGATTTTAGTGGTAAAATTGTATTTATCTTTTGATTAGCATGTTCTAGATTATTTCAATTATTAAATCATTTGGAAAGAGTTACTGTACAGTGTTCACTTTTAGTCCTCCTTCAGAGAGAAAAATAATTTTCAGATTTTGCAGTTTTTATTTTTATTTGAAAATCGATTTATTTCTGGTAACTTGACTTCAACCAGAGTTTTACTTTTAGCAGTAACCAATCCATAATGCATTAATGTTTAAAATTAGATAAAGAAAAATGATATACATGTGAACTCTAGGTTAAAGAAAATTAAATAATCCCTTCTTGTTAATATGTCTTGTGTCCTGCATTTCTTCTATCTTATCTAAAGATTGGAGCCCTGGTGGCGCAGTGATTAAGTGATACGGCTGCTCACCAAAAAGTCAGCAGTTTAAATCCACCAGCCGTTCCTTGGAAACCCTAGGGGCAGTTTTCCTGTGTCATCTAGGGTCGCTATGGTCAGAATTGACTCGACTGCAATGGATTTGTTTTGTTTGTTTTTTTGATATCTAAATATTAATGTTTTAATTTAAGAAATAATTTAGACTTTATTATATTTGGTTTCATATTGCATTGTTCTGGATCTTTCCAATGTGAAATTTGTTTACATTGTTGTTTGAGTAGGTAAATATGTATATACATATATATATGGCAGAGAGGAATCTCTAAATACTATATCTTTTTCCCTATATTCATTTAAACTATTTGTGAAAGATTATTATATATACCTTAGTCTTAAGAAAAATAAATTTTATATCATTTACCTATAACCTACTGTTTAAATAGTAATAAGAAAGAATATTTTCTGTTTTGTAAATAAGATTCTGTTTACCTGAGCCTATGTAAGAATCATATTAAAGATTTTCATTCTTAGCAGAGAGTAAAAACTCACTGAACTCAAGGAGCCTATCACTCTTTGGGTAGCACATACACTCTTCTAGTCACTGATTTTCATAGTAACAGTGAAACTATGCCCAGTCCATTTTAAACATAGTGCCACTGCTCCCAGTAACGTTATACACACACACACTGATTAATTTTCTAACACGTACGCTGCTTCACTGGAATAATGCGTGTCAGCTAAGCCAGGTAAATTTCTGGGGGTGTTTCAGTTTTCTCAGCACAGTTTCTGCTTTGAAACAACTGGATCTGACTAACCTTGCCAAGGACATCTTCTAAGCCTGTGTGTAATTAGATCACTCTGGGCTTCTGTAAATACGTAGATCTGAACCTGCTCTAAATGAGTAGGTAGGAATAAAGGCACACTTGGGTCAATTATTATTTCAAGCAGTGAGTACAGAGACTTTTGACTCATGGTGAACAACTCTATGGATTTCCTTTCCTATTTCTTCTCCTTATCCCTCCAGAAAAAAGTAAGATTAAGTTATAAAAGACATGGTAGAAAAGAAGGGAAAAAAATGCATTGATGAATGCACAAAATATTAATAGTATCCTTTTTTTTTTTTTTTAACCTTTTGCTGTTGCAAGACAGTAGAACAGCTACTACAAAAATATTTTTTAATAATGCTGAGCGCCTGCTTTGCCTAAGCACGGGCACTGAAGATTGAGTAGTGAGCAGAAACATCTATGGCCCCGGCACTCAATAGCATTTATGGTCTAACTAAGGTAGAAACCCATTAACTTGAGAATCACACAGATAAATGAAAAATCACAAATGAGTTAAGTGCTACTAAGTAAAGGAACATGGTGCTGCTAGGAGAGCAAGCGTATTCTAAGTGTGTTTCATCTAGTCAGGGAGGTTGGAAACGCTATCTGGAGGAAGTGATGAGTGAGCTAAGACCTAAAGGATGAATAGGAATTAACTACGAGAATTAGGAAAGAAAAGTACTCTAGGCCAAGGTGAGAGCACATGCACAGGCCCTGTGGCAAGAGGGAGCGTGGTACTAAGAAGGGACTGAATAAAGGCCGATGTTACTGGAGCAAGGAGGACGCGGGAGCATGATTTAAGATGCAGCTGTAGAAGTATATATTGCACCAGACCATCCACGGCCTTGTTAAATGTTTTAACATTTATACTGAGAACAATGGAAAACCATTGAAGTTTTTTAAGTAAGAGAGTGACATGATCCAATTTGCCTCTTGAGAATATTATTCTAGTCACAGCATGGAAAATGGGCGGGGAGAATAGGGCTGTGATGAGAATAGATGGAGGGAGACCAATAAAGAGATGTTGCGGTGATCCACATGAGAATGTATGGTACCTCAGACTTAGAGTGATTGAGATAGAAAAGAGAGAAAGGGATGGATTTGAGCGATATTTATAAGGTAAAGCCAATAGGACATGGAAATACATAGTATATAGGAGGTGAGAAGGAGGGAGGTTATTAAGCAACACAGGGATATTGGAAAAGTGCTAGGTTGAGTATTTGTAGAGGGAAGGTAGATCCCGAGTGTGGTTTTGCATATGTTGAGTTTGAAACGGCTTTGAGATATCCAAGAGAGATGTCAATCAGACAGTTGGAGGTTGTAGTCCAGAGCTCAAGAGGAAGTCTAAGTTGGAGATAGGAATTTGTGAATATTCTGCATATAGGTGGTATATGAAATTATGCATGAGACACTTAGGAAGTACGAAATGAGCAGAAGAGAGGACCTTGAGAAATCCCAACATGGCTGGGATTGCTGTTTACTAATGTAATTTATGACTTTAAAAAAACAAAAGAAACCACTGAAATATGGCACCTTGACTGTGTAGTGATTGCATTACTTAGAATAATTTAAAATTATTTTGTTCTTTTCAGTTCAAATCCAAAAAATATGAAATATGTCATGTGTGTTAGTATTATTTCGGTGGGGGCTGTTGCACACAAGGTAGGAAATTACCCAGTGTGAGCCTCAATATTTTTTGATGTTTCTGCCCCTTTTGGTCAAAATTTTCTCCAATTCATGTGGTAACTTTTTGTTAAGAGTTAAGTATAATATTTCATTTTGAAGAAATATAAATATAATTATTTCTATAAACAACTATCTTGGTTTAGTGTTTTACTATGAAGAGGAATGGGTCTAAAGCTTAAATATAAATGTCTTAGTTAGAAGATGTCTTATAGATATGGAACTACATATCATTTTATATCAAAATATGGGATTAGAAAATAACGTTGATTTCCTGAAGAAAGAAGAATTTACTTAATATATTTCTTCTCCTTAGCCCATTGTCCTGGGTAAAGACTGATTAGGATAAATATCCAGGAAGCTTCCATTACCACCCATTCTCCAAATAAAAGAAAACAGTGTTTGAGTTAATAAAATGTTACCCGATAGACTCTTCTGTTGAACATTTTTATACAGGTTTTATCTATTCATTTTTAATAGAAGCTTATCCAAGTGGAAGCTTTTAAGTGTTTTCTGTGTCACTCTGAAAGTATTTTAAAATGTTTTTCTATGTAAAATGTGAATACTATATAATTAAGATGTTATGAACAGAGATTTTCAAGAATACTTCTTGTCTTTGCCAGGGGAATTATTCTGCTTCCTGGTAAGGCAGAGAGTGATTTACTCGGCTTGATTTCTGCCCATGTGTTATGTTGCATCACTCTTTTTTTTTTTTATTATTTTATCTTCTCCTTAAAAATGTCTTAATGAAGGAATGTACCATAAAACTATTATGGGTTGTATTACTGCTTTTTGGTACACATAAGAACATGTAATTATGGAGGAACTTCTGATCCCAAAAAGGGGGGAGTTTTTCTGTTGGTTGGATTGGGTTTGGTTTTTGTGTACATTTATTCATTTAAGTTTTGTTGAGCACCTATTGTGTATCAGGCACTATTCAGGACATTTGGGATATCAGTTAAAAAAAAAAAAAGAATATTGCCCTTAAAGAACTTATCCAGAGTGGGGGAAAGATAATAGGCATAATAACTAAATTATATCCAGTGTTACAAAGTAAGAAAAGAAAAAGAAATGCAGAGTTAGGGAGATTGGGAATGGGAGACCTGGGGCTTACAATTTTGAATAGAGTGGTCAGGGTAGATGGTGAGCAAAGACTTGAAGTGAGAGTGTTAGTCAAGTAGATACCTGGATAAGAAGCTTCCAGCCAGAGGGAAGAACCAATGTAAAGGCCCCAAGGCAGAGTCCTGTGTGTTCAAAGAACTGAAGAGGCAAGTAGACCAGTGTGACTGGAGTCATGTAAGAAGAGATTAGTAGGAGATAAGGTCAGAGAGGAAGGATAATGTGGGGCTGTGAGATTTTGGTTTTGACTCTTGAAATGGAGTGTAAGGAAAGGCACAGTGCCGTCTACGCACAGTCAGCAGCAGTGGGTTCTTGGGATTTCATTGACAGTCACACTCATAGGACACAATAGGCTGAAACCTGGCACCAGGCTTACTTAGCTTTGTGAAAGGATACAAGACAGGAAACAGCATGGCAGCTTCAAATATATTTTTATTGGGAGCCCTAATAAAAGTCCGGGAGCTGCATCCCAGCCCAATACTAGGCACACTCACTTGTAGGGGATGAGACCATGTGCGTGGTTATGGAGTACCTAGCCAGGGATGCCTCAAGTTTAGCAGGAGCTTTATCTTATCAAAGCCCAAGAGTATAACTCTAATTACAAACTCATTTTGAGTTAAGAGAGACATCACACAGAGAAGCTGAGGCCTGTGTTTCTCAAACGTTTTTATGATTCTGGCTATGTATACCTTCAGAGTCTTTCAGCCCACTTATAGCCTTCCTGGACCAGATACAATTCCCCAATCAGCGATTGTTAGGTTAAGTTTACAGCTGTCAGTTTGAGAGTCTTTGCCATGTAGATGGTATTTAAAGCCATGAGACTGGAAGAGATGACTAAAGCAGTCAGTGTGAGTAGAGAAGAGAAAAAGATCACAGTCTGAGCCCGTGTGTGTGTGTGTGTGTGTGTGTGTGTGTGTGTGTGTGTTTGGGTGTGGCATCAATTTGTTTGTATTCTTATTTTTGTTCACATCACTTAAAATTGCTGTCTGGGAAAGACATTGTCATATGAAACTTAAGGGTTTTTTTTTTTTCCTTTCAAATTATGGGGAGTTTTTACTAAAAAGTTCTTGTTTTTTATTTTGAACGAGGCTCTAGCTAGCTTAAGTGTTATTTACTTAGTACTTTGAGTCTTAAAGTGTACTTTAGTTTATTACTGAATTAAGAGAGTATTATCTGATTTTTTTTCTTCCTTTTTTTAGGGATGATTTGGTCAGACATTAAAAGACTCTGGTATGAAGGGTTGGAAGACTTTTTAGAAGAATCTCGTAATCAACTCAGTTTTGTCATGAATTCCCTTTATTTGGCAACGTTTGCCCTCAAAGTGGTTGCTCATAGCAAGGTGACTATTAACTATGTCAATTGGAGCCACAAATAACGTTTATCTAGAAAGTACCTGAGACTTTCAGCTGTGTAACTCAGAAGTACACTGGCCTACATCTGTGTCTGGTGTATTTTCATCTTAAACCTATCCATGTGCAAGGGTGCAGTAGACATTGTTTTCCTTCCTTGCCGGTAGCTTAAAGGATGTTCATTACCTTTAAATGTTGGTTACCTTTTATATGCCAGGCACCGTGGCTGATACTTGATATACTTTATTTCATTTTATCCTCACAGGGACCCTATGAGACAGACATCCTTATCCCTATTTTGCAAGTAAGGAAAATGAAGCTCAGAGATATTAAGTAACTTGTCCAAGACCACACAGTAAGAAACCAAGACTGGATTTAAATCCAGGTCTGCCTAGGCATGTTCTTTCTAGCAAATGCCGATTCCTTAGGTCTGAGTCAGGTTCACTTACCTCATTAACGTGTGCATACTTAAAATAAGAACACAAAGAAACTTAAAACAAGTAGCGTTAGGTATCTGTTATATCTTACAGAAAAAAGTTTATCTGAAATGGAATTCATTATACAGTATTTTACACATTCCAAATCATGATTATTATCTTACACAGCTTATAAAGTGATATAAATGTAATTATTTTTCGGATGCCTATTTTTATTTTTTATTTAGAATTTTATAAAAATTTAGCCATATATATATATTTACTTCCAAGATTTAAGCTCCCTCAAGCCTAGAAAAGGCAATAGATTTTACATTTTTGCTTAAATCTTGAGTTTAAAGTTCTTTTGTGATATGACATCCAAAGAACTAAAAGACATAATCTGATTTTTTGTTTTGTTTTTTACCAATTCATAGATAATAGAAAAAGCAAATTGGTTACCTTACATCATTATACTGTGTCCAAAACTCTATTACTTCGAGCAGTAGTACAGAACATATTTGTTTAGTTATGTTCAGTGTCCAGGATGTGAAATTTCTAAGAAAATATGAAATTGATCATTCATAGATAAATTGTTTGATAGAAAGGTTGAGGGATGTTGCTTTTTCAGACTGATTTCTTTAGTTCTAGAAGTGGGGTGCCCATATCATATATCGTCCAAACCAGGTCACTTTTGAGACTGCAAGGAGGCACTATTAATAAATGTTAGGACAGCTAGTATACAATCCAGGACCGTACCAGGCGACTGGGACTTATGACTACTCTATATCTAGGTATAGTAACGCACCCTTTTTCTTTTGGAGTTTAAAAGGGAAAAGAACCTCTATGGTTCCTTCTAGAATCCTGAGTCAAAGGACTAGGTCACTTTATGGTAGCTAATTAATTGCCAGTGCATATACTAAAAGTTTGTATGGTGGAATTTAAGAAAAATAAACCAACATTTCATTCCTAAAAAGTTTAATGACAATATTAAAAAACTGTATCTTTTTTTTTTAAGACGGAAGAATTTTTCTGAAAATCTCTTGATATAGAGTTACTGGTATTGCCCCCCATATGTAGAAATCCTTTATTTAGTTAAAACATTGTTATTTCCATTAAAAAGGAGAACTGTATAAAACATAAATGGAAATCCCCAGAAGGAAGACATAATTAAAATACTTTTCCTTCAGCAACCAGAATATATTTTTGTGTTGCTAAATTGAAGGAGCTATTTACATTTGTCATTTTTCTTTCTGGTCTTAGTTTCACGACTTTGCTGATCGGAAGGACTGGGATGCGTTCCATCCCACACTGGTGGCCGAAGGGCTTTTTGCATTTGCGAACGTTCTGAGTTATCTTCGGCTCTTTTTTATGTATACGACCAGCTCTATCTTGGGTCCATTACAGGTAAATAATTAGATTTCTTAAAGAACACTTGTTCGATGTTATTATTGCATTTTTCTGCTTGTCCACTGGAACGTTGTTCTCTCGTGATGTTAAAGCTAAACGGTGCTTTTGAAAATCATTAACAATTGGAAACGACACAGCATGTCCATCTGCCTTGTTGCTGGCTAAATGATAATCCTTTGCTTTCGGTTATTTAAGGGAGTCCCTGGCTGGTGCAGACAGTTCACACTGCTAACTAAAAGGTTGGAGGTTCAAGGCCACCCAGAGGTACCTCAGAAGAAAGGCCTGGCAATCCACTTCTGAAAACTCAGCCATTGAAAACCCTATGGATCACAGTTCTACTCTGACACACATGGGGTCACCACGAGTTGGAGTCAACTCAAACGCAAATGAGCGGTGGTCCTTTGGCCTCCTCCCCCCACTCCGTGGACATAGGTGTGTTTATACAGTTACACTTCAGACAATAGAAGAACATAAAAATCTGCTTTTTACCAAAATGAATCTCAGGTTTAAGATTGTAAGTGTTTTAGATGATAAGTAAGAAAGTGGTCCTGCGCAGACAGAAATTATCATACCTCATGATGATTCTGAAGATATATAAGCTATATTTTTAAAAAATACTCTTTACTTTGCTTAATAAATGCCAGGTGTCATAATGTGGAACATAGCATATTTAGAGCTAAAAAACTCAGATCGTGTGGTACAACATTTCACTTTATAGTTAAAGAAATTGAGCTTTGGAGATGGCATGTGATGTGTACGAAGTAGCATGGTTATTAAGTGGGAGAGTTTAAATTCTAAGTCTCTTCACACCAAAGGAATGACTCACAATTGGTTGAATTTACCCCAGAGAGTTTAGTAGTTGATAGTTATTAGAAGGTGAGATCACCTCTTTTAGATGACTAGATCTACATAGTATTGTTATTACTCAAAGTTATTTGTAAGTCTGAAAATCTGAGCAATGTTCATTTTTCTTTGATAAGTTTTAAGTCAAAGTTTACTAACAATTTAGATTCTCTTTTATACTCTTAAAGGAGATGTTTTAAATAAAAGGCATAATTACCTTTTCCAAACAGGGATGTGAAAATAAAATCTGTAGGAAAAACCTGTTAGGCTTGTGCTATCATTCTGCAGTGTGTTTTCTGATATATGACCCTCTTTACTTTTTTTTTTTTTTTTTTTACCATGTCCTGGGAGATGCTCTGACTTAGATAAGTTTGGAACGCACTGCATACTATATACCTCTTTTGGGAATTCACAGTGCACATTATCACATTGAAGCCTCTGAGAAGGAAATAAAGAAACCTGTTTAACCTTATTCAAACCATCATTACCTAAACTCATGCCCACTTTTCATGAGTTATGCTCAGGTTCCTGTTTTTCTCCAAAACATACTATGTGAAACGCTGGTTTCAACTGTCTGTTAGTTTGATTTATTTTTGTTGCTAATATCTTCTGTGTATATTTTAATCAAGAGTCAATAATATTTTTTACATGCATGTTGGGTTTTTTTTTTTAACCACACACTGATGACATCACTAGATTTCTATATCTTTTGTTATCAAGGATTACACTTGGCTGCATGAAATAGAAACGAAAAGAAAAAAAGGTTTACCTAAACAGTTTAGGGATTTATTTTCTTGCGTAACAAGAAGTTGGAAGTAGACACCCCAGGACTGATACACCTATTCAGGAAAGCCATCTAGGATCCAGATTCCTTCTGTCTTCGCCGTCCGCCATCTTTAGAGTATGACAGATCTCATGGTTGCAAGCTGTCTGCTCCAACTCCCTACATCACATCTGTATCCCAGCAGGAAGAAGGGGAAAGGACAGAGGGCAAAAGACAGAAAGCATGGGCCAGTTATCTTTCCCTTTTATCAGGCAAACAATCGTTTCCCAGAGCGCTACCAGATACTTCCACTTCCATCCCATTGGCCAGAATTTGGTCACAGGGCTATTCGTAGCTGTAAGGAAACCTGAGGCAATGAGTACTTTTCATTGAGCACATTGTCCCTCAAGAAATCAGAATCAGAAAGAGGGAGAAGTAGATGCTGGGTAGGCATCTGTAGAGTGATATTTTCAGTCTTTTACTTAAAGAAACTTTAGAATTAAGACATTGAGTTGTTGATTTCCAGTGGAGTCTTCGGAACATGACAGATTTTTATTACAAAGTAAGTCCAGAGTATTCTAGTTTTATGTAGAAAATTTGTAATATTCTTTTTTCCATTTTGTTCTTCACAAGAAAGGAACTGAATTAAAGTAGAATGATCTAAATACAAAACTAAAAGAAAAAAATGACTACAATAAAATAGTTAACTGCTTTATCAAGTATATAACCAGCTATGTCCGATAATGTCTTTATGTGATTGCTGCCATTGTTTGCTAGATTTATCTCCATTTACTAGCTTTTTTTTTCTTTCCAAATCTTTGCAGATTTAGAAGCTGAGAGGTTTTTATTTTACTTAGTTAATATGACCTGTAGTAGGGGTACAGATATTTGCCTTGGTTAGAACATGCAGATTATCCAAAGGAAGACACTTGTGAGAATGAAAAGGATGCTATTAATTATTAAGTTGGGACAATCGGTATAAACTGGGACTGTCCCAGACAAGTCAAGGTCATAGGATTATTTTAGAGTGGAATGTATGAAATGATGTTCTCTTCAGCAGTGATTTAATCCGTTATCCTATCACTTGACACTTTTATGGTTGTATTCATGAAGTTTGTGACTTAAGTTATATTTAGATTAAGTTCAGAAACACCTTGGGAAGGTGGTCTACTACAGTCTGGACCCACTTACTTTCTAGCCATCTCTCACTATACTCATCTTGTCCCTACCTTAAATACCCTCTTCTCCACCTGGGCCAAGACCAGTCACTAATCTCACACATCCTGTGCTTTCCCACATCCATGCCATCGTTTATGATGTTACCCTGTTTGGAATATTCCTGACATAGCCTCTGCTTATTGAAGTTGTCCTTAATTCATTCCATAAACATTTACTGAATTCCTGGTAGGGACCAGCGTCTAGGAATACTAAAATGAATCAGTTGCCATCTCTCCTCAAGAGCCCATAGTCTACTGAGGGTGACAAAAAATACAAGGACTACATTTGGAGTGGTAAGGGGTATGAAGACCTCAGAGGATGGGGTCTCATTCAGTCTGAGGTATCAGAGAAGACTCTCCGTAGGAGGTGACCCTAGAATTAAGTCTTGAAGGCTGAGTAGAAAGGAGATGGGTATAGGGCATTCCAGGGAGAGGGAACACATACGAGCTTTAATGTCCACTCCACTAGAAAGTCTGTTCCTACGCTCCTCCCCATTCGAGGACTCCCATACAAATGAAGATCTCAATCCTATGAACTTAATAATACTTTGAATTTCTAATGAGCACTTCCTGTAGTTTGTCTTAAATTGTAGCATTATGTTGTTTCTACTAAAGTAAACATTCCTTGAGGGTAGGGAATAGATTTTCGTTTTTTCATTCTCCTATGGCACTTCACTCACTACTTTGCCATAGCGGTTACTTAATGAACGTTTGTCGAATGGAATTGAAAAGCTGGCTAGAATGAGGCTGGGTAGGGACAAGTGCTGAGTGGTGTGCTTGGTGAGAAAAGAAAAAAGCTAATGGAGAAATAGGGCTATCTTCTAGCAGTTGCTGTTGCTGCTTATTCAGAATAATAATAGCAACTAACATTTATTATTTCCTGCGGGCCAGGCACTGTGCTAAGTGTTTTCTATGCATTATCCTATTTCATCTTCCGCACCACACTTGTTATTCCATTATTTCCATTTTACAAATGGGAATCCAATGCTTAAAAAAACTTACAGAACTAGTAAGTGGTAGAGTCAAGGTTTGGACCTGGGTCTGATTCTAGATGCTAAACTGCTCCGTGAAGTCAAGCCCACATTTTTGAAGGCCAGCTCATCTACAACCAGCAGGTCTATATGACCATGGCTGGTCATGAATCAGTAATGTTATATATTTTAAAGAAAATAAATATGAAGGTAGAATCTACGAATAACGGTGATATGAGCCCTTGCCGTGTGCCAAATATTGTTCTAAGAGCTTTATTTACATTTATTACCTCCTTTAATCCTCAGCCATTCTGAGAGACAGACTCTATTATTTCCATTTTACACAGGAAGAAACCGAGACATAGAGGCATTAAGTAACTTGCATGAGCTCACACAGCTGTAAGTAGCGGAACTGGGATTCCAACCCAGATGGTTTGGCTACCAAGCCAGTGGTCTTAACCACTATGCTAAATTGCGTCTCAGTGTTGTCTGTAAACAGAAAAAAACAACCCATTGCCATCAAGTCGATTCTGACACGTAGCGGCCCTATAGTGTACCCTATAAGACAGAGTAGAACTGCCCCAGAGAGTTTCCAAGAAGTGCCTGGTAGATTCAAACCGCTGACCTTTTGGTTAGCAGCTGTAGCACTTAACCACTACGCCACCAGAGTTTCCAGCGTTGCTATAGTACAGAGTAATATGATTCCGTCATTAATTTTTATTGTAAAATGACTTCTGTGAGAGACTTCAGTAATTTACAGACTTTAAATTCTTCCAGTTTTATCCACACGTTTCAAATTAAATAATCTTTAATACTGATAGTTGGGTGATTGGACAGAAAGGACAAGATACTGCCCATATAGCACTCTACCCTTTTTCCCCACCCAGATCCCAGGCAAGGACCTTCTCAAGTCCCACATGTGTCCTCTCTCAGCACTTGTGGAATAGAACAGAAGATGTGGCATTAGTGGTTCCTTCTGCTCCAAGATCCTTCTGCGGGGGTCCTTGATTCCTTCCCACCTGGTGGAGGAGGATTTGGAATCAAGACACTACCCTGCTGGGTGACTGTAATACCCACTATCGCCCTTAGCACAGAGGTTAGCCCAACCAGAAGATCAGGCTGGGCCCATGGTTCAGAGGTTTTATGGTCTTCATTATCACTCTTGTCCACCAGTTATAAAGGGGAAAAAGTGTTTAAAAAACTTATGCAAAAAAGGCTGGACATGTTTTATCTCTCATTGACTTTTTTCCTCTTGAGACCTGAGCAGAAGAGAGAAGAACCTTGCTACGTTAGCTCATCTTATTTAGGGAGATAAATATAATAAATTAGAGTATTCTTTTGGCTAGGTCTAGTTTTTTTTTTTTTTTTTTAGCTGGCACAAGGATTTCCTTTGATTCCTGGATATACTATCAAAACTTCATCATTATGGTTGCTTTGGTTCCTTTGTCTCTTTTTTTTCTTTCCATTTTTTTTTTCTAATAAAGAAAAAAGAACTCATTTGCTTAAACAGTACTTGGCTCACACCAAATGGTCAATAAATGCTAATGGCTATTATCACCATATATTATAAGACGAAGCATCTAGAGTGGTCTTAGCATCTACTGTAGTATTGTTTTGAAATGGAGAAAAGTTTCATTGTATAGTAAGCTAGAAGTTTCTTTGCAAATAAACGCAACTCCAGTTGGAAGTGGAAGTCTTTGAATACTGCATGTGGCTCTAGATGAAAACCCTATGACAAATGTCCTTCGTTCTTCACTATATAATTACTTTAGAGGCAGTTACTGGTAATGAGAAGGACCTAGCTGATTTTGGCAGTGAAGTAGAGAGTGGAACAGGTCAAGGAGGATAGAAGAGAGAAGGGCGAGGCTTTCAGAGAAAGCAGGCACTCATGAGCTTCACTCCGTCTGTCCAAGGAACTCTCAAATCTAAGATCTATCCAAAGAGAAATCCACTATTATCCTTTATTGACTAAGACTGGGCGACTAAACTGCAGTCGTAAGGTCAGATGGGCGTGTTTCCCCATCTTCATTCCTTTTTCCTCTTCCTGTTACGAAATATCAACCCTTGTTCAGTGCTGCCATGATCAGTCCTCGAAAAGTAACAAATCAGCCCCTCTTCCTCTCTAGGCTGCCTTGACCTTTCAGGCCTCATGGCTACAGAAACTAAGTAAAAAACAGGCCATTTATTTTTTGGAGGAGGGGATGGGGTTATTCAGGAATTTCCTCATTTTTTTTTTTCACCCAATAGTCTCATTTCCTCCCAACTTCATTCAGAATAAGAGGAATATCTCCTCATCTAAGCATTATTTCTTCCCTGGAAAATCAACAGAGTATCTGCCATATTGTAGGGTTTTAGACATTTCCACTAAAAGCTCCACGTTTGTTGATTAGGGTGTTCTCAGCAGGATCCCTGAGGCAGGAATTTCAGGCAAGGATAAGTTCTGGGCTGGTGTGGATGAGCAAATCAGACCAAAGGGGAGGGGTCCTTGAGGGTCTATTCATGTGATCTTAGGCCCCAACATTTATGATCATTGAAAGTGCTTATCTAAATGTCTTGCTTTCTATTTTGTCTAATTAGTAGAATTACTAATATTACAAATAGGTGACCACCCCCCTTGGATTCTGACAGCTTGGTTCAAAGTCTTGCTCCAATACTTACCATGTTGCTGAATCTCTGAGCCTCGGTTTCTACATCAGGTGTTGTGAGAATTAAGTGGATCGGTGTGTATAAGATGCATCGCAGAGTACGTGGCACATGGTGGGCTTTAAGTAAATATTTAGATCCATTCTTCCATTCCCTTTACAGTCGATGGGGTTGACTGTGGCAGACCTGAAAAATAATACAGAACTTGGGAAGTTAGTGTAGTGCCTGACACATGAGCGCACACTTCATTCCTAGTGAATTATTGAGTTGTACTGGGTAACCGTCAGATTGAAGTTGGTGGCTTGTGTAACATACATGACATATCGTTGCTGTTTCTAATGAGTGAAAAACGATTTCACGTGCTTTGCGTGTTAGGGTGCAGGGTACCCTTGGAGATGGGTATTTTTCTTTTAAGAAACATAGAATGTTAGAGGTCATGGAGTCCAGGGGTTCCCAAACTGGCGGAGCTGCAGAATGACCTGCGAGCATGTTGGAATGATGATGGCAGCTGGATTTTTGATATTTTAGAAGTCTAAACTATCTCAGTCAGAATAAAAGGGGTAGCCTATGGGCCATGTGTTTGTCTTCCTTTTTTTTTTTTTTTTCCGCCTGATCATTTAATATTTTCCTTTTCTTGATTTTAATGAACACCTATGTAATATATTCTGCAGATTTCAATGGGACAGATGTTGCATGATTTTGGAAAATTTCTTGGGATGTTCCTTCTTGTCTTGTTTTCTTTCACAATTGGCCTGACCCAGCTGTATGATAAAGGCTATACTCCAAAGGAGCAGAAGGACTGCGTCGGCATCTTCTGTGAACAGCAAAGCAATGATACCTTTCACTCGTGAGTGTCCTCTTAAATTTTTAGTAAATACAGTTCTGTCTTTCTCCCATGTTATGTATGAATCAGTATCCACAAAAATGGACCTTTGGATTTTGTTTAAGAAATTCCTCCTTAATATTTGCAAGCGTTAATAAATACTTTTTTCCATTAATTATTTAATAGTCATCATTATATGCAGGACCT
Source organism: Elephas maximus indicus (assembly GCF_024166365.1). Classification (NCBI taxonomy): domain Eukaryota; kingdom Metazoa; phylum Chordata; class Mammalia; order Proboscidea; family Elephantidae; genus Elephas; species Elephas maximus. The sequence goes on along the minus strand of NC_064841.1, from coordinate 17,048,043 downwards.
TAAATGAATACTAGGTCTGTGTCATTATGGAGCCTTGGTGGTGACGCAGTGGTTAAGAGCCCGGCTGCTAACCAAAAGGTCAGCAGTTCGAATCCACCAGCCGCTCCTTGGAAGCTCTATGGGGCAGCAGTCCTATAGGGTTACTATAAGTCGGAATTGACTCAATGGCCATGGGTTTTTGTGTCATTCATTGTCTTCCATCCTGCAGTTTGTCTTAATGGGGAAACTCATGGCATTTTGTGCGCTCTTAGCATTTTGGACAGGGCAGCTCTTTGTAAGTCCAGTATATTGTAAGATGTCCAGCATCTTTGCTCTGCAAATATTATATGTCAGGGGCAGCTCATAGTCATTGTTAGGTTTCATTGTGAATTGTTTATAGCATAAATAATCATTCATTTTCACTCAGTAAATATTTATTTAACATATATGCTAGATGGATCCCTAGTGGTGCAAGTGGTTAAGTGTTTGGCTGCTAACCGAAAGGTCAGCAGTTCGAATCCACCAGCCACTCCTTGGAAATCCTATGGGGCCGTTCTACTGTGTCCTACAGGATCACTGAGTCAGAATCAACTCGATGGCAGTGGGTTTGGTATATGCTAGAAACTGTTCTAAGTGCTGAATGAATAAGACATCCGTGAACAAAACCATCCTCATGGAGCTTACATTTTAGTGAGGGTGGACAAGCAGTAAATAAGATAAACAGAATATATTGCACATTACACAATGATAAGGGCTAAGGAAACCCTGGTGGCGTAGTGGTTAAGTGCCATGGCTGCTAACCAAAGGGCTAGCAGTTTGAATCCACGAGGCGCTCCTTGGAAACTCTGTGGGGCAGTTCTACCCTGTCCTGTAGGGTCGCTATGAGTCGGAATCAACTTGACGGCACTGGGTTTGTTTTTTGTTTTTTTGGAAGGAGACAAAGTTTGAACTGGGGAATATAATACCAGCAGGTCACCCATGGTGGTCAGGTTTCAGCAGAGCTTCCAGACCAAGACAGACTAGGAAGAAGGGCCTAGTGATCTACTTCTGAAAATTAGCCAGTGAAAACCCTATGGATCACAACGGAATATTGTCTAAGGTAGTGATGGAAGAGGAGGCCCCTAAGCTGGAAGGCGACCATGGGGGTCAAGCATGCCGGTGATCATGAGGATGGTGTTGGTGCAGACAGCATTTCACTCTTTTGTACATGGGCTTGCCGTGAGTTGGAGGTGACTTGATGGCATCCAACAACAACAGGGAGTATATGTGTGTGTGTATAAGAAGATGCAGTTTTAGATAGGGGCTAGGGAAGGCCCCAGAAGAGATGACATTCAAGTAAAGACCCAAAGCAGGTAAAGGAGCAAGCTATGAAGATACCTGGAGGAAGAGCATGGACAGAGTGAAGGAATAGCTGAGGCAAATGCCCTGAGATGAGAGCCTGGCTGGCATGTTTGAGGAAAAGCCAGGAGGCCGGTGTGTCTGGAGCAGAGGGAATAAGAGGAAGAGTTGTAGGACATGAAGTCAGAGAGGTCATGGGGTCATGCAGGACCTTGTCAGTCCTTATAGGAACTTAGGGCTATTGGGATTGACAGTCATTTGAAGTTTTCGAGCAGAGGAGTGAGAAAATCTAATTAGGTCTTAATAGGATCATCCAGGGCTACTACGTTAAGAATAGACAGAAAGGCAGCAAGCAAGGGGTTAAATAGTTAGGACTACCTTTTCAGTCTCTTTGTTTAAAGTAAAGCATATCTATATTGTAGGAATTAACCTCATTTATTTTTTTTATTTTATAAGGTGTTATTCTTTTTTTTTATTATTATTCTTATCTTGGATTATCAAAGTTTTAAAAAAAAAATTTGATATACATGATGAATTTCTGCTAACAGATGTCCTTCATGTACATGTAATTGTCTTTACAGGTTCATTGGCACTTGCTTTGCCTTGTTCTGGTATATTTTCTCCCTAGCGCATGTGGCCATCTTTGTCACAAGGTTCAGCTATGGAGAAGAGCTGCAGTCCTTCGTTGGAGCTGTTATCGTTGGCACCTACAACGTGGTGGTTGTGATCGTGCTTACGAAGCTGCTGGTGGCGATGCTTCACAAAAGCTTTCAGTTGATAGCAGTATGTGTTCACTCTAACAACTTGTTGTTTTCAGATCATACCAAATGTATGCAATATATCAGGTAACCACAGTTTATAAGAATTAAGAAATAGTGTCATTCAAAACTTCAATGGAAATTTCTTTAAATGCAAGTAATTATACTGATTGCCAATTTGGGATCTAATTTTTGGACAGTTTAAAATGGTCTGTTTCTCTCTCTCTGTACATACGCCAAATATATGTACACATACCTACTTGTATACCCGTATGTATGTATTTATAGTCTATATTGCTTTTTCATGTGCCTCTTACAGAATCATGAAGACAAAGAATGGAAGTTTGCTCGAGCAAAGTTGTGGCTTAGCTACTTTGATGACAAATGTACCTTACCCCCGCCTTTCAACATCGTTCCTTCCCCAAAGACTATCTGCTATATCGTGAGTAGCCTCAGGAAGTGGATTTGTTCTCATACATCAAAAGGCAGGGTCAAACGGCAAAACAGCTTAAAGGTAAGAATTTGGGAGTGTGAATTGCAACATGAAGTTTTAACAATGCCTCATCTCAGAAATTTCCTAAACCATAAATATGCAAGCTCCTTAAGGGCTGCAACTGTTTTTTTTTTTTTTCATTGCTCTATCCCTAATGTGGAGCCCTGGTGGCATAGTGGTTTAACGCTCGGCTGCTAACCAAAAGATGGGCAGTTCGAATCCACCAGCTGCTTCTTGGAAACCCTGTGGGGCAGCTCTGCTCTGTCCTGTAGGGTCGCTGTTGACTCTTGATGGCAGTGGGTTTGGTTTTTCATCCCTAATGCATGGCGTAGTGTTTAACATAAAGTAAGAGTTCAATAAATATTTACTGAGAGAGAGAGAGATGGAGCTGTGATTTTTTTTTATTGCGCTTTAAGTGAAAGTTTACAAATCAAGTCAGTCTCTCACACAAAAACTTATATACACCTTGCTCCTACATACTCCCAATTACTCTCCTAATGAGACAGCCCGCTCTCTCTCTCTACTCTCTCTTTTCATGTCCATTTCGCCAGCTTCTAACCCCCTCCACCCTCTCATCTCCCCTCCAGACAGGAGATGCCAACATAGTCTCAAGTGCCCACCTGATCCAAGAAGCTCACTCCTCACCAGCATCCCTCTCTATCCCATTGTCCAGTCCAATCCCTCTCTGAAGAGTTGGCTTTGGGAATGGTTCCTGTCCTGGGCCAACAGAAGGTCTGGGGGCCATGACCACCAGGGTCCTTCCAGTCTCAGTCAGGCCATTAAGTCTGGTCTTTTTATGAGAATTTGGGGTCTGCATCCCACTGCTCTCCTGCTCCCTCAGGGGTTCTCGGTTGTGTTCCCTGTGGTTGTAGCCGGGCACCATCTAGTTCTTCTGGTTTCAGGCTGATGTAGTCTCTGGTTTATGTGGCCCTTTTCTTCTCTTGGCCTCATAATTACCTTGCATCTTTGGTGTTCTTCATTCTCCTTTGGAGCTGTGATTTTTAAGGTTTTCAGATTTCCCTAACATGTGAAATCTCATAGTTTTAAAACATGGAAATATTCAAAACATCTATTCTGTCAACATAGATAAAGAATGACCACTAAGGTCAGCTCATATTTTTCTGGTTCTTGAAAGTTAATTTCCTAATGAGAAGAATGCAGTTATTTTTTGGTGGGGAGGATAACATTTCACTTAGCTCGGGTTCAAAGTTAGTGCTCCCTATCATCAAATTGATGGCAAATGTTGACGTGTAAAATCCTTTCTTCCTCCTCAGGTCATACAAAAACAGATGTGGGCCATATTTGACCTGTGGGTCATAGTTTGTTGATTCCAACTGTAAATTGAAGCTTCCTAAAATTCATTTTTTTAGAATCGAGATAAGCATACAGTCTAGTGAATCAAACAGATATGCTGGCTATGTTTGTTTAAACAAATGTTGAATGTTATTTTGCAACACGTACTGGCAAAAATAAACTCTAATACAAAGCATAGAAGAGGTATTTGTATCTGTGAATAGTTTTCTGAAAAAAATTCCCTTGTTTAAGTTTTGTCTCTACATATCTTCAGTGTCATGTTATTGTTTGTTTTAAAGGAATGGAGAAATTTGAAACAAAAGAGAGATGAAAACTACCAAAAAGTGATGTGCTGTTTAGTACATCGCTACCTGACTTCCATGAGACAGAAGATGCAAAGTACAGATCAGGCAACTGTGGAAAGTTTAAATGAACTACGCCAAGATCTGTCAAAATTCCGAAATGAAATACGGGATTTACTTGGCTTTCGGACTTCAAAATATGCTATGTTTTATCCAAGAAATTAACCATTTTCTAAATCATGCAGAGAATAATTTTCCATAATAAATCTGAAAGAGGGCATTGACATAACTTGCAACTGAATTAATAAGGTGTACGTTGAAATAGAGAATTATGTAAAAGCTATCCTTTAAAATATTTATAGTGATATATGTTATGTAAAATGTGTATATAGAGTTAGTTTTTTAAAACACTATTGACGTTTTGCAGGAGCAAAACAAATTAAGTAGATAGATTTCGTTCGCATGCTGCTTGGTTTTCTTATCTGGACAGTGGTTTGAATTTTCTTTTTATGTGTACAATAACTGTACTCATTGCCCAGAAGGTATTTTAAAGTGAAGATCGGCAGATCTATAGGATTCATTTGAGGTGTACAAGTCATGGTTTTTTAAATCTCTGTTTTAGGAGTTCACGTGTAGTTCAGTATTTATTGTTTAGGAATATAGTTTTATCTCAAATAATAGTCTATATTTTCTTTTTTGTTTTGTTATAATCTTCAGCCTCAAAGAAAAAAACCCCGATGGATATTTGAATCTATGTCTATAAATTTAAATTTACTTCAGCTTTGTTATTGTAGTATAATATTCACTTTTCCATGGTTATAATCACTTTATATTTTTAATTTTGCTTTTTCACTTAATAGTGTTTTATATACACATTTCCATGTATTGACATAGTCCATGTGTTTGAATTTTTATGGAATTATGTAGTTTTTGAAAAATGTAGTTAGTAGACATTTTCATTTTGTAGGTATAGAATATTTGATTATATTTTTAAGTTTGCATAACTACTTTTCCAAGGTCAGGCATTCGGTTGTTTTTAATTTTTCCATATCATGATAGTGCTATAATTATTTTTTCTAGTTTGAGTGAATGTTTACTAGATATTCCAACCCCAAATAAGGATTTAGAAGGTATTTCTTTATCATAATGTGTTAGCAGCCTGTTTTGTTTTTTTAAACATATGAAGGCCCATAAATGCAAGGATTTATTTTGTATTTGGACTAAGGCCCTTGATCTGATCTCCCATCGTATTTCTCATGGAACTTATCACAGCTTCTGTAAGAGTGACTTCATGCTTATTTATGGATTAATTACTTCTGCTGCTTGAGATGGAAAGCACTGACTTTTTAAATTGGAGAATAAAATACATATTTAAATTTTTTGTGTTCACGTAGGAAATGTAGTTAAATTTTTTGACAGACTAGTGCTTGTATATTCTTGCAACATTTCCAGTTAAGAGGGTTTTAGGCATATAATTGTCTTCTTAATTGAATGTCAGATAGTCTTACGGCCACAGGGTGCAGGTGGCCCTTGGTCTAGAAGCACCACCAATCCAGGGATCATTGTCTGGATATGTTAGCATTGTGTCTCACCTTGCTTTTTACTTTTTATTTCTTAATTTCCAAATTGTAAGTGTTCTTCCTGTGGGGCAAATTCTTATAAAAATGTTTATTGTAAAGTTATATATTTTGTCTACGATGGGCTTATGCACTTCCCAGCTGGGATTTTACATCAGGATTTTTAGTCATTCTAAAAAATATCAAAATATTTATAGAGTGCCTACTGTATGCATGAATTACTTATGAGGTATATTTTGAATGACAATATATTGTAAGAGAAAAGGTGAATAAAACTTGACATTAGATTATAAACTGACAGAGTCTGTCCTTTGCATTATCATATACTTTTTTTAATTGAGATAATTTCTACCATAAAATTCTCTCTTTTAAAGTGTACGTTCAGTGATTTTTAGGATATTGACGACATTGTGAAACTGTCATCATTATCTAATTGCAGATTTTCATGACCATAAAAAGAAACTTTGCACCCGTTAGCAGTCACTCCCCTAAAAAATAAAAAAAACAGACCTGTTGCCATCGTGTTGATTCCAACTCACAGCGACCCTATAGAACAGAGTAGGATTGCCCCATAGTTTCCAGGGAGCACCTGCTGGATTCAAACTGCCGACCTTTTGGTTAGCAGCCATAGCTCTTAACCACTACGCCAGCAGGGCTTCCATCAGTCCTCTGGTCGCTGGCAACTGCTCATCTGCATCTTTCTCTGTGGATTCTCCTGAACAGTTCACATGAATGGTTTCATACACTGTACAGCCTTTTGTGTCTGGCTTATTTCACTTAGCATAACGTTTTCAAGGTTCATCCTCATTGTAGTGTGTATCAGTGCTTCATTTCCTTTATGGCTGAATAATATTCCATTGTATGAATAAACCACATTTTGTTTATCCATTCCTCAGTTGGTAGACATTTGGTTTGTGTCTACTTTTTGGCTGTTTTTGAATAATGCTGCTGTCTCCTACAGATGTGGAGTCGTTGGCTCAGCTAGTAGCTCTGTGCTTAACTTTCTAAGGAACTGCCAGATTCTTTTCCTGGCAGTTGCACCATTTTACATTCCCATCAACATTTATCAAAAAAAAAAAAAGGTTCCGGTTTTCTCTGCATCCTCACAAACTCTTGTTATTAGGCAATGATTAATAAATGAGTCTTTTTTTATTGTAACCATCCTAGTAGGTGTGAAGTTGTACCTCTTTTTGGTTTTGATTTCTATCTCCCTAATGATTAAATTTTTATAAAGTCCAATTTATCTATTTTTTCTTTTGTTTCTTATGCTTTTGCTGTCATGCTTAAGAAACCATAGCCTAATCTAAGGTCAGGGAAGATGTATGCCTATGTTTTCTTCTAAAAGTTTTATAGTTTTAGCTCTTACATTTAGGTCTGTGATACATTTGAGTTAATTTTTTTATATGGTGCAAGGTAGGATCCAACCTCAATTTTTTTTACATGTGAATAGCCATGTGGCTAAGCATTATTTGTTGAAAAGGCAGTTCTTTCCCTATTGAACCGTCTTGGCACCCTTGGCATCCTTGCCAAAAATCAATTGACCATAAATCTAAGCATTTATTTCTGCACTTTGAATTCTATTCCTTTGATTTATATGTCTGTCCTTATGCAGTGTCTTGATTCCTGTGGCTTTGTAGTAAGTTTTGAAATTAGGAGGTGTGAGTCCTTCTACTTTTTTCTTCTATTTCAAAATTCTTTTGGCTATTTGGGATCCATTGCAATTTCATATGCATTTTAAGATCAGTATTTCCATTTCTGCAAAAAAAGCAGCAGCTGAGATTTTGATAGGGATTACATTGAATCCATAGATCAATTTGGGGATTATTGCTGATCCATGGACAGAAGTGTCTTTTATAGATCTTTCTTTCACTGTTGCTTTATATATTTCTGTATACAAGGGTTGCACTTCTTTCGTTAAATTTATTCTTAAGTATTCTATTACTTTTGATGCTATTGTAAATGGAATTGTTTTTTAAATTTCTCTTCTAATTGTTCATTGCAAGTGTATAGAAATACAATTTATTGAAAATGCATTTATAAAATACCAAATAGGTTGAGACTGTAGGTGCTGGGGAGTAAACCAACCGTGCCTATTCGTTGAGAATTACACTAGAAAAAAAAAAATGCTAATAATACCAGAGAGTAATGGCTGCTCTGAGTTTCTCATTTTTGTAAATTAATTTGTTAGCTTCCTGGCCCCATTTGAAAACATGTTGTGTTTCTGGAGGATATACTCAGAATTGCCTATTACAGCATTTCTCTTCCTTTGATAATTTCATATTATTTTTTTCTCCCTCTGCCTCCAGTTTGAAACAAACTCTTCAAATATGCCACACAAAAATCGATGAGGGAAATTTTTGTGTTACTTACCTGCTTTAAAATAACCATCTTTAAGAGATGTGATTTCTGATGTAAATTAAATTACAGTCATATAAGAGACAAAACAGCAGCTTTGTATAGGAGGTAAATGTATGTTTTTTAAAAAAAGGACTGCTCAGCAATCAGATAACTGATAGGTAAGTTCCAGTCTCTTCATCCTGCTACCAGCAATCTGGAGGATTTTTCACTGTTTCTCCACCCCTCCCCCCCCCGCCCCATTAGAAAGCTTATTTGATCTGTCCTTCAATTTCAGGCAGGCAAACGTTTGGCAGATATATCCACCCAGAGGTACCTTGAAAGAAAGGCCTGGCAGTCTTCTGAAAAAGCAACCATTGCAGCCCTGTGGAGCATAGTTCTACTCTGACACACATGGGTCAGAATTGACTGGGCAACTGCTTTAAAACTGTCAGGTGCTATTTTAAAAGAATTTTGGGAAGGAAAACATACAAGTTCCCCAGTAACTCATCCTGACGTTGAATTAATTCTGTAAGGCAATTCAGCTTCATGTTTTTAAAGGCATTTCCCTCATCTTATACTTCAGTGGAAGTGGCAAAAGAGCGTCTATATTTTCTATAACGAATGTTTTAAAGCAGAGGTTTTTTTATTTTTTTAAGCTGTGGAACTATACTAAGTGTAGAAGTGTTCGGATCTTATTTTCTTCATCCTTGGCTTAAATGCGGTGTTGATGTTGAATGGTACAAATTTGATGAATGAAAAACTATCCATTATCTCGCTGTTTAAGTATTCTAGGAATGATATTCTGTCAGTTTTATACCCATCTAACAGTTACATACTCATCTAACTGTTGTGTGCTCTGGATTGTATTTTATCAGATTGAATTGTGAGAAAACTGACATTTTAAGCAATTCGTCCAAGGTTGTGTAATGGATGACTTGAGATCCTGAATTTGATGTATCAGGTAAGATATATCCAAAAGCTTTGGTTTTTTTGAGTTGATTTCTCATACAGTAGGTTTATCTTGGTCAGAGAACAAAACTTAAAATATCTAGTGCCTGCTTTTCTGAATGATTAGTTTATTAAGAACTTTTCATTTTATGACTAGGGTCAAAAGCAGAGACCAACAAGATGAGCAAGAGTTAGAACAAAAGGATGGACAGTGAAGTAGTAAACATAAATAGAAGAACAGAATCCAGCCTCAGAAAATAACAAGCCAGGCCAAGGCAGGACCAGAAGAGTGTTTAGAATGGCAGAACTGGCTAATTTTATTTCTGTAGCGATTGATTGCTAACCAAAACATCTATGGCTCGAAACCACCAGCAGCTCCATGGGAGAAGGATGTGGCAGTCTGCTTCTGTAAAGGTTTACAGCCGTGGAAACTCTGTGGGGTCGCTATGAGTTGGAATCGACTTGATGGCAGTGGGTTTTTTTTTTTGGCCACTGTACATCCTGAGAAATTTATATATTCAAGGATCTAGAAACATTTTTAAGACCTTTACGAGACATTAGGGAATCCTTGGGTGATACAAACAATTAACATGCTGGGCTGCTACCCAAAAGGTTGGAGGTTCTACTCTATCTGCAGGTGCCAGAGAAGAAAGGCCTGGTGATCTTCTGGAAAAACCAGCCATTTTTCAGAAACTCTGTGGAGCACAGTTCCTCTCTGACAGACACGGATCACCACAAGTCAGAACTGACTCAGAGCCTACTGGTTAAAAGGAATCTCAAGGAGGATCTGATTCAACTTTCTCATTTTTCAGATAAGGAGACTGCGGGCAATGAATTACTTAATATGGCCCTTCTAGTTATAGTCTTTGCAACTCCTACCAAGCGATTGGGTGGGACCATGCTAATAAGGTATATGGAACCCTAACGAGGGGATTGGTCAAGTTTTGCCATCCCGCTAGGTTAAAAATGAGCCATCCTAGACGTGGGAGGAGAGGATCTTGCCATCATTAAGAAAGAAGAACCATGAGTGAAGCACATCTTTTGGACCGAGAATCCCCATGCTGAGAAGCTCCTGGAACCAGGAGACCAAGAGAGAAAGGCAGAGAGAGCTGTAACACCAAAGATGGCAAAAAACCAGCAGCAGCAGCAGCAAAGCCGAGACCACCAGGAGGCAGCCCAGCCCACAGAGCAAGAAAGCTGAATGTCTTTGGGCAGGAGGCATGCTAGCGGGACTAGGATGCCTCTGGGCACTTGGTGGAGCTAGATTTGCCCGCCCACAGAGCTAGACTGAGCAGGCCGAGGCTTATTGGCAGAGTGAGGTGCCCTAGGACACTTATCCGCAGAGCTAAAAGAGCTTTGTAACACCTGCCCGGGCAGAGCAGAGGCCGAGGGGTCAGAGAGAGACCTGCGTGTGGGCACGGCTAAGAGGCTGTCCTGATGGAAGAACTGTATCCTGAGTGTTCCTGAGCCTAAACTGTAACCTTCACTTCCCTAAGACCCTACCGTAATTGTGAGTATTGTCTGTGAGTTCTGTTTGGCTGTTGCAATGAATTATCAAACTCTGCAGAGAAGTAGAGAGTGCTGTTGGAGGGATGGTTGGTGTCAGAACGGGTAAAGTTGTTGGAGAGAGGAGACATGTCTCATAGGAATCAGCCTTGGGCTGTGGATCTTGATTCTTCTTCCCCCTCATGAAGTTATAGAAGGTCAGACACCACCCTCATACCATTTTTACCGAGACTAAAGCTCTCTTAATGCTATACCAAAACACAAACCCACTGCCGTCGAGTCAATTCTGATTCATAGCAACCCTATAGGGCTGAGTAGAACTGCCCCATAGAGTCCGCAAGGAGCGCCTGGTGGATTTGAACTGCCAACCTCTTGATTAGCAGCTGCAGCACTTAACCGCTACACCACCAGGGTTTCCTAATGCAGTACCCAAACCCAGACCCAGTGCCGACAGTGAATTAGAATTCAAGTCTTTCCTCCTTGTCCAGGAAGCTCTTAATTGCATTATGTTACGGTTAATGTTAATTCCTTGTTTGTGAGATGAAGTAATCAGCTACATGAAATCTTACTCTAAGCTTGTAAATTTTCATAATAGGTTTCTATACTTAAACACTTCATCTCACTGTTTAAATGTAACCTAATGTTAGTATCAGAATGCCACAAGGACATTCTTTAAGCAAAAGATGTTCCCAATTTATATCAAAATTTAGCCTTTTTAAATCCAGTTGTTGACTTTGTTTTGAAGAGGAAGAAGCAAATTACAAAAAAAGTCAAAATCAGGATTTTTAATAGTAACTTTAAAATCTCTTAGAACAAATGTCTGTGTACATCCCAGAGCTGCCCAGTCTAAGTACCCAGTTCTGTACATCCATGTGCAGTCTCACACTTGTACATCCATAGGTGCTGTGTTAGAGACTGGTACTGTTTGAGTAATGACCCTGAGGTACTTAATTCAAGGCTATTATTTATAAAAGATAAAATAATATTCCGTATTTGGTCTTATGCTAGGGATTATGTATATACATATAAGGGACAAATTTGTGAAACTCTGTTACCGCTAATCATTTACTGTAGGTTACTTTGGGTTTTCTATTTAAACAATCATATCATCTTTGCATTATAATAATCTTTCTTCCTTTCCAATCCTTTGTATCAACTTTCTTTTTCTTACATTACTGCAATGACTGGACCTTCCAGTACAATTTTTAATTGAAATGGTAATTTCAGGCATTCTTGGGTCACTGACCTTAAAGGAAATGCCTTTAATATTTCACCATTAAGTATGAGGCTTGATACAGGTTTTCTTGTCATTTTAGGGAAGTTCCCTTCTATTCCTAGTTTGCTCAGATTTATTTTTGTCATGAATAAATGTTAAATTAAATCAAACGCTTTTTTCTGGATTATTAAGATCAACATTAAATCAACCATGGTTTCATGGGACATGATCATGATGTATTTTGTTTGATAATATTTTGCTTCTTTTTGCACTTGTGTTCATAAGTGAAATCAGATTCGTAATTGTCCTATCTCATATTGTTTGGTAAAGTTTTGGTATTAAGGTTATGCTTCTTCTTTATTTATACTCTGGAATAATTTATGTTAGATTGGCAATCTTTGTCCCTTAGATGCTTGGTAGATCGTCCAAGTAAAACTATCTAGGCCTTCAGTTTATTTGAGGAAAGATTTTAAACTGCTGATTCAATTTATTTAATGGCTATAGGACTACATAGGTATTATATTTCTACTTGAGTCAGTTTTGATACTTTCTTTTCTAGGAATTTGTCTGTTTTATCCAAGTTTTCAAATCTGTTGGCATAAATGGTTCATATCATCTTAATACTTAAGATTTTGCAGCCTCTGTAATAAGGTCTCCTTTTTATTCCTACATTATTTTGTTGTCCCTTTTCACTTCTGTTCTTGATTGATGTTGTCAGGGTTTTGTCAGTCGTGTTAGTCATTTTAGGAGTTGGAATCGACTCGATGGCAGTGGATTTGGTTTGGTATTAGTCATTTTAGAAAACCAACTTTTGACTTTGTTGATTTTCTCTATGATTTTTATTTTACTTAATTTCTGCTCTCATGCTTGTTTTCTTCTATCTTTTAAAAATTTAGTCTGCCTTTTCTTTACTAACTTCCTACTTTGGATACTTCACTAATTGGTTTTCGCCCTTTCTTTTATAATGTAAACATTTAAGATTATAAATTTTAAAGTGCTACTTAAGCAGTATTCCATACATATCTGTATGTAACATTTCTATTATAGTTCAGTTCTTAATATTTTCTATTACGGTTTCTTTTTGATAATGAGTTATTTAAAAGCACATTGTACAATTTTCCACATAAGGTTTTTTCTGTTATCTTTTTTGTTATTACTGGTTACTTTTATTGTTAGTATTGTTAGTTTCCAATTCTTCATTGTTGTTGGAGAACATGGTAATACTGCTTTGGAATTTTTTTGAGATTTGCTTCAGTGTGCAATCAGTGGGCAAGTTTTGAAATTGTTGCATACAAACTAGAAAATAATGTGTCTTTAGTTCTGTTCTATGCATATCCATTAGGTATATTCTGTCAATTGTGTGGTTCAAATCCTCAATATGTTTCCTGTTTTGCCTTTTAAATCTGTTGGTTACTGAGAGAGAGATGTTAAAATCTCCCACTATGATGGTGGACTGCCAAAAGAACGAACAAATCTGTCTTGGGAGAAGTGTGGCCAGAATGCTCCTTAGAGGCAAGGATGGCGAGACTGCGTCTTACATACTTTGGACATGTTGTCAGGAGGGATCAGTCCCTGGAGAAGGACATCATGCTTGGCAGAGTACAGGGTTAGTGGAAAAGAGGAAGACCCTTAACGAGGTGGATTGACACGGTGGCTGCAACAATGGGCTCAAGCATAGCAACATAGCTCAGGCATACCTTATATAGATGGTAAGGATGGCGCGGGATCGGGCAGTGTTTCGTCCTGTTGTGCATAGGGCCGCTGTGAGTCGGACCCGACTCGATGGCACCTGACAACAACAACGTGATGGTCGTACTGTTGTTAGTTGCTGTGGAATTGGCACGGTGACCTTGTCTGTAACATTGCCTGCGCCGTCTTCCTGATCGTTGGTATGTTTGAGTCCATTTTTGTGGCTGCTGTGTCAACCCGTCTCACTGAGGGTTTCTTTGACCCTCTGCTTTACCAATCATGAAGTCCTTTTCTAGCGATTGGTCTTTCCTAATGACATGTCCAAAGTAAGCAAGACAGAGCTTCATTCACAAAAGAGACTAGACTTACTGGTCTGACAGAGACTGGAAAAAATCTAGAGTATGGACCTCGGACACCCTTTTAGCGCAGTAATGAAATCACTCCCGAGGTTCACCCTGTCGAAGATTAGACAGGCTCATAAAACAAAATGAGACTAAAGGGGCACACCAGCGCAGAGGGAAGGACAAAAAGCAGAAGGAGAAAGGAAAGCTGGTAATGGGGAGCCAATGTCGAGAAGGGGAGAGTGTGGACGTGTCGTGGGGGTGGTAACCAGTGTCACAAAACAGTATGTGTACTGATTGTGTGATTGTTTAATGAAAAGCTAGTTTGTTCTGTAAACCTGCATCTAAAATATAATAATTAAAAAAAATTTTTTTTTTTAATTATAAAACTGAAAGAAAAAGACTTCAGGGGATATTTCTAGTTTAAGGTTTAAAGATTACTTCAAGGCAGTAGTTTCAGGGATTCATCCAGCCTTTATGGCTCTACAAAGTCTGGAGTTCATAAGAATTTGAAATTCTGTTCTGCGTTTTCTCCCTTTTGATGAGGATTCTTCTATAGTTGTTTTTGGGCCGATTTTGGGGTTTGTTCAGCTGTTAGGAGGGCTCTCCTTAGCTTCTTTTTCCCCTGTTCTCTCTGATAAACTAGGTAAACTGACTGGCCTATGGTTTAGCTTGTTGCTGTCACAAAACTACCGGCTCTTTAAAAAAAAAAAAATTTTTTTTTTTTTAATTCCTAAAAGAGAAGATATGGAACCCCCAGAAGTCATCTAATCTAATGCCCTCAGTTTATAAGTGAGGAAACTGAAGTTCAGTCAAAATAAATGATTTGATAAACAAGAAGGAATTAAAGAATAATTACTGGGCCAGAAAGAACAGCTTCACTGTTCAGCTTGATCATTGCTATGTTATGAATAATTGAATTAAGAGACGAACTGGTGTCATATATTATTAACCACTAATCACCTAAATATGGAATTCCTGCATGGCACAAACAGTCAAGCAGTGGGCTATTAACCAAAAGGTTGGCAGTTGGAGTCCACCCAGAGGCACTTCAGAAGAAAAACCTGGTGATCTGCTTCCAAAAGGTCAGTCATTGAAAACCCTATGGAACGCAGTTCTACTCTATAACACGTGGGGTCACTGTGAGTTGGGTTCAGCTGGACCATGACTCGTTTGGGTTTTTTAAGCACCTGAATAGTTTTAAGTGTTGGGTCAGGTGTGTCAGTGGTATGACATTTTTACCTTTCTATGACTCAAGTCCCCACTCAGAAACCTATGGAAGTCTTTCCACTGGTAATACAGATCAAAAAGGGTCGGCAGTTCAAATCCACCAGCCACTCCTTGGAAACCCTATGGGGCAGCTCTACTCTGTCCTGTAGGGTCGCTATGGGTCAGCATGGACTCAATGGCGCACAACAACAACAAAAACAACAAAAGGGCTTTGTAACAGTTGCCTGAGCAAGGCAGAGGCCTAGGGCCATAGAGAGGTGTGTCTGCAAGCACAGCTGAAAAGAGGCTGTCCTGATGGAAGAACTATATCCTGAGTGTTTCTGAGCCTGAATTGTAACCTGTTACTTTCCTACTAAACCCCATAATCATGAGTATGGTCTGTGAGTTCTGCGTGGCCATTGCAATGACTTATTGAACCCAGCAGAGTAGAGTGCCATGGGAGGAAGGGTTGGTGTCAGAATTGGTAAAGACGGCAGAGAGAGGAGGCAGGTCTGACCTCTGCCTTACAGGAGTCAGCCTTGGGCTATTGACCTTGATTCTCCTCCCCCTTGTGAAGTGAGAGGAGATCAGGTGCTGCCTCCACACTGTTCTTACAGAGTTAAGACTCCTAGGCTTGATTCTTGCCCTGCCTCTTAGGAGATGTGTGCCCTGGGCAAGTCACTAAATATACCTGAGCTTCAGTTTCAATTACAAAACAAAGATGGACCAGATCCCAGAGGGACCCCTTCTAGCTCAAGAGTTTCTAATTCTGCAGACTGAATTACAGTGTAATTACATTATTGGGCCCATTTAGTCCCTGAAATTCTTGGAATGCCAATTCTTTTAGCGAAGTGTAAACTGATACAAAGGCAACCTTATATGTAAATAAGAGGTGTATTTATATAATGGCACAAACCGTTAAATGCTTGACTAGTAACCAAAAGGGTGGCAGTTCAAACCCACCCAGAGATGCCTCGAAAGAGAGGCCTAGCAATCTGCTTCTGAGAGGTCACAGCCTTGAAAACCCTATGGTGTGCAGTTCTACTCCGTAACACATGGGGTCGCATCAGAAGTTGGAATTGACTTAAAGGTAACTGGTTTTTTTGTGTGTTTGTTTTATTCTTTTCACAGTGTTCCACTTTCTGTAAAAACACATCGAATGGCTACTGTATAATCATTTTATAATATTTTATTAAGCATTGATTTTTTTAAAAAAAAATGCGAGAAAGCAATGTAACACCTCAGAGTAAATGCTTAAAGATAAAACAAATATCATTATAAATATTGCACTTATAAAATTCTCTTCTTTTTACATCTTCACACAACTCATTTCCAAAAACCCTTTGACAAAAACAGAGATGTATAAATAAACTGCTTCCAAGCGGTCAGCGCAGCAGTAAGCCTGCAGGTCTTCCATCAGATTTCCGCTCCTCCTGGTGCAGGCACAGAACTTCCATCAGCGATCTCAGAGGTCTAGCACCTACATCATGTGAAGAGTAAGTCAGTCCGATCACTGGAATGCTTGTTATTTTGTTTTGTAAGTTTTTTTTTTTTTCCTACTGAGAGAAAATAGATCTTTCAAAGACAATGACAGACCGCAGCATAACTTTTCAGTGTTCCTTGTTAACACTGCTTGGTTTCTAAGGCATTCAGGAGCTTCTGACTCTTGGTCTTGAACGTCATGATAAAGCTGTCTGGCATGATTCTGCCTCGCCCATCTTCATCCACTTGGCCCATAATAATATAATTTAGACCTTAAAGAAAGAATAGAAAATTAAAATTTCTCTATATGCACTGGTTTGATGCACCTTAGACTATAACTTAAAAAAACTATAACTTACCTGGAGATAAATGTTCTGTAAAGGATATAATTGTACATTTGTTCTATCTAGACTAAAATCTGGTTTACGGCTCGAATGGGCCAAGAGAGAAATTCAACTAAGTAACATACTCCAGCTCTGCCATCACGAGGAAGTTGGACCGTGTGATACGTGAATTCCTGTCCCACTCTGCAGTGCTCTAGGTCTGCTGCGTTTACCCAGGGCCTTCGAAGGACAATGCCCTGTGTTAACGCAGAAGGCTCGCCTCCCTCCAGAGCCCCCGGCGCTCCCCCAGATGGCCTTAGTCCTATCAAGCTTCCGGGCTTCCACACATTTAGCAAGTAATCTCCACTCTTCTGTTGTTTGTTCTGAACTTTTCTCAACATCCCAAGCACTTTGTAAGCTTCTTGAGGACGCGGATGGGTCATAAACTTCTTTGCATTCTTGTAGTTCCGTGCAAAAAAATAAGTGTTAAAATGTATTTATATCTGTTACTATTTTTTTATACATCAGTGGATCTAGCTAGGTTAGACCTGGACTTGGGTGTGAGCTGTGGTGTGTTGGGTTCAACTCTGGAGATTTATATTACCTCCAAAAAATGTCATATTCTCTCATGCGTGTTATCACCTCATTAATGCTCCGCTTCCACCTGTGCGTTGTAAGAGAAATACGGGTTTCCTTTTTCTCTAGCATAATCCTGCCTCTGGGGTGCTCATTGTCATCATAGTGGTCTTGAGCCAATGAAAGCTTGGCTGGCCGGGCAGGTGGGTGCACCTCCGGGCTGGACAGCTAGCACCACTAGGAGACTTTATTTTCTCAGGGTGTGCATTATTTGCTCTTCCCAGGTGCTTTGTTCTTGTTTATTACCACTGAGTCGATTCTGATTCATGGCGACCTCACGTGTACAGAATAGAACTGCTCCATAGGGTTTTCAAGGCTGTGACCTTTCGGAAGCAGATCGGCAGGCGTGTCTTCTGAGGCATCTCTGGGTGGGTTCCAACCACCAACCTTTTGGCTGGTAGTCGAGTGCTTAACTGTTTGCGCCACCTGGGGACTCCTTAGCAGCTTTGGAAGGACCTATTTATCTCTTACAGAACCTCTCCTATTCCCTCCAAAGGGGGTCAACACGAGGCTGCTAGATCCCTCTGAATTTACAGGAAGGATTTCTTGAAATGGATATTCCGCATTTCTGTCTGCGTGTTTTATATGGTTTGGTTTGATTGTGGGAGAGGATGGTGACAAGACTGAGAAAAATGATGGGCTGAGATTGGATGGAGAGATCACGTCACACAGTGCTACTATGCATGACTACGCTTCCAAAGAAAAGATCTATCTACATACGCTGTTATGGGAAGATGTCTATGTGTATAGTATGTGGGCACAAAAGCTGCAATAGAGCACTATGGTATGAGCCCGTTCATGTAAGTTGAGCTCATGTACATGTGTGCACATGCCTTACATGGACAGGAACTTTCTGGAATGAACTTTTCACAGTACGTCTGGGGAAAAAGAAAGGGAATTTTCACTTTTTATTTTATACCCATTTCTGCTTATTTAACCTTTTTTAAAAACCATGGAACATACATTACTTTTTTAAGTTAAAAAAAAGTCCTGTCCCCTGGCCCTGTAGTCACTTTCCTTTTTCCATGATTTCTCTTAATAAACTCATGCACATCCATGGACTTGATGGTCCCATCTCTGCCAGTTATTCCCAAATCTTTAATTCTAGCCCAGATATGCCTCTCTCTAATGAACTTCAGCCCTGCATTTCCTGTTGCTTGCTGGATTTTCTTCTAAATATAGCATTGGCACCTTAAATGCAATTGTCTAAAATCTCTTTCCCCTGAACTGGTGTCTCTGTGTCTTTTTCCTATTGATCCATTTTCACATGCTTCTTGGACTCATTCATCCTAGTTCATTTATTATTTCCACTACCTCTTCTTCTTCCACAGGTTATCAAGAACTAAGATTAGAGGCCTAATCCTGCTGACACCCAAGGCCTTCCATCTATAGTAGAAATGGCCAATATATCAGCCCTGGCTTTACTTCGCTAGAGCTCTGGGAAGGAGCCCTAGTTGTGCAGTGGTTAAGCGCTTGGCTGGTAACCAAAAGGTTGGTGGTTTGAACCCAACAGTGGCTCCACAGGAGACAGATAATGGCAGTCTGCTTCTGTAAAGATTACAGTCTTGGAAACCTGTGGGGTAGTTCTACTCTGTCCTGTAGGGTTGCTATGAGTTGGAATCAACATCAGCACTGGGTTTTGGGTTTGGCAGAGCCCTGGTGGTGCAATGGTTAACCACTCAGCTGCTAACTGTAAGGTCAAGGTTGACGATTCAAACCCACCAGCCCCTCCGAGGGAGAAAATACCTGGCGATCAGCTCGTAAAGATTACAGCCTAGGAAACCCTATGGGGCAGGTCTGCTCTGTCATATAGGGTCGCTTTGAGTTGGAATTGACTCGATGGCACACAACAAGAGTAGCCCTGGCATGGAAAAGGTCCCTGACTTGCTCCACGACTTGTGCCTTCTCTGTCCCCAGGCTCTCCTAGGAAAGGGACTAAGGTTTTCTTCCTTACTTACCTCTTCTGAGGAGAGGGCACTGCTTGCAGACCACAATGACCTTGGCACTCATGTTCTTGCCTGCCTGCTGAATCGCCAGATTTCCCTCTTTATAGATGTTGATGATGGAGATCGTGGCATGCAGGCTCCCACCTCGAGTGATGGTTGTGATAACGGTGCCGGCCAACACTGCAGAAGAAAGCATTTTTTGATATAATGACAGTGAAGGTAAATGTAAGCAGAATTGAAAACAATTTTACATTCTTTTAAGTTTCAGGTATGAAAAATTTTTAAGTTAAAGAAAAGGCTCTGATAGAGCTCTCAAATTTGATCCTATATATTTGTCACTAAAATTTAGGTCAAACAAGGGGCTATGAAGCTGTAAGGTTACCTGGTTTTTAGGTGTTGGTAACTAAGAGAAGAACCTAAATACTACCACCTGCAGTCTATTGCTGAGATGAGGACGCTTCAGAGTGTTTACACATACATGTGGATCAATTACCAAGTAAGAGCCAAGCTCATGAGCCTCTAGCTGTGAACACTCAAAAAGACCTTTAATCTTTAGAAGCAAAAAAAAAAAAAAACCAGGGTAAAATGGTATTGATTGGGTATGATGAGGGTCTGAGCTACTGAAATCTAAGTCCTTGTGTCTAGGTGGGAAAGTGTCCCCCTGTCTGTGTCAAATCTGTCCCCCTCTCTATTTAGTGTCCCTCTGTCCTTGAACTTTGGATTCATCCTTCGGGTAGCCATTTCTCTCTGATTATCAGTAAATCTCTTTCTCAGAGTCTTTAACATTCTCTCTCCCTTATCTACTCTGTTAAGCTCATTTAACAAGTCAATGTATAAAATGGAGGTATAATTTAAAACATTTTCTTGCTTAAAAAAAAATTCTAGCAAAATTTAGTTGCTTTTCCTGAATTATACATGTAGAAATTGTTGATTTGGTGAAGAAGAAGAAAAAAAAAAACAAATTCCATTGCTTTCCATTATGTAACTCTCTCTTTTTTCAGTTGTGACACTCAGTAGAGAGAAGGGTCTTACCACTGAACCACAGAAGCAAAGATGCTGTGTTTCTCAAAGGAGTGCTTTCGGCATTTAGAGAAACAATTCCTGATGGTGCAGGACTGACTAGCTTTGCATTGAAAGAATTTTTACCAGATCTGTCCTTGCCCATAAAAGCCAATAGCATTCCCCAGTTATTGGGATGACCGAAACTTCCCCAGGGAAGCTTCACTAATCCGGGCTGAGAACCAGTGGGCACTAGCAATAGGCTGTAGTCCTTTTGCCTTATAAATGAGTCCCAACTCAATGGAACAAATGAAGTTTTGGACTTGGCCAACGTGACGACCTTCTTAAACATAGCAGGTAAAGCTCATAAAATCAGAATTCTGATCCTGACTGACATTGATTCCTGGTGATGGGTGCTCACTGAAAAATGTCATTTTGTAGCAGAGTGAAATGAGGTGGTTCCCAAGGGACAGAGGAGAGAGATTTCCTGAAGCAGATCCTACAGAAGACTGTAAACTGGATGTGGCAGCAGTGCCACCTGGCCCTATTTGTTTGCAATCTGTATACCAGTTATTTGCATTTCAGCATGCAAACTCCAGTAAGACCCGGGCCCCCGAGTCTTCAGTGTCTTCGTGCCTCCACTACGATATAGCTCATCTGGGGCTACAGACTTGCCACTTTAAGATACAGAAAAAGCAAGCAAACCCTCTTCTGGGGAGGCCCTGGGTTTTAAGTAACCTACTTAGGCTGTGGAAACCCTGGTGGCGTAATGGTTAGTGCTATGGTTGTTAACCAAGAGGTCGGCAGTTTGAATCTGCCAGGCACTCTGTGGAAAACTCTACAGGGCAGTTCTACTCTGTCCTATAGGGTTGCTGTGAGTCAGAATTGACTGGACGGCAGCGGGTTTGGTTTTTGGGGTTTTTTTGGTATTTAGGCTGTAGCAACTTTCCCTGATAAGACCTTTTTTTTTTTAAATATTCCTTTTAAGATGCTTTTGCTGTGAAGTGGTTTTCACAGAGGGTGCCATTTTTTCATTAGAAAAAGCACTTAGAAATTCTAAATCATTAAGTAATATCTCCTCAGGTTCTGATTTCTAAGGGTTTCCCAATAGACTTCAGATTTCCAAGCTTTAATTTAGTATCTTTGGAGGGACATCATGGAGAAAATATCTGAATTTCTTGGAGAGGCCAGCTTCTGAATGTAACCTGGATATGTTTCTAATTTACTTAAGTTGAGTTACAGATGTGTGAAAAAATATTCAGTTCATGGAAAAATATGTGAGGAAAAAAAAAGCACACAGGTTTTTTTTTCAGGAAAACTCAGCCAGACAAAATATACAGAGGAAGTTTCGTGTACCACAGGAGTCAAATTATTTAAGTTCATGTGAATAAAAAAAGTTTTTTTTCTGTATGCATACTTTTCTCAGGCATAAAATCTAATAATTTTAATGATACCAATCAAAACACCCTGGTGCATAAGAAAACATTTTCTTGGGTAAATAAACAGTGTTATTGACCTTCTACCATGAAATTCATGGCCATTCCTTTGAGATTAAGCGTGCAGTCTCAAGTTTGTGATGAAAGAGAGAAGGCTGGTTTTTATTTCTTACCAAAGTTACTTGAACAATAATTGCTCTCCAGAGTCCCAGTTCGTCTACACTTCTGTTGACACAGCGCCACAGTAGGTTTTAAACCTGAATTCAAAGAAGAAAGACAAAAGATTCAGGAAAATGAATTCACGTGTAATTAGTGCTTAAATCAGATTCTGTCCATTTCAAATTCCCATCCATTTCCCTGAGCCGTCTGTCATTGCCATGAAATCATTAAAGAGCACACACAAGAAATACTTCGTGCTGTCAACTACTGCTCTCAGTTCCTCAGGGCAACTTAGTCTCTTCTTGTGAATTTTAAACCAGAGATCAAAGATAATCTAAATTTAGCCCTGTTCTCTTCTTCCTTGATCCAGAACTAACACTATACTCAAAAAACAGATAGACGGTTCATATGTGTCCTGGTTAGAAAAACCCAGGATGAGAAATCTCCATTCAGAAAATATAAGGTGATTCTTCACTTTACAAAAGGAATTCTAAGAATAGGGTATTCCCCTGAGGACATTGGGAGCTTTCTTGGTGCCTTTAAAATATGATGCAGTTGACCAAATATGAGTAGCACAGGTTTTTAGAAATATAGCTCACCTGTAAAATATATTACATCCGTAATCTGATGCAACACTTCACTACATATTTATTTTAATCCTGGTACCGGCTGTAAGGAGCTTAAGAGCTGAGAAGTAGACAAACTTAAAAGCAAAACTAAATAGATTAACACCGTGGTTTTCAACTGGGGGGACTTTCTTTCCAGGTGGCATTTGGGCAATGTCTGAAGGCATTTTTGGTTGTCACAACCAGGGAGTGGGGGTGGGCGGGGAGAATGCTGCTGCCATCTAGTGGGGGGAGGCCAGGGATGCTGCTAAACATCTGACAATGCACAGGACAGTCCCCCACAACAAAGAAATATCCAGCTCAAAATGTTCCGAGGTTAAGAAACCATGGGTTAATGAAGTGAAATACTTAATCCTTGTTATCATCATTAAAGATGGAGCCCTTGTGGTGCCATAGTTAAGTGCTCAGCTGCTAACTGAAAGGTTGGTGGTTCAAAGCCACCCAGTGCCTCTGCAGGAAAAAGAACTGGTAATCTGCTCCCATGAAGATTCAAAAAGAAAAAAAAAAAAAACTAAAGCCATTGCTGTCAAGTTGATTCCAACTCATAGTGACTCTACAGGACACAGAAGAACTGCCCCATAGGTTTCTAAGGCTATAATCTTTACAGAAGCAGATTGCCATATCATCTTTCTAGAGAGTAGCTGGTGGAATTCGAACCACCTACCTTTTGGTTAGCAGCCAAGCGCTTAAGCTCTGCACTACCAGGGCTCTTTCTCATAAAGATTACAACCTAGAAAACCCTATGGGGCAGTTCTACTCTGTCAAATGGGATCACTATGAATAGAAAACCAACTCACTGCACCTAAGAACAACAACGATCATCATTAAAAATGTTTGCTAATTGTTCACTTATATGTGGCAATATGCTGGGAAGAACTAAACAAAACAACTAACAGAATTGCGTTTATTGCTTAAGAATTTGCAATTGCAATATTGTCCTTCTAATATGTTCAGCCAACTCCTCAGTGAATTTATATTTATTCTTAACTCATATCCCTAAAAAAAGAAAAACCAGTTGCGGCTGAGTGGAGTCCAACTTACGATGACCCCATTTGTGTCAGGGCAGAACTGTGCTCTGTAGGGTTTTCAGTGGCTGATTTTTTGGAAGTAGATCACCAGGCCTTTCTTCCCAGGCACCTCTAGGTGGACTCGAACCTCCAGCCTTTCAGTTAGCAGCAAATG
This sequence comes from Elephas maximus indicus, assembly GCF_024166365.1. Classification (NCBI taxonomy): domain Eukaryota; kingdom Metazoa; phylum Chordata; class Mammalia; order Proboscidea; family Elephantidae; genus Elephas; species Elephas maximus. The sequence goes on along the minus strand of NC_064841.1, from coordinate 17,024,268 downwards.
CATCAACCATTTATACCACCCAGGGATTTCATTTGTACCTTTATTTACCTCCAGAAAGATCTGAGTGGTTTACAATATTAAAGCATACACAATTCAATGTTAAAATACATATATGAGCTTAAATGTGTATTTTTTTCAAACACAGCTCAGAAAACATTGAAAGGGACAGACACACTATTCATTGTTCCAGAAGTTGGGGACCTCACTTCGGCACTAAATTTGCCTAATTAGCTGAGCCAAAAGTAGTAGTGTTAGTGGTCCACCTTGTCTGCTGAAAAAGAATATATTTCATGTGGGCTGTTGGAGATCAGCTCCTTCTCAGCCTCAGAACTTCAGTCTGGAAGTTGGGTGGATGTCTCACATTGTTCCTTCTTTCCCTCTGGTAGATCTCCACTTTCTTACCTTTATGTCATCAGCTACACCAACCTACCCCTCCTCATCTTTTCATCACCTATCTACCACCCTGCACTCCCCAACTTGGCCACCTGGTTCGCAGCCTTCCACGTGTCCCTGCAGCCATCCCAGTGACTCCAGTCCCCTTGTGGATGGTCCCTCTCAGTCCGCCCCAGGGACTTTCAAAACTCTGTTGAATCAAAGATTATTGGTTCTACGCTCACATGTATTCATACTCAAGTCTTTCGTCACCGAACTCTCAAATTCAGACATTCTCCTCTCTAGTACAGTCTTCTTTCCTTCAAGCTTATTTATTTAATTGCTTTCATAACTACTTTTTTTTTCATATCTTTGGAGGGTCAATACATTGGCCTCTCACTTTTCAAATCCATCAGACCTGGCCTATCTTTATACATCCTTAGCTATTCCATGGTCCATTATTTCACTCATTTTCTTGACAAAGCTTAAACTCCCTATCCCCTCTGTTTTTTTGCAGCTCTTGACTGGTAAAATTCCAACCCTCCATGCATCTCCATTTTTTCTGTGCCTGCATCCAAACAGTTGAGCACACAACCGGACCCTCAGAAGTGACAGGCTATTTTGTGGGTCAACTCGCTCTCCAATTTTCCACAGGTACTTTCAAGTCTTTCTAATTTTCCTGACCTCCAGTCTTCCCACCTCCCTTCTCATTCTCAGCAGGAAACCTTGTCTGTTTTCTAGGAGGATAGAGAGCATAGCAGAAAACTTCAAGATCCCCTCCTCACCTCCAAAGCATCTTTACCAGTGCCTCTATTCCTTTCCTCCCTGACAGAGGAGGTTTCCCCCAGTCCTGTGAGATCAATCCTCCTGTGAGTCCTTGGGAGGCCAGCCCCTCTCACCTGTGTAGAAACTTTTCTCCATCACCTATTCCTTCTGTCTGCCATGTATTCACCTTCTTTGCTGGCTACTTCCCATTGGACTAACACATTCAAGACTCTCATAGCCTCTTTCCCTCCTTTAGGGCCAAATTGTGGAACAAGTTGCTAGCACTTTTTCTATCAATTTCTCCAGCCTGTTCTACTCACCCACAGCCCACTCCATCTGACTTCTGCCTGCACAACTCTGCTCACACAGCCCTTGCTAGGGCCTTCAGTAGCCTCTGTGTCACTAAATCAGATGGAAACATTTTGGTCCTTCCCTTATTTACAGTCTTGTCAACACTTCACCCTACCGACTGCAACCTTCTTAAAACATTCTCTTTCCTGGCCTCCATGATATCTGCTCCTGGTTTTCCTTCCTCCTCCTAGTCGCTCCTTCTCAGTCTCCCTTGTCAGCATATCCTCCTTAAGAAGATCGAGTTTCTCAAGGTTTAATCCTAGTCTGTCTCTTCCTTTTACCCCAGACCTCGCCCTAGGCAATCTCATTCTGATTCATCGTTTCAATTACCATCTGTACCCTGATGACTCTCACATTTATATCTCATTTATATTTTCAAATTTCTCTTCTGGCCTGGAAGGCCATGTATCAAAATGCCTGCACAACATCTCCACTTGAATGTCTTACCAAAAAAATACCCGTTGCCATCAAGTCAATTCCAACTCATAGGAGAGAGTAGAACTGCCTCATAGGGTTTCCAAGGAGCGGCTGGTAGATTCCACTGCTGACCTTTTGGTTGGCAGCCTATCTTTTAACCACTGCACCACAGACACCTCAAACCCAACAAGGTCACAGCTGAACTCATGAATCCGCTCCCAAACCCAGTTGTTTACCTCAGTGAATGGTAACACTCTCCCCCCAGTTGCATAAGTCAGGGACCTGGGATGCATTCTTGACACCAACCTGATCTCCCTAATCCAATCAATCACGAAGGCCTGTCAATATCTGCCGCTTATCTCTTGGCACAGTTCACCTAGAGAGCCACAAAAATCTGATCCACTCACCTACAATCCCTTCACCTCATAGTAGCCAGTCATCTTTGTAAAATGCAGACCTGATCCTGAACTTTGCTTAAACCCATCACCAGTTTCCCCCACACTGAGGATAAAAACCAAAATGCTTAGATCATAAGGGAAGAGGTAGCAGAGCCTGAAGATGCAGCTAGAATGAGAGGCCGGAAACAAAGTGCAAAGGGCCTTAGATACTACATGAAGGAGTCTGGGTTCCTCTGCTGTCCAGTATGGCAGCCAATACCCACATGAGGCCATTTCAAAATTAATTGAAGTTAAATAAGAATTCAGTTCCTCAATCTCACTAGCTACATTTCAAGTGGTCAATAGTGGCTACTGCTATTGGAAGACACAGCTCTAGACAATGAATTTAAATGGGAACATGACATGGTCTGGTCTGGGGCAGGGGGCATGCTGTGAAGAGGTAAGATAGAGGGGAAGTTAAAGATGACTCTGAAGAGTGTGGCAACTGGACCATGATGTGGACCATGTCTTGGAAAAGAGGTAGAGAAGCCGGTTTGAGGCAGTCAACAATGTGATAAAATGAGTTGAGCTTGATAGGCTTTCATTTAAACATCTAGAAATCACCAGTTTTCTAGGAGATAATTAAAAATCCATGTATGCAGTTTCAGAGAAAGTTTAGGACTGGAGGTAAAAGCTGGGGAACTATTAACAGCAAGAGTGCAGCCAGATAACTCGTTGGAAAGAACACGGACACCAGGATCTACTGAGATGAGCGAGAGAGAGGTAACAGGAAGCAGTACACTTTCAGGCCACAAGGTGGCACACTTGTGGAGTGCTCAGAGAAATCAGCCCTTCTAGAAGTGTCTGTACTCAGGACAGCCCTACCCAGGGTGCAGAAACAGTAAGTAGAAAAAAAAAAAGTAGAAACGCAGGGCTTATTTCGGCCTGCTTCATATCTTAACTTTAGGTCTTCCTTCCCACTTTTCAATCCTACCTGGATTTGGATTTTTAGATCTGAGACCTGAAGTCCCAGTAGGTGGAGCTGACAGGATGTGGACTAGATAGAGAGAGACCCACTCCTGTCTCTCCATGTCTTGTATCAAACACATACCCCAAACCAGAGCCTCCCAGCTGACTTCTTAATCACGGAGGCTGGCACTAGTTATTTCAAGGGATATCTCTATATGAAATATATTTTTCTTTGATTTACTCCAAATTGAAAACATAATACATTTTATATGACACATTCTGGAGAGAAGGAAAAAAAGACAAAATCAAACATTGGCAGATGTGAAAACAGGCAAGTGTCAAGATCCTAGAACTATAACCTAAAATATAGTTCTGGGATCTTGTAATAAAAATAAAATCGGGGATTCTCTAAGTGCCAGAAAAGGACGCTTAGGCTGTGCCTGCCATAGATTTCTTACTAATTTTTAAGTGGTCATCATTTTCCTCAGTGACATTTAAAAATACTGGCTTACAAATATTCTTCCACCCATACTTTTTTGTCATCAATGAATCATATTATTCTCTTACATCATTTTTCACGTAAGAGAATTTTTCAAGTATTTTCCTCCTTTTATTTTTCCTACCTCAAAGTAATTGGTCTCCCAAACTTTGTGTAAAAACTTCAAAACAGAAAAACTTACCTGCAGTTATGGCGGGTGTGGTGGTAATGGGTGGCACTGTAGTTGTGGGCAGTTTTTTTGGCCTGAATTTGTAGTGACCAATAAATCCATCTGCTGTTAAACTTAAGTCTGATAAAAACTGAATGAGAAGTTCATTGCTCTCTGATACAATTGGCCTAAAAGCAGAAAAACATATATATACATACATATGAAATATGAAGTCTCTGAAATGTGATGTTTTCTTGCTTTCCATTCATTTTCTGACACTAGATTATCATTTGTTTAAACTTAAAAGCTAAAATACTTTAAAGGGTGAAAGTCTCAGTCTGCTAAATATAATGCCGGAAGCTAATATTTACTGAGTCTTTTCTCTGCTAGGCACCGTACTTGATGCGAATTGTCACATTCCCCCTTCACAACAAGCCTATTTATCATTCCCTTTTTATGGAATAGGCAACTGAAGTTCAGAAAGTTTCAGCAATTTGCCTAAGGCCCCACAGTTAGTATGTGGGAGAGTCATGATTTGAATCCAAGACAGGGAGACTGTGGTAGACATGGTGACCAGTGTAAACACTGAAGCCGTGGCTGGTTCTCCACAATCACCTCGGAGTTTGGCCTGACTTGGGAACACCACAACTTCTTTGAACTAACACTCTGGATCCAAGTTGAACACATTTCTACACCCTGTGAAGACAGAGCCACAGGGGTCATCTCTGTTGGCCACCCAGGGATGAAAAAGTCAAGCCAGGTATAAAAGGACTTCCGTTTCATTTTTAATGGGTGCTCTTACGAATGCCTGAAATGGAAACATTTCTGTTTACAATCTCAGCAGCAAAATTCTGTGAAGCAGAGAAAGGTGATTACTCTGAACAGTCATGGACAACATCATTGATTAAGAACTAATTTTAAAGCAGTTTTAGGGGTTTGCCAGTTAGTTGGCCTTAAAGATTTAGCAGGAATAATAACTGAAGCTCAAAAGCTCTCTTAAATCTTAAAACAAAACAAAAAAAACAAACGCATTGCCATTGAGTTGATCTCGACTCATAGTGACCCTATAGGGTTTCCAAGGAGCAGCTGGTAGATTTGAACTGCAGCCAAGCTCTAAACCACTGTGCCACCAGGGTTCCTCTTAAATCTTAGGGGTAACTATATTACATAAAACAGTATTTTCATTTAAGCTTTCACTGTTATTATTTAAACAACAGTAAAAGAAATGTCAGATTGGTTAATTCTATTTAAAAACTAGCTCAGGAGTGGAAAAAAATTAAGTTTTTAAATTGGATCAGTTGCTTGTTTGACTAAACTCCCTTTTTCAGGTAGTTGCCCCATGTAGACATCATTCCAGACAAACCAATTCTTAGGCATCATGGACACCTAACAATGAGTCAACTCATTCTCCCTGTCTATCAGCCAGTTTAGGAGCCCTGGTGGCGCCGTGGTTAAAGAGCTTGGCTGCTAACCAAAAGGTCAGTGGTTTGAACCTACCAGCCACTCCGCAGGAGAAAGATATGACAGCCTGCTTCTGCCTTGGAAACTCTATGAGGCAATTCTACTCTGTCCAATAGGGTCGCTGAGAGTCAGAATTGACTCGACGGCAGTGGATTTGGTTTTTTTTTATCAGCCACTTTAAGAGTCTTGGGTGGTGCAATCAGAATGTTGGAAAAAAGGCCTGGCAATCTGCCTCTGAAAATTAACAGCCTTGCAAACCCTATGGAGCAGTTGTACTCTGCACACATGGGGTTGCCACGAGTTGGAATCGACTTGGCGGCAACTAACAACAACATCAGCTACTTTAAGTCGGTGGAGAGGTGGGTAGATCTGTATTTGACCCAACCAGAAAGAAACCGTAGAGTTTTTCTTCTGTCCCGAATAATAACCTGAGCAAAGAGTAAGCTTCATGATCAACATGTATAGTTCTAGTTACACAGTGGCCAAGGTCATTTAAATAAAGCATCTGAAAATCAAATGCCCTTAACAGAAATATTCTATCTTGCTTTTGAAAAACTCATTCCATCAAATAAGTAAGAACAGTAAACTAAACACAATTCTCATCTAAAATCACAAATAAAACATGTTAATCTTGTTTAAATGATAAAATTAGAGAATGCACTCATTATAGGCAGTTGAAGAAAACCTGAAGACCCAAAAAGGTCAGCCTTCTAGGCATGATGCTATAATTACAGTGATCATTCACTGCCTTTTCTATGAACTGATTTTAGGGGCATTATATCTGAAATCGAATTTTCTCAAGGAAGAGTATGTTAGTAACAAAGAAATGTTTTTGTTATGCTGCTACTGAGTTTTAGTATAAATGTGACAGAATCCCAGTGCCATAAATGTACTGAGGACCATGTGTCGCATCTGCAAATTAATGTCACAAGTCACTAAAAAGGCAAGAGGAAGTCTCACTTAGCTCCACTCTTCACTGGCAAATCCCAGGAACGGATGGAAGATGCTGTTTCCTGTCTTCTCCTTGAGCTGTCTCTGGTTTGTCACTCTGCAGTCCTTCCCTCTCCTTTGGTCACTACAGCCGATCAACCACCACATCCTACCAGTTTTGCCTCCTGAATATTTGGTGCATCTACACCCCCCATTTCTTCCCTACCATCTTGCCCTACTTTAGATCCTCCTGGACTCTTACCTGGACCATTGCTACAGCTTCCTAACTAGCCTCCTTGCTCATGTTATCTAGCGTAGGAGTTTTAGAGCCACTGGTCATGTCAACCCTCTGCCTATGTGCACTTCAAGGGCTCCCATCTCTGCAGGACATGCAGCTCAACCTTTCTGCCCCAACTCCCCCTAGGCCCCACCTCGAGGCTTAGGCTCCAGAAGTAGCATATATCACCTTTCTCTATATTTATTAGGAGTCCCTGTGTGGTACAAATGGTTAACACACTTGGCTGCTACAGTCCACCCAGAGGTGCCCTGGAATAAAGACCTGGTGATCTACTTCTGAAAAATCAGCCACTGAAAACCCTATGGAGCAGTTCTGCTCTATACACATGGGGTCACCGTGAGTCAGAGTCCATTCAACAGCAACGACCGGGATATCTTTATTACGAAGTTCCCTCTACTTGGAATGAGTTTGTCCTCCTTTCCACCTCCGATTAACTTCTGTTATAGCAGCACTAGATGACTAAGACAGTTACATTCTTCACAATGTGTGGACAATCTCATTATTTCCGTTCTGGTTGTTTCATTTCCATTAATCTAGTTTCCCTGCCCCCCTTACATTTCCTCTTTGTTTTAAAGTAATTGTTGACCATTTGGCCCATTTGCATTTATTTTGATTACAGATGTATCTAAGTCTATTTCTGCCATTTATTTTGTGCTTTCTATCTGTCCTGCCTTTTTTACGTTGCCCTTTTTCTCCTCTCTTGCTTTCTTCTGGATTGAATTCTTTTTTTCTCATTTCAAGTTTCCCCTCCACTCTTTTGGAAGTTAAAGACTCTATTTCTGTCTTTCTTAGTGGTTCCCCTGAATTTAACAGTCACCTAATAAATATAAATAAGGTAAAACTGCAAAATACTTTGCTGTAACTGGAATGTGCCTATGGAAAATTGGGAATTCACATAAAATCAATTGATGCATAAATGCTATCTTTAAACAAAAGAGTAGAAAAGGGTATTTAAGATGGCATAGGGTGATAAATAGCAACTTTGAAGGCAAACTGTAGTAATTTCAATGGCCACTCTTACTAGTGTTGTATATGAAAGTATGAAATATCTTACACCAAAAGACAGTCATGTATTGCATCAAAAGACAGCAGAGAGGAGTTGAGTAACTGCCTGAGATCAGACAGCTAGTTAAGTGGCAGAGTTCTTAGCTCCCTAAATGGTTGCTAAAGAAATGCACTATGTCTTTAAGGCCCACTCAGCAACAATTTGGGCAACAAAGTGAGAAGAAGGCACAGGTGCTACTTGAAAACACTATGGAGGACGGTTCTACTCTGAAATACACAGGGTTGCCATGAGCCAGAATCAACTCGGTGGTAATGGGCTTGGTTTTGGTTTACTTACGCAGGTGGGCTATCGCCACAATATCTTCCAATTCTTTTAGCATCGTTGATTTCTCCACCATTAAACACAGCCACAAAATCATAACGGCAGTAGTTATCTCGCTCAACATCAAACTTCTCAAACATTAATTCTATAAGCTTTAGAGAAAGCACAGCATTAGAAGTATCCAAATAGCATTGCTGATTAATCTTCAATGGAATCTTCCTCTCCCTAGTTTTGTAACGCACCATAATTTCCCTGTGTAAAAAAATGTATGCATTCTCTGAGGTCTTAAAAGCTAGCGAGTGGCCCTCTAAGATGCACCAATTTGTCCCAACCCACCTGGAGCAAAGAATAAAGAATACCGAGGGCACGAAGAAAATATTAGCCCAAGAGACAAAAGGGGCCACATAAGCCAGAGACTCCATCAGCCTGATACTAAAAGAACTAGATGGTGCCTGGCTACCACCAGTGACGCCCTGACAGAGAACACAACAGAGAGTCCCTGGTAGAGCAGAAGAAAAGTGTAGAACTCAAATTCACATAAAAAAGACCAGACTTAATGGTCTCACTGAGACTGGGGGAATCCCAGAAGACATAGCCCCTGGATTCTCTGTTAACCTGGAACTAAAACCATTCCCGAAGCCAACTCTTCAGGCAAAGAATACGCTAGACTATAAGACATAAAATGATACTCGTGAAGAGTGTGCTGCTTAGTTCAAGCAGATATATGAGACTAAATGGGCAGCTCCTGTCTGGAGGCGAGATGAGAAGGCAGGAGGGACAGTAGCTGGTAGAATGGACACGGAAAGTACAGGGTGGAGTGGAGGATTGTGCGGTCACATTACAAGGAGAGCAACTAGGGTCACATAACAATGTGTGTATAAATTTTTGTACGAGAAACTAACTTGAGCTGTAAACTTTCACCTAACGCACAACAAAAAGTATTCATTCTGTTTAAATGATTTTTTTTCTTGTTGCGTACTTCTTATTTAGTTAACAAAATTGTGGTACTCTTTTTCTTTAATCTTTCCAAAAGATTATCTCAACCCTAGATCAACCCTAGTTAGGATCTCAAACTTAGAAGCTCTGTTCTTTTATAGCTACAGAAGTATGGGAGCATTATATAACCCTTGCGACCTACACAAGACTGTAATTGGGAGTGTGCTAGAGAGAGAAGGGGGCTTGTATACCAACTTCACTCTTTTCTAGAGGAAAACTAATAGAAAAAAAAATTATCTAAGATATATGTATTGTGGTTGGATAAAGTTGCTCTCCTTTCAAGGGAAGAACATTCCCTTTACATTTAAAGAACTCAAATATTTTAGGGCCAGAGGTTCAATGACGTGGGAGTTGACTGTGATGTCTTCTTGAAGTATGTTTGAAAAGTTTGCATACTGAGCAAGTCCACTTGGTGATGTGACTGATTTTTGAAGAGGTTGAATAGAAGCACTGGTACCCAAAGCCAGTGCTAGGACTCTCTTTTTTTTTTTTTAATTGTGATTTTGGTGAAAGTTTACATAGCAAATTAGTTTCTCATTGTACAGTTAATACACAAATTGTTTTGTGACATTGGTTGCCAACCTCACGATGTGTCAACACTCCCCCTTTCTCCACCCCAGGTTCCCTCTTTCCATTCGTCCAGTTTTCCTGTCCCTTCCGGCCTTGTCTTCTTTGCTTTCAGGCTCTTCTGCCCATTAGTCTCATATACATGATTGAACTCTGAAGCACGTCCCTGACGTGTGTTATTGTTGGCCCTATAGACCTGTCCAAGGGTGAACCTCAGGAGTGACTTCAATACTGAGTTAAAAGGGTGTCTGGGGGCCATATTTTCAGGGTCAATGTTAGGATTCTAAAGTATTTTCTTGCATTGGTACAAGTAATAGTGTCCTAAATTATTGAAGTTAATTGGAAGTTTTGATTTAATAGACAATCATTCCTCTTACAAGCAAAAAAATTTTTTAATGTCTCTTAAAAAAAAAAAAAAGCAAAAAATTTTTTTAATGTCTCTTAAGTCTCTTTTAATTTACAGGTTCTTTCTCCATCTCTCTCTTTTTTAGATTTTATTGTGGTGAGACATACATGAAACAAAAAGTTTGCCACTTTGACCATTTAACAGTTCAGTAACAGTTATGTTCACCGTCTTATGCTACCATCATCACTATCCATTACCTCAAACAGAAACTCAGTAGTTCTTCAGCAGTAACCCCCATTCCGTCCTCCCCACAGTCCCTGGTAACCACTAATAAACTTCCATCTCCATGCATTTGCCTATTCTGTATATTTCCTATAAGCGAGATCAGACAATATCTGTCCTTTTGTGTCTGACTTATTTCATTCAGCATAATGTTTCCAAGATTCAGTCACGTCGTAGCATGTATCAGAATTTCATTTCTCTGTATGGCTGAATCTCATTCCATTGTATGGCTATACCACGTTTTGTTTATCCATTCATCTGATGATGGACACTTGGGTTGACAAGCAGATTTTCCAAGAGCATCTCCAATGTGTGAATCAAGGAAAATCCCACTGGGTTCATATATACCCACAGTGCCTGGACAGTTGGTATCCACTTTTGCTGGGTGCTGCTTCAGGGAAGCAAATGGGTGCTACTGCCATGACAGTCACATGATTATGCGCTAAAGAAGGCTCTTACCCAGTAATCTGGGTAAAGATGACAATAACCACGGCATCACAGAGGGACATATCTTAGTCACCCAGCGCTGCTGTAATAGAAACACCACAAGTGGACGGGTTTAACAAAGAGAGATTTATTCTCTCACAGTCTAGTAGGCTAGAAGTCCAAATCCAGGGCCTCAGGTCCAGGGGAAGGCTTTCTCTGTCGGCTCTGGAGAAAGGTCCTGGTCATCAGTCTTTGCCTGGATTGGGCACTGCACCACACAGGGAGGATGCACTTGCACCCAGCACTGCTTTCTTGGTGGTATGAGGTCCCCCCAGTCTCTGCTGGCTTCCCTCTCCATTTTCTCTCTCAAGAGGTAAAAGGTGGTGCAGGCCGTACCCCCGGGGAACTCTCTTTACATTGGATCAGGGATGTGACCTGGGTAAGGGTGTTACGTCCCACCCTAATCCTCTTTATCATAATCTAATTTTACCATAGGCAGACATCAGGATTTGTAACAGACAGGAAAATCACAATATGGAGGACAGCCACACAATACTGGGAACCAAGGCCTAACCAAGTTGATACATATTTTGGGGGGACACAATTCAATCCATGACAGACATAAAGATAAGTTTTGGCTTTGAACATAACTGCTACTGATCCACATATTTGGCAACCTTTTAAAAAAAGTCAGCACCCGTGATGGGTGGAATAATGGTGGATTCATACTTTATACTGTTTTAAATTTTATTAAAATATTTCCACTTTGGATTCAGTGACTTCTCACCAGTTACTAATAAAATGCTTTCCAGGTTATTTAAAAGCTGGCTGAACTTTCTCTACTTAGAAATCAGTTACATAACAACTTTTGACGAGAAGATTTTTTTTTTAAAAAAGTAAATAAATGAGAGGATGAAGGAGAAATCTATGATAAAAAAATGAAGGCAAGTCTGTAATAGAAAAAGTCCCCACAGACCTGCATAGACATTATTTAGGATTCAATTTTCCCATTATACTTTCCTCCTTTGGGCATAGATTCCAGTGATTCAGACATTACAACAATGATTAAAAACTCAATTGGCTGAAGCCAAAAATCATTAATAAAATAAAACCCAAATTTAAATTGAAATAATCAAAGGGAAGAACAATGGAAAAGAGATGCTGAATTGTAATTTGCAAGTATAATTAAATTGGAATTATTTAGTCTAGTATGTTTACAAAGGAGCCTTGGTGACACAGTGTTTAAGCGCTCGGCTGCTAACCGAAAGGTTGGCAGTTGGAACCCACCAGCTGTTCCACGGGAGAACTGACCTGGTGATCTACTCCCATAAAGATTACAGCCTAGAAACCCTAGGGGGCAGTTCTGCTCTATCCTATAGGGTCGCTGTGAGTCAGAATCGGCTCAAAACCACCTAACAACAACGATATATTTACAAGTGTCACTGAGAGAAAAATGATTCATACAATCTCAAAGAATTACATAATTGTTTAATGTTTGAGAAATGTCATTTTTTTAAACATCACAAACGATAAAATGTTCAATAGACTTATACAGAATCTTTCATTGTTAAATAAATGACCATATTTCTCTTCTCAAAAATAAAACTGAGTTTTTGGATTATGATCCATGGGTGAGTGTGCACGCACTGACACGCATGGTCCATTTGCCTGAATAATTTTCCATTAAAAAATTAATACATGGCAAATACTATAGGAAAGATCAAATTAGAACAGGTTTTTTAACTATCATAATGTCCATATTAGAGGATTTAGATTAAAAGTGAATAGTGTTTGTGGGGATAATAATTTTTTAAGTCATTTTAAAAAGGTCACCAAGTAGGCTTCATCTGCTCCTATGCCAAATGCTATCCAAGTTAATAGCTAAAAGGGGTCCCCAGAAAGGGCAGACATTCATATAACCACAAACTAATACACACTGGAAGATGAGACCTTCTTCATTGCTTGTTTTAGAGCAACGAATAAATGTTTTGTGGGGGAATCTGCACAACTTTTATTATAAACAACTAAAAAACCCCAAAGCAGACCAGCTTTCACATCAGACACCTTGTCTTTGAAGAGATGGTGTGGTTTACATAGGCTATGCTGAAGAGACGGCTTCGGACTAGTTTTGATTTGGTAACTAGTATGACTATTATCAGGACAAGGTGAGTTTGCTGTATGTACATGTACACGGACTTGGGGATTTTCACCTTCCCCCAGTTACTCACTGCTGCTTATAACACCAGGTGCTACCTTCTGCAGGGTTAAACCATCTCACGTGAGATTTGCTTACCATTTATATATTTTTTAAAACCTGCTTTGCATATTGTAGTTAAATAATAAGATATTAAATTCATGACTTTGCAAGTCAGATTGTGCAAAGGGCAGCTTTAATCTGGGTCTCCCATGAAGAAATATCTGTGTCTAGCAGGCCCTTCCTCTCACTGCACCCTTAGCTCCCAGACAACCCCAAAACCCGAGGCTCTTGAAAGCTAGACCCCTCACACTGACTGGGCGGTTCACACATGCATGCTATTAGGGATTCTCCCCACAAGAAGATGTGTTGTAAATCCTAACCCCTATACTTATGGAGGAAACCCTGGTGGCATCGTGGTAACCAAAAGGTCGGCAGTTTGAATCCACCAGGTGCTCCTTGGAAACCCTATGGGGCAGTTCTCCTCTGTCCTACAGGGTCCCTATGAGTTGGAATCAACTGGACGGCAACGGGTTTTTTATACTTGTAGATGTAATCCTGTTCGGGAATAGGGTTTTCTTTTTTATATTCATGAGACCATGTCAGTGTAGGATGTGTTTAAGCCAATCACTTCTGAGATATGAAAAGAGAAGATCGGGCACAGAAACGAGGAAGCACAAATGGAGAAAGAGCGATGCCTTATGGATCTCACCATGGAACCAAAAGAGAGAAGCTGAAAGACACAAAGATTTGGACAGGGAGGACATACCCCTAGAGCAGGCACCCTGAATTCAGACTCCTAGCTAAAAGACTGGCAGTTTGAACCCACTCAGTGATGCCTTGGAAAACAGGCCTGGCGATCTGCTTCCAAAAGGTCACAGCCTTGAAAACACTATGGAGCAGTTCTGCACTGCACACATGGGGTCGCCGTGAGTCAGAATTGTTCGACAGCAACTAACAACAACAACGAGCCTCCTAAACTATGAGAAAATAAAATTCTGTTGGTTAAACCCACTTCCTTGTGGTATTTCTGTTATTGCAGCACCAAGAAACTAAGACACACGCGCTCTTCACAGTTTTGGGGAATCTCACCTGATTCTCTGGGGCTACAATGTGCCACACACAGGCCACCCCTGCAGGGTAGTCACGATCTGGCCAGTTGGGGGTTTTAAAAGAGCCAGAAGGTCCTTCCAGGCGTCCTCCACAATATCGATCCCCTGAAATTATTAAATATGAAAAAAAAAAAACATAGGTTATAGAATAAAACCACATGCAGGTTAGGAATTTGGGATATTGGGTGACCAAAAAAAAAAAAACCCTCCTGCCATGGAGTCGACTCTGACTCATAGCGACCCCATATGACAGAGTAGAACTGCCCCACAGAGTTTCCAAGGAGCACCTGGTGGATTCAAACTGCCAACCTTTTGGTTAGCAGCCATAGCACTTAACCACTACACCACCAGGGTTTCCACTGGGTGACAGTATACTAAATATAAGGACCCCTGGTGGCACAGTGGTTAAGTGCTCGGTTGCTAACCAAAAGGTCAGCAGTTTGAACCCGCCAGCCACTCAAAGGGAGAAAGATGTGGCAGTCTGCTTTTGTAAAGATTACAGCCTTGGAAACTCTATGAGGAAGTTCTACTCTGCCATATAAGGTAACTGTGAGTCAGAATTGACTTTGTGGCAGTGGGGTTATACTAAATAAAGGTGCTGGCAGAAGGTCTTAAATTTTCTCTTAAAAAAATTGGTTAAGTAGTCTACATACACACACAACAATGAACAAATGAACTATTTCTATGTTCTTATTTACCTGACAAATCACATCAGCACAACACAGTAAAAGAGTAGAGTCAGGGCCATAGCTTGCTTTCTTTCTTTTTTGACAGATAAAGACAAAACATTTGGGCATGCACACTCAGAAAGCATGTAGGCTCAAGAAATTACATATATTTTAAGAACCCTCAAGGTAGGGGTATTTATTAATGGTAAAAATTCATGAACATAGACAGGGTTTGAATTAGTTGGTGTAGACAACACTCATTACTAGAAAACTTAATATGCCATAAATCTTTAATAATTTTTAAGAACGATTTCTGTCTATAAAAACAACACATACTTATAAATTTTCAGTACTACAGAAAAACATTGGGAAACTAGAAAATTACCACAAGCCCTACCACCTAAGGCTAACCATGACTAATATTTGACAAATATCATTTCAGACATCTGCATGCATATATACTGAGGTAGAAATAATTTTAGAAAGTTTTTTTGAATTCACAGTTCTAAATTTAACTTTACTTGAGTTTAACAAAAATACTGAAGTTGAAACAAAAGGAATTACTATATTTTAACTAAGTATTTCTTTAGCACAGAAGACAAGGGCTTGTGGGTACAGTATGCCTCCAGTTCCTGCATGTGTACAACCATTTTTCTGTAGCCTTAAGATGTGAGGAAACCCTGGTGGCGTAGTGGTTAAGACTTATGGCTGCTAACCAAAAGGTCAGCAGTTCAAATCCACCAGGTACTCCTTGGAAACTCTGTGGGGCAGTTCTACTCTGTCCAATAGGGTCACTATGAGTTGGAATCAACTTGACGGCAACGGGTTTTTGTTTTTTTTTTTTTTTAAATATGTGAAGGACACCATAGCTGGATATAAAATCCCTGGTTCACACTTTTTTCCCTTGAGTTTCTTGAAAATATTGTTCCCAAATTGTTTTGTGTGTTGCTTTTGAAATGTTTGATACCAGCCTAAGTGCCTTACCCTTGTAGGTTATTTGTTCTTTTTGCCTGTTGTTGTGTGCAACTGATAGTGACCCTATAAGCCTGAGTAGAACTGCCCCATAGGATTTTTTAGGCTGTAATCTTTATGGGAGCAGATTGCCAAGTCTTTTCTCCCAAGGAGTTGCCGACCTTTTGGTTAGCCGTCAAGCACTTTAATATTGTACCACCAGGGGCTCCTCCTTTTTGCCTAGAGACCCTGAATAGTTTTTTTTTTTTCCTTTAACTTTTAAATCTAATAGTTTTACTAGGATATGTCTTAGAATTGATTGTTGCAGGTCAATTTTTCCAGGTACTTGGTGGCTGCTTTCAATATGTAAATTCATTTTTCATCTATTTCTGGACAGTTTTCTTGGATTACAGTTTTAAATATCAGTTATTTACCATTGCTTTTTCTTCCTCTGGGACTCCAATTATATATAAGTTGGATATTCTTTGCTTTCATTTGCTTGCATTCCATTTCGATTTCTCTCTCTTTCTCTCCATCCTCCCCTATCTCTTTTCTTCTTTCCCTCTCTCCCTTTTTACTTCTGTTTTTTCTCTTTTATTTTCTTAGTTTTCTTCAAGGCCCTCATTAGCCTTTTTATTCAAATCTATGTGTCTTAGTCATCTAGTGCTGCTATAACAGAAATACCACAAGTGGATGGCTTTAACAAAGAGAAATTTAATCTCTTGCAGGCTAGGAGGCTAGAAGTCTGAATTCAGGGTGCCAGCTCCAGGGGGAGACTTTCTTTCTCTGTCAGCTCTGGGGAAGTGTCCTCGTCATCGATCTTTGCCTGGTCAAGCAGCTTCTCAGTGCAGGGATCCCAGGTCCAAAGGACACGCCATTCTCCTGGCTCTTGTTTCCTGGTGGTATGAGGTCCCCACATCTCTCTGCTTGCATCTCTCTTTTATATCTCAAATGAGATTGACTTAAGACACAATCTAACCTTGTACATCTCATCAATAAAACTGCCGCCTATCCCACCTCATTAACATCACAGAGGCAGGATTTATAACATATAGGAGAATCACATGAGATGACAGAATGGTGGACAATCACACAATACTGGGAATCATAGCCAAGCCAAAATGATACACATATTTTTGGGGGACACAATTCAATCCATGACACTATTCTTTATTGGACTTCTTATAATTTAGCCTTCCTTTTCTGATCATTTTGTCCTTTTCTTCTATTTCGTTCCTATGTTCAGTAAGCTCTTGTTTTATTTATTCCTTGGTGGGGTTTTTTTTTTTTTTTTTTTTTTTTGCCCATTTCTATTCTTAGTTTTTGAATTCCTGATGCAAATTTTTTTTTTTTTTTGTATTCTCAAATGCTTTTTGGGGGATACTTAATTAAGTTTGGAGTGTTATTTCACATGTTCTTCTCTTTCTTTTGGGGTGAGGTTATCAGGCCAAGCATTTTAATACTCATTTTCATATTCTGGTAGTTTTGTATAGATGGAGACTATACATCTGCATTTTATGGACAAGTTTACAGTTGAGGTGGTTACATAAGTCTTGGTTCAAATGCACCCTCTTCTGTCAGTTTAGTGAAGGTTTTTAACTGAATGGCTTATTTTGAGGAAAGGAAGGGGATTTGTGTCCTCTGATTTTTTTAAACTCTCTTTTGTTTTATAGGATCTTAGATTTTGCCTTCTTGCTTCATTTTCCCTTTACCTCAGCTTCCACAGGGTGCTTCTCCCTTCCTTATGATTTTCTTCTCCCCAGAAGCACGGTCCTTCTAAGAGTGCTCCTTTGGGGGACACAAAGTATGTGCTCAATTCATGAGAGCCTTTTATTATTATTGGTGACAATTCTCTCAATAAGCTAAGTTGTTTAATACTTCCAGGCTATCACTCATAAACTTCCCTCTGACTGGAATGCCCGCCCTCACTTGCTTCCTCCAGCCCTCAGCCATCAGGGAAGTATAATTGATTCAAGCATTGCCTCTCCATGAGCCTTCCCTGAGCCTGTCACCTGACCTCCACCCTATTGGGACAATTTTGATAACACACTCTTCTACTTCATTATACATCTCTGGCCTGTCTACTAGACTGTAACTTCTTAGAGGATAGGGATCACTCCAAATTAGCTTTATACCCCCTGTGAGGCACTCAGTAAATGTTGGTTAAATAAATGAATGGATGGTCGATTATAAATCAATATACATACTCTATATCATAAACTTTAAGTTTCTCTTATCCCAAGAGACTGTCTAAAGGATGGTGCTTGCCTTACAGCCCTTGACTAAAACAGCTTATGAGCTCTCTTCTGTGGCTCTTGATGCCATTTTATTTTGCTTGCTTCAAACACAGCTCACATGTGCTGACATAAGGATATCCCAAGATGCAGTATTAAGTGAAAAGAACAAGTTGTGGAACAATACGAATGTATGATCCCAAGTATTTTTTTTTAAAGCTATTTGTAGAAGTACATCCATATAAGTGAGTGCAAAGAATGGTATGGAAACCACCAGCCATGGCTACCCCTGGAGAGAGGACAGAATGAGATGGAGGTGTGTCTCTGTATATCTGTGTGTGTGTATGTGTAAGTTTCACATTTTTACTCCATGAATGTCTACGTTTGCATTTTTACAACAAAGTATATTGGCTAAACAAAAAAATAACTGATTTTTTTATGGTCTCTTGATGGGTTTGGTGGTGTTCATCAGCTCTCTGCTTGCAAAGAATTAAAGGAGTAAATATATATCTTGTGCCTAGAATAGCGCCTGAGACATAGCACACATTCACGAAATGTGAGCCATTATTATTGCTGTTATTGCCATTGTGTAGAAACAATACCTCTTTCGTTTGGTTCAGCGGCCGAGAACATGGCCATGAAGCCATTTCCGGCTGTGTTGGCGTCGGAAATCATCTGCACCATCATCTTGTTGCTGCTGGACACAAGGGCTCCAGGCCGGAACGTGCCACAAAAGCGCCCAATGCGCTGGCCGTTGGCATGGCCATTGTACACATCCACAAAGTCATAGCGGCACAGGTTGTCACTCTCGAGGTCTATGAATCGGAAATTAAGAACAACTACCTTTCCTTCAGGAACCTGCCGAGAAAAGGGCCAATTGGAAAATTGTCATAAAACAAATGTCTGAGGACTTCACATCTAGGCAATTCACTAAAGTAAGCATATAAAATATACCACTCAAAAAGATGCTTTTTCCTCCCTCAAATCCAAAATGGGCTGGGAAGAGTTTGCTAGCATATTGCATTCCTAATAAATTATAAATACTTATTCCTTTTTGACAAATTCTGCCATTTATCAATCTTATTGCTTAAGAGGAGCCCTGGTGGCACAGTGGTTAAGAGCTCAGCTGCTAATCATAAGGTCAGCGGTTCGAATCCACCAGGCGCTCCTTGGAAAGCGTATGTGGCAGTTCTACTCTGTCCTGTAGGGTCGCTATGAGTCGGAATAGTCGCAACGGCAATGGGTTTGGGTTTTTTTGTTTCTTTTCATTCCTGAAGAGTTTATCTCAACAAAGCTCCAAAATATTGAATCAGTCTTATTAACTGGCAAGGCATCACTTACAAAGAACCCCAGTTCTGATCAGACCTTTACACATATTTGCATATTTCTAAAACGTCATGGCATCCAGAGATACCACTTAGCAAAGAAACATTTGCAGTGCCATTTCCCACATTTCTCACAATAGGACAATGTCCATATAACAAATATTTCTGTTGTTGTTTTTAATTGCTTTCGAGTCAATTTTGACTCATGGAGACCCAGTGTGTAGCAGAGTAGAACTGCTCCATAGGGTTTTCAAGGCTGTGGCCTTTTGGAAGCCTATCTTCTGTAACTATGGATAACACGGCGAATGGGAATTCCAGAACACTTAATTGTGCTCATGAGGAACCTTTACGTGGATCAAGAGGGAGTTGTTCGGACAGAACAAGGGGATACTGATTGGTTTAAAGTCAGGAAAGGTGTGTGTCAGGGTTGTATTCTTTCACCAGACCTATTCAATCTGTATGCTGAGCAAATAATACAAGAAGCTGGACTATATGAAGAAGAACAGGGCTTCAGGATTGGAGGAAGACTCATTAACAACCTGCGTTATGCAGATGACACAACCTTGCTTGCTGAAAGTGAAGAGGACTTGAAGCGCTTACTAATGAAGATCAAAGACCACAGCCTTCAGTATGGATTGCACCTCAACATAAAGAAAACAAAAATCCTCACGACTGGACCAACGAACAACATCATGATAAATGGAGAAAAGATTGAAGTTGTCAAGGATTTCATTTTACTTGGGTCCACAATCAACAGCCATGGAAGCAGCAGTCAAGAAATCAAAAGACACATTGCATTGGGCAAATCTGCTGCAAAGGACCTCTTCAAAGTGTTGAAGAGCAAAGATGTCACCCTGAAGACTAAGGTGCGCCTGACCCAAGCCATGGTATTTTCAATTGCATCATATGCATGTGAAAGCTGGACAATGAATAAGGAAGACCGAAGAAGAGCTGACGCCTTTGAATTGTGGTGCTGGCGAAGAATATTGAATATACCATGGACTGCCAAAAGAACGAACAAATCTGTCTTGGAATAAGTGCGGCCAGAATGCTCCTTAGAGGCAAGGATGGCGAGACTGCATCTTACATATACTTTGGACATGTTGTTAGGAGGGATGAGTCCCTGGAGAAGGACATCACGCTTGGCAGAGTACAGGGTCAGAGGAGAAGAGGAAGACCCTCAATAAGGTGGATTGACACAGTGGCTGCAACAATTAGCTCAAGCATAACAACGAATATAAGGATGGCACAGGACCAGGCAGTGTTTCGTTCTGTTGTGCATAGGGTCGCTATGAGTTGGAACTGACTCGACGGCACCTAACAACAACGACAGCATCTTCTGAGGCACCTCTGGGTAGGTTCAAACCGCCAACCTTTCAGCTAGTAGTTGAGAGCCTAACTGTGCCACCCAGGGACTCCATAGAATGTTTCTATGAAATTCAAAACAAAGGGGCTATTTGGCAATTGTGCAATTTACAGATAATTCACACTGGGTCCTGAATAATCCAGATCAACTATCTGTACTAATTAAATTAACTGAGCATTGAATAGTTTCTTCTCAAAGTGATTGAGTTTTTTGTTTGTTTTCCAGGTAAAAATTTTATATACCAGGTGGTCTTGACACACAAAGTGCTAATAATTAAAAAGATAAACTTTTTATCACACAACTTACTTCACCACAATTTCCCCCATATAATTCTTCCTCTCCTTGTTCCCAGAGTAGGTAGGAAAAAAAAAAAAAAAAAAAAACGGCTACAAAAGCATTTGTTAAGATTCTCCGGTGGCAAAACCCCCATTTCATTCCCAGTTCACACCATCTTTCAATTTTTCATTCAAGTTGTTCCGTCATAAAATCTTGATCATTTTTATTTCACTCTTTCAACTAGATAAGATCCCCAGTGAATAATGTAAAAATTTCATTCAGTAAAAACTCTCATCTGACAAAGGTCAGTGGTTTTAGAAAAATGCAAACAAAACTGTGGTTGATTTATATTCATCTGAATTACCTCAGACTCAACGATGAATACCTAGATACTTTAATTAGGCTTCTGCATGTGAATGAGTTCAGTGCCATGAATTTTTGTTTCTGTGGTAACATGAAGTATTTCAGGGCTATTTACCTTGTGTGTCAAATGCATATACACACCCCATGGTAGAAACTCTAGTGTAATAATCTCAGAAAGGGGGATCTCTTGGCTTTGCCATGATAGCAGTCTAATTCATGGGTGCTTAGCTTAATGATGTGAATACTAGAAGCTCCAAAGCCACAGCCTAAGAAGCAAATAGCAGAAAATACCATTTCAATTCTCACTGAGAATTTTGAAAATTCTCACTGAGATATCTGTTATAGAGCTTCCCTGTTTTCTTGTTTTGTTTGTTTCTGCATGCAACCTCTACTGATCCCATGATCAGAATATTATCAAAATGCGATGCCACATCTGTAATCCTAAATGGAAGTAAGCTCTTATGTGAATTACTGAAAACTTTCTGGCTCAGAAAAAAAAATTAAACTAGAAGTAATTTAATTTAGATTTTTCTTGGATGGATGAAGACTATTTATATAAATGTATAGATAAACTGTATATAGATGTAATTTAATGCTATGAGACTTGGTGAGATCACCCATAGAGTGACTGACTTATAGCGACCCTATAGGACAGAGTAGAATTGCCCCATAGGGTTTCCAAGGAACAGCTGGTGGATTCAAATTGCCGACATTTTGGTTAGTTGCGAAGCTTTTAACCACTAAGCCAACAGGGCTCCTGATAAAAAAGGGGAAATGATCTAAGGGTAGAGCCCTGGGACACTCCAAAGTCCTTAGTCTATGAGCTGAGGTGACTCAACATTAGGCACTGAGTCAGTAAGTAGGAGGCAACCAAATGGGTGTGGTGCCTGGAAGTCAAGTGAAGAGACTGTGTCAAGGAGCAAGAACTGATCAACTGAGTCAAGTGCTGCTGCTGAGTCAAGGGAGATGAGGACCAAGAAATGACCACTGGGTTCAGCAACACAGAGGTTGGTTTAGCAACCAGGTCACAGGTGACCTTAACAAGAGCTGGTTTGGTGGTGCTAGAGGAAGGATCAACAGAAAACGGGATAAGAGGAATTGGTGATAATGAATGAAGACAACCCTTTCAAGGAGTTTTGCTGTAAAGATGAACAGAATAACATGGTGATGGTTGGATAGAGATATGGAGTCAAGAGGGGACTTTTTAATAAAAAGACTGGATTAATGCATGTTAGTACGCTGATGGGAATGGTTCCATAGGGAGGGCTAATCTGATAAAGTGGGAGGGGGGGTACTGTAGTAGTGAGGTCCCTGAGTAGGCAAGGAGCATCTGATCTAAGGCACAGCTGGGAGGGGTCAGCATGGATGGTGAAGCATGGAAGGCAGGTGCAGGTAGCTTAGTAGACAAGGCAGTGATAGGTGTGCTATTTTTCTTCTGATTGCTTCTACTTTCTTAGTAAAATAGGAAACAAAGTCACCAGCAGCAAATGTAGAAGGGGAAGTTTGAGAGAAGAGAAGAAGGTGTAAAATGGTCATCTAGGAGGAGAATGGACACCCTGGTGGCATAGTGGTTAAGAGTTACAGCTGCTAACTAAAAGGTTGGCAGTTCGAATCCACCAGGCACTCCTTGGAAATCCTATGGGGCAGTTCTACTCTGTCTATTACAGTCGCTATGAATTGGAATCGACTCGACGGCAATGGGTTTTGTTTTTTTGAGTTTAGGAGGAAAGCGGATGTGTGAATGGGTTAGGGAAACATAGCAGGGTTGCTAGGAGTGCTGAGGGCCTACTCAAACTGAAGGAATTAAAGGTGAGGTCTCTCTGCCTGTGTTGTGTTTTTCCCCAGTCACACTCAGCTCCCTGGAGGAGCTGCAGAGCAGGAATTGGCCTTAACCAGCCAGATGTGGGGGTGGGAGGGTTGGGTGGGGTTGGCCAAGCAAGGACTACGAATGAAGAGAAGGACAAGACAGTTGAGGATGTAGGCAAGGCAGTGACCATAATGTTGAACCATGGAATCCAAGCTGGGTAGGAGGGAAATCAGGACACAGTGAGGAAGCTAACAACCTAGATTGTGGTGGAGGCTGGGATAATGACAGTGGGAGTGGGTGACTGAGGTATGATGAAGGACAAGCTCACTGGAGAAGGATAAAGAACCAAGAGGTGTTAAAAAGATCACCCATATGGACATTGAAATTACTCTGAATTATGACAAGAAGAGTTTTGAAACCAATGACTGTGAGCCAGGAGCTAAAATTTGCAAGAATGAGGAAGAATTTCCTGAGGGTGTTTCCTGGGGTCTTTAGATGACTGTGAGAAGGTAGGAGATAGGGTGGTGGACTCTTGTGGCAGAATTTTGCCAAGTTTCATTGATAAGTCCTCAGTTCCTGCAAACTACTTAGCTATTGATTCTTTCCTGTAGTCAGCTGTTGAAATGGACTACAGAACTTAGACATTCATTCCCAATGGGATAAATCAGTTCCTTTTCAAAAGGTCTTTATCTGGCCCCATTGCAATGAAAAGCTGAAGCTTTTCTGAGAAGGAGCCACAGCAATGGAAACTGGGTTATATCACCATAATCTTGAACATATGTTGATTCCAACAACCTTGGCAAAAATTCTCTTGAAAGAAGGATCCAGAGGTCATTTACCAGTTGTGAGTATACTATATAACCAGAGACAAATGCCATCTTACACCAAAGGCCAGGAATAAATTCTATGGCAAATGAGATGCATATTGCCATGAATATTTTCAATATAACACAACAGCTGTTCTTTATTTTATATAAGTGATCAAGGTTGTCTCATGCCCTATGATGTGACCTTTGAGTTCTTAGATTGTCATTCTAAAGGACTTTGGAAAGCATATTCTCTGAGAATGACCCTTCCACTTGAAAAATCTACAGTCTGTATCCTTGATTTTCCTTTATCAAGGAAATTAAAACATACAGACACACAGAATAATACAACAAACACCTGGGTGCTAGCCATCCAGAAATGACTATTAACATTCTGTCAAATTTTTAAAGTCTCTGCAAAGCCATAGAAACATCCCAGGCACATCCAAACACCTTGAGGGACCACGTTACTGGGGCTGAGGGCTGGGGATAATGGTCTTGGGGGACATCTAGGTGGCAGAGTGGTTAAGAGCTCAGCTGCTAACCGAAAGGATGGCAGTTCAAATTCACTGGCCACTGCTTGGAAACACTATGGGGCAGTTCTGCTCTATTCTGTAGGGTCACTATGAGTCGGAACTGACTTGATGGCAATGGGTTTGGTTTTTTTTTTTTGGTTAATTAAAGAAATAAAACCTTTCAGATAAAAATGACATTTCCTTTGTCCCTATCGAGACTCCATTTCCCGCCACCCTCTTCATCCTCAGAAGTAACCACTGTCACAAATTTAGTAGTTTCCCTCCCATGCAATTCAAAATACTTTTATATACGTGTGTATGTATCCATGCACAATATATAGTTACGTCTTTGTTTGTATTAAAAATTAATGAAAATGAGATAATGCTGTACATATCATTCTTCAACCTGGGCATCCTTGAATTTTCTGAGTCAGGAAGAAGCGAAGGGAGAGAAATAAAAATAAAAACACCCAAAACCTTACCAAGCTATTCCTTCTGCCTGGAATACTTTCCCATGTCTTCCCTTCTCATACTTATGCTTAGGATCTCAGTTTCCAGGTCACTTCTTCCTGGAGGCACTCCCCAACTGGTTGAGGATCCAACCATTGTAATCTGTAGGATTTTCACTGGCTGATTTTGGAAGTAGATTGCCAGGCCTTTCCTCCTGGTCTATCTTAGTCTGGAAGTTCCACTGACACCTGTTCAGCTTCATAGCAACAAGCAGTCCTCCACTGAGGTGGTGCCTATGCATGAGGCTGAGAATCGAACCTGAGTTTCCCGCACGGAAGGTGAGAACTTTACCACTGACCCACCAACGTTCTCCTCCAGGTTCATATTCATTAAATGGCCAAATTCATCAGCTACTCTGCAGGACTTGTGGACTAGGAACTTCCTGAATGGCTCCATCTCTTGCATTCTAATATCTCGTATCTCATCTGGCAGTAGAGCTCCACAAGGCTGCTGTCTTCTCTAAGTCACTCTTTACAGAAAAAGAAGATACGTATCTTTTTGGTAACTTCACATTTCAAATCTCTTGGAAGTGCTAACGATGCGTAAACTCCATTAAGATGCTGTTTTTTTTTTTTTGTTTGGTGGCGATTACATAAAGCTACTGTTTTGTATGTTTTTATTAACCTGAAGATTCTTCATCTGCCTATAGAAAAACGATTCTACAAGTTGGGGTTTTCTTCCCATCAACAGCCTGTGTGGGCCAAAGCCTAGCACTGAAACAATGACCTTAGTTCACTTACAGCCCCGGGAGATGTCCTCACTGTCACAGGCAAACTTGCGAAATCTCTCCATGTCAGGGCTCCTGCCAGCCAATGGGGAGCTGCGTTTTAAGCTGATGCTTTGCATTTTCAGGATCCTCTGGACAAGATGCAGATAGAGGCCCAGCTTTTCAGTGGAAGAGCAGTATTTCTGTACAAATGGCAATGCTCCTTTGAGACTACAGCTTCTCTTCCCCCTCACACATCATTTACTAATTTGGGCTAGAAGGTCTGCCTGAGGTTTTGAAAATCCATTCTTTTCATTTTCTCAGATTTCTCTTTTCCACCGAAAGACCTTGGGGCAAGTGCGTTCTAAAATGCAGGCCACATTTTATTCACCGGAAGCCCAAGAAGCTCTGCAACTCTGGGTCCCCTCCTCCCACCACTCCCCCAAATGTGACCCAGAAAAATTCATGCACAAATTATGTACAGGTATTTGGCTGTATTTCAAGAGGGGGATAAATAAGAAGCTTACAAGATCTGATGCATGTATTTTTCTGTGTCGGTTTAAATGTTGCTCCTTTTTAAAGAGCGAACCTTATATGCATTTGGAAAATAAAACAGATGTGGTTTGATTAATGAAAATAACATGTCCTGTTTTGATCAATATTTTGTTGGGACTTTCACTTAAAAACTGTTACCCCCTTGAAGTCTGCAGGGAGGGAGGAAACCCCCAACCACTTCTCAAGCCCCTGTCAAGGATGCCAGTGGAAACCAGTTTACAGGCCCCTGCTGAAAACCATCAAAACTTTCCCATTGCACTTTGAATAAAATCCACACCTTATAGTACAAACACTTAAGAAGTGGATAGCACGTGCCAGGCATTTTTATAAGCACTTAACACACATTATTTCTTTTAATCCTTTACAGCAACCCTGTGAAGTTGGTATTATTATTATCCAAATTTTACAGATAAGGAAACTGAGGCAAAAAGAAGTTAAAGCCCTGTATTGGTCACCAGTCTCACCACTAGAGTGCGTGCTCCAGAGATCAGGGCTTGTTTGCTAGCAGGTTCAACACCTGGCTCATTAGAAGTGCTCAAAATGCTTATTGAATAAATGACCAGGATCCTTTTTTTTTTTTTTAGACTTAAAAAAAAAAAAAAAGTGCAGGCCACTATTGCTACTACTAAAAAAAAAATACTAGCACCTACATTTATACAATGATGTCAACTAACTTATATTGGTAGAGGGCAGGCATTAGTAGCACACTTACTGGGAGGGAGAAAGAAACAGCTTAGAGTGGTTGGGATGACTTCCTAAGGTCGGTCACTCAGCAAGTCAGTGGCAGAGCCCAGGTCTTCTGGCTTCTACCCAAATGTGCCTCCCATGGGCCAACCATGGCAGAAACTGAGGGAAGGATCACTGGGCACAGAGGATGACTACATTTCCCAGGCTTCCTTCCAGTGAGGTTGGACTCATGTGACTGGGTCCTGACCAAAAGAATGTAGGTGGAGTGATGGGCCCACCCCCAGGCCTCAGGGTAAAACACCCTACGAATCCTTCTAGTGCCTTCTCTCTGCCCTACAGAGGAGATTTAGTGGAGGAAACAAGGAGGCTCCAGCAGGCAGCAGGGCCGCACAACAGAAGGAGTTAACGTATGAAAAAGGGCTGCCCCGGACGGTCATCCAACGGCATTAGACTGTGAAGTGGGCAAGAAATAACCACTTGTTGTGTTAGGCCACTGAGATCTGGGGAGCTTTGTACTTGGGGGTAATTTCTCTCACAAACTGATAGTGACATTCACCAGTTGTCCTTACCGAGCAGCTCTGTAACAGGCAACTGAGGAGAGGTCTTTGGTCGTTTTGGTGTCTGTAAGTTCTCTACGAATCAACACAAGTTCTCTATGGATCAAAATGGTAAGTGGCATGGTCACCAAAGAAGAGAACACAGCCTCAGGCTATGTGAGTAGCAAGGAAGGGAACGGCATTGCCTAAGTGTATGCGCTTGGGGTGTGCTTGGCAAGCTAACTTCAGTTCAAGGCACTCCATTTTAGTGGGAACGTGAACGATTTGGAGCAATCACAAAAGTGAGAAAAATCAGAATCACCGAAGTACACCGTGTAATTTTAACGGTCCCTGCAAAAGTATGACTTGTACCTGCAGCACCGTTATCGTTGTTACTCCCCTAACGTCTTTATCTGGGGCTGGTCAGCTGAGGTGAAAAGTCACCCTGTGTGCTTCTTAAGCTGAGAAAAGAACTGGATCTTCTAACTCAAGTCTTGGCTATGAAATGAATGACAGGCTGGACTTTGAGTTGTGCCTCTTTTGCAACGTTGCCTGAGGGGATGAAGAAACCGGCCGAGGAGAGATCCGGGCTGTGGGGGCCTTTCAACAAGTGAGGGTGACTGAATGCACATATACCGAGAAGAAATGCAGGTGGGAAAACCGTGAAGGAAAAACAAACCCTACCTAGTGTAACGGGTGCTGACGTAATTATACCCCAGATTGCCAGATAGGCAGATTGTCCAGAGAGCTGCTGCTGGTTTAGGTTTTGGTTGGGGGAGAGGGTAAAGTCAAGTTTGTTGTTGTTATTAGGTGCTATTGAGTCAATTTTCAACTCATAGCGACCCTGGGGAGCCCTGGCAATGCAGTGGTTAAGCATTAAGGCTGTTAATCAAAAGGTCAGCAGTTTGAATCCACCAGGTGCTCCTTGTCAATCCTATGGGGCAGTTCTACTCTGTCCCATACCTTTCCATCAGCAGCCAAGCACTTAACTGTTGCACCACCAGGGCTCTTTAAAGTCAAGTTAAATGTAGAGTATTCCTTTTTGTGGAAGTGTGTCTTTTGGTTTTTCTTGGTCAGTGGAAGCGACGACAAACGATCTGTGCAAGTTCTACAGTCGCCCTCATCCTTCTCGAGAAATGGAAATTCGCTACTTAATTCTTCATTCAACATTAGCTCTCTTTTTAGTTGTTTGCTCCTAAAAAGGTTTACCGCAAAATAAAAAGCAGCACCAAACAATAAAATAAATAGTTGTAGATTTATACCAAGCAATGGATGACAAAATCACTTTAGCAAGAGCATTCAAACTATTCCATACACTCTACTGCAGGACAGCTCAGCCACCCCTTCCCAGCACGTAGTTCACGTGCATCCAACCTATACTTTCCCATGTTCCCTACTGGGCCGGCCAACTGGTAGCCTGGTGACTTTGTGCATCTCACCAGCCCCAGCGCAGGTACCTCGCCTGACTGACAGAAGTGGCAGCTTCGAATACTTGTCCCCCCAGCACTTGGAAGGAGTAGCTGTAGCTAGTGGTTAATACCCAGGCTGTTTCATGAGGTTAGTATGCGTCCTACATGCTGTCCTTGAGGAAGGTTTAGTTGTGTCAGGAGACCATGAGGGGAAAGAGACATGGGTTATCACTGGTTGTCTTTGACATTTAACCACGTGTTGAAGAGAGAACTCTGGGTACTACGTGGGCATGTGACACACTTCTAGACAAGACCATGGCAGAAGATGGATGTACAAGATGGGGCTCTACCAAACGCATCTTGGATTATTTTAAAGCAGCTATGTGTGATTTAGAGTAATGTTGTTGTTAGGTGCCATCGAGTTGGTTCCGACTCATAGTGACCCTATAGGACAAAGCAGAACTGCCCCACAGCGTTTCCAAGGAGCGGCTGGTGGATTTGAACTGCCAACCTTTTGGTTAGCAGCTGGGCTCTTAACCCCACTGCACCACCAGGGCTCCATTTAGAGTAACACTTCTTTTAAAACAATGAGAAATCCATGACATATGATAAATCATGAGATGCCAGGACAACAGGTATAAATCAGAACTATTCAAGACATAGGTCTGCCCTGGACTTAGGGTTTCTAGGCCTCTAATGTTTGACTGTGTCCCACTGGATCCCAACAACAGTATGCTGAATGACTTAATAGCTGCTAAATGAAAGGATGAAAGGGTAACTTAATGGCTTCCTATTACCTGCAGAATCAAGTCCAAGCTCCTTAGACTTAACGATTTGCAAGGCCCATCCCATTCTTTTGTTCTAGTCTCATCCATCCTTTCATATCTTGGGTGTCAACCTACCCACCTCAAACACACCCAGTCCTTCATCCCACCTCTTTACAGTTGCTTGTGCATTCTCTGCCTGGAATATTCTTGTTCCTCATCTCAAATGATTGACTCCCATCCGGATTTCAAAATCTGAGCCAAATGCACCTTCTTTAGGAACCCACTGACCCAGCCCCCACCAGTGCCCAGAGGGACATCATCTTCCCTCTCTCATCTTCCATCTTCCCAGAGCCCTTTGTTCTCCTGTCTCTTTTAGTAGAGAGCCACGGGGTCTTGGAGGTGTCTCGGGTGTGTCCTATACCTCGCACGGACTATGGACCTTGCACAGGCAGGACTGTTTCATCTGATTCCTCTGTGCCTGAGTAACTGAACGCACATGTGGCTGGAGCAGGGGGTAAACCAGGTTGGGGGCATCGACAATGTGCAGTGGAGGTCACAGTGAGATGGCAAAAACGTTTCTATCTTTAATTCATACATTTGGTTCTCAGATCTGTGAATAGTTTTGAGATGTACTGTGCCATTTGAATTTCTGTGCCATTTGCCATTCTGCAAACTGACATGTATTCATTAAATACCAGCCGCCAGTACAGCAGCATATGTCAAGGTGGGATAAAGCAAAAACTCCAGGGTCCACATGACCCAGGACCTAGCAGTGCCTCCCTGGGACAGGTTGGGGCACAAAGACAGCACTAATGTTTTACTAATGACATGAGTATAATTTTTTTTTCTATGCAATAATCTAAGAAACAATCTGAAAGGAAATTTTCAAGAGATTACTTTTGTAATCTGTAATTTCATCTGATAAATTACGTAATGGGTCAGGAACATGAAATTTTACGAGGAATAAAACAAAAAGCCCTTCCCTTCTGGGATGAGAGAAATCGCAGTAAGGTAATAAACACATTTAAAACACAACAGATGGCAAGTGTGAGCATCCAATGTCCTCTAGTATGAGCAAGAAGTAGGCTTTACGTGGCAGCATTAGCTTACTACAAGAGACAAGCAAAAATTGTGTGTAAACCTAATTCTTATATCAAAATAATTCATGTTCAGAACAAATGTGTCTTAGAAGAAGTACAGCCAAAATGCTCCTTAGAAGCCAGGATGGTGAGACTTCGTCTCACGTAATGTGGACATGTTATCAGGAGGGACCAGTCCCTGGAGAAGGGCATCATACTTGGTAATGTAGATGGTCAATGAAAAAGAGGAAGACCCTCAACAAGATGACTGACACAGCGGCTACAACAATGGGATGGGCAGGACTGGACAGCATTTTGTTCTGTTGTACAGAGAGAGAGTCTCTATGAGTTGCAACCGACTCAATGGCACCTAACAACAACACACAGTTACATTTCAATCAACACTTTAACATATAAATGACATCTGTTTAACATAGTGTTATGGATTGAATTGTATCCCCCCCCAAAATATATGTTGGAATCCCAACCCCTATACGTGTAGATATAATCCTACTTGGAAATAGGGGTTTCTTTGTTATGTTAATGAGGCTGTATCAGTGTAGGATGTCCCAAACCTAATCACTTCTGAGTTACAAACAGAGATTAGGCACAGGGACAAGCAAGCACAAACAGGGGAAGATAGATGCGACGTGAAGACCACCAAGGAACCAAGGATTGCTGGCTACTGAAGCTAACACAGAAGGCAGGATCTCCTAGAGCCCACTCTGAATTCAGACCTCTAGCCTCCCACACTGTGAGAAAATAGATTTCCATTCTTTAAAGGCAAAAAATAATAATAATAATAATAATTCATGTTCGTAGTTTAAAATCTAAAATGGCACGACAAAGCTTCAATGAAAAATAATACTCCTGGCCCCTCTTCCGGCCGTGGTTCCCACTCCTCAGAGTCAATGACTTTAACCTTTTTGGCTGTTTCATCTGGAATTTACCTTCTTGTTCCTTAATAAAATGTTCATGCTGCTGTTTCTTGATTTATCCTTTGTAAACTTTATCTCTTTACTTCCTATTACTTCCTCTTATTTTCCTTCAATCCTCCATCAAAATTCTGGTTCAATCAATATTCAGGATTTCTATGATTTTAATATATTGTTCGCTGCTGAGCAAAGTTGTTAATGTTTCTCGTACACTTTTTTTGTTTTTCCTAGAGCTAATAATTGCCTGGTACTTTAAATTTGCTTCTTTTTCTGTGTACTTATCACTATAACTCTTGGCAATAATGGCCAGGCACACTTGGTATTCTACTGGTTTCGTTTTCTTGGAAACACCCATTCTGGAGCCCTCCATTCTCCTGCCCTCTTTCCATCCAGTCTGGACTGGCTACTCAAGGCCAGTTGTCAGGCTGGGAATTTGCTTCGCCATTAAGGCAGAGAGTACAGAACTGTAGCTTTAAAATAATTTTCCATCAGAATTTTAGACATTGTTCTCCAATAGTCTGATGCTATTCTTTTCTCTATGTGATTTCCACCCCTCTCTGGAAGTTTATAAGCAGCCCTGGTTGTTCAGTGGTTAAGCACTTGGCTCCTAACCAAGACAGGCCAGTGGTTCAGACCCACAAGCCGCTATGTAGGAGACGGATGTGGCAGTCTGCTTCTGTAAAGGTGACAGCCTTGGAAACCCTATGGGGCAGTTCTGCTCTGTCCTATAGGGTCGTTGCGATGTTAATGTTACGTGTAAACTTAGCTAGGCCATGATTCTCAGTGATTTGGCAGGTATTATGTAATCGTCCTCCATTTTGTGATCTGATGTAAGCAACCTATTAGTTGAAAGG
The DNA here is from genome assembly GCF_024166365.1 of Elephas maximus indicus. Lineage (NCBI taxonomy): Eukaryota > Metazoa > Chordata > Mammalia > Proboscidea > Elephantidae > Elephas > Elephas maximus. The sequence goes on along the minus strand of NC_064841.1, from coordinate 16,992,082 downwards.
GACATTCCCTTAGGGGTGTGGCCTGCATTCAATATATATGGATGTTCTGGGAAAATTCACTCTCTTGATTCTGCATCTGACTCCTCATCCTCTGAGCTCCGGTTCTTGGGACACGAGCCAGTGGTTTTCCATCTGACCTGCCGTTTTTGGATTCATTAGCCCCTGCAACCACATAAGTCAAGAGAAACCTCTTGCCTAACACCTGGCTCACAGATTTGGGACTTGCCAGCTTCCACAACTGCATGAGCCATTCCCTTGAAATAAGTCTCTCTCTATACATTTACATATACGCTTCACTAGTTTTGCTCCTCTAGAGAACCCAGCCTAAGACAGTGGCTGAGTTGGAACCAATGGGTTTCTGGAAGCTTATAAGATTTTCTCTTCATTTAAGAAAGTTATGCCTTGGTGTGTCTTTTTTCATTCGCTGTCTGAGTGTTATTTCTTTAATAATTCCCTCCCCTCCATATTCTCTGTTTTTTTTTCTAGGACTCCTATTAATTATATCAGGGCTTCCTGGATAGGCTCTCCAATTTTCCTTAACTTTTTTCTCCAATATTCCATCTCTTCTCCTTTTTGTTCTACTTTGAGAGTGAATTTTAATTTCCAAGAACTTATTTTTTTATTCTCCTATTGTTCATTTTTTAGCCTCCTGTTTTTGATGTGCACAATATCTTATCTTTCCAAAGAAAATAATGATAATTACTTTGAAGTTTTCTTCTGCTCTCTGCAGTGTCTCTGTTTCCTTGGAGATTTTGTTTTCTGTTTGTCGTCGGGGCTCAGTTTTTCAGGTAGGAAGCTTTCCTCAAATGCCTAGTAGTCCTCGACTGTCTATTCATATTCAGAACTGAGGTGAGGCTGACTACAAACTCAGTGGCAGGGCTGCCACCACAGCGTGAGTAGAGCAAGCTGGCTTTTACACTGAAGCCCCCCAAATGTCAGTATCTGGAGCTCCTTCCTTTAAGGCTGTTTATTTTCTCTGAGATCTTTCAGTGTCTCGCCTGAGTGATACAGATCTTAATATAGCTTTTGTGGGACGAGCAGGGTGAGGGGGGCTGGGTGTCTCACCATTTGGTCTGTAGACTTGTATTTAATCACCCTGTTTTCAGTACCGCCTCTCAGCCTCGCCCCCTTCTGCCTGGCTTACAGTTCCCAAGTCCAGAACCCTCTGATGCAATTTCTCCAGAGAATAAACCCTGCCTCCATGGATCGGGGAAATGTACTGGAGGAACAGCTGCATGGGATAGAGGTGGGGACCTGGGAGGTTAACTGTTCTTTACAAAGGTTTTCAAATATGACCCCAGTTATTAGCCTTATCTGCCTGCTGCCTTCCAAGAAACCTGGTACCTCCAATTCCTGAGCCTTTCTGGAATTTGGTGGTACTTCCCATCCCCTCTGGCAGACACACAGATTTTAGGTTTCTTTCCATTACTAATTCGGTTACTGCTGCTGTCTGCTTTCTTATCTTATAAATGTTTGTTGGTATCTCTAATCTGCTATTAAATCAATTCCAATTTCCTTTGTTCTTGTGGTTTTAAACTTTTAAATTCCCTTGCTGTAATTTTAGTGGGATTTTAAGAGGGAGCAGAGATAAACACATGTGATTAATCTACCATGTTTAACCAGAAGTAACTAAGGTGATTTTTATCAAGGAGGAATCATAATGATATGACACTGTAGTCTTAGCTTATGTATAAGAGTATGTTGTGTATAACAATATAAAGTTATGTGTGAGTGTATTTTAGAAATAAAAGTCTTGATTGTATTGATCATCCATCAAATAGCAAAAAATTAGGCTACATGGTATTCAAAAGAGCTGGAAGGCAATTATATTAACATTTTTAATGACTGTATACTATTCTGAAGCCCTGGTGGCATAGTGTTTAAGAGCTCAGTTGTTAACCAAAAGGTCAGCAGTTTGAATCCACCAGCTGCTCCTTGAAAACCCTATGGGGCAGTTCTGCTCTGTCCTATAGGGTCACTATGAGTCAGAATCGACTGGATGGCAATGGGTTTGGTTTTTGAGTTTTGGTATGCTATTCTAATGTAGGCCCGTACTATAGTTTATACAGACAATCTCATATACTTTCACATTTAGTATGTTTCTCATTTTTCATTAATATAAATAATGCTATGATGAACGTTCTTTTACAAACCTTCTTGTGCCTAAAGGAATATCTCTGTAGAATAAATTTCTAGAAATAGACCTGCTAGGTCAAGGGGTGTAAATGGAAAAGTTTCAGACTGGAGGCACTCGTGTCAGAAGTAAGAATGACAGGGCCAGCGTGCATTCCCAGGAAGCAAAAGGACAGTATGTAAACCATTTGTTCATGGGTCAGGATGTAAACAATCTGTTCCTGGGAAAAAAGTGTTCATGACTGCAACCATGTATAACCAAACTGGCTGGTGTCACTCATCTAGGTGGTAACTCACTCCCTCCTAGCCAAGTGGCCAACCTTTACATTTCAAAGGACCTCAAGCTGAAGCTGATTTTATCTATAATCAGCCATTAACCACCTACCTTTCCTTTGTTCTCTGTGTATACAGACCTCTCTTCTCTGCTTGAACAGTGGAATGCTTTGTATTTTTACTTAGCACTACTGGCTTGAGCTGTGTTAATCCTCAATAAAACGCCTTTTCTTTCACTCCTAACAAAGTACAAGATTTTCTTCTTTGACAGTGGTATGGGCATTTTAGATCATTACAGAAAACTCCAAGAAAAGTTGTATTAATTCATGTTTCCATTTTCACACCCTCACCTACACTGGATCTGTCCACACTTGTTATTGGGTAGGTAAAAGAACGACATTTCACTGTTGTTTTAATTTCACAGTGGAGTTTTACCATTCCCAGCAGGCATTTGCCCGAGAAGTCTGGGTCCATTAAAGTGGTGGAGAAAGGATGGATAGTGGCAGGTAAGAGAAATTTCATCAAAGACAACCTTGAGCTTTCATGCCCTAGAACCTGGAGGAATAATGGTGCCATTAAATAGAAAGGCCATGAGGAAGAGTTACAGGTTTTGTGTTCTTTTGTTTTAGAGGGCAGTAGGGGATATAATGAGTTTGTTTTGAACATGTCAAATTCAATGTGTTAGAGGCATGTGTGCCAATAGCAAGAAGGCAGTTAGAACGGTGGTTTGAGAAAAAAAAGATTTAGAAAACCCTAGTTCTCTCAGGAAAAAGGACATTTGATCAGATAGATGGCACATGGACAAACTTTTATGAGAGAAAACAGTCTGAGGCCACTGATGGCTCTCTTACTCTCGCCAGATGTCTCATTCATGTGTAGCCACAAGGAGATGGTAAGAGAGAACGAGGGTGTGTGAAGGGTTCTGAGGTGCCAGAAGCTACAGCCCAAAGGGCATGTCCTTGGGATGGTGGTTAGAAGCAAAAACAAAGGCTGCGTCTTCATTATTTCCACTCCTCTGCTCCTAAAACTACCAAGAACCTAGCCAACTTTGCTTATAAGTTTTCCTCCACTCATCTACTCCCCGACACACACACACAAAAGGCTTTCAAAAAATGTAAATAAATGAAACTAAAAAACAAAAGAGGAATGGATACCCTAACATGGTATTTGAGAAAAATCTCAGGATTCTCAGAGGAGGGTTTAGTCAACAGGAGGAAGGACAGTGAGTCATTTTGCTCAGATGGTATGACATTTAAAGTAAATGCTCTGTGACAACAACATATTTAGGGGAAAAAAAAATCCTAAGAAGAAGGCACTAGTGGAATGGAAAAAGAAGATCACAGACAGACTCAGAAAGAACTCACTAGTCCAGACTGCATGTAGCTGGCACACATAGCAGGGCAGAGGTAATCATGTTCAAACATGCCCGGCACCTTCTTCAAGACATCCTTTATCTTGTTTTTTCACCTGCAAATCTTGGGTTATTTGTAACACAAGAAAACCTAACTTTCACAGAGCATCCTTTCCTCAAAGCCCCTGGCTGCCTGGAGGATGGCTAATGTTGAAGAGGAGGTATTATCTGTGGTTTTTCAATTCAAGGAGAAGACAGTTCTTAAAACTTGGAATCTTAAAGGGTCAGACGCAGCTGTTGTGCCTTTATCACTCCCCATTTGGCCACAAGTTTCAGTTAGGGTCTTGGTCTTTCCTTGGTATCTCACAACCCATTCAGGCCAGAGTTTTTTAAACCTAAAACACTTAAAGAAAAATGACTTTATTGATGTATATTTACATACCACAATTTACTTGTTTTATGTGTACAATTCCATGAGTTTTAGTAATTTACAGAGTTGTGCAACCATCACTATGATCAAATTGAGACTATTCCATTATCCCAAGAAGACTCCTCATGCCCATTTACAGTCAGTCACTCCTCCTTCTCACCTCTAGCCTCAGGCAACCACTAATCTACTTTCTGTCCCCAGAGATTATTTACTTTTTCTGGACATTTCATATAAACAGAATCAAACAACATATGGTCTTTTGCATTTGGCTTCTTTCACCTAGTACAATATCTTTGAGATTCATCCATGTTGTAGCATGTGTCAGTAAATACTTTGCTGCTTTTTATTTCTGAATACTGTTCCATTGTATGGATATACCACGTTATATTTATCCCTTCATCAGTTGATAGACATTTGGATTGTATCCACTTTTTGGCTATTATGAATAATGCTGCTATGAACACTCTTGTATAGGTCTTTATGTGGACCTAAGTTTCATTTCTTTTGCTAGATACCTAGGAGTGGAATTGCTGGATGTCTTAGTTATCTAGTGCTGCTAGAATAGAAATATCACAAGTGGGTTGCTTTAACAAACAGAAGTTTACTCTCTCACAATTTAGGAGGCTAGAAGTCCAAAATCAGGGTGCCAGCTCTAGGGGAAGGCTTTTTCTCTCTGTTGGCTCTGGAGGAAGGTTCTTGACATCAGTCTTCCCTTGGCCTAGGAGTTTCTCAGCACAGGGACCCTGGGCCCAAAAGACGTGCTCTGCTCTTGGCTCTTCTGTCTTGTTGGGAGGAGGTCCCTTTCCTCTCTGCTTGCTTCTCTCTTTTATATCTCAAAAGAGATTGACTCAAAATACAATCTAATCCTCTAGATTGTGTCCTGCCTCATTAACAAAACTGCCTCTAATCCTGCCTCATTAACATCACAGAGGTTAGGATTTACAACACACAGGATAATTACATCAGATCACAAAATGGAGGTTAACCACACAATACCAGGAATCATGGTCTACCCAAGTTGACACATATTTTAGGGGGACACAATTCAATTCATGACACTGGGTTATAGGGTAAATTTGTGTTTACCTTTTTAAGAAATTGCCAAACTGCTTTCCAAAGTGGCTACACCATTTTACATTCTCACCAGCACAATGTGAGAGAACCAGTTTCTCTACATCCACATCAACACTTGGTATTGTCCATCTTTTTTATTTTCGCCATCCTCGTGGGAGTGAAGTGGAATCTCATCATGGTTTTGATTTACATTTCCCTAATGACTAATTCTGCTGAGTATCTCTTCATGTGCTTATTGGCCATTTGCTTATCTTCTTTGGTGAAATGGCTATTCAAGTCTATTGCCCATTTTTAAATTGTCACCCCTACAACATACAAAGCATGAAAACTTAATTCGTAATAAAGATAAGTGTCTAAGTCACACTGCAAAATCTGATTTCATATATCCATTTTATGCCAAGAACAAGAGGCAAGGCACCCTTGACAAACTTGTTAGGTGACGTTATTCTACATAATAACAGTGAGTTGACAACACCACCTCTTAAAGAATGCATTGACTAGGAATGAAGCTTGAACCTTGGTTTCTCATCAGCTATAACGTCTACAGAGTATGAAAAGAAACCACTCTGTGAAGCACAGAAGGCCTCATCACTTCTCAGAGGACAACATGAAAGAGCAACAATTAAAACACATGGGCAAGTTTTAGAACACTATGTAGTCACCACGTTAACTCATTATATAAATATATTTGCAAAAGCAAGCTAAGTATGGAGAACTTAGAATAATTTGTGTGACTGGCTAGAAAAAAAGGAAATGTGGATATATAAGATCTTTTAATCTAAAGCTTATTTTTCCCTTTCTAAAAACATGATTCGTTTGTGGTTTGGCATCACTATAGTAATGGTGTCCAAAAGATTCCTTGTGAGCAAAAGAAAAATAGTGAAAATAGATAAATCAATGGAACAGAATAGAGAATCCAGAAATAGATTCACACTTACATGATCAACTGGAGCCCTGGTGGCACAGTGGTTAAAGAGCTCTGTTTTTAACCAAAAAGTTGGCAGTTCAAATCCACCAGCCGCTCCTTGGAAACCCTATAAGGCAGTTCTACTTTGTCCTAAAGGGGCACTGAGTTGAAATCGACTCAGTGGCAATGGGTTTGTTTTTGTTTTTGTTTGGTATTTCAATTAATTTTTGGCAAAGGTGACAAAAACAGTTCAATGGGGAAAAGGAAAGTCTTTTCAAAAGAGATACTGGAAAAACTGGATATCCACATGAAAAATATGAACCTCGACCCCTATTTCACATCATGGACATATTAATTTGAGGTGGATCAGAGCCATAAATGTAAAAGCTAAAGCTTTTAGAAGAACACATAGGGAAATATCTTTGCAATTCTGGGTACCTAGAACACATTAACCACAAAAATAAAAACTGGTAAATTGGACTTCAAAAAATTTAAAACTTCTGCTCATCGAAAAGAACCTGGACTGACAATACTAAATGAGAGGGTGTGGAGCAAACAGATCTCGCAAACATTGATGGCAGAAGTATGGAATAGTCAGCTACTTTGGAAACTAGACTGGCGGTTTGTAGAGTTAAACCTACACCTATCCATGACTCAGCAATCCCACTCCTAGGTATCTACCTAAGACAAAAGAAAATATTTATGCGTAAAAAGTCTTATACAAGAATGTTCACAGCAGTTTTATTCATAATAGCCAGAATCTGGAAAAAGTAAAAGTATCCATCAACAGAAGAATGGACAAATAATGTTGTATTTATATAAGGAAATAATACTCAGCAATTAAAAAAAACTACCAATACGTGCAACAACACGGATAAATCCAAAAACCTTATGCTGAGTAAATGATCTAGAAAGAAAAAGATACATGCTATAGATTCCACTTTTATGACGTTCTGATATAAGCAAATCATCTATGGTGCCTGCCCCTTGGGGAAGGGGGAATTGGTTGGGAAGGAGCATGAGGAAAGGTTCTAGGTACTGAAAATGTTCTATATCTTGATAGAGGTGTGGGTGACACAGGTGTATGCATTTGCCAAAACTCATTAAACTGTAAACTTAAGATTTGTGCATTTACTGTATGTAAAGTTAGTGCTTGGCTGCTAACCAAAAGGTCGGAGGTTTGAGTCTATCAAGAGGTGCCTCAGAAGAAAGGCCTGGCAATCCACTTCTGGAAAAAATCAGCCATTGAAAATCCCTTGGAGCAAAAAAATGCAAAATGGTACAGCCATTGTGGAGAACAGTATGGCAGTTTGTCAAAAAACTGAAAATAGAAATACCATAAAACCAAAAAACAACAACAAACCTTATGTCATCGAGTCTATTCCAACTCATAACGACCCTACAGGACAGAGAAGAACTACCCCATGGGGTTTCCAAGGCTGTAATCTTTATGGAAGTGGACTACCACATCTTTTCTTTTTTTTTTTTTAGTGGCAAATCGCTTAACCACTGCACCACCAGGACTCCACAATTCCAGTCCTAGAAATATCCCCAAAAGACCTGAAAGCAGAGACTCAAACAGATCCTTGAACACCAGTGTTCACTGCAGCTCTATTCACAATAGCCAAAAGGTGGAAACAACCTAAATGCCCATCAGTGGATAAAATGGATAAACAAAATGTGATACATACATACAATGGAATACTACTCAGCCAGTAAGAGAAATAAAGTCTTGATGCATGCTACAATATGGATGGAGCTTGAAGACATTATGCTGAGTGAAATAAGTCAATCCTAAAGGGCAAATATTGTGTGACTTCACTTATATAAAAAGAAAAGAACAGGCGAAAGTATAGAAACCAAAGTTTCTTAGTGGTTACTGGGGGTGGGAGGGAGGAGGAAAGGGGAAGTTATTGCTTATGCAGCACTGTTTCGGTTTACAGTGATTGAAAAATCACATTGATTAAGGGCAGCCAATTATTGTAACTGCTGTCAATAAGTTGTACACCTGTAAAATGCTGAATTGGTAAAAAGTTGTGTGATAGATATATTTACAACAATGACACACACACACAAAGAGTAGCTTCTAAGGCTGCTTGTGTACAACTAAACACCTCATGAAATTTGGTTCCTTGGTTTGGAGGTTTAGGGTCATGGTTTCATGGGACATACCAGGTAATTGGCCTAGTTCATTGTATAGTGCCTGCGGTCTGAAGAACTTGCAAGCAGCCATTCAAGATACAACGATTTGGTCTCCATTCACCTGGAGCAAGAGGAAGGAGAGTCAGAAATACGAGCATATGGAATTTGTGGCTAATTACCTCCATGAACAACTGCCTCCTTTGCCATGAGACCAGAAGAAGTGGATGGTGCTGGCTACCATTACTGAACATTTTGATCAAAGATCCTATAGAAGTATCCTAATCAAAAGGGGAGAAATGTGGAATAGAATTTCAAATTCTCATCGAATCCAGATTGGCTGGTTCCATGGAGGCTGGTTGAACTCCTGAAACTACTACCCTGAGATAATCTTTAAATCTTAAACCAAAAATATCCCCTGAAGTCTTCTTAAAACCAAACAATAGTTTAGCTTGACCAATAAAGAATGTCTGCCTTAAGCACTGTGCTATTTTAAGAACTATCTATACGGGATCGAATTGACAACAGCAACTTGAAAAATTCGATAAGAACCTCAGAGGACAGTAAGTTTATGTTAACAGGAGAGTAATAGCTCAGAAAAGGAAGGTGAGAAAGGTTGCGCAATTCAAAGACGCAATCAATGCCACTGAATCATACATGTGGAAGCTGTTGAACTGGTATATGTTCTGCTGTGTATATTCTCAACAACAACCAAAATAAGCTATATATATTTTTTAAAGCCCTGTGGAGTGTGGTTCTACTCTGACACACATGGGGTCACCATGAATCAGAATTGACTCAACATGTATCTATCCATCTATTGAGTCTAGAACTGTACTTGCCATTTAATGCTCAATAATTGAGTAGCTAAAATTATAAAAATTATCTGTCATAACAAAGGCACTAAGCACCATCCACGTGATTGTGCAGACTTGAAATCTGTTCTTTAGAAACTTTGGAATTGACAAGCATCTGCACAACAAATGACTATAAAAGCCACTCATAATCCAGCAACTTGTGATCTGTCCTGAAAATCCCATAACTTCTTACATGCCACATCCAATTTATCTTGTCTTGTTAATTTTATCAACTGCATCCTTAATTCAAAATAACAGCCACTGTGCATATAAACAAAAGTAGGAATATCAGTGGTCAATTTGGTTGCTTCCCAAAGGAGGTAAAGCTGAATTGTTGTGGAGAGTTGTGACCTGCAATGGTCTCTGTTCAGAAAAGTAACCTGAAGATGAGGGAGAAAACTGAAGCACAAGGTACTGATGAAAGCTTGTCAGTAAAACTCCAAAATGAAATGGTTGAAAACAGTCCTAAAGGAATTTACGTTTCTTTAGGGTAAGGTAAGTCACACAAAGGAACGGTGACAACTTTTTGTTTTCCCAGGATAGTTATCCAATTTTTTTCAATAAATTAATCAAATACTTATTATTAAGTACCTATTATGTGCTGAGGCCCCTGCTAAGCTCCAAGGAAAGCACACAGATAACTGTGGCCTCTGCTCCTAAGGACACCATTGTCTAGGACAGTGTTCCTCAACATTTTGGCCGCCAAGACCACTTAATGCATGATGAGAATATACACCATCAACTTTAGGCCGGCTTTTAAAAGTCTAAAATTGATTATGCTCTCTTAAAATTAATGTTTTCACATAAATGACAGAGATGATTATAAATTACGCCAATGCACTTGGTAATGGTCTCATAGGCAGTTGGTTTCGTTTTTCATTCTTCATCTCTACAAATTAAAAAATCCTAACTCAGAATTACAAGATGTCAAGAATGACAGTAAACATTTGATGGCTTTGTCATGTAGTCTGGAGAGTTGAATCAAATTAAGACCCAGAAGTAATGGAGTGATTTCTCATTGTAAACTCCAGCTTTCTATAAAATGTTAGGTTGATGGACATACCACACTCAAGACCCAGAAAGCTGACTGACTGAATTTAAGTGACAGCAGTGAATAGATTCCGGATACTGACAGCCTCTACCTCTACGACATATTTTTCATGTTCCGATGCAGCATTTTGGGTGTGGCTTGAAAATATACCGAATAAAAAATTGTTGCTTTATTTCTCTGAAAACTGAAGAAAAGCATGAAGGGTTGGGAAGATGCCAAACTCTCAGCAGCCAAGCCCACCGCACCAGGCCTCAACTGCAAGAGATTCCAACATTTTATTTTCAATGTAAGATAGTGATATTTTGACTCTGAAGAATCGGTTTAGGCTAGGCCAGAAATAGGATTTATGGCTGTGCTACAGCAGAGAAGGCCATCAGAAGTAGCAGAAATATCTTCATTGACATTATCAGTGATTTTTCAGCAATGCATTTTTTTTTCTTTGCTATATACCATTCCTCATTTCAAAAACTTGCACAAGTACCTTTACCTTCATCAGCCAGCATACCTAAGAGTGGAAAAATATAGTCATATACGGCTATCCATGTATGAAGTATGAATCTAGGACCAGAATGCTCCTTAGAAGCAAAGATAGTGAGACTGCATCTTACATACTTTGGACATGTTGTCAGGAGGGATCGGTCCCTGGAGAAGGACATCATGCTTGGTAAAGGACAGGGTCGGTGAAAAAGAGGAAGACCCTCAACGAGATGCATTGACACAGTGGCTGCAACAATGGACTCAAGCATAACAACGACTGTAAGGATGGCGCAGGACCAGGCAGTGTTTCGTTCTGTGGTACACAGGGTCGCTATGAGTCAGAGCCAACTAGATGGCACCTAACAACAACGTGGCATTCAGCTGTGACATAATTACTTGAAATCTAATAAACACCTCAGCTTAACTTGTTGAAAACTGAGCCCCTGCTCCTCCCTCAAACCTGCTCCACCACTATCTTCCCCATCCCAGTCAATGGCACCTCTGCCCTTCCATTTGCTCAGGCCAAAACCTGAAGCCATCTGGATTCCTCTTTCTCTTTCATTACACTTCTCATCCATCAACAGTAGATGGGTTGGCTCTCTTAAAATATATCCAGAATCTGACCATCTCCCTGGTATTTTGTCACCTTTGTTTAATGTTATAAATGCTAGTTCACAAAAAAAATTCTACAAATGCTAGAATCAGGTTATGATTTAATCTCTACTGTTCAGCCTTTTATGACTTATATAAGTTAACTTATTTGTTGACTCTAAAAGAAAACACTAATGTACTCTTAGTTCATATTAACTGTCACTCTATTGCTCTACTTAACTATTTGAAAGGTCCAACCCAAAATGGTTTTATACCTAAAGTTAAAAGCTTTCAAAGTCAACATTAATGCTGCCAAATTATACTCTTGAAATAATATACATTTATACTCCAACTGACTACTGGAATGTCAGAATGTAAGGCACATAAGAGTAGCTTGAATCCACAATATATCCACAATGATCACCTATATTGGAAGTGGACATTAAATCCAAATGATGTGTTTCGTTTGTATCACTGATGTTGCTATGCTGACTGGCTGCTGCGGTCACCAGTCCAGCGATCACATGGGATGGATAAGGCACAAGTTCAGGGAGGGCAAAAAGCACAAAGGGGACTCCACTGGAGACGAGGCAGGGGAGGACACAGAGAGAGCACATCTCTTTCCATTGTAGCATTCTATGTTGTTGCTGTTACTAAGCGCCATCAAGTCAGTTCCAACTCATAGCAACCCTACGTACAACAGAATGAAACACCACCCGGTCCTGTGCCATCCTCACAATCGTTGCTATGTTTGAGCCCATTGATGCAGTCACTGTGTCAATCCATCTCATGAAGGGTCTTTCTCTTTTTGGCTGACCCTTTTCTTTACCAAGCATGATGTCCTTCTCCAGGGACTGGTCCCTCCTGATAACATGTCTAAAGTACGTGAGACAAATTCTCTCCATCCTCGCTTCTAAGGAGCATTCTGGCTGTGCTTCTCCCAACAGATTAGGTTGCTCTTCTGGCAGTCTGTGATATATTCAGTATTCTTCACCAACACCATGATTCAAATGCATCAATTTTATAGATCATGAAAATGTATAGATTAAATCTCCTTCTCCAGAGATCTTTGGAAATACATTATTTTCTGGAAATGTCTATAGCTTCTGTGCTGTTATGACTAGAGGCAACTATTACTGCATGTGTCAAGCACTATGCTAGGTACCAGAAGAAAAGACAACTAAAACAAGCGCCTTGTCTTCAAGGACTTTACAGTTTAGTAGAGGAGGCAGATTAGTACAGTGTGGTCAGTGCTGCAATGAAGATACCTGCTGTATGCCGTGAAAACAGAGAGGAAGTGGATGCCCCATTGGGCCTGTGGGAGGAAGGGCTGGTCAGGAAGACTCTTGAGTAATTTCTTTTTGACTTAGTAATTTTTATACTTTAATAAGTGACTTAATATTAATGACAATAAAATCAATCTAGACTGATTTCTGTTTTGCGAAATGCAGTTTCACTATTTCCAGATATATATAGCTAAGATTTATGGAGAATAATAAAGCAATATATGCAAAGCTAAGATGTATAGGGACAATATAATCTAAGATTTATAGGGAATAATAAAAAAGTTCATTGAAATTATAATTCACAATTATAATAATAAAAACACGTCTACTGGGCATCTCTTGGGGTAGCTGCCTGGTTCATGACAGTCCCCTTGCTTTAATTTTTTTTTTTTTTTTTACCACATATATATGTATCCCCATACAAATTCCCATCAGCCTGATGGCTGTACCCGTGTTCCTCCCAAAATCCCAGTTGTTTTGGAGCATCTCCAAGGGGTGCCTACATAGGCCAATGGAGCAGTCTGGCTACCTAGCGACAGTGTTAGCTGTCTTTCCTCTCTTACTACCCTATCCTGCTGATGGAAATGCCCTCCAAGTCCCTTGAACAAACCCATGAAAAAGAAGCATCTAACCACTTCTAAGGTATTATTTCCTGGTCCTCCTGAGACCCTCCCAAGGTTATAGAGTCCTGAGTGGGAGTGATGTAAACAGCTTCCTCTCCAACTCTGCATCACCCTGTGTCACCTGAGATACAGGCAACACAGCTCACAAAAATCGACCCTGCAGTTTCTGCCCTCTTCACATCCCCAAAGCACCACTCAAGAGTCAAAAACTAAACAAACCAAGCATAAACAAGCAAAGAAGCTACCCCAATCCACAGGAGCTCAACAATACATGAGTAAGACCCTTCCACTCATAAGCATCCAAAAGACATTTTGTTCCCCATTTCTAACGGACAAGAAGTCTCCGAGAGGTCACTCAATGCCACCTACTCAGTCATCTGTGTTCAGAGAAGTGTGATGACCTCACAGTTTCTCCAAGAACTCTCAGTGGGTAGGTGCTTTGCCCCATTCAGGTTTCAACTTGAGCATCTGATTATCAGCATCCATCTCTATTATGTCACCTTGTTTTACTGTCTTCATGGTACTTATGCCCCACACTACCCCCCTTCAGGTACCTATTTTATTGTTGCTTTCCCCCTTCTAGAATGTAGGTACCATGAATGTAGGGACCTTGTCTGTCTTGTTTACTATTATATCCCCAGAATATAAAACCAGACCTGACACATAATAAGTGTTCAATAAATATTCCATGAATATTTCATGAATGAAATATTTTTTGGATATTTACCATGTATTAGGTACTGAGCCTCAGAATAGGAATGGTCCTGGTTTAAAAAGGAGTCCCTGGTCTTGATTTAAAAAGCACATGGCTGTTAACTCTTTGATGGCTCAAGTCCACCCACAGGCACTTCGGAAGAAAGTCCTGGCAACCTATTTCCAAAAATCAGCCACTGAAAACCCTAGAGAGCCCAGTTCTACTCTGACCCACATGGGGTAGCTGTGAGCTGGAATCAACTTAACAGCAACTGGTAATAACTAATATAACTAATGTAATAACTAATTTCACCACCAAAGCAACCCCACGAAGTAGGTACTATTATTATCCACATTTTACAGTGAGGAGCCTGAGGTGTGGAAGTGTTCAGTAACAAGCCCAAGGCCACACAGCTAGTAATTTATTTATCTATAGCTATTTATTTATTTATGGTTATTTATTGCTACCCATCATGCCAAAACATAGTGTCCTAAAACAGAATTGTATTCTTATTTCTCATGGTCCTGTGGGTACACCGGTCTTAGCTGGGCAGCTCTTCCTTGAGCCTCTCCTGCGATTACTATCAGATAGCAGCTGGGGCCGGAGTCATCTGACTGCTTAACTGGACGGGTCTTCTGTCTTCGTTATCTAGTGCTGCTATAATGCAAACACTCTAAGTAGATGGCTGGAACAAAGAACTTTATTCTCTCACAGTTTAGGAGGCTAGAAGTCCAAATTCATGTTGCCAGCTCCAGGGCAAGGTTTTCTCTCTCTGTTGGCTCTGGAAGAAAGTCTTTGTCATCTTTTCCTATGGTCTAGGAGCTTCTCAGCACAGAAACGTCGGGTCCAAAGGATGTGTTCCCCTTCTGGTTCTGCATTCTTGGTGGTAGAAGGTCCCCCTGTCTCTCTGCTCACTTCTCTCTTTCGTATCTCAAGAGACTGACTTAAGACAAAACCTAATCTTGTAGATTGAGTACTGCCTCATTAACATCATAGAGGTAGGATTTACAACACATAGGGAAATCACATCAGATGACAAAACGGTGTACAGTCACACAATACTGGGAATCGTGACCTAGCCAAGTGGACACATTTTGGGGGCACACAGTTCAATCCATAAGATGACTTCTTCACTCACATGCTTGGCACTTCAGCTGGGAAGACTGGAATGCTAAGGGCTAGCTGGGAATGTGGCGCTCTCTCTCCGCAAAGCCTCTACTTGGCTAGCTTGGGTTTCCTCACAGCATGGTGGTCCATTTTACAGGACAACTAGCTTTCCCCAGAGTGCACATTTTAGGAGGCTAAGGCAGAAGCTACAAAGCTTCTTATGCCTAGACCCAGAAGTCGGACATCACTTCTGCCCCATGCCATTTGTTTCACAGGGCTAGCCCAGATTCAATGGGGGGGGGGGGCATTAGAAAAGGGGGTGAATTCCAGGTGAAACAGTTATCGGGGGGTCATCTCTGGAGGATCACCAACACAATGGTGGAGCTGGGATTTGAATCAAGGCAGTCTGGCTCCAGAAACTACAGTCTTTTTTTTTTTTTTTACATTTTTAATTTCTATTGTGCTTTAAGTGAAAGTTTACAAATCAAGTTGGTCTCTCATACAAAAATTTATATACACCTTGCTGTATACTCCTAATTGTTCTCCGCCTAATGAAACAGCACACTCCTTCCCTCCACTCTCTCTTTTCATGTCCATTTGGCCAGTTTCTGACCCCCTTTGCTCTCTCATCTCCCCTCCAGACAGGAGATGCCAACACAGTCTCATGTGTCTACTTGATCCAAGGAGCTCATTCTTCGAAACTACACTCTTAACCACCATTTTATGCTGCCTCTCTATTAGGAATAAATGAATTCATTATTTAATTTGTATAACCAGAGGGGCCTATTCTGATGATTTGGGGCTCTAAAGGTGAATTAAAGTCCCCGTCTCACTATCGGCAATTGTTAACTGACAGTACTTCTTTGCTTCTAAACACCCTAGTTTCCAAAGTTAAGGGATACTCTTGGTTGGTGCTGGGGTGGGAGGCTGCTGGTTGAGGAAAGATGGCTCGAGGAGAAGCAGGGAGGATTTAGAAACCCTTTTGTGGACAGTCTTATGAAAGCTCATATTTTAAATGAAGAAAGAGCACAGTGAGTAGGAATGGCTATTTCCAATGGGAACCAGCCATGCCCCAAAGAGATTACAATCCAGCTTAAAATGAATTGGTTTGTAGACAAGTTCTACACAAACACCATGCTTTTAAGCCTTATTACAGCCTTGGAAGAATGGTTTAAAAAAAAAAAAAAAAGTCACTGCCACCACCATTTATTGAGTACTTGCTTCCGCCAAGCACTGTGCCAAAGGCCTTTCATTTACTACCTCCTTCAACTCTCTCTCCAAGCTTCTGAGGCTGGTCTGACTATTCTACCCCTGATATCAGCTTAAGAAAGTTTAGGAAACGGCATCACATACCTAGCAAATGCTCGAACAGGGATTCAAATTCAGGTCAATATGACTCTCCAATGCCCGTTCTCCTAAACACTATGCAGTGCTACCTCTCTCCAGGCCACAGGGTAGGGGGTGGACACGTACACCCTCTGCCATGACCCTTATCACCCTGCACCACTGTTATTCATTTCTGGGACAACTCCCTGACTAGTGGCAGCCTCTGGACCTCTCCTACCCCCATTCAAGGATGTGATTTTCCAATCATTGCATTCTCTCTGACAGCCCAGCACTGACCTGGGGAAGGTGCTTTTGAAATAGTGTTAATGAATTGATGAATAAATGATATCTTCAGAGGAGGTCTACTGTAGCCCAGAAAATCCGGGGGTGGGGGGAAGGAAGGGCTGTGGATAGGGAATTTTAGAAAGCCTGTGTCAAGCAGTCAGACCCCTATCAATTCATTTCTAGGAGCATTTAGCATCAATTGCCACTGGCTTCCCTGTGTTCCTCTTCTTGTCAGTCTGGTTCAGGTCAGGCCCTCTCCGATTGAATGGTCCTTCCCTCCTTCCACATTTCAGAAAACACTATTTTATTATACGCACTGTTGAGGAGTGTCTTGTGAGGTGAGGTGGTGAGAGGTGGTATTTAGTGGCAGGGCGTGCACTTCAGGCAGCTTTAATTCCAACTCCCCCCTTCTCAGTGAGTGTTCTGTTTATTTTTAGATGTTTATATTGGTACTCCAAGGACTTGCCACACCCACTCTCATGATCTAACAAATAATGTATCCAAAGAAAACATTTCTTCTTTCCCAAGTTCCTAGATTAAGAAATTCAAGGGAGCCCCAAAGCACTATTGCTACTATTGATAAAGCTGCTAAATTATAAGGTGCTACTGTGTAAATTTTATTGACTATGCAAAGGCATTCAACTGTGTGGATCATAACAAATTATGGATAACATTGTGAAGAATGGGAATTCCAGACCACTTAATTGTGCTCATGAGGAAACTTTACATAGGTCAAGAGGCAGTTGTTGGGACAGAACAAGGGGATGCTGATTGGTTTAAAGTCAGGAAAGCTGTGTGTCAGGGTTGTATTCTTTCACCATACCTATTCAATCTGTATGCTAAGCAAATAATACGAGAAGCTGGACTGTATGAAGAAGAACGGGACATCAGGATTGGAGGAAGACTCATTAACAACCTGCATTATGCATATGACACAACCTTGCTTGCTGAAAGTGAAGAGGACTTGAAGCACTTACTAATGAAGATCAAAGACCACAGTCTTCAGTATGGATTGCACCTCAACATAAAGAAAACAAAATTCCTCACGACTGGACCAATGAGCAACATCATGATAAATGGAGAAAAGATTGAAGTTGTCAAGGATTTCATTTTACTTGGATCCACAATCAACAGCCATGGAAGCAGCAGTCAAGAAATCAAAAGACGCATTGCATTGGGTAAGAAGAGCAAAGATGTCACCTTGAAGACTAAGGGGCACCTGATCCAAGCCATGGTATTTTCAATCGCATTATATGCATGTGAAAGCTGGACAATGAATAAGGAAGACTGAAGAAGAATTGATGCCTTTGAGTTGTGGTGTGGCGAAGAATATTGAATATACCATGAACTGCCAAAAGAATGAACAAATCTGTCTTAGAAGAATTACAACCAGAATGCTCCTTAGAAGCAAGGATGGTGAGACTGCTACATACTTTGGACATGTTGTCAGGAGGGATCAGTCCCTGGAGAAGGACATCATGCTTGGCAGAGTACAGGGTCAGCGGAAAAGAGGAAGACCCTCAATGAGGTGGATTGACACGGTGGCTGCAACAATGAGCTCAAGCATAACAACGATTGTAGGGATGGCTCAGGACCAGGCGGGGTTTCGTTCTGTTGTGCGTAGGGTCGCTATGAGTCAGAGCCGACTTGACGGCACCTAACAACAACAACTGTGTAAATTGGAAACCTTGGTGGCGTAGTGGCTAAGAGCTACGACTGCTAACCAAAAGGTTGGCAGTTGGAATACACCAGGCGGTCCTTGGAAACCCTTTGGGGCTGTTCTACTCTGTCCTATAGGGTCGCTGAGTCGGAACTAACTCTAAAGCAACAAGTTTGGTTTTTGTTTTACTGTATACATTGAGGGTAGTGGTTACAATTTGGGGAGGATCAAAAAACAATGATCCATGCATATAAAATTTCTCTTGCAAGGAACATGGGACAGCATCTATCCACAGTAGCACTTTCCAAACTCTGAGCAGAACGATGTAAGAGAAAGAAACCCGGAGAAGGAGAAGCTTCTAAATGTTCCTTGGGCCTCCAGCATTAAGCAGCCAACAAACGGGACCACTCTGTTTTCCCCTGTGGATACCGGATATGTTTTAAGGAATCTGCAAATTTTTGGAACAATTAAATTTACCTATTTTTTTTTTTTTTTCATTTCACATCCTAAATTAAACTCTGGAGGTGGATCAGGGAATTGGAAGTAATTCCAGCAGTCTTTTCAATAATACACTCTTCAAAATTCTTCCTGGGTGTTTTACCCACGTTAAATGCCTTTTCAATTTCTGCCGCGTTTTAACAGAGGCTTTTTTAATGTGTTATCTTTGTTCTTTATTATCAGAAGATGCTTCTGGAAAGAAGAATGACTTTTTTTCTGGAAAGAATGACTTTTTTGGTCATTCATATATTATTAGAGAGGATCTCTTTGAGAAAGAAATTACCCAATGAAGACTTCATTTTCACTTTTTTGTATTTTCTTCTCTACTCAGTCGGCCCTTTCCAAGGCATCTGCCTGAGTCCAGCACTAAAAATACAGGCAGTACGAACAAAGAAACATTTTTAGAAAACATCAGGTTTTCAGTCAGTGCAAACATATTCGATTTCCATGTGAAGGACCAAAGAAAAACAAAACAAAAACAAGCAATAGAAGCCCTTAAAAGCAAGCAGAGAACTATGTAAACAAATTTAGAAAAACTGGACAGAGGCCTCAGTGGGCAAATGTCACCTACTTGCTTATTTATTTAGGATTGCTTCTGCTTCCCAGGAGGATTTAAGGCAGCAAGGAAAACTGTTATAATTTTTCTAGTATCTTATCCACTGAAATCTGACCGTAACAGTTTATGCGTCAGAAGAATTACCAAATCTCTGAATTATACTTTTTTAAAAACATTTTATTAAAATTTTTTTTCTTGAAATTGTACTTCAAGTGAAAGTTTACAGTTCAAGTCAGTTTCTCATACAAAAACTTATATACACGTTGTTATGTGACCCTAGTTGCTCTCCCTATAATGTGACAGCACACTCCTCCTCTCCACCTTGTATTTCCCCATGTCCACTCAACCAGCTCCTGTCCCCCTCTGCCTTCTCATCTCCCCTCCAGACAGGAGCTGCCCATTAGTCTCATGTGTCTGCTTGAGCTAAGAAGCACACTCCTCATGAGTATCATTTTACATCTTATAGTCCAGTCTAATCTTTGTCTGAAGAGTTGGCTTCGGGAATGGTTTTAGTTTTGGGCTAACAGAGCCTCGGCCACGTCTTCTGGGATCCCCCCAGTCTCAGTCAGACCATTAAGTCTGGTCTTTTTACTAGAATTTGAGTTCGGTACCCCAGTCTTCTCTTGCTCCATCAGGGACTCCATTGTGTTCCCTGTCAGGGCAGTCATTGGTGGTAGCCGGGTACTATCTAGTTCTTCTGGTCTCAAGCTGATGGGGTCTCTGGTTTATGTGGCCCTTTCTGTCTCTTGGGCTCATATTTTCCTTGTGTCTTTTGTTTTCTTCATTCTCCTTTGCTCCAGGGGGTTGAGACCAATTGATGCATCTTAGATGGCCACTCACTAGATCTGAAGACCCCCGATACCACTTACCAAAGTGGGATGCAGAACACTTTCTTAATAAACTTTGTTATGCCAATTGACCTAGACGTCCCCTAAAACCATGGTCCCCAGACCCCTGCGCCTGCTACTCTCTCCCTCAAAGTGTTTGGTTGTGTTCAGGAAACTTCTTAGCTTTTGGTTTAGTCCAGCTGTGCTGACTTCCCCTGTATTGTGTGTTGTCCTTCCCTTCACCTAAAACAATTCTTGTCTGCTGTCTTGTCTAGTTAGTGAATACCCTCCTCCCTCCCTCCCCACCCTCGTAACCATCAAAGAATGTTTTCTTCTGTGTTTAAAACTTTTCTTGAGTTCTTATAATAGTGGTTTCATATAATATTTGTCCTTTTGTGACTAATTTCACTCAGCATAATGCCTTCCAGATTCATCCATGTTATGTTTCACGGATTCAACATTGTTCTTTATCATTGCATAGTATTGTATTGTGTGAATATACCATACTTTGTTTATCCATTCACCCACTGATGGGCACCTAGGTTGTTTCTATCTTTTTGCTGTTGTGAACAGTGCTGCAATGTACATGGGTGTGCATGTATCTATTCGTGTGAGGGCTCTTATTTCTCTAGGATATATTCCAAGGAACAGGGATTGCTGGATCATATGGTAGTTCTATTTCTAGCTTTTTAAGGAAGTGCCAAATCAATTTTGAAAGTGGTTGTACCATTTTACATTCCTACCAGCAGTGTATAAGTGTTCCAGTCTCTTCACAACCCCTCTAACATTTATTATTTTGTGTTTTTTCGGTTGATGCTAGCCTTGTTGGGGTGAGATGGTATCTCATTGTAGTTTTGATTGGCATTTCTCTAATGGCTAATGATCCTAAGCATTTCCTCATGTATCTGTTAGCCGCCTCAATGTCTTCTTTGGTAAGGTCCCTGTTCATATCCTTTGCCCATTTTTTAATTGGGTTATTTGTCTTTTTGTTGTTGAGGTTTTGCAGTATCTTGTAGATTTTAGAGATTAGATGCTGATCAGATATGTCACAGCCAAAAATTTTTTCCTAGTCTGTAGGTTGTCTTTTTACTCTTTTGGTGAAATCTTTGGAAGAGCACAAGTGTTTGATTCTTAGAAGCTCTCAGTTATCTAGTTTCTCTTCTGGTGTTTGTGCATTGTTAGTAATGTTTTGTATACTGTTTATGCCAAGTGTTAAGGCTCTTAGCATTGTCCGTATTTTTTCTTCCATGGTCTTTATCGTTTTAGATTTTATATTTAGGTCTTTGATCCATTTTGAGTTCATTTT
The DNA here is from genome assembly GCF_024166365.1 of Elephas maximus indicus. Lineage (NCBI taxonomy): Eukaryota > Metazoa > Chordata > Mammalia > Proboscidea > Elephantidae > Elephas > Elephas maximus. The sequence continues at coordinate 16,970,631 of NC_064841.1, read as the reverse complement.
TGTGCATGGTGTGAGGTAATGGTCATATTTCATTTTTTTGGCAGATGGATATCCAGTTATGCCAGCACCATTTCTTAAAGAGACTGTCTCTTCCCCATTTAACAGACCTTGGGGCCTTTGTCAAATATCGGCTGCTTATAATTGGATGAATTTATGTCTGGATTCTCGATTCTGTTCCATTGGTCTGTTGTACCTGTGGTACTGTTGTACCAGTACCAGGCTGTTTTGACTACTGTGGCAGTATAATAGGTTCTAAAATCAAGTAGTGTGAGGACTCCCATGAATTATACTTTCTTAATTAAAAACAATGGCACAGTGGTTAAACACTCGGCTGCTAACCAAAAGGTCGGCAGTTCGAACCCACCAGCCATTCCTTGGAAACCCTATGGGGCAGTTCTACTTGTCCTATAGGGTTGATATGAGTAGGAGTCGACTCAGTGGCAGAGGGTTTAATTAAAAACAGAACAAACAAAAAGCAACTATAGGGTTCTTATCCCATTTCATCTGAACCATTCTCATGCTTGGTTATTCAAACATTCTCTCAATTATACTCATCTTTACTAAGGAATCAGGTGTAAATAAAATTAAGTCAAGCACGGGGTTAAATTACTATTCAAGCAGTTGAAATAACTGAGCCTAGAACAACAAATACATATGTACGTTTCTAAAAAACAGCCCATAATTAAGATTGGAGTTTAAATCTATATAATTCCAAATCCTATGTGCAATTTAAAGCCAGGAAATATGTGTTTGAGGCCAAAATTCCATCGCCCTATCTGTCCCACTGTGGTTACACAAGGCAAGTAATAGTTACAGTAATTTTAGAGCCCCTTTTACTATACCCTTAGGTATAATTAAGTGACTTAAATGCTGAGTTCCTGACTAAATTCACTGTTTGTTTTCCCAAATTATATATCTACCATTGATCTTACTAGTACATCACTATGTGTTTATATTTTCTCACCCTGCCCCCTCACAACTACTTTCTTCTCATGGAGCAATATGAAGGTTATTGGGAAAACATAAATACCAATCACATATTTTCGATCTACTATTTCTTTCAACTAAATGTGAATGGCATTTAAATTTAATCAGGCTTCTGGAAGATGGATTCAGTAGGATGACTTTAACATACACAAGTAACACAATTACCCCAAGGTAACTGTACAAAAATGCCTTTAATAATTGTTCATTGGGCATATTTGGAAATATCAAGACACGTGTTGCAAAATAACCCTATGATGTCAAACAAGGCTTTGAAAAGAACAGCGGAACAACTCAGAAAAGGAGGGTGTGAATGGTTACACGACTTGAAGAATGTAATCAACGTCACTGAATTGTACATGTAGAAACTTGAATTGGTGTATGTTTTTGCTGTGTATCCTCAACAACAGAATAAAATAAATTATTAAAAAAAAAAGAAAGGACACAGCAACAACATCTTGAGTCTTAGGTTGCACAGATGAAAACTGGATCACAGTATCTTTCACTCTTTGCATGGGCAATAATTATTTTCATCTTAAATAATCTAAGACTTCCAGGGTTAAACAAAATGTAAACAAGCATATTCCAAATGATCAATGTTTAAAACTAGTTAGAGTGAGCATCATAATAATTTACACACTTCACGGTTACTGATTCTGTAGTCTAACTCTCCTAACAGACTGTAAACTCCCTGAGGACAGAAAATAGGGCATGTCTGTTCACTCCTAGGGTCTAATCAGATGCCTGGTACACAATAGGCACTCATGAAATGTTGAGTGAATATTTATTTATTTGTTAAATAAGTGCATAATAGTCTAATTGTGTTGCTGAGTCTGAAAATTTTGTGGCAGTCTTTTCATACCCTTCACAGGCATGATTTTAGACAAGGTGTAGGTTGTAGGTTCTTTAGATCTCAGGTTCTCCACTTGTGAATTTGTTATCGTAGTTGCTGCCAGGTGCCGTCGAGTCGATTTTTGACTCACAGTGACCCCACAGAGTAGAACTGCCTTCTAGGGTTTTCTAGGCTGTATTATTTACGGGAGTACATTGCCAAGTCTTTCTACTGCTCTCATAGAACTGTATGTGAATGAAATAAAAGGGTCTATTTATTTGAAGGTATTCTTCAACATGATACAATATATTTGAGGTATGCCTAAAATGTCATTACTATAGATCCACGACCTATATAATAACAAGTATATTTTATAATAACAAGTATATTTTATTCCATCTGAATAGAAAAAATTGGTAGCTATCAAAATGATAGTACATGTATTACTGGAGGAATCTGACTCTTCTATATATGATGATTTTTTTTTTTCTTCTGCATGGAGTCATGGAGTAGCTAAATAAGGAAAAATTTGCCACATGCTTTCAGCTCAATGGGACTGATTCTATTCATTGCTATAAATCTCTTCCCATTTCTGGCAAATGTCTGTGACTCTCTGTCTCTCTCATATTAATTACTTCAGAGTTAAAGGGATAAAAAATTGTTTAATAGCTGGACCTTGGACACCAAATTTTAAACTGCTCAAATTTGTGCTGATTTTTCCCCAGCCAGGCTGAGACTGAAAATAGTAATTGAAACCTTAAATAATTGGCACTCTACTTTCAGTACCTTTTACTTTTTGGTAATAAATAGAGGATGCAAATAATAAACAAATACCTTATAATTTCAATAAGGATTTATAACAATAGGATATCAGACATGGACTTCTTCATTTTTTAAAGTCTGATTTGTAAATTATGCCCAGCTTTAAATCTAAGAATAAAATCATTTTTACCAATGTCTGCATACCAATTGCTGCTGGTTCTGTTAGATAATAATAGCAATTGCCTAACACTCTCAGAAGGAGCCCTGGTGGCCCAGTGGTTAAGGTGATGGACTACTAACTGAAAGGTCCATGGTTCAAAACCACGAGAGGTTCCTAGGGAGGAAGATGTGGCAGTCTGCCTCCCTAGAGACTTACAGCCTTGGAAACCCCATGGGGTCAGAATTGACCGATGGCAATGGGTAGGTAGAACACTCTCAGAGGGAGTATTTACTTTTAAGTTAGGAAGCCAATTTTAAATGACAATTTCTATCTACTTGCTTGAGGAGAGTTCTCAGAAGGTTCTAGGCTTAAAGTTTCCTCCAGTTTGCACAGTTGCTATAAACAAAGGTTTAGCTAGTTCCACTTTGCCATCCACACCACACGTCAAAAAACCAAACCCACTGCCGTTGAGTCGATTCCAAATCATAGTGACCCCTACGGGACATACTAGAGCTGCCCCACAGGGTTTCTAAGGCTGCAAATATTTACAGAAGGAGACTGCCAATCTTTCTACCGTGAAGCTACTGGTGGTTTTGAACCACTGACCAAATGCTTTAATCACTGTGCAACCAGGGCTCCATACCCTATGTAGCCTGAGTCAAATTCTGAATAGAGTCACTTTCACAAGGTATTATTTTGCTACTAATGCCTATTTTTCTTTTACAAAAAAAAAAAAAAAAGAAAGAAAGAAACCATATTCGTGTCAAATGTAAAATGAACATGTTATGGATAAAGAATTCAAGGAACAAAGTAGTGGTGATTTGCCTAGCTTGCAACGAATTTATAATGAAACCCTCAGTGGAATGCTAATCTCTATACCAGGGGTGCCTGTGGAGCCACTCAGAGCCTGGGGAGCCATCGTAGCAGGTAGAGCCCGTGCTCACATCTCCCAGAACTCATCTGTGTCTTCAGCACCCAGCAGGGTGCCTGGTAGGCTCTTCATAAATGTTGTCTGCAGATGTAGCCGTGAACAACATCACGCCAGTTATGTTCTTGTCCACTCTCGCCTACTTCCTTTCAAGATCTCGGAAATCTCTTACTACCTCCTGCACACAACCTTGACCCTTTTGACATATCTACCCTCTGCAGGAGCCCTGGTGGTACAGTGGTGAAGAGTTCAGCTGCTAACCAAAATGCTGGCAGTTCAAATCTACCAGCCGCTCCCTGGAAACCCTATGGGGCAGTTCTACTGTGTCCTATTGGGTTTCTTTAAGTCAGAACTGACTCAGCAACAACAGGTTTGGTTTTCGGTTTTACCCTCTTCAGGAGGACCACTGTGACAGCCTTAGGGGTGTTCACGTGAGGCTGATCAATTTTGGGAGTTTCATTTCTTGCTGCAGAGCTTGGTATAGCTAGAGTTTCTGGTTCTCAGCCTTAAATCAATTAAGGTTTTTTTTTTTTGCCTCAATCCAATCCTTTTATCCTTCCAAGAGTGCTTAAAAGACAGGCCGCCATTTTCCAAAGGACTCAACGTACCTCATAGTGTCGCTGTGAGTCAGAATCGACTACATGGCAGCAGGTTTGGGTCTGGGTTTTTATACATGCCTGAGCTGTCAAGCCACATTCAACTCGCACCCATTCCCCACACATAAAAAAAAAGGATGGGGGAATTTTATGCAGATAGCTCTTGGGTTACAGTTCCGAAAACCAAAATCTACAAGAAACTAAGAAATCCTCAACCTCGTCATGGATTACAGAATATTTAACTATTTCTCAGCCCTCAAATTCTTTGCTTTAATATCCAGCCATTCATTTCTTAGAAAATACTTAAAACAATTCATTAGTAAAACCTGAGACTAGTTGAGGCCACCAATAGGTGATGACCAGAAAGGTAAAGCAGAGTCAAGAGGCCTGAGTTTTAGGCACAGCTCCGACCAGGAAAAATATCAGCTTCCCCACTTGCAAAGCTGAGGTAAAACTAAGCAGCATGGACCACTTTTTTTTCAACATATCTAATGGGTGAATAAAATTAACTTCAAAAATTCTCTACAACAGCACTGTCCAAAAGAACTTTCTGTGATGATGAAAATATACGTATTATATACTGTCCAAAATGATAGCCACTATCCATCCACAAAGTAACTACTGAGGCCTTGAAATATGGCTAATGTGACCAAGGAACTGAATTTTTAATTTAATTTTTAAAAGCCAATGTAGATAGTGTAATACAGGGCAGGTCTAGAATATATCAAAAGAAATTGCTATGAAAATTTCAAAGTACTGTAATTAAGGACGAATTTAAATTTCTAATCTGCAGGCTGTACCTCCATACCACAAAGTTCAGTACGCTCACATCTCCTGCAAACTCATGTGTGTGCCTCCAGGTAGAAAGTTTGGTTGTTAACAACTGGCTTTCACCTTTTTAAAATGATAAACCAAAGCAGTTGCCACCCAGTTGACTCTGACTCATGGAGACCCCATGTGTGTCACTATAAGTCAGAATCAACCGACGGCAGTGGGGTGAGTGGGACACTGTCAGGGGCAGTATTTACTTTTAAGTTAGGAAGCCAATTTTAAATAACAATTCCTATCTACCTGCTCAAGGAGAGTTCTCAGAAGGTTCTAGGCTTCAAGTTTCCTCCAGTTTGCACAACTGCTATAAACAAAGATTTAGCTAGGTCCACTTAGCCATTCATACCACATGTCAAAAAACCAAACCCACTGCCGTCAAGTCAATTCCAACTCGGATTGGAGCCACACACAGGGTTTCTGATGGCCGATTGCTTAGAAGTAGATCACCAGGCCTTTCTTACAAGGCACTTCTGGGTGGATTCAAACCAACAACGGTTGGGCTAGCAGCTGAGCTCATTAACCGCTTGTACCACCTAGGGACTCCTCTTAAAGCATACAGATGCTAAGATCAGACTTTTCCCATAAGATATAGGGTTTAATGAAAACCATTTGGTGGTCAAAGCCACCTTGCTGTGATGCATCTCCAGCTTGGAAGAATGGAATGGGGCAGGTGAGCTTCAGCAGGTTATGTCTACCCAGCTACAGGAACTCGAGTTTGAGGGCCACTCTGAGACTCTCCCATCTCAAGGGCTCTGTGGTGTTTTAATAAAAGTGACACTGAGTCACCCAATGGGAACTTCATTCTTACTTTACTGACTTCAGGAGCAGGAAAATGGACCAGATCAACTGGCTTGGGGAAAACTTTAACAGACAGCCTTGGACAAGGCCGTACTGAGCCCAGCCCTGTTTGGAATGGTGGCCATGCGAAGGTTCAGAGCCTGGTGTCATCCGGCCTCTCAGCTGGTGCCCCTACACCCTAACTGCATTCAGAACTGCTGAGAAAGCTACATTAGGCAGATGACTCCATGTTTGTCCATCTTCTCAGTTACCACCCTAGTCCACTCTATCATTTTCTCTCTCCGGGATATTGCAACAGCCTCCTAACTGGTCTCCCTGCTCCCGTTCTTACCACCCTACAATTCATCCTCCACACAGCAGCCAAAAAGATCTTTTAAAATCAGAAACCCTCATTCCTCTGCTTAACACCTTCCAGTGGCTTCCTACTCAAAATAAAATTCAAGCTCCTCACCATGGCCTAGAAGGCCCTGCTCCCAGTTGTATTTCATCTCTTCCCAGTATCACCGTTGCTCACTCTGTTCCAGTCACTTCCTGGCTCTTCTTCAGACAATCAAGCTCCTTCCCATCTCAGGACCTTGGCACTTGCTGGTTCCTCTGCCTGAAAAGCTCTTCTCCAGATCATCACACAGCTGGCTCCTCATCACTCAAGCCTCAGCTGAAATGTCACCTCCTTGGAAAGGCCTTCCCTGACTACTCCTCCAAAACTAGGCCTCTAAACTAGCCTCTCTCTGTAGCACCACTCTGGTTTTGTTTTGTTACAACCTTATTTAGGCCTGTTTTACACATTCAGAATTCATCCATTTCAAGTGTACCATTCAATGAATTTAGTAAATTCACCAAGCCGTGCAACCGTCATCATGTCTCAGTTCTTCTTCATGGTCTTCTGAGTTCTCATGATCCTCGGAGAAGCAGATTAATAGGAGGGAGCTCCCGCGCCCCTACAGATCCTAGGGAAGATAGAAGGAGGAGAGCTGTGGCCCAGCTGAAACCGGAAGCCCTGAGATCTTTCATTCATTCACCAAGTGTGTGTGGAGTGCTCACATCATGCTGGGTCCTGCTAGGATTACGGCAGCCAATGACAGACAGGCTCCTTGCTCTCAGGCAGCTAGTTTCTAGTTTGGGGATGCAGAAAATCAATGTTTAAACAAATAAGAAAATATCAAGTGGCGAGAAATGCTTTTTAGAAATAAAATAAGATGGTGGAATATTGTCTGATTCCACTTATATAAAATGTTCAGAAGAGGCAAATCAGTAGAGATAGAAACGAGATCTGTGTTGGCCAGGGGCAGGGGGTAGGTGCTGGGATTGACAGTGAATAAGCATGAAGGATGGATCTTACTGGGGAGAAGGGGGTTGGAAATGTTCTAAAACTGACTTGTGGTGGTGGTTTCACAACTTGGCAAATTTACTAAAAATCACTGAAGTGTACACTTGAACTTGTGCTATTCCTTTAAAACAAATAAAGACGTTGAACTGAGCCCACGCAAGCACCCAGGGCCTTTGTGAACATTCTGCGGAAGCTGTAATTCTAACCAAAAGAATCTTCTGGGCTCCTCTGGAAGTTCTCGGTAGCTCGTCGTATGCAAAAATACAAGAGGCATCCCCCAGAAATAGAATAAACTCAACTGGCTAAGGGTGAAAACTAGAAAAATCTTTAAAAAGCAAATTGTGCTTATGCTTTCCAAAAATACATATTTTTCAAAAAAAGGCTAACATTTGTAACTCATCCTAATGTTATAAACTTTAGTCCAGGCAGCCTGGCAAACCACAAACAAATATGTCACAGAGACTGCTCGTCGTCTGCTGGTTTTTCACTTCCTCCCACAGTGACCCCAAAAAAATAAAATAAAAAAAAATACCAAAACCATTGCCATTGAGTCAATTCCAACTCACAGCGACCCTATAGGACAGAGCAGAACTGCCCCAGAGAGTTTCCAAGGAGCGGCTGGTAGATTTGAACTGCTGACCTTTTGGTTAGCAGCCCAAAGCTTAACCACGGCACCACCAGAGCTCTGCCCACAGTGACAGAAGACTTGAATTGTAGCAGAGCACATGGCCACCTGAAATAAAGCCTGCATTTCCCAGCTTCCTTACACGTGGGAGTGACCAGCAGTAAGACCCAACCAATGCAATGTAAACAGCCAAGTTGTGTGCAACTTCCACGCAAATGCTTAAAGGGAGGATGCATGCCCTTTTTCCCCTCTTTCTTTTTGCTGGCTTGAATGTGGACGTGATGGCTGGAACTTGAGCAGTCATCTTGGACAATGAGTAACATGCTAAGGGCGGCAAAGCAAGAGAGAGAAGGAGCTAGATGCCTCATGATTGTAAAGCTGCTGCAAATCCTTGATTGCTTACCTCCAGATTCCTTTACGTGAGAGAGGACCAAACTTCTGTTTGAGCTGCAGGTCTTTGTTACTAGAAGCAGGAGCCCTGATGGTGCAGTGATTAAAGCACTTGGCTGCTAACCGAAAGGATGGTGGTCCAAACCCACCAGCTGTTCCACGGGAGAAAGATGTGGCAGTCTGCTTCCATAAAGATTACAGCCTTGGAAGCCCTATGGGGCAGTTCTACTCTGTCCTACATGGTCACTGTGAGTCAGAAAAGACTTGAAGGCAAATTGGTTTTTTGTTTTTTCATTGCTCGAAGCTGACCTAGCCTTAACTGACACAGAATCACTCCAGCAAAATTATAGGAGAAACCAAGCAAATAAATAAGGGCTTGCTAGATAAAGATGACAAAGCAGGTTTTTCCAAAAAGGTCTGAGTTGTTTTGAGATAGATGCTAAGCCCAGCTTGGTCAATGTGGTGAGAAGGGTGGCAGTGACGGTCCATACTGCCTACTGGGTCAAAAGGACGGATTCCTCAATACCAGCAATAATGAGGATGATGAAAATTGTAACAAAAATCCTGAGTTTTAAAGAAGATAAATTCTGGTCACACAGATCGTGAGTGATGGAATGATTCACAGGGAATTCTGAGTGCTGTGTCAACATGCTTTCCCTTACATTACACCCAAATGGAGTATCCATTATACTTCCCCCACACTCGAACCCACACATAAGAATGAGTTAGGCAGGACTCTCCAGAGGCACATCCCTCCTTTACCAAGAAAAACCTCACTGGCTCCTCCAATCAAGTTTTTATGACATACTGTGGTGCATGTAGGGTTGCTATGAGTCGGAATTAACTGGATAGCAACGAGTTTGATTTTTTTTTTTTTTGGTGGTGCAGCGAATTACACCTTCTCACTTATTGACATCTTGTTATCTATATTTTGCATAACGACAACAGAAAAAAATCTACCATCTGACTATTTTGCGCATTAGCGACATACGTCTGTCAGTAAGGAACGCTGAGGTGTGAGGCGAGCGTAACGCTGGCTGTGATGGTTAAGGTTATGTGTCAACTTGGCTGGGCCATGATTCTCAGTGGTTTGGCAATCGTGTAATGATGTAGTCATCCTCTATTTTCACATAACACCGATTTTCACATAGCGACCTGGTTTTTGGAATATAAACATGTCACTGAGTGAGAAATGGGTGTACTTAACATAGTTCTTCTAGCCATTTGTGGTCTGTGATTCCCACAAAATAATTGGGTGGAACTATGCAAATAAGGTGCTTGTGGCCCACCAAGGAGATTGGATAGCTGCTAACGATGCAAATAAGGTGCATGGAATCTTTGCAAGGATGGGACCATACAAATAAAATGTATGGAACCCTAATGAGGGGACTGGTTAGTTTTGCCATCCTGCTAGGCTTAAAACAAGTCATCCCAGAGGCAGGAAAGGGGACCTCATTACCACCAAGAAGAGCTGGGAACAGAGTGAGCACCCTCTGGACCCAGGGTCCCTGCACTGAGAACCTCCTAGGCCCAACAGACAGAGAGAGCTGTAACGCTGGAGACAGCAAGAAGCAGCAGCATGTGCAGCAGAGAAACAGCAGCAGCAGAACCTGGAAACCAGCGTGAGATGGCAAGGTGGGCTTCCCGGCCCAAGGAGCAAAGCAGCTTACTGTAAGCGTGCCAACCCACAGAGCAATAGAGCCGAGTGACTTCAGGCAAGAGGTTTCCTTGCTGAGTAGGGTGCCTCCAGGCACTTGTCAGTGGAGCTAAAGATCTTTGTAACACTTGCTCAAGCTGGGCAGAGGACAAGGGCCAACAGGCCGAGGGCCAGAGAGAAGCCTGCCTACAGGCACAGCTGAGAAGCTGTCCTGACTGAAGAACTGTATCCTAAGTCATTCCTAATTGTCATAGATTGAATTGTGTCCCCTAAAATTATGTGTCAACTCGGCTATGATTCCCAGTATTGTGTGATTGTCCCCCATTTTGTCATCTGATGTGATTTTCCTATGTGTTGTAAATACTGCTTCTGCGATGTTAATGAGGCAGGACTAGAGGCAGTTATGTTAATAATGCAGGACTCAATCTACAAGATTAGGTTATATCTTAAGTCAATTTATTTTGAGATATAAAAGAGAGAAGCGAGGAGAGAGACATGGAAACCTTATACCACCAAGAAACAAGAGCCAAGAGAATAGCGCGTCCTTTGGACCGAGGGTCCTTGCGCTGAGAAGCTCCTTGACAGGGGAAGAATGATGACAGGTACCTTCCTCCAGAGCCAACAGAGAGAAAAAGGCTTCCCCTGAAGCTGACAGTCTGAATTTGGACTTCTGGCCTACTAGACTGTGAGAGAAAAAAAACTCTCTTAAAGCCATCCACTTGGTATTTCTGTTATAGCAGCACTAGATAACTAAGACCCTGATTCTGAATTTGTAACCTGTTAAAAAAAAAATTTACTTCCCTAATAAACCCCATAACTGTGAGTATGGTCTGTGAGTTCTGTGTGACCATTGCAATGATTTATGGAACCCAGCAGAGAGGTAGAGAATGCTGTGGGAGGGACGGCTGGTGTCAGAACAGGTAAAAAGCTTGGAAGGTGGAGGTATGTTTGACCTCCACCTCATAGGAATCAGCTTTGGGCTGATGTTGACCTCGATTCTCTCTCCTCCCCCTTCTGAAGTCAGATGAGGAGATCTGATGCCACTGCGCCATTTTTTCACACGCGCCAACACTGCCTTGCAGTACCCAAAAAACACAGCCAACCATGAATTTCTACTTGCTAGACACGTGATACCTTTGCGTCATTAATGTCCTTCTCTTATCTTTAATTTAGAGCCACTCAATTACAGTTAAAACATAACTATTGAAATCGACTTGACAGCAATGAGCTATAAACTAAAATCCAAGTTACTTATACGTTTGTTTCAGAGCCTTATTTTCCATTCATGCTCCTATCAATATTTCAAAGCTACATTCTATGACTCATTCTCTCCTTGCCCATGTGCTACAAAAATGTGATGAAATCTGTACCACCTCATCAGATGATAGGTATTTTATAGGAGGGCATCAATGCATACAAGAGCAAAGCTTTATATTATGGGAGAGAAGGGTATCTGCCAAATGACCATCCTTGACGGGAATCCTCTTTGCAAAATAGGTTTCACCTTTCATAAAAGTCGGGCATACCAACTGTTTGACCTGGTCAATCTACCAAATTGTTCTAAGTCTCAGCTTCCTCATCTATAAAATGGGGATAATAAGGTTGTTTTGAGGGTTCAATGAGATCATGCTTTATAACTGCTTGGTACCATGCCTGGAACACAGTAAGGGCTCAATGAAGCAGTAGCTATTTTTTAAGGTCATAATTAATGGGTGGTACGATCTGATTGAATGAAGGTCTCCATGAACCGATGTGTCCAATTACCAAACAACTTCCCAGAAAAAAAAAAAAATGCGGAAGAGCCACTGCTACACTGACTGGAAAGATGACTCAGCCTAGCTAATTCTAAATTCAGGCATTTTATTTTTCGTTTTTTTGCTTTTAGCTGGCTGTCTCCATTCTGGCTTCTTATCTTGACTCAGCATAATCTATGCATTACTAACCAGCATTTTATTAGCCCTGGTTTGCTACTTGGGCTTTATTTCTTTATTTTGGTTATTTTTATTCTCTAATCTTAGATTGTCTTTAGGGGTGGGATTTTTTTCTTTTCTAATAGATATAAAGTGATCAAGGGTTAAGTACTACCTTTGATTTTCTATTCCCCAATGGGAGACATTAGAAGCAAAAAATAGCTTTTAAAAGTCATCATAACAGGCTTTTGAAAATAGCCTTAATTTTTAATCCATAAAACTCAACTGAGTCAGGCTGGGCTTTTAGAAACACATGTGTTTCAAGAATTCATTCCTTCAAGCACTATCTTGTGCCCTTTCTAATCGCTAATGCAGGACACCACTAGTTCTATTAATAAAAATCTTCCAAATAGTTGAAGTAAGTCCAACATTTCACTATTTCAGGCATTTACCCCTAACCCGGATCCTGACAGGAGAGGGAAACCACAGCAGCCTTACACTGTTTCCAATACCTGCTTCCAGGAGAACACCTTTAAAAAAAAATGCTTACTGTGATTTTCCAAGTACATTTGCTATTTGAAGGGTACACTCCAGGAAAACCTTCGCTGCCAATAAATCCAGACTCTCCAGTAAAAATGCCGCCACATGTGAAAACAGGTCTGGGAAAATAAAAGAGGAGAGGAAACTTAAGTTGTAACATGGTCTAACAATCTAATGTCAGCTTCAGGAAGTTAATATCAATTAACAAATGTCTGCAGTATTAAGAGTTCTGAAGCTTGCTGGCTCTTAGAATATTTAAATTATAGCCTGACAGAACATTCAGTCCATCTGCCATCTGTCTCCATCATAATAGCACAAGATTAGACAAAGAGAGCCCTGGTGGTGCAGTGGTTAAGCACTGGCTGCTAACCAAAAGGCCCCACTGGGCTGCTAACCCACCATCGGTGCTAGTCTGCTTCTCCAAAGATTTACAGCCTTGAAAATCCCATGAGGTGGTTCTACTCTGCCCTATAGGGTCACTCTGAGTTGAAATACACTAGATGGCAGTGAGTTGTGTGTGTGTGTGTGTGTGTGTGTGTGTATGTGTGTGTTTGCATATATATGCAGAGAGAGCAAGAGGGAGAAAGCCCTGATGGCCTAGTGGTTACAAGCTCAGGCTGCTGACCACCAGCTGCTCCTTGGAAACCCTATGGAAACTCTCTGTCCTATAAGGTCACTAATGAATCGGAATCAACTGGACAGCAATGGTTTTTTTTTTTTGGTTATACACACACACACATATATATATATCAACTTAAAAAAAACCATTGCCATTGAGCCCATATGTATGTATATGTGTGTGAATATATATATACACACACATATATATATATATATATATATATATTATATACATATACTTGGAAACCCTGGTGGCGTAGTGGTTAAGTGCTCCGGCTACTAACCAAAGGGTCGGCAGTTCGAACCCACTAGGCACTCCTTGGAAAATCTATGGGGCAGTTCTACTCTGTCTTATAGCGTCGCTATGAGTCGGAATCGACTCGATGGCACTGGGCTTGGTTTTGGTTTATCTATATATACATATATATGCGCTTGTGTGTGTATGTTGTTGCGTTGACAACCAGTCCATCCCGACCCGTGGCGACCCCATGTGTGACACACACACGCACAGTTCAGTCACCCACAGAGTGGTAAAGCCTTATAGGATGTTGGTAGGTAACTATCCATTTAACCGGTGGTGTTAGGGGAGAAGCTGAGAACTAAGCTGTGTGATGTGCACGGTTTTAAACGTACACATGCAATTAGTTAACATAAAAAGATTTAAGTTTCCAGCTTTAAAGAGATGCCTGCTTCTCCGGCCGTTTTCTATCATTGACTTTTAGCAGAGGCCCCCATTGAAAAGTGCGGTTGTTTGCGATGGAGCTAAGAGGAGATGCTGAAGTTGGCCATTGGGCGGGTCCCAAGTCCAGGTCCTGGGGCTGCGCCGCAGCTCCGAGGCTAGCGAAGAGTTAACTTCCGAGAGCCGCTCCCTGGGCGCCGTGGGACTCGGGTTTTCCCCTAGGCTGACGTCCCTGGGCAAAGCCTCTCGGGTGGTTGGAAGCAAACAGAAGTAAACCAGAGTCCACAAAGCGGGGCCCTCGTGCTTCCCCCGCCCTCATATGCATTTGGGGAGAGGAGATGTAAGTCAGTTTAAGCCCCCGCCACGTGGTGGCCCGGCCCACTGCAGGGCCACTCGGCTGGCGGAGCTGGGGCGCAGGAGGGACCCCGCAGGCAGGCGCGGTTCTGGGACCCAGGGGAGAGCACGCAGGGTCGGCGGGCGCAGAGCCCCGGGTGTGCGCAGAGCCCCGGGTGTGCGCAGGGTCTGCGCTGGGTCACAGGGGCGCCCCGAAGCGGATGGAGAAGAGCAGCGGAGGAGGCTGCAGGAAGAGAGGCAGGAAGGGAGGGAGCCCGCGGGGGTCGCGTTACCTCTCCGGGGGCTGCTGCAGCGCGAGCTGGGCGGTAGCGGCCAGCAGCAGCGGGGCCCAGGCGCTCGCGCCCCTCATGGCCGGTGTAGACGCTCGGGGCTTGCACCCCACCGGCGCGCAAGCCGCCGCGCACTTCGGCTCACGCACTGGTCCACACCGCGGTGCACACACCGGCTTGCACCCACCCAGGCTCACACTCCGGCAAAAACAGTCTCGCACACCGGTTTGCTCTGTTCCACCCGCGCGCACACACACCCACACACCCACACACCCACACACACACACAAAGCCGCGGGGCAGCCCAGGTAGCCGGGTGTGCGCGGCAGGCGGGGTGGGGGTGCTTTTAAAGGCGATTACGGTGCAGTCTGACTCTGCGCTTAATTTCCCCGGAGGAGTTGCTCTGGCAGCCGCAGGCCACTGCTGAATATCCCGTTTGTTCTCCGGCAGCGGGCGGGGCAGCTCCGGGGCCAGAGCCGCCGCCTCCCCTCCCCGCGGCCGGACGTCTCGTCCCTGGCACCCCGGCACCCACAGTCCCTTCACACCCCCGCCGCTGGGTCTGTGGGGAGAAGGATGAAGAGGAAACCTTCGGCCAATGGTCCCCAATTGGGACTAGGCTCCGTGATCGATTCCCAGGGAGGGGTTGGGAACTTCGCTTTGGGAATGTTTTTCCCCAGTTGCTTTTAAATACAAATACCAGCCCTTGCTGGTTCCTGGAAAACCTGAGGCTCCCTCTTTATTTCTTTATCCTTCAAACGTCCAGATCCCAGGAAAGGAAAGGGAAAGTAGAAAAAAGAGCCTATCATATTTTCATTCCTGCTCTTATTCTCTTTCTTTACACACACACACGCACACACAAATCTCAGTTGGTTCTTTTGTTTTTCCTGATGTATGAGTATGACCCAGGAGATGGTTGCTCAGAGGGGATTTAGAAATGTGTTTTCAGGCAAGAGATTTGTGAGTGAATTGTTAAGATTGAACTATGCCAGAAATGAAGACAGAATTGGAATCATCAAATCCCAGCACCCCACACTGTGTTCTGAAAATGGTATTTTTTGCTGGCATCTCTGTTCTTAAAAGAGCTTTCCCAACAATTTTTTTCTGTAGTATTGAAGAATCAAGTTGTACAGAGAGCTTGTTTTTCTAAGAAAAACAATTCCAGCCTTGTGGAATGAAGGCTTTCCTTTAATTAAAGGGGAAAAAAGTTTTAAACATGTATTTTAAGTGCTTCTCAATAACCAGGGATTCATAAACGAATAAAAAGAAACTGGATTCAGCAGACAGCTGAGATTTTTAAACAACTGTACCACCACGTGGGGCTATCATGATTTGAGAGCCTCATTTGTATTGCTCCTTCTAAATTATTTTCACCTTTCGAAGGGGGACAATAAAGATTAAAGGAGTGCTAATCAAGACTTCATTTCTAACAATGAGTTTACAACTCTAAGAACATAAACGCTCTAAGCAAGGAAAGATGCAAAAACTGGCTATAAAGAATAATCGGACTTTTAATAGTGGGAAAACGCAGGCACCTACATGGTAGGAACCAGAATTTCCCTGGGGCTTTACATTATTTTACCAGTTTTGAAAAAGTAAAGGGGAAAAACACCAAGAGCTTCAACTTACTTTTTTTTTTTTTTTAATTCTCTAAAGGCACCACACCCTGCATGACATTTTTAAAAAAAAAAAAAAAGGATGACAGAATTTGGCAAACTACATGATATCCTGAAACTCACACCCTCAACCCCATAAAAATTGCTTAAAAACAGCAAAGAGGAAAATAAACTCTTGTTTATTTTGCACACATTTCAAGAGTATGCTATCCAACAGCTAAGTGTTTCAGATGATATTTTATTTAAAAGTCATAGATTATAAAGCAAAAGTATTGCTCAATTCGCTTCTTGGTAATCATTTGGGGTCATGGTAGCCAGAAAATACTTTATTCTTAGGACTAAGCTAAGTATTCAAAATTTTAAATAAAAAAAAAAAACCCAAAGTAGTAAACATGCCATGCCTAAATGGATAGAAAAGTATTTGAATATAAACATGCGATTGTATTTTCTTAATTTATAGACTGATGACTGTTGACTGGTTTCCACACTGACCGTTCTGTTGTTGAGGCGTCTAAGAAAGACATTGATTTTACCATGTGATTTTAGAAGAGTGTACTAGGACTGATATTATTGGCTATTGGAAACACGTATTTGACTTGGAACTACAGTTCTGACCAAAATTATAGACCTTCAATGTCCTGAGAGACTAAATGTGTTAGAATTGAGACAGACCCAAGTGGACTCTGAAGTCCACTTCAGTGTAAGGTCCAGCTCTGTGAGACTATTTCTGGACTTATGCAATGCAGAATTGATGTCACGGGCAGGGAGCCACAGAACTCTAGGCGGTAGGAGAAGAGAGAGGTAGAGGACAAAAGTACTCTGGGTGATTTCTCTAAAAAAAAAAAAAAGAGTAGTAAAATGAAGAGAGATCTTTGTTATCCAAAGTCTGTATTATCCAGTCTCCGCAATCACCCCTTTGCACTGAGAAAGTCATGGAATATGAAAATATTCACCAATGAACTGACCAGTTATAAAATTAGACCCTCTTGAATATTTCTTCCTATGACCTAATGTTAACATCTAGCTGGGCACATTATGGAGCCCGGGTGGCGCAGTGGTTAAGAGCTTGGCTGCTAACCGAAAGGCCTGCAGTTTGAATCCACCAGCTGATCCTTGAAAATCCTATGGGATTCTATAGTGTCACTTTGAGTAGGATTCAACATTGACAGCAATGGTGGGGCCCATTATGTCAACATCTTCGTTGGTTAATCTCTGGCCAGTTCATCAACCTTATAAACATCTGAAAATGCGATGAGTATACAATATATATTCATTCCATAGTGTGGTGCAGACCTTGTAAAAGATACAGATTTTCATAAAATGGAAGCAAGTGATGTTAAAAGAAGTGCATGAATGACAGGCTTTCTTGACAAATGAAGACCTGGGTAAATTAATCCAGTGAACAACCAAAGGGAAGAAACTGAAGAAATTTGCTGACCAAAATCCCTTAAAAAAAAGAAAAAAATTTTTTTTGTTTTTGAAAGCCAAAGTATTAAAGTGAAGCCTGTGGGGAAAATGATGAAGCCCTGATATTTCCCCTAAAAGCAATTTTTGACATAATACTATGAAAGTCAAAAGCAAAGGGAAGGATTTTGTATTTTGCCTTACTGTATTTTTGTCAGGAAAATTATGATGAAAAATAATCTACATTTGACCATTCTCTGTTCATTATGAGAATTAACAGTTGAAAAATGCAACTGAAATTTTGCAAAAACAAAATAAATTTTCATTCTCTAATCTTCAGTCTCATTTTTAAGATAAAATCCCAAACATTTTTTCACTATCTGTTGTGAAATTTTGGAGCCTGTTTTAAGTAAAGTTTCAGTGATCTTTTCCAATATACTTAGCCTCAGATATGGACAATCTCCAGTCATCTTGAAAGGTGCCTGAGCACCAGTTATGGGCAGTGCATCAGATTGTAGGGGAGGGACAAGGTAGTTGAGACAACAGGAGGGGTTGTGGACTCTATCCTTGGATCTCCTCCATTGTTCTTCTAAAGACCAGAGTTGTATCTGAACTCAGGTTTGGTGTGTACTTCCCTGAATGTGATAGTGCTCCAGCTGTACCACATGGGGGTCTCTAGATTTATAAGTGTTACAAGTGCATAAAGAAATGAAAATTATCCAGAAAGCAATTAGTGTGGAAATTCTTTTATGTAGTCCAAATTAGAGGCAATACAGTCAATGTTCATGACATTTCCATAATGTCTGTAGTTCTTCGGGATTATCAAACCCGAATTTCCTCATGTTCTTTCATCTGGGGAAATGTAATAGAGTTACGATAGTAACACTGTAGTGAAGGAAATGCCTTCCCTGAATTCAGCTTTTTAGACACCATCAACATTTAGGAAGTCCCTGTAATCTTTGAATTCTTGCACACAGGCCCAATCAATACCTACTCTTGTGTTCAAGAATTTTTAGAAGAGTTAATTCAGTATTTTTTGATGTTTGTGAACATACACTATGAAGAAAAGCAGAAGGTTGTTTTTGTTTCTTGGATTTTTTCCCCAAGAATCAAAGATTGGAATATTTCACTGGAAAGCAATTGTTTTGGTCAGGCTTCTAAGCAGCAGGCAATGGAGTCCACTCTGGCTAGATCAAGAAGATGTGTTTAAAAATAGCAGGTAGTTCGTATTATCATTGAGAGAATTGGAGAATCAGTCTCAAGGCTCATTTTCCCAGAATAAGGGCTGAACTTCACCCCAGAAATGGCCCAGTGAGAACTCAGTTGCCAGTGCTGCCACCATGACTAAGCAGTAAATGTAGGCACTAGACCTTACTACAGATGGGACTGCTGTGAGCACCTCAGATGTCTTTGGACATTGGAAAACTCCATCTTGCAACACTTCTGCCCCAAAGGCCAGACCTACGGAATGAAAGCTCATCACAGACCTTCTTTGCTCCCATTGATCTCTTTCCAATCAGTCTCATGCAAGTATATCCAATTGGACGTGCCTACATCATATGCCTGGGCCTCAGCTGCAAGGAATGCTGGCAATTCAACATTATGTGAGGGATGAGGGCTACATAATGCAGAAAACTACCCCACATATTAGAAGGCTGGAAACCCTGGTGGTGTAGTGGTTAAGTGCTACGGCTGCTAACCAAAAGGTCGGCAGTTCAAATACGCCAGGCGCTCCTTGGAAACTCTATGGGGCAGTTCTACCCTGTCCTATAGGGTCGCTATGAGTCGGATGGCAATGGATTGATTAGAAGGCTATTCAAAAGATAATGGGCAGGCACAGTATGATTAATGGCCATAACAGCAATCCTCAAAGTTCAATTAGCTTGCATTCCTTGCTGAAAAAAGCAGCCCCTAAAGCAGAATGAGGCAGAATGAAGAATACCGAAGACACAAGGAAAATATGAGTCCGAGAGACAAAAGGGCCACATAAACCAGGGACTCTGTCAGCCTGAGACCAGAAGAACTTGATTGTGCCCAGCTACCACCAATGATGGTCCTGACAGGGAACACAACCGAGAGTCCCTGATGGAGCAGGAGAAAAATGGGGCGCAGAACTCAAATTCACGTAAAAAAGACCAGACTTAATGGTCTGACTGAGACTAGGCTGACTCGAAAGTCCAATAAAACTAGAAAGTTTCTAGTTTCTTTCTTTTTTTTTTTTAAGTAAAAATTTTCGTGACTATAAAGGGAATACATGCTCATTTTATAAAATCTGGAAAATATAAAGATGAGAAAGAAGAAAATCAACCTTAGCGTTGCCACCCAAAGATAATACTGACGCCATGTTAGTTCCACTTCCTTTCCAATGAGTTTCCTCTAAGATTAAATTATATCTAGGGGTTTGAAGAGTTTACTTTCATTGCAAGTCCTTCTGGTTCTTTGCTTTTGGAAAACTACGAATAAAGAAGATCGATGATGAGGAGGATTTTACAGTATCAACATTACTGTAATGAGAGATTGACTTAGAAAGCCCTCCCAAGAGGAAAGACAGTGGCTCTTTTTCTATCTTAACTCCATTCAGAAATAACTTCCTGTTTGCTGATTGCTCTTCTAAACTGCTGTTTGGAGAAACCAGTTCTAATCGCTGGGAGAGCTGACAAATTTACCTCAATTCAAGCATCCCTTTATTTGTCCCTCAAGGAAAAGATTTACATTCATTGCTCATTAAACATCTGGAGTAAAAGAGTTTGTATTTCCAATTTGAGCCTGGTTTGTTTGGAGTTGCAAGATGGCTTAGAGGTTATTGGTTTTGAAAAAATAAGATAACTACCTAAAATAAATATTATATGCAAATAAAGGCATTAAACCTATGAGACTGAGTTATTAAGATTCCTTAGAGTTCTGTGCTTAAGAGAGGACCAACTGCAAAATTTACAAAGATGTATTATAAACAGTTCTTTATACTATCTGTATGGAATCAAAGTGACTACAGCACCTCGAAAGATCAGATAGGGAATTTAGGGAGCAGTGAACTTACGACAACGGGGAAGGAACAACTCAAAAGAGTGAGAATGTGCATAACTCAAAGAATGTAATCAATGTCACTAAATGGTACCTGCAGAAACTGTTGAACTGCTGTATGTTTTGCTGTGTATTATTCTCAACAACAATAAAATAAATAAATAAAAATTTTTTAAGTTCTTTCTGGCTATGAACACTGTTGTTTGTTTGTTTTTGTTTATCACTCATTAAGGCTCGATTAGATTTTTAGGCCCAGATAATCCAAAAACTTTTCCTTCTTCCCTTCCTCTCTCCTTCCTTCTTTCTTTCTTCTACAAATTATCAGGAGCCTACTTGTTTTTGGCTGTAACAAAGTCCAACTAACTGTGTAGCTTCAAACAACAGAAATTTATCGCCTCACATTTCTGGAGGGCAGAAGTCCAAATTCAGGGTGTCAGCAGGGTTCTCACCATAGGTTGTATGGGAAGATCCTTTCTTGTGTCTTGCAGTCTGGTAGCCCCAGGTGTCTTTGGCTTGTAGCAGCATAACCCTCATCTCTGCCCCTGTCTTCAGATGGCCCATCTGCCTTCTGACTGTCTGTCCCTAGTCATATTGAATTAGGGCCCACCCTACTCCAGTATGACTTCATGTTAAGTAATTACATCTGCAAAAGACCTTATTTCAAAAGAAAGCCACATTCACAGGGACTGGGGGTTAGGACTTAAACATATCTTTTGGGGGGACCCAATTCAACCCATAACACTACTCTATGCCAAGAGCTGCACTTGTCCCTGGAGACACAGTGTTGTCTAGAACAGACCTGGTCTCTGCCCTCACAGTTGAGGGTGCCTTTTAAGGCTGTTTCTTCAAATAACCAACCTCATTCAATTTGTGTTTGTCAGTTCAGATCCTCTAAGAAGCAGACACCAATACAGAATTAGACATGTAAGAGATATATTGGGGGAAAAGCCTCTGGGGAATAAAGAGAAGAGGAACCAAGAATAGGTGGGGAGACTCAGACTGCAATGCAGGCTTGACATCTGTGAAAGGAGAACAGGAAATGAGGAGGGTTGGGTTGCAAGAGCTTCAGACCATAGCGCAGCCCTGAGAAAAATCTTGGCCAGGCCCATGAGGAACTTCTGCAAAAGTTGTCTGTTGGAGGAATCCTGTGTTGGGTAGCAATGGCCTGGCTCTAGTACCCCTACCTTGCTCAGTCCATGGGCTGGGAGCAGCCTGAGTTGAGCATGGCCTTGGCATGTATGCTATAGCAGATGCCAAAGGGGTGGCGGCTGGAGGCTGCCAGCTAATGCTGCTCCTTGCAGAAGGTTCTCTCTTGAAAGGAGATCTGTGTGGTGCACTCCTGTGTTGCCACATGGGTGGATTCTAGAGTTTTATCTTCCTAGGCAGCTTTACTTTCAAGTTTTGGTATAAGTGGGAGTGGGAGAGACATTTCACTGCTGCCTCCGTGTAAAGTCTCCCCAACCAAAAAACCAAACCTGTTGCTATCAAGTGGATTCCAGCTCATAGTGACCCTACAGGACAGAGCAGAACTGCCCCATAGAGTTTCCAAGGAGCGCCTCGTGAGTTCGAACTGCTGACCTTCTGCTTAGGAGCCGTAGCACTCAACCACTGCACCAAGAGGGTTTCCTGTAAAGACTATAGATTGCAAGAATTTGGTTTTGTGATACTCACTCACCTCGGTATATACCTGTGTATTTCCCAGTTTTTGAGTGAGGTCACTATGTTGGGTGGGGCAAAGCACTGGAAGTCCAGCTCTGCTGAAATTGTACTGGGGCTATTTGTAATGATGCATTCCTCAGGGGCCCTGGTGGCGCAGTGGTTACGTGTTCAGCTGCTCACCAAAAGGTCAGCAGTTTAAATCCACCAGCCGCTCCTTGGAAATCCTATGGGACAGTTCTACTCTGTCCTCTAAGGTCACTATGAGCCATATCAACTCAACAGCAATGGGTTAAGGCCTCAAATCAATTTTCACCCTTGTCCTACAACAGACACCTACTATCAATCAGCTACAGAGTTAGACAGACAGCTGGGCACACTGCGTCACCTACCTCTGCCGGATGATCATCACAGTCCTTCCTGGGCCTACAGGTCTAGGGACATGTTTGGATCACCTTCCCACATCTCTTAAAACAAAATAAAAAATGTTCTGGAAAGAGATAGTGGTGACGGTTATACAACATTGTGAGTATATTTAATGCCACTGAATTGTACACTTAAAAATGGTTAAAATGATAAATTTTGTGTTATGTAGACTTTACCACAATAAAAAATTAAGTAAAACAAAACAAAAACTAGTGTTCAGGTGGGCAGTATTTCAAATGAAGATCCGATGGTTGAACTTATATATATATATATCTACAAAACCCCTAGAGAAACAGGAGGAAACTTGCTTCTTGGCTTCCAGAAAAAGAAATATGAGAACATTAGATGCCATGAGCAGTCAAGAAGGTGGCCTGGAGAGTCCCTTTAATTCTTGCTTCCCGCTATTTGGATTGGATCTCCACCCACCCAAAATACTAGCTCAATTCCATTAATTAACTTTGAAACATAACTTGGATTACTTTCATATTGTTCTAAGAAACAGTTCATTAGAACATTTCGGATAATTTAGCCAATTATCTAGCCAACTTATTTCATATAAATTATCCAATACAGTAGCCACTAGCCATGTGAGGCTATTTAAATTTAAATTCATTAAAATTCAACTAAGTGAAACAACTCAGTTTCTCAGTGCCTAATCTGAAACATCTCTAACATTCAAACATTTCAAGTGCCCAACAGCCACACCTATTGGACAGTGTCGATCTAGATGGCCGAATCAATTTTAAACTAAATCGGTCTGGAACGCTAGACAAACTGCTTCTCACTTGCAAATTATTAATCAAATAATGTATTTGACTTTAGCAAATGCTTACAGCTTTTGTCATTAATATGAGAACTATCCTCCATCTCTTTCTTTTTCCCCCTGTGGTTTCTTCCTTTCCTTTGTTTATTTATTTGTTGTGTGGTGAAAAGACAGGTCATGCTCCTAAATGTTCTCTACAGATTTAGCCTGCCCTTCCCACATCTGGTGTTGAAAGCCCAAAGGAAAAGATACATCTTTGACCTGTTAGAATTTCAGAATCGCAATCAGCTGAGATTTGTACCATTCTTCTAGGAAATGAGTTTTCCATCTAGGTTATATTCAAGATTTTAGAATTAAATAAAATTGTATTATCTGAATTCTGTATTTTACTTAACCAAGCAAAGATAAAATAACGTAGAGTTATAAAAAAATAATATATTTTCTGATACTGGTGAGGAGTGAACTTCTTGGCTCAAGTAGACACATGAGACTATGTAGGCAGCTCCTGTCTGGAGGGGAGATGAGAGGGCAAATGGGGACAGAAGCTGGCTGAATGGACACAGGAACTACAGGGTGGAAAGAAGGAGTATGCTGTCTCACTAGGGGGACAGCAACTAGGAGTACATAGCAAAAAAAAAAAAAAAATTTTTTTTTTTTTTTTTTTTTTACATAGCAAGGTGTATATAAATTTTTGTATAGGAGACTGATTTGATTTCTAAACTTCTACTTAAAGCACAATAAAAAAACACATTTTAAAGAAAAGCAGATTTAATTATATTTTCAGAAGAGACCTTTAAAAATCGATGGCTTCTTCCTAAAGACGTGTTTTAGAAATCTTTACAATATTAAAAATCTGACCAGTGTTTTAAAGGTATCAAAAATATCTCTGTATTTAGTTTGATCATATGTCATATATACAATTAGTAACATAAGTCTTATTCTTAAATCATTAATAGAATCTTCCCCATCAGACCAGGCACTAATTTTGGATCGAGTCATCTGTTTGTGAATAAAAACATTCATTCATTTTACCTTTTGTGCAACATGTCCGAATCTTACGGTCGTATATCAAGGTGTGACAAAAATGGAACTGTTTTATTCCTCTATAGCTTAAATCAAGTCATCTCTCAAGCCCCAGAGGGCAAAAAGCCTAGTCCTGCCAGTGAATTCTAAACTCAATCACTTCCAGATTTTTTTTCAGTTCATTCTGGGTAATCGCTTGAACAATTCACTGCCCCTCCCTTCCCTTCCCTTCCCTTCCCCTTCTCCAAGCAGTGATCTCATTTATTCATTCATCAAATATTCATTGAGCATCTTCTATGTCCTAGGAACTCTGCTGGGCATTGGGATATTGGGTAAATTAGGCCAAGTCCTCACTCTTGTGGAGCATATGTTCCAGTGGGGAAGATGGACAATAAAGCATGGACATGAAAAATATCTGATAGTGGTAGTAACTCTAGAGAGAATTCTCTGGAAAGAATTATGACAGTGTTGTGATAGAGAGACCTAGGTGGCCAAGGAATCCTCACTGTGGTGGTATTTAAGCAGAGAATTGAATGACGGGAGAAAATCAGATTTGAGAAAGGAAAAACAACTTTAGGCAAAGTGAAAAGCAATTGCAAAGACTCTAAGGTGAGAAAGAGTTTGTTTTCCAGAGGCTTCCACAGCCTCCAGGATTGGCAAAGGATACTGCTTCTTCTCCCTGACCCAGGCCAACACACCAGGCTGACTCAACAGCTTTGGCAACTAGAAAATTCTGGGAAAAAGAAAGCTCAGTTATCATCTTAGATTTTTACCTCACCACAAGGGTAAACCGTTATTTGATGAAGGTGTCTATTTCTTCCCTTTTACTTCCTATTCCTTGCATTGCTGATTTTTAGTTTTCAGTAGGGAAAACAAAGAAAAAAATCCAAACCCGTTACCATCAAGTTGATTCTGACTCATAGTGACCCTGTAACAGGAGCCCTGGCTGCGCAGTGCTTAAAGCACTCGGCTGCTAACCAAAAGATCAGTGGTTTCAACCCACCAGCTGCTCCTCGGAAGTGAGATGTGGCAGTGTGCTTCCGTAAAGATTACAGCCTTGGAAACCCTGTGGGACAGTTCTATTCTGTCCTATAGGGTCACTATGAGCTGGAATCGACTTGACGGCAACTGGTTTGGGTTTTTTTTTTTTTTAATAGAAAATAGAAATGATATTAGGAAAGTCTAAATAAAGCTTGGTATAGCACAATTTGAAGCGAGACAAGATGACCCTTTTTCTTTGACATGAGTACTGCTTTCTTGTTGGACCACATGGGCCATTTGTCACTTTCGCTTCCTCTGAGCACTTATAGAAGACAATATCTGTCACAAAGTTGTTAGGGACCTTCTTTGTGTCAATGTGATTTTTTGTTTAAAGTATCACAGATAAAATAAATTAATATACTCCATATATCCTTTAAATTATTTTCTATTCCTCGAGGTTATGTCATCTCTCCATCCATCCATCCACCCACCCACCCATCCATCCATTTAGCTAAAAAAAATCTGCTAAATTTGAGCATCCAGGGACAAGCTCCTTCTCCATACTTTCCTCTCTGATTCCTTCAATTCTCACTTACCACTCCCCCCAGAATCCCTATACCCCTTCCTCCATAGTGCAAGTTTAGCACTTTATAGTGCATTAATACGCGCTATCCATTCTCACACTGGTGGCAAGAGCTAGATAGGGTAGATATTATTCCTGTTTAGCAATTGAGGAATCCAAGACCCAGAGTGTTGACATATCTGGGTGGTCCATTTCCTCAATTAAACACCTATCTGCCTAGCTTCTTATAAAGTTAAACATATACTCACCTTATGACTCAGCAATCCTACTCCTAGATGTTTGCCCAGGAGAAATGAAACTATATGCCCACACACAAAAAATACAAATGGTTATAATAGCCTTCTTCGTAATAGCTAAAACCTGAAAGAGCCCAAGTGTTCATCAATAGTAAATTGTGGTATATGCATACAATGGGATACTGAGTCACAAAAAGGAGTGAACTACTTACACGTTCAGCAGCATGGATGCATCTCAAATGCATTCAAATGCTCAGCAAAAGAAGTCAGACCCCAAAGAGTACATACTGCATCATTCCATTTATAAGACTTTTAAAAACAGGCAAAACTACCTGGAGTGACAGAAAGCATATCAGTGGCTGTCTGGGTCCAGAAAGAGGGGGTGGGTGCAGGCTGCAAAGGGACATGAGGGAAACTTGTGGGCGATGGGGATGTTCTAGATCTTAATTGTGATGGTGGTTACATGATGTGTGCTTTTGTCCAAGACTGTTGAACTGTACACTTAAAATAGGTTCATTTTCTTGTAAGTAATTTATACCTCAAGGACCATTTTTGAAATGCAAATTGCCTATAAAATATACATATTATTTACATGTATATATACACATACACATATATATGTATTTCTCCCATCTGTATAGAAGGGGCTATGGGGGAAAAAAACAAAAACCAAACCTGTTGCCATTGAGTCGATTCCAATTCAGCGCAAACCCACTGCGCTCTCCGGGGTTCCCAACGGGTGTAATCTTACGGAAGTAGATCACAGGCCTTTCTTTCACGGTGCTAAAAGAATCGTCAACCTTTTGGTCCCCAGGGACTCCTATGGGGACATATCGAACCTGTTGCCTTCATGTCAACTCCGACTCATAGCGACCCTATAGGACAGTGTAGAGCTGCCGCATAGGGTTTCCAAGAAGCGGCTGGCGGATTTGAACTCTAATCATTTGGTTAGCAGCCGAGCTCTTAACCACTGCGCCACCAGGACTCCATGGGGACATACAAAATTGTAAATAAGTCAGAGAGGTCCAGAAAAAGAAAAAAACTGTACTAAGAATGAGAACATGCCTTGGCTTTGAGGATGACAAGCAATAAGCAGGTAGAAAGACTGTCCCACCGTACAGGCGTGAGCCCACTGCGCAAGCTTGAAGCCCGGCTCCTGGGAGTGAAGCCCCTATGCGCTCCTGTTAGTTATGAGAAGCCAATAAGGTATGTTGAAAAAAACAGAAAACTGAGTTAGCACCACTTGTGGCCTGGCCTTGGTAGACACAGGGACAGTGAGGGGAGGAGCTGTTGGTAGGGCAAGAAAGGCGAGAAGTAAGGAACTCTGGGCCTGGGCCTAAGCCATGGCTCCTCTGAGACTGACTGAACCTCTGCAAGCTGTAGCTGCTCGATGGCTCCCTCTAGAGGCTAGAGCGTTCCAATGGGAATCAAATGAAAACCTTTCCCAAAGTTTTGACACCAGGAAAGGTGGCGGCTTACAGGCAAGATAACCAGAAATTTTTCCTTTTGGGGGATCTGACTTGGTGATAGTTACTGAGGAATTTGTGGTGCTGAACTGCTTGGTTTCAGATTCTTACTTGGTTTCAGATTCTTAGTCAGGGTAACATGGAGCAGAGGGCCAGCAGGACTAGTGCTGAGGACACTCTTTGTCAATTCCCTCTTACTGTGATAATCAGTCCTGATTCTTAGATTCTTAGTCCAGGTTGTCTTGGTGATGGTGGCTCCACCTCTGGCTCTATGGGGAGAGTGATGACCTAGGTCACAGTTTATCAGAGCTTCACACACCCCCTGGTCATAGTGATTTCTTCAGAGATGGACGTGTAACTGCCCCCTCCTCAGAGCCGATGGAATGCTGAAGAGTGGGATGTGGAAACACTTTCTGCTGAAGCTGAAACCTGAGGGGCTGTAGGGTGGATCTGCTGCCACCATCTTGAGTGGCGATCTATGACCACCGGAGCCATCTCTGTGGAAACCAGATGAGAGATGAAGAGAAACCAAGTCCTGGAGACGGTGCTCGAGCCCTGGATCCGGCCATGCCTGACAAGCCTGACCTTGGACTTCTTCAGTTACACGAGTCATTAAATTCACTTTTTGCTTAAACCAGTTCGATCAGGTTTTCTGTCACATATACCTGAAGGGGCAAGTATCTGTGGCTTCCTCTTCCTGGAGTTTCCCCCAACCAGCCCATACACTGGCAAACACCTCCTTCTCTTTCAAGACTCTCTGTAAGCACCAATCGTCTATGAGCCTTTTTTCCCCTGCTGTCTGAGGTGAAACTGGCCTCTCCTTTATCTGCTCCACTGTGGTCTGTACACACTTCTATCACAGCACCTAAATTCCTTTAGAACCTTGTTCTTATAGGCGTGGGTCTCTCTCTATGAGATTGTAAACATATTGAGGGTAAAAAAGGAGCTGTCTATTTGTGGGCTTTGTATCCTCAGAGTCTGGCCCAGTACCTGACATGTATTAGGTATATAAACAGTATTTTTTGTTTGAATGAATAAATAAATGGGGCAAGAGTTTGCCCCTAAGTTTTCCAACAACAGATTTTGGCATCGCAGCAGGTGGACAGAGTGAGATCATGGAGAATTTGGGATGAACGATGGAAGGAGCCAATCTGTCTGTCTGAATGTCCTTGGGCATCACTCAACACTGGGACTCCCAGGCCAGGAGAGTGACTCATGCATGGGAGTGGGAAGTTCGTGGCTCTTTTAAATACTACCCACACCCGGCACTTGTTTTGGTGGCAGCCATAGCCAGACTCTGCTCTCAGCAGGCAGCTCTGGAGAGCCAGGGGCACTGCAGCTGAGGAAATGAGGTGGTGTTGATGGAGCAGTTTCTAAGCATTTAAGAAATCCATATTGATCAATATGGCACCCTGGTGGCACAATGGTTAAGAGCTCAGCTGCTAATCAAAAAGGTTGGCAGCTTGAATCCACCAAGTGCTCCTTGAAAACCCTATGGGGCAGTTCTGTTCTTTCTTATTGGATCACTGTGAGTTGGGGTCAACTCAACCACAGCGTGTTTGTTTTTTTGTTTTTTGTTTTTTTATCCTCAAGACAATGTCAGTAAATAGATCTGATTAATCGTCATGCGCTGGTGTGCCTCTCTTGGTGAATTTTTCTATTTCCTTAGTCAGAAGGTGGCCGAGCCCATGTTTATCATCATTTCTAACCAAAAAAACCATTGCCGTCCAGTCAGTTACGACTCATAGCAACTCTACTGGACAGAGTAGAACTGCCCTGTAGGGCATCCAAGGCTGTAAATCATTAGGGAAGCAGACTGCCACACCTTGTCCTAGGGAGCAACTGCTGGGTTTGAATTGCTGACCTTTCAATTAGCAGCCGAGTGCTTAACCACTGCACCACCAGGGCTCTATCATCATCTCTAGGGTGTAATTTTATCACCTCTTAATGGGACAATAAAACAATCAATTCTACATCCTTTCATAGTTGTAAGGAGGATTAGCGGAAGGAAGAGAAAGTTGTTGTTTGCTATTGGTTGCCAACAAGTCCGCTCTGACGAAACAGACTGAAACATTTCCTGATCCCGCACCATCTTCGTGATAGTTGGTATGCTCAACTCTATTGTTGCAGTCACTGTGTATTTTGAGTGCCTTCCAACCTAAGGGCTCATCTTCCAGCATTATATCAGACAATGTTCTGTTGTGATTTGTAGAGTTTTCATTGGCTAATTTTCAGAAGTAGATCGCTAAACCTTTTTTCTAGTCTGTCTTGGTCTTAAAGCTCCACTGAAACCTGTTCACCATGGGAGATCCTGCTGGTATCTTGAAATACCAGTGTCATAGCTTCCAGCCTCACAACGTGCAAGCCACCACAGTATGACAGACCGACAGACGGGTGGTAGTGAATTCCCTGACTGGGAAGGAAGGAAACAGGAAATATAAATTGTGCCTTTTATAAGCCTGTTCTCATGCTGCTGTGTGTTTTGCATCTGTCAGGATTTTCTAGGTTGTAAATGACAGAGAAAAAGAGCCCAAACTGCCTTAAGTAAAAGTAGGATGAATTGGCTCTCATAACTGAAAAATCCAAAGGTAGATCTAGGCTCAAATGGTATTGTTGGAACCCAACCACTCTTTCCTTCTCTCCCCACTGTTCTCCCTCTTGGCTCAATTCCCAAACATTACTCTCCCTTGTGATCACTAGATGCTTGAAGAGCAGCTGACTTTACTGAAGTCTATTAGAAAAGGAATAATTATTCCTTTCCCAGGATTGTCAGCAAAAACCTCATTGAGTTTATTGTTTCTATCTAGATCATGTCCTCGTCCCCAAACCATTATAGTCACCAAAAGAAAAGTGATGTTCTCTCTGATTGACTAGGCCTGAGTCACATTCCCATACCTCAAGCCATGGGTAGAGTCAACCCCACCATAACTGTATGAACTGAGAGTGGAAGAATTGATGATCTCCCAGAGGGAAATTGTGCAGTGGTTACTAGTAGGAAAAACGGAAGCTGAATGACAAAACAGTGGATGTCAATAATTCATACGTAACTCTTCTTTCCTCAGGCCACACAAGCATGGCAGAGGTGACAGGAGGCAGATGGGATGAACAAAGAGGTCACAAGAGCACCACAATGTAGAATTTTTCTGGTTTTCTACCCACTTGCTATGTGTAACTCCAGCCTCTCAGCTTTCTCACAAATTATATTGGGAGACCTTAGAGACTTTATGGAGGAGTGGCTTGTGTAGTTGTGAGGCAGTTTTTTTTGACAGCTTTTAGCACCTTTAAATTCATCCTCACTTTGCTGCCATCTCCTCTGATAACATTCCTGTGGCTGCCAAGGCCAAGGTGCTCAAAGTACCAGAGCTGCTCATGTTGCTGAAGAGACCAAACCCTTCAAAAAATGGTCTCTCTTCCCACTTTTTCAACAGAAGCCCCTCACTCCCAGTAGCTTTCACTCCCACTCCTTCCACTCAGTCCCTCTTACTTGATAGATGAGGGTCAGGAGGTGTAGGTCCAGCCAACAACTAAGCCAAAGGATGGGACTAGGCCACTATTATTTGTGGTTGTAAAAGGCATGGTGCCAAGGGCAATTCCTGGGTACAATGCCCTATGCAAAACCCCAGTTCAGAGTCCAACCAAGACGAGAGATAGGTGGGGAACACCAAGGTGGAAAGATGAACTTAAACTTGAGTTTACTGCCTGGTGAGTATCCCACACCTTCCCTCCCAAAGCATCTGGCCTGAGAAGGTATGGTATTCTGAGAAGGACTATGCTTATTTGGCTACAGACATTTAGTCAAACAGCCCTGTGAGTTGTTACTTACTATAGTCTTTCTTGCAGCCCCCTCACATAATGAGTCTACAAGGGCTAGGCTCAAGGACAATGTGCCTAACAAATAAGTCAGAATCACGCCTCTCCTTGTTTTTGCTTATTATTTGCCTTTGGATCAGGCTCAGTATCCCAACTCTTTCAATTAGGATGAATATTTCCCAAGGGCTTTCTCTCATCATGCAAATAAATGCCTGGGAAGGAAGGTGGCAGTGAAATAGACTCTAGGCAGTCCTCAAACGCCGTAGAGTAAACATTATAAATAAATAACAGCAACAACTAATATTAACCGAGAACTTGCTATGTGCCAGGCAGAGCTTTAAGGGCTTTACGTATATTATCTCAATCACTCTTTACAGCAATCCTTTGAGTTAGGAACTATTATTACCCATTTTATAGATGAGGTCATTGAGGCAAAGAAGGGTTTAATAAGTGTAACTCTACCTTGAGGTCAGAGTTTGCCCTGTGTTGATCACTGAGGTACTCCCAGTGCCCAGCACAGTACCTGACTTATTGTAGTTATTCAATAAATATTTTTTTTAATTGATGGATGGTATCTTAGTTTGGATTCTCTAGAGGAGAAACATAGAGAGACAGAGAGAGAGATTTACTTCAAGGGATTGGCTCGCACAATTGGCTCACAAATTTTGGCCTGGCAAGTCCAAAATATGTAGGTCAGGTGGTGGGCCAGAGACTTCTGCAGGCTTACTTCCCAAGATTCATCGGTCAGGAAGCAGGCCAGAGAATTCTGCAAGCTTATGTCCCAAGATCCATATGTCTAGCCACAAGAAGAGTGCACGTTTAAAAGAGAGAGAGAGAGGGTGAGCTCTGCCAGAATATTCATTTATATTCTGGAAGCAGACCATACCCCCAAGAAAATTCCCCTCTCAACTGATTAGTTGATCATATCAGATCACATCATGGAGGATGATTACATTACACTACCCTGCACTATACTACACTACACTGAGTCACTGTACCAAAAAGAATTGGTTGATGTTCAGCCATTTCAGGAGGTAGCATATGATCAAGAACCAGTGGTATTGAAGGAAGAAGTCCAACTGAAGGCATTGGTGAAAAACAAAGCTCTAGGAATTGACAGAATATCAATTGAGGTGTTCCAATAAATGAATGCAATGCTGGAAGCATTCACTCTTCTATGCCAAGAAATTTGGAAGACAACTACCTGGCCAACTGACTGGAAGAGATCCAAATATGTGCCCATTCCAAATAAAAGTGATCCAGTGAAATGCAGAAATTATCGAACAGTGTCATTAATATCACACACAAGCAAAATTTTGCTGACGTTAGCTCAAAAACAGTTGCAGCACTACATCGACAGGGAACTGCCAGAAATTCAAGCCAGATTCAGAAGAGGTTATGAAACAAGGGATATCATTGCTGATGTCCGTTGAATCCTGGCTGAAAGCAGAGACTACCAGAAAGACGTTTATCTGCATTTTATTGACTGTGCAAAGGCATTTGACTGTGTGGATCATAACAAATTATGGATAACATTTCAAAGAACAGGAATTCCAGAACACTTAATTGTGCTCATGAGGAACCCGTACATAGATGAAGATGCTATCGTTTAAACAGAACGAGGGGATAATGCGTGGTTTAAAATCAGGAAAGATGTGCGTCAGGGTTGTGTCCTCTCTCCATACTTACTCAATCTATATGTTGAGCAAATAATCCGAGAAACTGGACTGTCTGGAGAAGAATATGGTAGTGGGATTAGAGGAAGACTCATTAATTACGTGCGTTATGCAGATGACACAACCTTGCTTGCTTCCGTATGGATTATATCTCAACAAAAAGAAAACAAAAATACTTATACTGGACCAATAAGCAACAGCATGATAAAATGGAGAAAATATTGAAGTTTTCAAGGATTTCATTTTACCTGGATCCACAATCAATGCCCATGGATACAGCAGTCAAGGAATCAAACGTCATATTGCATTGGGCAAATCTGCTGCAGAAGACCTCTTTAAAGTGTTTAAAGCAAAGAAATCACTTTGAGGACTAAGATGAGCCTCATCCAAGGTATGGTATTTTCAATTGCCTCATATGCATGCAAAAGCTGGACAATGAATAAGGAAGACTGAAGAAGAATTGATGTCTTTGAATTACGTTGTTAGCAAAAAATATTGGATATACCAGGGACTGCCAGAAGAACAAAAAAATCTGTCTTGGAAGAAGTACAGCCAGAATGCTCCTTAGAAGTGAGGATAGCAAGACTTCATCTCGCATATACTTTAAACATGTTATTAGGAGGGGCCAGTCCCTGGAGAAGGACATCATGCTTGGTAAAGAAGTGGGTCATTGAAAAAGAAGAAGACCTTCAATGAGATGGATTGACACAGTGGCTGCAATGATGGGCTCAAGCATAGCAACAATTGTGAGGATAATGCAAGACTGGGCAGTGTTTTGTTCTGTTGTACACAGGGTTGCTGTGAGTTGGAACTGACTTGAGGGCACCTAACAACAACAACAGCACACTACAGTATATTACACTGAGAATCATAGCCTAGCCAAGTTGACACATAACATTTACCATCACAGAAGGTGTTGTGATGTTGTAGTGGTTCCCCCAGATCTTTTGTTTAGGACCAATGCACTCATTCCCCCAGCTGCTGGAGGTGTCAGCTACTAAGGGCTCCCAGCCAGCATCTCTCAGGAATTTTCCTTGGGACATGGTTACAATCCCTCTCCAGGGATAGCCTGCATCCAATGACTGGTCTCTGTGGGAGTTAAAAGGTTGGCCCCAGTTTGGGAAAGCTCTGAAGGTCCACCCCAGTTCAGCTCAGTTGTATCTGTATTGCAGTTCAACCTCTCCCTCTGCCCAGTCTGGCTTCCCTCACTTCTTTATATGTGTATTACTGACTGCACCCCTCAATGAATCACTTGCACGCAAGTCTCGTCTCATAGTTTCCAGGAAGCTTGACCAAAGCAGATAAAATGTGCTATTCAGTAAGCCCATGGCTCCTACTCAACAGTACTCTTTATAAATTGGATCTTTCTCTGGAGCCCTTTGAGGCAACATGGTAGCTGTTTGCTCCAAAATGTGCTTTTCCCTGCCACAAAAGCCTAGGCTGTCCTCATTGACACCTGGAAGGTCCAGAAAGATGCCACTTCCCATCACAGCTGCTCTCACTGAAGCTGGAGCTCCTTGTGTTTGCTTGCTGAAATACCTTCAGCCTGGTGGCAGGGACGGGTCTCTCACTCCAGTGCCACTTGTAGATCCCTTCCCAGGCCGCAGTGATAGGTCAAGACACAAAGAAGGATGCTTCTTCCCTTTGGGATTCTCTCAGGAGCTCCACCCTAGCTTTAGAGCTCTTTCTACGTATCCTCCACCCTGGCAACCCTCTCAGGTTAAGGCAGATGCCAGGGTTTCAGCGATCAGCACCCATGTTCCTCTTCAGCACCGCAGCCATTAGGTCAGTCTTCTCCTTCCTGCTCAGTGAGTTCCTTCGCCATTTTCTTGCTATTTCTTCCCATCTCTGTTGTTAGGACCTCATGATGGATACTTCTGAGCCACAAAATGGTTCCGCTTCCTCCCCTCTGTTCCTCTGTAAAGTTTCCCAACTCTCCACTCCTCTCTCTCGTCCCCAGGAACACCAAGCCCTTCATAAATTGAATATGTTAATGGAGGGACGACATCTGCTTACGGGGACAAGATCTAGACAACCTGTTATATGTAGCATACACAGTAGAAGGTAAAGAAGTCGGATAAACATGGCTTCCTTATTTACTAGCTGTATGATCTTGAGTAAGGTGACTAATCATGGTTCCCTCATCTGTAAAATGTGAATATCAAAAAGTTAAAATTAATAAAATAATGAATGTTAAACCACTTAGCATTGTGTCTGGCATGGAATAAGTGCTCAGTAAATGGTATTTGTACCAGCTATTAGGTTTTTGTCTCTCAGTTGCAAATCCTGTCTTCTAGGCTTGGCTTTGTGGTGCTGAGGCTGAGGCTCTGTGACCTTCTTTCTGTTTTGCCAGCTGACCCCTGTTGGGTACTGCCAGTGGGGGTGCCAGAGAGCAACAGCAATGCTGGAGGAGGGAGAATTGCTTTTCCCTGTTCCTGCAAGCAACGTGGAGTGCTGGTAGCATAGTGGTTAAGAACTCAGCTGCTAACCAAAAGATCAGCAGTTCAAATCCACCAGCCGCTCCTTGGAAACTCCATGGGGCAGTTCTACTTTGCTCTATAGAGTTACTGTGAGTAGGAATCGACTTGACAGCAATGGGTTTGGGCTGGTGAGCAACACACCAGCCATGCTTCTCCTCCACGGCAGAGCTTGTTTCTTCCCGGAGCAGCGTCTGCAACCAGTTTGCAGTTTTTCTTCACTGGGAGAACCGGGCTTACACCCTTCAGAGACACCAGCACCAGCCCACCTGTGGCCCATCCTCAGAGGTTTGGGTCCTAGGTCCACAGGTCCCTTCTCCAGCCTTTTCTCCCTCTCTTTCCCCACCTCTAGGAGCGGTAGCTCTTCCTTGTAGTTGATACTGCTATGATTCCTTGGTGTTCTCTTTTTACCTTTTCGGTTTCCTAGTTAACAGCTTTGGGAGTCCCTGGATAGTGCAAATGGTTAACACACTTGGCTGGTAACTGAAAGGTTGGAGGTTCCAGTCTCCCCAGAGGTGCCTTGGAAGAAAGGCCTGGTGATCTACTTCCAAAAAATCAGCCACAGAAAACACTATGGGGCACAGTTCTGCCCTGACACACGTGGTGTCACCATGAGTTGAAGTTGTCGACTCTACAACAGCTGGCACTGAGCAGTTAACAGCTTTCTACCAAATGTCACCGCTCAGATAATTGGTGTAGTTTCTGTCTCCTGACTGAACGCTGACAGGAACAGTATGGGTTTGTCCATTTTACAAATGAGAAAAGAGACGTTCTGTTTGGTTAAGGAGTTTCCCAGTCACAGAGCTGGGAAGTGGTTCTCTGAGATTTGAATCCAGGTCTACCTAATGCCATTTATACATTATAACGCAACTGAGATAAGCCAAGTTGCGCCTCGCCAGGTCACTTTCACCTTTTTCATCCCTGCCTTGACCTCCACTACCTGCATGATGGCATGTGCACTCCATCCACTACCCAGAGGCCTGGAGCTAAGGAAAAAGTACAGTGGTTGCAAGCAAAAAATGTGGCGTTGGGCGTCTCAGAAAGCTAGGTTTCTGACTAAACGTCTCTACTCAAGAAAATGATTTTAACTAACTTCTGAATAAATGGAACCATGGTGGCGTAGACGGTTAAGAGCTACAGTTGCTAACCAAAAAGTCTGCAGTTTAAATCCACCAGCTGCTCTTTCGAAACCCTATGGGGCAGTTCTATTCTGTCCTATAGGGTTGCTATGAGTCAGAATTGACTCGGCCATGTTTTCTTTTTTCTTCTGAATAAATAGTAAATTAGTCATAAAACTTTTAGGTGCTAGTGATGCTAAAGGGTTCAGTAAAAGTTGTAAAGTTATCTTGACAGAAACTGATCACTAGGCCTGACCCAGAATTCTAGGGAGAAAAAAGAATCTCAAAACGCAGCTATTTTCATTTCACTTTGATTTTAAAAAGAGTTTTGCGGTGTACTTTTTGATGGAAGGCAGGTGGTCAGATAGAAGGAAGAGGGTTGGGCCAAAAGAGACATCTTTTACATCAAACAAGGGTAGGTGTTCATCTTTAAGAGATGCGAAACCAGCGTTTAATAGACATTTTGGGGAAAGACAGTGATGTTACTGGGAATCTGGCCAAAGTAGGCACTATTTCTGGATGTTTTCTGACTTTGTCCACAGTATTGCTGGAACTCAATGTCTTTATAATGCCACAGAGATAGAATTTTTCTCTAATATGAAGAATGCCATGGTCCATTGGCAGAAGTTGAGCTGTATTTAAATTTTATTTTAATGAAAATGTAATTAAAACTGGTATCCCAAAGAAAAACAAATGAGTTGTTCAATAGTCATGTCAAGAAATAATGAGAAATGTTATTAGGTGAATGGAAAAAGGCCCACTGCAAATCATTTGTGAAAACAGAAACCACAGTCCAACTCCCGAATCATTACCTAGGAATGAGGGAGGATTTTCATCCCCAGCAGTGATAAGTTTCTGTACTCGATGTTTCTCTGCAAGGAAAAACAGAATCATGTAAGCAAAACAGTCATTTTCACAAGTTTGAAGAACTAAGATCACCTAATCCTGTGTCACCAAGAAAGAATGTTCCTAGGAAACTCACTGACAAAATTTTTGGAAGAAATTGATTCTAAGAATTATGCCAGGGAGTTGAACATTCAGAATTTATTAAGTACTAAATGTCACCAAATAAAAGCCAAAAAAGGTGAATATTTTCACCAAATAAAAGCCAAAAAAGGTGACTATTTTCCCTGTCTAGCTGCTCCTCTTCTTTCTGAAGTGTTCTAACACCTTGATTTTTTGTTGACTGTGTTCTACCCAGCTATTTTGGGGAGGTTTCTACTGTTCCTGCTGTTTATTCATTGTTGTTGTTAGCTGCTGTCTAGTAGATTCCAACTCATGGTGACCCCATGTGTGTACAGTCGAACTGCTCCATGGGGTTTTCAAGATTGTGACCTATTGGAAGCAGAGCTTCAAGTCTGTCTTCAGAGGTGCCTTTGGGTGGGTTCAAACTGCCAACATTTCAGGTAGCAGTCAAACACTTAACTGTATGCACCTCCCAGGGACTCTGTTTACTAATTACTGAATTTTAAGGAAGGAAAAATGACAGAACCCACTGCTTTTTCTACTCCTCTGACAGGGTTTCCTAAAGTAGTACATCTGACAAGCTTTTGTATGGTTGTTATCTACAGCACCATTACAGCGTTTTCTAAAATTATTTTTCTCCATTCTTTAAGTCAGCAATAAAGCAGAGAGAAGTCCACTGTGGCAGTGTGGTGTCCTGGATAAGAGCATAGACTGAAGGCCAACAGATCTGATTTTGGAGTCTTGGCTCAGCCATTCACTAGCTGCGTGAACTTGGGCAGCTTAATTGACCTTTGTGAGCTTAATTTCCTCATCTGTAAAATAGGGCAATAATAATAGCTACTTCATAAAACCAAACAATAAATCACATTATATGCCTGACACATAGGAAGAGCCCAGGGAGTTACTACTGAATGAGAACAGGGGACCCCAGAACAGGATCAGGGTGAGGATTGCCTCTTGCCAAGGCATCATAAGGAAACATTTCAGTATTCATTGATGCTTTTATTCATTCATTCATTTACATTTATTGAACTCTTACTGTTTAAAAAGGGCTTATAAAATGTTGAGTAAGCTATGACCCATGCCCTTAAGGAATTTACAGTTAAGAAGGAGCATAAAAAAAATATCCAAACAACTTGGATACAGAAGGAAATGAGGGGCATAAGAGCATAACAAACAGTGAGCTCTGGATATTCTCAGGATGGAGAGCCATGGGGCTACCAAGAGTCAGGATAGGTAGGGTTTTACCAGGGGGTTGTGATGAGGCCATTTCAGGTGGAGGAAGGGTTCATTATCATAAAATGAACCAAGAAATGGAGGTGGTGAGCTATGCAGCATGTTTGGGGAACAGTGACTAACCTGTTGGACCAAAGCACAGAGTGGTAGTGTAGGAAATAAAGCAGGTGGTAGCCAGACTTGGGAGGGCTCTGAATAGTAGGTACATTGGGGAGTTTTTGTTTGTTTTGTATTTAAATAGGTGGTCATAGGGAGTCACTGGTAGCATTAAAACGTCCTCAAGCAACATGAGAAGGCAGAGGGGGACAGGATCTAGTTGAATGGACACAGGGAATACAGGGTGGAGAGGAGGAGTGTGCTGTCTCATTAGGGGAAGGGCAGCTAGGAGTACACAGCAAGGTGTGCATAAGGATAAATATAGGGGCCCACAAACTCTTCATTTCCTGGCTCCTACCTGCCTCTTGGGCTCATTCCTGGACTCTCACCTGTGTACCCTCTGCCCTCCAGTCATCTGGAACTGCTTCCTGCTCCCGGATGGCCCATGGTCTCCACTGTCTCCAGTTTGTTGACCTGCTGTTTCCGCTGCATGGGGCATTTGTCTTCCCTCTGTACCTGGCACATCTTGTTTATTTTTCACAATTCACCTTAGGTCTCTTCCTCCAGATAGCCTTCTCAGACTTTCAAGTCTGAAATAGGGGTCCCTACTATGTGCTCCAAGGAGCCCTGTTGGTGCAGTGGATAAGCTCTTGGCTGTTAACTCAAAAAGGTCAGCAGTTCAAACCGCTCCGAGGGAAAAAGAGGTGGCAGTCTGCTTCTGTAAAGATTACAGCCTTAGAAACCCTATGGGCAGTTCTACTCTGTCCTATAGGGTCACTATGAGTTGGAATTGACTCAACAGCAAAGAGTTTGATTTTTCTATGTGTTCCAATAGTCCCTTTTGTATCCTATAGCTTTTGTATTTCTGAGTTGTGACTGTCAATTCTCTTGTCAGACAGATTCCCTTTTAGACCTTTAGCTTGATGTAGAAAGGACTATCTGTCTTACTCATTGCTGTATTCTCAGCATCATCCACCAGTGCCTGGCACATAATAGGTTTTCAATAAATACATGTTGAATGAATGAACGATGAACAGCTTCGAAGTACAATGTAGTAAATACCTATATGCATGATGATACTTTTTGATGTATGTCTAAAATAGCAAATAAATTAGAAACAGCACCTATTAAATACTATAATTCATTCACTCAACCACTATTTGTCAAGGTCCTACCATGTACCAGGCACTAGGTTATCAAATAGATTATGAAAAATCTACAGAAATATGGCAATAAATCTATAATGCAATCAAACATAAAAACCAGTAACTAAATAAACCCCAGAATGCAAAACTGTATGTACATCACGATTAAGATGCTATACAATATGTGGGAGGCAGCCTGGTATTGTGCAGTGGTTTTTCAGGTGTTCTATTTTTAGTTAAAGGCTCTTTCTTCAAATGAAATCTTAAAAGCCCCACATATAAAACAGAACAAAGTGGAGAGATAGGAGTAGGGACAAGAGCCTGCCCACTCTTCTGTTCCCCTCTGCAGTCCCACCACCACCACCCTCAAGCTGACAGGCAGCCACTGTGGCATCTTCACAGAGGATTATTTGAACATCCCCGGAATAAAACCCTGGTTAAACATTGCAGGTCAAAAACATGCATTTTCCTTTAATGCCTTCCAAAACCTCACTCAAATGGCATCAAAGAAGCTCAAAAGGCCCAAGTCCATGATGACACAGGGGGTGGGTGAAGAGTCAATGTCAACTC
This sequence comes from Elephas maximus indicus, assembly GCF_024166365.1. Taxonomy (NCBI): domain Eukaryota; kingdom Metazoa; phylum Chordata; class Mammalia; order Proboscidea; family Elephantidae; genus Elephas; species Elephas maximus. The sequence goes on along the minus strand of NC_064841.1, from coordinate 16,930,106 downwards.
ATTTTTGGAACATGGACAATGGCTAATGAGTGGTGACTGACGCAACAGAGCTAAGAAAGCTGAAGCCTGAGTATCCGCAGATGGGGAACTGTTAAGAAGGCCCTGGAACTGGAGGCATCGGGGCAAAGGAGCACTGGTGGCAAAGTGGTTAGCTCTTGGCTGCTAACTGAAAGGTCAGCAGTTCAAACCCAGCAGACACTTTGAAGGAGAAGGATGTGGCGGTCTGCTTGCATAAAGATTTACAACCTTGGAAACCCTGTAGGGCAGTTCTACTCTGTCCTATAGGGTGTCTACGAGTTGGAATCAACCCAACAGCAATGGATTTGACCCTTCTGAAGGGGAGGACAAAGGGCACAGCTGAGAACAGCAGGTTTCGTGGAAAGCTTTTTGAAGAAGTTAGACCCCAAGTTCTTCCCTCATCCCTCAGCGGCCAAATCACTACCTCACTCCCACTACAGCGGAAGCCAGGCAAAGTGACAAACTCATGTTTGTAGGGACACATGTCAGCCAAGTTGACAGAGGCAGCTTACTGAAAAGACGAGAATTAACTGTTTGGCCTAAGGTTGAACATGTCACCCTAATTGGACCAATTAAGCCCATCTTCGGCATGTGTATATACTGAAGCTGGGAGAGAAAAGCAGAGTTGGGTGCCATATTCCCCTTCAAATTGAGAAAAAGGAGTAAAGTCAAGCACAGATGAGAGGCAGAGAAGAGAAAAAGAGAGACAGAGAGTCCTGGATGTGTTGAGGCCCCCTTATTCCAGTCCTTCTGGCTCTAGATGGTTCCTGAAACTCTTCCTTTAATTCTATGAACTGCTAGAATATTAATATCCTTCTAATATGGACAGCAAACAGATAACTTTTCAAAAAACTTAAGCTATTTCAAACTGAGTTTTTGACACTTGCTCCCAAAGAGCTCTGACTTGCCCATGAGACACCTACCTCTTGTGTACTGCTCATGGATAATTGTTGTTGTTGTTGTTAGCTGCCATGGAGTTAGGCCCGACCCATGAGGAATCCATGCACAAAAGAACAAAACATTGCCCGGTCCTGTGCTATCCCATAATTGGTTGTGGAGTGGTTTGTTATGATCCATAGTGTTTTCATTGACTACTTTTCAGAAATACAGTCTTCACTAATTATTATTTAAGGGGCCCTGGTGGCACAAATGGTTAGGTTCTTGGCCACTAACCAAAAGATCGGCGGTTCAAAGCCACCCAGAAGCTCTGAGGAAGAAAGGCCTGGAGATCTGCTGCCATAAAGATTACAGCCAAGAAGCCATATGGGACAGTTCTACTCTGTCACACATGGGGTCACTATGAGTCAGAATCGACTCTATGGCATCCAACAACAATTGCTTATTAAGTCTGCCTTGTCATTCACCTTTTCCTATTTTTATGCTCCTTAAGATTTTTAAGATGGGAAGTAGAGCATAGTTTTCACTGCCTATAGAGCCAGACGACCAGATTAGTAAAGTTCTGCTTACTAGTTTCATGACTTTGGTGATGTTCTGTATACCTCATGTCTTAGGTTGGGTTCTCTAGAGGATCAAAACCAGTGAAGCGTGTATATATATATATCACACATACACACATATGTTTATACATAGAAAGAGTTATCTCAAGGATGGCTCATGCAGTTGTGAAGGCTGGCAAGTCCCAAATCCATGGGTCAGGCATCAGGCTGGAGGTTTCTCCTGACTCACATAGTTGCAGCATCTGACGAACCCCAAATCGGCAGATCAGGTGGAAGGCTGCTGGCTCATGGGGTTGCAGGAGCTGGTGAATCCCAAGATCTGCAGGTCAAGTGGCAGGCTGCTGGCTCAGGTCTCGAGAACCAGAAGTCAGAGAATGATGAGTCCGATGCAGGATCCAGAGTGAGATTTACCAGAACATCCATATTTATATATTGGATCCAGGCCACATCCCCAAGGAAATCCCCTTTTCAACTGATTTGCTGCTCACATGGCATCCAATGGGGGATCACCACATCACATCACAAAATGGAGGATGATCACATCATTACATAACCACCAAACCACTGAGAGTCATGGCCCAGACAAGTTGACACACAACCTTAATTATCACACTTCAATTTCCACTTCTGTAAAATGGGGATGATGATAATAGCAGCTATTCATAGGGTCATTGTGAAGATGACATGTGCTAATGAATGTCAAGTACTTAGAACAGAGACAGGCATATGGGAAGTATGTACTATTATTCATCTTTGGAGTTGCTATAGGGAACAAGCCTGTGCCATGTACACAGCAGAAGCTTAAAAAAAAAAAAAAAAAAGATGCTTAGTACATATTCATTCTCCCCCTTAAATGTGTGTGCTGTAAGAAGTGATTCTTAAAGTTATCTTCAAATCCTCGTTAATCAGTATATTGTTGTGCTAATTTATATATGTGTATATATGTATATAAATTATATATTTTTATATGTGTGCTAATTTATAATTTTTATATATTAGAAACTTTATTAGTAACCACAGAATTTTTTTAGAACTTAGGTTTACAAAACATGTTTTTGTTTTTTTTTCTGGAGAAGAGTATTTTACATCATTTCTGACATTATGTAGAATTGACTATAATATGTGAGTATAATACCAAGCAGACCAACTTTTCTTCTGTTTTATTATTGTTTTCAAATTCTCTACAGTGTACCCCCTTACTGCCTGGCGCCGTTCCTGTCACTGCTCTTGGTATACCAGTGCCACAGGAAATGAGGAAAAATAATGCAGGAACTGTAACTTAAAGTCATATGAATTTAATTATAAGGTCTTCCCTCTCCTCTCTCCATTCCAGCCCTGGTGGAGTCAGTCCTACGTGGGAGCCTCGTGAAGCCCAGTGGACGCTCCAGGTCTGGCAGTGGGGCAAGGAGTCTGCCGGAAGTTGCTTTTCGTAAGTTCTGAAATGACAGCATAAGCTGTGTATCTGTTGGATGGGTGCAAAATAGGAGTTAGGGGGTGTGTGTGTATGTGTGTGCACGTGCGCACGCGTGCCTGTGAAGTGAGGTTAGTGAGGGTGGTGAAAAGCACTATGAACAAGCACAAAACAAATCTGTGCCCTCTCCTGGAAACACTGGGAATTTTTGGTTTCAAAATTGCCTATTTAAACAGCCTCTCTCTTTGAGAAGTCCAAAATACCTCACAGTTAACATTTCATTCACATTTTCAGTTTTCCTGTGAATTTGGCAAAAGACACTTATTACCAGTTTAATAAGAAGGAAATTGTGATAGGAATATTCAGCAATTTTTCCCCCAGGGTGAATTTATGAATCAATAGATGAGTTTTAGATTATTTACAAGAAAGGAAAAGAATCAGACCAAATCAGTAACAAGCTACTATTTAAAACCATTTCTGAGGAGTGTAATTTGGCAATATCTGGTAAGGTTGTATATTCCCAATGGCCCAGTCATTCCACTTCTAGATATACACAGAAAATCTCCATATGTGCACAAGAAGACACGTACAGGAATGTGCTGAAAGACCCAGTTTATTGGTCCTCAGCCATGGGTTTACTCAATGCTACTGAAGACCCTCTGGGAAGATCACCTTCTTTGGGGCCATGAGAAGTTTTGATCTTTGTAGGAAAGCTCCTGGAATGACCTCGCTGGGGAAGCTCAGCCAGCTGAGCCCCTTGTACAGCTGCCCTGGGTCTCCCATGTTACTCACGGAACAGCCAAGATCACCCTACCTCGTGCTTCACATTGCAGGCCTCTCCTCTCCCACCCTGCCCCCACCCCATCACCAAACCTGTTGCCTTTGAGTCGATTCCAACTTACAGGACCCTATAGGACAGAGTAGAACTGCCTCATAGGGTTTCCAAGGAGTGGCTGGTGGATCTGAACTGTAGACCTTTCAGTCAGTCGGCTTTTAACCACTGTTCCATCCACAATCACTGTGAGGTATAAGACATAATGGAGCCCCTGCATACACACCGTCTTGACAGGGCCCAGGAGGCTGCAGGTAGGAATCGGATGTCCCTGGTTTGTGCGTGCACACTTGCTCACCCAGTGTGTTGAAGCTCACATGTAGAAGCCACTGCTGTTCTCCTGTGGCTCCTGTGTTCATACCCAAGGAAGCCACCTTTGACCACTGAGGGGTGAAGGATGAGAGAGAACCAATAGATAAATTCTTCCTCTTCCTCTCCCCTGAAGACTCTTCTGAGAAGAAATGTTTCTGTGTAGCCTCTCTGGAAACTTCCCACGTGACTGAGCAAACAGTTGTGCTTTCTGGTGAGACTAAGGCCAGCCAGTAACATACCACCTTCTATTTGCTTCTCCTCCTTTCTGCCCTGTTTTCTTGCCCCCCTTTACCTTTGCTTCCCTGGGTTTACCCTTCCAGTAGAGCTCGAGAATGTAAATTTTGCCTCAGGCTATAATTTCTAGGCTCAAAGAATGTTTACTGCAGCAAAATTTTCACAGTGCTAGGACATTGTTTCATGATTAATTCAACCATTAATACAAAGAAAAAGAACAAAATTAGAGTAAAAAAGGAATTTCAAAGCTGGAAAGCAGAATTTAAGCAAACATGGCCTCACAGGACAAGGAATAGCCTACGGCTTAGATTTCAATTCTATTCTTTCTCTGCTTGCTCACTTCCAAATTGCCCTGCAAACTTTATATTTTAAATGATACCAATTATTAGTGGAGAAGAGAAAACAAAACAAAAAGGCAATATTCAGAAAAGTAGTAGTTGTTTCAGGGACAAACTGGGTTGCAGCAGAAACAGTGTTGTGTCAGAATCTTTTCAGAACCAGAGTCCTCATACTGACCGTCCACCCTTCAAGGAAGGAACTTAGCATCACAGAGTCCATACTGTGCATCAGCTAAAATTTCTGCCTTCCCAGGGGTGGGAATTGGCTCCTTCTACAGCTGTGGGAGTGAAGTTTGATTTTCCCATGGTCTGGTCACCTGGTGCCCATACCTTACCTCCTTGCTATAAGCCAGGTCATCGTAAACTCAGAATATGTCCCTTCTCCTTGAGAATTACTAATTCTGTGAAACTAATTATCCTGAACTGTATTATAGATTTAGTGTGACCACCTTTAAAAATTTAACTCACCACCTAAATTAATGGGAAACCCTGGTGGCATAGGGGTTAAGAGCTACGGCTGCTAACCAAAGGTCGGCAGTTCGAATCTACCAGGCACTCCTTGGAAACTCTATGGGGCAGTTCTACTCTGTCCTATATGGTTGCTATGAGTTGAAATTGACTTGACGGCAATGGGTTTGGTTGGGTCTAAATTAAAAAGGGTGAAACAACTAGAGCAGAAATAATGAGAATATTGACATAATGTGAAGAATGTGACAGACATCACTGAACAATATGTACAGAAATTGTTAAATGGTAGCACATTTTGATGTGTATATTTTCACCAAAAATAAAATTAAATTAAATTGAAAAAAAAATTGGACTTGTCTCTCATATGCTCACTAGGCTCCAACCACACTTGTCTTTTATTCTGGTTTGTCAAATATTTCATGTTTCTTTTTCAGAGTGTCTTAGTTTCTTGGTGCTGCTGTAACAGAAATACCACAAGTGGGTGGTTTTAACAAACAGAAATTTATTTTCTCACAGTTCAGGAGACAAGAAGTCTGAATTCAGGGTGCTGACTCTAGGGGAAGGTTCTCTCTCTGCAGGCACTGGGGGAAGGTCTTTGTCTCTTTCAGCTTCTGTTCCTTGGTTTCTTGGTGATCTTCATGTGGCGTGTATCCTGCCCTCTGTGCTTGTTTCTCTGTGCCTAATCTCTTTTTATGTCTCAGATAAGATTGGCTTAAGCATACCCTACACTGTTATATCCCCATTAACATAACAAAGAAAACTCTGTTCCTGAATGGGACTACATCCACATGCATAAAACCAAACCAAACCCACTGCTATCTAGTTGATTCTGACTCATAAGGGTTAGGATTTACAACACATATTTTGGGGGGATGCATTTCAATCCATAACACGTGTTTTTTTGTTTTTAAAAACTAATATTGTATTTTCGGTGAAAGTTTACACAACAGATTAGGTTCCCATTCAACAATTTCTATTAAAATTGTTCAGTGACACTGGTTACATTCTTCACAGTGCATGAACATTCTCAGTTTTTCCATTCTGGTTGTTCCGTTTCCAGCAATCTGATTTCCCTGCCCCCTTACTTTCTCATTATTGTTTTAAAATAATTGTTGACCATTTGGTCTCATATAGATGACTTTTCCAAGGAGTGCAGTACTCACAGAGGATATTCTTTTATTTTGTGAGCCAATCTGTTATTTAGCTAAAAGGTGGCCTCAGGGGATAGTTTCAGTTCCAGTGTTAAAAAGTACCTCTGGGCAATACTCTTGAAGTTCTCTAGTCTTAACCAGTCCAGGAAGTCTGTTTTTTGTCTTTTTAAGGAATTCGAAGTTCTGTTTCACATTTTCTCTTATTCTATCGGGTCCATCTGTTGTCACCCTGATCAGAATGGTTGGTAGTGGTAGCCGGGCACCATCTAGTTCTACTGGTCTCAGGGTAGATGAGGTTATGGTTTATATAGACTATTAGTCCTATAGACTAGTTTCTTCTCTGAGTCTTTGGTTTCCTCCTTTCTCTTTTGTTCCAGATGAGTAGAGACCAATAGTTGTATCTTAGCTGTAACAGAGTCTTAATGCACGCTGTTTCCTCTTCTTAGAATATTCAATTCCAGATTGCCACATGGCTGGCTTCACACTGTTCAGGCTTCAGTATAAATGTCACCTCTTCAGAGAGGCCATCCCTGACCACCCTATTTAATATCCATCACCCCCACGCACAACCCAGACACTAACAAATTACCTGGTTCCTTCCCTCCCTTTTTCTGTTTCTTCTATCCTTCCTCTCTTTACTTTTTTATTCCTCCTGTGAAAAGGATTGAGTCAATCATATGCCTCGGCTCATGGCATACTATTACTACCTTTCTTTCTTGAAGATTTTCCTCATTCATCATTTCCATTTCCATTTCTTTCCTCTCCACATATGCATCCACTATAAGGTATTAGATACATGTCCTTGAATATAAATGTAGTATTATAAAATATAAAGTGTTGTTTGGTATGGTATATGTTTTAGATTTTTGTAAGTAGTATTATGCAATAGACCTTGTTCTATTTCTTATCTTTTGCACTTAACAGTGGGTTTTAAACCCCTGTCTGCATTTGGCAGTGTGTAATCTGATTCATTACTTCTAATGATAACTCGTTTTCCATCATATGTATCCATCCACCTCAGGGTGCATCTACTCCCGGATGCCATATACAGCTCTGCAGTGAATAGCCAGCCTTGTATATGTCTCTTTATGGACATGCCTGAGAATCGATCTGGATGTATTTCCAGGGGAGCGGTTGCTGGGCACATGCATATACACACTGGTATACATGTGTATCCTAAGTGCTTTTCATGTATTAGCTCGCTCACTCTTCACAATAATCCTATGAAGTAGGTACTATTATTTTCCTATAAGGTCACTATGAGTTGGAATTGACTTGAAAGCAATGGGTATTATTATCCCCAGGAGCCCTGGTGGTGCAATGGTTAAGTGCTAGGCTGTCAACTGAGAGGTCAGTAGTTATAACCCACCAGCTGCTCCGCAGGAGGAAAATGTAGCAGCCTGATTCCATAAAGATTACAGCCTTGGAAACCCTGTGGGGCATTCTACTCTGTCCTATAGGGCCATTATGAATTGGAATCGACTCAGTGGCAATGAGTTTAGATTAACAGAGTTAATATTATCCCCATTTTGTAAGTGAAGAAACTGAGGCACAGAGCGGTTAAGGACTTGTCCAAGGCCCTTTGTAAATGGCAGAGCTGGGCTTTAAGTTTGCAGGTGAGTTTTTCCAGGTGAGTCTAAGAAAAGCCCGCAGTACCTCAGCCTGAACTTCAGCCTAAATGTCACCTCCCCTCCTCCTACGTCCCTTTATGCTATATACAAATGTCCCTCAGGAAGCCACTACAAAGTCCTGCCCTTTACCTAGATTATTTCTCCCTGGCTAGTAATCCCCTAGCCCTCAGACTGTGGAGGGACCAAGGTAGAGTTGCTCAGGAACCAGATGGCCCTATTGTTATCTGTTCCTCACAGGCTAGGCTCTGGCAGTACCCTGATGCTTTCCCTCCCACCCCTGCCTAACCAATACTTTGCCTCAACGAAGCACCAGGCCAGGCAACGATTTGCCAAAGATAGCTGTGAGGGGCAGAAAACAGCTTACAACTCTGCCCGGACCCATGCCCCAACAGTGACTTCCTCTGCTTTGCCCCCTAGCAGGTTACCATCACCTTCTCTCTGCCCATGCTTCCTCAAGGTTTTTATATTACATTTTCAGATTCATGTGCTTGCCTCTTGCTTGTGAGGCAACGTCCAGGTTGGATTTTACGGTGGGAGCCAGCAGGGTTTGCTAGCTCAGCATCTAGTCTGAAGTGAATATCCCTGTCTTAAAGTCTTCAGAACGCTTATCACTATCTGCAATGATTACTGTTGTTTGTTTGCTTACTTGTTATCCTCTGACTCCCTCACTGTAAGACGGTAAATACCATGTATCAAGGACCTTGTCTGTCTTGTTATTGCCTATGTCTCCAGCCCTAGTTCAGGGCCTAGAGTGATATAACGAATAAATATAAGAAATAGCTTTGGTTTCTACAGAAACACAGTTCATTGTGTTCTTTAGTTTCCTTTATATAAGGATCAAAGATTAAAAAAAAAAAAAAAAGGACCAGCTTTTGTTACTGTCCTAACTGATTTTGTTACTGTCCTTATCTGTCTCACGGGAAGAAGCATGTGTGCAAAAGGGATGGCTGCTTGAGGAAGCGGAATGTAGACATCACTTATTTGACCCTTTATACCAGTGGTATTGATTTTTAAGAGCAATTTAAATTTTTCTTAAATCAAATTCACTTCCAACGAAGAATTAATAAAAATTATTTAAAAATGAGCTAATTGTACTGATTAGCTATTGCCATGAAACATTCATAAAATCTCAGAGACATATGACAATAAAATATTTATGTAGCTCAAGGATCTGGGGATCCAGCATCCAGCCTTCTTAAGGCCTGAGCTTGGAACTGGCGCACTTAGACTTCTATCTCATTCTGTTGGTCAAAGCAAGTCATATGGCCAAACCCAAAGTCAAAAGATTCACCGTTAGGGGAAAGAATGGCAAAGCCACAGTGGATACAAGAAGTGAAGGATTTTAGCCATGGATGCACTCTACCACACCAATAGTGTAAAATTAAAATGGCGGGACCTACTTTCTACTTACTGTTGTTTAACACTGGAGGCACCTTTAGGGGAAGGAGCTTTCCTTATTTATATCCCTGGAAGGTCAGCAAGAAGTCTTTCAAACACTCTTTTCCTAATTGACCATAAATTGCTTATGATATAAATGGACACTCAGTCTATGAAACCTTGCTTTTTCCAAATTTCCAAGTTATGTAAGCCATTTACTTATTTACTCCCAATGGATGTTTAACAAACTACAGTAAAAAATTTTTTATAAAGTTTATCTGCAAACGTTGAGGGAGCTAGGCAATGTTGGTCTCTAAAGTACTTTCTGGCTATTAGATTTTTTTGAATAGTTAATAGAGTAAGAATGGTAATTATAAAGTATGTTATTACATCAGTTATCCCAAAGAGAGAAAGTACAAGGCAAGACATACTTCTGAAGAAATGTGTGTATATTCTAAAATACAATGGTATTAAATGTGCTGTAGAGCCTCCACCAGACAGAGTCCAGCACAACTAAATGGTGCCTGGCTACCACCACTGACTGCTCTGATAGGGATCACGATACAGGGTCCCGGACAGAGCTGAACAAAAATGTAGAACAAAATTCTAACTCACACATGCACACACACAAAAAAGCCCAGACTTACAGGTCTGACAGAGACTGAAGAAACCCCAAGGGTATGGCCCCCGGACACGCTTTTAACTCAATAATGAACTCATTCCTGAGGTTCACCCTTCAGCCAAAGATTAGACAGACCCATAAAACAAAACGAGACTAAAGAGGCATGCCAGCCCAGGGGCAAGGGCTAGAAGGCAGGTGGGGACAGGAAACAGGGAACCCAGGGTCAAGAAGGGGACAGTGATGACATGTCGTAGGGTTGGCAACCAATGTCGCAAAACAATGTGTGTACTAATTGTTTAATGAGAAGCTAGTTTTTTTAGTTTGTTCTGTAAACCTTCATCTGAAGTTGTGGTTGAATCGACTCCAACTCCTGGCAACCCCATATGTGTCAGAGTAGAACTGTGGACCATGGGGTTTTCAATGGCTGGTTTTTCAGAAATAGATCACCAGGCTTTTCTTCTGAGGTGCCTCTGGATGGACTCGGTGGTGCATTAACTGTTTGTACCACCCAGGGACTCCTCATACTGGAGTAAAGAGAATTGTAATCTGATCTGAATGGTGTCCTATAAAAGAGAAGAGACAGAGAGACAGATGGAGGGAAACCTATCACGTGATGACACAATTATGCAGTAGCTGCGAGCGAAGGAATGCCCGGGGCTACCAGAAGCCAGAAAGGACAAGAAGGACCTGCCCCTAGAGCCTTGAGAGAGGGCTTGGCCCTGCCAACACCCTAAATTCAGACTTCTAGCATCCAGAGCTGTGACACAATAAATTTCTGTTCTGATGTGCCACTCAATTGCAGTACTTTGTTATTGCAGCCCTGGGAAATTAACGCAATAAAAAATACTCTCCTCACAAACAAGACCCTTCTTGAAAATTTAAGGACTCTAAGAGAAATAAGGAAACCCTGGTGGCGTAGTGATTAAGTGCTATAGCTGCTAACCAAGAGGTCGACAGTTCAAATCCCCCAGGTGCTCCTTGGAATCTCTATTGGGCAGTTCTACTCTGTCCTATAGGGTCACTATGAGTCGAGATCGGCTTGATGGCAGTGGGTGGTAGTTGGTAAGCCCTGAGAGAATTCAAAGAGTTATAAACCTAGTCCTTGTTCTCACGGCATTTATAGCCTATGAGAAGATAGTAAGTGTATAAAAACCACTGCTGTATATATTTTTTAAAAAACTAATAAGAGAAGGCATTAAAATATAAGATCTAAAAGATCAGTGAGGGTAGTGAGGGAGGGGGCAGTGTTTTCTCCCCAATGTCCATTAACCCTGAACTCATTTTGCAAAAGCACGTTATTGATGTGGATTGTCCCCATCCTCAGCTCCAGGGATGATCCTGAATTGGTCTCAGTCAACGTAATCCCAACCTCTGTGCAGAAACGATGGATTCAGGCAATTCCCCTGGCCACAGAGACCCCAGTCAGCAGGAAGCTCAGGACTTTCATGGGATTTCTGGCACACAGGTACTCTCTCTCCTTCTGAATGAATGTGGTATGTGGATGTGAGCTCTGGAACTACTTCTGAACACAGCGACAAGTTTGGGGGTGTCCCTACCATATGCATATTAGTAGGGGCACAGATGTCTCCCAATGGAGAAACTCCCAGGGCCAGAAAGTTACAGTCCTAGGCTGCTTCACAGCTAATGCACAGGCATCTCCTAGACTAGGCCATCAGGCTGACCCCAGTGGGACAGTGAATACCAAGGCAGCGAAGTGAAGCAGCGGGGGCAGTGGAGAGCTCATTGTGTTAGGAGCAGCTGTGTGGGCCAGCAGTGTCTGGAGTGGCCACGTGGTATCCTGCATCCATGGCCTATTACCTAGCCCTTGAGCTACCTAATATCCTTTCTACAAATTTGTCATTTCCTCAATCAGCTAGAATGAATTTTTAATAGTTAAAACAGAGAACTCTTGCTAGAACTATTAGCCAAAACATCCCGTCTTATTGTCTAAGCGCATGTGAGCGGGACTTTTTATTACCCAAAGGCAGAAGCACCCTGAGAGACACAGAAGTACCAGCAATAAGCGTTATCAGTGCTCTGAGCAATAACAGATTGTTAGAGCAAGGCGTGGGCGTAATTAACTTTAGCCCAATGTGTCTATTGCTGGCAAAGAGGTTGTGGTAGAGAATAGTCACATGGTCACCACAACAGATCGAGGACTGCAGGCCTGAACTTAGCTCTGAGGCTCCCTGGCTCCTCCTGAAACCTAGGGTGAGAATCATGCCCTCTCCACGCCCTCATTGTTGTGGGTACAGCAGGTGGAAGGAATGACAGGCTAGCTTACCCTTCCCAATTGTTGTTTGCTCTTCTCACCCCAACTTGATCCTACTTTGATATTGTCAGCTAAGGGTTCACAAGCCCATCATCATGCTGGTCTAGCAGGGTCAGCTGTCTGTGGTCTAGACTCTCAAGGAACAGATCTAATTCTGAGATATTTAGGAAGGTGCCGTCCCATTTAGCACCTGTTCAGGCTAGCTTACTTGTGGAATATTCTCAGGGCATAGGGGACAACCATTCAGTGCCGAGACCTTGCTCATAGGGTCATCAAGGCATGAGGTATGAGGTAATGCCCCCACACAAGGAAAGAATACACGCAGAATTATGTATCTTGAATTTTTCAGCTTCAACCCATAAGACATGGTTCCTTTAGAGATGAAATATTATTTCCTAAAAATCTATATTAGAACTAGTAGAGCTCAGCAAAAAAGAAGAAGACCCTCAACAAGATGAACTGACACAGTGGCTGCAACAATGGGCTCAAGCGTAATGACGACCAGGTAGTGTTTCATTCTGTCGTACATAGTCGCTATGGGTTGGAACCAACTCAGTGACACCTAACAACAACATATTAGCACTAGCCACATATTTAAGAAGTCAGAAGTTTTTAGCACAGAACTAAGAATCAAAACTCACCTAGATAAACAAATAAGTTATAGAAAATGATATTTTAATGACAAAGAAAATTTAAATAACGGATTTAGTTTTAGGTGGTAAGGAATAACGATTAAGAAATCGTTATTAATTTTCTTAAGTGTGGTAATGATATTGTGGTTGTGGAAGCAAATATCCTTATTTTTTAGAAATGTGTACAGAAATATTTTGGATGAAATGACTTTATATGAGAAATTTTTAACAAATACTTTGGCAGAAAGAAATGAAGGAAAGAAGTGAAAAAAGGAAGGAAGGCGATAGAAGAAGGAAGGAAAGAGGGAAGAAGGGAAGAAAAAGAACAGAAGAAAGAAAAAGTGTATAGATTAGATGAAGCAAATGTGGTGTAATGTTGACCACATTTCAGTCTGTATAATGAAGACATGGAGGTTCATTATACTATTCTTTCTACTGAATATGTTTAAAAACTTTCATAATTAAAAAAATTCTCTGGAAATTTTCAAAAGGTCTGTTTTTCTGTGGGACAGTTAGTCTTTCTTAAATTAAAATGAATGAGTGAGTGAATAGATAGCCTTCTTCTAGCTAACCTAATGTCGATATGACATTAATCCAATATACATAAGGATAGGAAACAGGATTTCTCCCTAATGATTAAAATATACCCACTCCAATGTTAATAGAACAAAGTACAAAGCTAATCCATTACAGACCTGCAAAGTTGCCTGCCTGAAATTCCGAGTTAATAAACTAATGATAAATTCTTATCATCATTTTATTTTGAAAATGGGTTTAGATTATTACTAGTCACAATGTTTGCGATTTTTTTTTTCTCCCCACACTGGCATCTTTCATTTGTTGATTGTAAATGTAACCAAGTGTCTGAACAGCCTAATGACAATTATCTGGATCTCATAATTCTATGAAAACACAATTCAGAGACTTCCACGAACAGTATTTACATTTGCATTATTTAGTAAGATGGCTTCTTTCCCTCCTGGGGGGTTGGAGAATGAGGGGATTAGTGGGAATGTTAATGACATAGAGCAGGAGAAAAACAAACACAGCCAACTCTTGCCTTTGAGATGGTATTTTACAAGTCTTAATCCCACAGCCCATTTTAAACACATAAAAGGTCATTTACCTTGTCTCTCAAGCCTTTAACTCAGTTGAAGTCAGAGTTTAGCCACAGATAAATTTCCTGCGAATTGGTGACCTGACTTTGAGAAAAGATTTTACACAGTAAGTAAGGCGTTAGATGAACTGACGCCACTTATTTACGGAGAGGCCTCGCAGCTATGATTATTATGTTGATTGTTTCCTGGTAGCACATTACAGCTGCCTTGACGCTCCTCTTTCCAAGAAGAGGGTCAGCTTCAACATAATTCAAAGTTGGGAATTGTTTCCTTGAATTTGGGTATCTCAGACTATTAGATTGTTTTGTTTCTGAAAATCCAGTATGACATGTTTATAGATAGAAATGATCAGGTCTACCAGCAATTTAAAGAAAAAAGGATTTCTAATTTAGTATATATCAAATATTATCCATTATCCCTTCAAAAGGAAAATATGGACAAATGACAGCAAGTGAAATAAGTAAATAATGCCCTATGAGAAAGCACGATAATAGGCAAATAATTTTTATCTTATAAAATTCATCCCATAAGACAACATAATTGGTTTTATTGATTTACAGTAGACTCAACATTCTTGTAATGTAAAATTTAGTAGCTAGCCTGGACATTAAATTTTCAATTCAGAATCAGCATCAATCTTTTATTTAGATCTGATAATCTTCTGTGGTTGCTCCAACAGTAGGCTCCTGATAGGTTCTTGCACATGCAGCAATTCACCTTCAAAATATTACGTCCTGTTTTACAGTTTACAAACAAAGGTGTTGCCTATTATAATGGAAATAATGTACAACTAACTTTTTTTTCACTTTGCCTCGAAGTCAGGATTATGTGGCTCTAACAGTTTGTATAGAGTCACGCAAAGCCCCTGAGATCGGAGGGTTCCTGTTTGAGAAATTGCAAAGAGACTGGTGTGGTTAGAGGAGAAGCAAGTAAAATAGACTGTACTATTTATCGGGGAGGTGATAGGGGGTTGAGTGTGGAGCCTAGGGACTTATTAAGACAAGGAACAGAGGGGCCCCCAAATCTGCAAACAAAGTAACAAGAAATGGGCCAGGGTGCAGAAACAAAGCCATTCCCCAGAACAATGGGGCAGGGTATCTAAAAATAGTCCACAAACTTCTTTGAAGTTGCCTTTCAGCAGCAGTGGTCAAGTGCTACAGCTGCGGACCAAGGGGTTGGCAGTTCGAATCTGCCAGGGGCTCCTTGGAAACTCTATGAGGCAGTTCTACTCTGTCCTATAGGGTCACTATGAGTCAGAATCGACTCGGCAGCACTGGGTTTGGTTTGGTTTGGTTCAGAAGCAGCTGGAGAAAACCAGGCCCAGGGACATGAGCAGAACATCCACCTGTGACCCCTGTGTGACCTTCCACCAGGGGCAGTGAGGGGCTACAGCCCCAGCCGGGGAATCAAATCCCTGAAGCGAGAGACTGCGCAGGTGCAACACTGCGTAATAAGTCCTGCTAGGAATCCCAGAGGCCTCTGGGACAGGAGCCATCTTGGAAAGCTGCTGTGGACAGCACCTTAGTTAACATATCCCCACCTGTGTCTATGAATAAACATGAACCTTTCCCTGCCCAGGAACTTTTAAAAATTCAGGCTGTCTTTTGTCCTGTGAGACGGGGGTAAGCGTTGCCCTAGGCTGTCCTTGTGTCCACTTGCAAGCCTCTTCAATAAAGCTTTGCTTGTGAGGAAAACTACTTGTCTTACCTGCTCATTCTTAACCAGTGAGAGGCAAGAACCTTATTCCGATAACAGCTTAACGTACACAATACGGTCTGTGAAAGAGGACGTTATGTGATTGGGATGTTGTGCAAACACCATATAATAAACAGGCAGCCTGCAGATTACAGATGAGTTCTGTTCCTACATCTGTTACGTAAGTTGGCAGTTAGGTACAGTTTGTACCTAACGTCAGTCAAATGTTTTAGTATAATGTATAACGTACCTTTCTATGCATAAAAAAAATTAAAGAAACACTTCCAGATATTCTAAAATATCTTTAACGTAATAATGTTTTGATGCGCATCACAAAGTAGCACCCATTTGTTATTAAGAACTGTTGTACATACCTAATATAATAGGCTTTATTGGGGTTGATTTGTAATACGTAAATCTGCCATTTGTAACCTGGGACTGCCTTAAAACTTTATGGGACCACAGACATATATGCGGTTGAATGTTGCCCGAATGGACGTTATGTGGCACGTGACTGTGTTTTTTTCCTCAGCTTTATTAACTCCAGCCAAGTCCTTAATTGTTGTAAATAGCATTGGAAACGCAGTTCTTTTAATCTTCTGGGTTGAATTCTGGGTCATGCAAAGATTAAGTGAAGTGACTTCAAAACTAAAATCCTATAATTATGGAATGTCTGTTTAGGTTGGTGCTTGATCTTCTTTTCCCTCTGCTTCGAAGTCGGGAAGAGAGCTTTCCGAACTGAGCATTCAGAAAGTCTTGGCTTGTTCATCTGTGGTAAAGCAAACAGATTTGAAGAGGCCATCTATTTAGCTACTGTTTGTTTTGTTTAATCTGAGATTAGACCTGGGTTTACAAGAGAAATCTAGGAAGTTTAGAGGGGACAGAATTCTTTAAGACTTAGCTGTCATTTCTGAGTGCTTTATGGCCTCTTCTGAGTGGTTTATAGTTGGGAAAAAAATGTAAATACTTTAAGCTCTGACAAACTTGAGGACGCAGCTTTGAAAAGAATAGAAATATTTACAAATTGACCAAATAACTTACTAAGGGACTTTTAAATTGCAGCATATGTTCTTTTAACTGGTGCTTAAAGAAGCTGATAATAATTCCGGTGATGATCTACTGACTGTGTTTTTAACCACTGACCATCACCTAAGGGAAGACCACGTGGCTCATTACTATAATGGCCTGTGCAAAGAAACCCCCAGGGAAGGGAAGATTTACAGCTACAATCTCATTTCTAATTGGCGTGCGCTGAAAAAAGAAACTAACTAGTCACAGCCGGAACAAGGGGCCAGGTGGGGTGCTTGCCTGTCTGGGACAACCTGTAGTCAGCAAAGCTTTGCTTCTACATAGAAGGAGACAATCTGTACAGCTAGTTAGGGGGCTTACATTGTGTAAATGCTCAGAGAAACCTAAGATAAGACATTTCCTGGGTCCAGAATTTGACACTTAGTTTTGTTTAGAAAGACTCTGCGGGGTAATGTGACCTTCTGCCTTAGAGGCAGCATTATTAATTAATGCAAGGTTTTGTTTTGTTTTTTTTTTTTTTAGTCCTTTAGTTTTATTTTTATAAGACTTAAAGAATATATGTAAAGAAACGTCTAGGTGATCCTTGAAGGTGGAAAAACCTGTTTGTGATGCCGTGTTTTTCTGCTCTCTTTGCTTGGAGAGCCCACCTGGAGCAGGGATGGTGAATTAGAAGGACAGGCCAGGCAGGCAGGCAGACCTGCGTTCACATTTCAGCACCACAGCTACTGGCTGGGTGATTGTGAACAGGAAACTTACCCTCTCTGGGTCTGTTTCCTCAGATGTTAAATGGAGGGCACGCGGAAACTAGTGAAGTAACTAACTTGCAAAATGCCTTGCATAGAGATGATGCTCTAGAAATGTTGGTTTCCTTTCTCTCCCTATGTCTGACTGGTAAATCGCTCATCGTTCAAATGGATTCAACACTTAATTTCTGGCTCTTCACATGAAAATGGAAAAATTGGACTATGTCTGGGATTATCCCTAGGTGGTCTTTGGAACACAGGGGACTATGATACCTCCAAAAGACACAAAACAAAATGTATTTGACCAGCCAGAATTCAATCAGAAGCTGAAGTAGCAGACTACTGAGATCTCCAAAGAACAGGGTCCCTGAGTCAGGAAGATCTCTTATTCTTTTTTGTACAATTCCATCATGAACTCTGCAAAGTCAACTGAGTAATAAAAAACTTATCCCTTTATCATTCACCTCGCAACCCGATAACATCTTCACAGACTTAACTTCCCAGTCAATTTGTCCTTTGTCTAGTATTCTTACCATTGTTTACCTGGTTAGAAAAACTGCTACATCCATAGTGTCAACATTCACCTCGACTCAGGCACCACACTGGCTGTCCCTGGACAGACTTTCCTCCTCAGCTACCTCTCTGAGGTCCCAGATCTTCAGAGTGACCCTCACAGCTTTGCGTAGCTGTCTGTCATACTTCTATGAAGAGGGACATCTAAGTCAATACTTTGAATTTGCTTTGCTGCCAGATTTCGATAATCTGTCACAGTTCTTGCCTAAGGCACCCAATCATTCTTATTAAAATGGTTTTAGCCTTGTTTGTAGTATTGTGCTAACTGGTTTACCCACCTACCTCTGAGATCTAAACTTTGAGGTGTTAACTTTAGCAACATTTTACTGTACTTTTTCACAACCAAGAGCACATACTATTTTATGCTTCATGGTTAATTTAATTGCATACATCTTTTGCAACTATCCTTTACGATTAGCTACCTGGGAAGGTTGTTACCGATAATCATGGAACCCCGAATCATCCCACAAACCTTCTGTCTCACCAGTCATTGCTTCTAACTATAGCCCGAACACAGCTTGCTCTGCACAGTCTTGAGTAACATCTTACGGTTCTATAAAGTTTCTGATATTCACATCTGAATTTAATCGTTTGTAGTTTTTTTTTTTCCATAAAATAGATCTCTCAGTTCTACAATTCGGAGTGTTTATAAGTTATTTACATTAAACAATTCTGACAAGTTTTTCACATTAAATAAAGCGACCTTTTTTTTTTTTTTTTTTTCCAATCAGTTTTCTGCTGTGTCTATAATGTCATCGTTTGGTAGTACAGGTTAGGGTCTGCCAACTTTTTGTGTAAAGGATCAAATAGTAAATATCCTACCCTTTGCAGAACATATAATTTATGTCTCAACTACTCAACTCTACTGTTGTAACAGGAATGCAGTCACAGATAATATATAAACAATGAACCTGGCTGTGAACCAATGTAATTTTATTTTATTGACAGTTAAATTTGAATTTTATATAATTTTCACATATCAGGAAAAAAATTTTTTTCGATCATTTAAAAATGTGAAAACCGTTCTTAGTTATGGACCCCTGGTGGTACAGTAGATAAGAGCTCGGCTGCTAACCAAAAGGCTGGCAGTTCAAATCCATCAGTGGCTCCTTGGAAGCCCTATGGGGTAATCTATTCTGCCCTATAGGGTCGCTACGAGTTGGAATTCACTGGACAGCAACGAGTTTGTTTTGTTTTTTTTCAAATGTTATGGCCAGGAACAGATCAGGTTTCCTGGGGACTAAATCCTTTACAATTTGGGAGGCCCTAGAGCCACAGCTGCTAACCCAAAGGCTAACAGTTCGAATGCACCGGCTGCTCCTCAGAGATCCTATGGGGCCGTTCTCCACTGTCCTATAGGGTGGCTATGAGTTGAAATCAACTT
The DNA here is from genome assembly GCF_024166365.1 of Elephas maximus indicus. Lineage (NCBI taxonomy): Eukaryota > Metazoa > Chordata > Mammalia > Proboscidea > Elephantidae > Elephas > Elephas maximus. Next base: position 16,910,809 of record NC_064841.1, on the reverse strand, counting down.
GACAGCAACAGGTTTGGTTTTTGGTTTCTTTAAGAAAAGGAATTACAAATACAAAATTAGGTAAAAGGCTTTGGAAAGGACCCAGGCCGATGAGAGGGCCTGAAAATTGAGCATCTTGGGCTTGTTGGTGAAATCTCCCTCTAGTAATAACACTTTGAAGATTCTGCTGCAGGGGTTCCCAGACCTTCTGATCACTGGGGTTGCCAAGCGAGCTTTTCTAACTACAGGTCCCAAACCCTGCCAGATTGCCTGAAATACAATCTTTTGGGATAGAGCCTGGGAATCAGCTGTCTTGTAAATCTCCCAAGAGAATTTTACTGTGCAAGTTTGGAAACCACAATTTTACTAATTATTTATAATAGTGAATAAATCCATTAGAACTGGTACCACAAGCACGTTTATCACCTTAATTGTGTTGCCTGCCCAGAAATAGGTTTTAAATATTATTATTGACCGATAGCCCAAATGTTTAGTTTTAGCATGATTGCTCTGTTGTTAAATGGTCTCTTCAGAGTGTATATACATACTCTTAGGCTAACCATCTACTCTTTCTTTAGGGAGAGCTAATCTCTCCATTGTAAACTGGCTTTTCACCATTTGAATTCAGTTTAATATTTTTATATATTTTTATTTGGCATACATTTCAGATACTCGATATAGTAAATCTATGGCTGTGGAGGAATATCTGATACTGCGTTACGGGGTTTTGGGCTTAACAAATTCAGTTTTAGCCCAGCCAAACAAGATATAGTCTTGCTGAAATAGTTTCTATTTTGTATATTTACTTCTTGATTTGACTTTCACCTATTACAAATCAGCTATTTTTTTTTTAAGTAATTGTTTCATTTACCCATTTTTACCCACAATGAGTCTCCAAAAAATGAGAGCTGGGCACAAAGTTGAGTCACTTATTATTGCCTAATTTTCACCAACTTTATGGAAGCCTGTTTTCATATTCCGGGAAGTATTTTGCATCCTTTGTATTCTTCAAGTATAATATCAATATCCCCATGATGCTGAGAGAGCTTCTCTGTCAAAACTGGGTCGTTTCATACAGTAGGTAAATATATTACTGTACTTTCTCTTTTTGGCAATATATGAAACAATGCTGTCTTTGGTAAACAAATGCCTTATCCTTGCCAGTAAAAAGCTCTTGTGGCAACTTTTTCATATTACCTTCACTAATGGGAAGCCCTGGTGGCATAGTGTTTAAGAGTTACGCCTGCTAACCAAAAGGTCAGCAGTTCAAATCTACCAGCCTCTCCTTGGAAACCCTCGGGGGCAGTTCTACTCTGTCCTCCAGGGTTCCTATGGGTTGGAGTCGATTTGATGGCAACGGGTTTGATTTTTTTTTTTTTTAAACTAACGAGGACTTGAGAATTTAGTGCCTTGGAAAACATGCAAAAACAAATACCTCTAATTTTGTTCACTAAGCTAATTTCCTCACAAAATGCATACTTCCGACACATTGCTTTTATGAGTTAGAATCGACTCCACGGCAACGGGTTTTTTTGGTTTGAGACAGTATTGGCATGAATGGAAACTGAAACTGCCTTTTTCTCCTAGCTAAGGGTTTTCGTTTTTAGAAGCTAAGACTATGCCAAACCAGTTTCCTCCAACAAGGAGGACCACATCAGTCATTGATTCATTTGCCAGTTCATTAATCCATGCATTCAACAAATATTAAATGAGTGCCTATAACGGCAACAGGTTTGGTTTTTGTTTTATAATGTGTCAGGAACTGCATTGGGTGCTGAGCAACCAACCCCACAGTCACAGAACTTAGGTTCTAATGGGGGAGAGAAACAGGAAATACGGTAATTTCATATGGTAATAAACGATGTGAAGAAAATAAAGCAGGATGAAGCCATGGTGAATATGTGTACATGGCACCAAGGTGGGGAATACTTTAGATAGTAAGAGGTGGTAGTGACATTTCAGCTGAGACCCAAATGGCGTAAAGGAGTCTGCCATGATCCATCTGAGGGAAGAGGTGTCTAGCACATGGGGGGTTGAAGGACTTGAAATGTGGCTAGTGCCACGTGTTGAAGTGATATTTCACATAAAGAGTGGGTTAAATAAAACATAGTATTAAAATCCATTCTGTTTTTTTTTTAGACCTTTTTAATGTGGCTACTAGAAAATTAAAAATTACAAATGTGGTTTGCATTATATCTCTATTAGATAGCCCTGATCCAGAGAAAAATGTCTTAATTCAATTCCAATTTTTTCCAAAATGCACACAAGCCCCCAAGATTCTGATGGATTGGGTGTCTTAGGAGTTCTCGAGAGTTCGAGCTAATATTAAAAAACCACCAGTTGCCATGGAGTCCATTCTCGCTCATGGCAACGCTGTGTATGTCAGAGTAGAACTGTGCTCCACAGGGTTTTTGCTGATTTTTTTTTGGAAGTAGATTGCCAGTCCACCTCAGGGTGGACTCCAACCGCCAACCTTTTGGTTAACAACCAAGCGTGTTAACCGTTTGCACTACCCGAGTAATATAGCACTAGCTAAAATGTGTTGAACATCCCTGGGTAGCACAGACGGTTTGTGCTCAACTGCAAACCTTAAGGCTGGTGGTTAGAACCCACTCCGGATACCAGGGACAAAAGGCCTGGTGACCTGCTTCCATTAATATTACAGCCAAGAAAACCTTATGAACAGTTCTACTCTGTAACTTATAGGGTCACCATGAGTTGGAATAGACTCTAGGGCAATCAACAATAACAAAATGTATTTCCGTTTCCATGTGCCAGGCACTGAGCTAAATGCTTTTACATTCATTCACTGAATCCTCACAGGATTATGAAGTAAGAATTATTTCCAACCCTATTTTACTGATGAGGAAATGGAGAGGTCCAGGGGGACAAAGTAGATGGCCTAAGGTCACAAAAGTATGTGATAATTCAAACCAAGTCTAGGTATAAAGGTGCAAGAAGCAAGAGCTATGATGAGAGGAAGGAGAAGGCAGGAGCTTAGCAGGACCAACGCATCTTGAGTGGTGGATCCTGGGGCGTGGGACGTACTCTCCTGCCGCCCCTGGAGAGGCAAATTTGCATCCCCTGGGCGGTGGCCTCTCTCTCAAGCCCATGAAAGACCCTGCATCCCTTTGGCTGTGCGGAAAGTGTTCCTGAGCCCTATGTCGTTGGCCCTACAGGAATCTAATATGGTTTTAAAAGAGGTCTTTCTGGGGACATTACAGCTTAGGGGTCATCTCTCAGTGACAGGGTGCTTCTGAGTTTGGCGTGTGTGTTGGCATTGGTGTGGTGTGTGTGTGTGTGTGTGTGTCTGTCTGTCTGTCTGTCTCCAGAGCTCTTTAGGTACCATTGCCTGAGCCACAGAACCCCCACCCCACTTGAGGGTTCTGCTTTTTTTCCTCTGTTGTAAGGAAATTTCAGGATGCTCCTGCACAAGGTTGACTAAGTCACTGTGTGGGAAGGGTAGGGACAGCTGCTGGACACAAAGACGGGTTTGGACCCTAAGATGCCCCAAAATGCAGTCCTGCGGTTTTCAGGATGGCACTTGTTTCCTTTTTAAGAATATCTTAGGAGGAGTGTGAATAGTCATCAGCACTTGCAGGGGGAGCCAAGTGGCACTGTGGTTTGACAGATGTCTCTATCAGAACCATTTGTGGCTGGACAGCAAGGCCAGAGAGAAAAAGATTTATGTTTTAAAGGTACCCTGGTCTTCATCTGACAAGCCCCATTTTGCTACGGCTGGGAAGAAGGAGAAAGCCTCATCTTCACCACACTTGAACTTGACTCATAAGACAGCAGTGAGTCAGCCTTCCAGGACAGCCCCTCCCCCAGCAAGGCAGAGCAAATGGTTCTGTGCAACAGCAGGGTGGGGAGAAGAAGGTGGCATTGCCAGCTGATGCCAAGAAACACCCCCTCCCCCAGCTCTTCCTTTTTAACTCTTCGAATTCACTTTAGCCAGATTTCACCTGTATAATAACATCAAGGTGAGGCACCATGATTTATACCACCAGGCCTGGATCCCTTTATGTGTTTTTGTGGTGAGTTGACATCTATAAATTAATAAGCTCTACATTTGGCAATATGTAGATAACACCAGAGGTCAAAACAAGGGACTTCTGGCAGGATCTGACACCTGCCATCTTCTATATCTGTCTATTTCTTTAAGAGAATTATGTAACAGAAAACACCAAATCAAAAACAAAAGAGAAAAATATCAAACTAAAACAATAACAACAGAAAACTAAGACACACATCATTTTCTTGACTTAGGTGTCAGGTACAATATTCTTATTGTTGGTGTGTTACATGTGTCTATCTGTAGAAATGCTTATTTATTTCCTTAAACTTACTTCTTTTGGTACGTCTTGATATTTCTATGTAACTATAATAAGAACATGGAAGAACTCTAAACTGATACTTATAGATCACTATCAGAGCAGATTTATAGTGAGGTAAGGAAGACTAATACAGTGACCACTGAATTAAGAGCTGAAGTAAAAACCCATTCAGGTCATCTTGAATTAATAATGTAGCTCTTAGGGAATTACATTTTGCACTGATAAATGTTCACCTGCCTTCTCCCTACTTCTCAGTTTTCTACATATTTTTTTTACAGTTGAGTAAGATCAGGTAGGAAGGGTGGAAATTATGTGCGCAGACCTCTCTTTGTTAATCCTGTGATTTTATAAATTACTTACAAATTGCAGAGGTAATCAGATTCCTTAAATCTTACCTTCTTTCAGGAATTCTTTTATTTCTTAAGAAAATATTGTTAGAGGTCACAAACTACAAGTGGATTTCAGAGACAGAAGAGGTGAAAGAAATTATTTGCAAGTGATCCAGAGGACACGTCTATATGTAGAATTACCTTTCAAGATGCAAATTTTGAGTAGACGGTACATCATTCAAGAATATTCAGTTGCCAGAAATGGTAACATCTGGCTAACTTAAAAGGGCAAAATATGTATTTGTATATATATTTTGCAAGAGACTATGGGGGTAACTTACAGAATCGTGTGAGGATCCATGCAGGGAAGTCAAGAGAATTTGGAAAAGCTCTGGGGTACAGGCCTACCTGGGGCCATGTGCCCACCCTTGGCCAGGGAGAGGAATCCTACCATGTCTCACACAGGGGGAGAGGTCCTTCCTCAAATGAAATTCAGGGTACTGCTAGCTCAAGTTTTTGTTGTTGTTAGGTGCTATCAAGTTGATTTCACCTCATAGCGATCCCATGTGACCAAGTAGAGATGTACCATAGGATTTTTTTAGGCTGTAATCTTTACAGGAGTAGATTGTCAGGTCTTTCTCCCACAGGGCCACTGGACGGATTCAAACCCCGAATCTTTTGGTTAGAAGTGAAGCACTTAACCGTTGTGTCACCAGGGCTCCTTGGGGGATTCATTATAGGGATAAGCACCTTTGTCCGTGGAAAAAGGAAACCAAGCAGCTGTTGCAGTCCTGACTCACTTCTGGCCACCACCCACCAGGGTGGAGGATCACAGTCAATATATTATATCAAAAGGTTTGTAGGATTCATGTCCAATGTCAGAATTCTATATGCTATTTACATTTAATGGATTTTTGGTTATTAAGAGCTAAATCACTATGACCAAACAGATTAAGTATGAACATTATATAAATTACATTGATACATGCAAATGTCATTTATTGTTTATAGGCTTTGTTATTTTGGATTTCTTTCACTTGATATATATTCTCAGTATCCATGTAGTGTTGCCCTTCACCCATTTTAAGCAAATATAAGAAAAAAATTTCCTAGGTAATTGTCTTCCTAATGTTAATTCTTTGCTCTGAAATATAACCAAGCTCTCTGAAAAAGCTGCCAGATCTAGAACATGTTTTGTCTTCCCAATAAACATTAAAGGTAAAGCCAGAGGCCCAACAATTTACCAATGCATAGTTTAGGGAGAAAAGAGCTATCTATGGCTTCCCATTTTGAGCACTATCCTTTTCTACTTACCTGGTATGTCAGTTCAGATTCAGTTGCAAACAACAGAATCCACCCAAGCTGGTTGGGACTGAAGGAGATTTATTAATGGGCAATGGTTGGCTTTCAAACTCACTAGAAACATTGCAGGCGTAGGCTGGAGGCTGAGCTTCCCAGAACAAGAATTACAAAGCCTCTACTGTGAGCAGGAAAGATGCCACCGTAGCTATAGGAAGCCTCAGAGTCAGGAAGCTGCTGGCCAAATCCTCAAGCTAGTGTAATGTAGATGGTCTATGCTCACACTTTGAGAAAACTGACTTCAGAGGGTAAACCGGGAAAAGTAGTTAGGAGATTGTGCAAGAATAGCCAGAGAGGTAGGAGGGAACTCAAGGAGAGTCAAAGGCCAAAGAGAAGGGAATGGAAAAGAGGACCTAAAGAATGTCCATCAGATTGATCAAGGGGTTTGTTGGAAATCTGTGAGAGCCGTTATGGTGAGGTTAATGAAACCATATTGCAGTGAGGGAGTGAGTAGGAGTAAAGAAAACAAAGACAGTGTAGAACACTCTTTCAAGAAGCCTGGTTTTTAAGAAGGGGGAGATGATCATTAGAGTGTGACAGTGCAGAGAAGATGCCGTTCTCTCTTGAGAAGATAAGAGACTGGTAGCACTTGCTTAAATGCTCATAGGAAAGATCGTATTGAATAGAAGTGGTTGAAGACACAGGAGAACAACGTGTAATAAAGCGTGGTTCAGAAGAGGTGGGAAAGGAGAGAACACAGGGCGAGGAACTGGCCTCACTGAAGGAGAGAAACTTGCATTTTAATATGAAAAAAGGAGGAAAGAACAGGTGTAGGTGAAGATTTGTTTGTGGTGTAAAGAAATTGAGGGAGACTTCTGATGGCTTCCATTATCTCTAGGCAGGTAGAGGCAGAGTCAACATCTGAGAAGAGGGTGGGGGTGTTTAGGGTCAGGGATTTGAAATACCTGCTACAGAGAACAGGAGAGAAAGTGGTTCAAGCAACACAAGAGGGCCACTGGGCAGCATGGAGTCCCATGACAGAAATCTGTACCTAAAAATGAGATATTGCAAATATCTAATACGCAGATTCTAAAATAAGGAACTGGCTGAGTCAAGGTGGGATGGGGGCTGTGCAAAACCTATTATATGGCTAGGAGGTTGGAAGACCATAGATCAGTTAGGATGCTTCTGATCGCAAACAATAAATACAACTCAAATTGGATTGCAAAATGAAGGGAATTTATTGGCTTATATAAGGAAAAGACCAGAGGTGTACAGAAATCAGGCAAAGATTGATCAAGGTTTCTTTGTGATTTACTCTCTTCTGCCGTAAAGGAGGGGCAGAGAGGGTGAGAAATACCTGCCTTCTCCGTAACTCCTTCCATCTAATCTGCCACCATTTCTCTCCCGTGACAGAAGCCAATAAGAAATCAGAGGGTTACAGGAGCCTGGAGTCCAACCCTCTACTACAGAGTAGATCAGGGGAAGGATGCTGGAAGTGGATATGAAGATGTCTGGCACAGTCCCAAGAGACACTGGGCAGATAAAACGGATAGCCCTTCCATTTTTTTGTCCCTCTTAGGTTAGCAGTGGCCCTGGAGAAGGCGCTCCCAGCACACAGAACCGAGGAACTCTCCCACTACCAGTTCATGGGAAGATTTATCCCTCATGGACCACAGGAGGTGTTGGCTGCCATGTGTTGGTGACCATACTATGCAACTAGAAATAATGGCTATTCTGAGTGGGAGTTTGCGTCTCAGTGATCTGGGTCTTCTACGCCGTTGTACAGTGAGTTGAGGGGTGGCCGAATTTCTTATTTAGCCACATCCTGACCCAAGAGGAATACACAGCAGATTGAGATCCTGGGTGCTGGGACCTGGCTGTAGTTAGAAGCCAAGACTTCGGTTTGTCTTTTGGAAGGCGGGCAAGAACACTTAAGTTTGTATAAGGAGATCATATATGGAAAGGAGGGTGTGTGCTAGCCAGAGGGGGACTGGGCTCTGGTCATTACTGTTTTGACTGCTATCATGTTTTTCCTCCCCTTCTCCTGTAAACAGGTGCCCTGGGGCTTCCATGGGGACCTCACATTGGTAGGACACTTGGCTTGGGCACGTGCTTCACACAGCACCCATAGGTCCAGACCCTGTCTCTCATTTTTGTCCTCACACTCACCAGAATTTGGGATTGCAGTGGTATGCCTGTGTGCCAGACAGCCAAGGGATTGAATGTAGTAGACAGCAATTGCTTTTGTCAGTCCATCATCCCTTCCTTTGAGGAACTAACTTCTTCCCTCCGTGTGGTTCTAGAAAGGGCTGTAAATCACAGGCACTCATACCCTGATGCCAGAAGGACCCATGTGACCTAAACTAGGCCAGTCAGACACTGTCTCCCAGGAATTTGGATTGAGAGCCGACACAATAGGGCCTGAAAACAGCTGAAGCTGGCTCATTCTGGAGAGCCGCTTGAAGTAAGAGTTCCTGGCTGGCATCTCCTGCACCACCCTGCTCCTTGTCCTTCCTGAGGCACAGGTGGTCAGCTTGTGCATTCTGAGATCTCCCAGGATTCTCCTATAAATCTCTCCTTGCTTAATTTAGAGGCAATTTTCTGTTCCCAATAATTAAAAAACCCTGAAACAAAGTTCGACTTAACTTAAAGACTTAGCAATCACCACAGAGCTTAACAACAAAAGTTGGATGTCCTTTGTGAGGGTTATTCAGGACAAAGGTACTGCAGATTTGCACACAAAACCAGGGCTCTAGAATAAGCTGTATTACCCGGAAGCCCATGGCCCACACATGTCCCCCAAAATAGGAAGGTGCAAGGAACAGCTTTATAACTTGGGTTATATAATTATATTCTTAGGAGATACGGTTGCAAAGTACTCATGAATTTTACTATTCATTTAACTAATTTTATAAAAAGTATTTTACTAAGGGTGCCTCCGCAGGACAAACTTTAAACTTTTCCCTTTTGCCTGCTGATTTTTATAAAAAGAATAATGGTTTTTCTTTTTGTATTTTATTAATGTTAAGCATATTTTACTATTAATTTAGGGATGGATATTAATTTGTGGATGGATATTTTCTGAACATGTACAGAGGTATAGAAACGCAGTCCTAGACATTATGCTTACAAATAGTTTATTCTTATTTCATACATTTGTTTTTCATCAAAAAATGCATAGTTAATATTATTTATACAGAACTTCATATTCAAGACAGTTGGGAACAAATGTCAGAAATCTAAAATAACAGTAAACTTCACAACAGAAATGAGTCACCATTTCTTCAGTTACATGCACAGAACTGACCGAAGTGATATCAATTTGCTCAGTGTGTCAGGTAATGTATCAGATAATGTGGAATTAGGATTAAGTAATGGTTTTCTCTCGGAATACACAGTTGACCTGAAACCACCTCACAGTCCATGTACAAAACGTTCACACATCCTGAGAAAGCCTCTCTAGCTAGCTAAACGTTTCGGATGCAGGTGATGACTGGAGTCAGGGTAGCTGAAGAAGAATTAATTTAGCAAGCAGTGGGAAAAAATCATGTTTTCTTTCTTCACGCCTGCATCATCATTCACTCCGGTGTTCCTCCATTATCATCATTAAATGAGCTAAAAAATAAATAAATAAATACTGACACAAAGAAGTCTGTTTGGTCACTGTGAAAACCTCCCTCTGTCTCTGACCTGAGGAAAAAAATGAATATGGCCCTTCAACTAATGCCCTTTACTGCAAAAGGGGTCCTGCTGGTGTACATTCTTGTAAATCTGAGTAATCTTGTTTAAATCCTTAGTTTAGAAATGGATGAACCTCGTAAGGCAGATGGTTTGAGAAGGCCTAAATAGACATGGAATCCATTTAGACACTCATCTTTATCTTCAAGGCTGAATCTGTGGAAAGTGAAAGGCTTCAAGGTTGATGGAAACAGACCAAGAGTGAAATGAAGAGAGTTTAGGGCTACCACATGCCTGATATAGCTAACAGGGCAGCCTTTGCATCCTTTCCCAGCCCTGAAACACAGAAAGCCTCTTCCCAGTCTAGGTAGAGATGGCACGGGGCTTTATTCTTCTTTCTACCCCAAAGACGCAAGGGGCAGGGTGGCCAGGGCTGTACATTGTACTGACCATCCTATTCACTGTTGCTATACCCTCATCAAAAATATGCCTTACCTCTTTCATGTCTTGATTCTCAGGTGCCTATTAGAACAATTTTGCTCATAGCCTCCAGAAAAGAAAACCAACCTGGTAGAAAAGTAGACCTTCTGTGCTAAGCCTTGCGGGGAGAGTGAATTTAAGGAGAGTGAATTGATTCCATCCGGAATTTTAAAAAGGCTTTTAAGTTTAGCCTTTGTTACACACCTAGAATACATCTGGACTGTATTCTTCTTTAAAAAAATTTTTTTTAACTCTTCTTTAAACTATACATTATTTACATTTTTAAAGACCTACTAGGTCTTTATCATTTGGGTAAGAGCTCAAAGTGATTAAACACCCCGTACAAAGATGAGGCTTTCCAAAAAGTGCTGGTTCTCATCTGTGTGCTAAGACTGATTTTTAACAAATTGCTGTTATAAACTTCTAAAATATAAAACTAAAATACTTCTTTAAAATTTTTTTCCCATTTTTTTTTGCATCCAGCATATTAAACCAGATTGTTTTCTAACCAGGGATGGACCCAAAAGAAGGGATATGCCCCTGTATTTCCTTCATCTAAAAACATAGTTTATTTACACAATGCCTTTTCACCATGTGGGGGTGAGCTTTGAGGAGCAGGGCCATGTCTCCAGCACAGTTAAATAACCACTGAAGACCCCCTAGACCAATCTGACTGCTTACTGCATGTTCTGGGTGGAGCTTAAGGCTTGATAAAGGTGGCCTGCCACTTTTACACATTCGAGAATTATTTTGCGCATTGGAGACATTTGAGTTTCCTTGAGAAATGCCACGTTTGGAATAGCTTCCAGAGATTGTTTGGGAACAAAAAGCACTAAAGCTGATGCATTACATGTAGAAGCACAATACATGGGGGGGTCGGGGGGGAACATTTTCAAAAGCTCAAAGAAAAGGCTGTTTTTCCATTGAGCTAAATAGTAAATAGGCGTCTCGTCGCATATAGATGTGCGTTTAGAGCTTTCAAAAGTCACATCCTGCCACAATTCACAGCCAAATGAACGTTCTTGGCCCCTGACCTATAAATAAACACTCTAATTCTGTGACTTGCTCACAGATTCTTAAGAAGCTGTTCTAAAACAAAAGCCTACACATTGGTTAGAAATCTGCAAACCAGAGATGCCATCTAGTTGTTCCTAACCAAACAACTCCTTGCATTCGTTCTCTGGAATAGTGTCTAAGAAGAACTGACGTCCATCTTCACAATGAACAAAAAATTATTCATAATATTGAAGAGGGAATGAAATCTTTAATAGCAAGGCATGTGGTTTCTCACAAAAGACTACAGCAGTGCTCAACCAATGCTCCTTTCTCAGTTTGTCTGGGCGTGTTTGCTTTTTGTCAGGTGATGGATTTCAGGAAATACTGGCAATCCTTCAAGAAAATGATTCAAAAGGTGATTTACTATTGGCTGGTGCTATCCTCTACTGCCTTTTTGCCTTATGCCCTAGTTTTATGGAAAACAAATTAAGGACATTAAGCCAGGGAGGAAGAGTACTACTCAAAATATACCCGGTGCTAGTGTTCAGGTCAAATGCACCAGGATGGGGTTAGGCTGCCAAGCAGGATTCCTCACCTGCCTATTGCCAACGCTAACACTCTGAGTTCACTTGCCTTTCTATGGACAAAATTTAAAACCCAGGCACAACTGTCCGCAGTTCAATTTGCCACCCCATTCTGGCTGCCTGAGTCCAACCTTCCTTGTTCATCCGTTCCTACAACTTCTTCCTATCCTTTTTACATCTGACACCTTTTCTTTATGACTTCCTCCAGATTTCATTTTAAAAGAGAAAAAAGGCTAAAGAACATGAGTTAATTAATTGGTGATTTAAGCACTTAAACTCGATTTTTTTTTAAATTATACTTTCTATGAAATTCAAACAATGACAACACAATCAGGCACTTTGAACCACTCTTCATAATGGTATGGATACTATTAACCTTCCAAAAATTATTGTCATTTGTGTCTTTAATTAATTAGTAGTAATAATAAAATTTTAAACACTATGTAATTTATGCCCCACTATCCCTTCACCTGGATTGTACATTAAATCTGCAGGATATTTTTAACCATCACATATGCACAGGCCCAGAAGCAAAAAGAAAAAGAAAGAGGGAAGCAAGGAGAGAGAGAGGGAGGGAGAAAGAAGGAGAGAAGGGAGGATAGAGACAAACTGCTAACTTTCTTGCCCAAAGGCAAGTTAGAATGTTAACTGAAGTTAAGACTCTATGCATTCCTCTTATGCTAAAAAAAAAAAAAAAAGAAAAGTTGCCACAAGTCACTTCCAACTCACAGTGACCCTACAGAACAGAGCAGAACTGCCTGATAGGGTTTCTAAAGAGCAGCTGGTGGACTGGAACTGCCAGTCTTTCAGTTAGCCGCCAAGCTTTTAACCACTATACCACCAAGACTCCCTTATGCTAACAGGAAGGAGAAAAGAATCAAACTCGATGGCTTAGGATATTCTGCTCACGACCAAGGTCAGAGTTTGGTCCCTGGTCAGGGGGCCTTTCTGGTGTTCCTCTGTTCCACCAGCACACAAAAGGGGAATGGCTATAATAATATGGACAAATCCTTGCCCAGTGTCACTGATCACAAAGAGATTACAGGAGTGAATGAAAATCAACTCCAAGGACACTGACAGAGTGAAGCCAGCAGTGGCATCTCAGCAGATGAAGCATATCTAGGATGATAAAAACCATTTAAGTAGCTGATGACATTTTGAGATTTTTATAACCGAATTTCAAGGATGGCCATAACTTCCTTCCCTCTATTTCAAAACTATAAAGTGGAGGTAATTAAAGGACAAAAGGAAACATTCAATTAATGTCTGTGGGTTTGTCCAGGCATCATAGCTGTGCAAACCAGTTACCACAATCGAGCACACAGCCATCCCCAAGTTCAAATGCCAGTTTGAAAACTTAATTCTGTCCCCTTGAACCAGAGGTGAAACCTTGAAATCAGAACTTACTGTACCTGTCTCCTACTGTAGTTTTGTGCAGATTAACTCATTCATGTTATGAAGAGATAGGAAGATTTAAAAAAAGCCCTGTTTATTATTGCTCTTAGCCCTCAGATTCAGCACCAAATCAGAAAAAAAAAAAAAAAAAATTTAAATCCCCTTGATCTCCTAGTTTTGCATTCTTAGAAATAATTCTCAGGAAATAGCAGGAGGAATCAGGCTGAACGGTTTTGGGCTATGAGCACTTACAGGCAGGATTTATGAATGGAAACACGTGAAGGCCACTATGGCCAGCTCCGAAGCCCCATACTTTCTCCTGGGCTATTTATAGGAAGCATATGGCCAATGGAAAAGCTCAGATTTATTTTTACAAGCTGGTTATGACATGGCCAAAGAACTTGCTTCCTCTCTCTGGGAAGGTCATTTTCTTCACCTGAGGGTTTGGTTCTGGAATGGTGGGGAAAAAAGGAATAATGCCCTTTAGCCCAGTAAGTTAGCTGAGTCAACCCCAGCAACCAACCCACAGGGTGACAGGCACTGAAGTCAAACACCCTCATTTCCCAGGCATGACTATATGATGTAGCTCCTTGAGATGTCATCCAGATCATGACTAATAAGTACAAAGAAAATACATTACATAACATGCTTCAAAATGCTAAAATAGCTTGTAGGGGTATAATGGCGTAAATTCTCACTTCTGATTTGTCCTGCATTTCAGGCAGCTGAACACAATAAAGGAAAACTGAATTGTAATGGATGCAGCAAAATACTGTGAAAAAGTATTTTTAAAGATATTTTATTCTGATTGTGATATTACTCCTGAAACAGCTAATATACCTAGATCAAAACCAAAAACCAAGCCGGTTGCCGTCGAGTCGATTCCGACTCATAGCGACCCTGTAGTTTCATGCAAGTGGGGAGACTCAGTAAATATTTGCTCATTCTAAAATGTCATCATTTATCTTGACAGAAATCCAATATAATTTAACAATAACATACAGTTGAACAAGTCATCTGCGTCTTATACAATGCACATAGTACTGATTGGCCCACAGAAAGTGAAGACAAGCCACTGTTTTTAACTAGAACATCCCATTGTCAATGTTATACTCAGTACATAAAATCTAAGATTGAATGGGAAAGGAAAAGTGGAGGGAGGAAAAGGAAAAACGAAAGAAAGAGAGTCCTCGTTGTCTCTGGGACATACTGGGTGCTGAAACCTTCCCAGGAAAAGTGTGTCATCTTACAGGCTCACGCATCATAATCACTGGAAAATGATACGGGTATAATTTTATCCTTAAGTGGCCTCTGCTTAAGGACAAAGACATAGGGCAGGGAAGAGGATTCTGTTTGCAGACCCAAAAGCGTTCCAACAAACGTTACAAATGACATAGTTTTTTTTCCTCGTTCTCCACTCATCAATCCCTTTTAGAAGTCTGCCTTCTGAAAGTTCTTTCTGAAAGAGGAGATCCCATTTTACAAGGACGTTACAAAACACTCCTCAACCTGCTTCTCTAGCTTCCAATCAGCATTGTTCTGGATAAGGTTCCGGAAGCAGCATTAATGACGTGTAAATAAGCCTGGATGTGGAAATAACTCTGATTTCCACAATCATCCTTGAATACGTGGTACTGAGTCACGTTAGAGCTGAGAAATAACATCTGTTGGAGGCACAAATTATCAGCCTCTGTAACCTAACAGGAATTTCCTTGCACTTCACAAAGGATGAGACTCTCACACCCACCAGCCACTGTGCAAACTGTGCTTACAATTCCGTTACAGGTTCTAAATTACATACATAAGAAGAAGGTAGTTGCCATCAAGCGGATTCTGACTCACGGCGACCCCATGTGTGAGAGAGTAGAACTGTGCTCCACAGGGTCTTCAGTGGCTGATTATTCGGACACAGAGCACCAGGCCTTTCTTCCAAGGTACATCTGAGTGGACTCAAAACTTCAACCTTTTGGTTGCACCACCCAGGGACTCCAAATTAAATACAAACATGGATTTAACGTCCCTGTGCAAGTTAACATACAAGGATCCTGGTTCTTCCAGGGAATTATACCAAACCTCTCTGTTGACAAATATGGTAGCGATTAAAAGCAAAAATAAAACAGCCATCTTTTTACGAGGGCCAGCATACCAACACTGCAGTAAGTGTGCATCCACCTTATATGCTCGATGTAGGTTATACCATTAAGCCAAGACCTGCCATTGGTTCTCACCAAAAAGATTTTTCAGGAAGTCCGGTAAGTATTCAAGTAAGCCACCTCAGTGGTTTGTGTGGCGTCGCCATCTCAATTACAGAATAGCATTTATAAGAAACGTCTAAACAACGCTGACCAATCTGGTCATTAGAAACAGTCACAGGCGCATGGAAACTAGTTTCTCAATGATTTAGGGTGACCACCAGTCACTGCCCTCATCTGGGCCCAAACGACACTTCAGTGTATAACTGGGCAAACGTAGTTTGATTGAATTCAAAATTTTCAGTTAGGACTCAGATAATATGCCCCTGATTTTTATAGCTTTTCATTTATTCTTGAACATTCTATTTTTAATTTTAAGCAAGGATGGAGGGCATCAGTTTAGAATAGCATCCTCTTGCTCTCCCCTGTGGCTCCATGGGACACCACAGCCCATGGTGGGTTGGCTCCTCCTCCTTGTGAAGACACCCAAAGCTCTGCAAGTCCCAGTAAGCTACTTCCAGTTCTACCAAAAATTTACAACCAACACCATCTTCCTCTCCTCCTGGGTGGAATGTTAAACTTGGATTTGCACGAAGTAAGAAAAGCTTCCTCCTACAGCTCTCCCCATGCAAGAAACTGCGTTTGAGGACCAGTCACTTGGGCATTGCTTCAAAAGGCACATTTATTCCAGCGGCGATTTAAATAAGTAGAGGAGGGAAGAATAAGATTAAAACAAAACAACAACAAAACAGGGTGGGTTTTGCAGAATACATTAAACAGGAATCTGGGATCTATACAGACCTCTCGACCTCCTCACCAATAGTTTAACCAGAATCCCTTAGGCAGAATAATTCAAAGTTGTAGCATAACACACGGAGGCCTTCAGAAAACACTGTTTTAAAAAAAGTAGTTGAGAACTCTCCAGCAGCTTTGCCCTGTCGTCCAGTTCAAGTGTACGCGCGCAATGCAGAAGGGCTGCAAAATTCAAAACAATGTGACAAAGAAAATTCAGTGCATACCACAGGCTTCATATAAATTATGAAAAATCATTGTATATATTACTATTTAAATAACATCTGAGAAACGTTTGAAATAACTGACTTGTGTTCACATTCCATGCATTTTCTAGCAAGCTAAGCCCTAGGTTTGTGTCTTTGTGCCCGGCTCCTACAAAGCTCCATTCTTTCCACAAATCCAAGCTTCCTCAGACTGAAATGGAACTATCGGAGGATTTTGTCTATTTACCTTCTTTCCTGTATACCTGACTCAGAAGGCTACTTGTTATTACCACTGGCACAGAAGACGATGGGAAAAGCCAACTGTTTGGGGTTTTATTTGGGATTTTATTTGCTGCCTTTGAAAATCACTGCATGTCACAGGCTCTCCAAACCACCACCTGAGATTTTTCCAGGGGCAAAAACCAGTGGCTCTCTCCCTCCTACTTGACCCTCTTGGTCCCTCTTCCAAAGCCCCAAGCGCCCTGGAGTCCCCCTGTGGCAGATGGGCTTTCCCCCTGTGGTTTTGCAGCACCCTCCTCGAACAAAGAAGGAAACACAACAAATCTTGAAAACAAACCAACAAGACCAACAACAACAGTAACTCCAAACAAACAGGTGGGTGAACCAACTGCCTCGTCCAAGGCGAAGGCTCACTTCCTACAGCAGAATTCGGAGACGTTTAGGAACTTCCTGATGACCAGCCCCAGGCAGATCACCAGCAGCAGCATGTAGCCCACCGTGCCCAAGAAGGTAGGCGCGGCAGGTGGCGCCTTGAGGAACTGGCGCAGGCCCTCTTCCACGTAATACACCTGGTCGTAGATGCTGAGGAAGGTAAAGATGTGAAAGAGCTGGTGGCTGTGGCCAATGATGTCGAAGAGGCCCGGCTGGATGCGCTCGGGTATCTTGCTCACGTTGAAGAAGGCGGCCACGACCAGCCAGAAGTAGCGACGGTAGAAGTGCACAAAGAGCGTGGGGTTCTCCCCGCGCAGGTCGAAGAGCCAGCTCTCGAGCATGATGGGGCAGGCCATGCTGAGCGGCATGACGAAGACAAAGGTGCGCAGCGCGAACGGGTAGGCGCACCAGTCGGTGCGGCTCTTGCAGCAAGCCACCGTGCAGGCCACCGCCAGCACGAAGGCCACGGGCAGCACCAGCGCGCGGTAGGCGGCGATGAGGCGCGAGCAGTCCACGTGCCAGCCCAGGCGCTGCTGCACGTAGGGCGTCATGACCCTGGCGTCCAGCAGGCTCAGGCCGGGGAGCAGGTAGTAGTAGTAGGCCACCGTGCTGCCGAAGCCGTAGTAGCTGATGGACGCGTAGTCCAGGTAGAAGAAGGCGGCGCGCAGGCGCAGCGACAGGCAGCTGAACACGTGCGCCGTGCAGCTCATGGCGAAGGTCAGGAGCACTCCCGACGCGTAGCACCACAGGGGCAGCAGCCACGGGTGATGGAAGGGCACGTCGCGGCCGCTGAGGAAGAAGAGGCGGCAGAACTTGCTCAGGAAGAGCAGCAGAGGGATGAAGTGCGTCCAGAAGTTGAGCGTCTCGTTGGTCGGCTTCAGCACCGAGGCCAGGCACTCCTGCGCCGTGCAGGGCAGCCGCCGGTAGCCGGACAGGATGAAGCACTCCACGAAGTCGTCGGGAACCTCGTCCCAGCGCAGCAGCGGCTTGGCCGACGCTGGCGGCTCGGCGGCGGCGCGCTGGGGCTGGGGGGTGGTCCGCGAAGCCGCCGCGGCCGTGGCGGGCGCGCCCTTTGTGCCCGCGCCCCGGGGCTGCAGGCGTCGCGGCATGGTGCCCGGGGCTCGGCTAGGGCGCGCGCAGGCGACCTCTGGCGCCGACTCCCGCCGGCCGCCGTCGGAGCCTTTGTGCCCGCGCCGGGGGCGTCCCTGCAGGTTCAAGAGGAGACTTGCGCCTCGGAGCAGCCGCTCCTGGAAAAATATAATAAATGAATCAGCGGCGGGAGGCGGCGGCCGCGGCGACCGGCAGAGGCGCGCGGGGCGGCGGGGCTCAGCGGCCCCTCGCCAGCCTCCCTGCTCCGGGCTCGCGGCCGCCCGCGCTGCGGCAGCGGCGGACTGCGGCGGCGGCGGCGCGGCGGTGACTGGGCATCGCGCGGTGCGGGCGCCTCCGCCGCCGCCCCCGGCGCGGGAGGCGGGGATGAGCGAGCGGAGGCGCCGGAGGGAGGGCCGCACGCACCGAGGGAGGGCACGGGCCTCCCGGGCTAGGGTTTCGCGGCCGCCTCGGGGGACAGACTTGTCCCGGGTCTCGAGTTCCGTACCATCCCCCTCCTCGGGCCGCGGCGGGGCCGGCCCGTTAATGATTGATGCGAGGGCCAAAGCCTGCGCCAGCCACTCGCCCGCGCCTCGAGGGCTGGGGTCGGCGCCCGGGTTCGAAACTCCACTGTCGCGCGGGCGTTCGAGAGGACACGGGGAGCCGCGTTGGTGGGGGGCGGGGAGCTGCGGGGTGGGGGCGGGGCGGGCGCCCGGCGCCCCGAGGCTGGGAAAAGCCGAGAGATGCGCTCGCGGTAATCTCGGGGGGTGGGGACCCCGGAAATCGGGGGGCTTAGGGACGTCCAGATTGGGGCCGTGACCTTGTCAGATACCTGAGGTTGCTCCCCGTTCTCTCTCTCCGTCCCTTAACGTGTGTGTGTGTGTGTGTTGTTTGTGCGCGTGCCTGTCTCTCGGCAGCACATCAAGGCTCAGTTTATCTGCTGTAGTCCAGCGGACTTATTCAGGTGCGTCACTATCTTTCCTTCTCCTTCTCCCTCGCCCTTGTCCTGTCCCAACGAGCCCTCCTTAACTGGCCTCCTGCTGCGCTCATCAGCCCTTGGGGCCAGCAGCTCGCCACCCATCCTCTTGTTCTGTCTTTATCTCGGAGTCTTATTTGAAGCCCAGAGTCTGACAAACTCCACGATTTAATGAAAAATTTCAGGTGATGATCCGGCGATTCCGAAAACCTCGAACAGCTGAGATGATTTGAGGAATTTGGCAAGAAGTGGCGTTGCCAAGCAGAGCTGTGCACGAGTCAAGGGCTGATCCTAGTGGTGGGCGTTAATAATGCCGGAGAACTCCAGGGAGAGGGTGCATTCTAGCATAAACTGAAAAGAGTGTGAAGACCAGGTCGTAGGGACAGGGAGGGGGTAGCTTGGATAAAATTATGTCTAATTAACCAGAAATACCTGGCGGGCTAGGTTGGTGTGGCTGGAGGTCAGGAAAAAGGAGAATCAAAAAGCTGTGACGAACTATGGTGTGAAAATATGCCCTTGAACCTCCTGGAAACAGAGGCTGAAAAAACTGTACACTCCAAAATGTTCACCATTTCAAAGAAGTTTCTCACTGGGGTGCTCTGGGGGGTGTGACTGAGGCTAACTGGTCTTACTGACCTGCAAAATAGTGTGAGAATTTTTATTGTTGTGTGCCATCCAGTCAATTCCGACTCATAGTGACCCTATAGGACAGTGTAGAACTGCCCCATAGGGTTTACAAGGAGCAGCTGATGGATTCAAACTGCCAACGTTTTGATTAGCAGCCTGAGCTCTTAACGACTTCACCAGCAGGGCTCCAGGACCATGACAACAAGAGCTAATGTTTAAGGAGCCAGGCATTGTTCTAAGCGCTTTTGAGGTTTGGGGGAATTATTATATACACAAAGCTCTTTTTCAGTATTATTATTTTTCCCATTTTTACAGAGGATGAAATGGAGGCACCATAACCACAAAAACAAGATACCCAGGTGGTAGAAGCAGGGTTTGAACCTAGACTGAGTCTAGATTTCATGCACTTAAACCTAAACACCCAACTGCCTGCTTTCCTCAAACCAAACTGGTAGGGAAGGACAGTCTGATTTAGGGAAGTCTTTTATTTTCATCTTACAAATGAAAGATTACCTCTATGACTACAGCAGCTCCTGAAGTAGGTTAAGGAAGATTTACCTAGAAGAGGCTCAAGATGAAAATGAGTTATGGGTAAGAATTATTCATAAGTAGGATGACATTCAGTATTGTGAATGTCCCACATTACTTAAGGGTACTAGAAAGAGCCTCTTGAGAAGTTTCAGCCTTCTATCTGAAATATGTTTGCCATTGGAAACTGACTTAAATTCTTGCACAATTAGGCCAAAACACACTTCAGCCTTGTGCCTTTCTGAATCACAAATTCCAGATTAGTGGGAATGAGGTTTTGTTGCAGTTACTTAACACATATTTTAGCGGGTTTTTTTGTTTGTGTTTCTACTGTCTATGGCCTCGTTTTAAAGCGGAATCTAACATGCGTTCACATCTGGACTAAGGATGCATGCTAATTTGTAAAAAGGGATTAAGACTCAGGCATTTGTAAATCAAGTCTAGGAACCATAAACCTTAATCTAGGGCAGACCAGGAAATAGTTTTTCTTACTCTCTTTAATGCTCCACAGACATTCTGAGTTGTAGCCCCTAAAAAATGTTGATCCTGTAATAATTCCCAGATTTACCAACCTCTTAATTGCATAATTCGCTCACTTGCATAATTGGGGAAAATTAGTAAGTTCCCTTCAAACAAAATAATGAAATTGACTGGAAATAAATGTGCAAAAACTCTAGTTAGGTGAGATTATATTTATCTTTATTACTAAGTGGCGAGATTGACTATAATAAAATTGGGTGTTTTTTAAGAAAACAGTATTTTGTGAAGTCAAAATATCTGTCACTACATTCTTATAATTCAATAAATCTCTTTAATTTCTGCCTTTCTCATTCATTCCCTTCCCCCCACCGTGAGACATAAAAGCAACAGATGGCCATGGAGTGGTGGTCACGAAAGTTCTGTGGTGCCAAGCCCAGACAGCTGTCCTTGCTTGCACCTTGACAAGGCCAAGTGAAAAGGAAACTAAGGAAACAGCAAAACTGACCTAAGTTATAAAACAAAACAATATGTTTTTCCTTAGCTACTACCAATCTACAGGGTTTATCTTAAATTTTTATTGAGATACAAAAAAATGTGTTCCCCTAATCCTACACAGGCTGGATTTTGTAGTTTTGTTTTCAGCTTCAGTAAACTAAAGTGCCTCTTGTCAGTGAGAACCAGGCTTACAACCACAGGGCTTGGCTAAATAGATAGAAGCAGCGGGCTGGCTGCCATTGTCTAGAAGGTGCACTGGGAGATAAGGCATCTCTAAGGTAACCAGGACCCGTGACAAAGTTCTTCACAAAGAAGAATTACCTGGTATTACACCGGAAAGCCAGCGCCAGCACTGAGAGGCAGAAACCAGCTAGATCTGCCCAAAGGGAGGTTCACCAATCCAAGACCACAGATGTGGTTTTTTCCAATCTGGTTTGCTTTGGTGATGTTCTTGTAGACCAACTGTACGTTTATCTGTGTTTCTCACTGCAGTATTAAAATCAAGTGTATGTAAAAGTCCCACAGAAAAATTTTTTTTCAAATCTTTTATTGTTCTTTAGATGAAGGTTTACAGAGCAAATTTGTTTCTCGTTAAAAAGTTAATACACATACTGTTTTGTGACGTTGGTTGCCAACCCCACGGCATGTCAATACTCTCCCCTTCTCAACCTTGGGTTCCCCATTACCAGCTTTCCTTCCCCTCCTGCCCGTAGTCCCTGCCCCTGGGCTGCTGTGCCCCTTTAGTCATTTTGTTTAATGGCCCTGTCTAATCTTTGGCTGAAGGATGAACCTCAGGAGTGACTTCAGTACTGAGCTAGAAGGGTGTCCAGGGGCCATACTCTCAGGGTTTCACCAGTCTCTGTCAGACCAGTAAGTCTGGTCTTTTTTTGTGAGTTCGAATTTTGTTCTACATTTTTCTCCAGCTCGGTCCAGGACCCCGTGTTGTCAGAGCAGTCAGTGGTGGTAGCCGGACACCATCTACCTGCCACAGCGAATTTGATATTTTGTAATAGGGACAACTAGCTATCTGTAAAACATGCAGAAAAATATGCTGTGATATTTGCTGATAATACATCTGTTTTTGGAAGACATAGTTTTTTCCTAGTTTCTTTTTTTTTTTTTTTTGCCAAATAACAAAGATGAAAGCAAAAAGCCACCCAATCAACCAAACAAAAACACACTATGGGCTTAGTGCTTCACTGCACCCAAGACTCTGTATAAAGAATTCTGTAAGGTCCAGTATCCTCAGAATACACAGTCTAAACTAAATGCTTCCCTTTTTGTCAGATTGAAAATAGCCATAATGTTATTAGCCAAACTCTTCCAGGTCAGATAGGGTCACGACCAAAGAATAGGGTCAGAGCTTCCTAATGGTGGAAAAACCTCACAGGACTAGCGTCAGATAGAACTATGGCAATCTGTGGGGCAAAGTTGTACAATCTGCAAGCCAGTAGAGGACTGGAAGCAGTGGGAGATGTCAATGCTTATCTGACACTCTTCCTGCCTGTTCACTTACTTGGTGACAGGGTTCTCTTTTGAAGAAAGCTGTGGGAGACTTGCAGAGGACGATCCTGCCTGGCTCTGCACAAGAGGTGACGACTGCACACTTCCCTCCCTCCAAGCAAGGCCATCTGTTCTCTGCCAGTGGTTTCCAAGTGGGGTACACAATAAGAATAGTAACGTTATGGTGAAGAATAAAATATTACAACTTCTGTATAGATATATCTCATTCTTGAATCCCTAATGGAGCAGGAGAGCACTGGGATGCAGACCTCAAATTCTTGTAAAAAGACCAGACCTAATGGTCTGACTGAGACTAGAGGGACCCCAGAGGTCACGGTCCCTGGATTCTCTGTTAGCGTAAGACTGGAACCATTCCCAAAGCCAATGCTTCAGACAGGGCTTGGACTGACTATAAGACAGAAAATGATACTGGTGAGGAGTGACCTTCTTGGCTCAAGTAGACACATGAGACTATGTGGGCAGCTCGTCTGGAGGGGAGATGAGAAGGTAGAGGGGGACAGGAGCTGGTTGAATGGACATGGGGAATGAAGGGTGGAGAGGAGTGTGCTGCCTCATTAGGGGGAGAGCAGCTAGGTGTACATAGCAAAATGTGCATAAGTTTTTGTACGAGAGACTGATTTGTAAAATTTCACTTAAGGCGCAAAAAATATGTATAATCTCATCTTTTGAAATGTCTATACTTTGTGGAGATTTTACAATATACTTAACATGTAGTATATGAAGGTCATTTATAAATATATGTGGGGGTGTGGGAGGGGTCAAAATACTTTGATAAGGGTATGTGATCACAACTGTGGTTGACTTCTGCTCTATGGTCCATTGCTCTTGTTTGTCCATCCTGTTTCCAGCCCCTCTCCCAGGTACAGGATGGACTTACCCTTCCTACCTCTGAGGTCTCTGGGAAGGATGTTGGGGTGTCACCGTCAGCTGATGGTCCCCAAGGTCTGATCAGACCTGCCCTAGCACCTGGGCCTTCAGCCCCTCCCATGACTTCCCTGAGCTAGACTGGTGGTCTCCACTCTGGGGTTCTTTTTCCCAATTCTGCCTTTCCTGTTTCCTGGCTAGAGTTTCTATGGTCTTCCTACAAAGGTCCCCTATTTACATGTTACATTCACCATCATTCAGAGTTACCCTTTGGAGAGGAGACTGTTTTGTTATAGGCTATTTGCTTTTGGTAGGGCCTTTTGGGTAACTTCCATTTATTTAAACTTAGAAACAGCTATACAAACACATGAGGTAGGCTCCTGAGTTCCTGCTCCCCATTTTTATTGAAAAACTTCCTTGAAACATAATGCTTTTTACATAGTAGGCACTCAACACTTATTTATGGTTGGAATTTTTCTCCATACTCTAAGCCTTTAGGAGGTTGGAACTTAGAATCCTAAGGATCTTAGAATAAGAATGTCAGTTCATCCTTAAAGTCACTCAGTACAACTCTCTACCCATTCATGGTAATTGTTTTCATTTATTGCTCATCTGTATCCAGATACTGTGTGTTGGGTGCTTTACATATATTATCTCCAACTCTCAGAACACTTTTTGCCAGGTAGATACACTATCCCCATTTTCAGACAAGAAAACAGAGGCTCAGAGGTGTTACACAGTTGTGTGACGGAGCCAGGAGTCAAATCTTGTTAATTCCACAGCCCTTACTCTTTCCTTTATAGGGGCAGCCCCTTGGGAAGCCGTTGTGTATACAACCTTGAGCATCTCTAATTAAGGGACTTACTACCTCATACGACCCTCCCCCCGTCTGTTTTAAGCGCTGTTGTTGGTGTGGTTGGAAAACTTCGTAAATAATTAAATGAGCACAACTAACGAGAAAAACGTGCTGCTGCACCCTTGGCCCAAAGCTCACCCATAAATGTAATTGAATATGGTTGCCAATTGGATCTGGTCAGAAAGTCCCCAAATGATGCCAAGGAAGGCGTGTGTGCCCTAGAAGGTGAGGGCTGGGTGTTGCCTAGGCACAGCTGGAAGTTACATTGACCGTAAAGAGCATCTTCTCCTAAACGAACAACTTGTGTTGTTACCACAGGGCATGCCATATCCTAGATCTCTGCAGGCAGCCAAAAAGAATATTCTGTGATTTCCTAGATGATGCTTGCACTTAGCACAATGTTATTGATTACACTGATGGGTTCATGCATAAAGGGAGATATTCGGCTATATTAAAGGGAAAGGCATCTCAGTTACTGGGCTCCATTTGGGCCTCACTCGCTGTCGTTCCAGTTAGTTTTTTAATGTAATGATTTTCCATCTCTTTGAAGTTTAACATCTGTTTGTTGATAATATATATCAACATAATTCTCTAAGCATCAATCACCAAATGAAGGGTGTTGTATGCCATGTATATTGACGTTTAAAGAGTGTTTCAGTGACCTCACATTCATTTCGTGCCCCATTCATGTGAAAACCACTAGAATTTAGAGTTACCAACGAGAGTCACCTCAGCACACTTAATTCATTTCCGCACAAGAGACGAGCATTTTTTGCTAGGAAAACACTTATTCTGGTCACTCACTGGCCTGTTTCATTGAGCCTTGTAGTCTGAGAATTCTATGCTCAAAGTGCATTCATTCTGTTTTATTCTTGATTCCTGCCTTGTTCCTCCAATTCCCCTGCACCCCATCTCCCCCTCGTTATCATCCCACTTAACTCTTTGGTGACGCAATTATTTTCTGCTTTGCATTTTTTTCTCAATACCGTGTGTTTTGATTCATGGAAGCATGCTGAATAATTCAGTGTTGTTGAATTTTTGGTAGATTAGTATGGATTTTTTTTTCCTTGCCTCCTTCCACAGGCCTACCCTTAGTGTCCCTTGGCACATATGATGTTCCATTAATTCTACCCCAGAGTCCCCACTGAGGTCTACTGGTACATATGTATAACAAATAAATATTTTCAAAATTTCTATTTTTCCTACCAAAAATTCAGACACCTCATACAATGCCTGTAAAAAACCGTAATTTGTGGCACACATTCATTTCTTCAGTTTCAAACAGTCATAAAGGCCTCTGCCTTGCAGCAACATGCACTGTCAATGGCATAGCAGCTTCCCAATAAGCCCCAGAGGCTGAAAAATTCATGGTTGCTATTTGCACCACTGGGCATAAAAGGGTTAACTCACTGTCTAGAGATACTTCCCAGTACCAGGTTGGGATTATTGAACACAGCTACAGTGAAACAAACAATAATAAGCACCAACAATGTACACAGCTGTCACTAGGAACTCAGGGCATGGAAGAACAGAGGAGCAGCCTGGAGCAAAACAAAGTCCCCGGTTCTCAGGTGTAGGGGAAATAAATGGGTCCACAGTGACTTAGTACAACCATTTTGTGATTACTTATTTGATGTAGCCATTTTGAAACCAGGAGTGTTTTAATGCTGCCTCAAACACCATTGAGCTTTCAATAGTTTTACTTCTAAGTAATGTGCTAGATGTCACCTGCACCCTATCCCTGACCCCTACGCCATGGAGGTCAGGGCTGGGGTGAGAGTTAAGCACCATCCGGTGAGCAAACCATGTAAGACCAAGAGCCATGAGAAGGCCACATTCATTGGTCTCAGAAAGAACCATCTATCCTTGAGAATCTGTTCCTACCTTTCATTTCACATTCCGTTACTTCTCGTTTATGGTGACAATGCCCATAATACTTTTAATTACCAAATAGGTTTGGGCACTGGGGAATGGACCTTACTTTGTTTTCTACTTTGAATTGAACGGATGGCCACTCCCACATTTTGGAAGCTCCCTGATTATACAAATTTTATTTCATCTATGTTGGGCAGGAAGAAAGGTGGGAATGAAACCTCTCTTTAGGCTACAATCCTACCCCGTATTACAGCTCCAGACTGTATCAGAAATAATTAATACATCTAACAGGTCCTTCAGCAATGGACATACATTATATCTACTGTCATCAAACTCCTTTCTAATGACCACTTGGCAGGACAACATTAGTAGATGTAAACACAACATAACACTTTCTCAAATTTTTAAAAAAATTCAAATAATCTTGAGTAATTGGACCTGGGGTTGTTGTTGTTAGGTGCCATCGAGTTGGTTCTGGCTCATAGCAAACCTATACACAACAGAATGAAACACTGCCCGGTCCTGTGCCATCTTTACAATCACTGTTATACTTGAGCCCATTGTTGCAGCCACTGTGTCAATCCGTCTCATTGAGGGTCTTCCTCTTTTTTGTTGACCCTGTACTTTACCAAGCATGATGTCCTTCTCCAGGGACTGATCCCTCCTGACAACATGTCCAAAGTATGTAAGATGCAGTCTCACCATCCTTGCCTCTAAGGAGCATTCTGGCTGCACTTCCTCCAAGACAGATTTGTTTGTTCTTTTGGCAGTCCATGGTATGTTCAATATTCTTCCCCAGCACCACAATTCAAAGGCGTCAACTTTTCTTCGGTCTTCCTTATTCATTGTCCAGCTTTCACATGCAAATGATGTGATTGAAAATACCATGGCCTGGGTCAGGCGCATGCTAGTCTTCAACGTGATGTATTTACTTTTCAACGCTTTAAGAGGTCCTTTGCAGAAGATTTGCCCAATGCAATGCATCTTTTCATTTCTTGGCTGCTGCTTCCATGGGTGTTGATTGTGGATCCAAGTAAAATGAAATCCTTGACAACTTCAGTCTATTCTCCATTTATCATGATGTTGCTTATTGACGCAGTCATGAGGATTTTTGTTTTCTTTATGTTGAGGTGTAATCCATACTGAAGGCTGTGGTCTTTGATCTTCATTAATAAGCACTTTAAGTCCTCTTCACTTTCAGCAAGCAAGGTTGTGTCATCTGAATAACACAGGTTGTTAATGAGTCTTTCTCCAATCCTGATGCCCTATTCTTCTTCATATAGTCCAGCTTCTCAGAGTATTTGCTCAGCATACAGATGGAATAGGTATGGTGAAAGGATACAACCGTGACGCACACCGTTCCTGACATTAAACCACTCAGCATCCCCTTGTTCTGTCTGAACAACTGCCCCTTGATCTATGTACAGGTTCCTCATGAGCATGATATTTGTAAAAACATTTTGAACGATTCAGAGTTAAAGCAGAAAAAGTTTCTCATAAAAAAAGGAATTAAGGATGAAAGAAGAGGT
Organism: Elephas maximus indicus; assembly: GCF_024166365.1. Classification (NCBI taxonomy): domain Eukaryota; kingdom Metazoa; phylum Chordata; class Mammalia; order Proboscidea; family Elephantidae; genus Elephas; species Elephas maximus. The sequence goes on along the minus strand of NC_064841.1, from coordinate 16,883,027 downwards.
GAGGGAAACTTATTTTATTTGTTGTAATATTAAAAATATTAGTAATTTTACACTTATTCCAAGGTTATTTTGACTTGGCTGTGCAGAATGTCTTACCTCAGGAGAGGCAAACATGGGTACAAATACTGTAAGGGAAGGAATGAAAAGGGAGAGGGAGGAGAGAAGTGTTAGGTGTGCGATGGACATGGAAGTAGCCTTAAGTTTCCAAATTGAAATGTTATTGTCATTAAGGCCAATGTGGTTTTAAAATTCTACCTCAGCCTCATGGTTGGTGGCAGGAAACCATTCCCCGCTAGGGACAGGCCAGTGAACGGGCTGCTCCTGAATCCTTTCCCAGCCATGGGGTTGGTGGTAGTTAGTTCTCACAAGAAAAGGATTTTTGTTCTTGATGAAGAGCATTAAAACCCTTGGCATGACTGGGATTTCTAGCTAGGATCTGAACCCAATATTTTCTTATCCCAAGCAACTCCATCTTCGATTTTTAAGAGTAAGTCTCTGTCATACATTGCAGCATGTCATTTTTGTCTCCCTACTCTGCTAGAGGAAGCACGTGCAGTTAGAAATAGCTAATGTTACAAAAAAAAAAAAAAGATAATTCAAGATCTATACATGTTAGACAGAAGTGTGAGACATATTATTCTACCTACTGTGCCAGTTCTCAGAAAATCCCCCTTTGCCCTCCCTCGAAAAATGTTTTTCTAGCTTGGGCCTAGGTCCTTATGTATTGTATTTTTTTATAACCTTGTTTAGTCTAAACCCAAGGGGGCCCTAACCCCTCTGAAAACTATAATTAGAATAAACTAATGTTACCAAGTTATGGTTTTTCTGTATCATCTACAACCATACTTGCAAAAGATGTCAACCCCTGCCAGAATGGTCAATTGAGTTATCACCACCTACAGGTTTGTATATATTAACCAATCAAAATTGCTTTAGCTGTAATCTGCTGTTAGCTTTTTTTCTTTCTTCATAAATCTTTGTATTACTGTAGCCCTCCCAGAACACATTGTTGCATTTCTCCCAGAACTGTGTCTTCCTATTTTGCAGAATGCTTTCGTTGCCATAATAAAACTCTTCGTTTTTAAACCTAAACAGAGGTGGTGTTTCCCCGACATGTGGCGTCAGAAGTGGGATCAATAGGAGGCTCCCTCAGACAGCCCCCCGAAAATCAAGAAAATGGCTTTTGGATCCAGCTGAGTGAATTGGATTCTCCTTTTTCTACAGACGTTTGGGGACTGTTCGGGTGAGTGCCTCATGGATCAAACCTCCGTATCCCTGTGTCTGAGGACTCCAAGTTTTATTCCTGGTGCACTTTCATTTTTGGAAACCCTAGTGGCATAGTAGTTAAGAGCTATGGCTGCTAACCAAAAGGTTGGCAGTTCGAATCCACCAGGTGCTCCTTGGAAACTCTATGGGGCAGTTCTACTCTGCCCTCTAGGGTCGCTATGAGTCAGAATCATCTCAGCGGCAACATGTTTGGTTTTTTCAGGTTTTTACTTTCATTCTTATTAGCTCATTCTCGTTATCATTAATTTACTTTCATTCTTAATTAGGGCTGAATTTGTTTTCCCTTTTCTCACTGTTTAAAATTCTGTAGGAAGTAATTCTATTTCTTGAGTCTCAGGGTAGTCACAGAAGGTAATCCTACTTTCAGACAGCTCAGGGTGGTTTAGATTACTGTAACCCTGAGAAACCTGAAAGTAGTGCTCCTTTAGTTATTGTGAGATTTGTGCTCCTCTACCAGGGTGCCGTTAGAGGAAACTGTCCTTAAGGTTTTCTGCCTGCAAATTTGGGTAAAAGTTTTTGCTTGCAAGCTTGGGTTAAAATTTGAGATTTTGGTGACAACAGAATCTCAAATCCTTTTGGATTTTGGTCCTGAGACAATAACCAAGAATAGTTCTCCGATTTGGCTCATGCCCATGTTTCCCTGACGGGGAAATGAGTAACAACAAATCCAAAAGCGTAGAATGCCGTCCAGGGACTTCTGCACTATTTGTAAACAAACATTATGGTCCTGCTACTCGAAAGGCAACCAGGAGTTGGACATTTGCTCTCCTGTACTCTTTCGGTGTGTCTTCTAGTCCTTAAAGTCTCTAAAACAGGTTAAAATTTGCATGCCTACCTATTCTATCTTTAAGAGAGAAAAACAGAATAAAAGAAAAATGCCTCATTTGGAAAACAAGATAAAACAACCCTTACAGAAAACTTTTGACGTGTCTAATTTTTTTTCTATGCAGTAAATTAAAAAATAAAAATTACCATTTTGATTGGTACCAAGAGGCATCCAAAACACTGGAACAGTAAAACTGCTTCCCTAAAAGACTAAAATCTCAAGTACACTTCTCTTTCTATCTCCTTTGCTTTCAGCTTACTACCTATACCTCCTGATGAATTTCCAGCAGCTGAATTTTCAGAAGCCAAACCTTCATGACAAGAATTTGAGATTCTCAACACTAGGATTTGAGGTTTCAGCAAGTGTAGTATTTAGATCTCTAGAGCTAGGGTCTAAATTTTCCAGACTAGAGTCTATGTGAGCAGAACTAAGCTGCTAATCATTTTCATTTTTAAACTGCACGAAAGTTTTTCTTTTCACTTCTGCTTCTATAACTGAAAACGGCTGGAAAATTACCTCCAATTTTCTAAGTGCACAACGATCTTTTCACAAAGCCTGGATTTCCTCCTCACCAGGACGATGGTTTGAGGTTCATATTCCAACACTGTAAGCTAAATATAAGGTAATTTAGAATTTCAGTAATCATTTTAAAGAAACTGAGTTCTCCATGTTTGTCTTGTGTGAAGTTGAAGATAAACTTTTATGTGATTTTTTTATATTTCTCTTTTTCAAGTTTCCTGTCTTGCTGATTTTATTCCCTACACGGTTAAAAATTAGTGTTTTAAAGAAGAAAGGAATTGTAGCTCATTTTGAATCTAAACCTGCAAATAAGGTATTCTGAATGCTTATGTAGATCAAGAAAAATTAGAAACTAGTATTTGTTTTCAGGATTTTTCATAAAAAGATATTAGATAAAATCGTAACCTCCAAATGTTTCAGTTTCTTTTGTAGCTTATAGTGTTGGTAATGGGTTTAGTGTTGCCTAAAGGTTTTCCTCAGCTTCTTAATATTTTATGTGGTTTGTGTGCTTTTTTTTGAAGTTTTATGTAAAAATTTCATCTTGTCTCAGAAAGCCATAGATTAAACTTTCAGGAACATAAAGTAATCTTCTTGAAAAAGTGCACTAAAAAGATAAATTGTTTATTTAGCACAAGGCCTTTATGTCATTACTTCTTCACAGGATCCTCTAACATGTTAAAAAAATTCTCACCTCTAGATGGTATTATTCTAATTAGTTTATTGATAAGTGCTTATACAGATGAAATGACTTAAATTAATAAGAGTCTTAAATTCACATCCTAGGCTAACAAAAGTTTTTATGTCAACCTTAAAAGCAAAACCTTTCTAAATAATTTAAGCTAAATATTATATAGTGTCTTGTTTAAAGAAAGAGACTAATTTTTATTAATAAAAAGAGAAAAAGACTAAACTGCTTACCAAGAAAATAATATAAATAATAAAGGTTTAAATAGAAAATATAGACTATTTAAACAAACTTATTACTTCAATAATAATTATGTTTTACAATGTATAAGTTTGAATTAATTTCTAAAGCTCTTGGGTAACTTACTTGTCTTAAAATTAAGTTAATAGATATCCATTGTACTTAAAGTTCATGAGCTATTGTATGTCCCAGAAAAAGATAATATATGTATATATGTAAGTCTAGTTCTAAATATATTCACTTTTGCCCCTTAAAAGGGTGTACTATAAAGAATATGTAATAAAAAAAGGAGACAAGAAATTTAAAAGGTTTATTAAAAGGAATTTATTTAATACAGTCAAAATTCTCATTTACTGCAACTATAAGTTTAATAATTTATAAAAAATTTTGAGAGCCTTAACGTCAAATAACCAAAAGTTGAGTTTCTCACTGTTAAGCAAATATCGTTTCTCAGTAACCTATGATAAACCCCTAACAACTTTGAAATGTCATAAGAAAAAGGTTTAATTTAATGTTTTCATTTCTTAGTTATTGAGATTTCATAAAAAGCCACAAAAGATTTGTCTCTATTTTATGAAGAATAAGTACTAAAATTTTTAATTAATATGTTATATGAAATGTGTTACATAATTTTAATTATTAACTTGGTCCTATAATTTGAGGAATTAACATCATTACCCATAAAATTTTAATTACTATTCAAATGTATATTGAAACACACAGTATTGTGTTTTAATACTATTATAAGTTATATCTGAACCTCTTTAGAAACAATCATTACGTCTAAAGATATTTTTTCTGTTTAAATTTTTTTTTGTTTTACATTGCTTCTGGAATTCTTTTAAGAGACATTGTCGTAAGCCAACCATGAACATTTTAACCTGTAATCAACAGATTTATCAAAATACTTCAATGAAACTGAACTATATTGGATTTATACAAAGGATTATAATATTTTAAATATGAAAATCATCAGACTAAATCAAGATTTTAAAAATTAACAAAGTTTTTGGACCACTACTGATTGATACAGGAGTGTATGAAGCCAAATTTAGCTACGTAGGATTTGGGTAAACTAAAAGAGTACTGTAAAGTTTATATAACAGTGCTACTAATATGCAGTGTTCTATTATGTTAACGTCAGCATCTCCTATAAATTAGGAGAAAATGTATTACTGAAGTAATGAATTGATGAATGATAAAACAGCTATGATGAGAGAAATGGTTCTTCAAAATTAAATGGCCCTTGATGTCCTGCATAAAAAGCGCCTATGTCGTGCCATTACTAAAACTGACCGCTGATGCTGAATCTTAACAGTTCTGTGCCTTCCTTGACAGATTTTATAAATAATAATTTTACTTTTAAAGTTTATCGCAGCTACTTTACTTTAGAATCTTTTCCCTTATTATAAAATGCTATAGCAGCCATACTTGCTTTTACTTTAAAGAATTATTCTTCATAGGTCAAAGAAGCATTGGACACTCAAAAACCAAGCATATCTAAATTACCTTCTATTTAGTCTAGAGACTGCTTATTGAAAAAGGACAAATCTTTTTAGACTTGCCAGCCTACCAAAAGACTAAAGACTAGACTTCAAGCGTCTAACTGACCCTCCAGCCGACTAAGAGACTTAGGCTAAAATTCAAACATTCCTCTCCCAGAAAAGACGTAGACGGCACCTGAGAAGACTGCTTATATTTCCCAGGATTTCCGGACCAGGCCTGAATACTCCCTTTATGAAAACAGCTGAAATCTTTGAACTGTATTTTCTTATTTTCATTATTGTATTCCTTATCAATAGTCTATATCACACCAATTTTATCATATAGTAACCTTAAGACTAGTTACTCTTAGGTTAATTCTTATTGTCTTTAAAGTAATCTAGTTCTGTTGACTTAATCTCATAGAATGTTAGGGAATTTAAGAGCAGAAATACTTGGAGTCAGTTTTTTTCAGTTATTCCAGTCATACTTTTCATTATAAGTTTACTCCAGTTCTAAAGTGTTATTCCCTGTTTTAAGTATCTTTCCTTGTAAAACCCATACCCCTTGCCTTTAATGCTACTGACGTATTAATTCCCTGAGCCCTACATTGCCCTTGACATACCTCAAGGACTACCCTGTTTTCAGTAGACACGTTATAGTATTATCCCTTGTTTTAGTACCTTGTTATTAATGCAAACTGTGGAAGCCATTATTCTCTGCCTAATACTTATTGCATTTGAAATAGCCAGCTTTTATTTTACATGCTTAGTAGCCTTTTGTCATATTGCGTTTCATTAGAGTTCATTATTTAGAACCTCGAGTAATGCAAATCATTGAGGTGGTTGTACTCTGCTTAGTACTTATTACACTTGAGATAGTTCTAGTTTATCAATTTACAGTCATTCCTTAGTAATTCCCCAGCCTTTTAGTCTTACTCCTTTAAAGTAACTTATGTTGACATTATTGATTTTCTTTTCATTATCGCAATAGTTTTAATATCAGTTATTTGACTACCCTGTTGTACAGTTTTAATAGTAATAATTCTTTTTTGCTTTTGAGATCATCAGGTTTGATCAACTGGGACTAGTAAGAATTACAATTGATATTTTTACAATTTACTTCATACTTAATCATTCTGTCTCTGGTTGGCTTATTTTGTTATTATGATATCTTTTATTTTTAATATTTCATTTTAAAGTTTTTGCCTTTTTTATTTGAAATAACTTTGATTTATATATGATACTTAATGGCATTTACTTAAACGGTTTTCTAAAAGTTACTACATTTTATTGAATGTTTATCATATTAGAAATAATTTCGTTTTATCAACTAAAATTTATTCCTTAGTAAGGCTTTCCTTTTGTACAAGTAAATAAGGTTTTCTTTTACTATAACATTTATTATACCCTTAGTTTATATCTTTAATGGCTTTATTTCATACTCTCAACTGAAGCTACTTAAATATCTTATTAAAAGAATATAATAATTTATTTTGTTTATCACACCTGTCTACCAATACAAGTATACATGAAGACTAATATTTCTACTATTTGTATAGTTTCCATAATCACGTAGAAAGACAATACTTTTGTAAAAACAGCCCAATCGATACTCAGTGGCACCAATTCAACTCAGTATTGTATCTACCATCCCTCTCCAATCATAGCAAATAAGTTTTCAAACCCATAGATTCTCCAGGACAAAACAAGCTAACGTTTCCTCTAACTATTTTAAATAATACCCAAAAAGAATGAACTTTTAACTATGCTCTGTAACTCTAACTAAAAGTCAGATAGTTTTATTGCTTATTGTTATTCAAAAGAATTTGGCTTCAACCTTAGTTGAGAGTCTTCAGTATGTCAAATTGTTCCTCTCAGTCCAGCCTTGCTTTATTCACATTCCCATAATAACAAGATCACTGAAGCAGAATATTTAAACAATAGCATGGTGAAGAAACATAGTCAGATGATGCCCAGCTACGCTCCCCTAGAGTCTTAAGAACTTGCAAATAACAAACTGATTTTAATGATTAACAACAGTGCTTGTAGTGGTGCCCAGCTATCCATCTGTCTCAGTCATCTAGTGCTGCTGTAACAGAAATACCCCAAGTGGATGGCTTTAACAAAGAGGAATTAATTTCTTCACAGTAAAATACTAAAAGTCCAAATTCAGGGCATCAGCTCCAGGGGAAGGCTTTCTCTTTCTGTTGGCCTTCTCGTCAATCTTCCCCTGGACTAGGAGTTTTTCCATGCAGAGACCCCAGGTCCAAAAGATGCGCTATGCTCCTGGCACTGCTTTCTTGGTGGTATGAGGTCCCCCTGTCTCTCTGCTCACTTCTCTCTTTTATATCTCAAGAGATTGCCTCAAGACAATCCAATCTTGTAGATTGAGTCCTGCCTCACTAACACAACTGCCGCCCGTCCTCCCCCATTAACATCGTAGAGGCAGGATTTACAACGAATAGGAAAATCACACAATACTGGTAATCATGGCCCAGCCAAATTGGTACACAAATTTTGGGGGGGACGTAATTCAATCCATGACACCATCCAATGACATCTGAGCCTCATTGTTTGTCTTAATAATGTCCAGGGTCTCAAATGACTTACAAGGTAAGCAGCCACTCTTTTTAACCCTTGCAGAAAATGGCTTACTCCTTTGTTAGTGACATGAGACTAGCTCACTCTGAAAATGAGGCCCTACAAAGAGTAAGGAGACAGTCCTGACCCAAGGACAAAGTAGTCCATGCAGAAGAAATGTATTCTTAAGTCTGATCATTGAATTCCCAGAGGAATTCTTGATCAAAAGTGAGGAGTGCCGAAGAGCATTCCAAAGTTAAAAGCATTGGTGTGACTGCGATTTCTAGCTAGGGTCTGAGCCAAATCCTTTCTTATCCTAAGCGACTCCATCTTACATTTCTAAGTGTTTAAGTCTCTGTCATATCGCAGCTTGTCATTTTTGCCTCCCTACTCTGCTATACCTCGAATATACCATCGACTGCCAAAAGAATGAACAAACTTGTCTTGGAAGAAGTACAGCCAGAATGCTTCTTAGAAGCGAGGATGGCGAGACTCTGTCTCATATACTCTGAACATTTTGTCAGGAGGGATCAGTCCCTGGAGAAGGACATCAAGCTTGATAAAGTAGAGGGTCAGTAAAAAAAGAGGAAGACCTTCAACGAGATGGATTGACACAGTGGCTGCAACATGGGGCTGAGGCATAATAATGATTGTAAGGATGGCACAGGACCGGGCAGTGTTTCATTCTGTTGTATGTAGGGTTGCTATGAGTTGAAACTGACTTGGCAGCACCTAACAACGACTGTGCTAGAGGAAGTGCTTATGGTTAGAAATGGCCAATGTTAAAAAAAAAAAAAAAAAGATAATTCAAGACCTATAAGTGTTAGACAGAAGTGTGAAACATATGACTCTATCTACTATGCCAGTTCTCAGAAAATGCCCCCGTCGCCCTCCCTCGAAAAATGTTTTTGTAGCCTGTACCTAGGTCCTTATGAAGCCTTGTATTTTTTTTATAACCTCGTTCAACCCAAGGGGCCCTAACCCCCTTTAAAACTTTTAATTAGAATACACTAATATTAAAAAGTTATGGTTTTTCTGTATCACCTAGAGTCATCCTTGCAAAAGATGTCATCACCTGCCAGGATGGTCAACTGAGGCATTGCCACCTACAGCTTTGTATGTATTAACCAATCAATTTTTTTTTTTTTATCTGTAATCTGCTTCTTTGGGTTTTTTTCTTCCTAAGTCTTTGTATTATTGTAGTCCCTCTGGAACACATTGTTGGATTTCTCCCAGCACTGTGTCTCCCTGTTTTGCAGAACTCTTTCTTTGTTTTTAAACCTAAACAGATGCATGGTGTTCCCACTACAGCATTCTAAATAACTAGTCTTTTAAGGCTGAGGTGGCCAATCACTGCTCTCCCTCATTTTCTCCTCACTCATCTCCACCTACACCAGCCATCCTGCCTTTCCTCTAAGTGCCAAGTGTGTGCCACTCTGAGGGGAGAGCTTTGTGTGGCTGTGCACAGCCTGTCCCATGCACAATGGCTCAGCTTAAGGAACAACGGGGAGGGGTCTGAAAGGTAGCCCATGCGCAACGAGTCATGCACTGAGCCCAGGCCCAGGGGTCCCTTTTCCTGATTTTTCAGTGGTGGCCTGGCAGCCGCCCCAGAACCCTTGCATTTGCTGTTTCTCTCTGCCTTCTTTTATCTCAAATACTTCCATCCCAGATGTCCTCCTCCCTTCATTCAGGTCTCTGCTCAACGTTAACCACTTCTCAAAAACCTTTGTTGCCCACCTTCTCTAAAATGGCAGCCCTTATCACTCTCTACCCCCTCACTCTATGTTATAGATTGACTTATGTCCTCCCAAAATATGTGTTGTAAATCCCAACCTCTCTGCCTGCTCTTATAATCTCATTTGGAAATGGGTTGTCTTTGTTATGTTAATAAGGCAGGATTATATAGGCTGTATCTCAAGTCAGTCTCTTTTGCGATATATAAGAGATTAAACGAGGGAGCAGAGCAGAGATGGGGGAAGAGAGATGCCAAGGCACATGAAGATGGCCCAGGAGCAGAAGCTAAAAGAGGCAAGGACCTTCCTCCAAGCTGACAGAGAGAAAGCCTTCCCTTGGAGATGACGCCATGAATTCAGACTTCTAGCCTCCTAAACTGTGAGAAAATAAGTTTCTGTTTCTTAAAGCTGTCCGCTTGTGGTGTTTCTGTTACAGCAGCACTAGGTAACTGAGACACCATGCTTTATTTTCTTCATGTTTTCACTATCTGACATTAGAATATATAATTTATGGTGCGACATGTATTGAGTCATTTCTTTCTCCATACTGAACTGAGGGCAGGGGTTTTGCTTTATGCTCTATACCCAGCCCCACTGTCATGGATTGAATTGTGTCCCCCCAAAATATCTGCCAACATGGCTAAGCCATGATTCCCAGTATTGTGTGGTTGCCCACCATTTTGTGATCTGATGTGATTTTCCTATGTTTTGTAAATCCTACCTCTATAATGTTAATAAGGCAGGATTAGAGGCAGTTATGTTAACGAGGCAGGACTCAATCTACAAGATTGGATTGTGTCAAGTCAATCTTTTTTGAGATATAAAAGAGAAAAGCAAGCAGAGAGATGGGGGACCTTGTACTATCAAGAAAGCAACACCGGGAGCAGAGCTCATCCTTTGGACCTAGGGTCCCTGTGCTGAGAGGATCCTAGAGTATGGGAAGATTGATGACAAGGACCTTCCTCCAGGGCCAATGGACAGAAAGCCTTCCCCTGGAGCTGGCACCCTGAATTCAGACTTCTAGCCTCCTGGACTGTGAGAGAATAAACTACTGTTTGTTAGAGCCATCCGCTTGTGGTATTTCTGTTATAGCAGCACTAGATGACTAAGACACCATCTCAGAGTGCCCAACACGTACAACAAACAATAACCCATTGCCATCAAGTCGATATCCGACTCATAGCGACCCTATAGGACAGAGTAGAACTGTCCTATAGGGTTTCCAAGGAGTAGCTGGTGGATTTGAACTGCTGACCTTTTGGTTAATAGCCAAATGCTTAACCACTGTGTCACCAGGGCTCCATCTGGCACACAGTGGGCACTTAACAAACATTAGCAGAGTGACTGAAAGACCTTCCCACAAAGCTTTCTAAGGCCAGAGTTAGGGTCAACTCAGAATATTTGTGTTGACCCTGTTTGGGCAGAATCTTCCCTAATTAACTGACTTCCAGAACCCGGAAATGTGAAACCAAAATAGAAAATAAAGCTGTTGACTGTGAACCTCAGTGACCAGGGCAGTAGCGTCTGGACTTTAGCATCAATCACTAGGGAATCTTCAACAGAAAAGATGTGTGCCTCCTGTCACACCCCACCTGCTGAGCCTCTGGTATAAGGCTCATTGACGTGGTGGGCTAGCAATTTATTAGAAAGATACAACCAACATATGACATGAGCCGTTGTGATAGGAAAGAGTTACAAAGCGTTGATTTGAATTTTAAAGGTCAATTCTAACAAAGTAGTTTGTATCAAAGAGAATTCCTCAAATCTCTTCTATTAATAGCATTCAGCACCCCTGCTGCTGAGCAGAGTCTGTTTAATATTCCCTCTCACCATGTTTTCACCTTAGTGAAACACAGAGAAGCAAATGTCAGTGCCAACGTAGTCCTTGAGACCGTATAAAAAATTTGCCCCCTCTTTGCCTGTGGCCTGGGCTTTTAGAACCTAGCAGATCCTCCTCCTGAAAGCCTGGTTTTAGAATGCGCAGAGTTTCGCACAGGTCCTAAGGGCTTTTCAGACCACGGCACACTAACAGTTGACCCGCAGGCGAGAGCGCAGCCGAGCGTGCAGTTGCGGAAAGAAAACTCCTCACTCCCGGGACTAACACTTGGGTGTTCTGACGTGTGGGGCGCGCACAGAGCCCCAAGGCTGGCCGCCTGTGGGAAGAACAGCAGAGGGAGCAGCCAGGCCTGGGTTGCCATCAGGGTTTGTTGAGGGTCTTCTCCACGTGCCACTCCGTGTGCCCTCCCTGGGACTAGGCAACGCTTGCAGGTGCCAGGTGATCTGCCACCTTCCCACGAAGGTGGAGGCGAAAGGCAGAGTCCAGCTCAGAGCTAGCTGCAGAGATGCCAGGAGAAGAGCTCCGCGAAACGTATCTGAGAGGCGGAGGAGGATTGGGGTTCAACATCAATAATTGAAGGAGTAGGGGCTGAACTTTAAGTGCCATCCATCTTGGTTGAGCTTGGATTTTATCTCACCTGATGTGCTCCATAAGAAACAGAGTTTTATATTTTCAACATTAAAAACAAGCAAAGAAACCCGTTGCCATCAAGTTGATTCCGACTCATGGCGACCCCTTGTGTTAAAGAGTAGAACTGCTGTATAGGGTTTTCTAGGCTGAAATCTTCACGGAAGCAGATTGCCAGGCCTTTCTCCCTTGGTGCTGTTGAGTGGGTTTGAACCACCCACCCTTAGGTTAAGAGTGGAGCGCAAAGCGTCTGTGCCACCCAGGGACCTCTTCCGTCATTAGGGCGGTGGTTTCATATCTGTGTGTGATGACACAGGAAGGGTGCGGCTCCTGGTGATTCCTGGGAAAAGAATAATTTGTACCTTGTTGCTTGACCTTTTACAAAAAGGGAGGGTTATCCCAATTTTAATGCCTCCTGTTCTTTACATTTTGTATATTTTCTTTGATAACAGTGTATCATGATGTTCCTTAGCCCTGAGTGCAAAAAGTATATCGGGATGTATTTTGTCCTTCTAGCCCTTTCCCTAAATTCACAGTTCCCCTAAACCTGCCCTAAGATGACCCCCTCACTGCTAATCCTACACCAGGGTGAAAGCCTGTAACATTTCCACCAGGACTTTCCCCACATCTTATGGGAAGGTGTTTATATTACAGGCCTTCAAATTGCCAGCTGAGAACTCTATCAGAAAGGATTTCCTTTTGGAATGTGTAAGGAGTCCTGAGCCTTTATGTGATAGCTGGGGAAAATTTGGCTGTGGTGACCACCCTGGGCCCTCTCTCCTCTTCTGCCCCCTGAATGGCTAACCGCCTGGAATCATGATGTCATGTGGGGCCCTACAAGGCCTGTCAGTGGTCCAGGGTGAAATCGGGAAGGCGGACCTTTGGGGGGAGCTCTTTTGGCCATTTCCCAAGCCCCTTCTATTCCTTCCTACTGGGCAGTTTTTTAAGTCCAGCTCCTTCATTGTTCAAGTGAGGAAACCAAAGCTCAGAGAAGCAAAGTCATGTTCAAGATCACACAGCTGGGACTAAAATCCTTTGCTGCTTTTCTGACTCCCAGTTCTGTGCTTTCTCTGAGACTACATAGGTGCATGCTGTGAGGGGGTAGAAAGAGCCTGCACTTGAAGTCTGAATTTGCCACGTACCAGCTATGTGACCTTGGGCAAGTTATTCAACCTCTCTGAGCCATAGATTTCTGGTCTATAAGAGAAACCATAGTACTTTCCTGCAAGGTTGTTATGAAGATTACTGTCTAAAAAGTGCCAGGCACAGAGTAGGTATCAATGAAAGGTAGACTTTTTTTTGTTACTGCTATTCCCACGCTCCCCTTGCTTTCAGACAAAGAACAACCAACCTCGCCACGATATTGCAAAACACCTTCTTAGAACGTTACAACTTTCAAGAGTGTTTATCTTTTAGTAGAAATCCTTGAAAACGAAAAGCCATGGAGATTTACAGGGGTGAACTCTTAGTAATGGGCTGGACATCTGGTCACAATGGACTTAACTGCAGTGAGGAGAGCTCTGCCTGAAGGTGTTGGGAGGAAGCCCCTGGTATGAGAACATAAAAGGGATTGATAGACACCAGTGGTGGCGTCTAGGCAAGCAACCAGCCTCAGGCGGGAAGGGTGGCCACGTTCAGGAAATGACGTCTAGGTAGGCTGAAGGTGAACAGAGCACAGAAACCAGAAATACTGAAGTTGGATGTGCTTGTAGGCCTGAGTAGCTGACATCCGGGTGACTTGGATCTGGTGGGGTCTCAGGCCCTGGTCTCCTTTCAGGACCTGGGAGAAGATGGTGGTGGTGTGTCTTGGTTATCTAGTGCTGCTGTAACAGAAATACCACAAGTGGATGGATTTTACAAAGAGAAATTATTCTCTCACAGTCTAGGAGGCTAGAAGTTCAAATTCAGGGCATCAGCTTCAAAGGAAGGCTTTCTCTCTCTGTCGGCTCTGGAGGAAGGTCCTTGTCATTAATTTTCCCTTTGTCAAGGAGCTTCTAAGGAACAGGGACCCGGAGTGCAAAGGACGCACTCTGCTCCCGGTACTGCTTTCTTGGTGGTATGAGGTCCCCTTTCTCTCTGTTCGCTTTTCTCTTTTATATCTCAAAAGAGATTGGCTCAAGACACAATCCAATCTTGTAAATTGAACCCTGCTTCGTTAACATAACTGCTGCCTATCCCACCTCATTAACATCATAGAGGCAGGATTTACAACACAGGAAAATCACATCAGAAGACAAAATGGTGGACAATCACACAATACTGGGAATCACGGCCTAGCAAAATTAATACACATATTTTGGGGGGACACAATTCAATCCATGTCATGGAGGCAGACTGGCAATTCCTAACATACAGGCTACTGCTTATGCTCTTTCAAGTCTGGCAAGAAGAGCTTTTATATGTCAAAATGTTAGTTGCTATTGATATTCTTATTTGCATAAAAGTTTTTTTTTTTTTTTAATAGAGAATTTCTAGGGGAAAAACTAATTAAATTCTAATCCATTGGCAATATAGGAAACCCTGGTGGTGTAGTGGTTCAGTGCTACGGCTGCTAACCAAAGGGTCGGCAGTTCGAATCTGCCAGGTGCTCCTTGGGAACTCTATGGGGCAGTTCTACTCTGTCCTATAGGGTCACTATGAGTCGGAATCGACTCGACGGCAGTGGGTTTGAATTTATAAGTATTTGGGATGCTAAGAACTTATCGTGGTTACCAATTGAACTGTTATGAAAGTGTATTTGAGCAATTTCTTTTCTTTAAGGTTGTTTCCTTGCTGTAAATTCCCCCAAATGGAATTATGAGATCAAAATATATGTCAATTATCTTTTTTGAAAAAACTGAGATTTTTCTAATCATTACGCTATCAACCCAAAGCCCACATAGGTCTCCCACCCCATAGACCACACAAATCCACCAAACTTACCCCAGACTTTGCCCTGGACCTGGGATACACATACTACATGTGCACGAAGGTTTTAGCAAGGCCAGCCTGGAGGCAGAGCAAGCTGACTCATGCTGGCCTCTGCCCAAGCCTAACCTCAGCCCCAGGGAGAGGCAGAGAGGAAATGCTGCCCCTCTTTGCTTAGAGAACTCGTGCCCGTGCAGTGGAGGGAAGTAGGATACAGAATTGAACTGGAAAAGGAATTTTGTAAGGGTTGTATTAGAATTTATTGTTATCAGGAGCTTTCATGATAACTGACCCTATTCGATTAAAAATGGGGGTAACCAAATCTTTTGCCACCCATTGCTTCCCGTTTTGGTATTCCAAAGGAAACTGAGGTGTATGCCATGATTTCTGTCCTCACTCAGCACTGTCCTCAGCCTGCTGGTCTGTAAGCTCCATGAGGGCAAGATCCTGCCCCATTGCATAACCACACTATCGCCAGCACTGGTACAGTGCCAGGTGTGCAATAAATGTTAAATTTGTAAATGAATGAATGTAGTCCTAGAAATAGGAAACTTCTAATAAATGAGACAATCTAGTTATTTGTCTCTAGGGAACTTTCTATCTAAGCTACACAGAACCAGTAAAAACCAATTGCCTTTGAGTCAGTGCCAACTCATGGTAACCCTGTGTGTGTGTAGAATTGTTCTCCACAGGGTTTTTTAAAAAATAATATTTTACTGTGTTTTTGGTGAGAGTTTACACAGCAAATTAGGTTCCCATTTAACAATTTCTACACAAATTATTCAGTGACATTTATTACTCAGTGATTACATTTTTCACAATGTGTCAACATTCTTATTAGTTCCATTCTGGTTGTCACATAAGTTCTTTTTTTTTCTTCCAAATTTTATTTATACCTACTTCTCACTTACTTACTGTCTCATTATCCAACATTTCACACTTACAACAATAGTATCTGACTATCTGACTATTTTGTGCATCAACGACGTACGTCTGGCAATAACGAATGCCGAGGTGCGAGGTGAGAGTAATGCTGGCTGTGATGGTTAAGGTTATGTGTAGACTTGGCTGGGCCATGCGTCTCTGTGGTTTGGCAGTCAGGTAATGACGTAATTTGGCAGTTATGTAATGACGTAGTCACCTCTGTTTTGTGATCTCATATGGTCGTCCCCTCTTTTCACAGGATGTGGATTTCACATAACAACCTGGTCTTTGGAACCTAACCATGTTGATAAGTGAGAAGTGGGTGTATTTTGTTGTTGTTGTTGTTGAGAATATACACAGCAAAACATACACCAATTCAACAGTTTCTACGTGTACAGTTTAGTGACACTGATTGCATTCTTCAAGTTGTGCAACCATTCCCACCTTCCTTTTCTGAGTTGTTCTTCCTTCGTTAACATAAACTAACTGCCCCCTAAGGTTCCCATCTAATCTTTTGAGTTGCTGTTGTCAATTTGATCCCAGATACAGTCTTAAAAGAGCGTAATGCTCAAGGCAGTCCTTAGTTAAGCTAAAATATTGTTTGGTTTTAAGATGACTTCAGGGGATATTTTTGGTTCGAGGTTTAAAGATTATCTCAGGGCAACACACCTTCTCCTCACTTATTGACTCTTTCTTTATCTGATGTTTTGCACTTATGACAATAGTAAAAAACCTAATATCTGACTAATTTGCACATTAATGATGTATGACTGGCAGTAACAAATGCCAAAGTGTGAAGCAAGAGTAACAGTGGCTGTGATGACTGAGGTTATGTGTCAGCTTGGCTAGGCCAGGGTTCTCTGTGGTTTGGCAGTTACGTAGTGATGTAATTTGGCATTATGTAATGATACAGTCATCCTCCATTTTGGGATGTGATGTGGTTATCCTCTATTTTTGCATAATACCAGTTTCACTTAATGACCAGCTCTTTGGAACCTAACCATGTAGATAAGTGAGGAGATGGTGTAGTTTCAGGGGTTCATTCACCCTCCATGGCTACAGAAAGTCTGAATTTCATGAGAATTTGAAATTCTGTTCTGCATTTTCTGCCTTTTGATTAGGATTCGTCTATAGAATCTTGGATCAAAATGTTCAGTAATGGTAGCTGGGCACCATCTAGTTTTTCTGGTCTCATGGCAAAGGAGGCAGTTGTCCATGGAGGCAGTTAGCCACATATTCCATATCCTCCTCCTATTCCTGGCTCTCCTTCTTCCTCTGTTGCTCCAGGTGAATAAAGACCAATTGTGCCTTGGATGGCCACTTGGCTACTTGTAAGCTTTTAAGACCACAGGCACTACACAACGAAGTAGGAGGTAGAACAGAAGCACTAAATACCTTATTAGACCACTTAACTGAGATGTCTCATGAAACCATGACCCTAAGCCTCCAAACCAAGGAACCAAGTTCTATGAGGTGTTCGGTTGTACATAAACAGCCTCAGCAGCTACTCTTTTGTTTTGTTTTTTCTCGTTGTTGTAAATATATCTATCACAGAACTTTTTGCCAATTCAACTTTTTACAGGTGTACAACTTATTGACAACAATTATAACAATCAGCTGTGCTCCACAGGGTTTTTAATGGCTAATTTTTTAGAAGTAGATCATCAGGCCTTTCTTCCAAGGAGCTTCTGGGTGGATTCAAACTGCCAGCCTTTTGGTTAGCAGCTGGACACATTAACTGTTTCCACCACCCAGGGACTCCTCTAAGCAACATGTAGACCTTTTTTTTTTTTTTAGTAGCTGACAACACTACCACCAGAATGTTTAACAGGCTGCTACAGTGAACATTAGCCATGTCCTTAATGTAAATACCAGCCTGCATGAAAGGAAATCAATTCCAGGAATTTTCTTGTGAAACGCAACTTTATCAGTATTTTGGGGGCAAACTAAGGGAGCGCTTTGAATTGGGTGGGTGCACATGCCCCGGTTGAGGGAATGAAAATCCGGGCAGGAGGTTAAGGGGTGAGCCAGCAATGCATCCAGGGCTCTATTCCTAAACTGTCTCCCATGAATTAATCATTAGACAATATGCAGTGCTCCACCCATGTTTACTTTACCTTTTCAACATTATATTTCACAAATCTTCCAATAACACCAAAGATATTTTTTCTTCCAAAATCTCTGTTGAAAAATGAAATTATGGCATGAGCAGGACATTTTTTTTTCCATTGTCAATTCTAACTGACTGTTGTTAGTGTATGGATGTGTTATTGATTTTCTAGCCATTTTCGTTTTTTTTTACTTTTGCATTTTTTTGGCTATATCGCTTTGGCTTTCTAATTACACCCTCAGCATTTGCTATAATTATTTTAACATACTATTGGATTTCATTTGCTAATATTTTATTTAGAATTGTTTACTTCTAACTTCATAAACGAAATTGTTCTGTAATTTTTGTGTTATATATTTCGTGTTAGGTTTTGGTGCGAAGGATATGGTAAAGTCATACAATGAATTAAAGAGCTTTCTATCTGTTTCCATGGTCTGAAATGGTTTGAGAAGCATAGAAATGATCACATAATGTTTACTTCCAAATGTGTTGATGTTGGGTGCCACCAAGTCAGTGTTCAGCTCCAAGGAACCCTGTGTGACAGAGTAGAAAACAGAGTTTGCTAGGCTGTAATCTTTACAGAAGCAGATTGCTGGGTCTTTCTCCCTTGGAGCTGCTGGCTGGGCTTGAACTGCCAAGCTTTTGGTTAGCAGCCAAGCACTGAACCATTGTGCCACCAGGGCTCCTTTTCCACAATGTAAGGTTATAATAACATTAGGAAATCTTTCAAAATAATTTAGAATATTGTCAAATTAAAGGTAAAAATTTATGTAATATGGCAATAGATGAAAAAAAAAAGATAAAGTTAAGCAGGTTTTCTAGTAAAAACTCCAAGAAAAACAAAACAGAAGGAAACTACTTATACCTCATCAAGACTATGAATTACCAATAATCAGCAGCATCATATTGTTGAGTGAAAAATTAAAGCCGCAGACATTAAAATTAAAGACAAAGCTAGGGTAGCCACATTCACCACTATTCTTTCATATTTCTTGGAAGTTTTAACTAATGTAGTAAGACTCCCTCTCCATTAAATTTAAATTTTGGTAGTATAAATATTGGAAAAGAGGATAAACTTTTTGCAGCAGTGTCACTGCATTTCTAGAAAATGTAAGACACTTCTTAAAAAAACAGAACAATTAGGGCTTTTAGCTCAATTGCTGAACACAGGGTAAATGTGCCACAATCAATCAATAGCTTCCTACTATGTTAGCAATTGCTGTTTGCAATAGTGACAAAGCTTATAAAATAACTTAGAACAAATTCAACAAGAAGGGTACAAGGCATATAAAGAACACCATATTCATGAATAGGAAGATTTAAATGTCAATTCTTAATAAATTAATAGACACATATGATGCAATCCAAATCAAAACGTGAAGCTCTATTTTCCTTGGAACTGAACAAATAATGTAAACACTCGTGTGGAATAAAAACATGCAAAAGTGTCTTGGATAAATTTGGAAAAGAAGGTTAGTGTGGGGGCACTTGCCTTAACAGAAAAATATTTCCTATAAAAGTACTTAAATCAAAGCAAGATAGCTGTGACAAAACTGGAATAGAATTCAGACTCCCAACTATATTTGAGAACTTGGATCATAACGTTTGTGTTTTAATTCAGTGGGAAAGGATGTTTATTAAATGAAGTTGGCATAATTAATTACCCATCTGGGTATCTAGGAGAATAAGGTTTAGTGTTAGATTGCCTGGGTTCACGTTCCAGTTTTGTGTCTTAGTAATTAAGTAAACTTAGCTAGTACTTTCAGTTCTCTAATCCTCAATTTTCTGACCTATGTGAAATGTATTCGCAGAGGATCTGACAACTAGAAAGGGGTAAGTACATGCTAGCTATTACTGTACCTCTTATTATCTCCCCACACTGTATAAATATAAAATCCAAATGGATTAAAGATCTAAATTTAAAAAACAAAACAATAAAAATCACAGAAGAACATATTAGAGATTATTTGTATAATCTCAGTCTGGGGTTGACTTAGTCTATAGCAAGACAGGAATTCCAGAAGCCACAAAAAACAAGCAAATGAGTTCAACATCAGAAAAATCAGAAACTTCTGCCTAGCACAAAATTGTAATCAAAGTCAATATAGGACAGACAAGGAATTCATATCTTTAAAATACAAAGAATTCTTAATTTCTGAGAAAAAATTTGTTAAAAAAAGAAAAATGGGCAAAGGATATGAATCGTCAATTCACAAATGAAGAACTTCATGTAGCTAAGAAGAATAAACAGAGATGCTCAACTACACTAAGCCCAGGAAATGCAAATTACATTAGTAGTGAGCTGTTTTTCTTTCTTTTTTATCTACCAGATTGACAAATGTATGCATTTATCAATTTATAAAAGCCATAACATTGAGCACTGAAGTATGGAACAACAGGCAGTTGGTTTCAAGCATTGCTGGGTAGAGCCTGAGCTGCTATAATCCTTGGGAAAGTTAATTGCAAAATCAATTAAAACTATACATGCAAATACTTTTTAACTCAGCAATTCCACTTTTTAAAATCTAGCTTATATGATAAAAGCACCAATATTAAAGAAAGTTTGCTACAGCCTTTTTTGTAGACCACCTCTCCAACAAACAAACAAAAAACTGAAAATAATCTGAAGGTTCCTAAATAAAGAAATGGATGAACAAATTGTGGAATATTATGCAGTTCTTAAAAAAAAAAAGGTACTTATATGTATTGACCTGGAGAAACAAGAAAGTTCCAGAGTAATGACATAATAAGCCAGTTGCCTTGAGTGGATTCCGACTCATGGCAACCCCATGTGGTCAGGGTAGAACCGTGCCCTGTAGGGTTTTCAATGGCTGGTTCTTTTTCATAAGTAGATCACCAGGCCTTTCTTCCAAGGTGCCTCTGGGTGGACTCAGAACCTCCTACCTCTCAGCTGGCAGCTAAGCACGTTAACCATTTGCAACGCCACATAATAGCTAACATTTCCTGCGGATTTAAAATATCCTAGGCCATTTACAGGAACCCTAGTGGCATAGTGGTTAAGAGCTATGGCTGCTAACCAAAAGGTCAGCAGTTTGAATCCACCAGGTGCTTCTTGGGAACCCTATGAGGTAGTTCTACTCTGTCCCATAGGGTCACTATGAGTCGGAATTGACTCGATGGCAATGGGTTTTATGGTTTAGGTTGTTTACATGCAATGGCCTAAATGTGAGGGTTCTCTCTCACCTCATCCGTATCCTCCTTGGTGGTGTACGCTGGGTTTAGACTATGTCTGCTCTGTTTCACTTGATTTGTCTCCCAGAAATGTATTGTCCATTGGTGACTTCCTCTCGGTTCTCTTTGCTATTTTAATTTTCTCCCCTCTCCTCCTTTCTAAAAATATCTATACAGTGATAGTCTCTGGAACAACAGGAGGCAACTGAGTATGTTTAGTCAACTCTCATGAACACTTAATGTCGTTTTGTTAAACAAAAAATGGGGAAAGAGCAGGCTGCATATATATGCATTGATTTATATGCATGAGGGCAGAGGGAGCTATGAAAGGATGCACAAAACAGTTAACATTTTTAACTAAGAGAGGTAAAAGACTGAAGATTTGAGACATAGGCAATCTGTTGTCTGGAGTGGAAAAGCCCTGGTGATTTTGTAAATTACATTATTTCACATTGCAGCTGTGGCTATAACCTGAATGAACAAGGCACTCTGTTGTCATCACATTACTTTGTCTCTTTGGAATTAGTTACTCACAAAGAAGGCAAAACACTGTAACTGCTAAGACCAATCTTCTTAATTAAGGCCTCCAAGCCAAACAGTCTTTTCAAGTTCCGATAGCTAGGAATAACTCATACTGTTTAAGAATTTAAGAACACCGTTTGTCAGATTTCTCTTTAAAATTTTTGAAAGATCTGTAGAGAAAAGCCTAGAAGAGAAGAAAAAGGAAATTACATTTACGAACACTTTTGCGACGTGTTCTGGAGTATAAGGAGATTTAAAAGCTGAGGAGCTCTAGTGGTGCAGGGGTTAATTAAGCGCTGGGCTGCTAACCAAAAGGTGACAGTTCAAAGCCACCAGCTGCTCCGTGAGAGAAAGATGTGGCAGTCTGCTTCCCTAAAGATTACAGCCTTGGAAACCTTATGGGGCAGTTCTACTCTGTCATATAGGGTTGCTATGAGTCGGAATGGACTCCATGGCACCCGGTTAGCCTTGATACGTATGCGTTTGTAAAATTGTTTTCCTTGCTTCTGTTCGTCAGCGGAGTAAGCTCATTAAAAGTCAACTGAACAGCCTGTTCCACTATCAGCAGACTAAACCACAGGATTAACGAATATTCTAGTGAAAGCAATCAAATTTATTAATGTCCTCTTGGAGCTGTCGTCTAAATGATGAATGTAAACATAATAATTTGGTATCTATTAATCAAATGAATTAATTCCTCTGTCTGCTATTTCTGGTATACTCCAAATTTCCTGATAATAAAAGAAGAAAAAGTGAAAAGAAGTATTTTGTTTATTTTCAGAAAGGATAACTTTGGAAGAAGAATAAACTCGAAGGGGCGTAAACAATTAATTTGCATGATTTGGCAATTCCTGGTTTTGGCAAAAGCACAAGGAAAGAGCTTGTGAGTCTGACCGACTGGATAGATAACCACATTGTATAGTTGGGGGAATTTAGAGCCAAAATGATTGCCTCGGAAGGCCACAGGGGCATGAAAAGACAGATGGCAGAGAAAAGGAATTTTTTCCCTCATTCATTCATCAGATATAATTAAGTACCTCCTTTTTCCCAGGGCTAGAGTCCCTGGGCAGTGCAAACACTTAACACTCTGGCTTCTTACAGAAAAGTTGGAGGTTGGAGTCCATCCAGAGGCACCTCAGAAGAAAGGCCTGGCCATCTACTTCCAAAATATCAGCCACTGAAAACCCTGTGGAGCACAGTCCTACTCTGACACATATGGGGTCACCAGGAGTCAGAATAGACCTGACGGCAACTGCTGAGTGTAAAATAATCCCACATTTCAAAGACTTACACAAAAAGATCGTAAAATATCTTGTTAACATTTTTTAAAATATTGATTACATGTTGAAATAATAATATTTGGGATATATTAAATAAAATATATTATTAAAGGTAATTATAACTGCCTTTTTTAATGTGGCTGCTAAAAAATTTTAAATTATGTATGTGGCTCACATTACATTTCTGTTGGACAGAGTTGATCTAGAAAGTGTAGGGTGAAAGGTTGGGAAAGGGATCAATAGTGTCAGGAAACAGAGAAGTTAGGGAATAACGAGGCCAGGGTCAGGTCAGAGCAGGGCTGAGGATTACCCTACAAGCTCTGCTGAGGGCTTGGGGTCCCAGCATAGAAAGCAGTGTATGGGCCTGGTTAGTCAGCTAGAAAGATTGAGGTACCCTTGTTAGGGACCTGGTGGTAGAGACAGTTCAGGACTTTCTCAGATTCTCTTTTTCCCATGAAAATGTACTCCTCCCACTGGTCTTAACTTGGTTGACAATACCTTATCCTTTTACCCCTTCTAGATAAGTGAGTAACGTGGGAAGGGCAGTGGCATGATGGAAGGAGATATTTGGAAGAGGCCATACCTCTTCAGGTTTTCCTCACTTGTTTTATATAGTAACGTTCACCCCTGATTAAGACCAGCCTTTCTCATACACACAGAAAAGATGCACAATTCAATCATAATAAGAGAAAAAAAAATTTTTTTTTTTAAAGAGGAAGCAAAATACAAGGTACCATTTTCCAGCTAGAAGTTTAAACCCAAAAACCCGTTGCTGTCCAAATCAATTCCAACTCATAGCGACCCTACAGGACAGAATAGAGCTGCCCCACAGGGTTTCCAGGGCTGTAATCTTTATGGAAGCAGACTGCCACATCTTTCTCCTGCAGAGTGGCTGGGGGTTTCCTCCTGCCAATCTTTAGTTTAGCAGCCCAGTGCTTAACCACTGCACCACCGGGCTCCTTCCTAGAAGGTTGGCAAAGAGGAAAAAGTTAATTACATTAGGGTCCACTCTTTGGTCTGTACAGTTTTATAGATTTTGACAAATGCATAATATAATACCCACCATTTCAGTATCTTGCAGAATAGCTTCACTGGCCTAAAAACCCTCTGTGCTCCACCCGTTTGTCTCTTCCCCACTCTCCCTATGCCCTGGCACCATTGATCTTTGATCTTTTTACTATCTCTGTAGTTTTGCCTTTTCCAGCAAATCGTATAGTTGGAATCATACGCTATGTAGCTTTTCCAGACTGGCTTCTTTCATTTAGCAACATGCATTTAAGACTCCTCCATGTCTTTTACTGGCTTGATAGCTCTTTGCTTTTTCTTGCAGAATAATACTCCATTGTATGGATGCACCACAGTTTGTTTATCCATTCACTTATCGGAAGATATCTTGGTTGCTTCCAGTTTTGGGCAATTATGAATAAAGCTGCTCTAAATATTCACAGGCAAGTTTTTGTGTGGACAAAAGATTTCAGTTCATTGAGGCAAATACCCAGGAATGTGATGCTGGACCATATACATGGTAAGCTGATGTTTAATTTCGTAAGAAACTGCCGGGCTGTCTTCCAAAGTGGCTGTTCCATTTTTCATTCCCGCCAACGCTGAAAGAGGAGTTGCGTTGCTCTACATCCTCACAGCATTTAGCGTTTTTAATGTTTTGGCTTCAAACCCTAATGTAAACCATGGAATTTAGTTAATAATTGTGTATCAATTGTAACAAATGCACAATACTAATGGAAAAGGTTTGTCAGAGGGAAACTGTGTGCAGGGGGGAGAGGAGTACGTGGGAGCTCTGTATTTTCTGTAACCTAAAGCTGCTCTAAAAAATAAGGCCTATTAAAAAAATTGTAAACTGTGTGGGCAAGGTACAGGAAAACAGGGTGGTGGGAATTTAACTAGCACAACCTTGATGGAAGATGAATTGAAAGTGGCTATTTTTATTAGAACTTGAGGTCTTCCCTGGATGGTGCAGATGGTTCAGTGCTTGGCTACTAAGTGAGAGGTTGGTGGTTCGAATCCACCGAGAGGCGCCTCAGAAGAAAGGCCTGGTTATCTATTTCCAAATGGTCACAGCCATTGAAAACCCTACAGAGTGAAGTTCTATTCTGAAACACATGGGGTTGCTGTAAGTCAGAATCGACTCCACGGCAGCTTATTTTAGTTTTAAATTGTACATTAAAAAAAAAAAATTTTTTTTTTCTTCTTTGACTCAATCTTGATATTTATCCTACAGACATCCACAATGTAAAATGACATATGTCCACAAATTTTCATTGTAATTAATAGTGTAAAAGCAAAAGATTGGAAACAATTGAAATGTCTATTAATAGGAATTGATTAAATAAATTATGGGCATGATTTCCATAGAATTTTAAAATAATGTTATTATTTCAATAGCAGGCAGCTGGTAAAAATAAGGTAGATCGATATGTACAGATATAGAAGTATCTCCAAGACACATTGCTAAGTTAAAAAAAAAAAATAAAGCAAGACAAGAACAGTGTATATAGTACACTTCCATCTCTGCAGAAAAATCTCATTATGTTTACTCAGATTCGTTTGTAAATAGATTTTTTTGAAAGATGCATAATAGTAACAATGGTTGCTCCAAGGAGGGGAGCTATGTGTTACAGGGAGAAGAGGGACTTACCTTTCACTAGACACTGTTTTTCGCTTTTTAATGTTGCTGTCAAGTCGATTCTGACTCATAACAGCTCTATAGGACAGAGTAGAACTGCCCAGTAGGGTTTCCAAGGAGCCACGGTGGTGTTGGAATTGCCCATCCTTTGGTTAGCAGCGGAGCAGATTTCCTTTTATCACAATTCCATAGTTTCTTTTGCCTGTACTCCACAATATGCATAGCTCTCTGCTGGTGCTGCAACTCTCTCTTTTTGCTTCCTAAAGAGTTGGTTACCCCCTTTCCACTTAGTAACTCAGGTGACAATTTTATTTATTTTTATTGTCGAGTATCAAACCCGTTTCGGTCGAGTAACTCCAACTCATAGCAACCCTATAGGACAGAGTACAAATGCCCCTTAGGGTTTCCAAGGAGCAGCTGGTGGATTCGAACTGCCCACCTTTTGTATAGCAGCCGAGCTCTGAACCGGTGCGCCACCAGGGCTCCTATTGTCAAATACAGTAGCCAGATTTACCAAAATTTATGTTCTAAGAATTTTGATTTTTTCTCTATTTTGTCCTTTTTTTATACTTAAACACATCTTTGTTATAATTTTTTTCTAAAACAGTTACACTGAAAAAATAGCATCTGTCTTCTTTGACAGTCTCTTGAAATATACTTTATGCTGAATTAGAAAAAAATCAAACAAACACAAAGTGCCCTCTAGTGGTTAAAGAACTTTCTTTCAAACTTCTTTCACTGTCGTTTTAAGAAAAATGAAGGAATGCTGAATTTTAAAAATCTGATTGAAAGCTCCAAGTTCTAAAGTTAAAAAAACAAAAGCTACGAGAAACGTCAACGTATCAGATGATGTTTCTTAAACCAGAAATGAATAGTAACAAAGGAAAAAAATTATGAAAAATATATTTAATTTGCTTCACCATCCACCTCTCCTGAGCCAACTACACAGATGAACTGTGATTTTCTGGGCTCAGTTATATGGATAACTTTATTGAATTGGAAGTGGAAAACTACATAACTGTGACTTTAATTTGCCCAGGGAAGAAACAAAAGTTGCCTCCTAAACAGCCATTGGAATTGGTTAATGAAAGAATGCCTGATGTGGTAAATAATCCAAGAAGAGGATTCATAGACATTTTTCAAAAATTACATTGCAGAGGGTGAGGGTCAAGGTCCTTTGTCTGTACAAAGCATTGTTGACCTGGTCATGGTCAATGATCGTGAAGGGGTCTGGAGGCCTATGGAGAGTTGGAATGTGGTCTTTTGAGCGCACCTTTGTCCAATAGGACTAGAAGGTCAACTTGGAGTGGGCTAAGTTGCGGGCCACCTTGACGAAGGTGACTGGCAATTTGACCCAGGTCAGTGGTAGAAAAACGGAACATTTGTGAAACTACTTTTCAAGGAAGAACTCACAGTACGCACTCCCTGTGGAGGGAGGACCAGGTACCTCAGCCACTTTGGCTGAGTCCCCAAACATGTGAGAAAGTGGAAAGCAGTTAGAACAGTAGGACCGTCCACCTGAGCCCAGCCGAAACTGCGAACCCACAGAATCATGAGTTTAATAAAATGGTTGCTGTTTCAAGCCACTGAGTTTTGAGGTGGTTTGTTATGCAGCAATAGACAAGTGATACTGCCGCACCAGCAAGGTGTGATACTTCCCACCAATATGTGGCATTATCTGGCTTTCTAATTCTTGCCAATCTTATAGGTGTAAAGTTACTGTCTTGGATTTCTTTGGGATTACTAATGAAATGGAGTATCTCTTCACATGTTCGGTGGACTTTGGCTTTTCTTAAACTGCTTGTCAATACCCTTTGCCCATTTTTCTTAGGAAGTTGTTGTTTTTTTTAATTGATGGTAGGTAGGAGTCCTTGTATATTCTAGATGTTAATAGCATTTCATGTTTAGGCTCTACAGATACCTTCTACTATCCAGTCGTTCATTATTTTTTATCCGTGATGTCCCTTGCTGAATAAAACTCCTTAATTATTGAAGTAATCAAATGTATCAATTTTCACCTTATGGTTTGTGTTCGTGGAATTTTGTTTAAGACGTCCTTCCCAACTCCTAGGGTGACAAAGACATTCTACCATATTTTCTTCCCATCAACGTTAGAGTTCTCCGTTTCACAATTATATATGTCTTTCATTTTGAAACCATCCTGGTGATTTGGGAAGTGAAAAGGGTATTTTGCACCCCAGTTCCATGACCCTGCTTTGTGTATGATGATAGTAAGGCCCCAAGTTTATTGTTCTCACTAGTGAGCCACTTTTCCCAAGATCTAGTAAAGAATTCATCCTTTCTCCCATTGATTCATGGTGATACCTTTATTGTATGTTAAGTTTGCTTGTACAAACGGGTCTCTCTTAGAGATCCATCTTCTAGTTTATTGGCGAGTTTGTCAGTTCTTCTGTTATGACAATGCTTTAAAAATGCCAGAAGCTTTCATATTTTATTCTTCTGTGCCAGGTATTCTGCTGTGATTTTGATTTCAGAGTCTCAATCCCCTCTGAAACTCTGCCGGATTTGAATTACTATCTCTATTTTACATAGAAGGAAATGGAGGCCCAGAAAGTTTAAATCCATTGTCCCAAGTTCATATGCCATTAGATGGTAGGCCAAGGGTTTAAACTAAATCAATCTGGCTTGAGAGCCTTGTGTTTCCTGCTCCACAATTTGCCCAACTCATGTCAGCTCATGGTCTGGTTGTTCTTCGAGCTCACTGAAGTATCCTGGCCAATTAGGAAAGGGGAAAAACTTATTATCCCCATCTCCTGGCAAATACTGCCATGATTCCAGATTTAATTGCCTCACCCTCTCACTCAGACTCCATCGTATCTTTCTCAGGTAACAAGACTAGTACTACCAATGGTCAAAGTTTCCAAAATCCGTGTTCCAAGCTGGATTTAGGTCACATGTGTGATCATTTTAAAAGCAATTCTGCAGGTGCTAAAAGTGCTGTAATGCTTTGTAATTGTAATATAGACATTTTAGCCAAATATTTAAAAAAAAAAAAAAAAAGTACATGTAGGTCCTCACACGTAGAAGGCAGTGTTGGCTATTGGCCACTCTCTTCCTCCCTTTTTAGCATAACCCAGATTTTATTCAGATAATCCACTCTCCAGTCAACGCTGTGCTCACATAAGCTAGCCATGGGCATCAAGACATTTCTGGCCAACGAGATAATCAGGAAAAGTCTGCCGAGGTAGCTCCTAAGAAGCTGTGAAAAAAGATACACAGGCTTTCAGGAAGAAAGGGACGTTTCTTCCTCTGGTGTGATGCTGAGAGCTGTGGTAGCCATTTTGTGAGTGTGAGAGGAATGAGCCTGAGGAAAAGGCTAACCCTTTGAAGATGGCAACGCAGAGATAAAAAGAACTGGGCTCTTGATGAGGCTGAACTGCTGAATTAACCAATCCTGGAACAGTTTGACTTCTGAACTTCTTGAAAATTTCGCTACAGCTTGAGCCCCACAAGTGGGAGCTTCTGTCAGTTGTAACTAAAGATATTCTAACTGATGCATGTTATGTCAAGAATGTAAATGACCTCTATGTGGGCTAAGTGTGTCCACTCCCCCTGCTGGGTAGGACTATGCACTGGACATGGGAAAACAAAAAGGGTGTGTTATACCAAACCAAAAAAAAAACCAAACCCAGCGCCGTCGAGTCGATTCCGACTCATAGCGACCCTATAGCACAGAGTAGAACTGCCCCATAGAGTTTCCAAGGAGCGCCTGGCGGATTCAAACTTCCGACCCTTTGGTATTATACCAGAGTCCCCATATTCTTGTCCTTTATCTCTTCTCATTTCCAAACAGGGAAGACAAAAAATGACAGCTACAATAGGAGAAGACCTATCCTAGAGCTGAATATAAAATACAAAAGAATCCAAACCAAACCCATTGCTGTCATGTTGATTCTGACTCATAGCGACCTTATAGGACAGAGTACAACTCTTCCATAGGGTTTCCAAGAAGCACCCGGTGGATTCAAACTGCAGACCTTTTGGTTAGCAGCCTTAGCTCTTAACCACTATCCCCAAAGGACTGAGGGACAAACTTATTTGGGGTACATACCAGGAACATAATTGCTGGATCATAGGGTAAGCACATGAGGTGGGCTGGTGTAGGGGTGGGCTCAAGGGCATCAGAGGAAGAGCCTGGAGTTGGGTTTTATATTTTGCGCAGGAATTAGTAGGGGTAAGAACCTTGGAAGAAACGTATTCTAAGCAGAGAGAAGGTATGAGTTAAGGGACAGAGCCCAGAAGCAACAGGGCACAGTGGGGGAACTGGAAGTTGTGGTGTGGCTGGTACACAGGGGAGCTAGCCTGGGAGAGGCAGGCTATGAGGTTGAAAAAGAAGGTATTTTTCCTATCTTCAAAAAAGGTGAAAGGATAGAGAGCTTCTTTTTGATCTGAAGTGATGAGATACAAGCTCAAGTTAAAGAAGGAATGTAAAATCTTCTTTGTGAGTGAATAGCAAATGCATGTAGACATAGGAAAAAAATTCATATGAGAATTTTATAAATAGATACTTGAAATTGTTCCTGGAGAATATTTAAAATATTCTTATTCATTTGTCTGTGTTGTTGTTGCTAAAAAAGCACTACATTCAAATAGTCCAAATGGTACACAGTGAAAAGTGTTTCCTCCTACCCTGACCTTCAGAATCCTAAGTTCCCTTTCTTGGTGGCAAGTACAGTTGCCAGGTTTTAAAGAAATATATTTATGTATATGCATAAACAAATATACATGTTATATTAGTTATAGTATATTGGATATACCATGGACTGCCAGAAGAACAAACAAGTCTGTCTTGGAAGAAGCACAGCCAGAATGCTCCTTAGAAGTGAGGATGGCGAGACTTTGTCTCACATACTTTGGACATGTTATCAGGAGGAACCAGTCCCTAGAGAAGGACATTATGATAGAGGGTCAGCAAGAAAGAGGAAGACCCTCAATGAGATGGACTGACACAGTGGCTGCAACAATAGGTTCAAACATACCTACTATTGTGAGGATGGCTCAGGACCAGGCAACGTTTCATTCTGTTTTACATAAGGTCGCTATGAGTTGGAACCGACTCAACAGCGCCTGACAACAATAACATTAGTTATCTACTGCTGTGTAACAAACTGCCCCCAAATTTTGTGGCTTAAAACCACCAACATTTATTACCTCATGGCTCCTGTGGGTCGGGAATCCAGGCGCAGCTTAGCTGGGTTCTCTGGCTCAGGGTCTCTCGCAAGACTGCAATTAAAATGTTGACTAGGGTTGCAGTAATCTCTAGGCTGACTGGGGGAGACTCTACTTCTAAACACACTCTGCTTTCAAGCTCCCTCAAGTGGTTGTCAGCAGGATTCACTTCCTCACAGGGTGTTGGTCTGATGGCTACCCTCAGTTCCTTGTTGTGTGGGTTTCTCCATAGAGCAACTCATAACATGGTAAACCCTGGTGGCATAGTGGTTAAGTGCTACAGCTGCTAACCAAAGGGTCGGCAGTTCGAATCTGCCAGGTGCTCCTTGGAAACCCCATGGGGCAGTTCTTCTCTGTCCTATGGAGTCGCTTTGAGTCGGAATCGACTTGACGGCACTAGGTTACTGGGTGGCTTCATCAGAGTGAACCAATGAGAAGACAGGCAACAAGGTGAGAAGCCAAAGTCTTTTTGTAACCTGATCTCAGAAATGACACCCCATTACTTTTGCTGTATTCTATTCACTAGAAGGGAGTTCCTGGGTGGTGTAAAAGGTTAACACACTCCAAGTTCATCCAGAGATGCCTGGGAAGGCCTGGCCACCTACTTCAGAAAATTCAGCCATTGACAACCCTGTGGAGCACAGTTCTACTCTAACACACACGCGGTTGCCATGAGTTGGAGTCAACTTGATGGCCACTGGTACTGGTAATTTATCAGAAGCAAGTTGCTAGGTTAAGCCCACATTCAAGGAGAGGGGATTACAAAATAGCATGAATACCAGGCAGCAGGAATCGTTAGAAACTGCCTACCACACATGTGTTAACTTAGATGCCTTAAAAAAATACACACACAAAGTTCCATACCTTGCTTCTGTCACATAACAATGTACCTTGGAGCCAGTTCCAAGTCAGTACATAAAGATCTCCTTCTTTCTTCTCACAGTGGTGTAGCATTTCAGCCCCGCCTTCACACTGATCG
The DNA here is from genome assembly GCF_024166365.1 of Elephas maximus indicus. Classification (NCBI taxonomy): domain Eukaryota; kingdom Metazoa; phylum Chordata; class Mammalia; order Proboscidea; family Elephantidae; genus Elephas; species Elephas maximus. The sequence goes on along the minus strand of NC_064841.1, from coordinate 16,851,464 downwards.
TTTTTTGAGCATGCCATACCTTATTAAACAGTCCCCTGTTGATGGACGTTAGGGGCATTTTTTATCTTTTGCTACAATGACCTTTGCTGCACATATTCTTTACCTGTCTGAGAGTGGGCTTGGAAAGTAAATTTCCTCAAGTGGAATTGCTGGGTCAAATGCACTTAACATTTTGATAGCTGTGGCCAAATTGCTTGTACCAATTTATCTTCCAAGCCCAAAGTATAAGAATTGTCTGCTTCTCTACACCTTGTTTTAATTTTCACAAGTCTTAATGAAAAAGGAAAAGAGAAATCAAAGGAGTAAAAGTAAAAACCAAAGATTGAAGTCATTAATTCTTTAAATTGTTTTATTGTGGTAAAAATATGTATAACAAAATATTTGCCAATTCAACATTTTTAACATGTACAATGCAGTGATATTGATTACTTTCATCATGTTGTGCTCACCGCTGTTTCTAGATTATTCCACCACCATTAACAGAAACTCAGTGCCCCTCAGTGGAGTCATTAATTTTTTTTTTTCTAAATTTTATTTATTTTGTTGTTGTTGTTGGGAATAAATACAGCAAAAATATACCAATTCAACAGTTTCTACATGTATAATTTCATGACATTGATTACATTCTTTGAGTTGTACAACCATCCTCACCTTCCTTTCTGAGTTGTTCCTCCTTCATTAACTTAAATCAATGACCCCTAAGGGTCTATCTAATCTTTTGAGTTGCTATTGTCAATTTGATCCCATATAGAAAGATCTTAAAAGAGCATAATGCTCAAGGCAGGCCTTTTTTAAAACTAGTTAAGCTAAACTATTGTTCCATTTTAAGATGACTTCAGGGGATATTTTTGGTTTAAGGTTTAAAGATTATCTCAGGGCAATAGTTTCAGGGCTTTATCTATCCTCCCTGGCTCCAGAAAGTCTAGAGGCCATAAGGATTTGTAATTCTGTTCTACATTTTCCCCATTTTGATCAGGATTCTTCTATGGAATCTTGGATCAAAATGTTTAGTAATGGCAGCCGGGCACCATTCAGTTCTTCTGGTCTCATGGCAGAGGAGGCAGTTGTTCATGGAGGCAATTAGCCACACATTCCATATCCTCCTCCTATTCCTGACTGTCCTTTTCCTCTGTTGCTCCAGGTGAATAGAGACCAACTGTTGTGCCTTGGATGGCTGCTTGTAAGCCTCTAGGACCCCAGGCACTTCACAACAAACTAGGAGGTAGAAGAGAAGCACTAACCACGTTATTAGGCCAATTAACTGGGATGTTTCATGAAACCATGACCCTATACCTCCAAACCCAAAACCAAATTCTATGAGGCATTTGGTTGTACATAAGCAGCCTCAGTAGCTGCTCTTTTTTTTTTCTTTTTTGTCATTGTTGTAAATATTAACTCAAAATGAAACAAGGCTCTGTTGCAGTAATTGTTGAATTTGATCTGGATTTACCAGGGTACTTCTCTAATATAATACACAAATGAGAGTGCGGACCCCTGAGTTTAGGCTCCCGAGTACCTGACGATCTGTTCTGGCACCTGTCACTATAACCTAAGATAACATCTCCTCCTTTGAGGGTTGTGGGACTCTCTTAACAACACTCAACAGTTACTTTATCAGATTTGTTTCTATTTCCCCTGGAGGACACAACACTAATGGGTATCAAACCAAGTTTACAGTGAATAATTATTTACATAGAGAACTTTACAGCTTCAGGCATTAGAGAGATGGAGAATGTTGGGATGAAAGAAGTTATAGCCCAGATAGAGCTCAGATAGTCCAATAGCGTGTTAACCATTGGTACCACCTAGGGACTCAACTCTCCTCCAAATTCTGGAATCCTTCCTACCATCAGTCAGCTTCTGTCTGTATATTTTCATGGCGAAATACTTATTTCATTAAAAGTAGACTGTTCCATTTTTAAAGCATTCTCATGGTTAAAAAATTACTTTGTACACTGAGTTGAAATCAGAAATCTGCTCCTTTGTGCCTCTGTCCAGTGCTTCCTCGACTGGCTTATAGCACAAAAAGGAAAAAAGTCTTTGTTCTTTGAAAACAGGTCCCACTGTTTTCTCCAGTCTGCTTTTCTCCAGACTGACGGTTTTAATATGCATCATTTCTTCTTCCCAGGAATTAATTTCCGGATGCACCACCACTCTGATTCCTCTCCCCTGGACATATGCCTCTTCTCGGGTTCTAAATGATGCCAAGCATAAGGATCCCCATAACGTCAGTTTTTCTGCTGATCACCACGTGATTGCACATGTACCTTTAGGACTATTGATTGAAAGTATATATAGTGACAAAGAGCTGTTGTGAATTCAAGAACACTCTGACAAAAAAATGTGATGAAGATCAAGGACTACAGCCTTCAGTGTCGATTACACCTCAACATAAGGAAAACAAAAATTCTCACAACTGGACCAATAAGTGACATCATGATAACAGAGAAAAGACTGAAGTTGTCAAAGATTTCATTTTACTTGGATCCACAATCAATGCCCATGGAAGCAGTAGTCAGGAAATCAAATGAAGCATTGCTTTGGGCAAATCTGCTGCAAAGGATCTCTTTAAAGTGTAAAAAGGCAAAGATGTCACTTTAAGGACTAAGGTGTGCCTGACCCAAGCTGTGTTATTTTCAACTTCTTCATATGCTTGTGAAAACTAGACAATGAATAAGGAAGACCGAAGAAGAATTGACGCCTTTGAATTGTGGTTTTGGCAAAGGATATTGAATATACCATGGACTGCTGTCTTAGGCTGTGTTCTCTAGAGAAGCAAAACCAGTAACACATATAAATATATATAGAGAGAAATTTATATCAAGGAAACAGCTCATGTGATTGTGGAGGTTGGAACGTCCCAAGTCTGTGGATCAGGATAGAGACCTCTCCCAATTCAGGGAGCCATAGAAGCTGGTGAACCCAAGATTGTCAGGTCAGAGAGCAGGGTTCCCACTCACAAGCTGTGAATGCTGAGGAATCCCAAGGTCGGCAGGCAATACCTCAAGGTTTCTCCTGATTCATTTAGCTGCAGAGGCTGTCAAACCCAAGATCGGCAGGTTGAGGAGCAGGACTCCTGCTCACAGGCTGTGAAGATTGACGAATCCCAAGATCAACAAGTAAGCTTCAAGGCCCAAGAACAAGATGTTAGACAAGAGGCAGCTGCTGAATCCAGAACAAGCCAAAAAACTTTGGCAAGGTGAGCAGGAAGGAAATACGCGGTACAGGGCAGAGAGATGAAAGTTGAGTGGGTAGTGAGCTGCCACAGGCCCTGCCTCCGCCAGTACCACTCAGCAGATTCCATCATGGGGTGATCACATATCAAATTTCAACAGGGAAGTGAGCACATTATACAACTGCCAAAACACTGAGAATCATGGCCCAGCCAAGTTGACACATGTTCTTAATCATTGCAACTGCCAAAAGAATGAACAAATCTGTCTTGGAAGAACTACAACCAGAATGCTCCTTAGAAGCAAGGATGGTGAGACTGCATCTCACATACATGTTACCAGGTGGGATCAGTCCCTGGAGAAGGACATCATGCTTGGTAGACGGCCAATGAAAAAGAGGAAGACCCTTAATAAGATAGATTGGCACAATGGCTGCAACAACGGGCTCAAGCATAACAACGATTGTGAGAATGGCACAGGACCAGGCAGTGTTTCGTTCTGTTGTACAACTCAACAGCACCTAACAACAACAATAATCACAGCAGCATCTCCAAATACTTGAGAAATAATTGTATATGTGTGGAAGAACTATTATTCAGATACTTTACAGTTAGTTTTGGCTTACCACCCACTCACCCACTTCACCCCTCCCATAGGGAGCCTCTGGGAGCCATTTGTTGTATGTGGCACTATTCGCTGGGGCAGTTGATTAGACCAGGAATAAGCAGCTAACCTGAGATGGACTATTCAGAAGCTCTCTCCTGAGAATTTGGTATCAGAAACTTGTTGTTAGCCTCTGTGCATGGGTAAAGATGAGGGAATATATGGTTCGGGGCATTAAGTAATTGTTTTTCTCCATGTTCACTTATTATTTATTCGACAAATACCTATTTTTTGCCTACTACGTGCCAGGCACTGTGCTAGGTGCTGGGATTCAGCAGTATCCTTGCCCTATTGGAGATTCCATTCTATCGAGAAGCAGAGCAAGCCTCACTGTACAGATATGATCTTTAATGTTATCACCATCTAATATTTTTTATTATCTCTAATATTTTACAGGCTGTTCTCTCCTAAATCAACAGCACAACATACCATGGTTTTATCACATTTAGCTTCCCCTTCTAAGTTATTTTTGAGCACATTTTCAGCATCAGCACCAATGCTTAAAAAAAAAGCTTGATTGACGATGGCAGGATATTAGAGAGAGTTTTAATTATAACAATGAATGTGGAATCAGTCACAGAAGTTGGGATGTGTGGTCACAAGGCTACCTAAAAAGGACAGTGTTTTTGTTTATCAGCTGTAGCAGTGCCGCCAGGTGGCGAAATGGTAAATGATGGACTTACACAATTAAAAAATTTTTTTTTAATTGGGGATGAGAAGAGATTCATGCACATTATTTCAAAATCTGCACATGATGGGAGACTCTTCAGACTGTTTCAAATGAGCGTAGTTTGAATTTTCTTCAAATGCAATATTGTACTAAGGGCTCCATCTTGCTCTCTGAGCAGCCTCTAGCAACTCTTGGAGAGTTAGCCCCAGAGGTGAAATCTTGAGAACTAGACAGGACCCCCCAAAGGTTCTACAGCATCCTTTATGAAGTCTTTCTTGACGCTCCTCAAGCAGTGCCAATTTTCTCACGTGCTCCCAAAGAACTGGCTTTTATGTTAACTTCATTCATTAACATTCACTGAGTGCCTGTATGGTACTCACTCTGGCCTATTCTAGGCACTGTGGATACAGCTGTGAACAAGTCAGGTTAAAATTTCAGCCTTCACTTATTACACTCTGATTGTGACATATCTGTCTTCTTTATTGTCCTGTGAGCCCTTTCACAACAAGGATCTGTCTCATTCCTCTTCAACGGAACCACACCTCACACCTGTGGGGTCCCCCAGTAATAGTCATGCTTCTCTTAATGTCCACGATACGTCCACGTAGAACGTTATGTGATTTGGACATTCTGTGACCATCATATTGTATACAAGCAGTCCCTGTGTTACGAACATCTGACTTGTGGCACACAAGTATTTAAGAACAGACCGCCCTAAAGCCTATGTCACGGATTGAATTATGTCCGCCCCTCCCCCCCAAAATGTGTGTATCAACTTGGCTAGGCCATGATTCTCAGTATTCTGTGGTTGTCCTCCATTTTGTGATTGTAATTTTCTGTTAAAAGGATTAGGGTGGGATTGTAATGCCACCCTTACTCAGATCACCTCCCTGATCCAATGTAAAGTGAGTTTCCCTAGGGTGTAGCCTGCACCACCTTTTTTCTCTCTAAAGATAGAAAGGGAAGCAGAGAGTTGGGGGCCTTACGCCGCCAAGAAAGTGGTGCCGGGAGCAGAACACATCCTTTGGACCTGAAGTTCCTGCGCTGAGATACTCTCAGACCAAGGGAAGACTGAAGACAAGGCCCTTCCTCCTGAGCTGACAGAGAGAGAAAGCCTTCCCCTGGAGCCGGCACCCTGAACTCAGACTTCTAGCCTACGGGACTGTGAGAGAATAAACTTGTCTTTGTTAAAGCCATCCACTTGTGGTATTTCTGTTATAACAGCACTAAATGACTAAGACAGCCTATTATATTAAAATTTTTACTTAAATACATATAATGGTTCATAATAACGAATGCACGTGCTACTCGGTGATGCTCATGAAAACACTGCACTGTTTGTAAGTGTTTCTTAAGTGCTATGTCTGCTTCATCCACTCTCCAATCACACACTTTGGACATGTTATCAGGAGGGATCAGTCCCTGTAGAAGGACATTAGGCTTGGTAAAGTAGAGGGTCAGCGAAAAAGAGGAAGGCCTGTTACCAATTGCCAATCTGACACAAAGGGTCCTTGTCTTTTCCTGAGTAAGAATACATGTGAAAGACAAACTTTATCTTCAGCAGGCTTTATTTTGCTTGAGTCAAGCAAAAGGAGTCGGGGGGATATAAGCCTCTCCAAAAGACTGAGTCGAAAAGGGAAGCAAGGCTAGGGCTTATATGGGTTGGGTGGAGACAATGGAGTAATGAATATTTAGTAGGCTTCTTTCAAGGGGCCGGTATTTCTCAGAATGGCGGTGTATGTTAATTAGGTTGCCCGTGCATCTGGAAGGAATCTAAGATGGAACCTGCTGATATTCAAGAGGGAGTCCTCTCGGCAGCCCTTGGCATCATTTATTATGGGATATAGTGCATGCGCACTTGATCTTCTGCACCACATTGCCATCTTTGGAGGGCTAAGGAAGGTCAAACAGCACTCACACTCTGCTCCTCTGCGCATAGGCAGCCTGCAAAGGAGGAGGGACTAGAAAGACACTAAGAAGACAGTAATTCCTGGGCTGCCCCAATCCTATCTCATGTTGACAGAGTGGGTTCCTGTTTACCCAACTTCTAGATGGTCATCTTTTTAAAAGCTCTTTTGTTCCACCAGCACAGTTAACCCCATGTGTCTCATGATAGGGTGTGTTTCCTGTTTAGCCAACTTCTAGAAGATAATCTTTTACCAGCTCTTTTGTTCAGCCACGGGCACAGTTAACCCTATCTATCTCAGGTCCTCAATGAGATGTGTTGACACAGTGCCTCCAACAATGGCTCAAGCATAACAACAATTGTGAGGATGGCACAGGGTCAGGCAGTATTTTGTTCTGTTGTACATGGGGTTACTATGAATTGGAACTGACTCAACAGCACCTAACAACAACAACAACATCGTAACCTTATGGGGCCATGGCCATATATGCGGTAGAATGTTGCCCAAACAGACAATAAACGTAGCATGACAGTAATTTCAGAACTCAACTTACTAGACATGAATCTATTTATTAGGACTATCCCCACGTCAAGGAGCCCTGATGATGCAGTGGTTAAAGCAATGGACTGCTAGCTGAAAGGTCAGTGGTTCAAAACCACCAGTGGCTCCATGGAAGAAAGATGTGGCAGTCTGCTTTCACAGAGATTTACAGCCTTGGAATCCCTGTGGGTCACTGTGAGCTGGAATCAGCTCAATGGTAGTGGGTGGTGGTGGATTCCCACGTCAGTTCTCTGGTGGGATCGAAGCTGCACCCTGCTAAGCAAGGACAAAATACAGAAGCAGGAAGTTCATTGCGAATCCATGATCAGCTGAATAATGGCCCTCCAAAGATGTCCATGGAAACCCTGGTGGCGTAGTGGGTAAGTGCTACGGCTGCTAACCAAAGGGTGGGCGGTTTGATATCCACCAGGTGCTCCTTGGAAACTCTATGGGGCAGTTCTAGTTTGTCCTATATGAGTCGGAATCGACTCGACGGCACTGGGTTTGGGTTTAAAGATGTCCACATCCTAATCCTTAAAACCCGTGAATATGTTACCTGACGTGGCACAAGGGACTTTGTAGATGTGACTAAGTTAAACATCTCCAGATGGAGAGCTTTTTCGGGATGTTCCTGGTGGGCCCAATGTAATCCCAAGGGTCTTTATAAGAGGCAGGTAGTAGAGCTAGAGTTAGAAGATGTAAAAATAGAAGCCAAGGTCAGAGAGGAGAAAAGATGACCAAAAGGTCAGCAGTTTGAATCCACCAGCTGCTCCTTGGAAACCCTATGGGGCAGTTCTACTCTGACTTATGAGTTGGAATTAACTTGAGGGCAGCGGATTTGGTTTTGGTTTAGAAGCTCAAATAGACAAAGATCTCTCCCTATAGCGGGTGCCCTGAATTTGTACTTCTAACCTCCTAAACTGTGAGATAATAAATTTCTGCTCTTTAAAACCACCTACTTGTGGTACTTCTGTTATAGCAGCACGAAATAACGAAGACAATGCCTCAGAATAAACGTAACCTGAAATATTCAAGATCAATGTGGAGGGAACAGTAAAAACTTGAAAAAAAGGAAGGTATACCATATTCTTTGATATACTCAACATGATAGCAATGTCATGGTGGGCTTCTGTTACTAACAATCAAATGAAATTGCTGAGGGAGATGGTTGTTTCATTTTCTTTCCTTAACTGCATTCTCCACCAGCCCTTTATATTACCTGGTATTGTTTCAAGAGTCCCAGTCTTCATGGGTTCCTCACAGGCAGAAGGACAGGTCACAGATTAAGTGAGGTCTTATCTTTGGGTGGTCCAGGCCAAGCCCACCTTTGAACTGCCAGGCCATGAATGGCAAGTGAGGGCATCCCAAGAGATGTTGCCTTCTGCTGGTTCTTCTGATCTTCCACGGATACTTGCAGTCCTCCTTTATTACACAACACACACACACACACACACACACACACACACGTACACTCACTTAGGAATACTCATTTCCACAATACTCCAGGTAGACCACCATTCTCAGTTTTATTAATTTTGTTGATACAGTAATTGCTACACAGAGTACTATTCTCACCAGGGTTACAGTTAAAATAGTAATTTTATTCATCTTCAACATTTGTCACTAGCCCATGCTTGGGGAGCCTTTTGGACACCATTTTTATTGATCTTTTATCATCCAGGTATTTGTAGCTTTAAATTCCACTGCTCATTGTTATTGCTAAAGGAATTCTAGATATCATCAATAAGTGAAACCAAAAAACCAAACCCACTGCTGTTGAGTTGATTCTGACTCATAGAGACATTTTGGCGGGAGAAAGGAGAAGAAGGGAGAAGACGGCTGCTGTTACCCCTGAAATCTTCCTTGTAAAGCTAGCAGCGGGGGTGGTGTGGACAAGTGATCAATTTCATTGGAAAGATTCCTCTTCCATTCCATGAAGACCACATCCTCCTTGAAGGCTATTCCCTGACTATTCCTAGAAACAGAATCACAAGAGGCTAAGTCTGATTTTCCGCTGTAACGCCCTTTCTTTCTCCCTCTTCCCTTTCTTTCTTTAGAGCCTGGGACATACTAGAAATTCAATAAATGTCAAATGCACAAATGAATGGGGTTGTACTTTCACTAACCTCTGTCCTGAGGCTTAGAAAGCGGGGAGAGGGAGAGCTGCTTAAACATCTTCAGAATAAAAGAGCCACCAAGTAAGTAGGAGCAGCCCATTGGCACAAATACAGGAGATTTCGGCTCTCGGTCATCATTCTTAAGGTCTTTATTTTTCAGCTCTCCTAGTGACCCTGTAGCACAGTCAGTGTGGAACTGCCTCATCGGGTTTAGGAGGCTGTAGTGTTTTCAGTGGGTACTGGGTTTAGTGTGTTCAGAAGCAGACTGCTACATCTTTTGCCCACAGAGTAGCTGGTGGCTTCCAATGGCCAAACTTTTGGTCAGCAGCTGATCGCTTTAACCACTGCACCACCAGGGCACCTTACAGGGTTGCTAGGAGTCGGAACTGCCTCGAAGGCAATAGGTTATCTTTCAGCATATAAGGGTACCACAGCCACTCAATGGCTACCTTTGTTCCAGCCTCTTCAGTTGTGTTTTTTCTTCTTATTTTAAAAGAAACTAAAACATTTTGGAGGGCCCTGAGTGTACCGTCGGCCCTAGGCACTGGGCCTTCTGCGCCTAATAAGTCTGTCTGGTCCGGTCAGTGCCTGGGGGACTGGTGGTTAAATGCTCTGACCATCACCCCTGATGTCTTAGTTCTCTAGTGCTGCTGTAACAGGAAATACCACAAGTGGGTGGCTTTAACAAACAGAAATTTATTTTCTCATAGTTTAGGAGGCTGTACATCTGAATCTCACAGTTAGGAGGCTCTATGTCTGAAAAGGAGCCCTGGTGGCACAGTGGTTAAGAGCTTGGCTGCTAACCAAAAGGTCAGCAGTTCGAATCCACCGGCCGCTCCTTGAAAACCCTATGGGGCAGTTCTACTCTGTCTTATAGGGGTGCTATGAGTAGGAATTTACTTGATGGCAATGGTTTTTTTTTTTTTTTTTTTTTTTTAATGTCTGAATGCAGGGTGCTGGCTCTAGGGGAAGGCTATCTCTCTCTATTGGCTCTAGAGGAAGCTCCTTGTCTCTTGTAGCTTCTGCTCCTAGGCGATCTTCATGTGGCTTGGCATCTCTCTTCCCCCATCTCTCCTCTGCTGGACTGTTTAATCTTTTTGTATCTCAAAAGAGATTGACTCAAGATACACCCTACACTAATCCTGCCTCACTAACATAACAAAGACAACTCATTCCCCAATAGGATTATAACCACAGGCATAAACCCATTGCTGTTGGGTTGATGCCAACTCACAGTGACCCTATAGGACAGAGCAGTACGGCCCTGTAGGGTTTCTAAAGAGCAGATGGAAGATTCGAACTGCTGACCTTTTGGTTAACAGCCGAGCTCTTAACCAGTGCATACTGGGGCTCCACCAGAAGCATAGAGATTAGGATTTAAAACACATACTTCTTTGGGATACAACCCATATCACCTCGTAAGTCTTCAACTGTACGTCACAAGTAGAAAACTCAAATGCCTACCAGCAGGCCAGGTGTGGTGTATTGTCCACAATAATGGAGAGTGGTGAAGGCCCTGGCAAGTGGGCACACAGCCCCCTGCCTAAAAGGTCACTGCAGCTCACTTCCACTGGATCGTCACCCAGTGTTGGCAGACCTTCCCATTTTTCAAGAAAAGCTGGAAATCTTCTCAACATTGAGAAGCTAGCTCAAATTTCAAAGAACCACCCCACTGCCACACACACACACACACACACACACACACACACACACACAAACATCAGGCCATAAAACACCTCTGTGGACTCCATCTGTCACTACTTTGTAATCTCTGTTGAACACAGCTGCAGGGAGAACCCTTAACAACAAATGGCAGGAACGAACATTGGTTTTCAGGAAGGATAAGCAAGTCCCCTTGGAGATCTAAGTAGGTTTCCTTTTAGACATTGAGGCCCCATGCTGGGAACCCTCCTGAACCTCGCTCTTTTCCTATCTTGACGGGTGGTGGCTGCACCTGAGGCGCATTGGGCAGGAATCAAACCCTGGTCTTCTGCATGGAAGGCAAGTATTTTACCACGAACCACCACTACCCCTAAGTGGAATTTAACAGGATTTGAAATATGGCAGCACTAGATAACTAAGACAAGTTGTATGAGTTATTTATACATTCTGGATATTAAACCCTTATCAGATATATGATTTCCAAATATCTTCTCCCATTCTGTCTTTTCACTTTCTTAACAACGTCCTTTAATCCACAAAAGTTTATTTTGATGAAGTCTAATTTATCTATTTTTTTTTCTTTTGTTGCTTTTACTTTTGATATTGTATCTAAGAATCCATTGCCAAAAAACAAGGTCCTGAAGATTTACTCCTATGTTTTCTTCTAAGAGTTTTATAGTTTTAGCACCATGTTTGCCATTGATTCATTTCCAGTTAATTTTTGTAGATACGAGGCAGGGGTCCAACTTCATTCTTCTGCATGCAGAAATCCAGTTATTGTAGCACCACTTGTTGAAAAGACTATTCTTTCCTCATTGAATGAACCTGGCACTCTGTCTTTTTTTTAATTGTACCTTAGATGAAGGTTTACAGAGCAAACCAGTTTCTCATCAGTTAGTACACACATTGTTCTGACACTGGTTAACAACCCCACGACACGTCAACACTCTCTCTTCTCAACACTGGGTTCCCTACTACCAGCTTTTCTCCCCTCCCCCCACCTTGTAGTCCCTGTCCCAGGGCTGGTGTGCCCCTTTAGTCTTGCTTTGTTCTATAGGCCTGTTCAATCTTTGGCTGAAGGGTGAGCCTCAGGAGTGACTTCATTACTGAGCTGAAAAGGTGTTGGGGGCCATACTCACAGGGCTTCTCCTGTCTCTGTCAGGCCAGCAAGTCTGGTCCTTCTTTTTGAGTTAGAATTTTGCTCTACATTTTTCTCCAGCTCTATCTGCGACCCTCTATTGTGATCCCTGTCAGAGCAGGCAATGGTGGTACCCGGGCACCATCTCATTGTACTGGACTCAGTCTGGCAGAGTCCATGGTAGATGTGGTCCATTAGTCCTTTGTACTAATCTTTCCCTTGTATCTTTAGTTTTCTTTGTTCTTCCTTACTCCCAAAGGGGTGAGACCAGTGGAGTATCCTAGATGGCCGCTTACAGGCTTTTTAAGACCCCCAGACGCTACTCACCAAAGTAGAATGTAGAACATATTCTTTATAAACTATGTTATGCCAATTGAGCTAGATATTCCCCATGATCATGGTCCCCACAGGAACTTGATACTCTCGATGAAGAGTAACTGGCTGTTAATGTATGGGTCTGTTTCTGGAATTTCAATTCTATTCCATTTATCTATATGTCTATTATTATACCAGTACCACACCATTTTGGTTACTGTAGCTTTGCAGTATGTTTTGAAATTGGGAAGTATTTTTATTTTTCAAGATTCTTTTGGCTATTTGGTGTCCCTTGCAATTCTGTATGAATTTAAGGATTGGCTTTCTCATTTCTGCAAAAAGTCCTGTTGGAATTTTGAGGGGGACTGCAAAGAACCTGTAGATTGCTTTGGATAATATTGCCATCTTAACCACATTAAGTATTCCAATCCATGAACACAGGATGTCTTTCTATTTATTTAGGTCTCCTTTAAAATTTTTCAGCAATGTTTTATAGTTTTCAGAGAACAAGCCTTTCACCTCCTTGGTTAAATTTATTCCTAGGTATTTTATTCTTTTAGATGCTATTGTAAATGGTATTGTTCTCTTAATTTCCTTTTCTGGTTGTTCACTGCTGGTATATAGAAACCCAACTGATTTTCAAATTTTGATCTTGTACCCTGCAACTTTGCTGAATTAGTTCATTAGCTCTAGTAGCTTTCTTGGAGTCTTTGAAATTTTTTATATAGACCATGTCATCTGTGATTATAGTTTTACTTTTTCTTTTCCAACTGGGATGCCTTTTCTTTTTTTTTTAGTGTAAAAATGGTGTGACAGGAGTGTCAGACCTCCTCATCTAACTTCACAAGGGGAAGAGAGAATCATTATCAGCACCAACAGACCAAGGCTGATTCCTACGAGAAGGCAGACATACCTCCTCTCTTCAACCTTTTTAGTAATTCTGACACCAGCCATCCCTCCCACGGCAATCTCTACTTCTCTGCTGGGTTCGATAATTCGTTGCAATGGCCACACAAAACTCACAGACAAAACTCACAATCATGGGGTTTATTAGGGAAGTAAAAACAAAAAACCGGTTGTCATCCAGTTGATTCCGACCTGTAGCGACCCTAGATAACGGAGTAGAACTGCCCCATAGGGTTTCCAAGGAGTGGCTGGTGGATTTGAACTGGTGACCTTCTGGTTAGCAGTTGAGCTCTTAACCACCGTGCTACCACAGGCTACAAATCAGGATCAAAAGTCACTCAGAATATAGCTCTTCAGTCAGGACAGTCTCTTCTCAGCCATGCCTGCAGGCAGGCCTCTCTTCCGGCCCTTGGCCCCTCAGCCCCCGGCACCTCAGGCTGTCCTCTGCCCTGCTCGGGCAAGTGTTACACATCTCTTTAGCTTCACCAGTAACTGCCCATGGGCATCCCACCCTGCCAGTAAGCCTCGGCCCAGAGGCACTTGCTTGCTCTTCCTCCGTGGGTTGGTAAGCCTAGCTCTGCTGACAAGTGCACGGAGGCACCCCACTCGGTTAGGAAGCCTCCTGCCTGAAGGCATTCAGGTCTCTCACTCTGTAGGTGGGCAAACCCACTGTAGCTGCCTTGCTCTGGGGGTGAAGAAGCCTGCGGCACTGTCTCATGCCAGTCTCCTGGTTCTGCTGCTGCCGGTTCTCTGCTGCACTTGCTGCTGCTTCTCACCATCTTGCACCATTTCCAGTGTTACAGCTCTCTGTAACAGGGATCCCGGGTCCAAAGGACATGCACCACTCCTAGCTCTTCTTGGTGGTACAGGGTCCCCTGCTCTCTGCTCACATCTCTCACCTTTTATCTTTTATAAGATAAAACGTGTGACTCAAGTAAGGGCATGACTTGAAAAAGGATGGTAGGGTAGTGACTGAGGTAAGAGTGGTGACTTAAGTCACATTCTCTAGTAAGGTGGTGACTCAAGACACATCCCACCTTAATCTGCCTCGTTAATACAACAGACAACTCACTCCCAAATGGGACCACAACCACAGGCACAGAGGCTAGGATTTACAATACACCACCAAGTAGAGGCTAATTATAGCAATCACAAAATGGAAGATGATTACATCATTACATAACTGCCATAACATAACATGGTCCAGCCAAGGTGACACATAACCTTAACTATCTCTGGTTCCACATGCCTTATTTGCACAGTCTCACTCAATCACTGTGTGGGAGTCACAAACTATGGCTAGAAGGGCCATATTAAGTAATTCATGTCACCACACTAGGACTTCCACTACAACGTTGAATAGCCGTGGTGAGAGCAGGAGTCCTTGTCTTGTTCCCCATCTTAGTGGAAAAGCTTTCAGTCTTTCACCGAGTATAATGTTAGTTGTGGGTTTTAAATTTAATGAAGACAGTACATTTTTACTCGTCTTTGTAAGCCCCACAACACTTTGCACAGGGTTTTGTAGAAAACACAAGGCTCAAAAATATTTTGAATGAATTAGGGAACACGGTTCCCTGTCCCTTCCAATTCTCCTGCACCCCCAATATCTTAAGTTGATCTTCCCGACTTAAATCTGTCTTCCGCTATGCTCTGAGCAATCTTTTAAAATGAAAATCTGACCATATTACAGCCCCACTTAACCCTATTGAGGGCGACGCTTCATCCTTAGAATATAACTCTTAACTCCTAATACAGGGTTCCTGTATGGTTATCTCGGCATCCTGTGTGAACTTGCTCCCATTCACTTCTCCAGCCGCGTCCCCCTAAGCCTCTTGGTTTAATAAAACTTGACTGCTTGTGGTGCCCTGCAAAACGGGCTGCAGTCATTCATGCCACAAAGCTTTTATTCCAACTGCTCTCTCTGCCTGGAATGTCTTTACCACTTTCCTTGCCTGGCTTGGTTCCAAGCATGACCTTCTCAAGCAAGCTTTCCTTCTGCGAATCCAGATCCCGATTTAGAACTTTCAAAAAGTCCTAAGTACCTAAAAAATTTATGGCGCTCCCCCATTTATGTGAATAACAGGAAAACAGTACAGAACAGTAGATTTACATGTATGCTAGATTGAGAATACCGTCTTTCTCTCGTTCATCCTCTCTCTGCTCGTGTCCATTTTGCAGGCGCCCTAAACAGTCAGTTTACCTGGTAACCGCAATGCTGGATTCCCGAACTGGGTCAAATGCCCCTCTTCTGGGCTTTCCAGGCACAACTCTAGCTCAACATTGACCATTTTAAAGTAACGTGAGCAGATGCCAAGTTTGCCTTTGCCAGTGGGGTGTGAGCTCCCGAGGAGGCGCGAACTGCGTCTTTGTTCACTGAGCGCCAGACTCCCAGTTGGCTTCAAACCTATTTTTTGAGTTGAAATGAATGCTCCTCCCAGATGTTCAGTGCATTTCTCTTTAAGGAGCGGCTCCCTCCTCGCCTGGGAAATACAACCGGCTGGCACCTATTGAGTGTTGGCCCTGGGAAAGGAGTGTGAGATATCAGTTGGTCCTGAACATCAGAACAAGGAGATTCTCTCCTAAATTCACTAGCACAACAACCCTGTCACAGAGACACAGACAACAACCCGTGGAAAGACTGACCCCGGAAGTCACGTGACTCGGCCCCGCCCGGGCTCACTACCTCTTCAGTCGACTACTCAGCCTTGCAGGCGCCTCAGGCGGGCTCTGCCGAGATCTGCGCTTTCGGTGCTCGACTCTCCTGTGCTGCTGCCGCCGCCGAAGGAGGGGCAAAGCTCAAGATGGCGGACAAAACGCCAGGCGGCTCTCAGAAGGCCAGTTCAAAGGTAATTTCTTAGAAGACTTCGTAAGTCAGTGGCTCTGTCGCTGTCGTCTGGGGCCTACAGACAGTTCTGGTCAGCGGGAGGCGAGCGGGTTGGGGGTGTGCGTTCTGGTCGCAACGGTAGGCCGGGGCGCCGCCGCACCGTGGTGCGCATGTTGAGAGGCCTGGTGTCGCCCCTAAGCCCCAGCCTGCACTCAGCTCGACACTGGCGGGCCCGGGGGGACGGCGTAAGTCCTTCGGCCCGCGTTTGGCGCTGGAGTCAAACCAGGAAGTCACAGTGAGGTCCGAGACCTGTGAAAACGCGCCCCTGTGTCTCAGGTTGTTGAGTCTGAGGCCGCCGGACACAGCAAGGGAGAGGCGGGAAGCGTTTTTCGGGGCTTGTGCCTGCGTCCCTTTATCTTGGGTTCTTTAGCTCAGATCATTCCGGCCTTCCTCAGTTTCCCTCGTGTCCTCCAGGGAATAAATAACCTCTAGGGCTGCCTATGAGGGGAGGGCTAATAGTGGAGGGACGCGGGTGGGAAGTGCAGAGGCGGGAGCACTTTTCCTTTGCAGTGCTGCACCGCCAAGGTTAATGCTACACGCTACACGTGGTCTTTACCTCACTTTAGAGGAAGTGTAAAATGAGCACTTGTTTTTGAGGGTCCAGGATTTGGCTTCGGCTTCATCTCCATGTTGTGTATTCTACTGAAAGGAGAGCTTCCGTAGACTTGGAAGCCATCTAAGAGTAGTAATTTGCATTTGGTTTTACGGGAACCCTGTTCGTATACTGTGAAACCAAAGTGCTGTAGAGGAGTAGTTTGTTGTCAGTAAGGTTGTAGTTAACGTCAGATCCTAGTTGCCATATCGGGCAGGGCATTTAATCGTTTTTTTTTACTTTGAGTTTCTCGTCTGGAAAACATGTTGAAAGAAATAGGTATTTACTGACACGAAGTTGTTGTGAAGCGTTTTGATGCTGATGCAAGAAGTTGTGTAATTCTTGAAAGTTCTGGGGACTGTTAACACATCTAAACTGTGTATGTGGTTGTAAGTCGGTTAACAGGTTTACGTTTGCCTTGACAAACTGGTTATGTTACCAAAACAACCCGTTTTATACTTGATTTCTCAGTTTCTAATAAATGTGAATCTTCATGCCGTTTGGTGAATGATGCTCATAATTAGTTCATAATTACTTATAACTTTACTAGTCAACCTTTACCAAAAAAAAAAAAAAAAAAAACTCAAAAAAGCAAAAAAAAAACCCCAAACCCGTTGCTGTCGAGTCAATTCCAACTCATAGCCACCCAAGAGGACAGAGCAGAACTGCCCCATGGGGTTTCCAGGGAGCACCTGGTGGATTCGAACTGTTCACCTTTTGATTAGCAGCTATAGGTCTTAACTACCGTGCCACCACGGTTTCCAGTCAACCTTTAGTTTAAAAAAAAAAAAAAAAAAAAATTTTTTTTTTTTTTTTTTAGTTATGTAAAAAAGTATGGTAGAAGGCCAGTTTTGGCTGCATTACATCAAGGAACCCTGTGTCAGTTCCTCCTCTCCCCAACACACTTCCCCTGTCTTGTGAGGGAGAGAAACAGGTGTGTACCTTACTCTTCTGCCCACTCTTCCCCTTAACAGACTCATGCTAAAAGCAGCCCATTTTGTATTAAGGAGCCTTAGTAAAGCAAGCTGCTATTATATTATTGTTAGACCAGAAAAACCAAACCCACTGCCGTTGAGTCGATTCCGACTCATAGCGACCCTATTGTTTAAAAAAAGTGCCTTCAAATCAGTTCTGACTCATAGAGACCCTGTGCACAACAGAAGGAAATACAGCCTGGTCCTGCACCATCCTCACAACTGTTTCTGTGTTTGAGCCCACTCTTGCGGCTACTGTGTCCGACCATCTTGTTGAGGGTCTTCTTCTCTTTCACAGACCTTCTACGAGGAATAATGTCCTTCTGCAGGGACCGGTCTCTTTTGATAACATGTCCAAAGTACGTGAGATGAAGTCTCACCATCCCCGCTTCTAAGGAACATTCTGACTGTACTTCTTTCAAGACAGATTTGTTTGTTGTTTTGGCTGTCCATGGTATATTCGATATTCTTCGCCAACACCATAATTCAAAGGCATCACTTCTTTTTCAGTCTTCCTTATTCATTGTCCAGCTTTCATGTACGTTTGAGGCGATAGAAAATACCAAAGCTAGCTACATCCATAGTAATGTTTCATGCATACATTTCACAATTTTTGTTTCTTGTTGAAGTAAGTATCTCTTATTTGAGGCCTTGGACACATTAAAAACATTTCAGTGTACATGTTCAGGCTTCCTTCTCAAGGTTGTGTATGGCTGTATAAGTTATTGAGTATTCCAGTAATAAAATTTTTTTTAGTTTATGTCACTTTAGGTTATCATCTCTTGATGCTGTTCATAGATTTTTATCAATGTCTGTAAAGGGAATCAATATCTCAGTAATCAAATGATGTTGACATGATTTTTTTTCCATTAATATGGCTGTTGTTGTGTGCCATCCAGTTGACTCTGACTTGTAGCAACCCTATCAGATGAAATAGAACTTCTTTGTAGTGTTTCCTAGGCTGTGATCTTTATGGAAGCAGATCGCCAGGTCTTTTCTCCAGCAGAGCTGCTGGTGGGCTCAAACCACCAGACTTTCGGTTAGCAGCCAACCGCTAACCGGGGCCCTTCATTAATATGGAAGCATAGCATATTGGAAAGGTTATGGAGTTTGATAATAAACAAGAGTTTTGGATTTGAATTCTGGCTTGGTAACTAGCTAGATTTTGTGATGTTAAGGCAAATTGCTTAAACTCTTGAGCTTCAAATTTCTCCTGTAATACGGTAGAATATGGATATAATCTCTCTCCTTTTTTTAAACAGGGTCGATGTAGGATTAGAGGAGTTAATATCTGTAACATTAATAAATCTTATAAACGTAACAAATCTTAGCTCCTTTCCCCTCTCTGGTTGTTTTTACAGGAAATACAAAGTCCTCAAAATGTCAGGAAAAATTTTAATCCTGAGATATAGAATCTTAAGTCATCAGGTATCGTGATGACATTCAGGCCGTTGCTTTTTATTTGGAACAGAAACCCAGAATTTATTGGAGAGAGTCAGAGAACATTTTGGCAAATACTACGTACAATATTTGGAGTTTCTAGCTTTTGATCTCTGGTTCGATTTCCCTTTATCTGGGGAGAGTAGATGAGGGACTTCTTACAATACAGATGATGGAGTGAACAGATACTTTCGTTTCCTGCTCATTCTGCTTCTTTGGTAGTTAAATTCCTATTGACATGTTAATTATATTTCTAGACATTAAGGAAAACATTAATTTTAAAATGTAAAATATGAAAGTTTTCTACTGTTGACAACAGCAAAGTCACTTAAACATCTCTTAATTATAAAATAAAGAGATTAAATTAGATAACCTCTGTAGTTCCTTCTGGAGTCCCTGGGTGAATTCCAACAACAAATCAGAAGTCTCTAGAAGTTAGAGAAACAAGTGACAGCTGGTTGAATGGAGCATGGGAAAGGCTTCAAGAGCGTAGTGGTATTTGATTGATTGGGCTCTTTGAACAACATATAGAGTTGTGAAGGGTAGAGAGGTTGTTGTTGAGTGTCCTTGAGTTGATTCTGACTCATAGCGATCTTACAGGACAGAGTAGAACTGCCCCATAAGGTTTCCTAGGCCGTAATCTTTATGGGGGCAGGTCGCCAGTTTGTTTCTCCTGCGGAGCAGGTCTGGTAGGTTCCAGCAGCCAACTGTCTGGATATCAGCTGAGCGCTTTAGCCCTTGCACCACTAGGGGAAGGGTAGATTCTGCGTTCTAAAACAAGTGATGGATGAGGTGAGAAAATAGAAATTTCTGGAAGGTGGATTTGTAAATAATTTGGTTTAGCCAGTGCATACTGCACTTGCACGAGGAATAAAAGGAGCTGAGACTGGAAAGTTAAGTGGGCGCCAAATAGTGGAGGAGTTTGCATGTGAGGGAATAAAATTATAGAGCCCTGGAAATTTTGGTCAGAAAAGTCCATTAGGAAAGGTGGTTCTGGGTGCATCGTTTGGGAAGGATTTGGGGGTGAGGAGAAGTGTTTTGGAGGTTATTTGCGGTGGTGCAGTTAAATATTGAGGATTGCGTAAAAGTCTTACCTAAGATCCTCTCCTGGGAAGCTTTTCCTAATGTCCCTTATCTCCATTAAGATTTGCCTGCCTTTTTGTGCTCTGTGGCAATCCACCTTGTTTTGCTTGTGTCCCTTTGATTAGCTCCTAACTGGGGGAGGGGGGATATCTCTTATTTTACTTTGTATTTCAATGCAAGATACAGCACCAGTCTCATAGGAGTTGCCAGGTAAATGGTTGAATAAAGGAAAGAGCTGAATCACAGTGGCGTCTATATAAAGGATAAGAAGGGCCCTCACGGAAGAGCTATGTTAGAGGTGGGGTGAATGGAATCTGACTACTTACCAACTGGTTATGGGAGTAAAGAAGTAGTAGCGAGTAGTCTAGGATGACTTTATTATAATGCTGCTACGGGCTAACACTTATTGACCAGTTACTATGTTCTAAGCACTGTTGTAAGTGCTTCTCCCGTATGTGCCCTTCATAACAATCCTGAGGCAGGTTCTTTTAAGTTCTATAGACTAGGAAACTAGGCCCAAGGTTACAAAGCTAGTAAAATGCTAAAGCCAGCTTTCACACCCAAGAAGTCTGGCTCCAGAGCTTGCGCTCCTCTTAACGTTAGATTACTTCCAGATTGAGTGATTGAGAGTTCCACCCCAGTGTCAGAAATGAGAAGGTCAAGGTGAGAGGCTAACTCGAGAAGGATTTCAGGTTAAGATGAGCCGGAGGCATCCAGTCCATTTAAGAACAGATTGGAGCCCAGGAACTGGGACTAAGATTGAAGGTCAAAAATTAGGAATCATCTTAGTACAGTAAAAGCGTTGATAAGCTTTATTCTTTTGGATTTTCTGAGTTCTGAGTACCTGGAAATGGATGCATTTCAAGGTGTGTTTCAAAGTGCATTTCACAGAGTTAAGTTTAAATATCGTAAAGAATTTCTTCTGTACCAGTGTACCTTTCAGGAACGGTTAGCTGGGAGAGAAAGTAAATGATGGGGACCCAGTAAAAGTTAGGAACAGAAAGAAGATAGACAGGAAGAATGGGGGTAGGAGGTGCCTCAGTGTTTGGTTTTCTTGAACTGATTTTGCCTTGGCCTCTGCAGTGGAGTTCAGAGGAGTAAATTGATTCAGTATGATAATCTGACCAGCTGCTCCTAGCTTTATGCTTAGACAAGGTAAGGCAATACTGTATAGACCCATGTGAAGTCTTCCTATATTTACCATTTTCTATAACATACAGATCTTCAGCTTTCTCTTGAAAATTAATATAATGTCTTGTGAAATCTTACTACCCAGGACCTTCAAAAATAAAAACAGCTCAGCAATGAAGTTCAATTCTGGGCCTCTAAAAATTCAGAAAGTTATCATCTGTGTTTTAGTTAATAGTCTTTCAGCTTCTTTTTCCTTAGATGCATAGTGAAAAAACAAATTATTGTATGTCACATGTAATCTGAAATGCAGATCAATTATGAAAAACTAAGATCAAATTATAGCAGTTGACATTCTTGGGAAGTGCCATTATTTGAGGACTGAACTCTTCCTGTGCAAACAGCTAGCCTGTGGCAAGCTGGAGTAGGAGCAGCCCCTAAAAACAAGTTGTACACGGTAGCCTGTTGGGGAATTCGATAACAGGTTTTTTTTTTTTTTTTTTCTCTTGTACTATTTCTGAAGTAGAATTCGTACCCCTTACTAGCCAGCAAGGGCTTCTGTGTGGATTTTCTTGCTGCTAGAATCTGCTTCCTATGAAGCTTTTTTTTTTTTTGCTGTGTAATGAGAGATTGCTGCTTGCGGCAGTTTTGTGGCAGTAGATAGTGTATCTTATGACTTGAGGAGAGCTTTTGCACAAAAATCCTGTTGGAAAACTGGTGGTTAAATTTCTAGTCTATGCTATAAAAAGGTAAATGTGTCCCGTTAGCATTTATGTCTTATTTTGGAAAGCATACGTTCTGAATTTTAAAGAATTAACTTGCGCTCTTATTTTGGATCACAATCTTTTTATAAGCCAGGTTGCTGGTGTTCAGTTTTATTAACTTAGAAGAAATTGTTACAAGTTTGGAAACATTGTATAACATCAGAAATACTGTTTTGTTAACGTAATAAGACATTTTCTGATCATTTAAATATTGGCTTTATTTTTAATACTTGTAGACAAGATCGTCAGATGTTCATTCTTCTGGATCTTCAGACGCGCATGTGAGTATAAAAGATAACCTTTGTCTTTTTTTCTTTGAAATTTAATTTCTCTTTCTGCATACCCCTACACCTGGGATTTTACTTGATGAATAAATGTGATTATATTGTACGTGCCAGGGCTTCAGACTGGTTCTCTCTTGGCCAAAGAAGCAAAATTGGAACAGACCCGAATTTCTAGAATTTGGGTGATGCATGCAGAACTATAACTGGAATGGGAAAAATTATAGGCCAAAGCCCTGGAATGGGAGACCAGGTAGAAGTGTGGTGAGCTTTTTCAAGAGCCTGATGCAGTCTCTTGGATGTTGCCAGGACTGTGGAGAGTGACACACGTTCAAAGCTGCATAGTCAGTCGCTGTCTTTGAGCAGGGCATTGCTGTTCGGACTCTGCTATGCAGTGTCCACGCTACCCTTGTTTTTTGAGAGGGTTATTAAGTTTCTAGCAGGGCTTTGACCCGTAAATTTTCCCGTTCCAGTTATCGTTCCAGTTCACCCACATTTTAAAAATTGAGGTCTGTTCGGCTTTCACTTCATTGGCCATGACTGAACTAGGCAGAACCAGTTCTTTTACCCTTTTTGCTAGTCACTCTCCTTTTTTTCAAGTTCTTCTCGCGGTCATCTCTAACCATGTTAAAAACCTAGTATGTGTATTTCCCTGTTTTTATTGTACTTACATGATTTTGTACAGACATAAAGGTGTGTATTAATACATTTACTATGGGATTGCATTATACACATTCTTACTGCACAGCACACCTGTTGGAAATCTCTGGCAAGTCAACTGGCATATGTCTATTATATTCTTTTTAATGGCACCGTAGTGTTCTGTGGTGGGGAGGTACAATTGTTTATTCAGCTATTTTCTGTTGACGAACATATACTTGTTTTCACAGATTTGCATGTTATCCTTGCATAGGGGCCATGCAATCTCTGCATTGTTCTAATTTTAGTGTATGTGTTGCCAGAATGAGCATGGTGTACAGTTTTTATTTAAATTTTTTTGACATTGAATAGCACTGGATTCAACATTCCTTTATATATGTTGTTAATAGTAGTGCTCAAAGTGTGATCCTCAGACCCTTGAGGGCCTTTGAGAATCTTTCAGAGGGCCTGTGAGTTCAAATCTGTTTTTGCAATGGTAACCAGAAAAACCCATTGCTGTTAAGTTGATTCTGACTCATAGCGACCATATCGGACAGAGTAGAACTGCCCCATAGGGTTTTTAAGGAGTGGCTGGTGGATTTGAACTGCCAACCTTTTGGTTAGCCACCGAGCTCTTAACCACTGTTCTACTGCGGTTCCTTTGCAGTGGTACTAAGACATTATTTGCCTTTTTCATTGTGTTGACATTCGCACTGAGGCGCAGAGGCAACTGGTGGGTAAGCTGTTGACAACTTAGCATAAGTCAGGGCTGTAGCACCAAAAGGTACTAGTAGTCGTTGTATTCTTTACCCCTAGACACAGTAAAAATACGCTAGTTTCCCTTAAGGATGTTCTTGATGAAGCAATAAATGGTATTAATATTATTTGATCTTGGCCTTCTGTATAGGTCTTTTTAATATGCTGTGTAATGAAATGAGAAGTACGCATAAAGCACTTCTGCTTACCTAAGTGTGATTCTTTTGTTGAGGAAAAAGTACTTACGTGATTGTTTGAACTGAGGAATTAACTAATTGATTTTTTTTCATGGAATATTTTTACTTAAAGGAATGGCTGACAAACTGTGGTTAATAAGACAGGTATTTGGCAGACATTTTTCTCGAAAATGAAGAAAATGAACCTGTTACACTTCAAGGAAAGCTACTCTTTGTTGCTAAGAGTAAAACTTGAGCCTTCCAGTACAAAGTAGAATTATTGAAAACTTTACTTTTAAAAGACTTTTCTGATGAGATCAGTGATGACACAGAGGGATATGATTTTTGATAGTGTATAATGAAATTTATCGACATTTGGGCTATTTCTCGTTTTCAATAATATGTATTGATTTTTTAAAACCTTGTTTTACTTTTTCTGAAGATGGATTCATCTGGACCCTCAGATAGTGATATGCCAAGTCGGACACGACCTAAGAGCCCAAGAAAACATAATTATAGGAATGAAAATACCCGTGAAAACCTCTGTGACTCTCCCCATCAGAATCCCTCAAGAGTGAGTATTGATAAAGACAAAAAGAGACAGTGAATGATTTTAACCTGTCCTTGATTGTAGTGGTTGAATATCTCAGTTTTGTTACTTGTTTTTCATATTACACTGTCTGAAAATGTATTAATTATAGCATCGTTTATAGTATTCTGTTTTATAAAGGGTTGTGATAAACTCAGGTTCATGTAAGGAAATGTTCTTTAGCTTGTATGTGAAATATGTTTCATTTAAAAAACAAAGAAGGACATTGGATGTAAAATGACTGATGATCACATTTATCTTTCCTCCTTTTCATTATACATTTACTGAACCAAGTTCCAGATATTAGTCACTGAAAATACACAGATGATGAAAACACAGTTCTTAGTCCAAGAGAGTTTGTAGTGTAGCCCTGGGCAGCAGACACAAGCAGGTGCTGTTCTCTCCAGACGTGCCTGGGGCACTGTGGGGATATAGAAAAGGAGCTGCCGTATTCATGCATCTGCAAAGTGATCGTGTGCTCTTTCAGTCTTTTTTCTATTTCAAACATTTTTTTCTCATGGTTATATTTGAAAAATATACATAAAGTACACAGTCATCAGCAGCCAATAATACTACAAACTTTTTCAATTTTTTTGTGTAATATTTCTAAGCATATTTTAATTTTTCTCATATCCATTTTACAGAAGGACATTTTAGAATACCCTGTTTTCAGTTCTAAGCTTTCTTCTGTTTTAGCAAAAATTGCACAGACATACTTTTTAATGGATGATTGCATTCCTTTGAGTAAACATTCTGTAATTTCCTTAACCATTTCTTTCTTGGGTATCTAAATTTAGCTCTTAGGATATAAATAAAGTTTGCGGATAGAAATTGTTTGCAGAATTATCCTCATTGCTGAATTTATGTGTGATTTTACAGCTTTTAACATTGAAACTAAAGATGCTGATGATGGCGATTTTTTTTTTTTTTTTCCTATTATGGGAAAAATTTACTTTGAATCTGTTCTTGAAATCCAGTATTGACTTTTGGGTTATGTACTGTTTTATTTTTTCTCAAAAGTATTATTTTAATATAACTTTAAAATGATTTGTAGTAATATTAATCTTCCATTTGGCATCTTCAAGGGCAAGCTCATTTAATTATGAGGGACTTAACAAAGCCTAATTTTCTAATTGGATAACTTACTTTAGTAGGGGGCAGAGAGAAACTTTGAGATTTCAATTACAGATTAATATTTTAGGTTGTATTTAATAAATATTCCTCTCTTAAATTTTTGAATCAAAATCATAACTTTCAAATGAATAACTGATAAACAACTAAAGGTCTATAGACAATTTACTCAAGCCATGTTTTAGAGGGAAATTGTTTCTAACTTACATAAATGAAGAGTTCATTAAAATAGTATTTTCTTATATTCAAAATGAGATGGCGTAGCTTTACTTAAACTGAAACTGAAAATACTGTAGGTGATACATTCCGCATGAAGAAAATGAAGTTAGGCTCATAAATGTTGGTATCGTGGGTGAAGATTGAGGTAATTTACTGAATTATGAAGGAAGTGATGCCATTTCTGGTACCTGGAATGAGAGTTATAGGTGGTAGTCAGATCCCTGCTGCGGGACTGTATGCCCCCGTTGCCCTATCTCTGAGTGTTTCAGGTCCCTGCTGCGGGGCTGTGGGGATGTGTGCCCCCGTCGCCCTATCTGAGTCTTTCAGATCCCTGCTGTGGGACCGTGGGGATGTGTGCCCCCATTGCCCCGAGTGTTTCAGATCCCTGCTGCGGGACCGTGGGGATGTGTGCCTCCGTTCCCCTATCTGAGTGTTTCAGATCCCTGCTGCGGGACCGTGGGGATGTATGCCTCCGTCGCCCTATCCGAGTGTCTTTTCTAGCTCTGTTTCCTTTGCTTAGAAACACCTGTGCTTTGTCTCCTCAAGTCTTTTATTCTTACAGCCAGCAAGTGGGTTGCATGAGTTCTATGACTAGCTCTCTGTTTTGTTTCTTACCTTTTTTAAAAAAATGGCCTTTACGTGTTACTGACCTTGAGCTAACAAAGACATTCTTTGATGAATACATATATCAGAATCAAGCCCAAAGCACCACTTGATGCTTAGAGTAGCCCCAACTCTGCTTCTTTACAGCGAACATTTTTTAAAACAAGCCACCTATTCAGAAGACTTAGTAATCAGTTGAGGTGTATTAAAGTTATAGATCGCATTAAGAATGTATATTTAAAGGTATGCTTTTCATTTCTTTTCATAGCCTGTTCTAGAAAACAAACTTAAAGCATTCAGTATTGGAAAAATGAGTACAGCTAAGCGAACACTAAGTAAGAAGGAGCAAGAAGAATTAAAGAAAAAGGTAATGTTTAAAATGTATTTTGAATTATCCTTGGAGATGAATGTGTCTAAGGGACCATCAGTGTATAGGCAGGAGAGAAATGTTTCCCAGAGATTGTTCACGTCCAGGGTATCCTCATCTCCCACCCCCAAGTCAAATCTGTAACATGGGGCATATTCAGAGGATCCAGCTTCTACCCCTGCCCCCTTCACCCTGTTCCTCTCTTCCTTTCTGTATAGAAATTTTGGTTATTTTCTGGTCTATTCTTTTTGTATATAAGCAAGTACGTGCACACTTGTCATACCCCACTTCCCTTTCTTAGGTTAACAGTAGCATGGTATTCACAGTACATTTTTCTTGGCCTTGCCTTTTTTTAACCAAAAATTATATCTCAGATTATTTTATAGCAGTGTATAGAAATTTTCCTCACTTTTTTTTTTTGTTTTAAATAGCTGTGTAGATGTGTAATAGTTTTTCAACTGAAATGATACTGAGGGCATCTGTGTCTGGTATTTTACCATTATAGATAGTGCTGTTAAGACTAGTGTTGTTCATATGGTTTTTCTTTCTTCTTCTTTTGTAATTTTACTAGTGTATCTTTGGAAAATATTCCTATAAGTGAGATTACCGGGATGAACGGTAAGCACATAAATGTGGTTTTGCTAGACATGGTCATATTGCCCTCTGAGGTACAGGGTGATTCTGCGTTCCTATCGGCAGTGTATGAGTAGTGGTTTCCCCATAGCGTTGCCAACAGGATGCTATGAAAGAAGTTTTGCCAATTTGCTAGGTGGAGAATGGTTCTTGGTGTACTTTTTAATTTGCATTTTTCCTCTGGGCAAGGTTGAGCAGCTTTTTTTTGTTTGTTTCTGTGAACTGTCTGCTTTTTTCCTATAAGTTAATAGGTCATCTCTATTGTTAGAGTCTATATTAAGCAAATTAACACTTGGTCTCTGATGCAGAGTATGGTGTTTTTTCTCAGTTTGCCAGTTGTGCTTTTATTTTGCTTCTGGTGGTGTTTTTTTTTTTTCATGAGAAAATTATTTTTACATAGTCAAGTTTATCAGTCTTTCCCTCTGGTTTCTGGTTCTCCAGTCAAGTTTTTCTCCATTCTCAGGAATTTCCCCATGTTTTCTTCTATACTTGTATGGTTTCATTTAAAAAAAAAAAAAAAAAAATCTGATTAATTTGGAATATATCCTGATGTACAGTATGATGGATGAATTGGTGCATTTTTTTTTCTTCAAATGGCTATCCTGTTATCCTAACTTTTTTTTTGAAAAATCTGTCTATTCCCCACTAATTTGAGAACCCCCTTTTGTTGAATACTAAACTTCTACATGTGGTTGTATTTATTAAGAAGCCCTAGTTGTGCAGTGGTTAAACGCTTCACTGCTCACCGACAGCAGCTCTGCGGAAGAAAGACTTGGTGATCTGCTCCCATAAAGATAATAGCCTAGAAGACTATGGGGCAGGGGCAGTTCTACTCTGTCACATGGGATTGCTATGGATTGAAATGTAGTCAGTGGCAGGCAGCAGCCATTATATTTATTTGTGGATTGTTCGTTTTGTTCCACTGGCCTTTCTATTTATATGTGTTTTAGGGACATTTAGAATACTTATAATTGAAAATGATAAGGTTCTGACCTGTTTTTTTTTTTTTTTTAATAAATACCATCTGTCAAGAGTAGAAATTTAGAAATTGTAGCAGCAGTATCTAATACTGTATCCATATCTTGGATGGTTTGAGAAGTAAACCTTTCTGTTTACTGGATTAAATCATGCCTTGGAAACTTCATAAACAGTAGTAGTATAATGTGTCTTCGTATAGTCCATGGTCTTATAGTTTGGCACTTGAATTGTCTCTAAACAAATTTACATGTCAGCTTATACTTAGTAGATCCTTTTCTTGTTTCACAAATTGCCAGTAGAGAAGCAGAGCTTCTTTTGGTTTCAATATTAATTAATATCTGATATCTACTAAGCATTGGAGTCCTGGTGACTTAACAGTGGTTAAGAGCTTGGCTGCTAACCACAAGGTTGGCAGTTTGAATCTACCAGCTGCTCCTTGGAAACCCTATGGGATAGTTCTACTCTGTCCTATAAGGTTGCTATGGCAAGAGGTTTGGTGTTTTTTTTGTTTTTTAAACTAAGGATTAGTATCACTACTTATTAAGACTGTTTTTTCCAGGGAAGGGAGATTTTTTTTTTTTAATTCTGCTTTTGATGGCTTACAGAGTATATTAGTTTCTCATTTAACAATTAATACACAGCGTTTTGTGACATTGGTTGCCAACCCCACGATATGTCAACCCTTTCATCTTCTTGACCTTGGGTTCGCCATTTCCATTTGTCCAACTTTCCTGTCCCCTCCTGCCTTCTTATCCTTGCCCCTGGGCTGGTGTGTCCATTTAGGGTCATGCATGATTGAGCTACGTGTATTACTGTTTGTTTCATGAGCTTGTCTAATCTTTGGTGGAAGGGTGAACCTCAGGAGTGACTTAAGTACTAAGTTAAAAGGGTGTCCAGGGGCCATACTCGTGGGGTTTCTCCAGTCTCTGTCAGACCAGTGAGTTTTTTTTTTTTGTGAGTTAGAATTTTGTTCTACATTTTTCTCCATCTCTGCCTGGGACTGCCTGTTATGATCCCTGGTAGAGCAGTCGTGGTGGTAGCCAGGCACCATTTGGTTGTGCCGGACTCAGCCTAGGGGAGGTTGTGGTAGTTGTGGTAGTCCAGGAGAGGAGGCTTTGTTTGCATTATTCTCTGATGAATTTAACCATATATACAAAAATGGTTTTTATATTATTTGATAAGTAAATTTATATCTTTATGTATATTAGGAGGATGAAAAGGCAGCTGCTGAGATCTATGAGGAATTTCTTGCTGCTTTTGAAGGAAGTGATGGTAATAAAGTGAAAACATTTGTGCGAGGAGGTGTTGTTAATGCAGCTAAAGGTAAGTGTGGGTATTGTCTTTGAGCAAACCCAAGCCTTGACTGAGGGGCTATAAATAGGTACTTAGGAGAGAAGTTTGGTTGCTTTTGGGTTTCACATTTCCTTTTGATTAGCACCCTCTAGTGGTGATATTACCTGACAAAATAAATGGCTAAAGTGAATTAATGAGAAATTGGAGCCAGATAACTTTTGAAAACAATGTACCTTTCTGGTTTGGAAGCTGCAGAGCATTTGGAAAAATTTTAATATATTTCATAATTTTACTCTAAATGATTAATGTTTTTGAGAAGAGGACAGTAATACCAGAATTTAACTTAATTTTGTCAGTAGTGGTAAATCTTAATACTGAAAGCATTCTATTTTTGTTTATTTTTAAGTAGAACTAGTGAGTGAATAAAATCCAAATAATACGGAATTAGTTTTGAAACTTAATATTTTAAATTTCAGAAGAACATGAAACAGATGAAAAACGAGGTAAAATCTATAAGCCTTCTTCAAGATTTGCAGATCAAAAAAATCCTCCAAATCAGTCATCCAATGAAAGACCACCGTCTCTTCTTGTGATAGAAACCAAAAAGCCTGTAAGTTATACTTAAATAATTTATGTTTGTGTTCAGAGATGATGCTGCCAATGACACTGTCAGTACTTCCACTGTAAGCAGGACTTTGGCTTTTTGTTTTTAATTTTTCGGGGTAGAGGTTGAGTTTTAATCTTTCTAACCTAGTAAGCTACTTAGACGATGATAGATGATAAAATTAGAATAGGGCATGTAGTTAATATTCGTTCATGTTCTTCGAGCAGTGACCGTTTGTTGTCACTATACTCGTAGCATCTCGGTGTGCTGCTACTGAACTTAGGGCATGTTTCTCTGGGCTGAGCTGGTATATAGACACGTGTAATTCTTATTTCGTAGTTGTGGTTTCAATTAATGTAAGTCAGCGATTGACTGTCATTCTAGATATAGATGTAAAATAATGAAGTTCTTTTAAAAAAAAATTGTGAAGTGAGGCGTTTAAGTTATATTACCGTCTATAATGTGAGTGGAAACCCTGGTGGTGTAGTGGTTACGTGCTACGGCTGCTAACCAAAGGGCCGGCAGTTCGAATCTGCCAGGCGCTCCTTGGAAACTCTGTAGGGCAGTTCTACTCTGTTCTATAGGGTCGCTGAGTCGGAATCGACTCGATGGCACTGGGTTATAATGTGAGTTAATTTTGGAAGACGATACATGTATTCCAACAATGTCTCTCTTGCCCAGAATATTCTTGGAACTTTTTTGGAATTATTATCGGAATGAGTGGCATTTTCTTTTAAGTATTCTCAGTGTTAGAAAAATTTTGTTCTTTGAGGGCGAAGTTTTTTGGGGGATAGGAATAGATGTGGGTCAGTTCATTTGGTGCCAGATTTGGTGAATAAACCCACTGCCGTTGAGTCGATTCTGACTCATAGTGACTCTATAGGACAGAATGGAACTGCCCCGTAGAGTTTCTGAGGAGCGCCTGGCGGATTCGGACTGCAAACCTCTTGGTTAACAGCTGTAGCACTTAACCACTATGCCACCAGGGTTTCTGATTTGGTGAATACATATGATTATATTGAATAAGGAGTTCTTGTGTGGCTTTTAAAATATCTCTGAAAGCAATTTTTTCAAATAGTAGCTTTATCGAGATAAAATTCATATTCCAATAAAATTCACCCTTTTAAAAGTGTGCAATTCAGTGATTTTCTAGTATTTTCAAAGAGTTGTGCAAAATAATTATTGCTATCTGTTTTTAGAACGTATCCCATTAGAACATTTTCATCATCCCAGAAAGAAACCTGTGCTCCTTAGCAGGCATTCCCCATTTACCCCAGTCCCTGGCAACCGCTACTCTATTTTCTGTCTCTGGATTTCATACAAATGGAATCATACAACATATAGTCTTTTTTTTTAATCTGGCTTTCTCACTTAGCATAATGTTTTCAGGACTCATCCATGTTGGTAGTGTGTATCATTACTTCCTTCCTTTTTATGATCGAATAATATTGTTTTATTCCTGTACCACATTTTGTTTATTCACTTGTAGTTTGATGGGTGGTTTGACCTTTTCAGCTATTAGGAGTAATGCTGCCATGAACATTCATGTACAGGTTTTTGTGTGGACAAGCGTGTTCAGTTTTTTTGGATATACTGTATTTTTATGCAAATAATGCGAGCCTTCTGTGTTTGCCACTGCGCCCTCCTCCTGTGAGGCATTTTGTAAGCATGCTATGCTAGTTTTTTTTACAGCAGCATGTGAAAAAATTGGCATAGTGGTATTTAAGAAAATACCTTATGGGCGGATGGCACAGTTGGCAGACAAACATAGAGGGCTGTGTTATTTGCATAAAAATATGGTATACCTAGGAGTGGAGTTGCTGGGTCGTATGGTACCTCTTGGTCTCTGGGTGGTGTGAGTGGTTTGCGCTTGAAGATTGGCAGTTCAGACTCACCTAGCATCACCACAGAAGAAAGGCCTGGGAATCTTCCATATAGATTACAACCAAGAAAACTATGGATCTCAGTTCTGCTTTGTAACTCATGAATTGGAATTGACCCAATGGTAGCAGGTTTGAGTTTTTTGTTTGTTTGTTTGTTTAAGGTAATTATGCTTAACCTTTTGAGGATCTGCCAAACTCTTTTCCAAATTGGCTGTACGAATTTATAGTCCTACAGGCAATGTATGAGAATTATGATTTCTCCACATTTTCACCAACACTTGTTATTGTCTTTTTTTAAAAAAAATACAATTATTTTCGTTTAGTAAATGTGAAGTTGTATCTCATTGTAATTTTGATTTGCATTTTCCTCGTGTCTGATAATTTTAAACATCTTTTCATGCTTCATTCACTTGTATATCTTCTTTGGAGAAATGTCTATTCAAATTCTTGGCCAGTTTTTTAATTGGATTGCTTGCCTTTTTATTGAGTTATAAGATTATTTTATATAGTCTTCAAGTTCCTTATCAGCTCATTCTGTTGGTTGTCTTTTCATTTTCTTGAGGGTGTCCTTTGAAATACAAAACCTTTATCTGTGTTTTTTCTTTTGTCTGTTGTGATTTTACCCATTGCCATCGAGTTGATTCTGACTGTTAATAGTGATTAAGTGCTGCAGCTGCTGTCTAGAAGGTTGGCAGTTTGAGCCCACCAGGCCCGCCTTGGAAATGAAGGGCACTTCTGCTCCGTCCTTTAGGGTCGCTGAGTTGGAGCCGACTCGACGGCGGTGGGTTTGGTTTTTTGGTTTGGCTTGTGATTTTGGTGTTATAGCCAAGAACCATTGCCTAGTTCAGGGTTATGAAAATTTACTCGTGTGTTTTGTTTTTAGGCTTTTATAGCTTTAACTCTTAAATTTAGGTCTAATTTCCATTTTGAGTTAATTTTGTATGTGGCGTGAAGTAGGGGTTGAACTTTATTCTTTGCTTGTGGATATTCAGTTGTCCTATTTTCAGTACTGTTTGTTGAAAAGGAGCCCTGGTGGTGCAGTGGTTAAGCGCATGGCTGCTGACTGAAGGGTTGGCCGTTAGAACCCACCAGCAGCTCCATGGGAGAGAGAGGCGGCAGTCTGCCCCTGTAAAGACGACAGCCTTGGAAGCCCTGTGGGGGCGGTTCTGCTCTGTCTAATACAGTCACTTTGAGTTGGAATTGACTCGACACCGTTAGGTTTGGCTTTGGTATTTGTCGAAAAGACTATTCTTTCCCCATCAAATTGTCTTGGAACCCTTGAAAGCAATTTTAAAAGAGGGATTCTAAAGGTGTTACGGATTGTTTTAGTAATTCATATCCTCTTAAGGTGATTGCTTTGAAGAGTGCATATTTTTGGTAGTTGTTCGTGGCAGTTACTTTGTGTGGCAGTTGAGTTACTTTATGGTTATTAATTTTGCCCCCCGTCCTGCGCCCATAATATTCAGACCTAAGTATTGTCAGCTTTGGGAGATAAACTTAATGGCTCCTTTAAGACTGCTGATAGCGTCAATTGTTATTTTGGAGAGGCAGGAAGGGAGATTTAGTGGTAACAGAAGTGTTCTTTTTATGTAAAGTTTTTAGACCATAGAAATGGCACTAAAATAAAGCTGGTTTTTAAATGATTTAATTATTGAACCATTAGTTTTGTTTAAAGTATAACTTGTCATATCCTTCATAGCCACTGAAGAAAGGGGAGAAAGAAAAGAAAAAAAGCAATTTGGAACTCTTCAAAGAAGAATTAAAACAGTAAGTTTTATAGTGTGGAGGGTAACTACCATAGGTATGAGCTGATGCTTAACAGATGCAGGTATGAAGAATGTAGTGTACAATTAGTTATTACTAACCAGTTTACCATGAGGTCGTTTTAGGCATCATAGTGATATTTTGTGAGGTATGTTTTGAAAATTAACCTTTAATCCAGCATCTAGATTGTTTGCATTAAGTGGGTTCAATTAAATTGATTTATCTAATGTCCGGAGTCCTGTTTGCAGTGGAAACAACGTACTCACTTGTGAGGTGGTGGTGGAACTTAGCCAAGAAATAACAAATTCTCTGCTTTTGACGAATTCCCTTCTCACCTTAAAAATGAGCTTCATATTCCATTTTAATATGATAAATGAGAAATTTGCTCTTGGCTCGTTATAGCTGAGGACTCTGTAATGTAGGTTGTCGTCAGTATTGGCATTTGATTACCCACGTATATTTCAAGTTATTTGAAAGTGGTACCTGGGTCAGGTGTATTTTTATTAAATGCGAAACAAGCAAATTTTGGCCCATTATTAGTGACTTTAAATGTTTTCAACAGAATTCAAGAAGAGCGTGATGAAAGACACAAAACAAAAGGCAGGTTAAGTCGATTTGAGCCTCCTCAGTCAGATTCTGATGGTCAGCGTCGTTCTAGTAAGTGACATTTATTTTAATGTTTATATTTGTGATTAATTGTTCTAAAAACTAAGAATTATTTTCTTGTCCTCCTTTTTAAGTGGATGCGCCTTCAAGAAGAAATAGATCATCTGGTGGTAATACAGTTTTTTGCTCTTTTAATTAACCAGAATTGTTCAGACTTTGTATTTTATGGGTTATAACTTTTTTTCCCCTCTTGTCCATAGTTCTTGATGATTATGCTCCTGGCTCACATGATGTAGGAGATCCAAGCACTACTAATTTATACCTTGGGAATATTAATCCACAGGTAATATTGGAAACATAATAGGAATTTTGGCTCATACTTTTGGAGGAAAACGGCTTTGTCAGTCAATGAAGAAGTAAAATCAGGAACCTCAGGTTAATGTGTCTGGTGCAACTAGACAGCATGGAAAATTATAAACTTCACCCGCAACTGGTCTGGGCCAGAGTATCTTGCTACAGTTTCTTAAGAGCTTATTTTTTCTTAGTCTGCTTTGAATTTAAAATGCTTTATTAAGTGTTGACTTTGTTATAATCGTGTTTATCAGATCAGGACATGTCTGGTGCTGGGAAACGTTCTTTTGAGACCACCGTTTCTGATGCACAGCTTCTTATGGGTTTTTTTTTTCTTTTTTCTCCTTGTAAAAGCAAAGTAATACTTGTGCTTTTGTTTTTTATATTTTCATTACTTTCTTTCCCGGTGCAGTGTTGCTAATTGTGTTATGAAGATGTAGTGTTTGTTATATATAATACGTGCTTTTAAAAATTGTATCTGTTTTGGATCTTGTTCCGTGCTTGCGGTTTTGGTTTTCTCTGTTTCGGATTACACTGGGAGTTGGGCGCTTGAATGAGAAAAAGCGATGAGATCCTTTTTTTTTTTACTGTTCATAACCGACAAATACTTTTTCCTTAAATGCGTTAATCACTCCTGCCTGACAAGTGCTGCTAAATCCCTAAAACCAACTACCGCTGTAGAACAGCTTATTAGGATCCAGAATCCTAAAAGGGGAAAGGGGAAGGGAAGGGGGAGTTTTGATTTCTGCAGCAACTAGGACTTCTCACCCCTAGTCACTTCTTAAAGTAAAACAGAAGTGTTCTTACCTGTGCAGAGTTCTTAAAGGTTCTTAGTACTTGAATAGAAAATTGTAGCATTAATACGTTTCATTCCACAAAGGCTACTTTGCTTTCTGTTGCATAGAAATTTTTTTTTTTCTTTTCCTTTATTTCTGTTTTTGCATACCAAAACACTCTGCATGCCTTCTTATAGATGAATGAAGAAATGCTGTGCCAGGAATTTGGAAGATTTGGGCCATTAGCCAGTGTCAAAATTATGTGGCCTAGAACTGATGAAGAAAGAGCAAGAGAGAGAAATTGTGGCTTTGTGGCATTTATGAATAGGAGAGATGCTGAAAGAGCTTTAAAAAATTTAAATGGTAAGAAACTTTATCATCCACTTACAGAATTCAGAGTTCTTTGGTTCTGAAAAGTTTATAAAAATTCTAGGGGAGAAAAATAGATCAGAAATGAAAAGACTGAAAATGAAAACTAATTCACCCCAAATTTTGTATTTCCTTCCGAGGGTTACCAAAATGATCTTTCTTTTCTTACAGGAAAGATGATTATGTCTTTTGAAATGAAGTTAGGTTGGGGTAAAGCTGTACCTATCCCTCCACATCCAATATACATTCCACCTTCTATGATGGAACACACGCTTCCCCCACCTCCATCAGGACTGCCTTTTAATGCGCAGCCTAGAGAGCGATTAAAGAACCCCAATGCTCCTATGTTACCGCCACCTAAAAACAAGGAGGATTTTGAGAAGGTAATTAAAAAAATACATAGGGCCGCATCTAATTTGTAAATACTAAATCTGTGCCAGTATTTCTTTCGACAATTTTATAGAAAATATGTGTATAAATTGTTTGGCAACTCTTAAAAGAAATAAGTAGATGTGTTCCCTGCCTTAGCCCATGGAATCCCTGTATTGAAATACTAGGTCATATTTTTATTTGTGGCTACCATTTCCTTTTTTGACCACTTGTTAAGTTTTTTTTTTTTTTTCTTTGTCCACTGTTGTGTCCAGGTTGCTTAAGTGCAGTATCTAAATTTACTTTGTTCTGAGAAAGTGATAATTTATATTTGGTTAAGTGACTTTTCAATTAGGAAGACTCCTAAATAGTTGAACTGTTTGAATGGCAGCTAGCTAACTTAGTTCTCAAGATCTGAGGTATTAGAATATTTGAGAGCATATGTGGTTTTTAAAAAATAGTTAACTACTCTAGTAAAAGCAAAGGGTGAGTATTTTCTTTTTATTAAACATAAAACCAACTTAATTTGAAGTTTCAAGAATTTGTTGGTTCTCTTATGAATTAATTACACTTAAAAGGACAGGGCTGGTTTTAAAGGCTTGGGAACAAAGTAGTGAACTGTATGGTCAGAGACAAACAGTTAATTATTTCACAAATTAAAATCTTTATCTGATAATTCTCAGTGTAGTACCTATTCCAGTGCATTGATGTGCATTCTGGCAGGAATGTTCTGATTCTTTGCATTTGGTGAACGTTTATTGTTCACTGAACACATCCATTTGCATTTATGTAATTGCTTAGTGTATAATTACTTCAAATGCAGTGATTGCCTGCAAAACTTGTGATTAGATGTGTAGTATTTTCAATGCATATGTATATTTTTGCTTGTTACTTGTTAACAATACTCACATATTCTATGTTTATTATCTGATGTGACTTCATATACAGACTCTGTCGCAAGCCATAGTCAAAGTGGTTATCCCAACAGAAAGGTACATGTTTTTCTTTATTATTACTGATCTAAATATAGACAATATCCCCTTCTGAATTAAAAAAAGAATGGTGTTGAGGAAAAGGTAATATCTTGACTGAGCAATGGTTCCTTCCCAGTACTTTTTGGGGGGATATGTGAAATTTAACTAACTTTAATGTAGTTTGTATTTTTATGTCATTATCTTTTTGTTTTTATTTTTGCCAATGTAGAAAATCTTATACTTTTAGTATTAGAATGTATTTAATAGATTTAATCTGGAATTATTGATCAAATGATGTTAGCCTGTTACAATGGGAAGATAGGTGTTTTAAACGTATCTTAAATTCTAGATAGTGTTACAGTTAGTCCCAAATGTATTTTTTCTTGGTTTCTGAATTATGTACAGTTAATATACAGCCTTGGTTTGAGTTTCCCTTACTGAAGACACAGCTTGTTTTTTTCCTAATTGACATTAAGAAGAAATTGCAGTCATTTTCATGAGCATGGGATATACTGTAAACTTTTTTTCACGATGACAGAGATACTTGGAATTTTTTTCTTTTCCTTTTTTTATTTTTTAACATAACATTAAAGCAGAAGAACTCACGCCCTAGGTTTGCTCTTGCTCAGTCAAGCTAAGCCTTTTCCCAAACCCAGGAGCACACACTGGTTGGATAATAAATGAACACAAAAGAATACCAAATTCTCTTTGACATTGGCCTTGGTGAGCAACACCAGCTGAACTGTCTGCGGCAGCGGGGGACCAGGAAAACATCATGGGATGGATTGGGAAAGTATACAGTTTTTGACCAGACATTGGTACGATCGACTCCAGTAAATGTGGTTTTATTATAACTGAGAGACATTTTTTTGTTGCTCAAAATAAGATAATTACCATTTTAAAATAATGCACTTTAAAGTAGATCATCTTTTTGTACTACACTGTTTAATTTTGATATAAACTAGTCACTGTTTTTTAAATAAGACCTTAAACACACAATCCTTAGGGAAAAAGAGTATGATTATAATTCTTTAATAATCTTGAATTCAAGTTAGCAAACAACTAATTGTCAGATTTTGATTTTAAATAATCATATGAAACATTTTAAAACTTTTTTAAACTAAATTTTCTAAAAATAGATTTATCAGAGTTACAAGCCTATTTAAAACTGTAGTGGTTCCCCTTCAACCCCCCCACCCCCCCACTGATAAAGTGTTAGCAGGAAAGTAATTTTACAGCATTCAGAAAGAATATATCCAGTAGTCTCACATGTGGCTCCGCTTATTTATAAACCAAACTTCAGTTGAATATACATTTTGCTGTAAAATCTTGACTCACCGTTAGTGTGAATTTTCTGTTTTAAACTTGCCAAGCCATTTTTCATCTATCTTTAATGCTGAAGTCAAGTTGCTTTTGACTTAATTCCCACAAGTTTCTGGATGTATCTAGCATTTGCCCATTTGGTTTTATATATTATGATAATCACATAAAATTTCCCCTAGCTTTAATTTGGCTCATATCAGTAGGGGCCTTGGAACTGAGTCATAACTTTGCATTATCTCCCTTCCTTCAAAATAACGTCATTAACTATATGGATGCTGAGAATGCATTCTCATTTGAATATCAAGAACTGCATGTTTGCAGAACATTTAATATTTCTGTGAAAGGAAAGTAATTTTTAGATTTAAAATTAAGTGATGCTTTTGGTCTTTTAACATCTTAAGGTTGAAGTAATAGTTTTAAATGTGTAGTTTCCCCTTAGTAAAGATTTAAACCGTCCTACAATTTTTTTGACCTTTAGGCTTAAATTAATTTTTTCTACTATGCAGAGATTTTAGTGTCCACTTAAGTAGGTCTGTTTGAAAACTGTGAGAAAATAGCTATAATCACCATAAGATAAATTATTTTATTTATGTATTTTGAAGCAGGGCATTATAGAGCCAAATGAAAAATCTGTTGTTCTATAACGATATACTTATTTATATTCTAGCAGTTACACGAACTTAATTTGAACTGGGAATGCTAAAGGTGTAATTTAGTGTGTGCCTTGTACTAAGAGCCAATATCCTTTTGCTTTCCCAATTGTTATTTGGCAACTCTGTATGCTGGGGGACTGGTGAAATGAGAAATCATGTTTGCCTGACAACATAATCAGTGTCTAAAATTGTGTTTGGAGTCTAATATCACATGATTTTAGCACCCAGCTTTAGATATTAAAAATAAAGTTTTTCTATGAGTCCAACCAATAAAATGACTGCACTATAAAGTTATAAATGTTTATTTTTGGCTTAAGTATTAGAAAATAATTGGCATGGAAAATGAAGCGGGCATCTCACCGTGTCCCCATATTGGAATATTTTGGACAGAGTAAGACTCCCATTCATTTAAAGCTTTGGCACTATAATTGCTTCACTGACTCATAATTAATATATAGGCAGAATTATACGTTTCAGGAATGATATGAACTAGTTTGAAGTGTGATCCAAAGGGATGTTGCCTCATTAAAGGTCAGATTCAATAAAAACTCCATCTGGTATATGTGTACCAGAAAAACACAGGCATGAGATGGATTTTTTATTAAGTCAGGCCTTAAACTTGTTAAATAGTTTTGCATTTTTATAAATTATAGTCATGGTTATAACATTTCAGTACCACCTCAGAAGTGCCTGTTTTAGGGATATTTTCTTTTAAAACATAGTATGTAAGCTTTTAGATGGTTATGATAACATGTAAGCTCTGAGGTACTGATTTTATGTATTTACTGCTTCCCAGTTAGTTGTAATTCATAATTTAATGTTTTGCATTTAGAAAATAAAATTAAGTGGCACTTAGAAAATTAAGTCTTTACTACTATGAGGCTGTGTTGTGGTCTCCCACCCTCCCTTCACCTTTCCTTCCTTTCCCACTCCCCTGCCCCCACTGCCCTGTCCCCCCTTAATGCACAAGGCTTTAACATATGCTCCAGGTTACTTTTTTGTTTGAAATTCCATATTAGTCAGCAAAATAATCTTTTCCTGCGCAATTATAGTAACTTAGATCAAGTGTAGTTTTATATAGTGGTAGGTCTGAATCCATTTTCTTTAACTGTGTTGTTGTTGTAGGAATTTGCTCGCCCTGATACATCGCATGATAGAGTTTGTTGTACGTGAAGGGCCAATGTTTGAAGCTATGATTATGAACAGAGAAATCAACAATCCTATGTTCAGGTGTGCATTTTAAAAGTACTTTTAACTTCAAAATTAAAAAATATTTCCAAGAACAAAATTCTAAAAAGTGTGGGATTTGTAATAGTGTGAAAAGGCAATTTTAGTAATTAGACTAAAAAGTGCTTGGGTCAATTTTCCGCATGATTTTGATGTAGTCAATTAAATGGTATTGTTTTCAGGATTCTTCGGGAGGAGAATATTGTCCATTATACCTTTCAAAAATGAATCTTTTATAAGTGAGATACACTAAAACAAATGAGGTTTAAGGGAATTTGCTTGTCTTTGAATTATGTCTAAGAAATTAACATTTTTTGCTTAAACCAAAAAACCAAACCTTTTGCCATCGAGTCAACTCTGACTCATAGCGACCGTATAGCACAGAGTAGAACTGCCTCATGGTGTTTCCAAGGAGTACCTGGTGGATTCGAACTGCCAACCTTTTGGTTAGCAGCTGTAGCTCTTAGCCACTATGCCACCAGGGTTTCCACTTTTTCACTTAAGTAGTATAAAATCACTACTTTTGAAATTGTATGTTGTGAAAATTTCACCATTGCCAGACACAGTATTTGACACATAGTGTTCCATAAAGGTGGTTTTAAGACTTGGCAAGATGCATGAAGCCCTTCTGAATATTAATGTAAGTCACTAAGACAGGAAATCAGTTTCGGGCTGGGTTGGAGGGAGTGGCTGGTAGCAGTGGGGTGAGGATTTCTTTTCTGGGATCTTTGCTTTCAGTTTTATTTGGAACTAATTAGGCAAGTAATTCTCATTTGTTAATATTTACTTGAGGATAGCTCTTTGTTAAAGAATGTGATGTTTAATGTATTTTTTTCTTTTTTGTTTTAGGTTCTTATTTGAAAATCAGACACCAGCCCATGTTTACTATAGGTGGAAGCTTTATTCTATTCTGCAGGCAAGTACAGTCTATTACTTTGTTTATTTTGACTCTGAGTTATTAGACCTTTCTAATAACATTCTGGGCTTTTATTAGGGAGATTCTCCAACTAAGTGGAGGACAGAAGATTTTCGAATGTTCAAAAATGGATCTTTTTGGAGGCCACCACCATTAAATCCATACCTGCATGGGATGTCAGAAGAGCAAGAAACAGAAGCTTTTGTTGAGGAGCCTAGTAAAAAGGGAGCACTGAAGGAAGAGTAAGATTTTTTTTTTCTTTCTATTACACATTCAGAAAAGTCACATACTCTTACAGTAGTCTTTCTAGAGATGGTAACCTAAAAGAAAGTGGTTTTTTCACTTGTAAATATTTAAAATGGTAACATTTTTTGTCATATGCAATGTAATTTTAAACAAACATCTTGGCAAATACAACTATGTGTGTGCTGCTGACCTCGGCCTCTTCTTACTGATAAAATTAATGATGATCTCTTAAAGATTGACTCTTCCTCCAGCATTGGAATACATCAGATTGTCACAGAAATTGTCTATGGACCTTCAGTATTCTTGCCTCTCTGAATACAATATAAAGAGGAAAAATTACTGTATGGCCAGTAGGGTCAGATGGTTGACTATGCAAAGCCCCTCCACAGAGTTTGTCAGTGTGTGGTGAGTTGTTAGGTGACCGAAGTATGTGTTGTTATTAGTACTCAGTCAGAACTGCTGTGGTTTTAAGAAGCAGGAACCAAGTTAACTATCGAATGTTCAGAGGAAGTTCTGTATACCACATGGGAAAAAGCTGAGTAAAAGAGTTTTTAGCATATAGGATTATATATTTTACTGCCTAGTCTGCAAATATTAATATTGGTTGCATTGATGTATTGTTTGTGAGACGACTCGTGAGTAGAGGGCTATAGTAATTATTTGAGGATATGCTTCTGAAGATAGGTGTTAGTCATTACCCCAGACGTTGGTACCATCAGCCCACAGGGCAAATCTGGCTACTGCCTATTTTTATAAATAAAGTTTTATTTATGGTTGCTTCGTTAGTACAGCAGCAGAGTTGAGCACTGTGATAGAGACCTTATGGCCTGCAAAGCCTGAAATATTTACTACGTGGCCCTTCATAGGAAATGTTTGCCAGTCCTTAATTTAGGCTGTCCTAATCCTATGCTATGCCACAGTGCTGAAGAAATCAACTTCTTTCAAAGAAGGGGAGTAAAGAACATGAAGGGTCTTCTTCAGTGTATGGAATAATAGGGCTGGCTGCACTTAGAGACACTTGAAAAACACCTGTAATTTTTTCCATGTGCTTACTGGCCATTTGTAGATCTTTTTAGAAATATGTATTCAAGTTCTTTGAGTTTTAAAGAAATTAGTTTATAAGCAGAAGGTATGTATTTGAGATTTGTATCTGTAAAGTATAAGTTAAAAATATTTGTATTCAGACAGAGGGATAAGTTAGAAGAAATCTTACGGGGATTAACTCCAAGGAAAAATGATATTGGAGATGCAATGGTTTTCTGTCTTAATAATGCTGAAGCTGCTGAAGAAATAGTGGATTGCATTACTGAGTCATTGTCCATCTTAAAGACACCCCTTCCTAAAAAGGTATGGGAATGACTTCTTTTTGAATGTTTAAGTAAAGGTGAGGTAATAGTTAACTTCTTTTTGTATTGGAAATGGTTGGCTTTTTTGCATGAAGAGCTGGACTAGAAGAAACCTTTCCTAAGCAGTCTTGTTTTCCTTGTACCTGAGAGCTTGTTATGTTCATTGCTGTACGAGCTATCAACAGGTTGAAATGTAAATGAGCTACAAATTTTATCACAGTTGTGGTGCTGTTGAATTTCTCATGGCTCTTCTAATTAGCAGCAATTATTAAAACACAGCTAAAAGTAGAGTTATGCCCCTGATTCCAAGAAATGATGGTACAGAATTTTTTCTAGATAATGACTTATGATTTTTTAAAGCTTTTTTTTTTTTAAGAGTTGTGTTTACAGAAAAATTACACAGAAGGGACAGAGTTCCTGTATACTTGCCCCTCCCCCCGTGTCTCTTATTAATATCTGGCATTAGTGTGGTACATTTGTTACAATCAGTGAGCCAGTATTGATACATTATTATTAACTAAAGCCTATAGTTTACGCTAGAGTTTACTGTCTGTG
The DNA here is from genome assembly GCF_024166365.1 of Elephas maximus indicus. Taxonomy (NCBI): domain Eukaryota; kingdom Metazoa; phylum Chordata; class Mammalia; order Proboscidea; family Elephantidae; genus Elephas; species Elephas maximus. The sequence continues at coordinate 16,807,881 of NC_064841.1, read as the reverse complement.
TTGTACAGTTCTGACAAATCCCTAATGTTATGTATCCACCATTACAATATCATACAGACTAGTTTCACTGCCCTTAAAATGCTCTGTGCTTTGCCTATTTATCCTCCCGTTCTCCCCCTGAACCCCTGGCAGCCACTGTTCTTTCATTGTCTCTGTAGTGTTCTCTTTTCCAGAATGTCATTTAGTTGGAATCGTTTCCCTTTGTGGCTTTGTTCACTTAGCAATATTCGTTTATGGTTCCTCCATATGTTTTTGTGGCTTGGTAGCTAATTACTTTTTATCACGGAATAATACTCCATTGTATGGATGTACCAATTTGTTTGTACATTCACCTTTTGAAGGATATCTCAGTTGCTTCCAAGATTTGGTAATTATAAATAAAGCTGTTATAAATATTTTTGTGTAGATTTGGCTAATGATTTTTGTTCCAAGTATACCACCATTTTTAATCTGCTTTGTATTATATTTCTGGTATTCTAGATTGCCAGATTATATTTGGTTTCTGATGTTTTGTACAACTCTTCAGCCAAAGTTGCCAATGCTTCATATTATAGAAAATTGTAAGTATAATACTTTAAACTGGTAATCCTGAAATAAAATACTTAAAGATAAGGAATTCAGAAAAAGAGGATTGTTTTGTCAATTGATACCCCTCCCCCCATAATACGATAATTTGAATTTATTCATGGTTGGTAAGATTAAAAAAATTTTTTGATTTTATTGAACTATAAACCACTGTAAGCTAAATTGTCAGAGCTATCTGAAAGTTTTCATTTCCTATTAGTTTCTTGACAGTGAAACAAACAGGTGGAATTAAAAAATAATTTCATTTTTATTGTATATTTAGCCATTTTTATAACAAGTTTGCAGTACAAATGATGGCAAGCACAAAGAAAAAAACTAAAGACAACTATAGGATCTGATCATTATTGTGTTGATTGTAATTCATTGTTAATATTTTCTAAGGCAGTAAGAAATTATGTTGCTGTACTGTAATTAATATGTTAACTCTTCCTTAGCTCTCCAGAGTTCTCCTTTATTTTAATTTATAAACTAGGCTCAGGGAAGCTGTTCCCTAGGAACTGATGATATCCAGTGTTCTGAAGGGAAATTTGGAGAGCTGGGTTCTAGTCTTAGCTCTGCCATTAGTTTCTTTTTCTTGGACAAGTTGCTTAACTTTTCTAAGCTTTTTATTTTATAAAACAAATCACAACTCGATGGCTTAAAGGATCCTCAGTGTAAAATTTCTCTTAATAAAGGGAACTAGTCTATTAGGACTCTTGGCAAATTTGCAGTAGAAAAATTCTGAGGAATAGAGTTAAAGCATTTCAGTTGTGGTTTTAGACTTCTTGATGTTCTGAAATTGCTTAATTAATTTATTTCCTAAATATTTTAAGTCTAAGAGAGGCTTTCATTGGCTAGCACATTGAAGTGGTTAGGGACTGGTTAAACAAGTTCTCTTTTAAAGAATAAATTATTTGAATTTCAGTTTTGAAACAAAGTTATGTCAGATATTTTCAGACCTCAATGCTACCTATCGTACAATTCAAGGCCATTTGCAGTCTGAAAACTTTAAGGTATGTGCATTATTTTACTATTTTTTGCCCTAGGTTTTTTTTTTTTTTTTAATTGATTTATGTGAAAGTTTACAGCTCAGTTTCTCATTCAAAAAATTTATACACATAGTTTTGTGACACTGGTTGCAGTCCCCACAATGTGACAGCACGCTCCCGTTTTCCACTCCAGGTTCCCCGTGTCCATTTGCCCTAGTGTTTTAAAAGGGTAGGGAGAGTAGTGGATGGTTGTGGAGGGGAGTGGGCCAGGGTGCATAGGAGGGATAGAAAAATACATAACACAAGTGTATGATGGTAATTTAAAACTTGGGTATTTTAGAAAATATTCCTTTAAACTTCTGCTACCACTGATTTTACCGTCATTGTCAAAAATGTCAGAAATTTAAAAAAGTATATTGACGAGTGTTATTTTTTTTTTTTTCAGGTATTTAGTTTTGGTGTTTTCATTTAATATTTTAAACAGTCTTTCCTAGAATGCATTTAGAAGATCATTTGTTTTGTAATGGTAGATATAATTTGACTGGATTAGGGAATATACATTTAGTATTTGTAACAGCAGTGGGTTTGGTTTTTGTTTTAGAAAATAGATTTAGTAACTAACTTTTTAATCTCTTAAGATGTGGACCAACTTTAAGAAAAGCTAAACAAATTACCTTACTTATAATTGAATAAATAAGTGTACTTTCATAGGAAGAAGACTTTTTGTTAGGGAAATATTTTAGTTTGGGAAGATTCCCAGTGACCCCACCATTTAGGGAACTCAAACAACTTCATTTTATTTTAGGTCATAAATCAGAACTTGCAGAAAAGTTTAGGGAAGGACAGAGAAAAGTATTAGCCAGAATTAGAAAGTACTTTATTGGACCATAAGGGATTCAGGTCAAGATTCGGCTATGCTGATTTCCAACTTCATAATTCTCTGTGATGGTGTCTCCTAGAATGTCGTCTAATGGTAGCGGTAGTGGTGTGGGCGTTGGCCGTAGCTGGTCAGTAGCAAACAGTTACTGTTTCTTTTTCATTATACTTATAAAACATTATTTTATGAACAAGTTTATTTTTTAGGGCTGCTGCTTTTCTTTTAATTAGAAGGCGACTTTGATTTTTTTTAAGTTACAATAGTGGTATATTATAATTTTCTTTACCTAAATTTTATAAAGAATGTCAGTTTAAAAGAAAATAGAGCAAGTAATAATGGTACTTCTCATAAACTGATGTTTGACACATGTTGTCCTACAAAAATAATTTGTTTCCTATTTTAGCAAAGGGTAATGACCTGCTTCAGAGCATGGGAAGATTGGGCAATTTATCCAGAGCCATTTTTGATCAAACTACAAAACATTTTCTTAGGGCTTGTAAATATTATCGAAGAAAAGGAAACTGAGGTAGGCACTCAGTGTATTTGTCTTTTTTTTTTTTTTTTTTTAATTTATTTGTGGGGGACACTGGAGGGTGTGGTATGTTATAGATGCACGTAACATTTTTTTGTGAAAAGTATCTTCTGTTTACCACTACCGAGTGGATTTTGTTGCTGGCATTGCCAGAGCTCTGGAGTTGAAATTATATATATAACAGTATTCTGTTTTGTATACTTATGTTAACATTGGTGGCTGATTTTTCATTTGATGACATGAAAAGATTTATATGTATGTGTGTATATGTATGTATAGCAACATGTATTATATGTGTGTATATACAGCAAGTAGAGCAGAAAAAGCAAGTAAGATCAATGTAGCATAATTGCATTTCGTTAAGTTAACCGTTGTTGTATAAGTAAATAAGGAGCCCTGGTGATGCAGTGGTCGAGTGTTTGGCTGCTGACCAAAAAAAAAAAAGGTCAGTGGTTACAATCCACCAGCCACTCCATGGGAGAGAGTTGTGGCAGTCTGTTTCCGTAAAGATTAAGCCTTGGAGACCCTATGGGGCAGTTCTACACGGTCCTACAGGGTTGCTATGAGTTGGAATCAACTTGATAGCAGCGGGTGTTTTGGTTACGTAAGTGAGTATGTACATGAAAAGTTCTGCGACTATGGTAGCAGATTGTCTTCATTACCATTCTGCTGTTTTTTACTTCCCAAATACTTGAATCCTTCTTCTTCTTCACTTCTACCACCTCAAGTTTGGGAATATGAGTGGATATCCACCTGGTTGATTAGTATTAGATTATAGATTACTATTGTAGCAACATGACTTTAGCAGGCAAAGGAACATGCCACGATAGTGCATGTCTCTGTAGGATGTACCAGATGACCTCGATGGTGCCCCCATTGAGGAAGAGCTTGACGGCGCACCTCTTGAAGATGTGGATGGAATTCCTATTGATGCTACTCCCATTGATGACCTCGATGGAGTCCCTATAAAGAGTCTTGATGATGATCTTGATGGAGTACCTCGTAAGTTCAAAATGGTTAGAATTTCTGATTAAGAAGGTGTCGAGTTATTAACTTTTTTCTTTTATCTCTTCACCTTTCAAAATTCAAATACCCAGTAGTACAGTTGAAAGCGCCAAGAAAAATATTCTCTTTCTGGTCGCATTTTTGTGTTGGGACAGTCAGCCTTCTATAGATTAGCAAGTTTTTGTTTTTTTGGCTTGATCGTCAGAAAATTATAGGCTAAGTCTTGTGCTTAATTATATTCATAGTCCCAGGTGCCTGGTTTTATCAGTTTTGTTTTTAAGATTAGTTTTCTTGGTAACGCAGTTATGCTAGCTGCCTAAAATAATTTTTGGAAATAAGTATACACAGTCTTAAGTACATTTGAATTATGTGTTAAAAGATTGAGCAATATGTGAATGCTGTAGTTAAAACAATATTTATAATAAAGTGCTTAAGATTTTTTACTTCCTCAACTTCTCCAGTGTTTGAAATACTGGTAATCTGTATTTTCTGAATTGGCATACTCTTTGAAAATTGGACCTCAGGTGTAAAGAATTGGATTAGTCATAGTCCTTCTCCACACTATCATCATTAGTCCATGCGTGGCCTTATTTTATTTTACTGTTCAGTAAGATAGTGAATACCAGTGAGTCCGTTGCTTTGGGTCAGCCTCTAGTAGACACTATCATCATTAGTCCATGCGTGGCCTTATTTTATTTTACTGTTCAGTAAGATAGTGAATACCAGTGAGTCCGTTGCTTTGGGTCAGCCTCTAGTAGACACTGTCATCATTAGTCCATGCGTGGCCTTATTTTATTTTACTGTTCAGTAAGATAGTGAATACCAGTGAGTCCGTTGCTTTGGGTCAGCCTCTAGTAGTCCACGTTAATGGTGCACCTCTCTCCAATAGTGGATGCGACGGAAGACTCAAAGAAGAATGAGCCTATATTTAAAGTTGCCCCATCAAAATGGGAAGCTGTAGATGAATCGGAATTGGAAGCACAGGGTGAGTGTAAAAGTATAATAAATATTGAGCGTCAGAAAATTAAGTGCTTATAAATTAAAGTTTTTCGTGTGTGTGTTTTCCTTTTATGTTTTATAAATGTTTGAACCTTAGCACCCAGTGTTAGCATATTTTGTGTCTGGTGGCTAAACTTCATTGTGGTTGCTGTTACAGTTTTCTTAAATCCTTTGGTGTGGAAGCTTACTTGAGTAATCAGAGAAATCACTAAAAACCTCTTAAGCCATTTCAGTAGAAAATGTAGAGTAGAGGGGTACCTATTTGGAAATCTACTTAAAGGTCAGTTTCAAAGAAACCAAGCTTTGACCCTCTCATAATGTGTGACTTACTAGATGCAGTTTAGACCAGCCTGCCTTTGATGACTTCCTTACTTGGACACATATCCTAGTGCTTATAACCTGTAGTTCTTAATATTTATGGGTTCTAATTAGATAAATCTTACCTGCCAGCACAGAAATGAGGATGACAATATTATTTGTCATTTTGTACGCTCGAATAAAATTATAGGTGTGAGGAAAGATTTATATTATTTAGCACATAGAAATGGCTGTTAAAAGAATAGGTAAATGTAGATAAAAACTTACGTAATACAAACTTTCAGTTCTGAAGCTGGGCTTCTACTGTGCTACTGCAAAATGCTAATTTACCTTATGGAATTACATCCTTTTTTTCCATCCATTCAGCTGTAACAACTTCTAAATGGGAATTATTTGACCAGCATGAAGAATCAGAAGAAGAAGAAAATCAAAAGTAAGAATCTAAGTTTCGAATATACTCAGCTCCTTGTGCATATACACTCTCTTTTTCATTAAGAGGTATGGTTGAAATAATGGTGAAGAGGAAAACTTGACTCTTAAAAAAACCTTGTAAGAGGATCATTTGTTTTTTAAGAGGATCATTTTTAGTTCCCGTTGTTTTCCCAGTGAATAAGGAGTTTTTGGTTTCTGGTCTTGACGCATCTAGTCTTGCCTTGCTTTCGCGTTTACTTTCTATGCTAGGTTATGCATTTTCACTTTGTAGTTGCTAATTGATCGACTGTATGTGTTTCAAATCTTTGTCATCAGATATTGTTTTGAGCTCTACAGAAAGTGATTTTTAAGATGTAAGTGGGAAGGTTTTCTTTTGGGTGTACATTACTTTAAAAAAAAATACTGTATTATGAATTAAGAATGAGTAAGAGAAAAAAATCTTCATAGAGAAATTATAATTTCGATTTTTGCTCTTTGGTGATTATCCCCAGAGTGTTTTTGCATTTGGCACTGAATATGATTTTAGGAATTCTTGCTCCCAAATTTTCCTGCAATGACCTTTAAAATCATTGCAAAGGAAGTTGATTTTTAAATAGGAAGAGAGATGACATCAAAAACACAGCCGAGCTCTTCACCACTGCACCACCAGGGCTCCAAGTGGGCATTAGTGGCATTTAAATTGTTAAGGAAATGTGGTCAACCAGCAGTTTGTGGAAACGCTATTTGATGGGATGAGGAAAACCTAGCAACAAACATGTCTTTCCAGAAATGGTGGTATGATTAGAACAAGTCAGCAATGATTATGACAGAATATTTACAAAATATAGATGTGGCTTGCTAATGGAAATAACTGTCTGAGGCTGTTGAGTCCAGGAATTGGAAACAGTTCAGTTTACTTTAAAGAGTGGGTTTTTTTTTTAACCATTTTAATGTCCATGAGCCTGTCATTAGTAACATCTCTCATCATTTTAGAGTTACTTCATTAAGAAGAGTTTATGTACTAATAAAATCATGATTATTTAATTTAGGGGGTAAGGAAGGGTAGAAAAACATTTACTTTTAAATTGTCATTGTAGAACTCAAAATGCTGTTCAATTGATTTTGTTTCTGGGTTTTTTTTTTTTGTTTTTTTTTTTTTTGCATAAATTTAATATTCCTGTTAACTTTGGAGTATCATTTTAGATGGATTTGAGTGTTTGACGTTGGGATGGTCATGGATTGATACAGTGAGGCATGGATCACTAGAAATATTTTTTTTTTTTAAGTTAGGAACTCCAAAGAAATCATACTGCTATAAAAATGACTTCATAAAGGTATAAAGGAAGGAATTTGAAATCAAACATGCGGATAGGTGATGGCCTGAATGGGAAAAGCATATCCGTTCTACTTTACACCATACAATTCAGTAATGATATTACCAGAAAAACAATCATTATTGTATTTATGTAAATTAATTCAAAAGTAGTTTTGTTTTGAATAAAATTAATGTGTTTCTGAACTTGCTACTTAAATCTAAAATGAAAGACAGAGTTCTTTTTTCACCTAGAACTTCCTAATTCTTGAAATTTTCTTACGCCTCGCTCCTACTCTCTGTTGGCTGGATTCAAATGCCTTTTTTTTTTTTTTTACTTAGAGCTGCTTGTTATGATTAGGAATTCTTGCCTTAATGGCAGAAATGTGATTTCTTTTTTTAAAAAAAAGCACTACTAACACTTTGGACAAAATGTTCAAGAAGCGATTTCATTTGTAATGAATTCTGTATGGATTTAGAGCCTCAAATTTCCAAGAAGAGAAAGAGCAATAAGATGTGATTCAAACCTAGAACTACTGGTAACAGTTAAAGCTAAAAGAGATTGCTCAGGCCTTTAAAAACTATAATAGGATTATGAAGTATATTTTTAAATTATCATGGTAGCGTAGCTCACTTAAAAAGTCTTAAATAATACAGCTAATGTTGGGTGTCCAGTCATCCAGACCTTTTCTGTGCATACGTAAGCACATATGTTTCTATTAAACATAAATGACTTAATATCATGTATGCTCTTCTGTTTGGGTGGGGATACTCTTCTGTGATCCACGGTTTTCACACAATTGTCGTAGGTATTGTTTCATGCCAGTCTATGTATTTATCTGCTCTGTATTCACCTATGGTTGAAAGCAGGCATTCAGATAAATATACAAGGATATTAACCAAGGAATATTTGAAATTGCCAAAAACAGAAACATTAACATTGGAAATATGTAAATAACAGGCTGGAATTACTTATTTCCACTATGTAGATACCACAATTTAATCAACAACTTCAGGTCCTTATTCCAAAGTAATTCTTCAGTAAATATCCCTACTTACATACACGGACATGAGTATGTGCATGCGTGTGTGTACACACACATACTTTAACTCTTTAAAAACATTTAAAACACTTGAAAAATTTTGTGTACTCTAAAAGAAGAAATACTTTGTTTTTAAGAACTAACCAAAAATTACATTTAAAAAATTTCTGACAAATGAATGAGAAATAGTAACTAAAAGGTTTATTTCCAAAAAGAATATGGCTTTTGTTTGTTTTATGATTGGTTTCGAAGTTTGTCATCCTTACCTGAGTGTTGTATTCAGTTGTAACTATATGTGGTATAAATGATTATGAGGCTCTGTGTATGAAGTATAAAACAGTTATCATCTGGAAAGAAATTTTTAACGGGAAATTGAAATGCTAGTAGCAAAGTCTTCTCTTAGTACCCATTTTATTCTAAATTGCTAGCACTTTTCTTTTTATCTGCCTAGCTTAAAAATTTTTCATGGAGAGTGTGTGTCTATTTACGAGATTTCTTTAAAATTGTTTAATTTTTATTTGGAGAGACTTTGGTTGTGTGGAACTATTTTTATAGAATTATGAATAATCTTTATACTAAAAGAACTCCTGCTTATGGTAGAATGTGTTTAGTATCTGAGTATCGACATCTAAGTGCTTAAAAAACTTACCAGGTTTAAATATTAAAGGGAAAAGGACATATTTTATAGTCTTTGCCAGTAATGTTAATGTTATAGTCAATATTATTGGTAAGGAATTTTGTTTATAAACATGCTTGTACTTACATGGATGTCTCATTTTGCCTGGGTTTCTTTGCCAATACTAGACACGCACAAAGCTCAGTTCCAGAACGCATAACTTTTTTTTTTTTTTTTAAGTCTTTTCATTCATTATGCTTCAAGAGCATTTTGTTAATTCTATTATACCACTGAGAAGCAGTTTGATACATAGTCACCTGCCTGCCTGTTGCCTCTAGAGTGCTTCTGGATGGCCAAGGGAATATTTTTCTTCTTGTATCCCAAGTGACTTTCACATGGCAGCCACTCCACTTTTCAATTTTGACTTGTCTGACCTAGAACCAATACAAGTACTGGTGCTAATATTTAAAATTTATACCTTGCTTTATGTCAGGGTTCATGTGCTAATCATATAAGGACTTTACTTGTGGCATTGATTGTTTTATTCTAACATAAGTGATTCAAATTTAAGACATCTAGCTGATAGGCTCTGCTGAAGGAATGGTAAACACTTGGCTTTTTAAGCATTAAGCTTCATGAAATCGTTCTGAACTGTGAAGTATGCAGAAATCATGGGCTTGATTACCCATTTCACTTCACTGCTGCAAGGGAAGCTGGTTACAGAACGAAAGGCGCAGAGATCACATTTGCGTAAAGCAGCGGTTGTATTGAAGCTCAAACCTTTTCTGGAGAAAACAGACATTTTTACAGAGTTGTTTATAAAGTAAGATTTGATCAAATATCTTACAGAATAAGTTAGTGATTAATTGTCCTCTGATGTTTGACTAACATTATTTAAGCTTTTAGGCAGTGAGAAACAAAACATTCAGGTTAAAAGATGTAACACCTCTTTTTGCTGCCTTGACATGGAGTGTATTGTGTTTATTCCCAAAGTCAAGAAGAGGAAAGTGAAGATGAAGATGACACTCAGAGTTCTAAATCTGAAGAACATCATTTGTACTCTAATCCAATTAAAGAAGAAATGACCGAGTCTAAGTTCTCTAAGTACTCTGAAATGAGTGAGGAAAAACGAGCTAAGCTTCGTGAAATTGAGGTTAGTAAACAGTGAAATTTAAGCTGCACCCCTGGCCTTTCTCTTCCTCCCCCAAGTTAGCCTCCTTCTTGGCATCACACCTTTGTACGTACTGTTTCCTCCCTCGGCCTGTTGCTGTTAGTTGCTGTTAGGCGATTCCGACTCCTGGCGATCCCGTGTGTACAGAGTAGAACTGCTCCATAGGGTTTTCAAGGCTGTAACCTTTCAGAAGGAGATCACCAGCCAGGCCTGTCTTCTGAGGCTCCTCTGGGTGGGTTCCAACAACGTATATAGTATGTATAATACATGTATAAAAACCCAAACCAAACCTGTTGCTGTTGAGTCAATTCCGACTTAGAACAACCCTGTAGGACAGAGTAGAACTGTCCCATAGGGTTTCCGAGGAGGAGCTGGTTCAAACTGCTGACCTTTTGGTTACCAGCTAAGCACTTAACCACTGCACCACCAGGGCTCCAAGATATATATATTTTTATATACATATATGTGCGTGTGTATATATTTTAAGCTGTTTTCTTCTCCAGATGTGTCCTATTAAAGGTGCCTATGTCTGAACACTTTTTAGCATGGGATTAATAAAAACCAAAGGATTCATGTTATAAAATGTTGACATTCTCCACGAAGCACTTAGAAAACATGCAGCTGTATGATACTGCAGTGTTGACTAGAAGCAAATTCTTAATTTTTCAGATTCCACTTAGAGCAGTAACTAACCTGGAGTTGTCTTTTTCTATTCTGTTATCCTCACTTCTTCCAACAGGGGTTGGAGGAGTGCAACAGTAGGCAGGGAGCCAGGCGCAGTGTCTTGTTTGTCGTGTTGTTTGGCAGGAAAAATCCCTTTGTGCCCTGGCTCCTGAAGAAGGAGTGGACAGTTGAGTGGGAAGGTGATGCCTGATTCATTGTCCCAGAGCAGCAGGGGGTTGGGTGGCTAAGCAGCCGTTGTGAGGACTGCTTCCTCTTGAGTTGGGACCTGAGACCACCCATTTACTGGGTGCTCTGAACTTGTTCTTGAACCTGAGTTAGACCTTATCAGCAGGAATTGTACCTAGGGATTTTATAATGATTTTTAAAAATGCTCCTTAGGAATGCCTCCTTTCCTCAAGTAACATTGAGATTTCTTGTTTGACTCTTGGACACTTAATTCTTACACTGATTTTCTACAAATACATTCTTAGAAGAGAGCTTGGTTGTTATGGGAGGCTTCACACAGTGGTGTACTCAAGCATTTAAATGTTTTTTCTCTCTTCACTCCCTCAGTCATATATCTTACTATCTTTTTAAATGTAACCATTAAAACAGGAGGAATCTCTAAGCAAAAAGGCAAAGACTTCGAGTTTTGGAAGAGGCGAGTGAGAACCTCAGAGCTCTGGTTGTAGAAGACAGCTGTAGAGTGAGACCTTAGACAGTGCAGCTCTGTGTTTGGTCCTACCTGGGCTGTGTTCAGAATGCTGCAGTTTTTTAAGCTGCTTATCCTCTCACCTTCTGCTGGCTGTCATATCTAGCTGATGGTATGTTTGCCTTTAGCAATCTAGCCTTTCTAATTTAGAGAACCAGATACCAACTCATTGTCATTGTGTTGAGAGAATAAGTAAGTTCTTAAGGGCATGCATGAGCCAGTTCATGGTTTTTGAGACATCTTAGGTAGCTGTGCGGAGAGTGTGTGGGCCCACACTGGATCATTCAATTCCTGCATAGTTGGGGTTGTGTGACAGGTGGCCTTCAGATAGGGGAGTTTTATGTTGAAGTTACATTTTTACTGAGTTCTGGTCAGTTACTACTTTGTATTTATGTTCTTCCTTTGTACACACTTGTTTTGAAGAAAAACGTTTTTTAAAAAGGGAGCAAAGCAGTGCTTAACTTGATTTTCTCTGGAAGTTGTAGTGATGACAGTACTTATTTTAAAATACCTTATTTTACAGCTCAAAGTTATGAAGTTTCAGGATGAGCTGGAATCTGGAAAAAGACCTAAAAAACCAGGCCAAAGCTTTCAGGAGCAAGTAGAACACTATAGAGATAAACTTCTTCAACGAGTAAGGAATAAGTATACTCAATAATAAGTATTTTCTAAAATTATTTGCTTGACTACCTAGAATGTTGGTATTTTTCCTCCAGGAAAAGTATATTGCAAATGATACCCTTTGATGTGTAAATGCTGAGTATTGGTATATAAGTAGCAGCATTTGAAATTTGGTGTTTTAAAAATACTTCCCTTTGGGAAAGGGATCTTACGATAGCAGCATACTATTTTATTCTCAACACTACCTGTGGACTAGAAGAGGAATCCTGCTAAGAGCATGTTTTCAGAAGTGGAAGACTACAGGAAGAGTCACGCTTGTGACACTGAGGCACCAGCAACCCTGAGAGGTGTCACAGAGACAGAGATGGAGTTGGGGTTTGGGAAGTTCGTTTGGGACTCCTTTCCCATTGTTGCCAAGGAAGGACAGCAAGTGGTAGAATACTTCATTGGTGACTGGGAACTTTTGAAGGACCTCATGTTATTCTCGTACACATAAAAATATGTAAGAATATGCAGAGAATTTTAGAACCAGGAGCCCCACATGATAATTGTTGAAGGGACTCAAGAATTTTGTTGGTACTGCTTTTACCTATGTAATGGCTGTCATTGCAAAGAAAATAATTAGGTTATATAGGAAGAGGAAAGAAATAGGGAAAAAGGTAGAAGAGAGCTTGCAGCCAGCAAGGAGCTGTTAATGGTGCAGAGTTGGTAATGGGGAACAGCAGGATGAAGTGATTTGGGGGCTGCGCCAACCTTCGGACACTGGCACCACTCCCTGGGGCATCCCTGGGCAAGTCACTGACTCCTGCTTTTTCTCAGATTAACCAGGGTTATATGCCCAAGCTTGCAGGCTTGTGAGTTAAAGTGTTTTAAAATATTTCAATGCATCCCACTTTGAAATGTGGCGTCTGGGGTCTTAAATGCTAACAAGCGGCCATCTAAGATGCATCAATTGGTCTCAACCCACCTGGAGCAAAGGAAAATGAAGAACACCAAGGCCACACGACAACTAAGAGCCCAAGAGACAGAAAGGGCCACATGAACCAGAGACCTACATCATCCTGAGACCAGAAGAACTAGTTGGTGCCCGGCCACAATCGATGACTGCCCTGACAGGGAGCACAGCAGAGGACTCCTGAGGGAGCAGGAGATCAGTGGGATACAGACCCCAAATTCTCATAAAAAGACCAAACTTAATGGTCTGACTGAGACTAGAGGAATCCCGGCGGCCATGGTCCCCAGACCTTCTGTTGGCACAGGACAGGAACCATCCCCGAAGACAACTCATCAGACATGAAAGGGACTGGTCAGCGGGTGGGAGAGAGACGCTGATGAAGAGTGAGCTAATTATATCAGGTGGACACTGGAGAGTGTGTTGGCAACTCTTGTCTGGAGGGGGGATGGGAAGATAGAGAGAGAGGGAAGCTGGCAAAATTGTCACGAAGAGACTGAAAGGGCTGACTCGAGGGGGAGAGCAAGTGGGAGTAGGGAGTGAGATGTATGTAAACTTATATGTGACAGACTAGATTTGTAAACGTTCACTTGAAGCTTAATAAAAGTTAATAAAAAAAAATATTTCAAGCATTTTAACTGCAGTATGCTTCCTATAAAACTATCAGTCAGGAAAGTAGATCCTATAGATCGTCAGAGGTAGTTCGTCTCCTTGGTATCAGCTTTTAAATGTGTAGCCTGTATGTTGTATTTGGAAAAAGGATAAATGAGATTTTTTTTAAAGATGCTACTTACCTGTACTGCATGGGGCCCTTTTGCCATCTGCGTGGAAGGCTGTACCTTGAGAGGTTCGCTCATCCTGGTGGTAGTAAGCTGAAAATGAGTATCGCCACTTTAGTCTCCTTGCTTACCGTAATTGTAGTTGTAAAAGGATGTGTTTTTTGAAAGTGTATGCCAGGGGTCAGCAGGCTGTTGTCTTCGGCTGATTTTGTAAATAAAGGTTTATTGGAACAAAGCCATACCCATCCCCTTCATTTATGTATTGTCTGTGGCAGCTTTTGCGCTATAGTGGTAGAGTTGAGTAGTAGTGACAGAGACCCTTTGTGGCCTGCAAAGCAGAAAATATTTACTACCTGGACCTTTACGCAAAAAACTTTGCTGACCTCTGATACAGGCTTTTTCCCCTTTTTAAAAATTAGAAGAGTCAGCTGTTGGATAGCTTTCTTGACACACACAGATAATAATAAAGCAGTTGCCTTCGAGCTGATCCTGGCACATGTGTGTCGGAGTAGAACTGAACAGGGTTTCCAATGGCTAATTTTTTGGAAGTAGGTCACCAGGCCTTTCTTCTGAGATACCTCTGGATGGACTTGATCCTCTAACCTCGCTGTTAGCGGCTGGATGCATTAACTGTTTGCACCACCCTGGGACTCCATATAGATTATAAAGAAATTAAATTCCTGTTAGTTAAGACCTGAATTGGCTTTGTGGTTAATTGCCTGTAGCTAGTCTTTTAAATATGCTATTATCAGCGGAAATCAGAATTTCAAGTCGGAAGTGGCAATTTGTAGCATCTGGGGATGAGCAAATGTGTTGTTTTCCTGGTTTATGTAATTTTACAGTCATGAAGTTAGTTTATATTTTTATAAATTAGGATTTTAAATTTCCAATGCAGTTGGTACTTACCTCTCATTAATACAATTTTCGGATAGAAGGTTATTGTGAATTTTAAGCCCATTTCCTTGGTAAGAGCTCTCTTTGAGTAAATCAGCTTGCCTTGACGTACAGCTAAAATCACACCTTACATAGCGCTATTAGCCTTTTCTGATTTTTTTGAGGGGGATGCTCTATAGGTAGTACTTAAAGTCTCTGGCTGTAGGGCTTGGGTGCAAATCTTGACTTCACCGTTTACTTGGTATGTGACCTGGGACATGGTACCTACCCTTCCTGAGCTTCATTTTTCATCTCTAAAATGAGAATAATAGTACTACTCCTAGGAGTGTTACAAAGGATTCTATGAAATGGTATATGGAAGGTTGTTTAGTGTGTTATTTGGCTTATGGTAGGCATTCCCAGAAAATGTTTACCCGCTGTCCCTGGTACCCCTATTATTATTCAGTAGAAGTAGAAGAAATGACTCGGTTTCCTGGAAAGGCAGACATATTTTTGAAAATGATATTGTACTTTAAGTAGTGATTTAAAAAAAAAAATAGTTCCCTGAAAGAGAAAATATTGTGAAATTAACACAGACTGATATGTTTTAAACAATTAAATATTCTTCCTTTAAAAAAAAACAGGAGAAAGAGAAGGAATTAGAAAGAGAACGAGAACGAGATAAGAAGGATAAAGAAAAATTGGAATCTCGATCCAAAGACAAGAAGGAAAAAGATGAATGTACTCCAACGAGGAAAGAAAGGTATGCATTTCTCATATTTAATGCGTGTACTGCTTTCAGGTTGTGGAATGGTGTATTATTTTGTGATACTTTTATCATTGATGCTGGCAAACTGGAAAAGTACTTTTCTATGATTAAAATGTTTGATTTTTGCCTGCAGGAGGCAGAATTAGCTGAGAAATGGTGCAGTTAGTTGGCTCTTGGCTTAATTAACTGGGGCATCATCCCTTCATGTCGCCCTAGTGGTGCCCTTAGGTTTGTTCTGTGTTAAGACTTCAGTTACGGTGTCAGGTAACAGACTTCAGACTTAAATAACAAAGCAGCTTGCTCCTTGTTGCGTCCACTATAAACATTTTGTCCAGTCTCTGTGTACTGTGGCTGCTACCTGTAAACCTCAATCTCTCAGTCTTGTCTTGAAAGGGGGGGTAGGCCATAGGGACTTACTTGGCACCTTACGTATTTATTGTAACCAGAAGTTTTTCTCTCAGTTTTTATTTCTTGTGTTCACAGTTCCTAAACCTGATTTAGTAAAGAAAATTGTTAACAGTTAACCCACCTGAGGTTTGCTAATAAAAACCAAGTGATTGCAAATAGAAAAATTCTAACTTAGTCACTGTATAAAAAAAAAAAAAAAAATAGTTACAAATAACATAGTTATACTAATTGGTTAAATAATAAACTTATCACTTTTTTGTCTTTTATTATTTTGACAAGACTTAAGATTTACAGAAAAGTTGCAAGAGTGGTACAAAAAATTCCGAGACACCCTTCAGCCAGATTTCCTAAATGTTAAAATAGTCTACTTTTGCTTTATTTTCTCCTTTCGCATACTCTTCCCCTGCTTCCTTCTCGCTGAACCATTAGTAACTTGCCAACATACATCCCTTTACCCCTATATACTTCAGTGGATATTTCCTAAAATAAGAAGGCCTCCTTCATAGCCACATTAAAAGTATCAAAACTGGGAAATTAACATTATCATACTACTATCTAATCCAGAGACTTTAATGAAATTTTGTTGGTTATTCTAGTGATGTCTTTTAGAGCAAAAGAAAATCCAGGTTAGTTGAATTCCATTGTTTTTTGATCAGCCCATCTTTAAGACTTGTTTTTGATACAAAGAGCTTTGAATGTAATTGGAAAGGAACATTAATAAGGTTAGTGAGAATAAATTCAGCATAAACTCGTAGGAATTAAAGCTAATTGAGTAGAAGAATGGAGAATGCCTGATCCTTTGCTCACTTCACAGCATTTGGGGGATTTGTTCCATAGGAAAAGGCGCCACAGCACATCCCCCAGCCCATCGCGAAGTAGCAGCGGTAGACGGGTGAAGTCGCCATCTCCAAAATCGGAGCGATCAGAGCGTTCAGAAAGATCTCATAAAGAGAGCTCACGGTCCAGGTCATCTCACAAAGATTCTCCTAGAGATGTTAGCAAAAAGGCCAAAAGGTAAAAATGCAAGTCATTTTTGTAATATTTCAAATGCCAGTTTCCTTGTTATTCTACAAGCTTTTAAAGATAGCTTGGTCGGCAGCCATTTTTTAAAGGACTTTAGAAAACCAAAGAGATAGACTTTCGTTTTATACTGTCTCTCCCTACAACACTCCCCCCAGTCTCTTTCATGACTAAGCACAAGAAGGCTTCCAACAAGTAAAAAGACCTGCCAGGAATTTTAAACATATCCAGTGTTTCATATATGGAACAGGGGTAGCTGCTTTAGTTTTCGTTCTATTCTTTAGTTTCCATAGAATATTCTTTGTTCCAAAACTGAAAGAAAAATACATTTTTTTTCCACAGCAATCTTGTTAGCAAGTTCATGGGCAGAGATTTGTGGAAGTAAATACCATAAATATCATCTCTTCAGTATGTAACATAGTATTTTATATACTTTTTCCCTTGTAGTTCCAGAAAAGCAGTTCAGAAATGTTATATATGTCTGGTGTTAAATAGAGGAATTTTCCTGAATGCTAAAATTGCTTTATATGCTAAAACTTTGTTATCGTAACCATTTTTAGTAAAATCCTTATAAAATAGATAATTTTCTCCGTTTCTAAATGACACTTGCTATTTACATGTTAATATGGATACATTTTTTTGAGGGGCTAATCTCTGTGAACAGCTCTTATAAGACTACGCTGCCTTAAATGATGCCCTTGAATGTTACTGCAGTAGTTGGTGCTTGTTTACCCTTAAGATAACAGGCTACAAAGCCACTGTGGTTTTTTTTTTTTAAATAGATTTTGTGAATGATCTTAAATGCCAGTTTTAAACTTTTGTAGATGAGAGGTTCAAACTTGGGAGTGTTACCAACCACCTGGGGAGCCTGTTAAAAATGCAAATCCCAGTTCCTTCCTCTAGAGATTTTAATTAGGTAGATCAGTGGTAAGGCTTGGAAATCTGTCTTTTTAAACAAGTGCTCTACTGATGACTGATGCAGTGCATAGTAAGTACAAGATCAGTCCTCTGTGTGCGCGCGCACTGCGTGTGTTTATGTGTGCACGATAGCAAAGTATAAACTTGAGAAATTTACACTCTTGTTTGTTTCAGTGACTTATTGTGCTCTGTTAAGGATCATTTTAGATAGTTGAAGACTAATCAGTTTTGATCATATGACTACTTTGATAAATTGTTTTTGTTTGCTTCCTTTTTCAGATCACCATCTGGTTCAAGGACACCTAAAAGGTCTAGGCGATCACGGTCTAGATCCCCTAAAAAATCAGGGAAGAAATCCAGATCCCAGTCCCGATCTCCACACAGGTCTCACAAAAAGTCAAAGAAAAACAAACACTGACATAGCGTTCACAGTTTTTAAGATGCTGTCACTTCTTGGAAATGCGATTTTGTTTTGTGCCTGAACAGTCTGTTTTTTAAAAAAAAAAAAACTCAAAGAGCATTCCTGGGGTTTTTTTGTTTGTTTGTTTATGAATGCATGTGTAAACTCATGAGTAACTGCATCTGTAGAATTGTCAATTGTTTTATATTGTACAAATTACTTTCGTTGTGGCTGTTTCTCAAGATAAAATTTTTATTGTGTTAATGAATTTCATCAGAAATGTGTATAATGGATCTGCTGGCAGTAGTAGTATTTTGTTTTAGGATGTTGTGACTTAGCAAAAAAATACAGATGTCTTCCCCCCCTTTTGTAGCTTTGAAAATTGGAATTAGATTTCAAATAAAATCTGAACAGAAAACTATAATGTTGTTTTTTTGCCCCACTGGTGACAGCAAGTCCCTGAAAGTTCTAAGTGAGTCTGCACTGCTGTTATGTTTCTTTCACTTAATGCACTTTACAGGCTCCAGTGTTCAAGTAGCTAACCTTCTGTGTTTAGATGGCTATCAGAACTAAAGAACCTGAGATTCCTGTTTGGTAGGTTTGCCAACCAATGTCTTCATTAAGATTCTCTTTGTTGGATAATACCAGTACCCAGAGATAAAAGACAGGTGGATATGGCATGGTGCTTTGTTAATGGAATGCCTGTCTAAAACATTTTTCTTTTTACAAATTAGGAGCAATATGATTTCAGTACACCCAGCCAATGTTCTGAGCAACTACTTATTTTTAGGGAAAAATCAAATGGCTATCTTTTGATTTTATCTTCTATCAGAAATGACATTTATTTATAAGAAATTTTCCAATAAGAGTTGGCCGTAGAGTCTTCTGTATGATAATTGCCTCTTTATAGACCTCTTAAGTTCTCTTTCAAACCCTGGTATCAGAATATTTCTACAGGCTTCTGTTTAAAACAGCTTAGTGTTTTAAAAGGATTTGGTTTTAGGCGTAACTTTAAAATTAAAAAACATAAAATAGTTGTCAGGAAATTGAACATCCATTTCCAGATGCAAAAGTTGCAAGGCAATTCAGAGTGCAAAAAGGTGATTTTAAACTGTTTGCCTATTTGAAATCTGTTATACAATAGGAATAAAATTACTGTGATATGAGGAATAAGAAAATTTGTGTAATGGTTATAATTTTCCTATAAGTATAATGTTATAAAGGGCTCTGTAGACTTGAACTGATACTACTATTTGTGAATTTTGCTTTTGGTTTTTTGTTTAGGCATTTAATTGTACAGTGTTTTTTTTTTTTTTCTGATAGAGAATGTAGAAAGCTATTTTCATAATGGATTGTTTTGGTTTAGGTTGATTTTTTTTAAAAATTTTGTCTAGTCACAAAATAAATACTTTACCCATGATTTAGAGAGTAGCTCTGTTAGCTGAGCACTAACTACTGTGTTAACTGAGTGTGCTCCTTCCAAACTAGGCAAACCCATAATAGTTTTGGAAATCAGCCAATCAGATTATTTTGCTTAATGGTTCTTATCAGCATGCAGTATTGCTTGAATAGTTATTCCCTTATCGTTCGTCCATTTTGTTAGGAAATGTTAATTCCTAAAAGTTGCTCAGAATAATTAAACGTGAACATTTGGTGCTGATTTTTAAAAACCTATAAATACAGCCATTTTATAAAGCAGCATGTTTTTCTCCTCGGTTCATCGCCTGGGAGAATGAAATTTTATATAATCTTCCTTTCCTTGCGAAAAATAGCAGTAGAGTTGCTGTTGATTTTGGCATTCTGTCATTCACTGTTGGAAACCCTGGTGGCATAGAGAAGTGCTATGGCTGCTCACCAAAAGGTCGGCAGTTCGAATCTGCCAGGTGCTCCGTGGAAACTATGGGGCAGTTCTACTCTGTCCTGTAGGGTCGCTATGAGTCGGAATCAACTTGATGGCAGTGGGTTTGGTTTTTGGGGGGAGGTCATTCGCTGTCATCTAGTATAGGCTTACAAACAATTGGTTAGGTAATGATTTTGCCATTCCAGTTTTACGGAATGCTTATTGCTCTCCCTTAAAAAATATCCTAGGGAAGCAGAAAATCTTCAGTCAGTTTTGGGTGCTTCTTTGTCATGTGTTTCTTCCTGGAATGGAATTTAGCACTTGTCTTTATCTGGCTCCAGATGAAACTATTACAGTTTGACAGTGAGTGAGACGGGCTTCCATTTATGGTGGGAGGATTGCTTAAGCCTGATAGAATGTATTTTCTGTGCAGTCTGTTAATGTATGTATTAGATCATATTGAATTTTTTCTTGAATTGCAAATGGTATTGGTAGATGGGTTATTTCCAATTTATGAGAAAATATCTCGATTAAGTCTGTTTATTTCGCCTTGGACTCAGTGAACGTTAAATGGGATCAGAAACTGGTGAATTGTGAAGGGGGGAGATAGTCTACCATATTTTTATAATAGCCTATTCAACTGTTTCCAATGTAAAGAACAGTCTTAAGTTACATAGTAGAATTCTAGAGGTTGACTAAAATGTTCATAGGCCCGACCTTCTAGTCAAG
This sequence comes from Elephas maximus indicus, assembly GCF_024166365.1. Classification (NCBI taxonomy): domain Eukaryota; kingdom Metazoa; phylum Chordata; class Mammalia; order Proboscidea; family Elephantidae; genus Elephas; species Elephas maximus. The sequence goes on along the minus strand of NC_064841.1, from coordinate 16,787,360 downwards.
AGGAAGCACCCTGTTCTGGCTCTGTAATAAGCAGTTATTGTCCTCCCACAGCTACAGGGAAGAGGACATCCTCTTGTCTACTCTTCTTATAGAGGAGTATCTTGGGCTCTCTCCTTTCTAACCTAACATTAATACACAGGGGGTGTATTAATACCATTAAATAACAGGTTAATACTGTTCTTAACTCCTCTCCCTTCTGCAGGTGAGAGAAAGAAAATAAGTGGTAGTCAGTTTCTTGCCAAAGAAGCCCGCAGTTGAAGAGGATCATGCTTGTGAATCTTTTCTTTGGCATTGTTTTTCTTACTGCTAGTAAGTGAATGGGGATTTCTGGTCTGTAGCATGTGGAGATATTAGAGATTAAAGAACTAAAAAACAAAGATTCCTGACTCAAAAGGATGCTTTTATTTGGCTCAGAATGTTCTTGGCTTTTCTGCTTAAGTTTGCAGAAATTACTGTACACTGAGCTAATTTTTTTTTTTCATTGCCTACCATTCCTGTGGGCTTAACCTGAGACTTTTATTCCAATTAAAAAGAACTTACCAGAGAGGAAATACTTGCTTACGACTTCTGTTCCCCCCCGCCCCAAATTTTAAGATTCTTGAGCACTAGAAAACATTTGTAAGAAGTTCCAATCATGATCAAGTGTAGTTTTCTTAAAAAGTTCTCTACACATTTGCCTCCATGGTGGTGTACGTTCTGAAAAATTATATATCCATGATGGTAGTTTATCATTATTGTTGTTGTTATTAAAAATAAGAACAGAACTCTGTATTCCCACAGTGACTTAACCTGCTCTGATGACCACACAGTGCAGGGTCTTTAGTGGAGAAAGTTACTTTTAAAAATAAATGATACCGTTTTCCTAAGACTGTCCTATCAAGACATTTAAGAATTCAGAGCTTTTTGTTGTTTGTTTTCCTCTTCTAGTACATTTTAATGTAAAAGCCAGTTATAGAAAACTCAGTGCAGATGCTAGTGAAGATGTTAGTTTTAAGTTTAAAGGAACATGTGACCATTTGTAAAAACTCACACTTACAAAGTGTTCTCTTTGTATTTCACATGCATGTGTTGGAATAGATTTTAGGGGGTGTTTACTTCCTTACACTTTTCTCTTTAGTTTTGTTTTCAGCTTCCCAGGACTTAGATAATACACCAACGCAGATCCCAGGGGAAGTGTTACAATGATAGACTGCAAGGTGGGAACGTGCTGCTGTTCAGAGCGAGCCGAGTTCCGCTGGCGAAGATGCAGTGCCTCAGTGTTCATTCAGTGCCGCCTCGCGGAGCGTCACTGTAAATGGTTCTGTGTGTACTTGGTTATTTATATAGGTTTGTAGATCTATAGATAAAAGGCCCAAATTCATTTTCACATGTCTTTGTGCTTGGAGTATTTGTGTTTTATCCTTTTACTTCAACAGGCTCTTGTATATTATATATCTGATGATTTGAAATATCAGGAAAGACAGTTTTTCAGAAATGAGAATAATACAGTCAAAATCAGCTCGACTGAAATATCCTGTAGCAAGACAACTTCAGGTGAACCGATTCCAGGATTCACTTACTTTTGATGTAAGGGTTAAGTTTATTGTGAGCTGCTTTCCAGACCAGACTGTCACTTTATAGTTTTTCTACATAAAGATTATATAGCTGCAAACAAAGGTTGTGGAATTTCCCTTTTGTTGTTGTTTTTTGACTCTTAATTACTTTAATAAAAATACATTGTTTTCATAGCAAACTTAAGACTGTTCATGTAATTTTCTCTATATAGTAGCTTTTCTAATGCAAGCCTAATAAAGCACGTCTGGTTTTCAGGAGCTTTCTCCCAGGTGAGGTAAGCAATACGCCACCTTTATTGGTTGTGGCTAAAATGTTACTGCATTTCTCATGGGCTAGATGTTTAGCCTACAGTCAGATATGTTCATGATACATCATTCTGTTGATTAGGAAATTTTATTTCTTCATGAGCTCCCCCCCTTAAGAGTTATTTTGTTCTTTTTGTTTCATTGAGGAAAATTTCAAACATACAAAAGTAGAATAGTCAAACATCTATATAACCATCAACCTGCTTTAGCAAATATAAATTCATTAGTATGTATTTCTGAAAGGTTTGGTTTAAAACAACCATAATATCACGTTAGAAAATAATTGATTGGTTCCTTTTTAAAGCCCACTTTTTCTTTTAAGCATCTATTTCCCTGTAAAACTTGAAAAGGATTTTCTCAAATGGTACATTAACATTTTCTATTTCAAGAAAACTCCAGAAGAAAGCATGGAGTAGTACCAGGTGTCTGTGCCATCTACTCCACCATCTCATTAAAATCTTTACCATTTTTACCACTTACCAGGCTTGTCTTCACCTTAACGCTTATGTATGATGTCCTTTCCCGTGAACATGTCATAGCATGGGGTACAAAATAAGCTGAACACAAGCTATGAGATTTTGTAATTGTAGTGCTAATATTTTAATGACCATACTCAATTTTTTTTAGTTGTATTTATTGCCTGACACGAAATTAAAATTTTTTGGCAGTGTTTGTTTGGATTAGTTACTTTGCCACAATAGAAAGGGGAAAAAAAAAACCTTTGTTCTAATTTTTTATTTTTCCCTATTCTCAGAAAACAGAGCATCAAACCATTTTTGAATACAGAACTTTTTTAAAATGAGACATAGCATGGCACAGTGGTTGAGGAAGAGAACAAGCATGGGCTTTGGAGTTACATTTGGATTTGAACTCCAGGCCTTGTAGCTGTGGTATTTCAGAATCTTATTTCCTCTCCTGTAAAATGGGGATAATATTACCTTGCATAGTTATTGTAAGGATGAAGTCACATGTAAATCACCAACACATGGTTGTCATACCAAACCCGCTTCCATCGAGTCAATTCCTACTCCTAGCGACCCTATAGGACAGAGTAGAACTGCCCCATAGGGTTTCCAAGGAGCGCCTAGTGAATTCAAACTGCTGACCTGTTGGTTAGCAGCCATAGCTGTTAACCACTGCACCGCCAGGGTTTCCAGTTGTCATACAATGGTATTTAAAATGAAACATTGATTCAACATTCCTGAAAACTAATAAGGTGAACATCTTATAACTAGAACAGTAGAGTGACACCACAATTCCATAGCCCCAGGGCCTTCAAAAGATAGATTTTAATACGTACTCAGTTTGTATTTGGTTTAACAGATTGTTATAAATTTATACTTGCAGATTCATTAGCACGTTTATTGCACAATTAATACAACTTTATAATACGCTATCCCAATCTTAAAGATGATACTTAATTTCCTTTGAGAAAAACATTTTTATTAAGTAGATTTTAAAAAATATTTTTCTTTAGTTGTCGTTTTTTAGTAGATTTCACTAACCAGAGTTTCTGAAAGGAAGCTCATAAAAGAAAATCTAAATGTAATGCAACTGAAATAGGGTATATGCGGAAAGAGACTGGAGAATAGAGTGAAATATAATGAAGCACACTGGATTCTTTGTCCAAGGTCAAAGTAAAAAAAAAATCCTATCCAAATTACCAGAGCTGAGCAGCAAGATGCAATTTTCGCAGAATGAGTGGTCTGAGAACAGTATCCTGAGAGGAGAAGACTAAAAGCAGGGTTAGTAATTTGAGTGTAATTGAACTCTAGTGTTTTGTGTATGTTTGCAAGTTATTGTTTGTATTTTCAGGTTATGCAGGAGTAAGAAATGTCTCCTAAAACTACAGTAATTTAGTTTAATGTAGAGAGCTGAAACTACATAGAATTTGAAAAGGAAATTACACTTTAAATTCTACTCAGAAATAATAGCTTTGTAGTAATGTCCTCAGGACATTTGTAAAGCTCTTTGGAGTTCTCACAGCTGCGCAAACATGAACCTGGAAGAGCAAAACTCTGATTAAAAACGCTGTTTGGCCCGCCATGTAGCTGAAACATTGGAATAGAAAAGAATAAACACCTCACTGTAGATTGGCCACCTTAACAGCTAAATATTCCTATTGCGTGGCGTGGTATTAGATGATTTTTCTTGTTTCAGCGTATTTTGTTTTATTGCGTTGTGCAGTAGCTATTGGGTGTGAGCAGTTATTAAGAGCATTTAGGAAATGTTTTTCAGATGGCTTTTGACCATTCTAACGTTTTAATAAAGAATCTGTCAAATCTTTCACTTCTGGGAAAGTAAACAGTTCAAGCCTACTATAGGTCTCTTTCACATGGGGTATATGGCAAGGTATCAAAAACCAAAGGATGCTCTGAGTACATATTTTATCTTTATACACTTCAATTGCAATAACATTTAGCTAATGTAAATTTAAATGCTGTAAATTTCAATATCACGTATTACATGTAGCTTACATATTTCGTAGGACTAAAAAACCCAAACCACACCTGTTGCCGTCGAGTTGGTTCCGACTCATAGTGACCCCATACGACAGAGTAGAACTGCCCCATAGTGTTTCCAAGGAGTGCCTGGTAGATTTGAACTGGCACCTACTTGGTTAGCAGCCGAGCTCTCTACTTACCCTGAACTCTCCCTAATATAGCCTATCTTATTTTTTGTGTTTTTGGTATTTAAGAACGTGTATTTTCTAGAAAAATCTACAACTCTGCCACATATTGTGTATGTGTAAGTGCCACAAAGCAGAAATAACACTTGTCAAATATTTCTCAAGAGACATCAACATCTAAAAATACCGGTTTAATTCTCAATTGATGCGGTGAATGTACCCTTAATTCAAGATTTAAATAGCAGGCGTATGTTAGGGAATGCTTTTAAGCAGGGAATGATCTTTTTACTTGTTCTCATGACTGACAAAATTTCCAAACCTCCCTGATATTTGTTTGGGTATGTTTTGTAACAAGGCCTAGTATATTCTTTATTTTGTATATATTTTGTTGTAAAACCATCACCAACAGTATACGAAGAACGAAGGAAGTGTTTGATGCTAAGATAAAGAATTATTCTGCCTAATGTCTATTTTAGAGCTTATACCATTTATGATAAATTGCAGATTTCAACTATCTAGACTTGTTTAGCAAATTTCTAGAACAGTGTATCTTATAATACTCTTCATGATTAACAATCATGACATGAGTACTGATACTATTCTGCTTAGTGAAGAATTGGGATGACTCTCATGTGCCATAGCTATTGTAATGGAATTGAAAGTACTTAGCTACACACATCACCATCTCATATTTTTCCTTGTACCTTGTATGTCCTTATATAACTTGGATTGGTAGGGGAAAAAGCCTTCAAGCTAGTCCTTTGAGCTCTTTATGTATTTTGTGTGGAATGTGTTTTGTATAGATGAATTTCTGACCCTGATCATCTTTGATAATTTATCTAGATTAGCTGCTACAGGGCTCAATGAGACAAAGATCCAAGGCCTTCTGAGCCCATTTCCTCCTCAGCAGCATGAGTTGCCGTCTACAGGGTTCATCTACTATGCACCCCAGAATTAGCTACATCTGGCCTCTCTTAAACAGAAATCCAACCAATAGATGGTCAAGACATAGCACTCTTGCTGCTCTTGGACTGGTATATGTGGAAATCACAGATTTTATAGAATGCATAAGCATTCTTTTATATCTTCAAGTCACTCCCACCTATTGCAGTATACCCTAGAAGTATAGGGTATTAATATATGTTACTTGGAAAAAGGAGTTCTGGGGTCAATAAACTGGAAAAAACTAGCCTAATTATAGCAGTATTTCTCAGAATCTTTAATATGTATTACATTGCCTTCAGAGCCCTGGTGACACAGTGGTTAAGAGCTTGGCTGCTAACCAAAAAAGGTTGGTGGTTAAATCCACCAGCTGCTCCTTAGAAACCCTATGGGGCAGTTATACTCTGTCCTATAGGGTCGCTATGAGTGGGAATTGACGGCAACAGGTTTGGGGTTTTTTGTTTTTTTTTTTGGTTGCCTTTGAATTATGGCGTTGGTGATGAATATTGAATATACTATGGAGTGCCAGAAGAACAAACCTATCTTGGAAGAAGTACAGCCAGAATGCTCCTTAGAAACAAGGATGGCGAGACTTCATCTCACTTGGAGATGTTATCAGGAGGGACCAGTCCCTGGAGAAGGACATCATGCTTGGTAGAGGATCAGCGAAGAAGAGGAAAACCCTCAAGGAGGTGGATTGACACAGTGGCTGCAACAATGGGATGAAGCGTAACAAAGGTTGTGAGAATGGTGCAGGACCGGGCAGTGTTTTGTTCTGTTGTACATAAGGTTGTTTGAGTCGGAACCGACTCGACGGCACCTAACAACAAGAAGACCATGTTTCCCCAAGCGGGAGGCATCGTGTCATATTTCCCAAATTTACCTGATCTTAGAGGGCTGAAGTTCCACTGGGCATGCCTTGAGAAACATTTCGTAACTGTGATCCGGCATCTTGAATGTTTAGTGTCCGATTATCTACTTAATGGGTTGGTTAGGTGTGTCATGGCCCTTTGGTACAAACAACAGATGCCACCTCTAATCAAAAGGGAATTAAGTGGAAGCCTATGGATGCTCAGAGAATTGACTGGAGTTGGATAGCCAGGTGCGGGAATCAGCAGGACAGGAGGCAGCAGCAGGCTGAGGAAACTGAAACCACAGTGGGGGGCTACGGCCTGAGCAGTGAGGCCAGGCCTCCACCAGGAAGGAATGCAGCTCCAACCTCTTTCTGCCTCTGTCCTGAAGGTTCAGATTCCAGGAAGGGAGCGCCTGATGGATCTGGCTTTCCATGTTACAAACTTGGAGAAAGTATAACTTTAATGACTGCGTACTATTTCATTCAGTGCAACATACTGTAGCTTACTTTGCTAATAAGCTCCTGTTGTTAGAAATGGGCTGTGTCCACTTTTTTCTATTATATCTAATGCTGTGATGAACATCCCTATGCATAAAGCTTGTTTTCATCATCATTATTTTTAAATTGGGTTATTCTCAGAAATGGAATTATTGGGTTAAAGGGTATAAACATGTTAAAGTTCATGTGATGCATGTCATCAATTTTTTAATCCAAAAATGTACCGTTTTAGACTTGCTCTAACAGGGAATGAGTATTTCACCACACCTTATATCCACCAGCCGCTCCTTGGAAACCCTATGGGGCAGTTCTACTCTGTAGAGTCACTATGAATTGGAATTGATGGCAACAGAATTGCCAGCAGTGGGAATTTGTGGCATACTATTTCAAAAAGTAATTCAAATTGAATGAAATTATTTGCTCCCAGCTGGAGAGATTTCTGAAATCTGTAAAACAGGTTTTGGCAGGATATATAGATGAGTGAAGTAATTGGTCTAGTCATCTGAAGAAATTTGTGGGTCTAAACCAATCCCACCTGCAAAAGCCATACTGAGTGGCAGCCATGTCCCTAGATTCACACTGATTTCCTCTGACAGCTGAGGCAAAAAGCCAAAGACTCCCAATATGAATCAATTGTAACTGAGTTTTTTTTTTTTTAAATCACTATTTTATATTTGGAAAAATTGTATAACAAACCTAAACGTAAGTCTTTGGGTGACTTCAGCTGTTTTCAATATTTTATGTGTAATTTTGCCAAGTTATTTTTTCGTGTGTGTGTGTGTATGAGTGTTGGTGTGTGTGGTGGGGTAGGTGTTGGGGGATATAGAAAGGAATACATTTCTGACAAATGATAAAACACCAAGCAGTGCAATGTCCTATTTTCTAGACAAAGGAACATTTTGGTGGGTTTCCATTTTTCTACTATATACTGGTATGTAGTTAGAGGAAACCTTGTTCTTTTCCTGAATGATTTCTTGAGATGGAATGCTGCCAATCCTCCTATTTGATTAACCTGAGGAGTAGCAATGTTGAATGTCAAAATGTGGTGTGGGGTGACCTACACCTCCCCTCAGCTTCCTACCGTCATCATAATGAGGCACACCCAGCTTCCGGGCCAGGGAGGAGCCAGTGCATTTGGTCTGGGTTTGCCCCTCTTCCCATAGGAGTCAGGCTGGGAGTGAACCTCCCTTAAGCCTTTACCCCAATCACAAGGGTCAAGAAGGTCCTCATATTAAGCAGTGGTCAGGAGAAAAACCACAGACCCATAACCTTCCCTCCTTCCCTTCCCTCTCACAACCTCACCTACCACCATTTTCTTAGAATTCACCGTGACCGAATTCACCAAGCCCTTTATCCCAGGTCTTGTCAGTTATCATAAGAAGCCCCAGATTCCCAGGTCATCCTTCACCTCCAACATTCTAATATCCCTAGGACTGAATATCCCCTATTCTGTTTCCTTCTTCAACCCCGTGCGCAAATCAAATCTTCAGAACTCACAGTCCAACATGAGCAAAATTCACCATACGTGCAACCTTTTTTTCTGAATATTCCTATTTCTGTTGTAATGGAAACCTGACCCTGCCCTGAAGACATTGCTTCCTCTGTGGCCTTCACGAGAAGTGGTTTTTCCTCCCCCCCCCCCCCCAGAATTCTAGTTCCAGTGGGCTTGGTGGTGGGGTAGGTGTCTTCTCATTGCAACTTTCAGGCCATTGTTCCCTCTACTTACCTCTACCTCACAAGCGCACATCTTCAGGTTTTATCATCCATTATCCTTCGTTGTTGTTGCCAATTTCCATTGTTGATCATCTACGTTACTGTTGTCAGATGATTCCCCCTCATTTCACTTGGCCACTGCCGTGTGTTCCTACAGTATCTCTGTTTCTACTTTTTGTGATTTCAATATTCACATAATCCTTCTGACACTCTGGCCGCAGTTCTTTGCACTGCTCTTTTCCATGATCTTGCCGTCCATCCAGCCTCTACCACTCACTTCCATGACATGACCCAGACTTGTTGTTACCATCAACTAGAAGCCTTCCAAAATCTTGATGTCATGCCTCCAACTCCCTTACTGCTACTTTCCACCTTTCCAACTCTCTTCTTTAGCATTCCAGTTCCAACAATACTTTGACCCACCAGGACATCCAGTCCATTGATCTTACCTTCATATCTTATTCTCTGATATCCTCTTGTCTTAGTTATCTAGTGCCACTCTAACAGAAATACCACAAGTGGATGGATTTAACAAAGAGAAATTTATTCTCTCACGGTCTAGGAGGCTAGAAATCGGTATTCAGGGTTCCAGCTCCAGGGGAAGGTTCTCTGTCCCCGTCGGCTCTGGGGGAAGGTACTTGTCATCAACCTTCCCTTGATCTAGGAGCTTCTCAGCGCAGGAACCCTGGGTCCAGAGGACAGGCTTTGCTTGTGGCGCTGCTTTCTTGGTGGAATGAGGTCCCCGACTCTCTGTTCGCTTCTCAAAAGATAAAATCTAATCTTGTAGATTGAGTCCTGCCTCATTAACTGCCTCTAATCCTGCCCCACTAACATTTTACCAAACCAAAAACCAAACCCATTGCCACTGAGTTGATTCTGACTCACAGCAACCCTATTGGACAGCATAGAACTGCCCCATAGGGTTTCCAAGGAGTGGCTGGTGTATTCAAACTGCTGACCTTCTGGTTAGCAGCCAAGCTCTTAACCACTGTGCCACTAGGGCTCCCATTAATACTATAGAGGTAGGCTTTACAACACATAGGAAAATCACATCAGTTAACAATAACAACCACGCAATACTGGGAATCATGGCTTAGCCAAGTTGATGCATATTTCTGGGGGACACAATTTAGTCCAAAACACCTCTCTTCCCTTTTTACATAGCTTAAATTGCATGGTCACCATTATAATCACACCATTGCACACACCCTTCACTCCCTTGCTCTTCTTTTAGTGACAATGTGGCAAAAGCACAATCCTGCCAAATCCAGCTCTCCACATACTCCGTGTCTCCATGTGGGAAAAAAAATCCACAGCCACACGAACTTTAAATCTGTAGTCACTAAGCCTAAGTGCCCCATTGGCAGTCGAGTCAGTTCTGACTCATAGTGACCCTACAGGAGAGAACTGAACTACCCCACTGGGTTTCCAAGGAATGGCTGGTGGATTCAATCTGCCAACCTTTTGATAACCAGCTGTAGCTTGAAACTACTGTGCCACCAGACTGCTAACCAAAAGGCCAGTAGTTCGAATGTACCAGCCCCTCCTTGGAAATCCTTTGGGACAGTTCTGCTCTGTCCTATAGGGTTGCTGTGAGTCGGAATTGACTCCATAGCAGTGGGTTTGGTTTTTTGTTTTTTAAGCCTAAGTTGGCCCTTGGTGCTGCCTGGCAATCACCCTATACTACTCTAGTCCATTCACTCTTCCTATTGCCCAAATGACCATTTTCGCAGATTCTGTCTTCAAAATCCATGCCTTCCCCATCTTCCCCTTCAGCTGATGACTTTGTTTCCTGGGCCATGAGAAAACGTCATCAGAGAACGTCCACAGACCCCCGCTAGCACTTGTGTCTACCTATCATGTCTGTACTCAATATCCTGTCTTTTCTTTTTTTACCACAGGTGAGGATTCTGTGCTTCTAAACAAAACTATCCCCCCACTTGGGGTCTGGTCCCTCTCCCCTTTTGCTTCACAAGGGTGTCACTCTAACACAGCTCTCTTGCTCTTACATCATTGTGTTGTTGTTGTTGTTGTTAGGTGCTGTGGAGTCACAGAACGAAACACTGCCTGGTTCTGCACCATCTCTTAATCTTTGCTATGTTTGAGCTCATTGTTGCAGCTACTGTGTCAACCATCTCTTCAAGGATCTTCCTCTTTTTCTCTGACCTTCTACCTTACCAAGTACGATGTCCTTTCCCAGGGACTAGCCCTCCTGGTCATTACTTTTAAAAAGTATTCCTAAATTATTCCCATCACATAGAAGCATGCTGCCTTTCATCTTTAAAAGAAAGCTCCTCTTGACCCCACTTTGGCCAGTAACCTCTCATTTTTTTTTTAGAGAAAACACCATCTACTGTCAGATCTATAATTGGGATCAGGATTTGGAGAAATACAGCCTTGTTATGTGGATCAGAAGGAACTCTGGTGATGCAATGGTTAAGCAATTAGCTTAACCCAACAGTGGCTCCATGGGAGAAAAGACTTAACAATCTTCTCCCGTAAAGATTACAGCCTAGGAAACCCTATGGGGCAGTTCTACTCTGTCCTTTAGGGTTGCTGTGAGTCGGAATTGCCTCCTTGTCACCCAGCGACAACATGTGGACCAGAGCGCTAAGAGATGAAGTTACATTGTTGATTATAACAGGAAATATGTGTGCCTGTCTTCTACTGCAGTGACTGTTGTCTTGCTAATAGGGGAGGAAAAACAAAAGCCACCCACAGAGTAATATATTTTCTGAGAGCCTGGGTGGCGCAAAAGCTTTTGACTTCTAGCTGAAAGGTGCAGTTCGAACCCACCCAGAAGTGCCTTGGGAGTCAGGCCTGGTGATCTGCTTCTGAAAGGCGATAGTCTTGAAAACCCTATAGAGAAGTTCTACTTTGCACACGTGGGGTCGCCATGAGTTGTAATCAACCCTGTGGCAACTAGCAACAACAACAAGAACTCTAGAACAAGGGTCTTCCATTTTTCTTCACTTCGGCACCTGGCATAGTTCTGGATGAGGAGTAAACAGGAGACACTCACTGATTGGTTAAGGGTGTGTGGTGGTGAGAACAGGAAGCAGGAGTTAGGCCAAGAAAGAAGACTCCTAAGCACGAGGTTTTCTCCCTGTTTTTATTCAATGTATTTTTTCTACAGAATAAGGAATCCTATTTTTTTTTTTTTTTTTTAGCAAGGAGATGGAGATGCAAATTAGCCCATGGTAACAGGACTGGATGTAATTACAGCTCATCTAACAATAAACATGGAGGCAGTGAACACGTATGTGGCCTCACTATGTACCATGCACATACAAGTTCACAAAACCCTATGAGGTAAGTACTCTTATTATTCTCATTTTCTAGATGAGGGTATTGAGCTGAAGTGACTTGCCCCAAGTCACGTTAGTAAGCTACCAGGGGTAAGATCCGGATTCCAATCCAGATTGTCTTGCAGCAGAGCCCAGACACTCTCCTGCTTCCTCCGTCTGCCAATAGAAAGTTCCATCACACTGTTTGGCCTGGTGTCTCAACTGGGTTGGGCTCTCCATCATCTTGGTGATAGCTAGCTAGTTACATGGTTGTTTAGTAGGAAACACGCTCTCACCAGGCTTGTCCACTGGCCACGCCCACCACACTGCAAGAAGGGCCTACAAAGGTGGAGTTAGACCCTGGCTATTTAGTTCCATTTTGAGGCTCCTAGTTTAACAATAATACTACTAAAAATTCAGAGAGATTCCAAGCTACATAAATTAGAGTTTATCTTAAAAGGTAAAAAGTAAATTAAAATTTAAATTGTGAGATGTAAATTTCACAAATTAGTGATTTCACCTAGAACACAAAAAGATTGCAACACAGAATATTTATGCCAGTCTCAAGCTAATTACAGGACGAACACAAAAATTAATTCCTGTGCACTCTACGTGATGTGGCTCAGGAATGGGACCCAAATTTGAAGTTGTAGGAAGCACGCTTGCTCTCTCCCAGGCTGCCAGTACACCCCTGTGACCTCCACGTAGAATTTCATGTGGAAATAACATTGGAATTTAAGTTTGGGTTCTCATGTGCAACTGTGGCTTAAAAGGTCCCCTCCTCTTCCGTGACAGACACCGAGGTCCTCCTGGAGTTTGCAGCTCCAAGGAGTATGATTTCAGGGGTTTTAAAAAAAAGATCCCAGAGAACTCCCAAGTCACCTTCTGAACACTGCATTTAAACTGGGTCAAAGCATCCTGTTACCAAGAAACGGAGTACACCCAGGAGCATTTGCATTCAAGAGACTGTTATCTCCAGAGTGACCCTGGGCTAGAGTCCGGCAACTTGGGTTCTTCCAGAACCAGCTGCGTGAGCTTAGGCAGGAAATTTACTGTCCCTGTGTCAAAAGGTCAGCAGTTCGAATTCAATAGCCACTTCTTGGTAACTTTGTGGGGCAGTATTACTCTGTCCTATAGGGTTGCTGGTGGCGTAGTGGTTAAGAGCTAGAGCTGCTAACCGAAAGTCAGCAGTTTGAATTCACCAGGCACTCCTTGGAAACCTTATGGGACCCTGTTCTATAGGGTCACTATGAGTCAAAATCGACTCAACGGCAATGGGTTTTTTGGTTTATAGGGTTGCTATGAGTCAGAATCAACTCGTCAACAACAGTTTTAATGCTTCAGTTTAGGAGTCCTGGTGACACAGTGGTTAAGCATTTGGCTGCTAACCGAGAAGCCGGCAGTTCAAACCCACCAGTTGCTCCTCGGGAGAAAGATGTGGCAGTCTGCTTCCGTAAAGATTAGAGCCTTGGAAACGCTGTGGGGCAGTTCTACTCTGTCCTGTAGGGCCACCATGAGTAGGAATTGACTCTACGGCAATGGGTTAATGGGTATGCCTCAGTTTCCTTGTTAGCCAGATCCCTGTTTCCCAGACACCAGTCCACAGACAGCTACGTCAGAATCACGTGAGGAGCTCTCAAACCCCAGACCCAGGTCCTGACCTCTGAGGTTCTGGTTCAGCAGGCCTGGGGTGGGGCCTAGGACCTGCTTTTTTCTTTTAATTATGGAAAATTCAAACATACAAAAGTTAAGAGAATAGTATAATGAACCCTCTGGCGGAACTCAAGAGTATTAAACTGCTCTTCAAGTAATGCTGACCTGCAGCCAAGTTTGGGAACCACTGGGTTAAATCTGTGTTTCCTTCCAACTCTAAAATGCTATATTTTTTCTTCCTGTCAATTAAAGTAGCAAAAATATATTTGAAATGATTTATTTAAAAGGTATGTATTAAATAAAAATATTTTTTAACAGAAACCCTGGTGGCGTAGTGGTTAAGAGCTATGTCTGCTAACCAAAAGATCGGTAGTTTGAATTCACCAGGCCTTCCTTGGAAACCCTACAGAACAGTTCTAGTCTGTCCTGTAGGGTCACTATGAGTTGGAATCGACTGGAAGGCAACAGGTTTGGTTTAGGAAACCCTGGTGCTACTACGGCTGCTAACCAAAAGGTCGGCAGTTTGAATCCACCAGCCACTCCTTGGAAACCTGATGGGGCAGTTCTACTCTGTCCTGTAGGGTTGCTATGAGTCAGAATTGACTCAACGGCAATGGGTTTGTGTCTTTTTTTGGATATTATTTTTCTTTGATAATTGCACTTTAAATTGGTACAACTTTTTAAAATGCAGTTTGACCAAATGTGTTATGCCCTAAACATTTTTTCATACACTTTGACCCAGAAATTCCAGTTTTAGAAATCCAGTCTAAGGAAATAATAATAAAAAATACAGAAAAAGCTACATGTATCAAAGCTTTATTTGTAAACTATAAAAAATTAGACATAACTCAAACATCCCAAAATAGGGAAGCAGTTTGGTAGCTGGCAGAGAATTTACTGGAAAGAATATTATGAGGCCGTTAAACCATGCCTGGAGGACTACACAGCCAGATGAGAAATTGTATTTATGGCATTATGTTAAAATATGCATACAAAAAAAGTATGAAATGGTATATATCAGAATGATAACAGTGGGTTAGTAGATTTAAGGGTGATTTCCTTCTACTTCCCCTTTTTCAATTTTTTTTCCAAAATTACTTAAAAATGTATTTTAAATTTTCATAAGTCTGTGGATATTACTTGATTAACTGACTTTCTGTCCCTTGTCATTTAGCAAAGAATGAGGGTCAGGGAAATGAGGCAGAGAACATAAACTGCAGCCCAGAGTTGGGGACATTACTTGGGGAGCAATTGGGGGCAGTACGAAGCACTGGGCTGAGAATGGGCGGTAGGGTTGACAGTTGACACAACTGTGCCTCCTCTTGGGTTTTACCTGGAGTTCGTCCTCATTATGCTCATAAAGAGTTGAGTTACAAATGTGGGCTTGGGATCTTTAAAGGCCCCTTGGTCTCCCTGTTGGACATCTCAGATATTTCATCACTGGTAAGACTGTGGGTCAGTTTTCACAGCAAGGGCTTCAATAAATGTGGCTTAGTGGCAGGGATGATAGACCAGCTGGCATGCTAAGGAATATGGCTTCAGTATATTCAGACAACTAAGGAAATCAATGGAAATATTCTGGGAACTGGTTCTTTTGATTATTTATGCTTAGAGTAAGCTCCTTTGGGTTGCATTTATCAGTATATGAGGCATCTCTTCTCAAACCCCTGCTCACACTTGGAATGCCCTTCCCTGGCTTTCCCTCTCTTGATAGGAGATGCTATCTGATGGAATCACCACTTGTCTGTCAGCTCATTGTACTGTGGTGGCTTTCATGTTGCTGTGATTCTGGAAGCTATGCCACCAATATTCAAATACTTGCAGGATCATCAATAATGGATAGATTTCAGTGGAGCCTCTACACTAAGACAGACTAGGAAGAGGGCACTGGAGATCTAGTTCTGAAAAAAATTAGCCAGTGAAAACCGTATGGATAGCAACAGAACATTGTCTGATATAGTGTTGGAAGATGAGTCCCTCAGGATGGAAGGCACTCAAAATATCACTGGGGAAGGGCTGCCTTCTCAAAGTGGAGTCAACCTTAATGACGTGGATGGAATAAAGCTTTTGGGACCTTCATTTACTGATGTGGTATGACTCAAAATGAGAAGAAACAGCTGTAAACATCCATTAGTAATTGAAAGATGGAATGTATGAAGTATGAATCAAGGAAAATTGGAAGTTGTAAAAAATGAAATGAAATGCTTGAAGATCAATATCCTAGGCATTAGGGAGCTGAAATGGACTGGTATTGGCCATTTTGAATCAGACAATCTTATGGTCTACTACACTAGGAATGACAAAATGAAGAGGGACAGCATCACATTCATTGTCCAAAAGAACATTTCAAGATTTGTCCTGATGTACAATGCTTCAGTGATAGGATAATATTGATACATTTACAAGAAAGATCAGTTCATATGACTATTATGCATCAACTACTAATGCCAAAGATGAAGAAATTAAAGACTTTTACCAACTTCTGCGGTCTGAAATTGATCAAACATGCAATCAAGATGCATTGATAATTACTGGTGATTGGAATGCAAAAGTTGGAAACAAAGAAGGATCAGTAGTTGGAAGATGTGGCCTTGGCGATAGAAATGAAGGCAGAGATCACATGATAGAATTTTGCAAGACCAAAGACTTATTCATTGGAAACACTTTTTTTCAGCGATGTAAGTGGTGACTATAAACATGGACCTTGCTGGATGAAATGCACAGAAATCAAATTGACTACATCAGTGAAAACAGATGATGGAGAAGCTCAATATCATCAGTCAGACTAAGGCCAGGGGCTGACTGCAGAACAGACCATCAATTGCTCAAATGCAAATTCAAGTTGAAGAAAATGAAAACAAGTTTATGAAAGCCAAAGTATAACCTTGGGTATATCCCACCTGAATTTAGAGACCATCTCAAGAACAGATCTGATGCATTGAACACTAATGACTGACGACCAGATGAGTTGTGGAATGACATCAAGAACAGCATACAAGAAGAAAGAAAAATCTCATTACGAAGACAGGAAAAAAAGAAAATATCGAAATAAATGTCAGAAGAGACTCTGAAATTTGCTCTTGAATGTAGAGTAGCTAAAGCAAATGGAAGAAATTATGAAGTAAAAGAGCCGCACAGAAGATTTCAAAGGGCAGCTCAAGAAGACTAAGTAAAGTATTGTAATGAAATGTGCAAAGACCTGGAGTTAGAAAACCAAAAGGAAAAAACATGCTATGCATTTCTGAAGCTGAAAGAACTGAATACCCGAGTTGCAATACTGAAAGATTATATGGGCAAAATATTGAATGACACAGGTAGCATCAAAAGAAGATGGAAGGAACATACAGAGTCACTGTACCAAAAAGAATTCAACCATTTCAGGAGGTAGAATATGATCAAGAGCCGACGGTCCAGAAGGAAGAAGCCCAAGCTGCACTGAAGGAACTGGTGAAAAACAAGGCTTCAGGTACTGACGGATACCAGCTGAGATATTTCAACAAACGAATGCAATGCTTGAGGTGCCCACTCATCTATGCCGAGAGATTTGGAAGGCAGCTACCTGGCCAACCAACTAGAAGAGATCCATGTCCTCCCTGTTCCAAAAAAAAGGTGATCTAACAGAATGTGAAAACTATCGAATAATATCATTAATATCACATGCAAGTAAAATTGTGCTGAAGATAAAGATATTGCAGCAGTACATCGACAGGGAACTGCCAGAAATTCAAGCTGGATTCAGAAGAGGATGTGGAATGAGAGATATCATTGTTGATGTCAGATGAATCTTGGCTGAAGGCAGAGAATACCAGAAAGATGTTTACCTGTGTTAGTAGGGTCACGGGTCCTCACTCGCGCGGCTGTAGAGACACGAAACGAGTGAAAGTGAGAGAAGCAGCTATGGCCAAGCAAAGGAGCACACTGGGACTTGTGTTGCCAAGATAGCCCCCTGAACAATGGCTGAAATAGTACTTGTTAGAAGGGTCCTGGCAGAAAGGAGCAAGATCGTTGATTGGTCTGTCCCAAAAAAGGTGTTTCTGGGGCAGTTCCATCATCTGTGCTTGCTCAGTCCAAAAATTGGGGGGTCTCTCAAACCGGATCTTAGGCTTAGACCCTTCGCTCCTGAAAGTCTTTCCCCAACTTTGGGCTGCTAAAATTTGGTTCCTTCTGGTGGGAGGAAAGTTCTGGGGCCACCCAGAGTATGGTGTTGATGGTTCTGAGCAAGTCAGGTGGGCCAGATTTGGTCTTAACTGCTTCTGTGGTCTGTAGACCCCAGCCTCTTATTTTTCTTATCTTGGGCGGGAAGTTGGCCGATTGCCTAAAAAACGTCTGGAGAAACCAGTTAGAAGGGGAGGTGGATGTTGGTAATGGTGCCCAGAGGCTGTTGGCCTCACCTGCGTTTTATTGACTATGCAAAGGAATTTAACTGTGTGGATCATGACAAATTATGGATAACATTGCGAACAAAGGGAATTCCAGAACACTGAATTGTGCTCATGTAGAACCTGTACATAGACCAAGAGGAGTCACTTGAATAGAACAACGGGATACTGCATGGTTTAAAATCAGAGAAGGCTTGCATCAGGGTTGTATCCTTTCACTATACTTGTTCAGTCTGTATGCTGAGAAAATCATCTGAGAAGCTGGACTATATGAAGAAGAATGTGGCATCAGGATTGGAGGAAGACTCGTTAAGAAACTATGCAGATGACACAACCTTGCTTGCTGCAAGTGAAGGAGGCTTGAAGCACTTACTGGTGAAGATAAAAAACTATAGCCTTCAGAATGGATTGCACTTTAACATAAAGAGGACAAAAATCCGCACAACTGAACCAATAAGTGACATCATGATAAAAGGAGAAAAGGCTGAAAGTGTCAAGGGTTTCATTTTACTTGGACCCACAATTATCACCCATGGAAGCAGCATTCAAGAAATCAAAGGACGTATTGCATTGGGCAAATTTGCTGCAAAAAATCTCTCTAATGTTAACAAGTAAAGACGTCACCTTGAGGACTAAGCTGTTTCTGACCGAAGCCATGATATCTTCAGTCACTTCATATATATGAAAGTCGGTCAATGAGTAAGGTAGACCAAAGAAAAGCTGATGCATTTGAATTATGGTGTTGACAAGAATATTGAATAAACCAGGGACTGCCAAAAGAATGAACAAGTCTGTCTTGGAAGAAGTACAGCCAGATTGCTCCTTAGAAGCAAGGATGGCGAGACTAAGTCTCACATACTTTGGACATATTGTAAAGAGGGATCGGTCCCTGGAGAAGAACATCATGGTTGGTAGAGGGTCAGCAAACAAGAAGAAGGCCCTCAATGAGATGGACTGACACAGTGGCTGCAACAATGGGGTCAAGCGTAACAACAATTGTGAGGATGGCACAGGACAAGGCAGTGTTTTGTTCTGTTGTGTGTAGCGTCGCTATAAGTCGGGACTGACTCAATAGCACCTAACAACAACAAAAAATATATACACACACAAACACATATGTGTATATATATGTATATATATATACACTTATATGTGTGTGTATATATATATGTATTTGGTGCTATTTTAGAAATCAATGAACAGTCTGAGAAGAAATAGGCTTTACACAAACAACACACACAATACACACAGCCCAAACAAGCAAAGATTCAATAGTAATAGGACAATGACAAAACATTTTAACAGCATCTGATTATGTAACATGTGATGGAAAATAAATGTCTAGCTACTTATTTGCAAAATTTTATCTTAGAGGCCTGTGATAGTTAAGGTAGTGTGTCAGCTTGACTGGGCCATGATTCTCAGTGGTTTGGCAGTTATGCGATGATGTAGTTTGGCAGTGTAAAAAAGAGGCGTCCTCTAACTTCACAAGGATGAAGGAGAATCAAGAGCAACAGCCCAAGGCTGATTCTTATGAGGCAGAGGGCAGATATACCTCCTCTTGCCAACCCTTTTTACCAATTCTGACACCATCTCGTTGTCAGGAGAGATGAGTCCCTGGAGAAGGACATCATGCTTGGCAGAGTACAGGGTCAGCGGAAAAGAGGAAGACCCTCAGCGAGGTGGATTGACACAGTGGCTGCAACAATGAACTCAAGCATAACAACGATTTTGAGGATGGCGCAGGACTGGGCAGTGTTTCGCTCTGTTGTGCACAGGGTTGCTATGAGTCAGAACCGACTCGACGGCACCTAACAACAACAACAACGACACCATCTGTCCCTCCCACTCTCTACTCCTTTGCTGGATTTGGTAATTGGTTGCAATGGCCACACAGAACTCACAGACAATGCTCATAGTTACGAGATTTATTAGAAAAGTAACAGGTTATAATTCAGGTTCAGGAATGCCCAGGATGAAGTTCTTTGATCAGGATAGCCTCTTCTCAGCCATGCCTGCAGGCAGATCTCTCTCTGGCCCTCGGCCCCTCAGCCTGGCCTTTGCCCTGCCTGGCAGGGTTTACAAAGCTCTTTTGGCTCTGCTGATAAGTACCCAGAGGCACCCCACTCTGCCCGTAAGCCTCGGCCTGAAGGTGCTCAGTTCTACCTTCGTGGTTCAGAAAACCTAGCTCCACCAGGTGCCTGGAGGCACCCTACTCCACAAGCAAGTCTCTTGCTCAAAGTCACTCAGTTTTCTCGCTCTGTGGACTGGGAGGCCAACTGCATATTCTCCTGTTGTCTCCTGCCTCTGCTGTGGCTGTTTTTCTGCTGCCACTTTTCTGCCATCTTTGGTGCTACAACTCTCTCTCTTTCAGTCTCCTGGTTCTAGGAGCTTTTTGGCGCAGGGGTCCCGGGTCCAAAGGATGTGCTCCACTCCTGGCTTTTCATTCTTGGTGGTGTTGAGATCCTCTCTCCGCTCTTGAGTTACCTCTCTTTTAAGCTTAGTGGGTTGACAAAGCTGACCAATTCTCTCGTTAGGTTTCCATACACCTTATTTGCATGGTCCCACCCCCACAAGTTTGACATGCACTTTATTTACATTGTTAGCAAGCTATTTAATCCCCTTGCCTAGCCACAAGCCCTCATTTGCATAGTCCCACCCCCCAGTCTTTTGGTGGGAATTACAAGATCATGGCAAGAAAGGCCATATAAAAGTGATCTATCACACTGCGGGCAGTTATGTAATGATGTAGTCATCCTCCATGATGTGATCTGATGTGATCAGCCAATCAGTCATAAGGGGAGTTTTCCATGGATGTTCTGGCAAAGCTTGCTCACTTGTTCTGGATACTGCATCTGGCTTGTCATCATCTGACCTCCAGTTCTTGGGACTTGAGCCAGTGGCCTGCCGTATAGTCTGCTGATTTGGGGATTCACTGGCCTCCACAGCCAACAACCTGCTGTCTTCCCTGCTGATCTTGGATTTGTCAGCCTCCACAGCCCATGAACCAGTGGCCTGAAGTCTGACCTGCGGATCTTGGGTTCATCAGCCCCACAGCTACGTGAGTCAGGAGATGACTTCAGCCTGATGCCTGACCTACAGACTTAGACCTTGCCAGCCTCTACAACCACGTGAGCCATTTCCTTGAGATAAATCTCTCTCTCTATGTATATGTATGCTTCACTGGTCTTGCTTTTTTGGAGAACCCAACCTAAAACAGAGGCATTATAAGCTTTGTACACATTTCAAAGAAAACCAGCTTTCATTAGAACTGTCCCTCAATGAGGTGGCCTAGGACCTGACTTATAATGGAGGGGCAATATGAGGATGAGGCTCTATGGAGATGAGGTAGACCTGTGGGGCTATGGTACAGGGATACGGATGTCAATGTGTGTGGGAGCCGGGACTGTCAGGGGAAGTACTGCATAGAAATCCAGTATAGTCAAAGAAGGGAACCATGGTAAGAAGGGTTTGGGTTTTGCACACGTATACAAAATGCAAACACACAAATTGGAAAACTTGTGGTGGAGTCCCAAAGACCACAGGCCTGTTGTGGTTAATAAATCATGAAGTTGTAGACCCAGGTTGCCTCATGTTCTTGAAGATAGCAAGGAAGATGCCCATTCACTTTCCTAGAGGGCCCCCGGGAGCCATCTGGGCTCTGGTCATGGAACATGTGTTCCCTGCCTCTGCCACCTGTCTGGGGGGCTTGGTCTGCTTAGAGAGGGGCAGTGGAAATCAATAAAAACCATGGAAGCAGTTGGTGATGAGCAGAGGTCAAGGAAAGGCTGGGTGGGGACAGAGTAGGGATGGCCTTGGGTCCCTGCTAGGAAGAGCCATCCTAAGGCCTGTCTATGAAGCATCACCACACAGGGTGTGTACAGGTTTGTACCCCACTCATTGTTCAGTTTTTGCTGCATTTTCTAGAAAATTCTAGAGCCTGTGTTCATTCCCTCCCTTTGGGTGCCCCAAATCAGTGATTCATCTTGGAAACTAGTGGTTCTCCAAGTGTGATTCCAGACTTGCTGCATCAGCATCACCTGAGTACTTGTCAAAAATTCAAACCCTTGGGTTCCACCAGACCAACGGAACCAGAAACTCTTGGGCAAGGGGAATAGAAATCTGTTTCTTCACAATCCCTCCAAGTGATTTTGATACAAGCTCAAGTTTGAGACCATTGCCTAGACCAATCTGGAGTCCAGAGCGGACATCTCAGAGTAGGCTTCCAAAGAGCATCAGCCTTCTGACCTCTCTAGGGGGCTTCAGACAGGACCCACGGCCAGAAATGAGACCTATGAGAGGAGACTCAGGAGCCCAACTTTTCTCTTGGCTCCCAAATACTTTCAGACTGGGGCATCTCCTTTCTGTTTCAGCCTGAAGGAAAAAGTTTGGACCATTATATGTCTCCTGGGGTGTTAACTTGATTTCTCTCCCTCTCCCATCATGAACATAATCTATTGGGCTAATAAAATGGCACGCAGACCTCATTTCTGCGGTCCCTTAGTGGATCCAAGATATAGTCTATAATAAGCCCTCCCCACACAGAGGGGATAAAGGAAAGCTCTGCAAAGATGAATATCCTAAAAGACTTATTAATGACGTCAGTTCTGCTGTGGAGAAGCTAAAAGCCTCTGTGTAAGCTAATAGCTTTATGATCATATTTTAGACTCCTGGAAGCTACACACATCTAAGGTAAATATCTTTGTCAGGAGAGAGGCCTCTTGGGATGCACAGAATATGAGAATATTAGAATTGGAAAGGGCAGCTAGAGATGGTAACAAAGTTGTGACTTATCTAGGAATAATATTGAAAAATGCTAACACAAATTGTTTAAACTCTCCAAAGAGTTAGATCTCTGTGGTGCTGCCCAGTAGAGTGGATTATGAATGCACTGTTTAGAACAGGAATTCTAGAGCAATGCTGGGCGTGGTGCCTGCACCCAAGTCTACACCCCACCCCTCTTCCTCACTGGCCACGGGTAGTGGATGCCCTTTGAACTTATAGTGGCTGAAGCTTAGGGATCCGAACACATTCGGAAATTGTGCACAAGAAGCGTCTATCTCTAAGTGGAGGCCTTTTGGACTAGTCGTCTAGGACTGCTGTGACAAAGTACCACAAAGTGGGTGGCTTAAAACCACACAAATTTATTGTCTCACAGTTCTGGAGGCTAGAAGTTCGAAATCGAGGTGCCAGCAGTGCCTTGCTGTGAAGGTTCTAAGGGAGAATGTTTTCTTGCCTCTTCCAGCTCCTGGTGGTTCCTGGCAATCCTTGGTGTTCCTTGGCTTTAGATGTATCACTCTTATTTCTGCCTCAGCCTTCACACGGCCATCTTCCCTCCATGTTTCTCTGTGTCTCCTCTTTTTTTAAAGAATACCACTCAGATTGGATTAGGATCCACCCTACTCCAGTATGACCTTACGTTAACATCTTCAAAGATCTATTTCCAGACAAGGTCAACATATCTTTCTGGGGGATACAATTCAACCCATAATACCTTTCAACAGAATGCCTCATTATGCCCTGAGTAAGGGATATAACAGGTTAAGGGCAAACCTGAGGTGCTCAGCAGCCCCTACAGTGGGGGCTGGCACACCCCAGACCCCTTCCCTGGCCTGAGGCTAACCTGTGGGGCCACTTCTGACTGGACAAGGCTGTGCTTCAGGGAGAGGTTGGGGCTGGACTCCTGTCTTCCTTCTCTTAATTCCACAAGTATTCTCTGAGTTCTTCTGTATGTCGGGCTGTCCCACTAGGAGTGCGGAAGGATGAACAAACTCAGCCTTGAGCCCCGGAGAATAGTCATCCTTCCCCTGCCCCCTGGTCACCGGGGGCATCTGGGACCATGGAGTCAGCAGAACGTCTGTGCACCCAGATTTTGATGTTCTTATGGGAGCACCTTCCCCAAAAGGAGTTTCTGTGTGGGCCTTAGCCAGCTGGCCATGAGCATATCTGTGCCTGTTGGAGATATGCCGAGGGCGGGCGGGTGACAGACTGAGTCACAGAATTTTCTCTAATCTGCAGGTGTGAAAAGAATATGGGCTGAGGGTATCATAACTGATGAAAAAGGCTCCGCGGAATAAAATTGACTTTCCAAGTCACTAACACTGACAGGAGCGTGTTAACTCTGTCTGAGCAGCTTGTTCTGGTCTGATGTCCTGGAGCCCCTGGGGGCCCTGTTCCTTCCGGATGGTGTTGGCCCAGGGGCTGCCTCTTGTTAAGATTCTCCAACACATTCACAGTGACAGGGGGCACGATGCTGTTGGATGAATTTGCAAATGCGAGTGCGTGATGCTCTCTAAATTTTATGGACGCGGCTACCTCCTAAGATTAAAAAGAAAGTCATAATCAAGTAACGTTCTTCAGGTGTACTGCCTTTAACATCCTTTTTCATCTTTCCCCTTTAAGTGACCTTTTCTTGCAAGAACGGGCCTCTAACCTTCAGGGTTTCCTTGTGTTTGCTGCCTTTCTCTCCATCGCGGCTCATTGGTGGTGACATGATTTCCAGGTCCCCAGCCTCTTCCTCTGATGCTAGGATTGGAGGTTATAGCCGGCGAGAAGAAAACGGCTTGCAGAGATGGATTCTTCAGAGACCAAGGTCCTCTGTTTATCTCAGCAGCTTAAAAAAAGACACAGGGCAGGGAAACACCACAGCTGTGACAAAGAGGTGGAATTATGGCTAAGGGGAATGCTTTTCAAAGCTTTAGATGGCATTGTTGATCGTGTGAAAGGAATCTTCCTTTCTCCCAGGTGGCTCCGTAAATTGTGAAACACAGTCAGGCCTCTGCGCACACTCCCTCTGTGTGGGCTGGCGCCCACGTACGGCCTCAAAGAACTGGAACACAGATATGGCACAGCATTTCTTCTGGAGTCTTTTTTTTGTTTCTTTTAATTCTCTCCTCTGGCTTTGAAATTTGCATCCCGTTTAGTAAAATAAGCTGGTTCAAAAACGTGTGCACATACTTGTTTTTTTTTTGTGTTTTCACGAGTTATTCTTTTCAAGAATCCAGTGAAGTGGACGCTAGTGTTAAACCAGTTGCTGTCCAGTTGATTCCGACTCACGGTGATCCCATGGGTTTCAGGGTAGAACTGTGTTCTGTCGGGTTTTCAAAGCTGTGACCTTTCTCAAGATCACCAGGCCTTTTTGCTGAAGTGCCTCTGGGTGGCCTTAAACTGCCAGCCTTTCAGTTAGCACCTGAGTGTGTTAACCATTCGCCCTGTCCCGGGACAGAGGCTAGTGTTAGAAGCTTCGTATTCTAGGCGGGCAACTGAAGCGCACCCGAGGTCTGGCCTCTTCTCCGAGCACAGTGTGCTTACACTCCTGATCTAATACTGTACAAGTCAGGGTCCTTAACTGCATGCAGCAGAAACTGCCTCATGCTCCTTGAGGTCAACTCCCAGAATCACCGGGAAGGCAGGTAAGCCAAGCTCAGAGGATGGGTCGTGTCTTAGTTTCTTCGGGGTACCAAAACAAATACCACATTGTCTCATAGTTCTGGGGGCCAGAAGTTCCAGCTGAGGGCATCTGCAGAGCTATGCCCTCTTTCTTGTTGGCTCTAGGGGAAGATCCTCCCTTGTCGCTTTCAGCTTCTGTAGTCCCAGGTGTTTCTGGGTGTTCCTCGGCTTGTAGGTGATCCTCACATGGTGTCTTCCCCTTGTGCCTGTGACTCTGCTTCTGTATCTGTCTTTCTGTTTTCTAAGACACCAGTCGTTAAGATTAGAACCTACCCTACGCCGGTGTGACATTTATTTTAACTGATAACATCTGCCAAGAAAAACCCCATTTCCCCAAACAGGGTCATGTGCACAGGTACAGGGGTTAGAACTTCAACATATCCTTTTGGGGGGCACAATTCAATCCATAACAGGCAGGAATAGAAGAGCTAGCAGTACAGATCCTCAGCTGCCCCTGCCACGGCCAGCAGACTGGATTCTCCACCATTCCTGCCTGTGCATGTCAGATTGGCCTAGCTGAGGTCACAGGCCTGGGCCCTAAATGCAAAGGAGTTTGAGCATATCAGCGCTGGTCCCCTTTTGGCTTCTCTAGTGGGAGATGGATCTTGCTGTCATGGTGGAGAAGTTCCCAAATATGAGAAAGGAATTTGGTTGCCGGTTTACCAAAATGAGACATCATTAATGCCATCTGGCCCATAAACCTACACCAAGTGCCTCTTTGGAAGGCTTTTGGCTCACCTGCCATTGCAAAGTCTAAATACTAAGTTACTATGGCCTGAGTCCTTGAATAGCACAAAAGGTTAAGCATTCGACTGACTAACTAAAAAGTTGGTGATTTGAACCCACCCAGAGGCACTTCCAAAGAAAGGCTTGCAATCTGCTTCTGAAACACCACAGCTATGAAGATGCTATGGAGAGGTTCTACTCCGAAGCACATGGAGTTTCCATGAGTCAGAATTGATAGGATGGCAACTGATCTGTTTTTCGGTTTTTATGGTCTGAGTTGGTAGGGACAGTTTTGTGTGAAGATTTTGAAGGCTGCCAGAGCTGGGTTTAAATTCTGACTCATCCAGGTACCAGCTGTATGACTGTAGGTTCCCAGAAGAAACAGTTCCACAGTGAGATGTGGGAAGGGCTGACAGAAAATTTGAGAGGAGGCTGATACCATTTTTTAACAGGTTTATTGCAGTATAATTGATATACAATAAACTGCCCATACCCAAAGTTGATGCCTTTGAATTGTGGTGTTGGCGAAGAATATTGAATATACCATGGACTGCCAAAAGAACAAACAAATCTGTCTTGGAAGAAGTGCAGCCAGAATGCTCCTTAGAGGCAAGGATGGCGAGACTGCGTCTTACATATTTTGGACATATTGTCAGAAGGGATCAGTCCCTAGAGAAGGACATCATGCTTGGCAGAGTACAGGGTCAGCGGAAAAGAGGAAGACCCTCAACGAGGTGGATTGACACAGTGGCTGCAACAATGAGCTCAAGCATAACAACAATTGTAAGGATGGCGCAGGACCGGGCAGTGTTTCGTTCTGTTGTGCATAGGGTCGCTATGAGTCGGAACCGACTTGACGGCACCTAACAACAAGAACCCAAAGTGTACAATTTGGTAAGTTCACCTTTAAGTATCCATCCACATAACCACCCCCACAATCAAGATAATGAACATACCCATCAGCCCAAAAAGCGTCCATGTGGCTGCTGTGATCTTTCCCTTCTGCCCCTCCCCACGTCCCCCTGCACCACCTCAAGGCTAACACTGGTCTGCTTTCTGTTACTATACTGATTCTCAGTATTTTCCAGAATTTTTCCTAAGTGGAATCATACAGTATGTACTCCTTTTGTCTGGCTTCTTTCACTCAGCATAATTATCTTGAGAGTTATCCATGTTGTTGCCTATATCAATAGTTCATTTGCTTTTATTGTGGAGTAGTAATCCACTGTACTGGGGACCACGACCTGGTGGACATTTAGGTTATTTCCATTTTGGAGCTATTACAAATAAAGCAAATACAAGTCTTTGTGTGGATGTATGCTTTTATTTCTCTTGGGTAGATACATAAGAGTGGAATGGCTAGACCATATAGTGGGTGTAAGTTTACCTTTTTAAGAAACCAGTAAAGTGCTTTCCAAAGTGATTGTGCCATTTTTCATTCCCACTAGCAGTATATAAGGATTCCATTTGTTCTACACCCTTGCCAACACTTGGTATGATCAGTCTTTTTTAATTTTAGCCATTTTAATACATGTGTAGGAATATCTCATCGTGGTTTTAATTTGTATTTCCCTATTCACTACTGTTGAGTATCTTTTCATGTACTTATTTGTCATCTGCCCATCTTCTTTGATGAAGTGTCTGTTCAAATTGTTTGCCCCTTTCTTTATTGGGTTGATAATCCCTTAAAACAATACTTCTTTCAGAAAAGTTCTTTAAGGGTTCTTTCTTCCATATTTATCTTTCAGAAATCTGGGGAAGCAATAAAACACTTAAGAAGCTTGAGAAGCTTATCCCTAAACCATAAATTTAACATTTAATAAGTTTGTTTTTCAGACCAAAATATTCATTAGCAGCAGTATATTGTATGGGGTTACTTGGACATGTTTGATGTATACATCAATAGGGTGTCCTGGGGTGCCTTGATTTCTCATTTTTCTTGCTATCAGGCACAGTCCCAGAGGAGAATGAAAATAATTAAGCAGTTGAAGAAAAAAGAGCCTTGTTTGTTGTATTTTGATTTTTCAGGAAAGGCAATGTTCTAGAATTTCAAATTCTCAATGGAATCCACTGTCTGGAGCCACTGAGGCTGGATGAACCCTAGAAACCATGGCCCTATGTTAATCTTTAAACTTTAAACCAGAACTGTCCTCTGAAGTCTACTTTGAACCAAAAAACAATTTATCTTAATAAGTAAAGTATGTCAGCCTTGAGCATTGTGCTCCTTTAAAGACTTACATGAGGTCAAGTTGACAAATCAAAAGGTTAGATGAGAAGCTTAGGGCGCAGTGAGTTTAAGTCAATGGTGATGGAACAATTTGGAGAAGGATGATGAGAATGGCTGCGCAACTTGAGGAATGTAATCAATGTTGTGTTTGGAGAAATTGTTGAAATGATGTATGGCTGTGTACGTTTTCACCAAAATAATAAAGAAAGGGAAGAAAAAGAAACTTAAGTGTAAAGAAAAAAAAAAAGATAATGTTCTATACTTAAAACCTCAGAAAACTAAGGAACAGCTTCTTATTTAAAGTGATTATTTGAATTGCTAGTTTTTCTGTAATTGTAATAAAAGCATTTGACTCAGAGTGCATTGATCTAGAATTTCACACCACTTGCTTTAAACTGCACAATCCATTCTTCCTACCACATCTGTTAAAATGTATTGAACATTCACTACAACCTATCATTAAGGAGACCTAGAGAGACCCAATCCTGAGGCATTTACCAATTAGGTGAAGTGGGTCGCTTCCCCGTGAGAGCAGTGCATTTAGCGACCACATTCCCTGAAGGAGCAGAGCTGTTTAACCTCCCAGCCTGTGGAGAAGTCAGGCAAGGGCCTCCCCACTTGAATTCTGGTTTGACAATCTGATCAAGACATTTCACAGGCTCTCCTAATGTTTGGGGACAGTGGTGGTTCAGTGACAGAATTCTCACCTTCCCCGTGGGAGACTGGGTTGAGTTTCCGACCAATATACCTCAAGCATAGCCACCACCCATCTGTCGTGGAGGCTTTGTGTTGCTGTGAGGCTGAACAGGTTTCAGCAGAGCTTCCAGACTCATACTGACTAGGAAGAATGGTCGGGTGACCTACTTCAGAAAAATCAGCCAGTGAAAACCCTATGGATCACAACGGTCCCATCCATAATTGATCATGGGGATGGCGCAGGACTGGGCAGCATTTTGTTCTGTTGTACTTGAGGTTGCCATGAGCCGGGGATCATATTCTGGTGTCCCATTTTCTCCTTTATCCATTTCCTGTTCAGGCTCTGCACATACCTGACAGCCATGGGGCTGTGGCCTCTGTCAGCACATTTTATGAGAAAGGGGACAGCGCTGTCCAGTCCTTAGGGTCAGAGAATACCAAGCACCAAAAAAAGCCAAACCTATTGTTTTCTAATCAGTTCTGAGCAATGGCAACCCCATGCATGTCGGGGCAGGACTGTGTTCCACAGGGTTTTCAATGGCTGTGCTCTTACAGAAGTAGACAGCCAGGCTCTTCTGCATTGCTGTTGGTTAGATTCGAACTGCCAATATTTCAATTAGCAGTGAGTGCAAACCATTTGTGCCACTCAGGGACCTTTTCTGAAAAGACCAGTGGTGGCCAAATGTGACACAAAGGAGAACTCTGAAAGCCCCCAGATCAAGAAAACAAAATCCAAGGATCCCTGGAGGAAGTCCAGGCATCTGGGTGGAATGACTTTTTCGCTAGATCTAAAACAATTATGTGGTCCAATCTCAAGGAAGAGCTTCAATTAGTTCAGTGATAGGTTTTCTTGTGGAATGATGTAGACTTGCATCTGGGTACTTCGGGATCCATGCGGGGTGGATTAACCAGGAAGCACCATATGTATTGGCTTATGGTAAGCAAGGTGCACACGAGTTTATTTGTGCTTACTTAGTAATCTTAACAATTGTGCACTACAGATTAGTAAATAAGCACAATGAACCCCGGCCATACCTTGCTTATTGGGTAATCTGTCCCTGGATTGACGCTGTGGGAAGAACTGATTCCTATGATCTCAAGGTTGTGTGCTAAGATTGTGAGTTTGTGTAACCGATGTGTTGAAAGAGTAGGAGTCTTGAGGACTCAGAAGAAACAAGGTATTCACTCCCCTCGCCCTGTAACTCATTCAAACTCACTTTGTGGGACTGAGTTTTCTCTACTTTTTGGATGAAATCTGGGGTAGGTCCTAAAAATTTTCTTGGCACACACAGATAATTAAAAACCCTCCAGTCACTTTGGATCACATTAATTGGAATGTCCGGTTCTATGTAAGAGTCAAAACTCCCAACATCATTGAACATTAAAGAGTCTTCACTGTCAAGGGGAGGTAAGAGTCAAAACAAACCAAACCCGCGGCATCGAGTCAATTCCTACTCACAGTGACCCTATAGGACAGAGTAGAACTGCCCCGTAGAGTTTCCAAGGACCGCCTGGTGGATTTGAACTGCCGACCTTTTGGTTAGCAGCCATAGCACTTAACCACTATGCCACCAGGGTTACCAGGGAGGGTTTAGTCAACCAGTCCTGTTTTGAGCTGGCACTGGTGCACTCTAGACCTGACTAACAGTTGCAGCTGACTCTTTACCTGGGGGTACTTTTGTGGATTTCTCGGAGATATCCACCTGTCCCTCCCATGACAAGGGTTGATGCATGCTCCAGCTGACCTCTTTCAGTCTCCCCCAGCCCTGCCCTCCGGGGTCCACCCCAGTCGCTTCCTGGCAGTGACCCCTCACCCTGTGGACCACACTTTTGTTCAGCGTTCTCCAAGAGGGCTCCAGCCCAGATACCTTTTGTGTCCTTCTCTTGTCCCACGGGAACCTCGCACATCCTTGTCCTTGCTCATGTTGCTGTCTCTTTCTTCACCCCCCATCTAGACATTCTCAGGCATCACCTCTCACCTAACTTAGTCTTCTTAGGGGTGGGGCAAACACTAAGCCCCCCAGTTCTCAGAGGACACAGATCAATCTCTGCAGGAAGTCATCTCAAAGCCTTTCTTACCAAGCTTGAGGTGAAGGGAAAGCACTCACCACTCCCAACTCTCCCCATGGAAGGAAGGAGAGGAAAACATTTACCTTTTGCTAACAGCTTTCTCCTCAGCCTCCCAGCCTTTGCTGCCTCAACATTTAATACCTTTGAGGCGTATGGGGTGAAGGACTGAAATTTTTGATTCCCTCTTTCACAAGTCTTGTGTGGGTGGTCTAGTGGAATGTGGGAGTACTTGCCACCTATTGCTTTGTTCTTGGCCATATGGAGCATTTTAACATCTTGTGTGTTAGAAGCAAGGAGAATGAGGCTTCGTCCTGCTTATTTGGAGACATCATCAGGAAAGACCAATCACTAGAAAAGGACATCAAAGTAGAGGGTCAGCAAAAATCAGCAAAACCGTCCATGAGATGGATTGATGTAACAGCTGCAGCAATGGGCTCGAGCATACCAACAATTGTGAGGATGGCACAGGACTAGGCAATGTTTTGTTCTGTCATACATAATAAGGTCATTGTGAGTAAAAGCCGTCTTGACAGCAACTAACAACAACAACAACAACAAGGGTGTATATCTGTACTGCATCATCATCATCATCAAGAACGGCAGCATCTCTCACCTTGCCGTGTGTCAGATTTAAGGTAGATTACGAGGATACAAAACAGAGAACGATTGCATAAAGGGAAGTAGTGGGGCTTAGGAAGGAGTAATAGAAAAAGAAAAACAAGTGTGGGTACATAAAAATGGAATGAGGCTAAAAAACTACACACAGTTATTATAAAAAAAAACTAAAAAACCAAACCCATTGCCTTCGACAGTCATAGTGACCCTGTAAGACAGAGTAGAACTGCCCCGTGGGGTTTCCAAGGAGCGGCTGATGGATTCGAACTGCCAATCTTTTGGTTAGCAGCCACCAGGGCTCCAACAGCAGCCAAAATGTGGCCCTGCACTTTCTAGCTGGACCAGGAGGAGCCCAGCTGGTCTTAGAATATGAACCAGAAGGACTTTCTCTTGAGCCCGAGCGATCAGTAGATTGGTGCTTGAAGTCATTTTTGTCTATTTAAGTTGGATTTCTTTTTAAAAGCTAGACCATTAGGGTACCATGACTATCCTCTCTTGCCCACCCTTCTTCCTAAAAACTGCCACATCAAACAAATCAGCAACATAAAAATCCCCCCAAAGAATCAAATCTGACTAAAAGACTCAAAATTATCTTTGAGTCCACCTTAAATGTGAAGTTGGTGAAATGCTCTCCCTACAAATATTGTTGCAGAGACGGTTTCACTGAGGAAGGGAACACGAGTCCTCTTGTTGGAGATCATGGCGTTTTCTATCATTGCTCCATGCCAATAGCCAAGAGGTGGGCCAGGGGCTCAAGCAGCTGTTGGGAATTTCCTCTCTGGGATCTGAATCAGAGTGATGTAAAGTCGGAAAACGCTTGGCTGTCATTCGCTTCGGTGTGTGGCAGTGCCCGGACCCTGTGGCTCCCCAACCCTGGCCAGACCTTCTGGCCTGTCCCTCGCAAGCCTGGTCTTCTGCCTTCTCCTCTATCCGTTGAGACAGCCGCACCCCCTCCCCCACCCCATAGCTTTCCAAGAAAATCTCTTGTGACTGGAAAATGACTTCAGGTGGTCAGAGTCATCTCCTGTTTCTGGCAACCCAAGTGTTTTGATGGCTGCACTCTCAATATGGCTTCAGAGTGAAGTATGATCAGCGGGATGATTTGAGGTGGCACACAGGGATATTTAAAAATTTCAGTTATGTAATTATTTTAATGCGTGTTGGGGAAAACTATAAACAGTGCATCGAGCCCACAGTGTCACGGGTGTTATTGCTTAGGTGAGTCATTTTTAAAGAAAAGTACTAAGTGTCTGTGGATGTTGAAAAAACAACTCAGGGGCTGTATGTATAGCTGGTGGAGGCCATAGGGAAACTGTTGTATTTTATGACAGGAAAGGCGGCACCAGATTTGAGTTTGGGGAAGTTCACTTTGTGCCATTGTGGGGGCAGGTGAGAGAAAGGGAGACAGACGGTGGCCAGAAGCCAGGGAGGAGCCTCCTTCTAGAGCCCCAAGGGGGTGGGGGCAAGGCAGCCAGGCCCAGGCTGGAGTGGAGAGGCTGAATGTTCTGTATCCCCAGATGGCCCCTAATCTTCCCCTCTGACCTGCAAGCTCAGAGAAGATCAATGGAGGCAGGGTTGGAGGAAGGGCGCATCCGGGGAGCCCTGTCCTGGGTTTCTTGTTTTTCTCTCTTCTTTCTTTTCTTCCCCTCCTTTCCTTCTCTTGTCATTCATTGTCCCCTGATCACACCCACTGCCAGCTCAGGCCCTTCCGGCTTTGCTGCTGAGCAGCCCAGGGCGGGCCTGTGGCACGTGGGGAGCTTCAGAGACCACCTTGCCCCAACAAGGGAGTGAGTATGGTGTTTAACCCAATTTTGCAGCCTCTCATCTGAGGCTGACGGCAGCAAGAGAGGATCCCCTATGATGCTTTTTGATCCTTTCTGATATTGCTCCCATTTGTCAACCTCTAAGCTGAGACCCCACGGACAGGACAGGGTGGAGGGACTGTCCAGCCTCGGAAGCCAGGCCCCTCTCCCTCCCACTCCTCCCCCACCTACCTCCTTCAGTAATCGTGAGGTCACCTGGGTTCTTCGGCAAGTCAGGGAATGGGGAGGATCTGACCACTGTGACCTGAGCTGAGACTGACTGCTCATTCACCTCTTCTCCACCTACCTGGCTTTGCTCCCTGAGCTGGCCGTCAGTCCTTCCAGAGCATTGTGGATGCAAACCCATGATTCTTTATGTCTTCCTTTATTCTTTATTGTGCTTTAGGTGAAAGTTTACAACTCAAGTTAATTTCTCATACAAAAATGTATACACATATTGTTATGTGACACTAGTTGCAATCCCTATAATGTGACAGTACACTCCCACCTTCCACCCGGAGTTTCCTGTGTCCATCCAACCAGCTCCTGTCCCTTCCTGCTTTCTCATCCTGCCTCTGGAGAGGAGCCACCCATTTGGTCTCGTGTATTTGATTGACCTCAGAAGCACACTCTTCACGAGTATTATTTTATGTTTTATAGTCCAGTCTAATCTTTGTCTGAAGAGTAGTTTTCAGGAATGGTTTTAGTTCTGGGTTAATAGATCATCCGGGGGGCATGGCTTCAAGAGTTCCTCCAGTCTCAGTCAGACCATTAAGTCTGGACTTTTTATGTGAATTTGAGTTCTTCTCCACACTTTTCTTCTGGTCCATTAGTGGCTCTATGTTGTGTTCCCTGTCAGGGCAGTCATTAGTGGTAGCCTGGCACCATCTAGTCTCTGGTTTCAGGCTGGTGGAGTCTCTGCTATATGTGGCCCTTTTGTCTCTTGGGCTAATATTTCCTTATGTCTTTGGTGTTCTTCATTCACCTTTGCTCCAAGTCGGGCAAACCCACAATTCTCAGTGACTCCCTAAGCACAGGCATTGTTCGTATAGACAGCAGTGGCAGGGGCTCTATCTTAATTCTGCTTTATTGTTTTGTTGGGTTCCGTGCAGTCAATTCCAACTCATAGCGACCCTATGTGTTACCCCCATAGGGTTTCCTAGGCTATAATCTTTATGGAAGCAGGATGCCAGGTCTTCCTCTCTTGGAATGGGCAGGTAGGTTAGAATTGTTAGCCTTTTGATTAGCAGCCTAGTGTTTAACTGTTGAGCCACCCAGGGCTCCTTAATTTTGCTTTAAGGAACTGGTTAATAGCTTTCCCTCTAGTTCCTCAGGTGTAAAATTAGCGAGCCGTGCCATCTGATCTCTGTATCAGTCATCTGTGGTTGCTAACACACCACCCCAAACCTTAGTGGCTGAAAACAACAATGACTTTTAATTTTATAATTCTTTGGGCTGACTGGTCTTGCTGACTCTTGAGCTGCAGTCAGCTGGTGGGTCGGCAAGGGGTAGATGCAGCAGGGCCATGTGGGCTGGCTGGTGGTCTCTCTTCTTGTGGCCTTTCATCCTGGGCTTCTTCATGCCATGGTGGGCATACAGTGTTCTAAGAAGACAAGGGCCTAGACTCAGAAGTCTCACAACTTCACTTCCACCACATTCTCTTGTTCAAAACAACAGACAAGTTCAGCCCTGATTCAAAGGGTGAGGAAATAGACCTCCCCCTTGATATGAGTAGCACCAAATTCACTTTGTAAAGGGGGTGGACCTAGGGGGTTATGAATCATGGAGAAGAGGGTCGGCATTACTATAACAATCTACCTAATCTCTAAAATACCTTCTGGCACAAAGTACGATTCTGGGAACCAAATAATACCTAAAAATATTGGGGGAAAGAAAACATTGCTGTTAAAGGTGTGTGCAATTTCCTGGATTCAAATTTCAACCCCATCTCTTTTGAGCTGTGTAGCCTCAGGTAAGTTACTTTTACTTTACCTCTCTGTGTCTCAGTGGCTTCAACTCAGACATGGAGACACTCATAATGACACCTATCTCGTAGAGTCATTGTGAGTCTTGGGTAATGAGCATGCGTGGAGAACATTTAGAGTAGTGACTGGTGTGGAGGAAGTGTACTGTAAATAAATGTGTATTGCCATGAAAATTGTTAGTTGTCCAGTTGCGTTTTAGACAATAGAAACTGGAACCCTGGAACTACCGTTGAAACCATACTTTCTCTTCAGTGTCTCAGTCTCCTCAGATACTGCAGAAGACAGACACTTTGTTCTCCCAGATGTCTTTCCTCACTCCCCACTAAAACACCAAGCTACATTTTTTCTAATACGAATATTCTGACACTGGTTTGGTTTTCTCTCCACACACACACACACACACACACACACACACGTACATCGCCAAGGGAGTTGTTGAGACTTCTTAAACTCTCAGGCAGATGTTCTCAACCACACGTCTTTCTCATTGGCTTGAGTTGCAGTTGCTATTGATGCTAAATGTCTAGCTTGGGTGGGGAGCAATGGGTATGCCTTCAGCTTTTGGGGAGCGGCAACCTTCCAGAACCAAGATCTTAAAGGCCTTAAAACCTGCTGATACCAGGGTGTGAAAGATTCTTGCTTGTAATAGCCAGACTATACGTTTTTATTGCTGCTCTACAAAGATGACAGGGCTTCAGAGGAGGTACTAAGAGCAGAACAGTTTTTCCAATTACTTTATAAAAAGAGATGTGGAAAGGGCACCAGGGACTTTCAGGATTATTTGCTAAGATATATGTTTATCCTGATGATGAGGATATATACGTATATTTTTTTGTATGTATAGTCATAGGGCTCTTGATGAGCTCATCACTCAGAAAGAGGGTAAAACCTTCAAAATGACGGTAAAAGTTTTCTCCTTAGTATTGACATGGAATATTTGCAGGCAAAATCAATAGTTTTGGAATTACATGCTTATAAATTAAACTGGTAGAAGGTCAGTGAAAAAGAGGAAGATGCTCATTAAGACGGATCGATCCAGTGGCTGCAACAACAGGCTCAAGTATACCGACAATTGTGAGGATGGCACAGGACCAGGCAGCGTTTCATTCAGAACTGACTCGACAGCACCTAACAACAACGACAATGTCAAGTTAAACTAAAAGTGTGCATTTTTTTTTGAGTTCTCACACAAATAAATACTCATTTTTTCTCTCGAGAAAAAAGAAAAAATTTCTAAGACTTTATTTGATCTTTAATATCCAGCAAAATAAAATTCTTCAAAGATAAGTGGATTTTGAAATCTGGTGGAATAGGCCAGGAAGCTACTCAATTTAGCATGTTCCTCTTAACTGCATTTGAAAAACATTGGTGAAGATTACTAGGCTATAAATGCAAACATTCATTTTTTAATTTAAAAATTCCATTAAAAATACACCTATCTTAAAATGATAAATTCCAAATGCTTAGAAGAGCTAAAAATAAAAAGCAAAAATATCCTTCTCCAGCTACCAAGGAAGGCCTATCCTCACAGGCAACTACTGTCAATAGCTTCTGTCATCAATTCTTCTGGCACTTACCATCTTAACTTCATGTGATATGCTTATACCTCTGTTTCTTGATTTATCAACTTTACATAATTTCTGTTATCTTCCCTCTATAAACACAAAGAATGGAGACTCTCAGCAGTGCACGGTAGACACTCAGCCACTAGCAAAAAGGTTGCGGGTTTAAGTCCACCCACAGGCACCTTGGAAGAAAAGCCTGAGGATCTACTTTCTAAAGATCACAGCCATTGAAAATCCTGTGAAGCATAGTTCTACTCTGACACCCATGGGGTTGCCATGAGTCGTAGTTGACTTGATGGCAGCAGTTTTTTTTTTTTTTTTAATAAAGAAAAAAAAAGCTCAGCTAACCTACAGTACTGCCCTCTTCCTGTTCCTCATACTGATTGAGCTTCATATTGTTTCTAATTGTTTTAGTGATTGCCTCCATCAGTGGGGAGAATCCCAATAGATTACCCACTTACTTTTCCTTCAATCTCTTCTTTTTATATTTATAATGTCATGGTTTACCACAGCTACATTCTGGTCACAACACTATAACTAAACCTACCATCCTGTATTGAGGTAATTATAAAAATTGGAAACCTATGAACAGGCTTATAGTATTGTTACTGGTCATTAGAGAGCCACAAATGATTTAAGCCGTTCAGTAGGAAAGGTAATCTTTTTTTTTTTTTGATTTTGATTGTGCTTTAAGTGAAAGTTTACAAATCAAGTGAGTCTCTCACACAAAAACTTACATATACCTTGCTACATACTCCAATTGCTCCCCCGCTAATGAGACAGCCTGCTCTCTCCCTCCACTCTCTTTTCATGTCCATTTTGTCAGCTTATAACCCCCTCTACCCTTTCATCTCCCCTCCGGACAGGAGATGCCAACATAGTCTCAAGTGCCCACCTGATCCAAGAAGCTCACTCCTCACCAGCATCCCTCTCTATCCCATTGTCCAGTCCAATCCCTCTCTGAAGAGTTGGCTCATTTCTCACCAGCACCCCTCTCCATCCCATTGTCCTGTCTAATCCCTGTCTGAAGAGTTGGCTTTGGGAATGGTTCCTGTCCTGGGTCAACAGAAGGTCTGAAGGCCATGACCACCAGGGTCTTTCTAGTCTCAGTCAGACCATTAAGTCTGATCTTTTTATGAGAATTTGGGGTCTGCATCCCACTGCTCTCCTGCTCCCTCAGGGGTTCTCTCTTGTGTTCCCTGTCAGGGCAGTCATCGGTTGTAGCTGGGCACCATCTAGTTCTTCTGGTCTCAGGATGATGTAGTCTCTGGTTTATGTGGCCCTTTCTGTCTCTTGGGCTCATAATTACCTTGCATCCTTGGTGTTCTTCATTCTCCTTTCATCCAGGTGGGTTGAGACTCATTAATGCATCTTAGATGGCCACTTGCCAGCTTTTAAGACCCCAGGTGCTCTCCAAAGTGGGATGCAGAATGTTTTCTTAATAGATTTTATTATGGCAATTGACTTAGATGTCCCCTGGAACCATGGTCCCCAAACCCTCCCCCCTGCATTCAGCTTATTCAGGAAACATCTTTGCTTTTGGTTTAGTCCAGTTGTGCTGACCTCGCCTGTATTGTGTGTTGTCTTTCCCTTCACCTAAAGTAGTTCTTATCTACTATCTAATTAGTGGATACCCCCTCCCACCCTCCCTCCCTCCCCCCTCTCGTAACCATAAAAGAATGTTTTCTTCTCAGTTTAAACTATTTCTCAAGTTCTTATAATAGTTGTCTTATATAATATTTGTTCTTTGCAACTGACTAATTTCACTCAGCATAATGCCTTCCAGATCCCTCCATGTTATGAAATGTTTCACAGATTCATCACTGTTCTTTATCGATGCATAGTATTCCATTGTGTGAATATACCATAATTTATCCATTCATCTGTTGATGGGCACTTTGGTTGCTTCCATCTTTTTGCTATTGTAAACAGTGCTACAATGAACATAGGTGTGCACATATCTGTTAGTGTAAAGGCTCTTATTTCTCTAGGATATGTTCAGAGGAATGAGATTACTGGATTGCATGGTAGTTCTATTTCTAGCTTTTTAAGGAAGTGCCAAATCGATTTCCAAAGCAGTTGTACCATTTTACATTCCCACCAACAGAGTGTAAGTGTTCCAGTCTCCCCACTACCTCTCCAACATTTATTATTTTGTGTTTTTTGGATTAATGCCAACCTTGTTGGAGTGAGATGGAATCTCGTTGTAGTTTTGATTTGCATTTCTGTAATGGCTAATGATCGTGAGCATTTCCTCATGTATCTGTTAGCTACCTGAATGTCATCTTCAGTGAAGTGTCTGTTCATATCTTTTGCCCATTTTTTAAATTGGGTTATTTGTCTTTTTGTAGTTGAGGTTTTGCAGTATCATGTAGATTTTACAGATCAGGTGCTGATTGGAAGTGTCATAGCTAAAAACTTTTTCCCAGTCTGTAGGTAATCTTTTTACTCTTCTGGTGAAGTCTTTGGATGAGCATAGGTGTTTGATTTTTAGGAACTCCCAGTTATCTACTTTTTCTTCTGCATTGTTAATAATGTTTTGTATACTGTTTATGCCATGTATTAGGGCTCCTAACATTGTCCCAATTTTTTCTTCAATGATCTTTATCGTTTTAGATTTTATATTTAGGTCTTTGATCCATTTTGAGTTAGTTTTTGTGCATAGTGTGAGGTATGGGTCTTGTTTCCTTTTTTTGCAGATGGATATCCAGTTGTGCTAGCACCATTTGTTGAAAAGACTGTCTTTTCCCCATTTAACTGCTTTGGGGAAGGTAATCCTTTTTAAAGAAACTTTGCTCATTGAAGGGGAATTTTCCGAGCACCTCAGCCTGATGGGTTTTTCCTTAAATTCTTCCAGTTTCCTTCACGTCTATAAGATCATATTCAATGGCCACTCTTTTATTGCTTAATGTATGTTGTTGTTGTTAGGTGCCATTGAGTCAGTTCCAACCCATAGCGACCCTGTGCACAACAGAACAAAACACTGCCCAGTCCTGCGCCGCCATCCCCACAATCGTTGTTATGCTTGAGCCCATTGTTGCAGCCACGGTGTCAATCCATCTCTTTGAGGGTCTTCCTCTTTTTGCTGACTGGCTACTTAATATATGATTTCCTTTATTTCATTTTGTTTGCTTAGTTCTTTTTTCTAGTGTATGTGGCTGATAAATCTTTTGGTACTTGTTTGGCTAGAAGTATTTTTAGTTTACTGTAACATTTGATTCAGTTCGCTGGGGCATAAAATTCTAGGTAGAAAATCATTTTTCATTAGACTATTAAAACAATTGCATGGTTGTATTCTAGAGTCCCGTTCTGCCTAAGACGAGCTTGATCTTTGTTTCTTCCTGATAACCTGATTTTTTTTTTCTGGAAGTTTTTGGGATTTTCTCTATCATTGGAGTTAGAAAATGTTAGCAGGATGTGTCTAGATGAAAGTTTTTTGTGTGTTTGTTCTTTTCATTAACTTTGTTCAGTACTTAGTACACCATTTTGATCTGAAAATTCATATCTTTCTTCATTTCAGGACATCTTCTTTTATTATCATTTTGATTATTTCCTCTCTTCAGGTGTGACTGTGCACTCCTACTGCAGTTACTATTACGTAGACGTCAAATCTCTTGAATATATCTTCATGTCTCAAGGTTTTTGTCAGATTTTCTATCTCTTTGTCTTTTGGCTCTATATTTTGGGAGATTTTGCCTCTGCCTTTAAAATCAACAACCAGTTCTTCCATCATCTCCACTAATTCCTTCCATTTTTGTTTTTATTTTGATGACTATGTTCCTTAATTGCTAAGACTTCTTTTCTTCTTTCTGACTGACTGTTTTCTGCAGCACCCGGTGGCTGACATGAGTTTCCTTTACAGATGTGTAGGTCTGATTTTTTCCTGAAGCTGGAAACTTGTACTTTCCACTAAGTGGATGGGACACTGACAAAGTCAGGTAGGTGGCCTTGGGGGCGGGGCATATATGCCATCATTAACCAGTAATTAGTTGCTGGGATTCCTTAACATTTCTAATCTGCTGTTGATGGCTGGAGACGGCGGTGAGAACAACGGGGGGGGGGGGGGGGGTGGTGGCTCAGTCTGCCATCAGGAGCTAAGAGACTTGAAATGTTTTATCTTGTGTTGTTCAGAATTCTGCTATAAATTCCTCCTCATGAAACACTTCCCACCAAAGAGTCTATCAAGTTTATCTGCATGCTGAATTTCTAAGGTAGCTAATTTGCCTTGGCATCTAGATACAGCTCCTGCACGTTCTTTGGTTAATGAGATCTGCTATGAAATCATTCACTTGAGGACCACCCTAATGAAGCTAATAAAAGCCTTTCGTGCAGCGTCTATTCTTCGTACCTTAAGTACTGTACCTCATTCAGCTACACAGGCAGCCGAGCTCAATGACTCATTATCTCCCAAATTCTGATGTCTATTTTCACGCTCCGATGGTTTCATTAGATACAAAATAAAATCGCCACCTATTAAAGTTGCGTTAAAGCGCTAACTTAAACTGACAAAAGCATAGAAACTTAGAGCCAGAACAGTTGTCCTGCCTCCTGTCTGTGGGAGGTTTCTGCATTTTGCAGACTGTGTGGCTGGGGCCTGGCCTGGCCTTTATGGCCTAAACAGGCTGCATTTCTCCAGGCGGGGTGGGGAGCCAGGAATGCAGGCTGCCAAGGAAATTACCTACTTTCTCATTGGTCAGTGATTTAACAGTATATTAATAGTTCAGGGATTATTTTCTGATTTCACTGAATTTAGCGAGGTGAAATGTGAGGGTGGGAAGAGAGACGGTTTCCACATGACCTCTGCAGTGCTTGCAGAAAAGACCACGGATGGGACATTTCCAGCACTGATGGTTTGGGGCTGTGTGTAAAGAGGGCAGTAGGGTGGTTATAGGAGCCCTGGTGGTGCAATGGTTAAGTGCTTGGCTGCTAACCCAAAGGTTGGCAGTTCAAACCCAACCAGAAGCTCTGAGGGACAAAGACCTGGCGATCTGCTCCTGTAAAGATTACGGCCTAGAAAACCTTATGGTTCCATTCTGTCACATGGGGTTGCTATGAGTCAGAGCTGACTCGATGGCACACAACATCAACAAGTGTGATTATACTTCATGTATCACATCTAATCAATGTTACATTTCCCTGAGATTGAAAAACAAACAGAGACTGGAGAAACCCTGAGAGTAGGGCCCCCAGACACCCTTTTAACTCAGTACTGAAGTCACTCGTGAGGATCTCTCTTCAGCCAAAGATTAGACGGGTCCATAAATCAAACAATAATACCCGTAGCTCAACCACGTATATGAGACTAAATGGGCACATTAGCCCAGGGGCAAGGACGAGAAGGCGGGGGGGGGGGCAGGAAAGCTGGATGAATAGAAATGGGGAACCCGAGGTCGAGAAGGGGAGAGTGTTGACACGTTGCAGGGTTGGCAACCAATGTCACAATGCTGTATGTGTATTAA
The DNA here is from genome assembly GCF_024166365.1 of Elephas maximus indicus. Classification (NCBI taxonomy): domain Eukaryota; kingdom Metazoa; phylum Chordata; class Mammalia; order Proboscidea; family Elephantidae; genus Elephas; species Elephas maximus. Next base: position 16,744,953 of record NC_064841.1, on the reverse strand, counting down.
TTGTTTAATGAGAAACTAATTTGCTCGGTAAACCATCAAAAGCGCGCACACACACACACAAAAAGAATACGAGGAGGAAAAACAAACAAACGAACAAAAAACAACCTTAGCTCTTGCAAAAAATAGGGGCAGAAGGTTAATTGTCTATGGCTTTCTAAAACCAATATGTAACCTGACTGTATCCAGGGGAATGAGACACAGTGGGCATCTGTGAGCAGGTTCTGGAAGTATACAGCTGGCACTTGCTGGGGAAAAGACATTGGCTGAGAAGCCAGGTGAACTTTGTTCCTGGCCCATACTGAGATCAAAACAGGCACACAGCAGCTTTTCAAGTGCCTTGGCATTCAAGAGAGTTTACCGTGCCATTAAATAATATAATACAAAAATGTACAGAAAAACTGACAACCAAGCCACCATTTATCAGCTGCTGGCTAGGTTTCAGGCTAAATCCTTATCTGCATCATTTCAAATCCTTACAACATTCTGACAAGGTAAACATTCCTGTCCCATATTACAGATGAGAACACTGAGGCTCAAAGGGGTTAAGTAACTTGCCCACGGCCTCAGAGCCACTTAAGTGGCTGGGTCAGGACTGGAGCCTGGAATAGTTAATGAGATGGAGAGGAAAGGGCAAGGCGTCGGGAGCTGGGGTTTTTCCCTCCATAACTTGACCTTTAACTAGTTCTGCCCTTTCAAATTCTCTGTATCTTTTGATCTTGCTTCCATATGGTTCTTCCTGGCTCTGAAATTCGGTGACCCTTTGAGAAGCAGACAAATAATTTGTGTTCTAGGCGTTTAGCAAATGGCAAGGTTATTGTTTAAAGCATGGAAGTCCCTGAAAGCACAGAGGAGATGCAGGTTATTCGGGGTAGAGGGTCAGCAGGAGCAAAGGAGGGAACTGGAACCCTGAGTGTGCAGGAGTCGGGGAGGGGGAGCTCACGGGTGGGGCTGAGAATGCCGAGCTTCCTGCTGTGGGCTGAGGCTGGGCAACGCCTCACTGGCAGTGGGGAACTAATGAAGTTTTCATATCAAGAGAATGAATTGATAAAAATACATTTAATTCTGGGTTACAAACACCTCAGAAGACAGGCAAGTGCCATGAGAGAGTAAAGTAGACCAGATAGGAGCTATGGTGAGTTGAATATCACATGGCCCTTCTGAGGGGCAGCCACCACTCAGCTTGGGCAGATTAGCTCACAGGAAGACAGGTCCAGAGCTTCTAGATCTTCAGATTTTTGTCAACACAAGCCAGAAATGTGGATGTTTTCTCTGAAATCTCCTTCATTTACAATTTAGACAACTGTATGAGTTATGGTAAAAAGCAAAGCTGCTATAACAAATACGCCTCAAAATACAGTGGATTTAAGAAGATGGAAGTTTATTTTTCCAAGGAGATGGCTCAGGCTGATGGGAAGCTGTACTCCACAGGATAATTCAGGGACCAAAACTCCCTCCATCTTGTTGCTCACCATCCCATATGGCATTGCCTGCATAAGCAAAGCTGGGTCATAGGTCTGTTGGGGTTCCAGTGGCTCTCTGGAGCTGAGGCCAACCCTGAAGGAGCTGAGAGTCGTAGGGAGTCTGCTGACCATAGTTCCTGCAGCTGGCCAGCAAGTCCTTCATTGAAGGAGTATCGGGGAGGTACATCTCTGTGTCTGCCCCACTAAATGACCCATCATGCCAATAAATATACTTTTACACCCATTCTTCACTCATCTACATGGTTAGGTTCCAAAAACCAGGTCGTTATGTGAAAATTGTCATTATCCGAAAATGGAGGATGACCACATCAGATCACAAAATGGAGGATGGCTGCATCATTACGTAACCGTCAAATTACATCATTACATAACTGCCAAATCACATCATTACCTAATTATTGCCAAACCACAGAGAATCATGGCTCAGCCAACCTGACACGTAACCTTAACTGTCACAGCCAGTATTACTCTCGCCTCACACCTCAGCATTTGTTACTGCCAGACGAACATAGCTAATGTGCAAAATAGTTGGATAGTAGATTTTTGACTGGTATCATAAGTGTGAAATGTCGGATAATTAGTTTATAAGTGAGGAGTAGATGTTGCTATGTAATGTCTTGCATAATAGTTACACAGACTTTGATTCTGTGGAGCTACCAGTTAACTCATCTCCTGCCTTGTTTTTGGACTTTTGGATTGTTTCCCACATTTGCTTTTAGAAAAAATGTAATGAACATTCTTAGCTAAAACTGTTCACACATCCTTATTATTTGTGTTTGGTAAATTTCTTAAATAGTATATTGGTCAGAGAGTATGTATCTTTTTATCTTACGTAATGTATTACAGGAAAACTTGGTGGCATAGTGGTTAAGTGCTATAGCTGTTATCCAAAAGGTTGCTGGTTCAAATCCATCAGGTGCTCCTTGAAAACTCTGTGGGGCAGTTCTACTCTGACTATGGGGTTGCTATGAGTCGGAATTGACTCGACAGTAACAGTTTTTTTTTTTTTTTGGTTAATGTAGTGCAATAGATTCTTAAATGGTCTTCTTGTCCCCAATCTCTTATTTCTTGCTCAGTCCCTCTTCTGCCCTCCCTCCTTTCTTTTTTCCTTCCCTCTCTCCCTCCCTTTTTCCTTCTTTCCTTCCTTCCTCTGTTCTTTCCTTGCCTTGTCTTCCTTTCTTATTTCCTTCTCTCTTAATTTTCTTATCTATTATAAAATATATCACACACAAGAAAAATACATGAATATAAATGTACATTCTAATTTATGCTGATAAAGTGAACACACGTGTATTACCATCTAAATCAAGAAATATAGTGTTGCAAGTCCCCAATGTTATCCTTGTTTGTCCTTCTCAGTTATATACCTTTCTCCACCACAGAGGTAATCACTGTCTGATTTTTGTAGAAAGCACTTTATTGCTTTTTAAAAAAAAATTAAAATTTATTCTTTATGTATGCATAAAGAATATAGTTTAATTTCACCTGTTTTTGAATAAAATCAAGTCCGCAGGTGATGCAAACAGTTTGCACTTGACTGCTAACCTAAAGGTTGGCATTCTAACCCACCCAATGGTACTGCAGAAGATAGGCCTGGCAATCTGCTTCTGCTAAGATTATAGCCAAGAAAACCCTATGGAGCAGTTCTACTCTGCACACTTGGGGTCACCATGGGTTGGAATTGACTCCATGGCAAGTAACAGCAACGACATGAGTAAAATAATACTCTACGTCTTGCTCGTTTTACTCAATACTGTGTCTGTAAAATTTATCCATGCTTTTCTTTTTACACTATTTCATTTATCATTTTCATTGCTGTATTGTATTTCATTGATGACACAGTTTAACTCTTTTGCTGTTTGTGATTTTATAAACAATGTTATTTTGAAGATTCTGGTCTATGTCTCCTGGAACACATAACCACAGAGTCTCTAGTGGATATGCCTATGAGTAGAATGGCTGGGTCATCAGGTATGGACATTTTTGAGTTTATTAGATAATACCAAAAACTCTTTTTCAAAGAAGTAATAATTTATGATTCTAAAGAGCAGTGTATGGGAGTTCCCATCCTCACCAACAGTTGATACTGCCAGACTTTTTTTTTTTAAGTTTTTGACAATTTGGTGGTATATATTAATATCTCATTGGGGTTTTTAATTGCATCTCCCTGATTATTAATGACACCGAGCACCCTTTTATGTTTATTGGCAATTTCAACTTCTTCCTTTGTGAGGTGTCTATTCAAATTTTTGCCTCTTTTTCCATTAGATTATCTGCCTTGCTCTTGCTGCTCTGTGGGAGTTCCTTGCGCAATGTGGATAGAAGGCCTTTGTCACTTACATGTGTTACAAAATCTTCCATACCATTGTTTTTCGTTCCATTTTCTTTATGGTGTCTTTTTGATGACCATAAGCTATTACTTTTCATGTGGTCAAATATATATGCATTTCCTTCGTGGCTAGTGCTCTTTGTATGTTGTCTAACAGCTTCTCTCCCTCTGGAGATCAGTAAGCTATTCTCCTACATTTATCTTCTAAAAGCATTATTGTTTTACCTTTCACGTTCAGGTTTATAATTTAGCTGAACTTGATCTTTGTGTATAGTATGAGGTATGTATCCATATTAGTTTCCTAGGCTGCTGTAGCAAAACACCACAAACTGGGTATCTTATGTTGTTTTATTTTTGTTAGATGCCGTTGACTCAGTTCCAACCCATAGCAACTCTACAGGACAGAGTAGAACTGCTCCATGGTGTTTCCAAGCAGCGGCTGGTGGCTTTGAACTGCCAACCTTTTGGTTTGCAGCTGAGCTCTTAACCACCACCACCAGGTGGCTTAGAAGAACAGAAATTCATTGTCTCGCAGTTCTGGAGGCTAGAATTCCTATGAACAAATCAGCAGGGCCTTTCTCCCTCCAAAGCCTCTATGGAAAGATCCTTCCTGGCCTCTCTCAGCTTTTGGTAGCCCCTGTCGTGCATTGGCTTGTAGACGCCTCTTTGCCTGGCCACCCTTCCACTGTCTCTCTTTTCTTTTATAGGACACCACTCAGATTGACTTAGGATATACCCTACTCCAGTATGACCTCATGTGAATAACTGACAATATCTTCAAAGATCCCTTTTCCAAACAAGGTCATGTTCACAGGTGCCAGGGGTTAGGATTTCAACATATTTTTTGGGGGGGACACAATTCAACCCATAACAGTGCCTACTGTCATTTTTTTTTTCCCTATATAGACACACAACTGTCCAAGCATCATTTATCAAAAGACTGTCTTGTCCCACCTTTTTGAAATGCCAGCTTTGTCACAGCTGAGGGTCTAGACATGTGTGAGTCTGTGACAGGCTTCCTAGTCTTTTCTAGGGCATGGTCTATTTGTCTGTCCCTGCACCAATATCACCCTGTCTTTGTTACAAGAGCTTTATACCATGTTTTGATATCTGGAGTAAACCCCCCTACTTATTCTCCTTTAACATTCTCTTGGTTGTTCTTGGCCTTTTCCATTATATATTGACCAGCTTCTGAAGTCACAGTGTGTGCTGATTTAAATAATGTAGCTTGTCATTCATGAAAGCAAAACCTTCCAAGTAAAACGTTTTTTAAGGATTTTGACATGTCACAACAAATGGCCCTCTGGGAAGGGTGATACCAACACTTAACCCATTGCTGTCAAGTCAATTCCAACTCATAGCGACTCTATAGGACAGAGTAGAACTGCCCCCATAGAGTTTCCAAGTAGCACCTGGTGGATTCGAACTGCTGACCTTTTGGTTAGCAGCCATAGCATTTAACCACTACGCCACCAGGGTTACCTGGTGGATTCCAACATGCCCTCCCACAAATAGGTTATAACAAGATTTTCAATGGAAAAGGATTACAGATATGTTTTGAGATTTAATTTGGATGGGAATACAATGTCAACCTCATACCTTTAGTAGCTGCTGAAAAAATATATGTTGAACAAATGAGTCTTATTAGGTTTTTGGCTTTTGGGTGAGTGAAAACGTCAAGCCCAATGGCAAGCCAAATGTATTTTCCCTTATCGTTGAAACTTTCATGTACAGTACCCATGTGGCTCTGAATTTTGAATAATTGGTTATATGGTATTCTGAAAAGAAGCAAAGCAAGTGCTTTTAAAAGGTCTTTTTAAAAAAACTATAAACCTTAACAACAAAAGCAAATTGTATATATATATATATATATATATATATATATATATATAGTTTACACAGCATTTCAAAGGAGTTCTCAGGTTTGCGGTGCATGGAGCTTGCTAGCATCTTTTGCAACACTCATGAGCCAGCGCTGGAAATACTCACAGTTAAGTTAATAGGACAATAGCATGAGAAAGTTGTTCAGAGGGCTGTAGCCAGAGCTGCAGGTTGCGTGAAGCTGTTCTCGGTTGCACAGCTGTAAACTCAAACCTTCAGGGTCAGAGAAGTTAATGTGACTGGAGGATTGGTTTTAGACACACAACCCTAAACCAAAACTTGAATTCAAAAACCAACCAGTGTCTCCATAACCTCTGTGGTTCGTGCCCTACCATAAACAGAAGGGGTGATTTGGCACACAAGATGAAAAGTGCCATAAACAAACAAAAAATCCACTTCTGCCTCCGTTAATGAGCATCCTGACCACAGCCAAATCCCACGCAAATCAGGAGCTATTAACTTGAATTGTGTCATGAGAGTTCACCCCCCCACCCCACCCTCCGGGGAAGGAATTCATAGATGGCATTTGTATTGTACTAGGGAGACACTGAACTGAGCCCCCAGAGACGAACGGAGCAGTTAAACTCAGAAAAGGTGCAGAATCAATTTTACAGCCTGGATATTTGTACATTCCTTCATTCATTCACTCAACAAATATTTGTTCAGTACACTCCCTATGCAAAGCACTCGTGCTAAGTCTTGAGGTAGTTCTAAAGATGTACACGACGGTGCTAGAAAATGTCCTGCCTGATTTCTCACGTGGCAATAGGGCTGCTTCTTAGCTGTTACATCTCCCACAGAATGAGGCCTTTGTCTCTGAGAAACTTTTCATTTCTGGGTCAGTGTTTCTCAAAGAGCAGGAACGTTACTAACTCACGGTCTGTGAGATAATTTTCTGGGGAGTGAGAAAGGATTTGCAACTTCAGTTTGGGGCCCATCTGTCTTCAATACTTTGTAACAGTTGCTAATCTCCCTCCTCTTTTTTTTTTTTTTTTTTCAAACAAAGAGAACAAGTCAATGCCTTTTATAGGCTATCATCTAACCAGAATTTAATAACTTCCTTTTGTTTTTATTACATTTTTTGGTTACTTGTCACTGCAGAACGTGATAATGGTTTTCCATTTATGGTGGTGACATTCAATTTTTATGGAAAGTAAACATAAGTAAGATCTTGAGCCGTTATGAGTCAGAATTGACTCGATTGCAGTGGGTTTCTTTTTTTTGAGGGGGGGTGTTAAAGTCTTGAGCAGTGAGTCAGTTGAAAGAAAGTAGCAAGAAAACAGTAGGGCAAGTCATATCTACACAGGGCAAGAAGAGCGAAAGTGGTAGAAGGACGCAGGGGGTTTGAGAAGGGCACACCCACAACTCTACAATATAAGCTAACTCAGTGGTTCAGGCATGAAGCACAGAAGGAGTCTGCTGCCTTTTCTTTCTGTAGCAATTACGGAAGGCTCCCTGGAGGTGGTTTTCCAGCCTGGCTTTCTATGGGCAGAGACTGGAATTGGAGCAAGAGGCGTTCCAAACAGAGGAAATGACTGAACGCCCGGGGGTCTGGGCGTGGGCTGGAGGTGACCGTGGCTCTCCAACCGGAGTGTGCATCAGAATCGGCTGGACGGCTTGTCTAGCTGGCTGAGTCCCAGCACCCACCCTTGGAGATGAGGTTTTGGTGTCTGGGTGAGGGTGGATAAACACCACTTTGAGAAGGTCCTGGGCCACAGTTTGAGAAACCCTGTGAATCTAGAGAATAAACACAGAGCTGGAGGTCAGAAACCCCTGAACACAGAGTCAGCATTCCGTTTGTGGCCTTGAAATACAACCGGGCTGCTTCCAGCTTCCTTGGCTCCTTAGTGCAATCAATGGCTAAGCTCAGTTTCAGTATATTTATGTCATCAAACCCTCTCAGAGTCCCTGGGTGGTGTGAACGATTAACATGTTCAGCGGCTAGCCAAAAGGTTGAAGTCCCGAGTTCACCCAGAGGCACCTTGGAAGAAAGGCCTGGTGATCTATAATTTTCAGTAATCAGCCATTGAAAACGCTATGAAACTTAGTGCTACCACGCATGGGGGCGCCATGAGTTGGAATCAACTCTATGGCAACTTTTTTTTTTTTTTAAATGTATCTCTCATGTGGCTTTCAAGCTTATTTGCTACTAATTAGGTAGAGTTTTTGTGGTAGTGACCAGGAGGAGAATGCCTGGATGTGGGAGAGTGGAGACAGAAGAATTTTTCTGAGTTCTCTCTTTGTGTTTTCCATACAAGCTTAATACAGGGTTCATTCAGTGGTCCGTGGCGGGGGGCTGGGGGGCGGGGTGGAGGGGATGTGGAAATTAAGATGCTAAAGTTCTGCTGGACCTATTATTTATGGGCAAAATTAACACCATGTTTCCAGTCTTTTGTCGTCTCTGGTGGCAGATGATAAGGACTAGAACCTGCCAATTGCTTTGAAAGTAAACCACGATGGTGCAAGTCAATGACATTCTCTGCCTTTTCCTGACAGCAAGAATTAGTGGCGTGGGAGGCCTTGTAGGTAAACAAGGACTTTTGAATCAGGAGGAACCGTGGGATTTGACGAAATGTGAGCCCCGAATGCACACATCACAGATTCAGCACTTTGCCTTCAACTTCCCCATGGATAATATTCTGTTAGGGGGTAATTGTGGGAGTTATTTAAAAGAAAGTGAAAGATTGCTGACCCAGGCTGGGACCATGGGCAAGCTGTGGGCACATCTGTAGTTCTGAGCACTTACTTCTCAGGGGTTCCAGCAGAACGTAAGTGGACCACTGCCTGCCTGAGTGACATGGGAGTTTCACAAAGGCCATAAACACCGAAGCTAATGGCCAACACGGCTGGCCAAATCCAGCTGTTTACAGAAACAATGCCATACAGCCAAAACACACCAAATGGCAATGTCTCTCTTGGGTGCTGCTCCAGCCTGCATTCCAGGCAAAAGAGCCACACCTGAGAGGTGGACACCCAAGTGCTCTGACCTGGTGACACCAGCAAAAAATGCTCCAAAAATGTGAAGATGTTGCAACCTCTTCATCACTGTGGTCAGAATTAAATAAGCCAGGGATCACAAAGCTTCCAAACAGTGCCTTGCATATCAATTGAGAAGAATTAATTTCTACCATCGGGATAGGGCTTGCTTCCGTCATTAGCAACTGATAACGTCCACCTTGCTGGCACTGCTGTTTTGTCAAGTCCAGCACGACGTGTTAGTTATGGTGCTGCACCCCAGGTCTGCACTCTCCAGGCAGTTTCATGATGGCCGAACATCTGCCATGGCTCTACAATCATGAGTACAGAGTGATGAATCGGAACAACCAGTCTAAGGCCCAATCTTCAATATTCCAGTCAGAAGAGATATTGGGAAAATCAAAGCAAAACAACCAACCTCCCCCCTACCCGCCCACCCCAGAAAACAACAACAAAATATCTGTCCTTAAAATGATGTTGGAAAAAAAAATCTGGGTGAACCCCAGCTACTTTTCATAAAAATCAAAACTGATATAATCTCAGTATGATACATTCCCAATTTCTTACGTTATGCTGACATTTCATCAAGTCAATTAGAGCCTGAAATAAATGACAAATCGGGTATTGGTTGGAGATGAAGAAAAGCATGTTTTCGTATGGAGGCCAGGGATTTAGATATTTGTTGAGTTGGAATTTGACCTGTGGCATTACAATGCAGATTGCCTTCCAAAAACTGTAAGTGGGGCGTGGATTTGCAGAAGAGACTTTTTCTGCTTCGTAAGTTGTGTTCTAACAATGAAGTCTTGCATAAAAACAGACAGCTAACAAGGCAAAGGGAAAGAAACAGTTCAACAAATCCACAAAATATTTCGTGCTCTGGAAATGGCTGTGGCAGAAACACTGCTTGAGCCGAAAGATTGCTCCTTTGAAATAAGTAGAACCATATGTTACGTCGTGACTGAGAAAGGGGAAATCTGTGGAAGGACCAGGATACATTGTCTGAAAACTAATGAGACATTCCATTTTGAGCCAAAATTGCATCCAACTTTTCAGCACGTAGCTAGGCAAGATCTGAGCCAAAGTATAAAGAATTGACATAAAACTTTGGGAATTCAGAGCTCAGACACTGTGATAGAAGATGAAAAGGGGGGGGGGGGAAGACTAACAGTAGAGTTGAGAACATGCAGAATCAAATAGTGTAGGTTGAGAGCTACTTTCTTTTTCCAGCTTTTTCCCCTGTTGGATTTTCTATCTTGAGTCTGTCAAAACAATGTACCTATGAAATTATACATGCCACCAGGTTCACAAATACACCAGAAAAATTAAACGTGTAAACACGGAGGTAACCCGTGGAAAATGGGCGTCTCGGGATAATAGTGTATCTATGAATGATGAGAAGAGAGATAAAATTGCCTAGAACGGAACTGGCTTCTGTGTGAGGTAGTGTGTACCCCGAGTCTCGTGATATGCCCAGAGCACTCTTCTTTTTTCAGAAAGAGCTGACGTTACAATGCTTTCCATGTGTCGACACTGTAATTAAGTGCTACCATATATATAGTTTTTCCTTTCAGTTTAATGCAAGCGAAGGAGGTGTTTTTTTTATTGCTCTTGGAAAATATGAAAGTTGACGGTGACAGACTAATTCTGGGGATTTATAAGCAATGTTTTCTTTACTTTTGTGCTGAGGACAGGCTCTCCATACGGTTGTGCAGGTTGTGTACTGAACAATGGCTCCGGTAGGGGAGTGAGTGGCCCTAGAAATCCTACCTACATCTGCTCAGGAGCTTTGCAACCTAGCACAGGGCTGTGCCCAGAGCCCTCTACTAGCCTCTGATAACCCTGGGCAGCAGAGAAGGAGGGAAAACCAGTCCACCCACCAGCATGACTTCCCAAAGTTTAATATGCAGACTGAGTGCTCAGGGGTCTTGTTAAAATGCAGATTCTAATGCAGAAGGTCTGGGAAGGGCCTGAGAGTCTGCATTTCTAACAAGCTCTCAGGTGACTCTGATTCTGCTGATCCACTGACCACACTTTGAGAAGCAAGGCCCAGAGGACATCCAGTCCAACAAAACACACAGGTAAGCTCTGACCGTGGCAGGCCCCAACCAGGAGGAGCACAGGCCCATAAGGCTCTTGCTCTACCCTCCAGCTGACTCCGGAAACTGCCACGATGTGGCCTCGACATATGACAGCTGGTAAATGCCACAGGGATCGTCTACGGCAGGGGCTTCCAAAGTGTGGTCCCCTGGATGGACAACATCGTCATCTCCTGGGAACCTGTGAGAAATGCAAATTCTCAGGCCCCACCCCAGACCTAGTGAATTAGAAACTCTGGAAGGGGGGTCAAGACTCTGTGTTTTAACAAGTTCTCCAGAAGATTCTGACGCCCAGCCAAGTTTGAGGACCATTGGCTTTACAGCAGTGTCTCTCAACCTTGGCTGCACTTTAGAATCACCTGGAGAACTTTAAAAAATGCTGATTTTTTTTTGAGTCTCATCTTAACTGGACTGCAACGGAATCTTCTGAGTGGGGGCCCGGGCATTTGTGTTTTTTTTAATTCTAATTTCCCATCGAAGGCTGAGACCCACTGATCTAAAGCAAGGCTTTGCCCTGTTGCTGGCCGTGTTACAGGCACTCCCGGACAGCACAAGAACTGGATGAGGCTGCACTGAGAGTGAAGGGGCACCAATTTGCCATGTTTCTCAGTTATGTTGTTGTTGTTAGGTGCTGTCGAGTTGGTTCTGACTCACAGCAACGCAATGCACGAAACACTGCCGGCTCGTGCGCCATCCTTACGATTGTTACTATGCTTGAGCCCATTGTTGCAGCCACTGTATCAATCCATCTCATTGAGGGTCTTCCTCTTTTCCGATGACCCTCTACTTTACCAAGCATGATGTCCTTCCCCAGGGACTGATCCCTCCTGATAACATATCTAAAGTACGTGAGACATAATCTCGTTATCTGTGCTTCTAAGGAGCATTCTGGTTGCATTTCTTCCAAGACAGATTTGTTCATTCTTTAGGATCTGCAAAGGGGGCACCCGGCCCTGTTTATTAAACCAAAGGCATAGCTCTGCCCCCAGACTCCCTCCCCATGGCCTCCTTTCTGCTAGCCACCAAACCCTCTTCCCCATCTTTCTGCCCCTACAAACCTGAGCCAAAGCACACTATTCTCCAAACCCATCCAGAGAAAGCCTTCACCAAATCAAACCTCCAAGTGCCCCTACAGAGAGAAGGATAAAGAAAGTGATACACCATCCTTCTTTCTCGTTGACCCTGAGTTCCTTTTACTTGCCGCATTTTCTCCTAAGGAGACCAAGCCACCAAACCCACAGCCGTTGAGTCTTCTGACTCATAGTGACCCTGTAAGACAGAGTAGAATTACCCCATAGGGTTTCCAATGCTGTAAATCTTTACGGAAGTAGACTGCCACATCTTTCTCCTTTGGAGTGGCTGGTGGATTTGAACTGCTGACCTTTTGGTTAGCAGCCAAGCGCTTTAACCACTGCACCACCAGGGTTCCTTTCCTAAGGAGAAGAGACCCTTAACTCTGGGCTTCACCTGAGATGGGGCAGGAATTACTATGTTCTGGCCACTCACCCAGGGCTATGCCCTGTGCATTACCTCTGTGCTCTTCCTGGATTTTACTACCCATGCTATGAGGTATGACCTTGAGTATATTCTACCTGGATTTAGAGACCATCTCAAGAATAGATTTGATGCATTAAACACTAATGACTGAAGACCAGACGAGTTGTGGAATGACATCAAGGACACCATACATGGAGCAAGCAAGCAAGAGGTCATTAAAAAGACAGGAAAGAAAGAAAAGATCAAAATGGATGTCAGAAGAGACTCCAAAAGTTGCTTTTAAATGTAGAGTAGCTAAAGTGAAAGGAATAAATGATGAAGTAAAAGAACTGAGCAGAAGATTTCAAAGAGTGGCTCGAGAAAACGAAGTAAAGTATTATAACAAAATGTGCAAAGATCTGGAGTTAGAAAACCAAAAGGGAAGAACATGTGTAGCATTTCTCAAGCTGAAAAATCTGAAATAAAAATTCAAGCCTTGAGTTGCAATATTAAAAGTACAGGGAAAATATTAAATAACACAGGAAGCAACAAAAGAAGATGGAAGGAATACACAGAGTCATTGTACCAGGAGGTAGCATATGATCAAGAACTGATGGGACTGAAGGAAGAAGCCCAAGCTGCACTGAAGGAGTTGGTGAAAAGCACTGCTCCAGGAATTGATGGAATACCAGTTGACATGTTTCACAAATGCATGCAGCGCTGGAAGCATTCACTTGTCTGTGCCAAGAAATTTGGAAGACAGATACCTACTGGAAGAATATCCATATTTGTACCCATTCCAACAGAATGTGGAAATTATCAAACAATATCATTAATATCACACACAAGTAAAATTTTGCGGAAGATCATTCACAAGCGGTTGCAGTAGCTTTCGCATGCATATGAGGCGGTTGAAGATACTACGATGGTTTGGGTCAGGTGCTCCTTAGTCCTCAGAGTGACATCTTAGCTTTTTAACACCTTAAAGGGGTCTTTTGCAGCAGATTTGCCCATTGCAGTATGTCATTTGATTTCTTGGCTGCTGCTTCCATGGGTGTTGATTGTGGATCCAAGTAAAATGAAATCCTTGACAACTTCAATCTTTTCTCCATTTATCATGATATTGCTTATTGGTCCAGTTGTGGGAATTTTGTTTTCTTTATGTTGAGATGTAATCCATACTGAAGGCTGTGGTCTTTGATCTTCATCAGCAAGTGCTTCACATCCTTTTCACTTTCAGCAAGCAGGGTTGTGTCATCTGCATAATGCAGGTTGTTGACGAGTCTTCCTACAATCCTAATGCTGCTTTCTTCTTCATGTAGTCCAGCTCCTCAGATTATTTGCTCATCATACACACTGAATATGTATGGTGAAAGGATACAACCTTGACACACATCTTTCCTGATTTTAAACCACGCAGTATCTCCCTGTTCCATTCAAGCGAGTGCCTCTTGATCTACGTACAGGTCCCACGGGAGCACAGCTAAGTGTTCTGGAATTCCCATTCTTCATAATGTTATCCGTAATTTGTTATGATCCACACAGTTGAATGCCTTTGCAGAGTCAATAAAACACAGGGAAACATCTTTCTGGTATTCTCTGCTTTCAGCCGGGATCCATCTGACATCAGCAATGCTATCCCTGGTTCCATGTCCTCTTCTGAATCCGGCTTGAATTTCTGGCAGTTCCCTGCTGAGATATGGCTGCATAAAGAAGTGGAAAGAGATGGCTGAAGCTGGATCTATTGTTTTGGTCAGCAGTTTCTCCAAAAAGTCTTTTCCGAGAAGTTATTCCTCCCTACGTACTTTGGCGTGAAAAGTAGATTTGCACAGCATGCTGAGATGAGCCAGCAAGTCAGTCCACCACAGTGGTGGACAGAGGGCACACTAACTTGCCTTTAGTGAAATAAGTATTGACATTAGGTCATTAGATTACATTGATTGGACTTACAAGAAGTTAGTCATTCCTCCCAAATTTACAGTTGTTTTTATTATAGATTGTAGAGATATAGTTATGAACATAGGCCACTTTCTATGCCACGTGATGTATAAGAGCCCACAGTAAGTCAATCAATAAAAATTTCTTGAGCTCTTGGATGCCAGACACTGCTATTATTGGGAATATAGCAGTGGCCAAAGAGATCACAAGAATTAAGCTTACAATGTAGAAGGAAGATACATTTTTTGGGGTCCCTATGGGTGGTGGGTATGTCAGGCAAAGCTGTCCATTTCCTGAGCAACTTTCCTTCTTTACTATGGCTCCTAGGAAGCTCAGGGCCATCACTTTTGGCAACTGCACAGGACCTCATGGAATGAACAGTTATACAGGCCATAACCCTGGCTTCATGCTATTTTCCCTTTGATCAATTTTCTTGTCTTTTCTTTTGAGGCCCATCCAGTATCCTTATTACACTTATTTTTAAACAGGGGCCTGTAATTAAATATTAACAAAAGAGCCCAGAGGTCAGGAGAGACCAGTGATAAGATGTGGATGGTGGAAGTAAATCCAACTAGAAATATGAACTAGTTAGAGTGAGGCAGGCCTGCCTGTGCGGCTAAAGGTGTCAGGAAGTCACAGGGAGCTGCCCAGCCAGTGTTGGTGATAAGCAGGGCCAGGTGAAAATTTGAGCAGTGAGGTCAATGACAGTATGTGAAGGCTGGCTTGATACCAGAATTTAGAGGTGGAGCCTACTCTAACAGATTGGCAGGATGGTAAGTCAGGTGTAGCATGGCAAAGAGGAATCAGAGAGGGCATGAAATGTAACTGGGTTTGTTATAGTCACAGTCTCCAGTGGCAAGAAGGCACAGCATGCCATGCCATACAGGGGATTATACCCAGTGGCAAGATAAAAGAAGCTGGAACTGTAGGTGAGGATGGCCAGGAGGGTGGGGTTGGTTACGTTTTAAAATCCCCTGGGGACTGGGGATTTTGAATAATTCTGCAGGCTCAGGGGGCACAGCGGCTGTCCCTAGTTGTTGGGTACCTGGTCCTGTGATGATTAGGATGGGTGCATAGTGGCCCAGAAGTGTAAGAACTTGGTAAAGGGAGTATCTAGAGAGTGCCTGTAGCTGCTTAAGGAGGGGAACGGACCGGCCTCTAGCCAGGGCCTCAAAAGTGTCAAGACAGCATTTTAAGAAAATTATATTGCAGGGTCTCTGTAGTGCAATTGATTACTTTTGTGTGGCCTTTCTAGCCATGGTCTTGTAACTCCTACCCAGCTGATTGGGCAGGACTATGTGATAGCGTCATTGTGGCTCACCAAGGGAATTGGTCAGTTTTGCCTTAAAAGAGAGCCAATCCCAGAGCAGAGAGGAGAATCCCAGCACCACCAAGGAAGAACAGCCAGCATGTCCTTTCGAACTGCATCGCTGTGCTGAGACGCTCCTGGACCCAGGAGATGGAGAGTGAGCTGTAACCTTGAAGATGGTGAGAAGTGGTGGCAGGAGAGACCCAATAGCAGAGACCCAGCAGCAAGAGATGATATGTGGCCTTCCCGGCTCACAGACAGAGAAAGCCTAGTGCTTTTGGGTAGAGGCTGAGGACCAGAGGCGTGTCTGCAAGCATAGCTGGGGAGAGGCTGTCCTGGTGGAAGAACTGTATCCTTGAGTGTTCCTGAGCCTGAATTATAACCTGTTACTTCCCTAACAAACCCCATAATCGTGAGTACGGTCTGTGAGTTGTGTGTGGCCACTGCAATGTCTTATAGAACCCAGCAGAGAAATAGAGTGCCAGGGGAGGGACGGTTGGTGTTAAAATTGGTAAAGATAGCGGAGAGAGGAGGCTTGTCTGGCCTCCGCCTCATGGGCGTCAGCCTTGCGCTGTTGATCTTGATTCTCCTTTCCCCTTGTGAAGTTAGAGGAGGTCAGACACTGCCCCCACACTGTTTTTGTAGTCTCAGAAAGTACCGCTTTGAAGGCAGATGAAAATAAGGCACAAAAACAAAGGTGTGAATAAAACCAAATCTTTAAATGGTAAGGTATCATGCCATTTAGGAATTTTTGGTTATAAGCAACAGAAATTAACTATAACTTAGTGGCATGGAATTTGTGGAAGGATTTGGGGGTAGCTCACAAAATCTAAAGAAAAGCCAAATAGGCTTAAAAGGACAGGGTCCCTTCTTTAGGGCTGCACTGTTGGAATGAAAGGGCAACAACCATTGGCTGTCTTTGGGTCTCTCTGCTGAAGATTCAGATTGCTTGGCACATAGTAAGAGCGCGATCCATATAGGTTAAAAGAACAAATGAATGGATGGAACTTCCATGGGCAGAACAACTAATTAGTTGAATTTGGGTCACATACCTGCCCCTTGTGGGGAGACCAGAGCACACTTTGACTGAAGGTCCCACCAAGGCCACATACAATGGGGTGGGTAGTTCAGACACTGTTACCAAAGGAGTAGAAGATGGATGTGGGGCAGACCCCAACAGGAGGACCACCATAGGCTCAGGCAGCACAGTAATGGCTGGTGGACTAGAGAAGGTGGTGGCTGTAGCAGTGCTGGGGTGGGGCGGAGGGTGGTGGACCTGGTTCAGTTAGCTCACCCCTGTCCTCTGGAATGAAAAATGTCTGGAATGAAAACCTTGAGAGAAACTCCAAGGCTTTGGTGACAACTTTCAAGGTTGAGACCCAGAAAGTAGACAGCAGGACTAGGGCTATGGACCCTGATTAGGTGGAGTCCAGGGAGGAGACATTGTTGCTCGAACAAGGACAACATGGGGCCAGGCATTGGGTAATTAGCTGCATACGTTTCTGGAGAGGTGAACCTGAGCCCTCTTCTCCCGTAATAGCCTTTTTGAGTTTCGTTTCTTCTTGTTTTTTTTTTTTTTTTTTTTTGCCTTTAAAGAACAAACATTTGTTTTCTCACAGTTTGGGAGACTAGAAGTCTGAATTCAGGGTGCGGCTCTAGGGGAAGATTCTTTTTTTATAAACCTTTTTTCGGGTGGTAAAAATATATATAACAAACGTTTGTCACTTCAACAATTTTTCCATATACAATTCAGTGACAGTGGTTATGTTCCTCATGTTGTGTAACCATTGCCACTACGCCCCCTAAGCAGTGACTCTCTTCCCCCGGTAACCACGATTAAGCTTTGGTCTGTGCACATTTGCCTATTTAATATAAGTGGGATCATACAATATTTGCCCTTTTGTGACCAACCTATTTTGCGCAATGTAATGTTTTCGAGGTTCAGCCACATTGTAACATGTATCAGGACTCCATCTCTCTTTAGGGCTGAGTAATATTCCATTGTACATATGTACCACATTTTGTTTACCCATTTGTCTTAGTCTGGGTTCTCTAGAAGAGCAAAACCAGTGAAGCATATATGTAAATTACAGGGAGAGATTTACTTCAGGGAAATGGCTCACACAATTGTGGGGGCTGGAAAGTCCCAAATCAATGGGTCAGGTGACAGGCTGAAGGCTTCTACTGGTTGAGGTAGTTAAGTGGACTGATGAACCCAAAATCTGCAGGTCATGTGACAGGCTGAAGGTTTATGCAGGCTTACATACCAAGAACCAATGTCAGGCAATGAGAAGAGTGCGGAGTGGAAAGAGAGGGAGCTTTGCCAGAATATCCATTTATATGCTGGAGGCAGACCCCAACTCCAAGGAAATTCTTTCGACTGATTGGCTGCTTACATCAGATCACAGAACAGAAGGTGATTACATAGTGTCTGCCAAATCACCGAGAATCAGCCTAGCCAAGAAGACAGGTAACGTTAACCACCACACATCATTCGTGTGTCAATGGACACTTGTTTCTGCCTTTTTGCTGTTGTGAAGAGTGCTGCAGTGAACACTGGTGCACAGGTTTCTGCTTGCATCCCTGCTTTCAATATTTTGGGGTATATACCTTGGATTGGGATTACTGGGTTTTATGGTAATTCTATAATTTCTTAAAGAGCCGCTGAACTGTTCTCCACAGCAGTTGGACCATTTTGCATTCCCATCAGCAAGCGATTCAGCCTCCAGTCCTGAACTGAGGTTTAATCATCCAACCGGGCACTCTAATGCCCAATCAGGGTTCGCGAGGTATTATAATTGTGCCATTTTACAGATGAAGTTGAGGCTATTTCTTAGCCGTTTTTCGTTCACTAAATTCAGAGAGAAAAAAACTTTCCCTTATTACCTTAAAAAAAAAAAAAGGCAGTGGTTAAACCAACCCAAGCCAAATAAAAAATGGCTTTCCAACAACGGTGTTTCCTTTGGGGTCAAGTCCTTTGATCTCATATATAAAACCAAGAAGCGGGACAAATATTTTACAGTAAATTAGAACGCAGAGTCTCTCCCATCACCCCCAATTTCCGAGGACGTCAATCGCAACCACGCATCTTTGCTAGAAGAGATGGAGGAGCATTCGCCATGGGAAAGGGGGACGTAATAAAACCCAAGGGCCCTGTCCACAGAACCAGTAAAGCTGGGGCAAAGACGCCTGATGGCACACCACCCGGAAAACCGAAGCGTCTTCTTTGACCGCAGGGTCATAAAGATTTACTACTTCCTCCAGGAGAAGCCACAGGCCAGCTGGGACACGGGAGCCGGAATTCGGGACCTTGCGTTCCGTGTCCTTGGTGCGCTCCAGGGCGCGGCTGAGTTCCGGGCGCGCGGCTAAGTCCTCGGCTCCAGAGAGCCCGGCCGCGATGAGTCCGGGAGGAGAGCGGAGCTGGAGGCCGCCGGGGGATTTCTGCCTAAACTTTATCACCAACTCTTTCCGAGAGCACAAACGTGGGGCCGAGTCCGGCAGCGGCGCGCAGAATGCCAGTATCTCCAAGCTCGAGGCACCGGAGCGCTCCGAATCCCGCGCCCGCCCCCCGCAGGCCTGGCGCATGGAGAGCTACACCCTCGGCCGAGCGGAGAGCGACCTGAGAGGCGCCACCACAAACCTGCACCCGCATCTCCAGCCCCCAAAGCGGAGGCGGCGGGAGCTGGAAGCTGGGCGAGGGGCGGGCGCGCGGCGGGCGGAGGAGGAGGGCAGCGCGGTGAAGGGGAGGAGCCGCGGGGACAGACGGCCGCGCGCACCAACCCGGCGCCGGCTGGCAGGAGCCGCGCAGAGGCTGGCCGGAGCGCGTTGCAGCCGCTCGGCGTAGGGAGAGTCGGGTAGCAGCATTCTCCGGGCGCCGCTTTCGCTTGGCGGCGGCAGCGGGGTCTTTTCGGCTCCTATACCTTGTTGGCTAGAAGCTAGTGGTGCCAGGGGCGGGGTGGGCAGGGTAGCGCTGGGGATCCGGGCGCCTTTGCCCAGAGGTGTGATTGCGGGGTCCTTCGGGCCAGTCGGAGACTGCGGAGCGGCGTCGGCGCTGCCCGCCCGGGCATCCTCTGGGTGATGGAAGAAGAAACCGCTGCCTCTGCAGCCGTTGCGGGGTCGCGCTGCTCCCCATCGCCGCTGCTGCCAGAGAGATGGGAAGATTCGCGGCGCTGAGGCCGAGAGCGAAAGAGGCAGAGCCGCTGTGCCGGGGACTGGGTCCCATGTGAACCCCCTCTCCCTGCCGCCCCCAGCCGGCTTCGCCCCCCGGAGCGCCGTGCGCGGGCGAGGAAGGGAAGCTGCGGTCTCAAGAGAGTGGAGGAGACGCCGTTCGAGACAAGGCGCTCCGGGCACTCGGCGGAGCGGGGAGCAGGAGGTCGGGCCCGGTGAAAGTTTCCTTTCCCGAGCCGCGGGACGCCCGCTGCTCGGACACTGTTCAGGACTCAGGCTGCCGAGGGCCGGTGAGTCCCGCGGCCCTTTCTAAGGTTCGGGGACCCGCGGCAGGAGAGAGCGGACAAGAAATCGAGGGACGAGTGGCAGCTGAACCAACCGCCGGGCCGCGTACCCGGGCCGCTCCGGGACGCGCCCTCGGCTCCAGGTGAGCTGGGGAGCCGACCAGACCCCGGGCTTTACTTAGGCGGAGGTGGGGGGCTAGAAGGAAAATGGGGCTCTCCCACTCACTGCACTTCCCTTCGCAGGTCCTTCCCGGAGCCGCTGCCATGGGAGAGCTAGCTCGGGGCGCTGGGGACCAGCCGCCGCTGCCGCCGCGCCCGCCTAGGAGCAGCGGCCCCAGCTCCCGCGCCTGCAGCGGGTCCGCTGCGTCCCCCACCCGGGCTGCAGGGCCTCCGCCGCTCTGCCGGCCCGGGCAGTGCCTGTGATGAGCCGCAGCCCGCCGCGAGCTCTACCCCCGGGCGCACTTCCCCGGCTTCTCCCAGCCGCGCCCGCCGCCGCGCCGCGCGCCCTGCTCCCGCCGTGGCCCCGGCGCCCGGGCCGCCGCTGGCCCGCGTCCCCGCTCGGAATGAAGGTGTTCCGCAGGAAGGCGCTGGTGCTGTGCGCAGGCTATGCGCTGCTGCTGGTGCTCACCATGCTCAACCTCCTGGACTACAAGTGGCACAAGGAGCCGCTGCAGCAGTGCAGCCCCGACGGGCCTCTGGGCGCCGCGGCGGGAGCTGCGGGAGGAGGCTGGGGGCGTCCGGGGTCGCCACCCGCAGCGCCGCCCCGCGCGCACACCCGCTTGGACTTCCGCACGCCGTACCGCCCGCCCGCTGCTCCCGTCGCGGGGGGGGTGGCAGGGGCCGCGCCCCCTCCGGGCAATGTCAGCCGGGGCGGCGCGGGCAAGAGACAGCTGGT
The DNA here is from genome assembly GCF_024166365.1 of Elephas maximus indicus. Classification (NCBI taxonomy): domain Eukaryota; kingdom Metazoa; phylum Chordata; class Mammalia; order Proboscidea; family Elephantidae; genus Elephas; species Elephas maximus. The sequence goes on along the minus strand of NC_064841.1, from coordinate 16,724,121 downwards.
GTACGTGTTCACCACGTGGCGCTCGGGCTCGTCTTTCTTCGGTGAGCTCTTCAACCAGAACCCCGAGGTGTTCTTTCTTTACGAGCCAGTGTGGCACGTGTGGCAAAAGCTGTACCCAGGGGACGCCGTTTCCCTGCAGGGGGCGGCGCGGGACATGCTGAGCGCTCTCTATCGCTGCGACCTGTCGGTATTCCAGTTGTACAGCCCGGCAGGCAGCGGGGGGCGCAACCTCACCACGTTGGGCATCTTCGGCGCGGCCACCAACAAGGTGGTATGCTCCTCGCCGCTCTGTCCCGCCTACCGCAAGGAAGTCGTGGGGCTAGTGGACGACCGCGTGTGCAAGAAGTGTCCGCCTCAGCGCCTGGCCCGCTTCGAAGAGGAGTGCCGCAAGTACCGAACGCTGGTCATCAAGGGTGTGCGGGTCTTCGACGTGGCTGTATTGGCGCCGCTACTGCGCGACCCGGCCCTGGACCTCAAGATCATCCACCTGGTGCGTGATCCCCGCGCCGTGGCCAGTTCTCGCATCCGCTCACGCCACGGCCTCATTCGCGAGAGCCTGCAGGTGGTGCGTAGCCGGGACCCGCGCGCCCACCGCATGCCCTTCCTGGAGGCCGCTGGCCACAAACTGGGCGCTAAGAAGGAGGGTGTGGGTGGCCCAGCCGATTACCACGCGCTTGGCGCCATGGAGGTCATCTGCAACAGCATGGCCAAGACGCTGCAGACGGCCCTGCAGCCCCCGGACTGGCTGCAGGGCCACTACCTGGTGGTGCGGTACGAGGACCTGGTGGGAGACCCTGTCAAGACTCTGAGGAGGGTGTACGACTTTGTGGGGCTGCTGGTGAGTCCTGAGATGGAACAGTTTGCTCTGAACATGACTAGTGGCTCGGGCTCTTCCTCGAAGCCCTTCGTGGTGTCGGCCCGCAACGCCACGCAGGCTGCCAATGCCTGGCGGACCGCCCTCACCTTCCAGCAGATCCAACAGGTGGAGGAGTTTTGTTACCAGCCCATGGCCGTGCTGGGCTATGAGCGGGTCAGCAGCCCGGAGGAGGTCAAAGACCTCAGCAAGACTCTGCTCCGGAAGCCCCGGCTGTGAGAGGGCTTCTGGGGTGATCTGACTCTTAGTGGAGACACCCACAGGATTGTGGTATGTTTAAACAAACACAGCCCAGACCCAAACTGAGGAAGCCCACATATTCTATTATAGATATATAATATAAATAACCACACAGGCATTTGCTGTCCATGTTTTGAGTCATTGAATTCCAAGGAACAGCCCCAACACACACCTCTTGGAAAAGGCAAGACTTGAAAGTTCTGACCAGCCACCTCCCCTCACCTCCCCTGGCCTTTTCTCCCTTCCACTATCTCCCATGTCTTACCCTCTCCCCCACCTGCTTTCTATTTTGAAGTGGGATGCTGATGATATCAAGTTCCAGTAATCCAAATCTTGTTTACAAACTTTTCGTGCTATCTGTGAACATGTAAAACAGTAATTTGGGTGTGGGGGGTGGGGTGGAGAAAGGGGAAGTGATCCAGGAACAAAGAGTCCCATTGGGTATGATCAGCCACCTGGAGGCATTCATCTAAAGTAGACTTTTGTGTCAAAAGCAAAGGTTACATGTGAGTATTAATAAAGGAGATAGTAAATAATACTGTTTTTATATTTGCCTCCATTACTTTGGATTTACCTGTGCTACGGGTCCCATGAAGCTTCAGACAGAACCTGCCCCCACCATCCTGTTTTTCCAGTCTGTTTCCTGGAGGACGGCTAAGGTGGTTGGGGGCGAAGCTTCTGACTCCTTGACAAGAACCAGGGTGGTTTTCTCACATAGATCACAGTTGGGTGCCCCTTCCTGGGCTTGGGAACAAACCTTGAAAACCTTAAGGCAAAAAACAAGAGTAGCAGAGAAAAAAAACATACACTATTTTCCTGTTTAAATGCAAGTGCAGAAAGGAAGAAGCAACACCTTGAAGTTCTGAAGACATTCAGTTTTGACTTAAGACCAGGGAACTTTGAAGCAGCAGAGCTGGTCCTGAGATTGGTTCAGAAAAAGGAGTTTTTTTTTTTTTTTTTAAGTATGTAATTAAAAAAAAAAGAAGTTTGAATGATCCGAACACCAGCCTCAGAAATTGGTTGGAACATATTGATGATGGAAGAACTTCTGTGGCTATAAAAGTGACAGAAGAACATGTGTCTGGAGTGTTTTCTTTCTTTTTTTCCCTGCCTCTGGCGCAGCACTTGAAGGCATCTAAAAACAGGGAAGTTTTATCTGAGAACTAAAAGGGCATTCACAGGCTTTCCTCTTCTTTCTTGCCTTCCATCCAAGTTAATGCAAAAGGGCATGTGAATTTGTAATGTTTTACTTGGGGTACTCAGTGGGGTATGTTGCTTTTCTTTGTCATGTTCCCTAAGTAAATTTGCAAAGGAAATAACATGCTGCTGATAAAATAAGGGTCCAGACCAAGAGCTTTGAGATGTGAAAATGAGTTATGGGGAAGGGGAAAAACAAGTGAGTTAGGAGTTAACGTGTAGGATTTTGAGATGTGGTATCTTCCAGGGAGAAAACCATTGAATTTTCCAGCAGTGGCAATGGTGTTGCTGCCGCCCTGAGCCCGTGTTGCACTGAAGCACTCTGGGGAATGTCATACTACAGTAAGAAGTTATAAGCCCAAATAGGAACAAGAGATAGTGTAGTTATAACCAAAAAAAAAAAAAAACCAAACCCGCTGCCGTCGAGTCGATTCTGACTCATAGCGACCCTATAGGACAGAGTAGAACCACCCTGTAGAGTTTCCAAGGAGCGCCTGGCGGATTCGAACTGCTGACCTTTTGGTTAGCAGCCGTAGCACTTAACCACTACGCCACCAGGGTTTCCAGTGTAGTTATATGTTACATTAAATACGGTACGAGTTCAGTATCATCCTGGCTTTATCTTACTGTGATTTATTTTGAGCTCTCTGAGGGCCAACATGTATAGGTTAAATGCTGAGAATTTCATTGTAGGAAAAAACGTGATGAAAAATAATACGAACATGGGAAAATGTTTTAACACAAGATGATTCTTAAGTATGTAATTCTAACGTAACATCTTAACTATTCACACTTAAGGATTTCAAGAGAAAGCACGGGTTCTTTATTCTTTGAAAAAATAATAATTAGGAGTTGATTTTATAACACATTCTAGAAAGGTTATTAATTTACTGAAATAGTTTATAGTATTTATTAAGCTAGATTACAGCTACCCCACCTGGATCAGCTTTTCCATGATACTTTCATGACACTGTATTCAATGGTGGTAGAATATTTGTAATGGTTTTAAGAATAAAATTAACTGAACAAAGTAAATACTAATGTCGGATGAGTATAGATGTCACAGGTTTAACAGGAAATTAAGACAGCATCGTTAAAGAGCCACCATTCTGGATAAAATAACCATTTAAAAACAAATTTCGTGTGGTATTAGAATCAGCTTTTACCGCTTCACCACAGTCAAATTCAGGCCTCGTTTTTAGAGTGAGGGGTTTTTTAACAGTTGGGTTCATTCTTCTCAGTGTTATCTGAGGACTTTGATTACGTTAAAGTAGAATTACAATGTGTTGGGACCTTGTTTTTAAAGTGATATTAGATACTATGTGGAATCTTTGTAGCTTGCAGAGGCTTCCTGGGCCTCTGCTCTGATGAAATTTTAAGCTAAACATCAACAGTTCTCCCCTTGCTGTGTGAACAGGCTGTGCTCCTGTAATTCCCTTGTTTTGAAGCAGCCTGGTTTGCTCCACTCCGCCACTCCTCGGCTCCGTAATTTGAGAAGCTGAATTGTTGCTCCTGGAGATGTGTACCTAGGTGCATTCTGGGAAAGGGAGACAGGTGGTGTTCCCACTAAAGGCCGAGATATCATATCAGTGACAGTCAGCTTCTGTAGCTTGGAGAAGGAGAGAAGCACTTTTTAGTGTTAACAAGCTCCTGTCACCCCCTGGCGTAAACAGACCCATGCCACAACGAATTGCCGCAGAGCCCAAGACCAGTTCTGAGGCAGGAGATTTTAGAGATCCTTTCACGTTTCCTAACCTGGCAATGTGTCCATCAGCAGGAGGGAATATTCTGCAGAGCAGGTTATCGGAGTGATTTCTGTTTTCAAATTCTGCTCAGTAGAGAGTGTACCTGACTTACCCCTTTGACTTTGCAATGCCTTGGTTAATTAGAAATGTCTCTTTATAAAGCAGAGTCTACCCAGTGCATTTAGTCAACAAATACTAGTTTGAAATAAGGCGGAAACACAGGGTTAGGCTGGGTGCTTGAGTTTCAGGGAACTCAGAGCCCTCAAAGACCTCATTCAGACTGACCCCAGCACAAATCTGCACCCTTCAGCGACCATCACGTAGTGAGTGCTTGATAAACTTAATAATGAGTTGATTGAAATATGCAGCTACCAAATTTTGAAAATGCTCAGAGGGAAAGAATGGAAGAATGCATTACCTGTTTGGAGAAAGTGCCAGGCTATTTAGTCACATTTGCTCAAGGCAGTGGGGCCTAAGCTGAGTTTAAGATGTAGGGAACGGGCAATAGGAGCGTCTTCAGATTTTCAGGGGTGGCCATGTGTAGACCACTGTTTGCCACTCCCGAAGTGGAAACAACTACGGGATTTCCAAACGTGGGGAAGTAAATGATTCCAAATAAGGAACTCAGTTTTTATCTGTTTTGCCAGATGGCATTAACAACACAGGGGCGGGGATCCAAGCTGACCTGCAGAGAGACTGCTGCCCGGGTGCTAGGGGAGGGCCAGAGAGTTGCTCATTAGTGCAGAGGCTGTGCCACCTTTCGGGGCTGTGGATGTGCAGTCTGAAGGCCTGCCCGGAGGATTTCACCAGGCACAGGGATACTTGCTTTCAGGAAGTTTGTCCTGTTGTGGGTGCTGAATGAGACAATGGCTGCCTGTTCCCATGTTCCCTGTCTGGCTGTGGCCAGTTTTGTCCAGGGTTTGTCTTGTACTCGGAGTACAGTTGTGGCTGGATTATGCTGTCGGTTTGAAATTAATGTGACTCTGGATGAGCCCATTAAATTAATATGGGCCCTGAGCAATGAAATAAAGATCATTTGTGAAACCCCGTCTCTAGAGATGACTTCAGCAAAATCAAGAGGGAAATAAAAAGGCAGCTCATCTGGAGTCATGGCAAATAAGGACATAAGGAGTAAGGAGGGCGTCCCTTTACTGCCTTTCCCCCTTCCCTCCCTATGCAACCCAACACACACACACACACATATACACACACACACAATTACTTTCTGCACCATCTTGAAGATACCTGCAAAAAGCGAATGTTTTAATACGGGCTAATGGGGGTGTAGAGTGAGGCAAACTTTTGATCTCAGGCCTCCCGAGAGCAAGTGACCAATTATTATATCACAAACGGTGACAGTTCTGTGTCAGGATCCAGTGTGGACAGGTAGGAAATGACAATCGCAATTTGAGGAATGGCTTCAGGTGCGTGACGGGCTGTCCCAGGGTAAATGCTTAGTTTACAGACCCATCGTGTCACTCAGCCTTGAGAAGGACCTTTTCAAATCTGTCACAACGTAAGGAAATAATTTGTTCAAATACTTCTCTCCTTTCTGGGCATCCCAGCTGCTACGTTTGCAGGGCAGGTACAAGCCACCAAGCTGCTCTGGTACAGGGTTTGGTACAAGTGTTTAATCATTGAAATTATGGTAATTGGCTTTTATTACACCTGATGAAATTCTGCACACCCTTAATCAAATTATGCTAAGGAAATTGTTAAATTCTGCGTAACACATTAAGTTTGTAGAACAGGAAAGTTTACGAACCAGTGTTTGGGGGGCGGTATCGTTTATAAACTTGAAGGAGCCTTGAAGGAGCAGGAGTCTCTCTGTATGCTTGGTAACAGGCTGATAAAGGGTGGCCACGGGCAACCTTAATTTGTGGTTGAACCAGTCATCTCTAATCCGATGTCAGAAGTGTTTTTGGACTGCCTGAACTTTCAGGTTTGTGACAGTCACCCTGCCAGGTGAATGACGGTGAAAATGATCACTGTAACCAAAAGCTGTATTCAAAACCATTCTGTGATGGCTCTTGCCCTGGGTGTAGAGGCAGGGCTTGATAGAAATTCACCTTGAAGCAGTTAGTCCTCCAGACAGGGCCAGCTACATAATTTGCAGGGCTCTGCAAAATTAAAGTGCTGTCTTCCTTGTTCTAAATGCATTAAGCATTTCAGGATGGCAACAGTGGAGGGTTAAACCAAGGTTGGCAGGGCCCTTCTGAGCGTGGGGCCCCGTGCAGCTGCACAGGCCACGTGCCCATGAGGCCAGTCCTGCCTCCAGGTGCAGACGCTGAGAGACCTAATAATGATGTCCCGGAGAATGGTCATGAAGATCTGAGTTGTTTTGTATAACCATAATTCAAGAAGTCCCAATGAGACAAGGACACTTTGCATGCCGCAATTCTAAGGAGGTGAGTGCACACGTGACAATGATCCTTGGTGATGGCTGCAATGATTGCCACTGCTCTCTCGATCCTTGGCTGGGTGTGAGAAACCGCAAGATGGATCCTGGTTGGGCCCCAGACAGCATGTACTATTGCCACGATCCTTCTCACAAGAACAGGTGAGATGTCTCCCATGAGGATGGAGAACGTGCCCTGACCCTTGTCCTTAGCATCTGGCTGCTGGCAAGTTCTGCTAAAACAATCCCCTTCCCTTTGCTTAATTTATGGTAGAGAAATCCCATCCATGGAAAAGCAAAAGGTCACGTGACAATAAACTCAAGAAGGAAAGGTGCGCCATGTGCTAAACCAACTGGTATGCCTCCTCCTTATAAGTACAGCTGGGTAAGACTGTTTTTGTTATATGTTTGACATGTCCTGTTTTTCTCTGGTTAACAGTTCTCCACCCTCTCCTAACCGTCTGTTTGCTTCCCATTTCTTCTCCAGGTTGTGAATTCCTACTCGTTGTTTAAGATCCTGGATCTTCTTGAAGCATTTAGTATCATCCCTGTTCCAAGATGCAGAAATGTTTTCCTGTCCCCTCTCTGCCTTTCTGACTCATGCGTTAATCTATTAGGGCATGTCAGTGTAGACTGGGATTATTTGTTTACAGGCCTGCTTCCTTTCCCAGGCTGGCTCCTTCAGGAGGGCCAGGACTGTGTATGTGTGCATCTTTTCTCCCCAGTACCAAAGGCGTGTCTTGTACATAGGTGTTTAATAAATGAGTGGTAAATAAAAGATGTGTCCCTGGGTGGCACAAATGGTTGAGTGTTTGACTACTAATTGGAAGGCTGATGGTTGAAACCCACCCAGAGGCGCCACAGAAGACAGCCTGGGGACCTGCTTCTGAAATGTCACAGCCATGAGACCCCTATATTCTGCACACATGAATCAGAATTGACCTGATGGCAACTATTTTTAAGGAGCTCTGGTGGTGCCGTGGTTAAAGTGTTCAGCTGCTAACTGAAAGGTTGATGATTCAAGTGCACCAACCACTCTGAGGTAGAAAAGATACGGCAGTCTGCTTCCATAAAGATTTACAGCCTTGAAAACCGTACAGGGCAGTTCTACTCTGTCCTATGGGGTCGCTATGAGTCAGAATTGACTTGATGGCAATGAGTTTGTGTTTGGTAAATAAAAGATACAGTCTCAAGAAGCCAGAGCAGAAAGATTGAAGGGCAATTTGTCAAAGAGACTGCAGAGTCAGTACTGCTGTGTTCCACCCTGTCCAGTATTTCACATGTGTGGCAAACAGATGCTGGAAAAGCAAGACAAATTAATATGGATGAGAAGGAAGACCGAACAATGCCTGCAGAAGGCCTCAAATGTGGTCTTTATAAATTAATGCCTGTAAAAGAGAAACAAATCATGTACAGAGGCCAAAAGAGAAAGGTAACACCCACGTTCCAGTCAAACAAAAACGATACAATTGTTGAAGGGCTGAGGAGGAGAAGCTATCGTTGTAATACATGCTATGGCTGTGTAGTATTTGGTTTTGACCTGTGGAGGTTCCTGCCAGCCTGAACATCTTTTAACCATTTCAGGGACTGGCAAAATTTCAAGAAACAATGTCTAAACCCAAACACATTGCCTCTGAGTTGATTCTGACTCATAGTGACCCCACAGGAGAGCGCAGAGCTGCCCCGTACAGTTTCCAAGGCTATAAATCTTTACAGAAGCCGATGGCCACATCTTTGTCCCGTGGGGTGGTTAGTGGGTTCCAATTGCTGAACTTTTGGTCAGCAGCTCAGCGCTTTAACCACTGTGCCACCAGGGCTGTTGGAAACAACGTGGCGGTCTAAATATTACATTTCCATTTTCAGATGTCCCAGTTACTCTGGCAAACTCTCAGTCTCTCTAGGGCTGAACTAGTTCCTGTGAGGAGTTAAAGTATTTGATGTTCTCATGTTGGGTCTTCAGCATCTTTAGATGAAAGATGGTATTATGTTATTCCTTTTAAAATAAAAATAGAAATAACACATTTCCTTTCTGAGATAATGGCATTCATATCTGTAGTGTCTAGCCTTGTTATTTAACCAGCCATACCTGTGGCACAAAGTTTAAGGGCTAACTGAAAGGTCGGTAGTTCAAATCCACCCAGCAGCTCTTCGAGAGAAAGATCTACCAATCTGCGAAAACCTTACGAGGTGATTCTACTCTGTCACGTGTTGTCACTATGAGTCAAAATTGACTTGATGGCACACAACAACATCAACACCACCTGCTGGTAAGAACAGGACCCTCCCAAGGAACACTGTGTTCACTTAGGTTGAGTCATTGCTGCACGTCGGTTTTCATTTACATTTTCACATTTCCCAACTGACTTCTCTGTGTTCTGTGCTCTTCTTTATAACTATCACCATTTTTATTTCACCTTCATTGCCCTAAATTGCAATAAGAGTGATGATGGTAGCACAACAATAACAACAACAACAATATAACAGTACTACTATTTAACCTTTGAAAAGTGTTTGTTATGTACTGGTCACCGTGCAAAGCATTTTATATGCGTGATTCCATTTGGTTCTCCTAACAAGCCTATGGATTAAAAAAGTGCTGTTATTGACCCCCTTTTATAGATGGGAAATACAAGTTTAGATATAAGCTAAATTATAGTAGTTAGTAATCTTCCTAAAGTCACACAGTCTTTGTATATCAGAGATGTATCAGAGACCACACTGTTTCCATTTAAGGGATACCAACAAAACAGCAAATCTTTTTGCCCCAGCCAAATGCTTTCTGAGAAAAGCACCCTGAATGCTGGCGGCATTTTGCCTTCGGCTAAGGAAGAGGTGACATCAGTATCTTTAGGGAAGCATTTCTGTGCAGTGGACCAAAAAACCCAGTGCTGTCGAGTCGATTCCGACTCATAGTGACCCTATAGGACAGAGTAGAACTGCCCCATAGAGTTTCCAAGGAGCGCCTGGCGGATTCAAACTACTGACCCTTTGGTTAGCAGCTGTGGCACTTAACCACTACGCCACCAGGATTTCCTGTGCAGTGGACAGGGCCAGTTTAAGGCATGTGATAATCTGTGGTGGCCCCTCCTTTGTTCACTCAAGCACTCAAACAGGGTATGTGAGTTAGCTATTTACTGCTGACTGAAAGGTCGGTGGTTCGAAACCACCAGCGGCTCCACAGGAGAAATGTGACAGTCTGCTTGTGTAGAGATTTACAGCATTGGAAACCCTATACAGTCACTATGAGTAGGAATCGACTCCATGGCAGTAGGTTTATGTGTGTGTGTGTGTGTGTGTGTGTGTTAGCTGTCCATGATGTAACTTCTTTTTAAATGTGACTATAACTTTAGGGAACGAATGCAAAAGTGACATATGCCATTTAGCAGAATGAGATGAACTGGGTTAGAAAATTCTTAGTGGGTGCAGGGTACCAAGATTTTTACTATATACCTACCACATTTTCTTCAAAAAGAATATTCCACATATTCTACAACAAAGAAAATGAGTCGGTGAACTTAATTGTTTCAAGAATCAAGGTAAACGTCTGTTGCTCTACCACCACGAAAAATTGACGTTCACCAGTTTTGCTTTAAACGGCTCATACTTTAATTTTGATGCTTGTTTTGCAATAAATGCTATAATTCTAAATGAACAAATGAAAAGATGTCCTAAAAGAAAATTTCATGATCGGAAAACAAATATTACAACAAATTGCTATATTTTATTTTTGATAAATCTTTCATCTCTAACATGTTATAATTAAAAACATTTCTTTTTATTCTTTGCTCTTACAAAGTCATCAGTGATTTTGTAACAATTAAGCTGCTGAACAGTATCTACCTTAGGAGGCAGATGTCAACGAAGGTGCTGAGGTGGTAGGGGCCTTATAGCTTAAACAACCTTGTGCACGGGCACCTCGTGACCCTGCGTGAACTTTATTTCCAGCCAGCACATTCCCACGTGCTGGAGCTGGTATCAGTTTCATTTAGTGCCCTGCCATTTCCCTTCCACTGTGGCACTCGCTTTTCCTTGTGTCCTCTCTGCTTGGCATCTATGGGTCTTTGCTTTGGACAACTGTTGCCCTATTTTATTTCCTTGGTTCCTACCCACTCTAGCATTCATCATTGTCTTCAAAGAATGCCTAGGGGTCAGAGAAAGAGTGCTCTTTGGTGTCCTGGTTAAGCTTTAGCAGGAAATGGGGCTGAAACTAAAGCAGTCAACTGAGTTTCTGGGTGACAGTCTTATTCTGTTAAGCACCAGTCAATGTTCTTCGGTTGCAACACTGACTCAACTAGATTGAGCAAAACAGGAAGTTAACTGGAAAAGATGTGGGGAGCCCCCAGGATTGAAGGAACCGTGAAGAGCCAGGCAAGGCATTCTTTTTTGTTGTTTGTGCCTCACATGTTCAGAACTCAAAGTCCTGGAAGAGAGCTGAATTGGCTGAGGTTGGGCCGATGTCTGTTCCTTGGCACCTGAGCAGCACCCTTGACTGACAGTTCCACAAATGTGCACACAATGTGAGGAAGTAGTCTCCCAAAAGAAAATCAGGGTGCAATTATCAAAAGTAGGGGAAATGAATGCCAGGTGGCCTCAAACCAATAAATGCCCTTTATATTCAATTATTTGCTTTATTGTTCTCCTGTTACCATAAATAATTGGAGGCTATTTTCTTTAGAGTCCAGTAAACACAAGATGATTTATTCTGCATTGCCTTGCTAAAATGTGGGCAGAGATGTGCCTCATAAGTTAATTGGGCTGCCATGTTTGTTGGACATAAATTAGACCATTGACTTATTTAGTCCTAAGTAATGCAGATAAATGGAACTCCAGATGGAATTAACATAGTGAAATTCAGGTAGATAATGTATTTTGTGATGTGCTTTCCTTCAGGTTTTAATAATAATGCCACCTTACACTTCCATAATGCTTTGTAGCTTACTGAGTATGGCAGACTTTGCTCGTTTCCCACCCATTATCCATTCTCCTTTCTTACTCATAGAACCTTAATTTTGTTTGGAGAGGCAATATGCTCAACTAAAAATATTTCCCAGTCTCCCCTGAAAGTAGAAATGATTATGTGATAGTCAATGAGATATAAATGCAAGTCTGCTTCCAGTATCTGGGTAAATTTTACGTTTTTGATATAGACAAAGCTTTTTCTTGCTTGTTTCTCCTTCCTCCCTCTGTCCTCCATCACTTCCTTCCTTCCCCCTCCTTCTTCTGGCTGGTTTGAAGTTGTGAATCTGGAATTGGAGCCTCTATCTTGTGAATGAGAGGCAATCATAAGGGTAAAAGCCACTCGTAGAAAGATGGGAGAAGTTGGGGACGTTGATAGCATCATGGAACCATAGCACCAACCATAGACCACCAACACTTAGAATATGTGTGATTTGGGAAAAATAAAATAACCTTCTTGTTTAAGCCACTGCTGTCAATTTTCTGTAAGTCATAGTCAAATTCAATCTTTTTTTTATAATTTTTATTGTGCTTTAAGTGAAAGTTTACAAATCAGGTCAGTCTGTCACGTATAAGTTTATATACATCTTACTCCATACTCCCACTTGCTCTCCCCCTAATGAGTCAGCCCTTCCAGTCTCTCCTTTCGTGACAATTTTGCCAGCTTCCAACTCTCTCTATCCTCCCATCCCCCCTCCAGACAGGAGATGCCAACACAGTCTCAAGTGTCCACCAGATATAATTAGCTCACTCTTCATCAGCATCTCTCTCCTACCCACTGTCCAGTCCCTTTCATGTCTGATGAGTTGTCTTCGGGGATGGTCCCTGTCCTGTGCCAACAGAAGGTTTGGGGACCATGACCGCCGGGATTCTTCTAGCCTCAGTCAGACCATTAAGTCTGGTCTTTTTATGAGAATTTGGGGTCTGCATCCCACTGCTCTCCTGCTCCCTCAGGGCTTCTCTGTTGTGCTCCCTGTCAGGGCAGTCATCGGTTGTAGCCGGGCACCATCTAGTTCTTCTGGTCTCAGGATGATGTAGTCTCTGGTTCATGTGGCCCTTTCTGTCTCTTGGGCTTGTAATTACCTTGTGTCCTTGGTGTTCTTCATTCTCCTTTGATCCAGGTGGGTTGAGACCAATTGATGCATCTTAGATGGCTGCTTGCTAGCATTTAAGACCCCAGACGCCACTCTTCAAAGTGGGATACAGAACGTTTTCTTAATAGATTTTATTATGCCAATTGACTTAGATATCCCTGGAAACCATGGTCCCCAACCCCCTGCCCTTGCTACACTGGCCTTTGAAGCAGTTTATTCAGGAAACGTCTTTGCTTTTGGTTTACTCCAGTTGTACTGACCTCCCCTGTACTGTGTGTTGTCTTTCCCTTCACCTAAAGTAGTTCTTATCTACCAACTAGTTAGTGAATACCCCTCTCCCACCCTCCTACCCTCCCTCCTCTCGTAACCACAAAAGAATGTTTTCTTCTCAGTTTAAGCTATTTCTCAAGTTCTTATAATAGTGGTCTTAAACAATATTTGTCCTTTTGCAACTGACTAATTTCACTTAGCATAATGCCTTCCAGGTTCCTTCATGCTATGAAATGTTTCACAGATTCCTCGCTGTTCTTTATCGATGCGTAGTATTCCATTGTGTGAATATACCATAATTTATTTGTCCATTCATTCGTTGATGGGCACCTTGGTTGATTCCATCTTTTTGCTATTGTTAACAGTGCTGTAATAAACATGGGTGTGCATATATCTGTTCGTGTAAAGGGTCTTATTTCTCTAGGATATATTCCAAGGAGTGGGATTGCTGGATCGTATGGTAGTTCTATTTTTAGCTTTTTAAGGAAGCGCCAAATCGATTTCCAAAGTGGTTGTACCATTTTACATTCCCACCAGCAGTGTATAAGTGTTCCAATCTCTCCACAGCTTCTCCAACATTTATTATTTTGTGTTTTTTGGATTAATGCCAGCCTTGTTGGAGTGAGATGGACTCTCATTTTAGTTTTGATCTGCATTTCTCTAATGGCTAATGATCGTGAACATTTCCTCATGTATCTGTTAGCTACCTGAATGTCTTCTTTAGTGAAGTGTCTATTCATATCTTTTGCCCATTTTTTAATTGGGTTATTTGTCTTTTTGTAGTTGAGTTTTTGCAGTATCATGTAGATTTTAGAGATCAGACCCTGATCGGAAATGTCATAGCTAAAAACTTTTTCCTAGTCTGTAGGTAGTCTTTTTACTCTTTTGGTGAAGTCTTTGGATGAGCATAGGTGTTTGATTTTTAGGAGCTCCCAGTTTTCTAGTTTTTCTTCTGCATTCTTAATGATGTTTTGTATACTGTTTATGCTGTGTTATTAGGGCTCCAAATATTCTCCCTATTTCTTCTTCCATGATCTTTATCGTTTTAGATTTTATATTTGGGTCTTTGATCCATTTTTAGCTCGTTTTTGTGCATGGAGTGAGGTATGGGTCTTGTTTCATTTTTTTGCAGATGGATATCCAGTTATGCAAGCACCATTTGTTAAAAAGACTGTCTTTTCCCCATTTAACTGTTTTGGGGCCTTTTTCAAATATCAGCTGCTCATAAGTGGATGGATTTATGTCTGGATTCTCAATTCTGTTCCATTGGTCTATGTATCTGTTGTTGTACCAGTACCAGGCTGTTTTGACTACTGTGGCGGTATAATAGGTTCTAAAATCAGGTAAAGTAAGGCCTCCCACTTTGTTCTTCTTCTTCAGTAATGCCTTATTTATCATGGGCATCTTTCCTTTCCATATGAAGTTGGTGATTTGTTTCTCCATCTCATTAAAGAATGTCGTTAGGATTTGGATCGGAATTGCATTAAAAGTATAGATCACTTTTGGTAGAATAGACGTTTTTATAACGTTAAGTCTTCCTATCCATGAGCAAGGTACATTTTTCCACTTACGTAAGTCTCTTTTGGTTTCTTGCAGAAGTGTTCTGTAGTTTTCTTTGTATAACTCTTTTACATCTCTGGTAAGATTTATTCCTAAGTATTTTATCTTCTTGGGAGCTACTATAAATGGCATTAATTTGGTGATTTCCTCTTTGATATTCTTTTTGTTGGTGTAGAGGAATCCAACCGATTTTTGTATGTTTATCTTGTATCCCGATACTCTGCTGAACTCTTCTATGAGTTTCAGTAGTTTTCTGGAGGGTTTCTTATGGTTTTCTGTGTATGAGATCATGTCATCTGCAAATAGAGGTACTTTTACTTCTTCCTTGGGAATCTGGATGCCCTTTATTTCTTTATCTAGCCTAATTGCTCTGGCTAGGACTTCCAGCACAATGTTGAATAAGAGCAGTGATAAAGGGCATCCTTGTCTGGTTCCTGATCTCAATGGGAATGCTTTCAGGTTCTCTCCATTTAGGGTGATGTTGGCTGTTGGCTTTGTATAAATGCCCTTTATTACTTTGAGGAACTTTCCTTCTATTCCTATTTTGCTGAGAGTTTTTATCATGAATGAGTGTTGAACTTTGTCAAATGCCTTTTCTGCATCAATTGATAAAATCATGTGATTCTTATCTTTTGTTTTATTTATGTGATGGATTACATTAATTGTTTTTCTAATGTTGAACCATAAATTCAGTCTTAATGAGTACACAAGACATTCTCACTAATATTTTATAAGATTATTTAAAACGTGCAACCACCAGACAGAAGTAGGATTATGATCCCTCTTTCATAGCAGAAACTGAGACTCAGAGACACTAAGTGGCATACTAAAGATCTCAAATTTCAGTAGATGTCAGTTTTGATGCCCAATTTACAGCTTTTTCCTCCACTTACCTAGATCTCAACTAAGGAGCCCTGGTGGCACAGTGGTTAAACATTCGGCCACTAACTGAAAGGTAGTCAGTTTAAACCCACCAGCCACCCCAGGGGAGAATGGCAGTCTGCTTTGGAAATTCGATGGGGGCAGTTCTATTCTGTCCTATAGAGTCACTATGAGTTTGAATTGCCTCCAGAGCAATGGGTAGGGCTCAACTAGAAGTGGGACTCTCCCTGCAATCTTGTGTGGGAGTGGGGCTGGGGGACCCCTTTGTAAAAACTTTTTTTTTTTGCTTGTTGTTGCTTTGTTTTGCCAGGACTGGGGAGTGATACTGGTATTTAGTGGGCTGTGAGCAGTAATGCTAATTGCTCTGCCATGCACAGGACCATCCCTTGTAATGAAGAATTGTTCTGCTCCAAACGGCAATAGTGGTTCCTCTGAGACACCCTGAGCTAAATGAAGCCAAAAAGAATTATGTACTTACTGACTCAGAACAGAGAGGAAGGCTGGCTCATAACAATACTCGATAAATGTTAGATGACAATATCACCATCGTCATTGTCATCATCATCATCATCACAACTATTTCGGGCATTTGTGGCTATAATGAATTTAAAGCTGCGTGATTTTCTCCAGCTCCATTCTGCTGTTTTGGGCTAGGTGCGGAGAGGATGGCTAGTTGGATGATGGGCAATAATGGATAGGGAACGAGTAGGAGGACGCTAGACTGGAATGCTCGATGAGATTGAAAATTTGTGGGGGCTCTGGCAAGAATTCTTGAAACTTACATTTCTGAGGTGGTGCAGTTGCTTGCTGTATTGGATCGAAGGTGACGATGGTAAGGAACTGAGAGATCAGGATGTCGGATGAGTCCCCCACATGGATGCTGAGCTCATGGAGAATGGTGGCAGGGGTTATGGTGGAGAGGCAGTCATTGATCCAGGCACTCAAATCTTGCAGTTGCCCTTGGTTTTTGAATGGCACTGACCTTGCCTATGACTTGTTTGGTCTCCTCATGTCCCATTGCATAACCTAGCTCATTTTTGCATCTGTATGTTCATGCCTGTGGAAACTTTTGTTCCAGCCCACACCAACTGCTCTTTTCTTTGATCACAAATTAGCACTCAGTTGTATAGTCTTTTATACTGGCTTCAAATTATTTGGTGTGTGACAATCCTGCCTAACTCTAAACTTAACTCTAAACTCCTCAGGAGCAATCAAAGCACACTTTTTATTTCGTCTTTATCTCCTACACAGAAAACAGTAAAAGAAATATATCTGGAATGACTGGTGTCCAGTACGGCTGAGGTGGGGTGGCTGAGTGTTGTGTTAAAGGCCCTAAGGAACCAATCCATCTATGTTGGCTTTGCCCTGTGGCTGATGATGACTCTTTCTCTCTCTCTCTATATGTTATTTTGTGCTGTTGAGTTGATTCCGACTCATAGTTACCCTATATGATAGAGTGGAACTGCCCCATAGGGTTTCCTAGGTTGTAATCTTTGTGGGAGCAGATTGCCAGGTCTTTTCTCCCATGGAGAGGCTGGTAGGTTTGAACCACTCACGTTTTGGTTAGTTGGTGAGTGTTTACCCATTGCACCACCAGGGCTCCTTATCTCATAGCATTTATTAGGTACCAGTGTCTTTTTCAGGCTCTCATTGCCCTCCTTGACCCCTTGTACATGCTTCTATCACAGCTCTGTAGAGGTGACTATGGGGTTTTGGCTGTCCAGCATACAACTCCTGACTTTCTTTTGAGAATCCATGCTTTCTTCTGATCAATGCATATGGTTCTGCTGGAACTAACTCCATCCCAAACTCTAGGATTTGTCATGCTGCCAAAGTCTGACTTTCCCCAGACCATAGTGATTGGTTAAGGGCTGAGCACATGACCCAGTTAGGGCCAATGAGATACACTGAGACTTTTGCTGAGGCTTTTGGGATAGGCAAGCACTCTTTCATAAGGGAACCAAACCACAGGAAGCAGAGCTAAAAGAATGATGGTAGATGAATAGATAACCACCAGTTACCTAAATGATAGATAGACAGACAGATAATCACCAGTTGTTGTTGAGCCTATTTGGATTTATGGTGGCCCCATGTGTGTCAGAGTAGAACTGTGCTCCATAAAGTTTTCAATGGCCAATTTTTTGGAAGTAGATAGCCAGGCCTTTTTTTTTTTTTTTTCAGAGGCACCTCTGGGTGGACTTGAACTTCTAACCTTTTGGTTAAGAGCCAGGTGTGTTAACTGTTTGTACCACTCAGAGACTCCAGATAGGTAAATTGATAGATAGATAGATGGATGGATGGATTAGATAGATAAGATAGATACATAGATAGATAGATACATAGATAGATAGGCAGGTAGATAGATGGGTAGACAGCTGGGTGGGTAGATGGACGGGTAGGTGGATGGATGGACGGATGGATGGAGAGATAGGTGTATAGTTAAACCAGGCACTGGTGGAGAGAGAGAAACTAAGTACTGGTGACATCATCTTAACCCTGCTTCAGGCTGGGCCTGAAGTCAGCCTTACTCTGGGCTTTGTAGTTACAGGAGCCAGTGACATTTCGTTTTTGCTTGATCCACTTTGGATTGGGCTTTCTCTTCCTTGCAATGCAAACAATCCGAGTGAATGCAGCACTAACCCAACTTATTGTAAGCATTCTCTCTTATTCCATTGCAAGCTCCTTTGGGGAGGGCCTTTATCTTACCATCTTTGTGCCTCCAGCCAAGCCTGGCAACTAGGACAGCTCCAAACCGTGTTTAATTGTGAATGGACTGGTGTGAGTGCTTTTGTTGTTGTTGTTGTGTGCCTTTGAGTTGATTCTGACTCACAGTGACCCTATAGGACAGAGTAGAACTGCCCCATAGGGTTTCCAAGGAGCGGCTGGTGGATTGGAACTGCTGACCTTGATTAGCAGCTGAGCTCTTAACCACTGTACTGCCAGGGCTCTGTGGCACTTTACAGCATTGTTACTCTAAGTGGAGTCCTCGGACCAGCCGCATACACCCCCTCAGGCCTGCTGCATAAGAATCTGCATTTTAATAAGATCTCCAGGTGATTTATGTGCACCTTAAAGTTTGGGAGGACTGCTCTACTACAGCTATGGCCAACTGCATTTTGCCAACATCCAGCCTGGAGTGGTTCGGCCCTGAACGGGGAGCATCACCCCGAGTCAGGAATTCTGGCTGCATTTCAGGCCTCCATCAGCAGGTGTCTTGCCCGCAGGGCCCCAAAATGATAAAGACGTTCAGAAAGCCAGGTGTGGTATCTGCCACTGTCCTGGTCCCACAGAGTGAGGAGATGAAAGACGGCCATGGCTCCTCCACAGATGCCCAGGCCCCTCCCCTGCACTGCATCCTGGCAGCCTGCCAAAGGACCAAAGGTTTGTTTACTTATGAATATGTTAACAACCCACTAGATTCTTTCCAGTTTTGGGATCCTGGAGAAGGCTAATTGAAACCTGAATCTGTCACAGACTAGGGAATACCCTACGTTAAAATGAGTTCTGGGCTTCCAGCCTGCAGCAGTTTAGCCATGTGGCTGGCTCACAAATTTGATTTTTAGAGTTTCCTTGAGCATGTATGATTAGAAGAACGAAAACAAACAAAATCAAGCATTGCATAAATGACAACAACAACAACAACAAAAGGCCAATATTCCCATTTTTTAGCTTTTTTTCAGGGAATGGGAAGATTTGACTGGCCAGACCCTCTAAAAATTCTATGTAAATGACAACACAGATCTTGTTCTTTTTTCTGATTTCTGCTCACCCCATATTTCTACCCTAACAGTCTTATCACCCTACTATCATACATGCATTTCAAATGAATATATAAAGACAGGATCTCACTTAAGGATCATGTATACATGTTTCTATACATATGCACACGTAACATAAAGCTTAGTGAAAATGATTTGCACAACTTTTGAATAGCTCCGGCAGAAAGAATGAGTCGTTTATATTCTGTAACTTAATTTGTTTAAAAATGGGTGTTGGGAGACTTCAAGGTGGGGGCAGGGGAAGAACACACTTGTGTCTTTTGTGACTGCGGTTTGCACTCCTGGAAGTGGGAGTCATGACTGACTTAGCACTGTCCGCACTGTCCCTGTGGAGACCGTCCCTGGCATTGACTGTCCCTGGCATTGCCTATCGACAGTTGCTCCTCCAGGCTTCTCAAATCACCTGAAAGAATTTCATACCTTGGTCGTCATTTCTGACAGTCCCTAGCCAACAACTGTGGGTCAGTTCTCTGGGTTGTGGTAGTGTTATCCTGCTCTGCCCCATAATATTACAGGGCTTCCACAAACCCCTAATTGCTATAGGTCTTCACCTCACCACTCTGATGAAAATATCCCTGTTGTGGTAACTTGCACTTTAATATCCAACATGATATTTGTCTTTATTTCTTTGTGGCAGGATAAGTACCTTCATTTACCTCATTTTTGACAGTCGGTGTGGTTTACAACTGTGCTAGAACTCCAAGTAAATGGCAGAAAGCAAAGCCACCATCGACTAGATAAGACCCATCATAGAACATGCTCAACTTGGGGTAGCCTGGAGGAGCACCCATTGGCAAAAGTGTTCTGGACAGTGGGCCACACAGGCTGTCATTGGGGAAGGCCCAGAACCGCCCGGAGATGGTGGGGAAAAACCAGCAGAGCATGGCCATAGCTGGGTATCTACATGTTGTATGTGTATGTGTGTGTATGCGTATGTAAGGCGTATAGTTACACATCTATGGCCATGTTCTGTTGATTTTTTCCCATGCTCTGGTGTATTTTTAATTAAAAAGAAGTTTTAAGGAAGGAAGTGATTTCGTAGACAAATAGCATTTTAGCATATTAGAGCGGTGCAAAGCGGGGCTAGATAGGATTTGAGTGCATCTACAGCCCAAAGTTCAGCTGATGCAGGTAAATCCCTCCTTCCATTGGCAGAGATACCAGTCCTTTTAGATTTGCTAAGCTAATGGTTGGTTCACTTTTCAAAAGCAGCTCTATATTTGCAATGGGTGAGGATGGCCTTGACTTCCAGGAGATGATAATAATTTGCCAACCTTGACTGACAGCAGTGTTCTAGCCACTGTGCTGTGCATGTATTTAATCCTCACAGTGACCCAATAAGGTAGCCACTTCTCATATTCCCATTTACACACAAGGCTCAGAGGGTTGGAGAAACCTGCCCAAGGTCACACAGCTAGGAATCGGTTAGAACCAGGCAGTCTCACCCGAGAACCTAATCTCTTAACCATTCAACTCTCATTCTCCGTTAGAGAATTTCTAGTAGCTCTCATTTTAGACCAACACTGCTGTCTTCAGTCAAGTTAAAAACCTAGAATGGGTCTGATTATTTGCCAGGTAGAGGGAAATAGCACTCAACCCCTTCCTCAGGTATGGGTAATTAGTGTGGGATCTTTATTTTTCTTTTTCCATTTTTTTTAATGCTTCAAGTTATCTAATCCAAAAACCTAATTAGGATCTAATTTCTGATTTG
Source organism: Elephas maximus indicus (assembly GCF_024166365.1). NCBI lineage: Eukaryota > Metazoa > Chordata > Mammalia > Proboscidea > Elephantidae > Elephas > Elephas maximus. The sequence goes on along the minus strand of NC_064841.1, from coordinate 16,703,415 downwards.
AATCGCTATCAAGGGTCATCCATATTTTGAAACAAACGAGCAGTTTTAATGGCAATGTCCTTTCCGAGTGTACGAGGAAAGCAATTATTTCCATTTTGATGCCATTTAGAATCAGGTGATAATGGAATGATTTTGGAGGGCTTATTTACTTGTTCTCTTAGACAGAAGTGTAACCGGGGTACTTTAGTGACCCCATTGTTAATAAAAATTCACACTGAGAACTTAGCAACACGTGAATACTTTTTTTTTTTTTTAGATCAGGTCTTCAAGACGTTATGACGATATCCTGTGATATCCAGGATAGGCTGAAAAAAAATTCCTCAAACCTGTCATCTTCCACATTATTATGCACTTAAAAGTAGCGATGAAAGCATTGCTTGTGTGTTTGTGTGACAACTATTACTATATCGTACAGTATCTTTGTGTTCATTGACAAAGGAGATGGCTGCAGAGCATAGATCTGATTGTACGTTGTCTAGGTAGTACGCTTAAGTCATTCTGGCCTGTTAAACATCCAGAAAGAGGCAAGAAGTCAGGGAGTTTTAGGTTAAAAATGGTGTCATCAGCCAGTCACACCACAGACTGGTAGGGACTAAGAACCCAGAATGATCTAGGGGGTTGTTAACATCCTCATAAAAGAGCCCTTTGGGCCCCTTAACTTTCAGGTACAGAAAGCATTGCATCTTTGACTTCTTTTCCAGATGCTCTCTGATGAGAAGACACCGTCATTTACTGGTTGGGAACCACTCTGAACCCTGTTTTGTTACTGACTTTATGTGTTTGGCAACGTCATTAAATGAGATGAAGCTTCCACTATAGTCTGACACTTAACAGGGCTTGACATTTTAATATTGAAAGAACACTAACCCTTCCTTCCTTAAACAAACAAAGCAAATCCTCAAACCACAAACTCGTGTAAAACCGCGATTCGGAAGTGAAGGAAATGGCATTAAACAAGGAAAGGGGGTAAGGAAAGGACCCTAAGCCTAGTAATAAAGTTAAAACTAGGATTCACAAAAAACCAAACCCATTGCCGTCGAGTTGAGTCCGTCTCATAGCGACCCTATAGGACTGAGTAGAACTGCCCCATAGGGGTTTCAAAGCTGTAATCTTCAATGAAGCAGACTGTCACATCTTTTTCCTGTAGAGCAGCTGCTAGGTTTGAACTGGCAACCTTCCAGTTAGCAACTGAGCACTTAACCACTGAGCCACCAAGGCTCCTTAGAGTTAGGATTCCAAAAACCAAAAACCAAACCTGTTGCCACTGAGTCGATTTTGACTCACGGCAACCCGATAGGACAGAGTAGAACTGCCCCATAGGGTTTTCGAACTGCTGACCTTTTGGTTAGCAGCCATAGCTCTTAACAACTGTGCCACCAGGGCTCCGTGGAGTTAGGATTAAAAAAAAAAAAAAAATTAGGTTAACTTTAATAAAACTTTTTTTTCCACTTGCCTACCAGTCGATTCTGACTCACTGCGACCCTATGTGTGTCATGGTAGAGCCGTTCTCCCTAGGGTTTTCAGTGGGTGCTTTTTCAGAAGTAGATTGCCTGGCCTTCTTTCTGAGGTACCTCTGGGTGGACTCGAACCTCTAACCTTTTGGTTAGCAGCTGAGCATGTTATTTACACTGCCCAGGGACTCCAGAACATCCTTATCAAAAGGTAACTTCTCTTTATTCTTCCATCTGAGCTTGATATTTTTCTTTCACCTCGTTTGTTGAACTTAGGCAAGCAAAACAACCAGGAACCATATCCTTTACTCTCCTTCCAAAGATAAACAAAAACAAACCCTGAATTCACAAACACATATTGAAGACTCTGATTTGGAACTAACGGAAATGGTACTAAGCAAGGAAATTCAGTGTTTTGGTTGAAATGCCTCTTCTCCTTGACTCACACAGTTTTCCCTTCAGCTCACAGGGCACCAAAGGAGAAATTAATCTGGAAAAAAAAAAATCAAAGGCTTTTAACATTAAACAGCCTTTTCATGTTCATAAGCCATCTGTGCTGTGACTTCAACCAGCAGAGCCCTGATGTTGCCTCACCAACTCTCTAGCGTAGGACTGTGAGTATTTGCCATTGTGAGTCCAGAAAGCCACAGCTGACTTCACTGAGGGAAGAGCTGGGGATGGGGCTTTGTTACCCTCCAGCTCAGCCAGGCATAAAAACCAAAGCCAGGAACCAGACAAGCTTTCCCGGGGGCCTGTGGGGCCCATAGCATGTGGACTCCTTTCTTCCTTGAGCAATGAGTCTGATTTCACTGGTACCTTCACTACTACCTGTCTGGGTCCAGGCCACACCCCCAGAGAAACATCCTTTCAACTGATTGGCTGCTCATATCTCATCATGGAGGCGAATACTTTACATTAGATCTCATTATAGAGGTAATTACATCATTGCATAGCTGCCAAACCATATCATAACTGCCAAACCACTGAGAATTATGGCCCAGCCAAGTTGACACACAATCTTAACCATCAATACCTAAAGGCTGGGGAGGAGTGCAGTAGAGCTGGTGTATAGAATGTGAGCAATGAAGCTGGAGAGACTGGCAGGACTACTGGTGGCTCCCCAATACTCATTCTCCCCTTCATCTGTAGTAAAAGAACCACCAAATTTTAGACTACATTTCCCAGCCTCCCTTGCAGGTAGGTGTGGCCTGTGTCTAAGCTTTGGCCAATGAGAAGAAAGCAGAAGTGATGTGCATATGTCTTGTGGGTTGTCTCTTTCCTCCTTTCCAAAATTTGCAAAATAGCACAAAGACTTTCCATATACTCTTGACCGAGTTTCCTGTATCTGCTGGCTGGAAATCTGGGAATGGGTGTGCCATAAGAGAGAAGGAACATTGGTCCTGACACTGGAGACACCTTACAGTCATGGACTATTCACACTGAGATGCTCGTGTAACAGAAAAATAAACTTCTGTCTTGTTGAAGTTACTGGTAATTTGGATCTCTGTTATAGCAGCCATATCTATACCGTAAATAATTCAAGAGATAAACTGGGGCCTTATATTTTCTTTCTTCCATTTAAAGTGCTGGGGTTATGATGGTGGCCAAGCTGGACAGAGTCCCCCCTCTCTTGGAACTAGAGTCTACTGAGGAGTTTATGGGGCTTTGTAAGCAAGATAATAGAAATAAAACTGATGAAGAAGATGACGATTAGAGCAGCCAACATTTATCAAGGTCTTTCTCTGTGCCAAACATAATGCTCTGTATTTTTCATGCTATTTCATGTCATCCTCACAACAGCCCTGTGACTTAATTTAGCCCCTAAAAAATTCAGTAGCTTGTTCAAAATTCAGAAGCTTGTTCTTCATTTTGATAGCAGTTGGGAGCAGGGCAGGGTCTGAAGCCTCTGTGGGTATAAATGGGTAAGTGGGTTTAGGTGGAATGGTTAGAGCAGAGACCAGGCTTTATCTAAAAACTTGTACCTCCAGGAAACCCTAATGGCGTTGTGGTTGAGTTCTGCTGCTAACCAAAAGGTCGGCAGCATGAATCCACCAGGTGCTCCTTGGAAACTCTATGGGGTAGCTCTACTCTGTCCAAAAGGGTTGCTAAGATGAGCTGAAATCCACTCAGTGGCACCAGGTTTGGTTTTTTGGGTTGCACCTCCAGGCTACTGCTGCACCCTGTTGGTGGCTAATTTCTCACCTCTCTGACAGACCACACAAGGTCTCTACAAGGCTGGTTCTAATGATCCCCTGCCTCCCACTTGCCAATTACCAGTCAGAACCCCAACCCGAACCATTGAAAGCATTTTATTTCTTTTTTTAACACTTCATTTTGAAATAATTTTGGACTTATCAAAAGTTGCAAAATAACACAAAGACTTTCCATATACACTTGACCGAGATTCCCCAAATGTTAACATCTCACATAGCCACTGTAAAATTATAAAAGTTAGAAAATTAATATTGATGCAATACTATTATATAATCTAGAGACCTCATTCAAGTTTCAACTGGTGTCCTGCTAATGTCCTTTTTCTGGTCTAGGATCCAATCCAGGACCCCACCCCACATTTATTTGTTATGCATCCTTGTCTCCTTGAATAGATGGCAGCTTGCTTGTAGGTCTCTGTTTGTCTTTCATGACCTTGACACTTGTGGAGAGTTCTGGCCAGTTACTTTGTGGCATGCCCCTCAGTTAGTGCTTGTCTAATGTTTTATGATGATTAAATTCAGGTTATGCATTTTTGGCAAGAGTATCACAGAACTGATGTTCTGTTCTCCTTTGTGTGGTGTAGCAAGGGCCACGTGAGATTTATTTGTTCCATAACTGATGATACGAACTTTGATAACTTGGTTAAGGTAGAGCCTGACAGGTTTTTCCATTGGAAAGGTACTACTTTCCCCTCATGTAATTAATAAATATTCTATGGTGAGACATTTTGAGACCACATAAATATCCTGTTTCTCATTACTTGTGCCCATTAATTTTAAAGCCTATTGATAACTCTTGCCTAGAACGATTATTACTGTGGCATTTGCCAGATGTATCATTTTGATCTCTCTCTGTCAGTTATTGAGCATTTCTTATTTTTTGTCACCAGAAAATAGTCTAGGCTTAGCTTGTTCTTTCCCTTCCCTGGTCTGGAATCAACCATTTCTCCAAAAGAGCCCTGGTTTCTTCTGTTGCAGAATGGTATTAGACATTAAGACCTGGGTGCTAGGTCTGCTCTTTCAATCAGAACAATTCTAAGCCTCAATACAAAGGGGCTTGATTGTGGGTTGCCAGTTTTCAGTCTTTCCTGCTCAGCTATGTCTTTATTATCAATCTATTTTTATGGCCTGGGAGGTTTCAGGACACAAGCTGCTGTGTTCTAACAGCTACAGAAATACCAGTCTATGCATTTACCTTTATTTACTGTGTTTCGGTGAATATTTATTGAATATTTGCTGTTCTAACCATTCATCCATTTACCCATGGGTACTAAAATTTATTGCCGCTAAAGCTGAAAGGACAGCTTGTTATCGATACTCTAACTCTGATTACATACTTGTGTGTTTTAGTGTGAATGTATTACCTATACAATTTCTTATCAACTGGTTAATTCATCCCATTTGCTCGAAGTACTATTTCATTCAGTAAAAATTGGCTTCACTAATTGTTTGGTATTGTTAGATCCTAGTTAACTACATTTTTTTATTTTGTAAACAATTGTGCTATTGTGTATATACAAACCTGAGGTAGAAATTCAATTTCCCAGTTAGTAATGCATTTACTGAGATGAATCATATCAAATCTCAGTAGATCTGATATTCCGGAACACCCGTTCTGCTGACGGATATCATAGAGTTATATGCACAGTCAACAGGTAATTTCTGATCTTCAAGGCCAAAGCTCTCAGTACAAAGCTAATCTGCTCTGTTTTGGTGAAGGATGTCTCTACTTCATTTCCTATGGATTGCTCATCAAAATCACTCTATAGATCAAACAGGAGTGCAGTGGGAAACCTTTGGAGAACACAATTCAATCATGTTGATTTAGCCAACAATTTCTCACGTAGGTAATGTGGTTAGAGCAATCATATAAATCAAAACACCTCATCCTTCTTATCTAGAAAGTCGAAGACTTTTTTACGTTGTGTTTGATAGGCTTGGTGGCCAGTGATAGATCAGGAGGAAACGATGCAAGATTTAAAGAGAGAAAAGTTAGGAAGAATTCTATATATTCTTCTCATAAATTTTTTGCTGTTGCCCAGGGTCAGTTTCCCAAAGGATGAGCAGCTTCTGAAATGATCAAACTTGGGTCGTTATTATAAAAGTAGTTACTGTTCAAGAGATACATCTGAGTAGGATGTACACCAGACTTTACGATGACAGTGTTCTTCCAAACAGAGGGACACTCCCAACAGCTTGGAAAGTACATCCAGATATTTCCATGAGCTTCTGTGAACCACAAGTGACTGTTTTAACAGGAGAGTAGTTCTTATTAGTCGTTGTTGTTGTTGGGTGCCATCAAGTCAGTTCCGACTCATAACGACACTAAGTACAACAGGACGAAACACTGCCTGTCATGTGCTATCCTCACAGCCACCACTGTTGCAGCCACTGTGTTAATCCACCTCGTTGAGGGTCTTCCTCTTTTTTGCTGACCCTCTACCTTACCAAGCATGATTTCTTTCTCTAGGCATTTGTCCCTCTTGATAACCTGTCCAAGTAAGCAAGAAAAAGTCTTACCATCTACTCTTCTAAGGAGCATTCTGGCTGTACTTCTTCCAAGGCAAATTTGTTCGTTCTTCTGGCAGTCTGTGGTATATTCAATATTCTTCACCAACACCATAAATGAAATGCATCAACTCTTCTTCGGCCTTCCTTATTCATTGCCTAGCTTTTGCACTCATATTTTGCTTGCATCCTCACAACTGGACCAACAAGCAACATCATGATGAACTGAAAAAATATTGAAGTTGTCAAGCGTTTCATTTTATTTGGATCCACAATCAACACTCATGGAAGTAGCAGCCAAGAAATTTGCATAGGATAAATCTGCTGTAAAAGACCTCTTTAAAGTGTTAAAAAGCAAAGATGTCACCCTGAGGACTAAGGTGCCCCTTACCCAAGCCATGATATTTTCAATTGCCTCATATGCATGCAAAAGCTGGACAATGAATGAGGCAGAGTGAAGAAGAATCGATGCATTTGAATTATGATGTTGTTCTTATCAGTAGTCTTGCTTTTATAATTGTGATGTGAAAACATAGGATCAATTCAAGTTTTCCATGCCAGCCTCTTAAACATAACATCATACTGTTTCGCAGCCACTTGGGAACATTACTTCATCCAAATTTCCTCCAATTATTATTATCCTCCTGTTTGTAAAGGTTAGAAAAGATGGATTTTGGTGGCAAGTGAAGGGCTCACCTCAGAAAGCCCGATTATCTCACCCCAGCACACAGAGACTTATCCACCCATTGGCTTCTGCTGCCCCAGTGGATAGTCCTCAGCTCCAATTCTCCCTCATAGCTTACCCTTGAGGACTCGTGACTCACCTGGATCAGCAAAGGTGGCAAAAGGATACGTGATCCATTAGTGTTTGTTAAAAACTTAACAACCTGATATTTGTTCAATACCTTCTCAGAGTTTCCCTAGCCCTTTTGATTCCACGATTATGTGGCAGCTGTTGATTATTGCCCTGGAAGGTTCAGAAGGGGTTTCTGTAGACCAGCTCTTGCATCTCGAAAACAGCACTTACATTTTCCTACTTTCTTGGGATCCTTAATACCCACAGGCACTACATTCACTTCTTCAATAAGGTGGTCATTTTCTGGCTGAGAAGCTTGCCCACGGTACACCCTGAAGAGCTGGGCCATCTGTTTAAGAAATGCTGCAGAAGGGAACATGGCACTGACTCACCTCAGGGACTTTGCACCTGCAGTGCCCTCTGCCTGGAAAGCTTGTCCCTGAGATCTTTGCATTGGGATGTTCCCCTCTTGCCGCTCAGGTCTCAGCTCACACATTCCCTTATCAGAGAAGCTCCCCTGACCCCACAGGTGCTCTCTTCCTCAGTCCCTAGTTTTATTTTTTCATGTTGTTGTTAGTTGCTGTTGAATTGATTTCAACTCATGGTGACCCCATATGCACAAAGGGATGCATTACCCAATAAGCAAGGTACTCATGGGCTTACTTACTAATCTGTAGTGCACAGTTTCACCTGTTTTTTGAAAAACAGTGTGAAATTGTGCACTACAGATTAGTAAGTAAACACAAGTAAGCCTGTGCATACCTTGCTTACTGTAAACCCAGGTATATCTTTCCTTACTGGTTAATCTGCCCGTGTGTGTGCAGAATAGAACTGCTCCGTAGGGTTTTCAAGGTTGTGTGAGCTTTCAGAAGCAGATCGCGAGGCTTGCTTTCCGAGGTGCCTCTGGGTGAGTTCGAACTGTCAACATTTTGGGTAGTAGTTGAGAACTTATTCGTTTGGGCCACCCATCATTACTGGATATCATTTTGTTAATTTGTTTACTTAACAGCTTGGGCTAGAACGGAAGAGCAAGTTCGTTTTGTTGGTGAATGTATCCCCAGAGCTTGGAACAGACAGCGGATCTGTCTTCAAATAGGTCTGCAATGTCTTTGTCAATTCATACACAAAGCTCTCACCTTTACCTTCATTGGTGTGCAGTGATCTCAGGTACGCTTCTGAATTGTAAATCCACATGTTTCTTTAGCTGTCTTTCTTCTGGCATCTCATTATTATGATCCTCCTCTTTTTAAAGGTTAGAAAAGATGGATTTTGGAGGCAAACGTAGAGTCATTTGCCTTTTACTTACGTTCAAGCCTTCTTCCCTAGCTGAACATTACATAAATTAAGCAGTCTCGGTGTCCAGGCTAGCAAGCTGTCAGCCCTGTGGGGAGGGTACTTCACACTGTAAGTCATCCTGTAAAGTAAAGAGGGTTTGCTTTACTGAGAAATCCCAGCTGGCAGCTCCTTCTGAGGAGCTGAGGGGGTCTGTGCTGCTGGCTGCCTCGCCACATGCTCAGAGAAGCCTGTCACTGACATCTCTGTCCTTGCCTGCCTCTCTCTCCCCACCCCAATTAATATCACGAAAGGGCAATGTTTATGCAAAACCACATGCCAAGAGGCCTTTTGCTCCTAATTTAAACTATTAAAATGCCATTAGAATTGCACAGCACATTTCAGCTGTTTTCCTTCATTATTTCTTGCTGAAGAACAACCATGTGGAAAGGAACGCTTTCTGTTTCCGTACAAAGTGGGGCTCCTTTTCCAGGACAGTTTATGGTGCATATTGGTGGGATTTATAGTCCCCAAACACAGTCCCCCGACTCAGAGAGGAAGTTAGCAGATCCAATTTCTTTCTGATTTCTGTCAGTGAAAATAAGTACAATCAATACAAACAGACCCAGGCATTTATTTTAAAGATGTGGCTGAATAAATAAATCATCGGGGCCACCACGCTGGAGACAACCATCACTGCGCAGGGCTGTGAAGCCTGTGATATTTCTACCCTGCTGGCTTGTTCCTTTTCAATAAAGCACCAGCATTTGCTGTATCAAGGTAAGTACCTCATCCGATGTTTCATCTCGCTGCTCAGATGCAAAGCTGGTTATCCGAAGACCGGTTCCTAAGTCACGGGAAACTTTTCAGGAATACATGGTCTACCCGCAGGGCTTGTTATTTTTGAAATTTTGGCCCAATTTTACTTTTTTTTTGAGATTAAAACACACGCAGTTTGATCTCAGCTTTGACCTTTTGAATTAGTACCAGTTTTTTTTTTTTTTAATCTTTGGCTAAAAGCATGGAGAATGGGAATGATTATATTTTGCGAAAGAAGCAGGTTATGTGCACAGAGGGTGACCTCGGTTATGGCAATGCGTCTCTTAGACAACATGCCGGTGCTGGAAATAGTATAAACAAAGAAAAACAGTATTTTCATGCATTTTTATTTAAAAAGCGAACTTGGATTCTGGATGGCTGCTTTGCAAACAAGCCGCTCCTGGGTGTTTCCCTTCGCCTCGCTCTTCTCCGTGTGAGCCAGCGTGGCCTGATCTGAAGCAGAGTCCCTTCAGGCGATGTCTTACTGACCTTTGAAGGAAGAACAGTTTTGTATCCTCTGGTGGCTCAGTGGTTAAGCTTTTTGGCTGCTAACCAAAAGGTCGGCAGTTCGACTCTACCAGCCGCTCACTGGAAACCCTATGGGGCGGTCCTGCTCTCTCTTATTGGGTCGCTATGAGTTGGAATTGACTCGAAGGCAACGGGTTTGGTTGGGTTTTTTTTTTTTCCTCCTCCCCCCCTGTTAACTACCCGCAGCTGGGTGGAAGTGGCTCCTTTGGGACCCTATACTTCCAGCTGGAAAAGACAGAAGTAATAGCTGAGCTTGTTAAGTGCCAGTGCTGTGCTCAGGGCTTTACATGCATTAGCTCATGCAGCTTTCACACCCCTCCCGGCTGAGGAACGTGCCAGTGACCCTCATTTTACTGATAGGGAAAAGTGAAGGGTAGAATTTACTTACCTGGTGGGTGGCAGGGGGAGGAGTTGGACCCAGGTGTGTCTGACCCCAGAGCCTGGGCCAGGCTTCAAGCCATGGAGGCCACGGCCTGTCCTCTAATGATCTGTGAGACCCTCCAATCCCACAATCCACTTGAATGAGGAAACGAGCAGAAATTCTAGAGATCACTGAGCCCTGGAGTCCAGGGAAATAAGTTCTATAGACAGCCTGATGATGTTTTCCCCCTGGGGACAGGAGCCATCAGGGCATCCCACAATGAAGTCTCGTTAGTTGTGACTACAACGTCAACTCCTGTGGGTGTGGTGTCCCCCAAAGTCAAAACCTGAGCCAAGAGGAACTTATTTCAATGGTGCTGCCAGTCCCTACAACGTTTTCTCCTTCTCCTTGGCCTCCATTCTGGACTGGGCACTGAAGTTCCTCTTTGCTAGAAATGGGGGAATGAGCACAGGAATTGCAGTCAGAAGATGTGGGGTCAAGCCTGGGTGGCATGGATGACAAAATAAATGACCTCAGCCAATTTACTTAAACTCTGAGTCTTTACTTTCTCCTCTGCTAAATAGGGATAATTATAACTGCACCATCATCAGAGTGTCGCCAACATGGGCCAAGTTTTTTCCTTGGAGGGTAGGCTTGGTTTTTTGGAACAGAGCTAAAAAATGTTTGCGGAAGGCTGTGAATAAGGTGGATTGTCTGTCTGGGAGAAGCTGGGCAGATAAGATGTAACTACTGTGTAATGATGCTCCTTTCCTCATGGGGTTTGTGAACTGGCTCTGCAATGATTTCAGAAGTGGGTTCCTCTTTGGCGCCGTTGTTGGAGGAAGCGTAGCACCTTTACTCATGGGGATGGGAAAGTTCTGTTCGTTAAGCTCCCTTATGGGTCATATTTGCCTTATGGATCTTGATTTCCTTGAGCTCATGGGCAAATGTTTGTTGTTGTTACTAGCTGCTATCGAGTTGACCCCCAATTCGTGGGCCCCATGCTCACTTGTTGTGATCCATAGGGTTTTCACTGGCTGACTTTTCGGAAGTTGATCTTCAGGACTTTCATCCTAATCTGTCTTAGCCTGGCAGCTCCACTGAAACCTGTTCAACATCTTAGCAACATGCAAGCCTCTCCCCAGAGATGGGTAGTGACTGTGCTTGACGTGCAGTGGCTGGGAATGGAACTGGGTTTCCCACGAAGAGGGCAAGAATTCTGCCACTGAACTACCACTGCCCCCAGGACAAATGTTTACTGCTCCTTAAGTTTTTCTTTTCAGGGCCTTAGTCCTGGGTGCTTAGGTCCTTAATTCATTCACAATATGGTGAAACCTGGTGAATGGGAGGGAACACCCATCAGGCATAACCCTGGTCCTCCACTTACTCCTTATGCCGCAGCCTCATACAATTCATCGAAAGTCTTGATGCCTCAGTTTCCTAACGGAAAACGGGAAAAGGTTACCTTCTTTGCAGGATTAGGCTTAACCTATGAAAGGATTAGAAATAGTCTATGTGTCCAGAACAGTGCCGGCATGAAGTAGGCACTCAATAAACCATAGCTTAACGGGATGTGGCAAAATTACGTTCGCCATCGTTGGAAGTCCTTGAGCAGAAAAGGATAACCTTTTCACAATTGGCTTTAAAATGTACCTTGTTTTCAACAAACTGTGACTCTCACAAGCACTTAGGGACTTTAACATAGTTTTTAATAAACAGAACTGTCTGTTTTGTGCCCAACTAATGAAGTGTTTCAAGAGATCTGGGGTCACCTCAAGTAGTGAGGAAATGAGGCCCGAGAGGGAGAGAGAAAAAGATTGGGAGGTAAGAGTAGCTGCAGAACCAAATGAGGATTATAATACATTCCCATGTTAATGTGGCAGGGACAGCAGATAGGCCCTGCTACAGTGTAGAGGAAGAACTGAGTAGTGGCTAGTGACATGGCTCTGGAGCCACTGTCTGGGTTTGAATCCCAGCTCTGCCATTCACTGTGTAACCTTACCCTCTATGAGCCTAAGTATTCTCGTTTGAAAAATGGGACAATAACAGCATTTACCTCATAGGGTTGCTGTAAAGTTTAAATGAACTAATATGTGTGAAGTATTTAGGAGCGTCTCTGGTAATACTCAAAAAATATTTGCTTAAAATAAAAATTGGACTAACATTTATTGAGCATTTCTATATGCCAGGAATTGCTCTAGGCACAGGAGAGAGTATTGGCAAAGTACCTGTCTCATGGAGCTTTTAGACACTGAACCAAGACATGTATAATAGGAGCACCATGAAGGAAAACAAAGAAAGGCAAGGAAACATCAACTGTGTTAGGAAAGGCAGCCAGGGAAAGGCTCCCTGAGAAAGTGACATTTGCCATGACACATGATGAATTCAGGGTTATCTCAATGCCTGTATTAGGATTGGAGATGGAGAAAGACTTTTTTTTTTTTTAAATTGCACTTCGTGTGAAAGTTTACAGCTCAAGTTAATTTCTTATTCAAAAATGTATACACATACTGTTTTGTGACATTGGTTGCAATCCCCACGATATGACAGCATACTTCCCTTTTCCACCCTGGGTTCCCTGTCCTTCTTGCCTTCTCCTTCTGCTTTTGGAAAGGAGCTGCCAATTTGGTCTTGTAATTTGATTGCACTAAGAAGCATGTTCCTCATGTGTGTTTTTTTTTTTTTTTTTTTACAGGCCTGTCTAATCTTTGGGAATGATTTCAGTTCTGGGTTAGCAGAGTGTCCAGGAGCCATAGTCTCTGGGGGAGGAAGACTAACTTTTAACAGGGTTTCAGACCTGTGACATAATCTTATGGTCAGGGACTCCCTGAGACATTATTTTATTCCATATCATTCCTTTTAATGAAATTGGAAAAAGAGTAATTATGGGAACAAATAATCACAAATGGTAGTCTACATGCAGCTGAGGAAAACACTTAAATTAGATGCATGTTTGACATTTTTAGGAGTGCTAATTTTCCCTTGTACCCACCAGATAATCCCAACTCTGTTTAGACTCATTTTATGGATTTTAGGCAAAACTGAGAAAACTGAGTCACTGACAAAGCAAACCCATATACAAACTTATCAGCAATGCATATTTGTACATTGATATCAAATGTCAGTGTGCTTCAGGCTGCCATTCAAACTCAGCAGATTACAATGCTTGTAGTGAATGATAAACCTGATGCCGTTGCATCGATTCCAACTCATAGTGACCCTATAGGACAACAGAGTAGAGCTGCCCCCTAGGGTTTCCAAGGCTGTAATATTTATGAAAGCAGACTGCCACATCTTTTTCATGCAGAGTGGCTGGTGGGTTTGAACCAGCGACATTTTAGTTAGCAGCCTAGCACTTAGTCACTGTGCCACCAGGGCTCCTTCATTGAATGATAGATTCTGCTAATTGTCTGGGTTGCTGCTTGTGGATGTACGTGGTGTAGTCAGGCCAACTGTCATGGTGGCTCTGCTGGTTGCCCATCCAATATGTTTTCATCTTATTAATAGAGCGGTGATTTTGTTAGAGGTTGGCAGGTTGGCAATAGGCCCAGGTAAAAATGCTCAGACTCCGTTATAGCTAAGAGTGACCATGTGACATCATCCTGGTTACTGAGTTGTAAGCAGAATGCTTCTGGGGATTTTTGGAAAAGTATTTGCTTTCCAGATATAAAGGTTTCTGTTTCTTTCTTCTTCCTGGAATGTAGATGTGATGACTGGGGTGCAGCAGGCATTTTGGAACCAAGAGGCAACAAGCATGAGGGTGGTGCCCTAAAATAAATGACTGGTGGGGCAGAAAGAAGAGAAGAGCCTCGAATCCTAATGCCAATGTTAAGTCTCTGAGCTATTGCCAGACTCCTGACTCCCAGACAGCTTCTTGCTTAAGACCAATAAGCCCTTATCTATTTAAGTCCTGATAGTCAGGTTTTCTGTTACTTGCAGCTGAACACATTTCTAAGTGGTACAAATAGCTCCCACAACAATAGGCTAGCAGACACATATAAAGGTCCTCTGTTTATGTGAAAACAGAGTATATAAGCAGATAATGAAAACAATATGCAGTCTAGTTCTATGTAGGAGAACTGACCTTTTAAGCTACTGCTCTGTCTTAAATTATGGCCTCTGGTCTCAGGTGTCTTTTCTTCCTCAAAAACATTTAAATTGAAGTGATCCAGTGTGAGAAAGCAGATGGCTCTCTTCTGTATCCAGACCGGGCTGGGCTTAGTTCTGCTCTTATTTAGCCTGATTTCTTATCCTGACTCTTTTGTTTTTGGTCACATCTCCTAGCTTCTTCTTGGCTCTGTTTGCCATGCAAATGCTGCCCTTTTGGCACTTGTAATGTCAGAGACAGGTTTGCCCCTTCATTTTGGCCAAGGCTGACTTGACTTAAGCTGTGAGAAAGGCCAGAGAGAGACCAGCAACAGTCCTATTTGCTTTTCTTGGCCCTTTAGAAAAAATTCAACGACCAAGTGCATCCTGGTAATTGTATTTTTTTCACCCAAACCCCTCTTGCTTTAGCCCCTGCTTTGCTGGAAGAGAAAAAGGGACAAAGATTTGGCAAAAGGTCCTGGTGTGTAGTTGCAGCTTGGGGTTTGATGGTCCCCCCACCCACCCCACAGTGTGGCTTGGTAAGAACGAGAAAATGCTGGAAACAGCACGTACCTTCAACCATCAGCAAATAGTGCCTTTGATGCTCTGCCAAGATGTGACACAGCCTTCAGGCTCCTCCTGGCTGCACAGAGATTTCTCAGAGAAAAGAAACCCAAAGATTTCCTCTTCCAAGGTGATGAGGGTCACTTGAAGAAAGCAGGGGGTGAAATGCAGAAGTGAGTATAGTACTTAGGGACTGCTCCTCTGCTCATGGAAAACAATCTCCCACTGGTTCCTTCTCTGTCCAATAAACATATAATTACATCCTAAATCAACACGTGTCAATACCACATACCTGCAAATGCCAAAAGTGGTAAATAAAATAAAATAAAACATTAAATTGAAATGGGCCTCCCCTAAGACATTCTGCCGTCCTATGTGCACTGGCAGCCTTGCTTGCTGCAGAAACATGTCTCATCCAAACTCCTTGTTGTGAAAAAGAGATTTTTTTTTCTTGTCTCCAATTTCATTTTCCTCACCCCTGTGTCCTTGTGTTATTTATGGGAGAAGGCTGAGGAGTGAGTTGCTGAGGCACTTCTCAGCATATGCTTCATAAGTTTTATGAACCTCAGTTGAATTTACTTTTTTGTCTCCCTGGTGTAGGCTGAATAACACCTCTCTGGGATATAACCTCTCAGAGGGCTGGAGGCAGTCAACACCAACCCCCAGCCCTCCCAGCCAGTCGTCTGGGACCCTTCCTGATCATTTGCTCCTTTTCCTCATGTGTTGGGGTGTCTGACATGGGTGCATCATTTCAGCCAAGGCCTTGTGGGATGTGCCTTCAGTCACCCCCTCTGCTCCTCAGCTCAATAAATACTCTTCACATGGACACTGCTGCCAAGTCCCTTTTTAGAAGTGAGGCCACCTCTGCTCTGTGGAGCCTCCTCCCCTCCCTCACAGGGTTTGTAAAGTGCCAAGCTAACTCAAAGTGCTCAGAAAACCAGAAGCAAGTGAATTTGCTAAAACCAAAAAGCCCAAACCCACCGTTGTCCACTCAATTCCGACTCATAGTGACCCCACAGGGTTTCCAAAGCTGTAAATCTTTATGGAAGCAGACTGTCACCTCTTTCCTCCTGCAGAGCCGCTGGTAGGTTTGAACTGCCGACCTTTCAGTTAGCAGCTGAGTGCTTTAACCACTGCTCCACCAGGGCTCATAAATTTGCTCCTGAATTTGCTAGACCCAGGCAAATGGATAGGCAGGTGGGGCACCCGTTTAATAATCAGGCAAATCTGCAGTTGAACTATCCAGGTGTGATTGACATCCCTGTTGGCCTTCTCAGCCTTCGAGTACTCTTCTTCTGAGTGACAAATTTCTCATTGTGAGGCTCTTGGAGACAGGCAGGGCCCTCACGCCCACTATGAAAACCAGAGACGTGGGCTATGCTGTCGTCAGCTGCTGCTGAGTCAGCCCCCCGACTTACGGCAACCCCATGCACGATGGTACAAAATGCTGCCCGGTCCTGCGCCATCCCCGTGATTGGTCGTGATCATCAGACTGTCGTGATCCATAGGGTTGTCACTGGCTGACTTTTTTGGAAGTAGATCTCCAGACCTTTCTTCTGAGGCACCTCTGGGAGGACTTGAATAGCCCAGCTTTCAGTCAGCAGCCGAGTGTGTTAACCGTTTGCACCACTCAGGAACTCCAAAGAGAAGGCAGATGCTCCTTATCTGCGTGGCTAATAAGATGCTCCCACCAGGATTTGGGTTTTTGGGGAATGACACAAAGATGCCAGGCCAGTTGGTGATGGGTGTGGCAGATGGTACAGGGTGATGCTGGCACTTTGGGGGATGACCTAAAACACCTGCCTGGGTGGGCACTGGCCTGTGTTCATGGCTGCCCGGACTCCCTTCTTCTGCCTGTTTTCCAAGGCTACATCTTCAGTCTTCCAACTGATTCAGGAAGTGTCTGTATCCTTCTCATGTGTCCCCTTTTGTACAACTTACAACCCCAACTGGCACAAGAAGGAAAAATTAAATCCACTCTGTCCTCCCTCCACCCTCCAGTCCACTAGATCCAAATCATGAGAAACTGGCTTGACGTGTTCCATTTTGATCATCATCTTTACCTGTGATGGGCAGCAGTTCATTACTTAGAGGACAGGAATGTCACCCCCACGTTTCCCGTCACGATCTGAATTAAGTCCACGCTTGTTTCCTTCAGTACATTTTAGGGAGGAGTGTGGAGGAGGTGACCAATTACTGATTTTTTTAAATCACACAAGTAATACATGAATGCATGCTTCTCATAAAAGATTCAAACAGTGCGGGGATATTGGGAGGAAAACACCACTTCTTCCTTAACACCACTCCCCTATCACTCTTGCTTCCTACCCCAAGTGGCAAGTGCTATGTGTACTGTTTTGCATCTGTTGGGTCTAAACACTTCTAAAGGACATCAGTGGGGCGTACTGTGGTCTTTGCTTTGTGACATGTTTTTTTCATTGAACAATTTGTCTTGGAGAGCTTTCTATTATTCTTTTAATGTGTTCTTCAATGTATTCTTTTATGGCTGCATAATATTCCATACCATACTTTATTTAACTTCTTCCATTTAGGGGTGTGCTTCAGTGAATAACCTTGCATGTTCATCTTTGTGTTAGTATGTAAATAATTTTTTCTAGGATTAATTTTTTTCTAGAATGTACTTACTAGATCAAATGTTAAATACACTTAGAGTTTTGAAAGATGCTGTCCAACAGCTTTCCAAGAAGTCTTCACCAGTTGACAAGCCCTGTAACAGAACAGTCTAGAGCTCAGTCCTTCAGTTGGTGGCTCAGTATTTAAGAGCTTGGCTGCTAACCAAAAGGTTAGCAGTTCGAATCCACCAGCTGCTCCTTGGAAACCCTATGGGGCAGTTCTGCTCTGTCCTGTAGGGTTGCTACGAGTCTGAATCCATTCAGTGGCAACAGGTTTGGTTTTGGTTATAGTCATCTAATTCTCTTTTCACTTAAAATAGCTGAAGTGGTTTTGATTTCTCACAGCAGAACCCTGCCTCTTATATCGTACTGTGATTACGAACACTACTCCTTTGTTTAAAACTCTTCTGTGGCTACCAAATATAGTTTAAACTTAAACATTACATTGCTTCCCGCAAGCCCCACCTTTACTCAAGGGCCAGCCATAGCTTCTTTGGTGTCAGGAATGACTCAGCCCGTCCTTCAGGCCCTCTCTCTGAGTCTCCACTCCTTAGTCAACCAGTTGCCTTGGAGTTGATTCTGACTCAGGGTGGCCCCGTGTGTGTCCACAGGGTTTCCACTGGCTGATTTTTTTGGAAGTAGATCACCAGGCCTTTCTTCCAAGGAGCCTCTTGATGGACTCCAAACTTTCAGGTAGCAGCTGAGCACGTTAACTGTTTGCACCACCCAGAGACTCCATTCCCTAGCCAGTCAATATGATTTCTCTGCTTCCTCACATCTATCTTGCGCTCCGGGTATCTCCCACTGGTCTGCTCTTTCCACAAGGTGGAGATACCTGACCCCCAAGCAGATTCACTTTGCTTCTTCCCATCTCTGGCTGGACTGGTGCTCCCAGCCCCATCCTTTCCTAATCCATGCACACTAAGCTCGGGGCAGTCTGCTCCTCTTGACTTCTCCAGGGATGGCTGCTCTGGTGCACGCTGTCCCAGTCTCTAATTGAACTCAACTTGACATAGAGCTGTTATTTGGTAATTATTTCTCACGTGTATGTTTTGTTTCAATCTAGATTATAAGGCCCTGATGTAAAAGGTACCATATCTTGTTTTCCTTTTGTATTCTAAAATGTTTAAAACAAAAGATAATGAAAGAAGGGATATTTACTGAGTACCTCTTATGGATAAAGAGCTTTCTTAACCATGAAACTTAAAATTCACAATAGTCCTGGAAAGATGTTTTTATATTTTACAGAGGAGGGCGTTATGTTTCAGCGATATGAGCCTTAACAAATGGTCTCTGATAAACTCCCCAAATTCAAACTCAGATCTTAGTCTTTCTACTGTGCTGCCCCCATCACCACCGCTGCTAGCTACCCCTCTGGCCCCGCCCCCTGTGGCTCCCTGCAGCTCCTTTCCTCTCCCATTGGCCAAGGCGGAGACCCACCAGATCTTTCGCCCACAGCCGGGCCACCCGCCAGCTTGACTGGCCTGTGATGGGGGAATATCATGAGTTATGCATTGGGTGATTGGTAACACCAACCCTAGTGTTGCCACTGCTGTGGCAGCCCCTTCCCTGAGTGCCAGCCTGCCCACCACCACCAGCCCTCTTGGACCCTGGGACATTTTGGTGTCATCCTCTTTGGCAATGTCAGGGGGTGCAGTCTGCACCAAGTGTACCCCCTTATTAACGCCACTGGGCTTCCAACCGCTGACAGTTCGGTCAGCAGCCAAGCACTTAACTATTGTGTCTTCAGGGCTCCTTTTTAAGGTGCCATAAAAAGCCAAACCAAACCCGCCATGGAGTCCATTCAGACTCATACTGACCCTGTTAAGACAGAGTAGAACTGCGCTGTAGGGTTTCCAAGGAGTGGCTGGTGGATTGAAACTGCCCACCTTTTGGTTAGCAGCCAAGCTCTTTGCCATTGTGCAACCATAGTACCTCCCAATGTGTTGACTATCCAGTTACCCTTTGTCGTTGTTGGGTGCCATCAAGTCAACTTCGACTCATAGCGACCCCATGTGACAAAGTAGAACTGCTCCATAGAGTTTTCTAGGCTACAGTCTTTACCGGAGCAGATCACCAGGCCTTTCATCTATGGAAGGGCTGGCTGGGTTCAAACTGCCAACCTTTCGGTTAGCAATTAAGTGCTTACCCATTGTGGCACCAATTACCCTTAAGGCCTTTATATTCCTGGGTGATGGAGCCGGTGAAATGCCTAACATGAGTAATAAATTAAAAAAAAAAAAAATTGAAAATGTGTGTTCTTTGACCAGAAAGCCAATATTTCAGGAGCCTTCCTTCAAAATATTTACTCTGTGTACTTTTTCATTTTTCCTTTAGATAATTAAAAAAAAAAAAAACCTTTTTATTTTGAGATAATTTTAAACTTACAGAAGAGTTACAAAAATAGTACAGAGTTCCCATATGCCCTTCACCCAGCTTCCCCTAGTGTTAACATCTTACATAACTGTGGTATGATTATGAAAACTAAGAAAATAACATTGGTACGATACTATTAACTAAATTACAGACTACATTCAAATTTTCCTACTAATGTCCTTTTTCTGTCCCAGGATCCCATCCAGGTTACCACTTGCATTTAGGTGTCACGTCTCCTTAAGCTCCTTCAGTTTATGACAGTTTCTCAGTCTTGTTTTTCATGACCTTGACAACTTTGAAGAGTACTGAGCAGGTATTTTGTAGAATGTCCCTCAATTTGGGTTTGTCTGATGATTTGTCATGATTAGACTACAGTTAGGGATTTTGGGAAGAATACCACAGATTGATGTTCTATTCTTGGAAAGTTCTATCAGGGGCTACATGGTGTCTTCATGATATCACTGGTGATGTTAACCTTAACCATTTGGTTAAGGTGGTTTTCCTGCCATAAAACTGCCACCTTTCCTTTGAAATAATAAATATTTGGGAGGAGATAGTTTGAGACTGGGGACAGTGGTGGTTCATTGGTAGAATTCTCACCTCCTGTGTGGGATACCCAGGGTCTATACCTGGCCAGTGCACCTCATGTCAGTGGAGGCTTGTATGTTGCTGTGATACTGAACAGGTTTCAGGGGAGCTTCCTACTTCTGAAAATCAGCTAGTGGAAAACCTTAGGAATCACAACAGTCCAGTCAGTAAGTACTTGATCGTGGGGATGGCGCAAGACTGGGCAGTGGTCCAATACACTGTGCGTGGCGTCGCTTTCAGTTGGGGGCTGACTCGAAGGCAGCTAACAACAACAAGTTTAAGATTATGCAGATACTCTGTTTCTTTGTAAATTTTCACCCACTAATTATAGCATCTATCAGTGGACCTTGCCTGCAACAATGATTCTAATGGTAATTATCTATTTCCCTTATTCTATCTACATTTGCAATTGGAGTTCTTCTGTAAGGAAGTACTATTCCTTCCCAACCCCCCCATTTATTTATTTATTTAATAATTTATTTACCTCTGTATAGCCTCAGGGGTATTTATTTTATTCTTTGGGTTGTAAGTCAATACTATTGTTATTTAGTTTGTTGCTCAAATCATCCCAGCTTTAGCAGTTGGGAGCTTTCAGGTTGGCGGCTGTGCCTTTTCAAAAAAAAAAAAACCAACTCCGACTCATAGTGACCCTATAGGACAGAGTAGAGCTGCTGCATACAGTTTCCAAGGAGCACCTGGCAGAATCGAACTGCTGGCCTCTTGGTTAGCAACCGTAACACTTAACCACTACGCACCAGGGCTGTGCCTTTTAGCATGGCCTTATTTATTTATTTTTAATTCTTTATACTTTCTGCCACCATGAGATGTTCTAGGCTCATCTTGTATTTTTCCTGCCTTAGCCTTGGAATCAACCAGTTCTCCAAGGAGCCTTTGTTTCTTTAATTGGAGAATGGTATTTAGAAACCAAGATCAGCGTGCTGGGTGTGCTGATTGCTACTGGGTTATTATTGCTTCTAGGGCCTCTCAGCAGGCAGAGCTAGGCCATATATGTGTGCCTACTAATCTATATATACACATACATCTATATTTCTTTCTGTATTTATCTAGCTGTACTGGGTTTATTCTAACCTTCCTCCTTTCCTTATTTGTAACTTCTTTCTCTAACAGTAAGAAACTTGGTTCTCACAATCTATATTTACTTATATCTTCAGCACTGGTATACTTATAAAGTAGCTTCAGGATTGCTAACCCAATACCTCTGTGAGAAACAAATTCATCCATTAGAGAACAGTGCTCATGTATAATTCATTTTGTCTGTAGCCTATGTTATCCAGTCAAGATACTATTTTCCAAAGTTACTTAGCTCAGTTCTTTTCTTCCTCACTTTCTTCTGTGTGGCTATGTCATTCATTTGTAATACAGTTACATTCATTTGTCACAACTGCCTTCTTGATGACCAATGAAATAATGCATGTGAAGTGCCTAATGCACTACCTGGCATGGAGCAGGGTCTTAAGAAATATGAGCAGAGTCCGAATTTGTGACACTGATTAGTGATGTACATCAGTTTCATCACTCTAGGCCCCAAGCAAATGTCAAAAGAGATTTTGACCAGGTTTCCAGTGCCATTAGTGTGTGTGACTCAGAATTGAGGTAACCAGCCCATAAGGATCCACTCAGAAATGCTGCTTTCATTAGCATCATGCTCTAACCATTGGAGCTACTAATCACAGGACATTAAGTCTATAGCTTTGAATGATGAGTAGCAGTGAAAGGTGTGAATCACGCATGCAAGGGACACAGGATCTCAGAGGTGTGAAACTATAAAAAAAACTCAAGAAAATCGAGCTTATATCCATATCTTCTTGTTTTTTGAAACAGCCCCCATTTCTCCACTTAGCCATTCTTCCATATTTGCCACCTCTGGGTGGGGTTTTGGGGTCTCTACAGTGAATTCTGACGCTGCAGTTTCACCAGCGCAAAATAGCATCTCCCCTTGGCCAACTGGAGATTCAGTTAGGATTCCTTGGTTGCAGGCAACAGAAACAAACCTTAGCTAACTTAGGTGGAAAACGATTGTGCTGGAGGATACGGGGTAGCTCACAGAACTGAAGGGAAAGTGTGTGAACACTGTTTCAGAATGACAGGGACTGGAGAAGCTCTGGAAATCCCAGTAGTTGGAGTCAATGGTCATTGTGCCCGGGGCATGGCTGCCAGGATGAATCAACTCCAGAAACTTCTCCTTGTGCCTCTCCGTTCAAGATTCAACTCCTAGAAGTGTCCCCTGGATCTAGTCTAGGTCATATGCCTACCTCTGGGCTGTGGGAAGGCAGAGTACCTTTAATAGAGAGTCACCAGTGGGAAAGTGGTGGTAAATCCCAAACAGCAGTTACCCACTACACACTGTGATGTTCTCATCTTCATTCGATCTATTCTGAGCACTAATTTACCAATAAGGCAATAAGCAGTAGAGACTCCTTCCCCACATTTAGATTCAGTTATCTGTATTAACTGAAAACCCCAAATAGTTTTCCCTTCACTGCCAGGGCAGATATGAGCCAGACAGTGATGTGGGTTTGGCTTTGCTGTGGTCTGAGCGGTGCATTGGTGGTCACTTGGATATCCATCCAGCTGCTCTTTAGCTCTTTAGCCCTGTGGGCTTAGGTGTTGGTTTGAAGCACTGAGCTTTCCGAATTTCATATTTTATGAAATTCTCAAATAAAATCCAGATAGAAATTAGATTGGGTGTGAGAGTCAGTTTAAAACAATATCAAGTGTCATGGATTGAATTATGTCCTCCAAAAACTGTGTATCAATTTGGCTGGGCCATGAATCCCGGTATTGTGTGATTTTCTCGTATGTTGTAAATCCTGCCTCTATGACGTTTATGAGGGAGTATGGATGGCAGTTGTGTTAGTGAGGCAGGACTCAGTCTACAAGATTGGATTGTGTCTTGAGGCAATCTCTTTTGAGATACAAGAGAGAAGTGAGCAGAGAGACAGGGGACCTCATACCACTAAGAAAGCAGTGCTGGGAACAGAGCGCCTCCTTTGGACCCAGGGTCCTGCATGGAGAAGCTCCTAGTCCAGGGGAAGATTGATGAGAAGGCTGACAGAGAGAGAAAGCCTTCCCCTGGAGCTGACATCCTGAATTTGGACTTTTAGCCTACTTTACTGTGAGAAACTAAACTTCTCCTTGTTAAATCCATCCACTTGTATATTTCTGGTATAGCAGCACTAGGTGACTAAGACATCAAGCTTAAGAAGATGGGCTTTGGAACTAGAAAGACTGGAGTTCAAATCCCAGTGTTATTTAACTTCTCTGAGTCTCAGTTACCTCATCTATGAAATGTGGATGCCATCTAGCAGAATTAAAAGCACGAGCTATGTGATCAGACACCTAGGTTCATATCCCTGGTCCACACACACTGGTTATATGATCATGGACGAGTTATTTAGTATCTTTAAATCCTTTTCTTATCTGTAAGATGGGGTAATGGTAATACCTCCTTCCAAGGCTTGCTCTGAGAATGAAATGACATAATTTCCGTAAATGTCCAATGTTATTATTATCACGGATTTTCTTGAGGATTAAATGGGCTTGTATGTGAGGTGCTTGGCACTGGCCTGCCTTATGGTAAGCTCTTAATAAATGGTGGTCATTGATGGTACTTGGCTTGATGGCTGTTTGTAAATTATCTGTGCTTTCTTTCACTGATGTGGGCAATTGAGTTCCTGTGTAGGTGCATATATTTTAAGCAAATTGCCTTGTCTCTGGTGAGAGACTAGCTGCTGCTGTTATTTTCTTCAGAGGATTCTAAAAAATGACAAAGACCTAAAGAGACTTTTAGAAAAATAGCTATAAACTGATTTGATTCGGCAATCTAACTTCCTCTTGAGTTACTGAAGTGGTGAGACTTGTCCTTAATCGCAAAGCTGAGCTTATTTTTAGAAGGGTAGAGCTGAGAATGTGTTCTGAAAATTTAGAGGAAGAAAACAAGAATTGGACAATCTTTTTTTTTTTTTTTTAATTTAAAGCCTGAGTCCCTGGATGGCACAAATGGTTATGTGCTAGGCTACTAACCGAAAGATTGGTGGTTTGAATCCATCCGAAGGTGCCTCGGAAGAAATGCGTAGTGATTTGCTTCCAGGTCACAGCCTTGAAAACCCTTTGGAGTACATTTCCGCTCGGCACACATGAGGTTGTCATGAGTAGGAATCAACTCCACAGCAACTGGAGTATATAGATACAGTTTCACAGTGATTCACTGAATCCGCCATTTTACTTTGCTGTGGGGACGGACACTTGACTGTATCTTCATGTTGAGCTCAGCCATTGGCTCCCATGAACTTGATTTTAAAGCCAAACTCCTTATAGCCTCCTTCATCAGGGGTGTTTCTCTTTATACCATTGGGATTTCATTTCTTCTGAGTTTGTGGCCATTGCTCTCCTGACCTCAGCTTCCTCTGGGAGCTGTTCTTCTGGAGACTTCTGGAAGGTTATGAAGTCTCTGTCACTGCCACCCATGATTTCCCCCTGACAGTGCCCTTGGGATGGGAACTGCTCCATCAGCTCTACTAAAGGACGGGCGTTTTGAAGAATTAATTTCTCAGTAACTGCATCACCACTTGAGGGCCCCAGGCCTGAGGATTCTCTGACTTCCAGACACCCTGTCCTCTGAGGGGCTCTGCTTCTTAGCGGTGTTTCTTGGTGCCCTTGGGCTTCCACTGTGGGCCTCCCTGTCTGTAGCTCAGCTCAGTGACCTCACATCCTCTGGTGAGACTGGCCTTTTAAATTCTTCAAAGTGACTTCTCCAGGACTTCTCTGAAGTCCCCTGGTCTGCCAGTGTCCCTATATTCAGTCCTCAGTCTCTTTTGTAATTCTTCTGTGTCCAGTAGGACATATGCAGTTCATATTTACAACAACAGTTCTCTGCAATTCATAGTTTGCAAAGCAACTCACTCACACTGTCTCCATTGACCCTCATAACACAGGTGGGAAGGACGCAAAGAGGAGCTGTGTCTTACATGAAGGTTCAGATTCTAAATATAGTACAGAAGGTGAAAGTTGCATGTGGTTAGAATTACCTTGCAAATTCTCAAATCTTCCATAAAAAGCAGCGTTCGTGGTTGGGGTAAGCAACCCTGTAGGTAGAATGTATGTATAATTGTATAACGTTGTAAGGGAGACCGTCGTTGTGTGCTGTTAAGTTGATTCAGACTCATAGCGACCCTGTAGGACAGAGCAGAACTGCCTCATAGGGTTTTCTAGGCTGTAATCTTTATGGAAGCAGATTGTCAGGTCTTCTCTCCCGCCAAGCCTCTGGTAGGTTTGAATTACCCACCTTTCCGTTAGCAGCCAAGCACTTAACCACTGCCCCACCAGGGCTCCTAATGTACATATGCAGAATCTAATTTTACAATTTTTAAAAATTATTGTCATTACTTTTGTTGAACCTGTGTAGTTGAAATTGTCTAAGTTAAAGAAGTACATGATGTGATGCCCCTAGGTAACTAACCCCCTTCCTGAAGGAGGGACTTGGGATATGACTGGTTAAGGGAAGATGGTTGTAAAGCCCTTAAGTGTAGTGCTTGGCCTTGAACTCATGTCTCCTGACTCAGATTCTTGTGTTCTTTTCATCTCCCCATGCTGCTGCCTCACTGTGAGTGAAGGGGGTTTAACTATTACTTTAAACTCCCCCTTTAAGTAATTGTTCGTTGTTCTTCTCCTTAATTTCCAGGTTCTACATAGGAGAATCCTCCCACTAAAATTACCTGCAAATTTTGCAAAATAAGCCCAGTGTCTTAGTTATCTAGCTCTGCTATATCAGACCCACCACAAGTGCATGGCTTTAACAAAGAGAAATTTATTCTCTCACAGTTTTGGAGGTTCGAAGTCTGAATTCAGGGTGCCAGCTCCAGGGGAAGGCTTTCTCTATTTGTTGACTCTGCGGGAAGGTCTTTGTCATCAATCTTCCCCGGCTGAGGAGCTTCTCAGTACAGGGACCCTGGGTTCAAAGGAAGCGCTGTTCTCCTGGCTCTTGTTTCTTGGTGGTATGTTGTCCCCCTGTCTCTCTGTTTGCTTCTCTCTTTTATATCTCAAAAGAGATTGACTCAAGGTACAACCTAATCTTGTAGTTTAAGCCCTGCCTCATTAATGTAACTGCTTCTAATCCTGCCTCATTAACTTCATAGAGGTAGGATTTACAACATCCAGGAAAATCACATGAGTTGACAAAATGGTGGACGATCACACAATACTGGGAATCACAGCCTAGCCAAGTTGATGCATATTTTGGGGGGACACAATTCAATCCATGACCTTCTACCCTTTGGTCCCCCAAAATTCATGCCCTTGCCACATGTAAAACATTCACCCCATCATATCATAGAAAAAAGTCTTAAATCAACTCCACATCCAAAATCCCAAAACATCTCTTCATCTGTGAAATCAAGAATACAAGTTATCTGTTTCCAAAGTACAATTGTGGAACAGGTACAAGCTAGAGCTTTCCATTTCAAATGGGAGAAATTGGAGGGAAAGTAGGGATAACAGGTACCAAGCAAGTCATCACATTAGCTCTCAAGGCTTGAAAATAATCCTCTGTTCTCTGAGACCATTTATGCAATGGCCCTGTCCTCCAGATTTTTGGGGTTAGCCACATTTCTCTGGACTCTACTTGGAGGCCCTTTGGCCCTGGGCTTTGCTCCGCCTTCCAGGCCCACTGGAATGTCAACTCTGCTCCTTCACATCTGGGTGGCTCGAGTCCACCAGGCGCTCCTTGGAAACCACATGGGGCAGTCTTACTCTGTCCTACAGGGTCACTACAGTGTTGCTATGAGTTGGAATTGACTCAATGGCAGTGGGTTTGGTTTTTGGTTGGTTTTATTCTCATAGTCCATCTGATCTTGTAGTTTGAGTCCTGCCTCATTAACATAACTGCTTCTAATCCTGCCTCATTAACATCACAAAGGTAGGATTTACAACACATATGAAAATCACATCAGATTACAAAATGGCGGACAATCAGACAATACTGGGAATTATTGCCTGGTCAAGTTGACACATATTTTTGGGGAACACTATTCAGTCCATGACACTGAGCATTAGACTTCTGTCCTGAATCTCTCCAAATAGTATACTGTGTATGGATTTTAGGAAATGTATTGCGGGAAATGTCATTGTATTCACCAAAATATAAATAACTTCAGTTTTGCTCAGGAATTATTTGGCATGATAAAAACTTCTTGAAATTAATTCCTCTTAGCTTCTAAAATCCACCATCCTTCTGCTAATCTATAGCATCACCTGGTTACCCAAACGGCTGAGGACATAAACCAATCTGGACAACTGGGAATTGGGGTGTTGAGGGGTCTTCCCTGTTGTCTTGGGAATCATTTTCTGAACCTCTGTATGAGTGAGCGATGACACTGTTCATTACTGGGGCAACTGAGGCAGGATCTGGTGACCTCACATAAGAGTCAAAGTGCCTTGAACAAGGTACCAGGGACACAAGCCTTCATTGTTCAAACGAACACTTCTTTTCCCACCCAAAGAAAGTATTTATTGTGCACCTACTATATATCTAGCACTGTGCTTTATGATATTTGTTGTCGTTGTTGTTAGGTGCCGTTGAGTTGGTTCCAACTCATAGCGACCCTATGCACAACAGAACGAAACACTGCCCGGTCCTGAGCCATCCTTACAATCATTGTTATGCTTGAGCTCATTGTTGCAGCCACTGTGTCAATCCACCTCGTTGAGGGTCTTCCTCTTTTCCGCTGACCCTGTACTCTGCCAAGCATTATGTCCTTCTCCAGGGACTCATCCCTCCTGACAACATGTCCAAGGTATGTAAGATGCAGTTTCGCCATCCTTGCCTCTAAGGAGCATTCTGGCTGTACTTCTTCGAAGACAGATTTGTTCGTTCTTTTGTATTCTTCGGCAACACCACAATTCAAAGGCATCAATTCTTCTTTGGTCTTCCTTATTCATTGTCCAACTTTCACATGCATATGATGCGATTGAAAATACCATGGCTTGGGTCAGGCGCACCTTAGTCTTCAAGGTGACATCTTTGCTCTTCAACACTTTGAAGAGGTCCTTTGCAGCAGATTTACCCAATGCAATGTGCCTTTTGATTTCTTGACTGCTGCTTCAATGGCTGTTGATAATGGGTCCAAGTAAAATGAAATCCTTGACAACTTCAATCTTTTCTCCGTTTATCATGATGTTGCTCATTGGTCCAGTTGTGAGGATTTTTGTTTTCTTTATGTTGAGGTGCAATCCATACTGAAGGCTGTGGTCTTTGATCTTCATTAGCAAGTGCTTCAAGTCCTCTTCACTTTCAGCAAGCAAGGTTGTGTCATCTGCATATCGCAGGTTGTTAATGAATCTTCCTCCAATCCTGTTGCCCCGTTCTTCTTCATATAGCCCAGCTTCTCGTATTATTTGCTTAGCATAGAGATTGAATAGGTATGGTGAAAGAATACAACCCTGACACGCACCCTTCCTGACTTGAAACCAATCAGTATCCCCTTGTTCTCTCCAAACAACTGCCTCTTGATCTACATAAAGGTTCCTCATGAGCACAATTAAGTGTTCTGCAATTCCCATTCTTCACAGTGTTATCCATAGTTTGTTATGATCCACACAGTCGAATGCCTTTGCATAGTCAATAAAACACAGGTAAACATCCTTCTGGTATTCTCTGCTTTCAGCCAGGATCCATCTGACATCAGCAATGATATCCCTCGTTCCACATCCTCTTCTGAAACTGGCCTGAATTTCTGGCAGTTCCCTGTAGATATACTTCTGCAGCCGGTTTTGAATGATCTTCAGCAAAATTTTGCTTGTGTGTGATATTAACGATATTGTTCTATAATTTCCACGTTCAGTTAGATCACCTTTCTTGGGAATAGGCATAAATATGGATCTCTTCCAGTCAGTTGGCCAGGAAGCTGTCTTCCATATTTCTTGGCATAAACGAGTGAGCACCTCCAGCACTGCATCCATTTGTTGAAACATCTCAATTGATATTCCATCAATTCCTGGAGCCTTGTTTTTTGCCAATGCCTTCAGAGCAGCTCGGACTTCTTCCTTCAGTACCATCGGTACTTTATGATATAAAATAGAATATGATTAAATTTAAGACCTGGCTTCTGCTAACCTCCAAATTATTAGATGTGACTAAAACATCCATTAAAAAAAACCTGTTGCCGTCCAGTCAATTCTCATTCATGGTGATCCTATAGGTCAGAGTAGAACTGCCCTATAGGGTTTCCAAGGAGCAGCTTGTGGATTCTAAGTGCCATCCTTTTGGTTAGCAGCCATAGCTCTTAACTACTACACCACCAGTGCTCCAAATACCCACAAGAATGACTAAAATCAAAATAACTGATGTACAAACAACTGCAACATTCCTATGCTGTTGGTGAGAATTTAAATGGTACGACCGCTTTGGAGAACTGCTTGACAGTCCTTACGAAGTTAAACATACATCTACCTTATGCCTTAGTGATTAAACCTGTAGCTATTCATCCAAGAGAAATGGAAACAGGTCCTCAAAAAGACTTGCACAAAAATGTTCACAGCATCCTTATTCATAATAGCCCCAAACTGGAAACAACCTGTATATCCGTCAACAGATGAAAGGATAAGTAAATTGTGGTATAATCATAGAGTTGAATACTGTTCAGCAATAAAAAGGGACAAGTTATTGATACACGAAACAACATGGATGAACTTTATTATGCTGAATGAAAGAAATCAGACACCAAAGAGCCCATATTTTATGGTTCCATTTACATTAACTTCCAGGACAAGTGACACTCATCTTTAGTGATAGAAGTCAGAACAATTGCCTTTATGGGAAGAAACTGATTGGAAAGTGGCACAAGGGATTGGTCTGGGGTGATGGACATAATGTCTATTTTCACTGGAATGGTGGTTACATGGCTCCCTGGTGGTACAGTGGTTAACCCACTTGGCTGCAAACCAAGAAGTTGGTGGTTTGAACCCAGCAGCTGCTCTGTGGGAGAAAGATGTGGTAGTCTGCTTCTGTAAATCTTTACAGCCCTGGAAACCCTATGGGACAGTTCTGTGTCCTCTAGGGTCACTATGAGTTGGAATTGACTTGACAGCAGTGGGTTTTTTTTTTTTTGCTTGGTGGTTATATAAATGTGTATAATAGTCAAAACTCACAGAAATGAACAATTTAGCTTTCTATGGTATGTAAATTATTTCTAAATTAAAAAAAGACAGTATGATAAAATGCATAATACATGGTAAACTTTTTGGTAGTGGTAGCCATGAGTATTGTGGGTTTGGATAACAATGCTATTCTTAGTTGCCATCCAGTGGATTCTGACACATACCCGCCCCACGCATGCAGAGTAGAGCTAGCTGCTCCATAGGGGTTTTAAGGCTGTGACCTTTTAGAAGCATGTCACCAGGCCTGTCTCATGAGGTATCTCTGGATGGGTTCGACCTGCCAACCTTTTGGCTAGTAGTCAAGCGATTAAATATTTGTGCCACCTAGAGATTCATGGATAACAATACCAGGCATTTTTGTTTTGACCTCCTACCTCGCTAAGGCAGTGGCTTCGTCAGTGGTCTCCCTTACCCATCGGGGTCCTATGGGACTCACGCAGGGCTCTTGGCAGATGTCATAATGTTTTCATTCTCTCGTCCCCAGTGACGCACTTTGCCAGGACAGTTTTTCTGGAGAAAAGTTCAGGAATCAAAAATCAGGCAATCTGTGCTTCTTGAATTCTTAACTCACACATTCTCTGCCTCTCTCTTTGTCTCTCTGTATCTCTGCCTTTCTCACACACACACACACACACACACACTCATGATTGTGTCTTCCTTCTCTTCCTTCTTCTCTCTTTCACTGTATCCCTCCTTCCCTTTCTCCTTCCTTCCCTCCCTTCCTTCCTTCCTTCCTACTTACTTATCATCTTTACTCCACCTGATTCCAAAGTCAATTTAATGGGCTTATGAAAATACATATCAATCACTGGACAAATTGATAGAGGAAATAAAAATAAAAACCAAAGCCACAATGAAACACAAACCATGTGGTCCTGATCCCTTGCTAGAGGCAGGCTACAGATTTGGCTCCAAGCTTCCTAGTCACTGCAAGAAAAGGGAAACATGATTAATTACTCAACAGACCACAAAGCAGATTTGCTTTATCCCAAAGCAGGGTCTTGAGTGCTACCTGCTCCTCAGAGCCCCGGGTTTCCAGTTTGTTTGCCTGAGTCGTACACTGGCAGTGAGGAGAGAAGGGGCTGGAGATTTTTTTGCTGGAAGCGAGTGGTGCTGGGGCTTTCTCTCCGGCAGAGACAACATTATTTGTGTTCTGAGTCTCTGTGGTCGTCCCCTGTGTGGGTCATCCTGCCCCACTGCACATTTCATCCTCAAGCTGTTTTTCTGGGATCTCAGTTTTGATGCTGACACATTTTCTTGAGTTATATGCTGGCAAGACAAGCTTGTTGCCGAATGGCCATCTCAGCAGAGGTCTCTTTCATTCTTCTCGGCTATTTTCCTTTGATTGTGGTAGGCTTACTTTTTTCCCTTCCCCTTCTCAGAGTTGTTTTAGATTTTAAAACCTTCTTTAGGGACTTAGCTGGAGCTATCAAGCACCTGGATGCAGTCATTTTTTAGATGGAGAGCCCTCTCCCATTGACCCTGTGAAGAATGAGCTTCCAGGATACAGGCAGTCATTGGTCTTGCAATATGTTATAGCTCCATCTTCTCCTTGTCTTAAAGGGCTACTTCCCCTAAAAGTCTGTCTTTTGGTAAGTGGAAATTAGATTATTTCCAGACAGATGAATAGCCAAAGCAGCCAGGAGCTGCTTGGCCATTAACAAACAAAACCTTAGGTGATGGTGATGGGTGTGGCTCAATTGGGAGCTGCTCAGACCAAGTAAAACCTGCCCCCTCCGGTCCATTGTCCTCAAAGCCCTGGATGTGGCTCAGGCCCATCAAACCCAGTTTACTAGCCTACATGCCAGAGAAAAAAATGCAATTTGTCTTATTTTGCCTGTGCACCTTGATAACATATGTAGTCCATATTTGTCTGTACTTCCTTGTGAGAGACGGTATAAAAGGTTCTGACTCCCTTTGTTCAAGGAGCTTGATTTGAGGTACACACCTCCTTGCTCCTTGCCTGCTTGCTTGCAATAAATGCTCTTCCTCCCTCCTCACCTCTGTGTGTCTTTGTTGACGAGAACCATACTGAGCAGAACTTACTTTGGGTGATGAGATCACTGGAATTAAATCCTGACTTCCGAGAACGGGCAGCTTGTTATATTGTCAGTTATACCAGACCAGGGGTGGTGGTATGGATTCCAGGCTCACTTCTGGGGCTGGCTCACCCTTTGAGCTTAGGCAAGTAACTCAGTGTGCAAGGGAGGAAAGAATATCAGAAGGTTGTTGTGAAGGTTAAACAAGACGTAACACTTGAAAGCGCTTTGAAAACCTGAGTGTATTAAATTGTAAGTCTGTAAGGGAGAGGACAAGAAGGAAAACTGGTTTGTAAGTTTGATCACCAGCATTGAATTTGCAGGTTGTATTCAGTAACTTTGGTGAAGACTTCAGTGTGTTGAATATACCACAGACTGCCAGAAGAAACAAACAAATCTGTCTTGAAAGGGGAATAGCCAGACTGCTTCTTAGAAGCAAGAATGGCGAGACTTCATCTCACATACTTTGGACATGTTATCAGGCAGGACAAGACTCTGGGGAAGGGCATCGTGCTTGGTAAAGTAGAGGGTCAGTGAAAAAGAGGAAGACTCTCAACGAGATCGATTGACACAGTAGCTACAACAATGGGCTCAAGCAAAACAACTATTGTGAGGATGGCCCAGGACCAGGCAGTGTTTCAGTCTGTTGTACATAGGGTTTTTATGAGTCGGAAACAACTAGATGGCACCTAACACAACATTCAGCACCTTAAAGGAGCCCTGGTGGCACAGTGGTTAAAGCTCTTGGCTGCTAACCGAAAGGTCGGGGGTCTGAACCCACAAGCTGCTCTGTGGGAGAGAGACGTGGCAGTCTGCTTCCGTAAAGATTACAGCCTTGGAAGTTCCATGGAGCAGTCTGCTTTGTCCTATAGGGTCGCTGTGAATCGGAACCGACTTGATGGCAGTGGGTTTGGTTTTGGATTTGGTACCTTGGTAGAGGGACAAAGGATTAGGAAACATATTCCCTGTCCTAAGGAGTTTCAGATACAGTCTGAAGATTGTAGGTAAAACGCAAAACAGTTACTGAAGATTCTGGAGTCACGCTTGTTTCTTTAATATTTCTTTCTCTAAATAATTACCTTCTTCCTCCTGACATGCAATCTAGGCATCCAAATGTATCTCTTCTCTTACCTCCCTTGAGTGGTACATTTCTGATAATGACTTATATGACTCATCATGTTTCCCTTTTTCCTTTGGCAACCAGCAACCTTAGAGCTACACCAACTTCTTAGTCTAAGTAATCATGACATTCAAGGTGGTTGAACATTACCTTCTTACTTCTTTCTCCTACCTGATGTCTGGTTTTTCTTTTGCATTTGAATTGCCTTATTGAATACACCCATTTTGGAGTAAGTTGTAGATTCTTTTTGGCAGTGGCCAGGCGTATAAATAAAACCAACTCATGCAAACACTGTCCTATGGGAAAAATGAATTCCGAGTTCTAATTGAGGTCATGAGGAGCAGCTCTCCTGTCTCAGTGGTTGAAAAAAGGGCCCCTGAATTCTAAAGCTGCTATAGCAATCAATGGCTCCCACTGAAGGAATTGGGTGCCAGGTGGGATGTGTTGACCACTTGAGAATTCTCTAGATGTGTAGAGAAGGACAAGCTTAGATCTAGTTCTTCCACAGCGGCTCAGAATGCTCTGCTCAAGCTGATTTCCTGGTCTCCATTTATACATACATGTATAGTCAATGCTGGGCACTCAGAGCAGTGTAACATGTACACGAATGACCTGGGGATCCTGTTAAAATGCAGTTCGGGTTCATTAGGTCTAGGCTGGGGCCCAACTGTCTGCATTTCTAACAAGTTCCTAGGTGATGCTCATGCTGCTGATCTGTGGACCATGCGCTGAGTAGCAAGGACTTTAGAAGTCACTCGACCCAGTGTGCTAAATGCGTGAATTTGACTTGTTCATGAGTCATACCTTATAGTTTGAGAGCTGTCTTAATCTCTAGCCTTGTATTTCTTAAGCACCCTCGATCTTCACAGTTCCTAATTTCTAACTCCCTGCTGAGCATCTTCCTCTGGAAATTTATCGTCCTTCTACCTCTTGCTGACCTTCTTCCTTCCTTTCCTTTCCTCCTGACTCCCACCACACTTGGGAGTTCATTCCTAAAAGGAATATGAGTGACCTTTGGTATCATTGGATGAGTCCAGTCTCCCTAGTGTCAGAGGTAGACTGGCTTGTACTTTTCCATAGATTTAGGGGTCTCACAGGGCTTTGTGCCTATTGGGTGCTTCTTAGATGTTGATTGATTGGCATGTGATTCTGAATATTTTAGATAACTGAGAAGAAACTAGGAAACTGGCAGAAATTGGCTACCATTTGTCAGCTGCTCCCTGCTTGCAAAAGTAGAGGCTAATGCATGCTGCAGGTTCTCCAAACTTTTTATAAATTGCTGAGTAGATTAAGGCCCAAATTTGTAAGAGGCCAAGGAGTGAAGATTGGTATCTGTGTCCAAGCACTGGTGAATTTAGTTCAGGCATTCAGACAGTCCCCATAATGCTGATTCACCACATGTTGGACCTCAGAGACCAAAGGCATTCACAACACATAGGCTGTGGTTGGAAAATGCTATCAAGGGTGCTGTGAGGGTGCATGTGTGTAGCTGCTGACATTATCCCACCCCTGGCAGCCCCCATGTTCTCTACCATGGCCACTTTCCACTCTCTTGATTCTCCATCACTTTCCTCCCTTCCTCAGTCAGGGAGGTAACTCAGGGATACATGATGCAATTAGCCATAATTTTTTACCTGCCCACATGAAATGTAATTTAGTAATGCAAAGTATAATGCAAAGAATAAGGAAGACTGAAAAAGAATTGACACCTTTGAATTGTGGTGTTGGCGAAGAATATTGAATATGCTATGGACTGCCAAAAGAACAAACAAATCTGTCTTGGAGGAAGTACAACCAGAATGCTCCTTAGAAGCAAGGATGGCGAGACTGCGGCTTACATACTTTGGACATGTTACCAGGAGGAATCAGGCCCTGGAGAAGGACATTATGCTCGCTAAAGTGGAGGGTCAGTGAAAAAGAGGAAGACCCTCAACAAGATGGATTGACACAATGGCTGCAACAATGAGCTCAAGCATAACAACAACTGTGAGGATGGTGCAGGATCAGGCAGTGTTTCGTTCTGTTGTACACAGGGTCGCTTTGAGTTGGAACCGACTCGATGGCACCTAACAACAACAACTGCAACAACAATAATGAGAAGTAGTACTTAACACTGACATCTTAGGACTTTTATAGCTGCCTGTATGGACCTCTCTGTATTGAGTTACTCACCTTGGAATGAGAATATAACAGTCAGAGTAAAGGAAGGGCTCTGTTCATGCTGCAAAACATGGTTTGTGAGGTGTGCCAAAAGAAACTTGTTATTTGTAATGCTTAATGAGTCTATGTTTCCTAATAATATATTAAAAAAAATAAATTAGAGCAAATTCAGGGGTTTCTGTGTAATAAAGTCATTCTTACAAGTGAGTGGGAGAGGTGTTTGGCTACAATCAGTGAGCAGTGTCTTGTGTCAACATCAGATGTTGAATGGCACTTCTGCTATTTTGAAATTGGGAATTTGGGATTTCACCCAGAGCCCTCAGACTGATGATGATTGGATAGTAAGTTCATAGGGAGTTGCTGCTGGACAGGTCTCTACAGCACCTACTTGAAAACCAAAACCCACTGCAGTAGAGTCAATTCTGACTCATAGCGACCCTATAGGACAGAGTGGAACTGCCCCATAGAGTTTCCAAGGAGCACTTGGTGGATTTGAACTGCTGACCTCTTGGTTAGCAGCCGTAGCCCTTAACCACTACACCACAGCACCTACTAAGAGGGGACCAAACTGGTCCTGGCCCTGAGACCTTCATCCCACCAACCACCTCTGCCCGTATGAAGGGAAGGCTAGGAATTTAAAGGGGTCATCAATGGAATGAATCAGAGGCCCTGAGGGAGAGGGCTTTGGCTCCTTCTCCCAAGCCAGGTGTAAGGGCTCCCTCAGGGCCCTGGCACCAAATCACCAGGGAACCAGTGAGGTAGCATACTTGCCTACTTTCCTCCATTCCCCTTCTCTTGCTCCAACCCTGGAAGAGGGATGGGTGGAGCTGGAGAAAATGTGAAAGGCAGGGGAGTAAGACCACTCTCCACCTCCATTGCAGGTCAGGGCTATACTGGGGGTTGGGAGCCGGTAGTGGAGGAAGGGGAGGCTGAGCATTGAATTGAATGAAATTAATATTTTGAATGAGACTGGATTGGGCCTAAAAGTGAACCTTGATTACCAAAACGAGGCTTGTTCTGAGAACTGACGGCTAACTGGAAAGTAAGTTGCCATCAAGTGGAAGAAAAGGGAGATCTGACAGAGCAGGTCTGGAGAAAGTGGGTGGAGAAAAAGAAAGCTGTGTCCTGTTTGAACCCTGTGTGATTCAGGACATTCAGTAAGCTGGTTTTCTGCATAAGCCTGAGCGGGTCTATGGGAGTGTGTCGTGTCCTGGGTGTCTCAGGGGAAAAGGGTGGAGACCTTCGGGCTATATCTTCTTTATATCCCAGCAATGGGCCTCATGAAATACAATCTTGGTGTTTGAGAGGTGATCTGAGGAGTGGTTTCCAGGCAAAGTGGTTAAGAACTCGGCTGTTAACCAAAAAGTCGGCAGTTCGAATGCACCAGGTGCTCCTTGGAAACCATATGGGACAGTTCTACTCTGTCCTATAGGGTGGCTATGAGTCTACTCAATGGCAATAGGGTTTTTTTTTTTTTTAACCCAATATATGTCCCTTGCAGGTATTCTCTCAATTGGCACCTATTTCTTTGGATTAGGGATCACCTGAGGCAATATCCGTCAGTGACTTTAGGGATTGTCTGACAGGATCAAGTCCCCATCCCTACTTAGAAGCCTTCAGTGATTCCCCAGTGGCTATGTGATTATGTCTAAACAATTTTGCGTGCTCTCCATGGATTTCTGGGAACTGGTCTCATGCTACCCTTCTGGACTAGTCTTCTAAATTCTCCCTCTCTACCCCACATGTTGATATTACAGGTCTTCTGGGGTCCACGCACTCTCTGGAAGATGCAGCTCACTTTTCCCACCTTTTCCCATCATGCTCTTCTCCCCATCTCTACCTTTGAAGTCTACCCACTGGGCTGGGTTCAGAAGACGTTCTCCTACATAAAGCCTTCCTTGAGCCTTCCAATTGCTTTCTCACTCTCTTAGTGATCCTCAATGCAGAAGCCAGCCTCTCCAATGATATGATGGCACTACACATCAGGAGTTTGAGAAAGAGAGGTAAAATCTCAATAAAATGGCAGCTCATAAAGGTTTTACTGGGTAAACACTTCTTTCTCTCAAGTGGGTTTTATCAGCACCTCTTTCCACACATCTTTTTGAAGCTTCCTAATTCACAGCTCTAAGGTTCACCACCCTTAACCCCCATATAGATCACCATGAGATCCCATCTCCCTTCTCTGAGTGTTAAAGCTTCCCGGTTCCCTGCTGACCACAAGGCAAGTCTCAAGGGGGATCCCCTGTAAATTTAATGTGCTAAGGAACTGACTAGGGAGCACTCCCCTCCTCCTTTCCTGAGATGCAGATCTTAGCAAATGACAAAGCCTTTTCAAAATTCCTGAGCCTGTGGACTTCAAGTTTGTAGCTTTGTCTGTACACAATTCTCGAACACAGTGCTGCCTGGCAGCCGTAGAATTTTTTTCTGATTCTCTTGATAGATAGTATGTTTTTTGGAAATCCCTTCATTGGGTGTACCTATTCTACTCCATGCAGAATACTTTATACTCTGTAAGTGATTAACCAGTGTTTGGTGAATGACAGGTGCACGAGATCTAAACCTACAGGAAAAAACTCCAGAGAGAAGCTAAGTGAGAGTGAAAGGAGAACTATTGGAAGAGGTGGTAGAACTAAGGACTCTGTGGACCAGCTTCCATCATGCCGCCATTTTGCCTGAGATTGGCCTGGGATCATGCTGCAACATCCCTGTTCATATAAGGCTGCAGACGCCCAGCCTATAAGGAACTCCATAGCCTTTTCCAGGTTTTACCTCTTCAGACATGCTCAGGGGCAGGTGGCATAAACATGGACTTGAGAAGGAAGGAAGCTGAAGTTTTGACCACTTCAGTGTATGCGGAAGAGGATTTAATTTTCAACAAATTCACCCAGTGGGGAAATACATGTCCCTACACCAGATCTGGAAAACCTGGTGGTGTAGTGGTTAAGAGCTATGGCTGCTAACCAAAAGGTCGGCAGTTCGAATCCATCAGGTTCTCCTTGGAAACTACATGGGGGCAGTTCTACTCCGTC
Source organism: Elephas maximus indicus (assembly GCF_024166365.1). Taxonomy (NCBI): domain Eukaryota; kingdom Metazoa; phylum Chordata; class Mammalia; order Proboscidea; family Elephantidae; genus Elephas; species Elephas maximus. The sequence goes on along the minus strand of NC_064841.1, from coordinate 16,664,699 downwards.
TTATAGGGTCGCTATGGGCTGGAATTGATTCCATGGCAACGGTTAACAGTTACACCAAATCTGTGGAGCCCTGGTGGCACAGTGGCTAAAAGCTTGGCTGTTCACCAAAAGGTCACCCATTTGAATCCACCAGCTGCTCTTTGAAAGTCCTATGGGGCAGTTCTACTCTGTCCTATAGGGCGCTATGAGTTGCAACCGACTTGACTGCAACGGGTTTGGTTTGGTTTAAACACCAGATCTACTATAAGACCCTCTTTTGCTGGCTGGCAAAATGTAAAACAAATGTTACACCCAGACCAAAGAGGGTAGAAGAGACACACTAGTGTTCCCAGGGTTAGAGTCTTCCTTCTCCATGCAGCCTTCTCAGATAGGTCTGGTCCCATGAGTCATTCAGAAGAACCTACAGCTCTTAATACTTAATGCTGTGCAACTTAGTCACTGATTATAGTGTCTTGTTATTTTTGTTAGTTCTTTAAAAATATACCTTCCTTCGTCTATTTACTTCAAATCTCATCTCTTTCACTGCTTCTTTGCTTCTAGTCACATGAAATACAGTGTTGAACCTGGAGGAGCTCTAAAACCCCACGCCAAACCTATTGCTGTGGAGTAGGTTCTGTTTCAGAGTGACCCTGCAGGGTGGAGTAGAACTGCCCTATGGGGTTTTCAGGGCTGTACTCTTTATGGGAGCAGACTGCCACATTTTTCTTCCGTGGAGCAGCTGGTGGGTTCAAAACACTGACCTTTCAGTTAGCAGCTGAGTGCTTAACCACTGCGCCACGAGGGCACCAAGGAGCTCAGTAACTATTAATTGTTTGACTTTCTAATTAGACCGTCTAAGGATTAGATGCTACAGGGTTTTGGTTTTGAAAGGGGTATGAAAACAATTCTGGGGAGTCATCTTCAAAGACCGAATGTGCAAATCGTAAGGGAGGTTGCCACTGCTCAGTTCTCTCTCAAGTTCTCAGGGAACTGGAAGCGATCAGCAGGCTTTTGCAAGAAATAAACCACAAGTAGCTGAAAAACACAAAAGTTCAAGACTCATCCGGTACAACCCCGTGAGAGACTTTCTGCAGCAGGAGGAAGTCTGTTATTCTTGACCTGAACTTTGGTATTCTGCAGCAACTTGGGGGCTGCAAAAAGCTTCTAATCTCGCTGACAGTGTGTGTTCTTATCGCAGATTAGAGAAATCAACTGACTGATAGCAGAGGAAAAATTTCCTGGTGACCGTAGGCAGTGCATATACGTACATGTGTTTATGTATCCCTGTTTGCCCTCAAATCGGTCCTGACTCACAGGTTTGAACTGCCACCTTTAATTAAAAAAATGGACTGCAAATTTTTTGCACTGCCCCAGGAACCAATGTGTATATATATGTGTGTGTGTGTGTGTGTGTGTGTTAGCTGCCATCAAGTTGAGTTGATTTTGACTCATGGTGATCCCACGTGTCGCAGGGTGTAACTAACTGTTCCATAGGGTTTTCAAGGCTGTGATTTTTCAGAAGCAGATCACTAGGCCTTTTTCAAGGGCCTCTGGGTGGGCTCGAACCACCAACCTTTTGGCTAATAGCCTAACATTTAACCATTTGCACCATCCAGGGATCAATCGATTCTCTCTCTCTTTCTCTCTTAAAAAAAAAAAAACAACTAATTGGTTAATATTACAGAAGCCTCATCTCAATTTTAAGTGGCTGTTTCTTCTTAATTTGACATGCATGGTTTTAAAACATGGCACAGACATGCTTTTATTCATACTGACGCTTTCAACCAGTCGGCTTAGAAAGTGCTTTTTAAGCACAGCTCACATCATTAGAGTTTCTGCTGCCTAAGCAGAAAAAATTGGGATGCAGCTTCGTAAGAGGCCAAGGAAAACATAAAATACGCAGGGTAATGAATCTGTTTCTCGAACAGTTTTCCTGCATAATGAGCCTCTTCATGTGTCTTTTCAATTAAAATATTTTCACATGTCTCAGAAAAAGAAACCCAGGGAGATTTTGTTGGGATAACCTGTATTTACCAAGGATGTGTTCACTTTGGGGTCACTGGTCTTCACTCGGTTCTTGGTCTGCAAAGCTCCCCAGGCCACCTCACTTCTTCTGGGCCCCTACAGCTTGATGTCGGCTACTGATCTTGCTTCTGGGTTTCAGACTGTACTTTCCAGCTTCCTGATAGACATTTCAGAAATGTCGTATTGATATTCCTAACTCAACAAGCTAAAAGAGACCTCATTATATCACCTCCAAGTAACATTTGAGTTAACACCATTGACAGCCTCCACAAACCTGAGTCAACTTTGACTTTTTTTTTGGATCTCCTACATTCATTGGCTGCCAGGTCCTGTTGATGTTGACTTTGAAATGTCTAGACAATACTCTTTCATGTTTCCACTCCTATTTCTGCTGCCCTAGTTCAAGCCACACTCTCTCTTGCTTGGGCCATGACAACAAACAGCTGTCTAAGGGTCTTACGGAGCCTCTGGGTGATGCAAATGGTGAATGGGCTCAGCTGCTGATAGAGAGATTGGAGGTTCAAATCTACCCAGAGTTGCCTCAGAGGAAGCCCTGGAGATCTAGGTCTGAAAAAAATCAGCCACTGAAAACCACACGGGTTTGCCGTGAGTTGGAATTGACTCAACGGCAACTGGTCTTTTTTAAATGGGTCTCATTGCCGGCCATGAACTTGCTCTCAAAGTTACCCTTCAAGTTGCCCCCACAATGCTCTTCTTAAAGGACAACTCGGATTACGTCCCTCTCCTGAAAAACTTTTTTTTTCGTTGCCTAATGAACTTGTTTTCAATCTAACTCTTTAGACTCATTTTCTGCAACTTTCTGCCATCTTTGTATACTGAGCTCTAAGAAACCACTCACTGTTGCTCAAGGAGACATCTACTTTCATACTTCGGTGCCTTTGTTTGGGTTGTTCTCAATCCCTTGAACCTTCAGCAAGAGAACAGGCAAATGTCCTACAACTTCCCTTTCCTCCTCACCCCTGCCGGCCCCAAGCATCGCTCTTTCTCTGAGGTCTTCTAAAATAATTTTTGCCAGTCTGTAGGGAGACTTCATTTACATTTCTGTCTCTTGTCCACATTAAACTTTGAACTCCTAGGGGCAGGGACTATGCCATTTTTATCTTTGTTTTTCTGAGATTCAGCTTAGTCATGGATAAAGTGCTCAATAAATTCTAGTTGAATGAATCAATCAATTGGTGCCTCCTCTATGAATCTCTAACTGATTCGCCAAGGCAAAATTATTTTCTCCGTTGTGTAATTAAAACATCTTTACATTTTTCTAAAATTCTTCTTCTTGTATTTATTTTCCAGCCATTTTCTATGACGTGCCTTCGTGTGTTTTCCTTTATATTTATCCTGCCTGGGGCTTGAGGGACTTCTTGTATCTGTGACTTGTCTTTTGTCAACTTTGGAAAATGCTTAGTCATTATTTCTTCTAATATTGTTCTGTCCCTTTTTCCTTCCTCCTTTTTGGAACTCTAATTCTATATAAGTTAATCTGTCTACTGGGTCCCATATGTCTCTTGCAGTCTTTTCCATCATTTTTCTGTGTGCTTCACTCTGGATAATTACTACCGTCCATCTTCCAGATTACTAGTCCTTTTTTCAGCTGTGTCTAATCTTCTGTTCAACATATCTATTGTGCTGTTAATTTCCGATAGCAGTTTTAGAATTTCTTTTGATTCTTTCTTATAGATTCCGGTTCTCTTAGCTATTTTCCTTAACCCATCAATCACAGATGTTTTAAAGTAGTGAAATAACTCCTGGGTTTTCTGGAAGTTATGTTTCTATCGTGTATTTTTTCTTGATCATGTCTCTTAGTATGTCTAGTAACTTTTTAGTCAATGCCAGACATTGCATATTAGATATTGGAGAGGTTCTAGATGATACTTTCTTCCTCCAGAGAGATTAAAAAATTTTTTTTTGGCCTGGAACTATAGCACTGCTAAGGAACCCTGGCAGTGCAGTGGTTAAAGCCATTGACTGCTAATGCAAATGTCGGTGGTTCCAAGCCACCAGTGGCTCCAAGGGAGAAAGATGTGGCAGTCTGCTTCCATAGGGATTTACAGCCTCAGAAATCCTATGGGGTCACTATGAGTCAGAATTGACTTGATGGCAGTGGGTTTGGGTATGATAGTTCTATCTAGCTTCTCATTGTCTTAGAGGCCACTCTCTGCTTTTTCATAGGTGCTGCCCATGAATTAGCAAATGTCTCAAAAGAAAAGAAAAAGTAGCTCAGATTGTTAAGGTCACTTCTCTGTGCTTCTCTTCTCTCCTGGATCTTGGAGCTTTAAGTCCTTGCTGTTTTGCTAATCCTGAACTGCAATTTTTGTCTCCCTAGCCCTGTGAGATACTGAAAGCTCTGCTCAGGTTTTTTTTTTTTTTGCCTCTTAGCAGCTGCTTTCTGCTCATACTGCTTCTATACACGCCACTTATGAATCAGCAGATGCTTAGAGGAGAAAAGTGGTATGGGGGAGTCACCTCAGTGAGTTTCCCTTCATTGTGGACTCCTAGCCCTTCATTTTGGCTGCCTCGATAGTTTCCAAGGAGCCCTGGTGGCCCAGAGGTTAAGAGCTATGACTGCTAACCAAAAGGTTGACAGTTCGGATCACCAGCTCTTCCTTGGAAACCCTGTGGGGCAGTTCTACTCTGTCCTGTAGAGTTGCTTTGAGTCAAAATCAAGTCAGTGGCAATGGGTTTGGTTTTTTGATAGTCTCCAATGCCTTCAAACGTTTTTTTATTTTTGCATTTTATTACTTTTGTAGTTTTCTCTGTGGGATGCTTGGACGACTATAAGCTCGTATGCCATAACTGGAAGTAGGAGTCTATATTCTTCTATTAGAGAATTTCTTTTACTCTAAAATACCAAGTATGTTTCTTTCTCCCGTTTGTGAGTTCCTTAAGAGCAAAGGCAGTATCTTATTCTAGTTATATCTTGTAAAATGATGATTCATTCATGAATTCATTCAACAAATACTTTTTTGTGCACCTAATGTGGACCAGGTGCTGAGGATATAGCAGTAAGAGAAAAGGAGCTCTGGTGATGCAGTGGTTAAAGCACTTGGCTGCTAACCGAAAGATCAGCAGTTCGAACCTACCAGCCGCTCCGTGCAAGAAAGATGTGGCAGTCTGCTTCTGCAAAGATTTACAGCCTCGGAAATCCTATGGGGCAGCTCTGCTCTTTCCTGTACGGTTGCTATGAATGAGAATCGACTCAACTCGACAGCACTGGGTTTAAGATAGACAAGACCTCAGCAGTTGTGGAGCTTCTGTCCTAGTGGGGAGAAAACATACGCACAAAAAAACAGCAGAAAATCTAATAGTGAGAGGCGTTATGTAGAGAATTAAGGTGGAATGCTGGAATAGAGAGTGGGTGGCTGCTTAAAGCTTTCAGTGGGTAAAGGTCGAGCTGAGGCCTAAATGATAGAAAAGTCAGTCAAGAGAAGATCTAGAGAATTCCAGGAAGAGGGAAGAGCAAGGGCAAGGGATCCAAGATGTTTCTTAAAGTGCGTTCATTTTGTGAGAATCTGAGTAAAAATTTTCAAAATGAGCTTTTTTTTTTAAGAGAACATGACACATTTTGAAACTTTTCTAATTTTTGCTAAGTAATTTTTTCTTGGTTATGTGTGCTGTATATGGAGTACTTTAGCTCCTTCAGGAATCATGAATATTACTTACGGCTCCTAAAAAGCGGAAGATATCCCCAACAGGCATGACTTGCCACAGGAGAGCCCCTCACCCACCTGGAAGATTTTAAAAAAAAAAAAAAAAATTTTTTTTTTTTTATACAGCTGAATAAATACTTTATTTCCATTCAGAAGCAATAATTGTCTTTTTCCTTACCTTTGGGACTATATTCATATATGGAGATACTCTTTTCTTCCCTTTAAGGACCACATTCATGACATGGTTATATAAAATTATATTTTTGCTAGGGCTCTGTATCCATCAAGGTCTTAGCAACAAACAGAATCTAATTCACAGAGTTTGAGAGACAGCAAAGAAGAGGCTGCTTACAGGGTATGGGCAAGGCTAAGAGGACAAGCAGGAATGCCGAGGCCCCAGAGACCAGGAATAGCGCACATGAGCCATTACCACCCAAGCCTGAAGGGACAATAGGAGAAATGTGAGTTACTTCAGTCCAGTGGGAGCTGGCATCAGGAAGAGATGCAACCATTGCCAGAAAACATGGCCAAGAAAAAGAAAAGAGCAGGGGGAAAAAAAACACCCTGTTCTCTCTTTCCTTCTGCCTCTCCTTGAGGTGCCTCCCTTGGCCAAATTCAACCAAGACCAAGAGCCAGCTGGCAGTGAAACCTGGTGGATGAGTCCATTGGAGTCAGGCTTCCGGGTCTAGATCAGGGCAAAGAAGGGCTAACGATGGACCTGGGGGGAAGGGAGCAAACCAACAACAATGCCAGGCTCAATTTTGAAATAACAAGCAATAATGAATCTGAAGAGTGTTTATAGGGCTCTCTTGGAGACCCACTGTCACTAGGACTTATGTGATATAAAGTGGCTTTCCTAAACTAAAGATAGAGAGCCCAAAGGATTTTCAGTCATTTATTATATCTTCAAGGACAGAAAATTATTTTTTAAGAAAGTTGAAATTAGCTTGTGGAGTTTTGAAGGAATGTTTCAAGGAACAGTCTAGTATTTGTGCTAGTGGGAGGAAAAGCCAGTCCAGGCAAGTGAGTGGGGACAGGAACACAGGTCAGAGGGAAGTCCAAGAGAAAACGGGGATTGGATTTCTTAATGCGTCACCATCAATAACTAGAAAGACTCCTTTAAATCTAGTTACACGCTGAAAATCTGTTTGCTAAAAAATGTTTATAACATAGATACTAGTGTGGTATATGACACAGAAGTAACTGTCTTATCAAGCCAGTAAAATCTTGAAATTTTATTTCCCAGTGGGATAGTTGATTTTATGTGTCAACTTGGCTAGGATATATTTCCAATTGTTCGGCCAAACACTAGTCTAGTTGCTGTCATGGAGTAGTTACATGTGGCTAAGTCAGTCGGCCTTGGGTAGAGCAGATTACCTTCTATAATGCAGTGTAAGGATTTCCCCAAATTCAAACCCATTGCTGCTGAGTCCATTCTGAACTCATAGCAGCCATATGGTGACACTGTAGGACAGGGTAGAACTGCCCCATAGGGTTTCCAAGGCTGTAAATCTTTACGGAAAGAGATTACCATTCTTTGGAGTGGCTGGTGAATTCGAACCACTGACTTTTGGTTACCAGTTGAGTGCTTTAACCACTGTGCCATCAGGGCTTCTGTAATGACTTTACATGTAATGTAATGTAATATAATGTAATCAACCTCTCTAAACCAAAAAAACCAAACCCATCGCCCTCGATTCAATTCCATCTCATAGCTACTGTGTATCACAGAGTAGAACTGCCCCACAGGGTTTCCAAGGAGCAGCTGGTAGATTTGAACTGCAGATCTTTTGGTTAGCAGCCAAACACTTAACCACTGCACCGTCAGGTCTCCAACATCAGCTTCTATAATGTAATGTAATATAATGTGATTCATTAGTCTGTTGAGGTATTACCAGTGTAGGGTGGATCTTAACCCTAATCACTTCTGAGTTATGAAAAGACCAGAACAGACAGAGAGATACACACATGCTTGGAGGAAGGCTGATGCCACGTGAAGATCATCCACAAGTCAAGGAACCGAGGAACCAAAGGACCAAAGAACCAAGGAATGCCCAAACCCAAACCAAAACCAAACCCAGTGCCGTCGAGTCGATTCCGACTCATAGCGACCCTATAGGACAGAGTAGAACTGCCCCACAGGGTTTCCAAGGAGCGCCTGGCAGATTTGAACTGCCGACCCTTTGGTTAGCAGCCATAGCACTTAACCACTACACCACCAGGGTTTCCAAGGAATGCCCAGGACTACTTAAAAAGAAGGAGTGGACACAGTAGAGACCCTGATTTGGAATTTTAGCCTCCAAAACTGTGAAAAATAAATTTCTGTACTTTAAAGCCACCACTTGTGGTATTTGTGTTACAGCAGCACTAGGTAACAAAGACTTCTAGCATATATAAAAACAGCCAAAAATTGATGGTTCAAACCCGCCAGCCACTCCACGGAAGAAAGATGTGGCAGCCTGCTTCCGTGAAGATTTACAGCTGTAAAGACTGTCTGCATATCTGCCCATGTAAAACGTCAATGCGTTCCCAGACCCAGGGATTTTGTGTCTTTAGACTGAGTTACATTTAATCCATTGCTGATATTTTTCTCTAAAATAGTTCAAACCCAACAATCTCCCATTTAAACATCTGAATATTGTATAATTTTTCAGTCAAGAATGCTTCTGTGAATGTGTGACTTAAATTTCTATTGTTTCTTTCCACACTGAAAATAGGACAGCTCTTACTTGAGAAAGGGAAATGGGATAAATGTTATTGGTTTAAAGGATATACACACCATTTTATTCTGGGGGAACTTGAAATAATTTGTGCCACATATTACTTTTCAAAAGCTATATTGGTATATACCTTTCTAAGTACTCTACAAATTTTAACTCATTAAGTCTTACATCACCTCTATGAAGTAGGTACTATTATTAACGTCATCTCCATTATACGTTTTGGGGAGCCAAGGGCTGTGGCATGAAGAGGCTAAATAACTTGTGCAAATAACTAGCACAAGGCTGCACAGTTAATAAGTGGGGGAAGCTGGGGTTCAAACCCAGGACGCCCAGCCTCGGAGTCTGTGGGCTTAGTCATAATGCTAGGCTGTCTACATTGAATGGGGATTTGGGCTTAGGTAATTCCACTGCTATGAGGTTCAGATTCCCATATTAGGAATTTATGTGTTTATCAAACATTTAAACTAACGTTTTCAAATGCATCTGGGATATAAGGCCTCACCTTAAAAATACTAGTATTGATTATAATATTACCATAAGAAAATCCATTAATGTTTCTTTGGACCAATAGAAGGGGAAGATCTAATTTGGCATTGCCCAAAATGTGTTCACTGCAGGACTGTAACATGGCTCCCATCATCAAATAAGGTTGAAGAACATCGCGTGTCATATCCATATATTTGAAGTTCACAACACGCATATTGTTGCTGTTGTTGTTAGCTGCCATCTAGTTGGTTCCAACTTGTAGTGATGAAGTGAACTACAGAAGGAAACACTGCCAGGTCCCGTGCTGTCCTCATTGCTATGTTTGAGTCCATTGTTACAGCCTTTGTGTCACTTCATCTTGTTGAGCGTCCTCCTCTTTTTCACTGACCCTTTACTTGACCAAGCATGATGTCCTTCACCAGGAATTGATCCCTCCTGATAGCATGTCCAAAGTAAGTGAGACTAAGTCTTACTATCCTTGCTTCTAAAGGAGCGTTCTGGCTGTACTTCTTCCAAGATAGATTTGTTCCTTCTTCCGGCAGTTCATGGTATATTCAATATTTTTTGCCAACACCATAATTCAAATGCATTGATTCTTCTTCGGTCTTTTTCATTGTCTTGCTTTCACATGCAGATGAGGTGTTTGAAAATACCATGGCTTGGGTCAGGCACACATTACTCCTCAGAGTGACATCTTTGCTTTTTAACACTTTAAAGAGGTCCTTTGCAGCAAATTTGCCCAGTACAATATGTTCTCTGATTTCTTGACTGCTGCTTCCATGGGCTTTGATTGTGAATCCTAGTACAATGAAATCCTTGACAACTTCAGTGTTTTCTCTGTTTATCAGGATGTTGCTTATTGGTCCAGTTGTGAGGATTATTTTTTTTTTTTAATTTTTATTGTGCTTTAAGTGAAAGCTTACAAATCAAGTCAGTCTCTCACACCAAAACTTATATACCTTTGCTACATACTCCCAATTGCTCTCCTGCTAATGAGACAGCCCGCTCTCTCCCTCCACTCTCTCTTTGCGTGTCCATTTTGCCAGCTTCTAACCCCCTCTACCCTCTCATCTCCCAACATAGGAGATGCCAACATAGTCTCAAGTGTCCACCTGATCCAAGAAGCTCACTCCTCACCAGCATTCCTCTCCAACCCATTGTGCAGTCCAATCCATGTCTGAAGAGTTGCCTTCTGGAATGGATCCTGTCCTGGGCCAACAGAATGTCTGGGGGCCATGACCACCTGTGGTCCTTCTAGTCTCAGCCAGACAATTAAGTCTGGTCTTATGAGAATTTGGGGTCTGCATCCCACTGCTCTCCTGCTCCCTCAGGGCTTCTCTGTTGTGTTCCCTGTCAGGGCAGTCATCGTTTGTAGCCGGGCACCATCTAGTTCTTCTGGTCTAAGGATGATGTGGCCCTTTCTGCCTCTTGGGCTCGTAATCGCCTTGTGTCCATGGTGTTCTTCATTCTCCTTTGATCCAGGTGGGTTGAGACCAATTAATTGATGCATCTTAGATGGCTGCTTGCTAGCGTTTAAGAACCCAGACGCCACTCTTCAAAGTGGGATGCAGAATGTTTTCTTAATAGATTTTATTATGCCACTTGACTTAGATGTCCCCTGAAACCATGGTCCCCAAACCCCCATCCATGCTACTCTGGCCTTTGAAGCATTCAGTTTATTCAGGAAATTTCTTTGCTTTTGGTTTAGTCCAATTGTGCTGACTTCCCCTGTATTGTGTGTTGTCTTTCCCGTCACCTAAAGTCGTTCTTATCTACTATCTAATTAGTGAATACCCCTCTCCCACCCTCCGTCCCTCCCGCCTCTCAAAACCATCGAAGAACATTTTCTTCTCTGTTTATACTATTTCTCAAGTTCTTATAATAGTGGTCTTAAACAATATTTGTCCTTTTGCAACTGACTAATTTCACTCAGCATAATGTGTTCCAGATTCCTGCATGTTGTGAAATGTTTCACAGATTCACCACTGTTCTTTATTGATGCATAGTATTCCATTGTGTGAATATACCATAATTTATTTATCCATTCATCCAGTGATGGGCACCTTGGTTGCTTCCATCTTTTTGCTATTGTAAACAGTGATGCAATGAACATGTGTGTGCATATATCTGTTCGTGTAAAGGCTCTTATTTCTCTAGGATATATTCCAAGGATTGCTGGATCATACGGTGGTTCTATTTCTAGCTTTTTAAGGAAGCACCAAATCGATTTCCAAAGTGGTTGTACCATTTTACATTCCCACCAGCAGTGTATAAGTGTTCCAATCTCTCCACAGCCTCTCCAACATTTATTATTTTGTGTTTTTTGGATTAATGCCAGCCTTGTTGGAGTGAGATGGAATCTCGTTGTAGTTTTGATTTGCATTTCTCTAATGGCAATGATCGTGAGCATTTCCTCAAGTGTCTGTTAGCTACCTGAATGTCTTCTTCAGTGAAGTGTCTGTTCATATCTTCTGCCCATTTTTTAATTGGGTTATTTGTCTTTTTGTAGTTGAGTTTTTGCAGTACCGTGTAGATTTTAGAGATCAGGCACTGATCGGAAATGTTATAGCTAAAAACTTTTTCCAGTCTGTAGGTTGCCTTTTTACTCTTTTGGCGAAGTATTTGTATGAGCATAGGTGTTTGATTTTTTAGGAGCTCCCAGTTATCTAGTTTTTCTTCTGCATTCTTAATAATGTTTTGTATATTGTTTATGCTGTGTTATTAGGGCTCCAAACATTGTCCCTATTTTTTCTTCCATAATCTTTATCATTTTAGATTTTATATTTAGATCTTTGATCCATTTTGAGCTTGTTTTTGTGCATGGTGTGAGGTATGGATATCCAGCTATGCCAGATGGATATCTAGTTATGCCAGCACCATTTGTTAAAAAGACTGTCTTTTCCCCATTTAACTGCTTTGTGGCCTTTGCCAAACATCGACTGCTCGTATGTGGATGGATTTATGTCTGGATTCTCAATTTTGTTCCATTGGCCCATGTATCTGTTGTTGCGCCAGTACCAGGCTGTTTTGACTACTGTGGTGGTATAATATGTTCTAAAATCAGGTAGAGTAAGGCCTCCCACTTTGTTCTTTTTCAGTAATGCTTTACTTATCCAGGGCCTCTTTCCCTTCCATATGAAGTTGGTGATTTGTTTCTCCATATCATTAAAAAATGTCTTTGGAATTTGGATCGGAATTGCATTAAATCTATAGATCGCTTTTGGTAGAAGAGACGTTTTTATAATGCTATGTCTTCCTATCCATGAGCAAGGTATGTTTTTCCACTTATGTAGGTCTCTTTTGGTTTCTTTCAGAAGTGTAGTTTTCTTTGTATAAGACTTTTACATCCCTGGTAAGATTTATTCCTAAGTATTTTACCTTCTTGGGGGCTACTGTAAATGGTATTGATTTGGTGGTTTCATCTTCGATGTTCTTTTTGTTGGTGTAGAGGGATCCAACTGATTTTTGTATGTTTATCTTGTATCCCAATACTCTGCCAAATGCTTCTATTAGTTTCAGTAGTTTTCCTGAGGATTCCTTAGGGTTTTCTGTGTATAAAATCATGTCGTCTGCAAATAGAGATACTTTTACTTCTTTCTTGCCAATCTGGATGCCCTTTATTTCTTTATCTGGCCTAATCGCTCTGGCTAGGGCCTCCAGCACAATGTTGAATAAGAGTGGTGATAAAGGGCATCCTTGTCTGGTTCCTGATCTCAAGGGGAATGTTTTCAGGCTCTATCCATTTAGGATGATGTTGGCTATTGGCTTGGTATAAATGCCCTTTATTATGCTGAGGAATTTTCCTTCTATTCCTATTCTGCTGAGAATTATTATCATGAATGAGTATTCAACTTTGTCAAATGCCTTTTCTGCATCAATTGTTAAAATCATGTGATTCTTGTCTTTTGTTTTATTTGTATGATGGATTACATTAATTGTTTTTCTAATGTTGAACCATCCCTGCATACCTGGTATGAATCCCACTTACCAAAAACCAAACCAAACCCAGTGCCGTCGAGTCGATTCTGATTCATAGTGACCGTGTAGGACAGAGTAGAACTGCCCCATAGAGTTTCCAAGGAGCACGTGGTGGATTTGAACTCCTGACCATTTGGTTAGCAGCCGTAGCACTTAACCACTACGCCACCAGGGTTTCCTGGAATCCCACTTGTTCATGATGAATTATTTTTTTGATATGTTGTTGAATTCTACTGGCTAGAATTTTGTTGAGGATTTTTGCATCGAAGTTCATGAGGGATGTAGGTCTGTAATTTTTTTTTTTTTTTTATGGTGTCTTTACCTGGTTTTGGTATCAGGGATATGCTGGCTTCATAGAATGAGTTTGAGAGTATTCCGTCCTTTCCTATGCTCTGAAATACCTTTAGTAGTAGTGGTGTTAACTCTTCTCTGCAAGTTTGGTAGAACTCTGCAGTGAAGCAGTCTGGACCAGGGCTGTTTTTTTCTTGGGAGTTTTTTGATTACATTTTCAATCTCTTCTTTTGTTATGGGTCTATTTAGTTGTTCTACCTCTATTTGTGTTAGTTTAGGTAGGTAGTGTGTTTCTAGGAATTCATCCATTTCTTCTAGGTTTTCAAATTTGCTAGAGTACAATTTTTCATAGTAATTTGATGTGATTCTTTTAATTTCATTTGGGTCTATTGTAATATCACCCATCTCCTTTCTTATTCAGGTTATTTGCTTCCTCTCCTGTTTTTCTTTTGTCAGTTTGGCCAATGGTTTATCAATTTTTTCAGAGAACCAGCTTTTGGTCTTGTTAATTCTTTCAATTGTTTTTCTGTTTTCTATTTCATTTAGCTCTGCTCTAATTTTTATTATTTGTTTTCTTCTGGTGCCTGAGGGTTTCTTTTGTTGCCTTGTTTCTATTTGTTCAAGTTGTAGGGATAGTTCTTTGATTTTGACCCTTTCTTCTTTTTGTATGTGTGCATTTATTGATATAAATTGACCTTTGAGCACTGCTTTCACTGTGTCCCAAAGGTTCTGATAGGAAGTGTTTTCATTCTCGTTGGATTCTATGAATTTCTTTATTACATCCTTAATGTCTTCTATAATCCAGTTTTTTTGCGCAGGGTATTGTTCAGTTTCCAAGTGTTTGATTTCTTTTCCCTGCTTTTTCTGTTATTGATTTCCACTTTTATGGCCTTATGGTCAGAGAAGATACTTTGTAATATTTCAATGTTTTGGATTCTGCTAAGGCTTACTTTATGACCTAATATGTAGTCTATTCTAGAGAATGTTCCATGTGCACTAGAAAAGAAAGTATACTTGGTTGCTGTTGGGTGGAGTGTTCTGTATATGTCTATGAGGTCAAGTTGGTTGATTGTGGCATTTAGACCTTCTGTGTCTTTATTGAGCTTCTTTCTGGATGTCCTGTCCTTCACCAAAAGTGGTGTGTTGAAGTTTCCTACTATTATTGTGGAGCTGTCTACCTCACTTTTCAGTGCTGATAGAGTTTGTTTTATGTATCTTGCAGCCCTGTCATTGGGTGCATAAATATTTAATATGGTTATATCTTCTTGGTATATTGTCCCTTTAATCATTATATAGTGTCCTTCCTTATCTTTTATGATGGGTTTAACTTTAAAGTCTATTTTGTCAGAAATTAATATTGCCACTCCTGCTCTTTTTTGATTGTTGTTTGGTTGATATATTTTTTTTTTCATCCTTTGAATTTTAGTTTGTGTCTCTAAGTCTAAGGTGTGTCTCTTGTAGGCAGCATATAGACGGATCATGTTTTTTTTTAACCATTCTGCCACTCTCTGTCTCATTATTGGTGCATTTAGTCCACTTATATTCAGCATAATTACGGATAGGTATGAATTTAGTGCTATCATTTTGATGTCTTTTTTGTGTGTGTTGTTGACAGTTTCTTTTTCCCACTTAATTTTATGTGCTGAGTAGATTATCTTTATATAGTGCCCTTTCCTCATATTTGTTGTTGTTGATTTTGTTTCTGCTGAGTCTCTATTTTTTTCTTTTCTTTTATTTTGATGTGTAGGATAGTTTGTCTCCTTTGTGGTTACCTTATTATTTACCCCTATTTTTCTAAATTTAAACCTAACTTTTATTTCTTTGTATTGCCTTATCTTCCTCTCCGTATGGAAGATCTATGACTACATTTCCCTCTTTATTCTTTCTTCTTTTACATAAGAACATTGCTGTTTCCCTGTTTTGAGCATTTTTTTTTTTTTTTAATTTGATTTATTTCTGTGATTTCCCTGTCTGGGTTGATGGATTTTTGTTTTCTTTATGTTGAGTTGTAATCCTTACTGAAGGCTGTAGTCTTTGATCTTCGTAAGTAAGTGCTTCAAGCCCTCTTCGCTTTCAGCAAGGAAGGTGTTGTCATTTGTGTATGACAGGTTGTTAATGAGCCTTCCTCCAATCCTGATGCCCTGTTCTTCATATAGTCCAGCTTCTTGGGTTATTTGCTCAACATACAGATTGTATAAGTATGGTGAAAGGATACAGCCCTGATGCACACATTTCCTGATTTTAAACCATGCAATATCCCCTTGTTCTATTTGAACAACTGCCTCTTGGTCTATGTACAGGTTCCATATAAGCACAATTAAGTGTTCTGGAATTCCCATTCTTTGAAATGTGATCCATAATTTGTTATGATCCACATAGTCGAATGCTTTTGCATAGTCAATAAAACACAGGTAAACATTTTTCTGCTATTTTCTGCTGTCAGCCAAGATCCATTTGACATCAGATGGATATCCCTTGTTTCATGTCCTCTTCTGATTCTGGCTTGAATTTCTAGCATTTCCTTGTTGATGTAATGTTGCAGACATTTTTGAAATACTTTCAGCATAATTTTGCTTGCATGTGACATTAATGATATTGTTCAATAATTTCTGCATTCCACTGCATCACCTTTCTTTGGAATGGGCAGGAATACGGATCTCTTCCTGTCGGTTGGCCAGGTAGCTGTCTTCCAAATTTCTTGGCATAGGTGAGTGACGGCTTCCAGTATTGTGCCCATTTGTTCAAACATTTCAACTGGTATTCTCTCATCCCGGAGCCTTGTTTTCCACCAATGCCTTTGGTGCAGCTTAGACTTCTTCCTTCAGTAGCTATGCTACCTCCTGAAATGGTTGAATGTTAACCAATTCTTTTTGGTACAGTGACTCTGTGTATTGCTTCCAACTTTTTTTGATGCTTTCTGTGTCATTCAATTTTTTTGCCCACAGAATCCTTCACTATTGCAACTCAAGGCTTGAATTTTTTCTTTAGTTCTTCCAGCTTGAGAAATGCTGAGCATGTTCTTCGCTTTTGATTTTCTAACTCCAGGTCTTTGCACATTTCATTATAATAGTTTGTCTTTTCGAGCTTTCCTTTGAAATATCCTGTTCAAGTATTTTACTTCAACATTTCTTCCTTTCGCTTCAGCTACTCTATGTTCAACTGCAAGTTTCAGAGTCTCTTCTGATGTCCATTTTGATCTTTTCTTTCTTTTTAATGACCTTTTGCCTTCTTCATGTATGACGTCCTCGATGTCACCCCCTAACTCTTCTGATCATTAGTGTTCAATGTGTCAATTCTATTTTTTGAGGTAGTCTCTAAATTCAGGTGGGATATACTCAAGGTCATAATTTGGCTCTCGTGTTGTTTTAATTTTTTTTCCTGCTTCGACTTAAACTTGCATATGAGCAATTGATTTTCTGTTCCACGTTGGTCTTGCTCCAACTGATGATTTTGAGTGTCTTCATTGTCTCTTTCCACAAATGTAGTCAATTTAATTCCTGTGTATTCCATCCGGCGAGGTCCAAGTGTATAATTGCCATTTATGTTGTTGAAAAAATGTATTTGCAATGAATAAGTCATTGGTCTTGCAAAATTCTACCGTGCCATCCCTGGTGGCATTTCTATCATCGAGGCCATGTTTTCCAACTACTGATCTTTCTTCTTTGTTCCAACTTTCGCATTTCTGCATCTTGACTGCATGTTTGATCAATTTCAGACTGCAGAAGTTGGTAAAAATCTTCAACTTCTTTATCTTTGAGTTTAGTGGTTGGTGTGCAAATTGGAATAATGGTTGTATTAGCTGGTCTTCCTTGTAGGTATGTGGATATTATCCTATCACTGATAGTATTGTACTTCAGGATAGACCTTGAAATGTTCTTTTTGATGATGCATGTGGTGTCATTCCTCTTAAATTTGTCATTTCCGGCCATATGATTGTCTGATTCAAAATGGCCCATATCAATCCATTTCAGCTCACCGATGCCTAGGATATTGATCTTTATGCATTCCATTTCATTTTTGATGACTTCCAATTTTCCTTGATTCATACTTCATACATTCCACATCGCTAACGGATGTTTGCAGCTGTTTCTTCTCATTTTAAGTCATGCCACATCAGCAAATGAAGGTCCTGAAAGCTTTACTCCATCTGCATCATTAAGGTTGGCTCTACTTTGAGGAGGCAGCTCTTCCCCAGTTGTGTTTTGAGTGCCTTCTAAACTCAGGGGCTCACCTTCTGGCACTGTATCAATGATCTGCTGCTACGCATAAGGTTTTCATCGGCCAATTTTTTTCAAAAGCAGATTGACAGGTCCTTTTTGCCAGTCGGTCTTAGTCTGGAAGCTCTGCTAAAATCTTTCCACCATGGGTGACCCTGCTGGTATTTGAAATGCTGGTGGCAAAGCTTCCAGCATCACAGCTACATGCAAGCCACTACAGTATGAGAAACTGACAGACTAGTATGGACACACATGTTAAAGGTACTAAGAAGTCCTATAGTTATCTGTTTAACTTTCTTTCAATCAAATACTAACCAAGTTAAATTGGTCAAAGAATTCTTTTTTTCACAAAACACTTATTAACATCCCATAGAACCAGTATTCTACGGTATGCATTTGGCACTTCTACTGATTCCTTAGAAATCAAAGCATCAGCTCTAAGATTTCTAGAAGGCAAACAAAAAGTAGAGAGTGGCCGAAAAAAGAGCCAGCAAGAGAAACCAGGATACAGACTGTCATCTTTTTGCCTGTGTTGTCTGAATTCACCTTTTAAACTCTATAATAATTTGCTAAACTGATATTTCCTATCATTGGATAAAGTTGTCTTTGCTGGATTTCTTTCTGATCTTAGGCGGCTCTAGAGGTACGCTTGGGAAATATAGCAGTGAACTTCACTTGCCCTCCTGGCATGTGCTGGGGACATCTCCTCATATAGCCCTGCTCTGTTTGACATTTTAAAGTGATTTCTGAATGCTCAAAAAGGGCAGATTCTAAATCCAGATATGGTAAGAAATGCCGTTACTTATCTGAGAAGAGCAGCCATGGGGTATGCACACATATGTGAAAAGGAGGTCTTTCAAAAACACAGAAATAAGAGCGAGAGAGACCTTGATGAAGGGATTTATTATTTAAGGCTCTGTTTTTTTTTAGTCATAGCAATCATGTCATGCTCTGAATTATCTACATCTGGGCTGGGGTTTCAGCCACATTCTAAGAATATGGTTCAAGACATTGTATTCCTTCTTCCCTACCATCACACACACACACACACACACACACACACACACACACACTCTATCTCTCTCAACACCATATGTCATGTTTAGGTTTACCGCATTTCTGGAAACCAGTCTTGCCTGTGGTATAACCTCTGCCTTTGTCATCTCTTCCAGCACCTGTCCAATGGTGGCTTCACACATATGCTGGGTCTTTTCGTCTCTTCTGAACAAGTTACAGCCCCAAGAGCAACACAGAGAACAACTTCAGTTCCCACAGTCAGTTATTGCTCCTGTTTCTCTCCCTCAGCTGGGATGCAAAGGCCCAGGACTACCAGGAACCACTGTGGCACGGACCCACCTTGCCACGCTTCGATTTTCCATTAGACTTGGGCCTTCCCTGGCAGGGAGGAGACTGCTCTCTGGATGTTCACCTGTGACCTGTGCAAAATGAATTCACTCTACCATGGCACCAGAGGACTATTTAGTAAATTACTTTCATTGCACAAAATACTATCCTGGTGTCCTGGAAGATGGAACTGATGTCACACAGGTGAGTAATTTTCTCCCTGAGAAAAAGTGTACTTACACAGAGGGCTCTGGCATGTCAGTGGGGCCTGAGTCAGCTAGGAGGACTGAGGAAGTTTGCCTGGGGTCTGCCGGGACGGGCAAGCCTGCCCGAGATGTGCTAGTAATACTGGGATTGTTTGGTCCTGAAAGCTTCTAAAAAGGGAGTTAATAGGGTTTGCTGGGGACTCTAAAACCAAATTCTTGACTAAAATGGGGAAGCATTTGCCACAGTAACATTGATTAATGGTAATCGCAAAACCCGTTGCTGTCAAGTTGATTCCAACTCATAGCGACCCTATAGGACAGACTAGAACTGCCCCATAGAGTTTCCAAGGAGGGCCTGGTGGATTCAAACTGCCAACCTTTTTTTTTCCAATGATAATAACAGCAACTTCTTTTTAGGTCCTATTAAATTTGAGCACAATAGAAGATACTTCGTAATATAATATCATTTAATTTAGCAACAACACTATGAGATAGGTTTTTTTATATCACCATTTTGTGGATTAACAAATGAAACTTCAGAGAGGTTAAGCCCCTTGTTCAAGATCATGCACCTAGAACATGAGAGAGTGAGAGTGAAAGTTCATTCATTTAGTCAATAAATATTTATGTGACAGATGCTGTTCTGGATGCCGGGGACACAGCAGGAAACAAAACCCTCAAAAGTGAATATAGTACATTAGATGATGAGAAGTATAATGGAGAGAAATAAAACAGGGTAAGGAGAGAGAAAGCATCTATGTGGATGACAGTTCTATTTTACATGGGAAGAGATCAGGGAAGATCTTTCTAATAAGGCAGAGAGATGATGGGCATGCAGAAGCAAGCCATATACATATTGCAGAGATGAGGAAATAGCAGGTGCAAAAGGCCTGTGGTGCTTCATTTCTTGACTCTGCTTTCCTCTGAACTGGCTTCATGCTCAGGCAGATTCTTTCTATCCCTTGGCAAATATGGCCCCAGCAGCTCCAGTCTTACATCCATTCACATAGCCGCCCCTTAAGGAAGGACTCTTCTTCCTCAATGATTCTCCAGCAAGAGGCCTTGGGCTCCTCTCTCCGGAGGGCTTGGTTCATGTACTCATGTACTGACTTAGTCACTGTGGCCAAGGACATGTGAGACTGTAATTGGCCAGGTAGACCTCATGCCTGCCCCCAAAAATAGTTAATATGAACTGAGAGTGTGGAAGGGGTAGGTCCCTAAAGGAAATTTATTTAAATGTTTTTGACCACATCTATTTGAAGGAAATTTGTGTGGGAAGAATGAAGACTGTGGGGATAGTGTGTTCTGCCTTCCTCTAGTATCCCAAGCAATTCAACATTGACCCCAATTTTGCCTATACTTCAGCCAGATGAAAGCCTAGCAGTTTATTAGACCCACGCACCTTGGAAACAATTTAGGCATCACCCTGCATCAATTAGAATAGGCTAGGTTTTGCTGCAGTAACAGCCAACCACTAGAGTCTTAATGGGTTAAGTTTTCTTAATGCTTCTACAAAGTCCATTGTGGGTCCAGGAGGCCCTGTGTCATGTGGTGACTCAGAGATCCAGGGTGCTTTGATCATGTTGTTCCATCATCTCAACATGAAGCCCCATGTAGGAGTACTGCACCAGGATAGGAGACTGGGGAGTTGTGAAGGGACTTTTCACTGCCTCTGCTCAGAATTGACATACTTCACTTCTACTGACATCTCATTGGTCAGAACTGCTCATGTGTCCAACAGGGAGACACAGGTACTCCTTTTTGTTGCCATACTTCCTGTGTACACCTTTGTCATAGCACCTGCGTTACAGTGTTGGAACTCTGTGTTTATGTGCCTGGCTTCCCCACAAGACCGTGGGCTTCTTGGGGGGTAGGGACTGTTCCTAACTCATCTTTGTATCTTTGATGACCAGCACAAGTGCCAGACATAATATCATTGAAAAAATGTAAATTGAACTTGTCCAGTCTCCTTATTTGGCATAGGGTAGGAGACACAGGAGACCCCAAAAGATGAATACACTTAGAGAGGGGAAGACTGACCCAAGTTTATGCAGTAAGAACCCAAATACAAACCCAGTGCAGTTGATATTTAGTCCACCTCTACTAGTGCCACCAAGCACTATGTGCGGGTTGTGTATTATAATGGGGCACCTGGCTGAGCCCATGTCCATCCCTGTGTCTTTCCTATGAGCTGTGTCTGCTTTGAGGAAGGAGAACCTGTTTAATCCAGGTACAAGCCATGTACCTGGAGTACTTGGAGGGCTGCATCTGACAAGAAGGGGTAACTTTTTTTGATTTGCATTAAGCCATTGTAAAGGCTGGTGATAGTCCCTTCTCTAACCATGGGATATGTCAATCACTTGATACTCTTTAATCTCCTTGAATCAGGTGACACAGCCTCTATGCCCCTGGAAGAGAATAATCACCCTTAGGGTAACAATCACGCATGGATGGGTCACATGGGTATTCCAGTTGTTCACCCTTCCAACTATGAGATGGACTGACAGACACCCTCCTCATCACTCCCCCAGGTACCTTTTCAAACTTGGATAGGGAGGTAAGTTGCCCAGCAGAATAGCCCAGACAAGGCCCCTGCCCATGGTCCAGATCCATACACCACTTTGAGCGACAACAGTGAATATCTTGTCCAGATCTTCCCACATTTGCTCTGGAGAGACTTCCGAGATGAACCCGACTGTGGGTCACAAATCCTTTTGCCTTAGTCCTTAATCCTCATCAGATAACCCATCAGAGCATATCCATTTATCCCCACACTGCTCTGTACAACCTGAAATCTGACCCTTCTTCTATTCCTCTGCATCTGCCCAAACCCATCCACTGTGCCCTTTGGAGCTCATGGTCTGTCAGCAGCAGACATACATTCTCAACCCATAAATTCTCAACCCTTTCCCTGAATGTTTCCTTTTTCTTCTCATTCTAACTGGAACATGGCTCTCCCCAAGGACACTGCTTCCCCTGCAGCCCTCTCAAGCAGAGACTTTTTATTTCAGACCCCATGGGCTTTGGAGCCTGGAAAAAGGGTAAGTCTCTTCCTTACTCCCCTTTGATGCTTTTAATTAATCATTTCTCCTGCTTCCAACTTCAAAGACCACAGCTTCTTTGAAGCACATCATTAGATGTTACCACCTGCTACCCTACCTTGCTGCTGCCATCCACTAACCTTAGTCCTTGGTGCCTCTAGCACCTGCTTTGCTGTCTTTATTGCCAACAATAATCAGAGTTAGCATTTACTGAGTGCTCTCTTGCCCCCGGAACTCTTCTAAGCACTCGAAACACATTATTTTATTTAATTTCCGTAGTACAATGAGATAGGTACCACTATCAAACTCATTTTACAGATGAGTGAACCAGGTGCAAAGAAGTAATCTGTTTTGGCTAACATCACACAGTGACAGTCAGGACTAGGGATACGGTTTGGCTCCAGAGCATGAGTATTACATCAAACTGTTTCCTTGCCACTGTTTCTGGCAACTCTACTATCCATGCAGGTGACCCACCTAACACCCTGGCCTTTATGTTCCTTGACCTCCTGTCTTAGTTATCTAGTGTTATCATAACAGAAATACCACAAGTGGATGGCTTTAACAAAGAGAAATTTATTTTCTCACAGTCTAGTAGGTTACAAGTCCAAATTTAGGGTGTCGGCTCCAGAGGAAGGCTTTCTATCCCTCTTGGCTCTGGAGGAAGGTCCTTGTCCTCAATCTTCCCCTGGTTGAGGAGCTTCTCAGGTGCAGGGACCCCGTGTCCAAAGGATGTGCTCTGCTCCTGGTGCTGCTTTCGTGGTGGTATGAGATCCCCTTGTCTCTCTGCTTGCTTCTATCTTCTATATCTCAAGAGATTGTCTCAAGACACAGTCCAATCCTGTAGGTTGAGTCCTGCCTCATTTAACACAACTGCCGCCCATCCTCCCTCATTAACATCATAGACGCAGGATTTACAACATATAGGAAAATCACACAATACCAGGAATCATGGCCTCGTCCAATTGATACACAGATTTCGGGGGGGACATAATTCAATCCGTGACACGTCCTTAGTTCCTCTGCTGCGCCACAGCCACCCAAGCCAGTGGTTTCATGTCCGTGACCTTTTCATCATTTATAACAGCGTCATCTCAAAAATATTGATTTCAAGTTTTCCACGGTCTGGCATCATCTCCTGTCTTTTCAACCCTCCTGATGTAGTACTTCCAATTCAGAAATTCTTCAGCCCCATGGAAACCTCAAATCCAACAACTCTGCTGACTCTGCTACTATTTCTGTTATGTTAATGCCCCCTGAAAACCTCATTTCCTTTCAGTGGATGATAGCAACAAGGTGGGGGAACCTAGGTTACCTCGGGATTCAGTTACCTAATGCTGTGTAACAAACAAAGCACCCCAAAGCTCAGTCATTGAAAACAACAAATGTTCTGTTTTCTCACAATTCTGTCAGTCAGGGATTTGAGCATGACTTGGATGGATAGTTCTTCTGCTCCATGTGGCATCAGCTGGGGTTTTTCATGATGTTGTAGTCAGATGGTGGCTGAGGATGGAGCATCCAAGATGGCTTCACTCGCATGTCTGGAACTTTGGTGGGGGCATCTGGGATCTTTCTTTTGCTCTTTCTTTCTTCACAGGGGTCCCTCCGGGTGTCCAGCTTGGGCTTCTTTTCATGGCAGCTGGTCTCAAGAGTGAGCATTCCAATTAGCAAAAGCAGAATCTGCCAACCCCTTAACACCTTGTCTCAGAAGTTACAGGAGTCCCTGGCCTGCGTGGTGCAAATGGTTAAGCGCTTGACTACTAACAGAAAGGTTGGCATCTCAAGCCTACCCAGAGACACCTTGGAAGACAGACCTGGCAATCTGTTTCCAAAAGGTCACAGCCTTGAAAACCCAATGGAGTGCAGTTCTACTCTGAAACACATGGGGTTGCCATGAGTTGGAATGGACTCGAAGCCAACTGGTTTGGCTTTTTGGTTTTCAGAATTTGCACTGTGTCACTTCTGCTACATTCCATTAACATGATATAGGTCAGCCCAGATCTAAAGAGGGTGGAGAATAGACTCCACCTCTTTGTGGGTGAGTGGCAAGATCACACTGCAAAAAAGTAGGTGGAATGAGAGATATTGTTGCAGCCACCTTTGGAAACCAAATTTATCAGCAGTATAATTTCTCCTTTGTACCTCCCTTGCCCTCTTCCCTTTCCTCCTTGTCTGGCAATACTCCTGACCTGGTGAAATCCAACTGTCACTTTGCTCAATGTGTGTACCTGAGTAGCTGACTGTTTCTGGAGAAAAATCACACAACTTTCCTAACTAGTCTCACTTTTAAATTATTACCATGAACCTCAAATGGTCTCAGAAGACTGTTAGACAATCCGAACACAGTTTATTTTTACTTTCCCTGTCTACGACAAGACCATGTCATACTGCTTCTCCCTCCTTAAATTCCCAGCAACATTCCACCCCCTTCCCTGCTGTGGGGTTGACTTCAACTCACAATTTATAGAGAAAATAGGTGCAATAAGATGAGAAGTACCTCATTTTCCTACCATCATATCTACCAACTTGCATGTATTTATACTCATACACTTTGCCTTCCATTTTGTTTCAAAGGAAAGAGAATCCTTGATCTCATCCAAGGCAAACCCTCCACTGGTATGTGACATCATCCATCCTTTCTCACTTTATCAAAGACTTCATTCTTGCAACATCATCAATTTCTCTCTCTTCATTGGATCATTCCCATTAGCATACAAACAGACCTCAATATCGCCCATATTAAACAAAACAAAGCAAAACAATTCCACTCCATGTCTCTCTCCAGCTACCAAGACATTTCTGTACTTCACAAAACTCCTGAAAAGAACTATTTGTACTCCCTAATTCTTAAATCCTTACCTCCATTCCAATCAAGTTTCTGTTTCAATCCATTCCAGTCAAGCTTCTGTTCCACTACTCACTGCAACAGTTCTTGTCTTATCAAAGCAAAGTTAAGTTCTATGTCTCCATGTTACCTGACCTTTTGGCAGTATCCAAAGCTGTTGGCCACTCTCTTATTCTTGGTTCTTGGTCCTCTCTTGGTTTCAGTGATGCCATAAACATGCCTGGTTCACTTCTTACCTCACTGGCCTTCTCAGCCTTTGCTGGCTTCCCCACCTGTATTGGACCTTTAGATGCTGGAGTTTCCTCAGTACAAAAGGATGCCTTTTTTTCTCTATTTACCTTCTCTTCGTGGTGATCACATCTAATCCCATGGCCTTAAATGCAATCCAAACTCTGATGACTACTAAAGTATACACCAGGACTTTTCTCCTGAACTCCAGACTTGCATATCCTCCTGCCGACTTCACGGGTTCACTTGGATGACCAACAAGCATCTCCAACCTAACCCCTACTCCTATCCCAAACCGCTGCTACTCAGAGTCCACTTGAGCAAAAGACACCACCATCCATTCAGTTGCTCAGGTCAAAACATCTGTTCAAATGTCACCTTCTTCCAGAGGCCTTCTTTGATCCACTAGCTAAAGTAGTTTTCACATGCCCCCTATAGACAGTCTATATTTTGTTACCCCATTTTCTTCATAGTTATCGCCATCTGAAATTAGCTCATGCATTAAATTGTTTCTGTGTTGCAGTCTCCCCAACAGAACATCAGCTTTTTGAGGGCAAGAGGTTTTCTTAATACCCAGAACTTGGGCAAGGCCTGGCACACAGTAGATATTTTATACATACTTATTCACCGTCTGGACCAGTGCACTTTGATTTATTGAATAATACAAATAATTCAAGTACATGAGAACTTTATATACGTATATACAAATATATAAATTATATATATATAATGCTTTTGTCTGCCCCTAACACCTCCCCATCCAGGTTCTCCTCCCAGGAAGTAAGCTGGCTTTGGAACTTATAGAATTTAGCTCATTAACATCACTCCTCTCTTCCTTTTGTCCCAGTTTTTGAAGTTATATTATTACTTAAAATGTCTTCTTTTGGTTACTTTTATACCCATAAACAGTATAGTTAAGCCAGTATTTCTTAAATCTCCACTATGTTGGAAGAGAAAATGTACAGCCCCTATAATTCCTTCCTCTTTTTTTTTTTTTTTATTCCTCCCTCCCTTCTCAGCCTTGGCCATTACTCTTACATGATCAAGGTTTATTACATTTATATTCTGATCTGTTACTATAATTAAGTCTTCTTTGAGGATAGGTTGGTTTCTTAAAATTGAATACCATTAAGTGGCAATTGGAAATTATGATTATGTAAATATTATTCAAGGGAGAACCAAGCAGTTTGATTAGACTTGTAGAGAAGGAAAAATAATCCTAAATCACTAAACTCGTGATACGCAAAGAAGAAAACGCCAAACTTCAAGGTCAAATGGATTCCTTGTTTTCTGTTTCATATTCCTTCACTTGCTCAAAATTATACATTTTACTTTGCTGTGATCTGACATATGACATGTCTAGACAGCTTTATTTTGACTTTTTCAAAATCTCTAATTGCCTCTTTTTTCTTGTTGATGCAAATATTGTAATAATAAAAAGAAATCTTTTCAGAGAACTTACTAAGGGCCAGGTACTAAATATTTTGCATGCATTATCTCATTTAATACCTATAATGACCCCATGAAGTAGGAATTATTTTATATTTTTTGCCAAAGAAACTGAGCTGTAGAGTGTTTAAGTAACTGCCCAACGTCAGATACATTGTTTATGATTTGATGGAGGCAGTCTGATTCTAGATTGTGATTTTAACCACATTGTGATGTCTTTACCCAATTGGTAAGCTCATCAAGGTTCTTATTTATGTTATTTTTGAAGTGAAACTACTTCTTTATTGAAGACCTTCTTGTGGAAACTTCTGACTTCCCTTTTTGTCTTTTCAGTTTTAGTATTGCTGGCATAGCTGTCATTCTGGGATTTCGCGTCATTCCACTTCTGAGTTGGTTCACATGTCTTCCTTTTTCTTCTCTTTCATTAAATATTTTGCTGGCATATGATCACAAGTTTTTCAGAAAGGGTAATTGGGAGATAAAATTTCTGAGGCCTTGCGTCTTTGAAAATGTCATTGTATTTCCCTCATACTTAGTTGATAGTTTCACTAGCTAGAGAATTTATATTGAAAATAATCTTCATCAGAACTTTGCAGCTTTCCATTCTCTTCTAGCATCCAGTGTGATTGATGAGGAGTCTGATGCCGGTTCCTTTGTAGATATATATACTATGTACACTCACAGGAAGTTTTATGGTCTTTGTCTGCTGTTTCAAAATTTCATGAGGCTATGCATAGGTGTGAGGCCTTTTGCTCAGTAATTAGTGGGCCCAAGACTTGTGATTACTTCTGCCCTAGGAATTTTCTTCTATAGTTTATTTGATTATCTCCTTCCTTTTTTTCCCCTTTCTTTCTAGGACTCCTATTAGAATGGTGTTGGAGTTCTTTGACTAAAGTAGTTGTTAGCTGTCATTGAATCAACTCCAACCTGTGGAGACATTATGTACAACAGAATGAGACGTTTCTTGGGCCTGTGTCGTCCTCATGATTGCTAGCATATTAGAGTCCCTTACTGTGGCTATTGTACCAATCCATCTCACTGAGCATCTCCTACTCCTTCGTTTGCTCTCTACTTCATCAAACATGATCTCCTCTGGTGATTGATCCCTCCCAAGGACATGTCCAAAGCAAGTGAGTCAGACAGTGTTCTTTTGTGATCCATAACGTTTTTATTAGCTAATTTTTGGGGTAGGTTGCCAGGCCTCTCTTCCTAGTCTGTCTTAGTCTAGAAGCTCTTCTGAAACCTATCCACATTGGTGACCCTGCTGGAATTTGAAATACAGATGGCTTAGCTTTCAGCATCGTGACAACTCACAAGCTACCACAGTATGACAAACTGATGGTGGAGACTAAAGTTAGATCTACCATATCTCTTAAGTTTTTCTCTTTTTATTTCTTGTTCCTTTTCTTTTTTCTTTCTTTTTAATCCACAGTCTCTCTTTGACTTTGTCTTCTAGCCCTTCTATTTTTTTTTCTGACAAATATATTTTTAATTTCAAAAGGTCTTATTTGCTCTCTGCACCATGTTCAAATATGTCTCATTTTGATGGATGCGCTTTCTTTTCATATGTGTACATATATCCTTGGTGATCAGTTACTCTGTTTACCTTAGAGATTCTCTTTCATGCTGTTGATTTTTCTAAAATATTTTTTGAGCCTTGAGTGCTGTTTCTATTTGTAATAAAAGGATTAGATTATAGCTATGTTGACCTGCTCCACGTAGGTTTCACCACCCTTTCCTTCTCCAACCAAACCAGACCAGACCAAACCAAACCAAACCAAACCTATTGCCACTGAGTTGATTCTGACTCAGGGACCCTAGAGGACAGAGTAGAACTGGCCCGTAGGGTCTCCACGGAGCAGCTGGTAGATTTGAAGTAGCTACCCTTTGGTTAGTAGCTGAGCTCTTAACCACTGTACCACTGGGGTTCTTCCCTTCTCCACCAAAGCCAAAATAGGTGGATTTTACTATGGGGCACCAACACCTCATGAAGCCTCAGCTTTCCCAGGGCAAACATTCACTCTCTTTAACAAAACTTTAGCTTTATGTGAAGGCCAGTAATGTGGCTGTCACCTTCTCTAATATATGTGGAAGTTGAGGATATAGAAGATCTGGTCTGGATGTCTTGTACACAATCCTTTGATTCGTTATGCTGATTAAAGAAAATTTTTGCTCTCTGAACCTTTCAACTCTGAGCTTGGAGACTCAGTGTCTCCTCTAGGAAGAAAGATACCAACTTCTGCTTGACTTTTATCTTCTTTGAATTCTGAGATGCAGTTTCCTATGTACTGGTTTATTCCCCAATAGAATTACATCTACTTTTTCACCAAAGTCCCTGGGTATTGGTGGTCTGGGACAGTTCATACTGTTTGGCCTCCATGTATTTTTATTTAAGTGAAATCAGAATAGTGATTGAGGGCAGTCTTTCAGAAAAAAAAAAAAAGACATAACAAAAGGGGTGAATGTGAAGAAGTCTGTCTTATAGGTGGTGATTCTAGCATGGCTTTGTGTTTAATGGGGCTGATCGTATAGAAGGAAACCCTACAGGATTTTTAACGGCAGTGGGCTTTTTCTCCACTCAAATGCCAGCAGTCAGAACCATCTCCTTCAGCCCTGGGTACCTCACAGTATCACTGCCCAGAACCATTAGCAGCATAGTGGCCTTCTGGGACTCAGAATTTAAAGAGAAACTGTTTAAATCAATGTTGTCTGGAGAAGGTGCTGGACATGCTACCTTTGGACCAGGTCTGGGCCCTTCCTAATTTAGTATCCTATATTCATTTTAGTAATAACATGTTCCCCCTTTAATAAACCTATAAAATCATAGAGAAATGTGGTTTGGCCCAAGTAGTCCTAGACCAGGATTCTTGTCCCAGCTCTGCCAGCAACTGTCTGGATGAACTTGGACCTGGAACATCTTTGAGTCTCAGTGTTTCTACCTATAAAATGGGGAAGTCTTGATATAAAGTCTCTTCCAGCAACAACAGTCTGTGATTCTATGAATCATATGCAAAATCTATATAGAAAATGGCTCCCCCCAAAACAAGTAATATTACAATAGCTCACTGCACCATCATCACAGGCCTTAGCAGAGCTTTGTAGAATATATCCAGCCATTAAGAAACAGAAGAACTGTGTATACAATGGAATTAATTCCATTTGTTGCATTTTCCGGCTTTCAGTGCTGTGACAAAACAAATTTAAAACCACTCTACATGTCATTGTTTAAGTTCCAAAACAGAGGTGAGATGTGAACCCTCAATGGGAGTAGGTGGGCCTCATGTTGGAGGCATGAAGCCGTACCATTTTACAAAGCTCTAGGGAAGCTGAACAAGAGAAACAGAGTGGCTTTGAAGGTTCCTGCCAAACTCTTCTTAAGTGCAAGAGGACTAGAAGGAAAATGAGGCTTCTAAGAGCATGACCAAGCATTTAATATTCCCTTGGAACCCACAAAACCACAGTCATCTTCATTTCATGATTAAAAAAGAAAACACCACGTACAGTGGCTTTGTTTGATCTCTTTAATTGGATTATAAAGCTTAGATGGAAATTTTTACAGCAAAGTGGCCAAAGTGTTATAGCCTGGACAAAATAACTCAAAGCAAAGCTTCAGGTTCACCCAAGACCTTTCAGCCCCAGAAAAATGGGACTGAATTTCTATATCAGAAATGGTTTTAATCTGTACAAGTTTTCCTACTGCTTCTGAAACAATCCAAGAACAATGAAAGCTCGAACTCAGTTTGGTGGTGGCCATTTATAGCTCTCATTTGGATGAATATTTTCGAAGGCTTTTTTTTTTTTTTCATTGCCACACACACAAAATGAACTGGTGATGCATAAACAAAACATACTAGAAGAATAGCTTGATATACTGGCAGATAAAAACACGGCACATAATGAAGGAATGCATTATGGACATATGCCATAAAAATGTTTTCAATTCCTTTTGGTGTTAAGACAGAACATAAGAAACCTAGTCGATTTCTGAAGAGTCACTTGAGGCAATTTGCATATAGAATGTTTATTGCAGAATAGCAGATGTGATGGAACAAGCCCAGTCAGTTCTTGTGGATTTTGCTCCTCTCTCTGTCCTCGCTCCCAGCATCTGGAGGATGGGGCCACCAGCATTAAGAAACGTGACTCAAGGGATTGAGAGACAGTATTAGGTTTTCCGTACAAAGTTTATATAATCTTAACTTAATTTGCAGCTAATGGACATAGTGCAGGTAGAAGTTACTGTGAGCAGAGTTCTATTCAGAACTCTTTCAATATCAAGAGAAATATGTTTTTTCCCAGCCCCAGAAACCTTTTTATTTATTTTTTTAAAGATAGCATAACATAAATTCTTCCTGTTTGTACACACTGAGATCCTTTCCCGTTTTATGATGGAAGACAGCTCACTGCAAACTTCATTTATAGCCCGGTACTGGGGAGACATTTAATTACACATCGAGGGGAGGGGGGCTCGGGGGGAATACAGTGACCAAAGTGCTACGGAAAGTGACAAAGATGGAAAGACAGGATAATACGCCAAATTAACAAACCAAACAGATAAATTTCTTGGACTTCACTCAGACGTAAGAATGACACAGAGTGAACTAACTTTTCTGCACACAGAAGAATGTTGCCTCTAGGCCGCCCTGGGAGTGGAGAGGAGAGGCTGAGCCCGGCCACAGGTAGCAGCTCCTTCTGCATTTCTCATCCGGAAGGTAATGCTGGCTGCGAGGAGCTCCACTTCCTCTTCCGGGTGCCTTTGGGGCGGGGTCCCGGCCCTGAGATGTCCACGAGGCCCTGCCAGACTGACCTGTTTCCCGGAAGCCTTTCTCATGAGCAGATATCACCTCCTCAGGAAGGCCTTCCGTGACCTGCAAATCTAAATTAGATCTTCCAGTTATACTAGCTCACTGTATCCCGTGGGTTTCCTTTGCAGCTCCCACCGCTGTAAACGTGCATTTATTTGTGTGTTTGTTGGTAAAAAGAAATTACCTTTCTTTTTGGTTTCTAGGACGCCCAGCCTGGCCTCACTGCTACCTCCCCGGTACCTGGGAAAGGTCTGGTGCAAAGAAGATACCTAGCAAATACTTGGTGACAAATGAATGAACTTCATGGTTGTGGTAGGAAGACTGGGCTCCTCTCCCCTGCCTTGTCCACGTGGAATTCTCCAATAATTTGACTGTCATCTGTCTCCTTTTTACGTCGTCTCTCCCTTTCTCCTTCTTTCCCCACTTCATTTGTAACAACTTTATTGGTTCTTCCCCCCGCCCCCCCCCCAGCCCCGTGTTGTTCAAGAAGGAAACAGATGGGTAGAGGATTTCATCTGAATACCGAATAGCACATCCCCATCGATGAGATCATTTCAGAATTTTCTAAAATTATTCTTCACGGTTA
Organism: Elephas maximus indicus; assembly: GCF_024166365.1. Lineage (NCBI taxonomy): Eukaryota > Metazoa > Chordata > Mammalia > Proboscidea > Elephantidae > Elephas > Elephas maximus. The sequence goes on along the minus strand of NC_064841.1, from coordinate 16,632,834 downwards.
CATGGCCGGGGAGAAAATATCCCTGGATTTTTGAGAGTTGGGTTGCTGCAGTCTGTGCTTAAGTCATTGTTAAAAAGACAAAGGCTGGCCGGGATAAAGCTGCTGGGATGTTTTCTTTAACAGCAGAGAATATTCAATAAATGGAGCCCTGACGGCATAGTGGTTAAGAGCCTGGCAAGCTAACCAAAAGGTTGGCAGTTCTAATCCACCACCCTCTCCTTGGAAACTCTATGGCACAGTTCTGCTCTGTCCCATAGGGTTGCTATGAGTTGGAATCGACTCGACAGCATCTAACAACAACATATTCGATAACTAGCACCCACCTGGAGGAACAGTGCCAGAGAGCACCTTCCTTTGTGTGTGTGTGTGTAATTACTTGTTACTATATCTAAATGTCATATCCCGGAGAGCTATCTTCTTTTGGACATTCACAATTACATCCACCTGGGGAATACCAACAGGAGATTGCTCGGCTCAGGAAAGATTATTTTTAATGGGACAATATTAATAGCATGAGATATTTTCCCTCCCTTTAAAAAAATATGGGCAAATGTGTCAGAAGGGAGATTCCACGCCTTGAGCATATGAAAGGAGTGCCAGGTGCCAATTGTCTGCTTACCATGTTCGCTTATCTCATTTCTTCCTCTCTGGCAAATGAAGTACATATGGACATGGCTCCTTCAGGAAGCCAAGCTGAACTTTGCCAAGGTTAAGCTCATCAGTTCGGTGTTGAACAATCTCTGGCATTGATACTAGAAACAGAGCTGTTGTGTTAAAAGAGCAAGCAAACACAGCCATGATGTCTTGTGGCTTTCCAGTGATGTTCATAGCAATTTGACTCTAGGTCAACCACTTCTTTCTTCCACCTTCATGTCAGTCCCAGAAAGGCTGCCCTGGTGCAAAGCTGCAGCAAGTCTTGACATCTCATTGCAGGCAGGGAGGTCTGTCAATTACCTAGCAATGTGGCAACAGAAGCACCCCAGATGCTGTTTAGTTTTTTAGATAATGAGATGATAGTCACAACATTTTGCATTTAGGCAGCACAGTCTCCAAGGACCTCAAAGCCTGTCGTGAATAGAGGAAAGCCTCCAGGTATGGTAGCTCCATTTTGCAGATGGGAATACTAGTGCAAAACAGGGCACAATGGTCCATTCCACATGAGCCAAGAAGCATCCAGAAAGAACTTGCAACCTATGGAAAATCTAAAAAATGGAGCTATAAACTATCCAATTTTTCCTCATTAAAACTTCACAACTCCTAGGGAGCAGAGATTCTGTTCTTCATATATTTTGAAAATTACCAACCTTATTGATTGATAAATTATAGATGAAATCCATGAATAGGTGCTGATTGGGGAATCAACTACAGGAAAAGTTTGTATGACATTATTAGTTATCTAAAAGTGTGATTATCTGGGGCCTGTTTTCTGAAAATGTAATACATTTCCTATCTGAAGGCAGATACTGTTTACTTCTTTGCTAACAATGGTGGTTTAAAAAAATGATCACAAATTCTTTGACACTCTTTCCATTGAGAGATAGGGTCTTTGTACTCTTCTCTTTAAAGCCTGCACAGGCTTGTGATTGATTCAACTAGTAGAGTATGGCAGAAGTTGATGCTATATGACTTCCAAGGCTGAATCATAAAAAAGTGATACAGCTTCCAACTTGTTCACTGGAATATTCACTTTTGAAGCCCAAGGCAACCACGTAAGAAGTCTGATTATCTTAGCTGCCATGTTGTGTGGAAGCCTAAACCACACAGAGAGGACAAGTGCAGGTACTCTGGTTAACTATCTGAGCTCAGCCCAGCTTTTGAGTCATTCCCACCCAGACACCAGATACATGAATGAAGAAGCCTCCAGATGATTATTCTGGTCTTCCCTCACACCCCACCAGTCTATCTCATCTTCCCATTTTACACCCTAGATATCGTGAAACAGATACTAGCCATCTCTGCTGTTCCTACTCCAAACTATCTATGAACATAATTAAATATTTTTTGTTTTATTCCTCTAAGTTTAAGTTAATTTCCTCAGCAACAATAATAACTGGAACGTTAACAGAATCCCAGTTGTTCATCCTCCTCTGTGTGTTTATGTCCTGGAAGAGAGGCTGTGGCTCTTCCTTGACTCCTGAGGATGAATGTTTATTTATTCAAGACAATTATGGCCATCTCACTTCCCTTATGATGTGTTTAGATTGAGTGTGGTGGTGAGATGCAATTCTGGCCAATAAGTTCAGTAGAGAAATTTGTTGGAATTGCTTGCTGCAAAGTTTTTTTTCTTACTCTGGCTTAGGGTTGCAAGGCAGGGTGATTCTCAGTGCTACCTTTGGATGTTGTCCTCGCATGATGCCTGCATCTGTGGTACCCATCCTGGGACACCTAGGGGAGCCAGCAGTCTAAGAGGGCAAACCACAGTGAGGTCAGCAGGGCAAAAAAAAAAAAAAGGATGGCGAAGTTATGTCTTTGAGGATGCTCAAAATTAAGCCAGTAAATTAACCAGTCTCTGGGATTTTCACTTGTCGTTACGTGGTGAAGCTTTCTCATTGTTTAAACTTTTTGCCTGGGGTATTATGAAAGCTTCAGCCAACTGCTCCTAACTGGCTCTTTTCTTCCTTCCTTCCTTCCTTGCTTTCTTTCTCTCTCTCCCTCCCTCCCTCCCTTCCTCCCTCTCACTTTGTCTTTTTTAATTGTGCTTTAAGTGAAAGTTTACAGTTCAAGGTAGTTTCTCATACAAAAATTTACACACACATTGTTATGTGACCCTAGTTGCTCTCCCTATAATGTGACAGCACACTCCTCCTTTCTACGTTGTATTTCCCATGTCCTTTCAACCAGCTCCTGTCCTCCTCTGCCTTCTTATCCCACCTCTGAATAGGAGCTGCTGATTTAGTCTCATGTATCTACTTGAGCTAAGAAGCACACTCTTCACAAGTATCATTTTATATCTTATAGTCCAGTCTAGTCTTTGTCTGAAGAGGTGGCATCGGGAATAGTTTTGGGCTAACAGAGAGTCTGGGGGCCATGTCTTCTGGGGTCCTTCCAGTCACAGCCCATTAAGTCTGGTCTTTTTATTAGAATTTGAGTTCTGCACCCCACTTTTTTCCTGCTCTGTCAGGGACTCTGTGTTGTGTTCCCTCTTAGGGCAGTCATTGGTGGTAGCTGGGCACCATCTAGTTCTGGTCTCAGGCTGATGGAGCCTCTGGTTTATGTGGCCCTTTCTGTCTCTTGGGCTCATATTTTCCTTGTGTCTTTTGTGTTCTTCACTTTCCTTTACTCCAGGAGGGTTGGGAACAATTGATGCATCTTAGATAGCCACTTGCTAGCTTTTCAAACTCCAGACACCACTCACCAAAGTGGGATGCACCACATTTTCTTAATAAACTTTGTTATGCCAATTGATCTAGATGTCCCCTGAAACCATGGTCCCCAGACCCCCACCCATGCTACTCTGTCCCTGAATTGTTTGGTTGTATTTAGGAAACTTCTTAACTTTTGGTTTAGTCCAGTTGTGCTGACTTCCCTTGTATTGTGTGTTGTCCTTCCCTTCACCTAAGATAATTCTTGTCTACTATCTAGTTTATCTAGTTAGTGAATATCCCTCTCCCTCCCTCCCCACTCTGGTAATCATCAAAGAATGTTTTCTTCTGTGTTTAAACCTTTTCTTGAGTTCTTATAATAGTGGTCTCATACAATATTTGTCCTTTTGCGATGGACTGATTTCACTCAGCATAATGCCCTCCAGATTCATCCATGTTATGAGATGTTTCTCAGATTCATCATTGTTCTTTATCGTTGCGTAGTATTCCATTGTGCAAATATACCATAATTTGTTTATCCATTCATCCACTGATGGGCACCTAGGTTGTTTCCGTCTTTTTGCTATTGTGAACAGTACAACAGTGAACTTGGGTGTGCATATTCGGGTGAGGGCTTTTATCTCTCTAGGATATATTCCAAAGAATGGGATTGCTGCTATGTGCCAGACGCCGTTCTTGCTTCTGGGGAGATTGCTTTGAGTGAGACAGATAAGCTTCCAATCCTCATGGTGCTTAGATTCCAATGAGGGAGACAGCTAATAAGCTAATACAAGACAATTTCAGATAGTGGCAAGTGTTATAAAGATTAAATGAGTCGAGGTATTCAAAATCCTTAGCACTGTGTCTAGCACACAGCAAGCAATCAGTAGATGACGTCTATTGTTTTTATTATTGAAGTTAATTGTATTCAATCACTATTGGGAAAAGTGAGGGACAAAGAGGGCCTGAGTGAACTTTGATTTTGGTCTGGGTACTGTAGAAAAATAATGTTCTCCCTATTTCCATCCACTAGGATTAAGTGGTTGAGGTCTGTTCTGGAACATATTGGTCTGAATTTTTACCCCTTAGGATCTTGTAACTGGGGTTTCTACCTCTGCTCTGTCCCCCTAACTGAGCTGTAAAGAAGCTCATGAAAAGTGTGGCTGTCATGGAGCAGAGTCTGTGAAGGGGTTCTCAGTGGCCCTGTTTCAGTAGGCACCTGGGACTCTCCTCTGGAAATCACCTGCTGCCTGTCTGAGGCCACCCAAGTGTGCAACACGGGAGATGGGAAAAGATGGCTCTCAGGGTCCACATGCCCAGGCCAGTCATTGAGTGGTGGGAGGGCTTGGGTTGTTATGAGGATAGTTTAGCCTTTGCAGCAGCAGTTCTAGGTCTAAATACTCTAAATATCTAGCAATTGGAGCATCATGATAAAAAATCAACCCAGTGTATGTTTTTGTAGGGAGGTATGGACCAGGCATTTGTAAAGTATCTTTAAATTGTAGTGGTGTCCACGAAAGATTAACGTATGAAAGGCCATGAATCCCAATTCAAAGTAACAGAGAAATCCTGTACAGCGACCCTCTTCTTATCCCCATCGTTGCAGAGCCCAGACTACTTCTGTGCATTGTCTCATTTCTCTACTGTGTCCAACTACTCTTGTCAACGATGAATAGGGCTGAACAGCAGTTTTGGTACCTATTCCTGCCTCTAGCTGAGAGACTTAGAGGTTTCTTTGCCTGTGTATTTCAAGGCAGTGCTGTGCCGTGTGCTGCCTTGAACCTAGTTAACCCAAAGAATACGCCCTTCTCACATTTCAGCTTTCTGAACTGGGTGAGAATTCAACCTGGTTGGCTTGCCAGGCAGCCCTTTAGACCTGGCTGAGGGCTCAAGACTGCTGCTGTCAAGCTCATGGGCAAGAAAAACAAGTCACATCTGCCCAGACCTGGCTGCCAGGCTCCTGTGTGGCTTTAGTGTCATGAGTGATGGGCCATGGCCACTCAACTGTGCAGAATCTTGACTCCAAAAATGCACATGCAACCCTTTCTGTGTGTGTGAATTTGCTTTGCTCACTGAGGCATTTCTCCAGAGCTCAGGGTGGTGTTTTGTTTTGTTTTAGATCACCCTGTCACAAGTACTTCTTGCAGCCTTGCAAGGAAATCTTCTGAATCACCACGGTGGTCAAATACTGTGGCCAGAGCTGGTGTTCAATGGTGGCGCTGATGAAGAAGGCCACCCACAGTTCACTCTTTAGGACTTTGCAAAGGGAGGGCATTTTATTAGGAAGGGGAGTAGGAAGGTTAGTTGTTGCCTTCTGGGGCCACTACCTGTCATCCCACCTTTATCACTTCTTTTGATTATTGAGAAAATACCCGGGCTCTCAAATTAGCCAGATCTAGTCACTGTTTGAGCTTGGGTAAGTTACTTAACCTCTCTGAGTCTGTGTCTGTTGAGATGATGATAATGTGTAACTCGCAGGGCTGTAGGAAGGACTAGATGAGCGCACTGCATAGCACCGTTCTCAATAAATGTCTCAGTTTGAAAGTCCTCTTTAAAAATGCAGGGGTCCCATCAAGGATTCCCATAATACAAGGAATGCTTATCAATGAGCACTCTTTTAACACCTAATATAACTAAGGCAAGGACTGACAGGAATTAAGTAGAGAGGGTTTGAGGGGAGAGAGAGAATCTTGCAGAAAATGGGTGATAATACCAAAGACTCTGATTTTTTTCCCCTCACAGCTTTCTTCTCCTAAAGGGCCAAACCCTTTAGGAGAAACTACTATGTAACTACTATGTGTGTGTGTGTGTGTCCCTGATGGTGCAATAGTTAAGTGCTTGGCTGCAATCTGAGAGGAGAGGTCAGCATTTGGAACCCACCAGCTCTGCTCTGTGGGAGAAAAGACCTGGTGACCTGCTTCTGTAACGATTACAGCCTTGGAAACCCTATGGGGCAGTTCTGTTCTGTTCTGTCCTATAGGGTCACTATGAGTCAGAATCGGCTCGACGGCACACCACAACAAATACGTATGTCTTGAGTTGATTCTGACTCATACTGACATTATAGGACAGAGTTGAGTTGCCCCATAGGGTTTCCAAGGAGCATATGGTGGATTGGAACTGTGGACCTTTTGGTTAGCAGCCGAACTCTCTCTCTCTATACATGGAGTCTGTGGGTGGAGCTGGCAGTTCGAACCTGCTCAGAGGCACCACAGAAGACAGGCCTGGCGATCCACTTCTGAAAGGTCAGAGCCTTAAAAATTCTATGAAACAGTTTTACCCTGCATGCATGTGGTCACCATGAGTCAGAAGCGGCAACCAACAGCGCATACACAAATGCACACACATATATACATATGTACATAGACTATATACATAGTCTAAGATACACTTTATCACAGTTTAATATCTCTGAATTTTGAATTCATTTTCCAATTTATGGCACTTATAATGACAATTGTCATTTTTGTGGCATGTGAAATAACAGTGTATCTTAAATTGATGGCATCTTAGTTTCGATGAATGTGGTAATACTTTTTATGTACATAAGAATAGTCTCAGGAATCTGGGGCCTTCATTTGGCTTAGAGCTGATCGTTCAGTTCGGAGGCTGCCAGTCACATGTGGATTTTGAGTACTTGGAATGTGGCTAATCCAAATTAGTGGCAGCGTAAAATACCAGATTTTGAAGACTTAGTATGAAAAAGAAGTTAACTATCTCATTAATAATATTTATATTGATTACATGTTGAAATGATAATATTTTGGATATATTGTGTTAAATAAACTATATTATTAAAATTGATTTCACCTTTTTTTTAAGGTAGATAACTGAAAATTTAAAATTTCATGTGCAGTTTGCATTACATTTACCCTGCACAGTACTGCCTTAGAGCAGCAATCTCAGAGAATCTCTGTTTTGACGACCCTGTAGTAACGTGACAGACCCCCACCCAAAATTTGGTTCAGATCTCGAGACTAATGACACCACACACACACAGCGAGAGGGTACGAAAAGGTTAATTACTCACATAATGAGGCTTTCTGAGGAGAGCAGGAGACTCCCAAGCAAGTGTGAAAATGGCTTGAGAGAGCAGGGACAGGAGATTGGCTAGTGGTTTTTATGGTTGTTATGGGTGGGGCTGGGGTGAGGGGTCCCATGTGCTGGCAGGGGCTTGGGTGGTTTGAAACTCCCACCTACTCCAAAGGAGTGAGCACCCAGGCTTTTTCATCAGCTTGCCCAAATATTTTATTCTTTCTGCTCAAATATAGGGCAGAGGGAAAGAAGGAGGGGTGAGGTCTCAAGGCTGTCAGCAGTCAAACATCAAAAAATGGAGTCAGGCTGTTTATTATTTTATCTCACCCTGTGTCTTCATTTAACTGACAAGGATTCAGACACAGAGAAGGGATATGACTTGCCCAAGGTCACACAGCCAGTTAGTGGCAGGGCTGGCAGTAAATCCACAAAGACTCCAGAATCTCTTCCTTCTCCTCCATAGCACCATACGGAAAGCCACCTTGGGGGACAAGAAGATTTCTTTCTTGAGGGTATGGCTGCCATGTTTTGCGAATCTGTTGGGAAAGAGGAAATGCTGAAGGTGGCGGTCAGGCATGGCCTCAGCAGCCAGGGTCTCTCTCTCTCTAGGGCAGCCCCAGGCCAACTTGCTGACAAACAGACTCAGGAAAGGGAATTGAAAAGCAAATACTAACTCAATATAAAATAAAAAGAAAGTGAAGATTCTAAAAGAAACACAAAACAAAAACAAACCCCGTTAGAAGAGAGTGGGCATTGTTTGCTGTCTTCTTTTGACATTCAAGTGGCTTTGAATCGAGCCAGAAAGCTCTGACGTCTACGTCCCACTTGAGGATCACAAACTTCAAAGAGAGGTTATGAGTCCAGGGATGGAGTTCTGACACTGCAAGAGCAGAGCTTAAACGCTTTAAAGAGAAAAGGAAATACAGTTATCGGGGGCTTGTTTTAATACTTCCAGGAGAGTTGTTTTGAGTGTACAGGTGCATCTTGGAAGCTGTGACTACTTAAAAACACACTTGGGAAGGGGTTGGATTTAAAACCTGAATCTTCGCCTGCCTCTTGGCTTCTCTGAAGTGTCAGTAGTTTAAGTGTTTTCTGTTTATTGTGCCACACAGGAATAAATCCGAATTTGTCTTGATTTTTCTTTTTCTCCTACTCGGGAAGTAGAGTAGCCTACTTGGTGGCAATGACTTTGGATAAAACCTCAAATAATTAATTACCAGTTCGAGCTGACAATTGCTGGGGTCTTGGAACACACTTAATCTCCTACTATCTGGGAAGAATGAAGGATGGAAAGAGTTTGTAGAGAACCAGGTAAACAGCTCCTTCTATACTGTGGCCAACTAAGGGAATTTAATAAATATTTGCATGTACAGTCAGCCCACAGCTGTCTGGTGAATGGGGCATGATGGATAATGAAAGGTAAAAGCCATGGATGATAAACATTACTTACATTTAGCTTTGAACTGTCTTATATTTGCTACTGTCTTTTGAATATGGAGAATTTTATGGCTAAAACAATATCAACATATATTAAATGTGTATTCCATGCCAGGACTCCTGTAAGGCAATTTCACATTTGTGGTAGTATCTCTATTGATTCTATTATTTACTGCCTGGAGGTTTTATGCTTAAAGGGGGACACTCACCACTACACATCTTTCCTTTGGTGCCCAGTTTATTAACTTTTAGAACTTCATGAAACAATAAGTATTCTTTTAACCATTCAATAATTAATATTCCTCTAAATATTTACACCCTACTAAACTAATAAGTCCAATTAGGTATCTGAGAAGATATTTTCCCCCAAACATTTGAGTTTGTTGTTACTAGTTGCCATCAAATTGTTTCTGACTCATGGCCACAGTAGGGTTTTCAAGGCTGTGATTTTTCAGGAGCAGGTCGCCAAGGCTTTCTTCTGAGGCTCCCACTGGGTAGGTTCAAACCACCAACCTTTTGGCTAGTAGTTGAGTGCTTAACTGCTTCTACCATCCAGGGACTCCATAAACATAGATTGGAAATTTATTTAATTAAATTAGTTTTAGCAATTTTCACAAGTCTAATGTATCACATTCTCTTAACTGCCTTAAACATCCTAAGGAAACAAGACACAAAAAACATTGCAGTGAGTACAGAACCTATTATTATATTACAGTATGAATTTAAGTGTTTTGTTGTTTTTATCCATGTCTGTAGCCTCATTCTCACTCTTATTCTTACATCTTCCCAGGGAGCAGTAACTTCACCAGACCAACTTTACCAAACTCAGATAGCAGACTGTGGGTTGTACCAGCTGATTCTTGGACTGGACATACACCTATTGCTGTTGAGTTGATTCCAACTCATAGTGACCCTATAGAACATAGTAGAACTGCCCCAAGGGTTTCCAAGGAGTGGCTGGTGGATTCGAACTGCTGACCTTTTGGTTAGCAGCCGAACTCTTACCCACTGTGCTACCAGGGCCCCAGGACTGGACACTGGACTTGCTTTTTTAAGTTCAAGATGATTTAAAACAGAGCCCTGGTCATTGGGCTGGGCCTACTTTTTAATTTGTTTCTCTTGCTACATCATGAGATATTTTATTTTTTTAAAAATTGTAAATAAATAACAAGACATTTGACATGTAAACAATCTTCACATGTACAGTTCAGTGACCATCACCTTTATCCATTCCCAAATGGTGCCATTGTTCTTAACAGAAGCTCAGCGTCCCCTAACCACTGGGTTCTCCTTTCCACCTCCCTCCCACCTGCCTGTCCCTGATAACCATTAATAAGCCTTGGTCTCTATACACTTACCTAGTCTAGATATTTCATATGAGTGGGATCATACAATATTTGTCCTTGTGTGTCTGACTTATTTTGCTCAGCATAATGTTTTCAAGGTTCATCCATGGCGTAGCCTGTATCAGGACTTCATTTATATTTATGTCTGAGTAATAATACTCCATTATATGTATGTATCACATTTTGTGTATCCCTTCATCCGTTGATGAACATTTAGCTTGTCCCCTAAAGGGCTATTGTGAGCAGTGCTGCAATGAATACTGGTGTGCAGGTATCTGTTTGCATTCTCGTTTTCAATTCTTTTGGGTATAAACCTAGGAGAGGAATTACTGGCTCTTATGATAACTCTATGTTTACCTATTTTCCACAGCACCAGTACTGTTTTACAGTCCCACTAGCAATGGATAAAGGTTCCAGTTTCTCTACATCTCACCAACACCTGTTGTTTTCCATTTTCTTAATCCTAGACAGCCTAGTGGAGGTGAAGTGATACTTCGTTATGGTTTTGATTTGCATCTCTCAAATGACAATGAGGATCCCCTGGTGGCGCAGAGGTTAGATTGCTAGACTGCTAATTGAAAGCCCGGTGGTTCCAACCCACCAGCTGTTCCATGGGAGAAAGATGTGGCATCTGCTTCCGTAAAGATTTACAGCTTTGGAAACCCTATGGGGCAGTTCTCTTCTGTCCTACAGGGTCACTAGGAGTCGGAGTTGGCTTGAAGGCAGTGGCATTTTTTGGTTAATGACTAATGACGTTTTGAGCATTTTTTCATGTGCTTGTTGGTCATTTGTACATTATTTTTGGTGAAATATTTGCTTTTTGAGACTTTTAGGTTTTTAAGGTTGTTGTTGTTCCTTTTGTCCTGCCATTATTGTATGTTGGCCAGGTCCTTATGTATTATAGGAAATATAGTTATGCTTTCCAAGTGTTTTAGATGGAATTATGTTCCCCCAAAATATATGTTAAAGTCCTAACCTCTGTACCTGTGAATGCGACTGTTTGGGGAAATAAGGTCTTTCTTTGAAGCAGGGCTTCGAACCAGTTAATTCCAGTTCACACCCCTGCTGAGAATTTGCATTCCTAACAAGTTTCCAGGGGATACAAATGCTGCTGTTTAGGGACCAATTCTGAGAATCACTGGTAGAGCAGTGGTTCTAAAAACTTACTATACATAAGAATCACCCGGGGATCTTGTTAAAATGAGGATTCTGATTCAGTACATCTGTGGTGGAAATACAAATTCTCAGCAGGGGTTTGAACCAGACCTAATCAGTTTGAAGCCCTGCTTTGAAGATATTATCCATTAAGTCATACTGGAGTGGGGGGGGGGGTGGTGTCCCTAACCCTAATCCCTTCTGAGTGGGGGACAACAGACATGGAGACAGAGTTGCACCCACAAAGGGAAGATGGATGCTATGTGATGGCAGCGTCTGTAAACAGCCAAGAAACACCAAGATTGTTGCAGCAGCCAGAAACTAGGAGAGAGGATGGAACAAATCCTCTCTTAAAGCCCCCAGAAGGAATTCATGCAGCCAAGACCCTGATTTGGACTTTTAGAACTGTGAGAAAATAAATTTCTGTTCTCTAAAGCCACCCACTTTATAGCATTTTGTTACAGCCCTCAGAAACAAAGGTAGCTATTATCTCATTATAATAAGACCATTTGGAGAATTAGGTTTGCATAGTAAATTCTTTCCTTTGGACTCTGTAGTCATCTGACTCATAGCGATCCTATAGGACAGGGTAGAACTGCCCCATAGGGTTTCCAAGGAGTGGCTGGTAGATTCAAACTGCTGAGCTTTTGGTTCGCAGCTGAGCTCTTAACCACTGCGCCACCAGGGCTCTATGATGAGTCAGAATTGACTCGACAGCAACGAGCTTGGTTTGGTTTTGGTGGGCTCTATAGTGGATGCTGTGATGCTTCAGGATGGAGGTGCTCATTCTGCCAGTAGCCAGGCAGGTTGCCTACTGATGACTCGCCAGGGGCCTATCTATGGAAAATAACCCCTATGGCGATTAGTTTTAAATTGCTGAATGATTTCTCAAGGCTGGCAATGGAAACTGCTCATTAGCACCCCTACTCAGGCAGTGACCAGGGCACGCACCCTACCTCCCATACCTTAGTTATACATCTGCGGGCCACAGCAGAGTCCTTCCCAGAAATTTTCCTCAGCCAAGGGTAGCTGCCTCACCCCAAGGACTGGTCAATGTGGGGGTACAAAGGCCCAATGCCCTTGCCTCAATATGGGACATCTCTGAAGGGCCATTCCAATGTCAGAGCTCCCTATGGGGTCAGCCAAGGCCTCTGTTGCACCTGCATTACATCAACTCCCCCCACTACCTCATTCTGCTTCCCTCACTGTCTTACAGAAGTTGTTCCCAAGAGTATACCCCAAAAAACCTCCATCTCAAGTTTGTTCCAGGAACCTGCCCATGAAGGTTGGTGCCAGGTGTAGTCCTAGGTGTTCCCAAGAGTATACCCCAAAAAACCTCCATCTCAAGTTTGTTCCAGGAACATGCCCATGAAGGTTGGTGCCAGGTGTAGTCCTAGGAACCAGAGTGCTAGCCCCCTGGCATGTGGTGTGATGCAAATGTTAAAACTGTCACTAGTAGTGGCCTGAGATGGGACACTGGTGGAAAGGAACTCACTGGTAGGTGTAACGTGTAGTATCTCAGGCATTTGAGAGGTTCAAAGAAAGTAGAAATTTTTTAGGGTTATAGACTTAGTGTCTTAGGGTTCTCTAGAGAAGCAGATTAAGTAAGATATATATATCTTATGATTTATATGTAGGGTCGCTATGAGTCAGAATCCACTCGAAAGCAACAGGTTTGGTTTTTTTGGTTCGGTATATGTAATACATATACGTATATGTTGTGTATGTATTTATAACATGTACGTATATAAATATATATCAAAAATATATAAAGCATATATATGTAGAAAGAGAGAGAGATTTATTTTAAGGAATTGGCTCACATGATTGATGGGGCCGGGCTAGTCCAAAATCTGTAGGTCAGGTGATAGGAAGAGATCCTTGTAGTCTTGTGTCCCCAAATCAGGGGTGATAGGAAGGGTGAAAGGGTCTGGCAACGTGTTTATTTATAGTCCAGAGGCAGGATACACACTAGGGAGAACTCTCTTTTGCCCTTAAGGTCTTCAGTTGGTTGACTGAGGCCCGCCCACATTATAGAAGGTAAACTGCTTTACTTAATTAAGGCCAACTTACTTAACCGTGGGTAACTAGGGTTGCTATGGGTTGGAACAGACTTGCCGACAATGTTTTTTTTTAAATTATAACAACAACAACAAAAGAAAAATGGAAACTGTGGTGGTATAGTGGTTAAGATCTACAGCTGCTAATCAAAAGGTCGGTAGTTCAAATCCACCAGGTGCTCCTTGGAAACTCTATGAGGCAGTTCTCCTCTGCCCTCTGGGGTCGCTATGAGATGGATTGATGCAGTGGCTGCAACAATGGGCTCGAACATAGCAACAATTGTGAGGATGGCACAGGACCGGGCAGTGTTTCATTCTGTGGTGCATAGTGTCGCTGTGAGTTGGAATCAACTCCACGGCACCTAACATCAACAACAGATCAAAAACCAAAAATAAAAAAACAAAACACCAAACCCGTTGCTGTTGAGTTGATTTGGACTCATAGCGACCCTATAGGACAGAGTAGGACTGCCCCATAGGGTTTCCAAGGAGCGCCTGGTGGCTTCGAACTGCTGACCTTTTGGTTAGCAGCTGTAGCACTTAAACACTACGCCACCAGAGTTTCCACAACAACAACTATTACTTTATAACAGCAGCAGCTGGACTGGGCACCATAGCATAGCCAAGTTTTCACATAAAATTAACTATCTCAGATGGTTGTTGATGGGGGCTATTAAGGCATTTGAGAAGAGGTAAGACTAAGGTTGATTAATTACCAATTTAAGGTAAAGTGTGAGAACCAGAGAGACTCTTTGGAAGGATGTAAAGAGACTCTTCCCTGCAGCCAAAAGGCAGAAAAAGTTCAGTACAGGTCTAGAGCTTAATTATAAGGGTGATAGAGCTCCAGAGGAAATTGAGCTCTGAAACCCAGCAAGCCTGCTACACCAAGGCCAGGGTCCTGAAGAGGAAGGTGTGGGACTCTGAGACTTGGGATAAGGCTATCTGGGTTGATATATTTGAAGATCATAATCCCTAGATTCCCCCAAACCCTCTGAGCCTGTAGAAATGGCCCAGTCCTTAAAGACCAGTGCACCCTTTTTCTTGAAGACAAGGCAGAGGTCTCTGTTTTGGAAGACAACACATGCCCCCACCCCTGGCAACCCCAGGTTCTATTTACACCCCTTCTCTGAGTCTCCGGATCAATAACTGGAAATAACTCACAACATGACTTGACCAGAAGAGTGCTGGGCCTACTAAGAGAGGAAAGAGAAATGCAAGACCTGGTCAGCATGTGGCAGCTGGAGCGTGGCTAGGATGCTGGGTCAGGGGAGGAGGGTGGAAATATAAAGTTAGTGAAAGGAGAGTTTACCTATATGTGAGCACTCTCTGAGGATACATGAATTATTACCTTGGCAAGGACCCTGGGAGGTGATGCTAATGCATTGTGCCTTGGAAGCTTGGATAAAGTGATGGCCCACAAGAACTGAAACAGAAATGCCAGAATAGTTGTGGCAGGTAATAGAAGGAATCAAAGGCTCAGAGAAGTGAGCATGCTAAAGTGGACGTATTACGGACAAAAAACCCCACCAATTAACCGTGCTCCATGGGAAAGCCGGAAGAATTCTCCACTTAACAAAGTATAAGGAAAGAGCTGGTAAGAAGGACATTAGCATCAATGAAAGTTCAGTCAGGGCTTCAAACCTGTTCATTCTGGTTCGAACCCCTCCTGAGAATTTACATTTCTAACAATTTCCCTGCTGAGAATTTGCATTTCTAGCAAGTTGCCAGGAAGTTACACACAGGAATTACCCGAGATCTTGTTAAAATGTAGATTCTGATTCAGTATATCTGGGGTGAAATGGTAAATTCTCAGCAGGGGTTTGAACCAGAATGAACCAGTCTGAAGCCCTGAGTTCAGTGGTGCCTGAGCTCTGAATGCCGGGGCTGACAGTAGGAGACGCTGTTACAGCACTGAATTCAGTGATAGCAATGGGGCTGAGAGGACGCAGGTGGTGGTACCTAACGATCAGAAACAAGACGACAACAATCACAACTGATGGCAAAGTCAAAGTGGCAGCCAAAGGGGCCTGACCCACTGACAGCTAGGGAGTATCACAGTATCCCTACATGCAAGATAGATGGACAGACAACAAAGACTTGTTCAATCCATACAATCAAAAGAAAACAAGGATAGATTATCAAGAGATTGAGGGCTATGACTCCATTGACTGAGTAGAGGCAGAGTCCCAGGAGGAAGGATCCTGCAACACCACCACGGCAGTCGAAGATGGTAGTGAGTCCCCCGGCCTTTCTCCCAAGGGCCTCCAACCATTTACCCAGTTAATTGTACACTGGGTAAAGGGGGATGCTCAAACATTTCAAGGACTGTTGGAAACAGAGTCCGAGTTGACATTAAAACACCTCATCATGTACCTGTGTACGTGTGCACAGAGAACCAGGAAGGGCGGGTCTGCAGAGTGAAAAGAGAAACAGATTGGCAGAGAGTTTTCTTCTTTTTGACTTCTGCCCCTCCCCGATCCTACCGCCCTTTTGCCCTTCTGAGATACTCCTATATCTTCATAGCTCTTCCTGCCCCCGCTTTAAGCCAAACTGGGTTGGCTAACTGTTGTTTGTTGAGTCAGCTCCAACTTATGACAACCCCATGTGTGCAGAGTAGAGCTGCTCCACAGAGTTTTCAAGGCTGTGACCTTTTGGGAAGTACATCATCTTGCCTGTCTCTCTGTGTGTCTCTGGGTGGGTTCCAACTGCCAACCTTTTGGTTAGTAGCTGAGCACCTGACTATTTGCACCACCCAGGGACTCTGCCTTATAACTAAAGAGACTTAACTAAGACTCCCTGTTATCTGGATATCCTTCTGGATACATGTTGCTGTGTATATGTTGCTGCATGTTCTTCTTTCCTTCCTTCCTTCTTTCCCTCTTTCTAGTTTTTCTCCCGAGATTGTATTATGACTGTACATTCAGGTAATAGAGAGTCCCCATTCCAACCCAAAGCCATTTTCTTGCCAGGAATCCCATAGCTACAAACTCTCAGCTTTAAAGAGTGAATTAAGTTGAAGGGTCTACCTCCCAGAATATAGCTCGCAAAGTATTGTCTGAAAAAAAAAAAGCAGAGATATTGTTCTTCCCTAAAGGCAGGCTCCTCTTAGTTAAATGTGTATGTCTAGTTACATTTCGTGACCATCAACAGCTCCTTTCAGTGAGAAGGGAATAACAAGCACCCAGTTGATAAAGGAAAACAAGAGGGCCTTGTGGCCTTTTACTTGAGTTTTTTCATCCTTGTTCAAGGTTCTTTTGTATAGAAGAAGAGAGATATGACAGTCCCCCACCTGTCAGTCAAGGAGACTTAAAAAGCAATGGGCTTGTTTAAACATATTTTATAAATCCCCATTCAAATTCAAGTGTTCTTGCTTGTCATAGCAAGAAAAAAAAAAGAAAAACTTGGAAAACTCCAAATTTTTGGAAATAGGAAAATGGTTGTATTAACTATGACATATCCATACTTTAGGAAGCTGAGTGGCTGTTAAAAAGAATAGTTTAAAATAACATGTACTGTAGCTGGGGTAAAGTGTACTAGTTACTCCTTCCCCTCCTGCACCCTCATAAGTCTATTTCGGTCCATCATTTTTAGCTAGGCATTTAGCTGCCAGAGAAAAAAGACTACAGTTATCAACTTCCCTTGCCTGAGGGCATAGACCTGTGACCAGGTCCTGATTAATGAGATATGACGGAAGTGAGATGGGCAACTTAACTGATATGTTCTCAAAAGCAGGGCCAGTTTCCTTCTCCCTTTCCTCCATTTTGTTTCTTGGAATGTGGCCATGATGGAAAACCATCTTAGGCATGTGAATGAGGGGGACCGCCTGGGGAGTGTGGAACAAGGCAGAGAAAGCTTGGATGCCCGGCTCACTGTGTGGGGCCTAATTCCAGAGGTCCCCTGGACCATCTGCCTTGAGACTGTTAAGTCAGACAGATAGAACTTCTGTCTTGTTCATTTGGATCTCTGACACATGCAGCCAAGCTTATAGCCTAATTAATACCTTATCTGAGTAGGAAAAGAAATTCAGTTGTAGAATAATGTGTTTAGCATGATATCATTTTAAAAAATCTGCAAAAGAAAGGTTCTAACTTGAACATATGGATAAAAAAAGCAAAATCAAACCCATTGCCGTAGAGTCAGTTCTGACTCATAGCGACCGTATAGGACAGGATAGAACTGCCCCATAGGGTTCCCAAGGAGTGGCTGGTGGATTTGAACTGCCAGCCTTTTGGTTAGCAGCCACGTTCTTTACCACTGCGCCACCAGAGCTCTATACATATGGATGTACACTTGTAAATGTTTAAGTAATCAAGAAGAAAGGTGGAAAAATATATCCCCAAGCAGCCAACTTTGATTTCCTTAGGGATGGTGTGGGGAGAAAACCTGTTGCCATAGAGCCGATTCCGACTCATAGCGACCCTGTATAGGACAGAGAAGAAGTGCCCCATAGGGTTTCCAAGGAGTGGCTGGTAGATTAAAACTGCTGACCTGGTTAGCATCCAAGCCCTTAACCATTGCACCACCAGGGCTGTGGGGTGGGGAGAAGGCTTTAATATTTTTCTTTCAAAATCTTTTTTTTTTTTTTTTGTCTATTTGACTTATTATACTTTTTTTTTAATTTACAGAAAAAAAAATTATTTCAGGTCTTCCTGAAATGGGAGCAGTTACAGTGAAGGTGCTTATTTAAATCATGCATTTGAGTATTTGGGATAAAGGTTCAGGAGCAGAAACCCCATGTGTTGTTTTGCCATGGTAGGGGGGCTACATCTGAGAGATTTATGTTTGTGAGGTCTTTTTCACCAGTTGGTTTCTAGGTAGAGGTCTTGATGACTCTGTTATGTGGCTAGATAAATGCTTTGGGGGAAGACTGATTATTTTGTATTAAAAAAGAGGAACTGTTGTATTTTGCACAAAATTGTCTCTACATTTGCTTCTACCATGAATAAATTGTGGGAAGAGGCTGTCTAAGGCTGGGTTCTCTAAAGAAGCAAAACCAGTAAAGTGTATAAATATATATAGAGAGAGATTTACGTCAAGGACATGGCTCACATGATTGTAGACGTTGGAATGTCCCAAGCCCATGGATCAGGATAGAAGCTTCTTCTGATTCACACAGTCGCAGGGGCTAGCAAACCCAAGATTGGCAGGTCGGAGAGCAGGGCTGTTGTTCACAGGCTAAGAAGATCAACAAATCCAAGATTGGCAGGTAAGCCGCAAGCTCGAGTCCCAAGAACCGGAGGTCAGATGAACAGCAGGCAGCTGCAGGACCCAGAGCAAGTAAGAGCCAGAATGTCTACATATATGTGGATGCAGGCCACACACCCATGGAAACTCCCTTTCAGCTGACTGGCTACTCACAGCAGATCCCATCATGGGAGTGATCACATATAAACACTGAGAATCACGGCCCAGCCAAGTTGACACACAATCTTAACCATCACAGAGGTAGGCAGAATGAGTGAGGAAAATAATTAAGCTGTGGGAACACATTCTCCTAGTGACTCTTGACCAGCTGACCAAGTGGTCAAAGTTGAGGGTGGGCAGGGGTTTCAGAAAGCCTGCATTTACTGCCCACAATAGATAAGACAACATCACCGGCTGGGTGCAGAGAGATTTATGCATTTGTTGATACGGCCCCAGTTGGACATGAAAATTTGGAAATCACAAAAAGTCAGTAACCAGCAGCAAAACTTTCAAATACCTTTTCCAAGTCCTTATTCAGAAAAATATTCTCTTTTGCACTTCACCGTACATCCCTATTTCCCTAAGGGAAGAAGTGAATACACAAAACTATAGCTTGACAAAGGTTAAAATCATACTATTTATTGAGTATAGATGCTGTTTTTTTTTTTTTTTTAAAATGTTTTTTTCTGCTTTAGCAAGGAAAGGAAAACCAATGGTTTACTTTGTTTTTTCTTCCTGTAGTAAAGAGGAAAAAAATCGACAGGAAGGGAAGGATGTGTCACACACACAGTTAGAAAGCGCATCTTTTCCAGGACCAAAATGAAGACTACCAAAAAGTATTAAACTAGTTAGAAGTAACATCCTTAATTTGACATAAGTGGCATAATAGAAAGAACATGGACTTTGGAATCAGGTACTGTGGGTTCAAATCTTTGAACCACTATATTAGTATAATATTGTTATATTAGTATAATATTGTTGTTAAGTGCCATTGAGTAGGTTCCCCCTCATAGTCACCCTATGTACAACAGAAGGAAACATTGCCCGGTCCTGCACCATCCTAACAATTGTTATGCTTCAGCCCATTGTTGCAGCCACTGTGTCACTCCACCTCACTGAGGGTCTTTCTCTTTTTTGCTGACCCTCTACTTTACCAAGCATGCTGTCCTTCTCCAGGGACTGAGCCCTCATGATAACATGTTCAAAGTATGTGAGACATAGTCTCACCATCCTTGCTTCTAAGGAGGGTTCTGGTCATACTTCTTCCAAGACAGATTTGTTCTTTCTTTTGGCAGTCCATGGTATATTTGATATTCTTTGCCAACACCACAATTTAAAGGCATCAGTTTTTCTTCGGTCTTCCTTATTCATTGTCCAGCTTTCACATGTATATGAGGTGATTGAAAACACCATGGCTTGGTCAGGCGCACCTTAGTCCTCAAGGCGACATCTTTGCTCTTCAACACTTGAAAGAGGTCTTTTGCAGCAGATTGGCCCAATGCAATAGGTCGTTTGATTTCCTGACTGCTGCTTCAGTGGTTGTTGATTGTGGATCCAAGTAAAATGAAATCCTTGACAACTTCAATCTTTTCTCCATTTATCATGATGTTGCTTATTGGTCTAGTTGTGAGGATTTTTATTTTCTTTACGTTGAGGTGTGATCCATACTGAAGGCTGTGGCCTTTGCTCTCCATCAGTAAGTGCTTCAAGTTCTCTTAGAATGTTAAAATAAAACTTTTTTGGTATCAGTTTTGGCTCGGCCTCGTGGCAATGATATTAATTTACATTCCAATGTGAGATGTGAGACCACCAAGCAGGTCTTGCAAAGGAGGTGTTCAAAACCAGTTAGGGGCCTCTTATCCCCTTAGCCATACTAGGGATATAAAAGGGTTGAATAGTGATGAGAAGAATATTTTTGTTTGGAAAAATGGGATATTTTTCTTTTGCCTCAAGTCTAGGGAGAGACCTTCGATGGGGCCACCCAGTGAACTGACATGTGTGGGTATGTGTGTACTGACGTCTGAGTCACGTCTGAGACATCAGAAAGGTAAAAGCCTGTGGTTGCTTTATTGTTTTGACAGAGGAGTGAAAGGATGTTGCTGCCAAGGGGATGACTTTCACTTTGGCTGGGGCAAAGAATTCATGATTCCTTTTGACCAGATGTTGCCCACAAGTGTGACAGAGCTGATGAGGGTGGTCTTAGGTACCATTCAAGAGGACTGCCTGGAAGGGCAAGGTACCCCAGCAGAGTGCCGTTGGGTACTGCTGGGCCTGGTTAATGGGAGAGACCTAGTGTTGGGGAGGATCTCTGAAGAACTCACAAAAATGCCCCTTGAAACAAAGTACCAGTTGTATACAGCTACCAATCCTAGAAGGCACTGAGGGTTGCTGTTAGGGTTTGACTGCTAAAGAAGACTCCAGTTGGACCAGTTGCTGTTAAGTCAATTCCGGCACATGGTGACCCATACGTGTCAGAGTAGAACTGTAATCAGAAGGCTTTCCAATGGCTGATTTTTCAGAAGTAGATCACCAGGCCTTTCTTCCACGGCACCTCTGTGTGGACTCAAACCTTCAATCTTTTGGTTAGCAGCCAAGCAGGTTAACTATTTGCTCCTAAGAAGACTCATGAGATCCCAAATGACAATGCTTACTAACCTTCTGCCTGTTGCAGAAAGGATAAAATACAGTTATAGTATCAAGGCAAGAATATGTATCGCAGCCAAAGGCTGCCTCACTACAAAGTATCAGAAGAGACCAAGTACAAGCTCCTGTAAGGGCTGTAGCAGGATGCCCTTGCTTTCTCAGATCAGGACCCACAGATGTATGCACAGGATTACCTAGGAACCAGGGAACTGGTCACGCAGGCATATTTTTGCTATGCAACTAGCCCTAATGGCAGAGCCTTTTGAGGAGTCTTGCCAAGACCAGACGCAAATCATCAACCTTACTGTTGTCAATAAACAATGCCGACAAGTTGGCATAAACCACCCCAAACAGTGTTATAAAGTAACACTGTTAATCCTGCCTTGATCAGGAGCCAGTGCCATGCAGGTACATTTCTTTTTTGAGTAAAGCAGCTCAGGTTTATTCCAGGCTTGCTGGAATTAACCCTCATACCAACCAACTGCTGACAGTATCTGTCTAGTAAGAACCTTTCTGCCTCTTTCTTCTCCCTGCTTTCCTATGCTAGGGGTGGTGGAAGCAGCCTTGAGGATGAAGGAGGAGAATAGAAGCTCAAATGGAGAAAGAGAAGAAGAGTTGACCCCACTTATTCCCTTCTCAAAATAGTCTGACTTGGAGGACAGGAAGAATATTTAATTCTAAATGAAGTTGAATCTTGTGACTATTACATGGGACTTGAACGGAAACTGTTTTCATGACAAGAAATAGCTGAAAACCTTTTTATTAATGACGAGTGACCATGAAACCATAGGACTTGCCTTACGTTTCATCTACTGGGCAGAGGAAAATGAACTTCACAGAATGAGTCTGGATTGTAAGAGAAGAAACTATCAAGCTATTTATTGGTTACATCACTTGAGTTGGATTCTTTTAATATATTGCTTATATACGCTATTCGAAGTAAATTCGACAAATGCTAAGAAATGTCCACACAAAACTCAAGATGTTAAAAATAAAAAAATGGACAAAGAGATGTTGTTGTTGGCATTGAGTTGAGATCTTTTTGCTTTCTTTAATAAAGCAAACTGTTTACATACATCATTTGGTTTCATGATAAAGAAATAGAGATTTAAGATACCAGCTTCTTGAGCATAAAAGCATTTTGCAGGATTAGGGGTGTCTTGCACAGCAGGGAAGGTTGCAGGGCTGAGAAGCGAAACATGCTCTTCAAGTCTCTTAAGGCAGGAGACCAGAAGCCAAACGAACAGCCTCCCTTGCTGCGTGATTGAGTTCTGGCCATCGGAGGACAGCGGAATAGTGTATACCTCTTAGAGACCTGGTTCCTAACATCCTCTTGGGTGGACCCGCCACTATGACCTTTAAAGGTTATGTTTTCTAGATGGACTAGTTACAAGACAGAAGAGGTTCTCCTGACCTACAGAGGGCTTCGCATGAGCAGCTGCAGCCACAGACGTGTTGGGGTTAAAGTACAGGTTAACCTATTCTGACTCATACATGGGGAAAGAACTCCAAAGAAAAGAGGGAGCAGGAACGTAAAGCAGTTTTCACAGACAAGGGTCTAAAGGTGGAACTGATATTTTTTAAGGTCAGTATTTGTTGGAGAGAGCAGGCAATAGGGAGAGAAGGAATGACATCAAGTAACTCTATCTGATGGTTACATTAAAAGAAAACCCTTTTTTAAATGACAAATAACATATGTATAGAAATATATAAATCAGAGTATGTAGCTCAATGAATTTTCACAAACTGGACACACCTATGTAACCACTCAGACAGGTAATAAAACAACAACAGCGTATTGCCAGGATCACAGAACCTCTCTTCATAGCCCTTTTCCATCACAAGCCTGCAGAAGTAGCCACCATCCTGACTTCTAAAGCTTTGGCTGCACTTTGACCTTTGCTTGACCTCACAGAGGCCTAACTAAGGTGGTTGGGGGGCAGGTAGGGTGCTGTGCTCTGAGAGTCATGTGCATGCCCTGGGCACTGCTTAAGGCAGGGTGCCAATTAGCAGTTTCTATGCATAGTGGTTAAATGCTACAGCTGCTAACCAAAAGGTTAGCAGTTTGCATCCACCATCCGCCCCTTGGAAACCCTATGGGGCAATTCTACTCTGTTCTATAGGGTCACTATGAGTCAGAATCAACTAGACAGCAAAGGATTTTATTGGCCATATATTGAGCCCTACGGAGCACTGGTGGCACAGTGGTTAAGAGCTCGGCTGCTAACAAAAAGGTTGGCAGTTCAAATTCACCAGTTGCTTCTTGGAAACCCTATGAGGCAATTCTACTCTGTCCTATTGGGTCACTATAAGTCGCAATCAACTTGACATCAACGGGTTTTATTGAGCCCTGGTGGCACAGTGGTTAAGTACTTGACTGCTAAACAAAAGGTAGGCTGTTCCAACCCTCCAGCTGCTGCATGGGAGAAAGATGTGGCAGTCTGCTTCCATAAAGATTACAGCCTTGGAAACCCTATGGGGCAGTTGTACTCTGTCATGTAGGGTCGCTATGAGTTGGCATCAACTGGACGGCACCCAGCAACAGCATTGGCCATCACAGTTTTCGTCACCAGCTGTAAGAGATCATTCAGCATTTTAACACTAATTGCCCTAGGCACTATTTTCCATAGTTAGGCCCCTGTGACCATGTGGTTCAAAAAGAGTCAGTTAAACAAACAAACAAAAAAAACCCTCCATGTAACGTCCCATATTAACCAGAAACACTGGGCTTCTTGAAATTTCTTGATTTTTTTAGTTGTTCGTAAAACCAAACCAAACCAAACCATCAGTTCTGACTCGTTATGAGTTGTTTATAACTAGTAGAACAAACAAACAAAAAATCAGTAAAGACAGAGGAATTCAATGAAAGAATCATCAAACTGATTTTAACTTTTACCAAGAAAAAAAACCAAACCCACTGCCGTCGAGTCGATTCTGACTCATGGTGACTCTATAGGATAGAGTACAACCGCCCTATAGTGTTTCCAAGGCTGTCGTCTTTACGGAAACAGATTGCCACATCGTTCTCCCTCGTAGAGGCTGGTAGGTTCTCCCCACTAACTTTTCAGTTAGTAGCCAAGTGCTTAAGCACTGGGCAACTAGGGCTCCTTAACTCCTACTGTGAAGCTTATTTTAATTTTGTTTTCTTCAAATAAACATTATATGTTTTTGGCTGTCCATTAAAAATTCATACCCCATTGCTGTCGAGTCGACTCCAACTCATAGTGACCCTATAGAACAGAGTAGAACTGCCCCATAGGGTTTCCAAGGAGTGGCTGGTGGATTTGAACTGCCAACCTTTTTGGTTAGCAGCCGAGCTCTTAACCACTGTACCACCGGGCCTCCAAATAGTTTGTAGAAATAAGTTACATATGTTACCACAAAAGACAGCTTAACACATTTTTAAAGGTAGAGATTTCACAAGGTAAACTGTATAGTCATAATCCAGTAAAGCAAACCCTGGTGGCGTAGTGGTTAAGTGCTATGGCTGCTAACCAAAGGGTCGGCAGTTTGAATCCACCAGCCACTCCTTGGAAACTCTATGGGGCGGTTCTACTC
Organism: Elephas maximus indicus; assembly: GCF_024166365.1. Lineage (NCBI taxonomy): Eukaryota > Metazoa > Chordata > Mammalia > Proboscidea > Elephantidae > Elephas > Elephas maximus. Next base: position 16,608,114 of record NC_064841.1, on the reverse strand, counting down.
TGTCCTATAGGGCTGCTATGAGTTGGAATCGACTCGATGGCACTGGGTTTGGTTCTGGGTTTTTTTGGTAATCCAATAAAATTAAAAACAAATACTGGAAAGTAAATAAGAAAAAAAACATAACACTTGGGTACAATTGGAAATCAAAATGGAATTTACAGTCTGTTTAAAAGCAATGAAAATATACTAAAATGTAACAGTCACTGCAAAGTCTGTTCTCAGAAAAAAATTCACAGCCTTGAATTTCTTCGTTATTATAGAAGACTAAAAGTAAAGAAACATACTACTGACCTTAACAAATTAGAAAAAAAAAAGATATAAAATAAACCAGGAATTGAGGATTACTCTATTTCATGGATTCAAGGCTCACTTTATTTTTTATTTTGACATCTCTGAAATCAGGCTGTGTCCTCAATTTCTGTTGAGCATGCAGCAGTGTGATGCAGTTGTTGTTGCTTGTTGCCTGGACATGTAAGAACTTGGCTGTTCTTCTTGGTGGCATGATTGAAATCCCCTTGGATGTCAGTCAAAAAACCATTTAAGCACTGTTTGAGGAAGAACTATGAGTACTGGCTGATGTCTGAAAATTTTCAGTTGCTAGAACTAGCACTGAGATTTGCAAAATGGGAATCATCTGTTTGGAAGAAAATCTTGGAAACAATAGTGCAACACTCTTATAAGACATGCTGCATTGGCAGCCCAGAGGATAATATTGGATGGAAAAATATGAACATTGATGATTAAGTGGGCAAGTGATTCCAAAGAGCTGGGCTCTCAATGAGAAGACATTTTGGGAACACCCCAAGCAACTTTTTTTGGACTATATTTTCCTTTTATGGATTCACAAGAGGGATAGGATTAAAATTTATAACTAAATAAATCTAAAAGAGCTCTTTCAACAAGTACAAAATAAACACTCTAAGTGATAAGAAGGCCTTATGTCCCAGTTTATGAGAAAGCATTTTGTCTCACTGGTATCCAAAATAATGATGAAATGTGGTAACATAGCCAAAAGCTAAAGTTAATGAAATAGAAAACCAAGAGTAGATGTATAAATAAAGATAAAAACTGGTTCTTAAAAAAAGATAAAAAATGTATACCTAAACCCTTCATGAGCCTGATTAAGAAAAAAAAAAATGTGAGGACAAAAACATACAAGATTATGAGACAGAACCACAGATAATGCAGAGATTAAAACAACCATTGGCAAGATTTTTGAAAATCAAGAACAGGGGTTGACAAACTTTTTCTGTAAAGAGTCAGGTAGTAAATATTTTAGACTTTTGTGAGCTAAGAGGCAAAATCAAGGATATTGTTTAGGTACTTATATAACCACTTAGAGTCCTAGGGCGATACAAATGGTTAATGTGCTCAGCGGCTAACCAAAAGGTTGAAGGTTCAAGTTCACCCAGAGGCAGTTTGCAAGAAAGGCCTGTGATCTACTTTAGAAAAATCAGTCATTGATATGGGGCATAGCCCTGCTCTAACATATATGGTGTGCCATGTGTGGGAATTGACTAGATAACAATTGGTTATATAAACCCAAAAAACCCAGTGCTGTCGAGTTGATTCCAGCTCATAGCGACCCTCTAGGACAGAGTAGAACTGCCCCACAGAGTTTCCAAGGAGCACCTGGTGGATTCGAACTGCCGACCCTTTGGTTAGCAGCCGTAGCACTTAACCACTACGCCACCAGGGTTTCCATTGGTTATATAGCCATTTAAGATGTAACCATTTAAAAACCATTCTTAGTTCAAGGGCTGTGGGAAAACCATTCTTAGTTCAAGGGCTGTGGGAAAACCATTCTTAGTTCAAGGGCTGTGGGCTATTGTTTGTTTACCCCTGATCTAGAAAAGAAGAATGACCAGACTAATATTATTTCTAAAACTGATCCAAGAAGAAGTGGAAAATTTGAAAGAACAATTACTGTGGAAAAAATTTAGAAAGGCACTTAAAGATCTACAGTATGAAAGGCACCAGGATTAGATTTCACAGCTGAATAATATTTAACCTTTGAGGAACAGATAATGCCGATGTTATTTAAATGATTTTGAATCATAGAAAAAAGATGGAAGTCTCCCAAATTCATTTAACAAAACTAGCATAATGTTAATACCAAACCCATTTTTGGCACAAATAGTACACAAAGCCTATAGACCAATATTACTTATGGATATAACCACAAAAAATAAAAATAAAATATTAGCAAAAAGAATACAGTAAGTTGCAAATGAATGGCAAGAAAGGCAAGGATGGTTGGATCTCAAAAATTTATCAGTATAAACAAATTATCAATAAACTAAGAGAAAAATCACATGATCCAAGCAGTAAATGCTGAGTAAGCATTTAATTAAAAAACAACCAGCAGTTATTGCTATTAAAAAAACTAAATAAATGGCAATAAAATAAAAAAACCTAAATATGATAAAAACAAAATATGATAAAGGCTACTTTAAAAAAACCATAGTAAGATATGTATGACACAACAAAGCATTTGCCACTACAACCATTTTCACACGTACAACTCAGCGACATTATTTATGTTCGCCATGTTGTACAACCACCACCACTACTCATTTTCAAAATTTTGCATCACCCTTCACAGGGACTCAGTGGCCTTTAAGCATCCTTGGTAAGCCCATCCCTGGTAACCACTAATAAACTTTGGTCTCTATGTATTTGCTTATTTGATGAGGTCATTTCATATAAATGGGATCATACACTATTTCTACTTTTGTTTCTAACTTATTTCACTCAATACAATGTTTTCAAGGTTTACCCATGTTGTAGCATATATCAGAACTTCATATCTCTTCATAAGTAATATTCCATTGTATGTGTGTACCACGTTTTGTTTATCCCTTCATCTGTTGATGGGCATTTAGGCTGTTTCACTTTTGGCTATTGTGAACAGTGCAATGAACTCTGGTGTACAAGTAGAGAAAGACTTCTTTTGAGAACAAAACAGTAAATATTCTACTTGATGAAATACTGAAGAGAATGAAAATCAGAAACTGGATATGATGTCAACTATTAACCTTCATTGTCCAATATTGTTTTGGAGATTCAAGTGAATGTACTAAGCAAACTAATAAAATAATACATATAAGCAGTGGAGAAAAAAAGAGCTAAACTGATCATATGATTCTACACGTAGAAAAACGGAGAAACTCTAGTTTTAAAAATGACTGGAAGAGTTGAGAGAACTTGGTAATACGGTTGGATACAAGTTTTCAGTACTCTGGAAATAAGAATCTAGAAATGGAAATAGGAAAACATTCCATTTAAAATGCCAACGCCATGTAGGTCAGCACCTATATGAAGTAAACTATTATATTAAATAAAAGGATATTTTATTAAAACTATAATATTAAATAAAAGAAACATCTGAATAAATAGAAAAAATTATCATGGTCTTGTATGGGGGAATTAATATAGAAAAATCAATATGTCAATGTAAATATGTTAACTTATGCAATTCCAATTAGAATCTCAATGAGGGCTTTTGGGAGGTAGTTGATTATGATGATCTTAAATTTCATATGGAGGAGAAAATGACTATGAATAGCCAATAAAGTGTAAAAAGAAACATAGTAAGGAGGCACTAAAACAGGTATTAAACAAAAAACTCATTGCTGTCGAGTTGATTCGGACACACAACAACTCTATAGGCCAGAGTAGAACTACCCCATAGCGTTTCCTAGGCAGTAATCTTTATGAAAGCAGACTGTCACACTAAAAAGCCACCATAATAATTCTGTATTATATAGGCATAGGGATAGTTATATAAATCAGAATATAGATGGACAATTTAGAAAGAGATTCCCTTTTAGATGAGAATTTCATACAAGAAAATGTGGTATTTCAATTCAGTGGACAAAGAATAAATAATGTGAGCAGAACAGGCTATCCATCTGGAAGAAAATTAAAGTGGATTCTTATTTTGTATCATTTATGAAAATAAATTCCAAATAGTCTTAAGGAATAAGACTTGTAGGTATTTTTTAACCTGGTGGACTTCATATTTTGAAAGTCAGCCTATTTTGACCACCACGTCTTGGGTCATTGTGTCCAAGATTGTCACAGGATGAAGGGGAAGCTGGAAAGACAAAAAGACATGGACTGGCCAAATCTGCCTAATTGCAAGAAAGCTTGGAAGTGAAGATTTTCAACATGGAGAAGAAAAGGAGAATGGATATTGGGTAGGTGACTGACTGGTGGTGTCTTCTAAAGAAAGCCAGCTGGAAAGAGAGAAAGAACGAGCCTATGTTGGTATGTTCTTGAGGTGGGCTGGGATCAACTTCTCTTACTGCAAGACAGCATGGTTTTCATTTGCTTTGCTTTGCTTTGACTTCTGACCAGATCTTCACCATGGTCCCTGCAGCTGCCCCTAGCATAGGAAGACTGACTTCTGTCTTAGGTATTAAGATAGAAAAAGTCCAAATATGGGTCTAGTACCCTACCCCTCTAATGCCCTCCCTACCTGATTCTGTACAGTAGGTTTTTCACAGGAAGGAAAGGGAACATAATGATTCTGCCTCTTTCTTTATACTTAATTACTTTTGGGGGGGGGGTGGGAAGGAATGAAAGCAAGAAAAATAAGCGGACAGCAGCTTGCTTTCTTTGCTCACTTTTAAGAGACTTCTGCTTGATCAACAGAAATGGGCCAGGAAAGGTCATTAACCATTTTCCCGGCAGCCTTAGGAGGAGGTCCTCCAGAAGAGTGGGCAGAAGTGGGCAGTTAAGACCCATTGGATAGTTGTTTCTGGCATCTGACCCTGAGAGACAACCAGACCCAGGCATCACCTGAGCCAAACAGTGGACATGGGGAGGAAGAAGCCTGAGGCTGGCTGAGTAGCAGGGCCCGGGAGAGGCCCATCCACTGCCCCCTCAGGCCTGCTACTGGCTGGGGGTTTCGAGGAGAACAAGAAGCACTTCACCATGCTCATCAAGGATGTGGTACATTTGAACTCCGATCCCAAAGGCGCAACATTGTTGTCATCACAGATCACCATTTTAAGGCCAGAGAAGTATTGGGGAGGGCCTGGCTGGACCCCAGCAGGGCTGGGAGCATCTCCAGTTGCTAGATAACCCTGCCCCAGGCCAGAGAGGATAATTCCCTTAAGGGGTAGTGGGGATAGAGGCAAAGCACTTCTAGGACCTTCAGGCCACTGTCAGGGGTTCTCTGACAAATCCAGGCTGGGTTGGGGCCTGTGTCCATGAGTTGTGGCAAAGAGGTACAACACTACAGCACTGGCAGCGCAGCCCTATCTGTCTGGCTCTCACCACCCTCGTCAGTTTGGCTCTCACCACCCACGTGTGAAGTGGTCAGGACTGGCTGCCCCTCAGGAGCAGTGTTTGAGGGAAGGAGTACAGTTTTGGAATCAGACACACCTGGGCTTGAATCCTAACTGACCCACTGCCTGACTAGCTGTTTCATCTTGGGCAGGTGGCCAAACCCTGTGAGCCTCAGTTTCCTTAGTCACTCATGTAAGAATAATGAGGCCTTACAGAGTTGTCAAGGGAATTAAACAAAAACGATGACAAAGAAAGCACTTAACACAGAGTCTGGCACAAAATAGGTGCTTAAACAATGTGAATTTTCTTCATCCCCATCGAGGAAACCAGAGAGGCCTTCCACATAGGACTTTGGGTCCATTTTCCTTTAGTTGGGCTCACCTGTTTGGAGCCCTGGTGGCACAGTGCCTAAGAACGTGGCTGCTAACCAAAAGGTTGGCAGTTTGAATCTACCAGCCGCTCCTTGGAAACCTTATGGGGCAGTTCTACTTTGTCCTATAGGGTCACCATGACTTGGAATCGGCTCGACGGCAATGGGCTTGGTTTTTGGCTTTAGGCTCACCTGAGCTTTATCTCAACTTACTATTTTATCACACTGCTACCTGCAACTATAACTTTGATACTGTTGTATCCCTTTGCCTGGAATAGCGTCTGGCACATAGGTGCTTAATAAATATTGTGGAGTGAATGAATTAACCAGTCTCTTCTATTCTTAGATGACTGAGTAATTGGCTTAGGCTGAGTTCTCTAGAGTAGCAAAACCAGTGAAGCATATATATATATATAGAGAGAGAGAGAGATTTATCTCAAGGAAATGGCTAACACGGTTGTGGAGGCTGGCAAGTCCCAAGTCTGTGGGTCAGACATCAAGCTGGAGGCTTCTCCTGACTCATGTAGCTGCAGGGGCTGATGAACCCAAGATCTGCATGTCAGATGGCAGGCTGCTGGCTCACAGGCTGCAAAAGCTGACGAATCCAAGATCAGCAGATAAGATGGTAGGCTGCTGGCTCGTAGGCTGTGGAGGCTGATGAATCCCAGGATCAGAGGTCAGATGGTGATGAGCCAGATGCAAGATTCAGAGCGAGCAAGAGCCAGCTTTGCCAGAACATCCGTGTATATTGGGTGCAGGCCACACCCCTGAGGAAACTCCCCTCATAACTGATTGGCTGATCATATCAGATCGTACAATGGAGATGATTGCATCATATCACAAAATGAAGGATAACTACATCATTATATAACTGCCCAATTACATCATTACATAATTGCCAAGCCACTGAGAATCAGGGCCCAGCCAAGTTGACGCATAACCTTAATCATCACAGTAATACCCTAAAAACCTCCCTAATTTTCACATGGACAGTTATTGTCACGTGGGCAACCATCTCCCTTTTCTCAGCCTATAGTTTTTGAGAAAGAACTGTCACATTTTAAGGTGAACACCAGGTTCCAGATCTCACATCACATTATACATATCAATGGACACCTGCCTCTACATTAGAAAATCTACCTTGCTGTATAATAAGAAAAGGATTTCTGTATGATTCTTTACAAATTATTGGCTACTTGGAAACTTACTTAATGGACAACTTGCTAGGATTTTTTGGCAATCATCATATCTGCTCAGGATTTTCTGCAAGGTGAGCAATCCTAACGTACAAATAGTTTTCAGATGTAATGAAATTTTTATGAATACTAAATCGAACAATTAATGAGGTTAAAAGAATACTGTATTTTGGCAATAAATAGTTATGAATTTATATTTTGTTGGTTTCTTTTCATATTTGGGAGTCAATTATTTTATATTCTGGCCTCAAACATTTCTGTAGGTCCCTGGAAGACTCACAGGACATGGGCACTGGGGCTAGAATGCCTGAAGGATAAAATAGTCTCCCAGGATTGTAGATTCAGCATATTTATAATTTATTCTTATCTAGAGTGGGTCTAGATGCTGTCTTGAAGAAGGGAAAGGATCTTGGGACACTTTCTTTCAGCTCTAGCCTCCTCTCCATCTAGCTCTGGTTCCCCTTTGAGCATCTTAGCCCTTACTTAAATTACGTTTTTGGTTTTCAACCATTGTAGTGAAACCTGTCTGTTCCATCACCTGCCCTCAAGGCCACAACTCCTGGCTAATTGGACACACTGATCCGTATCGTTAAATCTTGCAATGGGGATTGAGTCACTGGAATTTGTATTCCCTTAAAAAGGCACATGAATGAATATGAGTTGAAGGAAAGAAAGAGTGGATGAATTCTTTGCATCTTCCTCTCTCTGCTAAGGTGACTATCTAGAGTGGCCTTCCAGTGAAGTGTTCCTGTCTGGAGATCCCCCTTTATTCTGTCAACAGTCTCCAGTCCTAACTCTGTTCAGACAGTAGACGATGGAATGGGGTGGGAAAAGGCTGGAGGGCAAGTATCTGAGACCTGTTTATCCAACTGCCTTATTTGACCCTGCGACCCAGAGTATGAATATGATCTGAGGATAGGTAGTATCTGTACCACCTGGGAGTTGTTAGAAATGCAGAATCCCAGGCTCCATTCCAGACCTGCTACAGCAGAAGTTGCATTTTAACAAGCTCCCTGGGTGATTTGTGTGCACATTAAGGTCTGAGAAGCCCCATACTGACATCACCACCTGGATCTACCTTGTTATTAGGTGCTGTCGAGTTGGTTCTGACTCATAGTGACCTTATGTACGACAAAATGAAGCACTGCCTGATCCTGTGCCATCCTCAGGGTGGTTGCTATATTTGAACCCATTCTTGTAGCCACTGCGTCAATCCATCTCATCTATAGTCTTTCTTTTCTGATGTCCTTTAGGCACCTCAATGTCCATTGGTCCTAGTCTGACCCCATCATATGCCTCTATAACTTGTTCACACTCCTAAGGTTCCTCACTTCCTCGGGGTTCCTGTGGTACCTTAAACATAATTTTATTGTTGTTTTTGTTGGGGAGGAGCCCTGGTGGCACAGTGGTTAAAGTGCTCAGCTGCTAAGCAAAAGGTTGGCAGTTCAAACCCACCAGCTGCTCTGCAGGAGACAGATGTGACAGTCTGTTTCCATAAAGGTTTACAGCCCTGTAGGGCGGTTCTACTCTGTCCTACAGGGTTGCTATGATTTTGAATTGACTTGATGACAGTGGGTTTTGGTTGTCGTTGGGTGCCTTTTGCTGATTCCGACTTCCAGCTGTCCCATGTAACACAGTAGAACTGCCCCATAAGGTTTTCTTGGTTGTAATTTTTACAGAAGCAGACCACCAGGTCTTCCTCCTGCAAAGCCACTATGTGAGTTTGAACCACCAAACTTTCAGTTAGCAGCTGAGTGCTTAATCATAGTGCTGCCAGGGCTTCTAATTTTATCAGAGGAATTGTTTATTGTATGTTGTATTTTCGTTGTTTTCTCAACTAGATTATAAGCTTCCTGAGGACTGGTACTCTGCCCACTCATTTTCTATCTCCAGTAGCTTGCATTGAGCCTGAAAAGTGCTGAGTCAATGACTTCATTTCTCTAGACCTCAGTTTCCTCATCTTTCCTTTCCCTCTTGCCTCATTCACTACAGACACTCTGGCTGCTTTTGAGTTCCCCAAATATGCCAACCTCCACTTGCCTCAGGGTCTTTGCAAAAGCTGTTACCCTGCCTGAAATTTTCTTCTCCTCCCCCCTCTGAGTACTGTCTCCTTTTCATCCTTCAGGCCCCAGTTTAAATATAACTGCCTCAAAAATGTCATCTCTTACTGTTATATTTAATTTGGAATTCTGTTCCTTATTTTACTTTCTATATAGCACATTGAATGAATGAATGAATTATAATAGTGATTCTAGTCTTATCCTCTGGGGCCACCAGAAACAGCATCATCCCTCTTACACAGGCTACTCCTTCAATTTCCTGAAAAGACTCCTTCACCAGCCCAGGCAAGACTTTCCCCAGGAAACATAAAATATTTTCTAACTATTCCTTTCTCACATGATTTTGATGTTACCACTCTGGCAATTCCCTCAATGAATTCATTCAAGAAAATAAACAAATATCAGTTGCCCTCCTTTGGACAGGTTCCATTTCCATTTTGTCCATGTGCTTCTTCATATGTGCCTCCCCTCCCGCCCATGAATGGATGGCCTTTAGAGTTTGACAAACTCCCGTAGATGTTGACCGACAGGCTCAGAGTTGAACAGGACTTTCCCATTCCTCATTTTAGAATTTGCACTTCTATTGATTCATCCAAAGTGGGAATTTCATGAGGTGCAGGAGGGAAGGTGTTGTGGTGACAGTAGTGGAGAGGTGGGAATGTATCATTGAGGTGACTTGGGCTGCAAGTAATAGAAAACACAACTGTAACAATGGATTAAACATTTAGTATCTCATATGACCAGAAGCCATTCTGTAGGTAAGCTTAATACAGTAGTTCAGAGATGTCACCAAGGACTCAGTTCTTCTCCACCTTCCTTCTTTGCTGTCTTCAGTGTGTGTCTCGGTTCTTCAACTAACCTCTGTCATGGCTGCAAGATGGCTACAGTAGGTTCAGACATCACCAAGTCTGGAGGGGGAAAACAGGCTTCTTCTCATGCATCTTTTTAAAAATCCCACAAACCTTCCCCATGGCCTGTGCTACATCTCATTGGTCAGAACTGAGTCACATACCCGCCCCTAAACCAACCAATGGGAAGGAAACAAGATCATCACGGTGGACCTGATTAAGAAAGATTCTCTGGGGTGGAGAAGAACCAAGTCTCCTCTGAAGCACAAGGCCACCTAAGCCCTGAATCACCTCTCGGTTCTGTTAGCAAGGAAGACAGTGTGGGGAAATGGCAACCGATAAAGTCTGCTATAGGGCACGTGAAGCCTTTGGGTGTTCAGAACATATCTCTGTCCCTAATCAAAGTCTTCAAGTGGCTTCTATCTCAGGAAATGTGAACTCACCCTATTACCTAAATGCATATTCTCAAGTACTTTCAAGGGTACTTACGTGTTTTCCTGGGGGTAAAATTTATTCTCAACATACTGTATTCCATCAAACTTAAGAAACCATTGAGTATAAAATGCAACATTATTTTACAAACCTCTAAGAAAAAAAGAAGGTATTTTAGACTCTGACATAATGTGTCTTAGTTATCTAGTGCTACTATAACAGATATGCCTCAAGTGGATGTCTTTAACAAAGAGAAATATATCCCCTCACTTTCTGGGAGGCTAGAAGTCTGACTTTAGGGTGTCAGCTGTAGGGGAAGGCTCTCTCTCTCTCTGTCAGCTGTGGAGAAACGTCCTTGTCATCAATCTTCCCCTGGTCTAGCAGCTTCTTTGTGCAGAATCTCCAGACCCAAAGGTCATGCTGTGCTCCTGGCGCTACTTTCTTGGTGGTTTGAGGTCCTCCTGTCTCTGCTCTCTTCTCTTTTATATCTCAAAAGAGATGGACTTAAAACAACTTAATTTGTAGATTGAGTCCTGCCTCATTAACATAAGCACCTTTAATCCTACCTTATTAACCTCATAGAGGTAGAATTTACAACACATAGGACAATCACATCAGATAACAAAATAGTGGACAATTGCACAATACTGGGAGTCATGGTCTAGCCAAGTTGACCAATATTTTTGAGGGATACAATTCAATCCATGACATAATGTCTTAACAGCAGTCCTGCATGGCCCTTCAGTCTGTAATACTAGCCTCTTATTGCTTTGAAATTTCTCTTATTTCTTCTGAGGTATTTGGCAATTACTCCCGCCTTCATTGCCTGCATTGCTTCATTCGTTCCATTGCTTGACTTGAGGCAAATGTAACGGCTTTATTTTCCTGCAGATTTCTCCCTTTTTTCAGGTCTGTAAAGCACTTGGTTGTTGCTTTGTGAAAAAGCATGGAATTGCAGTTGTTCCTGTAACAACAAATATTTGTTTCACGGATGTCAAATGTATACCTTGCTCCTCTGTTTCTGTCTTTCTGCATACACAATAGCTTTTTGTCCGAATGCCAAAATGTAGGGTCGTCTTTTGAGAACATTTTAAAAGTATCATTGAACCTCAGCACCCATAGTTGCAACCATACATTTAACTCAGTTGAAATGACAATGTGAACAGCCATGACAAAAGTTTGTACATGCAGAGGCCTTGATTCTAAGACACATCCTAAGTTTAAAGATGTTAAAATGTAGGGGGGAAAAGGTGTGTCTGAGAATTGATGAAATATGGTGCCTCTGAACAGCTTGATCCGAGGCTTAATCGCAACTATTGATGGCTTCACATCCCTCACTAACACCCGAGAGAGCATGAGCACTGCAGCGTGCTAAGCTGCAGGGGAAGGCAGGTCACTCGTGGCGTGAATGGTTCCAATTAGATCAGAGGGACGTGGAGCCCAGCTCTTTGCTGAGCTGGTTGTTCAACATGAGTGGTCACCATCAGCGCTTGTAATTTTCGTTTTGCTAATTGAACAAATGCTGTGTCGTCTGTCACTTCCTGCATTTGTTTTCTGCTTCACTGCAGTCCTCACCAAGGCAATACGATTTTGCTAGAAAGGAAGGGATGTGTGTGTGTGTGCGTGTGTGTATGAGAGAGAGAGACAAAGAGAGAGAGAGAGAGAGGCCAGTCTTGTGTTTAGTGAAGAAAAACACACACCTTAAACAAATTGGTTCCTGAGGTGGTGGATCCAGTCAGTCATGTGGAGTAAAGAAGGAAAACACAAACCCTCTGTGGGATTCCATGGAAGGGGCACATCAGCAAGTTCCCCTCAAGAATCCCCTCTCTGAGATGAGGTCACGCACCTGCTGGGCCTGCATCTGAACACTGCAAACCATGGAAAATAAGACCACGCTCAAGACCACTTTGCTGTGGTATGGATTTTCAGGAAAAAAAAAGAGTGAGAAACATGTGAGAACAGTCTTGTCTGATGTCAAGAAAGTGAGCGAGTACTTTGTTTTTTGATAATTCACTGAAGAAAATAAGCTCTTTTGTCAAAGTTCCACTCTGCCTAGAAGTTTGTTGTTCTTCAGCATCTTGGCCCCTGGGCCACCCACCCTGGGTCATTCTTTCCCATGTGGCATGAACTACACTAAAATGTCAGCATGTGGCTGTCAGATGAGGAAAGGAAAGACTGGGCTAACTGACCTCTGTTCCCACGTTGCCCTTTTGCCCCCCTGACGCCACCAGGGAAGATGTGGCTGAGGCTCTTTCTGATGCAATTTTACAACGGTACTTTGCTTCTTGCTTCCTCTAAGTTTCTTCTTCTAGTGTTTACATTTTTAAATTTCATCTGTTTCTTGACAAAGAGTAGAAGGGAAAAAAAGGCTCTTTCTTTTTTTGTAACTAGTATGTGGTATCAAACCATTGTATGTACAGTCATTAAAGGGTTTGTCCTCTGTAAAAACTAGATTTAAAACTTGACTCCTCACTAGTGTCTTACCTTGGGCAAGTTTGTGTATCTCTACAAACTTCAGTTTGCTTATTTGAAAAATGAGGATAATAATGGAAGACGCTCCCTTGGGTTGTTTGGAGGATTGAATAAGATCACTAACACAGCCTTGTGCTACCTGGCACCTGCTAAGTACTCAGTATGCGTTAGCCAGCACTGGTATGTTATGTTTAGGCATTGGAGTTTCTTATTAGGCTTTACAAACTCCAACACTATTAACCCATATGTTCCCCGAGGCAGGGCTCTGGCCTTGACCGTGTTCTCAGCTCACAAAAAGGCATTCCATGGGCAATTGCAACTACCCTATCCTGTATCTCTTCCCAGCCTCAGGTTTGCAAATCCATCTGCTGACAGGATGAAGCTTGCAATTAGTCACTAAATTGTCCTGTCCACACATGCTAGTCCCACTCTGTTCCTCTCACCACCATCTGTCCATCCATCCTTCTGTCCGTCCGTCCTTCCATCCGTCCACCCACCCATCCATCCACCCATCCAATGCAGGGCTTGTCCCAGCTTCCTCCTTCGCTCTTACTGTTCACACCCAGTGATCACCAAGTCTCATCTTTCTTCTCCACTCTATCCTCACTCCTCTTGTCTTGGTGCCCCTGATGTTCAGCCTGGGGTTTTACCATAATGGATGTTCCCAACTGGTCTCCTCATTTCTTTCTTCTCCATCTCCCAGCCAATTGTTCACTTTGTTGATTGTTGATCGTATTTATTCACCACACTCTGCTTAAAACCTTCAGTGGCTTCATGTAATCTTCAGTGCAAAGTCCAAACTCATTAGCAAAAACCCCCAAACCAAACCCATTGCTGCTGAGTTGATTCCAACTCATAGCAACCCTGTAGGACACAGTAGAACTGCCCCACAGGGTTTCCAAGGCTGTAATCCTTACAGAAGCAGACCGGCACATCTTTCTCCCACAACTCCTTAGGAGGGCCTGTAAAATCTCTCCTGATTTGGGCCACTTCTCTTGCTCCATCTCTTTCTTTTTGTCTTCAAGTTCTGCACACAGTAGCTATATCCGAATGCTTGGAACAGTTGCAGATTGCTAGTCCTTTGCATAAACTCTCCCAACTGTCCGGAATGTACTTTCCCTAATTTTTTCATTGGTTTATTTATTTCTTTGAGATTCAGCTCACGTGGCACTTCCACAAAGCTTTTCCTGACTCTTTTCCTCAAATCTGGGTTAGGTTCCCCTCCCATTGTATCCTAAACCAAAATCAGTTGCCAGCAAATCTGACTTAAGGTGACTCCAAGTGTTTCAGAGTGGAACTGTGCTCCATAGTGTTTTTAATGGCTGTGATCTTTTGGAAGCAGATCACCAGGCCTTTCTTCCAAGGGACCTCTGGGTGGATTCAAACCACCAACCTTTTGGTTAATAGCGGGGTGCTTAACTGTTCTACCCAGGGACTCATTGCATCCTACCCATTGCCATCGAGTCAATTCCAACTAATAGCGACCCTAGGCCTTCCCTAATCACAACTCTTATTAGGTTCCTTCAATGCAGGGAATATGTTTTTTTTAGCTCTATAGCCACTGTATCTAGCATCAAGGTTGGCACACAAAGGAAATGTAGCAAATATTTCCCAAAAGGGTGAATAGAAGAAAGAAGGAAGGAATAGATACGATGTTAACCATAGTTTGATGAGAATACATCTAGCAGGTAAATGGTCCTCCAAGGCATGGTGTCTACACATTGGTAGTTAACAAAAGCAGAGAAACAAACAAACAAACCAAACCCATGCCCATCATGTCAAAGTCGACTCATAGCAGCCCAATAGGACAGAGAAGAACTGCCCTGTAGGGTTTCCAAGGAGCATTCCAAGGTGGATTGGAACTGCCGACATTTTGGTTAAGCAGCTGTAGCTCTTTACCACTGTGCCACCAGGACTTTAATTATGAAATGAATTGCCTGTGCTCCATCTCAGTTATCTGCACCTGGATAGATCCCCAGCTACTTACTCTGCTCCCCACAATCAAAGTAACATTGACCACTAGGGCCAGGTAGCTGGGCCTGAGAGGAATTAGCCAGCCTGCCTCCAGGTTCAGTTCTTCTGATAATGCGGTTCACATAAAGAGTTCAAGTCTGTCTTCTCAGCATGTTACTTGACTTACAAACATGCGTAAGACTTTGGAAGAATGAACGTTGAGATGCACTGGCATGTCAGCCCATCCCCAGCCTTTCTCCCTGGGTACTTTGTTTAGTTTTTATGCGTCAGTTTTTACTGTCAAGGGTTCTCATGATGGCTAATAACATCTCTTTCACTTCAGTTTGTATCATTACTTCCTGTTTCTCACTAACAAAAAGGAAATTTTGGCACTGCATGGGTGTATCTGTAGATCTGGGGTGCTCTTTGAAAGCGTGTGGGTTTTTATGCTTTTTAGCAGAACATTGAGACCCTGAAAGTCTTTCAGTTCTGAGCAGCTCTGATCAACTTAATTTTCAAAGCATTTGTCTCCAGTACACTGGGAGAGTTTTTAAAATGTCCTTTACCTGGTTTGATACATTTGGTTTAAATAAGAGAATTAAAGCAATGGGGGAGGGAGGTGTTAAGTTTGCATTTATTAGGAGGGCTCGCTCAACTCTTCCATTAGCAATGCCTACTGGAAGACTTTTTTTTTTTTTTCCATTCAGTTATTATAGATCAAAGGTTAATTTTAGATGACAGTTGTCTTAGTCATCTAGTTGTGCTATAACAGAAATACCGCAAGTGGATGGCTTTAACAAAGAGAAATTTATTCTCTCACAGTCTAGTAGGCTACAAGTCCAAATTCAGGGTGTCAGCTCCAGGGAAAGGCTTTCTCTGTCGGCTCTGGAGGCAGGTCCTTGTCATCAGCCTTGCCTTGATCTGGGAGTGACTCAGCGCAGGAACCTTGGGTCCAAAGGACATGCTCTGCTCCCAGTGCTGCTTTCTTGGTGGTATGATGTCCCCATGTTTCTCTGCTCACTTCTCTCTTTTATATCTCAGAAGAGATTGGCTTAAGACACTCTCTAATCTTGTAGATCTCATCAATATAACTGCCACTAATCCATCCCATTATATCATAGTGATAGGATTTATAACACATAGGGAAATCACATCAGATGACAAAATGGTAGATAATCATACAGTACTGGGAATCATGACCTAGCGAAGTTGACAGATATTTTTTGGGGACACAATTCAATCCATGATAATGGCTAATGTCTTTTCCTTCTTTAAAACATCTTTTAAGTACCAAGAAGGACATACCCATTCTGTAAGTGGATGAACTTGGCAAGGGACGTTAATAGATTTATCCAAGGTCATGTAGCAAATGAGTGTCCGAGTCTGGTAAGAACAATGCTCCTTCCCCAAGGCCCCGGCATGCTGTCTTTGCAAGATCTTGCTGACTGATCCTTCATAGTTTAGGTGACAAAATTCTTTCACCAGTCACTGTCCACCTTTATGACTAGACAAAGTTTTTTTTTTTTCAAAAGACAAGAGTGTTGGCGCCTGTTAAAACTGACTCCAGACCCTTTAATTCATAAGCTTGTCATCCTCAGGCACTGAAGACACAGGAATGTTCCTTGGACGCTTGCAGATATCTTTTCGCAGGTGGCACTAGCCTTTAGGTGAATCGGAAATGCTGACCTGAACCTGATGTCCCAAGAGTCCCAGCATCTTCTATACTTTAGTTCTCAACTCTGGCTGCACATTTAAAAAGAAACCTCCAGTACTTAGGCCCAACCCACAGAGACTCGCATTATAATTGGTTTGAGGTGAGGCCCAGGCATTTTTTAAAAAATCTCGTTGAATGATTTTAATGTGCAGCCAGGGTTAACCAATATTCTTGGCTCTCTTGCCAATTTGGTGTGAAACCACTTCATCCTAAAAAGCAGGCTTTGTAGAGCCATTGCCAAACAGGCCAAGAACTTTGGTCTATTTTTAATTTAAGCCACATTTATTGTAGTCTGCAGATGCTGAAGAAAGAATGTTGGCCTATCCTTGGGAATTGCTGACTGATGATATAACTCCTCTGTAGCCAGGCTGAGACAAACGGAGCAAGCTGAATCATTCAAGAATCTTTTAAAGCACCTGCAAGGGTAGAATTTGAATAGAAGAAGCCAGGATCCCTTTGGAAAGTGTAAAATTATGCCTCTTGAACCTGTCAGAAGTCCTTGAAATAAAAGGGACTAGTGGCTATAATTTATTTAGTCTTTCCAGAGGCATTTGATAAAGTTCTTCAGAAGAAGGGAACTTGGTAACCACGGAGGGAACTGCAGAACTGCCAGGGATTAAGGACTGATTGGGAGATGAGATACCTCCAGCCAGGAACAAATGGCCATTTTTCAGGGTAGTCAGCTTTGGCAGAGTCCGGCACAATGATCTGATCAACAAACTTCATGATTTTGAAGTTTTTTTTTTTTTTTTTTTTTTTATTACTCACTTTCAGAGCACCCTTTGAGGGTCCTCAAGCAAAGGAATTAATTACTAGCTCTCTGACCTCCCCTCCCAGCTCATATCCTTCCCTTTACCCAGCTTGTCTATGACAGAGCCGCAAGGTTAAGTGGCTATTTGTCTGGCTTTAACCCCAACCTTAGTTCACACTCAGAAAATGTGAGCTTCTCTAACGTGTTATAAAGAAAATGAATCATGGACATTCTAGGGACTGATTTGAAAGGCTGACGTGATGTGAAAATCCACCTAATGACGGGCAGATGGGCAAGAACTGTAACCTGCAGAGTGCTTAGAAATTACATGTCATTCCTCCTGTCTCTAGGGCCTGCCCCGTCTGCCCGGAGCTCTTCTGCTGCCCTGTTAACCTCATGTCCAGCATCCACATCTACTTCTTCTAATCTTAGCACTGTGGTTTTTCTTTGGAAAACTATTTATCGCTCGCTCTCAATCCATGGAATTCAGGTTGGAGCTGACCTCGCTTCCCAACACATGTGTATCTTCACTCCAAGGGTGGGCGTATCTATCACCTGTTATTGGTGTTAGGTGCCATTGAGTCGACTCTGAGTCATAGCAACACTATGTACAACAGAACAAAACACTGCCTGGTCCTGCACCATCCTCACGATTGTTGTTATGCTTAAGTCCATTGTTGTAGCCACTGTGTCAATACATCTTGTTGAGGGTCTTCCTCTATTTCGGTGACCCTCCACTTTACCAAGTATGATGTCCTTCTCCAGGGACTGATCCCTCCTGATAACATGTCCAAAGTATGTGAGATGTAGTCTCACCATCCATGCTTTAAGGGCCATTCTGGCTGTACTTCCTTGAAGACAGATTTGTTGTTCTTTTGGCAGTCCATGGTATGTTCAATATTCTTCTCCAGCACCTCAATTCTTCTTTGGTATTCCTTATTCAATGTCCAGCTTTCACATGCATATGAGGTGATTGAAAACACCGTGACGTGGGTCAGGCGCACCTTAGTCTTCAAGGTGACATCTTTGCATTTCATCAGCTAGGCCTAGCCAATTTGCGTATTCCACCCTTTTGGCCTCAGTGATTGGTATGGAACCGGCACCTGACCCAAGTTGATCCGAAGAGTGTTGGCCCAGGGACTTTGCTGGAACTATTAAGAAAGAGAGGGCAGTGGTGGGTCAGTGGTAGAATTCTCACTTTCGTACAGGAGACCCAGGTTTAATCCCTGGCCGGTGCACTTTATACACAGCCACCACTACTCAGCCAGTGCAGGCTTGTAAGCTTCTATGATGCTGAACAGATTTCAGTGGAGCATCCAGATGATGACAGACTAGGAAGAAAGGCCTGGTAACCTACAAAAAATCAGCCAATGAAATCCCTATGGATCACAATGGTCCTATCCCGTTGTACATGGGGTTACCATGAGTCAGGGACCTGCTCAATGGCAGCCAACAACAGCAACAAAATTGAGAAAGAGGTTCCCTCTGTGCTTTGAGTTTGCTAAGCTGGTGAGCAGGCACCAAGAGGGGGTTGCTTCTCGAGAAAGGGAAACAAAACAGAAGAAAGCAAAGCCAAGAAATAGAGCATGAGTACTTGGATCCAGTTGTTTTTTACCAGATGTGCCCACTGGACTTTTCTGTTACTTCAGTGAAGCCTTTTAAAGCTGCATTTCTGTCACTTGCAGGGTCCTTTCATAGAGGTTCCCAGTGGGTACCATTCATCTTCCTGCACAGCTTAGTGTCCCATCCCATTAAAACTAGCTTGTTCTGTGTCTTTTGGGCAAGGCTCTGTGGGCAGTGGTGCAGAGTGGGTTCATCTGAAAAAACAAGTCTGTGCCAATGAGCCAATGGGAGAGGGAGTGTCTCAGATAACAGGTGTGTATGTCAACAGCAGTTTTCTGGAGTCAGTAAGTCTCCTTTTTGATTAACCTGACAGAGTGATTGTGAGGATTGTAGTGGTTGGGAATCAATCCTGAGTATCTTCGATGTCGTGCCAGGTACTGTGTCCTGTGCTTAACGTATGTTACTTTATTTAATTCTTACAACAGTCTTGTGTATATTATTTTCTCTGTTTCACAGATGAGAATATAGTATCAATAGCAGTAATCACTGCTATTTACTGAATGCTATGTTCCAACAGCACCCCTGGTGGTGCAGTGGTTAATTGTTCAGCTGCTAACCAAAAGGTTGGCAGCTTGAATCCACCAGCTGCTCCTTGGAAACTCCATGGGGCAGTTCCACTCTGTCCTAAGGGTCACCATGCGTTGGAATCAAGTAGGTGACAATGGGTTTGGTTTTTTTTGAATGTCCCAACAAAGGGGTCCTGGTGGCGCAATGGTTAAGTACTTGCTGCTAACAGAAATGTCAGCAGTTGAAACCCAACAGCTGCTTCGTGGGGGAAAAAAGACCTGACAATCTGCTCCCGAAAGGGTTACAGCCTGGGAAACCCTATGGCGCACATGGGGTTGCTATGAGTCAGAATCGACCAGACAGCATGCAACAAAACAACACGTTCTAATATTATGTATAATTCTACATTATCTATTTCAATCATAATGATCTGAGGGGTAGAGAGGTGGAGATTATGATCTATATTTTACAGGAGATGAGACTGAGGCTTAGAAAAGTTAAGTAAATTGTTCCTGATTTCACAGGACAAAGCCTGTACTCAGACCTGGTTTGGAAATCAAGTTTGATGTTTGACAGGCCTTCATTCATAGGCTCATGGAAGGACTGACTGGGGAGATAGCTTGGGATAAGGGGGGCTGTCAGAATGTCTGACATTAGAAGGTGTGGCACAGTCAACAGGCATAGGTTGTGTATGGTGTTGACCCTTAGCTACCAACCTCAGGCAGTGTGTTAAGGGCCACACCTTCAGTTAGCACCTCTGGTCAGATTACTTGTTTAACAAGATCTAAAGGAATTCTCTATCCAGGTCTTTTACAAAGGCAACAAGTAGGAATAATTAAGAACACAGTATAGACAGAACCAAGTACAGCTTTTATCCAGCTTATATATTATGAAATAAACCCACATAGATCCTAAACATACTAGATGCTCTTTATGTGTGAGCATCTGGTGTTAATTACCAGTTGGTGAAATGTGGGGCTGGCTGGCATTAGTGGGGTGTTTGCCAGGCCCAATTAGGACTCTCTCCTTACATTGTGTAGGTCCTGGGTATCCTGTTGATCACATCAGTGTCTGATGGAGATCCATCTCTCACAATGATCCATACCAGCCCACTCCAGACACTTGTCTTCTTCCTGAGTCAGGGTCAATATCCAAGTTCTAAAGAGTTCTCTGTCCTTTAGACTGCAATCATTTGGAGCTCAGTCTGTAAGATTTATCAATTGCATTTCTGTCTTATCCCTGCTCGTGGCTGTGACAACCTGTGGTAAGCTGAGTAATGGTCCTCCAATGAGGTCCACATCCTAATCCTCAGAATCTGTTACCTTACATGGTAAAGGGGCTTTGAAGATGTGATGAAATTAAGTCTTTTAGTTGGGGAGATTATCCTTTACTGTCTGGGAGGAACCAATGTAGTCACAGGGTCCTTATAAGAGGGAGACAGGAGGCTCAGAGTCAGTACTAGGAGATGAGATCATGGAAGAAAGAGACTGGAGTGAAGTGAGGAAGGGACCATGAGCGACCTCTAGAAGCTAAAAAAGGTAAGGAAAGGGGTTGTCTCTTTAGAACCTCCAAAAGGAACTAGCCCTGTGGACACCTTGACCTCAGGCCAGTGAGACTGACTTCTGACTTCCAAGACTGTAAGATAATAAATTAGCATTCATTTATTAACCAGCATTAATAAAAATCAATAAATGAAAAAGAGTAAAAAAAAGGAAACAACCAAATTTGTGGTTATTTTTTACAGCAGCAATAGGAAATGAATACAAGTCTACACAACAAAGCTCAGATGCTAGAAGGATTTTTTTCCCCTCCAGCAAATGCCAGCCCTATGGGTCAGTTCTACTCTGTCCTACAGGATTGCTATGAGCTGGAATCTACTGGACTGTAAAAAGTTTTTTTTTTTTCTTCTCCCAGCAAATGCTTTCTACAAACACCTGCCACATGGTAGTTTCGTGACTTACCTGTGAAGGTGTACAAATGACTTCTGTTGCATCTGTGTAGGTTTCATAGGTCTCTCTGGATTTGAGGGGAGAACAAACAGCTTTTGGTTTGTGTGCATCCTCAAAAACTTTACTTACAAGGCTTCTACTCTCCGTTCACCTCCTGTGTCCCACTAGAAATCACTTTTCTGGTCACAGCAGCTGCCAATAAAAAATGTCTACTTGCTCTTCCACTGGGTTTTATGGTGATTGAAGAGTCCTTGTCGGTCAACTAACACAAAAACCCATTGCCATCTAATCGATACTGACTCATAGAGACCCTATAGCACAGAGTAGAACTGCCCCATAGAGTTTCCAACAAGGGTCTGGTGGATTCGAACTGCTGACCTTTTGGTTAACACTTAACCACTAATGCCACCAGGGTTTCCGAATTAATGCAAAGTTAACTGTTTAATTCACACTTACCTGTAGTACTTTGAAGAGAGCCTTGAGAGTAGTGAGTTCATCAAGGGGCAGGGGTGGGTCTCCTGTCAAATAGGACTGGAGGGTAACTTGACTTGGAATCTGATTTGAGTGTTATTGGAGTCAATTAAACTCAGGAGAACTGATGATTATACAGGATTTTATAGATTTGCAATTGGGCGTATTTAATTCTATGACTTATATTTATACTTGCCATTTGGGAGCCTTCTTCCTTCTAATAGGGAAGATGAATTACCATCAAAAGATTGCTTGGTGGCCATGAAGTTAGAGCAAAGGGAAGTATTAATATGTAAGAGAGTCTTGGGGAGTATTTAACTCAGGACAGCTGCTTTCAGATGAAGGCACTTAGTATTTTTTTCTACAATGAAATGTTCAATGAAGTCTAGTATGTGGGAGTTATCAAAGGAGAGCTGTCCTGGATGCATGAGGGTGAAAGTTCCAGAACAGGGCTGCTGGCTTCCTCCTCTAGAACACACCCCTGAAGCCCCCCTTGGGAACCACCTTGGCTCTGCCACCTGGCCATGCCAGGATGTCTCTTTTTGATAATTCCAGCCTCGGTATCTCTTGCATCCAGGCTAAGCTGGATGAGTCCTACCAAAGACGGGCTCTTTGGGCTTCTCCTTTTTGGGCTCCAGGCCAGGCATTCCCTTGTGTCCCAGTCTGTTCTTCAACTGCTTACAATACCATTGATTAGACATTAGATTTCTAAATTACAATTACAGTTCAGTTTTGTTTCTTTGAAATTATACCCCGGCCCCTTTGATTGGAGTTTTGAATGTTTCTAATCTCTTCAGTCACATGTTTTCAAATCTTCTGGTTGATTTCCACAGATGGCTGGGCTCATGCGTTACGTACAGGTTTTACTGGTGATGTCTCAGAGGGCGAGTTTATTTCGGGTTGCTCGCTGGGTACCATGGTCACTCTTATGTTCTAGCCACATGTGTGACAGCCCTCTTATGGGGCTCAGAGGGCTGCCTACTCCTCTCATGGGAAACCCGCCCATTAGCATAACAAAGACGCATGTGTGTGTGTTGGGGCATATAGAAAATATATTTTCATGTTTCCCCCCAAATTCCCAAAGAAGGAGGAAATTATAAGTGTTGAAATTGGATCAGAACGGTCAAGAGCATAAAAGCTCAGCTTCAAATCTTGAGAAAGACAGGCCATGGTTCTCTTTGCTCTGCCACAGTGCAAAATCCTCATGTTTTTCATCAGTCTAGAACAGAAAAGCAAAGAGCCAATGTCGACACTCTGGTACCACTCAGCTGTAATGACAGGTCAGCCACAGCATCTCCATCTTCAATGCGACCATGCTAACTTGGCCTTGCTTAGCTTAGCACTCATTTTGTACTCTCCTTCACAACTGCTATTTCAGCGGTGGTTGGTTGTGACTTCTTTCTTGTAATTGTGTTTAATTAAAAGTGATGTTGAAACAAGAGTTTTCTCTTCCCCTAGCACCCTGCAGGGATTGTGCACATATAGCTTCTGGTCTCCCCCTCTGCTCCCTTTCCTCTTTCATCACCACCAGCTCCTTCCTAACTTATTTCCTGGGAGAGGTTGAAGAAGAATCATTCATGACCTAGAAGAAGGGACACACAAATCGTGTGCTTTCCACCACCCCCAGCTCTTTAGTCTTATACCATGTGGTTCCAACTATTGCCTTGTCTCCCAGAGCATCAATATTTGCTCAGAGACCCTCATCCACCAGCCTCATCCCCACGCAGGGCTCTTTGTCATCATATGCAGCTGTGCTTCCTGCCTTCAGCCCTTAAACTTGACCTACTAATGCTGCCCTCCAGAGGATCAGCCCAGTGTGGAGATGCATCAAGGAGCTAATTACATGCAAGAGAGGAAAGTTTACCCTTCAGAGCAAGAACTCTTTTGAGGTTAAAGCCACCATAAATGCTTGTGAAATGCTGATGCCTGGAGAGAAAGAGCTAATAGTTCCCCTGTCATTTCCAGATCACCTGAGAAAACCAAGTCTAGTGGGTGTTAGAAGGAGGAGCTGTCATTGTACCAAGTGTGATGACTAGAGGTCATTTTAATTGAGCTGCTAAATGGAGTGGTGTATATTTTTTTCTTTTTAATGTGGATGGGTCACTCTTTTTATGGCTGTACTTGTTTCATTTTTCTTATAACTGGCTTGGCTTATGGGCTCAGCTGGGTGCTGTGGGCTGAAAATTACTAGAAGTATTTTTTTTTTCCTCTCAAAATGGAAAGCCTCCCCTATGTCTTCGTAGGTTGTATGTCAAAAGTACTTAGTATAAGCTGACTGGTGGTAGGTGAGTGTATGAATTGGATTTGCTTCCAGCTTCTTAGCACCTGCTCCTCAAAATTCTAGTATCTATAAACTACCTGGAGGAAATTTGGTACACCCATGGACCACAACTTTTGTGGAAAAAGGATTCAACACAAATTTTAAATTATAAAATGAAAATAGTATTCAAAATGAAAAACCTAAGAGTTTGGTCCAGTGAGAGAAACGATATATAGTTTATAGTTCCTCATCAACCTATTCATTCCCTTCTCAGCAATGGGGAGTTTGAGCTTCTCTATCCAGCCCATTGCTTTTCTTAGTTCGTATTTCTCCTAAATTTGAAAATCCTAACTCATATTTATAAGTTGTTGGTAATGGAGGCTGTGATCATTAAGGTGTGTCCACTTGACTGGGCCGTAATTCTCAGTGGTTTGGCAGTTATGATGTAGTTTGGCAGTCGTGTGATGATGTAATCACTTCCGTGATGAGATCTCATATAATGTGATCACCTCCATGGTGGGATTTGCTGTGAGTGGCCAATCAGTTGAAAGGGAATTTCTTTGGGGGTGTGGCCTGCATCCAATACAGGGGAACTCTCTGGCAAGATTTGTGGGCTTTTGCTTTTACTGGATCCTGCAGCTGGCTCCTGTTCATCTGACCTCCAGTTCTTGGGACTTTAGCTAGTAGCTTACATGTTGCCTTGCCTGCTAATCTTGGGATTTGTCAGTCTCTGCAGCCTGTGAGGCAGAGCTCTGCTGTCTGGCCTGCTGATCTTGGGTTTGCTAGACCCTGCACCTATGTGAGTTGTGAGAAGCCTCCAGCCTGACTCAGGGACTTGGGACTTCCTAGCGTCCACAACTGCATGAGCCATTTCCTTGATATAAAGCTCTCTCTATATATTTATATGCTTTACTGGTTTTGCTTCTCTAGAGAACCCAGCCTAAGACAGAGGCACATATAGGGTGACTCCAGCAGATAGTTCTGAATACCTGACTAGAACATGAACTCAAAATTACACAGGCATTTCTCACTCTAGTCTTGGTGTCCATCAGCCACTATGTGAATTAGTACGTTCCACTGTGGAGATCTGGGTATTTCAACAAGGAAGATGATAGTGGGTGGGTTCTTCCTTTTCTCTTTGGTTGTATTTAAATCTGGTAAGTTTCATCATATTCTGTCATTTGCATTTAGATGTAGCTTTTAAATATGCCCATTAATAAACGATGTATTTCTCTCTCTGGCAACAGAAGAAAATCCTCAGCTTCTAAGAAATCATCACTGCTGGGGGATGGAGTCTGCACCACAGTGCTTAAAAATCCTGAAGCTTTTCCCCCAAATTATAAATACGGTATTTCAACTCTGAAGTGGCTCAGACTGTTCAAGACACTGAACATACAACTGCAATACATAACTTGAGCAGCCGAGTTGAAATGGATGATAGGAATAGTCTCTAATGATGTCCAGTGTCATGAAGTCAAAACCATTAAGTCTTATCACCCATTTAAGAAAATTCCATGAGCCTCTTTTTCTTTGACAGAACGTTTAGGTAAGTCAAACAGCAGAAAACTCGATGCCCATTCTTTATACAGCACACTGAAAAACTTGGCACTCGGTAGCCACAGTTCAATTTGATTTGCATCTTTTAGTATTAAATCAAGATCATGGCTTAAAATGTTAACTATATGCCAATGATTTCCATGAAAAGAAAATGCCTAGTCTAGCTTGCTGGAAGAGAGACAGGTGGAGCAAAGCTAACCTCAGTGCGACTGTCTCCTTGTGACCCAGCCTAGGTAAAAAAAAAAAAACCCTTTGCCATCCAGTCGATTCGGACTCATAGCGACCCTATAGGACAGAGCAGAACTGCCCCATAGAGTTTCCAAGGAGTGCCTGGAGGATTTGAACTGCTGACCCTCAAACTGCTCACAGACACACATAAGTTAAATAAATGCTTGCTGTTTTGTATTGTTGAGATTTTGTAGTTGTTTGTAATGTAACAGTAGCTAACCAAAACACCTATTTCTACCTTTCCTGCCTGGAGCCCATTTTCAACTCAGCGGCTGGAGTGACCCTTTTAGAAGTCAGATTTTGTCAGTTACTTGTCACCCTGTGATTGGCTGCAGTTGGCTCCCATTTCCCTGAGAGTAAAACCAAAGTTCTCACAAGAGCTTACAGGAAATGTCCCCTCCCTCCTACCCATTTCCTCTCTGACCTCATCTCCCACAACCCTCCCCTCGCTCACTCTGCCTTAGCCACACTTGTTTCCTTGCTCTCCTTAAACATGCCAGACACGCCTGGCACATCCTCCCTGCAGATATCTCCATGGTTTACTTCCTCACCCAAGCCTTTTGCTGAAATATCATCTTCTCACAGAGGTTCACCCTGGTCACCCTATTTAAAATTCCAGCCTCCCTACCACTCCCCACCTTACATTCTCAATTTTTATTAAAAAAACCTACTGCTGTTGAGTCATTTCCAACTCATAGTGACCCTGTAGGACACAGTATATAGCCCATAGAGCTTTCAAGGCTGTGATCTTTGTAGAAGCAGGCTGCCACATCTTTCTCCGGCAGAGTGGCTGTGGGTTTGAACCACTGACCTTTCAGTTAGCAGCCAAGTGCTTAACCACTGTGCCACCAGGGCTCCTTCCAATTTCTCTCAGCAAAAAACAAATGAAAAACAAAAACCAAAATAAGCTGGTTCCTGTCAAGCCGACTTCGACTCACGGTGACCCCGTGTGTATCAGCGTAGACCCGTGCTCCACAAGGTTTTCAGTGTCAGCGTAGACCCGCGCTCCCCAGGGTTTTCAGTGTCAGCGTAGACTCACACTCCACAGGGTTTTCAGTGTCAGCGTAGACCCGCGCTCCACAGGGTTTTCAGTGTCAGCGTAGACCCGCGCTCCACAGGGTTTTCAGTGTCAGCGTAGACCCGCGCTCCACAGGGTTTTCAGTGTCAGCGTAGACCCGCGCTCCCCAGGGTTTTCAGTGTCAGCGTAGACCCGCGCTCCCCAGGGTTTTCAGTGTCAGCGTAGACCCGTGCTCCCCAGGGTTTTCAGTGGCTGGTTTTTTGGAAGTAGGTCACCAGGGCTTTCTTCCCAGGTGCCTCTGGGTAGACTCCAACTTCCAACCTTTCAGTAACAGCTGAACTCCTTAATTGTTTGCACCACCCAGGGACTCCCAACTTTTATGTCTACCCCCTAGCCCCATCCTGCTCTCCAAAGGTGCTATCGCTTGTTAACATACTACATAATTTGCTTACCGATTTTCATTGTTAGAACCTGTCTTCTGCTAGAATGTAAGCTTTATGAGGGCAGAAAACTTTGTTTTGTTCAGTGATATATACCAAGTACCTGGAATGGTGGCTGGCATTTTATACCAAAACCAAACCAAACCCATTGCCATCAAGTCAGTTCTTGTTCATAGGGACCCTATAGGACACCATAGAACTGCCCCATAATGTGGCTGGTGGATTCAAGCTGCTGATCTTTTGGTCAGCAGCCGATCTCTTAACGACTGCACCACCAGGGATCCAGGATATTACAAGCACTCATTGAGCATTTGCTGAATAAATAAAAGTCAGGAGGTATATTGGTGACCACTGAGGATCTCTTTGAATAAAGCTGTGTGGATGGGCATGTTTAGTGGCCTGGCAAAGGCCTTCCTGGCCACCTTACCAATATTTTGTCAGTAGGATCTGAACACACATGCTCTGGTCTACCTTAGAGTGCACAAAAACAATCATTTTCAAAATGGGAAGTCTTTTCTAAAGCAAGGACTTTCAGTAACAAAGAGAGCAAGAAGGTATAAAACACTTATTTCATTTCTTTATCACATGCAAGCCAAGGGCTGATATACTCTATTCACGGGTGGTATTATCCCACTGAAAAGTGAAATACCAGCTGTCAAACACACATGATGATAAACAGCTTTCCACACTGAAATACTACAGCTTGTTTTTGTTTTCTTTGTGAATATAATAGTTATAACTGAAGTGGTTTAACAAACTTTTTGGCAAAAGTCTAACTTGACATATTTTCACTTGTAGGTGCACAACTTTGAAAGATACTCTTGTGGGTTGTGACTTCTTTAACTTTGGGCCAAATTTGTCAATTTTGTACTGAAAAGGATACTTTTGTGATTGTTCTGGAAAAATTCATGGATCTTGACAATGAAGGCTCAGAAGCTGAAGTTAAAACTTTGCTAACATCATGTCCCCTTCTGACAAGTTTCATAATAGATAACAGCCACAGGAGAGGAATGTCTTAGTCATCTAGCGCTGCTATAACAAAAATACCACAAGTGGATGGCTTTAACAAACAGAAGTTTATTCTCTCACAGTTTAGGAGGCTAGAAGTCTGAATTCATGGTGCCAGCTCCTGGGTAAGACTTTCTCTCTCTGTTGGTTCTGGGAGAAGGTCCTTGTCATGAATCTTCCCCTGGTCTAGGAGCTTCTTAGTGCAGGGACTCCAGGTCCAAAGAATGCACTCTGCTTCCGGAGCTTCTTTCCTGGTGGTAATGAAGTCCCTCTCTCTCTGCTCAGTTCTCTCTCCGCTCACTTCTCTCTCCTTTTGTCTCTTGTAAGATAAAAGGTGATGCAGGCTATACCCCAGGGAATTTCCCTTTACATTGGATCAGGGCTGTGACTGAGTAAGGGTGTTGTATCCCACCCGAATCCTCATTAAAATAAACTAATCTTGCCTCATTAACCACTGGCAGAGGTTAGGATGTACAACACATAAGAAAATTACATCAGATCACAAAATGGAGGACGATCACACAATACTGGGAATCATGGCTTAGCCGAACTGACACATATTTTTTGGGGGATGCAATTCCATCCATGACAGGAAGTGTACAGGTAACTGCCCAGTTTCCAGGTGCTTTCGTGGCTGCTTGCATGCCATCCTGACTCTCATGGATTCACCTGCCTGACCCACTGGAACCCTGGGCTGTGTTCTCTCCGGAGCCTTGTTGGTTACCTCCATGTACCCCACTCCAAATCGTAGTGTTCATGTTACTATTCCGTCACTATGTTTATGCTCGAATGAACTGCTTTTGAGCCACTGACCCATTTTTCCAAATTGCCACGAGATAATACCAATAACATAAATGCACATTTGCCAAATGTAAACAGTGATGCCCCCAAAAGGTGAAAATACCCTGTTATCTGGAGATGAACTAGGGCAAACTGACCCATACCTTCCTTATCATACATGGGCATACTTTAAAAATAGAAGGATTTCTGTGAATACCACAGTTATTATTACACTTCACACATTCTGAGCCCGAGAAACACTGCTCTGGCCCCTTGCTACTCAAAGTGTGGTCCAGGGACCAGCTGATCTGCATCGTTTGGGAGCTGTCTAGGAATGCAGAACCCCAGGCCCCAGCTCAGGCTTCTGACTCTGAACCTACATTTTCAGAAGATCTTCAGGGAATCCAAGTGCACACTGAAGTTTGAGAAGTGCTGATCTATGCATCCCTTTCTGACTAAGTTGGCTATCAGAGGGTTACTTACTCTATTAATAAACAACAGTGGCGATGCAGTGATTTAAGGATGGCAGTGAACTCCAACTTAACTGGCAACCCCGACTCCATCAAAATACATCTCCCCATTTCTGGCTCTGCAGACTGTGCATGGGGGCAAGGGAGGGGGTGGCTGTGGGTCAAGGTTTCACCAGGAAAAGGATCAACTGAGAACCCATAGCCAAGGTTCTGAGCCAAAGCTGGGCCAGACTCCGATGCATCATTGGATCCAGTGTTATGAAAAGGAGACAATTTGAAGTGATTTGGTGGATGACGTTGTGTGGTCACAGGGGCTTGAAGGGAGAGGTTATTTTTTCTTCTTTTGTTCAGGCAGCAGCTGTGGCTCCCTATAAATGATATCCCAAATGTGTGGCTTGCCAGGGACCCAGAACTTGATGATTCACAGGTTTTGCGAGTTGGTCTTGGTAATAGTTACAGAATTAGAATTAGAATCTCAATGGTAGTACTACTCATCACCTTGCAGTTCCTTTTAGCTTAGATGTGTCTTACTGCTCCGACAAACAGGCTTGCTCACGTTCTTCCTTTTTCCTGGACTCTCAGCTTTTGAAATCTTTTACAGTCCATCCCAACTCCGTCTCTCTGGGAAGCTTTTGATGATTTCCTGCAATCAGATGATATCTCTCCGTGCTGGCAAGTCCCCATAATCTACTGGTTGTCAGCCTTGGATGCTCATTGAATCACCTGGGGAACTTAAAAAAATCCCGAAGCCTATGCCACAGCCCAGACAAATTAGATCAGAGTCTCTGAGGGTAGGACTCAGGCATCAGTATTTTTTTAGTTTTTATTGAACTTTAGATGAAGGTTTACAGGACAAACTAGCTTCTCATTAAATAATTAGTACACATATTGTTTTGTGACATTGGTTATCAACCCCACGACATGTCAACTCTCTCCCTTCTCGACCTTGGGTGCCCTATTACCAGTTTTCCTGTCCCCTCCTGTCTTCTAGTCCTTGCCCCTGGGCTGGTGTGCCCCTTTAGTCTCATTTTGTTTTATGGGACTGTTTAGTCTTTGGCTGAAGGGTGAACCTTAGGAGTGACTTCATTACTGAGCTAAAAGGGTGTCAGGGGGCCATACTCTTGGGGTTTCTCCAGTCTCTGTCAGGCCATTAAGTCTGGTCTTTTGTGAGTTCGAATTTTCTTCTGTATTTTTCTCCAACTCCGTCTGGAACCCTCTGTTGTGATCCCTGTCAGAGCAGTCAGTGGGGGTAGCCAGTCATCATCTGGTTGTGCTGGACTTAGCCTGGTGGAGGCTGTGGTAGTTGTGGTCCATTAGTCCTTTGGACTAATCTTTCCCTTGTGTCTTTGTTTTTCATTCTCCCTTGCTCCCAGTAGGGTGAGACCAGTGGAGTATCTTAGATGGCCACTCATAATCTTTTAAGATCCCAGACGCTACTCACCAAAGTAGACTGTAGAACATTTTCTTTATAAACTGTGTTAAGGCATCAGTATTTTTTTTTAAGCTCTTCAGGTGTGTCCAATGTGCCACCAGGGTGGAGAACTAGTACCATAATCCTTTTTCTCTCAAGGTTCCCCTTAAGCCTAACTCTGCTATGGATAACACAAGAGGCCACTGTTTTTACTTTGTCTCTACATCCAGATTGTAAGTTCCAAGAAGTCAGGGGCAGTGTTTTCTCACCTCTGTATCTTCCCCATGGAGACACTGGGGAATGGAAATGGTTAACGTGCTCGGAGGCTAACTGAAAGGTTGAAAGTGTGAGTCCACCCAGCGGTGCCTCGTAAGAAAGACCTGATGATCTACTTCTGAAAAATCAGCCATCGAAAACCCTATGGAGCCCAGTTCTACTCTGATATACACAGGTTTGCCATGAGCTGGAATCGACTCAATGACAACTGGTTTTTTAACTGGCATCATGCAGTGTATTTGCAGAGTGTTTCTCCTTCCAATCATTCACCCTGCTGTTGGGCCCTTGGGTAACCACAGACCCTGATAAAAAGGGTTGTGTGGTACTGCTCCTATCACTGCCACCGTCACCTCCATGTCTAGATTCAGGGGTTAGGGGTATATATATTGGCAGATATGTATGTCCTGAGACTAGGAGAGCTGAAAGCTCTGGTATTCTAGTGCCTTTGTCATTGAGCAAAGGGTTCCAGTCTACTAGAGAAACTGTCCTTAAAGGTATGAATGGCTACAGACATCTTTTTGTCTGTACAGGAAATTTTCCTTTGCAGAGCTATATTATCTATTGCTACATAACAAATCATTTTAAGCCCAAGACTTAGTGGCTTAATATAACAGTAAATATCTCTTATTTCACGATTTCTGTAGGTCAGGAATTTGGGAGCTTAGCTGGATGCTTCTGTCTCACTGTTTCATGTGAAGTTGCAATCAAGTTGCCAAGCAGGGCTGCAGTCATTTGAAGGCTTAAGTGGGTTGGAGGATTCCCTTCCAATATGGTGCATTCATATGGCTGAGAAGTTGGTTCTGGCTGTTAGCAAGAGCCCTCAGTTCCTTGCCACGTGAACTTCTTCACAAGACAGCCGAAGTGTCTTCATGACATGGCAACTGGTTTTCCCTTTGGAGCGAAGATCTAAGAGAGCAAAGTGGAAGCTGAACTGTCTTTTACAATTATGCACCATTATCTCTGACTGGCTATTAAGGTTGATGGGGGGGGCACACCACAAAGGACTTGATTTTTTTTCACCTGCAGGAGCCGTCAATTAGATGATGCTACTGACTGATCCTTTATAGGATGGCACATGATACAGGCTGGCCAACCCAATAACTGTGTCCCTTGGGCCAATGTGATTAGTGCAAACAAGGGCATATGACTCAGGTTGGGCCAATCACTGTCATTCCTAGGATTTTGCTAGAGCGGTTGGGAGAGAGCTGCACTCTAGGGTTGGGGATTACTGGCTGTCAGGATGATGAAAGCCCAGAGCTGTGGCGGACATTTTTGCCTTCACATTGGGCCTGCTGAGAATGAGGCCAAAATGATGAGAGCAGAGAGAACAGAGAGAGATAAAGAGACAGAGAGAGAAGCATCTTAGTGATGTGGTTTGGATCATTATATTCAGTCACACCAAAGCTGACTTCCACCCCTGGCCTTCTTAGTTACGCAAGTGAGGACTTCTGTTCTTCAGCTAAGTTGATTTGCCTCTTAGTATCAAATGAGTCCTAACCTATTCAGGGCCCAGAAGCCTGGGCCCTCTGGGCTGACTCAAGGCCACTCTTCTGTGCTCTGCATGTGGCTGTTCTCCAGTCTCTGGTCTGACTGTCATAAACCTTATAAAATTGGGGAGCGTTTTCCTGGTTCCCTACCCCAATCCTGGGGTATGGGAGATTCTTAGTGCATTTTGGTAGATTTGTGCCAAAGCTACTTGCAGAGTGAGAAAAATAATCACTGTTTCTGAAGCTCAGGACTTCCAACTGGTTCATTCCACTTCATTTGCATTTCCACCCCAGATATACTGAATCGGAATCTACATTTTAACAAGATTCCCCAGGAGATTCTTACGTATAATAAATTTTGAGAACCACTGCCCTACTAGTGGTTCTCAGAATTGGCTCCTAACCAGTAGCATTAGCATGGCCTGGGAACTTCTTAGAAATGCAAATTCTTGGCAGGGGTTCCAACCAGAACAAACTAGTTCTAAGCCCTGTTGGAGCTACAGTCCTGGGTTCAAAACTTCCCTCCACCATTAATCAACTGTGTGATCTTGGGCTAAGGGTTTAGCATCTTTTTCTCTCTGACTTCTGTGGACATAAAGCTTGTAATATGAGGCCCCTGGAGTCATTGTGAGGATAAAATATACATGGAAAAGTGCGGTCCATATCAAAGGGTCAACTAATATTTTTTTCCTTTTGCCTCCTGTCATTTTTCCTTTTCCTCTCTAGAAACTGTGCCAGGTACGATCAAGCTCTACCTAGCAGGATTTCATTAAATTCAGCTCAGCTTAATAAGCATATCCTACATGTTTGCCATCTGCAAAAGATGACGAGCAGAGAATAGGGTTTCAGGAAGGATGACTTGACAATTTTGCTTTACTGAGGGTTGCCATTAAACTAAGCAGGGGATTGGTGAGTTTCACGGTGTGATTCTGCGTTGCTTTAGGCCATGTTATGCAGTAGGAGGCATTTGAATCTGATTCCTCTCATTAGGTGCTGCTGAAGTGCCCCCCTCCCACTGACCAGTTCCTGGGGGGGGACACGGAGTAGGATGCCGACACAGAGAGGAACTGACCACTGCAGTGCTGTAGTTCAGCTGGTCTAGCCTCACCCTTTATCTGCAGCCTGTCTTCTTGGAGCACATCTCTCCTTGCCAGGCCTTGCCAAAACTAGCCAGTCTGTGTGATGAGGTGGGCCAAAAGGTCTCCACATTAATATGCTTTCTGGACTCTATTGTTGCTCCTTCTGTCCTGTCTTTGTCTATCCCATTAATGATACTTACATTGGCAATTCCTAACCTTGATTATCAACTAGTTCATTGCAAGGATTTAATAAATGTTTGTTGAACTGAATGAACGACAGATTGATGGACAATATTTGGGAAGCATATGAAACCTTCCATATTAAGTAAGTAAGCTTCTTAGCTTCCCCATCCTTCCCCACACCTTCCCCACAGCTGCTCTGCCCTGAATAACAAGTGCACCTGGATGCTCCTTCATTAATATGACAAGTACTTCAGGGCCATCCTTAAGAGCATCAGTTATCCTTGGACTGTGCTGTAGATGGAGAAGGGGTAGGAGAATATACCAACACCACGGGAAAATCAGGACATGGCATGGAATGGGGTTTTAAGAAACAAACACCTGAAGGGTGCCTCTCAAAATATCCTTTAATTCATCAAATAATCTACTGATTTCATTCCTTTCTGGAGAACATCTCTCTTATAGCCTTCGTTCTATTGTTCCTGTCTGGACTGGTTCATCTCTTCTCTGTGGCTGAGCTCTCACCCTGGGTGGCCATCACGCCCAGACTCTGCTTGGCCCCTTTGTGCCTTTCCTGGGTCTCATTTCTAAAATCTCTTGTCTTCTTCTTGTTTACATTCTTCCTGAGTTTTTATGAAGCATAGTTTCCAAAACTTCCTGAGAAGGATACATGTGGGATAAACATTTTGAGTTCATGCTTATCTATAAGTATCTTAATTCCACTCTCACTCTTGGTTGATAGTTTTGCTGTGTAGCATTCTAGATAGGAAACCATTTTTCCTCAGAAAGTGGGAGGCATTGCTCCATTGCTTCCTTGCTTCAGGTGTTACTGTTAAGAAATCTGATGCCATTCTCATTCCTAATCCTTTATATGTGGTCTGTCCCCTTCATCCCCATCAGAATTCTTTTAGGGTTTTTTTTAATCCCCAGAGATCTAAAATTTTATGGTGATGGATCTTGGAGTGGGTCTTAACTGCACTGAACAATTAGTACAAAAAAAAAAAAATCTTTGCTGTCGAGTCTATTCCAACTTATAGCAAGTGACCTATAAGATGGGGTAGAACTGCCCCATAGAATTTCCAAGGCTGAAATTTTTATGGAATCAGACTGCCACATCTTTCTCCTACAGAGTGGCTGCTGGGTTTGAACTGCTGACCTTTTTTTGGTTAGCAGCTGAACACTTTCACCACTGTACCGACAGGGCTTCTTGGACACTTAGTAGGCCTTTTCAATCTGAAGACTCAGGTATTTTAGGCCTCAACCAAGGGGGTATATATATGTATATATTTTAAAAATTGTATGTATATTTACAGGTATATATTTTAAAATTAGAAGAGGCCCAAGCTGCACTGAAGGCATTGGCAAAAAACAAGTCTCTGGGAATTGATGGAATACCAGTTGAGATGTTTCAACAAATGTATACAGTGCTAGAAGTGTTCACTTGCCTATGCCAAGAAATTTGGAAGAGAGCTACCTGGCCTATTGACTGGAAGAGATCCATATTTATGCCTATTCTAAAGAAAGGTGAGCCAACCAAAGTGGAAATTATCAAGCAATATCATTACTATCACACACAAGTAAAATTTTGCTGAAGATCATTCAAAAGCAGCTGCAGCATTACATCAACAGGGAGCTACCAGAAATTAAAGCTGGATTCTGACGAGGACGTGAAATCAGGGATATCGTTGCTGATGTCAGATGGATCCTGGCTGAAAGCAGAGAATACCAGAAGGATGTTTACCTGTGTTTCATTGACTATGCAAAGGCATTCAATTGTGTGGATCATAACAAATTATGGATAACATTGTGAAGAATGAGAATTCCAGGACACTTACTTTTGCTCATGAGGAACCTGTACATAGATCAAGAGGCAGTCATTTGAACAGAACAGGGGATACTGCATGATTTTAAGTCAGGAAAGTTGTGTGTCAGGATTGTATTCTTTCACCATACCTATTCAATCTGTATGCTGAGAAAATAATCCAAGAAGCTGGACTATATAAAGAAGAATGTGGCATAAGGATTGGAAGAAGACTGATTAACAACCTGCATTATGCAGATGACACAACCTTGCTTGCTGAAAGTGAAGAGGACTTGAAGTATTTACTTATGAAGATCAAAGATTACAGCCTTCAGTATGGATTACACTTTAACATAGAGAAAACAAAAATCTTCACAACTAGACAAATAAGCAACATCATGATAAATGGAGAAAAGATTGAAGTTGTCAAGGATTTCATTTTACTTGGATCCACAATCAACAGCCATTGAAGCAGCAGTCAAGAAATCAAACGACATATTGCATTGGGAAAATCTGTTGCAAAAAAACCTCTTGAAAGTGTTAAAAAACAAATGATGTCACCTAGAAGACTAAGGTGCACCTGACCCAAGCCATGGTATTTTCAATTACCTCATATGCATATGGAAACCCTCGTGGTATAGTGGTTAAGTGCTACAGCTGCTAACCAAGAGGTCAGCAGTTCAAATCTGCCAGGCGCTCCTTGGAAACTCTATGGAGCAGTTCTACCCTGTCCTATAGGATCGCTATGAGTCAGAATCGACTCTACAGCAGTGGGTTTGGTTTGGTTTTTCATATGCATATGAAAGCTGGACAGCGAAGAAGGAAGGCCAGAGAAGAATTGATGCCTTTGAATTATGTTATTGGAGAAGAACACTGAATGTACCATGGACTGCAAAAAGAAGGAACAAATCTGTCTTGTAGGGAGTACACCCAGAATGCGCCTTAGAAGCACGGATAGGTAGACTTATCTTACATGCCTTGTACATGTTATCAGGAGGGATTGGTCCCTGGAGAAGGTAAAGTGGAGGGTCAGCAAAAAAGAGGAAGACCCTCAATGAGATGGATTGATGCAATGGCTGCAACAATGAACTCAACTGTAACAATGATTGTGAGAATGGCACAGGACCAGGCAGTGTTTTGTTCTGTTGTACATAGGGGTTGCTGTGAGTTGAAACAGACTCAATGGTACCTGACAACAACAACATATAAAATTAAAAAAAAATTTTTTTTTTTTCTTCCTGGGACTCTAAATATTCTGGTTATTAAATCTCCTGGTCTGATCCTCTAATGTTCCCTCTTTATTTTCTATATTCTATTCTCATTAAATTCTTTTTGGGATATTTTCTCAACTTTTTCTTCCAACTTCATTATATTTCTAGATTTCTGCTATAATTTTTTAAGTTGTTTTGTTCTTTGAATGTTTGATAACACCCTGTTCTTATTTCATGGATGCAATATTTTTTCTTATCTCTTTGAGGGTATTAATTACAAGTTTTGAGCATTTCTTTTGCTCCGTATGTTTTTCTCTGAGTTAAAAAAAAAGTTCGTTTTAATCTCTGTCTTTCATGTGTGAGGCTTTCAATAAGTGTCTGTTGACCCTTGCTCCTCATTTATATTGAAGAATGAAGCAGTAAAAAGCTAATTGGAAGCTTGTCAAATGGAAGCAATCACTCTAGGGTAATGAGGCAAGTGTCTAGCTCTTTTATGGAGGGAGTGTCTGTGGCTGAGGTTTGCAGGCCTTTTGAATGGATTAGTTTTCCAGAATGGATTCCTCCAGTTTCTTGCTAGTATTTTCTAAACTGGTCAGAGTAGGGGCCTGGAGGTGTTACCATTTAGTGTGGAGACTCACTTCTCCTCTTGTCAATATTACAACCTATGACTCAGTAATGCCTCTGACTCAACCTTCCACTGGGCAAGCCTTCTGCCTTAGCTAAGATGGAGGAGGGATGAATATCTAAATGTGTGGGGTCTCTGATGGGGAGGTAACTCTAGGGCTCTGTTTCTTATATAGATTTTAAACAAATCTCTTGTTTCTCCAGACTCTCAGCTTCAAAGATTCCAGGTATCTGAAATTCCTGAGATTTTTTGGAATCCTATAGAATGAATCAACTTATTATTGGTGTTCTCCATCTGCAGCCACTTAACTTTCTGTTTTTTATTTGTTTGCTAAGTCAGTTACCACTAGTTCACTTCTAAAATATTGTTGACCACTTTCTCTGCTGTTGTCGCCTTTCCTGTCCTTGTGGGTTTGTTCCATTTTTATCCCTTTACTATAATTTCAGTTGGGCTTCAGGAGCAGCAAGTGTATTTGTTATATCCGACATGTTTATTAGGATCCAACACAGGAACTTCCAAAGTCTAAGTAGTGTGAATGTTCCTCAGGCACTGAAAGCTTGGAGGAGGTAGGCTGGTCTATCAGCCAAGGTTACACTAGACAAACAGAAAATGAATATCCATGGAATGGGTCACTCTGTCTACTTGGGAATTAAAATCATTCTCTGCTGAGGTCATCCTTTGATGAGCATTCATATGGGACACAAATATCTTCATGCTTTTTGCCTATTCAGAGAAGTCCGTTCACATACCTGTTCCTGTACCTGCTTGTCACCAATTTTCTAATCATATTATTTCCAAGTCCGTGTCCATATCAAGCCAAACCACTGGCCACAGCCCATGAGTTGGTAAAGACTCATAGTCTAGCCATTTCTCCTTCTGAGCAAAATGAACAAGCAGGTACACTGCTTTAAATTCTGTTCACTGGCAAGTTTTCCTTCACCACTGTCCTCCACGGATGTCACAGACAGGGGCTGTAGTGTTACACCTGTCCACTTGTGGGTGGTACCTGCATATAGTGCAGAACCATCTGTAGGCCAGGCCCATATTTTCTCTCCCTCAGTGAACTATAGAGAACTCCTCATGAAGCCATAGGTGTGGGCTGGGAGAGAGAAAGTAACACAGCAGAAGTAGGGATCATGGGTATTTAGTCTACTTCCTCGTGTAACTTACTTGCGCTTATGCCTTCGGGGCCTGCTTGAACCTTATATATACTACTTCCATTTGATAACAGAGTGCGGATGTACATACCAAATGTTATGGCATGGTGGGTCAGATAATACACAGTTCGTGATGGGCAGCTTGGGTGGCATATCTTGGTGGCCCATGGTTATGTGTTCAATCTCTATTAAAGCCCAGTAACAAACCAAAAGCTGTTTCTCAAAAGGAGAGTAGTTATCCACAGAGGATGGCCGAGCTTTGCTTCAAAATCCTGAGGGCCTGTGGTGTGATTCACCAGTGGCCTGCCAAAGGCTACAAACAGCATCTCTATGTGCCACTTTAAGCACTATTCGATCTGCTGGGTCATATGGCCTAAGTGGCAGAAGAGCTTACATGGCAGCCTGGATCTGTTGCAGTGCCTTTCCTTGTTCTGGGTTCCACTAAAAACTCGCAGATTTTTGGGTCATTTGATAGATGGTCCAGAAAATCAAATGAGGGGTATGTTGCCTCTAAAATTCAAAGAGGCCTGCTAGGTGTGCCCTTTTTAAAAGAGTGGTGCCTTCTGAAGAAAAACATGTTTGTCTTCTCAGTGAGTCTGGCATGGGGAGAGGGCATATTATAATCTCTTGGCAGAAGGTAGAGAAAGGTGAGGAGGGTCATGTGGCATTTATGTGAAAAACTCTTCAGTGAATCTGTGATGCACATTTTGCCCTCTAAAATATGTATCTCCAGCCCAGATCTTTCACCTAAACTTCAGATCAGTGTAGACAATGTCTCCATGTGGGTCTCTGTCATGGACTGAATAATGTCCTCCCAAAAATGTGTGTATCAGTTGGGCTAGACCATTATTCCCCAGTATTGTGTTATTTTCCTGTATGTTGTAAATCCTTCCTCTATGATGTTAACGGGAAACCCTGATGGCATAGTGGTTAAGTGCTACGGCTGCTAACCTAAAGGGATGGCAGTTTGAATCTGCCAGGTGCTCCTTGGAAACTCTATGGGGCAGTTCTACTCTGTCCTATAGGGTCGCTATGAGTTGGAATCGACTCGATGGCACTGGGTATATGGGTATGATGTTAATGAGGGAGGATGGGTGGCAGTTGTGTTAGTGAGGCAGGACTCAACCTACAAGATTGGATTGTGTCTTGAGGCAACAATCTCTTGAGATATAAAAGAGAGAAGTGAGCAGAGAGACAGGGAGACATCATACCACGAAGAAAGCAGCACCAGGAGCAGAACACGTCCTTTCGACCCAGGGTTCCTGCACCTGAGAAGCTCCTTGACCAGGGGAAGATTGAGGACAATGACCTTGCTCTAGAGCTGACAGAGAGAGAAAGTCTTCTCCTGGAGCCAATGCCCTGAATTTGGACTTTTAGCCTACTTTACTGTGAGGAAATATACTTCTCTTCATTAAAGCCCATCCTCTTGTGATTTTTGTTATAGCAGCACTAAATAACCAAGACAGTCTCCAATAGGAACGTCAGGGTCAACATATCCAAAACTGAATTTATGGGCTTTCCCCTCAAGCCTGTTCCTCCTCCCAACTCCCTACCTCAGTGAATGGCAGTATCAACAAATCATTGTCTACTCCTTAAACTTAAGGTCATTCTGTGCTCCTCCAGCCTCCTGTCATTCCATATCCAACAGCTACCAACTTCTGTAGGTTCTACCTCTGAAATTTATGGGTTCCATGTCTTCCTCTCCATTCTTCCCATTTCTGCCTTAGTTGCGCCTCTCGTCATCTCTCTCCTGGGTTACTTGTAATAGCATCTTAACTGTGCTCTTTTTCCTCCTCTTACTTGTACTCCCTCTCCCCAAATCCATTTAATTATCGTTTCTAATTAAAATATTTCAATACCTCTCTATTCTCACAGGATCATGGCCTGATGCCTTAGTTTTATCTGTGCCTCCGGGGTTGTCTCTTATTCTTCCATTTCCCTGCCCTCAAACACATAAATACCCTTTCTGCAGCCATGTGGAATAATGTATAGTTTCTTTAATGTGTCAGGCTGCTTCACATCCATTTGTCTTTCCCAGGCTATTCCCTTCAACAGGAATGCCTTTACCATATTTTAGTCATCCAGCTTCCACCTCCTGCCACCTGGGTCAGCACCAATCATGTCTGCTTGGTAAACGCCTCTCATCTTTCAAAACAATATTTTATCGTGCATTAGGTGAAAGTTTACAGAGCAAGTTAGTTTACCATTTGATAGCTTGTACATAAAGTGTTCCATGACATCGGTGTCATTCTCCATAATGTGTCAACACTCTCCCGGTTTCCATTCTGTGTTCCCTGTTTCCTTTTGTCCTGATTTTCTACCTCTTCCTGCCTTCTTATCTTTGGTTTTGAGCAAATATTGCCCTTTCGATCTCATATAATTGATTGTTGTAAGGAACATGGTCCTCTCTGGTGCTATTGTTTATTTTATGGGCCATGGTTTGGCTGAAAGATGGTCTCTGTGAATAACTTCAGTTCCAGTTCAGAAGTGTGCCTTAGGGACCATAGTCTCAGGGTTCCCCAGTCTCTGTCAGACCAGTAAGTCTGGTCTTTTTCGTGAATTTGGTTTTTTGTTCTACAATTTATCTCCACTCTGTCTGGGACCCTCTGTTGTGATCCCAGTCAGAATGGTTGGTAGTGGTAGCCGGGAGCCACCTAGCTCTTCTGGTCTTGGGTCATGAAGACTATAGTTTATGTGGTCCATTAGTCCTGTGGGCTAGTTGCGTCTTTGGTTTTCTTCACTCTCTCCTTTCTCCTGATGGTAAGAGATCAATAATTGTATCTTAGATGGCTGCTTGCAAGCTTTTAAGATCCCAGATACTACTCACCGAAGTAGGATGCAGACCTTTGTCTTTATGAACTATGTTGTGCCAATTTTGTGGCAAAAATTGATGAGTCTATGGTCCTTTGCCTTTGAGCCTAGGAAATTCATCCCAGGAGGTGTTTGGTTA
This sequence comes from Elephas maximus indicus, assembly GCF_024166365.1. Lineage (NCBI taxonomy): Eukaryota > Metazoa > Chordata > Mammalia > Proboscidea > Elephantidae > Elephas > Elephas maximus. The sequence continues at coordinate 16,566,532 of NC_064841.1, read as the reverse complement.
TGTTAAGAAGTTGCCCTGACTATGGTCCTTTTGTGCTCTATTGTCTATGTTGATATATAAGCAGCACCTACAGTTATGTATGTAGAAATATCCACCATGAAACCTATACCTGCAAGTGGCTGTGTTCCTTTACAACCTCCCACACCTCTTGGCATACCTGTCTACCTATGTATCCATTTGTAAATTATTGCTTGTTAATACTATTGTTGCAGGATTGTCTATGCTATAGTAATTACTGTTGTTGCCCTTTGTTCTTGCGTTCCTCTCAGTGTCCTCCCATGCCTTGATCATGTTTTGCTAACTTCCCCCATATTGTGTATTGCCTTTCCCTTCACCAATATTAACATGTGTCTTCTATCTATTTGGTAATTTCCCCTCCTTCCCCCTCCCATCCCTGGTAACAATCAAAGAATTTTTTTTTTCCTGGGTGTAAATTGTTTCTTGTTTCTGTATGAGAGTGTTCTCATACAATATTTGATCTTTTGTAATTGACTTATTTCACTCAGCATAATGTCTTCCAAATTCATCCACGGTGTAAGATGTTTTGTGAATTTGTCATTAGTCTCCATTGCTGAAAACTTCCCATCTTTCAAGATCTCACTCAAATATACCATCTTCTTGGAAGGCTTTCTTGACCATGCTTTCTTCCCTCTCCCCCATATTGAAACCAGGGCCATCCTTTAAAATCGACCACTTCTCTCTCCTCGGACAGAATTCAAAGACAAATCCTATACTTCTTTACTGACTTATATTTCTTAAACTTTTGAATCAAACTTAATATATAAGAAATACATGGATATAATATCATTGTAAAAATTAAAAACAATACAGATAAACCGAAAAGTCCTCTTGATTCAGATCTCTTAGTCCTGTTTCCCTCTTCGTCATTACCTCGGAAATATTCATGTCAGTGTATATAGACTCACTTCAGGCTTTACAATTGCTGCAGAGTATTCCCTAGTATGGATGTGCTGTCATAGAACTAATTCTTCTGCTATTAATGGGTATTTTGGTTATTTCCAATATTTTACAGTAAAAACCAGTGCCATACTGAATATCCTTTTTATACTTCTTTATGCACATATGCCAAGTGTTTATTTTCTACAGATATGCCTAAGAGTATAAGTTTTGGGCACCAAACCCACTGCCATCAAGTTGATTCTGACTCATAGTGACCCTATAGGACAGAGTAGAACTGCCCCATAGAGTTTCCAAGGCTGTAAATCTTTACAGAAGCAGACTGTCACACCTTTCTCCTGTGGAGCCACTGGTGGTTTTGAACGGCAATCTTTCGGTTAGCAGCAGAGCACTTTGACCACTATGCCACCAAGGCTCCCTAAGCTCTGGATACCCGAAAAAACCTACTCATAGCAATCCTATAGGTCACAGTAGAACCGCCCCATAGAGTTTCTAAGGCTGTGAATCTTTACAGAAGCAAATTACCACGTCCTTCTCCTGTGAAATGGCTGGTGGATTTAAACTGCTGACCTTAAGGTTAGCAGCTATGTGCTTAACCATTGCACCCCCGGGGCTCATATTCTTCACACATTTTTGTATTTGACAGTTTATTTTTCCTTTTCTCATGTGTTTGTAAGAGTTCTTTGTATGTTCTGAAGAATAATCTTTATTCTGATACACACACATATATATTTTTTCTCTCCCAGTTTGTTTCTTGTTTTTAAAATTGGTTATTGTCTTTTGTCAAAAGAAGTTCCATATTTTTATGTAGTCAAATTTATCATTCTTCTCTTTTGTTTGAGTCTTTCTCAGGAAGACCTTTCCTACTCCAGGTTATTTACGTATTCTTTTTTTTTTTTTTTTTCTTGTTATTCTATACCAAAACCCATTGCCATCAAGTCAATTCCTACTCAATGCCAACTCATAGCGACCCTATAGGACAGAGTAGAACTGTCCTATAGGGTTTCCAAGAGTGGCTGGTGGATTTGAAATGCCAACCTTTTGGTTAACAACCAGGCTCTTAACCACTTTTTTTTTTTTTTTAAGCTGTTTAAATTACTTGGAATTTAGTTTTGTGTGAGAAGATGTTACATAATTTTCTTTCTTTTTCCAAATGGAAAGCTAATTGGTCCACACCAGTTATGGAATAGTCCATTCCTCTCAACAACCAAATTGAAATGCTATTTTTTTCATGAACTAAATTTCTAAATATGTTCATGTGTCTGTTTCTAATAAGATTTCCTTGAATATTTCTTCAATATCATGCTGTTTTTGTTACCACAGCTTTATCATATACTTTGGTATCTAATAGGAAATATGTTTATTTCTTTAGCTGTCTGTCTTCTCATACTAGATATTTATGGATAGGACCAAGTCATATTTTATTCTTGAATTCCAAAGATCTGTTTGTATCCAAGTGTGTTGAATGATACAAATGAATAAATTCGAAATCTACTGGTGCTTCTTCTCAGTGTAGAAGTTGTTAGAACATTTTGTATTCTTTAAGTCTCAAAAAGAGCGTGATGAAAAATCACGATTTTCCCGTTTTCTACCTTATGTTACAGTTCCATACTAGGAATGAGTTATTTCATAGGAATCTTACTTACTTTCCAAAAATAATTAATGTAGGTAAAGTACAAAAGTGAAAAGCCTAGTCTCCTCCTAGTTGTTAAGAAGCAATCATATTACCAGCTTTTCCTACAGTTTTTCAGAATGATGGAGTCCTGGTGGTTAGAACTTGGCTGCTAAACAAAAGGTCAGCAGTTGGAATCCAAAAGCTGCTCCTTGGAAACCATGGGAGGCAGTTCTACTTTGTGCTATAGGGTCACTATGAGTTGGAATTGACTTGAAGGCAGCGGGTTTTGTTTTTTTTTTTCAACATGGTAGGACGCCATGCACACTGTTCTGCACCTTGCTGTTTCCATTTAACAATGTATCTTAGAGATGGTTCTGTATCTGTTCATATGATGCAGCTTCATGAGATGACTGTGCCAAGATTGCAATTCAGTTGTTGGAACAAACATCCTTATGTGTTATTTCTCAAATATCTAGAATGAAAATCCTGTGCATAAAATTGGTGGGCCAAAGGGTATTGGAATTTTCAGTTTTGGTTTATATTGTTACACTGCCTTCCAAGAAGTCTCCAGAAATCTCATGAAAGAAGACCCTGATGATACGGGCCACCAGTCTTCAGTGTTGTTCAGACATGTCTGAGTACCAGGGACACAACACAGAGGCTCTAGCTAGGACCTGGTAGTGAGAGAAATTGTGTATGTGCGTGTGTGCATGTGCGTGTGTGTGTGATACACACATGGCAAGAAGTTCCAGGAAGAATTGTAAGTTAATTAATTAATTAGAGTCCTGTTTAAAGCTCTCATAATGAGTGGAAATGTTAGTAGTTTGAAAATAAGCTCTTTTGCCTTTATTATTCATTAGAAACTGGCAGTAAAGAATAGGTTTAAATTTCACAGTCCTGATGCTGCTAATCAAACACAGGGCATTTCTTAAGATAATAAATTATCATCCTTCACAACAGGACCATAAAGGGAATTTGGCTTTATGAATTGTTAACTGGTACAGTAGCCTGTGTCTGGGTCTGGGGCTGATTGAGAGAGAGGGAGGCTGATAATCATATCTCGAAACCGGAATATTCTTACACATTGGGCAGGGCACAGTTTCTTCAATCTCATAATAGCCTACTTGCCTGATGTCAACTGGGTCAAGGGGCCCATGCCAGCTTAAAAAGTGCCCCCCGCTCCATTGTTTTGGTAGCAGTGTTCATGATATTTACCTGGAAAGAATTTTTTTTTTTTTTTCCTAAGCAAGGGGAGGGCTTTACCAGTGGGGCAAGAGGATATTTTTGCTATCTTCTCTGACCAAGTTACTGCTGGTTTTAGATTTGTACCTTTCTTTCCCACCCCATCCCAATTCCATCTACTATGCCATATTTCTCTCCCTTCTCTCCACCCCTGGTCCCCTTGATGTTTGTCTTTGGGAGGGGTGGGGGGACTTCCTCTCTTTTCCTGGTATGTCTTTCTCCATATAAAAGGAAGGAAAGAAAACACCAAGTTCTCATCTCATCCTTTCACACGATAGGGGCAGAAATAACATGATCCCTTCTGTCTTTCTTTCCTTTTCCCTCTTCTATCTCCTCCCTTTATATATGAAGCTCTTCCGTGATTTCGGGTCACCTACAGTGTGAAAGGAGAAGGCTGTTCCACTCTGCTTGACTCAGGTGTCCCTTCTCTGGTGCAACCTCCCAGCCCAATGCCACTCTCTTCATCCCTTTAATGACTTGGCTTGCCAGCCCTGTGGATGTTCCTGGGCCACAGGACCCTTGCATCTCCTTACATTCACTTCAGTGCCTGCTTCATTCAGCACTTTGAGTATGAGGGCTTAGAACTGCCAACTAGCAGCAACAGAGAAAATGTCTTTAGATAGACCATCAGCCAATGCAATTGTACTTTATAACAAAATTTTATTAGGAGTAAGTCAGATTAGAAAACGTCATGCTTCACCATCATTATTTACCCGGAATGACCAGAGTATACATAGCTGAGTACAAAAAACTTTGTGCCCCTGGAGTCCTTGGTTTGGAAAGTAAGAAGATCGATGCACGGAGTGGTATGCCTGACACCGCTGTGGTTACTGTTTAAGGCCTAGCAAGTGGTCAGCAAAGCTTTGGGCTGAGGAAGACGTCATTCCCTACCTCCCTCAAAAGCAGGCTCATCATAGCCTGGGCACCTAAGACTGGAGCCTACTTTTTGGAGTTTGATATTATAACATCTGTATTTCAAGAGAAGGCAGGCTTGAGGTATCTTTATGGCTTAAAAGGCACAGGTCATGCAGCTGAATGGAAAGCTGTTATGTTGGTCTCTCAAGTGCCAGCCGTGAGCCACGCCTGGTAAGGGGGTTCTGGCACCCGTCCCTGACCCCTCAGTGTGGCCCCCTCATCATGGGCTCTGTGTCTCTCCCCTGGCTCTGCGTGCTCACGAGCTGCGAGCGCTGGGGCCACAGGGCAGGTGGCTGGTCGGGGCTTCCGGCTCAGTCTCCTGCCATGTGGAAAGCAGCCTGTGCTGCAGAACCTCATGACCCAGGACACAGAGGGGACCCACCTTCAAGCCTAGAAGGGACTCAAGTGCAAGCAAGGACAGGGAGGATCACTCTTCATGTACAGCGCGGTATGGCGAAAAGAAAGCCCCTCTCCCCGGAAGGGGTCCTACCAGCCAGAAAGCGGCACTGCATGTTGCACAGAGCACCCAACCCCTTCCACAAACAGAAGCAGCAGCTTGTAAGGGATGCCAATAAGAACAGTGGGTCCCCCGACCCTGAGTGGGTCTTGTTAGGCATCAACAGTGGGTAATCGAGCCTTTATCTGCAAATAGTCCTAGGGTCATTTAGAGTAAGTGGTGATGGGGGCGTCTAGGCCTTAAAAACTTATCACTTAAAAATACTGGGCATGCCCTTAGGAGCAACATTTTACACTCAGAAGCTCTTTTTCTTATTTTTAAACTCTCCTTAATGAAAGGAATAAAGAGCCCTGGTGGTGCAATGATTAAGTGCTCAGGTCCAGGGTTCAGATCCACCAGTCACTCTGTGGGAGAAAGATGTGGCAGTCTGCTTCCCAAAAACGTTATAGCCTCGGAAACCTTATGGGGGGGCAGTTCTACTCTGTCCTATAGGAATCAACTCAAGGGCAACGGGTTTTGCTTTGGTTAATGAAGGGAATAAAATTCATAATCTAGGTGAAGGGCGTGGGGAGCTGGGCACAGAGAAGAAACACCCTGTAGACACAAAAGCATCAGTTTCATCCTCATAACAACTGGACTCCAGAGCCTGTTCCCTCTCTGTTCCACCCAATTCATTAATAAAAATGACTGCTGTCAAAAGTTGCATAATATAGAGGGATGACCATAAATCCCCATTTCTCCAGGCTCCAGAGGATATATGTGACAAGGTTTTGATTCTCTCCAGTCTATGCTCTTCGGCGCTTCTCCACCCTCTCCCTAACACTGCCTCATTAGCTTGGCTTGCGTTCCTCCCTCGGTGAGCCTTGCGTTACTTGTGATGACATCCATGCTGCTCAGGCCAATTAGTTCAGCTGGAATTGACCTGGGGTTTGCTCAAGTTTGAGTTCGTAGCCTCCCAGGCCGAGGTCCCCCTCATAAATGTTTTCCTTGCTTGGAGGCTGGGGTGAAGCGTTCAGGTCCAGTCCCAGCTTTGTGGGAGGGGCGCCAGGTGAGGAGGCTTGCTCCTGGTAATTCATGGCTAGTTCGTCTTGATTGACAATGCATTCCACATCGTCCTCTTTAAAATGTTCCTGGATTATGGAGACAGAGAGAGAGAGAGAGAGAGAGAGAACGATCACTTCATGATGAAGACAGAAAGCAGTAACGGCGTCCTAAAAAAAAAAAAAGCGTCCTAGAGTGCAATAAAATAGGGTGTGCGTTTCATTTTTTTTTAACTGCCCTAGTTTTGTCTTGGCCATAGCTTCCACCTAGGGCAGAAACCATCTTTTCCAACCTGTGGGCAGAGGGTAGCATGTCACTAAGTCAGCAGTAAGGATGTGAAACCTAACACAGTACTAAGGGATCTCTAAGGAACCCTGGTGACGCAACAATTAATTAAGCACTGGGCTGCTAACCGTAAGTTTGGAGGTTCAGACTCACCCAGCAGCTCCATGGGAGAAAGACGTGGAAATCTGCTCCTGTAAGGATGACAGCCTAGAAAACCCTATGGGACATTTCTGCTGTATCACAGTTGCCCCCAGTCCATCCGACTCGTGATGATCCTACGTGTGTCAGAGTAGAATTGTGCTCCATAGGGTTTTTCTTGGAAGTAGGTTGTCAGACCTTTCTTCTATGGTGCCTCTGGGTGGACTCCAGCCTCCAACCTTCTGGTTAGCAGCTGAGCGTGCTAACCATTTGCACCACCTGGGGGACCCCCTCCTTTGGTCAAGAGAAAAAAAAAAACCCGTTGCCATGGAGTCGATTCTGACTCATAGCGACCCTATAGGACAGAGTAGAACTGCCCCATAGGGTTTCCAAGGAGGTCCTGGTGGATTTGAACTGCCAACCTTTTAGTTAGCAGCCATAGCTCTTAACCACTGTGCCACCAGGGTTTCCAAGAAGTAAAGTGGAATTCGATGACTATTTCTTCCATTGGCTGAGGAGTTGAGTGGAGTTAGGAGTTGGCAGAATTCTGTGACCTCAGAGCACCCAGTGACTCTGTGTTGGTTTTGTAACAGCCCTGCATATCATCATGAAACTCTCACAACACAGTTTCTGTTAACTTCTGTTTTAGAAGCGTGTCTTCACAGAATGTTTCTTGGGTTGGGTGTCACAAGGCTAAAGAGTGGATAATGGCTGAAACTAACTGGATCTGGCCAATCCGGTTTTCCTCAGACAAAGGTTTCCTCGAAGCAAAAAATTAAGGTTTCAATTCTTCTTTCACTGGCTTTGGGAAAGCCACACACAAAGTTAAATGATCTTAGGCCACGGGTTTCCAACTTTGGCCTGTATCAGAGTCATCTAGCTGTCATTGCTGGGTGCTGTTGAGTCAATTCCGACTCATAGCGACCCCATGTGACACAGTAGAACTGCCCTGTAGGGTTTCCTAGACTGTAATTTTTACAGGAGCAGATCGCCAGGTCTCTTCTCCTGAGGAGCAGCTGGTGAGTTCCAACCGCCGCCATTTTGGTTAACGGTTGAGCGTTTAACCACTGAGCCACCAGGGCTCCTTTCTGAGTCACCTAAAGGGTTTGTTAGAAAACAGATGGCCCAGAGTTTCCGAGGTGGGGCCTGAGAGTGTGCATTTCTAGCAAGCTTCTCAGAGATGCTGAGGCTGCTGGTCTGGGGACCCACTTCGAGAATCACTGCCTTAGGCTGTTGTGCCCTGAATTCATCTAAGATCCACTGTGTTTATGCAAGGTGGTGGCCAGCTGGACAACATCTGAGGGCACTTCAAACTCGAAGATTCTGCTCGTCTCCAATCCCCTGACACTCCGATTTGCTGGTAATGATTCTAATTGCTTCTTTGTACTTTCTATTCCACTCCCTTGATCCATAAAGCACAGGCCTAATATTCAAAACCTCGACACACAGCAGTTTGCGGGGAGGCCACTTTACTTCTTTTACATTTTCTAAGTTCGTTTTATGGTTAGAAAATATTGGTCACAATAAAAAATTGCATTTGTAAAAGAAGAATAAGCCAACAGCAGCAAGAACTGAAAAGAGAAGAGAAAAATGCTTCTCGGAGCGGCCAATTTTAAAAAATGCTTCCTCTACTAGCTGAGAAAAAATAGCCTGAGGTTCCTAGGCTTATCAACGGTCACCGAGCCTGTCCCATGTGGGACGTTTACTCACCCCGTAGGCCTGCGGACTGGTGAGCAGCCTGGAAATTGGACTGCACCATTCTGGTAATGTGGTGGTCAGCGGAGGCCCAGAATGGGTTAAGATGGGTTTCAGGTATCTGTGAGGCCTGTTAAGGAATACTTGCCCAAAGGTAGTTAGGATTTAACCTGGTTAGTTTCTCACACAGCACAAACCTTTGCCTTCCTGTTTAAATCCCTTACTCCATCATTTAGGTAGCAATTCAGCACGCTGAAATTGCTCTTTAACATCTTTGCTCACACACCTTTGCAGCCCCCCTGGTAGCCTTCAATCATGAAGAAACGCCGAATTGTCCGTGAAACGTCAGCAAGAGGTATGTGCTCCTGGGCCCATCCCATCTCTCACTCAATGTCTTGTCTGTTTAGACAAGGCATTCTTTTAACACTTACCTTAAACAATAGCATAAAAGACTGTGTTTTCTTAAAACTGTGTACACCGATTAGGCCACCAGTAATTTTTGCAAAGATGCAAGAGGTACTTCATAAGATGCTCAGTTATTTTAGAGTGGGGTAGTGCACACAGGTTGTTTTCCAAAATACTTTATTTTCACTGTTCAACGCAGTCGCTTTCTACTTCATACATCAGTGCATCGCAATACAAAATTATGTAAATGAGCTGGTGCCAGTTTTTTTTTTTCCATTGTCTAGCACCTGTCTTTCTCATCTTTTCATCCCAAAGTGCTCTAACAAGTTAAAAGAAAAACCTGCTCATCTAAAGCCATTATGTTCCCCTCCAATCTATGAGTAATGAAATCCCCAGTGGCTGCCTCGGGTTGTCTTATTTTTTATTTTTTTGCTCAAAGAAAAGCAGTGGAAGTATTTCACCATTCCATCAGAAACGACTTTTAAGCTTTCTATTATTTCCTCTGCTGGAGAATATTTCACCTCATCAACTTGCTGAAAAGCTCTAATAAATAGGGAAAGGGAAAAAAATGGAAAGCAGTTAACACTGGCTGGCTTGTGGAGATCTGCAGTCTCCCACCAGGCACTTAGGACACGAGAAGATCTTGGTGATGGCTCCCCTGGGACCTGCCTGTGGCTGGACGACAGCACTCTGTCATCGCCATAATGCCCTGGGTGTGTGGGCACAGAGGGAAGAAGCAGCACAGAGGGGCTGGGATCTGCTTCACTCTGGTGACAGACAGCTCCCCACCACAGAAGTAGCAAACGGGGATGCTCATGAATACAGCTAGTCCTGATGTGAGGAGAGCCAACGAAAAGCTGCCTAAGACAGCCTGTAATTCCAACTGTGAAAGGAAAAATGAACTCCTTCTTTCAGACCGGCAGCTTTTGTGCCCAGTTCAGGACCAGGGAAGACATTAAAGTTCAGAGCCTGGCATTTGCTGCAATCCCTTGTAATTATACCTACAAATCTGAAAGGCCCTTGATGATCTCCCATTAATTTTCATTACCGATTGCTATTTCTTTCATTTTATGGACAAAGAAACTGGAGCCTAGAGATACAATGATTTAAATAATTCAAAGGCTCCCTTTGCTATTTGAATCCACCGCCATCATTCCTAGGGGAAAAGAATGATCAAGGCAGAAATATGCATTGTGACCAGCTGGGTTCTGCAGGATAAAGCACACAGACCTCTTCTCAGGCGGGGCACGTGTCAGGGCTTATGGTATGCATAAACCAAAAAACCAAACCCAGTGCCGTTGAGTCGATTACGACTCATAGCGACCCTACAGGACAGAGCAGAACCGCCCCACAGAGTTTCCAAGGAGCGCCTGGTGGATTTGAACTGCCGACTCTTTGGTTTGCAGCCGTAGCACTTAACCACTACACCACCAGGGTTTCCTATGGGCCAATACAAAATGCTTTTCTAGGGAGGTGAGGTGGACGAGGTATACGTACAATGGGAGTGTAAATCAAGGAAAATCCAACCAATTTTATTTCCAGATGGGAAAGTGATAGCAGGTAAGCAACATTTGTAGAGATGTCATGTGAGAAAAAGGAAGAAGTTTGTGGAGGCTCTCAGAGTTTGAGAGAGGCTTGAGCAATTTTCATTGTTTGAGGTTCTCAGTATACTAAAAAATACACATGCCAAATGCCAAAATAATGTTACAAAAGTAAAGCACAAATTTAGAGTTGCATAGTGTCATGGCTGGAATTGTGTCCCCCCAAAATATCTGTCAACTTGGTTAGGTCATGATTCCCTTGTGTGATTGTATAATTGTCCACCATTTTGTGTGATTTTCCTAAATGTTGTAAATCCTATCACTATGATGTAATAAGATGGATTGGCAGCAATTATATTGATTAGGTCTACAAGATTAGGTGGTGTTTTAAGCCAATCTCTTTTGAGATATAAAAGAGAGACGCGAGCAGAGAGACATGGGGACCTCATACCACCAAAAAGTAGTGCTGGGAACAGAGCATGTCCTTTGGACATAAGGTTCCTGTGCTGAGATGCTCCCAGATCAAGGGAAGACTGATGCATCACAAGGCCCTTCCTCCAGAGATGACAGAGATAGAAAGCCTTCCCCTGGAGCTGACACCCTGAATTTGGACTCATATCCTACTCGACTGTGAGAGAATAAACTTCTCTTTGTTAAAGCCATCTACTTATGGTATTTCTGTTATAGCAGTACTAGATGACTAAGGCATATAGTGAACATTTTCTTCTTTTAATTCTGATGATGTATGTCTTTGACTCTGTGTATAATGTTATTTGAAAACTTTAAGGCTAAATTTGCAGCATTTTGTGAGTGTGAGTCCTGAACAAAACAGGCATTTGGCCCCATCTGAACGGGGTCTCAGATTTGACTCAGAAGACCTGGGCATGAATGCCAGCTCTTCTGCTTTACGGATTATATGATTTGTGGTCTAGTTATTTACCCTTCTAAGCCTCAAGTATTGTTGTAAATATTAACTGAAATAATATGTGTAGAAGTGGTTTGTAAACTTTTGTGTGATATTCAAATGCTGTCTCTATCATCTATCTGTCTATCATCTATCTCTCTCTCTTTCTATCATCTGTCTATCTGTCTGTCTGTCTGTCTGTCTTTCTATCTACCTACCTATCATTCATCCATCCCCATCCATCCATCCATCTATCTGTCTGCCTATCTATCTTTTCAGAGCAATGCTTTCTGGAGAAATTGGTATCTCCATCATTGTTCAAATAATGGTGGAAAAACAATACTGAGGTGAGACAATGATATTTTAGGCATTTGGTGTAGTGTCAGGACTTATACTGTATTTAACTCCACTGGACAGAGTAGAATTGCCCTATAGGATTTCTAAGGAGTGCCTGGCAGATTTGAACTGCTGACTTTTTGGTTAGCAGGTATAACTCTTAACCACTACACCACCAGGGTTTCCATAAGCTATTTAGTAGGTGGAAAATCTAAGCTGCTCTTAACATCAAAAACAGCTAATTGGGTTAAAGATTGTTGTATGAGAAGCTAGCATGAGGTGGTAGGGAGAATTGGTTGATATAAGACTCTTTGGGAAGCACATGAATCAGTTTTGTGTGTTCTGGTATCTCTGTAGCTGTGAGTTAAAGGAAGGGGGCATAACCCTGTGGCTGTGAATGGAATGGGCAAGGGAGGCACTGTCCATGGCCATTGTAAATGTCAGGGCAGAGTCTATGTTCTCCAACATCTTGGTCTGCCCAGTACTTGCCATACAGTATGTGTTCAATGGGCTTTTTTTTTTTTTTTTTTTAATATTTTTACATGTTTAATTAATACATTTGAAAATAATCTTATTTTAGTGTCCATAATTAATTTCTACATTTCTACCTTTAATCACCTCACATAAGCAAACATGCAAGCACTGGGGTGGCCAAGGCTGAGGCTGGCTGAGTCATCCTGTCCACTTGGTTCTTTGGTGTCTCTGCTGTAGTGGCTGCTTTTTGTCAGAGGTTAACATGTGATGCTAAGATTCTCACACTCTCTGCTCACTTTCTTGTGTACATCCATCCACATATCTCTTCCCCACAAATCCTTATCCATGTTCTTCCAATCTTTGTCCTTCTGAGTGCTTAATCAACCAGCCATCTTATGAGGAATTGATGCTGGGCTCACCTGACTTATGACTTAATGATCCTGATAGTCCAGCACATGATGGGAAGTTCAGGTTGGTATAGGAAAAATATAATGGGTGGGGGCACTTGTTGTTCAGTAGTAGAATTCTTACGTTCCATGTGGGAGACCCGGTTTGATTCCTGGACAATACACCTCAAGCACAGACATCACCCCTCTGTCAGTGGAAGCATGTGTGTTTCTACGATGCTGAACAGATTTCAATGGAACTTCGAGACTAAGACAGAAATCAATCATTGACAACCCTATGGATCCTAGTGAATTGATTCCTTGTGCATGGGGTTGCTATGGGTCAGGAGCCAACTCAGTAGCAGCTAACAATAGCAACATGAGTAATGGAATAAGATTCTGAGTAACTGTTTTTTTTTTTTTTTTTGAGCTAGAGAAGAATGGAGAGGGCAGATTATAGCCGGTAAATAAGGCTTTCATGAGAATAAAAGAATGTAAGATGTAAAAACTAACTCAAAATGGCTCAAAAGCCTAAATGTTAAACGTAAAACTATGAAGTTCTTAGAAGAAAATATATGGACAAAACTATGGGACCTAATTAAAAAACAAAACAAAACTAACAAGCACAACTATAGATGCATGAAAAGCAGAGGACAAATTAGATAACAGGGATCTCATAAAAATTAAATACTTATGCTCATCAAAAGACTTTATCAGAAGTAAAACGACAAAAAGTCTTCAGAAATGACAAATCCAATAAGGGTCTAATCTCTAAGATATGTGGAAAACTTCAACAACTCAACAAAAAAAAGACAACCCAATTCAAAAATGGGCAAAGGACATGAACAGACACTTCACCAAAGAGGACACTCAAGTGGCCAACAAACACATGAAAAATATTTATGATCATTAGCCATAAGAGGAATAAAAAATCAAAACTACAATGAGATACCATTTCACCCCTGCTAAAAATGATAGAGGAAACCCTGGTGGTGTAGTAGCTAAGTGCTACGGCTGCTAACCAATGGGTCAGCAGTTCAAATCTGCCAGGTGCTCCTTGGAAACTCTATGGGGCAGTTCTACTCTGTCCTATGGGGTCGCTATGAGTCAGAATTGACTCGAAGGCAATGGGTTGTTTTTTGGGTTAAAATGATAGAAACAAAAATGAAAAAAAAAAAAAACCCAGAAAACAAATGCTGGTGAAGATGTGGGAAGACTGGAACTCTAATCCACTGCTGGTGGGATTATAAAATGGTAAACCACTATGGAAAACAGTATGGTGCTTCCTCAAAAAACTAGAAATAAAACTACCTTATAATTCAGCAATCCTACTTCTAGGTATATACCTTAGAAATCTAATAGAAGAAACATGGACAGACACATGCCCACCTATGTTCATTGCAGTACTATTCACAATAGCAAAAAGATGGAAACAACCTGAGAGCCCATCAATGGATGAATGGATAAACACAATGTGGTACATACTTACAATGCAGCCATAAAGAATATTGATGAGTTCTCGAAACATGGATGAATCTGGAGGACGTTATGCTGAGGGAAATAATTAAATCACAAAAGGACAAATATTGTATGATCTAACTTTTATAAAAAGATACGAATAGGTAAACATACAGAAACCAAGGTTCGTTGGTGGTTATTAGGGATGGGAGGGGGGAGAGAGGGGGAATCATTGTCTAGATAGTAGACACGTGTTATTTTTGGTGATTAGATACGTGACACCGAATGTGGGTAAAGTGTGCACAGCTCGACCAAGGTAAATGATGTCACTAAGAAGTACACAAGAATAACAGATGCTTTTAGTAAATGCTACAACATACAGTATTTTGCAACAGCAACCAAGAAATGTGTGTGGTTACATATGTAGGTATGTATGCATATATGTGTATAGGTAGGTATATGTGTATATATATGTGTGCATGCATAGGTATATCTATATGCATATGTATATACATGTATATTATATATCCATATATATAATAGGAGCCCTGGTGGCACAGTGGTTAAGCGTTCAGCTGCCAACCAAAAGGTCGGCAGTTGGAATCCACCAGGTGCTCCTTAGAAACCCTATGTGGCAGTTCTACTCTGTCCTGTAGGGTTTGCTATGAGTTGGAATTGATTCAATGGCAACGGGTTTGGTTTGGGTTTTATAAATATAATAAAGCACATGGGGACACAGTTTGGGTATGTCCTAGACATAACCAAAAACCTTGCAGGAGTGGTTTACTGGGTTCGAAGGCTTAGGACCATAGTCTCATGGGACAGCTCAGTCAATTGGCGTAATATAGTTTATAAAGTCCACAGACTTTATAAACGAATTTGGTGAGTAGTGTCTGGAGCCTTAAAAGCTTGCAAGTGGCCATCTAAGATGAAACTATTGGTCTCTACTCATCCAGAGCAAAAAAGAAAGAAGAAAACCAAAGGCTCAGAAAAGAAACTAGTCTACAGGATTAATATCCTACATAAACCATGTCCTCATCTACCCTGAGACCAGAAGAACTAGATGGTGCCTGGCTACCACTACCAACCATTTTGATCAGGGCCATAAATAGATGGATCCTGGTAGAATGGGAGAAAAATGTAGAACAGAACTCAAATTCTTAAAAATTCCAGACTTACTGGACCTGTTGAGACTAGGAGACTTCCTGAGACTATATCATCCTGAGATACCCTTTAAACTTTGAACAGAAACTACTCAGGAGATCACCTTTCAGCTAAATAACAGATTGGCTCATAAAATAACAAATATCACCCATTATAATCCTTCAAAAAAAATCTATATGAGACCATATGGTCAACATTTACTATAAAGAAAGATAAGAAGGTAAGGGTTTAGGGAAATTAGATTACTAGAAACAAAATTAGAGTGGAAATAATGAGAATGTTGACACATCGTGAAAACTCAATGTCACTGAACAATTGGTTTAAAAACTGTTAAATGGGAACTGAATTTGCTGTGTGAACTTTCACTAAAAACACAATAAAATATTATTTAAAAAAAAAAGGGGGATGTGACTTGTAAGATGGAACTCCTGGGCTTAAGTTATAGGACAAAGGGGACTAGGAAAAGAGTGGTAATGCCATAAAATAAAGGTGGTTAAAAATAACCTTTTTTGTTTCATTTGCTCACTCATTCATTTGGTCCTTCATTTACTCACTTTTTTTTTTTTTTTTTAATGTGCCCACCTAGTGAGTGACAGAGACCAGGCATTCACACTAGGAAATTGACAATTACACCACAGAATGGAAAGCTCCTTGTCTCCAGAGTATGATCTTCTTGAGGGCAGGGCTGTCCCCTTCACCTGGATACAGTACTTGGCCCATTTTGGGGGCTCAAGAAATAGTTGTTGAATTAATAAAGACAACAGGCTCAAAGAGGGGAAATAAATTGCTGAATGCAACCCAGCCAGTTAGCGGCAGAGCTGGGCCCCAGACCACGGGCTCTTCCACCACACCAGGCCTCCTTCTGATACAGAGATTCTGAGGAACTGATGTGGAATTGGGGAATTAGTGGCTTTCTGAGTTCTCCATCGCTGAGTAAGCTCTGTAAAGTGGCTGAATCTCCAGGGTTACCTGAATTATTAAAAAGGAAGAAAGCTCTTCTGATGTAAACAAAACAAGACCTCAGCTGCAGATTTGGCAAAATGTGTTCGGTTCTCACCGGGGTCTAGTAAATGTTTGAGGAGGGAGAGTCCCCAGTGGGTATTTTTGGTATGGCTAGTTTTGCTTCTCAAATAAGCTAAAAATGCATCGAGAAGAAATGTTAAACTCTGAGGGGAAAAAACCCCCAAACAATGACCTTTCTCATCTTCAAAGGGCATAGTTTGGGAAGTGCAGTGTGATTCAGGAGATGTAAGTACAAGTTGGAACTCGGCTCAGCATTCAGCATGGGTGAAACAGAAAATACAATTAGGGAATGCAGTTCTCTTTTGGCCTGAGCTATTTTATCTGCAGGTTCAGAGCTAAAAAAAAAAAAAAAAAAGGTAGCGCTTAATTGAATTAACATCCAAAATACCTCGGATTTGATTTCTCTCTCTCTTGTTTGTTAGTTTTTGTTTAGACTATTTAAAATCATCACGTTTTGTCCACTCTTAGTTGCTGTCATGGATTGAATTATGTCCCCCCAAAAATGTGTGTATCAGTTTGGCTGGGCCATGATTCCTGGTACTGTGTGATTGTCCACCATTTTGTCATCTGATGTGATTTTCCTATATGTTGTAAATCCTGCCTCTATGATGTTAATGAGGGAGGATGGGCAGCAGCTGTGTTATCGAACCAGGACTCAATCAATCTACAAGATTGGATTGTGTCTTGAGGCAATTTCTTTTGAGATGTAAAAGAGAGAAACAAGCAGAGAGACAGGGGAACTTCATACCACCAAGAAAGCAGTTCCTGGAACAAAGTGCATTCTTTGGACCCAGAGTCCCTGTGCAGAGAAGTTCCTAGTCTGGGGGAAGATTGATGAGAAGGCCTACAGAGAGAGTGCTGTGAAGAAATAAACTTCTCTTTGTTGAAGCCATCCACTTGTGCTATCTCTGTTATAGCAGCACTAGATGACTAAGACAGTTACCAAAACCAATAGGTGCACAGCTTGCTCATTCCTGTGCCTCAGATGACGCTGTCCTGCCTAGAATGGTGAGAAGCAAGAACCCCAAGCAAAGGTCCAGCTCCACAAGGTCCAGTTTCAAGAGGAAAGAGCTCCATTGGCCCTCTCTCTGTCTCTCTTTAAAAGTCTTTGAGAGTCTTGTGGAGTTGTGTTCCACCTTGGTTTTCTCTAAACTTGCCTGATAATGAAGCTCATCTTGGACATTTGTTAAAAATACAGATTTATAAGTCACTTCCTGGAGATTCTGATTCAGCAAGCCTGGGAAGTGACCTGGACTCTGTATTCTTAACAAGTGCCCTTGGTGAGGCAGATGATTAGACAAGTTTGGAATACAATGGTCTCTCTCCAGAGCATTGCTCTCCATATGAGATTCGAATCTCAAATAAGAAGACAAAATAACATGGTCTTTCTATGTCTATAAAGCTATTGTTTTTAGGGTAAGGAGAACTATACCAAAAAATCCAAAGCCCACTGCCGTCATGTTGATTCTGACTCAGGGACTGCACAGGATTTCCAAGCCTGTAAATCTCTATGGAAGCAGACTGCCACATTTTTCTCCTGTTGAACCACAGACCTTTCAGTTAGCAGTCAATCACTTTAACCACTGCGCCACTAGGGCTCCTTGAGGATAGGCCTAAAGTAAGCTCATTTGGCTCAGAAGCCAGACCTACCTAATGGCCTCTACCAATTGTCTTATCTAATTCGTGGGATGGGTAAGATGCTCAGGCTCAAGAAAATGAAGATTTGATGATGTTACACCTGGGAGTGGATTAATGAAGAGCACATTTCGACTTAAGTAGGAAGAGTTTGTGCCCATCGGGAGCATTTGTATGTATTTGTATGTGTAGGCTTGACAAACGGTCTTGTTACAAGGATAAAACTCTTGTCAATGCACAGCTGTGTCAAGAAGGAAAGCACATTTATCTCTGTATAGGGTTTCAGGAATACTTCTCACCCCCACATCTTTTCACTTATAAAGCATTTTCATACGTCTCATCTTATCTTTACAACCACAGGGTGGATATTGTATTTCCATTTTATACATAAAAAATGTGTAAACAGATGGCATTTCAGTACTCTTTTAATCTATTCTTACCATTATTTCCAGGGTGCTTTTTAGCTTCCTGTGCCAGCTTGCCACTAGGGAAGGCAAGGATCAATGCCAGGTGTGGGGGCAGGGGGAGGGCAAGTACAACCTTGGAGTGGAAGCCAACCTTGCCCTCGAAGCCCAAATATCCCTGCAGCATAATCAGGTCCCATTTGCTATTGAGTTACTGAGTCCTCACACTGTTATTTCCACAGCATCCATGAATGAAGCTAGCAGAAGACACCCAAAATTTTACACACTCCACCACTCTTTGATTCCGATGTACAAGCCACACCCCTTATGCTTGTTTCCCAGGAAGTGCAGCCTAACAAATTGAGTCTGATCTCCTGCTTCCCTTTGGATATGTTAGTTTCTGCAGTTGAACATTGATCATCTTGCCTTCTTGGGTGAGTACGTGATGAGCCATTCTGTTGAGCTGGTGTCTAGGATTCAGGTCAGAGGACAGACTTAGAACCCAATTGAAGAGCCTTCTTCTCTAAGCTGTTTAATCCCATCATCCTCTCTGGTTTGAGGGAGGAATTCCAACTCTCCACCAGGCAATTGAAGAGAACATGGCTGGGTGCAGTATCCTGCCTTTGCAGCAATCACTCTATTTGAAACAAAAGCTATCAAGATGGCACCTTCTTCTAGACTGTCCCTGAAGCTTTGATTTAAAAAAAAAGGAAGACACCCTAGTTTACTCTTAATGAGATTCTTGTTGTCTTTCACACACACACACACACACACACGAACACATGCTCCTTCCGGTTGATAATCCTAACCTGTGCCATCTTAACGGAAATCGCCCTAGACAGCAGCAGCAGAAGCAGAACGGAAGCAGTGATGCCCTGATGGACTTATTCCGAGAGCTCACAGGGGCTCTGCTGCGCCAGCCTCTTCAGTCCTCCTCACTAGGACCCTGTGATCACCCGTATTAGAGACGACGGTCTCCGCTCCCCGCTACCCCCACCCCAGTTCCAGGTGTATTTTCGAAGTGGCCCAGGGAATGTTGTTGTCGTTAGTTGCTGTTGAGTTGACTCTGACTCATGGCGGCCTATGTACAACAGAAGAAAACATCGCCTGGTTCTGCTTCATCTTCACAATTGCCAGCTCGTGTTCAAGTACATTGTTATGGCTATTGTGCCAACCCATCTCCCTGAGGGTCTCCCATACCCTTGTTGGCCTTCTACTTCACCAAACATGATGCCCTTCTCTGGTGAGTGATCCCTCCTGATGACAGCTAGCAAGGACAATGTTCAGTTGTGATCCACAGGGTTTTTATCAGCTAATTGTCAGAATTAGGTATCCAGGCATTTCTTCCTAGTCTGTATTAGTCTGGAACCTTAGCTGAAACCTGTCTACCGTGGGTGACCCTCCTAGTATTTGAAATACCAGCGGTATAGCTTCCAGCATCGTAACAATGTGCAAGTCACCATAGTATGACAAACTGGCAGACAGAAGGTGGTCCCAGGGAAACCAAACCAAACTGTTGTTGTTGAGTTGGATTCTGACTCATGGCGACCCCGTGTGTGTCAAAGTAGAACTGCACTCCATAGGGTTTTCAATGGTTGTAATCTTACAGAGTGGATTGCCAGGTCTTTTTTCTGTGGTGCTGCCAGGTGGGCTTGAATCACCAACCTTTCAGTTAGTAGCCTAGCACAAACCATTTGCAGCACCCAGTGACCTTGCCCAGGGAATACTTATTGGATGTTTAGGGGGCCTTCTACCCTGAGGCCCATCAGACACTACCTGATTGCTTTGTTCCTCCTGCTGCACAGACGCTAGTGCTATTGGTGACTTATCTTCACCCAGTTGTAATGTGGAGTCTGTGGAGATGCCTTGTCTCTGTGAATACGTGTCCATGCGTTTTTGGTTTTGTTATTTACTTGCTCTGCCTGTTTTTATGTAGGGATTTGGAGAGATTGAAAGACTATGCTGTTGACACCACTACCATCTCCCCAGAGTCCCCTAGGAACTGCACATTATTCGATTTTCTGCTTTTGGTGAACAGTAAGTGTCTAGCATGTTACTAAGGAATGGGGATCTGGTCTAGTTAGATTTTCAAATTGCACTTTTAGTGTGAGCTGCCTATGCTGGCTAGGAACTTTCCATAATTCAAACTGTGTAGCTTAGAATTATAAAAATGAACTTACTATACTACAGCCAGGATGCCAGGTGAGTCTGAAGAGATCTGGTGCCATGGTTCTTGACCTTTGTTGGCCATGGACTTGACTCACATCTCTGCAGAAATGTCCTTGTGGTTATCATTTGCAGACAATTTCACATGGCATTTCAGAGAGTTCCCAGATGGCCTTGATACCTACCCATGCTCCTCCAGAGGCGCAGAGTTAGGAAACTCTGGTCAGGTGTGATTAAGGATTGAGAATGAGGGCCAACTAAAACCCGATAAATGGTATGCTTGCTATCCAGTTTTTATTGGGAGTTGGTTTTTATCAGGGATAGTTAGAGGATCTACCTATCAAATGTTGAGATAATTCTAAGTATGAAGCTCCTCAGATCCTGACAAACAATTCAGGGACAGAGAAAGGTCAGTGGAGTTTGCTGGAAAGGTTGAAGGAAAGAAGACGGTTGTAGGATATGAAAGCAATTGGCTTAAGTAGGACAACTGGATACAAGATAAATAGGGGTACACCTTGGAGTCACGAGGCTGGAGGAAACCTGAAGCTTCACCTGATCTACAGCCTCAGATCTTAACGTAGGAATAAGTCTAAACCCAGGTTTTTCCAAATGTGGTCCCTTGACCATCTGCAGATTGTTAAAATATAGATTCTTGGTCCCTATACCTTTTAACCTGACCCCACCTGGGGGTGGGGTCTGGTAATCTGCATTTTAAAAATTCTCCTGAAAACCACTGGTCTAAATGATGTAGAGCAGAATGGTATCTGGTCTTAAGACTCTGGGTGTGGTGGTGCCACGTCTATGAGCTGCACAGTCTAACAATGACAATAATAATTTTAATAATATTACTCTTATTCCTCCTTTTCCTCCTGTTCATATTATTGTGGACACACAATGGGATTGATAGATTTCCAGGGATCTTTGCTGCCCACCAGATGTAGATGAAATCCATTTGGGTCAGAGAGAGTGTGACATCTGCCTCAAGTTATTTTGAGAGGAAATGATCCTGGAGAAAAATGTTGGTGCCACTCACATGGAGTTGACCTTGGCTTTTGGTGGCCCCTTCCTATTAGAAGATGTGTTACTTACACCTAGACCCTCTCTGTTAGCTCTCGGTGATTTTGACACCAGGCCTTTATGGGTCACCTCCTTGGTGGAGAGCTGGAGAATGGGGCTCTGAGGAGTAACTCTGCTCCAGGGTCCCAAGTCTCCACTCTGGTTTGGGAGAAAATTTCCAGTCGATTCTAGACCCCACCCCGATACTGACTGGATGTGGTCTCATGAGATTTGGAGCCTCAGCCAGCTACCCCAGAGTTCACGTTTCAGGCAGAGATGGCCAGCAGTGCCCAGGCCCTCTTGGGTTCATTCCAGTACCCAAGGGGACTGGGTCTTTCCCTTCAGCTCCCAGAATGGACTATAAGCCTGAAAAAGAACCAGTCCCCTGGGTGTGGATGGGCAGGGATCCCAGGGGCATGCATACTTGTACCTCATCGTCTACCTCTGGAGAAATAGGAATGATCACTTCTGCACTGACAGCTCCAGTGTGGACCGCATAGATCAGGATTTTCAGAAGTTAAGCAGGAAACTACCTTCTGTATTTTCACAGAGAGGGAAAGGGGTGAGGGTCTGGCTATTGTGACTGCCTCTCAATTTGTACCAAAGTCTCCAACTCTTTGTGCCTCAGATTTTCTCATTATTAAGGAGACATCCTAGGTCTGGTTAGGTAATTATTTGGAGATTGTAATTACCCTGCTACTTTTGAATAACCCCATGTCTTCTGTTTATCTTTTCATAGTGGTTAAGAAGACACTGGGGTTTGAATCCTAGCTCTGCTGCTTATTATCTGTGAGATCTTGAACATGTTTCCTAGGCTCTTTGAGCCTCATTTTAGTCATCTGTAAAATAGAAATAATTTACAGTAGTGACCTCATAGAGGAGAGGATTAAGGGAGATAAAAATAGGTACAATTTTTAGCACAGTTCTAGGCACATAATAAGCACTCAGTAACTGTTAGCTAATATTTTATTTTTTCACTGTGCCCCTTGAGGAGTTATAAGTATTAGAAATATATTTCAAATATCCCCAAGTCAATTTATTCTTGTCCACCCACCACATGGCTTTCAGAGTTCATAATATTTCTTCTGCTGGAGGCCTGAGAAAGATATTGCAAAGTTTCTCCCAGAAGGCTTCCTTCCAATTTTTGGAGCCCTGCATGGAGGAGCCAAGGGAGGCAGTGCCCATTGTTTCATGACTAATACTGCAGTTTCTCAGCAGGATTTCAACCAAGAACTTACATTATGAGGGTCCTCACAGGAATGATCTGTGTCTCCACAGAAATGAGGTGCGTACTCAGAGGTCAGTGTTTTCATTACTGGATGTCAGGTTTTGGTGTTACCTTCCAGCAGTACTCTCTGTTTATCAGGTTTGTTTCTCAAGGTCCTGGTTGTCCTTGAGGCTGCCCTCCAACACTCCCAGGGTCTACGGGCACCTTCTCTTCATGACTACTTACCAAACACCTCAGTAGAATGCATGGCCTGAGGCTCTGAGGAAAACAAACAAGAACATAGGCATGTGCACACGATAGCCCGCAATTCACACAACCTACTGAGTTTGTTATGGGAATCAAGGTATGTGGCAGTGGGTTCAGGAGGCATTAGAAAATATGTTTTCTTTGACTGAACAGACACAGAGGCTAGCCCTTTGTTGTTTCAGGGTCATATGTCACGAATAATGTTCTCCTCTCCAGGAACATTTTTCTCTCAGATGTAGCCACTTTCAAACTTTTTTTTCTGTTTCAGTTTTTTAAATGCTGACCCTGAGTTACCGAAATGATTCCACGACCCATTATGGGAAGCCACCTACAGTTTTCAAATCATTTCTCCAACAACCCAACCAACCAACCCATTGCCATAGAGTCAATTCTGAATCATAGTCACCCTATAGGACAGAGTAGAACTGCCCCATATGGTTTCCAAGGAGCCCCTGGCAGATTCGAACTGTGATCTTTTGGTTAGCAGCCGTAGCACTTAGCAACTATGCCACCAGGGTTTCCCATTTCTCCAAAGCATCTGCCAAATCTATAGCTTTCTGGGACTGTCGACTAGAGAGGAATAAGTGATTGTGTAACTAGGAACCCAGAGAGTCAGGGTGCAATTGCTTTGGTCGGGGAAGCACCAGGGACAAGTTCCAAAACTGACTGACTAGTGGATTTATTCTTTCTGTAGGAGTTTGCCTCTTAAATGTCTATGGATTTGGATTCAGGCCTCATGCATCTTGAGCTTTCTCAATAGGCCTATGGGCATTGAGAACCCAGATTACAAAGTGTACCCTGTGCATTATTAAAAGAACTGCACTGTGATGTACTATAAAGTGGTACAATCAGGAGGCCTATAGTATGGAAATTCCTCCGCTCAGAATACTTGAACTTCACTGCTCTGCACTGATCTGGCCCCACTTCTCTTTCCATCCTTATTCCCCTACTCTTTCATAAGCCTTAGTTTCAGACTAATGGAATCAAGCACTGAGTTGTGTTTGTTTCACTGTCTGCTTGGGCCTTTCTTTGCCTGTGCTGTTCCCTCTACTCGAACAGCTTTTTCCTTCGCCTTGACACTTGGAAATCTTAAATCTATTCAGGGACAGCTTAACTGTCATTGCCTTTGAAATCCCATTGATCTTTCATTAACCTCTCTCCTGGGTCTTGCCACTCTCTACCTTACATTATCATTATGAAAATGCATTTCTTTTCTGCATATCCCATCTTCAACTAGAGCTATTTCTCTCTGAGCATTTCGATCTTGGAGTTCCATATCAAAATCCATCCAAATGAAAGGGTTACTACGCAGCAGCAGCAACAACAGCAACAACACATGCCCAGAAGTTAGAAAATCCGCTGATCTAACAAAGAAAGATTGATTTACTGAGGCTGACATGTAAAGCAATTTTAGGCTACTCACAGTTACCCATGTCCCCCAAATACTTTACAGACTTTGTGTCTTTGCCCACTCTGTTTACACAACTTGGAATGTCCTTCTTCCCTTTTTTTTTCTGGGAAGGTCTATTTATTCTCTAAAGCCTGTGGCATAAATTGCTATTTGGGCACCCAATATCTAGTCTCCCTTTCTTCCATAAGATAGAAGCTCTAGTCTGTTGGGGTGTTCTATTGCCTTAGCAGGTTGAGAAAGCCAGTGAAATGGAAGTTGTTGGGTAGGACTTCCAGAAAAGCTCCTTCAAGAGAGCATGCCATTTTGAGGTCATGAAGTGAATTTGAGGATCAAAGCCATACGCTAAAAATGGCAGAGAAGAAAGATAGAAGGACCATGGGGATACTAAAGACATCGTGGAGCTCCATTATCAGCCACAGATGGCCTAACACCAGACTTATTTTATATGAGACGAATACCTCTATTTCGATAAAGCCACTGTTTTTTGGCTTTTTTCTGCTATAGGCAGCCAAACATAATCCTAATGGATACATGGCCCAATGCAAATAGGACCTCTTCTTTCCAGCTTTCCCTCTACCCCAACGAGATGAATTTCTTTCCTGGAGCTCTCACAGGCCTTCACTTGGACCGCTCTGATTAAATTTATTGTAACATATGAGACTTCCTTGTCTCTACATCTCCTCTACTGTTGGACTGTTAGCTTCTTGAGGGAAAAACATGGCCTCATTCCCCATTGTATCTGCAGCGGGTAAAGCCTGGCAGCCAGAAATGAGTCCTCTCAACCTGTTTGTTTTATTGAATTGAGACTTGAAAAGGATTCAGGGTTTTCTGTTAATGCACAAATTCTTTTGGGAAGGGTATTATCTGAAAGCTGTACCTTATTTGGGATTTAGTTGGCAGGCAACAAAGCCTTGAGAAATGACCCTGGGATGGAGGGGTGCGTGAGATGGGCCAGCCACTGGAAGGAAAGGTGGAGAAAGCTGCTGCTGTGGATTTTAGCCCGTCTGGATTTCCCCAGGGTGGCTCTTGTGTGCTGTTAGGTTTTCTTGGATGCAAAACCTTACTCTGCCTGGCAAGCCCTGAGAGGAGGCTGACAGTATTAGTAGTGCTTTTCGTTGCCCAGCTTCTCTAAGAGGCAGCCCTTCTCTCCTGAGACTGGGTATCGCAGATAACTGGCTCCATGGGTGTACCTGCGAGGCCCTCCTACTGGCCCCAACCCTGTCTCGATCTGTCCCCCCAAACCACTTTGGAAGGGTCCGTCACTCTTGAGTTGCAAGATTAAGTGAATGCATGTTTGGATAAGATGCTTTTGGGCCCAAGATCAAAGTCTTCACTGCTCAGGGTCCAGACCCCTTTCAGAATGAGTACAAAACCTGCCTTCCCCTTTGAATGCATTATGGGAGCCGAAGGAGAGGACGTACCGCCCACGTCCACCTATCAACGCATTTTCTCAGTAGTAGAGCCCAGATGGCGTCCTCAGAAGCCAGGGCGCTGAGAAAATGGAGAGCCGCACTTTCTATCAAAACCACTGACAGATTTTACTGGCAAGAACGAATATGATCCTGTGGCTAAATAAAACCACGGGGCAGCAAATTAAACCCTGCCTCACGATATTATTATTCTCGTCTTGTGAAAATAACAATGTTCTGGTAGCTTTGCTGGGTGCCTTTGTGTGGCCACTGTTATCGACAGATCTAGGCCCTTTTTTGTAAGTTGCAGATCTAGATGTCAGCCAAACGTTTCCCACCAGTGGCAGGAGCTGTCCCTCTCCTCACAGAAAAGAAAGAGAAAGCACCAAGTCGTTACATAATTTCACTCTCCTAAATCAAACCTTACATTTGTCACGATTATTTACCATGGCTTGGTAATTGTGAGCAGACAGCTGAGTGGAGCTGGAAGTCTATTCATCCTTTAAAGTGACATAAAGTGGCACTTGGGTTCCCAAATGATAATTGTTCTCTTCTCCTCGTTAATACCCAACTGCTGCTCGTAGTTCTGCGAAAGAAAATTCGTTTAGTGCCAGTTCCAGAAACTTCTGTGGAATTTAGTTCTTGGCCTCTTTTTGAAACCCAATTTGAAATCACCCTTAGGAATTAGGAAGGGCGAATTGATTGTGACTTCCAGTCAGAATCCCTCTCTAAATATTTTAGCAGGATAGAGAACTTCTCTCATTTACATCCATCTACTACCCAGCAGTAGCCGTAGCTGAAAAGTATTGGTAGTTTCTCAGAAATATGATTAGTTTGAGGACATTTCCAGTTCAATCTGGATCTTAGGGAACTTGATAAGGAAACTGGGTCTTAGGAGATTTCCACCTCAACTAAATAGGACCTTGGCACCTGGACAATCTCTTAATCATTTAAAGAGTGCTTCAAAAAAAAAAAAAAAAAAAAAAAAAACAACTCAAAGCTTATGGGAACCACTCTGCAACGGTAGGAGGGTCCTTGCTCTGCAGCCATGCTCTGGAGGACCCCTCTTTCCCTCCCCCCGTGACATCGCAGTGACCATTTACAGGCAATCTGCCGAGCCCAGCAAAACTTTCTGTTGACCAAGTGAAGGATGCAGACATAGGCGTCATTTGGGTTTACATGAGGTTTCAAATCCCCTTGAAATCCCTGTTGATCAACGACAAATAGGGATGGGGAGGGTAAATACGTGCTGCTCTCAGTGATGCTGCCCATACTATGGATGAGTTCCTGCTATTCCTGTCCCCTTCCCTCCCCCTAGTTTAAAATTTTATGCCACACTGTTCACTTCTGACCTAGGTTAGAATCAAAAGCAGCAGCCTCATGTCTCTCTGATCCTCCAGCTCAGGATTGCAATATTAATGGTGCCCAACATTTGTGAAACACTACGTTTCAAGCTCTGTGCTAAAACACTTCACATAAATAATCTCCTTTAAACACAGATACTTATACACCAGTGTTCACTGCAGCACTATTCACAATAGCCAAAAGGTGGAAACAGCCTAAGTGTCCATCAGCAGGAGAATGGATAAACAAAACGTGGAGCATACATACAATGGACCATTTCTCAGCCCGGAAGAGAAATGAAGTCTTGATACGTGCTACAACACGACTGGCCCTTGAAAACATGGTGCTGAGTGAAATAAGTCAATCACAAAAGGATGAAGACTGTATGACCTCAATTATATGGAATACCTAAAATAGGCAGGTGTATAGACCCCCGGATTTATTAGTGGTTACCAAGGGCAGGTGCGAGGGAGGGAGAAAGGGGACTTATTGCTTAGGGGACACCGAGCTTCTATCAAGGATGAGGGAATAATTTGGAGATGGACACTGGCAATGGCTGAACAGCATGATGAGCGTAGTTGATGTTGCTGTACTGTACTGTAAAAAAATGTTGAAATGGCAACTGTTTTGTTACATCTAAATTCACCACGATAAAAAAAAAAGCTTTAATCCTGGAAGTTTTATCATTATCACCATTTTATGGAGAGGAAGCAGGGAGGTGAAGGAGCCAGCTTGTGGCCACACAGCTAGGAAGTGGTGACTAAGCTTGCGCTCAGGCTCTGGACTGATCTGATTCCCCCTCGCCCTGGTTCTGGAGCTCAGAACAGCATGATCACATCCCCAGACTCAGAAACAGTCCGCAGAGGCACCTCGTAGAGAAGACTTTCCCTTTCTGCATTCGCTGAGGCTGCTTGGGCATCATTCACAAGTGAAGCCACCCCTAATAAATGGCTGTAACCCAGGAGCTTTGTGGCATGATTCAAGGGATTGGGCTGGGAGCCAAACTAGCCAGTGTTTGGTATGAAAAGATTTGCCATGGGGAGTTGACTGGAAATGTCGCTGCAATGATGGGAGTTTTAATATTTTGTCCCAGGTATCCCCAATTCCTTGAGGGGAAAGAAGAGCAGGAGAGGAAAACTGGGACACCACAGAAGATGAATTGAGATCTCTCACCTCTTCCTTTCTCTCTATCAAAAGTTTTGGGGTGGTCTTCGTGAGCTATGGTTTTTGAGCATTTTAGAAACTGAACACATAGTTGAGGAAGAGATGTGGCTTATAACCCAGAACCCAGAAGAGATTGGAATCTAGAGGTTAGTAATGTACCCAGAACTGAAAGTTTCTGTTTCAACCAATACAAGAGAGGCCGAGGACATTTAAAAGTTGGTAATTTTGGCAGTTGGAATGATCATATTCCATATGACATCTGGTGACTGAATGTTAGTTATAATTTTCTCCTGAGTTTTTTCTCCCCTATTACTGGTTTTAAGAGTCATTGTAAAGGAACAGGTGTATATGCAATGGAGGTGGTAGTGGTAGGGACAGGATAGAGATCTTGATGACCTTTCCCAGGACCTGCCTAAGAGCTACAGCAAGGCCCAGGGCCCATGTGGACGATGTTGACGGACACAGAGGCTCTATGGCCAGGCCTAGCGTGCCAGAACTCTTCCTGTTGGCATCACAGGGCTCCTTGACGTCAAGGCATTCTCTGTACCAGTGGTGCCCAGGGGCCCTGCTGATCACTGACTTTACTGCCTGGTGATGTCCCCTCCCAGCTCTCACCCATTCTTTTGGCTGCGGCCTCAGAGAGTGTTCTTGCTCAGGTTCAGCCCGCACAGTATTGTACTATGGAGTGGTTCTCTTTTTCCTCCACTGATTCCTCCCAGTGGAAGGATAGGGGTCTAGATCTAAATGGATCTGGCAATCACAGCAGGTTTCAATGACTGCTGATAACCATCAGAATGGTTCCTTGGGTGTTCCCCCTAAGAAGCAAATAACTCAGACTAACATCAAACGCTTTAGAATAATACTTCATGGTGCCTGACGGACTGTGAAAACTGGTGCCAGTAGAGGTCGGACTGTGAAAACTGGTGCCAGTACAGGTCACCTTTGAGTCGCTGTAGCCCACGTCATTAGGCGTCTTAAAGAAAAATGAGGCTCCTCTATCTTTGGAACTCACAAGGTGTGTGTCAGCAAAATTCCCCATCTCCCAGGCCCGTCTCTGTCCTGGTACCCAGGCTGGCGTGGGAAGGAGGATAACTGCTGGTGAGCAGGGGGGACCAAGAGTGTCCAGCAAGGCAGCTGTAGGTGGGCAGTTAGCATCGACTGGAAGAGGTAGAAAAGCTGATAATATTTTCCATTTTGTGTTTGACCTTTGGCTTAGCCAGCTCACACCTTGAGCAAGCATTTTTGCTTTGCCAACTTAGAAACTTGCTAATAAAGTAAACCATGATTTATTTGATAACTTGAAAAATTGGCTTTCAAGGGAGCAGATACCAAAGAGGTGCTGCAAAATGGAAAGAAAAAAAAAAAAATCAAAATCCCTTGACCTCTTCTTTATTCTCCGGGAGCTTCCCAACCAGTGCTTGCCATTGCTAATGTCTCTTGTGAATTTGTGTTTTTTTCTATGATTCACAGATTCCTCAGGTTGGAAGAAGAACCCGGAGCAGATTGTCCATTGTATTATCTTTGCAAATTCTCTCTTTCTTTGCCTACATAATGACAGAAATGACTGTATAGGTATTCCCTCAGAGTTTGGAATGATTCCTGTTGCTGCTATTCAGGCAGGCCAGTACAATCATTTTCCTATTTTCTGCTCAGCACCTTGTCCTTCACTGGTAATGGAATAATAGGGAGGTAGTTTGTGGAATCCTCCAACCTACAGACCTTTGCAGTTTAATTAGGAATGGCCTGGGTAAAGAGGAGAATTCACACGAAGAGATCTCCAAAGGGGATTTTGAGATTTAAAAAAAATCCTAGAGATAAGCTATTTGATTTTTCCTGAAGGTCTCACCCAAGATGGTGTTCTTCAGCAGATTCTGTCCTGTGCCAAAAAAATGTCTTCCTGGGAAAAAAGGAAAACAAATTTACGCTTTTGATCAAGTTGTTTCTATTCAGAAAAGCTGGAATGGAATTAATTTTACATGGGACAAACTGGATGCCCCTTCTCCTGCTGACAGGACTACAATAGGAAAGAATGGAACATTGCCCTCTGAACGGAATTGTAATGAATTGAGAACTAAAGAGCTTATGGAAAATAGCTTTCAAATGATTATTTTTGTTTGTTTAACTGCTTGATTACGATGATTGTAATTCTAGCTATACACAAAGAGAATGTGGGAAAAGAAAGCTAAGCCTGGGCTCCTGTTATAACAAAAACCAAAGAGTGCATCACACTTTATGTAATCTAAATGCTGATAGGTTTCTTGGGACTGCTAAGTGGGAAAAAAAAAAAAAAAAAATACAGCCTAGGTTTCACTTGTTTGCATCTTCAGGGTCAAAAGTTCCCTCATCAGTTCTCTTTAAAAGACTTAACTTGGCCTTAGATCACTGTAACAACACTTGAATTTGGAATTTTCTGACTTTGTACGCAAAGGTTGGCCCTCTTAATTATAACAGGAAGTGTCTGGGGGCAAACAATACATCTGCAGATGACCTGGGGTTGCAGACACTGGTTGGAAAGAGAACCTGGATGAACTGATTTCATTTTTTTTTTATGAGGTGATGGCTCCTGCTAAATACAGTATCATCTACCCACCAGAGCCCTATTGATGGCAGTGTCCTACAAAAGAATTTTTTTCTTCTTTGCTTGGAAAAAAAGAAAAATCAACCCCATTGCCATCAAGTTGATTCTTACTCGTAGTGACTCTTTAGGACAGAGTAGAACTTCCCCGTAGGGTTTACAAGGAGCGTGTGGTGGATTTGAACTGCTCATCTTTTGGTTAGCAGCCATAGCTCTTAAACACTATGTCGCCAGAATTTCCCTGCTTGGAAAGAGCAGGGTTATTACAGAACAGGTAGCTGTTTTAACCATGACCAAGATGGAGAGTATTAATAAACATTGAATCCAAGAACCTAAAGCTAAAAATGGTCAGACAATCAGGTAGAGGATTTCAAACAGCTTTGGAAGATCCAAGGGCTACCATGGGAAGTTAAAGCTCCAGCCCTCTTTGGCCAAAAGCAAAACAAATTCCCTTGCCCCCTGACCTCTTCCAACCTGCACAACAGCCCAGGGGTATGTAGTGGGCAGGGAAGTGGCAGCTAGTGAATGGACCCAGGGGGTGGATGGCTTAGGGTGCGGTCAATGGCTTCTGGAGTGTTCACCTTCAGACTTTAAGTCTACTTCAACCTGAGAAGGGACTGTGACCATTGGACAACTGCTGGACAACTACTGGTTCCCTCAGCTGGGCTGTTAGTGGTAATACAGGCTGGAAGCAGAAGGCTCTGTGCTCAGGGTGAGCGGGGAGGGAAACTTATAGGGTCCTTGTCTACACCACTCTGTTGTGTAGCTAAACAGAGGAGCTTGGCATTCGAAGCTCAATTCACTGCCTCCCAAACAACAGTAGTCAGTGATATGTAGTGCCGGTAACAAGGCTGCCCTGGTACACTTTGTCTTGGCTTTTTGTTTCATGAATGTTTCTGAATCATTTGTGTTAAATGTCCCTTTGTCGTAATTTACCCTTTAAGCCCTGGATCTCTAGAAACACAGCCAAGGACTCTTGGAGACACAGCATGGGCACTTCAGATTTGTCCTGATCAAAACTGAACTCAATGTCTTCTCCTGTCCCCAGACCCGTTCCTCACGCTATGCTACCTGTCTCATTGAAGGGGCCATCATCCGCTTGCTCAGGCTAGAACTCTGGGGGGTGTGACCTTCAACTCTTTCCTCTCCTTTTGCCACCACAGTCAGTCGATCACCAGGTTCTGTTGATTCCACATATCTAAGATCTCCTGATCCATCCATCCATCTACTTTCTTCCAACCCACGACTACTGCCCTCACCCAGGTTGCCTGTACCTCACCTTTCCCCTAGGTGGCTGCAACTGACTCTTCAGTGGTCTAGGGGCTCTCCTGCCCTGCTCCAACTCACTGCTCCACCTCCACACAGCCAGAGCGCTTCTTTCAAAATGTAGAGCAGGTCATGGTCCTTTCCTGTGTACAACCCTGTCAAAGATTTCATGTGGCCCTTAGGAGTCTAAACTCCTTAGGCTGGTACAACTGGACTCTTTGTGACCTGTCTTCTACCTGCTATAACTACATGTGCTGTGTCTTCTCTTATCCTTTTCTTTGCACCTGCTATTCCCCCTGAATGCTGACCCCACCACCGTCCCTACATACCTCCTTCTCAGTTATTCAGGACTCCAAGAAGCTTCCCCTGACCTTCCCTTCTCTGGACTTCCACAGCCTAAACCCATTATAGCTAGGAGGATCATGTAATGTACTGTCAAATTTGAAACATTTATGAGACTGAAAGGCACCTGTGTAAATACTATGCAGGGACAACAGGTGTAAATTGGGACTATCTCAGGCAAACCAGGATTTATGGTCACCCTAATCATGGCATTTATCATATCCTTGAAATTATTTGTCAACTGTTCATCCCCTCTCCCACTCCTAGCAGACCTTAAGTTTCTTGATGAGAGAAAATGCCTATGTTTTAATGTAGTTGCTTCCATAGTAGGTGCCCAATAAATACTTGTTAAATAAATAAATGAAGGGATGAATATGATTGGAAAAAAAAATAGGCGTCTAGTCATATGGTCCCAGATTCCAGTGTTCAATGGGAAGCCATCTGCCCCCAAGCCTCGCCTACGGACTTTGATGTCTAACAGAGCTAGATCTTTCTCTGCCACATCTCAGTCATCACAAATAGCAAAGAAAAGAGAGGTATACCATACTGCTTTGCTAATGTCCTCAAATTCTGAATTCCAAAGATATCTGGCTGAAATGAAGCAGAGCACGGGTCCCAATGTGTGTTCCCTGGTAGACAAGCTCCTTAAGATGGTGATAGATGCTACATGGTATGTGATGGGTCCAAATACTCATGAAAATGAAGCATATTTTCTTATTGCTAAGACCTTTCTAAACGTTGTAAAGTAAGCATTGTTTCTCAAATTAGATAGCCAGAGAACCTACCCCTTCTACCTTCCCATCTCCCAGACTTCACGTTCCATAGAACCCACTTTGAAAATCATGCTGCCCAGACATCTATGTGTAGATGAAAGTGTTGAGTCCCTGAAGGACAGGGTTGTGCTTTATCTATCTCTTTCCAATGCTAGTCTAGGACCTGGCACAGAGTTGATGCTCAAAAAATATTTGTTGGATGTGGATTAGAATGTCGTGTGTTATGGATTGAATTATGTTCCCCCAAAAGATATGTTGCAGACCTAACCCCCCACCTCCACCTGTGAATATGACCCAGTTTGGAAATAGGGTGTTTCTTTGGTTATGTTAATGATGTCATGCCAGAGTAGGGTGGGTCTTAAACCTGATTCCTTGTGAATGTAGTCTCAATAAGAGGGAAAACAGAGGCAGAGAGAGACACACACAGGGAGGAAACCACTTGAGGATCCATCTACAAGTCAGGGAATACCAAGGAATGTTTGGGGCTGCGGACAAGGAAGGCCCCTCCCCTACAGCCGAAGCCCTGACTTGGACTTCTAGCCTCCAAAACTATGAGAAAATAAATTTCTGCTCTTTAAAGCCGCCTATTTGTGGTATTTTTGTTATGGCGGCACAAGGAAACTAAGACACTGTGCTTTCAGCTGAGGGCAGAAGACCTTGGGGTTGGGGGAAGTCACGTAACCCTGCCAGGGCAGCACTTGTCTGGAAATGCCACTGGAAAATGGTGAGGTTGGTGAAGCTTGTCTTTCATACCCTGTCACCCTCCTTTTGAGCAGCTCGCTGCTCCTAGGTCCTCACATCCTGTTCCATCCCCACCTTCTGAGCCTCCACTCCCATAGGATTTGGCTGTCAGTGTCCGTTCACTGAAGCGCTGAGCTACGAGCCTTAACCTCACCCGGTGGCGTTCGCCTTAGATGGTTCCTGCTTACTAAAATCGCTTCTGGCCTCTAAGGAGAGCAGCTTGAGTGGCAGAAGGCCAGGTGGCAGGGCTAATTTTGAGCAGAAGCCTGCCCACTGCTCCCTCACATCATATTTCTCTCTCCACGCACTTGTGAGGCTGGCCCTGACCACGTGCCAGAGCCAATGTTCTCTCCTTCCACCCAAAGGAGAGAGCCAGGGGGTTCCAAGGGTCAGCATTCAGAGAGGCAGAGGATAAAGCTGTGGGGCTTGAGATACCAGGAAAGGAAAACACAAACCCAACTTACAACCACCCAATAATGGAGGTAAAAAAGATGACAGTTAAATTCAGCTCCCTTAGAGCAGGTTAAAAGGTCTGTCTTTAAGAATTTTTTGCAGTGTTCCTTCGATTTTTTTTTCCTGAAATATCATTCCTTCTTTCAAATTAATTGTATATTACAGATTGGCAAAATTCCCTGAAGCTGCATGTTGAAGCTCTTCCTTTTTCTCTTTTCGTTCAACTGCTAACCAACAGGCCGGCAGTTCGAATTCACCAGCTGCTCCCTGGAAAACCTATGGGGCAGTTCTACTCTGTCTGATACGGTGGCTATGAGTTGGAATTGACTCGACAGCAGTGGGTTTGGTTTGGCCTGGTTTTATGGTTTATAAGGGCAAAAAAAAAAAAAAAAAGTCAGGAAATGCCACAATGAATTTTGCAGCTGAGCCAGTAGGAGCTTCAGATGGGTCCAGGTGAAGGAACTGTCACCCCACACCCCTGCTGCAAGCCTGAGAGGGTGGGATCCAGAGGGGAATCTCCCACACACTTTGTTTGCTCCTGTAAAGAAAAGCCATTTTCCTTCCTGGCTCATTCCGGGTCTAATCTGTGGTCCAGCTGGAGCAGCAGGAGTGGGCTAACACCATCAGAAGCACCTGTACAGAGCATGTGGGACGAAGGACATGGTGCCCAAGGCCCCACATTTGGCTTAGAAGCCCTCCATTGAACGCAGGCACAGCACTTGGCTCATATAAGTGTTATGGGTTGAATTTTGCCCCCCCCAAATTTTGTTGTAAATCCTAACCCCTTTACCTGTGGCTATAATTTCATTTGAGAAAGGGTTTTCTTTGTTATGTTAATGGCAGTGTTAGTGTAGTGTGTGTTTTAAGTCAATCTCTTTTGAGATATAAAAGAACAGATTAAGCAAGCAGAGATGGGGGAAGAGAAATGCCAAGCCACGTGAAGATCACCCAGGATCAGAAGAAGCTGAAAAGAGACAAAGACCTTCTTCCAGAGCTGAGAGAGAGAAGGCCTTCCCCTAGAGCCGGCAGCCTGAATTTGGACTTCTAGCCTCCTCAACTGTGAGAAGATAAACTTCCATCTGTTAAAGCCACGTACTGGGGGTATTTCTGTTGTGGCGGCTCTAGATCTTTAATATAACAAGATAATAAAGAGGATGCAGAGCACACATCACTTCAGGTCAGTGAGTCCAGCAAATGAACTATGAAATCCTTCTGGTTTTCAGGTTGTTTGGATGTCTGAACTACAGACAACAGATTGTGGATTTACACTATTATTTCCATTATACAGATGAGTAAACTGAGGATTAGAGAGGTTTGGGAATTTGCTGCAGTCCATACATCCGAGATTTGAACCCAACTTTGCGTAGCTCCAAAGCCCATGTTCTTTCCACTGTCTCCTGCCACCGCCCGGCCACACTAAGGTCCGCTTTCCAGTGTCTGCTGGGCAGCCCCTGTGCCTGGGGGACATTTCTTAGCTGTAGAATGAGGGGTGTAGATTAGGTGATCTCAAAAGTCCCTTCCTGCCCTGGCATTTCATGACTGTGAGCAAACACATGCTCCAGTGTCTAACATGGGGTCCTACCTGAGTGGATACCTAGAAGAGCAACCTACTCTCCTTAGGGCCCGTCTTTCAAAAGGCAAGGCCCTGGTGCTTTTTGGACCAAGTGGCACATGTCAGTTCCCTGATCCCTCTGGGGGCTGCAGCATGGGTGGTCTTACAGAGACAGGATCCTGGGGCCGGTTAATGCTACATCTGCTTGGGGACATAATAGAAGACACCAGCTACAATAAGTCCCCGGAGGTGTTATTAAAACCCTGATTCCTTTTTTTTTTCTTAATTTTGGGGGAGAGACCCTCTAAATGAAATGGGAATCTGAGATGGAACCTGCAGCATTGGAGAATGTCTGGGTATAAATCTCTCTTCCCACCTATCTTTATTTTGGAGTGTGTTTAAGGATACATATTATATGCCTTCCTCTCCCCACATATCTCTATGCTTATATCAATTCATAAATAAAATATACAGCTGCTGGGCTAAAATGTATCACTTGTCTGCAAGATTTCTCCTGCAGGTTAATGTCTCCTGCCAGGGGAGCTGCTCTGGTTAGCACTGACTTTCAATGACCTACTTGTATGCACTGGATCAGGCAGCGTTTAACAAGTGGCCTGGCGGATATGTGTGTCTGCATGAATTCCTCATTTTTACGTTATTTTAATATTATCTGGCTTCACTCCGCCAAAAAATCAATACTCTGTGCATAAAGTTAGCTTGCAATCCCAAAATATTTTTGGATACTTTATAATTTATACAGCCATTTTATGGCTGTTCTGTTCTTGGCATAACTGGCCATTTTCCCTATAACTGCCCCTCTGTATCCTCGGTGCCTTCTGCGAGTGAGGACCTTCAAAATGGAATCCACCCAAGGACTGGGTGTCAACGTGCAAGTTCACTTTCCCGTTGTTGAAAACGATCTGAGATTGAGGCTGGTGGCTGTGAATTGTAGTGTGTTCCTGTCAGTCATGGGAGCTTATCTCAGGTTCGTTTGGCCTGGAATTGGAAATTCCTGAATAATGTGACAACTGAGCATTGGGTATTCTCAGAATCAGAGGTTGGCTTAATCACCCTGATCGGATTCTAAAATATGATTCTTGCAGTATTTAATAACACTGAAGTATTCCATCTTTTAGTAAAAGTCAATGTTTTCAATGCCTCTGTAACCCTTGCAGGGGGTATGAGTTGTTAAAAGCAAGCATTTGATTAGGCACCAGAGAGTAAAACAACAAAAAGACAAATTTTCCAAATCTCTTTTCTTCACCCATCTGTAAAAACCAATAGAACACACACGATGAGACGGTGAAACATAAATTCATGTACGTGGGTAGAGGCAGGCGCTGGGTGCACTGAGAATAATTCTGCTTCTTGTAAAGTAAATTGCAAAAAGTTGGATAAAAAAATCAATGGACTAGTATTTATGTTCCATTTAATCTAGGTGTTTTAATAATGTCTATCTGGCCAAATACAGTATTGATTTTTCATTGCTGTGGGATTCACTTAACCTCAAATAAAACTAAACAAAACGAAACCCAAATCGCCTACCCTCTCTTGCAATTATTGGTGTTAACAGTGGGAAAGGACACACTGAGGGAGGAAGAAGAAGGGATGTGGGAGCCTTGGCTTTCTGTTTGCTCTCAACTGCCAAACACCTGTAATAGGGTAGGACTCAAATCCTTAATGCACATTTGCAAATCTCAACAAGGCAAGGCCACTGCCAACAAAGGTACCAGTAAGCGTGCAAAAGGGAAGCATAGAAACCTAGTAGAGAGCCTCCTTCAGACAAAATTAGAAGCTCCAGTTTCTATTTTGCATTAACTTTTTGAAAGAATCAGCTGGATCCTAAGTGGGCTGCCCAAACAATGAATGAAAAGAAATTCACAGATAAGGGAAGGTAGAGGGGGCGGGTAAAAAAAAAAAAAAAAAAAGACAGTGGCAAATTCCAAGGCCTTGACCAAGCTCTTCTCGGAGAGGCTTTGTGTATGATAACTTCTAGTCATTGCCTCTTTTAAATCTCGTCTCGACTTTGTAGTTCAAGTGTCAGAATCACCATATAGCAGGTGAAAAAATTGATTGTTCAGAGAAGTTAAGTTGCTTGCTCAAGGTCATTACAGCTCCTACTTAGCAGGGCTGGGATTGCAACTCAGGTGTGTTAACGCCTGTGTTCTTCCTACATGTGGTCCATGGAAGAAATAGACAAAATCATATTTAGAGTAACATTATCGTGAGGATTAATATTTACAATTTTAATTAATGTTTATGAGTTATTGTAAAATTCTCAGCTGCAAAATGAAGGAGCAGATCAGAAGATCTCTGAGGTCCTGTCCACCATAAAATTTCAGGATTTGGTATTACCGGCCTAGGAGAAGCTGAGGTTACCTCTGGTAGTCCACGAGCTGAACTGGGTGTGCAGATAGGTTTTGTTTTGCCCGTCTGATGGTTAAAAATCTTTTGAACCAACATAAAAAAATGTAAAACGGGAAAGATGGTTTCAAAATCTGAACTTCCAGTTTCTTCTTAAAAAATCAGCAGATCTGGCAATTGGATCTGTATTATTAAAAGCTAACAGTGGGCTCTGAGTAACAGCTGTTCACGTTATATGGGTCTGCAATTCTCCACTTTGCCAAAGTCCCCACCAATCCTTAATGTTCCCCGACACTGAAACCAAATGTCTATTGCCTTTACTTTTTTTTTCCCCCTTAAATTTGGCAGTTCCCATGCCTTACATGACCCCTGTATGCAATTTTAGGTGGGCTTCCAGTACAGAAAGCAGCAGAAGATACAAGACAAGAGACTTGGTTTAGAACCTACCATGCCAGTAATCAGTTCTGTAATCTCAGGAACCTGAATCTAAGGAATAATAACATAGGAGTGAGGAATGGTCTGGGAAAGGTTAAGTAAAAGCCCATGAGATTATGGTCAGTAGATGTTAACTGGCTCTAAGACAACCTTAAAAGACATTTCTTCAAAAAAGTCTTGCTCTTCCCACCAATCCAGAGGAAGCTAAAGCTGATAATGTATCTAAAACTGTTCATGTCAATTCTCACAGGTAACCTTCCCCTCTCTCTTTACTTATTTTTCTATCCAAGGGAATCAGACCATTTCCAACATTCCTGCAATTCCATGGCAACATCTTTTGATAATAACAAAATACGAGTGACCAGAAACGTGT
The DNA here is from genome assembly GCF_024166365.1 of Elephas maximus indicus. Taxonomy (NCBI): domain Eukaryota; kingdom Metazoa; phylum Chordata; class Mammalia; order Proboscidea; family Elephantidae; genus Elephas; species Elephas maximus. The sequence goes on along the minus strand of NC_064841.1, from coordinate 16,527,598 downwards.
GCAAGAGCTCCTGCATCCCAACATCCCTCCACACAGCTGTTCATGGCACCTTCCTTTGCCCATTGTGTATGGGTATTTCTGGTATGTGGACACCACTTCCCATTATCACTCCTGTTTCAAGGGCCTGCGATAGTTAATAATACGGCATTGACCATCATGGCTGAGTAACTGTTTTTTTTTTTGGCTTTACTCAAAGTGTCCAGCCATGGTGGTGTTGTATATCCCTGAAAGGTGCAGTAAGGAGTGGAACTTGGAGTCTCTATAGTGACAAGTAAATGGAAATCCTTGAGCTGGATGCAGGTTTACAGGCAGGCCCAGCCCTGACTCAACCTCAAACAAGGGGAAAAATGGCCCAACATGCCCTTATAGAAATGACCTGCATTTTGGCAGTAGCATATAATTCAACTAAAATTACTCAGAATGGAGAACGGTGTTATTCTTGTGTGAGTGAGAAAGGCTGAGGCAACTTTGTTTTTGTTTTGCCTGCTAAGGTCTCTATAACTTTAGCCATTTGAGCCAAGAGTTGGAAGGACTTCCTCATCTTGGGGTTGAGGTTAACCACTGCGTGCCCACGCTGTGGATGAATGTGATAATTGGGAATTTGGTATTTAAAGGTTGTGCTGGGCAGGCATTGGGGCAAGAAGACAGGGAAGGACAGCAGTACGGATACACAACCCATGGTGGACCTTCAACCAAGGTCCATCTCTTTTTGTTCTCCTTGTTGGACCATAGCCAAGAGCCTTGTTGCATTCAATGGCATGTCTTACTTGGGAGGTGCAGGTGGGTATGGCTCACTAGCACTGTCTTCAGGTGTTCCTTTCTCTTGAGATTTCGTTTCCCAAGTTTTAGATGTGGCAAAGAGGTTCTCTGGTCTTCTGAAGAACAAAGCTCAAGGCTGCTCAGCAGGGTGTTCGGCAATGCTAGACCTGCTGCCTTGAACAGATGCTGCTGGTTACAAGCGATGACTAGGTGTTTAGCATGCTCCAGCACAGCTGAACTAGCTCACCTTTTGTGGCTGGTCTCTTCTGATGGTTCGAGAGCAACTTTTATGGTGCAGGAGAACACGGAACACCTCAGCACAGGGCCTCTCCCAGACACAGCACGGGTTTGTTGAGTTAGGCATTCCAGGGGTTTTGCGTAGGCAGATCTGTTATGGGAGCTTGCCCGGGGCATTCTGGAATCCAATCATTCCAGATACTGTGTGTGTGTGTTTGTGTGTCTTAAATTCATTTCCTTTCCTGCTGGAGGGCAAGAAACACCAGAGCACAGACTTTGAGACATATCCTGGGGAAACCATTGCATGCTGTGATCTTATGCAAGTTGCTTCATTTCTCTGAGCCTCACTTCCCTCGTCTGTCAAATGGGGATCCCTGTATGAAGTGAGAGGATGGGTGAGCAAGGTCCCATCCTGATGCCTGGCACACAGTGAGTGCTCAGGAAATGTCGGCTCTCTCTTCCCTGTTTGATGGCCACATGTTTACTGCCCCAGCAGAAAGTGGGTTGAAAGCACGGAGTGTTTAATATTTTATGTTACCCGCCATTTATGTTACAGCTCTTTCTTAAGAGATAAAGAAAGCCATAAGAAGATTAAATCAGCATGTAAATTTCAGCTTAGTTCAAAACTAAGCCCCTTAAGAAACCTTTATCTGCAGAGAAGCTCCAGTAGCAGGGGCTCAAGCATAGAAGCTCTGCGAAAGCACAAAGTGGGGCCGGGGGAGGGACATCGGGGTGACTTGACTCAGTGTGCTGGTTCTCAAACTAGGGAACATCAGATCACCTGGAGGACTTCTTACAACAGCTTGCTGGGCCCCACCTAGAAAGGTTCTGATTCAGCAGATTTATGGTACCAAAAAACCAAACCCAGTGGCGTCAAGTTGATCCTGACTTATAGCGACCCTATAGGACAGAGTTAGAACTGCACCATAGAGTTTCCAAGGAGCGCCTGGCGGATTCGAACTGCCAACCCTTTAGTTAGCAGTCGTAGCACTTAACCACTACACCACCAGGGTTTCCTAGCAATCTGCATTTTTACAAGTTCCCAGACGATGTTGAGGCTCCTGGTCTGGGGACCACACTTTGAGAACCACTGCTTAGTGGAAGGAGGCATGCAGGCAGTTGGGACACCTGGATTCTGAGTCCACCCTGGCTTTAAGGACCTGGATGGCCTTCGGTGGGTCACTTAAACCTGAGGGGACACAGTTTCTTATGAATGGGCAAAAGGTATAATTTGGAAAAATATAGTTTATAGCAGAGTTTTCTAATCTTTTTCATGTACAAAAAAGGTACTGCTACACTGATGGAAGGTGAGGGGATTAACATCTTGGCACATCTAGAACCTGCCTAGAATGCTCGGCACCCACTGAGGCAGTCTGACTAAGTGGGTAAGAGCATGTGCTTTCAAGTCCTGGAGACTTCGGAGTGAGTCTTCACTCTGTGTACTCACACGGCCTTTCAGCTGTCCACCTGTCTGAGCCTCAGTTTGGCCATCTGTGAAGTAGGCATCTACTTGTACCAGTAATTTAGGGTTGTTATTGTTGTTAGGTGTCGTGGAGTCGGTTCCGACTCATAGCGACCCTATGTACAACAGAATGAAACATTAGGCAATCCTGTGCCATCCTCACAATCATTGTTATGCTTGAGCCCATTATTGCAGTCACTGTGTCAATCCCTCTCATTGAGGGTCTTCCTCTTTTTTGCTGACCCTCTACTTTACCAAGCACAATGTCCTTCTCCAGAGACTGATCCCTCCTGATAACATGTCCAAAGTATATGAGAAAAGTCTTGCCATCTTTGCTTCTAAGGAATATCTAGTTGTACTTCTTCCAAAACAGATTTGTTCGTTCTTCTGGCAGTCCATGGTATATTCAATATTCCTTGCCAACACCACAATTTGAAGGCGCCAGTTCTTCCTTGGTCTTCTTGATTCATCATCCAGCTTTCGCATGCATATGGGGCGACTGAAAACACCAGGGCTTGGGTCAGACGCACCGTAGTCCTCAAGGTGACATCTTTGCTTTTCAACACGTTAAAGAGGTCTTTTGCAGCAGATTTGCCCAATGCAATGTGTCTTTTGATTTCTTGACTGCTGCTCCCATGGGTGTTGATTGTGGATCCAAGTATTTAGGGCTGTGGTGAACATCAAATGAAGTAATTCATGTGGAGTGCCTGGCAGAGTGCCTGGCACACAGTGAATGCTCATGTGGATTAGATATTATTTCTTACTATTAGCCGTTATTTCCGTTTCTCAAATTCTGTGATTCACTATGAGCTTCTATATTCTGCACCTAATTGGAAGAAGGAGTAAAATTCTCCTGTGTTTGCAAATATAATCACTTATTTTTGGAGGGGGGGTGCTCTCACACAGCGCTTCTCACACTTTAGTATGCAGACACAGTGCCTGGGGCTCCTGTTAACAGGCAGACAATGAGTCAGCAGCATTTCTAAGAAGCTCTCAGGCCAGGCCCTGGCTCCTGGTCCATGGGGTTATACCTTGAGTAGCCAGGCTCTATAGCAGTGGCTCTCTGACTACCAGATGCACGTTAGAATCCTCTGAGGAGCTTTTAAAAACCCTAGGCCACACCCCCAGCCAACTGAATCACAGTCTCTGAGGGTGGGGATAGAAGCACCATCATCCATGCTCCCCAGGTGGTGCCGGTGTGTACAAAACTGAGTACCATGGCTCTCCAGCGCTGCTTCTCAAAGTTGGCCGCATACTGGGGAGTTTGAAACAATAATGATGCTTGGGTATCACCCTCCGGGAGTCTGACTTCATCTGTGGTGTGGCCTGAGCATCCGGGGTTTTAAAAGCTCCGGCAGGTGCCGGAACTGAGCAGTAATGTTTGAGAATCACTGTGTAGAGTCTAGAGCGCAGTTCAGCAGGGCACCAGGAGAAGTCAAACTGAATTGTGTTCCAGGAGCTTGAAGTAATTTCCCTTCAGAGGGAGCCCCCTTTTCGTTAAAAGATTTGTACTGAAATCGGGCCAAAATAAGAACATTTTTTACTCTGATTTTCAAGGCGAAAGCCTGTTTAGCATCTGCATTCAGGCAGCTGTGTTGTGCGGTAGCTCAGAAAGAGGCCTGAGAGAAAGAACATTCACCTCCTAATCCCCTCCATTACTGCTTTCAGCATGACCTTGGGGAATCTTTTCTGTTTATGTTTCCATATTTTCCGTTTTGCAAACCTTGGCTAATCCTACCAAGTGACCACAGGACTGGTGCATGACAGTCACGGCTTCAAAAAAACACTCCTGCCTCCGGCCTCCTAAGCTGCTCTGATTTGCTGACGCAATTTTGACATTTACGCAAAATGCATAATTTGTGATTCTTGAAAATCTGCCACATTTAAAAATTAAAGTCTTGCCTCTCTCTCTCTCTTTTAATGGTATCAATTGCTTCGTGTCCTAGGGTTAGTGTACCCCAGAGATGCAGAGAAATCAGCAAGAGGGTGGAAGTGATTTTTTAAGAGTGGTGGCGAGAAGGCTGACCTTTCAGAATGAGTCCTTTTTGGTTGTCCCATGGAAAAGTCGACCTAATCTTGAGACGGGAGAAGCTGACAGAAAGGCTGAGGATCCTGGGGACAAGAGGAATTCAGTAGGCAGAGCTGAATGGAGTAGCTGCGTATTTGGGTGTCCCTCTAATAGGGACAAGCCAGAGCAGTGGTTCTTGAACATCATGGGTATCAGAACCACCTACAGAGCACGTGGAGCCCAGGCTGGTGAAGTAGGAGAAGGCCTGACCCTTATGTTTTTGCCAAGTTCCCCTGGTGATTCTGACACTAACCAAGTTCGAGAAGGTGCAAGAACTTTGCAGTCAGCTCCTAACTGAAAGGCTGGACGTTCGAATCCACCCAGCAGCCCCACGGAAGAAAAGCCCTGGCGATCTACTTCTATAAGATTGTTGTTGCTGTGTGTCATTGATTCTCACTCATAGTGACTGTATATGACAGAGTAGAACTGCCCCCGTAAGTAGAACTCCGAGGCTATAAATCTTCACAGGAGCAGATCACCAGGTCTTTTGTCCCATGGAGCCACTGGTGAGTTCAAACCACTGGCCTTACAGTTAGCAGCTGAATGCTTAACCATTGCACTACCACGACACCTTGCCATAAGATTACAGCCATTGAAAACCCTAGTACAGTTCTACTCTGAAACACATGGGATCACCATGAGTCAGAATCAGCTCCACATGACAGGTTTTCTTTTTTGGTCCTAGGGCCTTCAGCTTTCCTTGGTGTCTCTCAGATAGAAAAAAGCTGTATTGGCTTTTTCTTGGTGTGCAACTCACCTGTCTGTGTTAATTCTTAAGCCACTCAGGCTCTATCGGTGGAGGTGTTGTGATAAGACTGGAAGAGGACAGTCCTCACAGAGAATGGGATTGAAAAGCAGGCTCAGGGTCCTCCTTGTCTCACCGCCTCCTCTCTCACCCTACAAAGAGTGAGAGGGCTGAGGTAGGAAGGGATTGCTGCCTGCTGACCTAGCTTATTCCAGTGAGCCAGGGCGGGGGAGAGAGACAACGCAGGGCTCAGTCCTTCGTCTTCTGACCAAAATGTGACTTCAGTCTGTACCTCAGAGTCTCAAGAGGCGGGAGACAGGGCCAGCTTCCTGTGTGGACACACTGCCTTGTGACCGTGTCTCCTTCGGACACAGCTGGCTGGGGCCCTGGGAACTCTGGGTAGGGATGGAAGGGGTGAGGAGCAAGTTGCTTTGAGCTTTAGAGACATGTGGGGGTGGGGGCAGTGAGTGAGGAGGAGGGGTGAAGGCTGGCAGCCCACAATTCTGGATGATTCCTATACTTCAGCTTTTGTGAAGTAGGTTCATGTGTCTTTGTTTCACTTGTGCTTGGCATACTACCAAGAATAGAGGAGGTGCTTAAGAAATACCCTTCAAACAAATCAGTGAATGAAATGGTAGAAAGAGATAAAATCAGGTAGCACCAAAGAGCCAGAGGATTCCAGAAAACAGAAAAGAAACTGTATAGAAAAGAGGGAGGAAGTGAAAATAAGATTTTGAGGGAACTGAAGTAAGGGGCCAAAAAGGCCGAAGAAAGTAGACACAGGAAAGGCCAGGAGTCCCAAGACAGTGAGGTTTGTGTGGGGTGGGGACGGTGAGAGGGTCCTGAAACAGCTCGAGAAACAGGGAAAAATGACAGGAGAGAAAGGGAGAAAGAAGGGCAGTGACAAGAGACAGAGTGGAAATAAAGATCGAGGAAAAAGAGGAAAGAGCCAGGAAGAAGGAGGAGGGCAGAGAGGGAGAGCTGTCTAAAGGATAGCACCTCCAAGGGCCAGGAGGTTGGTCTTACTGCCCGCTGAGGCCAGACTGACTGTTTCTCCAGGGTGACTCAGGCCCGAGACAGGCAGAACTGGAGGGAAGAGCCAAACTGGTTGGAGTGAAGTGGGTCACTGTCAGGGCTAATCACGTTTTCTGGAATTGGATGTTTTCAAATTGCATAATCCTCCTTGTTCTCAGTTATCCTCCACAAGAGAGTAGAGTCCCTCCCACGCTACAAATCCATCTCAGTTAAGCCTGGGCCATCCACTACTAATACCACAGACGACTCCTTGGCAGCCTGCCCCGGCCTCCCACTCCCGCCCGCTACATCCGGCCCATTCCCTGCAGAGGCTCTCCAGGCATTTCCCTTCCCGACTTTCAGGCACTTCCCCCAGGATGACACACAGGTTCTCTGGGCCGCCTTCCTGTCCCCACAGACCCTCACCCTCCAGAGCTGCTGCCCACTCATAGCTTTTGTGCACTTAGAAAAAGGGGCCCCTTGGGCCCTGAGCAGATTGATCAGAGAGAGGCGCAGGTAAGGTAAGAACCAGGCACTAGGAAGAAGCTCCGCGCGCGCGCGCGTGCTGGGTCGGGGAGAGGAGCGCAGGGGAGTGTTCAGGGGAAGTTTTCCATAGAAAGTGGTATCTGAACTGCATTTCCAAAAGAAATATTTATAAACGACCTGCTTCATGTCACACAGTGAATGCAGAACCGCACCGCAAACCCTGTGCTAAGGGTAGGGCTCTTCGCGCACACCTCAGGCCTGGGTGAGGTCTGTGAGATTTTCCAGAACTTTCTTGTCCCGTCTCACCTCTCTCAAATTCCAAAAAAGATTAGATTCAGGTCAGCAAAAGTATTGCCTCTCGGGTCCCTAAAGACAGGATTAAGGACAGCTGTTTCCTCCATTCCTACACTACCACCACTGGTTGCCATTTTAGTCAACCCCAACTCATGGTGACCTACTATGTGTCAGAGAACTGTGCTCCATAGGGTTTTCAGTGGCAGATTTTTTGGAAGCAGGTTGCCAGGCCTTTCTTCTGAGGTGCCTGTGTGTGGGCTCGAACCTCCAACCTTTTGTTTAATGACCCAGTGCACTAACTGTACCACCCAGGGACACCCCATTACTTAATGGAAGGACTTTATTCATTCTAGGTTGAAACAAAACAAAATAAAACAAAACAAAAAACCTGTTGCGGTTGAGTCGATTCTGACTCATAGTGACCCTATAAGACAGATTAGAACTCCCCTTAGGTTTCCAAAACTCTGTGGGGGATTTCTACTCTGTCCTATAGGGTCCCTATGAGTCGGAGTCGACTTGATGGCTGTGGGTTTGGTTTAGGGTTTCCAAGGAGCTGCTAGTGAATTTGAACTCCCAGCCTTTTGAGTAGCAGCTGTAGCTCTTAACCACTGCACCACCAGAACAGTTAAAACAAAATGTTCTGCTTGAGGTTTTTAGAGTTGATTTCCAGAAAACATTTATACAGAGTGTCAGCCAACTTGAGGGCAAAAGAATCCAGAGATCCCCTTAGACCTTCCTGGGAAGATGGCAACTAAAGTCAATTCTCAGCTGCCCACTAGGATGCCGGACGAGGAAGCCGGGTTATGTCCGCTGGTCTGTTCTCAGCTGCCCACTAGGATGCCGGACGAGGAAGCCGGGTTATATCGCTGGTCTGTTCTCAGTTGCCCACTAGGATGCCGGACGAGGAAGCCGGGTTATGTCCGCTGGTCTGTTCTCAGTTGCCCACTAGGATGCCGGACGAGGAAGCCGGATTATGTCCGCTGGTCTGTTTCTTCAGCATAACTTTTTACCAGGCCTGCTGATGATAACCAAATGGACTTTCTTAAGTGTTTTTTCTTTTCCTATTTCTCACACATAAGTAAAGTTACTACCTAAACAGGGAGATGGCCTGAGGACTTTGGAAATCCAGAACTTGGGATAATCTGAATCACTGGTTGGCTGAGCCATCCAGGAAACACCCACCTTAATGGCTGAGACGAGGAGGAGGCTTCGTTTAACTCCAGCAGCAACAAGTAGGTGAGTTAACCGGGAATGTTCCGTGGAATCTAGGGGAACTAAGAGTCTCTTAGTTGTCTGGAGTTTTACAAGAGAGGCACTTTGGTACAAGAGAGGCACTTTGGTACAAGAGAGGTTGTTTATGCCTTGTTTAGACTTGGCTTCATTTTGGAGGCATCCAGGCTTTGACCAAGAACTTGGTTTCAAGTTGATAGACTTGTTAAAAGTCCAGCCAAGGCTGGTTCATAAACAAGACCTCCAAGGCCTAAATTCAGAGAAGGCAATAAATTACTAGTATCACTGCAATGGGTTATCACTGCTGATAAGGCTGAGTCTCTCTGACGTTTCAACACAGATAATGTGAATAAAAATGACTCTCCCTAAAATATTCCCTCAGACATTCAAGATTCAAAATCCATCTTCTCTAAATAATTTTTTAGAAAGTTGGTTTAACATTCTATCTTCATTCTATAGTATTCCTATTAAAATGTAAGTCTTGTTGTTGTTAAGTACCATTGAATAGATTTTGACTCATAGTGACCCTGTGTTGCAGAGTTCAACCCCCATAGGGTTTTCTAGACTGTAATCTTTATGGGAACAGATCGCGAGGTCTTTCTCCCACAGAGCTGCTGGGTGGTTACACTGATATTTCACTTGGCAGCCGAGTGCTTAACCACTGTGCCACCAGGGCTCCCTTAAATTTAAGTCTAGGGGCATTGAATGTCTGAAGTTTAACATACAAATCTTTCTAAGGGTTGACTGCTTATCTGCAAGCTCCTGTAAGGAGCACCCTACCCTTAGGTGGCCCCTTTTTCCCCTTCCCACACACACTTTGGCAGTCTAGCTCCTCCTGCTAGTGACTGCTCAGCTCTGCTTTGCTTACAACCCAGGTTAAACCAATTTACTTGGGTCTTTAGATATTAATTTTGGAGAATATTTTTAATTTATGTGATCTGATCCTGGACCAGATATCAAAATCATATTAATTTTGGGACGAAGAAACATAGCCCTCTTTCCTTTGTTCAGGCAGCAACAAGGCAAAATCATAACTTTTACACCAATATCTGTTTGCTCTAGAATCCTGAACACCACCTGATGTGCGCCATTTAGGTAGGCTGGGAAAGGAAGGGTTGAGGGCTATTTTTTGGGAAGCCCCATCAAAAGGTTCTTCTGCTGCTTCCCACCATGTACTAGCAGGTGACCCCTACTCCTGTTCCCTCTTCTTTAACCCCTCACTGAATCATCATCATTTGATTAGAATGATGATGATAGCAACAGACGCACTGAGTGCTAAGCACTTTATATACTTTACCTCATTGACTCTTCTTGACCATAATATAAGCTAGGTAATACCGTATTACAGCTGAGAAACTGAGGCTCAGAGAAGTAAATTTCGCAGGGTCATGCAGCTCAGAAGTGTTGGAAATCAGGACTCCAACTGGGTGCCTCTGATCTTAAAGTCCCCAAGGCAATACTGTTTGGCTTGATAAAAGTGCACAGATACATAGGTTTTAACCTCTTTGTGACAGGGATGCTGGAAAGAGAGGAGTTGGTAGGAAGAGAAATTTTGGGAAAAGGCTGCCTATGTAAAAAAAAATATATATATATATATATATATATATATATATATATATATATATAATAAATAGATAATGGGAAATGGTCCTGAGGAAATTTTTTGGCAAATTTGATGGATCTAGTTAATGCAGCTCAATTCTCTTTAAAACCTCTGATCAAAACTAACTGCCCATCACCTCATAAAAGAGAAATAACTGAAGATAAAAAGAAGTGTGTCTTTGACCAGACATGGGCTGGCAGAAAGCACGGCTTGAGTCACAGAACTGTCTCCTCGGCTTCTTTCCTGGATCGTCTCAATCTCTCAGTTGTCAAGGGGTGGAGGAGAAGCCTTGTTGTTTGCCAATTTCCTATTTGTTTGAGAATGGACAAGTTGGTCTAATAAATCCCCCCTTTGTGGTATATTCTAATTGGGAATTTAATCAGAGTATGAACATTTTTTCCCTCTTTCTGGATATGATCTGAAAGTCATGAAGATGGAATTTCTTAAAAAAAAAATCTAAAATATGAGACATGGACAAATACGGGTGTCATTTTCCTTATGGCCCACTCTGGCCTGCTTTCCTTCCTGAATGGATACCATTCTAAAACATCTGAGAAGAGTCATCAGGAAGGTGCTGGGGGCACCAGAGAAAAGGCATTGGGCTGGAAGGCAGGGGGTTGTTGGGAGAAGGTTGAGGGCTCCCAGAGGACCTGGCCCCTTCCTCCATCACTCTAGCATTCACACGCCTTCCAGCCCTCATCGTTTCAACCACGTAGGGCAGCTAAAATCCAGGGCAGAACCTGCCTGCTTCTACTTTACTCCCTAGTACCTCAAACAAGGGAAACATTCAAATCTATTCCCCAGACTTGTGAGAATTAAATGCGATAATGCATGCAAAGTGGTAAGTACAGTGCCTGGTGTGCAACAGCACTCAAGCTAACTGTTATTCTGTCTTTAAAAATATTTCTGTACCTGCCTATAAGCTCCACGAAGGGTAGCCTAGTGTTCTGTTTGATTAATTACAAGTTCTGAGCACAGTGATTGAGGCCCTCGGTGGTACAAAGAGTTAATGTGCTTGGCTGCTAAACAAATTTTGGTGGTTTGAGTCTACCCAGAGGTGCCTTGGAAAAAAAGCTTGGCGATCTACTTCTGAAAAATCAGCTATGGAGCACAGTCCTACTCTGACACACGTGGGGTCACCATAAGTTGGAGTAGACACAACAGCAATTTGAGAAAGAGTACTGAGTACACAGCACAAGCTCAATAAATACCTGTTAAACAACTATTTAAAACTGCCACTCTGGCCCAGGTTGCTAGTATCCTTTGCCCAAGATACTGCAATGGCCTGATCTCAGTGCTTGCCGTCTTCTCCCTCAACACATTCTCTACATTTCAGCCAGAGTAATATAAGTATTTTGCCAATGGTTTCCTTAGGATAAAATCCAGTTCTGGAACATGGTGGCTTTGCCTTCTGCATTTTTCTGGTCTCTGTTCCTCCCTAGTCTTGGCCTCTCAAGCATGCTTTACTCTTCTGCCTCTCTCTCTCTCATTCTGGATGGCGCACATGCTATTCCCTTACCCTGGTTACGTCTATCCATCCTTCAGGTCTCAGCAGAAATCCCACTTCCTCAGGTAGGCCCTCCCTACATCTGTGTCCAAAGTGATATTGACCTGTTTCTCCCTTTACTGCCTTTTCTAAAATACTCACCATGTCATAGATTAACTGTCTGTGTTTCCTAACGGAGTTAGCCTAGCTGGTACAGGCTTCCTAAAAGAGATAATGCATGTTATCTTCCCAACTCTGCGTTCAGCGACCTCATGTTGGCAGCTTGAAATCAGCCATGGTGGGGGTATTTATACCATGGGAATTGGCAAATGTTACAGTTTTTACTTTTCTTCCAGATTGCTGGTTGTTAAACACTCATCAGGGCATCACTGGTTAGTCCCATGAAAATACCGGGTATCCTAGCCCCTCCCACAAAGTCTGGCACATAATATGGCTCTATAAATATTTATGGAATTAAATAAACATGTATCGAGCCTTCCAGGGTGCACTTTGTATGTATTATCTCTTGTCTTCATCTCAAAACCTGGAGGTTAGTATTGCTTTCCTTACCTTACAAATGAGGCAATTTAGGTTCAGCACAGTAAAGTGATTTGCCCAACGTCACAGAGCAAGTAAGCTGAAGACCCCTTGGGCCTGCATACAGTAGCTCTGTTCCAACCTGTTGCCTTTCTGCTTACCTTTTGCTCCTGGCTCTTTGTACTCATGTGTTCTTTGGATTGGCTGCCTGAATGTGACCCTAAACTTGCCTGTTCTCAAGCTGTGCCATCTCTGTAGCTTCCAGCAGGCTCTACCTCACTTGCCTGATCCCTAGCCTAACAGTGACAAACAGCTTGGCCCCAGCCCTCTGCCGCAATCATGGTCTTCAGCCTGCCTACCGATGGGCACTGCCTTTGGGGGCCTGGCTGTGACCCACTGGACAAGGACATGGCATGACAGATGACAGCTGGGAAGTCCCGTGCCTATGAATGGGCAGTACGGTGACTAATTCACCCCAGTTTGCCTGGAACTGTCCCAGTTTTAGCACTGAAAGTCCCTCATCATGGGAAACCCAGTAGTCCAAGCAAACTGGGAATAATTGGTCAACCTATTTGGCAGCATGACCCCAGGGCACAGAGAGACCTGAAGCCATCTAGGAAGGGGAATTCCATAGGGGCTCTGAAATCACAGCATCCACTTGGCCACTCCCTTAGGTCAGTACTGTGTCCGCCTCCCATCTTCACTCTGTCAGCTGACTTGAGGTCTGTGTCCCCACCTTCATGAGTGGCTGGGACCAAGAGCAAGTCACTTAATTTCTCTAAGCCTCTGTTTACACATCTCTAAAATGGAGATAATGAGGGCCAGCTGTGTAATTAGTCAGGCTCAGTGCAAAATGAAAATGTGGGACCACTTGTCAAAAATTATTAAGATGGCGACAGCAGAGCATTAAGCCAAGTGTGGGACCCTTCAGGATGGGTTTCTATGCAGCTGCACTGGTTCCACGCACAGGAAGCTGTCCCTGGAGATAATACTACCAATCATTCAGAGTTGTGGGGGCTAAATGGCCCAAAGGATCAGTGACACTGAGCAATGTGCCTGGCCCAGGGTAAATGTTCAGTGGATGGTGGTGGTTTTTTCTTAGGTCCAGCCTGGCTCCCCATGGCTTGCTTGGCCTCTCCTAGGACACCTGAATTCACACCTGGGTGCTGATGTGAATCGGGTGATCTTTTCTAAGTCCCGTTATCTTTTCTAGGCTCAGTTTTTTTCCCCTATAAAACATAGGGATTGCTGGGAATCTCTAAAGAGCTTACCAGCTCTAAATCTGTTTCAGCCAACTCGTGACATTTATACATATGAGCAAGGTCTTAATGTTCTTTTGGAAGCACTTTCTCCCTCCGTGGGTTTGCTGAGATTCTATTTGGCCTTCAAATTCCACTCATATCAAATAGTCTCTCCCTCCAACCCTGAATACATAAATCAAAGGTTCTTAGATTATTTCTGAAGTGCCTCTAATTCAAAGGTCAACCCATTTTGTGCATAAGCAGTCTGAGGTTTGGGGAAGATTGAATGACTCACTTGGGGCCATATAGTGAGATGGGGGAGAGGGCGAGAATCAAACCCTCCTTCTCCATAATGCTAGGCTGTTTCTTTCCTGGCTAAGAAAACACCAGAGGACTCCTTTTTAAAACTTTTATAATTGTACTTTAAAATTATTCTTTCTGGAAAATTTCTCATAAAAATAAAATAATGAAGAAATAGAAATAAAAAAATTAATTTTCATTTGGGCTTACTACAGGGTTTTTTTTTTTTCCAGGTATGTTCCTATTTTTCTCAAACTCTGGGTACCTGACCCAGGCTTGGTTTCATTTCTTCGTTAGTGTTTAGTGGTGCAAACAGTGAATGCAGTTGGCTGCTAACTAAAAGGTTGGATGTTCAAGTCCACCCAGAGGCACCTTGGAAGGAAGGCCTGGGGATCTACTTCTGAAAAATCAGCCATTGAAAACCCTATGGAGCATAATTCTGCTCCCACACACTTGGTGTCACCATGAGTTCGAATTGACTCCGTGGCAACTGGTTTTCCTGTGGTTTATTTAGTAAGGAAAGGGTTTTCCTCTCTTCCTAGTCGAGCACAAGATTTCCAGACTCTTTTTTTCTCACAGTTCTGTACTCTAGAATGAATAAGCAGATGTTCTTTTAAAGGTGCATCTTTTTAACCTTTTCTTTCCCTTTCTCAAGTGGTCTTTTGGGAATATCTAACCAACAAAAGGTAGAAAAGAAGAAAGGTTTGCCTCTCCCAGAACAGACACAAGGGTTGGAAACAAAAGGTTGAAAAGAGGAAAGAAATGTTCTCAGCCATTCTCTGTGTCTGGCCCACGGGAATTCCCACCAGACCTCTGTGTGGGGCAGCTGGTCATGTGACTGGCGGTTGGAGATTTCTGAGTTTTTCCCAAGAATTAGAGAGAGAGAGAAAGTCTTCTGTCCCTGGAAACCCTGTTGCTTCCTCAAATTGTGTCCGACTTCATCTATACTTGTCCTTTCACTGATGGAGCCCTCTCTGGGCAGTGGATCCAGCTCACTCCCTGTATAATTTATTTTTTAATTTCAGGTTGTACTTTTCACATGAATTGGCTCAGGGCCAGACAAAACATACATTGCTTTAGTGGGAGTAAAGACTGTGATTTCATAATTTTTAGCGTCTTAGTTGAATCCAAATTTCTTCTGTTGCTGTGCTTCTGAATGAACAGACACATCAGAGTCAACTATAAAGGATTTTTTGGTGCCATCCCTTGACATTCATTGAGATCTAAGGTAACACGCCATTTTCTCCATTTTCAAGCAGCTTAGAAAGGAAGCCCAAAAAGGCTCCACTTCTAAGGAGCTCTGATTTGCCAACCAGCATGAATCTGCCTGTTGAGTGAGGTTGGTAAACAGTTCCCAGTGGGCAGTTTCTTTTCCAAAGGGCTCTGTAACAATCTCCTTTCTAGTAGAAAGTCACGTTAATCTGGGGCTGCTATGAATTTTCAACTGGTATCAGGCCAACATGAGGCTGAGATGCTTGCAGTGAAATGTGGGGGCGGTGTGGCCTTTACAAAACAAAACCAGAAAGTTTTACACTTTTTTTTAAGAAATCTCAATTTAGTATCCAAGCTTGCATCAGTTTCAGAAATGGAAAATTCAGCTTCCTGCCTGCTATCCAGACACGGGGGATGGTCTCTATTGGTGGAACTTTTGGACAATTACTGACAAGAGTGTGTAGGTAGATGGAACATATGATAGAGGGACAAAGAAAACTAGCTGGCATTATCCTGTGCCTGTAGGAAGGGCAACAAAGAGAATTAGGGTATCCAGAAGAATTTATTGCAGGGGGCCCCTCACATGCTCATGAGGCTTTGTAAACACAGTTAAGCATACAGTGGTCCTAATTTTTATGACCAGAAAAGCAGAGGGGAACTTTAAGTTCTAGAAAAATCTTCTGGACCAAAAATTATTCAGGGCCAAGAATGTCCTTGAGTCAAACTAGATTGTTTATCTGGGAGGATGTGGGATGTGTTCAGGCCTCTCCTTTTAGAGATCAGGAAATGGGCGTCCAGAAAGGTTAAGTGGCTTGCTCGAGGTTGTAAAGGGGAAGAACTCTATGTATAAACAACTTGATTTCCAGTTCAACCAAGACTACAACGGGCTTCTTGCAAAGCATGGTTAGTGGGAGATAGTGGTTGTTTCTTCAAGATCAAGTCCATTGTGCACTAATTGGCCCTTGGTCAACAGACTTGTCTACAGCAGCCAGCCTCTTCTTATCTGCCCACATCTCTCTCACATAGGAAGGTTTATACTTTATGAATGAGTAAAGAGAAGAATGTCTCAATGAGCAGAAAAGATAGTAAAATATCCCTGATAGCCAGAAACCAAGACAAACATGCCCCAATATTCCAGATTTTGATAATTTGGGTCTACAGGTGGAAAACAGAAGATATCACATGGTTTGTGACGTGAAAGGGCATATTATTTTGACATGGGATCAGAAATAATTCTTCATTAATAAATCAATGTGTTGGCTTTCTCTACTGATTTTATGGCCCTCTCTCTGGTTACTTGGGAAATTAAAGAGAATCAAAACACTAAGATATGCTATTTTATACATTTGTAGGGCACATAACAGTTTAAAGACTTCTCAGATTCGTCATCTCATGTGCTCCAAACATCTGTTTTGTGAGGTATGTGTTCCCATTTTTACCAATAAGAAAATTAAAAGCATAGGAAAAGAATGACTTGCTCAAGGGCAGACATTTAGGCAAGTGCCAGAAGTGGGGCTTGAATCCAGGACTTCTTATTCTGATTCAAAATTCCCTTTCAACTACATCACCATTCAATTTTTCCAGGTTTAGACAGATTTCTTCTCAATGAGATTTCACTTCCGGGCAAGGTAGGTGCTTCAACTATCAGCAACTACACCTTTAACCTTGCAGAACAAAAAAACAGAGTAATGGCAAGATGAAGACCAAGTAAAGCTGTGTTAGAAGCAGGTCATATGTCAGGTTTTGTTACATAAAATAAAACATTGGGAAATAAGTCTCTCCTCTCTGTAAAAGAATTTTTTTTTTTAAGGATGTGCTTGTTGACAGTGGTGGGATGGTGGCTGACTGTATTCTGAAGTTTCTTGTCTCTACCTCTTGCTCTGGTTGACTCTGGTCCCCTGTCTGCTGAATACCAAGCCTAAACATTATGAGACTGAAGTGTGAGGACTGTGATCCCGCATTTTAGTTTATCTGAGGTCTTTCTAATGTCAGCCTTTGAAAATATATCACATTTCCCTGCCCAACTGGGGAAAAAAAATGAAATGAGTTTGTCCTTTTGAAGAATGAGGCACATTCTACTTATCTACCTGAAGGTGGAAAAAGGCGTGATGTTCTGAGCTCCACGGAGGAACAAGGCCTGAATGCTGCCAATTTTGCCTGTTAAATCTTTTTTTTTTAAGTTACAGGGAATCAAAACATCCCAGGAAAATACCCAATTTCCCTCTCCCAATGTCAGAGGTTACAGTGTAACCTACTTCTGTCATTTACTGAACAAGAACTGGTGTGCCTGGCAAGGCTCAATCCAATAGAAAGTCAAAAGGAGCAGGAATCAACTTGAGAGGAAAAACCAGAAATGGTTTCCAAGCAGCTGACCCTGAATTGCAATGTCACAAAAGTACCTCCACAAATGGTCTGGTCTTGCTGTTTTTGAAGCATGGGCGTTTGTCTAGACTGAGGCTGTTCTCAAATCTTTGCTCAAACCTCCATTCTGCTTATCTCTGAATCTGTCCCAAAGGAGAGGAGCAGGTGAGCTGCCTGATGCCAGTCCAAGGCAGTAAACATAGCCTTTCTGAATTGGACACTAGCTCCCCAGGCCGGAAGGTGACATGGGACCCAGTGAGGTCATCTGTTCCATCATTCTGACTTTCTGTCCAAACAAACCCAAACCAATCCCACTGCCATCCAGTTGATCCTGATTCATGGAGACCCTATAGGACACAGTACAACCAGCCCATAGGGTTTTTAAGGCTGTAAATTTTTACAGAAGCAGAATGCCAAATCTGTCTCCCACAGAGCAGCTGATGGGTTTGAACCACTGACCTTTGGTTAGCATCTGAATGCTTTTGCCACTGTGCTACCAGCTACTCCTACTCCACATAGCTGGCAAGAAGTAATACTCTGTACCTTCCTTCAGGCAACTCATTCCTTGGGTAGCAACCGCAGTGTTGGGCCACTGCCTCATCTTCCTTCAGTGCAGCTGGTCACTCATTATTTTCTAATAGTGCCATACATTTGGGGACTGAAGTCATTCCCAGGTTTCTGCCCCCCTCACCTCTGACCATGGCTCAGAACAAGATGGTAGGCTGGACACCACAGCAACCCCTGCCTTAGGTTGCGGACTTGAGAGTTCTTTGATCCTCTACCTCAGAGAACAGGCCCTTCTTTAGATATACCCTGCCTCTCTTTTCAAACGTCCTCCTTTGGTGGGGTGGGGGCACTCTTCTGGACAAGACAGATAACAAACTCTTTTATAAGACTTTGATGAAGCCAAATCATTACACAAGAAACAAACAAAAAAGCTGAGGAGATGAAACAAAAAAACAAACTAGAACTAACTGATCATCTACTGTAGATCAAGTACCATGCTGAGGACTTCCACAGAGACTGTCACTGTTAATCCTCGTGACGGTCCTTCAATGCAGCTTGGGCTGTTGCTGTTTTTGTGGATGAGGAAACAGAGCCTCAGGGAGGTTATTTAACTTGTCAATGAAAGAGCTGCGGTTCAGTGTCTTGCTGATTCTAAAGCTCTGCTGGCCACGTGGCTACTCAGGAGGGCAAGGGATCAGTGATGGGGAAACATTTCCTTCTGAAGGCTAATTCCTGTTCTTGTCTCTTTTTTTGTGTGTCTCCTTGTAGCCATAGGAAAAGGAGCCCTGGTGGGACAGTGGTTAAATCATGCGACTGCTAACTGAAACCCACCAGTCGCTCCACGGGAGAAAGATGTGGCAGTTTGCTTCCATAAAGGTTTACAGCCTTGGAAACCCTATGGGGCAGTTCTGCTTTGTCCTATAGGGTTGCTATGAGTAGGAATCAGCTTGATGGCAGTGGCTTTTAGTTTGGTAGCTAGAGGAACAAGGAGCCCTGGTGGTATAATGGTTAAGTGCTTGGCTGCTAAAGGTTGCAGTTCAAACCCATCCAGTGCCTCCACGGGAGAAAGGCCTGGCCATTTGCTTCCATAAAGATTTAAAAAAAAAAAAAAAAATCCAAACCCCTTGCTGTTGATTCAATTTCAGTAGTGACCCTATAGGACAGAGTGAAACTGTCCCCTAGGGTTTCCAAGGATTGGCTGATGGATTCAAACTGCCAAGCTTTTGGTTAGCAGCTGAACTCTTGACCACTATACCACTAGGGCTCACCATAGAAACTACAGCCTAGAAAACCCTGTTGGACATTCTACTCTGTCACATGAGGTCTCCATGAGTTGGAAATGGACTCGCCGGCACGCGGCAACAACCATAACAACACAGCTCAACAGGCAATCCACAAAACAAGCAATCCCCAGCTAGTTTGGATATTGGCAGAACAATCTAAGCTACAGTCTGCACCGTCCTGGCAGCCACATGACAGGAAACACTGCTCCAAGCCTTCTTAATCATAAGATTTCTTTCCAGAACTCTAATCATTCTATTTTCTCCCTGAATCCTCCCAAACTGTTGCAAGGGTTATTTCCAATCCACAGATGGAGAAACTTGTGCCCTGAGCACGATGGAAGACTGAAAGTCACAATCACTGAGCCATTGGCAGCCATCTTTTGACCTCTTGGCTTTTGAGAAACACTTGGGTTTCTCTTTGTCCTCCATTCTGGGCACAGCCAAAGCAGCGTCTCTCTCTTCTCTAGTCTGTCCTGCTGAATGGCCTTGGCTGGGATGCTGGCTTTTGAAGTGGTCCCACCACTCATGGGACAGGGTGCAGCTCAGTGAGGCAGCAGCACATTCTTGCTGAGCAGAACCCATTCCCAAAAAGTGACATGGCAGGCCCACTCACTGGGCTCACCAGGCCACCCATGCCTGCCTCTTTGTGGGACTGAGGAGGTGGGTGTGCAAGGTGGGGCAGAGAGGGAGTTCAGCGACCCTTGTCTGAGCAACCATTGTACCTTGAACCATCCTCCATCATAGTACTTACTCCCTGTATTGTGATTTTTTTAAGCATCCGTCTATCCCATTGAACTGTGAGCTCCCTGAGAGCAGAGTCTGCATCTTCTCATCTTCATCCCTAGTTGGCATCATAGTTTGCTAGCGCATAGTAACCGTTTACTAAGCATGCGTTGGATGAATGGAAGGAGAAACACTGCTACCTCATGTACGTTGGTCCCTTGCTGCTGAGATTCTTTGCTATTCCATCAGATGTCAGGGTCCTGGGCTTCTCCGGGCTCACACTGCTCCCCCTGCGTGGTGCTGGTCCATCTCTCCCTGGCTTGCTTTCTCCACACAGGGACTGGTCCCATGGATTAGTAGTAAAGGACCCGCCATACAGAGCCACACAAATGAGCATTCTGAGTAGGCTTGGGGGTAGGGAGAGGATGGTTTGAATTATAGTTTTCCAGGGCTTGAAGGGGGACAATGAGAGTGACACAGAACAGCTGTTTCCACTTAAAATTGATTAGCAAGTATCACTACAAACGAACTCAGAATTTAAAACAAAACTCCATGGAAACAAATCATTCTAAACTGGTCGACAGCCTATGGATACAAGGAAAAGAAGTTTTTCCAGCCAAAGACCAAAAAGAGTTTCTTTAGTCGGCTTCTCCCCACTGGCCAGCCCTCCTTGAGGCTACAGTTCCCCAGATCACAGAGGAGAAAGAAATCCCAATTGCTGCCTGCTGGTTGCTTGTCATGATCTTTAACTGGCCCTGAGCAAATGCCCCATCCATGTCTGCAAAGCTGACAGTAAAACGTTGCCTGAGACAGAAGCAGCCAGGAGAGCCCAGCTCTGTTTTGGGAAAAAGAGCCATGTTCTTGGAGGTGAACCCAGGGCAGCTCTCAGAACTGGCCCACTGCTGCACTCAACAGTGAGTAGCTGAGAAGCCCACGGGCAGTGCTGTTTGCATTTGCCCTTCAGCCCCTGGGAAGTTAAACATAAGATACTGTTTGGTTTTCGAAATGTTCTCATTAGAGAGTTAAGAATGTAATCTGCAGAAACAAATAACCCCAAGGTGTGATATACAAGGAAATTTCAGAGAGGCCTGTGGTTATTAATGGCCAGACAACTGGGCAGTCTTGGTAGAAGGTCTAATAGCGGAGGTAAATCAAATAAAGAAAATCAATTTTTGAGAATAAATTAAATTTAAAATGCGTCAGCTGTAGGGCCCAGTGATGGGGCAGTTACAGTACACCTTCTGGTCAGCTAACTAATGGAAGTCACATTTTATTCCCATTTAAAAAAAAAAAAATTTTTTTTTTTTTATACTGGGCACATATTACCAAGCTCTGATCTCTCTAAAATTAGATCTTTGTGAAGATTTAGTCAGCTCATCCTGACAGGGCTGATGGGTGGTGAAAGCGTCTAACAGCAAACGGTCCATCTGGGCAGGTTCTGTTCTGCTCAGCTCTGTATAGCATTTTTTGTGTTCCAAGAGTTGATGTACTGCTACGTGGAAGGACAAAACAAAACTCCGGGGTCCTCTTCTCTTTCCTCTGCTATTCTACACACAGAGCAAGTACAAGGCCTGTCCTTGCCAGACGTCCCTGTCAACTCCAACAAGAATTGAAACATGCTGTTTAGTCACTTTCCTGCCTGGTTTCCTATTCTATTTTTTTTTCCCTGCTTAGTTTTGCTTAAAACCACGTGTCAGAATGGTGGTTCAGGAGCAGTAAGATAATAAAGGCACAAGAGCTGCTTGTCCTCTGGCCAAGAAGACTTAATGACACATATGGTCTGTACCAATTTTAGGTTTTCACATTATCTTCTTTAATTGGAAGAATTCCCGCTTGGGCAGAGATAAAATAATTAACCCAGCATTAAAGCCTTCCTGGGATAATGCTGAAATGAGTATTAATTGGGTAGCAGTGGAGTGAGCACGATCCCATGGCTCTGTGCTATAGAAAGTACTAGAGAAGATGAAGTCTGTGATCTGGATGGAGAGACAGGTCTCCAAATGGCAGCCAGCAGGGATCCTTGACTGGAGAGAAGAAGCCAGAGAGGGAAGGTGGTGACACATAGTTTCCCTTTCCCAAAGCCACACCTACAGGGTTCCGTGATGTGCCTCTGAGTTTCTGAGCAGACAAGTGGGATTACATTCAGCTGAGGCAGCCAGGATGGAGGGATATTGGTGACAGAGGCGTTGGGGGTCTGAAGCTAAGAGATGAGGAAGGAACACTGTGTTTCTGCAGCTACACAGGCAAAAGCTTTCCCGCACATTCAGCCATTGAAAACTACCTGTCACTCACAAGACCTTGAATTTGGCCACATGGGCAAAGGGGTGGCCAGCTTTATTTCATTTTATGAATCAATCCACTCAACATTTATGATGTATAATTCCTATGTGTCAAGCGCTTGGCTAGCCTGTGGGGATATCACAGTAACCATGACAAAGATCCTGCCCTCAGACATGCTCCTACCCTTATGAGGGAGACAGGAAGTTAGCAGCAGCTTCAGTACCTTGTGCTCACTGCTCTGAGAGGGATTGGATGGGAAGCTTTGGGAGGACATAGGACTGGCAGCTATTACCAAACTCCGTGGCAAGACAAGTTATAGTCAGCGCTTCCCAGAAGAGCTGGTGGACAACAATGTGCCCAGCAGTCAATATTCCAGGTAGTGAATTACCTTAGGGATGTGCCTTTAAGATGGCACTGACATAGAACTCACAGTGGTACTAAAACCTGCCAGACTGGAACCTGTATAAGGCAGAAACATGTCAAGGAAAACACAAATATTTTCCACTAAAACGAGTGAGAGAAAAGTGGTAAGATGGCACCCTGTCAAAGTAGGAAAATTTGGGAGACCCAGAAAAACAAGGCAGTCCCATCAAGTTCCGGCTCTCACAGGTTTCACTGTACCTTGCAGCGTGTGTTCCAACTTCGTTGGCCCCACATGAGGTATGTAAATATGAAAAACACACTCTGGATGGTTGATAAAACCCTGATCATCTGACCTGGGCCAAAAAGAGGATAGTGGGAAAAGTTAGCCCTGTGGGAAATCAACTGAATAGCAGGATATACATAATAAACTCGCCAGGAGAGGCATGGAGGATGATATTGATAATATTAAGAGAAAATTCTTATTGAGCACTTAAAATATTTTCAAGTGTTACCACATTTAATTCTCTCAACAACCCGCCAAGGAACATTTCATCATTATTTCCATTTGTAAACTGAAGCTCACGGAAGTCAAGTAGCTTGCCTATGATCACACTGATAGGAAGTGATGGAGGCAGAACGCAATCTTAGTTCTGATCCTAGGGTTCTTGTGAGGATTAAATCAATTAATACTTGTTAAGTCCTGGGAACATGGCCTGAAGCATAGTCACCACTCAATAAGCATTAACCATTATTACTAACACAGATAGAGCTCTCTCACACACCTCTTCCAAAAGAAAAATAAATGATCTCCCTTCAAATAACTGACCTCATCTGAACTCCTCAGTGATTAAAGGCACTAATGATCTGCCTCTAAAGTAGAAAAGAAATGAGGCAGGACTTGCCAGCTCCCTCTGTCCAGCCAAACAGCAGGCTCGCTGTGGAATGAGAACTTGGTACACACTGCTAGGGCAGCTCTCCTCAGAGGCTGGCGCCTGCCTGCGAATCTGCTGCTCATGTAAAACTCATGGTGACAGCTCTCACAGGAGCCCACAGCTGAGGGGAGCTCCCGCCTCACCTGGCCCTTCGCTGTCCTCTCTGACTGAATGTCTCATTGTCACCTAGATTAAAAGACTTTCTTCTGTCAAAATCCTCTTGATCCCCACACCAGCAGGAGGGTGTGAGGTCTTTGGGGAGGTGGATGACAGGTGCGATTCAGTGAATCATATTTTCCAGCAGTTTTTTGTTTTTCAAGATGTAGACCCTGTGGCCACTGGGGTAAGCAGACATCTATTTTTAAAGAAATTGGAGCTACAAGTTTTCATTACTTATTTCTAGATGTTTGAAATGCTCTGTGTTCCATTTTCATCCTTCTCTTCCCATCCCAATCTCTTCATAGGGCTTTGCTACCCAATGGGCTTTCTAGAAGATTGTTACAACCACAAGCAGTGGGGCTGGATGTTGACTATAGTCTTCTTTTCATTTTTACTATTTTTCAGAAAGTCTACTTTCAAAAACTGTACTAGGATTGTTTTGCCACTGACTAATAAATGCCCACAAATGCTTTCTACCCTTCTTTTGACAAATCAGGGCCAGGATACCTTGAAGGGAAGATGAAAAAAACCAAACCAAACCAAAAAAACCTAAAACTGTATTAGTAAGAAGTTGTCATTACTGTAGTCCTTAAAATAAGAAAGGTAAGCTGGCATTTTTCTGTAATTTCTTTGAGAAACTCAGAAGTTACAGTTAATTAACTTTGTGAAGTAAATATGAGAGAAATGTTATTAGGTGCATTTTTCTAATGAGGAAACAAACATGGACTGAAAAAGTGATTTGCTTGTTCAGAACACAATGTAGTCAAGCAGACCTCACAATTAGCAAGCAAATGTAAGAGCTAATTGTGCAGAAATATGAATTGGCCTAAATAAAACAAAACAACCCGTTAACTACAAATGGCTGCCCTTTAGATGGGGCACCAGCCTTCTGGTTTGCCAGAGTCTCACCATGTTTCCCTGATATGGGGAGGAGTCTCAGCTGTCATTCCTGGTCTTTACTCAGCCTATATGCCCAGTTCTGTGACCTTCCCGAGTACAAGACCCATGACCACACAATGTAGATATTTCTCGGATCCTTGAGACTAGTTGCATGGGACAGAAAGTCAGGGCAAAGAAAGTTAGAGATGCTGCTGTGGATTGAAGACTTCTTGGGAGAGGTGATCGTCCTAGGCCTTGTAAGAGGGGGCCTGGCGAGTTGGAGAGGACTGGAAGTGAAAAGGTAACAGAGAAGACATAGATTGTGATCATGCTAAATAAAGGAGTTGGTAAAGTAGGGCTGGGTTTGGGTTGTCCTCTGATTTCGCCTGTCACTAGCTCTGGGTCTCTGGAAATGTCTCTTATTTTGACTTTGATCTCTCATAATAAATGTCAAACTAAAATAAGTAAAAAGAAAATCCCACTATGTAAAGATAACGGAAACCATAAAACCAAAACCAAACCCGTTGCCATCGATTCAATTCCAACTCATAGTGACTTACTAGGACAGAGTAGAACTGCTCCATAGAGTTCCCAAAGAGTGGCTGGAGGATTGGAACTACTGACTTTTGGTTAACAGCCAAGCTCTTAACCACTGTGCAACCAGGGCGCCAAAGATAATGGAAATTGCCGGAAATTTGGCCTCTTGAAGTAGCACCTAATAAAATGCGAGCTTCCTCACTTTGGACCTGATCAATGACTAGGCATGCTGGAACCCATGTCCCTATACCTGGATTGATGGAGAAAGTCCCTAATATCTATTTGAAAATGAAAGTGAAAGTGAGGCTGTGGTCCTCAAGGTGGGCCCTGGGTGGCCAGGGCTAAGGTTCTCTTCTTGAGTGTCATGAAAATTTCCTTTTTGACCTTGGCAAAACCACCTTGGCTGTTGCCTCATGCTTCCCACGTGCAAACGGTAGCTAATGATACCTACCCACAGGGTGTGGGGTGGATTAATTAGCTAATATTTGTCAAGTGCTTTGAAGAGCGGAGCTCTGCCTACTGCAAAAGCTTTTTAACTGCTGTTCCCGAGAAGCCACTTCCCTTAGAAAAAGAGGCTGCCTCACTGGGCAATGGCTGCTCTCCATCTGATGGGATAAGATCTTTCCCACGTTTTCATCTGTCAGAAGAAAGGGCTTTGTTTAATTAGTAGGGAATGTTTTTCTGGAAACAGCCTTTGTGAATTAGCCAAAGGGCTGCAACTGTTAGTGTATTATCTTCATTTGTCTTTCCCCCTGGTTGATATTTGCAGTCTGTTGCAAACCACAAATTCCTAAAGGATAGATGTACTGAGGGGAACGCTAAGGGGGGAAGGCGACAAGTCACTAAGGGTTTCTACTGAAATTGAAATTTTGAGCCCTCACGGAAAACATCTGTATAATCATCAGGGCAAAATGGCGGCAGAGAGAGTGGAGGCCTGAAGGGACTATGGGTGAATGCCTTCACATTTCATGTTTCCATTTTCCCGACTCTGAAGTAGGAGTGGTAGTCCTCCACTGGCTCTTTGCTTCCCCAGCATGTTGTATGGGCTGGAGTGGTCATCTGTGTCCACTGTTTCAAGATCTTTGCCACAGCATACCCTATAAAATGAGTTATTTGTCCACCAGAGAGCCACTTAGTTCTCTGCCACCTGGACGGCCTCTTTGGAGTGGCTGGGATGATAGTTCTTACCACCGTCCAGGTTATTTTGTTTTCTTGTTCAGAATCTGTGTCTGGTCACTGCACTGTGAGCTCCCTGAGCACAGGCCCCTCATCTGGCTTACTCAGTATGGTATCTTCAGTGCCTGGAACTGGTCTGGTGCATAGCAGTTGCTCAACAAATGTTGGTTGAATGAATCACCGCGTGTCCTCTGTATACTACCACTCCACTGACAACAAATTCCTGTTTAGAAGAAGAGGGAGTTTCTGTTTCTTTAAGGTTATTACACACTAATAAGAGACCGTTGAGGAATGAGAAGGGAAGCCCTTTCACTTTTGCTTGGAAGCTCAGTTTTCTTATTGCTTCCAAAGCAATATGTTTTTAATCGTAGCTGATTTGTCAGAGTGGTAACAGATATGGATAGGAAGGGCAGGGTAGTGTGTGGGGTTTACAGAGCCCTTCCCTTTGTGCTGGGAGCCCTGGTTGCACAGTGGTTAAGAGCTTGGCTGCTACCCATCAGGCACTCCTTGTAAACCATATGGGGCAATACTACTCTGTCCTATAATGTCGCTATGACCTGGAATCAACTCCATGGCAACGGGTTTGGCTTGGTTGGTCCCTTTGTGCTAAGGGGGCCTCTGATCCTTCTGATCACTGCTGGTCTGTCTGGTCTTTAAAGACAGGCACCTGGAGTCCTTTGCATTCCAGGGGGCATTCCTCCCAGGGTTAGCTTTGCTTGGCATGTTCATGACCATGGATACCACCAGCTATTCACCAGTTGTCCTTCATTCTGGAATTTCATGTTCTTACTTTGCATGGTCTGTATTCTCTCTTTTCAGTGAGACCAAAAGATCAACTGTGGGCACTGTGGATAGTGTGATAACTATGTTTTAGAACATTGCCTCTCATGAAGGCCCCAGGAGTCCACTCAGATGGTACATACATTGCTCTAAAGTATATCCTTTCTTGTAACTAAAGAACATTTAAAAATTTAATTCAAACATATATGGAGTATCAGTGGTTCTTGGTTCTGATTTTAAATTCCTTAAGGAAGACTCTACTCATTCTGAAGCAGTGGTACTTTATATATACATATGTGTTGTTGTTAGGTGCTATGGAGTTGGTTCCTACTCATAGTGACCCCATATACAGCAGAATGAAATGCTCCTTCTTCCTGTACCATCCTCACAATTGTTGCTATGTTTGAGTCCACTGTTGTAGCCACTGTATCAATCTATCTCATTGAGGGTCTTCTTCTTTTTTGCTCACTCTCTACTTTACCAAGCATGATGTCTTTCTCAAGGGACTGGTCCCTCCTGATAACATGTCCAAAGTACATAAGACAAGGTCTCACAATCCTCATTTCTAAGGAGCTTTCTGGCTATGCTTCTTCCAAGACAGATTTGTTTGTTCTTCTGACAGTCCACGATATATTCAATATTCTTCAACAACACCATAATTCAAAGGTGTCAGTTCTTCTTTGGTCTTCCTTATTCAGGACCAGCTTCCACATGCCTATAAGGTGATGAAAATACCATGGCTTGTGTCAGGTGCACATTAGTCCTCAAAGTGATACCTTTACTTTTTAACACTTTAAAGAGGTCTTTTGCAGAAGATTTGCCCAATGCAATATGCCATGTGGTTTCCTGACTGCTGTTTCCATGGGGGTTGATTGTGAATCCAAGTAAAATGAAATCCTTGACAACTTCAATAATTTTCTTCATTTATCATGATGTTGCTTATTAGTTGAGTTGTGAGGGTTTTTGTTTTCTTTATGTCAAGTTGTAATCCATACTGAAGGCTGTAGTCCTGGATCTTCATCATAAGTGGTTCAAGTCCTCTTCACTTTCAGCAAGCAAGATTGTGTCATCTGCATATTGCACGTTGTTAATGAATCTTCCTCCAATCCTGATGTCATGTTCTTCTGCATATAGTTCAGTTTCTCAGATTATTTGCTCAGCATACAGATTGAAAAAGTATGGTGAAAGGATACAACCCTGACACATACCTTTTCTGATTTTAAACCATGCAGTATGCCCTTGTGGTGAAAATATACTTAACAAAAAATATGCCATCTCAACAATTTCTACATGTACAATTCAGTATGAAACAGTGGTTCTTAACCTTGTTTAGGTGACAGATCTTTTGAGAGTCTAAGTATGGTCATGAAGTCTCTCCCCAGACAGACTGAACATCTATACAGCATCCAGATGATGCCTTGAGGACCCTGGGTCTCAAGTTGGAAACCACCCCCCTTGCCCTAGACTTGATCATATCCCTTATCTCAGCTTGTCAGAAGGGGAAGCCCCTTGACCCTTCCTCTTCCCAACGTCTCCAAACACAGGGGAACGTGGCAGGGCCCTGACATCTGACTTGGGGGAAGACAGGGGAGGAGCCCTGACTTTGGGGCTGATCTCACCTGGCTCCTCTTCCTTTTTTAGATAGTTCACCGGGACAGGAGGAGGTGGAATCTGCACCTCCTTTTATCTGTGAACTAATTTTTCCTCAATGGATCTAGGTCTTTCTTTTATGTATATTCAAATCAGAATTTCCAAGGGCTATTTTAGGGTGTTAACTAGTACAAAATAGGATGCCCACGGATTAAAGTAGGAAAAAAGCTTATCAGACCAGGGAGTCTAGCATGGTCTTTATGCAATTGTAATCATAAAAGATGGTTATATTTGGTTTGTTTCTAGCGTATAGCCCCTGAGGTACTGATATTTTTAGAATGGATTCTTGAAGCTGGCTTCTGTTAGTCTTCAGTTTGTCAACCTACAAAATTGGTTACCTAATCTCCCAGTTATTTAGTCATTCCTATATATTTTTTTGGTCCCAACGTATCCGTTTTTCTTTCCATTATGTTCATCGTTCTGCTCTTGGCAGTGGGGTGATAATCCAGGTGAAGTCACTTCCCTCTAAGAAGCAGCAGCTGCTGTTTGCTGTTATCGTCACCTCGCTCCTTTGTTTGACTTAAAACACCTGCTCTACAGGGATGGGGCAGGGGGGTACAGGGGGACAGGGCCAAGTCTTCCTTGAACAACACCCACTGAACAAGCAGGAGTTCCGTGGGGCCATCATAGTGATCCCTGGCAGTCGGTGAGCCTGGTCTGTGTCTAGAAGGCTCTTCTTCTCTGTCCCCATAGCCAGTCCTAGGCCCCTACAGCTCCAACAACACAGTCTGTCAGACCAACCGGGGCTTGAATTGCAGCTAGTTACTTGGGACAAGTTCCTTGACTTCTAGAAACAAAACGAAACAAAACGGTTGCCGTGAAGTTGACTTCTACTCACGGCGACCTCACGTATCTCAGAGGAGAACTGTCCTCCACGGTGTTTTCTGTGATTGATTTGTTTGAAAGAAGATCACCAGGTCTTTCTTCCAAGGCCCCTCTGGGTGGGCCTGAACCACTAACCTTTTGGTTAGCAGCCAAGTGCATTAACTGTTTGCAGCATTCAGGGACTCCCTGAAAACAATGGCTGCCTGTGAGGGCCGAGTGAGGACCAGGGTGAGTGTAAAGGACTTCGGACGGTGTGTGCAGCCAGGATGCTCAGTAGACGAAGCATTAATTCGCTCGCAGCATTAATGCTTTCATGGCAGCCTCTTAAACGGCCTCGTTTCTCTTCTGCTTCTTCCATCTCATACACACTGTCAGCTCATCTTCTTAAAATAATGGCACTTCCCTGAGCAAAAACCTACAAGGGAAAATATGTGAAAAGGCCCCAAATCCTTTACTATGGTTGGTGAGATTGTGGATAACTGCTATTTTTTCTTCATGTGTTTCTGCCTCTTTTCACAGACAAGAAGCAAAATAAAGAATAAAACTAGCCTCCAACACATCTCCTGTTTCCTCAGTACTGACGGTTTGGGCTCACTCTCTGGGTGGACAGATAGTTGTGTTTGAAGTCTGTCCTTCCTGGCCATGCTGGCCTGCCACTTAACCTTCCTAAACCCTAAATTCTCCACCTCTGTAAAATAAGGTTTGGGCAAGGATTGAATGGAAAAATGCAGGTAAAACACCCAGCGCAGTGCTTAATCAGTGGGAGCTTTGAGTCCCGGAAAAAGTACCTGAAATACTGACCTTGTTAAGTGTTTGTTACCATATCTGGGATCTGCTCTAGACTACTTTTTTCTCATTTCCAAATCCTCTTTAAGTCCAAGCCTTGCCCTTGGTTTCCGTTCAAGCAGAACTGAAAACTCTCTGACTGGGTTTTGCTCCAGCAGGGTCCGACTGGCTGGCTTTTAGGTGTTTTCCTCTGTCTCTGACTGCAGGCTTCCAAGGCCATGGCCTTGCCTTACACAGTACATGTACAAGTCAGGACTTCCTTAGCATTGCTCAGGATGAGTATGCTGTGGACAAGAGCAACTGAGCTGAGCACCAGAGATGCTCCTGGAAGGCTGAGGTGGCCTGTTCCACAGGACATGTCCCCTTAAGCTCTGTAGGGCTTTCATATCTTTGGAAGTCCATGGCCTTAAACCAGCCAATATTAGCGGCAGCAGCTGTGGACTATTTATTGGTGCTTTGTCAGTAGCTATTTAAAGTGAATTCCGCAGACCTGTTCCCTACCTGTAAGATCAGCTCATGGCAAGCAGAGAGAAATGTGTCAGGCATCACTTACTTCTGTTCTGGAATGTACAGACATGCCCTCAACAAATAATTAGGCATCACAGTGCACCTGGTTTAATGTATTCCTTCAGGAAGGATGTATCTGTTTTCTTGTGGTTGAGGCTCTGATACCACTTGGTATTGGTTTTCTATTCACGTATGCAACTGCTCTGTGAGTACTTTATGCACTCAGTTGTATGTGAATTTTTATAAGAAAGTCAGTAAAAAGTTGCTAGCAATAATGGAAAAAAAATATCTACACACTACAGCTGTGAGGTAAAAAAAAAAAAAAAAAAAAGGAGGTTTGGGGCCCAATTATTGGAGAAATGAAAAATTTGAAGAGGATGAAGGAAGAATGAGAAGAAATTCCTTCCAACATCCATTTCACCCCTCTTTGGCAATACAACGTTTGGGTTTCATTTCCCTGAAAGCTTTGCAGCCTGGCAGGCATATCTAAGCTACCAGGTGTTAGCACCTGAACAGGGACACGTTTCTGGAAAGTCAGCTGTCTTTCTCTGGGGCAAGTGAATATGTTTCTCTCTGGACAGCATTGGAGAAAATTACTCAACCCAGCTGTGGTAACAAACATTAATTGGGATACTTTGGCCTGCCAGATGACCCTATTATAGTTGCTTAGAAGACTGGCTTTCCCACTCTCTAAAATGATGCGTCCTACCTTTCTCTCCTCTAACTTCCTGCTCTACCCTCATTCTCAGCTGATGACCTTGGCACTTAGGTATTGAAAACAAAGAGGATCCATCAGATGCAATAGATGGGAACCCCTCATCTTCCCACTGCCCTGTCTCTCTGCACTCTCTCCTTTTCCTCCTCATTTGCCTCCTCTTTCTTCCACTTGTTTGTCTCTCATGTTCAAAGGCCAGTCCCTCCCCATGGAATCTGGATTCCCATTTTAGGGACTTCCCTTTTGATTCACTTCTTCATCATTGCTGTCTCCCCCAGCACAGTGCTTAACTGATACAAATCTGATCTAGTATCGCACACACTTAACTCCCACATTTTGCACCATTTTTCTTCCTCCGTCCCTCCCTCCCTTCCTTCCTCTCTTTCTTTCTTTTCTTCCTTCCTTCCTCTCTCCCTCCTTCCCTCTTTCTTTCTTTCCCTTTAGAGCTCAACAACTCAAAAGAATTAATTTATGCTCATTGTCTCCAATTCCTTATTTTTTTCACTCCTCGGTCTACCCCCATCTGGCTTTTGCCCCAGCCACTCCACAGTATTTGCTCTTGTCAAGGTCAACAATCATCTCAGTGTTGCCCAAACTAAAGGACTCCTCTCCGTGTCCCTCAGCAGCCCTGGCACAGTGGACACTTGTCCACACACTCTCCTCCCTGAGCTTTCAGGACCCTGTGCTCTCCTGGCTGTCCCCTACCCATAGGCTTCTCTTTCTCAGTCTTCTTTGCAGGCTCCTACTCAGGGGTGGGTGAACCAATAAGCAAGGTACGTACTGGCTTGATCGTGTTTATTTACTAAATTGGAGTGCACAATTTTACCTGTTTTTCACCATATCATGTATTACAATACATGTGAAATTGCGCACCACTGATCAGGAAGTGAGCGCTAGTGAGCTCGTGCATACTTTACCTGTTGGGTAGTCCGGCCCTGTCCCTTGGCCTCTGTTGCTGTTAGTTGCCCTGGAGGAGATCCTGACTCATGGAGACCCCATATATGCAGGATAGAACTGTGGTCCATAGAGTTTCCAAGTCTGTGACTTTTTGGAAGCAGATCACCAGTCCTGTCTTCCGAGGCACCTCTGGGTGGGTTCGAACAACCAGCCTTTTAGCTAGTAGCCAAATGTTTAACTGCACCACCCAGAGACTCTTCCTACCCTACTCACCAAAAACCAAACCCGATTCTGAATCATAGCAACCCTGTGGTCCCTCTACCTATGTCTAAATAGTGGTGTCTCTCTCTTCCCCCAAGGACCTTCTCTCTAGGTAAGGTCACCCAGGGTTTTAATTGTATCTATAGGTTAATAAATCTTGTTTTTTTAAAAAAACTCTAGAGACTTACATATCCAGTTGGCTACTCAACATTTGCATTGGCCAATCTCCAACTTAACAGGTCTAAAACTGAACCCTTGAGTTTTCCCTGCCCCCACCCCCATCCGTCTCTATCTCTGTAAATGGTGCCACCTTCTACATGGTTGCTTAAGTCAGAAGCCTGGGAATCAATCTTGAATTCTCCTTTCCCTCACCCCACCCCTCATGTCCAAGGCATAGAAAGTCCTGAGATTCTGCTTCCAGACTAGATCTCAATGCATCCTGATTCCCTACGTTCTCTGCCACCGCCCTGGTTGAGGCTACTATCACCTCTGGTGGCAACAGCCTCCTAACTGGTCTCCCAGATGCCACGCTCACTCTCTTACAAACCTCCACACAGCAGGCAGGGTGATCTGTAAAAAAGTAAATTAGATCACTTGATTTTCCCCTGATTGAAATCTTTGGCTGGATGCCCCTAATTCATGTAGGATAAAGTTCACACTCCTTACCCTGGCCTCCAAGGCCCAGCATGATCTGACCCCTGCCTGCCTCACTGGCTTCCACCTGGGCCTCCCTCCTTTTCGCTCACTCTCTTCTTCACCACACATCAGCCATACTGGCCTCCTGTTTCTGAAACACACTAAGCTCTTTGCCTTCTGGGCCTTGGCACAGGCTTCTCCTACCTGAACACTCTTCTTTCAGCTCCTCATGCGGCTGGCTCCTTGTCATTTTCAGTCTCAGTCTCAGAAAGCCCTTCCGTGACTACCTTCTCTAAAGTAGCTTCTCCCCGCTCCAGTTATTTTCCATTGCCGCAAACAATGATCACACTTTGTAATTTTATTCTACTTGTTTGTTTTTTTTTCTCTCAACTGGATTGCTAGACTATAAGCTGTATGATAACAGGGAGCATGTCTTTTATCCTTAGCATTTAGTACAATGCCTGGCACTTAAACAAAAATAACCAAATCTATCACTGTCGAGTCGATTCTATCATAGCAACCCTACAGGACACAATAGAACTGCCCCATAGTGTTTCCAAGCAGCAACTGGTGGATTCAAAGTGCCAACCTCTTGGTTAGCAGCTGAGCTCTTAACCACTGTGCTACCGGGGCTCCACCTGGCACTTATAAATTATAGTAGGCGCTAAATAAATATTTGGTGAATCAATGAAGTGTGGTAATTTTGTGCATTTAAAATCAATGGTCACATGTGTCTCTCTGTCGGGAGCCCATTTTTTCTTGTCTTGTGCTCACAGTTCATATAAATGATAATAGAAGCCACTCATATATCTTGTGGTGAACTAAAGCAATTTTTCCCCCAACAGTAATGATCTCCTTGACTTTGTCAGTAGACAGAGTACACACGTTCAGAATTCAGTCTTCTTAAGATAATTCCAGGTGAAAAAACTCAGAAATGGTCCTTGCAAGTATCCTCCGAGTAGAGCAGGGGGGCTGGAAATATATCCCTCTAGAATTTCAATTAGAATTCACTTGTCGAGGCTCTTTCAGACAGGAAAAAATAAGGAAGGAAGTCTAAATGCTCCAAAAATGGCAAATGGTAAATCCAAGAGAGAGCTAAACTTCCTCTCTCAAAAAACCACTACCTTCCACAATTAAAGGGAAAAAAAAAATCTATTAAAAGTAGACTTGTGGGGGTGGGTTAGAGGAGATAGAGGTGAATGGACCGTCCAAGAACGTTCCTCCTGTACGTGGGGGGAGAAAAGGGACAACCAACTTAGACGCTGGATCAGACAGTGCAACGCGGAGACATCTCTTAGCATGTGCCAGACGCAGCAAACAGGAATCTTCATTTAACAGCAAAAAAAGAGACAGAGGTATTCTCGGTTTTATTTTTTCCATCTCTTCTTATTACTATCAGTAGCTTGGTTTCATTTCTCGTGCCCTGAAGCTTTTCCTGTTTCCTATTCATTTGAATTTGGAAGGATTCCTTCACTTCCCCCACCTTGTTATTCTTGGTTCTCCCACAAACACCTTCCATCTACAGGCCACCCACTGGACATACGGGAATACTGCCCTGACAGCTTTCTCATTCTGTGTACTTGGGGGTAAGGCTGTGAAGGCATCTCAGGATTAACAGGATATGCTGATGTAAAAAATCTTGGTGAGTTAGTTTGCACACTGTTCAGGAACTTGGCAGTAGCTGCAAATTTTCTGGGCTATCTTGGGGAAAAAAATCAATTATGGGCAATTTTTTTTTTTTTTTAATTTTTTGAGGAGCAGGGCCAGTTCTTCCAAATTCATCCCAAACTCTTTGAGCGCTCACTACTCCAGTTCCCAACTTTCATGTTCCATTGGCAGTTGCAAACTTGGATAAGAAATTCTTACTAAGAATGTTCTGAAAGGCTGCTCCCTTCCTGCTTGCAACACCTATCAACAGGTCAAGTTTTTCAACATGGCAATGGTTTCTGCTGTATGCACAAGTACTACCTGTTTTTACTGCCTGTATGTGTTTTCATCAAGAATAGATCTCTAGAAATCAGGATCTCAGCTTCCTTTCAAAAAGTACAAAAATAATGTCTAATCTCTTTCATTTTAAGATCTTGGATGATATCAGAAATTGTCTCACTGCGCTTTTGTGGACAGCTGAAAACACGGCTATAAAGAACCACAAAGAATCAGGTGAACTTCTCCCATTGTCTGAATGGAATGTGATATAATTCTGAAGTCTAGGTGTCCCTGGTCATGTTCAACACCTCCTCTTCCCCATCTTCTTGATTATAAAACCTGCACAGAAATTCAAAGCACAGCCCAATAAAAAAAAATACCATCCCCTTTATCAGGCCTTCCCAGGCTCCGCCTGGAAGTCATTTCTGCCAGGTCTGAACACTGGCGGGAATTTGCTTGAACTTTCTTCGCCTCCACAGGCTTCTCCTGTCCCTATCACCTGCTGTCTTTAGCTGCTGCAAAGTATTTGAGTTGTTCTCCCTGGTTAGCTTGACCCATCCCCCTAACATCCTGTTCATTATAGACCCAAAGACCGCTACAAAAGTACCTGGATTTTCTTCCTCTGGTAGGGCTCTGCTTGCTTGTCTGTGGGTCTGCGTGTTTGGAGCTGTTTCATATTCTGCTGTCAACTTTGCTTGACCACATTTGACCCATTTAAAGATCTTGCCAAAGAGTCCTGAAAATATGACCTTGTTTCCTGCTGTGGACCCCAAACTTTCCACTCAAGTTGACCTTTGCATATAACACTTTAAAAGGGTCATGAAACCAAACAACCAACTTAAGAATCTAAACATTAAAGACCTGGGGGCCATTTCAGAGGTCTAGCCCAACTATAACCCAAACAACATATTGCTCTATAATGCTCACAATAAACCCTGTGGTAGAAGGAATGTTTTCTATTAAGGGCAACCTTACCAATCTGGTAATTTATTGTTCTGGACAGTGTGTGTGTGTGTGTGTGTGTGTGTGTGTGTGTGTGTGTTTGGGGTGGAGGTAGCAGTAGGGGAATTGAGTAAAGGAAAAAAAAAAAGATGAGAATTGGTGACCAGGGGCAGTGACCAGGGGCAGAGACCATGGCTACTCTGTGCCATGGAGGAACTAAATAGTCAAAATGAAAACCAGAGCTGCAGAATCTATTTAAAAAAAAAAAAAATTCCCCTTTGTGTGTTGTTAGCAGCGGGTCTGTACTGACATGAAAGCTGAAATCACTTATTAGCAAAACAATTTTGATTTCTCCTCAAGTTCTTAGCAAAGAGGGAAGGAGTAACACTAGTGAAGCTGGGTCACCCCGACTCCGCCTCCTGACAGCCCAGGCCTGTGGGCCGCCTTGGCCCCTTGGCCTCCAGCTCGTGCTGGCTGGGTGGCCGGCTGGGTGGAAGGGTGCCCGCCCCACCGGCCCCCCGGGGTGGGTCGTCTCGCGGTCCTCGCTGCTAATGGAGCCGCGCTCACCTCTCCAGCCAACAGAGCATCATTTCCGTTCCTTTCAAGTCCTGGCTGTTCAGCAGTTTCCCCCATTCCAACACGGCAGTTCTTCCTCCATAAGAGGCGGCGGGGTTCTCACGGGCGGGACTTCAGGGCCCAGGTCCCGGTCCCTTCTTGGGTCCGCCCAGCCTTCTGCACTCTGCCCTCAGGTTTTCTTGCGCGCCTTTACTCCCTACAGCTCTCCCTCCCGGCCCTGTTTCTGACCAGCTTTTTTTCCCTCCACTAGACAGGTGAAAGGGTAATTAGGAGGAAATCCTGAGAAAGATGCTCCGAAATACTTATAAAATGCTGGAGGTGCAACTGGTGGAGAGGGGCACTTGGCCTGGCCGTGATCCCGGCACCAGGCTTTGACTCCAGGCTGGAGGAGACAGATGGTGAGGTGAGGACCCGTGTGTGACCTGACCGCGGGGCCAGAGCAATCTGCGGGAGCAGGGATGAGCAGAGAACGGCCGGACTGCATTTTAAAACAAACGTGGACGTTCGGGCAGGAGAATAAAAGCATGAAGCTTTACAAATTGGAAGTCAAGACGTCAGTGAAGGGAACGAGCTCAGTCATTTTATTTTAAATTCCCTGCCACATGATAGGGGTGGGCTCTATTAGCTTCCCAAACCTCGCATTCCACATCCGGGGCGGCTCATCCGAAGCTGAAGAGGACAGTCTTGGTCCCTTTCTGAGCATGTGCCTACTGGTCAACTGATCAGATCTGAACTGAGGATAGCGGTGCCTGGAAACATCTCTCTCATTAATCTGCATTTAGAAATAGACAGTTCAGTAGTTTGGATATTATTTTGAGAGTATCTCTTTAAAGTAAAAGCTTATTAATAATGGAAATTATTTTAGGGCAGGGTTAGCTGCATTTTCCTGGGTGTCAAACACATGCTGTTTCCTGAAAATCATAAAATATCTTTCTCCTGTTCCTAGGAGAAGTGACATATTACAGAGACATCCCATTCTGTTGTCACTGTGCTTAACTGTCTTACAGCAAATGTCAATAACGAATTAACTAGCCCTTTGAATGTTTCAAATGTGGCTTTTAATTAAGCATATTAACCTGATGTATCATCATTTGAGCAGAAACTAAAATAAGATTATATGCATTTTAAACTTTCGGATGCCAGCGCAACATGAAAAGCACTTCACAAGGCTTGCATTAATGCGTATTTCATTCTAATGTAATTCTATATTAGACATTCCACTTACGCATGGAGCCAAAATAGCTCCTGCTCTGCAGCACTGCCGATTTAAGTGAGGAAACCACAAGGAATAGAGAGGGGAAGCTTAACTCTCTGTGGATCTCAGCACTGTTGTGTTTATAAAAGAATTCTTTTGGGGCGGACTGCCACCTTTAGATAACAGAGAGAGCGCATATTTCAGGTGGGATCAGGGGTGGATGATCCAGTAGGCAAGGTAAGCACAGTGCTTACCTTGCTTACCAGATCATCTCTAGTGAGCAATTTCACATTTTTCCACTACATCAAAGATTCTGCTTCTAGGTTTGGCTGGCATCTGTCTCTCTTCCAACCCCACAGCACCTTCCCACAGAACCAAAGCCTCTTTTCCAGTTTACAATCCCTGACAGGGACAGATGACCCAGTAAGCAAGGTAAGCACAGGCTTACTCGTGCTTACTTACTAATCTGTAGTGAAATTGTTCTGGTAAGCCAGGTAAAGCACTGTGCTTACCTTGTCTGTTGGACAACCCCCCCTCGGCGTGGGATGGGCTGAGAAAGGATGGACAAAACATTTCTTCTGGACAACATTAACTGATTCGGGGTATTTCTGAGCATAGCGGAGATACTGCCTTTACTCACCCGTAGACTGCGCACCAGTTTTGCTGCACTGAGCTTTCAGCAGGGCTGAGTTGCACAGAGAGGTTAGTGGGGGGGCTGGTGGGCCGCCTTGGCCATGCAGATAAGAGAGCGCGTGTAACATAAACGCGTAAAGAAACTACAGGAGCTAGATGCATGGCAGGGCTACCATAAAGCATCTTGTGCCACATTACTATAGACCTTTTACAGTTTTTACAGCTTCCCGAGTTATTTTTGAGTCAGTGTTAGCATTCAATTATTTCCTGTTGAATAAGGAACAAAACAGGCCTAAAGACTGAAAGAAAAGCTGCCGTGGGGAGCGGGCTCTCCAGATGGACGTTTTCTGGCAGATTGTGATTTGTGACTCACAATGAGCCCAGATTTCTGTGCCATATGGGTGGCAGC
This sequence comes from Elephas maximus indicus, assembly GCF_024166365.1. Taxonomy (NCBI): domain Eukaryota; kingdom Metazoa; phylum Chordata; class Mammalia; order Proboscidea; family Elephantidae; genus Elephas; species Elephas maximus. The sequence continues at coordinate 16,488,986 of NC_064841.1, read as the reverse complement.
AGAGCCTGTAGACACCTATTCAGCCACTCAGACTCCTCCTGAACTCCTACTATGTACCAGTTCCTGGCCGGGCACCGGAGAAATAAAGAAGAGCAAGAGCTAGTCTTTGCCACCAAGGAGTCCATTCATTCATTCAACAAACATTTACTGAGTATCAACTATGTGCCAGGCACTGTGCATCGTATATGAGGGAAGTGGAATGTGTAAACATAGAGTAAATTACCATATGGTATGACAAACTCAGTGATAAAGATAGGGAAAAAATGCTACGCAAGCATAGAGGTGGAAGGAATGACTAATTATATCTGGGGCAGTCAAAGGAATCCTTGCGGAAAAGGTGACCTTCACCCTGAATCTTGAAGAAGGATTAGGGGGTTATTGAGGGTCAAGGAGGGAGGGCAAGGCCATCGCAGACAGAGGGAACAGCATGAGCAAAGTCAAGGAGCTGAGGATCATGTTAGAGAAGAAAAATTAAGAAACTGAATGTGGATATAGCTTGTAGGTCACAGGCAGGAAATGCAGCTGGTGAAATAGCCTGTGCAGGGTCTTCTGTGTCATGTCAGAGGTTTGACTGTATTCTGAATGCTGGAATGGCAAATCCCAGAGCTCTCCCATTTTGATCCTCATGGTAAAACCTGCTGCTGTCTGCTCGATTCTGACTTATAGCAACTCTATAGGACAGAGTAGAACCGCTCCATAGGGTTTCCAAGGCTGTACTCTTTACAGAAGCAGACTGCCACATCTTTCTCCTGCGGAGCAGCTGGTGGATTCAAACTGCCGACCTTTTGGTTAGCAGCTGAGCACTTTACCACTGTACCACAGGACTTCTTACTTAAGTAATACCACCAATAATGACTATGCTTTCTTGACGGTCTTCTGTGTGTCTGCTGACATATACACACACATATATATAGATATAGCTATATCATTTCATTTAATCCTTATATTAATCCTCTGAATATGTATTTATTACCCCCAACTTACAGATGAGCTAACTGTCTTTCAGTGACGTGAAGTAACTTGCTTGAGATCGTAGGGCTATCAGATGGCAAAGGTTATATTCTCTCCACTACTCCATGTTACTTTCAGGGCTTTTCTATAAATTGCATACAAAACACAGGGAATATATTAGAAAAAAGAACAGCTGAAGAGCATGCTGCTATTCTCCAGCATGATCAAGTTCACCTTCGGGAACTAAAGCCTGAGCTTCCTGCTGTGAAACAAGCAGGCCCAGTAAATGGGTGATTTCACACCTACTGGAGTCCTGGTGGCCCCGTGGTTAAGAGCTCGGCTGCTAAACCAAAAGGTCGGCAGTTCGAATCCACCAGTTGCTCCTTGGAAACCCTACCGGGCAGCTCTACTCTGTCCTATAGAGTCATTATGAGTCAAAATCCACTCGATGGCAATGGGTTTATGGGGCAGACTTTGTGGGCAAGACTGACGGGAACGTGAGCATTTCTGTCCGAGTCCAGACAGAGCCCGGACAAGGACGTTCCGACCCGGCAGGAACCGTGCTTCCCCTTTGTGTTCTGATTGGCTCAAATCCTTGCGGTATGCACCACACACAACTGCGTGCTTAGGTGAGTTTGCTTGGTTGTGACTCCCGTGACCACCCCGTCCAAAGAAATACCCAAAATTCAGAGACACAGTGACTTACTTTAAATGTCCTTTTGCAAACTTCTGTAAAACTTGGGTTTGTCCCCCCATTGCTATCTAGCAACCCCATGATGCTCCACGGCTGCCTAATTATTTGGATTGCTTCAGAACTTGGTAGGCAGGAAACCAGTAGTAGCAGTAGTGTTTAGAGTAGAGGCCAAGTTCTTACTTGATCTGAAACTTCAGTTCTAGACTTTCCCTCCATAACAACAGCAACAAACAAAACAAAAAACCAAACCCTTTGCCATGAAGTTGATTCTGACTCATAGTGACCCTACAGCCAAGGCAGCTGTAATAGCTAGAACCATGGTGTACGTTTAAGTTGGGAACCTGGATCTCATCTACAAGCCAGCAGGCTCCTTCGTGGCCTGAGTGGCAGGTCATGGAGGGTGTGCTCGAGGAGGGGTAAGCTACTACAGCCAGGCGAGCCTCATGGCCTGCACTGAAGGACACCAGCCGTGGACTGCACAATGGAGTGCAGAATTCCTGACTCCGAGGCTAACGCTTTCAGTGAAGATTGTATTAATTCATAGCAATGGAGTTAAGTAAAGGTGTTTTATTTATCTGTTATGGTTTACCCTCTTGGCAAAATCGTGTGCATTTTGTAGGCATCTGCTTTGTTATTTATCCAATGGGAAGGAGTCTCTAGAGCCTTGGGTTTCCAGCTGTGTTCTGTGGCATCCAGGATTCCTTGGTGGGTGAGGGGGACCTCGGTGGATGTCATGGGGAGGAGCAGGAGGTAGGGAAGAGGTTGGACTCTAGGCTCTAGGCCTTTCATCCACTCCATGTTCAACTAAAGAAGCTTTGCTTTCATTAATTTTATAAGTGAAAAAATAAAAATCTGCTAAATTGGTGTGGGAAACCCTGCTGGCATAGTGGTTAAGAGCTATGGCTGTTAGCCAAAAGGTCAGCAGTTCGAATCTACCAGGTGCTCTTTGGAAACCCTATGGGGCAGTTCTACTCTGTCCTGTAGGTTCACTATGAGTTGGAATCAACTTGACAGCAATGGGTTGTTGTTGTTTGTTGTTTAAATTGGTGTGAAGAGCATTCACTAGACATAACTTTCTGGAAAAACTTTTACATGTGTTACTCAACTAGACTTCTTGCAGGTTTAATCATTCGGAAATCCAGTTTTGATCCTGTACATGTCTGGAAAAAGTGGACCAAGCATAGCATAAAAAAGTTGTCACAAAGGCCTTGAACTCAGGAGAGGTCTGGACTCACCTTCAAGTCCTTATGCCATGGCCAATGGACTTAACAATGGATATAAAGACAAGGTTTCTGATTTAACAATCCTTGCTACTAGGTTTCAAGAAATAGCATGTTAGCAGAGAGCTGTTGGAAGCTGACATGCTGAAAAGTATTAGCTCTGACAAGGGAGGAAGCTAGTTAAGCCTTAGTCACTCACTGCACTGGAAGGAGTATCTCATAGTGGATAGGAACATGGACTCTGGGATCTGACAGATATAGATTCATGGCCAAGTTTGACCCTTAACTTGCTTTGTGACGTGGAGTCTCAGTGTTTTCTTCTGTAAAATGGGCATAGTATCAATACTTGCCTCATATTGTTACTGTGTAGATTAAATGAAATCATGCATGTAAATGAAATCATGCTCCTGGCAGAAAATAAAGACTCAGTAATAAGAGCTCTGATTATAAAGCGAGTCTGAGTCATTTTGTGTCAAAACCAAAAACTTTTGAGGGCATCAGAGCTTTATAACTATACATATTAACTAATTCATTAGGATGACTCTAAATCATAAAGATGTACCAAGTCACATCTAATAAGACAGAAGACTACGTAATACATTTTAGAAAACTTTTAAGAACAAAAAACACTTTTAAAGAATTAGTTTGTAGAATTCTTGCCATCCATGCAGGAGACCAGAGTTTGATCCTGGCCAATAAATCTCACGGGCAGCCATCATCTGTCTCAGTGGAGGCTTGCACGTTGCTATGATGCTAAACAGATTTCAGTGGAATTTTCAGACTAAGATAGGCTAGGAAGAAAGGCCTGGCAATCTACTGCCAAAAATCAGCTGATGAAAATCCTATGGATCACAACGGTTTGAGCTTGTTGTTCATGGAGTTGCCATGCATCGGGGGCTGACTCAATGGCAGCTAACAACAACAACAAGAAGCTCCAGTTATCTGGAAAATTGACACAAGTTGCACATTACTAGGCCCTGGTGGTGCAGTGGTTAAGCATTAGGCTGCTAACCAAGAGGTCGGCAGTTTGAATCACCAGCCACTCCCTGGAAACCCTATGGGGCAGTTCTACTCTGTCCTATAGAGTCGCTATGAGTCAGAATCGGATTTTAGCACATCACCATGGCAGTGATCATGGTGTGCGGCAAAGTTCTTATTAATTTCATGAAAAAGTAAAAACTCCAAGTTATCTCAAATTGGATGACTAAACTACAGTTAATTGTTACATTTTAAAGAAGATTATTTATGGACTGTAGGAAAGAGAATATCAATTTTGTTAACAAATACTAAGCCCCTACCAGGAACAAAAAGTTGCTAAAATTGCTTGCTGGACTCCAAGAATATGACTGGCATTGCTCCCCCTTGGACTGAATTTTTTCAGCCTCAAGTAAACGAGAACCTTCCCTTTTCCCACCCCTCCCAGCCCGTTATGAACTGGTCACTCTGGATTTCCTGAGTCTTTTATGGCCTTCCGTAAATTGTATCTTGGTACCTGTGTTCTACCTGGATGTCACCTGTGCGCTACCTGGTTGTTACCTGTACTCTACCTGGATGTCATCTGGTAGAATATGAGCTGAAATGAAATGATGCAAAAGGCAAACTTCCAAAGAGTTAAGGAGAACTCCAGCACTCCCGCTACCTGTTCATTTATCGGAGCTGATCATTCACAAATACCCTACAGGAGTCAGGCTGTACTTGAATCTGACAGGGAAGCTCTTTTGCAGAACGTCTGAACTTTCCCAAAGGTTTTCTGTGGCTCTGCCACAGCAGAATTCCCTGGGACACTGGTTAAACATACAAATCCCCCGGCTCTACCCCCAGACTGCCTGAATCAGAATCTTCACAAGTTGGGCCAATGAACTGAACCTTCAACAAGTGCTCCAGGGGATTTGGAGTTGCCTCCATATTGGAAACCCTACTTTAGAGGCAGCTTGACAAACCCCGAGGAAGGTTCTTGGAGAATGAGAGAATGGGAAGGGCAATCAATCCTCAGCCTATGGTAACCTCAATCTTACACCCACGCCCCTTTCTTCCTAGACCTGTGCCCTCTCTGTTGGGAAAGGAGCATCTGCTTGGGTTCTTTGAAAGTCAGCCCATTACTGCTTCTTGTAAGGGCCAGAGTGGACCAGCCATGGATCATGAAGGAGATTCACATGCTTTTAGCTTTTTTGTCCTTGAGAAAAGGGTAAAAGAAGGAAGGAGGGATACTTGAACGCCAATTAAGTGACTTTTGTATATAAGAGACTGATACGGACGTCTCCCTAAATAAAAAGTTCTATTAAAACATATACTTATTTGTATTTGGAAAGGGATGGAATGTGTACTTCTTGTACCAAGCTGAAAAACTGGCTCCGTTATCATAGAGGTCTTGGAGAGGTTCAAGAAAGAAAAGAAAGACCTCTCATATTGATTGCAGTGCCAAAGTGTTATGGTTGTCAACCCAGTTGTGCTAAATACATTTTAGGAGGCTTCATTGTTAGTAAAACTGAATCCTGTTTTTGAATATTTCAGTTTGCATGGAAAAATGTGACAAAGAGAAAGATATTGTAAACGTTTCGGGCTCCATTTGGTTATTGTGTCTTTCTGTGTCAGGCTGAAAATCCTGATAGGCAAACAGGGCAGTGTGATATTTAACAAACACCTTTGTGAAACCCATAAGGGAAAGAAGAAAGGAGGGAAAAGGGAGGGTAAGGGAGCAAGTGAGAGCTAGTCAGCTCAGTTTAATCATTTATTTCTGATTTAACTATTCCCAACCCAAACAGTACGTACAGATGTAGACATGCACGCATTTTTAAATGATTCTTTAGAAATAATGATACACTGAACTGTACCCCAAACCAGGTGATGTCTTATAGGTGTTTGCTTCTGCTCACAGCAGCCACTGGGTAGAAAGAAAATTAGAATGGTCCAGGGCAAATCTATTACTTTTATGGCAAAAACAACTTAAAACAGTCTGAGGGTTGTATATCCAGGCTGCCAAGGTATTAAAATAATCATAAATGTGTGTACGATGCTTGGCAGGTTACCATGATCACACCAGCGCTCCTCATTTTAAAGATTAAAAAGCAGAAATTTAAAAAAGTTAAACGACTTGCCCAAGTCACTCATTTATTGAACTCATGTGTCTTGAATCCAAAGCCCTTCTGAGTTCCACATCACACTGCCTTTAATTTATAACGTAAGAGAATACTGTGTGAACTGAAAATTGGTTACCGAACTTAAAATTGCTTCTCTTCTCTGCTAGGCAGTGCTGGCTTATTAGTGAGTTATAACCAAAGAGCGGTTGAGAATGCTAGGACCCTTCAGGCCCCATAATTTAAATCTTACTGATGCCTCCTACACAAGGCTCTGTGTCAACCAACAGCCTGAGGGGAAAGATTTTGGCTTCCTTATGCCACTACCTGCCACCAATGGCTTCACTCTCAATCATCATCAATAATGATTTGTGAGTCCTCTGGAATCCCGCCTTGCTCTACCTCACAGTAATTTCGTTAGTGCTCCCTCCCAGTGTGGAGGTTCGCCGTGTCACTCCTTGGACAGGTGCCCGGAGCCTCCTTCTTTGCTAGTACGTATTGTCTGTCATCTTTTCCTTTCATAATTAATTGCGATTTGTACAGCTGCGTATGAGCAGGGTGGTTGGAGGCAAGAAATGTAGCTCCTGGCTCTCTTGCTAACCCACTCAGCTCAAGCCTTGGGTGAGGAATTTCTCTGCTTGAGTCCCAGGCTGCTCAATTCTCACTCGGTGGGTGGGCAACGTTCCTTTTTTCCCTCCTCCCCCGTTTCCATTGTACCCCCACGCCCTTCTACATCTGTGTGTGCCTTTGTTTCCTAACACGAATGAATTACCCTTCAGGTCCTTTTTACTGATGTTGTTTAGTAACAAGAGTTGTTACTAAAAGATCAGATTGTCGAGGTGTACTCTGGAGTTCTCAGTAATCACATCTACTCTGATCATTTCCTTTCCTGTCCTAAAGCTGAGCTTGGCTGTATTCAGTGCTGATCGTTAGATTCGTGTTAACAACTGTTGCTCAGTTCCCTGTTTTCCTACAGTTATTAATACAACCCTGGGAGTGACAACTGCTTCTATAAAAGTGTCATGCTGCCTGGATTATGGGGTATGCTACCTACAGATACAGCTCTCACGAAGATGTTAACTGATACGGGGGAAATAAAAAAGCATCCGAGTCAGAGATTAATGTATAGGAGACATCTCAAAAGCATTAAGGACACAACATGAGGACTTTTTTTGCATCATGTCATTGTAAACAAAATAGTAAGTGACTCGGAATCATGGTTGATTAAGTTCATGTTAGAAGCCCTCTCTACTATGATATCAGGCTTAGTCTCCTGGGCACTCTTGCACATTGTCAGCCAACAAACTATAATTTCATGCTTGACTGGCCTAATACAGACTTAGGTTCCCAATTCTGGGTACCAATCATGCCACGGCCCAGAAGTTAAGTGAAAAGCAAATCAATAAATAAAACCATGGGCAGAGGTGGAAAGACAACACTAATCACTAACTTGAAATAGAGCAAGACTTCCGTTGGAACACGTTAGTGTTTTTACTGTCATTTAACTAAAGGATAATTTTGATTATCTGCTGATTCAGCATTTACCAGACATTTATCAGAGCATCTGCTCTATGCTAGGTATGGAGCTAGGACTTGAGGCTATCCAAAAAAAACCAAACCCGTTGCCATTGAGTCGATTTCCAACTCATAGCAACCGTGTAGGATAGAGTAGAACTGCCCCATAGAGTTTCCAAGGAGCACATGGTGGATTCAAACTGCTGACTTTTTGATTAGCAGCCATAGCTCTTAACCACTACACCACTAGGGTTTCTTTGAGGCTATAGTGATGAGAAAATATGTACTAATGAGTGGTTGGAATTTCTCAGTGGAAAACCAGTTGGGCCCCCATCTGAACCGCTTTACAGCTGATGGAGTCTTTAGAGAGACTATCTCAAAGAAGTTGCAGTTCAGGCTGTTGGCAGCTTTCCCATGCTTCTCTGTTCGCACTCTCTTCAAGGTGCTGAAAAGAGACTGCTTTCTCAGGTGCGATTCACATTATTGCTCTTACTGTATTCATCTGTCTATTTTTCAAAGGATACTTAGAAAAGGGCTCCTGCTCAGTCTTATCTCCACTCTTATAGAGATCCCTTAAGATCCAGAAACCTGTCTCCACGGTGCCTTTTCATCTGATTTTCTAAGGTGACAGTATGAATGACCAGAATGAGGAATGTAAAGAAGGGAGATGGAAATTCATTGAGCTTCATTAGTTGTTATCAACACAAAAGGCTTTATTCATTAGAGAAGAACCTACCTTTCATGTATTTTGTGCAGTTAAGATCATCTGGACTTTATACTATTATTTGTGGTAGAACTGCAGTTAAAGCTGAAAAGGGCACTTAATTCTAAGAAAATTCTTTAAAAATTCTTAAAACTATTCCTCTTGCTATCTTTCAGGCTATAAAATCTTTGTCCAAATTCCTTTTGGCACTTCCTATTAAACATAATCCCTTTCTCCAGGTTTATCTCGCACTAGCATTAATTTCATGTGATTGGGAGGCAATTTGCTTTAACTAAGTTTTTTTCTTTTTCTTTTTTTCTTTTTTTTTACTATTTTTCAGTGCTTCTTGTATAGGCCCTTTGAAGCAGAAGGCTTAAAAAGTGCAAACAGTTGATGCGCTGAGCTGCTAACCAAAATGTTGGAGGTCTGAGTCCACCCAGAGGTACCTTAGAAGAAAGGCCCGGTGATCTAACTTTGAAAAATCAGCCATTGAAAATCCAGTGGAGCACAGCTCTATTTCGACATGCATGGGGTCGCCATGATTTGGAACTGACTTGATGGCAACTGGTTTAGCTCCCGTGAACTTTTGTCGTAAGAACATAGACTTAAGATGGGTTCAGTTTGGGAGCCTCAACTGCACAAAAGATTTGTGGTCTTTTGGGTGGCTTGAGGGGGTCCAGGTTTAATAAAAATAATTATCAGTCCATAACTGGATTGAGTTGCAAAAGGAGGCAGGAGAGTCATTCTAGGTCGTGGCTGTACAATGCAAATTTAGACTGAAGAATGAGAATTTTATTCCTTGCAATGGTCATTACTGGGTACCTGCCAGTTTAAACACACTTGGCAAGAGGTGACAAGTTGCTTGCCATGGCGTTATGAGCAGGGAAACTATGGTAAAGGGGCTAGGGGAGAGATACGGGGAAGAATAACATTGGCTCCAGATAACCATACTAAGAATTAAAATTCCTGAGAAATTTTTGAACCCTGCTCAAGTAAATGGAAGATAGTTTACTTACGAAATCTCCTCTCCAATAAACAAATGTAGAAAATAGTGCTATATGGGTGCTAGGGATCCAATCCTTTCACAGTGATGTAATTAACTAAATATATTACAATTGTTGTTGTTGTCAGGTGCTGTTGAGTCAGTTCCGACTCATAGCAACCTCATGTACAACAGAATGAGACATTGCCTAGTCCTGCACCACCCTCATAATCATGTTTTGTTTGAGCACATTGTTGTAGTCCCTGTGTCAATCCATCTCATTGAGGGTTTTCCTCTTTTTCTCTGACCCTTCACTTTACCAAACATGATGTCCTTCTCCAAAATATGTTATAACAAGAAGAGTGTGTGTCTTTATCATGGTTTCCTACAGCGCTTACTGACATGGACAGGAGTGGGTCAGATTTTGTGAAACCCAAAGGTTACCCAACTTGGAGCACCCTCCTTAACAAAAAGAAGACAAATTTTGAATATAAAATAAGCACAGGCCCCTTAGAAGGGGCTGTGCAAGCGAAGAACCATGAAACTTGAGCTTGATTGATTTCTGATGAGTCCATCTCTGGATGTGAAGCTGTCATGGAGCTCTCCTGCCTCCTCAGCCCGAGTGAGCCTGGAAGGTCAGAGACAGCTTTCTATGACTCAGAGATTGTCCTACAGCTATACAACCAGCAGAGGTAAGTGTGGAAATGATGGTCCTGAGGTTCCTAGTTTACTGAGCCCAGCTAGCACATCTCAGTGCTTTGCTGACCATCATAGAAGCTGCTGTCTGGATCCCTTAGGCAGGGACCTCGCAGTGAAACAAACATCTGAACTTCTGCTTCCTTATGACCAGCAGGCCCTGATCCATAATTCACTAGCTGGAAGGTTCCTCGTGAGGTACTTATAAGGCTTGTTGCTGACATGTTCCTGTTTATTGTTGGACCACCTTAGATTTAAAACACTTTACCCAATGCCACTATCTAGCGGCATCCTCAAATAACATTCAAGGCCAAACAGCTGCGAAAATCCAGATCTGCCAAGATTAATTTGAGCAAGTTGTTAAAATCAGGCAACACTTCTAGACACATACCCCTGTGCACATCATAAAATATTGCCTTATTTTAAAAGACTGAGGGAACTAAAAATGAGCTTCAAAAATTCTCCCTGTGTGATCTAGTGAATCACTCAGGTTGGATATGGTGTGGCTAAAGCATGTTCAAGTTCAAATACACTGTCACACACGCACACTCATAAAAATGTGTCTCTTCTTTTATTCCTTTTTTCCGTTCTGTCAGTGAACAAATTGTCAAAACAACCCTCAAATGCTAGATGATATAATCCTTGAATGCGAGTAATATAAAAATGACTGTAATGATGTAAGTGATACCATGGCCATCCACGGCACCAGCACTTTAACTGTTTCTTAAATCTGCCACTATCCTATTTTCAGTCTTTATTCCTTTCTTCTCTGAAATGACTGATATGGGCAGCTTGGACGTCCAGAGGGAGAGAAAATGGTTTTGACTTTAATGGATGGTTTGACTCTGCAGTGCACCCCATAGACTTAATACCAAAAGGGGTTACAGATGTCCCCCCCCCGCCGCCGGATTCTCTTCCTCTTTATTCTTGAGGAGACTAATGGTATGTGATCACGTGCACATGAGCATGTGTGTGACGGGAAATGTTAAATTCCCTTTGATTGTGTGTGTGTGTGTGTGTGTGTGTGGTGGCAAAAGCAAGAGAGCATTCTTTTAAAATTCTTTTCTGTTTCTAGGCAAAGTGTGGGTACAGAGGGCAAGAGTGAGTCAATGCTCAGGGTAAGGTGTTCTACCAAGATGTAAAGAGGAAAACCTAATCTTCAATAGCTAGGGGAGAACTGCCACAGGTGGTCGTCGATCAAATCAATGACATGGCTTCATAATGTGATCTCGAATTCAGCAAGAAAACACTATGGAAAGCAAATTGCAGGAGTCCCTGTTTTGTCCCCCCAAATGAATTTAAGGGGTCTGCTGGAACTTAGAGAGCTATGAAGGTGGCATATCTACCACTGATGCTTCTGATGGAATCAAAGATGATTCATGGTTATGTATAAAGAGAAGCACTTTTGTCTGCTATTCATACATCAAACATGACAAACGATACAGATTATCCCCTAGGGTATTTACCCAACAGGCCTGCCTCAGAAGCATGGTTCTAGGTCCCAGGAGTTCCCATACAAGGAGTTTCTGTCTGTGACCTGAACAAGGCTCTGAGCCGAATACCTGAGCAACATTCTGTCTAAAATTACAGCCAGGTGTAGTGATCAATGATCTGAACAACTTGCAAGTTATGGCTGAAAGAATGGTTTACCCATCAAAACCGTGTAACTCCCAGCCTAATTATGACTATAGTTTTTGGGCTGGGAATTATTTAAACCAAAGATTATTTATAAAAGGAACAGCAGGTAGAAGAATCATGTAAATTAGATTCATTAAATGGACAGATTCATTCACAGTACATTTTGGGATAATTTATGCCAGTTTTCTCTGATGTCATCTGTTGTTCAGGTTACTAATTAGTCATGCTCATTAACTGATGGAGGTTACTTTGTCCATTGGCAGAGGGCTATTATTTGCAACAGCCCCTATGAATATTGAGCTTTCCTTATGGGTACAATGGTTTATTTGCAAAAATGTAATTCTTATTTTCCCAAACAATTCAATATCCTGATGCATTTAGCATTGTATTCTCAGGAAGTTTGCAAAGGAACATACATATATATATATATATATATATATTTATTTTTAAACTAGTGTGTAAACAGTCAAGACCAAAAGAGAATAGGGTAAACAGTTCATTCCAACATTGTCGTGTTTTCTGCTAGAACTAAAGATAACATTTTCAAATACACCGAGATGACTTTTTTATAAGTTATGAATCTCTTGAGAAACCCAATATGATGATGCCCATTTATACGATTCTGTAAGAAAATTAGCTTTAAAACTCTGTTTTACAAGTCCACCACATGTAAGAAATGCATGTATCTACATAGATATGCTATATATCATTTAAATCTTTGATATTCCTGGTATAGCTTGCAGTTCTTTATGAGTCTCAGTTTTGTGTAATTTAGTGACTGTGACCTTGAGAACGTAAGAAGAATGGTGTCAATTATTAATGTTTTTCCTCTTTTAAAAAACAAAATTGTGTCCTGGCATGTACTTGTTCTTTTTTTTAAAAAAAGGACTTGACTCTGTGCAGTGTTACTCTGACATCACTTCCCCATTTGTAATTTTTTTCTTGTTTCAGTGTGTTGGAGAAAAAATTAAAGTTTTACGTAGTCCTTGAAAAACATTCAACCAAAAAATAACAATCACAACATTCTAAACAATTTTTCCTGAATATGAATTCTGGAGGCAGTAAAATTGGTGAGAAATGATTTACATAAGAACTGAATGAATGAAGGAATATCCAGCACAACTCTTGAGCTTTTTATTTCCGTGACAGAATGGATAGAACACTGAAGCGGAAAACGCTGAATGTAGATTGGATTTGACATAGACAAGTGAAGATATCAAGTAAACCGCATCTGTATGTCTGGAGTTTGACAGGGGTATAAATTTGTGACTCATCTCTGTTTCCATGTTATTTTAATCCAAGGGTGTAGATGGAATTACTTAGGGATAGAGAATAGAGTGAGAAACTATTAGGGCCTTGGATAGAACCTTGATTAAATCCATCATCTAACAGACAAAGAAAGATGAGTCTTAGAATGACCAGAGAAGTAAAGGAAACTGAAGAGTGTTGTGTCAGGGAAGACAAACGAAAGAGTATTACAAAAGGAAGTATCACATGCTGCTAAAAAGATATTTCAGAAGAGACCTGAAAAATGTCCATCTGCTTCAGAGATATGGAGGCTATGGTTAACCTAACAAGCTGCCTTAGTAAAGCAGCTGACGTGGAAGCCAGATCTACGTGGGAAGAGAGCAAATGGAAACAGTAAGTATAGTCAACTTTCCTGAGAAGTTTGACTGTGAAGGAAAGGAGATGGAAGAAGATAGATGAAGAGTTAACAGGCTAATGGAAGTATTTATTTATGCTGTTATTGTTAAATGATTAAGACTTAAACATGTTCAAAAGCCAATTCAAAGGACCTAGTTCAGAAGGAATTGTTGACTCTAGAAGACCAAGAAGATTGGAGAGGATTTAATGCAAAGGGCATGTGGAAAGATTGGAAGGAAAAGAGAAGGTGAAGGAATCAATTGGTTTTACTTTATGTTTGACAGAATGTTGGGAGCCATTCCCATCTAGGTTTCTATAGTCTCTGTGAAGTAGGAGGTGAGCTCATTTGTTGGGAGTAAGATGGGAGGTTAGGGAGCTGAAGGTGTGAGGAGAGTGAAGATAGGTTTGAAAAAGTAATTGAAATAAAAAATGACGAGAGAAGTGAAATAGGATAGTCAGAATTAGTAAGGTTCATTCGAGGTTGGTGTTCAAGAACTTATAAGAAAATCAGTCTTCACTGGTGTGTAACTCTCTCCAATAGGGCAGAGCTACTCAGAGGCAATCCGCTCAAAAGCAGAGAGTTGGGTTCATCGCTGATTGGGGTTTTGCCAGGTGGGCAGATCAAAAGATAATGGGCAAAGGAATCTGGAGTGTCTGCGAGGGCGTTATTGAAATCATGGAGCATGGATTCCAACCTACATAAGGAGGGACATGAAGAGAGGGTAGACATTAGTGAACTAGAGCCCCTATCAGGTCAAAGAAGGGTCTCAACTATTCATATGCACCTTTAATATAGTTTGTCGATAAACCAAAACCTGTTGTCATTGAGTTGATTCCGACTCATAGAGACCCTACAGGACAGAGTAGAACTGCCCCATAGGGTTTCCAAGTAGTGGCTGGTGGATTCAAACTGCCAACATTTTGGTTAGCAGCCAAGCTCTTAACCACTGTGCCACCAGGGCTCCAATTTGTCTATAGAAGGAAGAAAAAGAAATGTCTTCTTCAAAGCTATCCCTTTAATGCCACTTAGTATAAAGACATTCTTCTTGATGAAGTCCAAGAGCAAAAGAAAACTAAATCCAATTTTAACAAATCCCTTTCCTCCCCGCAAATCTATGAGGGCCCAAGCATATGTAAAACAAATGTCAAAGACAAGCCCAAGTTTGACTATGTTCTCCTCTGAATATAGATTCATCCCTACATACCAGTTGAAACTATCTCGGCACAAAAAACTTAAAAAAATCCCAAACTCCCTCAAAGCTCTGTTCTTCTCATTTTTACTAAGGATTAGCAGACATCATTGTATACAAAGAACTGTAATCCAAATTAGGAAACAAACGGAAGATGAGGATGAAAACCATAATTTTACTCAAAGGGGAACATCCTTTAATTTTTCCATTATTTTCAGTAAAATGAATGCTGAGCTAATTGCTAGAGAAAACCTATTCTTCATGTTGCAAAAAAAATTTTAAAAGAATCATTATAAAGTTTCATTTCGTTTTCTGCACAGTGTGGCCTTTTTATATTATTTTATTTAAACCTTTTGGGTAAGATGAAAAGGGAAAGAACTAAAATGCTAGCTATGTAGGGAAGAGGAAAGAGGAGCTATATAGGAAAGAGGAAAGAGGAGAAAAAAATGTGCAGAACAATTTTACATTCAAACTTCACAAATTTTTTCAGATGACTGTTGTTGATTTCCCTCACCAAATAATAAGTAATATCACAGCCAAAGGGCAAGTCTATTTGACTTCTGTGTACCCCTCCTCCGATAGGAAAATGGCTAATTATTCTGGAGAAACAAATGAAAGGAAATGGAATTTTTTCCTCACCAACCAAATCTTAAATAAACAAAAAGCATCTAACAATTCAAGGACTTGAACCTGGAGCTGGTAGGAGACATGTATTGAAGCAGTTGCTAGAACTCTAGAACATGCCAGTCTATGAGCCTATGAGATGCTGGATCAAATGTTTTCCGAGCAAGGAACATCTAAGAGATATTTCGACATTGAACTTGACCACGTACGTCAGTGACTTTCACAAGCATGGCAAGCAATCATTTAGGGCTTTCCTAGAAACCAAAAAAACAAACCCACTGCCGTCGAATCGATTCTGACCCATAGTGACCCTACAGAGAAGAGCTTTGTGTCTGGTTTCTTCAAATGGTAGCTGTGGGAAAGGGTTGGGAGTAGTTTTGTTTGTTTTAACAAATGCAGTGGTGACAAAGACAAAAGGGAAAATAAAGAAATTACTCAAAGGGAGACAATAGAGACATCAAAGAGTGAAAATTAAATTCAAACAACCCCTAAAGAGAAATTGCCCTAAGAAAATACAGGCACTTTCAGCAAAACCAGAAATCAAATGGAAAATATATCCATTTGAGGCCCAGAGTTATAAAGCACCAGATAGCAAGAGGGCCCATGGACGGGAGTGTGCTGTGCTCTGGGTGTTAATTCCAGCTTTGCTGAGCCTCAGTTTCCTCATCTTTAAAGTGAGAGGAACCCACCTGATCCGTGCTATGACAAAAAAACACCAGAGTTGTAACCTTGCCCCCTCTCATCCAGAGCCATTTTACTGACTTAGAATACCTATCGCGTCATCTCTTTCTTGCGAATACTTGAGGTGTGGGTGGCGCAGATGGTTTGTGCTCACCTACTAATCTAAAGATTGTTGGTTTGAATACACCCGGCTACACTGCTGAAGAAACACCTGGTGATCTGCTTCCATAGTGATTACAGCCAAGAAAACCCTATAGAGCACTTCCACTCTGTCATGTGGGGTCGCCGTGAGTCAGAATCAACTCGTTGGCGACAAGTTTCTTTGTTTTTGTTTTCTTTTTAATGAGTGAACAGCTATTTCTAACTTCACCTTGATAGGATTACTCCAAAACCAAGATAATGAAGGGGATCCCGTTAGAGAAATTATTTGTAAGGTGACCATTTAAGGAGCCTCATAAAAACAAGATGAGTTCATGCTTGTGTCAGGAACAAGATAAGATTGCTTGCCTTGTTCCTACCAGAAATACAGTCATGCCCGAAGCTGGATGAGGAATTAGCAGCTATCGACGGCAGCATGTTGGACTTTATTCCATTTATTTCTTTCATCTTCATGTGTACTTCCTGTGATCCAATAACAGGAAGTTAATATGTCAATTATTTACTTCCTGGGAGTCTCAGAAAGCACTTTCATTTACTATGTGCCATCAAACAGGGCTATTACATTGTTGTCGAACTTGTAAGGATAAAAACATGACAAGTGCACCATATTTCTAGAAAATAGATGGCAAGCGTGTAACAGAGAGCCAGATCTCTTTCCCTTCGTCACATAAAGCCTGAGAGAATATACACTCCTTTCTATAAAAGTGGCTTGTGTTTGGCCAATGAGAGGCCAAATCCTTACAGAATAATTTGTTAAAAGTGGTGCTATTGTGCACTATGGTTTTGATAGAACGCATAAATAAACACACCAGGCTGAAACACAAACTCTCATTTCCAAGCCTATTAAAAAATGTGGGGATACTGTATGGGAGTCATCAGGGGTTCCTGAACTTGAACCCAGACTGCTCTGTATTAGGGGAAGTTGTTCTTGCAGTTAAATGACAAGGAAGGGCCTTTTTTACTTAATAGATGAGGAAACTGGGGCTTGGAGGAACCGGCTCAAGCTCACACGACCAGCAAAGCCGGGGATAGAAACCAGGGCTTCTCACTCCTAGTCTTGCTGCTTTGTGACCTCTGGGGCCCAACTCCATGTTCTTTGAACATGATTTTTGGTTTAGCTGGAAAATGCTTGACTTTTCTCACAATGAACACTCTAGTCACTTAAATTAGTAGAAGATCATACATAATGCCTGCAATCACATATAATGGTAAAGAAATAGGCAATTTATGGTCATGGCCAGATGGGATTCCCCAAGGCCTGTACTCATGGGGACAGAAGGAACCAGCTGCCCTAGGTCCCTGCAGACTGTAGCCGTGGGGGCCCGCTCTCCCCTCACTTCCCATGACACTGGGAGCCCAGAGTAGTGCTTGTGAAGTGCTCCACCTCTGTGTGCTCATTCCCAGTGAGAGATAGTTGGCAAAACACAATGGCACTTTCTGACTACCGATGAACTGGAAAGAAAGTTATTTTGCCTGAAGAGCCTGTAGCTGGGCTTAAAGTGTTTACCCGAGAGAGAAGGTGCAGTGATGATGTTTTGGCTCCAGCAAAGGCTGGTGCTGCCTGGTCGGCCCTGGCTGTGTCTCTCCCTAGGCAGAACGCAGGTAACCCTCACCCCATGGAACTAGGGAAAAGCTGCGAGTGTGGTTAGGAAGGAGGGCAGGCACATTCAATCACGTCCTTGAATAATAGCAATAGCTGTCTTTCTGTTGTCAGTTGCCATCAAGTGGGTTCCGATTCCTGTTATTGAGGATCACTATGAGTTGAAATCAACTAGACAGCAACGGGTTTGGTTTGGTTTATTTATGGTGAATTGGTGGGTGGCACAACCAATTAACGTACTGGGCTGCTATATTGGAATCGACTCGACAGTAACTGGCTTATTTATTTTATTTCTAGGCCCTAGGCCAGGTATATTAAGTATAATATCATATATCTCACAACTATTCTTTAAGATAGATGTTATTATCATTATTTTCATCTGTAATCTGTATCGTTTTGTGGATTAGGAAATCTAGGTTCTGAGAATTGAAGTAATTTCCCAGAGTCCCACAGTTAGTAAGTGGCAGAGATGTGAACTGGATATTCGACTGATGCTCCATGTTTCTCTAGCAAGTAAGTTTGAACTTGACACTGCAGGATGTGTTACAGCAGTGCTATATTAATAACATGAGCTAACCTTAGGGTAAATTTAGGTGAAGCCTACAAATAGAAGACATGTTGATAAGACTGAATTAGCACAAAACACTAAGTGTTCTGCCTCTTTTTGAGTAGGGTATTAATTGTGGAGCATCCCCCTACGAGGGAGCAGCTAAGAGAAGAAAACCAAGGTCGCTCAGAGGTCTGGAGGACTCCATCTGTGAGGCAAGACTGAGAGAGTAGCTTTTTGTCCCAAAGGAAAACAGTTCCTGCAAGAATATGGCGCAGGTTCATATGAACAGGTTTCCACTCATTTCTTCCCCACGAGAGTAGTCTTCCTGCCTTCTCTCTTTCTGTGACTGGCAGAGCAGAGTGACAATTATGTGTGCTGGAACCCCATGGTCATTCAGGTGCCCCCTCTTCTTTATACCTTGCACCTTCCTGGACCTTCCTCTCCATAGTCTCAGTGCCCCTTGACAATGCAGCATCAGATTCTGTGGATTTGGGGTGAGAGATTTTTCTAGCATCTATCCCATTCCTTTCCATTCCCATTGCAACTGCCGTTATTTAGACCCAAATGACTTCTCCCTAATCAATGCTGGTGGATCAATCTTTCTAAAACTAGACTCCGTGTCACTTTTGTGTCTACAAATCATCCAGTTCCCCATTATCTACCGAATCGAGTCTAGACACCTTCATCTCATTCTCAAAATCTTTATAGATTTCCCTAAACACAGTTTTTTTTTTGGGGGGGGGGTCCCTTCTTCTCAAATCACCAACCCTAAATGTTCTATGCTTTAAGCCTCACTTTATCCCAAGCACATACAATACTTTCCCACGTTCTCACCTTAACTCGTGACCTTTGCTTTGCCTACAAAAAAGTTAATGAGCGTATCTTGTGTTTGTTTGGCACTTCCCAGTTTTCAAAGTGGTTTCATATACCCTATTCCATTTGAAAATTATAGTCACTATGTGGGTCAGATATGATTATACTCATTTTACAGATTAGAAAATAGTGGCTCTGGGAGGTTGATAACATATCTATGGTTCCACAGCTGAGGGGCTGAGGCAGTTCTAGCAATCAGATCTTCCAAATCCTGTTTCTGTTGTACACTCTATATTGTTGCTGCACTCCTCCAACTGGCCTTTCCTCTGGCTCCCTCCAATTTCTACTTGCCAAATTCTACCCTTTCCTTAAAGCCTGGCTCAAATTCACCAACCCCAAGAACTCTTCCAAACTAACCCCAGATGAGTAAATGGTTCTCTTCTTGAGCTCTTCCAGCAGCTTGTCCAACTTGCCTGTCACTTAAAGCAATTAGGTGAAAAAGCTTGAGGGTTCCTGCGTGGAGATTTGAGGAGAGCGTAGATCAAGGTTTTTAAAATGTCTTTGATCATGACACCCATGATCAAAAGAAACACATTTTGTATAACAACCCAGTGTATACGCATACACACACACGTCCCATGAAATAATATTGACTTCTAATTCTATAATGCAGTATCGTATTTTCTCTAGAGTACTCTCATTTATTAAAAAGTGCTGGTAAGGAACTCACTAAATTAATTTTGAGAACCACTAATGAGTCCTGATGATCAATTTGAAAAACTTGTGGTTTAAATTTTATTCTTAAGGATTGGTAAAAATGACTGAGATAGAAAGAGAGAGATGTCCATCATGGATTTAATCTGTAATTCAAACAGGAACACAAGCAGTTCTGACACCAGCTTCTACTTGTGGGAGGGTCAAGAAGACAGATTCTTAATGGTCTAATTGATGAGTGGGTGGCATCTATTCTAAGCCAGGCATTTTTAAAAGTGAGACTTGTGGGAGCCAGAGATCTGAACAAACAAATGTCTTGGAAGATATACAACCAGAATGCTCCTTAGAAGCAAGGATGGGGAGACTACGTGTCACATACTTTGGACATGTTATCAGGAGGGATCAGTCCCTGGAGGATATCATGGTAAAGTAGAGGGTCAGCAAAAAAGAAGAAGACCCTCAACAGATGGATTGACACAGTGGCTACAACAATGAGCTTAAGCATACCAACGGTTGTGGGGATGGCGCGGGACTGGGCAGTATTTTGTTCTATTGTACTTCGGGTTGTTATGAGTTGGAACCGACTTGATGGCACCTAACAATAACAACAATGAGATCTGAGGAGGATGATTTCTTAATAAGGCATTCTTGTAGACTGAGAGGACACTTACATGCTCTTCATAATCTTGAAGATAGCAGGAAATCAGCTAGAATTTAAAAATAATAAAAATGTAATAGAATTTTTTGTTTATATCTGCATAGCGAGTGTGAAGGCCTTCAGGCCTATAAACCTGTCACTGAATTTAGTAGCATTTCAACTTTACGAAGCACTCTATGTTTGCAAAGTGCTCATACAATTACCAATTACCATAACGTTCATTTTCTGAACATTTCAGTTCAGAGAAGGCCTGAGGATGTCAGACTAAGTGTGAAAGAAAGAAAGAAAAGTGGGGACAAATTCGGTCAAGCTAGTCAAAGGCCAGGCTTATAACAGTGTGCTAGTGGAGCTGTTTAAGGGGTGACTGCTTATGAGTGCTTCAGGGGCCCTCTCTTCCCTCAGCACCTGGGGTCTGCAGTACAGGCTGCACGCCTTGGTCGCTCTCTCTCCTGACCGGTGCTGGCACACTGCTCCAGGCATGGTTCTGTGTCTACATGAAGGTGTTTTTGCTGTGTACCGTCGACTCGATTCCAACTCAAAGGGACCCTATCTGCCAGAGCAGAGCTGCCCCATAGGGTTTCCAAGGCTATAATCTTTATAGGATCAGATTGTCAGGTCTTTCTCCCCCGAAATGGCTCATGGGTTAGAACCATCAACCTTTCGGTTAGCAGCTGAGCACTTAACCACTGTGACGCAGGGTTCCTTCAACATGAAGCCAAACCAGAAAACCCACTGTCACGGAGTGAGTTCTGACCCCATAGGGTTTCCTAGGCTGTAAATCTCTATGGAAGCAGACTGCCACGTCTTTCTCCCGAGGAGCCACTGATGGTTTCAAACCGCTGACCTTTCAGTTAGCAGTCGAGCTTTAACTACTTCACCATCAGGACGCCTGTCATTCTACATGAAGCAGGGGAAGGAAAAGACAGAAGATTCGGCAAGTTGCAACAGAGAAGGACGTGGGAAGAGGCGTTTGAGGTTGCTGGGAGAAAGCAGCGAGGCAAGGGTCAGAGCGGTTACCTTCCTTCCCATTCCAGCTATGACACACATAATAAAGGATTATAGAAAGATTTGCTCAGCAGCCTGTGTGAGGGGGAAATCAGTTCTGGCCATATTTGCAGGCAACAGGTCAGTGAAACCTACTGCTGGTGGATTTCAAGGAATTCCAAGGGAATAGCTTCAAGGCATGTCGAAGGCAAAAGTCTGAGGATGTGTCTGTTTCCTTTGGAAAAGGTTAGCTCTCCTGTGCTTTTCCCTGCATTTAGAAGCCCTCAGCGCCAGCCGTCACTAACAAGTAGCTGCCCAAGGAGACTCCATGTGGCCTGAGGGTTGGAAACATTCCAGCTTAGGGACAAAAAACAGCTTTTCCTTTAGAAATGAATTTTAATTCGAACATTTTCTGTTAGCTATCAGAAATTCTCTCACTTCTCACTGTGGGTAGGTAACTGAGGTTCCAGAAGCTGAACTGAGAGAATAACTCAGCTTTGTGACTAGAGAACATTCTGTAGACTTCAGCAATTATACCACTGGATCGTTTTTGTTAGTGGAAATTTAAGAATCAATCTCTTAATGAAATGATCCATTTGGATTTTAACTCGCTTATTTTATGTTGCCTCTTTAAAAATATCTTTCAAACTATTTATGTTGCCTCTTTAAAAATATCTTTCAAAGTAGACAGTAGAAACCTTCCTGTCCTCATTTTTATCCATGTAGGAAACTGGTGGGTGTTTTCTTGAGCAACTGTCCTGGGTCGCTTGACATTTACTGTTCTCCTTACCACAGTCCTGTCTTTCCCCACAGCCACGAGTCTTCATTATAGCACACTGGGCCGTGTGACTCTGTGCTTGAAGTATCACGTTGGTCTCCTGCTGTCAATAAGATGAAATCCACTTTCTTGACCACATACGCGTGGTCCCGCATAATCGCTGGTGATTGACTATCCTCCCCTCTGACTTCATAACACTCTTTGCTCTTACCTTTGCTGTAGTTCTTAGTGCCTTTGTGGCTGCTCTTTCTATCTCATTAGGGTGCTGGCCTCTCGAGGGCAGCCACCATTTTGTATTTATCACTGTGGCTTCAGAAGAAGCTAAAAAGACATAATTTTTTTTGAGGGAAGAAATATTAAAACTAAATTCAGTTTAAACAGCTGAATAAAATGTAAACAACATACTTACGTTTTTCTGGGGGAAGAAATATTAAAACTAAACCCAATTCCGGAGACCTTAACTGTGTAGATATCCGCTAAATGTCTGTCACATGGATGAGTCAGATTTGTGACAGGAAAAAAAAAAAACATTGCTCTACCTTTGATCAAACACACATGTAAAATTAATACTGGCAAGAGAGCATTCCAAGTACACTAGGCATTGGGAATATGAGTTTCATCCTTTGCTTCAAAGGCTCGCTACATTGTTCTCTGGAGACCACTTCTCTCTTCTTTCTTCTAATTCTGTACCTTTCAGGTGTATTTATTCAGGTTTTCTTTCATCTGTTCATGCCACACTTGCCATAGGACTTTCCACCATGTTTTTCTCTCTGCTCACAATGTCCTTCCTCCCTCCCCATTATTTAATTTCGTGTTACCAAATCCCAATTCCTTCAGGAATTCTTTCCCACATGACTGGAAGAACAGTGCTTATTTTCCCAACAAGCTCTTCCTCCATTAACCGCCAGTGTACTTATCTCTCTGCCTACTCTTATTTGTGAGTTGGTTTGACATATGTTCAAACTCTATCATCGCCACCCATCTTGTGAAGTGAACTTTAATTAGGGCAGAGCCAGGTGTGCCCAGCACGCTTTGTGTGGTGTCTACCATGGCAAGGACAAGTGTTGAATAACTGCAGTCACGAGGCAGACCCAGGCCTCCGCCTCACTGTTGTCAGGTGGTAACATGTGAAGCTGGCAGCCACGGCCCAGGCTGACAGTGTGTCTCTGGATGCTCATGAATTTGTTGGCGGCCTGTAAATACCTTGGCTCCTATAGTTGAGAAGGAGTGACCAGGTAGTAATTAAAGAAAATTTAACCCAGATATTCTTTTTTCCCCCATGAGGAAGAGATATTAAAACAAAATTCAATGTGGGCAACATTAAGGTAATATATTTTTGTAAGCTTTAACAGTTTTTCTTCTTTTTTGAATAAAATGATTCAATACCAACCGAGAAATCTTCAAGTATAATATCACACTGCTAATGACAAAACACCATGGCTGCACCTGAAAGGTGCAATTGAAAGATTGCCTTTATCACAGGAAGGCAGAAGAGGAATAATTACCATCAAAGGCTTATATTGACTCTATTGTGGAGCACAAAAATTGCTACACTTCCCTGGCAAGTTGAAATTGCTGTCTATGGGGTAATTTCTGAAAAATTACCCTGGGATGATGGACTATATCTTAGAAAGATAATAAATGAAACAATTGCATGTGAAGAACAGGGAACACAAAAGAACTGCCTAACTACATCCATTTACTCAAGATCATATAAGAATTGGGTCTGATTAAAAGCCTAAGTGAAACCTTTTGTTTATTGAGACTGAAGACTTTGTTATGGCTTTAAAATACAGCTGTTGCAACTAGAAGTTATTATAAGCATATCAAACAATGGGAATTTTGGTCACTTGATAAATAATTTGACCATGACTACTAAATACATTGCTTGATGCCTTCCTTTAAGAGACATGGATATCAACAGGGAGTAATAATAATAAAACTAATACTTACTGGGCACTGTTCTAAATGTTTTGTTGTTAGCTGTCTTTAAGTTGGCCCCTGACTCATGGCGACCCCCATGCCCAACAGAACAAAACCCTGCCCAGTGCTGTGCCACCCCTTGAATGATTGAGGATCTGGCTGTTGTGATCCATAGGGTTTTCACTGGTTGATTTTTGGAAGTAGATTGCCAGGCCTTTCTTCCTAGTTCATCTTAGTCTGAAACCATCTTAGCCCATCTGCTAAAACATGTTCAGCATCACAGCAACACGCAAACTACCACTAACAGATGGGTGGTGGGGTGGTGGCTGTGTCTTGGGTGTACTAGTGGGGAATTGGGCCTGCATCTCCAGCATAGAAGACAAGCATTCTGAACCACCAAAGTCCTCATACTGTGTTAGGTGCTTTACATAAATCCATTTCATCCTCGAAACATGGGGGTCCATGAGTAACCTTGGATGTGCCTTTTTCCTCCTTTGGGGTCAATTCCCTCGTTTATAAAACGGGGATCACAGAGCTGACATTCCTTACTGCTTGTAAAGCAAACTCAAGTCATTCACAAGGCCACCGTACTACCCCAATAAATAATTCATGGATGCTCAGCTAGTCAGAATAGGGAAAAACTGCAATGCAGCGATTGTCATTTAAAATGGAAATTGCTGCTCACACTATTCATACCTATGATTTAAAATAAGCACGACTGTTTGGGAAATAATTCTGTCAAGTTTTAGGAGGGGAAGGTTCCTTCCTCCCTCCCTCCCTCCCTCCCTCCCTTTTTCCCTTCCTTCCTCTCTTGTTTGCTTGCTTGCTTGTAGACTAAAATACCGTTACATTTAAATCCTTGGTTCAGAGCATCATTTTGAATGACCCTGATGTTCACGTTTACTTTTCGTGGAATAAAGCCCCTGTCTGTCACCCCGAGGTACAGGAGGGGCTCTAATACCTGCCACTTCCCTTGCCAGTCTCTTCAAAATGGAAAATGAAAGATCTGCAGCATCCAGGGCAAGCACTGCGGCACCCACACATGCCGTACATTTACCCAAATAATGCACGCCATCTATGTTTGTTTGCCAACTGCGCCCTCTCACCCTTGAGGTATTTTCATAAATTCCACTATGCCAATTGTTTTTAAGAGCTGCTGTAAAAAAAAAAAAAGGATAGCCTGCTTATGAAAATGCCTGCAAGGGGGAGGGGGCAGCTGGCAAACAAGCGTAGAAGGCGATGTTATTTGTGTAAAAATATGGCACTCCCCTGGGCCTTTCAGCTTTGTTGGTAATATCCCAGTGCACTCTTCATCCAAATCAGTGATGGGAAGGACATCTCTGTCCGTGTGGCTTTATGCAATTCCGTTACTGTGTCAACTTGCCAATCCATTGTTATCTCTGTGCTTTCTTTACGCTTATGTAAAACGTTGGCAACCACATGGTAACTCCTTATTTTCAGTTGATGTCAGGAGACAGGAAGTGCTAAAAAATTATTTTAGCCTGCCCTTTTTTATTTTGGAAAGGTCATTTTTATCCTGTGTCATTCACATTTGTAGCACTAGTATGTACACGTTTACGGAGAGAGATAGTAAATGATAGAACGGAAGGAGCCTCTAGGAAGCGGACAGCCCAGCAGGATCATTAGTTACCTGCTAACGAGCAACATAAGATTCCCAAGCCAGCTGTAATGTGGTGGTCCTAAGCAAATAAGTTTATTGGACTCCTGAAAATCTGAATAAGGGGGCGTCAATTTCTGCTTCTAATCTTCTCACTATAAGAGATAAATTAGCGAGGGTGATGGGCCTCTCTACAATGCTGAGTTTGTTACTAATACGATCGGCGAGATAAGATGCAGTCAAAGTCACCCAGAGAAAGAATGGTTGCTAAGCCGGAGCCAGGCTTGAATGCACCACATCAGTTGTCCTATCCTAATACATCCCAAGAAAAGGGAGGCGGTCAGTCATGGGGAAGAGGTCAGCTGAGAAAACACAGATCCAGTTCTGCCTTGAGTGGCTCTCACCATCCAAGGAGAGAGGCTGGGAGGCAGGGGTGCTTGCAGAGAGTGAGCCCTTCGGGTGCCAAAGGGGAGCCTGGGTGAAACATTCTCAGTATTATCTACTCTGCTTTGCTCTGCTTTCAGATTCACTTAAAAAAAAAAAAAAATTAGCAGCCTTCTAATAATTAATTTTCCTACAACAGTGGAAACCCTGGTGGCGTAGTGGTTAAAAGCTATGGCTGCTGACTAAAAGGTCGGCAGTTTGAATCTACTAGGTGCTCCTTGGAAACCATATAGGGCAGTTCTACACTGCCTACAGGGTCACTATGAGTTGGAATCGACTCGACCGCAATGGGTTTGGTTTTGGTTTACTACGACAGTATCTGGAACAAAGGTGCCCTGGATAGAAAATATTGATTGATGCTTGCTTGCTCATTCATTCAGCATTGTTCATTCACTATGTTTCAGGCACTGCTCTATGGCTTGAGGATATACTAAAACCCATTGCCATCAAGTCGATTCTGACTCATAGCGAACCTATAGGACAGAATAGAACTGTCCCATAGGGTTTCTAAGGAGCACCTGGTGGATTCAAACTGCCAACCTTTTGGTTAGTAGCCCATAGCTCTTAACCACTACGCCACCAGGGTTTCCAAGGACATACTAGCTAATGAAAACAGACCTAAATCCCTGCTCCCAGAAAGCACATACATCCTGGTTGGAAGAGGCTGTCAATAGACAAATAAGTAAAGTGCACGCTACATGATATGGCGATAAGTGCTATGGCAAAAAATGAAGCAGGAGAGGGTTAAGGGAGTGCTCTTGTTGGGGCTGGTAATTTAAATATGGAGCCAGGAAGGTCTCACTGACAAGTTGAAGAGATGAGGGAAGGAGGCATGCAGATGTCTGAGGGAAGAGCATCCAGGCAGAGGGAACAGCCAGTGGGAAGGTCTGGAAGCAGAAATGTGCTTGGTATATCTGAGCAAGCCTGAGGTAGCCAGAGTGAGCACAGTAGTGAGAGGTAGGAGAGGATGACAGAAGGATGCTAGGGACCAGAGTGTGACTTGAGCCTTCCCGTCACAGGAAAAGGATATTCCCCCATGGGAAGATCTAGGAATTTGGTGTCTGGTTTATGCTTCTATCTCCTTTGAGTTTGGCTAGAGTCAGTCCATCTCTATGAGACAGAACCACTCTTGGATCTTTGGCATAATTAACTGTCCCTGAAAACTTGAAGATCTGACTCAGGACCTTGGAGACTCATTCCTGATGCTTCACTCTGGGTGACCAACCCTGACTAGGACCTCTAACCTTGTTATCACCCCATGTATCTTCAACAGATTTTTTTTTTATCTTCAACAATGTTTGAGGACATGTGAGCTCTGTACTACACAATGTAAAAAAAAAAATACCCAGTGCCATCGAGTCGATTCCGACTCATAGCGACCCTAAGAAGTCATAATTATTCATTGCCTCAGTGGTGCCTTTATGAACATATTGAGACATGGGCCTTTGCATATAGAATAAGGGATATCATGGACATAGAGTTGTCAACATTGAAGTTCATTTAAGTATATTTATGGAATTTGGAGTGAGATAGATCTGGTCTTGATTCATGGAATTGACATTTATTAGCCATGGGATCTTAAGAAAGTTGTTTAGGTCCTCTAGTAGCCAGTTTCTTCCACACAAATAGGTGTTTATAAGAATAAAATGAAATATGCCCAATGGCAAAGTGTCAGTGCTCGGTAACAAACGTTCCCTTGCTCATCTCCCCCCTTCTCAAATTCTTCTTGGCATTGCATGATTCAGAACTGCTGCACACACCAAATCGTAATAAAACCTTAAACAGTTATCTATGTTGACACCATAGCTCTCCAACGACGCTATCGCATAGAGGAGCCCAGGTTGGTTCAACAGAGGCCAGTGCAGTTATCAGTCCATTTGTGTTGTGGTGTGCTCTCTAGACCCTCCCAGCCTTTTAGGGAGTTGAGGAGGTGAAACAAAATAATAACACAACACTTGACACAGTTCTTGGCCACTGTTCACCCTCCCTTAATATTAGCTTTCATTATTTTTACTCTCCTGTATTTCTTGGGAGATTTTATGGACTCCATGCATTTATTACTCATGCTATAAAAAAGTAGGAAAAAAAAGTATGAGCAAATTCGGTTTGTTTTATTGATAAAACACAAACAAACAAACAAAATACAAACTCGTTGCCGTCGAGTCAGTTCTGACTTATGGCGACCCCATGTGTTGCAGAGCAGAACTGCTCCATAGGGTTTTCAAGCTGTGACCCTTTGGAAGCAGAGCGCAGCCCTTGCTTTCAAGGCACGTCTGGGTGGGTTTAATACACCAACCTTTTCAGTTTGTAGTTGAGCGCTTAACCATTTGTGCCTGGTGAATTAAGAGGGTCTTTCTATTCTTGGGTCTGAATATTCGGCATAAATTGAATGTGAACGGGGTGCTGTGATGGTTGTTAGTTTTTTGTGTCAACTTGGCTAGGCTGTACTACCAGTCATTCCATCAAACACTACTTTAGGTGGTGCCGTGAAGGTATTTTGGAGATGTGGTAACATCTACAATCAGTTGACTTTAAGTAGAGGAGATTATCCTTAATAACATGGGTAGGCCTCATCCAATCACCTAATCAGTTGAAAGCCCTTAAGCGTAAAAACTGTTTCCCTCAGGAAGAATAAATTTCTACCTCAAGACTGAAGCATCAACCACTGAGAGCTTTCAGCCTGCCATCTGCCCTACAGATTTCAGAATTACCAGCACCTACGGTGTCTGCCCTACAGATTTCAGAGTTGCCAGCCCTTACTGTGTCTGCCCTACAGATTTCAGAGTTGCCAGCCCCTACAGTGCATAAGCCAAATAAAATAAACTTCTTACTATGTACACACAGATACATTACATATGTGTATATATATTTTTTCTAGTGGCGCAGCAGTTTAGAGCTCGGCTGCTAACCAAAAGGTGTGCAGTTGAAATCCACCAGCCACTGCTTGGAAACCCTAAGGGGCAGTTCATAGGGTCGTTATGAGTCAGAACTGACTAGATGGCAATGGATTTGGTTTTTACACACACACACACACACACACACACACACACACACACGTGTAGATACATGCACAGAGCCTTGGTGGCAAAGTGGCTAAGAGCTTGACTGCTAACCAAAAGGTCAGCAATTCAAATCCACCACCTGCTTCTTGGAAACCCTATGGGGCATTTCTACTCTGTCCTGTAGGGTTGCTATGAGTCAGAATAAACTCGACAGCAACCAGTTTGGTTGGCTTTTTTGGTACACACACACACACACACACACACCCACACACACCCACACACACCCACACACCCACCCACACACACCCACACACACACACACACACCCTGGTTCTGTTTCTCTGGAGAACCTTGGCTGATCCACATACATAAAAAGGCTTATTTATTATTCTTTTCCCTTTTTTTCAGTAATTCTTTAAAATGCCTCATTTGCATGATGCAATTTTACTGAAATGAAACTTCAGCAGCTCCAAAATGTACAGTCAATTTCTTTCTGCCTCCTGACAATTTCTGTTTGGCCCAGGCCAGGCAGCCTGACCCCAGGGTGGAGAGATCACCCATACCCTGGTGATGGTGGGCATGGCTTGTCTACGAGGTTCATGGACACACAACCTGGGTTCTAAGTGAATGACGGAATGAACATAAAAACCACGTGGATGATTTGTCTATAAAAATACAGACATATCAAGAGGTCACAGAGTCAAAACTGGTTGGCTTGCTACTCTCCGAGTATAAATTCAGAGCATAACTATGATCTAAAATCCATTGTCTAAGTGCAAATATATTTGTGCCGTGATGGCAGCGCTGCAATCTCTAAAATGAATGCCCAGGGGGACAGATCACCAGGCGAAGAGATATTGCTGAGGGTGTAAATCTGCTCTCACTTTTGCTAGCCTGTCCATAATCACATGAAGATAAACCCCTCACGAGAAGTGAGACAAAATCTATGACATCATCTGAATGTCCGCTAAAAACTTCCGAGGGCTCCCATGTTCATTTTCTTGCTTCCAAGTTACTTTTTCCACCTCATTCCTTTTCTTCATGGTGCAGCCTTCCTCAAAGCTCTGTCACAATTTGAACAAATGCATCTTCTATCTCATTTTCGATTTAGCATTTTCCTGCTGTGCATTTCAGCATACCCAAGCAACCTTTACGTTTACTCTTTAATCGAATTGCTATAATTTCATACAAATCTGGTTATCAGATACCTATAAGCAATGGCAGGACCAAATTCTGTTTCCAGATGAGAAATCAACCAGAGGCATAATCCAGCATAGCTTCTAAGAACCAGTTTCTCTTAGACAGACCAGGGAGTCTTCTGGTAATTAATGAGATACCAGAATCTCCGGAACCAAAACCAAACCAGTTGCCATAGAGTTGATTCCGACTCATGGCAACCCCATGTGTTCAGAATTCCACAGGGTTTTCAATGACAGCGATCTTTCAGAAGAACATTGCCAGGCCTCTCTTCTGAGGTGCATCCAGGTAGACTTGAACTGCCAACCTTTTGGTTAATAGTTGAGTGCTTAACCATTTGTGCTGCCCAGGATTCCTACCAGAACCTCTAAGAGGTAGTTAATAGCCAAGACAGACTGCTTTTAAGGCGGAGGCAACATATGTGGCCCATAGTCTTAGTCATCTAGTGCTGCTGTAACAGAAATATCATGAGTGATGGCTTTAACAAAGAGAAACTTATTCTCTCACAGTCTAGGAGGTTAGAAGTCCAAAGTCAGGGTGCCAGCTCCAGGGGAAGACTTTCTATATGTTCTGGGTGAAGGTCTTTGTTATCAATCTTCCCCAGTCAAGGAGCTTCTCAGCACAGGAACCCTGGATCTAAAGGACGTGCTATTTTCCTGGCTCTTGTTTCTTGGTGGTATGAGGTCCCCATGTCTCTTTGCTCACTTCTGTCTTTTATATCTCAAAAGAGATTGGCTTTAGACAAAACCTCAACATAATTGCTGCTAATCCCACCTCATTAACATTTTAGAGGTAGGATTTACAACACGTAGGAAAATCACATCAGCTGACAAAATGGTGGACAATCACACAATACCGGGAATCATGGCCTAGCCAAGTTGACAGATATTTTGGGGGGACACAATTCAATCCATGACACCCATACAAGCTCAAGATTGAGTGAGGCAAAACATCTGGCCACAGATAACAAAACTATGGAAAAACAAAACTGTAACCTCAAAAGAACGTGTGCCTTCTATATCACCATTTTGCAATTCTTGAAATGCCCTGCCTTTACAGAATTGCTTTTTAGTTCTCACTTGGTTTTCCTTTTGCTTATCTCGTGATCTTCAATTAGCTTTTCTTCACTTCCTTTTAAATTTCTTTTTCTGTTATTCGCAGTCATTTCTCTAATTTGTTTTCCTTTCCTTCCTACTGTGAGTTTCTTGTATTTCTCTTGCCTCCTCTTCCCTTTCCATTTTTACCTCCTCTCCTTTGCCTGTTCTTTGGAGTTTTTTTTTTCCCCCATATTTCAATTCTTTATCCTCCCCCACTGATCTGTTGTGTCCTTAATCATTGCTTATGTGCTTAAAATCAGCCAGGGACTGACATTTTCTCCCTGAAAGGAAAGAGATTTGTGAGTGTGGAAAGCTAGCTACAAAGACCCTAATGCATTCAATTTTCAGCACAGTCCTTTCCTTTCTTCTGGGGTGCCTTGTGCCTGGGATTAGAGATGGACCACTTACTGCAGCTCACAATGGCAAAGCTCTTCAGGCCCGACTTCTCGGCCCTTTGAATCCCAGGGCAGGGCCAGGTGTATCTGAGCTACTATGTTTACGCTGATTGCCAGAATTTTTAAATTGCCCTTCGCTGGAAAAACAAACAAGCAAACAAACAAAAAACTTGCTCAAGTCTGCCAGGAACACGAAGTGCTTCTATTTTATAATATTGTGAATCAGACTTATTCTCCTCAGACCCATCTTCGTTTTTCCCACAGCATGAAACAAAAGCACACAAGTAGGTTCTTGGGAGAAAGGTGTACAAGCTTTTTCTGGGTCATCTTGACCAGAGAGACTGTTTGTATAACACCAACTTGACCAGGAGGAGGAAGGACAGTAAAATAGATCAGTTCTTTAGGACTGTATGATTTTATCATCTGGCGTTAGAAAATAATATGATATAGCCATAAAAAAAAAACCATTGATTCCAACTCATAGTGACCCTATAGGGCAGAGTAGAACTGTCTCATAGTGCTTCCAAGGGGCAGCTGGTGGATTTGAACTGCTGACCTTTGGTTGGCAACCATAGCTCTTAACCACTGTACCACCAGGGCTCCTAGATTGCCATGAACACACCAAATACATTTGACCTTGAGATATTTCACTTTAGCTTTTTGTAACACTTAAGTATGGACTAACCAAAAAACCAAACCCAGTGCCGTCGAGTCGATTCCAACTCATAGCGACCCTACAGGACAGAGTAGAACTACCCCAAAGAGTTTCCAAGGAGCACCTGGTGGATTCGAACTGCTGACCCTTTAGCAGCCATAGCACTTAACCAGTATACCACCAGGATTTCCTAAGTATGGACTACACAACTTTTTATTTTTTGAAACCATTCTTTCTCATAAGCATGGCTATGAATTTGCTTTACCTTTCTGTGTTTCTTGATGAGCAGGAGTACACACCACAATGATGAAGCACTTGAAGTCATCCTCTGCCATGTGGCAGTATGCGAGAGACTGTAATAATCAAAGGATACTTGTGGTCAAAGCCATACCACACTCTGAAGAGCCAGGCACTCTCTGTTTTTGTCGTGCTTTTATCCAAGCTATTCGCTTCCTGGAGAGAAACCAGCAAAAAAGGCATTGGATTAATAAGAGAACACATTTCAGTACAAAAAGACATGTCAAACCAAACTAAATTTAACCAAATTTGAAAAAAAAAAAAATTTTCTAGGTATAGGCATTTTCATCTAAACGGTGAAGCAGTTGCCAAGAAAATTAGCTCATAAATCTTGCCCTGTGGATGGGGCTCTCATGGCATGATTCAACATTTACTTTTCTTAATAATCCCAATTTTATTAAGTGGCCAAGAAATGCCATTTTTTGATGTCAATAAAAGTGATATTTCTGTCAGATTGCCGTTGTGGAAATTTTGCAGCTAACTTCTGTCAAATTTGGATGGAATTTATTTACGGCTTACCAAAAGGTCAAGACTAAAGGGATGATGACAGTCTAATAATTGTTACACTAGTTTTCATTCATTTTCTTTTTGGTAGATCACTTCCAAAGTCCCTGGTTAATTTTTGATATCTTCCTGCTTAGATTTGTGAGTGTTTTGAAATAGGGAATTCTCATAGGAGACCTGTAATAATTGTTCTTGTCTCATTCCCCACTATCCCCACCCCACCAAGGGTCACAGAGGGAGGGAGGAAGAAAAAGTATTAAGAAAGATAAAAGAGATAGGTGCTTATGTGAGAACAGAGGGTGAAAAGGTCAGAAAAAGGAAAGAAGGTGAAAAATTTTGTGAACTTTAGAGGCAGATGATAATGAACGTTATAGTGTGGTACGGAGGATATTTAGTGACACTTTGACTTTTTTTGTGAATTTCATTTTGCATATTAAGAGAATCGAACACCAAGCTTCAAAGGGTTCTAATTATCCCCATCATTAAAAGCATTTATATCGTAATGTGGATTTCTTTGTTTTTGGGGGGCTCACATTTTCCATCCCCAAATTGTATCAAGAATTCCCAGTCTACAAATAATGCAAACATTCTTCTGTGGCCATGATGGCATACAGAATGACAATCCAATCAATGTACGCAAGTCAGCCCTTAGGTTAGCCCAAATTGATTTGCTTTCATTTTATTATTTTATTTTATTTGCCCTTTTCCAACCAGTTCCATTGTTGGTTAATGATAAGTAGCTGTATTCTGGCTTCTGGAACATATGTGTACCAGTAGATGCTATAGTTCCATCACTCACAAATAATATCAGAATACAAGAAAGTAAAACATGGTCTATTTTTATTAAGCCATTTATGTGTTGTCTAATGGTTGAAATGGCGACTCGAAATGAAATTAAAACCCAAACTGGCAGGCCTACTCATCAGTTGTCTCAAGATCTCTGATTTACAAACCTTGTACACTTTCCCAAACATTGTCCCCTAGTATGCCACTGTTCTACATGATGTTGATAGGAATTCCATCCCAATGGTTCAGGAAGGATGAGTTCAACAGCATTAAATAGGTTTCATAAATGTAGAACTTCTCAGAGTCTCTAGTTTATAAATACATGTCATAAATCTTCAAGAGGGAAGTCTTTCTAAAACTTACTTGTCCATGGAACCCATCCTCCATTCCCAGTTCCCACTGCGGGACATGTATTATCTTTTCCTGGACATTGAAACTCCAAGAAATAGTTGTCTGATAGAGCTGGAGTGCCATGTCTTGTTATTTAGAATTTATTCATCATATTCTTTAAAAAGGAAACCAGGGTGTCCAGTTCAATTTCCATCTTTCCTTTCACCTTTCCCTAGCTATTTCTACCCAGGCAAATGTGTCAGATTTGTAGAATCACTGCTGCACACAGTGTTTTCTTCATCATCTTTGCAAGTTGTTTCTGAGTCACCATCTTTCCAACAGGCACAGCATGTTGGGATTCAGCTGGCAGAATGAAATCACTCATGTTATACTAAACTAGTTAGAAAAAGATGTGTTTTCCTCTCCCTCACCCCCTTTTCTTTTCCTTCAGAACAATAAGGACTTAGAGAATTTTATCCATCAGTAAAACAAAAACAAAAAACTAAAATCATTGCTGTTGAGTTGATTCCAACTCATAGTGACCCTATAGGACAGAACAGAATTGCCCTATGGGGTTTCTAGGGAACAGCTGGTGGATTCGAACTGCCGACATTTTGGTTAGCAGTCAAGCTCTTAACCCCTGAGCCACCAGAGCTCCCTCCATCAATTTTTTATAATTTTGATAGCTTATAATACCTACTGACAACAAGATGATCACTGAGGAAAACTGACAAAAAGAAAAATAAATGTCACCAAATTTCTGTTTTTTGCTTTGCTAAAGTCAGGGTGGCATAGTGAGGAGCTCGACTGGCAGCCAGGAGACCAGAATTCTAGCACCCACGCTGCCTCAGCCCAGCTGAATGATGCTGTCAGTAACAACAGCTCCCTGCTATTGAATGCTCATTAAATCCTAGGCAATGTGCTAGTCACGTTATCCTGTCATTAATTTTTTCAGTCATTACGTTTTAATTTTTACAACAATCCAGCAAGGTAGGTTGTGCTATACTTATTTTACAGAGAAGCCCAGAAAAGGGAAGAAATGATTCCCCAGGGTCACACAGCTAGCATATGACACAGCTGGAATTTGAATCCAGAACTCCTAGACTCCAAAGACTGTATTCTTTCTGCTGATACTTCACTTAGCCTCAAAATTCTGGAAAGCACAGACATTCTGCATTAATCTACTGAAAGTTATTGTGGTACAGTTTCCAAGTTTGTAAAATGGATTGAGGAAATTGGATAGGCTGGTCCCTAAGGTCCTAATCATATGGAAAATACTGTATATTTTTTATTAATGACAAAAAGGACAGGTAACATTTCTTGATCACTTAACATGTGCCCAGACAGTGTTCTAAGTGGTTTCCATATATTAACTCATTTAATTCTCATAACAATTTGATGAAGTAGTTCTATTATTATTATTCCTATTTTACAGATGAGAAAACTGAGGCATCTGGGGTATGGAGAAGTTTCAAAGCACACTTACAGCCTCTCAGTTGCCAAGATTCCTCCCATCCAGGTGGGGTCCCAGGGGATAAGTAGGGAGCAGAGGTATCTGAACAGAGACATGAGGTCAAAATACTGGGGTACCCATGGAGGCTAAGACAGAGCAGCCATATATACCCCCAGACATAGTGAAAATACGTGGCTTCCCCTCCACTGAGTGAACTGCTTATGGCTTTGAAAGTATCCCTGCAGAAACGAAGCTTCAGTGTTAGGAATTTCCACAGACTTCTAGATGCTGGTTTCAAGGGTTTCTCAAGGTCTGAGAAAATTTCCTTGCCTCTCCTTCCCTTTTTTGTTTTATTTCTTTTGGGGAGTCCATCGGAACTCACAGGCATTCCTGAAAGAGCCTACAATCTACTTCCAGCAAAACTTTCAGGGATATTTTTGTCAGCTGATGGGAACAACACATATTAGTAGTAGCATTTTGAAAAAATGTTGATTCATGCATTCTTTTTTTTTTTTACTTTATTTTACTTGGGAGACTGGAGGTGTTATTCACTTCACTACTCTGTAGAGAAATAAACTGGGATCCAATTAGAAGAAAACATTTGTGAAGCATGTTTTTCCAGGTGGGGAAAATACCACCAATGACCCAGCCTTGACTTTTCTGCTGATCCTAGATGAAATTTTCAGTGTATATCTTAAATATCTATTGGTCCAG
The DNA here is from genome assembly GCF_024166365.1 of Elephas maximus indicus. Lineage (NCBI taxonomy): Eukaryota > Metazoa > Chordata > Mammalia > Proboscidea > Elephantidae > Elephas > Elephas maximus. Next base: position 16,452,703 of record NC_064841.1, on the reverse strand, counting down.
ATCTAGATCCATTCATTTGCTTCTCTGAAGTTATTGATGACTTAATAACTTGCTTATGAAGGGCCATCAATAAGTGAGTAGAAAAAAATGAGTTAGTCTAGCATGTGTTCTGTCTGTGCACTGGGGGTTGAAGATAAATGTGCCAAAGGAAGGCAGGCCTTTGCAGTCACCCTGGAACACGGAAGGCATCTGATGAGCCAGCACAGAGAGCAGACCCCTGGGAGGCTCCAGATGGGCAGAGGACAGCAGGTAGCATCAATCTACCTGGATTATTCTGAAGCAGAGAGCAGCTCACACCCCAAGGACCATGGATATGAGCAGTCATGAGAAGTAGTGTCTGGAACTTGCTGATATTTTTCTTTATCCATAACACTATTTCTTCTCTTTTGAGTTCCTTCATCCCAGAGGGGAAGTGGTATGCATGTTAGAACAAGCATAGAACCTAGAAACTGAAGACCAAGATCTGAGATCTGACTCTCTACTCTTTAATAAGAATAATAACACTCACCAACTCTGAGCCTCATGTTTCAAAACTGTAGATGGAACTGGAGATTCAAGGGTATTGCATCTCAACTTTTATTTGCCCCTGATACTTCTAAGAAGCAGAATTTTTGATGTATATGAAACTTCTGGCCCCTTTATTATCCTCTATTTTCGGGAAAATTTAAAAATGACTGGGGCACTTAATATCTTTCTTTCTTCTCCTTACACAAAGGGAATAGACCACAGGTTGGGAAATGAATGAGCCCAGTAGGGAGTAGGCAGTTGTATTTTTTTTCCCATAGATATGTTGGTCACTTTATTTATTTTTAAGTAATATTTTATTGTGTTTTAGTGAAAGTTTACACAGCAAATTAGGTTCCCCTTTAAGAATATTTATATAAGTTGTTTTGTGCCATTGGTTACAATTTTTACAATGTGTCAGCATTCTCATTATTTCCATTCTATTTGTTCTGTTTCTATTAATCTATGTTCCCTTGCTTTCTCATCTTTGCTTTTAGGTAAATGTTGACTCTTTGATCTCATATAGTTAATAGCTTAAAGGAGCATATTACTTGTGGATGATGTTGCTTATTTTATAAGCCAATTTATTGTTTGGCTGAAAGGTGACCTGCAGAAATAGCTTCATTGCAAGTTCAAAGTATATCTTAGGGAGATAGTATCAGGGGTTCCTCTAGTCTATATTGGTCCAGTAGGTCTGGACTTGTTTAGGAATTTGAGTTTTGTTCTACATTTTCCTCCCATTCTATCTGGGGTCTTCTATTGTATCACTGGTCAGAATGGTCAGTAGTGGTAGCTGGGCACCATCTAGTTCTTCTGGTCTCAGGTTAGAAAAGGCTGTGGTTCATGTGGGCTATTAGTCCTGTGGACTAGCTTCTTTGAGCCTTTGATTTCCTTCATTCTCTGTTGCTCCATACAAGTAGAGACCAATAGTTGTATCTTAGGTGGCTGCTCGTAAGCTTTTAAGACTCCAGGTACTACTCACCAAAGTAGGATGTAGAACATTATCTTTGCGAACTATGTTATGCCAATTGACTAAGTTGTACCCTGAGACTATGGTCCCAATACTTTTAATCCAGTAGAACAATCCTGCAAGTGGTCTGTTTGGATATGTCTAGGAAGCCTCTATAACTATGTCTCCTATGTGGTTTGTTATAGATGTGGATATATATGCAGTACAAACATGTGTACTCACATGCCTACAGATACACCTATATATGCATGTGCACTTGCTCCCATATGCCTTCCTATACATGTATACGCCTCCATATCTACCTGTGTAATCACACACATATTTTTTGGTTGTTTTTACTGTTGTTGCAAAATTGTATATGTTATAGCACTTACCGAAATTGTCCCTTTTTTTCATGTAATTCTTAGTGTCTTTTTTTTTTCTTGGTCAGGTTGTGCTGACTTCACCCATATTTGGGATTGCCTTTCCCATCACCAAAAGTAACAAGTGTCTATCTAGAAAGTGATTCCCCTTCCCTTTCTTTCCCATGGCTGCTAACCACCAAAGAACTTAGCTTTCTGTGTGTATATCTATTCTTGACTTTTTGTAATAAAAAAAATAGTGGGACCATATAATATTTGTCTTTTTGTGATTGACTTATTTCATTCAGCATAATGCCCTCCAGATTCATCCACTTTATAAGATGTTTCGTGGCCTCATTATTCTTTATAGTTGCACAGTGTTTCATTGTATGTACCGCAATTTGTTTATCTATTCATTCACTGATGGGCACTTAGGTTGTTTCCATTTTTTGCTATTGTGAATGATGCTGCAATGAACATGGGTGTGTATATGTCTATTCATGTCACTGCTGTTATATCTCTAGGATATATACCTAGGAGTGAGGTTGGTGGACCATAAGGTATTTCTATTTCTGGCTTTTTGAGGAAGTGCCATACTGTTTTCCATAGCAGTTGTACCACTGGTAGTTATCTTTTAAGTGAACCCTTTCACCTTTAGCACCACCCCAGAGAGCAAGAACAACAGGAAAATTACAATGGTACTCTTTGTTTTATGCTTATTTGAACCCCTGGGAGAGAGAAAAAAAAAAAAAAAAAAAGGCTCTGGCCAGAAATCTGTGAAAACCAGACACTGAAGCCAGAAAGGATTGTTTGTTGTATTAACTTTAATTAAAAAGAACTAAGCAAATGTAAATATAGTCCTCTACCAGTATTCAAATATGGGGACTTTGTACGTGAATGGATGAACTCTGCTCTGGGCTAATCATGTGGGATTCCTCCTCATTTCAGGGGGATTCAAGGGATTTCGAGAACTAGAGTGAGAGTGAGAGGAGATTTTCCTTCTTATGTCTTAAGATTTTATATTCAATATTAATGTCAGTGGAAGTTGCATGGAATGATAAAAAACCAAATAATTATCATAAGAAATCTGTAGATCTCCTTATGAGTTCCAAAGTACTTTTTTAGATATTACATGTGGATGGAATTTGATAGCAGTACTTTCCCCCACCATCTCTCCCAATTTGGACTGTATTTATGTAGTAAGTTCAAGTTCATTGCCTTGCTTTTCAAATTATCAGGGAGTGGACCAGATTCTGTGCACCCAGTGAGAAAAACTTGATTCGGAAGAGACAGCATAGTATAATTGGGGGTCACATTTTTTTTCTTTCAAATTTGCAGTTTAAAAGGCACATCATTAATTCTTAGCCTCCAGGTTGAATGGATTTTATGCAAATATTCTCACTTTCCCCATCCCAAGATAAATTCATGAATGTTCCCAAGAAGGTACAGTCAGAAAATACATGCTTAGGGAGAAAAAAGTGAAGGAGAAAACTTGCCAAGGCTGGGTAAAGCTGTTAAGATGACACATAGACATCATAAATATACTACCAGATGGCCTAAACTCATGGCTTAGCTAAAAGAACCACAGGAAAGGGTCTGTCCAGGTCACTTTGTCTGTATAACAGGTCCAAGCTAATCCAGGGAAAAAGAAATTGTTTCACCAGGTAAATATAATATTGTGATGGTTTTTAAAATATATGTCCACAAATTATTTAATATCTCTCATTTTAAAAGATGGACTCTAATTTTCTTCCCATTGAGTGTGGGTTGTACTTACTGATTCATTTCTAATGAATAAAATCTGGCAGAAGTTATGGTGTGTCATAGCTCATAAAAAAACACTATGGTTTCCTTCTCACTGTCTCTCTTGAACTTTTCACTCCGAGGTAAGTCAGCTGCCATTTTGTAAGGACACTCAAGCAGCTCTATGGAAAGGCCTATGTGGGAAGGAACAAAGTCTGCTTGCCAACAGCCATGTGAACCATCATAGAAATGAATCCTTTGGCCCTAGTCAAACCTTCAGACTACTGTAGCTCAGTTGAACCTCATGAGAAGACTAGTTGAACCTCATGAGAAACCCTGAGTTAGAAACACTTAGCTAAGTTTATTTCAAATTCCTGACCCATAGGAACTGTGAGATACTAAATGTTTGCTATTTTAAGCCACTAAGGTTTGGGATAATTTGTTGCACAGTAATAAAAAGCTAATACAACTATATACTGGAATCATAAATTCTAGATGTGAAAGGCAATGAAGTGGGAGTTGGAAAGAGGTAATAAAATAATGAAGCCTTGTAAACTTTTGCCTACATTTGTGTAACTATTTATAGCTTACAAAGTATTTTCATAAAGGTAACATATTTGAGGTGCAGGAGACATGTTTTCCTCCTTAAAAGTATATAGAAAATTATCCTGTGTCCAATATTCTCATGCTAAAGATTAAAAATTAAGTGCAGAGCATAAAACGACAGGCCAACTTAGAGGCAGGAGGACGTTCACATCCTCTCACTGTACCTGCTTCACGTTATTCTTAACTAATGCCTGATTTATTATATAATTTACCTATTGTGCTAATCCTTTTATACATATGTATACACACACGTACACATATGTACACACATACACATCCTAAGGGAAATTGAACCTGGGAACAAGGAGATGATGGCTTATGTGGTCACCTAGTGACAGCATCCAGAACCACAAACAAGATAACAAAGAAAGATAAGAATTTCACTGTTAGACTTGCGATTATAGCATATAGGATTCTGTATTTGTATGAAAACAAAACAATGTTTCCCCCTAGAAAACTACTTTAAAATCTCTTTTAAAATATATAATGGCTGGCTATGATAAAATAACTGGTATTAGACCTACCCTCCCTCCATAAACAACCAGAAAACTGGGCAAAACATACATATATATTTAAAAAAAAAAAAAAAAACTAATTCAGGCATTGGATAATAGGCAGCAAGGGGCCTATGATTCTTGAGAAAAGGGAAACAAGTGAGGTGAGCCTCATATTCTCCCTGACTATACCTGGAAGCTCTTTCCTAATTACATTGGATGGAGGTAGAATCCAAGCATAGAGTAGTCACACTGAATTGAGGAGCTAGAGATTGGAGTTTGGGTACTGCTGAAGTGGCTGTAATTTTTACAGTAGGAAGGAGCTGGGCAGAAAGGGCACCCAGGTGTCTGCGTAGATGTCTTCCTCAGGTCTTTGGCTGAGGACTTAGCTGAAAGTGAGATTCATAAGGCCTTTCAGAGAGCAGCTGAGCAGAGAGCTGAGAAATAAATAGTGAGATTAAGATCACACAGTGCTGGGAAACATTGGAGTTTGGTTCAGTCAAAGTGGAAAGTCAGCTGCTCTGTTGAGAACCCAGAAAAAGTAAGCTTTATGAGTAAGGATGATGTCTTAGATTAAGGATCTTGGCCTAAACCTAAGGACAAAATGAAAATAGGTCAGTCCAAGCAAGCATAAAGCCAAGACTTACAAAGCTTTAATTGACTGAATAAAATTCAACACCTTTTACAGAATGACGACACAATCCAGACTTGCTACAATGTGATATGCATAATTTCCAGCATATGATCAAAAACTACCAGACATAGGAAAAAGCAGAAAAGCATGACTGACATTCAAGAAAAAAAAGTACTCTATAGAAGCAGACCCCAAGATGCTCCAGATGGTGGCATTAACAGGCAAGGGCTTTAAAATAGCTATAAAAATATGCTGAAGTGTTTAAAGAAAAAGATGCATGCAACAAAGGCACAGATAGGAAATCTCAGTAGAGAAATATAAACTATAAAAAAGAACAAAATGGAAATTCTAGAACAAAAAGTACAATGTTTAAAACAGAAAATTGACTGGTTTAAGGGCAGACTGGACACTACAAAAAAAAAGTGATGATTAACTTGAATAGAGATCAATAAAAAATGTTCAATTTGTAGAACAAAGAGAAGTGACCAAGTGGTGTAAGAAAAAAAATACATAAAATAGTCCATGCTCCCACACTCCAGGTACCAGAGTGCTAGAAAGAGAACAGAGGGAGCATGGAAAACAAAAATCTTTGAAGAAATAATAGTTGAATATTTCCCAAATTTGATGAAAAATATCTACCTAGAGATTTGAGAAGCTCAGTGAACCCAAATATGGATAAATACAGAGAAAAACAAATGACATAAAATAGCCAAACCTCTGAAAATCAAAGATAAAGAGAAAATTTTTTAAAAATTCAGAGGATAAAAGGGCATCTCATGTTTTGGGAAACAAAAATATACTGCTGGCTTACCATCAGAAACAATGGAGGCCAGAAAGTAATAAAATGACATTTTCCAAGAGTTGAAAAAAAACCCTGTTCAACCAGAGTTCTATATCTAGTGAAAGTTTTAAAATACATGGAGCAATATCTGACAGAACTAGAGAGAAATAGGCAAATCCTCAATGACAGTTGGAGATTTTATCAGTAATTGATAAAATAAGTAGGCAAAATCAATTTGACGTTATTAGCACTTTTGAGCACAACAGGGTAGCTCCGAGTTACGATGTATTTGAGTTACAACGAACTGCACTTAGAAACGTCCATTTTTTAAAATGATTTGTGTATCTTTTTATGTATGTATGTATTAAAATATATCTGTAGTTTATATGTAATGTTTCCAACCACTAAAGACAAATAAAGATTGGATTTATAAAGATACTGGTAACAAAAGGCAATAATAATGAAAACTTGCTCATGGAGGTACGAGGGCATAAAAAAAAAAAAAAATGAAACCTGTTGCCATGGAGTGGATTCCGACTCATAGCGACCCTATAGGACAGAGGCGACCTCCCCCATAGGGTTTCCAAGGAGCGCCTGGTGGATTTGCACTGCCGACCTTTTGGTTAGCAGCTGTAGCACTTAACCACTACACAACCAGCGTTTCTGTGAGGGGATAGTAAGGATGAAATAGCGTCTGGCTTTAGTCCTGGCTCTGAATGTCAGTGGTTTGTTGTCTTGGAGAGGTTACTTTAATTCTTTGAACTTTGATTTCATCATTTATAAAATGGGGGTTATACTAGGTATCTTGATTGGTCAGGGTAGAGATTAAATGTGATGATGCACACAAAGCACCTAATGTATAAAAAGTACCCTTCCTCTACCTCATTATGATTTCTGCTTTCTGGAACATGTAATTATAGAAGCTACTGGTAAGATAAACATATGGAATTCAGCTGTAAGCAGTAAAAAGTTAGCATGGAGGGGGATATTTTTAGATATATAAGCCATAAGTAAGTACAACCAAAATAAATTCAAGTTGGCCAAAGGAAAACACAAGATATTTACTCTGTTATATTGGTGTCTTGGAAACCCTGGTGGCATAGTGGTTAAGTGCTATGGCTGTTAACCAAGAGGTCGGCAGTTTGAATCTGTCAGGCACTCCTTGGAAAATCTACAGGGCAGTTCTACTCTGTCCTATAAAGTGACTATGAGTTGGAATCAATTCGATGGCAGTGGGTTTGGTTTTTTGGTTTATTGGTGTCTTAGTTTCTAGTGCTGCTATAACATATATACCACAAGTGGGTGGCTTTAATGAACATAAATTTATTTTCTCACAGTTTAGTAGGTCAGAAATCTGAATTCAGGGCACCAGCTCTAGGGAAAGGTTCTGTCTGCTTTAGGGGAAAAATCCTTGTCTCATCTTTCCTGGTGATTTCCACATGGCCTCTATCTTTCCCCTATTTAGGCTAGCTTTTCTCTCTGTGTCTAATCTGCTCTTTTTATATCTGAAAAGTCATTAGATTTAAGACACATCCTACACTGATAATGGCCTCATTAACATAACAAAGAAAATTCTATTCCCAGACGGGATTACATCCACAGGTACAGGGGTTAGGATTCCAACATATATTTTGGGGGAACACAGTTTAATCCATAACAATTGGTTTTATTTTTCTCAAAATACCACTAGTTACAATGTAACAAAAATTCTCATCTGAATCAGATCAATTTTTGAGCCTAGTATTCCACTTCTGAAATACTGGTTGGGGAGTGGCATGGAACTCACATTCTGTGAAGCTAACTCCAACAGTATAGGAACAATGAATGGAGCCAGTGCAGAAAGGTGTTGATAATTGTTAAATCTGGGGGATGGGCATATGGAATTCATTATATTGTTCTTTATACGTTTATTAGGAATATTTGCAAATTTCACAAAAAGTAAACTTTATTTAATGACCTAGATGACCCTACCATCTGCTAATTAATGTCTTCTCCTCCTGAACTTATTTATATTTCCAATCCTAATAACTCTTGAAGACCAGGGATAATAATTGTCTATTGTACAGAAGAATAGATGCTTTTGTTCTTCCCCAAATGGACTCTCCCAAGTTTCAAGGGTATTCCAGGTTACGTTGTTTGAAAAGTTGGCAAACAGGTCCTTATTCACCTTGCTCACACCCTTCATATTTTTACAGACACTGCATTGTATCCCTTCTGAGATCTAGTCTCTGTAAGGGAAAAAATCCTAATCCTTTCAATCCTGGATTGTTGGGTGGCAGCTCCCTCCACTGAGTTATTGAAGTTGCCCTTCTCTGGACTTTTCTCAGCTCTGCAATGGCCTTCTTGAGCTGCAGTGACCAGAACGGATTCCCCTAGGTTACACATACCAAAACCCTGTTGCTGTTGAGTTGATTCTGACTCATAGTGACACTATTGGACACAGTAGAACTGCCCCATAGGGTTTTCAAGGAGTGGCTGGTGGATTCAATCCGCTGACTTTTTGTCTAGCAGCTGAACTCTTAACCACTGTGCCACCAGGGCTCTAGGTTATACGTAAGCAAAAAGGAAATGAAAGATAGCATTAAGAGAGTATTTAGAGAGATAAGCATAGCATAGCATTAGAAAATGAAATTGTGTTAAAAAAGATAAAAATTAGCCTCATTGTAAGAGTTGGCAAGGTGGAGCTGGGAAAGAAATGAGTTTTTAAGAAGGTTGATAAAGATTTCATTACTTCCTAGCTCCAGACCTTCAACGGTAACTATCACGTGTACAATACAACCAAAGTCACCACCATTGCCATCTGTCTCACCTCAATTCCAGCCAACCCCCCTTTTGCTCACTCTGTTCCAATCACACTGGCCTTCCTGCTGTTCTTGGTGCACACCATAACCCACTGTGACTCCAGGCCCTTCATCTACCCACTGCCTGCACCATTCTTTCCCCAGGTCCCATAAGGCTCAAATGCCACCTCCTCAGAGATGTCTGCCCTGACCAGCGAAAAGCCTCTTCTGAAATTTTATTTATTCTCTTACTTGCTTTATTGCTACCAACCTCTGATCTTACAGCATGTGGTTGTTTACCATTTCGTTATCAGTGTCCCGCATTAGAGTATACACCTTGTGAGGGTGAGGACTCTGAATAGGTAGCTGCTGCATCCTCACACCTGGATTAGTGCTTGACCTGGATAGGTGCTAATAATCACTTGTCATAGGATAAATGAACGAAGGAATGAATAAGGAAGGTAGGCAAACAAGCACAGTGTCTTGGTTATGTAGTGCTGTGACAACAGAAATGCTACAAGTGGGTGGCCTCAACAAACAGAAATCTACTCTCTCAAAGTCCAGTAGGCTAGAAGCCTGAATTCATGGCATCAACTCCAGGCGAAGGCCCTCTCTCTTGTTAGCTCTGGAGGAAGGTCCCTGTCATCATTCCTTCCCTGGTCCAGGAGCCTCTCAGGGCAGGGATCCCGAGTCCAAAAAACACGCTCCGCTGCTGGCTCCACACTCTTGGTGGTATGACGTCCTCTTCTGTGTGCAACTCTCTTCTTTATATCTCAAAAGAGATTGACTCAAGATACAATCTAATCCTGTAGATTGAGTCTTGCCTCATCAGCATAACTGCCTCCAATTCTGCCCCATCAACACCTTGGAGGTTAGGATTTACAACACACAGGATAATCATGCCCGATGACAAAATGGTGGACAACCACACAATACTGGGAATCATGGCCTAGGAACACAATTCAATCCATAATACATGGATACCAGTTAAGAGTGTGAATGCTGGCACCAAATTGTCTGGGTTCAAATTCCAGATCTGCCAGCTGTGTGCCCTTGGGCAAGTTATTTAACTTCTATGAATGTTGTTATTGTTTGCCATCAAGTTGATTCCAACTTATAGTGACCCTATAGGATAGAGTAGAACTGCCCCATATGGTTTCCTAGGCTATACTCTTTAGGGGAACAGATTGCCAGGTCCTTTCTCCCACAGAACCACTGATGGGTTTGAACCATTGACTTTTCGTTCACAGCCAAGCACTTAACCACAGTGCAACCAGGGCTTCTCAATTCTCTGTACACAGTTTCCTTATCTGTAAAATGAGGATAATAATAATACCCAGTCATAGGGTTATTTTGGGAACTAAATGCTTAATACATGAAAGGTTCTTAGAAGAGTATAAAGAACAAATCAGTGCTCAACAAATAGTAGGATGATTATGACCCAATGGGAAAAAGAGAGGCACTAATGGCAACTCTTCTTGGGTAAGAGCACCTTTACATGAAAGGATTAAGGTGGATGTGATGCTCTAGTGGTTCTCGCCTGCCCTGCAATGATGCTCTTCCAAGGACCAGGAATTAATTAGAAGGAATACTTGCTATCTACGGAATGTCCGAGGTTTTCCTTTTTTCACTTTTGAGAGACATAAAATTCCCAACGGCAATATCTTTAGTTTCTCAAGTAGACATTTGTATAGGGTATGTACTGAAAGTTTAATACCTGAGTGGAACATGCTCTCTAAAATCCCTTGGTCTGGCACAAGTAAGAACAAAGTGCCATTCACACTGCAAGGTGTTACAAGGCAAAAAGGAAAATTGAAACGTTACTGGTTAGCCACAGCCACAAGTTCATATTTACCAAAGATTATTTTACTTTCCACAAACAAAGAGAGATGAAATTCCTTTGAAATATGTGCATGTAATTATATATGTTCCAATTATCAATGGATGTTTGCAGCTGTTTCTTCTCATTTTGAGTCGTGCCACCTCAGCAAATGAAGGTGTCAAAAGCTTTACTTTATCCACGTTATTAAGGTTGACTCTATTTTGAGGAGGCAGCTCTTCCCCAATTGTCTTTTGAGTGCCTTCCAACCTGAGGGGCTCATTTTTTTTATATCAGACAATGTTTTGCTGCTATTCATAAGGTTTTCACTGGCCAATTTTTTCAGAAGCAGACCAACAGGTCCTTCTTTGTAGCCTAAATCTGGAAGCTCCGCTGAAACCTGTCCACCATGGATGACTCTACTGGTATTTGGAATACTGGTGACATATCTTCCAGTATCACGGCAACATGTAAGCCACCACAGTACAACAACCTGACAGACGCATAGGGAAGAAACAGCTACTAACATCCATTAATAATTGGAACACAGAATGTATGAAGTATGAATCTAGGAAAACTGGAAGTTGTCAAAAATGAAATGGACCACATAATGACTGATATCTCAGGCATTAGTCAGCCTAAATGGACTGGTATTGGCCATTTTGAATCACACAATCGTATAGTCTTCCATGCTGGAAATGACAAATTGAAGAGGAATGCCATCGAACATTTCAAGATCTATCTTGAAGTCCAAAGCTGTCGATGACAGGGCAATATCCATATGCCTACGAGGAAGACCAGTTAATACGACTATTACTCAAATTAATCCAGCAACCACTAATGCCAAAAACCCAAAGATGAGGTAGTTAAAGATTTTTACCAATTTCTGCAGTCTGAAATTGATCAAACATGCAAGACCTGGAGTTAGAAAACCAAAAGGGAAGAACATGCGCAGCATTTCTCAAGCTGAAACAACTGAAGAAAAAATTCAAGTTTGAGTTGCAATATTGAAGGATTCTGCTGGCAAAATACTGAAGGAAGCAGGAAGCATGAAAAGAAGATGGAAGGAATACACAGAGTCACTGTACCAAAAAAAAAATTAGTCAACTTTCAACCATTTCAGGGGGTAGCATATGATAAAATAACCGGTATTATTGAAGAAGTCCAAGCTGCACTGGAAAGAATGGTAAAAAATAAGGCTCCAGGAGTTGACGGAATACCAACTGAGATGTTTCAACGAGCAGATGCAACGATGGAAATACTGTCATGTATGCCAAGAAATTTGGAATACAGCCACCTGGCCAACTGACTGGAAGAGACTCATATTTGTGCCATTCCAAAGAAAGGTGATCTAACAGAATGTGGAAATTATTGAACAATATCATTAATATCACACACAAATAAAATTTTGCTAAAGATACTTCAAAAGTGGTGGCAGCAGTACATCAACAGGGAACTGCCAGAAATTCAAACCAGATTCAGAAGAGGACATGGAATGAGGAATGTCATCGCTGATGTCAGATGGATCTTGGCTGAAAGCAGAGAATACCAGAAAGATGTTTACCTGTGTTTTATTGGCTATGCAAAGGCTTTCTACTGTGTGGATTATAACAAATCAATAACATTGTGAAGAATGGGAATTCCAGAGCACTTACTTGTGCTCATGAGGAACTTGTACATAGAGCAAAAGACAGCCGTTGGAACAGAACAAGGAGATACTGCATGGTTTAAAATCAGGAAAGCTGTGCATAAGGGTTGTAACCTTTCACAATACTTATTCAGTCTGTATGTTGAGCAAAGAACCCGAGAAGCTGGACTATATGAAGAAGAGCAGGGCATCAGGGTTGGAGGAAGACTCATTAACAACCTGCGATATGCAGATGACTTAACCTTGCTTGCTGAAAGTCAAGAGGACTTGAAACACTGATGAAGATCAAAGACCACAGCCTTCAGTATGGATTACACCTCAACATAAAGAAAACAAAAATCGTTATAACCGGACCAATAAGCCACATCATGATAAATGGAGAAAAGACTAAAGTTGTCAAAGTTTTCATTTTACTTGGATCCATAATCAATGCCCATGGAAGCAGCAGTCAAGAAATCAAATGACATATTTCATTGCACAAATTTCCTGCAAAAGACCTCTTTAAAGTGTTAAAAAGCAAAGATGTCACTTTGGGGACTAATTTCTGCCTGACCCAAGTCATCATACTTTCTATCACCTCATACATATTTGAAAAATAGACAATGAATAAGAAAGGCCAAAGAAAAATTGATGCCTTTGAATTACAGTGTTGGCGAAGAATTTTGAATATATCATGGACTTCCAAGGAGACCTTCAACAAGATAGATTGACACAACGGCTGAAATGATGGGCTCCAGCATAGTAACGATTGTGAGGATAGTGCAGGGCTGGGCAGTGCTTCATTCTGTTGTACATTGGGTGTCTATGAGTTGGAACTGACTCGATGGCACCTAACAGTAATAAATATGGACTGCCCGAAGAATAAATCTGTTTCAGAAGAAGTTCAGCCAGAATTCTTCTTAAAAGTGAGAATGGCCAGATTTTGTCTCATGTAATTTGGACATGTTATCAGTAGGGACCAATCCCTGGAGAAAGACATCATGGTTGGTAGAGGGTCAAGCACAAGAAGGAAGACCCTCAACAACATGGATTGACACAGTGGCTTCAACTATGGCCTCAAGCATAGCAATAATTGTGAGGATGGCGTAGGATTGGGCAGTGTTTCCTTTTTTTGTACATAAGGTAGATATAAGTTGGAATGTACTGGAAGGCACCTAAAAACAATAACAACCATATTCTGGAACTTGAGAGTGTAATATCAGTAATTACCATAACTACCTGTGAAACTTTTGTAGCTTTGGGTAAGTAAAAAGAGAGTCTTCTTTTTTTTTTTAAGGTTGACCAGTGCAAAGATTATAATATTTGTTAATGTAAACCCAATTTAATAAATGTGAAACAAGTGGAATCATGCAATCCTCTTAAGAATTAGGGTGTATGCTCTGTATTCTCAGAGACAATGAATGCAAAGAGCTGTCAGGCAAAATGAGGGCAGAGAAATTCTGGATACATGGTTTGGAAAGTACCAATGAAACTCTGTAGGGGTCAAGAAGCAGGTGCACAGACTCTGTGGTTTGTCACTTCCCGCCAGACCCTGCTCTTTCCTGTGCTTGACTTCAGATAAGAATTATTTTAAGGTGCCAAGAAAATGTCCTTCTGAAATGGAACTATTTCAATGGTAAAACATGATTGCCAGTAAGAACACTTCCAGGACGCTTCTTAAAAATCAAATTATTTTTAAGCAGCTGCAGTTCAGTAGCGATCATGCAAATTATAATGAGGTTAGTTACTAAACATTTAGATAGCTTTTTTTTTCTTCTCTACATAAAGGCCTAAGTGAGAAATTTCTTTTAAAACACATTTACCTGTGAAGTTTTGCATTGCTTGAAGAAAGGGTTTGATTTTTCTCAAACGATATAAATTTAGTAGATTACTGATTATTATTTCTTCCCCTCCACCCTTTAGTAACCAGAAAGGTTACTTCTGGTTTGACTATAGCAAGTATGCAGGACCTTACGATGTGCTTATTCGTGTTTCTTTTTACCCCCCTGGTTTTAACTTTCTGCTTTTGTTAATTTTTACTGTATTTTAAAATCCTTTTAAAAGTATTTTAGTATTACCATATGTGGTGATGATGCAAACTGTCTCAAATCCTTCATAAAATGGGGTGGGTTGAACTTAATTAAAAAGGTCGCTTGGTGACAACAACGGTTTGAGCTTGACTGCTAACCAAAAGTTTGGTGGTTGGAAGCCACCCAGGGGCGCTTGGATGAAAGGCCTGGCGGTCTACTTCTGTAAAGATTACAACCAAAGAAACCCTATGGAGCAGTTCTACTCTGTAACACATGCAGTTACCATGAGTCAGAACTGACTTGATCATAACCAGTTTTGTGTTTACCTCTTAGTTTAATTAAGCTGGGTAGTTTTCGTAAATATAATTTCCCTCGATTCTTGTAACAAGATGGAGAGGTAGACATTATTACCCTTTGTATTTTATATAGATGAGAAAGTGAGACTGAAAGACGTAAAAATCTCACCCAAGATTAGACAGCAAGTGAACAGCAAAGTCAAGACTAAGAACCAGGGTCTCTGACTCCAAATACCACGTCGTTTTCACTGTACTATGCTGCACTATCCCACTTCTCTAAGAAAAATGCTTTCTGTGGCTGTAACCAAAACCAACCAAACCGGTTGCCGTCGAGTCGATTCCGAGACTCATAGTGACCCGTTGTACAGAGTAGAACTGCCCCACAGAGTTTCCAAGGAGCGCCCTGGTGGATCTGAACTGCCAACCTTTAGGTTTGCAGCCACAGCTCTTACCCACTACGCCACCAGGGTTTCTGTAAGCATCCTTAAGTACTAGTTATTACTGAGTTAACAATGGCGAACTTTGCTTTAAAGTGCCACATTAGCTAATTTGAAACACATTTAAATCGCAGGAGGAAGGACTTAAGGTGGTGAGAAATCTTTCCAAAAATTATATATTATCGTAAAATAATAGGTAGTTGGAGGAAGGTGAAGAATTTTCTTTGATGAACTTTCTTATTCTGCCTCTTTTTTTCTTTTTTAAATGTTAGAAGGATACAATTTAGATAAAAGCTTTGCTTGAAGGTAGGAGAATGGATTAGTTGACCTATACAAAATGAAAATGTTTTCTAGAAATCAGCCACCACAGGGCCTCACTAACTATTCATTCTAGCCTACCAGTGTAAGAAGGTGGCTTTGATCTTCCGAAGGTCATCAGGCTGGCCCTAATCCTAGCATGCTAGGCACCCTGCTGAGTTCAATCCTGCCGTTAAGTGTATCTCCTGGGCAATGAAGTCCGTGAAAACAGCCCCAGTCTGGTCTTGGAACATATATGACAAAAAAATTCAAAGTATGTGTGAGCCAGGATCGTCAGCAACTTAAATTTCCCTGCCCTTTCTGCAGAGCATGGGGCCCTTTCTTCTTTATAGCTAGAGAAACCAGGAAATCAGCATCTTCCCCAGTGACACTAACCCGATGTGACTCATGAAGGCATTTTTAGAAAGGAACACAAAACCCGCAAGATAGAAGAGCGATAGATCTTTCAAATTTAAACTTGATTGTAACACAATTGATCAAGCAACATCGCTTATTTAAGACATTGTCCTATCATGTTTGCCTACTTTCAATTTTAGCAAAAGATGCAAAATCTTACGCCTTTTTTTTTTTTTTTTTTAAGTACTGATTTAAAAATGGCTGATTAGGAGTCCTGGTGGGGCAGTGGTTAAAGCCATGGACTGCCAACCAAAAAGTTGGTGGTTGAAAACCACCAGTGGCTCCCCAGGAGAAAGATGTGGCAGTCTGCTTCTGTAGAGGTTTACAGCCTTGGAAACCCTGTGGGGTCGCTACGGGTAGGAATCAACTCCATGGCAGTGGGTTTCGGTTTGGGCAATGCAAAATTGCCAGTGACAAATTTGACCATGGTGTCAGGTTCAAGTCCAGAGTTTGGAGAATACTTTTCCCTTGTTTACTTGAGGAAACTACACATTGTTCTGAATAATTTTCCATAAGAATTTTCAGGTCTCTGCAGATAATGGTTGCTCAGTTAAGTCAGGAATGGATCACCTGGACGGTTTCCCTGTGTTTTGCCCATTTCAATATTTCTGTGCACTTATGGAAGGCACTGGTGTTTCAGTGGCAGAGTTTTCGTCTTCCATGTGAGAGACTTGGGTTTGATTCCCAGCCAATACACCTCATCTGCAGCCACTGCCTGTCAGTGGAAGCTTGTGCGTTGCTATGATGTTGAAGAGGTTTCAGTGGAGCTTCTAGACTAAGATAGACTAGGCAGAAAGGCTTGGCAGGCTGCTTCAAAACAATCAGTCAATATATTGGATTATGATGGTCTGATCTTCAGTCAGTCATGGAGATGGTGCAGGACTGGGCAGTGTTTCATTCTGTTGTGCATGGGATCACCACAAGCTAGGGGCCAATTTAATGGCAACAGACAACAACAACATACTTGATACATGAGAAGTTGTGCAGGAGAAGCAGGTCTATTTTTTGTGTGCCCAGCATGCACTGGATCACTATTCTTATTTTTATAAAATGAGCAAACTGAGGATAAAAGAGTTTGAGCTAATTTCAACAAGATCAGCTGGCTAGCAAGTTGCTGGGCAGGGATTTGAACCCTTGGGTATCTCATTCCAAGAGCCATGCTCTTACCCCTATATTGTACAGTGAGTCAGAATTGACTCAATGGCTAGTTCTAAGCATTCATATGCTAAAGTTTATTGAGCACTCTGAATTCTCCTGCTTTGTTTTATGAGAGAGGCAGCCCTGTTTAGAATAAGCCCCTTGGCCACATGCTGTACAAGCATCTCACATTGCTGTAGTCTACACAGAGGCTTCTAGGACTTGCCTGGTGTGAGGAAGTCCCCTCCTTCAGATCTACATCCGGATCCACACCAACTCTGTTAAAAGAAAACAGGAAAGCTGGTAAGTGCCCTGCTGCAGGCAAGATGGTCATGTGTGTCAGGCTACATAACCCAAACGTGATAGGAATCAGAGGAACGATTTGGCAGAAAACCACTCTACCTCTCCTTGCATTAAAAGAACCTGAAATAGATTCATGGCAGAATGAGGACTTGTACAGCTGGGCTTCAGGACAGCTGGAGAGAAATCAAGCACCAGCAGCTGTTCCTCACTCTTGCCTTTCTCAGCCAGAGCAGGAGCCTGAGAACTGGGGATGAGAACCATCAGGAAAAGACCTTGTAGCCCTGAAAACAGACCTGGGGGAAGAGCGGGTTGACGTGGTACCCTCGCAGGACAACTGCCCCGAGAATGTGGGAGCCCTGGCTGGAGTAGGGCTCCAGGGGCAGAGAAACCTGGTCCTTTGTCCAGGTGCTCACCCTGGCTGCCAGCAGGGAAGATCCAGCTCTGTGGGACCTGAGACTTATACAATTCAGGGGTCCTCTTTAATAAAAAGAACATAAAAAATACAAATACAAAATTAGTACAAAAATGATTCTTTAGAAGAAGAAAATAAATCATTAAAAAAGTACATATTTTTTAAAGATGGCAAATCCGAAAGATAAATCAAAATCTAGAAAAAACAATATTTGCATTAATTAGGTACCTGACATCCATCTAGGATAGCTTTTCCCCCTGTAATTTTCAGCTGCTTGCTCTTTGATAGGCTTTTTATATAATGATTTTGTGTTAGAGAGACTAGAAAGACAAGGTACTCTTTGCTCTAGCAAGATTGATCAAAATTATTGATAGTTCGGTGACACTGCAGCATTCTTTCTCACATGCAGACACACTTGCTGTGTGTAGGACTGCTATGAATTCTGTTTTTTTTTTTCATTACTTGTGATTCCCGTAACAATGTGCAGTCTTTTTTTTTTAGATTTTTTTAAAAAAAATCAGAGTAAATATAATGAAACACTTGTCAAAAACTTTTACTTGCACACTTCACTGACATTAATTATGTTCACCATGTTGTTCAATCATTACACTTATCCATTCCCAAATTCTTCCCTCACCCCTAACAGAAGCTCAGTATCACCGAAGCACCGAGTCCTGCCCCCTTTCTGACCATACCTGGTGTTACAGATTGAATTGTGTCCTCCCAACAAATACATGTTGTAAATTCTAACCTCTATGCCTGTGGTTATAATTCCATTTGGGGATGGGTTGCTCTTGTTATGTTAATGAAGCAGGATTAGTGTAGGGGGCACCGTATTTTTACGAAAGTAAAGCAAACAACATGCGCCTTCTACATTTGTTTGCCTAATACCTCTTGCCTCTACGAGGTATTTCTGTAAGTATAGTATGCTAATTTTTTTTTTTATGGCAACATGTAAAAAAAATTGGCATAGCGGTGCTTATGAAAATACTTCAAGGAGTAGGAGGAGGGTGTGGTTGGCAAACAAATGCAGAAGGCACATGTTATTTGCGTAAAAATGTGGTATCTTGAGTCAATCTCTTTTGAGATATAAAAGTGATTAAATAAGCAAGCTAAGAAACAGAGATGGGGGAAGACAGATGCCAAGCTACATGAAGACTGCCTAACAGTGGATGCTCAAAGAGACAAGAACCTTCCTCCAGAAAGAATAGAGAAAGACTTTCCCTAGAGCTGGCACCCTGAACTTGGACTTCTTGCCTCCTAAATTGTGAGAAAATAAATTTCTGTTTGTTAAAGCCATCCATTTATAGTATCTCTGTTAGAGCAGCACAAGGTAACTAAGGGGTGCTACTCTAACAGATGCCTAAAATGTGGAAGTGGGTTTGAAATTGGGTGATGGGTAGAGGCTGGAAGAGCTTTCTAATAGTAAAAGCCTAGATTGCCTTGAAGAGACTGTTGGTAGAATTATGAACGTCACAGGCAACTCTGATGAGGGCTCAGAGAGAAGAGAGGAGAGCTATAGAGATAGACTCTACCATCTCGGAGAATACATATGGCGCCAGCAACACAACATTGCTAGAAGTATACACATTAATGTGCTTCTGGTGAGGCTTTAAAAGAAAATGATGAGCATGTGATTGGACAATGGAGGAAGGGTGATGCTTTTTATGCAGTGGCAAAGAACTGGTCTGCATTACGCTCAAATGTTTGGTAGAAGGTAGAACTTGTAAGCGATGAACTTGGATATTTGGCTGGTGAGATTTCTAAGATCTAAAAGGGACTGCGTGGTTTCTTCTTGCCACTTATAGTAAAATGTGAGAGGAAAGAGATGGACTGAAAAATGAACTGTGCAAAATGAAAACAAAACTTAATGATTTGGGAAATTCTGTTTTACAAACTAAGGACACATGTCCTAGAATTTCACCAAGGATGTAGCTATGCAATCTTTTGTTAAAGAGATTAAGCCTGTGACTGATGGGTCTAACCAATTACCGGAGGAGAAAATCCGTATGCTTAGACTGAAAGGGACAGAGAAAGAATGAATGGAGAGAACACTGTCTGCCTCTTGGAATTCTGCAGATGGGAAATAGGCCAAAGGAGCTACATCTGTTGTCTTTCAAGGAAAGCAAAGGACCATCCCTGTAGCAACTTGGAGATCAACAGAGCTGTTGGAAAGAGCACAGGAAGCAGGGCTGCACTGGTTTCAAAGGGTGGGGCCATGGCCTCAGGGGTCTGAATGTGTGGGGCCACAGCTTCTGTGGTGTCAAAGGGTAGAGCCACAGCTTCCTAGCACCCATCTGCTCCCATGTCAGATTTCAGGTCAGGATCTGCTCGTGGGACCAGGAGCTCTTCTGGACCTAGAGGAGAATGAACATCTCAAGTGGCTTGCAGAAAAAGAACTTTCTGTTAGTTACTTCCCTTCTGGAGAAACCAGGGTGAACAGGACATGGTCTCTGCCCTCATAGGGTGTACAGTTTGGGAAGGTTAATTAGAAAAATCATTTTTTATAATTATATTTATAATGATATAATAATAAATACAATAATTTATAATTATATATTTTTATAATTATAATTATATAATTTTTTATAATTATAATAATTGAAGTGCCACCAAGGAAAGACACATAAGTACAATGCCTTCCTTCACCTGTAATTTTAACTTTTTTTGATAAAAATCTTGCTAAAATACATTCCCTGGCTCCCTGCCTCCTTAAGCAGAGCATAATGAGGGTAGGTTAATCTTTCCTTGAGGTCTCAGCATCACCACTGGCTCCACCACATGTCACACGCACTGCATTATAGTCATTTCCTACTTCTGTAGGAGCCTCTTTATGCCCATATTAAATGTTCCCTGGCTACTTTGTCTTCTTCTTTTTTTAATTCTTGTATCTGCCAGTTAGATGCCTTGTTTTCTGTCTGCAGCAATATGTTACAATATTGTCCCTCATGTCCCCTCACCCTTTTTAATTTAGTATGGGACTAACTAACAAACCAGTTGCGGTTGAGTCCATTCCAATTCATAGTGGAATAATCTATAAATTGGAATTATCTAACTGCACTCCATAGGGTTTTCATGGCTGTGATCTTTCAGAAGCAGATTGCCAGGGCTCTCTTCCAAGGAGCCTTTGGATAGGTTCGAACCTCCAACCTTTCAGGTAGTAGCCCAGGGCTTAACCATTTGCACCACCCAGGGACCGGAATGGGACTAGATAACCTGATAATCAAGCTTAATACTTTTTTCTTTTCAAGTATGTGTGTGTATTTTTAAATAATAAAACCCAAATATTACAGAAGGGTCTAGGGTAAAACACAGTTGTTCTCTGCCCTACCCCTGCACAGCCCCAACCATCTCTCCATCGCTTCTGAGAGCAATTTTCTGCATTTCCTCAATTGTGATATATAAACTTCTATTGGCATGCCTGGCACATTCGCACAACATCCCCGGGGTTATGCAAACATGCCAGCTGCATCAGTGTCTCTTACTCTCTAGTTCAAGGAAGCAAGTCAAGGTGTGAAAGTGTCATAATTTTAGGGCTAACCTTGAATCTGCTCACATTTACACATAAAAGATCATTTATGCACTTTAGTTTTTGGAAGGTTATTAGAAAGAAGACGTGATGTCACCTCAGTTTATGGTTCCACATTGTATATAGCAGCTCCCGAGGTGAGAATCACAGGTGTATAGGATGAAGTCCAACCTTCTACAGTGATAGCCAAGGCTCTTTATCGCCTTTCCCTCAGCATCGAGCTATCCTTTCTGCTCATCTAATCCGGACACAGCGTCCCAGGTCTGGTAGATGGACTTGTTCTTATTTCCGAGCCCCACTACCTACTATCTTCCCTGAGCTCTAGCCCTGCCTTGATCTGCCAGTGATTCTTCCATAGACCGAACCCTTTCTGTCCAAATTCCAGGCTGCTGGTTTGGGCATGCTGGCACCCAGGGACCTAACTATGGAAAACAGTGCCTAGGGCAATTAGTGTTAAATTGCTGAATGATCTCTCACAGCAGGTGATGGAAACTGTGATGGCCAATAGAAACTGCTGATTGGTGCTTCACCTCAAGCAGCACCCGGGGCACGCATGTAACACACCCTGGGCATGACACCCTTCCTGCCTCACCCACCCCAGTTAGGCCTCTGCTGGCACCACTGGGCTTTTGTGATACACCTCCTCCCTCCTGCTTTTCTGAGCTTTCAATTACTGCCCATCCCCTCCTGGTCAACAGCTTGGCCCATACGTGATGATGGCCTTTACGCAGGCTCAGGTCCCCCATCACTTAAATTTTTCACTCTCTTAGGCTGGAAATAGCTGTATTCCTCTGTTAGGGATTGAATTGTGTCCTAAAAAGATATGTTGAAGTCCTGACTGCTGGTGCTTGTGAATTTGACCTTGTTTGGAAATAGGGTCTTTGAAGATGTTATCACTCAATATGACACTGAAATCACAAGCAACGAAAGGCAAAATAGATAAATGGGATCTCATCAAAATTAAAAACTTCTGTACATCAAAGGACTTTATTAGCAAAATGAAGAGGCAAACTACAGACTGGTAGAAAATCAGGTAAGGGTCTGATATGCAGAATATATAAAGAACTACTACAACGTAACAACAAAAAGACAAACAACCCAATGGACAAATGGGCAAATGACCTGAACAGACAGTTCACCAGAAAGGATATAGAAATGACCAGAAAGCACATGAGAAGATGCTCATCGTCGTTAGCCACTGTAGTTGTGCTGTTGAATTGATTCCAGCTCATAGCAACCCTGTAAGACAGAGTAGAACTGCCCCATAGGGTTTCTTAGGCTATAATCTTTATGGGAGCAGATCATCAGGTCTTTTCTCCAGCAAAGTCTCTGGTGGGTTCAAACTGCTGACCTTTCTTTCACAGACAAGCGCCTAACCATTGCACCAGCATTAGCTATTGTTGTTGGTTGTATGTTGTTAGGTGAAAAGAAAATAACAAGTGCTGGTGAGGATGTGGAGAAACCAGAATCCTCATCTGCCTTTGGTGGGAATGCAAAATGATACAGCTGCTGTGGAAAACAATTTGGTGGTTCCCCAAAAAGTTAAACATAGAAGTACCATGCCAAAAACCAAACCCAGTGCCGGCGAGTTGATTCCGACTCATAGAGACCCTATAAGACAGAGTAGAACCGCCCCATAGTTTCCAAGGAGTGCCTGGCGGATTCAAACTGCCGACCCTTCGATTAGCAGCCGTAGCACTTAACCACTACTCCACCAGGGTTTAGAAGCACCATATAACGCAGAAATTCCACTCTTAGGTATATATACCCAAGAGGCTTGAAAGCAGCGACACAAACAGACAGATGTACACCAGCGTTCATTGCAACATTATTCACGATAGCCAAAGGTGGAAACAACCCAAATGCCCATCAACAGTGAATGGATTAAAAAAATGTGGTATACGCATATGTGATGGTTAAGGTTGTGTGTCAACTTGGCTGGGCCATGATTCTCAGTGGTTTGGCAGTATTATGGATTGAATTGTTTTCACCCAAAATGTGTGTCAACTTGGTTAAGCCACAATTCCCCATACTGTGTGACTGCCCACCATTTTGTCATCTGATGTAATTTTCCTATGTGTTGTAAATCCTACCTCTTTGATGTTAATGAGGCAGGATTAGAGGCAATTATGTTAATAAGACAGGACTCGATCTACAAGATTAGGTTGTATCTTGAGTCAATCTCTTTTGAAATATAAAAGAGAGAGTCCAGCAAAGACATGGGGAACCTCATGCCACCAAGAATGAAGAACAAGGTGGGAAGTGTGTCCTCTGGACCCAAGGTCCCTGCACTGAGAAGCTCCTAGGCCAGGAAAAGATTGATGACAATGACTTTCCCCCAGAGCTGTTATAGCAGCACTAGATAACTAAGACAGGCAGTTATGATGTAGTTTGGTAACTATGTAATAATGTAATCAGCTCCATGATGAAATCTGATATAATGTAATCACCTCCATGATGAGGTCTGTCATGAGCAGCCAGTCAGTTGAAAGGGAGTTTTTAGAGGGTGTGGTTTGTATCCAATACGGGTGGACTCTCTGGCAAAGTTTGTTAGCTTTTACTCACTCTGGGTCCTGCAGCTGGCTCCTATTCATCTGACCTCTGGTTCTTGGGTCTTGAGCTAGCAGATTACCTGTTGATCTTGGTATTTGTCAGCCTCTGCAGCCTGTGAGCCAGAGGCCTGTTGTTTGACCTGCTGATCTTGGGTTTACCAGCCCCTGTAGCTATGTGAGTCAGGAGAAGCCTCCAGTGTGACCCACAGACTTGGGACTCTCCAGCCTTTAAACCACATGAGCCATTTCTGTGATGTAAATCTCTCTATATACGTATTTAGACACTTTACTGGTTTTGCTTCTCTAGAGAACCCAGCCTAAGGCAGCATACAATGGAATATGACCCTGCCATAAACAGAAATGAAGTCCTGGTACATGCCACAACATAGATGAGCCTTGAAAACTTTATGCTGAGTGAAATAAGTCAGTCACAAAAGGACTAATATTGTATGATCTCTCTAGTATAAAATACCTAGACTAGACAAATGCATAGAGATCGAGTTTAATAATGGTTACCTTGGACAGGAGGGAGGGAAAAAGGGGAGTCACTGTTTAGGAAGCACTGAATTTCCATTTATGGTGGTGGAACATTTGGCAATGGATATTGGTGATGGCTACACAAGTACATGTGATAAATGTTCAATTGCCAAATGCTGTGTTATCTATATTTTTACAACAACAAGAAGACAGAGAAAAAAAAGAGATGTTATCAGTTCACATGAAATCATACCGGCATAATGTGGGTCCTAATCCAATCTGAGTGACTCCTTATGAAAGAGGAGAAGAGGCACAGAGAGATAGACAGAGGGAAGACTGCCATGTCGCTATGGAGTTACGCTGTGTCGGCAAGCCAAGGAACATCTGCAAGAAACCAGGAGAGAAAGAAAGGATCCTCCTCTAGAGACTTTGGAGAGAACATGGCCCTGTGGACACCTAGCCAATAAATTTCTGATCCTATAAGCCACCCAATTTTTGGTATTTTGTTATAACAGCCTAGGAATCTAATACACCCTCCAACTTGTTCTCTGCTTCCAGACTAAACTCCCTCTGGGGGCACCTGTGATTGTCTTGCTCTATTTATGACAAGCCCCGGTCCACACTGTGCTCACCTATCTTGTTGTACCCAGCCATGCAGTGCAACCTAGTTCTCTGTATGATATGGCAGCCACAGCTGGAACCTGAGGATTTCAGTACTCCCCCGAATTGCTGGGGGGTCAATGAAACCAAGTATCAAGTGTGGCCTGGAGTCAGATGGCTTGGGCTTAAAACTATGACTTTCCGCCTCTAGCTTGCTGTGTGAAGTGAATCACTCACTGTGCCTCGTTTTCTCATTAGTACAATGGGGATAATTGTGGATCTTACTTCCCAGGGTTGTGATGAGGATTAAATGAGTTAATACTTGTAAAGTGTTTAACTTGAGACCTGGTACATAGTAAATGCTCAAGAAATATTAACAGCTATTATTACTATTGGAGCCCTGGTTGCACAGCGGTTAAGAGCTTGGCTACTAACCAAAAGGTCAGCAGTTTGAATCCACCAGTCACTTCTTGGAAACCACACGGGACAGTTCTACTCTGTCCTGTAGGGTCACTATGAGTCAGAATCAACTCGACGGCAACGGGTTTTTTTTATTATTGTCTGTACTTTTCATCAGTGGCACCAGAGTCCTGCCATGCTTGATTGTTCACTAATTTTAGAGATAAAGCTTTCTAGTTCCCGGTTCTGCATTGGGCAACCCTTGAATATAGAGCGGGTAACCCTTGAATACAG
Source organism: Elephas maximus indicus (assembly GCF_024166365.1). Lineage (NCBI taxonomy): Eukaryota > Metazoa > Chordata > Mammalia > Proboscidea > Elephantidae > Elephas > Elephas maximus. The sequence continues at coordinate 16,427,224 of NC_064841.1, read as the reverse complement.
AGCAACAGCCCAGTGGAGCCACAGGGAATGGCCAGCGTGCACCAGGGAGTTCCAGTTTTACAGTAAAACATCATTTCTATTTAAGGAGGGCCAACCTTCCCAGATTAAAATTTATAATTTATTAGTAGACTAGTAGGACTAGAGGGAAAGAAGGTGTCTAATGATCAAGGAGAAAGAAAGGAGAGGAAGATCTGAGCAAAAAGGGAGCAAGGAGAAGGAAGGTGAAAAGGAAGTTGCTAAAGAAAGAAAAAAACAAAACCAAATCGTTGCCATCGAGTCAATTCTGACTCCTAGTGACCCTATAGGACAGAGTGAAACTGCCCCGATAGGGTTTCCAGGGAGCGGCTGGTGGATTCAAACTGCTGACTTTTTGGTTAGCAGCTGAGCTCTTAACCACCGTGCCATCAGGGCTCCAAAGAGAGAAAGGAACCCATTATTATAAAGAATAGGTGCAGGTGGTGAATAAATAACTGTAATGGCGCACGCAACGAGTGGTGGATGGGTGAACAACCACGCAGGCCAAGAAAATGACTAAAAATATAAATACAGAACCAGGAAAGGATTAAAAAGCAACTAAAAAGGCTAGTAAAAAATTTATACGATGTTTTGCATTCTCGATGTTCCTTTTAATTTTCAGCAAGTCTAGTGCTACCTCTATGGCATTCAAAGGGAAATGGAAGTGAGCTTTGCACAGATTCCCAGCTGTGCTCTCGAACATCTCACTCTGGGTTCCTCATTTACAGTGAGCATCCAGCTCCATTTTCATAGCAAATGCATCCCTAGTGCACCATTACACCCCTCCTTTCCTATTGCGCCTCCATTCTTTGGTGAGTTTTATTAGACATATTAAAATCTCGGGATGCTCCCGTATCCAATCACAGCCAAAAAGAATGCTTCCAAGTTGAGTTTTTCTTAGAGGAAGAGCAAGGTAAGTAACTAACAGAAGGCTCACTTTCCCCATTAAAGCCAACAAGATCCATTCTGATCCTTATCACTTAGCACCTCTGGAAAGGCAGTGAAATATTGTTAGGGCTTAGTTCCATTGTATGAATTCCAATGGTCTTAGGATTGGTTTTGATTCTTTTGAGCCCTGTGCTGACAGAGGATGGGTGCTGGGGGAGGAGAAACCATTTCCTCTAAGAACTGTATTTGATGGCTAAGTGGAAAAAATGACATTCCCAGTAAGGGAAGAATGAGTGGATATTGAGCACATAAATACAGCAGGACAATGAAAGAAACCCGTGGAGTTTGGGGGTACTGTGCAATTGTGAGAACATACACAGGGTCCCAAATCTGAGGCTTTGCTCTGTCCCCGCCCCTGTCACACATCATTTGCATAAATATTAGTGGCGCTTGTGTATAAACAAAGTTAAACTAATTCAATTAATTGTTTAAATATTTTTAATGTGTTTTAGGGAAATAAAAAGATGAACTAAACTTGGTGGAAAAACTGACCTCAGTTCATTTTATTTCAGTGTGGCACGGTAGTTGTGAGTTTGGACCCTGAAGCTAGGCTGCATAGGTTCAAATCTCACTTCTATTACTTACTACTTATGTAACTTTGGGACAAATTACTTAACCTCTCTAAATCTCGGTTTTTCTCAACTATAAATGGAGATTAAACATCTGCCTACTTTATGGGTTATTATAAAGATTAAATAAATTAACACATATAAAGTATGTAAAACATTGGTGGCCACTTAGGGAATACTCATGAAATGTCAGTTGATGTTTTGTTGTTATTCCTATTTTTATTAGGGATAAATTGAGGTACCCTAAACTGGGAGGTCCACCACCCATTTGTCAGTTTTTCCTACTGTGGCGGCTTGTGCGTTGCTGTGATGCTGGAAGCTATACCACCAGTATTTCAAAAACCAGCTGGGTCACCCATGGTGAACAGATTTCAGAAGAGCTTCCTGACTAAGACAGACTAGAAAGAAAGGCTAGGCAATCTACTTCCAAAAATTAGCCATTGAAAACCCTATGGATCGCAGAATATCGTCCGAATCTTCGACTTATTTATTTGGACTTGTCATCAAGAGGGACCAATCACTAGAAAAAGACATCATGCTTAGTAAAATGGAGGGCCAGTGAAGATGAGGGAAACCTTTAATGTCATGGACTGACACAATGGCTGCAACGTGGAGTCAAACATACCAACAGTCATGAACATGGCAGGGCTGGGCAACGAAGGTTTTGTTCTGTTATACATGGGGTCTCCATGAGTTGAAGCCAACTCAACAGTGACTAACAACAAAATTGAGAGGTAAATACAATACAGGTTAAAGCCTAGGGTGGATTTTCTGTAACTTGTATTACCCTGAAAGATAAATGGCCTTATTTGTTTAAATGAATGTAGTAAACATTTATTTAGTATCTACTTTGACTTACTCTGTGATAGATGCTGGGACATAAAGGTCAATGACAGGATTCCTTCCATCAATGACCCAAGATCTATTGAGGGAAGACAGACACTGTAAATGAAGAGTTGCAGTATGGTGTGCTAAGCATTGCACACAGAGTTATTTGAACACACCAAAAAGAGAGCCCAAACTAAATGGGTTGTAGAAAGGTTAAGTATATTTCACGGAGGAGCTGAGTGATGAAAAGCGAGGGTGAGTTTAACAGCAGGAGAAAAGGAGGCTGAGGGAGGGCACTCCAGACTGAGGGCACAGCATAGACAAAGGTATAGAGGCTTAAAAGAGCAAAGTAAGTTTGGAACACGGTACACAGCTGCACCACTGGACTGTGAAGGTAATGAAAGTTAAGGTGGGCAGAGTTGTTTGGATGGGATCAGAAAGTAAGCAGAAGCCAAGTTACACAGTATCTTCAATGCTATGCTTTATTTTGGTGGTGCAGTGGTTAAGAGATCAAGCTGCTAACCAAAGGGTTGGCAGTTTGAATCCACCAGCCACTTCGTGGAAATCCTAGGGGGGCAGTTCTACTCTGTCCTGTAAGGTTGCTATGAGAAAGAATCAACTCATTGGCAATGGATTTATGTTCTAGAAAGATCACTGGTGGCATATATTGTGATATTAAGAAGCTAGAGGTATGGAGGCCATTTTGTAGACTACTGTAATGTTTAGCCAAGAATCCATTAGGGCCTAAACAAAGGTAGTAGTGGTGAAGAAGAGGAGATAGATTTGAGAGATGTATGCATAGGGTTGGAGGGAGGGACTGGTACATGACAAACTGACTGGAGCGAAGGAGAGGAAAGTATTGAGATGCATCTGAGTTTCTACTCAGGGCACCTGGATGGATTGCCCCTGACATCATCCCTATTAAAGGAGGAGGAGCATGTGTGGTAATCATCCCCAAGGGACACGCTGTTAAGAAGAAGAAACTGAAGCTCAGAGTCAGTTGGGTCTGAGCATTTCTTTTGTGGATGAAGCAAGGCTGGCTCTCTATATTTTTATTAACTCAAGCAAAACAGCATCCTGCTCCCCCCTTTAAGAGTTTTGGCTATTTACTTGTCTGAAGCAAGACAAAATGGTAAAATTCTAGGAATAAAATTCAAGGGATAAGGGAGTGATAATAGGTTTTTTAAGACCAAGATCAGTGGAATGGGAATACTCATGGAAACTGGAGAAGGCTGTGACACGGTCAATGTTTGAAGACAGTGTGGGCATTTTATAAGATGGACTTTGGGGAGGCTGGAGTCCCTGAATGGTGCAGATGGCTAAAGGACTCAGGTACTAACCAAAAGGTTGGAAGTTTGTGTCCATCCAGGGACACCTTTGAAGAAAGGCCTGACAATCTACCTCTGAAAAAGCAGCCATTGAAAACCATATGGAGCAAAGTTCTACTATGGCACGTAGGTGGTCACCATGAGTCGGAGTTTATGTAACAGGAACGGGTATAGATGCTAGCAGGAAAGAGGCCCAGGAGAGTAGATGACCATAATCTTGGAGAGACATGAACATTTTCTGGAGGAAGGTTATGATGATGGACATAGAAAAATTTTGGTTTGGATTAATGTGTATCAGATGGGACAGTATCACATGGGAGTTAATCAAATGTAGTCAATGTGGGCTCAGTATCAGGAAAAGCAACTGCTTCCCAGATCTGTATCCTTGAGTGTTTTCAAACAAAGGATGATGAGTCATATTAGAGATGTCATAGTGAGTCCCCTGGTCAGCGACTGGGTAGGTGGTTTTACACTTCTACCGAAAGACTGATTTTAGAGGACAGAGGCTAATGTGTACTCAGAGACAACTCTGATTCTGAATCTGGGGAGTGATAAGATAACATATCTGCCAATGAACTAAAGGCAGAAAGGGAGTGTCTGTAATTTGGGGACATGAAGTATGTCACAGCATAGGAGTGTAAGATGTGAGGCTGGAGATGCTGCTGAGAGCAGAACATGGCTTTCCACCAGGGCACGGACCCCTATCATCTGCTGGTCTCTTGTATGCTTTGCTGGTTTACATGTTGTCACTTCCAGAAGCTGTCTATGTATCAAACTGAAATCTGATATGGTTCATCTGATAGTCCTGCCCTGGTGGCACAGTGGTGAAGAGCTACATCTGCTAATCAAAATGCTGGCAGTTTGAATCTACCAGCTGCTCCTTGGAAACCCTATGGGGCAGTTCTACTCTGTCTTATAGGGTTGTTATGAGTTGGAATCAACTCCATGGCAATGGTTTTTTTTTTTTTTTTTTTGGTATCCTAAGGCTGCACACATAACATTGCTTATGGAGGTTGTCATAGATTGAATTGTCTCCCCCCAAAATGTGTGTCAACTTGGCTAGGCCATGATTCTCAGTATTGAGTGATTGTCCACCATTTTGCATCTGATGTGATTTTCCTATGTGATGTAAATCCTACCTCTGTGATGTTAATGAGGTGGGATTAGCTGCAGTTATATTAATGAGGAAGAACTCAATCTACAAGATAAGGTTGTGTTCTAAACCAATCTCTCTTTTTTTTTTTAATAATTTTTATTGAGCTTTAAGTGAACGTTTACAAATCAAGTCAGTCTGTCACATATAAGCTTATAGACGCCTTACTCCATACACCCACCTACTCTCCCCTTAATGAGTCAGCCCTTCCAGTCTCTCCTTTCATGACAATTTTGCCAGTTTCTAACCCTCTCTACCCTCTTATCTCCCCTCCAGACAGGAAATGCCAACACAGTCTCAAGTGTCCACCTGATACAAGTAGCTCACTCTTCATCAGCATCTCTCTCCAACCCATTGTCCAGTCCCTTCCATGTCTGATGGGTTGTCTTCGGGAATGGTTCCTGTCCTGGGCCAACAGCAGGTTTGGGGACCGTGACCGCCGGGATTCCTCTAGTCTCAGTCAGACCATTAAGTATGGTCTTTTTGTGAGAATTTGGGGTCTGCATCCCACTGATCTCCTGCTCCCTCAGGGGTTCTCTGTTGTGTTCCCTGTCAGGGCAGTCATCGGTTGTGGCTGGGCACCATCTAGTTCTTCTGGTCTCAGGATGATGTAAGTCTCTGGCTCATGTGGCCCTTTCTGTCTCTTGGGCTCATAGTTATCGTGTGACCTCGGTGTTCTTCATTCTCCTTTGATCCAGGTGGGTTGAGACCAATTGATGCATCTTAGATGGCCACTTGTTAGCACTTAAGATCCCAGATGCCACTTTTCAAAGTGGGATGCAGAATGTTTTCACAATAGAATTATTTTGCCAATTGACTTAGAAGTCCCCTTAAGCCATAGTCCCCAAACCCCCGCCCTTGCTCCGCTGACCTTTGAAGCATTCAGTTTATCCTGGAAACTTCTTTGCTTTTGGTCCAGTCCAGTTGAGCTGACTTTCCGTGTATTGAGTATTGTCCTTCCCTTCACCTAAAGTAGTTCTTATCTACTAACTAATCAGTAAATAACCCTCTCCCACCCTCCCTCCCTCCCCCCTCGTAACCACAAAAGTATGTGTTCTTCTCAGTTTATATTATTTCTCAAGATCTTATAATAGTGGTCTTATACAATATTTGTCCTTTTGCCTCTGACTAATTTCACTCAGCATAATGCCTTCCAGGTTCCTCCATGTTATGAAATGTTTCACAGATTCGTCACTGTTCTTTATCGATGCGTAGTATTCCATTGTGTGAATATACCACAATTTATTTAACCATTCATCCGTTGATGGACACCTTGGTTGCTTCCAACTTTTTGCTATTGTAAACAGAGCTGCAATAAACATGGGTGTGCATACATCTGTTTGTGTGAAGGCTCTTGTTTCTCTAGGGTATATTCCGAGGAGTGGGATTTCTGGGTTGTATGGTAGTTCTATTTCTAACTTTTTAAGAAAACACCAGATAGATTTCCCAAGTGGTTGTACCATTTTACATTCCCACCAGCAGTGTATAAGAGTTCCAATCTCTCTGCAGCCTCTCCAACATTTATTATTTTGTGTTTTTTGGATTAATGCCAGCCTTGTTGGAGTGAGGTGGAATCTCATAGTAGTTTTAATTTGCATTTCTCTAATGGCTAATGATCGAGAGCATTTTCTCATGTATCTGTTAGCTGCCTGAATATCTTCTTTAGTGAAGTGCGTGTTCATATCCTTTGCCCACTTCTTGATTGGGTTGTTTGTCTTTTTGTGGTTGAGTTTTAACAGAATCATATAGATTTTAGAGATCAGGCGCTGGTCGGAGATGTCATAGCTGAAAATTCTTTCCCAGTCTGTAGGTGGTCTTTTTACTCTTTTGGTGAATTCTTTAGATGAGCATAAGTGTTTGATTTTTAGGAGCTTCCAGTTATCTGGTTTCTCTTCGTCATTTTTGGTAATGTTTTGTATTCTGTTTATGCCTTGTATTAGGGCTCCTAGGGTTGTCCGTATTTTTTCTTCCATGATCTTTATCATTTTAGTCTTTATGTTTAGGTCTTTGATCCACTTGGAGTTAGTTTTTGTGCATGGTGTGAGGTATGGGTCCTGTTTCATTTTTTTGGAAATGGATATCCAGTTATGCCAGCAGCATTTGTTAAAAAGACTATCTTTTCCCCAATTAACTGACACTGGGCCTTTGTCAAATATCAGCTGCTCATATGTGGATGGATTTATATTTGGGTTCTCAATTCTGTTCCATTGGTCTATGTGCCTGTTGTTGTACCAGTACCAGGCTGTTTTGACTACTGTGGCTGTATAATAGGTTCTAAAATCAGGTAGAGTGAGGCCTCCCACTTTCTTCTTCTTTTTCAGTAATGCTTTACTTATCCGAGACTTCTTCCCCTTCCATATGAAGTTGGTGATTTGTTTCTCCATCACATTAAAAAATGACATTGGAATTTGGATCGGAAGTGCATTGTATGTATAGATGACTTTTGGTAGAATAGACATTTTTACCATGTTAAGTCTTCCTATCCATGAGCAAGGTATGTTTTTCCACTTAAGTAGGTCCTTTTTAGTTTCTTGTAGTAGTACTTTGTAGTTTTCTTTGTATAGGTCTTTTACATCTTTGGTAAGATTTATTCCTAAGTATTTTATCTTCTTGGAGGCTACTGTGAATAGTATTGATTTGGTTATTTCCTCTTCGATGTTGTTTTTGTTGATGTAGAGAAATCCAAGTGATTTTTGTATGTTTATCTTATAATCTGAGACTCTTCCAAACTCTTCTATTAGTTTCAGTAGTTTTCTGGAGGATTCCTTAGGGTTTTCTGTGTATAAGATCATGTCATCTGCAGATAGAGATAATTTTACTTCCTCCTTGCCAATCTGGATGCCCTTTATTTCTTTCTCTAGCCTAATTGCTCTGGCTAGGACCTCTAGCACAATGTTGAATAAGAGCAGTGATAAAGGGCATCCTTGTCTGGTTCCCGTTCTCAAGGGAAATGCTTTCAGGCTCTCTCCATTTAGAGTGATGTTGGCTGTTGGCTTTGTATAGATACCCTTTATTATGTTGAGGAATTTTCCTTCAATTCCTATTTTGCTGAGAGTTTTTATCATAAATGGGTGTTGGACTTTGTCAAATGCCTCTTCTGCATCAATTGATAAGATCATGTGGTTTTTGTCTTTTGTTTTATTTATATGGTGGATTACATTAATGGTTTTTCTAATATTAAACCAGCCTTGCATACCTGGTATAAATCCCACTTGGTCATGGTGGATTATTTTTTTGATATGCTGTTGAATTCTATTGGCTAGAATTTTGTTGAGGATTTTTGCATCTATGTTCATGAGGGCTATAGGTCTGTAATTTTCTTTTTTTGTGATGTCTTTACCTGGTTTTGGTATCAGGGATATGGTGGCTTCATAGAATGAGTTAGGCAGTATTCCGTCATTTTCTATGCTTTGAAATACCTTTAGTAGTAGTGGTGTTAACTCTTCTGTGAAAGTTTGGTAGAACTCTGCAGTAAAGCCATCCGGGCCAGGGCTTTTTTTTTGTTGGGAGTTTTTTGATTACCGTTTCAATCTCTTTTTTTGTTATGGGTCTATTTAGTTGTTCTACTTCTGATTGTGCTAGTTTAGGTAGGTAGTGTTTTTCTAGGAATTCATCCATTTCTTCTAGGTTTGCAAATTTGTTAGAGTACAATTTTTCGTAATAATCTGATATGATTCTTTTAATTTCAGTTGGGTCTGTTGTGATGTGGCCCATCTCGTTTCTTATTCGGGTTATTTGTTTCCTTTCCTGTATTTCTTTAGTCAGTCTGGCCAATGGCTTATCAATTTTGTTAATTTTTTCAGAGCACCAGCTTTTGGCTTTGTTAATTCTTTCAACTGTTTTTCTGTTCTCTAATTCATTTAGTTCAGCTCTAATTTTTATTATTTGTTTTCTTCTGGTGCCTGATGGATTCTTTTGTTGCTCACTTTCTATTTGTTCAAGTTGTAGGGACAGTTCTCTGATTTTTGCTCCTTCTTCTTTTTGTATGTGTGCATTTATTGATATAAATTGACCTCTGAGCACTGCTTTTGCTGTGTCCCAGAGGTTTTGATAGGAAGTGTTTTCATTCTCATTGCATTCTATGAATTTCTTTATTCCCTCCTTAATGTCTTCTATAACCCTGTCTTTTTTCAGCAGGGTATTGTTCAGTTTCCAAGTATTTGATTTCTTTTCCCTAATTTTTCTGTTATTGATTTCCACTTTTATGGCCTTGTGGTCTGAGAAGATGCTTTGTAATATTTCAAAGTTTTGGATTCTGCAAAGTAAACCAATCTCTTTTGAGATATAAAATAAAGAAGCGAGCAGAGAGACAAGGGGGCCTCATACTGCCAAGAAAAAAGAGCCAGGATAATAGCGCATCTTTTGGACCCAGGGTCTCTACACTAAGAAATTCCTTCACCAGGGGAGACTGATGAAAAGGATCTTCCCCCCAGAGCTGACAGACAGAGAAAGCTTTCCCCTGGAGCTGGGACCCTGAATTCGGACTTCTAACCTACTGGACTGTGAGGATAAATTTATGTTTGTTAAAGCCATCCACTTTTGGTATTTCTGTTATAGCAGCACTAGATGACTAAGACAGATTTCATGGGAGACTATTAGTCTGATCAGACTAAGAAAAGGGTCTGGCCTGTCTTTAACTCTCTGCTGACACAGATTACTAAAATACTAAGCAACAGCTAATAAGTGACATATAGTTAGTCTCCCTGACTATCTGGTTCCACCACTTGCTTGTGTGATTATAGGCAAGAAACTGTGAGCCTTAGTTTTCTTTTTCATAAAATAGGGATGTGGATAATAACTATCTTATGAGGTTTTTGTGAGATAATGCACGTAAAGTACTCACCACAGAGCTTGGCACCTACAAAATACTCAGAAGTGGTAGCTGCTGTTCCTGTTGTATTGGTTGTTGATATTGTTTTCCTACCTAGGCCTTCTGAATAAGGCATTAAGTGTTATGTCTCCAGCATAAAAGGTAGGTTTTACCCCTCCTTGCCTGGTTTTGAAGTAGATTTTCCTGTGACTCCTAGGTCCCAGTGGAGGCTTATTTATAGTAGAGGTTTGGAGTGTAAAGACCGAGAAGAGTAGGTGTGCTTTGGATGCAGAGATGAGCTGTGGGGCCAGTGTTTACATGTCTGATAATTTATAAATATATTTGGAAACTTAAAAGCATGCCAAAAACATTACATTCTTGTAGAAATAAACACCAATAAACAAGTGCATGTCACAGACACAAATTCAGATCTACATCCTGTTCCTTATGTTTGGCAAAACTTCCCCTGAGTTTGGAGCGCTTAGTTCTGCCAAGAGGTAAGCTAATTCCAGCCTACAGACAAGAGTCAATTAGAATCTGGATTGAGACCGAATATGCAGACTAATGTCGTTTGACCTAAGCCGCAAGCACATTGACACCCTTGGGGGGGGGGCAGGAGACAGATATAATAGCTTATCAAGGCATCTGGCCGTTCTTCCCTAAGGCATCACTCTGGGTGCCCTGCCTCGGCAATTAGGGATTCATCAGAGCCAAGTGCACATCCCCAGCAAACCCATCCTTTCAAGTGCTTGTTTAAATTCTAGAGTGTTTCCAGGTGGGGCGTCTTCTCAATGTCAGACCAAAGATGTTGCACAGGAAAAAGAGAGACATTTTGTTACTGAATATAAAGTAGTTGTAGAAGCCAGCTTTACATGTTGGTGTGAAACCAAAAGTGGTTGAAAAAAGAAATCCCAGACTGTCAGAGGTCTGGGCAAGAAGTGGCAAACCTAAAACCTGAAAACTATTGTGATTACTTCATAGTTGAACAAACAGACCAATATGACAGTACCAGATGTGTATCCCCTTCCATCATGTATCTCATTCCAAACCGTCCTGAAGTATAAGTAACAGACACAAGTAAGTCCACACAGAACCATGGCATAATCCCTGCTCTCATTAAAGACCACACTCAGTGTGCAATGTGTGTGTCTGGAGTGTGCTCTCTGAGCAAGCCTTCACATTGCTGTTTCTTGATGTGCTCAGTGGAAGCCTGAAAGGGAAGGATCTTGGGTCTGGAATGTGTTCTCTTGATGCAAGGAGCATATTCCCCCCAGTGGAATATCATCTACAAAAATCAACAGTGGACTTTAACAACGAGGGGAAAAATACATGTCACATGCATTTAGAGAATCAAAAAACTCCTCTATGCAATGATCCAGGAGAAAATTTGAGCCAGCTAAAGCAAATGACAACCAGGAGATATTTATGTGAGATGATGCCCTGGAGAGAATCCTAGGAGGAGAACAACAAAGCTTTATATCGGAACTGATGCAGAAGGTAATGGTCCAGTGGTTGGTTCTGAACCCTACTCTCCAAATTGGCTTCATCTCTTAGGAGGGCAGGTAATCTACAAGATGTTTTGAAATGGCTACCTCCCCAAATAATGACCTTCTGTAATGATTAATGCCTGAAGCTTCTTAGTACAGGACAAAGCTCTTCATCTCCCAGTAAAGGTTAGGCTTACCAGGCAAGGACTCAGCAAGCATTCATACAAGGTACGAAACGCTCAAGAGACTGAATCAGACTTATTCCTAAGAGCAGACAGAGGTGAGAAAAAAAAAGCCAAAGGGCACCAGGGTATTGAAAGAGGGCACCATGGGGCACAGAAGGAAGGGCCAAAAAGACCCACAGTGCACACCGAGAGGTACAAAATGGCAGCTGGAAACACAAAATTATAATAGTAGCAACTAACATGGATTGAGTCCTTGTGGAGTTCTAGAAACTTCATTAGATGATATTCATGTATTATCTAAAGCATATGGAGGTTGGGAAGAAGATCTCAAGTTATTGTAACCCCATGTATTTTAGTAATTAAAAAGAAAAAAAGAAAGATTTATAACGCAATTTTTTAAGTTAGCCATTAAAAAGCAATTGCAACTAGGCTCTGTAATAATTTTGTGCCAGTAAATCTGTTGCTTCTGGCTATCCATCACAAATACCCTCCAGTCAGCATGAATTATTAACCATGTGGACTTAAAACAAGAAAAAATAACCAAAGAAGACTGTTTCACCAACACTAATAAGTCACTAAAATTGAAATTAAAGCAGCTTCAGGATAAATAATGGTTGCCAAAACCATTATTTAAACCTACAGTTAGAAGTAGATTGTGATCCGAAATCTCTATGAACTTAACAACTGAAATCTTATTTCCCTTTGGAGTGGTTAATACTTTGTAAGGCCACAAGATGCTATTGGTAATTAATATCCAGCTTTGTGATATATATATATATATATATGCTTTTTTTTTTTTTTTTTTAATAAGAAAGCTCCATCCCTATTCCCAGAGAACTGTTCAGTAAGAAATACTGGTCTTAATATTACATCATCTTGCTTTTTGCTAAAAATGAATAAATATCTTAATTTTAAGAAGGAAAATGACAGAAAGATAATGGGCAAGCTAGGAAGCTGTTACTGCATGATTCATTGAAAGAGAAGAAAATAATTTTAGTTTCTAGCTGAGAGGGATTAAAGAACATTACGAGAAAAAATAACGTTTTTCTCTGGTTGAACCAACTGCTATCAACGCTGAGGCTAAGGCGCACGCTGGCATGCATGATTGGCTTAAAATGAAATTAAAAGCTTAAACTTTAAAAAAATAAAGAAAGAATTCATGGTGAATGCTAGAACTGCATTGAAAACTGCGCCTTGATTTCCGGGTGGGAAGTTTCAGGTCAGGAAAACGGAAGTGAGTGAAGAATTGATGAAAAGCGCAATCGGGAAGAAGTTGTCTTAAAGCAGATGAGAAAGACCAAAGACATGGGTAACAATCTGCTGGAAAACAGGTTCTCGCATTATCCCAAAGACTACGGAGAGGGCATAGCATGGGGACGCAATTAGCATCAATTTGGCAGAAAATGAAATAATGAGAGTTAAGTGGGTGCTCATGGCTAATGCGACATCCGGGCTTTTTCAGCCTGTCATTTCCAGAGGCTCATGATGGGGCCGCTTAAACAGGCCTTGTATATGAATTCGTATTTTTCCTGACGCCACACTCTCCAAGTCCTAAAACAAAATATCAGCTAGGACAAGTAAATGTTGTAATTTATTCCCTCATTCATGAAATACTAGTTGAGGATATAGCATGACCTCCAACTCAGCGGCACACAACATTACATGCGAGATATTGTGGTCAAAACCAAACCAAACCCGTTGCCATCGAGTCGATTCTGACTCATAGTGACCCTGGAAGACAGAGGAGAACTGCCCCATAGGATTTCCAAAGCTGTAAATCTTCACCGAAGCAGACTGCCATTTTTTTCTCCCGAGGAGCAGCTGGTGGATTCGAACCACCATCAGTTAGCAGCCAAGAGCTTTAACCACTGTGCTACCAGGGTTCCTTTGATTTTGTGGTAGATATTAAAAATATGTTAAACCTAGACCCATCCTCAAAGTACTTACACTGTATTTCTTTGAACCTAAGATGCCATTACTTATAAGATATATCATTGTTTTACGTACCTACAGGAGGAAAAGCGATGTTAACTATATTTGTGACACCACTGATTATAAGATACACCTTGATTTCAGAAATGTTAGGATGTGAAAAATGTGTGTTAAAGAAAAAAAATCAATGAATTGTGTACATAAAATAATCAACGTTCAGAGTTCAGTAACAAAGCCAGAGCACTAAACATACTAACATCTGGGCATTTCAGGTAGACTTAGTGTATTATTTGCCCTGTGGAGTGTGTATTATTTGCCCTGTAATTGGGGGAAAAAAGGTCCAAAGGGATATTCTGAAATCTTTAAAGAAGAACATTATTTTAATGCTTACAGATGAAAGAGTAATTCATTCCCTTTCTTAATTCTATTGCAAGCAAATCCAGATTAGTGGATGAAATCAGGGCTGGGACTAGGCTGTTGTTGTTAGGTGGTGTTAAGTCAGTTCTGACTCACAGGGATCCTATGCACAACAGAAGGAAACACTGCTGGGTCCTGCGCCATCCTCATGATCACTGTTATGCTTGAGCCCATTGTTGTAGCAACTGTGTCAATCAATCTCCTTGAGGGCTTCCTCTTCTTCACTGACTCTCTCTCTACTTTACCAACCATGATGTCCTTTTCCAGGGACTGATCCCTTCTGATAAGATACCCAAAGTATGTGAAATGAAGTCTCAACATCCTCTCTTCTGAGGAGCAATTCTGGCTGTACTTCTGCCAAGACAGACTTGGTCATTCTTTTGGCAGTCCATTCAACATTCTTCCCCAACACTCAAAGGCATCAATTCTTCCTCAGTCTTCCTTATTCATTGCCCAGCTTTCACAAGCACAGGAGGTAATTGAAAACACCAGGGCTTGGGTCAGGGACTCCTCAGTCCTTAAAGTGACATCCCTGCTTTTTAACACTTTAAAGACCTCTTTAAAATGTTAAAAAGCAAAGACATCACTTTGAGGACTAAGGTGTGCCTGACCCAAGCCATGGTATTTTTAATTGCCTCATATGCATTTGAAAGGTGAATAGTAAATAAAGAAGACTGAAGAAGAATTGATGGCTTTGAATTACACTGTTGGTGAAGAATATTGAACATACCATGGACTGCCAAAAGAATGAACAAATTTGTCTTGTAAGAAATACAGCCAGAATGCTCCTTAGAAGCTAAGATGGTAAGAATTCCTCTCACGTGCTTTGGACATATTATCAGTAGGGACCAGTCCCTACAGAAGGACATCATGCTTGATAAAGTAGAGGGTCAGCAACAGAAAGGAAGACCCTCAATGAGATGGGCTGGCACAGTGGCTGCAATGATGGGAGTGAGCATAGCAACAATTGTGAGGATGGTGAAAGACCAGGCAGTGTTTCATTTTATTGTACATATAGTTGCTATGAATCGGAACCAACTTGATGCCACCTAACAACAATAACGGAAACCCTGGGGGCATAGTGGTTAAGTGCTATGGCTGCTAACCAAGAGGTCGGCAGTTCGAATCCACCAGGTGCTCCTTGGAAACTCTATTGGACAGTTCTATACTCTGTCCTATAGGGTCGCTATGAGTTGGAATCGACTTGACGGCAGTGGGTTTGGTTTTTTGGTTTAACAACAATAACAACACCCCCTGTGCTGGTTTTTTTCTCCCATTTTCCCCTCTAGATCCACTCAACCCTTTTGCTACACCATCCTGGGCTCTCAGATGATAACCAATTTGGACAGCATGAATGAAAATTGACTCAGTGGCAGTGGGTTTTGGCTTTGTATTAAATTAACATTTTCTAATGTAGTATTTTAATTACTTTATTGATCTTTAACTTTTTTTTGTTATTTTATTGGATGCTCTAGGCATTACAATGTACATCTTAATTTATCAGACTTTAGATCAGGTCTATACAAATGTAAATCTAGCGTGGTACAGAAAATTTGCTCCACTCTATCCCCTCTCCCTTCCTTTGTGCTATTGTTGTCATATATATATATATGACTATATGTGTGTATATATATATTGGAGCCCTGGTGGCGCAGTAGTTAAGAACTCAGGCTGCTAACCAAAAAGTCAGCAGTTCGAACCTACCAGCTACTCCTTGGAAAACCTATGGGGCAGTTCTACTCTGCCTACAGGGTCACTATGAGTCAGAATTGACTCAACGGCAACAAGTTGGTTTTATATATGTATTACATCTCAACAATACAGTGTTATAATTGTTGCTTTATATAATCTTACATCTTTTTAAGAGACTAAGATAAAAAAGCAGAAAAAATATATTGACAAAAATGTTATATTAACCTTCGTATTTACCATTTCTGATACTCTTTATTTCTTCCTGTGGATTGGAGTTACCGTATGATGTCATTTCCTTGCTCCACTGTAGCTTCCTTCCCTACCTCCTCTTTTGAGCTTTTTTTTTTTTTGGCATATATATTCCTATAGGAATATGCTTTAGGAAGGAGGCCTGGTGGCAAAGTTGTTAAGCAGTGGGCTGCTAACCAAAAATGTCAGCAGTTCGAATCCACCAGCTGCTCCTTGGAAATCTCATGGGGCAGTTCTACTCTATCCTATAGGGTCGCTATGAGTTGGAATCAACATGATGGCAAGGGGTTTTTGGTATATGCTATAAACCCCATGATTCAATTTTATAGATGGTTTTATGCTATTGTTTCTTTAATTAAGAGAATAAGTATGTAATTATACCGTCTTTTATAGTTGTTATAGGATTACCTTTAACAGAGCTCTTTGTTTTTTACGTGGATTCGAATTACAGTCTGGTGTCACTTCCTTTCAGTCTGAAGAATTTCCTTTAGTATTTTTTGTTAGATAAGTGTGCTAGCAACAAATTCTCTGTCTTTGTTTATCTGGGAATGTCTATTTTGTCTTCATTTTGAAAGATGGTTTTCCTGGTTAAATGTTTTTGGTTGATAGTTTTTTTCTTTAAGCACTTTGAATGTGTTACCCCACTATCTTCCACCTCCATTGCTTAAGCTTAATTTTATTGGTGTTCTTTTGTAGATGATAAATCATTTTCTCTCACTCTTTCAAGATTTTCTGTCTTTCAACATTTTCACTATGATATGTCTAGATATGGCTGTCTTTTTATTTTTCCTACTTAGAGTTCATTGAACTTCCTAGATGAGTGGATTGATGTCTTTCATCATATTTGGGAAGTTTTCAACTATTATTTATATGAATATATTTTCTGCTCCCTTTTCTCTTTCTTTCTGTGCTTCCATTATGTGCATACTGGTAGACTTAATGATGCTCTGTGATGTTCCGTTCATTTTTCTACATTTTTTTCTATTTTTCATATTGCATAATTTCTAATAAATCTTCAAGTTCACTGATTCTTCTGCCAGCTCAACTTTACAGTTGAGCACCTCTAGTGAATTTTCATTTCAGTTATCATACAACTTCAAAATTTCCATTTCTTTAAAAAAATTTCTTTTTATTGATACTTTCTACCAGGTAAGTAATTCTCATTATAAAAACTAACAGAAACCATATTTAAAGAATTAAAGGAAAGTATAATTCTCATTATACTTTCCTTTAATTCTTTAAATATGGTTTCTGTTAGTTTTTAAAATGTATTTATAATAAAAAAATAGTTGCTTTTAATTCTTTGTCCCTAAGTCCAACATCCGGGATTCCTCAAAGACAGTTTCTATTGCTTGCATTTTTTCCTACACAAGGAGTTGTACTACCTTCTTTCTTTCCATATCTCATATACATACTTTTTTTTTGTCAAAAAGTAGATGTTTTAGACAATATATTATAGCAACTTTGCATTCTGATTAGCCTCCTCCCACATACTCAGAGCTTATTGATGTTCCTGGTTTTTTTTTGTTAGTTTATTTGTTTAGTGGCTTGCCTGGACAAATTCTGTGAAATTTATTTTCCCCACAGTGTGTAGCCTTTGATGTCACTGCTCACTTTTCTTTTCCTCTTGTTTTTATTAAGTCTAGCTTCCTAGAAATTGCCCCCTGGATCAGCATGGCTTAATGTTCAGCCAGTAATTTTGGTCAGAGATTATGCTTAAACCCCTTGAGCGTATAAGGTTTTGGTCCTTTTCTGATGGATCTTTGGGTGGCGTGGGAAATATGTGCAACACTGCCCCACTTTAGGCCAGGAAATAGCAGTTCCTAAGTGTCCACTCTGTTTGCTCCTCGATGGGTACAGCCTCTGGACCACCAGGGATGAATGTGATATTAGCAGGATCCTTTTTAGCTGTCCATTTCCCTGTTTTTTCCTGTTAAACTTCTGGTTGGCCTATCATTTTGTTTGTTTCTACAGGTTTTGTGGAGCTATTAGCTTTCACTGAATTGCTGGTCACTATTTTTTTTTAAGATCACTGTTGATTTTGACAAACCTTAAGGCATGAGGAAACCCTGGTGGCGTAGTGGTTAAGTGCTACAGCTGCTAACCAAAGAGTTGGCAGTTCGAATTCACCAGGCATCCCTTGGAAACTCTATGGGGCAGTTCTACTCTGTCCTATAGGGTCGCTATGAGTTGGAACTGACTTGATGGCACTGGGTTTGGTTTTTTTTGGTTAAGGCATGAGTTCCTACATAATGTATTCCAAGTAAAATCAACAGCCTCAGCAGAACTGTGGAGTTGCCAGTCCTCCCATCTTACCTCTCCCAGAGAGAGATATCCACCCTAGAAGTGAGAGCCAGGAGAGAGGATGGTAGGCCCTGTCTTCTTGGCTTGCCCTTCCTGGCATGGATACTCTACCCTATGTGTAGGAGCTCGGAGGGGAGATGGTAGTCTGTGATCTTCTCAGTTTGCCCCACCTGCTGTGGTACCTCTGTCCTATGAGTGGGAACTGAGAAAAAAAAAAAAAACCCAGTGCCATCGAGTCAATTCCGGCCCATAGCGACTCTATAGGACAGAGTAGAACTACCCCATAGAGTTTCCAAGGAGTGCCTGCTGGATTTGAACTACCGACCCTTTGGTTAACAGCCGTAGCACTTAACCACCATGCCACCAGGGTTTCTGAGGGAGGGTGGTAATTGGTGCCTCAGAACTCTCAGCCTGCTGTGCTTCGGGTGGAGCCTCTGTCTTACGGTTGGGAAAAGGGAGTATTATTTTTGTTAGCCCAGAATAAAGCTTCCACTACACAGAGCGAGTCGGGGAGAAGAATGAGAGACACTGGTGGCTTGCCCCTGCCAGGGTGAAACCATAGCCCTACAACTGGAAAGATGGGGGGAAAGGGAGCACATGTGTTCTTGGCTATACCCACCTGGAGTGGTGCTTCCATAACAGGGAGCACTTCTGGTTTAAATGCCACCAACTACTGCTGTTCTTACTAAAATTGAGTAGATTTTCTGAATAAATGCTTCTAGATTTGCTATATCAATTTCCAGAGGCTTTAAATGTCTGTGTTTTATATTTTTACCAGATAAATGGTTGTTTTACTGAGAGGGTCTGCCAAGCTCTTCACACAGCCATTTAGGAAGTCCAGCTCAGTTGCTTTTTATAAGCTTGTTGTTAGCTGCCATTGAGTCAATTCTAACTCATGTCGACCCCATGTGTGTCAGAGTAGATCTGTGCTCCATAAGATTTTCAAGGATGTGAACTTTCAGAAGCAGATCTGTAGGCCTGTCTTACAAGGTGTTTCTGGGTGGGTTTGAACCACCAACGTTTAGGCTAGTTGTTAAGTGCATAACTGTGTGCATCGCCTAGTTTTATCTTAAGCAGCAATATTTATTAAATCATAGTTTGATATTCTAGCTATAAATTTTAATACCCCTTAATGCTCGTTATACCAACAGGGTCCACTGGACCCAATTTTAGTTTTCAAGTTTCTCTTTTGAGTATTTCTATTTGTAAGGATTAATATTTCATGACTCTTTTTATTCTTTCTTACAAGTCTTTTAAACCACAAAGAGAAATCTCACTTATATAAAATAAAACAAAACAAAACAAAATAAAGCTCATTCTGTCTTAAAATTACCACATAGGTTCATTAGACCCTTTCATAAATTTAAGAGATATTATAGGATCTTAGTGATTTTATTTTTTCTGTATCTTCAAACATTTTCAAGATGCCATTTCATCATCCTGGAAACCGTACCATCATAACTCATTAATTATTTCCAATGATGGTAAAAAAGACTAAATTAATAAGAAAACAAATAAAAACTTGTGGTATCACCTAGATACAAAAGTGAAGTAAGTCATCAATATTTTCTCATTCTTCAGTTTTCTTATTATGTTGCACAAAGTATTGCATCACCTGCCAAAAATGTGTGAGACAGGGGACATTCTCTTTGTAGTCTACTTTTAGCTTTCATTAAACACAGTTGAAAATTCTGACTTTTCTCTTTTCTCACCCATAAGGGCAAAAAGAAAATACTTGACATTGGATGGCATTTCACAGTTATTACAAAAAATCAGAAGAGAGATGCAAAGAGACAGCAAAACTCTAAACTCTAAACAATGGTGGTCAAATTGATTGTATTAGCGAACTCTCAGACCACGAGTTTTCGGATGACAGTATCCCAGATGGCTTTTTTTTTTTTTAACTCAAGAATCTATGAGTAAGCAACATAGTTTTAAAAGCAAAAAGGTAGTATGGAAGTCTCACCCAGTTAGTCATTGAACAGGAAGAATTTTACCATGTAATGTTTTTACAAGAACTTGGACCATCCCGTTTTTCTTAAAGGACATGGGTCATTATTCTTTCGTCTGTAATGGTGTTCTTGTGCCAAAATTTACTTGATATGATTTGTAAGTGGACAGATGCTGAATCAGGTATGTATGTAAAGATGACTGGAAGAAAATTAAAACAATTCAATAGACTCATTGTTCTAATTGTTACTAGAAAACTGAAAACGGAAAAAAGTTTTTGTAATATGGAGCCAAGAAGACAGCCTTCTTCACTTCAACAAAATTATGAGTCATCAAAAGTTTAAATAAATTCTTTAAGTATTGCATTTTGATGATGCAAGTACAAGAAGAAGAACAAGAAGTATTAATAAGCTAAAACCTCTTAGGGATGTATTTGAAGTCTGGAATAAGTATTGATGAGATGGATATGTATGTTCCAGGTTCATGAATGACAGTTAATGAGCAGGTAATTGTATGCAGAAGCCGCACATATGTATGTATATGTACGTATATGTGTAGCTTACCATTATCTCTGGCTCTTCTTGTACTTGCATTCTTTTCTTTTTCTCTTACCCCTGAGACTACATGTGTAAACTATCAGTTTATAGTAATTTAATTTATGGAACACTCTGGACAATGCACTCATTTTCTCAGTTTATGTGGCTTTGAATACTGTATGTTTTTGTCATTACCCGTTTGAAGTCTTCACCTCCGTCAAAGCAACAAAAGCACAAGATAATAATAATGAAGGCTAATATTTATAAAACACTTATATGATGCTGCTGCTGGTCCTTGAACCACACTTAGCATATCAAAGGCCCCAGGTTGAGCTTTAGGACAGAAGTGAGGGTGTTCAGTGATGAGTGGGACAACACAGAGTTAATTAGGTTAATAAGGCCTGTTCAGGAATGATACCAATGACAATATCAGCGCTGTGTCATATTTAGAGCCCTGGTGGCAGAGTGGTTAAAAGCTACAGCTACTAAATGTCCGTGGTTGGAATCCACCAGCCGCTCCTTAGAAATCCTACAGGGGCAGTTGTACTCTGTCCTATAGGGTCATTATGAGTCAGAATCTACTCGAAGGCAAGAGGTTTGGTTTTGGTTTTGGTGGTGTCATATTTATGTTTAAGACGTCATCAAGGAAAGCACAAAGACATGAAGATTCCCACAATGGCAGCCAATTCTTCAACAAATGACCCCAAGTGAAACCACGTTGAGTTCTAAGTTGAGTGTCTTTCAAACGACTGGGCCTTTTCTAAACCACTGGGCCTTTTCTAAGCCATATGAAATTCTCCAGATTAAATGCTCTGTACCACCAAGTCTGAAATCCTATTACCAAAACCCCCTTCTCTGGGACATTATTAAAAGTTGGTTTTCAGTTGATGAGAAGAGACAGAAACACCAATACCTTATGAGAAAAATAATCTTAGCACAGGGAGGGGTGAGAGAAAACCCCACCTGAATTTCCTAATTGGTACTTTTACTAGCTCTGCAGATATAGGTTTAGTTTTTAAAAAGATCAAGAATTAGGCCATTTTGCCATCATTTTACTTGGACTGCTAATGAGCATCTCCAGCCAGGAAAAATGAGAACTGACTTTACAAAAGATCTGCATAAAAATAACAAGAAAAGAAAGAGAAAAAAGCACTCACATCCAGATGTATTTTGAGAATTTTCTACAAATGAGGCTAGTTAATTCTTGGCTCAGGAATACCAATTGTCTCTAGTGATTATGTCAGTGGTTCTCAGAACTGCTTTGGGTGTCTGTGCCTTTCTTTGCCTTGAACATGAATTGGGCTTATTTGGATGTGAGGTCAGGCCATTGGGCCCATATTTCATCACCAAACTAAGGCACTGGAGGTTTGTAAATGGTGCAATGTCCTTCTATTCCTTTCAACAAAAAGGGGTAGGCATAAAAATAGTTACTGCCCTTCTGTGGCTTGAACTTGGGAGAACCCTTTTTGGGATACTGTGTGGACATTCTCAGGCATAAGTTACATGGCAGGAGGACCAACCTGAGGCCTCCATATTGTAGCATCCCTGGGAGATGGGAAAAGACATGCCTTGTCTAGAATGGTGGCTTCGTCTCTCTGGCCTTTGTTTCACAGCCACAGACAGTGCACCAAAAAGGTTTAAAATTGGTAATCAAAGTTCCCATTTCATTCACAGTTTAAGCCTTTTCACCAAGAACTAAGTTAACATGGGGCACAAATCAGCGGTAGAGGATTAAGCAAATATACTTTGCCTGAAGCTATGATTGTGCATCAAGGAAAAAATCAAGATAGCATAAGGAGAGACACTGGAGAGAAACAATTCTTTCCAGGATGCTCTCTGCCTGGCTCTTTTTGTTTTTTTTCCAAGTGAATATTATTGTTGACCTGCTACTTTTCCTAGAAGCTCTGCAGCAAGGCCGCCTTGGATAGAAGCCAGAGCATTTGTTAACAGATTTGTTGGAAAGAGTTATCTGAATATTAAGAGATCTTGAGCAGAGATTCTTTGTTTTTTTTTTATTCCTCGGATCTAGATTTCTCCATGATGTGTTGTTGGGGTACTGGGGTGCATTGGCAGGGAAGAAGAAGGACAAAGAAAACATGAGTTGAGTTGCAGTGTCAAAGTCTTATTCAACATCTGTGAGCTATAACTGTGAAGTTACGTTTAATTACTTCAGGGACATATCTTCTCAGAAGCCCTCATTTCCTTAGTAGGGCCTTTGAGTGAAATAATGAGCCCCAATTGAGGAAATGTTGCCCTTGCTGTCTCTCTGATCCCACCTCTTATTCCCCATCTCCTGAGACCATCCCTCTGGATTGTAATAGAGGAGAGGCTTGGAGACAGTGGAGCCTTCTTCTAATCCACTCCAGAGGCTTGGTGTGCCAACTTTTCTGGGCTGATAGTAAGTGTAAACTTTTTTTAGTGTATTTGTCACCTTGCGATGTCAACTCCAGCCCTGGACTAGTGACATAGGAATCTGGAGTGAGCAGGGGTGTGTCCAGATTTACAGTGAGTACACAGTGCCTCATACAGTGCCTTCTCCATAGAGGGCACCTCAAACTCCGTGTAGTTAAAATTGAACTTCTTGGATTCTCTCTCAAATTTATTCTTCCTTCTTTATTTCCTATCTTACTGGTAGTATTACCTTCTGCTTGGTTACCCAGGCTCAAACTCTTGCTCATCTGACTCCTCCCTCTTCCTATTCTCCACTCGTAGATGACAGAATCCTTCCACTTCCAGAGCAGCTTCTGAATCCATCTCTTCCTTTTTGATCCTCCTGTTCTTGTCTGCCAGGCCTTGATCCTTACTGCAGGGTAACTTCTTCCTTTATCACAGGCCACAGATGCCAGAATTGTCTTCTTGTGCACTTTCCTATTCGTTTTCTAATTTTTAAAGTTGAATACTTACATTTTACTTATTCTTAGTCTTTCTTGACCTTCATTTTGATTTTTCTAAAATACTAAAAGCATTTCAGGCATTTTCCTTTGAGTACAAATTTAGATGTGTCCTGTATATTTTGGTATGAAATGTTTTCTTTTTTGCGACTGTCTGGATCATATTGACTTTTCACTTAGATTTCCTTTTTATCCAAAAGGTTATTTAAAAGAATGTTTTTTAATTTGCAAGTAATTAAAATTTTTTTTTTTTAACAATCCTTTGTTGTTGATAATTTACAATATCTTTGGAATGGGGCCTAAAATTACTCCTTCTTTGTAGTCTCTCAGATGAATAACACTTCGGCTGGATATAGAATTGTTTGATTATAATCCTTTTTTTCCTTAACAATCCTCATTTTTTCTTTGTTTACGCATTGTTTTTGTGTTCTCCAGATTCTAGTGTTTTAGACGATGCATTATTAAAGTGTCCTATCAGGAAGCGCCAAAGATTTTCTCCTTATCTTTGAAATTCAGCACTTTTACCAGGGTATGTCTAAGTTTTCTTCTTTTTTTTTTTTTTTTTATTCCTTAATTCATCTTACCTAGAACTCATTGAAGGAGGGCGCTGGTGGTACAGTGGTTAAGCCCTCGGCTACTAACTGAAAGGTCAGCAGTTCGAATCCACTGGCCACTCCACGGAAGATGTGGCAGTCTGCCTCTGTAAAGGTTACAGCCTGGAAACCCTGTGGGGACAGTTCTACTCTGTCCTATAGTGTCCCTAGGTCTGCATCAACTCAATGGCAATGGGGTTGGTTTGTTTTTTTTTTTTCAAGACTCACTGAGACTTTTAATCTGAAGGGCAAAGTATTTTTTCAGTTTAGGAAATATTTTTCTTCTATTATTTGCTTAATTATTACTTTGCAGGTACCTGTGGCTTCATAGCCCCTGGCAGTGCCCTTGTTAACATGGTCGATATTCCGGATATGTTCTCTAAGACTTTTTTCTTTTCCCACATGATTTCTACTTTTGGTGGCTAGTTTTCTGTGTCTTGAGATATTTCTGTAACTTGATCTTCCAGAACTGAATTCTATTCTCAGCAGAGCATTCTTTTTTTTTTTTTTCAATTTGTCTATTGAAGTTTTAAAATTCAGAAGTATCATTCTTAGTTCCAGAAAGCCTTTTCTGTGCTCTAATTATTTCTCCTTGTTCTAATTACTTTTATTAATGTCTTCTCTTTCTCTTCCATTAGTTCTACTATAAATGAAGGTGCCGGCTCTAGTTGGTTAGCCTCATCTTTCTCCTGCTGGTTACAAAGTCCCCTTAAGTCGGCTGTAATTTTTCATTACCTACAGGTCACCCCGTTGGGGTGGCTCTACCAGTGATGAAAGAGCAGGAGGCCAGAGGCATGCCAGGTCCATTTTTGTGGGTAGGTGGCCAGCGAGCAGGCCAACTGTGGCCCTTTTGCCGAGGTGCTGATTGAATCCTCCCTCCACAGAATGGACTGGGTACAATCCTGCCCATCAGCAAGTCCCCATTTAGGTCCAAGAGGGCCATTACGATTCGGTGACCTGTTCAAATACTACGACCAGTAGTTAGGAGAGACACTGCACATTTCCAAGGGGAAGAGGGTAGGCTGTGGGAGGGAAACAAGAGCCACAAATTCCTGGAAAACCCTTCACTTGTCACCGGACAGCTGGGTGATTTAGAATGAGCAAAGTAAAGGCTGCTGGATATGCCTGCCCTTGAGCTAGTCTAGACATTCCTCTGCTAGGGGGTTGCTTTAAGCAGCTGGTCTCACAGCACCATTTTTCTAGCTCTTGCTCTGGAAGCCATATTGGAAGCACTAAAATATAGAAATCAGTATTATTGACTATGTATGTGTGTGTTTATTGTAAAGTTGTGTTAACATGCTCAACAAGGAACAAACAGCCTTCCTTGAATGAGAATATACTGCAGCTTTTCATGGCAAAGGGCTTGTTGCCCCCTTTGAAAATCCCATTAAGCATGCTGTTGCTTCAAATGGACCATTTAAAGACAAGGGCCAATACCTCGCTAGGGCTGGACACACAGCAGGCTCTTGAAAAATGTGCTGAAAATGGAATAGTCAAGATTCAGTGGGAAGGTAGAGACTTAGTCTGATCTTCTTTTCCTGTCTTTGCCTCATTTGCACTTTCAACTGCTTTTCAATTCTTCTTTTCCCCTCCACAAACCCTCTCCAGATTATGTGTACATCTGTGTGTGTTTATGTATGTATATTTATATATATGTGTGTGTTGGTCTGTAGATATGAGTGTATGTGTATATATCTGTATGTGTGTATATTTGTATACATGTGGGGGTCTGTGTGTATGGGGGCTTACCTGTTTATGTGGATGTGTATATATATGTGTATATGTGGATACATATGTATACATGTGCTTGTATGCATTCATACATGTACATATGTACATATTAGACACACAGTGCAGGCTGGCAATCAAGCCATTTCTGGGTAGAAGCTAGATTGAAAAGATGGCTAAATGCCTTCTTGCTTGGGTTTATTACCTGAGTCTTGCACACTTCCTGAGGAGGATGGAAGGGAAAGGTAAAGAAGAGATGGTTAATTTAGTAGGATGGGGTAGAGCAGAACATGTTGGTGTGCTATTGTTAGCCATCCAGTAGAAAGGGAGATACTGATGGTGTAAGAGAGAGGGGAGACAGAAGGAGGGAGAGATGGTGCTAAGTGAGTGAAGCTCTGAAGAAGAGAAGGGCTCAGGGGAGGGGTTGCTGCTGGGAGGAGGGTCACTCCCAACTTCAAAATACCCCTTAAGAACTCTCCCCCTGTGGCCATTAATCTGTGGAAGTGTGGCCTCAAAAGTCCAGAGAGCCTCTAACTATGGGGAAAGTGTGTCCTTGTTTCATGTGACAGTCACAGAGGCTGGAATAATGGGAGACCCACAGAGGAAGAGTATCAGGATACTGTAATGCTCAGTCTCCAGCTGAAAGAGCTTCATTTCATCTGCTTCTTGTGCTCCCTTGCTATACAATTCTACTTGACTACTTCCTACTCAATCTCCCCAAGAAGGAATTGGGGTCAGCAGGAGGCTCTGTTTTGAGCTCTGAAAAGTTGACATAAAAATGCATGAGTTATTATCTCTTCTTTCTACATCTGCTGCTCAGTCTTCATGGTGAGGCTGTAAGGCATTAAGAATTCAGGTGCTGAAGTCAGATGGCCTGGGTTTATCACTGTTATGGATTGAATTATGCCCCCCAAAAATATGTGTTGTAAATCCTAACCTCTATGCCTTTTTTTATGCCTCTGATAATAATCCCTTTTGGGAATGGATTGTCTTCGTTATGTTAATGAGGCAGGATTAGTGTAGGGTGTATCTTGAGTCAATGAGAGAGCAAAAGAGAAATGGAGTAAGATAGGTGCCAAGCCACATGGAGATCTCCAAGGAAGCAGGAGCTGCAGAGACAAGGACGTTCCTCCAGAGCTGACACAGAGAAAAAGTCTTCCCCCAGAGCTGGCACTCTGAATTTGGACTTCTAGACCCCTAAACTGTGAGAGAATAAATTTCTGTTTGCTAAAGCCACCCATTTGTGGTATTTCTGTTATTGCAGCACTAGATATCCAACATAGCACTAGATATCCAACATAGAATTTGGTACTAAGAAGTGAGGGAGCTGCTCTAACAAATACCTAAAATGTGGTAGTGGTTTTGGAATTGGGTAATAGGTAGAGGCTGAAAGAGTTTTAAGGTGCCTAATAGTAAAAACCTAGATTGCCTTGACCTTGAAAAGACTATTGGTAGAATTATGGACGTCAAAGGCAATTCTGGTGCAGGCTCAGATGGAAGTGAGGAGAGCTACACAGAAAGTCTCTATTGTCTTAGAGAGTACATATGGCGCCAGCAACAGAATGTAGCTAGAAATGTGGATGTTAAATGTGCTTCTGGTGAAGCTTTAAAAGAAGATGATGAACATGTGACTGTACAATGAGGAAGGGCCATGCTTTTTATGCAGTGGCAAAGAACTGGTCTGGATTAAGTTCAAATGTTTGGTGGAAGGTAGAACTTGTAAGTGATGAACTTGGAGATCTGGCTCAGGAGGTTTCTAAGCAAAATCTTAAAGGTGCTACATGGTTTCTCCTTGCAGCTTTTAGGTAAAATGCAAGAAGAAAGAGACGGACTTAAAATGAACTGTGCAAAATATAAACAAAACTTAAAGATCTGGAAGATTCTATTGTATAAACTAAGGACATGTGCCCTAGAATTTTCAACAAGGACGTGGCTACACAATCTTTTGTTAAAGAGACTAACCTTGTGATTGATAGATCTAACCAACTACCACAGCAGAACATCCATGAGCTTATACTGAGGGGACAGAGAAAGAATGAAAGGAGAGAATGCTGTCCGGCTCTTGGAATTCTACAGGTGGGAAACAGGCCGAAGGAACTGCATCTGTTGTCCTCCAAGAAAAGAAAAGAACCATCCCTGGTGCATCTTGGAGATCAGCAGAACTGTTGGAAGGAACATGGGAAGCAGAGCTGCTTTGGTCTCAAAGGGTGGGGCTGCAGCCTCTGGGGTGTCAAAGGGTAAAACCATGGCCTCCTAGGTTTCAAAAAGTCAGATCTTCACCACCTCAGTTCTGGTGTGTGGGGCTGCCATTCAGTTTGGTCAAGAGGATGGTGCCACTGCCCAAAGCTAATGGGGTGAGGCTGCCATGCCCAAGGGACAGAAGAATGGGGCCTGTCTGTGCTGAGGGGTGGGGTCACCACTCAGATGGACTTGGAGAATGGGGCTGCCCAACACCAAGGGAGTAGAGTTGCCATCCCAGTGGGCTTGGAAGGCGGAACTGAAGCCCAGGCCCAAGGGGCCTCCACCCAGAATTCTGAGAGTGTTGCCAATACCCAGAGTCTGGAAGGCAGTGTCGTTGCCTGTATGGTCTCAGAGAACAGAGGATTATTTTCAAATCTTGAGAACTAATGTAATTTGTTTTGCTGAGTTTTGGACTTGCTTGGTCCCCATTTTCCTTTATTTCGCAATTTCTCCTATTTGTATTGGAAATGTCTACCCTGTGCCTGTTCTGCCATTGTACTTTGCAAACAGATAACTTGTAGTCTATACTTCACAGGGTCACAGATGAAGAGGAATTTTGCCCCAGCAGGGAATACACATTTGATTTAGATGCTTCAGAAGATGAAATTTTGGACTTGGAGTTGACTGAAGACTTTTGCGATGATGTAATGGGGTAGGTGTATTTTGCATATGGCAAGGACATGAACTTCAGGGTCGGGGGGCAATGTCATATATGTATTATGTCACACTAAAATATGTGTTGTTAAATCCTAGCCTATATGCCTTGGAAACCCTGGTGGCGTAGTGGCTAAGTGCTACAGCTGCTAACCAAGAGGTCAGCAGTTCAAATCTGCCAGACACTCCTTGGAAACTCTGTGGGGCAGTTGTACTCTGTCTATAGGGTTGCTATGAGTCAGAATAGACTCAACAGCAGTGGGTTTGGTTTTTGGAACCCCTGGTGGTGTAGTGGTTAAGTGCTACAGCTGCTAACCAAAGGGTTGGCAGTTCAAATCTGCCAGGCGCTCCTTGGAAACTCTATGGGGCAGTTCTACTCTGTCCTATAGGGTTGCTATGAGTCAGAATTGACTCGACGGCACTGGGTTTTGGTTTTATGCCTTGGTTATAATTCCACTTGGGAATGGGTTTTCTTTGTTATGTTAATGAGGTAGGATTACTGTAGAATGTATTTTGAGTTAATCTCTTTTGAGATATAAAAGAGATTAAACAAGCAACAGCAGAGGAGAGATGGGGTAAGAGAGATGCTAAGCCACGTGGAGATCTGTAAGGAAGCAGAAGCTGAAGAGACAAGGACCCTTCCCCTGAGCTGACAGAGAGAGAAAGTCTTCTCGTAGAGTCGATGTTCTGAATTCAGAGTTCTAGTCTCCTCAACTGTGAGAAAATAAATTTCTGTTTGTTAAAGCCATCCACTTGTGGTATTTTTGTTATAGCAGCACTAGGTAACTAAGACAATCATGTACTAGTTTTGTGATGTAGGGTATGTTACTTAACCTCTCTGTGCCTTGGTTTTCTTATCTGTGATGGGGGAACAATAATATTACCTACCTGGTAGGCTTGTTGTGGAAAGTCAAAAAAGTTAATACATATAAAAAAGTCTTAGAGCCGCACTTGGCACATGGCAAACTCCGTGGTAGCACTTAGTGTCATTTACTGCCCCCTCCCTCATTAGTGGGGTCCCAGTGGAAGTTCCTGGAACAGACACATGGGCAGCTAAGGCCTAGGTGCTTGCTTCTAAACGCAGATGCTTCTTGGTTTTCTCAGGAGACTGGAGTGAGTGGGGCTGCAGGTTGGCGGTGGGAAGTGAGGGGGCTCGTGCCTGTCAGCTTCTGATTTCTCAATGAAGTGTGAAACAGGGTCATCAGCTGATGCAGAGCATGGAGGAGTCCCTGTGGGGGCTTTGTGAAGGATGGAGAAGGAATGAATTAAATGTCTCAGTGAGAGGGAAAATGAACCTTCTGGAGAAACCTAGTAAGCTTGCTGAGCAATACTGAGTGCCAGTCTGAGTTTTGAGATCATGAATTTGAAGTGAAAACACAGGCTTGATTGTGTGAATTTCTTCCAACATGCAGCAGCCCCGGTGCGGGCAGGGAGAAGGTGGGAGCTGCTTTCTGATCAATCATCCTCGTTTGTGGGGATGTGTGCCCACCGTGCCCTGAAGCCTGCTTGCATACCACAGTGACTGTGCTGACTTTCCTTTTTTACATAACGCCTTATGTTAATGATGAAGGGAAATAGGGTTGAGTCCTCTCACTTTGTTGGGGCTCCATTTTCCTCTCCTTGTCTCTTTCCCCAGAGACTACTTGTGTAAATTACCAGTTTATGGTAATCTAATTTGCGGAACACTCTGGACAAAGAAGCCATTTTCTCAGTTTATGTGGCTTTGGATACTGTATGTTCTCATAATTACCCTTTTGGAGACTTAATCTCTGCCAAAACAACAAAGGTACAAGGTAGTAATGATGAAGGCTAATATTTAACATGCACTCTCTGTGCGTCAGGCACTGTTGTAAGCACTTCACATATATAACTTGCTTCCTTCTAACAATAACCCCATTTTATAGATGGGGCACAGAAAGCTTAGGTAACTTACCTGAAGTCACACAGCAAGCAAGCATCAGAGCCAGGATTTGACCCAGGCAGCCTAATGTCCAAGCTGTGTACCTCTATGCTCCTCTAATATACCGTAGCTTGAATATCAGTTAAAGCACTTGTGTCTCTCTAAAATATTTACTTGCTGAGAAAACTTATAACAGGCCCTATCTATCTCTAACTGTGCCATACCCTCCTTTCCTATCATGTTGCGTTTACCTCCCTCCTCCCCACATCAATGAGGATAAAGAATACCGGTATCGTCCAGCCAGCTTACAAGCCCCAGTGGCACAACAGTTAAGCACTCGGCTGCTAACTGAAAGTTTGGTGGTTCGAGCCCACTCAGTGGCTCTGTGGGAGAAAGGCTTGGCAATCTTCCGCTGTAAAGATTACAGCCTAAAAAACCCTATCGGGCATTTCTGCTCTATCCATGGGCCCACAGTGAGTTGAAAATTGACTCAACGTCACCTAACGACATTTGGCCACCCAACATATATTTAAGGTTTATCCCATTTTAGCATGAGTGACACAAAGATGACAAACACACTCCTTGCATCCCCAGAACTCACAATCTACTTGGCGATCCAGGCAAATAGGTAAATTACAACAAAGGATACAGGTAAACTCCTGTGGATACAAGTTACTATGGAAAACAACCTAGAGAAAGAGAAAGAACAGATCAATGATGACAAATTTATTTCAGCCTCAATGGGAGCCTTTTTAAGTCTTGAGCAGATGCCAATTCATCTGGTTGGGTTCGAGAAACACTCTGGCAACAACATGCCAAGACTCCAGTCATTGTGCTCTTGAATTTCCTGAACACGGGGATGCTGGGGTGCTGGGAACTGAAGTGATATTCTCAGCTAGTTTTAGGAATTTTAATTTCTCTCTTTGTCCAAATGGGCCGTTTCTGGCTGGGGTTACATCCTGGGTGTGTTTGTCATGGTTGGTAATGTTGATATGATAGTGGGCTGAACAGAAAAAAGGAGTCCTTCACGCATTGGACCCAATTTGAGCCCCAACACTGACTGGCTATGTGGCTTTGGAGACAATATTCAAACTTTCTCAACCATACTTCCCTAATTTATGAAATGGAGAAAGTAATACCTTCCTTGCAGGGATGTTGTAAGAATTAAAAATGAGTTTGTAAAGTTACTAATCCAATAGGCATTCAATCAACCAAAGCCATCCTTATTTATTATTGCACAGGGTTAAGCATGAACATTACAACTCTATGGCAAAAACTTTCTCATATGTCTTCTTTACTGCAGGAATACGCATCTGTCCCTCCTAGTTTTAACAACCCAAATCTCATTTTGGGGATATTTAGAGAGGGTTAACGTGCCATAAAAATTCTGCTTATTATTGCACTCGATTGTGTTTTTTAGAAGGTTATCACTGGTCTGTACCTAAGAAATTTCATAATCATCTTAACTTGGGTCTGGCCTTCTATTAACCTATAAGGTATAATTAGAGCTGTTGCCATTATTATTGCTATTATTACTTAACATTGTGGTGGGGAGAAAGGTGAAGGAGATAATTATTTTATTGATTGTTTCTATCTACCAGGCACTGTGCCAAGTGGTTTCATGTACATTTAAATACCACAGCCCTCTTGGGAGCCTGGTGGCAGCATTATTCACACTTAAAGATGTAGCAAGCAACAAAGCTCAGAGAAGTTGGGTTACTTGCTCAAGGTCACACAGCTGGTGAGTGTCAGAGCTGGCCTGATCCCATACCTGGTGCTCTGTCTCCTAATCTGTATAGCCTCCTGAATCTGCTATTATGATCACAGCTATTTTTCAGATGAAGGATGGCAAACTCAGAGCCATTAAGTGACTTGTTCAAGGTCATACAGCTATTGAAAATAATATCCTAGACTGAATGACAATTTTCCTGGCACTTGGTCCAGTTTTCCTTTTTTCTTGAGCCACTTTGGGGTAGACAATATAGTACGGTGGCTAAGAATGCAGCCAGCAAGTTTCTGGCTGTCTGCAAAGGGAGTTACAAATATGGGGGAAAAAAAAAAAACTAGAACAAACCCTGTGGTTTTAGAGTGGTATTGGAGGTATTGGTGTGAACTCACCAGTTCTTTAAACTGAGAGGGCCTTGAAGCAGAATGAGCACACCTAGTACCAGGTGTGCTTCTAAATGCCATTCTCCACTAAAAGGAACCAGGGCTACTTAGAGAAGTGGTTTATTCCGGGGCTGGAGCAGGGAAGGTACAAGATGAGCCTGAAAAATCTTATTGTGCCCGTTAATAAGGAAGTGCTGTAAACTTTTTGGCAGCATGTCAAAAAGACAGAGCAGACAGGTCAGAGAAACTCCCATTGGCCAAATAGAAGATAATTTGAAAATCTAAATAAAGAATGATATCAGCACATCATAACCCACTGAATAAAACAGAAAGCCATGAGTTCATTCTGATCAACAAATGGATGACTTGGATGCTGACGAGGACCAGGATATTTACATAGTTTCAAAGTACTGCCCCACAAAATACTAATTATGGAAGGAAAAAAGGATAGCATCACAGTGGAGAGACCCTGGTGGCACCATTTTAATTAAGTGATCAAAATGGAGCTCACCAATAAGGCGACAAGTTCAAATCGTGTGCCATCTGGTAGGATGCATGGCTTCTGTGATATTCCTGCTAAAGATTTGAAACCTGAACTAATCATAAGGAAATATCAGATGCACCTGTATGCCCTCAGGCCAAGTTACCTGGCCTGTAACCTTCAAAAGCTTCAAGGTCATGAAAGCTAAGGACTGATTGAGGAACGAGACATGACAAGTGATCGCAGTGCATGCTTCTGGACTGCAGTCTGTTGGTTTGAAGGGGATCGTTGATACAGCTGGAAAATGCGCATGCGGCCTGAGGATCGGATGGGAGTGACGTTCTGAACGTGAGATTCTGATCGTGCTGGTTGTATTGTGGTTTTGGGGGGAGCATCCTTGTGTGTCAGAATTACACACCAACATACATGAAGGTGCAGGAGCATCGGGGGGATTTGTCGCTCTCAAATGGTTCAGGAAGAATAAAAAGGTCTTTGTATTGTATTAGAAACCCTGGTGGCATAGCGGTTAAGTGCTATGGCTGCTAACTGTAAGATCGGCAGTTTGAATCTACCAGGTGCTCCTTGGAAACTGTATGGGGCAGCTCTACTCTGTCCTGTTGGGTCACTATGAGTTGGAATCGACTCGATGGCAATGGGTTTGGTTTTTTTGTTTTTGTATTGCATTGTATTGCAACTGTAAGTTTGATATTGTTTTCCAATAAAAAGTTCTCTCTCTCCACAATGAAAACCTCAAAACAAATACCACAAAAAGGAGCACAAATGCTGCGTACAGGTGTATAGCAAAATGGAGCCAAGGATGTCACAAACTTAAGCACACCGCTACTAGTTGGACAGTTGGCGGTTCGAACCCACCCAGAGGCACTTTGGAAGACAGGCCTGGTGATCTGCTTTTTAAAGGTCACAGCCTTGAAAGCCCTATGGAGCAGCTCTACTCTGCACACATGGGGTCACCATGAGTTGGACTCAACTTGATGGCAACTAATGACAACAACAAAGTGATAAAGAACACAACGCTGGATTTGAATTCTGGCTTTGCCACTTAACTACCTATGTGAATTTAGGCTTAAGTTATCTTGGTCTTACTTTCCTCATCTGTAAAATGGGCATAGTAATAACACCATCAAAATAACATAGGGCCTGTGTGAATTTAAATGAGTTGGTAACCAAAATGTACTTAATATCAGGAGGCCTGTAATCAGTACTCAAGACTTGTTGTTACTATTACAGGGAAGCAATGAGTCTCTGTGGTCCCTTTTCCCCTCAGGACATAAGCCAGGGAGCATGATCTGGTGGGACTCAGCTGACTTGTTCCGAAGAATATAACTCAGCTATAAATATTTGCTATGTAATCAGTCCTATTATTCAGGCATATCTTTGTAGATTTCATAGACTGAGAAAGTTTAAAATAACACAGATATGTTGATAATCTTTGGATATACACTTTAAAAAAACTTAGTTTTAATTAATGTGAGGCACAAGGAGGCTTAGATT
This sequence comes from Elephas maximus indicus, assembly GCF_024166365.1. NCBI lineage: Eukaryota > Metazoa > Chordata > Mammalia > Proboscidea > Elephantidae > Elephas > Elephas maximus. The sequence goes on along the minus strand of NC_064841.1, from coordinate 16,392,712 downwards.
TGCTTTTTTTAAAAAATTATACCTAGTCACTAAATCAGGCCAAAAGATTGTGTTCGGAATAATTCAGGCATTAGGGTGTAGAAAAAGTGATGATCACATTGACAAGATATCTCCGAAGCAGTTTAAAAATATACGTGCAGAGTCCACTACAAAGGATTAAAGTGTATCCACTCTCAGGAGTGGCTAATTCAATTAAAAATGGAAAATTTTAAATTGTAATTAAAACAGTGTTCTGGTTGGAAAGGAGATAGAGATAGCACTTTGATGTTGGTTCTTTGAATTTCTTTCTTTTCTGCCCTTTTGGATACTCAAGGTTAAGCTGCAATAAAGAGATAGAGGAGTCGTTGGAGTTTGGGGGTGGGGAGAAAAGCGAATATTTTGCAAGTCATTTTTGGACGCATGTTTTTCGGTCCATCTCCACTAATCAAATTCAGTTTCAAGAACCCTGAGTTCTTTTTCAGTTAGCTTCAGTTGAAGCCAGAGCAGATGGCCTTTGACAAAGCTCCCTTGCTCCCGCCTTTGAGTCTTTTAAAATATTACTTTAAAACATTTTAGAAGGTTCACAATGACTGCTACTAACAGGACAAAATGGGCTCCACCCTACCCCATGGAAAAGAGTGAAAAACTCCAGCTGGGCCAAACTCTAGCCTCGACCCAGGCCTGCGAACTCCCTGTTCCAAAGTAAAGACCCATGCAGTCTTTTTTTTTTTTTTCTTCTCAAAAGGCTGAGGATTTTTGATGCACCTTCAAGATTCCATTTTTATCAGTGACATAATGGTGTCAGCTCTTTGCAGGAAGGAAGAACAGGCACTAGATAACTAAGACAGGCAGCAACTGGTATTATATTGTTAAGTGCCCAAGAATCAATTCCATCCTTGCTGAGACAAGAGGCAATTTTCCCATTTAAACTTCACAGATGTACGGACTGGCAAATTATTGTTGGGTTGTTGCTGCTTTTATTATAATTAACAATTAAAAAAAAAACCCATGTTGCAATGTAATTAGCTGTTTACTGGCTATTACTGGCACAGGTCATAACAGAGATTTTACTTTCAAGGGTATGAACTACTAAAAAAGTATCTTAATCAACCCTTTTGTAGTCAGTCACTGGTGTGGAACCATTTTGGCCCCTCACAATTAAGCCACAGGAAATTTCCAGGCTGATCCCGGTTTAGAAGAAGCATCTTGTGCAAACCCATCAGTTTCCTTCCTTAAAATATCTAGCTCAGTGTTGACTGATTCTCCATTTCAGGAAAATGTGGTAGGAATTTTCTTGGACCCCCCCCCCCCGCCCTTGCTCCTATTCATCCCTGAATACATTCTTTTATCTCAGTGTAGGCTCATATTCTTAATTCTTCACCCATTTTTTCACACACACACACGCGGCATGCATGAACAACACTATTTTTGCTCCGGGTCAAGTAGACATTTTGTGATCACCCTTACGTAGGCAGTCTGTTTGAAGGAAGCAAATGGTTTAGGTAATAAGCAATACCATTTTGGAGAAAGGAACTGGAAGTGCAAATTATTAGGGATAATAATAGATGACTGTTCATAATTATAAGAGCTAACACAGGGTACTTACTAGGTGTCAGGCACTGTTTTAAATGCTGTCTACATACTAACTCGTTTAATCCTCACAAGGGCCCTCTGAGTTAGTTTCTATTACAATCCCTAGTTTACCAAAGAGAAAATCGCGGCACTCTGAGGCTGAGTAATTTGGCCATGGCTTTTTTTTATATAACTTGCAGGAGCCTGGTGGTGCAGTGGTTAAGAGCTCGGCTGCTAACTCAAAGGTCAGCAGTTCGAATCCACCAGCCGCTCCTTGGAAACCCTATGGGGCTTGTCCTCTAGGGTCACTATGAGTTGAAATCGACTCAGCAGCGATGGATTTGGGTTTTGGGTTATGTAACCTGCCAAGAGGCAGAGCTGGGTTTCAAACCCTCGCTTTCAACCACTACAATTTCCAAAGCATTGTGATGACTATCAAAGCAAGGCCTAATCAATTTTTGTTTTTTTAAAAATCCATAAAAAGCGAACTAAAAAGCAGTTTGAAAAGCAACTTCTTCATATCCTGCTTGACAATCAGCACTGATTGGATTCCCGGAGAGTGTTCCATTTGCTTGCTGTGTGCCAGGCTAATGCGTGAAGCAGCTTAAATGCCCAGAAAATATCCATGGAAATGATGGCAAAACTTAGGTTTGTGTAACACATTCGTGCACATCACAGGTTGTTGAAGTCACCCTTATCTTGTTACATGGGTTTGGGCTCTAGATTGAAGAAAAGATACCACCATATTGTATCTCATAATTAAAACTATTTAAGAATATTTAAGCTGTTTTAGATATTTAAAATTGTTCTTGGATCATTTTTGTTTTGCATCACAGCATCTTGTGCTGAGGAGTGAAATATCTCTAACAATGATCAAGGGTGGTGCCTCTTACTTGTACCCCATCCCTTTATGAAGTTAGGAAGGGTTGAGGCAACTTACAATTAAAGACTTTGAATAAGGACAAATGTTGGGTGATGAAAAGTAGATGTGGTGAGTTGAAGTGGGTAGAAAATGACAGTTCCAAAAACTTCGGCTGGACATAGTTACTGCCATGAGCCTGGTATTTCATGCTTAAATGGCATACGGCAACCGTGTGATGCTGGTGAAGTGTGTCTTGGGTTCTGGTATCTTTTATCCTTGTTCCCTGCCTGGTTGCTAGCACTTAATGCTGATATTTTTTCCCAGGCATGTCTCCTGTAGCTCCTTCCCCCCAGGGTCTCTCAGCTGGCTGTCAGCTCATCTCTTAGAAACTACAGCTTGATATCTACTCAAGAAACTACCTCTCCCAGGAGATCTGGGGTAGTGTAAATGAAAGCACTTTGAAAACTTGAAAAGGCGTTACCGGTATTTATTGTTATTATTAACGGAACGTTGAAAGCAGTAATCCGTTTAAATTAACCTCTTGCCGTCAAGTTGATTCCGACTCATAGCGACCCTATAGATTAAAGATTAGGGGACTGAATTAATGGCATCTCAGACAGTGATGATAGGCTGCGAGGATGTTTGGGGTCTAATTTCATAAAACTCCAGAATATGGGAGTGCAGAAAGCAGGCTTTGCCTGGCATTAGGGTGAGAGAAGGTAGGTGAAGGCAAAGCCCCACTGTGTCTATTTGCAGGGAGAGAAGAGGAGAGAGAAATCCATCCCTGCTACCCTTCTAACCACAGTTTGGGCAGTTCATTTTTACAAGCATTTATTGAGCACCTGCTGTGTGCCAGCACCATGCTGGATGCTGGGAGCAATGCATGGTGAACCAGACATGGCCCTGCCCTCAACCATTGATAGTCTAGTGGGTGATATCAAGAAGCAGCTCCTTTCTGTTGCTGTCTACACGCAGATACTCACCTTTAGAAGGAGTCTGACAGGGGTCTGGGAGGGAGGGGTGTACACCTGGAGGGGTGTCACCCTGGAGAGTGAGAGGCTGAGAGAGTGCAGAGACCCAGGTCTCAGAGACTGTATAGGACGAGGCCTGTGTATCAAGTGCATCTACATGGCTGCCAAGCCTCAGCCAGCCCCAGAAGCCACACAGCCTGGGCCTCCTCACCTGGCTGTAGAGACCAGAGAGCAGGCAGGGCCTCAGAGGTCGTCTTGTCCAAGTTGGTAATTTTACAGATAAGGAAACTGAAGCCTCGAAGATAGATTAATTCACTGGGCACTGGGTGGTAGGGCTAGAAACAGAAACCAGACGCTCTGATGTCCTGTCCATGCCACACTAAGGCCTGAGCCAAGGGGGCTTGGCGGCTACTAAAATGAGGACACCGCTAAGGGAGGGGACACTTTCAGACGTATCATTCACTTATAAAAAAATATACTTCAGGGTTAATGACTTCTTAGAGCCTTTTGGAGAACAGATTTGGAAAGAGGCTGAGGGAGGTGTGGCAACAGCACGTGAGGTAGGGGGGAGCAGCCTGAGGCCACTGAATGAAGCCTACACACTTGACTTTCTGCTCTATCACTTACGATGACAAGACAGAAAGTTCTTCCGACAAAACAGAAGTAACTGCTGAACGAATCTCCTTGGGGCAATTCCGGGTGTCAGGTACACTCACACACACCTCTTCTCCGCGGACAGGCAGAGCCCATACCCATTGCCACTGAGTCGATTCTGACTCATAGCGACCCTGTAGCACAGAGTAGAACTGGCCCATAGGGTTTCCAAGGAGTGGCTGGTGGATTTGAACTGCTAACCTTTGTGTTAGCAGCTGGGCTCTTAACCACTGTGCCACCAGGGCTCTTGTTAAAAGGCAGAGAATAAGTATCGAATAAAGGAAGAATAAGAACCAAAACATTGATTTAGGGGGATTACTTCATTAGAATCACATTGCTAATTTATGCAGAAAAAGGAAAGAGATGGTTTCAGGCTTTGGAGAACTTTATAAAGAAACGTTGTTACAAAGAGCAAAGTGCCCTGGAATCTCTTTCCCCAAGAATGGTGGCCGGCTGGCTGATCTTGCCACATTTTATCCCAAGTGAAGGTGCTTCTCACCTTTGGACTATGACTGAGAAATTAGAATCTCAGACATGATCTGATTAGACCAATAGCACCAACCAGTTCCCTTTGGTATGAAGTCACGGCCCTGGGAGCAACTTTCCTTTCTTTGAGCTTAACAATGTGAGGATTTAAGTATAACCTTTGGGCCGTCAGAGCTTATTATGCAAATCTAATTAGGCTTGATCACAGGATTCAATCTTGATAAGTTTGCTCTTTATTTTACTGAAGGGTGGACAGTTTACCTTACAGCTGCAAATACTTTCTTTAATCAAATACGTCAGGGCAAAAAAAGCTCCTCCCAGCTTTGTGGCTTTTCTGTAGGCATGGTTGCTTTGTCATTTTGCGGGGTTCTCTACAAGTAGCATGGAGATTTATTTACTTTTATTCAAAAATATTGTGGTGGATAATTCTTATTGTGTGTTTTGACTCTGCTTATCTCTTTGATGGGAAAGTACTTTATAACTGATAGGCATTTCAGCGAACCAAGGAGATTCACTATCCCGGTGCTTTTTCATTTTCAGATAGAAATGAGTAGAAATTATCCAATTTCTCTTTTTACAATAATGTCCAATACATTTAGTGTCCAATTTCACACTGCCCTTTGATTTATAGCATTTGCCAGATTAATCGAGAGCTGCTGATATTATAAAAGGTTGGGTGTCTCTTAACCCTTTAAGCTACAGGAGGCAGGAATAGAATCCAATGTTGGGAAGAAACATGCCTGACTCTTGAACACACTCCAGAAAGCAATTGATTTATATTCTATTTACTCATATCCTACCTATCCCAAATCTTCAGGAAATATGCAGATTCTTGGCAGCAGAAGAGAAGAAGCCTCTTTGAAAGCTTTATCAAAACCAACTGGAAAGTAAAGTAAGCGGAGAGGCGCATAGCAAACCTTTAGGGTTTTGATGGTTTGGAAGTTTAGATACCTTACATCTTCGGTACCATTTCGTGCCTTCCCACCTCCTGTCTCTCTAGAAGGCAATATGGTGTAGTGGGTAGTAAATGGGCTTTGGTGTCCCACTTTCCTGGCTGTCACTTCTGGGCTGTGAGACCTTGAACAAGTTATTTAATTTCCCTGGGCTTCAGTTTCCTTATCCTTAAGATGGGCACAATAATAAGATTAGAAAGTAACTGACTAGAAAATGGTAGTCCCCCACTGCACTTAAAAAAAAAAAAATTGCTCTCAAGTTGATTCTGACTCACGGCAACCCCATGTGTGCCAGAGCAGAAATGGGCTCCATGAGGTTTTCAGTGGCTGGTTTTTTGGAAGTAGATTGCCAGGCTTTCTTCTGAAGCACCTCGGGGTGGACTTGAACTTCCAACATTTGAGTTAGCAATTGAGTGCTTTAACTGCTCGTACCACTCAGGGGCTCCCCACTGCACTTAGTTTCCCTTAATTTAACCAATGTTTTGGGGTCACGTGCAAGTCCCAGCCCCATTATCAAGGCTTCCCCACCATAATAGCTCCCATTGCCCATTGTTCTGAGTCCTGTGGCCCTTATCATGAACTCAAGTATATGATGCTATGTTGGCACGTGGGTGCAGGTTCTGTCTCGGCAAATCCATTGAGAGTCATTTGAGGACAAGGACTAGGTGTTGTGTTTCTTTGGTTTCCTACATAGTGTAGCTGCTTCATAAATATTTAATGACTGGTGATTTAAAAAAAGAAAGAGAGGCAGAAAGGAAAAAGGAAGGCCTCACAGGTTATCTTTTTTGCTTCTTTGGAAATTCTATGTTTAGCTTTCATCTTACTGGCATCTCCTCCAGTTCCTCTGAGCTGAAGAAGTCCTCATGGAGGAACACCCTGTAAATTTCCTTCCCGGCCTCTGTAGGGTGCTGTATTTTTCCTTTGCAGTGACCTATTGCAACTCCTAACCATCTCAGCCTTTCCTGCCAGTCCATTCAGTCTAAGGGCATAGGTTGAAAGAAAAATCTACTCTACTCCATATTTCTCCTACAAATTCTGCCTCTGAAATGCCTCCTGCTCCCTCCCCTCCTCTCCAGCCCCAAGGCTACTCTCCCACATCAGGGGCTCATCCTATCTCACCTGAATTCGGTTGGATAAATGTCCATATCTCCACCCCGATCCATACCAACTTCTGGTGCTATTTGACTCAGGTATAGCTCCCATCATACCATCCCTCATCTCAATGCCCCTGACTGCAGAATCAACTCCCCCGGCCTGGTCCTGGGACCCTCCACAACTATTCTACTCTTATCCCTCTCAGTCTCACCTCTATCCCTTCATGTGTCCTGTGCTTCATCCTAACCACACTATCTGGTCCATCCCATGAGCCCCTCCTGGTGTCTCTTCTACCCTGATCACTCAGCACTGCCCTTGTCTGCAGCTCTGGCCCTGTTTTCTTCCAGGCACACACCTGTACCCCTCTGCCCAAGCTTTCCCTCCTTCAGCTGGATAAGCCCTTTCACTGGCATCCCATGGACCATCTCAAGACCCCTCTTAAATCATTTAGCCCTCTCAGTCTTACAGTTACATTTTTAGATGTTTTTTTTCTCTTACCTGACTTTACTGTAAGCATCTGGAGGACAGAACCCATGACCAATTTGTCTTTGATTTTTAAAGAAATTTCTCTTTCCCATTATAAAGCCAATGCACCTGGTTCTCTGGGTTCACGGGAATGGATTTGTGGATAGACAGCCAGAGAGTTTAAATCCAATAGCCTCATTTTTTTCTTGGCAAAGAAGATAGCAAAATCAAACATTTAAAGTAAGAGATTCCAGTAACCTTTTAAGAAAAGTAATCATAATTTATTTTCCAATTCTATTAAAAATGCTCAGTTTACATATGCCCTTTCTAGATATAATTCTATAGCAAACTGTACTATACAAAATAATATTGTAGGCTCATTACAGAAAATTCAGGAAAGTAGGAACCAAGGAAAATATCTTCACCTTGAGTCTAACATGTTGCCTGGTACATTAGACTTTCCAGAAATTGTCTTTGAAGGAATGAAGAAATGAAATTGAGCTTCTCAGGAGAGTAGAGCTTTTCAGGAGAGATGGGGCTTTGGAATGAGAGGTTAGGGGCATGTAAGCCTAGGGCAAGCTTCAGGAGCAGGTCAGTGGAGCCACGTGATCTGAGGGGTGACAGGAAGTCCCATTAAGATCTCTCTCAAGACCCCCTTCCCCCTCCACTGCAGTGCCACTCAGTCAGAAATGGCATATGAGAACCCTTCCCTCTCCTCTGCTCATCCAAGCCCTCATACACCTGGGGGGCTGACAAGAGCACACAGGAGACAGGATTGCTCAGCAATTCTTACATCCTTCGCTTCCTCCCTCCCTGCAGGCACCCACTGGGGTGAAGGCAGGGGCAGAAGCAAAGCCTGTAGAAAGGGAAGCTGCAGATGCTGACATCCTTTAAGGTGGCTGAGTCAGCTTTAATGTATCGCTTATGAACTTGGGTTGGTCCTTCTATTATAAGGTATAATTATAGCTGATATTATTATTATTACTTAACATTGTGGTGAGGAGAAAGGTGCAGGAGATAATTATTTATTGATTGTTTTATCTAGCAGGCACTGTGCCAAGTGGTTTCACATACATTTAAATACCACAGATATCCTGGGAGCCTGGTGGTAGTGTTATTCACATTTAAAGATGAAGAAACAAGGTTCAGAGAAGCTGAATCACTTGCTCAAGGTCACACAGCCAATGAGTGACGAAGCTGGCCTGGCCCCAGACCTCGTGTTCCGTCTCCTATCCTGTCTGACCTCTTGTAATACATATTGAGAGGAAGAATGGTGAACCCAGAGCAGTTGACTGACATATTCAAGGTCATACAGCTATTGGAGAGGAGAGATCAAAGACCAGGGCCCAACCCACATTTCTCCTCACCCTGGCTCGTCCTCAGGACAGGCCTTTCTTGTTTTTCTCTAGACTTCCTTTGCCATTCTCTTGCCCCTCTAGACTGGGCTCCTGTCAGTCAGCCCTCAGGGTGCCTCTGCAGGCACCAGGACCACCAGCATCAGGAGGAGTGGGTTCAAGCCAACTGAGGTTCACACGCTTTGTCTTGTGATGGCAGCATTGGGCAATGGTAGTCCTACCGCTGGCAGGGTCAGCACATGGCCCCGTCCTCCCCCCACACCCCTCCTTGCCGCAGCTGGCTTAATAAGCCAGAGCCTTAGCCCGTGACAATTTATTATGGGAGCACTTAGTATTGGAGCAAGGCCTCTTGCCCAACACTGCTCACAAAGCATTTTGAGGCCTTCAGCTGGAAAGCGTTATAAATGCAAAACAGCCCCAGCCACATCTTGTTCCGTCCATCAGCGAACGACAGGTGAATTACTCTCTTGTTCCAACGAGTCTCTTCCAATTTGATCAGATGATTTGTGGAAATCACAGAAGCAGCCAAGGTCCTCTCCCTTGCTTTCTTTGTGGAGCAGATGCAAGGGGAAACACTGAAAATTATGGCTGCCCTGGTTCAGTACAGCAAAACAAAGCTTTTCTTCTTTGTGGATTGTAAATTGGGGCTAATTAGGTGTAAATGCATTCTGGCTGACCGACTCCAACCCAGGGGTCACCTGGCGTGTCTTCTGATGGGCCAACAGGAGAGAAGGCGAACGGTCATCCAGGGAAATACGCGTCCTCGTACAGGGACGAGGACAGGGATGAGCAGCATCGCTCCTCAGTCAGGGGGTGTCTGCTGAGATCTCTTTCTCCTAGGGAACTCCTACTCATCCTTTACGTGCCCACACAAAAGTCACTCTTCTGAAGGGCCTTCCCCATTCTCTGGAATATGCATAGCCGGGCACTGAGCTAGGTCTTCCAGATGCACCTCATAGCGCTGTACACCACGCATGTATAATGCTACTCAGAGTATTGTCATCCCACATTGGTTTCTGAGAATGCCCATTCAACCTCCTCCCACCACCAGACTCTGGACTCCATGCCACAGGGAAGAGCTTGGCTTGCATTTTGCACTACTGCCCCAGTCAGAGGCTGGCACATTGCAGGTGCTCAACAAATTTTGAGTGAATGAATCACAGACTGTTAGCATGCAAAGAGGGCACTGAAGTCCCCAAAATTGATTTGATCTTCCCAAAGATACAGTACTCATTTGTGGCAAATAGTATTTCCCAATTTCTCACCCCACATTCCTTCCTCTGAAGTCCCTGGGTGGTGCAAATGGTTAAGTGCTCGGCTGCTAACCAAAAGTTTGGAGGTTCGAGTCCACCCAGAGGTGCCTTGGAAGAAAGGCCTGGTGATTTACGTCTGAAAAAACAGCCATTAAAAACCCTATGGAGCACATTTCTACTCTGACTCACATGGTGTAGCCATGAGTTGAGAGCAACTGGTACTAGTCTTCCTTCTTCCATTCACTTACAAGCCCTGTCTCCTCAGAACGCAGCCGGGTCAGGGTGCTCCCAGAACCACCCTGACCCTTGGCCAGATGGGTTCTGACTCTAGGATGGTAATCAGTGAACACAGAGGTTGCTGGAGGAAGGAGATACCCAGCAACAGCCTTGTCATATCCAGCTTCCTCAGATGGCTAATGCCTTTGAGGCCCTGGGATACTGTACTGAGCTAAAGATCTAAGACCTTAACCCAGATAACAGCCGATTTCTACTAGAAGAACATTTGAGACCTGAGGCAGCTCAAGGCAGAAAAGTAGGTCAAGTGAAATTCTATACCTGGGGGGAGGTTCATAGTTTAGTGACTGGAAAGATGTAGAGATCCCACTGCTAGGGTCTTGGGGCAAGAAAGATTCCCCGACCCCAGTCGCCACACTGGTGGTGGAAACAATTAAAGGACTTTACTTACCAGAAACATCCATTCTGCTCAGGCAAGAAAAATAGCTCTTAAGAGTGTTCATGAAATAATTTCCATCAAGAGCAAGGCTATAAACATAACAGCATGAACGCTACAGAAGGATATAAAGAGCCAGGTGCGCCGGGAAATGCACTGTCTTTAAGTTAAATGGCTGGGTTCCCTCTTATGGTCACTAGAAAATTATAGCAGGGCATCGTTGCCTTGACATTGCCTTTTTCAATAGTAAATCAATGGATCCTTCATTTTCACTAAATTGTTTTCCTGCCCTCCAGGGAAAGTATAACACAAGCATAATGCAGATGAGGAAAGGACAGGCTAGGCTGGGACAAAACATTTAATTAAATCCCCTTTTATAAAGCAACCTTTCTTCAGCTTGACAAATGGATAAAGCAAAATGTGCTTATGCAGGCAAAACAATTAACCAGGTCCATAACAGTTTATAACTAACCCAGTAGCATGGATCAATCGCAGCTGGTCGTTCATCCCATTGCTTGTCCTGTGTGTGTTGGGGTGGGGAGTGGGGGCTGGGGAGCCCAGTCTTCTCAGGATCCTGGCTTCAAGGCAACGCTGTGGCCTTAACCCTTCACTCCCGTCAGAGAGCAGGGGTTTGTGGGGGTGCTGGTGGTGCCCAAGGTTATGGGCTTAAGGAGCAGGGTGGAGACTGGGTTCTACCTGCCATTCCCCTGGGGTACGTGTGTGAGTGTATGAGTGTGTGTGTGAGTTTAGTATGCATGTGTGTGTATGAGTGTGATGTATATGTGTGCGTGAGTGTGGTGTGTGTGTGATTGTGCTGTATATATGGGTATGTATGAGTGTGGTGTGTATATGTGTGTGTGTGTGTGAGTATGTATGTGAGTGTGGTGTGTGTGTGAGTGTGTATGTGAGTGTGGTGTGTGTGTGGTGTGTGTCAGTGTGTGTGTGTGAGTATGTGAGTGGTGTGTGTGATGTGGTGTGAGTGAGAGTGTGGTGTATATATGTGTGAGTGTGTGTGTACGTTGAGTGGTGTGCGTGTGGTACGTGTGAGTGTGTATATGTGAGTATGGTGTATGTGCATAAATGTGGTGTGTGTGTGAGGGGGGTGTGTGTGTGAGTGTGGTGTGTATATGTATATATGTGTGTGTGGGTGTGGTGTGTATATGTATGTGTGAGTGTGCGAGCATGTGGGGTAGAGGGTGGGAGAGGGAGGAGAAGAGCAGTATGAAGACAGCCACAAAAAAAGGAGACTTGAAAGGCCTAGTCCGCAGCTGTCTCTGCCTTCCAGCCTGAGAAATAACCTGGTCCAAACCTGTGTCTGCTATTCACAATCACCTGGGGAGCTTTTTAAAAACACAGATCCGCTGGCTGCACCCCAAACAGAGGATTTAGAGTCTCCTTTTTTCAGGGCAGGGTCAGAAAGCTATTTTACAAAGCTCTCAGCCTGGAATGATCTGCAGGGTGGGGGATGTCTGGTCTGGTGCAGCTGCTTTGGCAGATAAGAAAACCAAATTTGGGGGTTACTCAGGCCACATAGTTCTTGAACTGCAGAGTGGGGAGTGGAGCCCAGCACCTCAGCCCCCTGAGCTGTCTCCCAGAGCTGCACCCCACCGACTTCAGACATGTCCGTGCTGGAGAGGACTCAGGGTCTCATCTGATCAATGAAGGTCATAGCACTGGCTGACCTCAGGTCTCCTGGGTCTGAGCCCAGTGCTTTATCTGCAATGAGACACTGCTTCTTATCTCCCTACTAAGGCCCATTCATGTGTTGATCTGTTCACTTATTCAATTTCTTTGGTATTAAACTAGAGGTCCACGCTGGGCCAAGTGCAGCTGCAGGTGATGGAGATATAACGAAAAATGAGAGTGTCATATTCTGGAGAATCATGCAGCCTAATGGGAGTGACAGCAACAGTAATAACACAGCAATTACAAGCACTGACCGCATGCTGGGCACAATGCTGAGCCCTTTCCATGGGTTAACTCAGTTCTCCTCCACAGTGACCCTACGTGGTAGGTGCTACTGTCCCCATTTTGCAGATGACAAAACAGAGGCACAGAAAGGTAAAGTAACTTGCCTAAAAGTGACACAGCTAATAGGAAGATTCAGGGTTAGTGCCCCAGCCATTGGCCTCAAAGTCCTTCTCTTAACCACCATTCTGTGTGGCCTCTGGCTCAGCTACTGTACTTTCAGAGTCCAGTGGGGGCACCAAGAAGCAAAGGTCGGTTCTTGGTGGGATTAGGAAAGGCACCATGCAGGAGAAGTCACCACCGATGAGCACTGGGGAGAGGTGGAGTGTTTTGGATTAAATGTATCCCCCCAAAATGTGTGTTAACTTGGCTTGTCCATGATTCTCAGTATTGTGTGATTATCGACCATCTTGTTATTTGATGTGATTTTCCTATGTGTTGTAAATCCTACCTCTCTGATGTTAAAGATGTGGTGTACTTAGGCTAATTGAGCAGGACTCAATCTGCAAGATTAGGATATGTTTTAAGCCAATCTCTTTTGAGATATAAAAGAGAGAAGTGAGCAGAGAGGCTTGGGGACCTCATACCACCAAGAAACAAGAGCCAGGACAATAGTGCATCTTTTGGATCTGAGGTCCCTGCACTGAGAAGCTCCTTGACCGGGAAATATTGATGACAAGGACCTTCCTCTAGAGTCTACAGAGAGAAAAAGCCTTCCCTTGGAGCCAGCTGAATTTGGACTTCCAGCTTACTAGAGAATAAACTTCTGTCTGTTAAATCCATCCACTTGTGGCATTTCTTTTATAGTAGCACTAGATAAGGCTAAGACATGGAGTAAAGAAGGAGAAGTGGGGAAAGAAAAGCAGAGCCTGAGCAATGGGAGATTCGAGAAAAAAGGCTCGAGGGCACAGCAGAGGGCTGGCTGTCACACCTTGGCTTGTAGAGTTACGTAGCTTTCATGAATGTATGACTTGTCCTCCAATAAGGTATCAAATTCCTTGGTGTCACGCGGTCCTTCTCTGCACCCCCCATCCCTACCTTATTACCCGATTGTTTTTGTTGGCTGCCATCAAGTCACCCTCGACTCATGGTAACGCCATGCACAACGAAATGAAATGCTGCCCTGTCCTGTGCCATCTCCATGATCAGCTGCCGATCAGACCTTTGTGATCCATATGGTTCATGCTGGCTGACTAGCAGACGTGGATCACCAGGCCCTTCTTCCTAGCCCGTCTGAGTCTGAAAGCTCCTCTGAAACCTGTTCGACATCATAACAACACACAAGCTTCCACTATCAGATGGGTGGTGACTATGTATGAGGACCATTGGCTGGGAATTGAACCCCGGTCTCCCACATACGAGGTGAAAATTCTACCACTGAACCACCACCGTGCCCTCATTCCTGAGAGTACCTGATAGATACTAACTGAATGAAGAGAGTGTGGGACAGAGAACATACAGACTTGGGCTCTCAGAGGAGGATGCTGAGGTGGTCTGTTATGGGGCCTAGGAGGTGGGTAGGAGGTGGTTCAGGGGGACATGTGGCCATGAGGACAAAGCAAAGCCAGTCAAGTCAGGAGCAGAGGTGACCCTTCTAAAGCTCTGGCACATACATTTAACCTACGGTCATTGAGTCTATTCTGACTCCTAGTGACCCTATATGATAGAGCAGAGCTGCCCTATAGGGTTTCTAAGGAGTGCCTGGTGGATTCAAACTGTCAACATTTTGGTTAGCAGCCAAGCTCTTAACCACTACACCACCAGGGTTTCCTGGCACCTACATCTAGGCTATAAAATTAACAACTGCTATATGGGTGCAAACTCTATGGGGCAGTTCTACTCTGTCCTATAGGGTTGCTAAGATTCAGAATTTTTTTTTTTTATATGGGTGCAAACTCTATGGGGCAGTTCTACCGTGTCCTATAGGGTTGCTAAGATTCAGAATTGACATGATGGCAATTTTGTTGTTGTTGTTGTTTTATATGGGTGTAAGAGTTTAGAGCCAACTCTGGTGTCAAATTCAGGCTGCCCCTGTCACTGTGGGCTTTTCCAGGCAGAACAATTAGCCAAAGGAAGTTGCATTGTCTTCATGCTCACTTAACCCACATTCAAACTCTGCTTCCAGCAGGAGAGGAGCCATTAGGAGGAAGTGGATAGCGCAGAAAACAAGGGAGAAGCACGCCTGGCCCGGAATGTGTTTGACTTTTGTTGCTGCTTTGCTCTGCAGGGGAGACCCACCTAAGGATTTTGCAATCTCTGAAAACACAGCAATTTCATGTTTCCTGTAGGAAATCAAAAGGTCCTGTAAGGTATTCTAGTAATTTCTTTAATAGCCACTATGCTCATGCTGCTTGAATTCTGTGAGGTCTCACTATTGTCTATTGTTGGCAGAGTGGGAACACACCCCGTTGGGTACATGAAGCTACCAGCGAAATGAGCAGTAGAAACTGGAGGAGCTAGCTTCGCTTCCTCAAGCTGGGTCTTCACTGAGCATAGTTGTCCTCTCTTTGATGCAGAATTCTGGAATGATCACAGAGGGCTTTGTGGTAGAAAACCACTCAAATAGTGCATCCCCCAAGGAGCTTTCCTAGCAAAATGGAAGCTGTTTAAATATGTGCATGTAGAAGAGGCTTTAAAACAAGCCTGGCATGACTCTGGGGGCTGTTAGTCTACAGAGCTTGATCACCAAACAGGAGATTTAAATATCTGGGTGCTGTTTTTGGGAACTCTATTGACCGAATCTGGGCCAGCTCCATTTTGTGGTGGCAGTAAGTTTGTCCATTTTTCTGCCTTACTCTTTCGGATGGGCCGCCCTTCTCCAGGATCTTGCTGTGTTGATACAGACATTCTCACTACTCCAGTCTCTTTATCTTTCTCAATGCTTCCATTCCCCACTCCTCCTCCCCAGATTCACCCATCGCAAATCCCACTTCCTCTGGTCCCTACTTTCAGTTTGCCCAAGGGGCAAACAGTAACTGGTAATTTGTTTGTACCCATGAAGAAATGGAATGAGCTAAAACCTCTCTCAATTCTTCCCCCAGCCTGTCCTCTCCTCTGTGGTAAAATATCTGTTTAACAGAACTTCTTCTGAACTCCAAAGGGTATTTCAGGCCAGGTGAGGAAGGGTGTGAAGCCATGCCAGGGAAGGTGGAATCATATTTGTGTATAAAGCGGGGCCCTCACAAAAATATCAGAATGAACATTTTTTTAGCATCAAACTGATATTCCTCCTGTGTCAGAAAACCAAACCAAAACCAAACCCGTTGCCGTCGAGTTGATTCCCACTCATAGCGACCTTATAGGACAGAGTAGAACTGCCCCGTTCTATAAGGTCACTATGTGTCGGAATCGACTTGACAGCAACAGGTTTGGTTTACTTTTTTGGATAAGTCTTGTTGGGAGGGAAAGGTTTGCTCCTCAGAAGAGAAGGGTCATTTTAGGTAGGAAGAACAACATAGGCAAAAGCACTGGAGTGTGAAATGTATGGTGTGTTTGCAGGTTGAGTGGTTTGGCGTTGGTGGAGTAGGGAGAAAGTGGGAGGGTACAAGGGGCCTGCAGAGGGTGGTGCTTACAGGATGGAACTCTATTCTTTAAGTGCAGTGTAGGCCACAATGGACATTAACCAACCAAACCAAACTTACTGACATTGAGGCAATTCTGACTCATAGCAACCCTATAGGGCAGAGTGGAACTGCCCCATGGGGCTACAAGGAGCAGCTGGTGGATTTGAGCTGCCAACCTTTTGGTTAGCAGCTGAGCACTTAACCATTGTGCCACCAGGGCTCCAAAATGGACATACAGTGACGATTTTATAAAAACAGTAAGATGGGCTCCCCACAAAAGAATCAATATCTTGTTATAGGGCACCATCTCGGTGGGGATGTGCCCCCCATTTCAATATAACAGAGAAGGCATTCCCAGCTCCCCAGTTCAGGATGCTCACACCAAGCTCTCACACACTTTAAAAAATGGACAGTTGCCTTATTGTTGGTTTTTGTGGATTCCTTGTACCCAGACAAATACTAACTTTTTAAACCCGTGTGTTACGAGTAACTTTTATTAAGACTGGAACAAGAAAGGAGATTGGCGATGTCAGTAAAGACTGGCAGAGACTTGTTTAGATGTAGAACAGCAGGATGAAGACACGGTGTTGTGTAAGGAAGCTGTGTGTGTTTGTGGGGCCCTGTGGGGTGGGAGAAGGGGCCAAATGACAAAGATTTCCCTACTTAAGTTGGAAGAATGAGGTTACGGTCGGTCCTTTGATTGTTTCCAGTACTTCAGCGTGATGAATTGCCATTTAAGCCATGTAAAGTATGACTAAGGATTACCATTTAAAGTCTCTGGGAATGAAAGGCTCCTCTGTAACCCTTTCCGGCTAAATAGCTACATTAAGCATGGTGTAAAACCAACTACACCTATAGTTTAACAACAGAGTAGGATGGGTGGAGGGGAGGTGGAAAAGACTACATTTTGGGTAATATGAATCACTGCATGTTTAGCGTCTAGGACTTCTCAGACCAACAACAAAGGTTCCTGTAAGACTTGCATGTGTGCCTGCTTGCTGAAGAGGTGAATTTTTAAAAAATATTTTAAGCATAGTAGTTTCTTAAGATGTAACCTCATCTGCTGCTTCATTAATTGATGCTTTGTAACATTTTATCTATTTTAATTATTGTTTTAATGTGCTGCTTGTACCCCGAGGCCCTCTACAAAGGGCACCATTTTAAAAAATGAAGAACTGGATAAACAAATCCACAGGTGAGGGATCACTCTAGTCACATCTGTGTCTAAATGAACATTTTTTTGTTTGCCTGGTGTTGAGTGTCAATGAGCAATAGTCTCTCTTTCAAGTGGAAGGACTGAGGTGTGATGCCCAAGGACAAAGCCTGGGTAGAACCAGGAATGGAAGGCAATAGTCCCAATAGCTTCCTATAGTTTCCAATAACTAGAATTCATGCTATCATGTTTAAGTTTGGTCTTATGTTCTCAATAAGCCTTTAAAAGTAACAATAGCTGTACTGAAAGCAAAAGTATATATTTTCCACTTAACACTAGTAGCAATTGAATTGTAGTTCCCTTGGCCAGGAAACAAATTCCATAGACCCAGTTCTTAACCTGAGTCATGCTACCCTTAGTCACACAGTCGACTGCATTTCTTACTTTAATAAAGTAGGAAATGGCTGGTTGGTGAGGTGTTTCCTCTCTTGAAGTAGGTAGTGTAATGACAACATCCCTCTGCCCCCCCTCCTTCACCAAGCTTTTATTTCTGTATTTAAGCGCAGGCAAGGTCAAAACAATAGATGAAATTTCATGAAACAGTAGTAGTTACGCCTAAATGTTTTTACTGACTTCTTAAAAACACTTTGGAATCAGCTCCAACTGTGTTTATAAATGAAAAAGGAAATGAAGCTCAACACCCGAGCCGCAAAAATTCTTCGGTCCTGAATGGGCCAGATGCCTAGATTTCCTTTACGTAAACAGGGTCAAATGTGAGGCAGCCAATTGTAAACTAAGGTTCTGGCCTCCCATATTCTCATGGCCAAAGATGTCAACGAAGGTGCCATGCTGCCACAAAGCTGGGCTGCAACTTCTTAGTGTCACAAAGCTCAGACAGCTGCAACCAGTCCAGAGAATAGCACAGGAATCTAGAATCCTGGGAACAAATGTGGCTCTCAGAATGCAAAAGAAAGCAACTTTATCACACCCCCTTCCATACCTCTGTGGAGTTGGGTCCTAGGACTTTTTATGACTCTATTTTATAAATACCTCTGGTCACTTCTAGGAAACCCTGGTGGCCCAGTGGTTAACAGCTTGGCTGCTAATCAAAAAGGTCGCAGTTCAAATCCACCAGGAGCTCCTTGGAAACCCTAGGGGCAGTTCTACTCTGTCCTGTAGGGTTGCTATGAGTCGGAATCAACTCAACAGCAATGATTTTTTTTTTAATCGGTCACTTCTAATCAAAGGGTCAGCAGTTCGAATCTGCCAGGCACTCCTTGGAAACTCTATGGGGCAGTTCTACTCTGTCCTATAGTGTTGCTATGAGTCGGAATCGACGCGACAGCACTGGGTGGGTAATCACAGAAATAGTCTCGGTTCAGTAACAACTATGTTCAGTTGCATGTAATAAGAACAGAAACGGAATTTCTTTCAAAGGGACTCCCTTCCACCAATGTGGACCTGATGCTGGAGGCAGGACCTGTGATCGGTTTCTTTTTTTTTCTGTTTATCTTCCCGGTTCTTCCCTACCTCACTCTTACTTGCTGGTTGGCTTCTCCAAGGTTAGAGGGGACAGGAAGGAGAAGAGGTAAGTGGGCCGGAAAGATCTTATTTGACTGGCATGCTTGTGGCACTGTTTCCCTTTGGCTATGGCGGATGTTGGAAGCTGGCTCTGCTGAACGTTTCTGAGGGTTCTTCGGAGGCCCATCCACCCCTGATCTCTCTACCCTGCAGTTCTCTGATGTGGATTGTGTACTCCATCTCCCCCTTCCTCAGCCCCTGAGTATCTTCTGGCTGCACATTCCCAGCTTTCTTCTGCTGTGATCTCCTCGCCCTTCCAGGAGAAACTCTTAGGTAGGGTTTAAGACAACTCCATACCAATTCTCTCTACTACGTCACGCATAGCAATCAATAGCAAACACATTCCTTAGATACATCTTTGGAGAGAATGTGGAAACTTCCCAAACTATGGCTCTCATTCTGCTATTGCAGCCTTTTTTAGCCAACTTCTCACCCTTTGGGTTTCTCAAATGTGTGTAAGGCAGTGGTCCACTGGGCTCGCAAACCTCCTGAGAACATGCATCAAGCTTGTCAATGGTCTCAACAAGCAACCTGCTATCCTTTTTTCATGGGAGGTGAGACTCTGAGAAGGAGCTTTTAGAGGCATTGAGAGTTTCAGCACTCTTGCTCCCTCCCTCTGCCAAGAGAAAACATGTTTCAGATAGACTGAATCTTAGCATGTGGAAACCAAGGGCACAGAGCCCCAGCCAACCTGTAGCCAAACCAAGTCAAGCAGAGGTGAGCTACAGATAAATAGAGCCCAGCAGAGTCAAGCAGACCTGTAGCCTACTCCTAGCCCTTATATAATGTAAAGAAGAAATATATCTTTGTGCTTGTAAACATTTGAGATATTAGGGCTCTTTGTTCCTGCAACAAAAACAGATTCATATACTGGCAAAGGAGTGGCCAGAAAAATCTTAGTAAAATTAGGGGAGTGTGTCTAGAAGACTCTGTCCTATAGGGTCGCTACGAGTCGGAACCAACTTGCCAGCAATGGGTTTAGTTTTTTTTTTTTTTTTGTCCTAGAAGCCAAGTAAAGGAAGTATTTCAAGTAAGAAGAATGTTTGGAGGTAACTGATGAGCAGTACCCCAAGGTCCCCGAATGTCTACATTATGCAAGGCACTGTGCAAAGACCTGGGAAAAAAAAGAGAGGAGACCCAGACCTTACCCTCAGGAGTCTCATACTCTAAGGTGGAGAGCTGCCGTACAGACACATAAAACCCATTGCCGTCAAATCGATCTGACTCAAAGGAACCCTTATAGGATAGAGTAGAACTACCCTGTAGGGTTTCCAAGGCTGTAATCTTTATGGAAGCAGACTGCCACATCTTTCTCCCGTGGAGTGGCTGGTGGGTTTGAACTGCCAACCTTTTGATTAGCGGGGAGCGTTTAACCACTGTGCCACCTGAGCTCCTTAGAGACACAGAAACATACCAAGAATTAGCACTGTGAGTGTGATCTATTGCGATGGTGGTGGGAGCCCAAAGTAGGAAAAAACCTACCCCAGTGGAGGAGTGGTTATGGTGATGGTGGTGGTGGTGATGAAAGAAAGCTTCTCAGAGGAGATGACTGACTCCTGCTCTGAGATATGAAGGAGACATAGGAGTCATCCAGAGATGAAGGGGGAAAAGCTGTCCTGATACAGAGAGAAAGCTGTATTGACGAGGTAATGTGGTCTGTTTGGAAGAAATAAGTGTACTTCAGTATGGCTAAGAAATATGTATATGTGTGTTTAAGTGTGAGCATATGTATATTAGACTTATGTGCCTACAGGTATGGAAGAGGGGTATGCATGTGGCCAAGTAAGTTCCAGACATATACATGTTGAATGCCACGATCAGCAGCATTCTACCCATTTCCATATGATATGTGTCATATACTTGAAACTCCTTCGCTACCTCCCCTTACATCCCCACCTATTGCAGATATACTTGGTGGAAGCCAAAATTATGGTATTGCCACTTATTTTTATAGTGTGCATTAGGAGCTATGGGAAACATTGAATAGTTCCAGCCCAATGAGAAATTATCTGTGAAGATGTAAACACAGGCCAGATTTCCATTTCACCTTGGTGTCCTACCGAGCTCCACGGACCAAAGAGTTGGCTCAGTGACTGAAAAAAAAAAAAAAAATCTAGCCAGATGTTTGTGTTAAGGATTGGAGGCAGAAATATTAAGTAGAGCAACAACAAGAAAAAACAAATCCATACAATACATCATTTGTTTTACAAAATATATTTTACTCAAGATAGATTTCGTGTTTCTTCTGCCCCCAGTACAAAAATGCTTCCTCTGAAAACAAATTGCCTCAAAGTTTATCTGGAAAACTGGAGCAGGGCAAGTTGTGGTTTACCAAGTCCTACAGGACTTCTGTTTAAAATGGTTTCCAGTAAGTAATTCCCTCCTAACTTCCTATGAAAATGGTTTTGAAGGCCTAGCAAAGGCACCAACTCGAATACTGCTGAAAGGCCAAAAAAACGGACAAACCAGTGTGAGAATTGCACAGGAGTCTTCAATAGTTATAAGGCTGATGGAGTCCTTTTGAGAAAAGCAACCAGTGGCCTATCCCTGCCCCACCTCATGGAATCTCTATTCTCACCTGTCAGCAAGACAACAGAAACCCACTTTGTTCATAGCCATGCTATCTGTCCTGGTTTAGAGAACTTGTGTTTTTGTCATCCAAGGCACTGCATGAGTATTACTTGAAAAGACAGTCTGATTTAAACTCTAACTCATGCTCCTGCATATACTCAGAGGCTGTACTTTCCAGAAAATCAGAGAGAAGGAAGTTATAGGGCAGGGGTGGAAGGTGGGAGTTAGGGGTGTAGTGTCAGCTGTTGAAGGCAGGGGCTTCTGTCTCTTCTGTTTTATGCTTTATCCAGTGGATGGCAGAGATAAAAGCTCAATAAATCTTTGTGGAATAAAAATGAATGAAGGAAGAAGGAAAGGATGGGGACAGAAGATGGCAATGGCACACAGCATCCTGGGGGGGGGGGGGTATATGTCCCATAAATAAAATGGTGGCCAAGAATGGAGGTGGGGAGACGCCCAGCAGTAGAGTGCAGCTGGTTTCTGATGGCCTGAAAACTAAGCAGTGAGGACAGCAGAAAATCCTACCTGTGAAGGGCAGAGCTTCATTGAGTGATATTTGTGAGATCCTGTTGCCTGGGTTATAAATGTTGAAAATTGGCTTGCTAGCAATAGCTCCAAGAAAAGCATGTGATGAACAACCAGGTGGGCATTGAGATGAGCCGGCAGCAATCCATACACCTTTCTGTTGGCAAATACCTCATCTGGAAAGATTTTTCCATATTCAAAGACCAGCAAAGATAAGAAAGTCACCGTGAAGCTGATGAAAATGTCCTACATAATGGAGAAAAAGGAACTTTCTCCTAAAGACTCAGAAGAAATGAACCTCTGGAATCAAGACAAAGTTATTGAAAACTCTAAGGCATCCTTGGAAATATACAATATACCTCTAGACTCTAAGAAACAGGTTGGAAAGCTACCAAGGAAAGAATAGGTTACAGTTGGTGTTTAAATTAATTCAACCTTGCTGGAAAGCAATCAGGGGAAATAAATCTTTAGTTCTAACACATATTCTACCCTTTGACTCCCTAATAAGAATTTAGGAATCTATCCTGAAAATAATCAGAGATATGAATATTTTTATAAATGGATGAAATCATTACAGTATCATTTATAATGGTTAAAAATTACTTTAGTCTAATGTACAGTAATAGGGTGGTTCAGTAGTAAATTCTCATCTTCCATGTGGGAGTCCTCGGTTCGATTCCCAGTCAATGTACCTCACGCACAACCACACCCATCTGTCAGTGGAGGCTTGCACGTTGCCATGGCGCTGACCAGGTTTCAGCAGAGCTTCCAGACTAAGATGATAATCTACTTTCAAAAAGCAATCAGTGAAAATCCTATGGATCACAACAGTTTGAGCCGATCGGACAACAGTTTGAATGACCAATCATGGGGATGGCACAGGACCTGGCAGCTCTTTGTTTCGCTGTGCATGGGGTCGCCATGACCGACTAGATGGCAGCTAACAACAATAATGTATTCTAATATCAATTAAATAAGTGATTTTATTATATTCATATTATTTTTTGACTTTTGGTCCTTGAAAACATCATTTTAAGGGATAACTAATAAAATTAGCAAGTGATCATGCTACATTTTAGGTAAAATATCACAATATCTGAATTTTATGAAAATTTTTTTTGATTGCCAAAAAACATTTCTAGAAAAATGTACCAAAATGTTAACAGTAATTATCTCTGTGTAAAGAACATCAGGTGAATTTTATTTTTAAAATACATTTTAAATTTTCTAATTATTATGTAATAAGCATGTATTATTTTATACTCTAAAAATTAAACATTTGTTTAAATGCCTGGTATTGGTTAATGAGAAATAGAGTTAAGATTACTATTTCAAATATCAAAATATCCATTTTCTCTCTTTCCTTTGAGAATCCCATTGAAGTGACAAAAATGCTTTATAAAAAGGCCTAGATCCATGGTGACGATGAGCTAAAAAAAAGAAACTGGTGGGATTATTTTGAAGGCTAGACCAGAATAAGCTACAGTCCAAGCAGGCAAAGCCTGCAGCAGAGGTGGGTGGAGTCACTCCTGGGAAGAGCCCTGGAAAGACCAAGCTAGAGGTGGCAGGAGAAGAAACCCAGAGTGCTCTGTGGGTGGTCATGGAAATAGAGCTGACCAGACTGTGGGCTGGCCAGTCTCACCCATTCTCCTCAATTCAAGTGAAGTTTCTGAACAAGGAAGATGGTTTGCCTGGTGGGGATTTAAGTGGGGTCCTGTACCTGAGGAGAAGGAGAAACACAGAGAAGGCTTGAGGGGACAGCAGGTGACCCCTGATGTCCAAATTGAATCCCACAGAGAATAACCCAGTGTCTAAGAAGTGACCTGGCGGAGATGCTTTTCAACCAACACCTCCAAACCTGGGAGCAGCTTCATTACTGACCAATTACACCCTACACTGCCAATCTAGCACTTTCCCCATTTAAAAAAGAAAAAAGGAGAAGAAAAGATCATGTTTTTCCCAATATTCCTCTAGTGTTTTTGCAAAACGGTTATATTGAATACAGTAAGTCTGCCTTAAAGCAGATTTTGTCTTGAATGTGCAGTCCCGTCTTCAGCAATTTCTTCAGTGTGACTGTGGTAGAATTCAGCACTTATTTTTTTAAAACTCCAGTTCAAATCTCATATTTTGGCTATGTAATCAATATTTACAGTAGATGCAAAATGGGAATTTTATTGCAACTCTTTGGATTTTACATAGTAATATTTTCTAAACAGTTTCATTAAGGCTTAAAATGCATACCAGCGGGTAAGAGATTATAATAGATTAAAAAAGACTTTTTTTTTTTCTTCCTGAAGAGAAGCTAAGGAGCCCAGGAGATTAAATGATGTTGATCAAAACACTGAAATCTATTTCAAGTGGTCCTAGCTCACTGCTCACTGATAACCAAAATGAAATGCAGAGGGGGGAAGGTAGGGCCCCCACTGCCTAGTGCTTATAAAAATGACTTTTTAATACTGTGTTCACTTCATTTTAGGATTCTACATTACCAGGACTAGAGGTTATAAGAGGGCCATGAACATTTTTAAGGAGGACATGACAATTTTAAGTTTTATTTCTGAGATGAGAAAGACACACCAGACAAATGTAGTTATGTCAATGTTAATATCAGAGTGGAGTTTAAAAATGAAAAGCATTAGGGCCAAGAACGTTACATAACCATTGTAAGCAAGCTGAAGATTCACTTATTCTCCTAGATGATACACCACCTATAACATACCAGCTAAACACATGCACACACACAAACAATAGAAATATGAGTCCTTGATTAAAAATAAGTTATAGTGGGACATTTTATTGTAACTCCTTAGAACCTAATACATTTATCTAGTCAAAATAGAGGTAAAGATATAGAAAATTTGAATAACGTAATTCAGAAACTCAATGTAAAAGACGTATATAGAACTTTTCTTCTTAAAAATAGAAAATATATATATATTTTTTTCATGTCCACGGAACTTATGCCCGAATCAATTATGTGCTTGGTCACAAAGAAAATTTTATATTTTAAAAAGTGGAGTTATTAGAGCTTATATTTTCAAAATTCAGCAAACTAGAAATAATAATTTAAAAAAAGGTGACCAAAAATTATAATCACTTGGGAACTAAGAAACTCTCAAAAAATTATTTATCAAAGAGAAATGAAAACAGAAATCACTCCAAATGTCAATAATAGAGTCAGAGAAGGATCGTCAATGGATGCTAAAAACACTAAGCAAAGGTTTGTTGAAAACAAGATGTTCATACAGTGTACCCAGGTATCACCCACAGATGAGGACTAATGACAAAGCAATAATGCCCCTTTACGATGGAGGTTGTCACTGTAACTACATGGTCAAACTTAGCATCACTAATAGCGGAACAACTTGACCTTATGTGCCTGCTGATATGAAATACGAATCATTAAGCACACAACATCACCAATGAAATATTCCTGCCAAAAATGTTCAGCCTGAATCTCGAGTCTCGACCTAATTTCCAGTTTACAGGCAATATAGCAGAGGGAAGATGTATTAATTGAGGCTATGAAGAAACAAAAAATTCGAGAATGTGGGAGAGTCTACAAAACAACCGACCCGGTTTCCCTAAAAATCTATGTTACCAAAAAAAAAAAAGGAGCAGAAATTGATTAAAGAGACTGACAAAACCAAACCAAATGCAATTTGTAACCTGGATTGGATTCTGAATTTTTAAAAATTTATAAAATACTTTATTTACAAAAAACAAAAATAAAACTTAAACCCATTTCCATTCCGACTCATAATGACCCTATAGGACAGAGTAGAACTGCCCCATAGAGTTTCCAGTGCTGTAATCGTTACAGAAGCAGACTGCCACATCTTTCTCCCTTGGAACGGCTGGTGGGTTTGAACCACTGACCTTTCAATTAGCAGCTGAAAGCTTAACTGTTGCGCCACCAGGGCTTCTTTCATTTACAATAACAGGGCAAATTTGAATATGTACTGATATTAGCTATACTGTTATTTTTTTATTAGGTATGATAATGGTGTTTTGATTACTTAAGAAAATATTCTTAGGAGATGCACGCTTCAATATTTAGAAGTATATGGTATCTGGCCTTACAACCAAACGGCGCAGTAAAAATATAAAGGTATAAATAAAAAAACACTCATATATAGATATATTTAATACATGCATGGACAGAGATAGATGAAAAAGCAAAATGGGCAAATTATTAACAATGGGTAAAACTAGGTAACGAGCTCCCTCCTCTCCACTGACTCCCTAACGCTTTCTGGCTCCTCAACCCCCCCTTACCTGGTCCTCTGGCTAAAAAGCCAGGGTTTTAGTTTCCCCACATAACTATGTATTTTCCACAATGGCATCTGTTTCCAAGGACTAGTGGTAACTACGTATTTTCCACAATGGCGTCTGTTTCCAAGGACTAGTGGTAAGAGGATTAAGAGAGGAAAAAATGCAAGGAGAATTCCCCCATGCTCTTAGGCCCACTGTCCGTGTGATTGGAATTTTAGGTGGCTGCTAGCTATTTGAAACCCTGGTGGTGTAGTGGTTAAGTGCTATGGCTGCTAACCAAAAGGTTGGCAGTTCAAATCCACCAGGTGCTCCTTGGAAACTCTATGGGGCAGTTCTACTCTGTCCTATAGGGTCGCTATGAGTCAGAATCCACTTGACAATGGGATGGGTTGCCTAGCTGTTGCCTCAGGATTGCCTGGGGCTGCGATGGGAGACAGGGAAGAAATCAAGGACAACAGCAGCAACAAACACTAGGGATCTGCCCCACTCTTCTGACTCATAAAACCCGTTGCTGTCAAGTCAATTCCAACTCATAGTGACCCCATAGGACAGAGTAGAACTGCTCGACAGTGTTTCCAAGGAGCAGCTGATGGATTAGAACTCCAAGCTTTTGGTTAGCAGCAGCCCAGTGCTTAACCACTGTACCAGAGGGGTCCTCTTTTCTGTTCCTTGAAGCAGAAATAGAGAATCTCTCTTGTAGCTCTTTCTGTCCTGATGCATAATTCTGGTTTTTGAATTGCCTTTGAATTCAGGCCAAGAGATCCAGAGGGGGGAAAAAGAGAAATTCATTGCTGGTTAGTAGTACTGTTTTTCAGAGTCCTCATGTAACTGCTCCATACATTCTTTCCAGGGCTTTTTGTTGTATTTAGTGAGAGAGATAGGGTGGAGTATGATCGCTCCCTCTTGATCAGCCCCTCCACAGCCTATTAGATAACAAGTACCACCAACTGTACTGAAAATCACTTTTTTTTTCCAGACTTCTGCTACCTAAAGATACAGCTATTACCTAAAGTAAGGCACCTGTATTGGATTGTATTTTATGATAACAGTCTAATAAATTCTCTTCAATAGAGCAGAACATCCATTGTTTGGTAAAATTAATAAATGTGTGAAACTTATCGATATTGATGTTCTCAAGAGCATGTTCAGAGAAGATAAATAAGAACATGCCTAGTAGAGGCTAGCTGGCAGTTGTGGAGATACAAACTGTTATCTCTGGAACAGGGAAGATTCTGTTGGTAGAAAGAAAGCATATATTAAAGAACCCAGATGGCACTGGAAGAAAATTTAGAAACTGGTATTTCATAACACTTATTATAGACCTAAGATGTTTTTTAAGATGTTTTTACTTCAGCAAGAGGTTACCACAGTTATCCAATATCTCTAATGTGTTTATATGTCAAACTAGACTGATTTGAGCAATAAATATTGCGATTTATGAAACAATTTTAGGACAACCTAAGAAAATCAAAATTTTAAATGGGGATAGGGCATATAAAGTATAATTCTATGCGCAAATCAGTAAATTGGTTTTCTGTGTTTCTTGACAGAGGGCATTTCTAATTTCTGTCCCTGGATATAAAGTAGACAAACGAACACAAAATCAACACAAAATAATAACATTGATATGAATTGAAGAAATGGTGCCAATTATATACCTGAAAAGCTGGTAAGCAAAGATTATCATTTTAGGAAGAAAATGGAAATAGAAGTATGCTCAAGAAAGAATCTCTCTGAGCTGGCAGATAAATACAATGCTTTTTGTGGGCATTTTCCTTTAAGAGGTTTATCATTTTGAAAGCAGAAATAGGAGCTGCCTGTGAAACTGATGAGTCTAGTTACCACACAAAATGAACTAAGCTACTTAGAGACAATTTCCGTCTATTTGCCACGTACGCTGTGTTTTCACAAATACAATTAATTAGTAACACTTTGGGTGTGTATGTGTGTACCTCAGGTAGTAGAAAAGTATTTGGATAAGAAAAGGTTTATAGGTGGCTGTCTTGGTCATCTAGTGCTGCTATAACAGAAATACAAGTCAATGGATTTAAAAAAGAGAAATGTATTCTCTCAAAGTCTTGTAGGCTACAAGTCCAAATTCAGGGTGTCAGCTCCAGGGGAAGGTTTTCTCTGTTGGCTCTGGAGGAAGGTCCATGTCATTGATCTTTCCTTGGCCTAGAAGTTTCTCTGAGCAGGAACCTCAGGTCCCAAGTATACACTCTGCTCCCAGCACTACTTCCTTGGTGGTATGAGGTTCCCCTGTCTTTCTGCTGGCTTCTCTCTTTTATATCTCAAAAGAAATTGGTTTAAGACACTAATTTTGTAGATCTCATCAGTGTAACTGCCACTAATCTATTGCATTATATCACAGCGATAGGATTTACAACACATAGGGAAATCACAGGAAACCCTGGTGGCGTAGTGGTTAAGTGCTTCGGCTGCTAACCTAAAGGTCGGCAGTTCAAATCAGCCAGGCGCTCCTTGGAAACTCTATGCAGCAGTTCTACTCTATCCTATAGGGTCGCTATGTGTTGGAATTGACTCTATGGCAATGGTTTTTTTTTTTTTTTTGGTTAGGGAAATCACATCAGATGACAAAATGGTAGACAATCATACAATACTGGGAATCATTACCTAGCCAAGTTGACAGATATTTTGGGGGGACACAATTCAATCCATGACAGTGGCCATTTGGGTGTTGTTATAGCAGTATTTGCTGAGCACTTACTGTGAGCCCAAAGTTCTTTACATATGCAACACTTAATCCTTATGACAATCTGAAGAGGTAAGTACTATTAACCCACTTTTACAGGTAAGAAAATTGAGGCATAGAGAGGCTTAAAGTATTACTCAAGGCCCCACAGTTCCTACAGCAAGAGAAGGAGCAGGGCTGCGACCTACATGGTCTAACTCCAGTGTGTGTGTGCTTATTTGCTTCATTAATATACCGATGAAGCAAATTGTTAAGCATGCATGAGACTTAGATGCTAGAAAGGAAACTAAAAAGAAAGCAGTTAGATATTGAGGGAACTTAATTATATGTAACGCTCCATTATATTGAATTGATATTGCCTCACCTCAGTAATAAAGGAAATCGGTAGGTAGGCAGGTGTATTTCACTGTGCTATCATTTAAGAACATGCTTGGCATTACTCAAGCTGAAAGAACTCAAGAAAAAATTCAAACTTCAAGTAGCAGTATTGAAGGATTCTATGGGCAAAAAAATGGAATGACTCAAGAAGCATTAAAAGAAGATGAAAGGAATACACAGAGTCACTGTACCAAAAATAATTGGTCAACCTTAACTATTTCAGGAGGTAGCATATACTCAAGAACTGATGGTAGTGAAGAAAGAGGTCCAAGCTGCACTGAAGGCATTGGCAAAAAACAAGTCTCCAGGAATGAACAGAATGCCAACTGAGATGTTTCAACAAACAAAAGCAATGATGGAAGTGCTCACTTGTCTATACCAAGAAATTTGGAAGACAGCTACCTGGCCAACCGACTGGAAGATATCCATATTTATGCCTGTTCCAAAGAAAGGTGACCTAATGGAATGTGGAAATTGTAGAAAAATATATCATTAATATCACTTGCATATTATGACATAATATCAGATGTCATAAGTAAAATTATGCTGAAAATTATTAAAAAACGGTTGTAGCAGTACATCCACAGGGAACTGCCAGAAATTCAAGCTGGATCCAGAAGAGGATGTTGAAGGAAGTATATCATTGCTGACATCAGATGGATCCTGGCTGAAAGCAAAGAATACCAGAAAGATGCTTACCTGTGTTTTATTGACTACGCAAAAGCATTCGACTGTGTGAATCATGATAAAATTACGGATAACATTGTGAAAAATGGGAATCCCAGGACACTTAATTGTGCTTATGTGGGACCTGTACATAGATCGAAAGGCAGTCGTTCAAATAGAACTACTGCATCGTTTAAAAAAAGGAAATGTGTGTGTCAGAGTTGTATCCTTTCATCATATTTATTGAATCTGTGTGCTAAGCAAATAATCCAAGAAACTGGACTATACGAAGACGAATACGGCATCAGGATTGGAGAAAGACTCATTAACAACCTGTGATATGCGGATGACACAACTTTGCTTACTGAAAGTGAGGGCCATGAAAATCAAAGACTACAGCCTTTAGTATGGATTACACCTCAACATAAAGAAAAAAAAAAATTCTCACAACTGGACCAATAAGCAACATGATAAACGGAGAAAAGATTGAAGTTGTCAAATATTTCATTTTACTTGGATCCACAATCAACACCCATGGAAACAGCAGTCAAGAAATCAAACAACATATTGCATTGGGCAAATCTGCTGCAAAAGACCTCTTTACAGTGTTGAAAAGCAAAGATGTCACCTTGAAGACTAAGGTGCGCCTGACCCAAGCCGTGGTGTTTGCAATTGCACCCTATGCGTGTGAAAGCTGGATGAGGAATAAGGAAGACTGAGGAAGAATTGACACATTTGAATTACGGCATTGGCAAAGAATATTGACTATACCAGGAACTGCCAGAAGCATGAACAAATCTGACTTGGAAGAAATACAGCCAGAGTGCTCCTCAGAGGGGAGATGACAAGACTTCGTCTCACCTACTTTGGACGTGTTATCAGGAGGGACGAGTCCCTGGAGAAGGACATCATGCTTGGTAAAGTAGAGGGTCGGCGAAAAAGAGAAAGACCCTTAATGAGACAGATTGACACAGTGGCTGCAACAATGGGCTCAAACATAGCGATGATCACGAGGATGGTGCATGACTGGGCAGGCAGTGTTTCGTTCTGTTGTACAAAGGGTCTCTACGAGTTGGAACCGACTTGATAGCACCTAACAACAACAATCATTTGAGATGAAAAATATTATTAAGGACACTTCCCTCTTTATCTCTGTGTGCATTTCTATAACAGCTGTTACTTAATACTTTGTAGCCAGTGGGTATAGATGATAAATCTGGGGTAGTATTAAATGGGAAAGGTTCATAAACCCAAAATAGAATTTAAATATTCACCTAAAGTAATGATAGTGGAGGCACTGCACTGAAGAACCCACACACACTGGCCTGTGTCCACTGCAGGGTGAGTAACTGTTAGGTAGTGCAATGCCTCCACTATCAAAAAAATTAATCACTCTGCAGTGGACACAGGCCAGTGTGTGTGGTACTTTTGTTTGGTTGATTTGGGAAAGAGGCCCAAAGCAGGCTGGCATGGAATCCCAAATAGAGTTGGGAGATGGGCATGCAGGTGACAAAGGGTGCAAAAGGGGACACTAATTGAGAAAGACAGACTTCCCCAGCTGGCTACCTTGGGGCCAGGGCTGGCCCTGCTCACCTTTAACTGTTCCAGGTCAAAGAGAAAACCTGCACTGAGGAGCTTCTGTGTGGCATGAGCAAGTCAGGCCAATCACTCATGACAGATGAAGATGTCCTGTGTTTGTTTTTAACAGGCCTGTCTTGGTTATAAAAGTCCATCTCCTTTTCACCAGAGGATTTGTTAATCAGGAAGATTGCAAGCATCAGGAATAAGCTTATTTATTCAGGGTGACAGGAGAATACACAGCTGGGGTATGCAAGTTCTGGGCTCAGTCTCCCTGAGCTGGGTCCTGGCTCTGTGTCCTAATGGTGGTGTAACCACGAGCGACTTGGCCAGACCTCACCCACCCTAGGAGGTGGCTACTATTATCACCTCTATTTTATAGATTAGAGGCTGAGGCATACAGAAGTTATGTGACATGAATTTTATTATCTAATATCTGCCACATGATAAATAATCAAAGGAGCCTGGTGGCACAATGTTTAAAGCGATCGACTGCTAACTGAAAGGTCGGTGGTTCAAAACCACCAGCAGCTCTGAAGGAAAAAGTTGTCGCAGTCTGCTTCCATAGAGATTTACAGCCTTGAAAACCCTATGGGGTTGCCATGAGTCAGAATTGACTTGATGGTGGTGGGTTTTGACTGCTAACATTGTTAGAGATGTTTAGAGGCCAAAACCTGGAAGCTGTAGAAGTCATCTTGTTAAGGGCAATTTGTAATGCCATCCAGAAGACAAGCTCAGTATTACTCCTCAGTATTACTCTGGTATGCAATGCTTTTCTCACTGTGGGCTGGATATTTGGTAGAGATGGGCCAAACATTCCTATCTAGAGAGACCAGGAGAAGTCTGCTGTGTGGTAGGGACTCCATTCTCACGTGCTATTTACTCTAGTTTAGTTGCCTTTGTAAGATGCCTAAACGAAGGATGAGATTACCACCCCCAAATTAATTATCTGGTGCCACTCCGAGGGGGCTCCGCCCTGTTGGTCTTGGAGGTCTATTTGTAAGCATGTGTGATCATTTGGGGGATAATCCTGGTTCCCAGCTTTGCAGGACAAACCCTGGCCCCTTTGATCTCTTTTGTTTCCTGGCTAACAGCAGAGCTGTTTTTTGTTTTTTAGAGACTGGGAATTGGGATTTCCTCACTTCGCCTCTGGTATTAATGTATTTCACAGAAGGGAGGAGACCCAGATTCTAATCAAGAAACCGGTTTGCTCTCTTTTACATGAAAACCTGCAAAATAATGTAGGAGTCTTTTATTTTCTCCATAATTTTAGGACACGGAGGACTGGGATTTGTTTGAAATGTTGCATTAAAGAATGTTTTAGTATTATTTAAAGAGAAGAAACCAACTTCTGGCAAGAACTCTAAATGGTGCTTAGGATGTAATCTGTGGGGAACCGAGTTCCTCTTAGCACAGGATCATTACTGTTTTAAAACTATTTCCATCAAAGTGCAATTCATATTAATACCATCAATTTGTACCTTATATAAAACATTTCATTTGCATCCTACCATGGTAGTTTGGTGGCTGAATGGCAAATTTTATAGGGATAAAAAAAAAAAAAACAGCTCAAGTACGTGCCTAATAATTTAAGGGGAAAAAATGCAGACTTTTGAAAAGAAATCAAGGCGGGAAGGTGCTCTAAAGTATATAAACAAATCATGCACCAAGCAGGGATGCTTGGGTTCATTTGGTGTCACATTTGCATTCCTGTCCCTTGAGTTTTCCAATTTGTGTCATTTTATTAAAACTCCAATTTACTTACGTTCTGGTATTTTATGGAAAGAGCCTGACATGAACGTTGGTTAATGAGACGTTGCTCTGTAAACAAGCAAAGCTTGCTAAATGTAGTCTCAATGACTGGCAACTATGAGTTTAAAAGCTATAAATGGAATTGAGGATTGCTTTGATAACATTATAACCCATGACAGAAGAGTGGATCGTATGATGGTATCATTATAGTATCATTCAACCAAGTTTATGGCATGTGTGTGTGTGTGTGTGTGTGTGTACATGTTTGTACATACACTAACTTATGGTTCTGTTCTTTTATATTCATTCTGTAATGTCCTGTTTCCTCTCATTGATCAATACACAATTACTTTTCCTCCTAAAACAAGCCCCTGCTTCCCTCTAGTATAGGAGATAAGGAATTTCAACTGTAGGCTCAGGTATGCCTGGGCCTGGGCAACTCCAGCCAAATCTGGCTGTATTTAATATTACTCCCAGCTCATGGCACTAGTTTTTTTTTTTTTCCACCAGGGGGTAAGAAGTTTAAACCTAGGACCAGCAGCATCAGCATTGCCTGAAATAGACAGAAATGCAAATTCTCAGGCTCTGCTCCAAACCTCCTGAATCAGAAATTCTACGGGCGGGCCCAGCAATCTGGGCTTTAACAAAACTCCAGGTGGTTTTGATACTCAGATGAGTTTGAGAGCCATTGGTCTTAAGTTGATCTTGCTGCCCTGTATCCTGTCTGTCTCAGTTGACTTCCTGGGCACTCATATCTATGAACTTCAGCTTTTTCCCTCTGGTTTTCTCGTGACTTGGTCTCTGGCCTCTATGGCTGGCTTTCTGCCCTAGTTTTCAGATTTACACTCTAGTTCTCACCTGAGATTTCAAGCTTGCACAATAGACTGGGGCCCTGTCATCACTTTTCCCTAAATATACCACCAAAACCCAACCAAACCCATTGCTATTGAGTTGATTCCGACTCATAGTGACTGTATAGGACACAGTAGAAACGCTCCATAGGGTTTTCAAGGAGCGGCTGGTAAATTCAAACTGCCGACCTTTTGGTTAGCAGCCGTAGCACTTAACCACTGGGCCAGCAGGGCTCCAAATATACCACAGTTCTACCTTTAATACTGTCCCCTCTTGGCTGGTTGTTCAGTCTGGCATTTAATACTGTCCCCTCTTGGCTGGTTGTTCAGTCTGGCATTCAGCCAGCAGAGCCACTTGGATCCAGTTTCTACTAGGGCATCTCCATGACCAGGCAACCCCATGCTGTGCCCACCCAGCAGGCCCTATTAACACTGGCCAGGAGGAGGCTGATCTCCAGGCACCTTGCTCCTGGACACTATGGTTGGCATCACTATCCTTCCTTATGAGGCTCTGTCCTATAACCTGGATTATTGTCCTACCCTGTCTAAAGCTGCACTCTCATACTCTCCTCTCCCTGCTGATCCAGACATCAAGAGACTGCATAAGCTATGACAACTATTTGAAGCCAATGGATGTCTTTAGAAAACACTTACAGAAGAGTTGGGTAAACACGGTAGGATAAAACATGTTACTGATTTGGGGGGAACCTCTTCAAAGGAAATAATGACAACAATGGAAAACAAGTTATACTTGAATTACTTTAAACTGTTGACATCACTACTTTCAAGTTCTTGAATATTTTAATTTACGTGATAGGCTATTCTGTATTTTATCTTGTGAGAATCATTGTCCTCTAGCCGTGCTTTAGAAAGCACCAGTGAAGGCCGAATTTTTCCATGCAT
Organism: Elephas maximus indicus; assembly: GCF_024166365.1. Classification (NCBI taxonomy): domain Eukaryota; kingdom Metazoa; phylum Chordata; class Mammalia; order Proboscidea; family Elephantidae; genus Elephas; species Elephas maximus. The sequence goes on along the minus strand of NC_064841.1, from coordinate 16,357,920 downwards.
GGATCTACCTACTGAATTTCGTTTTCCAGAAGCCTGAACACACCACTATCTTACTAAGAGTTCGCAGGGGATCCAGCACTATGGAGTCTAATGTAATGTGTGTACTCATCCATAGGAGCCTACAGGTAAGCACCACTGTGAAAGAAATTGCAGGTCACGTTTATATGCCCAGAAAATAATTCAGCAAGCATTTCAAAACACACTTCATTTACCTTTGGTCCAAGCTCTTTTATGTGTTTAGCAATATTCACAGTACTTCGAGAGCTCCATTTTTCCTTGAATTTGATTTAATACATGGCCACGTCTAAGCACAAGCTTTCTTATATTAAACTTGTGAGACCTGCTTCTGCTTCCTTCTTGTCCAAAGGATAGGAAATCATCAGCAAGTGCTTCACAAACGCAGTTTGCATTTGTGGCTGTATTCATTTCTCCCTTCACACAGCAATTACTCATTCAATGCCTCCTATGTGCCAGGTACTATACTAGGTGCTGGAATAACAGAGTGTTGTTTGTCTTTAAGAATCTTCTTGGAAGACCTTTGCCAGTCAGATGGATTTTTTTTCTGTCAGATGTCATGGGTATAAATCCTCCTTACAGAGAATGGGCAAGCATCAGGGAGGGACTATGTGATCATCAAGACGTTATGTGCTTGGGAAACAAAACACTATTTACTTAAAGCGTTGATGCGTTTTGGGATATGAAAATGAGGATCCTGGTCAAAGACACACTCAAATAAAGACGAAGACATTTTTAAATAAGTTTACCGATTTCCACCATTGGTACAAGGTATCCCTTCTTGTCAAATTGCTACTTGCCTATTTTAGGTTTATAACAATGATTTTTGAGGCACTGTTTATCAGAGGCTCCTTGATTGACGTCTTGAGCCCCTTTCCTGTGAGAAAATGTCTAATTTGTGTCTACAGCATCCCTCTGGCCGAATATATGGCTGATCATTCACTAATCAAATATTTTTAAGGTTTTCCTGTGTCCCTAGTTCTATTCTAAGTGCTGTGGAGAGTTGATAACAAAGCAAAATAAAACACAAACACACACAGACCTACACAAAGTCAAGATCAAAGCAAAATATGAGTCCTAGCTCACCACACGAATTTACAAACCACTGAATGCTCTAGAGAAGAAGCTCCTCGCTGGGTAATAGACTCTCTCCTGACTAAACTCTGCCTTTCCTTTCTCCTTGGCATTGTAGCTTTCTCTGTATAAATCCTACTGGATTGTGTATATCTTGTCCTAATGATATACACAATCCAGTAGGATTTATACAGAGAAAGCTACAATGCCATTGTTGTCATTGTTGTCAACTGCACAGGATATTACATGGCACTCAATAAACGTCGAAGGGAAGAATTAATAGATAAGCAAATTCATTTATACTGACGTACTGTAAACAGACATCATCCTGGGGTTGCTAGGACCCTTGGAAAAATCCACGCGGTTGGCGATATGTAATCACTGTTGTGCCTTCTGAGTGACAGTCAAGTTCACCCTGGGGGAAGTTAGTGTACAAACCTGCCGTTGTACACTTGTTCGAGTCAGCAATATCAGAAATCAAACAGCACAACTGTTCCTGGTAATGATTTCCTTCCTTAGATAATGCCACTGACCTGATCTGAAGCCAAGTCAGCATGGGTGTCGTTCCTCCTCCAAATACCCAGACGGTGAAGAAAACGATGAGCAGCGTGGTAGTCAAGACCATTTGTTTGGGCTGAGAGTCAGTGTCCCGAATAGCCAAGGCAAAGGCTATCGCTCCTCGCAAACCTTGCCGAGAAAACCATAAGAGAAAATCAACGTCTTGCACTTCTACATTTCTCCTCATCTAATTGGATTTATCCTTACAATTTGCTAACACAATTACTTTTTTTCATTAAATTTTTAATTTTGAGATACTTGTAGATCGACACACAATTGTAAGAAATGATACAGAGCGATCCTATGTAGCCATTCCCCAGTTTCCCCCAATGATAACATCTTGCTAAGCTACAGTGCAATATCACAACCAAGATATTGGCATTGACACAGTCAAGATACAGAACATTTCCTTCATGACAAGGATTCCTCATTTCCCTTTAATAGCCATACCCACTTCCCTCCTGTCCCCACCGGCTGTCAAGCAATAATCTGTTCTTCATTTCTATAATTTTGTCATTTCAAGAATGTTATATAAATGGAATCATACAGTATATAACCTTTTGGAATTGGCTTTTTTCACTCAACATAGTTCTCTGACAATTCATTCAGGTTGTTGCGTGTATCAACAATTTGTTCCTTTTTATTGCTGAGTAGTATTCCATGACATGGATGTGCCACATCTGAGTTGTTCCTGTTTTTGACTATTATGAACAGAGCTGCTGTAAACAACACTTGCATGTAGGTTTTTGTGTGAACGTAAGTTTTCATTTCTCTGAGATAAATGTCTAGGAGTGCAATTTCTGTGTTGTAGGTACTTGCATGTTTAATTTTTAAAGACACTGCCAAACTCTTTTCCAGGAAGACTGTACCATTTTACATTCCCACCAGAAATGTATGAATGATCCAGTTTCTCTGCATTCTCTCCAGTGTTCGGTGTTGTCATTATTATTATTTTTTTATTTTTAGCCATTCTGATAGGTGGATGGTTTTAATGTGTACTTCTCTAACAGTTAATGTTGTGGAATATCTTTTTACCTGCTTATTTGCAATCTGTATACCCTCTTCAGTGAAATGGCTGTTCGTGGTGTTTTTCTCATTTTTTAATTGGATTATTGGATTTTTGGTTGTTGAGTTTTGAAAATCCTTTATATATTCTAGATATTACCCTTTGTCAGATATGCATAATGTAAATATATTATCCCACCCTGTAGCTTGTCATCTTCTTAAGAGGGTCTTTTGCAGAGCAAGTTTTTAATCTTGTTGAAGTCCAATTAGTCAATTTTTCCTTTTATGGGTTATACTTTTGGAGTGTAAACATGGCGTGGCATCAGAGGTCCTCTAGCTTCATGCGGAGAAGAGATGAGAATCAAGATCAGCAGCATCACCCCAAGGCTGATGACTCTTGTGAAGTCAAGTCAAATATACCTCCACCCTCCAACCTTTTTACCGATTCTGACACCAGCCATCCCTCCCATGGCACTCTCTACTTCTCTGCTGTGTTCAACAATTTGTTGCAATGGCCACACAGAACTCACAGACCATACTCATGATTATGGGGTTTATTAGGGAAGTAACAGGTACAACTCAGGATCAAGATTAACTTGGAAGTAGTGTGAAGGACTCAGGATACAGTTCTTTGATCAGGATAGCTTCTTCTTGGTTGCACCCACAGGCAGGCCTCTCTCTAGGTCCTCAGCCCTTGGTATGGCCTCTGTCCTGCTTGGGCAAGTGTTACAAAGCTCTTTAGCTCTGCCAATAAGTTCCCAGAGACACCCCACTCTGCCAGCAAGCCTGAAGGCACTCAGCTCTCTCACTCCATGGGTTGACAAGCCTAGCCTGCCAATCCCATGCCACTGCAGTCTCACGCTGTCTTCAGGGTTACAGCTCTCTCTGTCTTTTGGGTCTAGGAGGTTCTCAGCACAGGGACCCTGGGTCCAAAGGATGTGCTCTGTTCCTGGCTCTTCTTCTTGATGGTAGTGAGGTTCCCCTCTCCAACCTCTGGAATTGGCTCCTTTTAAGCCTAGTGGAATGGCAAAACTAACCAACCCCCTACTAGGGTTCCATGTGCCTTATTTGCATGGTCTCACCCCTGAAAGTGTTCGAAGTACCTTACTTGCGTTAGCAAAACTGTCCAATCCCCCTGATGGATCACAAGCACCTTATTTGGATAGTTCCACCCAATCGTTTTGTAGGAGTTATACGACCATGGCTAGAAGGGCCATGTAATAGTAATTCACTGCACCGCATGCAGTTAAATCTAAGAACACTTTAGTCCTAAATCCTGAAGACTTTCTCTTATGTTTTTTAAAAAGTTTTCATAGTTTTCTATTTTACGTATAAGTCATGATTATATTGAGTTAATTTTTCCATGAGGTATGAGGCTTAGGTTGAGGTTCATTTTTTTATTTTTTGGTCTATGATGTCCAATTGCTCTACTGAATTGCTTTTGAACCTTTATCAAAAGTCCCTTGGGCATAGTTGAATGGGTCTCTTTCCGGGTTCTCTGTTTAGTTCCATTGACATCCGTGTCTATCCCTCCACTAATACCACATTGTCTTGATTGCTGTAGCTACATGTTGTTGTGGCTAGCTGCATCTAGTCGGCCCCTGGCTCAGAGCGACTCCATGCACAACGGGACAAAATGCTGTCTGGTCCTACACCTTAACAATGAGTAGAGCAATTCCTTCTACTTTATTTTTCACTTTAAAATTGTTCTACCTACTCTAGTTTCTTTGCCTTCCCATAAAATTTTAGAATAATCTTGTTTATGTCTACAAAAAAATCTCTTTGGGAACAATTACTTTTTAAAATTCAAACATGTTACACAACAAGGAAAACCAAGCCTACTGACCATCAAAAATTAATAAATAATTAAATAACATTTAAAAATTACTCCAGAATGAGGACATACTCTTTTTGAAAGTCTGTAAATTAACCTATGAAAATCTGCTTTTGTGTTTTATTTTTTCTTCTTTAATAACAATATGCTAAGTGAATTTTTATGAATCCATATTAAATATATTTGCAAGATGATATATTTAAAAAGTTAAGTGTTAAAACTTAAAATTAAAGTGAGATGACATTAATAAAAGTAGAAGGCTTGACTTTGAAAAAGGGTAAGTAAAAGCACAGGTAGTAAAGTAAAAGGATTAAAATGAAAGGGCTCTCTCAGGCAACCCCAGCCTCACAAAGCATTTATGGTCCCTGTTGCATCATGTAACAGAGCAAAGAAACATTTATAATAACAGCAAGGGTAAATCAAAGAGGTAATGATTTGGTTATTTTTAGGTATGTTTAAATCAGGTGCATAAAATTTCTATGACGTACTTTTTATATTTACTGTAGTATCTAGGGAGTCCTGGTGGTTCAGTGGTTAAGATCTTAGCAGCTAGCCAAAATGTCAGCTGTTCAAATCCACCAGCCACTCCTTGGAAACCCTATGGGACGGTTCTATTCTGTCTTATAGGGTTGCTATGAGTCGGAATCGGCTTGACGGCAGCGGGTTTTTGGTTTTGGTAGCAACTAGGTTTCTAAATTTCAAAATCTTGATTCATATATTAAAGGCATTTTAAAAATTGGATACAGGGTAGGATGAGAAAAACTATAACCATCTTGGTTTCTATCCCTAGGTTCCCAACTTAGAAGGCAATGCTCCTTTCTTATCATCTCGGTGAGAATATGTAAGAGACAAGTGGCATAACAGGAGATTCAGAGGATCAGACTACAGAGACTTAATACATTTTGCCTGAAACAAGGAAGCCTCAGAAAGGGAGAAGAACATGAACTCTGATTATAAAATACCTTCAAGGAACAAAATATAATGGAGGAAGGAAATTATTCTATATCCCCATGTAGACAAGGAAATGGCCCGAAGATACGGAAGATAACATTTGAAGTAGATATTAATAAAAATGTTCGTCCCAAAAAACCCAGTGCCATCGAGTTGATTCCGACTCATAGCGACCTTACACATCAGAAATTCTTACACATTAGAAATTCTGAACACTTGAGATGGCTGTACTCAGGAAGAAAAGTCCCCCCACCAGAGGTGCCACTGCATTCAGACCCCGCTTGGGACAAGACGGTGGGGACATTAACAACGCTTCATACTGGGGAATATTTTAATAATGTTCTCTCCAGGAAATATGAGTAGGGAATAAGAATTCGAGGAAGCGGTCTTGCAACAGACTTCAGCACCTGAGCAGAGAATTTACAGGTCAAGGTAAAGCTCCTAGCAGTGTTCAATCAATGTATAAGATCAGAGATAGGTAATCATTTAATTTTTCTTTCCTCAAGCTCATATTTCTAGGATGTTCATAAAGTAGCAACACCCCAAATTAGATGGTGAGTATTACAAGTACTAGGTAATGGGACTTTAAGTATTTGTTTTTATTATTATGAATATTTGTCTTCTTTACTTCACGTATTTATGAGAAACAAAGGAATAAAAACGGGAATAAAAATAAAAGCTGGTTACATCAAACCAAAACCAAAAACCAAACCCAGTGCCATTGAGTCGATTCCGACTCACAGCGACCCTATAGGACAGAGTAGAACTGCCCCATAGAGTTTCCAAGGCGCGCCTGGCAGATTCGAACTGCCGACCCGTTGGTTAGCAGCTGTAGCACTTAACCACTACACCACCAGGGTTTCCGGTTACATCATGCTTATTGTAAACACTTTCATGTTAGGTATTAAGGGCAAGGAAGTATATAATCATTTTTCTTCCAACTATGTTTAATAATGTATTGCTATTATGTTAAACTACTATAACTATGCTCTTAAATCTAAATTATCTATACATGAGCAGTTCTTGCTTTAAAAATACACTCGAAAGATATCTGTTATTCTGACTTCCAAAAATACATATATTCTATGTATACATAATTCTTTATATTTACAGGAGATGTAATGTAGAGATCCCTACAAAAGTGGAACAGTGCAATGTCTGCTCTGTACTTGTGGCAGGTTGGGAAACATTGCTCATTAGGGCCAAACTCCAAGATGTCGACAAGAGAATGCCTTCTCGAAATGAGCAGACCACCTAAAAGAACACAAACATAGATTGTTTTTGGAAAGGGACCATCTGTCTGTAGCCCTGGTCACATGCAACACATATGACATCTGTCATCCATGAGATGGATGGCAACCTGGGAAGCATGGGGCTGAGGAGGGTAGTTGCTAAGTGGACAAAGTGAAGTTAACTTAGCACTCCAGAGAAAAGGAACTATTTCCTATATCCCACTCATTCTTTATGACCCAAAGTTACTTATAGCACACTTGGAGCCCAGACAAATGCCAAATCAATGGCCATTCCTTGCTTCATTCAATACATACATATTGTCTCCTATGTGGAGGCTTTGTTCACTCCGATACTATCTTCTTAACACTATGGATTTGGGAATAGAGGACTTTAAGGTTGAAATAAATTACTTTGATCACCAGCAAATTACTAGGAATGAAAAACTAATGTTGACTTCGGATATTCTTTTTAGCAAAATACTATTTCCAAAGAACACATACTAATCACTTAGAAACTCAGGAAATCCAGAACTCAAAGCTTATTTATTTATTTATTTATTATGGGTTCTTTGACTCTTTGGATATTCCTACCCTTTTCTCTTTGTTCTGGCCAACTAATGGAAATAATTATATACTTTTGGGAGGTGAGAAATTACTCCATTTCATTTTAGATGGGTTTACTTTGCAGAAATTTTGACCTATCTCATATATGCTGATGGAAAGTTAGCATCATCTTGGGAAATAAAAGAAATACCTGCAATTAAACGTGGTTTCATTTAAAATTGTCCTCAAAGGAATTCTTATGTTAATTATGTTGATGTTATGTTCATAACAATAGAAGACTACTGAACCAAGGAAAGCTTTCTAGCAAGAATCTCTGCTGCAGAAAATATGCAGTTTCCTGTTTATCTTTAAAGGGCAGAAGTGAAGCTTTTAACCAGTTATAATTTCCCAAATATGTTCTGAATGGTTGAAGATCAGTTACAACTACATTTAAGTCACAAGAATGTAAGCACCCCTTTTGTTGTTGTTGTTGTTATTGTTAGCTGCCATTGAGTCGGCACCAATTCATGGTGACCTCATGTGATACAGAGTAGAGCTGCTCCATAGGGTTTTCTTGGCTGCTTAAGTACTCGAGTACTAGCCAATAGGTGGGCACTTTGAACCTACCCAGAGGCGCTTTGGAAGACAGGCCTGGCAATCTGCTTCTGAAATGTCACAGCCTTGAAAACACTACAAAGCAGTTCTACTCTGCACACATGGGGTCACTATGAGTTGGGATTGATTTGATGGCAACTAACAACAACAATCTTATGAAAGTAGATTGCTGGGCCTTTATTTCAAGGAGTTGCGGGGTGGGTCCGAATGGCCAACCTTTAAGTTAGCAGCCAATTGAAAACTACTTGCAGCATCCAGGCTCTTAGATTGCCACCAAGCTGATTCTGGCTTATAGCAACCTTATGAGACAGGGAAGAACTGCCCCATAGAGTTTCCAAGGAATGCCTGATGGATTCAAACTGCTGACCTTTTGGTTAGCAGCTGTAGCTCTTAACCACTATGCCACCAGGGTTTCCAAATACCCTTTTAGAGAATCTTTATTCAAAGTGCAAAGCAATAGACAAAAACTGTAAACTTTTATTGAGCATTCTCTATGTGCTAAGCATTACCTAAGACTCAGTGGAGGATTGGAATGATGAGGAAGTTTGAGCTTCTTGATTCTAGGGTTCATGATCCTACAAAAATGACTGTCCAACTAAACCAAAAGCAAAGAAGTTTTCTGAATACAACCGAACGCTTTGAAGGCCATAGTATAAGGAGTGGGGGTCTGGGAACCATGGTTTCAGGGACCATCTAGGTTAACTGGCACAACAAAATGTATTAAGAAGACATTCTGCATCCCACTTTGGTGAGTGGCATCTGGGGTCTCAAATGCTAGCAAGCAGCCATCTAAGATTAATCAGTTGATTTCAACCCACCTGGTGCAAAGGAAAATGAAGAACACCAAAGACACAAGAGAATTAGGAGCCCAAGAGACAGAAAGAGCCACATAAACCAGAGACTACATCAGCCTAAGACCAGAAGAAGTAGATGGTGCCCAGCTACCACCAATGAAGGCCCTGACAGGGAACACAACAGAGAATCCCTGATGGAGCAGGAGAACAGTAGGATGCAGACTTCGAATTTTTGCAAAAAGGCCAGACTTAATGGTCTGACTGAAACTAGAAGGACCCCAGAGGTCAAGGTCCCCAGGCCTTCTGTTAGCCCAAGACTGGAACCATTCTCAAAACCAACTCTTCAGACAGGGATTGGACTGGACTATGAGACAGAAAATGATACTGGTGAGGAGTGAGCTTCTTGGCTCAAGTAGACACATGAGACTATTTGGGCGGCTCCTGTCTGGAGAGGAGATGAGAAGGCAGAGGGGGACAGGAGCTGGCTGAATGGATGTGGGGAATACAGGGTAGATAGGAGGAATATGGTGTCTTATTAGGGAGAGAGCAACTAGGAGTACCTAGCAAGGTGTATATAAATTTTTGTGTGAAAGACTGACTTGATTTGTAAACTTTCATGTAAAGCATAATTAAAAAAAAAAAGACCACCCAAAAGGTAGACTATGATAAAGTATATTAGAGGTACAAAGAGTATGCTTTGTGAGTATCAGTTGATGAGGAGAAAGATAAGATTGCTGAACCTCATGAGTACCCAAATCATAACCATTGTCAACAACGGGCAGTGTTTAAGGCACTGAAATCAATGGTAGGGTCAAAGAGGACTTTGCATACATAGATTTCTCTGCCTGGATTGTTTTCTCCCACCCAAATTCTTCTAGTTATTTCTTCCATAACCCATACCGAAATGTCACCTAATTCTAACGAGTCTTCAGGGCTCAACTGAGACTCTGCTTTCTCCATGAAGCCTACTCTGACGCCAGAGCCTGGATTGGGCTGCCTGTATCTTCCGAGTACAGTCCAGACTTGTTTTATATGATCACTTACTACATTACATCATAACTGGCTGGCTCCTTGTTAAGTTACAACTCCTAGAACAATGCGAAACACATAGTAGGTGCTCGATAAATATTTGTTGAACAAATCAATAAGTGAAAGAATTTTCTATCTAATTCATGATTCCAGGTCTCCTGTGGAGAAGCGATTGATACCTCATAGTTTAATGTGATGGTTGACTGTTTCTGTAGGTTCAACTTCTGCAGTTTATTATTTAGTCAGACCCTTGTAGCCTTATATTGAGAGTAGAGAGACTCCAGATCTGTTCTCAGGCTTGCTCTACAGGTTGCATTATCATAAGCAGGTTGCCTCATCTGGATTCCTGTTGCCTCATCTTTAAATGAAAGTTTTAAGACTAGCCTTGTGGTCTTTAGCTAGAAGTACACAGCAGAATTGTCTGTGGAACTGCTGTCTTCCCATAAACAATTGTTATCCTTGCCTTGGTGCCTTGATCACACTGTTAACCCTCTGCTTCACTTCTTGTGGAATTCTGTCTTTCCTTTGGGCTCCTCCAAATGTCACCATCTGAACTACCTTTCTGCAGCTATTCCCTCCCCGTGAAGCTTTCCTGGAATATTTCAGTCCACATTGTTCTCTCTTTCTTAGGAATCATGTAAAACATACAGCTTGTACAACTCTTACTATTAAACCATAGGCAGTGCTTTAATGCAGTTTGTCCTTTCCCTCCAATTCTTAATCTTTTAAAAAGTTTGGAATTACATTTCCCTTATACAGCTCTTAGAAACCCTGGTGGCGTAGTGGTTAAGAGCTACGTCTGCTAACCAAAAGGTCAAAAGTTTGAATCCACCAGGCGTTCCTTGGAAACCCTATGGGGCAGTTCTACTCTGTCCTATAGGGTTGCTATAAGTCGGGATCGACTTGACCACAGTGGGTTTGGTTTGGTTTTTTATACAATTCTTATATCTCCCATAGTACCTGCACCCAGAACATGAAGCTCAGTGAGTGCTTTTAAATTGAATTATTGTAATCGCTCCAGGTTTATTAGATACGAAAAAGTGATGTTCATTCATTCATTCAGACTCCAGGGGATAGTAGCAAACCAGATAGTAGATGCCTTAAAGAAGCTTCCAGATTAGTTAGAGATGACAATAGAGACATACACCCATACATATATACCACATAAGATGCTGTGAAGAAAACTAAAGCAGGTTACAGGATAGAGAACCATGGGGTCTATGTGTGTGTGTGTGTGTGTGTGTGTGTGTGTGTGTGTGTGCATGGTTAGGTTTCAGGTGGTTAGGAAAGCCTTCCTGGTTAGGTGGCATTTTAGCAGATACCTGAACTGGGCAAGAGAGAAGTGATGTAGGTCTCTGGGAGAGGAGCATTCTAGGTTGAGGGAAGAGTAGGTGCAAAGGCCCTGAGGCAAGAGTGTGCTGGGCATGTTGAAGGAGCAGCAAGGTGGCCCACATGGCTGGAGTGGAATGAATGAGGAGGGAAGAAGATAAATGCCAGAGAGGTAACAAAGCCAGATCAGGATGGCCTTTTATTTTATTTTGAATTTTATTCTAAGATGGAAAGGTTTAAGAGGATGTTAGGGAGAGTAGTGATACTATCTGTTCCATGCTTCAATGAGCACTCTGGTTCCAACATGGAGAAGAGATTTCTAGGCCAGAGGTGGGAGGCCAGTGAGGAGGCTGCTATGTGAGCTGACACAAGAAGCGAAAGTGAGCCAGAGCAGACTGGAAGTACTGAAGGTGGTGGCAATGGTCACTGCTTGATGTATGTCAAAGGTGGATAATATTTGCTGATAGGTTGAATGAGCGGTATGAGAAGGAGAGAGGACTCCAGGGATTTATGGCCTGAGCAAGAATCGAGGGAAGTCTTGGGAGGAGATGTTTGGGTATGTGGAGGGGATCAAAAGTTATGTCTGGACCACATGAACTCTGAGATGCCTATTAGTCACCCAAGTGGAGATGGCCAGTGGGTGGTTGGATATAAGAATTTGACGTTCAGAGAAGGAGTTTGGGCCTTTTTACTGTTGAGATTGGGAAGATGAAAGAATAGTTTGGAGACTGAATAGTGTAGGAAAATAAAATTTAGTTAGTTCTTGCCTCAAGGCCATTGCACTTGCTGTTCCGCCCATGTCCAGCTACCCTCCCAGGCTGTCTGCTGGCTTCCCCTCATGATCTCAGTCCCCAGAAAGGCTGCCTTGACCATCCAATTTCAGGGTCTCCCCCTTCACCCAGGTGTTCTCTGTCTTTCATTGTGCTTATCAACAGCTGAGATCATCATGTATTATGGATTGAATTGCGTCCCCTGAAAAAAAATGTGTTGGAATCCTAACCCCTATACTTGTGGTTGTTACCCTATTTGAGAACAGGATTTTCTTTGTTACGTTAATGAGGTCATATAAGTGTCAGGTATGTATTAAACCTAATCACTTCTGAGCTTATAAAAAGGGCAGATTAGACACAGAAGCCGGCATGAAATGGGGAGAGAGGAGACAGGTGCCATGTGAAACTCAGCAAGGAGCCAAGGAACACCACAGCTAAACAAACAAGGATCTTCCCCCAGAGCCAGCACAGAGAGAGAGAGCTTTTCCCTATAGCTGGTGTGCTGAATTCTGACTTCTAGACTCTTGAACTGTGAGAAAAGACATTTCTGTTCTTTAAAGCCACCCACCGGTGGTATTTCTGTTACAGCAATTGCTGGGCAACTAAGACATCATGTTTATTTTTTAATCTTTGAGATCTGTTTCCCTCTACTAGGAAGTGAGCTCCATGAGAGCAGGCTCCTCCCAGTCGTGTTCTCAGCAATGACCCCAGCGCCGCCACAATGCCTCTCAGGTAGTGTGTGCCCCTTAAGCACTGGATGAATGAATAAATGAATGGTTAAGGGAATGGTCCTCTTTGGGGCTTGAAAGCACAAGGAGAACCCAAAAGGAAGTGAGCAGGAGGTGAACAGGGATGCAGACCCGGCCCTGAGACATTCCACTATCCTTTCCTAGAAGAAACGTCCTATAGATGATCTATCTCTTTCTTTCCATTTGAAATATAATCCATTGTATTCCTCCCCCCCGCTTTTTTTTTTTCCCTCTCTTTCACTTCAAGTACTGTTTGGAGGTAGAGTTCAAAGATTTAATACATTTTTATCATTACTTTGGTTAATCAAACCCTGGTTTGGGTCTGCAGTGGAATTATGTATTGCTTTTACTTTCACGCAAGTCCCATGACCTTGGCAAGGGTAACTACTTTCAGCGAAAATGTCAGTCTGGTTTCCAAACACATTTTCCGGGAGAGTGCAACCTTGCTACACAGTTCCATTTTCAGTTCAACATCATTTTATCACGTGGAAGTGAAGCCAACAGATTGTTTCAGTGGAAAAACCTTTTGTATTCAAAAATAAATTGAGTTTTCTGGAAACTAAGACTGAGTTAGGCAAGTACAACTTTCTTTCCTTCGTCTCTCCTCCTGAGCTTGGATCACTTTAACTGGAAGGCCACCGAGAAGGAATGCAACATACCTTCAGTATATTTTTGCATCAAATGAGGTTTGTGTTTAGAAGCCCTGGGCAGCCATGAAGGGTAATTGTAAATAGGATTAGCTCTGTCACAGCTCTGAAGTCAACATGCATACATGCCTCTGGCTTTGGAAGTTTATTTTTATGTTGGTAAGGTGGATGTGGTAGTAAACTGTGGGATAATCTTTATCAGTAGCTTAAATCCTCAACAGAGGGATTCAAGAGGAAGGCTAACAGAGATCAGGAGAATGTCAACATTCTGTGAGAGCAGAATGGGCAACTCACGGGCAGATGGTATTCGAACGTCAACTTCTAAGTTTTGTGTTGAGACCAGTTGTTCTCAACTGGGGAGACTCTCCTCCCCCAGTCTTCCCCCTCCCTTTGGGACACTTAGCAATGTCTTGAGACATTTTTGGTTGTCACAGTAGGAGAAGTGCTCTGTCATCTAGAGAGTAGAGGCCAGGGATGCTAATAAGCATCCTATAATGCACAAAACGGAGCCCTGGTGGTGCAATGGTTAAGAGCTTGGCTGCTAAACAAAAGGTCAGCAGTTTGAATCCACCAGCTGCTCCTTAGAAACCCAATGGGGCAGTTCTGCTCTGTCCTATAGGGTTGCTTTGAGTTGGAATTGACTTGGTGGCAGTGGGTGTGGTTTGATTTTTGAATGCACAGAATAGCCCCCTTGCCCCCCTCCCCCAACAAAGAATTATCTGGCTTAAAATGTCAATAGTTGCTGTGGCTGACAGAGCCTGGTTTAGACCCTGGAATGCTTCTTTCCATAGGAACGATGTTACCAATGGTGTCAGTGTTCCTGCTGCAGAGGGCTGTTTTGGCAAAGATGGTTATTTGTCCACTAAAATCCATTCTCAGCATCCATGGTAGGGTCCTACCACTGCAGCAACCACATTTTCTAGCATCCCTTGCAGCTAGGTGTGGGCACATGCCCACAGTGAGATGAGAACCTAAGTGTGGTTTGTCACTTTTGGGCCAAGGCTTTTAAGAAGCACTATCCCTACTCTCTGGCCAGCCCCAGGGTCTCTTTTTCCCTCTGCCAGCTGGATGTAAGACATGATGAGTCCGTATAGTTGTGGTTCTCAAACCTGAGATACATCGGAATCACCTGAGGATTTGTTCAAATCCAGGTTGTTGGGCTGTACTCTCAGACAGTCTAAATCAGGGATAAAAAATTTGTGTTTCCAACAAGGCCCCCCATGGAGCTGGTACTGCTGTTCCAGAGACCATATTTCTAGGATCCATGTCTTGGGGTATTAGGATGGCACAGGTGGATGGAGCCTGGTTATATGTGAATCACCATCTGGAGGAGAGGCTACTCCCCTGCCTTCCATGTTAATATCACACCTCGACTGTGACATAAGCTAGAAGGAAATTACTTCTGTGATTAAGCCATTGAATTTTGGGTGTTCTATGTGGTTCTTTGGAAACTCTGGTGGCGTAGTGGTTAAGAGCTATGGCTGCTAACCAAAATGCTGGCAGTTCGAATCCAACAGGCACTCCTTGGAAACTCTATGGGGCAGTTCTACTCTGTCTTATAGGGTTGCTATGAGTTGGAATCAACTCAATGGCAACGGGTAATGTGATGTGTTTTTTTTTTTTTTTGTCAGTCCCTGGGTGGTGCAAATGATTAGACACTCAACTACTGGCCAAAAGGTGAGTGGTTCGAACCCACCCAGAGTCACCTTGGAAGACAGGCCTGGCAACCTGCATCTGAAAGGTCACAGCCTTGAAAACCGTGTGGCGTACAGTTCTACTCTGACGCACACAGGGTCACTATGAATTAAAATCAACTCAACAGCAACTAAAAACTTTTTTTTTTTTTTTTTTAATGTGCTACAGAAGCTTAGCTTATCCTAAGGCTCCCTATACCTACCTATCCAACATCTACCTACCCTACACCTCTCTACAGAATCACAGAATTTTTATTTTTTTGACAGATGAGGAAATAGGTGCTGGGAGAGATAGAGTGACTCGTCCAAGATTGCACAGTAAATGGCACAGCTAATTATTAAACCTAGGTTTCATTATCCCTGTTGAATGTTCGCAAACCCTGGTGGCATAGTGGTTAAGTGCTACAGCTGCTAACCAAAAAAGGTTGGCAGTTAGAATTCACCAGGCGCTCCTTGGACACTCTACGGGGCAGTTCTACTCTGTTCTATAGGATTGCTACGAGTCAGAATCGACTCGATGGCAAGGGTTTTTTTTTTTTAATACCCAACCCGTAACAAAACTCATACTTCCTGGTTATAGTAGAAGTTTGAGTTTTTAAGGAAAGATGAGAAGAACATGTTCTTTCCTTTTCTTAAAAAAATTTAGGCAAAGATCAATTCCAGACAATATTTTAAAACAGGCATTCTGCCTTTTGCCTCCCTCCCCATCTCTTCTATCACCCTGCCTTTCTGTCCCTTTCTCCGGCATCACGGACTCCTGGGCCCTTACTTCGCTCTAAACTCCCTCCTCTCAAAATGGGTTTCTCCATCCCCCCACCCTAGTCTAAACTGATGAAAGTCCATTTCCTCAGGCAGCCAAAATGAGGTTTGTGCCAGGAAGAAAACTACCGGAAGAGATTTGTTGAAGAATGTTAGCAAACGACCTTGCCTGAGGGGTGTGTATTTTAAAATGATTGTTAATACAAGTACTTTCACCTCTACTTGAGGAGTTTTGGAAACCCTGGTGGTGTAAGGATTAAGAGCTACGGCTGCTAACCAAAAGGTCGGAAGTTCAAATCTACCTTGGAAACCCTATGGGGCAGTTCTACTCTGTCCTATAGGTTTGCTATGAGTCGGAATCGACTCGACAGCAATGGGTTTTTTGGGTGTGGAGTTTTACATCAGCTCCAAGAAAGTGCAGTGAAATTTCGGGGGCACTGTTGGAAACCCTGCTGGCCTAGTGGTTAAGAGCTACGGCTGCTAATCAAAAGGTGGGCAGTTCAAATCCATAGGCGCTCCTTGGAAACCCTATGGGGCAGTTCTACTCTGTCCTATGGAGTTGCTATGAGTCGATTCCAACTCAACAGCTACGAGTCTGGTTTTGAATGGGTAGGAAGATGAGTGGTGAGTGTGACCAGGGTTCCTGCAGAGGGAGGGAAAGGCTGCAATTCATAGGTAGGACACCTTCCCTGGTGTCCACTCTACCCTAGTTGTTGAACCACGTTTCCTCCCAAAATTGTGCTTTTGGGAAAGGCTTCCTAACAGAGTCAGTGAGTCTCGAGGTAGAGCTGCTCACACAGGACTCAAACCTCCCAAGTGAAAATTTCTGAATAACTTAATGATCCTATGGAAAAAAAAAAAAAAAACTATTTTTTTGTTAGAATATTCACAGCAGAACATACCCCAATTTAACCATTTCTACACATACAATTCAGGGACATTGATTACATTCTTCCAAATTGTACTTCCCCCACTGACATAAACTCACTGCCCCCTAAATTTGCTATCTAATCTTTTTTTTTCTTCTAAATTTTATTTATTTTGTTGTTGTTGAGAATATACACAACAAAACATACACCAATTCAACAGTTCCTATATGTATAATTTAGCGACATTGATTACATTCTTGGAGCTGTGCAACCATTCTCACCCTCCTTTCCTGAGTTGTTCCTCCCTCATTAACATAAACTCCACTGCCCTCTAAGGTTCCTATCTAATATTTTGAGTTACTGTTGTCAGTTTGATATCATAGAGATAGTTCTTAAAACAGCATAATGCTTGAGGCAGACCTTTTTCGCTAGTTAAGCTAAACTATCGTTTCATTTTAAGACGACTTAAAGGGATATTTTTGGTTTAAGGTTTAAAGATTATTTCAGGCAATAGTGTCCAGGGATTCATCCATCCTCCATGGCTCCAGAAAGTCTAGAGTCCATGAGAATTTAAAATTCTGTTCTTTTATTTTTTCTCTTTCGATCAAGATTGTTCTATGGAATCTTTGATTGAAATGTTAAATAATGGTAACCAGGCACCATCCAGTTCTTCTGGTCTCGTGGCAGAGGAGGCAGTTGTTCATGGAGGCAATTAGCCACACATTTCATATCCTTCTCCAGTTCCTGACTTTCCTTCCTCTGTTGCTCCAGGTGAATAGAGACCAATTGTTGTACCTTGGATGGCTGCTTATAAGTTTTTAAGACCCTAGGCACAATTCAACAAACTAGGAGGTAGAACAGAAGCACTAAACACGCTATTATGCCAATTAACTGGAATGTCTCATGAAACCATGACCCTAAACTTCCAAACCAAGGAATCAAATCCCAGTGAGGTGTTTGGTTGTACATAGGAAGCTTCGGCAGTAACTCTTTTTTTTTTTTTTGTCACTGTTATATAAATGTATCTATCACACAACTTTTGCCAATTCAGCTTTTTACACGTGAACGACTTACTGACATCAATTATAATAATCAGCTTTGCAACCCCACCCTTAATGTGATTTTTCCATCACTGTTAACCTCCCCTTTTCTTCCTCCCTCCCACTTCTGGTAACCACTAATAAACTTTGTTCTCTATACATTTGCCTTTTCTTGTCTTTTTGTATAAGTGAGGTCATACAATATTTGTCATTTTGAGATTGGCTTATTTCACTCACCATAATGTCTTCAAGCTCCATCCATACTGTAGCAGGTAGCAAGATTTTATTTCTCCTACTGGCTAAGTAGTATTCCATTGTATATATATGCCACATGTCATTTATCCATTTATCTGTTGATGGGCATTTAGGTTGTTTCCACCTTTTAGCTATTGTGAATACTGCTACAATGAACACTGGTGTGCAAGTCTCTACTTTCCAGTCTTTGGGGTACATATCTAGGAGCGGAATTGCTGGGTCATATGGTAGTTCTATTTTTAGGTTTTTGAGGAACAGCTACATTGTTTTCCATAATGGGTATACCATTTTGCATTCCCACCAGCAATGCATAAGGGTTCCAATTTCCCCACATCATTGCCAACACTTTTTATTTACTTTTTTAGCCATCCTAAAAAAAAGGGCAAACCCATTGTCATTGAGTCAATTCCTACTCGCAGTGAACCTATAGGACAGAGTAGAACTGCCCCTAGGGTTTCCAAGGAGCAGCTGGTGAATTCGAACAGCCGGCCATTTGGTTAGCAGCTGTAGTTCTTAACCATTACGTGACCATCCTAGTGGGAGTGAAATTTTTATCTCATTGTTTTGATTTGCATCTCCCTGATGGCTAAAGTCACTGAGCATCTTTTCATGTGGTTGGCGGCCATTTGAATGACATATTTGGTGAAATGTCTATTCAAGTAATTTGTTCATTTTATGATTAGGTTATTTGTCTTGTTGTTGTTAAGTTGTCAAAATTTTATATACATTTTTGTTATTAGATTCTCATTGGATATATGGTTTCCAAAGATATTGTCCTAGTTTTTTCACTTTTTTTGAAAAGTCTTTTGATGAACAGAAGTTTTTCATTTTTATGAGGCCCCATTTATTTATCTTTTGCTGTTTGTGCTTTTGTTATTATATTAGATAATCCATTGTCGAAAGCTAGGCCTGACAGTGTTGCCCCTGCTTGTTCTTCCAAGAATTTTATGATTTTAGTTTGTGCATTTAGGTTCTTAATCCATTTGAATTTTTTTTTGTATGGTGTGAGGCATGGGTCCTGTTTCATTTTTCTGCACGTGGAAATCCAATTTTCTCAGCACCATTTACTAAAGAGAGTCATTTTTCCCCATCAAATGGACTTAACACCCTTTTCAAAAGTCAGTTGACTGTAGATATGTGGGTTATTTCTGGATTCTCGATTCTTTTCCATTGGTCTATGTGTCTATTGTTATACCAATACCAAGCTGTTTTAATTACTGCAGTATGTTTTAAATCAGGAGGTGTGAACCCTCCTAATTTGTTCTTCTCTTTCAACATTACTTTAGATATTCAGGACCTCTTACCATTCCATACAAATTGAGGATCAGTTTTCTATTTCTGTAAACAAGGCTGCTGGAATTTTGATTCGGATGCATTGAATCTATAGATCTCTTTGGATAGTACTGATATCTTAACAATATTAAGTCTTCCAGTCAATGAACATGGAACACCTTTCCATTTATTTAAGTCTTCTTTAATCTCTCTCAGCAGTGTTTTATACTTTTCATTGTATAAGTCCTTCACATCTGTGGTTAGATTTATTCCTAGGTATTTTTTCTCTTAGATGCTATCGTCAAAGCATCAAAGAGCACATTATTAAAGACCACCACCTTCAGTATGGATTACACCTCAACATAAAGAAAACAAAAATTCTCACAACTGGACGAATAGCAACATTATGATAAATGGAGAAAAGATTGAAGTTGTCAAGGATTTCATTTTACTTGGATCCACAATCAACACCCATGGAAACAGCAGTCAAGAAATCAAAAGACACATTGCATTGGGCAAATCTGCTGCAGAAGACCTCTTTAAAGTGTTGAAAAGTAAAGATGTCATCTTGAAGACTAAGGTGCACCTGACCCAAGCCATGACGTTTTCAATCACCTCATATACGTGTGAAAGTTGGAAAATAAATAAGGAAGACCAAAGAAGAATTGATGCCTTTGCCTTGTGGTGTTGGCGAAGAATATTGAATATACCATGAACTGCCAAAAGCAGGAACAAGTCTGTCTCGGAAGAAGTACAGCCAGAATGCTTCTTAGAGGTAAGGATGGAGAGGCTATGTCTCACATATTTTGGACAAGTTATCAGGAGGAATCAGTCCCAGGAGAAGGACATAATGCTTGGTAAAGTGGAGGGTCAGCGAAAAAGAGGAAGATCCTCAATGAGATGGATTGACACAGTGGCTGCAACAATGGGCTCAAGCATAACAAGGATTGTGAGGATGGTGCAGGAGCAGGCGAGTTTCATTCTGCTGTACATAGGGTCACTATGAATCGGAATCAGCTTGACAACACCTAACAACAACAAGATGCTATTGTAAATGGACTTGTTTCCCTAATTTTCTTTTCAGATTTCTTGTTGCTCACGTATAGAAATCCAACTGATTTTTGTGTGTTGATCTTGCACCCAGCAACCTTGCTAAATTCCTCTATTAATTTTAGAAGTTTTCTTATGGACTTTTTGGGATTTTCTATATATAGGATCAAATCATACATGAATAGAGATCATTTTACTTCTGATTTTCCAGTCTGGATACCTTTTTTTTTTTCTTGTCTTATTGCTCTGGCTAGGACTGCTAATACAATATTGAATAGAAGTGGTGGGGCAGGAACCTTTGTCTTGTTCCTGATTTCAAGGTGAAAGCTCTCAGTCTTTCTTTGCTAAGTATAATATTGGCTGTTGGTTTTTCATATATGCCCTGAATCACATTGAGGAATTTCCCTTTTATTCCAATCTTCTTTAGGGTTCTCATCAAGAAAGGGTGTTGTATTTTATCAAATACTTTTTCTGATGTGGTGTATTATGTTGATTGATTTTCTAATGTTGAACAATCCCTGCATTCCTGGAATAAATCCCACCTGGTCAAGATGTATGACTCTTTTAATATGCTTTTGGATTCTGTTCGCTAGTATTTTATTGATTTTTGCATCTACATTCATGACAGGTATTGGCCTGCAGTTTTCTTTTCTTGTGGTGTCTTTGTTTGGTTTTGGTACCAGAATTATGTTTGCTTCATAGAATGAGTTAGGGAGTATTCTTTCCTCCTGTATCTTTTGAAAGAGTTTAAACAGTATTGGTGTCAAATCTTCTCTAAATGTTTTGTAGAGTTCCTCAGTGAGGCATCTGGTCCACAACTTTTTTCTTTTGTTGTCGAGAGGTGTTTGATCACTAATTTGATCTCTTCACTTGCTATGGATCTGTTGAGGCTTTCTATTTCCTTTTGAGTCAGTCTGTGTATGTTGTGTGCTTCTAAGAATTTGTCCATTTTATCTAGATTATCCAGTGTGTTGCCATACAGTTGTTTGTAATATTCTGTCATAATTCTCTTTATTCTTATCAGGTCAGTTGTAATGTCCCCCTTCAATATTTTTTTGGTTATTTGCATCTTTCTCTTCTTTTCTTTGTCAGTATAGCTAAAGGTTAATCAGTTTTATTGATCTTTACAAATAACCAACTTCTGGTTTTATTGATTATTGTTTTTCTGTTTTTGATATTATTTATTTTTGCTCTGATCTTTATTTCCTTTCTTGTTAGGTTTACACTCAGATGGCTCTTCTCTTTCTAGTTCCTGGAATTGTTGAGTTAGGCTGTTAATGTAAGATCTTTCTTCTTTTCTTGTGTAGGCATTTATCACTGTGAGTTTCCCTCTGAGTACTACATTTGCTGCATCCCATAAGTTTTGGTATGTTCTGCATTCATTTTCATTTGACTCTAAGAAATTTGTGATTTCTTTTTTGATCCATTGATAAAATAGTGTTGTTTAATTCCCATTTATTTGTATATTTTCCAGGTTTTTTTCTGTTATTGGTTTCTAGCTTCACTCCATTGTGGTCAGAGAAAATGCTTTGTGTAATTTCAGTCTTCTAAAATTTATCAAGGCTTGCTTTGTGACCTAAAATGTGATCTATCCTAGAGAACGATCCATGTGCACTGGAGTAGAATATATATTGTGCTGTTTTGGGATGGAGTGTTCTATATATGTTAAGTCTAGTTGGTTTATAGTATCATTTAGGTCCTCTGTTTCATTGTTGATCTTCTTTTTAGATGTTCTGTCCAATATTGAAAGTGGTGTATTGAAGTCTCCAACTATTGTTGTTGTACTCTCTATTTTTCCCTTCAATTCTCTCAGTCTTTGCTTTATATATTTAGGTGCCCCAATGTTGGGTGCACATATATTTATAATTGTTAAATCTTCTTGATTAACTGACCCTTTTATTATTACATAATGTGCATCTTTAGCTCTTTTGACAGATTTTGTCTTAAAGTCTACTTTGTCTGGTATTAAGATTGCCACCCCAGCTCTCTTTTGGTTATTATTCGCATGGAATATTTTTTTTCCATCCTTTCACTTTCAACCTATAGAAATTTAGCAGGAGGGATTTTTAAATATAATTGCTTTTTGCTCATTTGCACATATAACTCACCTGAGTCAATCTTACTGACTTCTTTTGAACATTAACCAAAGTACCTGAGGGCAGAATTAGGGGGATTTGTGCCTGGTACAGATAGACTTCATATTTTGAACTTGGTTTACTTGTGTTGATAGTTTTCTAAGGTTATGTCTACTCATTGGCAAAGCAAGCAGGCAATTAGTAAATTCAGGCAGACAATGGGAAAAAATAATGCAGTCTGTCTGCCTCAATGGAAGCATTAAGTGGGTTAAAACTATAAATCAGATATCCCAAGTGGAGACACTCTGGGCATCCTGAAAGACCTAAGTGTACAAGGGAAGTTCCTATATTAAATTATGAAATTACCTATTTTCCTGTATACTTTCTAGGACCCAGAGAGAGGTCACAGGTATCTTGGATTATCTCTTTTCATTATCCAGTGTTTCTCAGGGGCTGGTGTGCCCTTGTTGGCTGCACTATCTCAATATATGGGATGGTCTGTGATTGTCTGGAGCACTACTCGGTGATTCAAAGGGTTAACACTCTTGGCTGCAAATCAAAAGGTGGAAGGTTCAAGTTCACCCAGAGGTGCTTCAGAAGAAAGGCCTGGCAGTCTAATTCCAAAGAATCAGGTATTGAAAACCCTATGGAGCACTTTTTTTTAATGGAGCACAGTCCTACTCTGACATGACATACAGGGGGTCACCATGAATTGGAATTGACTTTACAGCAACTGGTTTTTTTTTTATGGTTGCCTACAAAATTGTGCCACTTTTTCAACTTGATAAATGTCTAAGTAGATTGTGACATTTTACATGTGCTAACTTGTTCCAGAGGGAGCTGTAATATATTTCCCTCACAAAAACTTGTACTTTGAGTTACGACATTTTGATTCATGTATTAATGCGAGGAATAAGTCACTGCTGGAACCAAAAGTAAAATATCAACAATTGTCCTTAAATGAAGGGATGGAAGAAGGGAAGGAGGAGCCATTGGTCTTTGACTGAGCTGGGCAGTGATTTGATAATCAAACCTTCTTTGGAATGAAAATCTCAATCTCTGATAGGAGATTTTCCCAAGGACAGTTGTAAGTTTACATAAGTCATATCTCTGTGGAAGCACCAGTGGCTGTCTTGTCATCTGTGGTGGTTAAAGAAAGTGAGGGAACTCCCATTTGTTGAGGGCCTCCCTGGTGGCAGACCCTGTGCCAGGCATTTTTTATGGATTTTCTAGTTTGGTTTTCCACACTGACCGTAATGGTTAAAATTGTGTGTCAACTTGGCTGGACCATGATTCTCAGTGATTTGATAGTCATATGATGGTGTGATCACTTCCATGATGAGATTTGATACTATGTGATCACATCCATGATGGGACCTGCTGTGAGTAGCCAATCAGTTGAAAGGGAGTTTCCTTGGGCATGTGGCCTGCAATGAATATAGATGGATATTCTGGCAAAGCTTGTGGGCCTTTGCTCATTCTGGATCCTGCAGATGGCTCCTGTTCATCTGATCTCTGGTTCTTGGGACTTGAGCTAGCAGCTTACCTGTGGCCTTGCCTGCCAATCTTTGGATATGTCAATCTTCATAGCCTGAGAGCAAGAGCCCTGCTCTCCAACCTGCTGATCTTGGGTTTGCCAGCCCCTGTGGCTACACACATCAGAAGAAGCCTCTATCCTGACCCAGGGACTTGGGATGTTCCAGCCTCTACAACCACGTGAACCATTTCCTTGATATAAATCTCTCTTTATATTTGTATATTTATATGCCTTACTGGTTTTGCTTCCCTGGAGAACCCAGCCTAAAACACTGACCATCTAAGGTGAGTATTATTATCCCCATTTTGCAGCCTAAGAAGCTGAGGTTTGGAGAGGGTTAATCTCATAGCTCTACGTGGTTGAAACTGATTCAAAGCCTGAGCTCATTGTACTTCTCCAAAACAAGTACTTTCTATTTAGAAAATGTTGTGGTGTGCCAAGCAGCAAAACCTAATTTGTTGCTTAAAAATGCAAGAGCTAGTACTTTTCATGGTAAATTTACTCTAGAGTTAAGTGAAGAATGATACTGTTTTAACCTAATAATAGGAGAAAACAACTCTATGGGGCTGGCCACAGTTCAAAGCTATTTCTTAGATGTTCTGAATTCATCATAATCGCATAAACATTTTTCAGCATTCCAAACTGTGAGTACTTAATGGGATCTGCAATTCATACCAGTCTACTGTGCTTGTCTGCCTTGTCACAGTGGTGTTGCTTGTGGTTACTCATGATCCAAGATGAATTTGTCTTTGACTGCTTGACACACTGGTCAAGACGTTTCCATGGGTCATTTCTTGCATAGGCTGACTAACCTTGTCCCATTAGAAGATCTCAGAAGATCTACTCCCACTTTGCTCACAAATGCCTAGCTGGGGCCACAGTGGATACCATGTAAGAGAGATGGAGGCTCAGTGGAAGTCCATCTCCTCGGAAGGAGAGAAAGTTTTGAACCTATGCCCCAGTAGCTGGTTAGCGGCCTTGTACTGGTCAGGAAGAGACAGTGGTCTAATTAATTGCACAGGATATGTCCCGGGCAGGGAGGAGATGTAGTTGGAGGAGTGAGAGAATACTGAGATTCTGGGCCAATGGGCTAAAAAAAGGCAGACCTGGGCAAGGGATGTTTGATACCCCCTTGCCCTGGCCCATGTGATGGTGTTATATAGGCTGCCCCTGTCTGGAAATATGACCACTGTAAGAGAGAAGAAAAAGAAGAGTCCTACTGCTTAAAGGGGCTTAGATTTTCAAATAACCTTTGTGTCCATACTTTTTTAGAAATCCTTTTTCCTAAGCTTTGAAGACGGGTTTAGTTTGAATCGCTTGAAAGCCCCAGGGTTATTAATTATATCTAAGGATTTTAATTGGAAAACAAACACTTCCCCCAGCACAAAGCAATCTAAGATTAAAAAAAAAATTCTCAGCTCCAACTCTACTTTTGAGAAAGTGTAAACAATGTTTTCTGTTATCAATACTCAGAAGATTTTTTTTTTTGCCAGAAGTAAATAAATAAAAAATATTTTCTTTCATTAAAAAAAAAAAAAAAGTTCATTTGTTGATCTCTTTTCCTAAAATTATTGTTGCTTAGCTCTCATCTGTGGATCTGGGCAAGTCTGGTTGGTGAGCTGCCTACGGGGACAGCTCTGTGTGAGGCAGTTCCTAGGCTGCTACCATAGGAACGAGTTAGTTGTTCTTTAAGTAGTAGCATGAGTAAAGTGGAGAAGTTTGGTTGGGTAAACATTGCCATTCATTCATTCACCTATTCATTCACCAAGTATTTGTGGAGTATCTATTGTGTTTCACATAGTGACCTGGATGCTGAAGCATAGAGTGAACAAACAGGTAAGCGTTTACCCTCACAAAGCTCCCAGTCTAGATGAAGATACAAACAAGCAAACCAAAAGTCATGGCAGAGTGTGTGGGTGCTAGGAGAGCAGAAGTATTGCATGCAATGGAAGCAATGAGAGGGACACCACCCCAGACACACTTGAGGAGTTATGAAGGCTTCCTAGAGAAAAGGGTGTCTCAGGTAATATCTAAATAATACAAGGAATTAGCTGAGCAAGAAAATGGAGATGGGTGGATACGGAAAGGGTTCTAGATAGAGGGACAGCTTGAGTGAATAGTGGGGAAAGACTTCGGCATGTTCAAGGAACTGGAAGAAATTGAATAACTGGGTAAATGGTGCTATGCAGATCACATGGCAAATGGAGGAGCAAGAAAGCAAAGTTGGCATCCAGGAGGGTCTAAAGCAAAACAGAATGAGGTAGGAGGAATGGGTTGATGACAGAGGTTCAGAACAGAGACTTGCGACTGTGCTCTGGCATGTCCTTCTCAAACTTCAATATGCACACGAATTACCTGGAGATCTTGTTAATATGCAGATTTGGATTCAGAAATTGGATTTAGAACAGGCTCCCAAGTGATGCTGAAGATGCTGGTTCACAGACCACACTTTTGTGAACCAAGGTTCTAGAGCATGGAACTGTCTCTTTTACATGGTGGCTCGTATTTGTTGTGGGACAGTGGTTGCAGCTTAATGGAGTTTCATTAGCCTTTGTAGTCACAGACAGATTCCTATTTCTACTCACTGCTGAAACAAGGACCTTGCTTGCTTTTCACTCTCATGGATTCCATTTATGTTTCCTTCCTAGATGCTATGGATACGCCAGCTGGACAAGGCTACTTTTGGGTCAAAGCCTCAATTTGGCTTCTGACCGAGGCATGATAGATAAGTCACCAAAAAGGCACAGGGAAAGGTGGCCTCCCACCTTGGCAGTGATTCTCAGGCAGTCCTTCCATAGAACACTGTTGTTCTAAGAGCTGTAGAACAACAGTGTTCCATAACTCCAATAGGAATGGCGGTCTTTTTAAAATTGAGATGGGAAAAAAATGAATGCTAATGGAAAAATGGCCTGAAAGTTTCCCATCCATGCCTTTCTCTTAATCCTCTGGTGCTGGCAGCTATCTGATTGTTAATGAGTGCTGGTGGACAACCAAATGAGCGACAAACAACATTAGCAGCAAAGCCTGGCCACTGATGATGCTGTGGTTTTTCCGGCTATGTGAGCTCATGGATGAGGCTTTATATTATATCTGTACACTGTGGTCACATTTCCCTGGTAAAAACTCTGTCTCAGTACATGATAGGACACATTGGGGTTTCAATGACTTCTTCCAAGTGCAGCAGAAATCAACACATTTGGGGACCAGTGTTCTCTGATATATTGTCTGGCACCTACCACCTGCCCAGGTGCTTCCCTGGCCTCCCTCCTGTCCAGATAAGCATGCTGGCTCTGCACCGTGGCTCTTTAGCCCAACAGCCACATCCCAAAGTCAGAGTGGTTTCAGGAAAGCTGCCAGGGCTCAATTGGGCTTGGCATTTCCCCTCCTTCCAGCAACTCCCGGCTCCTATTTAGTTTTAAATTAAATAAAAATTGCAGCACATGGGTTTGAATTAAAACAAGAGGCCTGATCCTTGTAATATGCACCACATCAATAGGAAAGCTAATTTGTGCGAAGCACATCTCCTCCTTTAATTTAAACCACAGAGCGCTGCCTCTTTGGTTTCAAGGGAGCTGAGAGCCGGGGAGGGGCTGCTTACTCATGGCGCTAACTAGGGCTGTGCTCAAGAGCAACCTGAACAGTTTCGGAAGAGCTTAGCTGCCTCTTAAGCTCTTTGTGCTGGGTGTCACACAATATACCACAGCAGTTCTGGCCTTCTGGCCTTGAATTTAAAGAAGGTCTTAAAAATGTCTCAGGCTGAACTTCCCTGAATGACTCTTAACTGCATCCAAGCTGCTAAGAACAGAATGTGCATTACTAACAGCTTCTCAAGACAACAGACAGACCAGTACTCCTGACCTTGAGATCGGTTCCTCATTTTACTGGGCCAAGGCAGTGTGTATGCAGATTACCAAAGTCTTTAAAAATAAATCGGGCCAAGTCTATGCTGGGTGAGAAATTCAATACGGGCCTGACAGTTGTTTCTTTCAGCTTACTTGTCTCTAGAGGCAAAGGGTGGCTGTGGCAGTGGGGTCACCCATAGACAATGTGAGTTTTCCTCAAACCTACTGATGAACTGGACCCATCTACACAGATCAAATCCCTTATTTCAAACTCATCGACAGCCCCTCTCACTTCCAGGAGATGAGTAATAAGCAGCTGCATCTGCTCTGAAAATTTCATCTCCAGGTGCATTCAGATTTGGAGGCAAGTCTGATCCAGGTTTTGTAGGGCCTAAAGCTTACACACAGGAGAGGCACCGGTGGTGCACTGGTTAAGCGCTGGGCTGCTAACCAAAATGTCGGCACTTTGAATCCACTAGGGGCTCAGTGGGAGAAAGATGTGGTCATCCGCTTCCGTAAAGGTCACATCCTTGGACACCCTCTGCTGCAGTTCTACTCTGTCCTATAGGGTTGCTATGAGAATCAGCTTGACAACAGTGCGTGTAGTTTTCACGGGCAGTGGTGGTTCGGTGATAGAATTCTTTCCTTCTGTGTTGGAGACCTGTGTTTGATTCTCAGCCAGTCCACATCATATGCAGCCACCACCTGTCTGTCAATGGAAACTTGCGTGTTGCTATGACGCTGAACAGGTTTTAACAGACCTTCCAAACTGGATGGGCAATTTACCTGAAAATCAGCCAGTGAAAACCCTTTGGATCACGATGGTCTGATTCCTAACCGATCACTGGGGTGGCACAGGACTGGGCAGCATTTCATTCCGTTGTGCAGGGGGTTGCCATGAGATGGGGACTGACTCGACAACAGCTAACAACAACAACAAAGCTTACACAAGCTGGGGGCCCTCTTTGGGAAAAAGAGTACGACTATATCTTAGTTTTACAAGCTATCTATACCCAACAGAGCACAGTCCCAGGGCCCTTTCTAGGATCTTGGAAGGGGCCTGTATAAATGAGAGAACCTGAAGTTTAAGCTTCATTCACTTCACACTGAATCCTATTGTGCTTGGAGAGCATCACCAACTTCTCTCCTGCTCGGGGCCAAGAGGGCCAGCATAAGGTGGGGGTGAAGATAATGGAGAAGGATTTATCAGATGGAAGGTGTATGTGATGAAGAAAGAAATTTTGGGTTCTTCACTGACCAGCCTTTGAACTGTTTTAGGTATACTTTCTTAAGTCTACTGAGCTTAGGGGACCCCAAGCTCTATCTCTTAGGCTCGCTCTCTCGTAAGAGAGGGCCCATATCTTTGCCAGTGTTCACACAGGTCCTACCCAATATGGTGTGCCAGTGTGTGCCTGCTGAATGAATAACTGGGTGGCTGTAAATGAGTGGATCTACAAATAAATTCACACTCCCATTTTAGATACAGGGACTAAAGGACTCTTTGCAAAATGTTTTGAGTCAGGTAAAGAAAGGGTCCAGTCCTTAGGTGGTACAAACAGTTAAATGCTTAACTACTAACTGAAAGGTTGGCAGTTCAAGCCCACCCAGAGGTGCCTCGGGAGAAAGGCCTGGCTATCTGCTTCCAAAAGATCACAGCCATTGAAAACCATGTGGAGCACACTTCTGCTTCACAAACATGGGGTCTCCATGAGTTGGAATTGGCTTTTTTTGGTTTAAAGAAAGGCTCTATCTAAATCCACTATTGAAGCATGGATGATTAAATTCAGCCAGAGGATTATTTAATTCATCCTCCTTATTGGATGACTAAAAGCACTACAGGCATAATTAAGAACATTAGACTACATTAAAAAGCAAATATTCTTCAAGGGGACTCGCTTTTCCATCTGGTTTTGGCAAGCATTGTTCTCACATACCCACAAAACGCTAGACAGTGTGTTATCTGATCTGCTTTGTTAACCTCCTTATCTGATCTGCTTTGTTAACCTCCTTCTCTGGCTTACGTTATCTTAAGCTGACCTTTTAAGTTCTTTATTTTCTGACAAATACATTTAAAACTTTAGGTTTTGAGTGAGGTAGAGCATATCAGAATTCGTGCGGAAAATCAGCTGAGTCTGGAGCTCTTCTGCTGCACACGTGGTGATCTCACCTGGTCCTTTATGGATACTGAGGGGTTGGGGTACAGACTGAACAACCTGAGTCTGTGGCTGAGGGGAGGGGGCTGGTCCCCACGTACTTGGTTTGTTACGAACTGGATGGGTGTTTACATGAGGGATGTGTTAGACATGCTGGGCTTGGCCTGAGTTAGGAAGAACATGGTTTTGATTCTAAATTTTGTTCTCATGACCTTGAGGGTAAATCTGAGGCAGTGTCACGTAGATGAGAAGGTTCTAATCCCAAAGTCAAGGGGCCTGGGTTCAAGTCTTAGTTTCAACTCTAATTAGTTTTGAGATTTTGAGCATGTTACCTAACCCCTCCATCTCTCTCTCTCTCTATTTAATCTGCAAAAAGAGATCAATAGTGACTATGTTACCTCTCCCTGGCTATGAGTCTCAAAACAGTGTTTGTCAAATGTCTTAGGGAGTTGTAAAGTGACTTTTGAGTTGTACCATCTATGGTTCTATTACATAGCCATAAAATGTTACTATCTCCTCATTTTTAAGCCAAGAAAACAGATTTTGGTAGAAAGTACAGTGTTCTTTCAGCCATACTGGGGAGCATCATGAATATTATTTACTTTTAATTAAAACAACATAAAATATAAAGGAGTAACCCAATCTCTTTGTTGTTCAAGTTCGTTTCAATGTGAAAAGTCTACAAGACAAAAAACAAAAGACGCAGTCAAATCTATAAAAAGAAGGCTACTTTGGCCTAAGATGACTGTAACCCTTGAGGTCAAGCAGCTGAATTGCTAATGGTGAGCTAGTCAATGCCTGACAGAAGACATGTATCCTCGGTGTGGAGGACTATGGACACCATTATGTCGACATCACAATCATACCTACGTAGGTGTCCTGAAATTTTGGTATGCTGGCCCTTTTAATGATGCAGATTCCTGATTGGCATTCCCATGAATTTAATAATGTCAATTCCATTAATGTGACAGGGTTATTGTTTTCCTTTTTGAGGGCTTAGATGCTTTAGAACAGGACCCAATAATAAATATTTTAGGGTTGGCAGGGCATATAGTCACTGTTGGGACTACTTAACTGTGCCATTGTAGTGTGAAAACAGTCATAGACAATATGTACACAAATGGGTACGCCTGTGTTCTGACTTTATTTACCAAAACAGGCCCAGGCCATATTTAGCTCGAGTGCTTAGGATGGCTGGCCCTCTGCTTAGAATATCATAAAGACATCACCAAGTTCCGGACTCCTCACAAGCTCTGGCTGCAACTTACCCTATTGCTGGTGTCTATCAGTTTTTAATGCATCTCCAGCAGCTACGCAAACATAGAAAGCCCCAAACCCTAGAGAAACCACCAGATCAGGAGATCATTTGGGCAGCAACTTCATATCCCAACATGACTAAAACTTTACATCTTTCTCAAAGCATTCTTTGACAAGTAAAGCATTGTTTAAAATGTAATATTCAAGCTTTAAAAATAAGCCAGTGTTCTCCAGAGCAAAGCTGCTTAAGTTTTGTTGGGAAGGAAGGAGAAGTGCTTTCCAGCTCCTACGAACACTGCAACATGGTGCTGGTTTCCTATTTATAAGTGATCGAATTTGCCTTTGTTTCTCATAATAGAAGTCAACGCATTGCCAAAATTCACTGCTGTTGTAAGCTGAAGTTCACCTAGCAGTCCAATTTCTCATCTTCTTTTTTTTTTTTTTTTTTTGTTACTGTCTCTCTCTCTCTCACCCTATCATGCTTGGAAATGTAGGGAAGCATTGTCAGAGGACATCAGGAGGGTGATTTTCAATGTTAGATCTCCATTTGCCCATACTTGATTAAACAACTCATTCTCAACCCAGGAACTGCCCTGCTTTATTGCATAGATCAGGATAGAATGGGACTGAAGGTGAAATAAACCTTTTATTCCTTATGCTCCTTCTAGAAATGTGAATTATGAGGCACTTGGTTAGGTTTGAAGTGCAGTCTCACAGACCTGGGTTCAAGAATGCTTTTTTATGAACCTCAGTTGTTTTCCCATCTACAAAATGGGTTAATACTTGCTTCACAGGATTGATATATGTTGTTGTTGTAGTTATCAAGTCAGCTCTGACTCATGGAGACCTTATGTGTAACAGATCAAAATGTTACCAGGTCCTGTGCCATCTTCATGAACGTTGGTATGTTTGAGTCCGTTGTTGTGGAGGTATAACTAAATGCTGTTTCCGTTGCTTTTTCCACATTCTCCTTTATGTCTGAAATTATATTTTTTTGCCCTATTCTGCTAGCAGTTTTCTTACTCTAATGAATCTCCCGGTGAACTGCTTCTGAGTGTGTATACACATAGTAGGCATGGAAGGAGAAAGATCTCTGAACAAGGGAAGACTGATGTAGAAAAATTGATTAGACAGAAAGAAACTGTAGTCCCCAGAGGAGTTCAGGGTCAGCAAGTTCATCTGTTTTATTTTCTCCTGGAAAGGAGCCTTCAGCTATGGTTTAAGAAACTAGAACATAAGCTTCTTGAGAGCAGAGACCTTGTCACTTTCATCCACCAGTGCCCAGAATTGCTCTTGCCACCTGGTGAGCACCAGATTAATATTTGTTCTTTCAACTAATAGCTGAGCATGCTTAGATATGATTTGTTCTTGTGTTAATCATGAGAAGCTGCTGGAGCTTTGCACGAGAACGGAGCAGGAATTCCAAGGACAAACAACTTTAACATTAGATACGAGTGGCGCCATTTACCCACTGTTTCCCTTGAAGCCTGCAATTTGTGAAATGATAATTCAAATTCCCTGATATGAAAATTGATCTGAAACAGGCCAGTGGGAGGCCCAACTGCCCATTCCAGTCCAGATACTATACCTTGAGGTCATTCCAACAAAGTTGCCTTTAATTTTCACCTTCCTTCTAGTTTTTTTTTTTTTTTTTTCTAGAAAAGGAAATTGTGCTATTGCTCAGAACTTATGGAGTATAAGCATGGTGCCGGGTACAACGGGGTGAAGAGAAGTTATGTCTCCCCTAGACCTTGAAGTCTCCTCCCTTGGGCCTTCCTGTTCTGTGAAAGTGCGAAAACATCAAAGCTACCATTTAATTTGGCTCACCTACCTGAAAACATCATCATATGCTGGAAATTCCAGGGGATCTTATGTTTTCGCCCCAGATTCAGGAGGAAGGAGAGGGGATAGATGTTGCAGGCTCTGGCAACAAAAGTTGCTAGCTGTAGAGAAGCACAGGGAAGCATTAAGGAAGACATTGCTGCAATCAACTGAAGCCCCTTCTGCTGAAAATCACTTTCTACGATTAGGACCCTGGAAGCAGGAATAAACGTGTCGCTACATGTCTGCCCAACTTACTTCCAAAATTCACATTTTGGTGTCAGTTCCATTCCAGAAATAATAGAGAATGCTGCCTTTCTTTGAATACATGCTTGGTTTAAAATTGCGAACCCAAGGCTGTTTCAATCATTGGAAATTTTCTCATCACATTTATGCTGCTGATGACGGACTCAATCCTGCTGTAAAATGTGAAGCAGGGACCATTCAGATGATGCAGGATTATCTCCTCAAGCAGCACTTCAGATGAGAGAAATGTGCTCCTGCTCATCCTTCCCATCTTATTTTCCAACAGTTTATACTCTCTGTGTCTAGCAGGCTTCCCCCCCCTTTTTTTTTTCTTTGAGTGGATTTAATTTTTTGAGAGGAATTGCCTGTCTAAATGTATAATACAATGACTGCTTTAAGAGGCCTTTTACTAAAATCCAAGTTTTATGGGTAAAAATCTACAAAAATATTGACAATATTCACCTCTCCCTTTTTGTCACCTTTGACTTCTTCCTCAATAGTCTATTTTTTCCAGTTTGTCCTCAAATGGGAGGGAGTTTTTTTTTTTTTTTTTTGGAAAAGGGAGCTTTCTTTTGAGATCTAAGTTTTGGATGAAATTTGAATTTAGCAGAACGCTCATTAAAAAGAGAATGAGGCAAATAAATGCAGGCACTTAGTTGGAAAGGGTCGTATAGAGACGTTGGGTCTCTAGACTGTTCTGATGATCTGCCTGTGATCTGAGGGGGCTTTCTGCCCATTTTCCAAGTAGAAAGAAAGACAGTAGCTGCTGAGTGTCCTTATAGATACACCGACTGGTTCAATAATCTTTCTGACAGACATTCATTGGCCCTAGGAATGTCTTCTGCCCCAGCTGGAGCTAGAAGAGTCCTCTGCATTAAAAGTGAGGCCTAGATTTTATCTGCACTGTTCCTTGTTCCTTACAGGAAAGGTGCTATCTTATTAAAATAAACTCATATTGCATAATGCTTATGATGGTGAAGACACATTCATCATGCTAATTTTATTTAATCTTTATTCTGTCTACCTTATTTTCATAGACCTCCTTGAAATAAAAAGATTTTACCATCTTGCAAAGAAAACATTGCCAAAGCTCAATAATCCTGGCTGTCAGGAGCATCTTCTGATACTCTCTTATGCATATTAAACCCATTTCTCCATGTCGAATGGATCAACATAATTTTTCATGTAAATAATTCATAATTTTAGTTAAATGTCTTTTGAATCCTTGAAAAATGTTGCTCTCTTTTGGTTTTTTTCTCTTGATTTTCCTCAGTCTTTTCTCAATGTCTTTTCCTGAACTATAAGCATTTAACAAAGGCTCCAATTTCTTAGGGTGCTTTTCTGCTCTAGCTAGAAGTTACCTATCTACCTTCAGTTCGAGTCTTGTAGCAAACCTGAGGAAATTGCTTTAACAATTTAACAGAATAATCTGAAAACGTACGTAGTTTGTTCCTTTCCCTAATCACCCCACAGGCTATATTTCAAAGGATACAAAGGCTCCGAGTATAAAAAGAGCATTAAAGATGTGATTCTGGAATGTGAACAGCGCCAGGCCCATGTAACAGAAGATGACGTTCTCAGCCAAAAAGTTCATAAATTCAAACAACTGAAAACAAAACAGAAACCAAATTCATTAATTACGACCCAGATTTTAGTCCAGTAACTATCTTTGATGACGGAAGGATCTTCGTTTATCTGGGAAGCTCATCCCTGCAGCGTTGGGCTCAGCCTCTGGAGGGCGCAGGGGCCCTGCTTCTTCTGTCAGGTCAGCTGACTGCCCTGGCTCTCCATCTGTAACAGATGCTATAGCCATGTCAACATCTCATTGTTTCCAACTGCAAGGCTGCCAGAGATACCCCTGGGTAATATTAACCAGCACGATCCTTCATGGAACAATTCCTACTAAGATGACAAAATATTCCCTGTTAAAGAAACTGAAAAAATAAAAAAAAAAAATTTTTTTTTTTTTTAGCTAAGTAATTTGCTTAAGGTTTACTGTCATAAACAATAATGCTTGTGTACCCCTTTTGCACCTCAGCCAGTAGATATACTGAAGTGCCCAGACTTTGAAGAACTAATTAAAAAAGAAAAGAAAAAAAAAAAAAAACGCTTTAACTAAATTAACTTCCTCAAGCAGACAGGAAGGAGAAACTTGGGAAACTTGGAATAAGGATGAAAGTAGATTATATTTCCACATTAGAATCATCAGTATATTTCAAAGCCCAGACAACGAGACTCATTACATTGACTGATGTAGGTACATCCATTAAATGTCTACAATTTCTAGCTGGTAAAAAGAAAATGATTAATCCCAGTGATCAGTTTATGCAGCAAGAACACAATAGATACATCAAATTCACTCAGAAGAATGGAGTAATAATATGCTATGCTCAGGGATGCTCCCAAGAGTTATTCTTAGACCATTAACTAAACAATTTAAGTTGAAGGTGAAAAACACTCTCCATCTTCCAGATTAAAAGTACGAGGGAAGATCGTCCAGGGTCTACAATAAAGGCAGATGTGCAAGAGACTTTGTTTTATGTTCTAGACTTTTCATTTGAAGTTTCCAAAACTTCATTCTTGGACCTACATAAATCTCCACGTTAGGTAAATGTCTCTGGAGGCATTTCTCTGGGCTTTTTAAGGACTCATTATTTTTTCATGTAATGTATTTACAGCTCCACAAATAATGTCCCATACCAGTTCACTGACAGTCGACAGAAAGAAGAGCAGAATCTTGTCAGAAACATTATTTAAAACTAGTAATAGAAGAAAAGGATTAAATAAGACATAGCTCCTTTGCTACAAGATGGTCTTCTGCAGCGGCAGCAATCATCAATTATCCTGAGCGCTTGTTTTATTTTCTAGGCCAACTCATCAAAACAAAACTGTCACCCAAGTAAACAAAGGAAATGTGAAAACATAGGAGGAGATAGACGGAATGGGGAACATGTTTCACATTATACCTTTGCTTTTTCAAAAAGTGAGATTTGGCTATCTAGTTTTCTCATTAAAGAAACAAATGCTGGGCTAAATGCATTCCTCCTGTCCCCATTCCAAGTATATTTTACCCCCAGGTGGACGTGTTTGCCACCTGGGATCTATTCAGCCTCTTCTTAGTAGCCACATCTCAATTTCCCTCTAGAGGTCTACTTACTTCCCCATGTGTTGATGTCTCTGTATCTCACAGGTGGTTGTTGTTGTTAGGTGCCATCGAGTCAGTTCTGACTCATAGTGACCCTACATACAACAGAATGAAACACTGCCTGGTCCTGCACCACCTGCGCAATTGTTGCTATGCTTGAGCCCATCATTTCAGCCACTGTGTCAATCCATCTTATTGATGGTCTTCCTCTCTTTCCATGATCCCCTACTTTACCAGGCATGATGTCCTTCTCTAGGGACTGATCCCTCCTGATAACATGTCCAAAGGATGTGAGATGAAGTCTTACCATCCTCCCTTCTAAGGAACATTCTGGCTGTACTTCTTCGAAGACAAATTTGTTAATTTTTCTGGAAGTCCATGGTATATTCAATATTCCTTGCCAACATCATAATTCAAAGGCATCAATTCTTCATTCTTCCTCATTCATTGTCCAGCTTTTGCATGCAATGTGGTGATTGAAAACACCATGGCTTGGGTCAGGTGCACTTTAGTCCTCAAGGGGACATCTTTGCTTTTTAATACATCATTTTATTTCTTGACTACTGCTTGCTAAATTCATTGAATAATTCTCATATTTTATCTATAGATTCTTTTGAAGTTTCACAATCAAGTTGTTTTCAAACAAAGATAGTTTCATTTCTTCCTTTCAAATCATTATACATTTTGCAACTTTTTCTTGCCTCATTACACTTGTTAGCACCTCTAGCACAATGTAGAATATAAGTGACAGGGGAGTCTTTGTGTTTTTCCCAATAACACAGGGAAAACTTTCAATATATCTCCACTAAATTCACAGAAACTCTTCAACAGATTAAAGAAGTTTCCGTCTATTTCTAGCCTACTAGGAATAGATTTTTTAAAATCAAGAGCGTGTCAACAGTTTCTACATGTTCAATTTAGTGACACTGATTACATTCTTTGAGTTATGATTACATTCTATGAGTTATGAGTTAGTCACCCTCCTTTTTTGAGTTGTTCCCCGCCATTAACATAAACTCGCTGCCCCGTAGGTTCCTATCTAATCTTTGAAGTTACTTCTGTCAGTTTAATCCCATACAGGTAGTTCTGTAAAGAGCATAATGCACAAGGCAGACCTTTTTCACTAGTTCAGTTAAACTATTTTTTGGTTTTACAATAACTTAAGGGCATATTTTTTTTGATTTAAGGTTTAAAGATGTAGGATGATTTTTAATTATAGATATAATTATTTTAATAGATACAGGAATAGTCAGATTTTCTACTTACTTTTGTATCAGTTTTAGTAAGTTGTATTTTTCAAGGCATTTGTCCATTCCACATAAAATTTCATATGGAATTTTACTGGCATATAATTGTTCATAATATCCTCAATATCTGTAGGGCTTGCTGTTATGTCTTTTCCCCCAACATTGGTAATTTGTATCTTTTTTATTCTTGATAAAACTTGTTTAAAAAAAAACCTGTTACCATTGAGTCGATTCCGACTCATAATGACACTATCTATAGCACAGAGTAGAAGTGCCCCACAGGGTTTCTGAGGAGCACCTGGTGGATTCAAACTGCCAACCTTTTGATTAGCAGCCATAGCTCTTGACCACTACGTCATCAGGGTTTCCAAATCTTGCTTAGGGGTTATCAATTTTATGAGTGTTTTCAAGAAGCAACACTGGCTTTGTTAATTTTCAACATTGTACCCCCCCATTTCATTAATTTTTCCCGCCTTCAACATAATTTAGTTTTAATATATATATATATTTTTAATTCAGTATCTTGGTCCTTCAAGTCCTTGATGCCTTGGTTGCTTGTAAATTTCTTCAAACATCTGCTTTTCTGTATTTTATTCAGCTTTTCTAGTTGTTTTCTGAAGAAGAGTTGCTCTAACACTTCATAGCCAACTTTTCTTACTTTTTTTTTTTTTAGGTGAAATTTAATATCATTTTATCAATTCTCACCCTCTTTACCCCCAAATTTATGGTGTTTTATTTTTTGGATACAAACATTAATTTAGAGAGAAATAACAGTTTTACAATGCCATTGGGGTAAAAACAGACTGTTCAGAAAAGATTGCAGAACAAGTTTAGCTAGGCACTTGGGAAAAAAAAAAAAAAGAACAAAAACTAAAGATGTATTCCTAACTTACTCCTTATGAGACAGGCAAGAGATTGGACTGGCTATAATTAAATAACTTCTGATTCAGTATTCTTGGTATCTAAACCTAAGTGCAGACTACCATATAACTTTTACTGCTAGCACCCAAGAACTACTTGTGATTAACAAACTATGTGCTTAGACAAGATAAGGGGCTATATTCCAAGGCCCTGTGTGCTTGACCAGCTATAATTAAATAACCTCTGATTCAGTATTTTTGGAATCTAAACCTAAGTGCAGACCACCATATAACTTTTACTGCTGGCACTTGAGGATTAGTTGTGACTAACAAACTAGGCGCTCAGACAAGATTAGGGGCCATATTTCCTATTCCTACGTGCTTGACCAGATATAAATTACTGACAACCCTCCTGAGTTGTTTTTCAAGTCCCCTACCAGGTGCAGAGTATGAGCAGTAAAAATCAAGGTAACCTATGAATGACCTTCCACATGAGATAATCATGAACAAAGATCCCTTGCTGGGACTCAAACCAAGATCCAGAGACATCATGCATGTGCAGCATCCCAGAATAAGTCCTGTTCTACACCCCAGCAGCCCTTGCGACGGACTCCATCTTAGTTCCGACAACCTCTGCGAGGAAATCCATCTTGAATTCCAACTGTGCATGCATTTGATTTTCATAACCCCTCCCCTTCTCCTGAAAATCTCCACCCATCTAATGAGTGAAGAAAACCTTTCATAAACCCTAGGAAATCCTTTGTTGATGACAGACTGGAGGCTAGCATAGGTGGAAACCCCTCTCCATCTCTCTCTTGCGAGCATTTTTACTTTCTTTCTGTCCCCAATAAACCTTTGTTCGTGTGGCACCTCTGAGCCTCTCCTGGTCATTCTTGGTCAGAAGAAGGTAAGAACCTAAGCAGGGCTTAGTCCCGAGCTGGGAAGCCCTGCCCTGTAACACTTATACCAAAATAAATTCTGGATGCATCAACAATTTAAATACAACAAGGAAATTCTTTATAAGCATTGTTAAAAAAAACAAAAAAAGAAATCCATTGTTGTTGAGTCAATTCCAACTCAGTGTCAGTATTAGTAAAAACTTGGAAACAACTTAAATATCCACAATACGAGAAATGGTTAAATAAATTATGGTTCATTTGTATAATAGCAGACATTTTAAGCAGTTCTTCATGTGTTGATAGAGAAAGATATCTAAGATCCATTGTTAAATAATAAAAAATAATTTGGAGAAATAAATTATAGGTTTATGTATACGGAATTCTACCTGGGAGTATTTACATAGACATCTATCGATAATGGAGCCCTGGTGGGTAGTGGTTAAGAGCTCTGCTGCTAATCAAAAGGTTAGCAGTCCAAATCCACCAGTCACTCCTTGGAAATCCTATGGGATTGTTCTACTCTGTCCTATAGGGTTGATGTCAGTCAGAATCAACTGAACTGCAATGGGGATTTTTGCTTTCTCTTGATAATTTTCACTTTCCCTTTATTAGCAGCTGTGTTATTTATTATTATTATTATTTTACCATGAGCATATATTACTTTCATAGTTTAAAAAACTAGATTAAATAAGAACAAACATTTTAGAGGAGACTAAAAAATTTTGCAAATGTCTTGGTCCTTTAACTTCTTCAGCAACAACTCAGCTTTTCTATTTTTCGGAAAGCTGTCAAGCATTTTTTTTTTCTATTTCTAATCTTTTTCTTATTTTGTTAAAAACAATTTTAAGTAAAGAAAAATGCAAAGAATAATCACAACAACCAAAAGGCTTATCTTTGTGTAACATCCTTTTCAGAGATTTTTTATGCATATATACATAGATGTATAGACAATGTGGAAACCCTGGAGGCATAGTGGTTAAGTGTTCAGCTGCTAACCAAAAGGTCAACAGTTCAAACCCACCAGGCACTCCTTGGAAACCCTATGCAACAGTTCTATTCCACCCTAAAGGGTCACTATGAGTTGGAATTGACTTGATGGCAACAGGTTTGGTTTTGTTTTTGGTTTACAAACAACCTGCATGATGACACGTCACCAGAATGTGTATAGCTTACTTTAATTAACTCAATAACATTCATAAGCCTCTTTCCATGGCAATACATTTGTATCTACTACGTGATTTTTAATGGCAGCACATTGTGCTGATTTTTTTTCACTGTTACCCATTATCAGACACTTGGTTGTTTCCATATTTTCCCCCTTATGAACAACTGAACAAACAAATCCGTCTTAGAAAAAGTACAGCCAGAATGCTCCTTAGAAGCAAGGGTGGCGAGACTACGTCTCATGTACTTTGGACATGTTATCAGGAGGAATCAGTCCCTGGAGAAGGACATCATGCTTGGTAATGTAGAGGGTCAATGAAAAAAGAGGAAGACCCTTTAGGAGATGGACTGACACGGTGGCGGCAACAATGAGCTCAAGCATAACAACGATTGTGAAGATGGAGCAGGACCAGGCAATTTTTTGTTCTGCTGTATACAGGTTCGCTATGAGTCAGAACTAGCTCAATGGCACCTAATTACAACAACATAAACAATGCAGTACTGCACATGATTGCACAAATCTCTCTCCCTGCTTTAGTGATTACTTCCTAGTTAAAATTCCTAGATACTGGCTTCTTCTGTCAAAAGGCATGCTTTAATTTTTCTTTTTAAGCATACTACCATTTTTTTTTTTTTTTTTTACCAGTCTGCCCTTCAGAAAGAGTGAACCAATTTACATTTCTACTAATGGTGCAAGCGGGTGCCCTTTCCTCACACTCTTGCCAACATTCGTTTCTCATCAATTTTTAAAAATCTTTGACAACCTGAGAGTCACTTATTTTAGATTGTAGATGGTTGTTAGCATTTTTAAAAAGGTTCCTTTCACAGTAACATAGCCACACTGATTAGCACTCTTTTGTCTATTTATATCATGTAACAGCATTTCTCTGAATGAACAGACTTCATAATAATTTCCTTCTTGGGCACTTAATGAAAATCTGTGGGCGAATGTAATTTTGTTTTGCATGCAAAAATCCCCAGAAGAATTTCAAAAGGAGAATCTATAGCAAGGCCAGTCTGACAGACACACCAGTTTGGCCATTAGGACTTCAGTGCCTGACTCTAGTTCACAGTAGTTAATCATTGAGGGAATATTTTTGTTTGATTTATTGGTAAATTTGGGGGGAAAGAAAAAACAATATGCCAAAATGAAAAACATATTTAAAAAAAATAGTAAATCTCGAACTAGTCAATTCAATATTCAAAAAGAATAATCTCAAATCGACTTCCTCCTCACTGTGGGTCAATGAAAATAACTTGACTAGATATTTTACGTACAACATTTAAACAACATTTATTTTAATTCCATGAATTCAGTTTGTGATCCTTTGGATTGGACTCAGCTTAAAAGTAATCTTTACTAACAAAGTTTTTCTTCAGGAAAAAAAAAAAAAGGCAAGTTAATAGGGCAAATAAGACTAGGGAAATACTTAAAGTGCATAAGAGGACAATCTGTCTTTAAGGATTCTGAAAGTTCATGGAAACCATTCATATTTTAATTAAGCAACTTAATCTGCTCAACAAACCATGTTTTCTGAAGGCTCTTACTAGACCCCATTTTTAGCGAAGGGGAAAAAAAGTCTTACATCTATCTTATAAAATATGTTTCCCACTAATTCTGACTGAACTTTTCTCCTGTTGTCACACAGGAATGAAATTTCATCATATTACTATGGTTTAATAGATGCTGGCTAACAGTAATTAAATTCACATGATCTCCTCGCATGACTTTTATTTGGCTTAGTATAGTTTGACACAATCTACTTCTCCAAGAAAAGCACTTAATTTTAACTGGGATGTGAAAGTACTTACAAAACTATAATTGAAATGAAAGGAAGAATGAAAACGTTCTCTCATTTTCTCTCTATTCCGCCCCCCCCGCCCCCAGGATTAATGCTGTCTTGTTTTATTTTGTTATAAAATTTGTCTTTATTTCTAACTGGCAACTTTCTTCCCAGAATATTTCAGTTTTCATTTTTTATACACTAGTGAGTGTATCTGTAGGTGTTTTGAACAAGCTGGCATAGAGGTAAATCATTTTTATTCCAGTGTTGATAAATTTGCAAACAAACATTACAATGAATTCTATTGAAATTATCCACTTTGCTTCTGGGGTTCTAAAATTCACTACCTCCAAGTACTTGGGAAATGTGTTCAAGGTGAACAGCTAATAGTCAATAATTCCTATGGGCTATATAAAAAAAAAAAAAAATTTTTTTTTTTTTTTAGAGGTGCCATAGAGGGTGAACTGTACTGAAGACCTATGATTATTACCACCAGGACATAAATGGTCTGAAGGCTTTGTCGCCAACAGAGTAATGCCTCCCAGTGTGCAGCTTCCCCTACAAGGCTGAAGGTATGAGTACAGTCTTGGAGATCCTTCCAAATTTAGGACATACTGTGAGAATATCAGTATTACCACTTCCAAAATAATAATATTAGTAGAACTCCTATATCTTTAGGATCTAAGTTGTGCTAGGGAATGTACTAAAAGCTTCCTCTTACTTTTTTTTTTTTTAAACAATTTACATTATCATAGCAACAAAACTCATGGATTGGTTCTGTTATTCCCATTTTACAGTTGAGGAAACTGCGCTCAAAGGCGTTAATGAATGCACCCAAGTAAAACACAGTAAAGGGAAGAATTGAGTTGCCCTGAGTTTTGTCCAAGGCCCACACCACTTCTGCCTGACCAAGTTGCCTCCCATTATATAGGATTCAGGTTCTAGAGCAGCAAGATGTTTCTTTGTAATAAGTTTGGTGGATATTTGTAATACTTGAGTGGTTTCAAAGTGTACTGTCATTCATACGCCTTGTTTGGTGATCAGAGTTCTGGAGTTGTCAGGGAAAATATTTGTGACTCTGACCACATTTTCTTCAAACAGAGAAACCCAAAAGGTAAATTCCTTTGTACTCAACTAATGGAAACAACAAGGGGTGGTTTGGGGGGGATACTTATCTTCTCACAAGTGTCTACCACCCCCGTCCAACTACCCAAGCCAATGCCTCCCCGGCCAAAAAAGCAAAAAACAAAACAAAACAAAAACACAAAAAGTGAAAACAAAATTCTCGGTGTGCATTTGTTTCCAGACAAGTCTCTTTCCCTGCCCCTTTTCCAACCAGATTTCCTCCTTCAACAAATTCTAGACTTTTGGTTGTGCCCTAAGGTACCACGGGGATGATTTTATATATATAGCTTCTGAGATGACCTACAATCAGACACATTTC
This sequence comes from Elephas maximus indicus, assembly GCF_024166365.1. Classification (NCBI taxonomy): domain Eukaryota; kingdom Metazoa; phylum Chordata; class Mammalia; order Proboscidea; family Elephantidae; genus Elephas; species Elephas maximus. The sequence goes on along the minus strand of NC_064841.1, from coordinate 16,314,362 downwards.
ATCCAGCGTGGGTGTTCTCGCTTTGCTCCACCTGTCGGGGGCAGGCTCCATACCCAAGATAAAGTCTTCGTGTTGTTAGGGCTATACACATTTGGTAGCTAGTGGAGGAACTGCACTACCTAATTGTTCACAAAGCTCTTGCTTTGTCATATATTTCTTTGTTTGAGAAGTCTTGGCTTCCCTGGCCACTCTGGCCTGCTACCCAGCCCTCTCCTGTGTCCCGCATTTCATTGTCTTCTTTTAAGCGCAATTTAAATTTTTAAAAACAGACTTCCAAAAGCACAGCCTGTAAAGAGCACAACAAAACACATTTTAGGAAGATGAATAAGCATCGTTAAGTAAATTTAATACAGAATATAAATGTAGTTAAACTGACAAGGAATTGAGCTTCATTCAACTGAATAAATACTGTAGCCAGCTTTTCTTGAAATTCTCTAGTTTATAACTTAAGGGGAAGGTTATTTTCTCTGAATTTGCTGAATTACTTTAGCCAGTAAACATAGATAATAGTGTTCTTATTTCTGGAGATTTTCTACTTTTGATCCTTCCTTTTTTATTTTTGGAGGGAGGATTATTGAAGTAAAAGTCAGTACAGGATTTTGTAAGGTGGCATATAAATTAGTATACTAGTAACAGTAGTTTCTCATGTCTGCGGCTTCACAGAGTGCTTATTAACACGGTATTAATCAGGAGTGCTGGCCCTCTAATAAGATTGGCTTTGGATCTATTTCAATAAATGTGAACATTTCACATACACACAAACTAGGCACAGTTTAGGATCACACGATTTTAAGGGTGGAGTCACCTGGTAATAATGTATGTGGTCCAGACATGTAGTCAAGGCTTGATTGCTCCAACACTCTTGTCAAGGGCATGCCCAGCTTGTCATTGAAACTACCAAAGGCAGAACCCTCACTACCTTCCAAGAAACTGAATACCACTTATAAACAGCTGAATCCTGCTGAAATTTGGCTCTCGATCCCTTTCACCCACTTCTACTTCTTCGCTCCATAGAAAATAAGTCAAGTGGAATGTCATTTTATTTTATACTGCTTGTTCTAATAGCAGAACGGGGATTTCTATCAGAACAGTTGCAGAAGTAGGCTATTCTACAGTTTAAGCAGCAACGGTCACTTTTCATTTATCAGCCTTGTTACTCTTGAAAGTTAACTTTTTGCTGGAGTTTGTGGTTGGCATACGGGCCCTCAAGTTTAGAATACTTGAAAACACTGGGGGCTATTTGAATGATTGTGTTGGCAAAGAATATTGAATAAACCATGGACTGCCAGAAGAACGAACAAATCTGTCTTGGAAGAAGTACAGCCAGAATGCTTCTTAGAAACAAGGATGGCAAGACTTCATCTCAGGTAGTTTGGACTTGTTATCAGGAGGAATCAGTCCCTGGAGAAAGACATCATGCTTGGTAAAGTAGAGGGAGAGGGAAAAAGAGAAAGACCCTCAACAAGATGGATTGACACAGCGGCTGCAACAATGGCCTCAAACTTAGCAATGACTGTGAGGATAGCGTAGGACTGGGCAGTGTTTTATTCTATTGTACATAGGGTTGCCAGAGTCAGAACTGACTTGATGGCACTTAACAACTGTAGTAACCTGAATCAGAGTCAAGTAAGTGCTTTCCAGGAAGATCTTCTCAGGTAAATCTAATATTACTGGCACTTAGCAAAACAATGAGCTGAGGAATAACATAATTAGTTTCTCTGTGATTGTGCCCATAAATACAAGCTAAAAAAAAATCACCTAGATGAAACAATATATTTTCTGTGCAGAAATTAAAACGATATTTAAAAAAAACCCTTTAATGAATATACCAAGAGAAACATTGGTATTAATATTAGGTACCACTATGACAAAGTCACACATTATTAATTTTTTAAAGGTTAATATTTCTTTTCCTTAACTTTTTTCATTTAGCTATTATTTTTTTCCTAAATTTTGTTTACGTTGTTGTTACTGTTGAGAATATACACAGTAAAACATATACTAATTTAACAGTTTCTACATGTACAATTTAGTGACATCGATTACATTCTTTGAGTTGTGTAATCATTCTCACCTTTCTTTTCTGAGTTGTTCTTCCTCCATTAACATAAACTCACTGCCCCCTAAGGTTCCCATCCAATCTTTCAAGTTGCTGTTGTCAATTTGATTCCATATAGATAGTTCTTAAAGAACGTAATGCTCAAGGCAGTTTGTACTAGATATGGTAGGCTATTACTTGGTTTTAAGAAGACTTCAGGGGATATTTTTGGTTTCAGGTTTAAAGATTATCTCAGGACCACAGTTTCAGGGGTTCACCCAGTCTTCATGGATCCAGAAAGTCTAAGTCCACGCGCATTTGAAATTCTGTTCTGCATTTCCCCGTTTTGATCAGAGATTTGTCTATGGAATCTTCGATCAAAATGTTCAGTAATGGTAGCCAGGCATCATCAAGTTCTTCTGGTCTCATGGCAAAGGAGGCAGTTGTTCATGGAAGCAATTAGCCACACATTCCATAAAAATACATTCCATATCCTCCCTCTATTCCTGACTCTCCTTCTTTCTCTGTTGCTTCAGGTGAATAGAGTCCAATTACTGTGGCTTTGATGTCAGTTTGCAAGGTTTTAAGACCCCCAGATACCATGCAATGAACTAGGAGGCAGAAGAGAAGGACTAAACATGTTTTTAGGCCAAATAATTGGAATGTCCCATGAAACCGTTATCCAAAACCTCAAACCGAGAAACCAAACCCCAAGAAGTGTTTGGTTCTACACGAACAGCCTCAGTAGTTACTCTTTTTTGTTGTTGTTGTAAATATATCTATGACACAATTTTTGCCAATTCGACTTTTACAGGTGAACAACTTATTAACGGCAATCACCATAATTGGCTGTGTAACTCTATCCTTAATCAGTTTGATTTTTCCATCACCATTAACTCCTTTTCCCTCTACCTCCCGCCCGTGGTAACCACCAATAAACCTTGGTCTCTGTACATTTACCTTTGCTTGTATTTTTTATATGAGTGAGATCATACAACACTTGTCCTTTTGTGATTGGCTCCATCCATACTGTAGCATGTAGCAAGGCTTCATTTCTCCTACTGGCTAAGTAGTATTCCATTGTATGCATGTACTATGTTTTCTTCATGCATTCATCTGCTGATTGTTTCTACCTTTTGGCTATTGTGAATACTGCTGGAATGAACACTGATGTACAAGTCTCTTTTTGAGTCTCTGCTTTTGAGTCTTTGGGGTATATACCTAAGAGTGAATTGCCAGGTCATATGGTAGTTCTATTTTTAGTTTTTTGAGAAATTGCCACACTATTTTCTACAACAGCTGTACCGTTTTGCATGCTTACCAGCAATGGATAAGTGTTCCAATTTCCCTACATCGTTGCCAACATTTTTTATTTATTTTAATTTTAGCCATCCTAGTGGGAGGGAAATGGTATCTCATTGTGGCTTTGATTTGCATCTCTATGATGGCTAGTGACACTGAGCATCTTTTCATGTGTTTTGTGGCTATTTGAATGTCTTCCTGAGTAAAATGTCTATTTAAGTCCTTTGCCCTTTTATGATTGGGTTATTTGTATTTTTGTTGTTAAGTTGATGAAGTTTTATACGTATTTTGTTTATTAATTTCTTATCAAATATGCAGTTTCTAAAGACATTCTCCCAGTGGGTAGCTTGCCTTTTCACTGTTTTGGTAGTCTGTTGAAGACCAAAAGTTTTTAATTTTATGAGATCCCATTATTTATTTTGTCTTTTGCTGTTTGTGCTTTTGTTATTAAAATAGATAATCCATTGTTAAAAGCTAGTCGTTACAGCATTGCCCCTGCTTGTCCTTCTAAGGATTTTTTGGTTTTAGTTTACACACTTATGTCCTTAATCCATTTTGAATTTGTTTTTGCTTATTGGGTGAGGCATGGGTCCTATTTCATTTTTCTGCATGTGGAAATTCAGTATTCCCAACATCATTTATTAAAGAGATCCTTCTTTCCCTATAGAAAGGACTTAGCACCCTTGTCAAAATCAGTTGACCATTGATGTGTGGGTTTTTTTTGGACTCTCCATTCTATTTCATTGGTCTATGTGTCTATTGTTATACCAGTACTAGGCTGTTTGGATTACTGTAGCTGCACAGAAGTATGAGTCCTCCTATTTTGTTCTTCTCTTTCAAAATTGCTTTAGCTATTTGGGGCCTTGCTATTCTATGTAAAGTTGAGGGTTGATTTTTGTATATTTGTAAAAAAGGCTGCTGCAATTTTTATCAGAATTGCATTGAATCCATAGCTCTTTTTGGATAGTATTGGTATTTTAACAATATTAAATCTTCCAATCCATGGACATGGAATATCTTTCCATTTATTTAAATCTTCTTTAATCTCTTTCAGCTGTGTTTTATAGTTTTCACTATGTATGTCCTTCATGTTCCTGGTTAGATTTATTTCTAGGTGTTTTATTCTCTTAGAATCTGTTGTAAATGGAATTGTTTCCCTAATTCTGTTTTCATATTTCTCATTGCTGGTGTATAGAAACCCAAATGATGTTTTGTGTTGATCTTGTACTCTGCAGCTTTGCTAAATTCCTTTATTAGCTCTAGGAGTTTTCTTGTGGACTCTGGGATTCTCGATACATAGGATCGTATCATCCATGAATAGAGATCGTTTTACTTCTTCTTCTCCAATCTTGATACCTTTTATTTCTTTTTCTTGTCTTATTGCTCTTGCTAGGACTTCTAATATAATACTGGATAGAAGTGGTGAGGCGGGCACACTTGTCTTGTTCCTGATTTCAAGGCAAAAGCTCAGTCTTTCTCCATTAAGTATAATGTTGGCTGTTGGCTTTTCATATATGCCCTGAATCATACTGAGAAATCTCCCTTCTATTCCACTCTTCTTTAGGGCTTTCATCATGAGAGTATTGGATTTTATCAAATGCTTTTTTTGCATCCATAGAGATGATCATGTGGTTCTTTTTCTTCTATTGATGTGGTGTATTACGCTGATTGACTTTCTAATGTTAAACATTCCTGCATTCCTGGAATAATGCTCATTTGGCCATGATATAAGACTCTTTTAATACACTGTTGGATTCTGTTTGCTGGTATTTTGTTGAGGAGCCTATTCTTTTTTTTTTTTTTTTAATAATTTTTATTGTGCTTTAAGTGAAAGTTCACAAATCAAGTCAGTCTCTCACATAAAAACTTATATACACCTTACTACATACTCCCACTTACTCTCCCCCTAATGAGTCAGCCCACTCCCTCCTTCCAGTCTCTCCTTTTGTGACCATTTTGCTAGTTTCTAACCCCCTCTACCCTCCCATCTCCCCTCTAGACAGGAGATGCCAACGTAGTCTCAAGTGTCCACCTGATACAAATAGTTCACTCCTCATCAGCATCTCTTTCCAACCCATTGTCCAGTCCAATCCAAGCCTGATGAGTTGTCTTTGGGAATGGTTCCTGTCCTGGGCCAACAGAAGGGAGGAGCCTATTCTTAATCTTCTTTCTTATTCATATTGTGTGCCTTTGTATTGTTGTAGTTAGCCTATGCTAAGTTCTTTCTTGAGTGGAAGTATGAAGAATACACAAATGAAAAAAAGATTTCTAATGATGTCATTTTTTGATCTCTGAGTTGAATACCAATATCTTAGCCCTTGCCAGTCATCTGAGTGACAAGCACCCAAGACATGTCTAAGGATATACGACTCCATGCAGTATGAGAACCATGTACTCTTTGTACACGAAGATTTACTCCAGCAACAAATGGAATATTAAGCCTCAAATGTCAAAAGCTGTGTTTGATAACTTCATGCCTCCTATTTCCTTGATGAAAGTGTTTCAAACTAAAATACCTAGGATTTAGAGCATTAGTCAGTGTTGTTTCACAATCAGCCGTTTCGGAATGAAATGTGTTAGATCTTCCGGACAATCGTGAAACACTACAATCAAACCATCATTCAAATAGGGTTTGCCTCCAGTGTTTTAGAGCCAGATGCTGAAGCACGTGTCTGAAACAACACTTAACTGTATCACCAGCTTGGAGATTTCAAGGGCTTTTTTGCTTCATGTTATGTTACTGCCAATAAACACAGTCATCTATGTTAGTACATTTTTCTCTGTCTCCTATTTTTGAGGGAAAAAATGTAAGGACTAATTAAACTGATTTTCTATTTAACCTGATCAAATTCTCTGCTCAACTTTTCCTTTGGCTTCAGGGTCACCTTTAGGGGAATGTTTGGAGGTAGCTACATCACAGTTTAGGGCACAGATGCTTTTTCTTGTGTATTCCAATATAATTTTAAGTCTAATATATGCAGATGACACAGTTTATACTATACGTAAATAGTAATATTCAAACTCTTAATTTTTTTGTTCCCCAGATGGTTAGATTTAATTGGTTTGAGTGACAAAGAAACGGCCACAGCAAAGAGTTAAAAAGCATTTTTCTTATGCAGAGGCTTTTGAATACCATTTTTGAACTATGGTAGAGTGGACAATGGAGAGGCATTCAATAGAAGGCTTGAAGCTTAGAATAGAACATTGATTCTACTGGGCGTGATGAGAAACTGAGAGTGCCAGTCTTTATAAATCAGAGAAATCAATGAAAATGAACAGCAAAAAATATGACATTTGAATAATGCTATTCAATTGGAGAACAGCTATCAAATGATTTTTATGGAGGCACAAATATCAATAAATCCACAGCTGATGAAAAGTAAGTTTGCTTGACTTGTTCCTTTATAATACCCAGTTGCAATAGAGTGAATGTAGATTATCAGTGATTATACTGAATTCCAGAACACTCTTATTTTGTGCCGATTAACTTCATTGAGCTTTCTTTCTTCTTTTTTAGCGAGACTTGTAAAGCCCCCTTCTTCAAGCCTCTTTGTATTGAAGCTACTGCAAAGCCACAATATAAACAAAATGTCAAAAATTATGAATTATTACAGTGCAAGAATGTGTTTCTGTTTGTTGCCAAGGGAGGCAGTTGTATTTTCACATACAGCCCGTGCATACATACAGCAATCCTGAATGAAAGTTCTAGCTTTGACTTATTTTGGTGGCTTGGGGCTCATTTTATTTTTGTGCCAAACTGTTTGGTTCTTCAAATTATCCCATAAGATTCCTCAGAAAGTTCTCTTGGGCTATGTGTGTATGTGTGATGATTTTCTTAAAGTAGTTTATATGCTAAACAAATCATACACATGTATAGAGGGAAAGCCTTTTCTATAGACATGCACTAGAAGGTCTTAATCAATCTCCACTTTCTAGATGAACCCTTTGTTCCTTCTGTAAAACATACTGACCAGTGCCTTCTGCACACTTAATATGGATGTTTACTCTCCACTCTGTCCAAGTAACTTCTGCTCCCACCATAAGAAATTTTTTTCTAAGTTTTATTTTGTTGTTGTTGTTGAGAATATACACAGCAAAACATACACCAATTCAGCAATTTCTACATGTACAATTTAGTGACATTGATTACATTCTTTGAGTGTGCAACCATTCTTGCCCTCTTTTCTGAGTTGTTTCTCCCCCATTAACATAAACTCACTACCTCCTAAGGTTCCTATCTAATTTGTCAAGGTGCTGTTGTCAACTTGATCTCATATAGACAGTTATTAAAAAAGCATAATGCTCAAGGCTGACCTTTTTTTGCTAGTTAAGCTAAACTACTGCTCTGTTTTAAGATGACCTCAGGGGATATTTTTGGTTTAAGGTTTAAAGATTATCTCAGGGCAATAGTTTCAGGGGTTCATCTACCCTCCAGGGCTCCAGAAAGACTAGAGTCCATGAGAATTTGAAAGTCTTTTCTGTGTTTTCCCATTTGATCAGGATTCTTCTATGAAATCTTTGATCAAAAGATTCAGTAATGATAGCTGGGCACCATCCAGCCCACCATATGAATTTTATGCTTAGCCTGAGTCAGTTATGCTTGTTCCCAAATTCATTTATGTCTGCTTTAAGTTGGTATTTGTAATTGGGTAGTTTAATGATATAAATGAGTTAAATATGTAAGTGAAACACAGTTGATGTTTTTCAAAAAACTAAATTAAACATGTAGAAATGTCCCTATAAAGGCGAGTTGCTTAGAAAACGCTACTCAATCAGTTGTGAACAGGACATCTGTAAAATGTTGCAAATATATATTATAAAGATCCTTAACGTATATTGCTTTGCCTTTGCCAATGTCTTTTAATTCTTGGCTCCAAACCAAAGAAACAGAAATAGAAACTGGAAATTCTGGTTGATATATTTTGGGTGTGCTTTGTACAAGAAAGACAATTTAGAACTCTAATATTCAAAGAAAAAGCCTTGACATTTTACAAAAAGATTAGCAAAGGAACATGCATTTCTATACTATAAGTGAAAATGAAATGCAGTCTTTTTTTTATGAGTCCTTGTTCTAAACAACGTTTCCTTGAATTAACCAGTTCTGATTATGTGTTGGATAAAAAAAAAAAAAATTAAATGCAGTCTTTTTTTTATGAGTCCTTGTTCTAAACAACGTTTCCTTGAATTAACCAGTTCTGATTATGTGTTGGATAAGAATGTTTATATTCTGAGTGTGTGTCCCTTTTCTATATCAACTATTCTATTTTTTTATATTTAATATTTCATTTGGTATTTTTGATGACCTTGTACCTCCTTCATATTACTAATATTTCCTTTATCTCTTTAAGTTTACTAATTCCACCTATTTTAGATTCTTGGTTTTTCTGTTCCAATGATTCTGCTTCAGGTGGTCTAGGTTGCTCAGCTTTTGGTCTTTCCTTTGGAGTGGTTGTACTCACTTGGTAGGAGCCCTGGTAGCGCAGTGGTTAAGAGCTTCACTGCTAACCAGAAGGTCAGCAGTTGGAATCCACCGGCTGCTCCTTGGAACCCTATGGGACAGTTCTACTCTGTCCCATAGGGTCGCTAAAAGTTGGAATCGACTCGATGGCAAAGGGTTTGAGTTTTTTTTTTTTTTCTTTTACTCACTGGGTATCTAGTTATTTGACCAGTGAACTCATGATTTTTTTTATCCTGTACTAGTTTTTTTTTTTTTTTTTTTTTTATCCTGTACTATAGGGTCGCTATGAGTCAGAATCGACTCGACGGCAGTGGGTTTTTTTTTTTTTTTTTTCGTTTATCCCGTCCGATGGAAACCCTGGTGGCGTAGTGGTTAAGTGCTATAGCTGCTAATCAAAAGGTTGACAGTTCGAATCTGCCAGGCTCTCCTTGGAAACAATTTGGGGCAGTTCTACTCTGTCCTGTAGGGTTGCTATGAGCCAGAATTGACTCGACAGCACTGGGTTTGTTTTTTGTTTTTTATCCTGTCTGGTAATGTGTATGGCAAAAAGTCATGGACAGACCTGTCTGTGTCTCTTCCAGAGTTTGAGGGGCAGGGATAAGCTTCAAGGTGGACAAAACCCATAGCCCTACCAATTTTTTTCTTTTGAAACAGTTAGCTTTAATAAATACACAAGATTTTATCATATACAGATACTTTTCTTAAATATCCCCTGCTATTTTTAACCCATTACAAGGCAAAACTGGGGATAAGATGTAGCCCATGGCCTATGCCCCCAGCCTCTGTGATGTGGTCCTTTCCCCCCTTTCAAAAAGTGAGAAAATCGTACATTTCTGAGTTTTTGAGACTGCCCTATTTTCAGATACTTTGTTCTTTTGTCCCCAGCTAAGTACAATGTGCTTTTTCTACCATGTGTCCTATTTTTGGCTTGGAAAACACAGTAACTCTACTTAAAGAAATCTCATTTCCTGTTCCCCTCCTACTTCAGATGCTGAATACCCGAGAATCTCACCTTCTGGTAAATCAAACTGAATATTCAGGAAACTGGATAAAGTCACGAACAGGCAATTCCATAAAAAAGCTATGCAGATGACCCAAAAACTAGTCTGTAAGCTCCACCAAGGCACAGACCACATTTGTCCTGTTTGTCTCTACCCCAAATCTAGCAGAGAGCTGAGCGTATTACAATACTATATATTATATAGTATTATAAATATTAGTTGAATGAATGAAAAGGGAAGTCTTAGGCATTGCTCGGTGGTACTGTAAATGTGTAAAATCTTCCTGCATGGAAATTTGGAAATACATCATAACATTTATAGGATCTATAACTTGGACTGAGCAATTTTGTTTCTTGGAATTTATCCTAAGAAAATAATGTGACTAGTGTACACAGATTTACATCTGGGACGCCCGATGCTTAAAACAGAAAAGATGAAAAACAACCAAAACATACATCAATAGTAAAATATTTAAATAAACGATTCTAAAAGGATTATACTTCTAAGGTTCACCACAGTGTGTGATGTTTTTAAATGGGTTTTTAATAGATTCTTTTTTATCAGAGAAAGGAAGTTCCCCTTCTATACTTTACCAAGGATTTTTTTTTTATCATCAATATATGTTGAGTCTTATTGAATGCATCTGTAGCTATTGAGATAACATTTTTTCTTTCATGTGTTAATGTGGTAAATTACATTCACAATTTTCTACTATTAGAGTGTCCTTGCATTTCTGGGATAAACCCAGTTTAATCAAAATATCCTTTTTTTTTTCACATTGGTGAACTTGGCTTGCTAATATTTTGTTCATAACAAAACAAACTGGCCTCTTAAAGTGAGTATATAATTTTACCTTATGAATCTGTGTTTGTAAGTGAGATCTGTACATGCTTTTCATTTTTTTCATTTTTGTTCCTGCCTTTGACTGTTCTTGGTTTTAAGATTATACTAGCCTCAGGAAATAATTTGAGGGGGCCATTTTTTTTTTCTTGTTTATCTTTTCTCTTGATAGCATCAAATTGTTTTCTAAAGTTATTCAGATTTGAACTCACACCAGCAGTGTGTAAACACCCCATTTACTCCACATCTTTGCCAAAACTTGACATTTGTCCGTTCATTTATTTGTTGATACAACAAAAAACCAGTGAGGACTTACTATGTACCAGACACTGTTCAAGGTGCCGGAGATAATAGTAGTGAAAAAAAACTGACAGAAGTCCCTGCCTTTTAGAACATAAATTCTGTGGTGGAGGCAATAAACAAGGTAAATAAGTAAAATATATAATAAATTTGATAGTGATAAGGAACTACAGAGAAAAAAATAAAGCAGGAAGGGAGATATGAAGGCTTAGGCAGATTTTGAAACTGTAGTTAGAGTGTACAGGAAGGGCATCACTGAGAAGGTGACTTTTGAGTAAAACAAGAGAGGAAGCAAGCCATGCAAACCTCTGGGAGAGGATCATTCTGGGCAGAGCCAGCAGCCATGCAGAGGCCCCGAGGAATGGCAAGGAAGCCAGTGTTGAGAATAGCCTACTGGGGGTCAGGGAAGCAGGAAGGCTGCTTTGAAGGTTATTGTAATAATCCAAGTGGGATATATTGGTGGCCTGGACTAGGGAAGTGGCAACAGTGCTGGTAAGAAGAGATAAAATTCTTTCTATAATTTGAAGGTAGAGGTGAGAAGATTTGTTAAAGGACCAAAAAAAGAGTGTGGGAGAAACAAGTGAGTAAAAGATTACACCAAGATTTTTGGCCTGAACAAATGGAAAAATGTAATTGCTACTAATAAGAGATTAATGCCTGCATGAATTTCTGGGTTCAGGAGGCTGTTCTGGACATATTAAGTTTGAGATGCATATTAGATATACACAAGGAAATGTCTAGAAGGTAGACGGTTAAGTGACACTACAGATTAGAAGTCCAAGTTGGAGATGCACATTTGGTAATCATCAGTGAATAAATGAGATTAAAATTCACGAGTTTGAATGAGATCATCTAGGAAGTGAGTGTAGATAGAAAACAGGAGAAGTTCAAGGGCATTCCATAATCATAATAGCCAACGTAGTTAACAAGTAGGTCTTCCAACATGCCAAGTCTTGTTCTAACATTTTACCCATTACCAAAAAAAAACAAATCCGTTGCTGTCCAGCTGAATCCAACTCATAGTGGCCCTATAGGACAGAGCAGAACTGGCCCATAGGGTTTCCAAGGAGTGGCTGGTGGATTCGAACTGCTGACATTTTGGTTAGCAGCCAAGCTTTTAACCACTGCACTACCAGGGCTCCACTTTATCCACAGTAGCTCACTGAATCATCACAATAACCCCATGAGGTAGAAAGAATTACTAGCTTCATTTTATAGATGAGGAAATCAAAGCGCAAAAAAGTACAGTTACTTGCTCAAGAGCACACACCTAGTGTGTACATATGGGATTTGAACACAGCTAGTCTGGCCCTGGTCGCATAGTGGTTAAGAACCAGAGCTACTAACCAAAAGGTCAGCAGTTTGAATCCACCAGGCTCTCCTTGGAAACCCTGTGGGGCAGTTCTACTCTGTCCTTACAGGATTGCAATGAGTTGGAACAGACTCAACGGCAATGGATGGGTAGTCTGGGTCCTGCTGCAAATAGTTAAGTGCTCGGCTGCTACCCGAAAGGCCGGTGGTTCTAACTCATCCGGAGGTGCCTTGGAAGAAAGACCTGGTGGTCTGCTTCTGAAAGGTCACAGCCATGAAAATCCCAGGAAGAGTAGTTCTACTTGGAAAAACATGGAGTGGCCACAAGTCAGAACTGACTCGAGGGCAACTGTATGTTGTTTGTTTGCTTAGTCTGGTTTCAGGGTCTGTGCTCTTTGTCACTGTACTATATATTTTTTATATTTCATTTTTTCCAATCTGGTAGTTGAAGTTTCAACTTGCATCCCCTGTACAACTATTGATGTTGAACATTTTGCAATATATTAACGGCCACTACGATTTCCTCTCCTATGAAAAATATGTCAATTTCCATTGTCTATTTTTTCAAAACAGTGGGTAGTTTGTCTTTCTCTCATTGATTTATAGGAATTTCTTATACATCCTGGATACTGATCCTTTGACAGTTACATGTCAAATGGCAAATATTTTCTCCTGTTTTTGGATAGCTTTTCCACTATCTTTATGATGTCTTTTGATAAACAAATATTGTTATTTTAATGGACTCAAAATGATTAATCTTTTCCTTTATGTTTAGTAGTTTTTGAGTCTTAAGAATTCTTTCCAAACTCTGAGATCACAAACATCATCTCCTATACTGTCTTTTGAAAATTTATGTTTTTTGCCTTTTATATTTACATCCTTAATTGAATTTGAATAAAAGGAAAACTAATTTATGCGATCAGATGTCAAGATAGTGCTTACTCTTTGGGGTAGGACAGGGAGATGGCTGAAAAGGAGCATGGGGGGCTTTTGAGGTGCTGGTGATGTTTTGTTTCTTGATTTGGGTGCTGGTTACATAATTGAGTTCAGTTTGTGAAAATTCAGCAAGCCGGACACTTACATGCACTTTTCTTTCTGTATGTTGTTGTTGTGAGGTGCCGTGGAGTCAGTTCCAACTCACAGAGGTACTATGTACAACAGAACGAAACACTGCCTGGTCCTGTGCCATTCTTACAATTGTTGTTATGCTTGAGCCCATTGTTGCAGCCACTGTGGCAATTTTTCTCCTGTTTTTTTGTTGACCCTCTACTTTACCAAGCATGATGTCCTCCTCCAGGGACAGATCCCTCCTGATAACAGGTGCAAAGTATATGAGATGAAGTCTCGCCATCTTTGCTTCTAAGGAGCATTCTGGCTGTACTTCTTCCAAAACAGATTTGTCTGTTCTTCCAGCAGTCCGTGGTATATTCAACATTCTTCACCAACACCATAATTCAAAGACATCAATTCTTCTTTGGCCTTCCTTATTCATTGTCCAGCTTTCACATGCATGTAAGGCAATTGAAAATACCATGGCTTGGCTCAGGCGCACCTTAGTCTTAAAGGTGACTTCTTTGCTTTTCAATACTTTAAAGAGGTCTTTTGCAGCATATTTGCGCAATGCAATGCATCTTTTGATTTCTTGACTGCCGCATCCATGGGTGTTAATTGTGGATCCAAGTAAAAAAAAAATCCTTGACAACTTCAATCTTCCCTCCATTTATCATGATGTTGCTTATTGATCCACTTGTGAGGATTTTTGTTTTCTTTATGTTGAGGTACAATCCATATTGAAGGCTGTAGTCTTTGATCTTCATCAGTAAGTTCTTCAAGTCCTCTTCACTTTCAGCAAGCAAGGTTGTGTCATCTGCGTATCCGTAGGTTGTAAGTCTTCCGCCAATCCTGACGCCATGTCCTTATTCATATAATCCAGATTCTCATATTATTTGTTCAGCATACAGACTGAATAAATATGGTGGAACAATACTACCCTAATACACACCTTTCCTGACTTGAAACCAATCAGTATCTCCTTGTTCTGTCCGAACAACTGCCTCTTGATTTATGTACAGGTTCCTCATGAGCACAATTAAGTGTTCTGGAATTCTCATTCTTTGCAATGTTATCCATAATTTGTTATGATCCACACAGTCGAATGCCTTTGCATAGTCAATAAAATACAGTTAAACATCTTTCTAGTATTCTCTGCTTTCAGCCAAGATCCATCTGACATCAGCGACGATATCCCTGGTTCCACGTCCTCTTCTGAATCCAGCCTGGATTTCTGGCAGTTCCCTATTGATATACTACTGCAGCCGTTTTTGAATGATCTTCAGCAAAATTTTACTTGCATGTGATATTAATTACATTGTTCAATAATTTCTGCATTCGGTTAGATCACCAAATTAAATGTATACTATATTTTAATAAAAAGTTTAAAGAAGTCAAACCTGATGGTCTCTCCTTTTTAACAGGCTTGAGTTTCATCTATTCACAGTTCTGTTTACTACTGATGTATCTGAATTTTATTTCTGTCATTTGCTTTCAACATGCCTTTCCTTTTCTATGCTTTTGTTCCCATCACCTATCTTCTTTTGGACTTGTTGTCTTTTTTATTTCTTTACTAGGCCGGAAGATATACATTCTATTATAAAATGCATATTTTACTCAAAATTATTACTTAATTAATTACTTAAATTACTGTTAATACCCTCTTTCAAGGGTATTAAAATTCTTCAATCTGTCTGCTTTTTATATTAATAGTTTATGTTCCTTTCTCATATTTTTGTTTCCATTTTTCATTTCTTCAGTCCCTCCAAATATATACATTTTGTACTCTTTATCCAATTATCCCACTGCATGAAAATCTAAGGGTCTAATTAATTCTGTTGTTTGCTATTTCTGCTGTCCCTCATAGTGGTTTGTTTCTTTGCGTATTTTCAATTTTAGACTATGAACTAATGTTGATTGGCCTTAGAAAAGGTAACATTTTGGTGGCCTTGGCTGGGACTGTGACTCTCCACAAATGCACTGTCTTTGTTTTTACCAGTTGTTTCAAGGTGTTTTCAACCCAAGACCATGCTTTAAATTTATTTTTCAGTTTGGGTTTCTTGGATTACATAGGCTATATAAATTTAAACCAAAAACCCTCATAAAAGCATGCCTGAGGTTTACATTTCTCAGGAGACACATTTTTCCCCACCTGGAACTCACCATTACCTTCTGAGATACTGTAGTTATAGTTGCTACCATTTAGGAACTATTTATCAGACTAATCTAGCTCATAAGTAGGACTTGAAAAAAGCTTAAAAACCATTATCTGGAATCTTTTAATTCAATTTCCATTCATATCCAAATATTTTTTGATTGCCTACTTTGTTCTATGACTATGTTAGCTACTGGGGATACAATAATGAATAAGACATAATTCTTGTCTTCAAGGAATTAATAGCCAAACAGAGGGGTTTACAGTCTGGTTATACAGAAATGTCCAGGACCTAGTATGGGCACCACAACTTCTCCCTTTGATGCCTAGGGCAGGCATTTAATTGATCCAGCTCTCTTCTCCATTTATTATAGAAACAGCCATAAACTCCAGTCCATATTGCACGGTGAATTCATCTGAGTCTTCACATATCATTCCTACTCCCTGATCTAAGAGAAAGGCCTGACTCCTCTAGCATTGCCACCAAGCATAACCAGCTTCCAAGATCAGAAAAGACTGACCACATTCGGAGTGGCACGGAAACAATCAGATTTACTAGAGACTTCCCTGTGCTGTTTACCTATATCAGGATACAACCTTGTTCTTTTGTGTAATTATAATCAGCACATCTGAAGCCTACAAGGCTATAGAGAAGCATGTGAGAAAATTGGCCTTAAATTCCTGTAAAACACACCCTAAAACATTACCCTGAGAAATAGAGAAAAAGTAATAGAAAGCAGAGACAGTATGCTAAGTTTCTCATTAGGCCTACTGCCTGCTTCTCATTACGCCTCCTGATTCTCATTAGGCTTGCCCTGATTTCATTTAGGTCCTGGGTCATTGCTTATTTTTATATGGGGTCTACATAATAAGGTCTCTTCCTGTCCCAGAATTCCATGGGGAGAAAAAGAGAAAATGTCAGTATTTAACAAGCAGCCAGGAGACACACTTTAGCACCTTCTGAATTATGTAAAACTTGCTGGTCCACAGGTCTTGGGAGTGACTAGCAAAGGACCAGTATTTAACTTTTCTGAATGCATTTCCATATTTTTCACAAAATAAAGCTTAG
Organism: Elephas maximus indicus; assembly: GCF_024166365.1. Classification (NCBI taxonomy): domain Eukaryota; kingdom Metazoa; phylum Chordata; class Mammalia; order Proboscidea; family Elephantidae; genus Elephas; species Elephas maximus. The sequence continues at coordinate 16,297,838 of NC_064841.1, read as the reverse complement.
CTTTGTTTCCAAAGATAGAAAAAGAAAAAAAAAAAAAAAAAGACTTCTGAATTGATGTGAAAAATATGGAGAGAAGTGACTTATTTTTACTTTTGGAAAATCCCAAAACCTACAAGAACTTTGTATTTTTCTTAGTTTTTTGAAAACAAATTAATAAATAAAATGGAACTATGTGATTAATTTTATCAAAACTCAAAGCTAACCCCAGTAATCACCCCTCCTCAGAACTCCTACCTCTTAGGGTCGGTTATATTTAGTGTGGAGTCATGAAAACAAAGTGCTGAATTAGACACAGCTCGATTTTCAGCTTTTACGTTGCAAGCTGTGTGAACTTGAGACCACCAAGCCTTAACTTTAATCCTGTAAAACTGGGGGAATTTAATACCTATGGCACAATGTTGTTGTTCTGTAAAACTTCTGGCAAACAGGAAGGCTCAATGAAGAGTAATGTTATCATTATATTTTTCTGTAATCTCCTCAATGTCTAACACATAAAATTCTTAATTATTAATTTTTGGAAGACAATAAACCATGAGAATATTCCATAAAATCTTTTTATCTGTGATAAGCAGGTAATGACAATGTAACAAAAATACTGATAGTACATACATCTCTCTATTTATCTACCTATTTATTTTTAGCTCTGCCACTTAAGCTGTGTAAAAACTAGAAACAGTTGAAGGTGGATGTCTCTTTCTTTCTTTTTAAAAAAAATTTTTTACTGTGCACTGGCGGCCTGGTGGCACAGTAGTTAAGCGCTTGGCTGCTAACCAAAGAGTTGGCAGTTTGAACCCACCAGCCTGTCCTTGGAAACCCTACATGGGCAGTTTTATTCTGTCCTATACAGGGTCGCTGTGAGTCTGAATCGACTCGATGGCGACGGGTTTGGGTTTTTGGTTTATTGTGCATTAGGTGAAAGTTTACAGAGCAAAGTAGTTTCCCATTTTGATAGTTTGTACGTAAAGTTTTACGTGGCATTGGTTTAATTCCCCACAATGTGTCAGCACTCTCCCTATTCCTGTCCTAGTTTCCCCGGTTCCTTTTGTCCTGATTTTCTGACCCTTCCTGCCTTCTCATCTTTGTTTTTTGGCAAATGTTGCCTTTTTGATCTCGTATAATTGATTGTGTTAAGGAACACAGTCCTCTCAGGTGTTATTGTTTATTTTATGGGCCTCCCTATGGTTTAGCTGAAAGGTGGTCTCCGGGAATGGCTTCAGTTTAGTTCCAGTTCAGAAGGGTGTCTTAGGGCCATAGTCTTGGGAGTTCCTCCAGTCTCTGTCAGACTAGTAAGTTTGGCCTTTTTTGTGAATTTGATTTTTTGTTCTACAATCTTTCTCCCACTCTGTCCAGGACCCTCTGCTGTGATCCTAGTCAGAGCAGTAAGTAGTGGTAGCCAGGCGCCATCTAATTCTTCTGGTCTGGGGCTGTGGTTCATGTGGTCCATTAGTCATTTGGACTAATTGCTCCCTTGAGTCTTTGGTTTTCTTCACTCTCCTTTGCTCCGGATGATAAGAGACCAATAGTTGTATCTTAGATGGCCACTCGCAAGCTTTTAAGACCCCAGACACCACTCACCAAAGTAGGATGCAGAATTTTGTCTTTATGAAGTATGTTGTGCCAATTGAGGTAGATTTCCCCCGAGTCTATGGTCTTTTGCCTTTGAGCCTAAGAACTTCATTCCTTGAGGTATTTGGTTATGTCTAAGAAGTTGCCCTGACAGTGGCCCTTGTGTGCTCTATTTTTTGTATTAATATATAAGCAGCACCTACAGTTATGTATGCAGAAGGATTCACCACCAAACCTATATCTGCAGGTGGATGTGTTCCCTTACACCCTCCCATGCCTCTTGGCATATCTACCTTCCTATCCTTCCTACTGTTTGTTAATACTGTTGCTGCAGGAGTGTCTATGCTATAAAAAAAAAAAAAATAGTATTTACTTTATTTTTTTTTTACTTTATGGTATTTACATTGCCCTTTATTCCTGTGTTCCTCTCAGTGTCCTCCCATGCCTTAGTCATGTTTTGTTGACTTCTCCGATATTGTGTATTGCCCTCCCTTTCACCAATATTAACACATATCTTCTACCTATTTGGTAATTTTCTCTCTCTCCACCTTCTACCCCTGGTAACCATTAAAGAATTTTTATTTTTCTGTGTATAAACCTTTTCTTGTTTCTTTATAATAGTGGTCTCATACAATATTTGTCCTTTTGTGATTGTCTTATTTCACATAGCTTAATGTCCTCCAAATTCAGCCATGTTGTGCAATGTTTTGCAGATTCATCACTACTCTTTATCATTGCATAGTATTCCATTGTGTGTGTATGTACCAGTTTGTTAATCTATTCATCTGTTGATGGGCACCTGTTTCTATTTTTTGCTATTGTGAATTATGCTGCAATGAACATGGATGTGCATATGTTAATACATGTCATGGCTCTTACTTCTTTAGGGTATAAACCTAGGGGTAGGATTGCTGGGTCATATGGTATTTCTATTTCAAGCTTTTTAAGAAAGTGCCATATCATTTTCCATAGTGATTGCACCCTTTTATGTTCCCACCAGCAGCGTCTACGAGTTCTAATCTCCCCACAACCTTTCTAGCATTTGTTATTTTCTGCTTTTTTGATTAGTGCCAGTAATGCCAGGGAGAGACAGTATTTCATTGTAGTTTTGACTTCCATCTCTCCAATGGTTAATGACTGGGAGCATTTCTTCATGTGTTTGTTAGCCGTCTGAATGTCTCCTTTGGTGAAGTATCTGTTCAAATCCTTTGCCCATTTTTTTTTTTTTTTTACGCAGCAGCTACGTATTTATTAGCTTCATGGTTTCCACATATAAAGCAAGAATACTTTCGTTCCTCCTATATGTTTTCCCCTCAAATATATACTGAATATTAACAAAACATATTATATTTTGTAAACTTCCAGTATTTTCTACCAAATAGGTTTACAAAGTGAATTACTTTGGCATAGTGCCTGATATCGTTTTAAAGTATTCATAAGTAACTTTAAAGTATTCATAAGTAACTTTTGTAATAATTCTAGGCAATACAGCAATTTGAAGATGCCACATGAAAATAAATATTAATTTCTTACTGGAAAAAAAAAATGCAAACTAAAAGCATTTGCCTTTGTTTTTGTTCTATCCAGCTCCAGTCTCTAAAGTTTTGCCTTTTTGCCTTCTCCCAGTCTCTTTTCGCTCCTTACCTCAACATGACAGAAAATCAAGATAAATTATGTTGTACCTTTTTCTGGCAGTTTTCTCCTCTGGTTTATGGTCTGCTTTCCTTCAGGTTTTTTTTTTAAATAATTTTTATTGTGCTTTAAGTGAAAGTTTACAAATCAAGTCAGTCTCTCATATGTAAACTTATATACTCCTTACTACATACTCCCACTTACTCTCCCCCTAATGAGTCAGCCCACTCCCTCCTTCCAGTCTCTCCTTTTGTGACCGTTTTGCCAGTTTCTAACCCTCTCTACCCTCCCATCTCCCCTCTAGACAGGAGGTGCCAACATAGTCTCAAGTGCCCACCTGATACAAGTAGCTCACTCCTCATCAACCCATTGTCCAGTCCAATCCATGTCTGATGAGTTGGCTTCGGGAATGGTTCCTGTCCTGGGCCAACAGAAGGTTTGGGGACCATGACTGCCAGAATTCTTCCAGTCTTAGTCAGACCATTAAGTCTGGTCTTTCAGTGAGAATTTGGGATCTGCATCCCACTGTTCTCCTGCTCCCTCAGGAGTTCTCTGTTGTGCTTCCTGTCAGTTGCCCATTTTTTAATTGGGTGGTTTGTCTTTTTGTTGTTGAGGTGTTAAAGTTTCTATAAATTTTAGAGATTAAACACTTATTGGATATGTTCTAGACAAAAAAAAAATTTTTTTCCCAGTCTGTAGGTTCTCTTTTTACTCTTTTGGAGAAGTGTATTGATTTTTTTTTTTTTTTTATTGATAAGTATAAGTGTTTAATTTTTAGGAGATCCCATTTATCTAGTTCATATTCTGCTGTTTGCATATTTTTAGTTGTGTGGTATTCTATTTATGCCTCTAACATGGTCCCTATTTTTTCTTCCATGATCTTTATAGTTTTAGGTTTTATATTTAGGTTTTTGATCCATCTGGAGTTAGTGTTTGTGTATGGTGTGGGGTATGGGTATGTTTTAGATGTTTCTTTAACCCAAGTTAAACAATGAAATCTAATGGTAATGGTATATTTCTTTGACATGCTGAAAGAATATGATTTGGGGGTCCTTTCTCAATGTGCACTTTCATGCCTTAGCAGAGCAGGTGGAAGACTGAGAAGGGAAGACCAGAAAAGTAGGAGGAAGATCAGGAAAGGACTGTCTCTGAGGGTTTGAAGAATGTATCTATTGTCCACGATGAAAAATGCTATGCTGAGGAGAAATGGCTAGGAGAGACTGAGAGGTTGAAGATACAAGGGGAAAGAGGATGGTCCAAGTTCCTGAGGAGATGGTTCCTTACCCGTTGAGATAGGTGAGAAAAATAATAGCAGCTGAGCTCTAATAGGGGGCCAGGGTTAGTATACTTCCTATCTGATAGCCTCAGTTGTCTCAGTCAAGCTGAAGGCAACATCATTGGTGGATGTACCACGGAGGAGTGGGAATGAAGAATGTGCAGAGAGAAGAGGGAGTGAATCTACTTTAACACTTAGGTAAGTTACCATGCTGTTTCTTTATATATCAGTGCCTCTTTTGAAAAGGCTTGACAGTACTAAAATCAACTTATGCACATATTTTTTTTAAATGTCGCTTAAATTTTATTTATACTATGATTCAGAATCAACTCAATGGCAATGTGTTTGGTTTGGTCTTTTTTAATCATTGGATTCCTGAGAGCCACCATTATTATGACAAATAAGTGGATGTAGACTTCTTGAGAATCTACACCCATACTCAACCGAGACAAACAAAGCATATTAAGTGCTATACAGATGTCAAAAGAAATTGTCAACCTAGACGAAATATGGGTATATTGGTTATCTAATGCTGCTATAACAGAAGTACCAGTAGGCTAGAAGTCCAGTAGGCTAGAAGTCCGAATTCAGGGCACTGGCTCCAAGGGAAGGCTTTTTCTCTCTGTCAGCTTTGGAGGAAGGTCCTTGTCATCAGTCTTCCCTTGGTCTGGGAGCATCTCAGCACAGGAACCTCAGGTCCAAAGGACACACTCTGCTCCAGGCACTGCTTTCTTGGTGGTATGAGGTCCCCATGTCTCTCTGCTCATTTCTATCTTTTATATTTCAAAGGAGATTGGCTTAAGGCACTATCTAATCTTGTAGATCTCATCAAAATAACTGCCATTAACCCATCTCCTTACATCATAGTGATAGGGTTTACAAAGCACAAAGAAATCACATCAGATGACAAAATGGTAGACAATCATACAATACTGGGAATCATGACCTAGCCAAGTTGACAGATATTTTGGGGGGGCACAATCCATGACAATGGCTACCTGTTTAAAATGCTAGTTGAATGGGAATGCCATAAATTTAGGAACTTATTCTCATATATTTAAGGCTGATAGAAAGTGTCATTTCTATATTTTTATAAACTATTACTTATGTTAACACAGATCTGCTATGAAAAGACCTCATTGCAGACAGGGAGGACAAAGCTCCAATTAAAAAAAACAAAAGAAAACAAAACAAACCCAACCTGTTGTTGTCAAGTTGATTCCAAATCATGGCGACCCAGTAGGATAGGGTAGAACTGCCCCATAGGGTTTCCAAGGGGCAGCTCCATTTAGCACTGATTGTATACTAAACACTGTACTTGTGTAAAGTAGGTACTATTTTACTCATTTTGCAGATGAGGCCTCTGTGGGCTAGGAAGGTTAAATGACATATTCAAGGTCACACAGCAAGTGGCAGTGAAGACCTCATCTGGCTCTGTGGGTCTAGTGGCCGATGCTTTCTTTAGGATACTGAGGCAGTGTCTTAGTTATCTAGTGCTGCTATAACAGAGGTACCATAAGTGAGTGGCTTTAACAAACAGAAATTTATTTTCTCACAGTTTAGGAGACAAGAAGACCAAATTCTGGGCACCAGTTCTAAGGGAAGTCACACACGCTCTCTCTCTCTGTCCACTCTGGGGAATGTGTGTGTCTCTTTCAGTTTTTATTCCTAGGTTCCCTGGCAATCATGTGGTGTTTGTCTTTCCCTCCATCTGTGCTTGCTTGCTTGCTTATTATGCTCTTTTATATATCAAAGGTGATTGGTTGAAAACACCCCTTACATTGATGTGGTCCCATTAACATAACAAAGTCCTATTCCCAAATGGAATAACATCCACAGGTATAGGAATTTAGGGTTTATGACATATATTTTTGAGGAACATAATTCAATCCATAACAGTCCACCCTTTGACTTCCCAAAATTCATGTCCTTCCCACATACAAAATACATCGATTCTATCACCAAAAACGACAAAACCAAACCCATTGCTGTGAGTCGCTCCTGACTCATAGTGACCCTATAGGACAGGCTAGAACTGCCCCACATGGTTTCCATGGAGTGCCTGGTGGATTTAAACCACTGGCCTTTTGGCTAGCAGCTGTAGCTCTTAACCACTACACCACCAGGGTTTCCGATCCTATCACAAAAAAAAAAAAAATCACAGCAGCATATAATAAATATTATCCTCAAAATCTTCCCAGAATTTTCTCTTTGCTCTGTAAATCTCCTGGGGAAGGATTTTATCCTTTACTCTGGGAATCAGCATTCTAATGTCATCACAACTTTGGCACATATTTCTGGGCCTATGATTACTGAGGAACATTTTATCCCTTTAAAACATACCCTTTCACTTAAGTAGTGCCAATGAGTTGTTGTGGGATCTGATTTAAATTAGTACATAAATAAGAAAGCATGAAATTCTAAAAATCCATAGGTTGTAAGAGAAGAAAAATAGATGGTATCCAGATGCATATATTTGGCCAGTAACGACACAAGAGAGAAGAGCAATTAGAATTGATGGGAAAATGCTTAGGTTCTAACTGTCGAGTAGAAAAGGCAGGATGCTGAATTGTACACACGCAGTTTAGTCTTGACTAAATTAAAATAGCTAAGAAAGACTGGAAGGAAAAAATGCCAAAATATTGACAGCAACAGTGGTTGCCTTTAGGCAGCAGGTTTTTTTTTTTGAGTCTCATTATTTTGTTTTATATTTACTGGTATATGACAAGAATTATGTTATTTTTATAAACAGAAAAAACAAAAAAAAAAAATCAAAGCCATTATGGTAATCTTTTGGCAGGTAACAATGATGTCTGGGTCTTTTAAATCCACAAGGGAATGCACCAAGCCCTCACAGCACAGAAATCACTGATGTTCAGGGCCCAGAGTGGGCAAAACAGATGCCCTGATGTACCACAAGGAGAAGTCTCCTGTGTTTGTTCTCTCCACATAGAAGATAGAATCATTCCTATCTCTGAGTCTCAATTCACTCATGTCAGAGGGGTAAGAACACAGTGGTACCCAGGTATGCTCACGGAGCAGGCTGCTCTGTGGGCATTCAGTAACAAAAGAAAAGAGGCAGTAATGGCCCAGAAATTCCAGTTGTTTTAATGTAACTCCAAGCTAATAACCTTACCTCCTGTATTTTAGTATCTATACCAGGTTGAAAGAAATGGACCTGCCAATAATTTAAGAGAACAAAGCCCCCTCTCAGCCCCCGCATCGTCCCCCACACAGAGCCCTGCCACGCTCTGCCTCCTCACAGCAGTGCTCACCTCGAGCAATCAATTCCATTTCTAAGGAGACAGAGAACAATTTATTCAGCTTCAATTTGCTGAGAGGAAAACCTCCTATTCTCTAAGATTAATTCTTGAAGAAGATTCAAAAACAATTTTCGTTCCTTGCCAGGGTTTGGGGCTTTGAAAGATATTAATGTAGACAGTCTTTGAAATATTAGGAGTTGGCAGCATTGTCAGGATCCTGAACTTCGCAAGGGATAAAAGAGAGTCTCAGAGCAAAATATATGCTATCTTATGTGTTGAAATATGTATCAAGCTTTCTATGGGGTAAAGGGCTTGGGCATCCCTCTGGGATCTATGGACCTGTACATAGATAACGGTTGCATTTATTTAAAGTAGATTCATCCCATAATATGGATCAGCGTTATTTGGGAAGATACACATTTTTTAATTTTGAAGTATTTTTTTTATACATCTCTGGTTCTGAAGCTCCTTGCAAGCAGTTTTAGACTATACACTTGGAATCTATAAGCAGAGGACAATGGTAACATGGTTTGATAGCACTTTAGCCCGTGTATTTATCTCTCAGATTTAATGCTTTATTTTTTGTTTTCGAGTCTTACCATTTTTCACAGACATCATGAAATGGGTTCCTACAGCCCCCTTTTTAGGCTTTTCCATAAGATTAAGAAACTTTATCATTTTGTACCAAATAATTAGCCATGTTGTAGCATGGTAGGCTCCAACATGGCTAATGAGTTTAACTGACGGGGACAAAGCTTGACAACCTGTTTCTTGTTAAAATTTTCTACTGATTCCAGAGAATAAAAATCAGGGAACATTACCACAAGGCTGAAGTAACTGGATTAGGTTGATTTTGTCATTTAATTGACTAGTTGTCTTGGGGTCACACAGTACCCATTTAGCAGCATTACATCAAAATTTGTCAGGTCTCATAGAATTAAGACAATCCTTTTGACTCTGCTCCAGACCATCTTCCATTTATCTTGCTAAAACACAGATGTGCTCAAGCAATTGGTTATAAAACTTGGCTGGTTCCTTACTGTCTGTGGAAAAAGAGCCCAAACTCCTTAGCATGATATTCAAGACTCAAGGCTGTCTGAGAGCTAGTAGTCACCTCCTGGTACATAGTAAGTGCTCAAGAAATATTTAGTACTCTTTCTCTCTTTGGAGCTAGAGGGACAAAAAATATCTGGAGGGAAGTTAAAGTCTTCCTTCCTCTCCTCAGCCTCCTCTTAGGTACATCAGGACTTTTTATTAAGTTGGCCATATGAAATTGCTGCTATTTGATAGTTTAGGCCTACAAAAATGATAATGTCATATGATTTAACCAATATCATGGTTAAATGCCTTGCCTCCTGATACCTAACTCACATCCCCCTGAAGCCCCTCCACATGGCAAGAATAACCAAGGGCTTCAGGGGCCATAAAGGTACTTGTCCTGCAAAGAGCAGTGGTCCTGGCAGAGTGACACTGTCATTTTTATAGGCCTAGATTATCAAATAGTTCCAATTTCACATGGCCAACTTAATAACAAAGTCCTAATGTGCCTACAAGGAAGCTAAGGACAGGAAGGATGACTTTAGCTTCCCGCCAGATATTTTTGTCCCTCTAGATTCAAAGAGAGGAAAGGTAGTGAATATTTATTGAGCATTTACTATGTGCCAGGCATTATTGGGGTATCTGATAAATCGGTTGTTTTTGTGTTTTTTCTCTTTACTTTGGTTGATCTTCATGACTCAGGAGAACCAAACACATGAAAAGATGATCATACGGAACCAGCACAAGCACTAACCCTAAGGGAAGAAGAAAGCCTGGAGGAGAACATGCACACGTTAAAAATGAGAAGAGAGCCAGGGCCACTGAGCAAAGAGGAGACGAAGGGCTTCAGAATGAGGTATGGTGAGCCACTGTGTGTGCTCCTGGCTCCTGGCTAATCTAAGGTGTTGTGAGGTTCAAAGACCCAGCCAGGCCGCTCTGGTAAGAATCCCGCATCTCATCTCAGGGTGGGAAATGTCTTTTTGGAAGGATGTCAACTTCTCATGGCTTAAACCACAAAACCCTGGGTAGTAAAGGAAAATATAGACTAAACTTTAGTTTCTTTTTTTTATAAAAACACAGAAGGAGGAAAAAGTCCAAGTTCATTTTGACTTTTGGAAAAGAGCCAGAGGATTTCTTAGTTCATTTGAAGCATGTTGGCTCCCTTCCTATGACGAAGTTTCATCTTTGATATGTAATCCCCTCTAAGGGTTTGGATAGAGCAAGAGCATTATGAAGTTCTGTTTAGGGACTGTCATACTATGAAGGATCTGTGACTAGATTTTGGAAGAATCCAATACTGTCCTGTTGGATGGTTTTATACATTGGGTGAACTGAGTATATTAGATCAGAGATTTCTAACTCTTAAGAAAACTTGAAGTAAACTTTAACAAAGAGAAGAGAATAGAAGTCATGGCTTTCAATGTCAAGGACTCTGTGACCCATGAATGTACTGGCTTCTGAGGGAGAGACTAAAAAGACAGAGTAGCTATATTTACAAAGTCATCGTTTTGTACCTTACATGAAAAAAAAAAATGAAAAATTCACCAACAGAAGGCTAGAAGGATTGGATACTACATCTGATGTCATATTTCTAGTCAATTTAGCAAAAGACTGACAAAAGAGCACCATATTGTATTTCTGAATTTCCGATGACAGAAAAGATGCTACTCCCAAGACTTCAAGATGGAGAAGTGAGAATGAGGAGCCTGAAGCTGTATTTGCCTGGACTCTAATCCACACATCACCTGTTCTTAGACACTGGGAGGCAGCCTGCAGCCTTGTTTTAGCGTTGACTTATTGCAGCCACCATTTACTGAGTTTGTAACTCACATTGTGTGAGGTGAGGGGAGCGAATTCCTACCTTTGAGGAGTTTGGAGGATTGTGACTAATACATAAGATGTAGCTAATAAACAAATTAATATTGTGGTTAGTAAAATAGTCAAGTTATAGTTACTTAGTAAGTTAGTAACTTTGACCAGATGGGAAAGTGCATGCCATTTTCCCAAATCCATCACAAACTTGAAAAACACTATCCAAACAGTTGTTGAAACATGTAGAAACTGGGAGGCAGGAATCAGACGGCTATTAAGGCAGAATCTGGCCTCTCACTGCTTTGTCAAGACCTGCATTTTTCACTATGCCTTTTCTGAGCTAACCAGCTCAGATTGTTAGCTACTAGGTTTAAATTCATTGAAAAACTGCCACCATGTGATCCAGGCTTTGCCAGTGTCAATCCATTGTCTTTCAGCATTTTTTACTTAATTTTGTGGAATAAAATAATCCCATTACAGATCGGAAGTTTGAACTAGAAGATGCAATTAAAAGTCCAAATTCTAGCACTCCGAAAAAACGAAACAAATCAACAAAAACAAAACCTAACAGGCATATAGCACTTGTTATGAGCCACAAATATCTGTGATAACTAATGTGTAAAACTGAATTTTATTCTCACAACAAACTTATTCATTCAACAACAGCTATTTGATGAGTATCTACTATGTGGCAGAGGCTGCTATAGATTCTGGCACTCTTCTGGGTACCATGAAGTAGGAGCAACCATTCTCCCCATTTTCAGATGGACTCAGCTCACCACTGCAAGCCTCCTCTGGGCATCCAGGTCTCACTCAGCTCTTGAGATTTCAAATGCTCCCTTGACTAGGAAAGCAAACCACAATCCCCGTATTTCTTCTTTCCTGATCTCGGCTCCTAATTCCCTAGAGACCATGATAAATCCAGCTGAGTTTTACTCTTTGAGGTCTCCTCAAAAGAGTGGGAAGGGTTCTTGTCTTTGGGGACAGGGATACAGGTGAGGAGGGTGAGGGAATCAAAACCATAAATCATGCGCACACAGGACAGCTTGCTGCAGGACTCATTGCCATTGAGTTGAGTCTGGCTCATGGTGAACCTGTAGGACAGCGTAAAATTGCCCCACAGGGTTTCCAAGGCTGTAAATCTTTACGGAAGCTGACTACCACATCTTTCTTCCACGGAGAAGCTGGTGAGTTCGAACTGTTACCCTTTTGGTTAGTGGCCAAGAACTTAATCACTGCGCAACTAGGGCTCCTTTCAATGTATGGGAAGCTTGCCTTAAAAATCTTTAGGAAAGAGGCCATCTACCCAAACTTTCACTCTTTCTTCTCATTTCTCCTTTATATTCTCTTCCTCTCAATAAGATGCAGTATGTGGGTGTAAATTAAGAGAAAAGATATGGAAAAAAGATAAAAGGATCTAAACCAAAAAAACGAAACCCACTGCCATCGAGTCGGTTCCGACTCATAGCGACCCTATAGGACACAGTAGAACTGTCCCATAGCGTTTCCAAGGAGCACCTGGAGGAATCGAACTGCGGACCCTTTGGTTAGCAGCTATAGCACTTAACCACTACGCCACCAAGATTTCCAAAAGGATCCAGGCAATTGTTATTCAGCATATATGGCACTAGTCTCATTTTAACGAAAGTAGATCTGTATCTTGGCCTCGGAAAATTGCCCATGATGTAGTAACTTCATGTGTAGCAATATCTCTCTAAGTGGGGCCCAGGGCTCCCTGGGAGCTCCTGAGAACTTTTCAGGGGTCCCTGAGGTCAACACAATTATCCTAACATTACTAAGACATTCATTCTCTTTTTAGTTCTCATACTTTCCTAAATAGAGGGTGGAAGTTTCCAGAGACTACGTGCTGAGTGAGATCACAACAGACTGATAGGAAAGCACAAGCAGATAGGAAAATCCAACTGTCTTCTATTAAAGTATATGTTAAGGAGATGTGCAAAAATGTAAAACAAACAAATTATGTTAACATTCAGTGGGTTTACTCTTATTTTAAAATCAATGAATAAATATCTCTAAAATCCTCACATTTAATCTCTAACATGGTAAACATTGATATATATATATAAAATCAGTAGTATACTGATAAACGTTTAACAACTGGTTCTGGGGTAGAGGGGGTCACACATAAACCCTGATTTGTAGTTTGTAATTTGCTGATTTTCTTGGTGTAAGTATTCCCAGCATGTCTGATTTCAAGCTACCAGCATGATGTCATTGAACATGGGCTTGGGAAGAGACGCACACACTCCTCTGTCCTGAGGCAGTTCTGGCTGACTTCATTATACCACTGGCTAGTTTACTTACCAACAAAAAGGTCAGCAGTTCATATCCATCAGCAGCTCCTTTGACCCCCTACGGGGCAGTTCTACTCTGTCCTACAGGGTCACTGTGAGTTGGAATTGTACTCAATGGCAAAAGATTGGGTTGCTTTTTTATACCTCACGTAAACAAAAGCTCTTTGGGGACCTCAATAATTTTTTAGAAGTATAAGGGGTCCCGAGATCAAAAAGTCTGAGTTCACATTTAAAAATATAAGTATGTTGGAAAATTCTGGAAGGAAATACATCAGTCTCTAATAGTGGTTACCTAGGGTGGAGAAACTTAAATTTTACTTTACAAACTTTTGAACAGATTAAATTTTTATTAAAGCATGAAACTCAAATAGTAAATTAAAAAAAAAAAATGGAAATGAGCTTGCTCAGAGAGCTCTGGGCCTCTGTTTCCAAATTGGTAAAATGCAGCCATTACATGTTGGTTCGAGTAATAGGATTCCTTCCACCTTCAGAATTCTGTGACTCAGTGATATTTCCACTCATCTTGATTTATGCTTTACTTATGTAATCACTGTGGGGATGCTGGGGTAAAAAGATGGAAATTGGAGAATGGATAAAGAGAAGGGAGGTCAATGAAGAGGAAGACATAGAAAACAGAATCAAGGGTAGTGTTCCCTTGTTTAAAAATAACCAGCTAGTCAACAAATATTTATTGAGTAGCAATCATATGGCAGTAACTTTTCTAGGCTTTGGAGATACGGGAGAAAAGAAATAAAACCGTGAAAAGAAAGAACAGAACACTGGAGCCAGAGTGCACTTTAAAATGTAAATAGGATCCTGCCATACCCATTGCCAAGACTTATAGCGACCCTATTGGACGAGTTGAAATGCCCATAGGGTTTCCAAGGAGCGGCTGGTGGATTCAAACTGCCGACCTTTTGGTTAGTAGCAGAGCTCTTAACTGCGGCACCACCAGGGGTCTGGATCCTGCCATACTACAGTTTATACCCCCTGATTCCCACTGGTCTTATAAAAAGACCAAACACTGTAACATGGGCTATAGGTTTCTGCCACTGGTTACTCCCTACTCACCTTGTACCACCATGCTGTCCTAGTCTGTCTGTGCTATAGCCAGTGGGACCCTTCAATCCCTCAAATGAACCAGGATCTCTCCTGCTATGGGCGCTTCTGCCAACAATGCTCCCCTCTCTTCCCAATGCCTTTTGCCTGTTCACCCATGGTTATTCTTTAGATCTCAGCTGAAGGGGCTTTTCTCAAAGACTCTTTCTCTGATTCCCCACCCCACCCTTTGTTATACAACCCCAGGCCCCACATTATTCTGCCTTGGGGAACTCAGTGCAGTGTAGGGTTTCCAAAAAGAGTGCGGCTTATGTGAATTTTCACTGATTTTTTAGTGCATGGAAACCCTGGTGGCTTAGTGGTTAAGTGCTACAGCTGCTAACCAAAGGTTCAGCAGTTCAAATCCACCAGGCACTCCTTGGAAACTCTATGGAGCAGTTCTACTCTGTCCTATAGGGTCGCTATGAGTCGGAATTGACTTGACGGCACTGGGTTCTGGGAGTGCATGGGGGTGTTGGGCCTAGGGCCTTTACAGAGGAGAAGAGTGAGACTCATTCATTTGCCCCACAAATATAAATTTAGCATCCCCCAAGTGCCGGGCACGTTGCTGGGCACTGCCATGTAAGAGTGAACAAATCAGACAAAGTCCCTGCTCTCATGAGGCTCACATTCCATAGCTCACGGCTCCCAAGTGCCTTGTTCCAAGACACATCACCAGTGCTAGAACAGACTCGGGCTGAGAGCCTGGGTCTCCAATACCTAGTCGAATGCTTGTCCCCCTCCCTGCCTTATTTCCTGGCTGCTGAGGGTGTATAAAAACTGACCCGGAGACACACAGGATAATCCAGTACTTGTATTCTCCCAGCTCTGGAAGGCATTTGTGTCAGTCGTCAGTAATTCAAAAAGCCATGGCTCCAGCCTGTAGAAGATGCTTTGAAAAGGAAGCACGCATTGAAATCTGGAAAAATGCAGTAAAAGAGGCTAAATAGATAGAAGCAGTCAGCTAGATGAGCATGCCATATCCAAAACATAGCAAAGCTGACCTTTGTTGTATGGCTGATGCATAACCGTGGAGGGGAGGGGGGAACACTTAAAATATCATATATCTTAGAATCACTTGGAGGCAGAGATATATTTTTTTAAATGTGTCTGGGAGAGAGAAAAAAAGAATTCAAAGCAGACCATTGTTGCAAATGTGCCTCTGTCAGGGAAAGGTCTTTGTAGCTAAAGTGAAATGCCATTTCTTTGCTAATGAGGTGAACATTTAGGAAGAGTTATGCATATTTTTCAAAAAATAATAATGTAGATCTATCCTGTAATGCAGTAAATGTCTGGGTTTAGTCCACCTAACCTATTGTCTAAAACATAATGTAAATTCTAACAAGCATCTATGAATAAATTGAGTCATATCTTACAAGTGGGAACAATTCACAAAGCTGTGGCAAAGGCTTTTCTTATTAAAGGTTTCAGATCGTTAAAAAGTAAGTGTCATAATCACCTTGCCTAGGTTTCACTTAAACAAACATTTCTGTTTATGGGCAGAAAGCCCACATTTTATTCATTGAAAATTAATTCAGTTATCAGATGGTATTTAGAAACTCAAGACCAGCTCATAGTAATTAAAAGATGATAATGTTTCAAGAATCAGGTAAATCTGGACCTCAAAGGAATACAAAAACGATGCATTTGGAAATGAATTCTAAAATGATTTTACATGGTATGTAACTTTGCTCTACCAGAATCATAAATTAAAGCGTCTCTCCGTTCAACTAGGTTAAAGTTGGAAATGTAGTGTGACTTCATGAAGTCTGGGTGACTCTAAATTGTGAATATATCTTTTTCCCCCAAAATGATCACTACGAAGTCTGATGCCCAAAAGGTCATGCTCTTTCCCAGAACCCACTGCACTGGATGCGTTTCCCCGAGCCTGGGACCTGCTCCTCCCCCCGGTCGGGCAATGGTGCTTCTTGGATGCGGACTGTGTGCAAGCGTTAGCAGTGAAACCATTGGGTCCTGGTGAGCTTCAGGGCATTGACAGACTCTGACTGTCATCCACAGGGCTCAGGTTTACTCCCAGGCCATCGTGGCCGGGCAGAGCTGGTGGCCGACACCCCCCTGAGTCCCATGTCTGACCAGCAGGGCAGCTTTAAGTGTTTCTTTATCGACCCAAGAGGTTGCTTGGCTTGACATTTGGAAACTCCGATGAATAAGTTGGGGAGCTGGGCAATGGGATCAGAAGAATGTATTTGGCATAAACACATTCAGGTTGGCGTGAGGTGTTCTTGAAATTACAACTCTTACTGAAGTCATTGGGAGATTACTGGTATACCTAACATTTTGCTTTAAAAAAAAAAAGCTTAAAAAACCAGTCACTATCTGTGTTCTCTGGCATAACCTGAAGCTTCAGACACAATTTAAAATTGAGCAGTTTCTTTTCAAATAGAATTCCTGGCTGGAGTTCTTCCAAAAAAAAAAAAAAAAGATAGAAAAAGTAACTTTGATCACATAAATCACCAGAATGCTCAGGTGAACAACAGAAAGGAAAGCAGCCCTCTTTTAAAAGCAGGTCTGAAATCTAGCTCTTGTAGGTTACCACTTAAATTGCCATCCGCAGCCAAAGCAAACACGTTCAGGAAATAATCAGTCATTTAACAGCACTTTAAAGTGTTGAGAAGACATATAATGTATATATTCAAGTCAAAGTAAAATTAAGCTATTGATGAGCACACAGATTGGAGTAAGTCGTAAAGACAGCTTCACTTTAGTTTTTGCTGTGAAAATTGGTATACTTTCTATATCTCAAAACCCACCGCTGTGTATTGTTTCTGAACAGAACGCTGCAAGTTAAAAGCAGAAACCTGGCGTTAGGTTCTATCCTATAACTTTCTACCAATCAAACCTTCGTGGTCTGTTTTCATGTCCACTTATCAATGAAATTACAGTCACTTTTTTTTTTTATTTAACTCTTTGAAAAACATTGTGTGACTTGCTTAAAATGAAGCACTAAAATATGCTTTGGAGACAGGATTTTCTTCATCTATTACCAAGTAGTTGGATATTTCCCTTAGGTGATATGGGCTTGTAGACTACATATGACTTATGAAATACAGTTATATATAGTCTAAAGTCATATGTTGTCTCTGTGGAGTGGGGAATTAGATTATTAAAATAAGTTATCCTAAAACGAAGCTCTTGAGCATGTTGAAGAACCTAAAATTTACTCTTCCTAGAATTATTCATAGCATAGTATAGAATAGCATCAATAAGTATAGATTCTACACTTAGCAACTTTCTGAGTGTATTTCATGAAATGCATCATATGTAAATTACTATATGAAACTAAAACTGGAAAGTGAGAGTTAAGCTGCAGGACACTTTTGATTCACTAACTAGAAATAGAAGAGAGGCATACTGGTGAGGATGAAAAGCTTGAGAGTCTATTCCGTTTCCCCACCCGTATCTACTTGTGTGAACCCAGGTAAGTGAGTCTTCTCTGTCTCCGTTTCCTTCTCAGTAAAATAGTTGTTAATAATCTCTAATTTACTGGTGACTCCCATGAGGATTAAATATACTAAATTTCACTAAACTGCTTTGGATAGAGACTGGCAGCTATTAGTATTTGATCAATATTAATCAAATCTGTGTTTTACCAAGTGAAAGATTGAAGAGGTGAAAGCCGATACCCCTACACAACTCATTCTGATTGGTTTCCATTTTCCACATGGTGTAACAGGTTTATATGTTGTGATTATTACAATGAATCTGGGAATCTTAAAGTGAGAACTTTATTTGTGAGCTTCAGGCAGATGAGCAAGTCACCCCATAAGGGCTCTGTCAATTGCTCTTTTTGGTTGGTAGTGTGTCTCCTTTACCAGATCTAAGAACTGTGGAAATACTTATTTGGGTAACGTCTCTGAAACATCTCAGCCTGTGAATATAAATGTATTTATACAAACACCCAAATCTGGATGGCTGAGTTTCCACCTACTCACCAGGAATATAAAATCCTTCCCATAGTTTCCTCTTCTCTTAAATATTTCCAGCAATCCCAAAGAAGAACTTCATAAGTGACCTTAATGTCCCCTAGGCCAGTGGGGCATTCTCAAATGTTGCTGCACATTAGAACCATGTTGTTGTTGTTAGGTGCCATTGAGTCGGTTCTGACTCACAGTGATCCTGTGTACCACAGAACAAAACACTGCCCAGTCCTGCGCCATGCTCACAATAGTTGTTATGCTTGACCCCATTGTTGCAGCCATTATGTCAATTCATCTCGTTGAGGCTCTTGCTCTTTTCAGTTGACCCTGTACTTTACTAAGCATGATGTCCTTCTCCAGTGACTGAACCCTCCTGACAACATGTGGGGGCTTGCATGTTGCTGTGATGCTGGAAACTATGCCACTGGTATTCAGATACCAGCAGGATCACCCATGGCGGACAGATTTCAGCTGAGTTTACAGACTGAGACATACTAGGAAGAAGGACCTGGCAGTCTGCTTCTGAACAGAATTAGCCAGTGAAAACGTTAGAACCATGTGGGGAGATTTAACTAATCCTGCTGTCCAGGCCACTCCCCATTCCAAGTAAATCAGAATCTCTGGGGGAGGTTCCCAAGCATCAAGATTTTTAAAACTCCCCAGGTGATTTCAAGGTGCAGCCTGGTTTGAGGACCATCGCCTCCAATCCACCAGTATATGAGTCCCAGGTGAAGTCACTGGGGCAGTTTGTCTCTGATCTGCTTGTATCAAAACACCCACCTGCCAAATGACAGGACTTCAGCCCTTCCCCATCCATTATCTTTGTATATTCTCAATTCCGCAAAGAATTAAAAAAAAAAATACTGCAGCCCAGGGTCCATCCCAGGCTAAATAAATCAGAACGCCTGAATATGGGGCTCAGACATCTAGGATTTGTAAAAGCTCTTCAGGTGATTCTAACTTGCAGCTAGGGCTGAGAACCACTGCTCTGGGAGCTTCCAAGATGAGAGAGCAAGGATTGAATATATTATCAGAGCCTAGAGTTTTCCATGTTATGGATTGAATTGTGTCCTCCAAAGATGTGTGTCAGCTTGGCTAGGCCACGATTCCCAGTACTGTGTGGTTGTCTACCATTTTGTGATCTGATATGATTATTCTACGTGTTGTAAATCCTAACCTCTGTGATGTTAATGAGGCAGGATTAGAGGCAGTTATGTTAATGAGGCGGGATTTAGTCTACAGGATTAGGTTGTATCTTGAGTCAATCTCTTCAGGTAAAAGAGAGAATTGAGCAGAGAGGAGAGGGACCTCATACCACTACGAAAGAAGATCCAGGAGGGGAGAACATCCTTGGGTCCCTGTGCTGAGAATCTCCTAGACCAGGGGAAGGTTGATGACAAGGACCTTCCCCTAGAGCCGACATAGACAGAAAGACTTCCCCTGGAGCTGGCGCCTTGAATTTGGACTTCCAGCCTCCTAGACTGTGAGAGAATAAATTTCTGTTTGTTAAAGTCATCCACTTGTGGTATTTCTGTTACAGCATCACTAGATAACTAAGACACCAACCCTCTGCTCTGGCTGCCTATGTTGTTGCTTTGCTAAACCATGTTGATTCTGCCTGGCACCAACATGTCATTGCTTTATTCCAAGCTGCTGACCTTTCTCTGCACTGTTGTCCACACTGCAGCTGACTGCCACCTGCGAGTCAAGGACTGCTTCACTCTTTGGGGCACCTGCTGTTTCTTCTGCTGTAGTCTGAAGCTCCCTATCTGCCTGCCTCCTGGTCTCTGCCACTTATCTCTCTCCAATGAGTAGGTGAGTACTTCATTTTCTTGTGCCCAGTTCTTTTTGAGATCATCCCTTAGTAGAGTGACTTGTGCATCCTCTCAAACTCTTTCAAGTTTAGTGCCCAGCATTTTAGAAGAGGGAGGGTCACAGCACAGCCATTTGTGTCCCTGATAAAACAACCTTGTCCCCTTCCTATCAATGTTACCAATTAGTGCTCAGAGTTACCTCAGAGTGTGGGCATGCAACAGGAGATGGGTTGGGATGACCAAGTCTAGTCTCACAATGTACCACAAAAGAATATGGAACTTCAGGCCTTGGCAGACTACCTCCCCATTTACAGGAATTTTCCTCTTAAGGGTTTAGTTATCCCTGTCTATGCTTGATTTCCTTCATTAACTTATTAACCCCTTCCTCACCCACATACTTTACTAGATGCCTGAATCCCAATTATAGATAAAATTCAAGTTCCTTCCTTTGGGTTGGCCAGGCCTAAGACAAATAGAAGCTAGAACTAGATACCTGTCTTAGTGCCTGGAACATTCTGGAGCCTTTACTAGAGTGTATTCTGCCCAGAACTTAGGGAAGACTCTTAAGGAATATTGTTGCCTTATTCCTCAGGCCAGTGTATCTGAGTCCTAGCAACAGTCAGCCATTACATTAAACATTCAGTAGTGCTGAATAAGGAAGAAATGTTTCCTTAAAATCAGAATACTTTCCCCAGAAGCATAGATGGACCCAAACTCTTTCAGCCTCTCATATACATGGATGAAACAAGAGATTCCTGTAGACCACCTGCCCCAACTTGGTACTATAAAAGAATAAAAGCAAGTCGACGACCAAACAATAAACTGGCATGAATGGGAAGAATGGTGGTGTTTTTCCTAAGAGGACAGTATAAATTATTAATTTATGCCAGAAATGAGTATGGGCAGTATCATAAAAATAAATAACCATGACACCAACCTGCAGACCATTACAGAACACCTGCATGAGGATATAAAAAGTTAAGACATATTCCCCTTGTAGCACTCCAGAAGACCTCAGGGTCAACTCACAGAATTGGATGTAACTTTCCAGAAACCTGCTATGCCATGATCTGTTCTAAGTCAGAACTTGGGATCCTGAAACTCTGCCAGCATTTGTACCATGTGCTAGCTCTGACCTTCTCTCTCTGCCTATTTCTCATTGACCAAGAGACCTTCCACCCTGTTCTTATGTCGTAGGCTCCCAGACTACCATCAGGGTAGCAACTTTTAGAAAGGAAAAGCAAGTCAGAGGATGAGCTGGGTGCTGGGGCATGAAGTCATATCATCTTGGAAACCCAAAATAACACTTTCTGCAGATGTGATCCCCAGTGACCATGTTTTCACAGATCTCTGGGGTAAGAGAACAGTTTCATAAATTCAGTTACCGACAATGACTAAGGAAAGGAGATTAGACATTCTTTCCCAGCAGAAGAATTCCTTTATTTTTGTTTAGGTATCTGTACCCTTCTAGTTGGTCCTTGAAAATTAAATTTGAGTGGAGCAAGGCATGGAAAACAAAGGGAAAAGAAATATGTTTTAAAGCATGGTTATATCACAACTTGGAACCAATGGAAAAATTCATCAGAAATAGTTTGTTTCTTGGGTGTTCACTGTTAAAGCAATCTTCTCCTTCAAGGACAGATTGGTCACTGCTGACTCCAATCAAGTTCTTTACAGTGCAAACCAGAACAATTGCGTTAAGTCACTTTCCTAAAAATGAGACTCTTATTTTCACTTATTAGATTTCCTCCACAGGCACTCTATTCAGAGTTCTATATCATATCTCCACTGATGAGATTCTTTGGATTTTTGAGCTGTGCCTCCAGAAGCAATTCAATTTCTCTTCTGAAGGAATTGCTCAAAGACTTAACATTTTATTAAATCCATTTGCTATATCTTTCAAAGCCATCAAGGAAATGATATACTGAAATTTGGCAAAATTCTTTAACAAACACATACTTGGGCACACATATTCAGCCTTGATGTTTTCTGTGCTGTATCAATAAAATTTAATTAAAATGGGTGGAAAAATTATAGTAATTTCCATTTATCATCCCAAAATGCCATTATGAGACTGAAGCCCTTCATACCTGCACCTAGCAAGCAGGGTGATAAAACTATAATGGGCTATTAAAGGGAGTTATGCCATTGCCATCCTTAGAAATTTTAAGGTAATTATGAACAACCATCTGTCTTGAATGTCATCAACACAGGGACCAGGCCAGCTGATCTCTTAAATCCTATTCAGATAAAGTCTTCCATTGTACATTGAATCAGACCCAAACACAGAAGGACACAGATTATATATATTTATATGTTGATATTTAAGCATTAATGATGGCAATTTTGGTTTTTTAAAAGTGAAAGAAATAGGAAGACAAGAATACAGGAAGACAAAAAGAGACAGAAAGAAAGAAAGGAAGAGTCATCTACATAATTACTAAAAAGAATACAAAGCTATTATTTTGTGAAAAACATAATAAAATAAAATTTTACAAAGCGCCAAAAAGAGGTAAATATATTTTCTTAGGGTTTTGGAAGACGAGGACAAAAATTAAGAGAAGGCTTTGGAATCTTTGGTGAATATTAATTGGAATAATTTATGTAAAACAAATATTTATAGTAACTGACACAATAACCCACCCACTGCCGTTAAGCCGATTCCAACTCATAGCGACCCCGTAGGACAGAGTAGAACTGCACCATAGAGCTTCCAAGAAGCGCCTGGAGGATTTGAACTGCCAACCTCTTGGTTAGCAGCCATAGCACTTAACCACTACACTACCAGGGTTTCCTGACACAATATAGTGTTCAACAATTTGTTATATTAAAAAATTTAGAAAATCTATATATAATAGATGGTTCACAAGGAAAGTATGTATGACCAGAATTGACTGAAGAAGTAAAAAACCTAAGTGTCCAACCATGAAAGAAACTGAAACCATTATCAAAGAATTACTTCCAAAAAAGTTATGCTCCTCCCTTCAAGAGGTGCAACTTGATTCCCCTCCCATTGAATGTGGACTCATCTTAGTGACTTGCCTCTAACAAACAGAATATGGCAAAAGTGACAGCGTGTGACTTCAGAGACCGGTTAATAACAGGCATTGCTGCTTTCTTGTGTGGATTCACTGGCTTTGGGGGAAGTCAGCTTCCATGTCAAGAGGGCACCCTATCATTCCTTTGAAGAGGGATACCTATGAGGAGTTGAGGCCTTCTGCCAACAGCTGTGTGAGTGAGCCGTCTTGAAAGTGGATCCTGCACCCCTAGTCAAGCCTTCAGAGACTGAAGCCCTGGCCAACAGCTTGACTGCAACCACATGAGAGACCCTGAGCCAGAACCACCCAGCTAAGCTGATACTCTTATGTTCCTTGTCTCAGAAACTGTGTGAAATAACAAACACTTGCTATTTTATTATTGTGCAAAATTATAGGTAATTTGTTTTACAGCAATTGTTGTTGTTGTTATGTGCCGTCCAGTTGGTTCCAACTCATAGCGACCCTATTGGACAGAGTAGAACTGCCCCATAGGGTTTCCAAAGAGTGGCTGGTAGATTCTAACTGCCAACCTTTTGGTTAGCAACCCAGCACTTACCATTGTGCCACCAGGGCTCCTATATGACCCAGTGCGACAGATAACTAATATACCGAATGTCAGTTTTACAGGTGGACACTGTGTATTTTTAGCTTGTTGTGGATACCCTTGAGCCCTGGTCTATGTCAAGGTTGGCCCTTGGGTTAGAGAGCTGGCTTTACGCCTCCAAGCAAGTCAATGAACTTCCTCGGGCTTCAGTTTTCTTCAATGAAGTTGTGGGTTTAGAAGTTTATCTTTACAGTCCCACCTAACCCTGAACTTCTTTGACTTTATGACTTAAAATTCTCAACTGCAATTATATGCTATGTAAGCAAACACAGATGCATGGTTAAGAAGAGTAATACAGATTTGATTGAAAAGTTGTAGTCCAGCTATAGTTTGGCAGAGAAAAAAACATTAAACGAAAAAATTTCAAGGGGAAGCACCGCTCATGCCTTAACCAAAACTCAAACCCACTGCCATCGAGTCGATTCTGACTCATAGGGACCCCAGTCTCACAGTGTACAACAAAAGAATATGGACTTAGAACATTCTGGAGCATTTACTAAAGTGTATTCTGCTGAGAATACACTTTAGTAAAATGTGTTCTGGGCATAAGGTTTAGTAAAGTGTATTCTGCCCATAATGTTTCCAAGGCTATAAATCTTTAGGGAAGCAGACTGCCACATCTTTCGAACAGCCCACCTTTCACTTAGCAGTCAAATGCTTTAACCGCTGCACCACCAGGGCTCCTTCATGTCTTTTTATCTTTATTTCCCCCAGTCCCTAGCATATAGGAGGTATCCCCCACTGAAGATACCAAACGGTCATCTGTGGCTCACCACTATCATGTAAGTTGGGTGTGGAGTAAAGTTCTTGACTAAAGTTCATAGACAATAATTCTTTCCGGGCACTGAAAGTACAGTGTGTTCTTGCCACGATGTGTGAGTTCCATTCTAATTAGCATTTTAAAGGGAACACTTATTAGCTGAACTACTAAATGTCCTTTACACAAGATAATGAGTTTCATTGAAAAGAATCACCAGCTTAGCTAAGGAGAAATTTAAACACTCTGCCATCATGTATAAATCCAACCCTTCTAGAATGATAGTTTTAAAGTACTTTGAATGAAGGGAAGAAGAAAAGTGGTAGAAATCTTGACAAAAGAAATGTAATTAGAGAGAGAGAGAGAAAAGAAAAAAGGCAATTCTGTGCTTTATGAAGATTTCTTTGATCTCACTTCTCAGAAGGTAGGGAGGCAGGGGCATTGTTGCCCATGACACTCCCTCTCCACTGTGCCTTAGGATAGGTAACTGGGATGGAACGTGCCTGCTTTTTTTAAAAGTAATGGAGAAAAAAATGCACAAAATCATAATCAAAAGCTACTGTAATGCCAATCAATAAGGTACAGACACACTGCAGGAAACTCACACAAGTAACGGAATTGTGCTTGATCTTTCTTTCAATATCTCAGGATTACCCTAGATGTTTGCCTTATGCATCCGACTCATCAAATTTAAATTAATGCATCATATCAGAATTAAATAAAACCATTAATTAGCATATATTGTTTCCCTTCTTTGTTTTTTATCTTGGAATGTTAGTGGTCATCATTCATTCGTTTATTAATTCAGCAAGGATTTATCAAGCTCCTAAATTCAAGGGAAAACCAAATGGCAAATTTCCATAAGCTTTCCATAAAAATATAGACTACAAAATCCTAAGAAATTAACCAAAACCATTCTGACTCTATAAGACAGGGAAGAACTACACCATAGGGCTCCCAAGGCTATAATCATTATGGAAGCAGACTGCCACATCTTTCTCCAGAGGAGAAAGATTTATAGCTTTGGGAGCCCTATAGGGTCACTACAGAGCAGTGGGTTCCAACCACCAACCTTTCGGTTAGCAGCCAAGTTCTTAACCACTGTGTCACCAGGGCTCCTCCTAAGAGATTAGATGGGACAGAAAATTGTCTAGAGCTGCAGAAGGTTAAGATGATTTAGAGGTTGGATGTGTAAGTAGTTCCTCAAAGGCAAGTACAGTAAAGCAGATGGAATAACCCCAAACATTGAGAATGATGTCATGGAAGGCAATTACTATGTTTGCTCATAAACTAGCCCTTAAAGCCACTGATAGAGACAAGAACACTACTGATTTCAAAGGATCCTTTCTCCAGTTTTCCTCAATGATGCTACTGGTGTTATCTTTTGGAATCTGGTTAAAAGCCCTAAACTGTTATTAGCCTAAGAGGATATAGTTCTCTTAAACGGAACACAGTGAGACACTTAAAGATGGACCGGAACTTATCTCTCCACACTTAATTCTCAGTTCTCTCCCGCATGCATACCCTGTGCTGGTGCCCAAACACACCCTTACCTACTTTCCCAGGCAACCCAGGCCCCATTCACCCTGAGTTGCTGTTTTATTTCTGGGACTTACCAAGCTCTTTCTTAGCTCTATGATTTTGCCTACTCTTTGCTTTCATCCCCCACATTTTCTGCACAATAATCCGCTAATTATCTTTATGTTGTTCTTGTTGTTAGGTGCCATGGAGTTGGTTACGACTCATGGCGACCCCACACAACAGAGTGGAACTGTCCTATAGGGGTGTGTAGGCTGTAATCTTTATGGGAACAGATCGCCAGGTCTTTTTCCAGTAGAGTCAACTTTTCTGCTAGAAGCTGAGTGCATCACCATGGTACCACTCAACTTTAAAACACTCAACGTCCAAATCAGCTTCCCATGAATGCTTTGATTACTTATTAATTCAGTTCTCTGGTTCCCTGACAATGATGTGCATCCCTCTATGTTAACTTTTGCCACATGGGGTTTTCATTTGTGTGTGCATGTGTGTGTGCATGTGTGTGTGTGTATTCCCTGCTATACTGGAAGCTCCTTGAGGGATGGAGCCTTTGTCTCCCTGGTGTCTAGCATGGTGTCTGCCATGCAATCACTATAGCGCTTAATCCACACTTATTCTGTGCTTGAATTGAGAAGCTGGAAAGCCCTTGTGTCAGGTCCTGAGAGGCTAAGTATCAATACAGGCTCTGTCCTTTTTACCCCGAGGCTGCAGGCAGCTTAGAAAAAGCCATTTCAGCCGCTCAGGAGCCGAGGATTTTTCCATGGAGAATCGCCCAGTGTGAATGTACTTTGGCTTTTTACTGACTCATCCTTCGATTTGATTTGACAATTATTTAAAAGGTCTTTCCAATAATGAAGCTTCAAGGTCAACAGCAAACACAGATCCCTCCTGTCACTGCAGTCTGTAAGAAAGTGATCCCTGCCCAACATTAATCTTGGAAGGAGGAACCAGATGGGGATCTCGCACTCTATGTCAAGTCACAGAATATTAGGTCTAGATCATAGTCTTTAAAACCCAGTCATTTAGTTCAGTTGTTCATTTTGCAGATGAAGAAACTGCGGCTCACAGATGTTAAATTGCTTATTTAAGGCCCCACCATTACTAGTGCAGATGGGAACAAAATCTAGCTTTCTGGGTCCTCAGTCAAGTGCTCTTCCCATCCCATCATTTTGCCTTGCCCACATTCAAGGTCCTTTTCCTGAGTTTTCTTACAAAGTCATGCAAAGCACATCCAATTTGGCTCCCACTATCTTTTTTTTTTTAATTGGAAATTTAAATTTGGAGTTGCATTGCTACTTTTCCATTCAGTGGTGATAAACACTAAAAATATCATCTGGGGAGAGAATGGAAATAAGCAACTGGAAAGAACGTGCTGTAATGAAGATGTCATTGTTTGCCCATAAATGCTAGACAAAGAATTTGCTTTTTCAAAAGCAAATGCAAGAAAACGTCTAAGTCCATGTGAACCTACATTTTAGTGAAAAAACTAAAATGCTGCTGAAATTGGTAGATTTTCATAGATGATGGAATCCAGTATAAGACAAATGACCAATAAGCTGAAAGTGTAATATAGATAGCCAATCATCCATCCATCCACCCATCCATCCACCCACCCACCCACCCATCCATCCATCCATCCATCCATCCACCCATGCATCCACCCACCCACCCACCCACCCACCCACCCACCCACCCACCCACCCACCCATCCATCCATCCATCCATCCATCCATCCATCCATCCATCCATCCATCCATCCATCCATCCATCCATCCATCCATCCATCCATCCATCCATTCTGCGACCCACCCACCCACCCATCCATCCATCCATTCATGGTTTACTGAAAAAATGATGCTAACACCACAGTTGTTCCTATCCTGCCTACTAATCAGATAACATTTAATAAGAGGCGACGTAGTTTGACCCAAGGTCAGGAAATCTAATTTTGAAATTTGCCTCTGCCACCTATAAGCCATGGCAATCCTGCTCACCCATCTTTTCTTTATTGTATATTCCTAATCAGCATATGGGGAAAAAAAAAAAAAAAAACGTTGCCATAGAGTTGATCTCAACTCATAGCAACCCTCTAGGACAAAGTAGAACTGCCTCCAAAGGGTTTACAAGGAGCAGCTGGTAGATTTGAACTGCCAATTTTTTGATTAGCAGCCAAGCTCTTAACCATTATGCCACCAGGGCTGCAATCACCATACAAAAGTAGTTATTATTTCTCCCACCTTAAAAATGTTTTTCTTATGAGCCTCCTTTCTCTACCATCTGTTGACTCATTTCTAAAATTTTTTTCTTTACAGCAAACTGCCTTTAAAAGACTGTCTCCATTTTCTTTCCTCCCATTCTCTCTTGAACCCATTGTAGTCAGGCTTTACCTTACCCCTCTACCAGTATGTCATCAATGTCATCAAATGGTATTTGACCTTTCAGCAGCATTTCACACCAGTTTATCACTCCACTTGAGACATACTCTTGATTTCTAGGATAGCATACTTTCTTGGTTTTCCTTTTGCTTACTAGCTACTACCTTTCAGTCTCCTTTGCTGGTTCTTGATCTCTTTTTTTGTTGTTGTTTTGTTTTAATTTTATTTTGTTGTTGTTGTTAAGAATATACCCAGCAAAACATACACCAATTCAACATTTTCTATATGAACGTTTCTGTAACATTGATTACATTCTTTGAGTTGTGCACCCATTCTCACCTTCCTTTTCTGAGTTGCTCCTCTCCATTAACAAACTCACTGCCCACTAGGGTTCCTATCTAATCTTTTGAGTTACTGTTGTCAATTTGATCCAATAGAGGTAGTTCTTTGACGAGCATAATGCTCAAGGCAGACATTTTTTTTTACTAGTTAAGCTAAACTATTGGTTTTAAGATGACTTCAGGGGATATTTCTGGTTTAAGGTTTAAAGATTATCTCAGGGCAATAGTTTCAAGGGTTAAAGGCACTTGTTCATGGTTAGCTACACATTCCATTTCCTCCTCTTATTCATGACTCTCTTTCTTCCTCTGTTGCTCCAGGCAAAAATAGACCAATTGTTGTGCCCTGGATGGCTGCTTGCAGGCTTTCAAGAGCCTAGGAACTACTCCAGTGAACTAAGAGGTAGAACAGAGTCAGCAAACATGTTGTTAGGCCAATTAATTGGAATGTCCCATGAAGCCATGATCCTAAACCTCCAAACCAAGGAACCAAATCCCATTGCGTGTTCTGTTGTACATAAGCAGCCTCAGCAGCTACTTTTTTTTGTGTGGTAAATATGTCTATCACACAACTTCTGCCTATTCAACTTCTTATAGGTGTACAACTTATTGTAATTTTACACTTACGATAATCTGCAATGGTTCTTGGTCTCTTAACATTGAATTTTCCTAGAACTTGGTTTTTGAACCTCTTTTTCACTACTTCTTCGGTGATCTAATTTGGTGTCATGTTTTCAATATGACCTCTACACTAACACCTCCCAAAATTATATTTCTAGCTTAGACCTCTTTCCTGAACTCCAGAATCCTATGTCTAATTGGCTATTCAACAGCTCCAGCTGCTTGACTAATATACACCCCAAACATAACAATACTGAGTTCCTGATTGTCCCTAAAATTTACTCCTCCTGCATTCTTCCCTAGCTAATAAATGGCACCTCCATTCTTTCAAAACTTAAGTCATATTTTGTAATGCCTCCTCTTAAAAGCCTCCAGTATTTTCCCACTTCTCTCAGGCCCTCAGGACTTGTTCTTTGTCACTGCCTTTATATTGTCTTTCATATTCTCCCCCGGTTTATTCCACCTCTGCCACACTGGTCATCCTGCCCCAGGTGGTCTTTGTATTTATTGTTCCCAATTTCTGGAA
This sequence comes from Elephas maximus indicus, assembly GCF_024166365.1. Lineage (NCBI taxonomy): Eukaryota > Metazoa > Chordata > Mammalia > Proboscidea > Elephantidae > Elephas > Elephas maximus. The sequence continues at coordinate 16,268,288 of NC_064841.1, read as the reverse complement.
AGCTCTCCCACAGATGTCTACATACCCATTGCCATTGAGTCAATTCCGACTCATAGCGACCCTACAGGACAGAGCAGAACTGCCCCATAGGGTTTCCAAGGAGTGCCTGGTGGATTTGAACCGCCAACTTTTTGGTTAGCAGCCATAGCTCTTAACCACTACGGCAACAGGGTTTCCAGATGTCTACATGGTTCCCCCTTTTACTTCCTTCAGGTGTCACTGTCTCTTCCAGGCATTCCCAGGCCACCCCATCTAAAATTACGACCCTACCCCTGTAACACTTCCTAACTTCCTTCCCTGCTTTATTATTAGCTTTATGACTTACCATGAACACACTATACATTTTGTTTATTTATCTTGATTACTATTAAGTCCTGCTACCAGAAAGGCTTTTTTATTCACTGTTGTGTACCCAACACCTTGAACATTGGCTGGCATAAAGTAGGCTTGCAAAAAATATTTGTTCAATGAATAAATGGTTGAAGATAATAGGCAATAATAAGAGCCACCTCTTAGGTAGAAAGATAAGTAGAAAGTAAATGAGATAAGTACTTCACCGTGTTAATGCACAATAAATGTTAGTTATTGACATTATCATCATATACTCATTGGATCTGTTGGAAATAATTTTAAGTGAGAAGTGTGAGAAGAGAAGAAATTCCAGTTAAAATAAGGGGTAACATAGAAGGAAATAGTTTTGCAAGTCAGCCTCAGGCAAGGTAAAGACAACTGATGGAAATGCCCTGGAGTCTGGCCCTGATAACAAGTTCCTAGATCTACCTGGAGGTGAGGGCATGAGGGGGTAAGGAGGTGGGAGGCAGGCTGGGAGTTGTAGGAGTGGGCTCATGGGAGCTGTAGGCAATTTTCTGTATGGTTCAGGGTGAGGCTGTGTACTGATCCCTTTTTTCCATCTTGAGTATACCTAGTAGCTCTCCTGCTTCTAGGGTGAGATGAAAGGCTGGCAGGCTCTGTATCTAGCACTACATGTACATACCCGAAAGCAAGCGAACCACTCTAAGTCCAAACGGTACATACGTTCATAGACTTTTTAATAGAAATCTTTTCTACTCAAAGTATAAACCTACTTTGTGGCTGACAGCATCAGAGCATCCCTATTATGCTGCTTTCTGCCTAAAACACAGTGAAATCACATACCTTTTTTTTTTTTCCCCACAGATTGGAGTAAAAAATAATTTACCTATGTCTAGAGAAAAAAATTTTTATTTTTTGTTTAGAGGGGCACTATCAGTTACAAAATATATTTTAAAGTGAAAATGCAACTTAAAAAAAGGTACTCTAATTCTCGAAGCTATAAAGGATATATAATTCTCAAGAGCCTTTGTATCCAGGTGTAGATGTATTTGATTAGCTGGTACAGTCACAGTCCATGAATAAAATTCCTTCATAAATCATATTACCATTGCATTTTATAACATCAAGTTGATTTACATGGATTTTCCCTAGACTTCACTAATCGACTTCCTATACTCCCATTAATCAGTTCTGGGGACAAAGATAAAGAGGCTTCATAACTGCTACCTTTCTTGTTGACTGTATGAACACAATGGGGGAGATGCAGATGGAGATATTATGTTCTGTGACCATGTTATAAGGAGCCCTGGTGGCTCACTGGTTAAATACTTGTCTGCTGAAAGGTTGTCAGTTGGAACCCACCAGCTGCTCTATGGGAGAAAGATGTGGCAGTCTGCTTATGTAAAGATGTACAACCTTGGAAACTCTGTAGGGGCAGTTGCACTCTGTCCTATAGGGTCACTGTGAGTCGAAATCAATTCAATGGCGATGGGCTTTTTGGTTTTAACCATGTGACATTACATGATACTTTCCCAACTTCATCCAGTTTTAAAGAGGAAACAGTGGCAACCTCTATATCATGTGCCTCAGTTTTTCTCTACAGTTTGTAATTGGTTTCCCGTGTGGAGTGTGAACTTCGCATGTTACACAGGTGCAGACATGGCTAAAGACATCTAACCTGTGAAGTTAATTAAAAGGCTCTATCTTATTTCTTTCAAAATGGTAACCGCAGACTCTATAAAGTGTAGGGTATGTGTATACATGTATAAATACATTTATATGCAATGTATACATATATCATAAGAGAAAAAAATAAGTAGGAAATTACAGATTCTGATAGAAAAAGAGTAGGGAAAGGGATGAGAAGGGAAGGGAATTAGCATTCATTAAGCTCCCACTCTGAACCAACCCGTTGCTGTCAAGTTGATTCCAACTCAAAGCGATCCTACAGGACAGAGTAGAACTGCCCCATAGGGTTTCCAAGGACTGACTGGTAGATTCAAACTGCTGACCTTTTGGTAAGCAGCTGAGCTCTTAACAGGATATCAGGGAAAAAAAGGCAATGGGGGAAACTGGAATAGAGGCTGCAATTACCTAGATGTTAAAGAACGAACTTGTAAAAAAAAAAAACTCCTTCCTTAAAGGAGAGTGCTGTAAAAATGGAAGCTAGTAGCCCATCAGGGAGTGCTTGTCAAGCCATTCAGAGAGAGCAGAAGGCTGTGGGGCACTGACTTGGGCCTCTCTCTCCGCTAGGTACTGGGCTGCTGTCTAGCATGAAACATGTTATCTTTGAAGTTCTGCTGAGCAGTCTAGACAGCAGGACTTAAAAGTGCAAGTCCCTGAACAGGGTTCAGCTTCCCAGAATACAAATGCTCAGAGAAGCAAACAAGGTCAGGAAAAGCCAACCCAAGACATTTCCTTTTAAACCCCAGAGAATGGTAATAGTCCCTACAATTAAAAGAATCCCGGAAGAATATACATTGGATGTTTCTGGGTTCTTTATTAAAATATACTTGTCACGGGTGCTTAAAATGTCTTTAAATTGTGTCTTTGTGATTCCTCTGAGGCATTGAGGTGATGGAGGGAGAAAAAGGGTGGCCTTACAGAGTCTCTGGGAAGATGGGAGCAGGGTCAGGTCCAGCTGAGGTTGGAACATGACAGGGAGAAAGGGATGAAAGCAGTAGTCATTTTGAACTTCTTTCCTTAAGCCCCCAAGAATTTCTGTTTAACAACTCCTGGCCAGTTACAGGTTGTCACTTAGATGTCACTTTTGCTTCCCCCATTTCCACTGCCCCAGCATCACATCATACATCCTCAGCATCATTGGGCTTATTATAGGGACCTCTCTACTGCCATTTGTATTTTGGGGTAGATAGCAGGATTTGGTCCAAATTCTTCCTCATTCCCTATATCTGTGGCTCCTTGCCAGGTAATTTTGTAGGGCTCTTCCCCCATAGGTGTGTGCCCTGCTTGGCCTCTTGACTCTGGACTCAGCCATCTGGTTTTCTTTTACTAATAGAATGTTTAAAAGATGTGATGCAAGCAGAGGCTTAGATGCAGTTGAACACTTGACCTTGCTCTTTTGCCAGGAGAAGAGTGAGAGACACATGACACTGGCTAAGGTGCCCCAGCCAAATTCATAGACACGAGTGAGCCAAGTTGGAACAGGCAGAACCACTTGACCCAGCCCAGCCTAGAACAGCTGATGCCACTGGGTTGCGTGGTTGGTTGTTACACAGCAAAAGCTAACTGATAGCAATGTCATTTGATCTAGTCTCCTCATGTCTGCCAGAGTATTATTTCTAAAATGGAAGTTCAATAGTCTTTAAAATTATGTTGTATAAAGCATTTCAATGACTCCACGTTACCTTTAGGATAAAGTCTAAACTCCCTCGAAAGGCATATATAAGCCCTTTCATAAGAGGGCCTCTGGATATATTTCTGGTCTCACGGTATCCCCACTAGCTTCAGCCTTACCCACTGAGCCACACTGAACTCTTTACAGCCCTTGTCCATGTTGTTCCCTTGGCCTAAACACCTTTCCTGCCTGGCCCCGCTGGACCCCAAATCTTTATTTAATTAACTTCTATTTGTATTTTAAACTTCAAATAAGGCATCACCTCTGGAAGGAATCCTTCCCCTGACATTCCCAAACGTATCTATGGGAGGATGCCCAACCGAAGGCTCCCTGAACATCCGATACCAGATATTTCTGTCACAGTAGTTATCACGCTGTTGATAATGAATTGTTTGTTATACATCTTTATCCCAATCAACTGACTTCATAATGAACTTCTTGAAGGCAGGATCGTATACTTTCTGTCCTTGTATCCCTAGGACCAAGCAGAGTACTTAGCACAGAGTGGCTGTGCAGCAAATGTTTGTAGAAGGAATCGATGCAGGTTCATGTGCAAATATCCAAACAGATGTGTTCTTGGCATATGGGAGGCACATTCTGCTAGTGTGACAATCGGCAGTTGAGTGTGCTTGGAAGCCAAAGCACCCAATTAAGGACCAAACATCACTCCCTTATTCTTCTTCATTCTTTTCTCTCTCAATCTCACACGCTTTATAATGTGTTTAGATGTAAGTGACTGTGAATTATTCTTTTCTGGGCCTTTCATCTTCAAGACTGACAGTCTACGTTCCACGTCTCTCAGGAAGGAGAGACTATTATAACTATAGTTTTGCTTACCAAGAGAATTGTTAATGGTTATCCTGAAGGGGAGAAAAAAAAAATCTATAAATACCCAACCCGTAATGAAGCCATAAACTTACTTTCTTCCTTCCTTTACTAATGAAATTCTTTCCGAGTGCACTGCCAGAATTGCTACATAACCATTACACTGAGAAAGGAGACGAAGCCTGTAGTGATTCTTTTTTTTCCTCTTACCTGTTTAGTCCTCATTTTGGAATCTGACGACAGATTGTTGTAGGTATAATGTGCCTGTGTGACTCCGCAGAAGAGTACAGCAACTATCCCTGAAATTAAAAAACAGACCAGTCAAAACCAATTTGCTTTCCTGTCTAAGTCAAAGGGTAGGGATATCCCAGCTTGAAAATGGACTTGGTGACAGTAGAGTTGAAAATGCTAATGGTTGCCATGATAATGGAACCTAGGTATATCTTGCTACTTGCTTTAAATACAGGTTTTGCAGGATTAAACCTAAAGAAAAGCATTAAGAAGTAGATTCTTCCTGGGGATAAATGAATCCCTGGTTAGGAAAGTTAGAGTTGGAAACACATGGACAAGACTGTGGAGTCAATTCTGGACTTCTCATAGTTAGTGCCAACGACTTTGCTGCATTTTATGCTAAATGCTGGCATAATAGCTAAAAGATATTTGCTTTCCATTGCGTACCTTGGGGAGTCTGAAGAGGTTTCTGTCATCTCATAATTTAGTATTAAGATCCATGAGTCACACGCCTAAGACACCTACAAGTGTTTTGTTGCCCCTGCCAATGCTTCTACTTGCCAAGCAAGAGAGAGAGGTCTTTGTTTGCTCCCATATCTGCTTGGCAAAGCTGGGCACTCAGTCTTTCTGCTGCTGAATAATTTAATGAATATGCCCAAGGCACACACTCCCTGAAGGTAAGTGGGCCTGCTCTTGTGTGCTTGCTACCAGCAAGTGGGCTCTCAGCTGCTCCTTGGCTGGCTGCAGGATTTATTTCTTAATCCAGCATAATACCCAGCTTTAGAAATCAGTGTTTTGTTGGTAGAATTCTTGCCTTCGACGTGGGAGACCTGATTTGATTCCTGACAAATGCACTTCATGGGCAGCCACTGCCCATCTGTCAGTGCTCGGATGCTGAACAGGTTTCAGTGAAACTTCCAGACTAAGATGGACTAGAAGAAAGGCCTAAGGATCACAAAGGTCTTATCTGCAACTGATCATGGGAATGGTGCAAGATCTGGCAGCACTTCCTTCTATTGATCATAGGGTCACCATGAGTCAGGGGCTAACCATACAGCAACTAACAATAACAATAACAACAAACCCAGCTTTATATGCTACACGAAGTCACATGTATGCTAGATGCTCCCAGGAACAGAAAAGCAGCAACCAAGGGGCAACTGTGTTATTTGTCCTTGGGCTGGGGTGGGTAGAGAGTGGGGGTTGAGCTCTATTTTGGATCAAAGATTAGATTAATTATGGGAAATTGGGCATAGAGGAGGGCTTTGAGAAAAACACAAGATATAAGTATTCCTTAACTCAGACGAAGGGGATTGAATTGAATTTTAAGCAGCAGAATCTTTTCAACTAAAAACACTCATAAATTAAATGCTGATGATTCTTAAGAGTATAGAGATATGTGAACTGAATACTGACATTTCAAATGGATCTGCAGTGAAGAATTTTAAAGAAGGGATCTTATTTTTTAATATATAGACTGTACGATTTTATTTACATGTTGCGTATTTTTCAGATTGACGTTGGATAAAATATTGCTAAGGCACATTTACATAATACAAGGGCATAGACATTTACATTATTTATTTCCTTTTAATATTATGCTATAAAATTTTAAGCCAAAAGAATAAAAACAACCAGGAAATTTTGCCAAGGAATATATATTCTGGAAGCATTACTACAGCTTCTTTTGTAACTTCAATTTCTTAGCCTGTCTTCAGAAATTCTAAGAAAAATGCTTATAAAATACTATATTTCACTCTTCATAGAATTCCTATTAAAAAACAACCAATACCAGGGAAATTTTTACAGTGTGGATGCAGTTGAAGTACTAGGAGGATGGCCATGCATGCTGTTTTGGCATCAAACACTTTTCTCTATTTATTAAAAAATGTGATTTCTCTCTTTCCGCTGGTTCTGTAGTCTGTTGCAGGTTCTTTCCGGGTGAGGTTTTAGCTGACCCTCTCACTGTTCTGGAACTAGTTTGAGTATATATTGATCTGTGGAGAAGTAGTGAATAAAAAAGGGGGAGGGTGAGTAGTGAATAAATTCATTCTGAGAACAAAGATAAGTAACAAAGAAGTGTTATAAAGAAAAGGAAGGAGGCTAAGATTGAGTGAAGACCTACGGTGGGCCAGGAACCCTGCTCATTTCATTTACATCATCTTATTTATTGCACGGATTCATTATCTTGCAACAGGATTACCACAATTAAAAGGACTTCACACTCTCTTGGCCCTCTGGGTAGTGCAAATAGTTAAAGCACTCAGCTGCTAACCAGAAGGTTGAAGGTTCGAGTCCACCCAGAGGTACCTTGGAAAAGAGGCCTAGCATTCTACTTCCAAAAAATCAATCATTGGAAACCGTATGGAGCACAGTTCTATTCTGACACACGTGGGGTCACCATGAGTCGGAGTCCACTTGATGGCAACTGGTTCTATCCATTTTCCCCTTTTCAGTAATAACATCTCCTTTCTCCCTGCTGCTCAGAACAAAACAATAGGATCATCCTTTAATACTTCTCTCTTACTGGACATCAGCAATTTTGTTGGATCCTCCTTCAAGACTTACCCTGAACCCAACTATTTCTCAACACCTCCTACCCTAACCTCCTTGTCCAAGCCACCATCACCCTTACCTGGTGTCATGGGTTGAATTATGTCCCCCCAAAAATGTGTGTATTAACTTGGTTAGGCCATGATTTGCAGTATTCTATGGCTGTTCTCCATCTTGTGATTGTAATTTAGCGTTAAAGAGGATTCGGGTGGGATTGTACCACCCTTACCAGGGTCACATCCCTGATCCCTGATCCACATCGACTGCACCACCTTTTCTCTCTCAAGAGATAAAAAGGAAAGGGAAGCAAGCAGAGAGTTGAGGACCTCAAATCACCAAGAAAGCAGCACCAGGAGCAGAGCACTTCCTTTGGACCCAGGGTCGTTGTGCCCGAGAAGCTCCTAGACCAGGGGAAGACTGAAGACAAGAACCTTCCTCCAGAGCCAACAGAGAGAGAAAGCCTTCCCCTGGAGCCGACACCCTGAATTTGGACTTTTAGCCTACTTTACTGTCAGGAAATAAATTTCTCTTTGTTAAAGGCATCCACTTGTGGTATTTCTGTTATAGCAGCATAGATAACTAAAACACCTGTATTACAGCAATAACCTCCTAATTGGCCTCCCTACTTTCCTCCTGGAGCCCTAGTGGCACAGTGGATTAGGCACTACCAATCAGCCATTCTGCTGAAGAAAGATGTGGCAGTCTGCTTCTGTAAAGATTTACAACCTTGGAAACCCTATGAGGCAGTTCTACTCAATCCTATTGGGCTGCTGTGAGTTGAAACTGACTCAGTGGAAATGGGTTTTGGACTTTTTTCTTTGATTCTCAACAGTGTATTCTCCATCCTTCAATACTGATTCTTTAAAATAAGTCAGAACATGTCAGTCATCTGCTCAAAACTTTCTACTGGTTTCCCATCATTTAAAAGGTCCTGTATGAGCTGATCCAGATCTCTCCTTCTATCCCCTCCGCCCAGCTCTCTGATCTTGTTGTTGTTGTGAGGTGCCATCAACTCATAGCGACCCTATGTACAACAGAATATAATGCTGTCTGGTTCTGTGTTGTCCTCACAATCATTGTTATGCTTAAGCCCATTGTTGCAACCACTGTGTCAATCCATCTCATTGAGGGTCTTCCTTTTTTTCCACTAACCCTCCTACTCTATGAAGCTTGATGTCCTTCTTCAGGGACTAATCCCTCCTGATAACATGTCCAAAGTATGTGAGATATAGTCTCCCCATCCTTGCTTCTAAGGAGCATTCTGGTTTTATTTCTTCTAAAAGAGATTTATTTGTTCTTTTGGCAGTCTTTGACATATTCAGTATTCTTTGCCAATACCACAGTTCAAAGATGTCAATTCTTCTTTGGTCTTCTTTATTCATTATCCAGCTTGTGAGGTGACTGAAAAATACCATGGCTTGGGTCAGGCTCACCTTAGTCTTCAAGGTGACTTTTTTGCTTTTCAACACTTTAAAGAGGTCTTTTGCAGCAGATATGCCCAATGCAATGCATCTTTTGATTTCTTGACTGCTGCTTCCATGGGTGTTGATTGTGGAGCTAAGTAAAACGAAATCTTTTACAACTTAAACCTTTTCTCCACTTATCATGATGTTGCTTATTGGTCCAGCTGTGAGGATTTTTATTTTCTTTATGTTGAGTTGTAATCCATACTGAAGGTGTGGTCTTTGATCTTTATTGGTAAGTGCTTCAAGTCCTCTTCACTTTCAGCAAGCAGGGCTGTGTCATCTGCATAACGCAGGTTGTTAATGATTCTTCCTCCAATTCAGATGCCCCATTCTTCTTCATACAGTCCAGCTTTTCAGATTATTTGCTCAGCATATGGACTGAATAGGTATGGTGAAAGGATGCAACCCTGACACGCACCTTTCCTGACTTTAAACCACGAGGTATCACCTAGTTCTATTTGAACAACTGCCTCTTGATCTCTGTACAGGTTCCTCATGAGCACAATTAAGTGTTCTGGAATTCCCATTCTTTGAAATGTTATCTGTAATTTTTCATTATCCACACAGTTGAATGCTTTTGCATAGTCAATAAAACACAGGTAAACATCTTTCTGGCATTCTCTGCTTTCAGTCAGGATCTACCTGACATCAGCAATGATATCCCTGGTTCCATGTCCTCTTCTGAATCCGGCTTCCAATTTCTGGCAGTTTCCTAGTGATATAATGCTGTAGTTTCTTTTGAATGATCTTCAGCAAAATTTTACTTGCTTGTGATATTAATGATATTGTTCCATAATTTCTGCATTTGGTTGGATCACCTTTCTTGGGACTAGGCATAAATATGGATCTCTTCCAGTCAGTTGGCCAGGTAGCTGTCTTTCAAATTTCTTGGCATAGACGAGTCAGCACTTCCAGCACTGCATTCATTTGCTGAAACATCTCAACTGGTATTCCGTCAATTCCGGGAGCCTTGTTTTTTGCCCATGCCTTTAGTGCAGCTTGGACGTCTTCCTTCAGTACCATTGGTTACTGATCATATGCCACCTCCTGAAATGGCTGAACATTGGCAAATTCTTTTTGATACAGTGACTCTGTGAATTCCTTCCATCTGTGTTTTGATGCCTCCTGCATCGTTTAATATTTTACCTGTAGAATCCTTCAATATTGCAACTTGAGGCTTGAATTTTTTCTTCAGTTGTTTCAGCTTGAGAAATGCCAAAGCATGTTCTTCCCTTGTGGTTTTCTATCGGCAGGTCTTTGCACATGTCATTATAATACTTTACTTTGTCTTCTTGAGCTGCCCTTAGAAATCTTTTCAGCTCTTTAACCTCATCACTTCTTCCTTTTGCTTTAGCTACTCCATGTCCAAAAGCATGTTGCAGCGTCTCTTCTGACATCCATTTTGATCTTTTTTTTTCTTTCCTGTCTTTTTGATGACCTCTTGCTTTCTTCAGGTATGATGTTCTTGATGTCATTCCGCAACTTGTCCAGTCTTTGGTCATTAATGTTCAACGTGTCAAATCTATTCTTGGGATGGTTTCTAAATTCAAGTGGGATATATTCAAGGTTATACTTTGGCTCCTGTGGACTTGTTCTAATTTTCTTCAATTTCAACTTGAACTTGCATATGAGCAATTGATGATACGTTCTGCTGTTGGCTCCTGGCCTTCTTCTGACTGATATTATTGGGCTTTTCCATTGTCTCTTTCCACAGATGTAGTTGATTTGATTCCTGTGTATTCCATCTGGTGAGATCCATGTGTATAGTCACTGTTTATGTTGGTAAAAAAAGGCATTTGCAATGAAGAGTCATTGGTCTCGCAAAATTCTATCATGCAATCCCTGGCATTGTTTCTGTCACAAAGGCCATATTTTCTAACTACTGATCCTTCTTCTTTGTTTCCAACTTTTGCATTCCAAACACCAGTAGTTATCAATAAATTCTGATTGCACATTCGATCAATTTCAGACTGCAGAAGTTGATAAAAATCTTCAATTTCTTTATCTTTGGCCTTAGTGGTTGGTGCATAAATTTGAATAAAAGTTGTGTTAACTGGTCTTTCTTGTACTAAAAAAAAACCCTTGTAGGTTTTTTTTTCCTTCCTTGTAGTTATATGGATATTATCCTATCACTGACAGTGTTGTACTTCAGGATAGATCTTGAAATGTTCTTTTTGTCAATGAATGCAATGCCTGCCATTCCTCTTCAAGTTGTCCTTCCCGGCATAGTATACCATAGGATTGTCTGATTCAAAATGGCCAATCTCAGTCCATTTCAGCTCACTAATGCCTAGGATATCAAAGTTTATATGTTCCATTTCATTTTTGATGATTTCCAATTTTCCTAGGTTTAAAAAAATTTTTTTTTCTTTTTTTTATACTTCATACATTTGATGTTCTGATTATTAGTGGATATTTGCAGATGTTTCTTCTCATTTGAGTTGTGCCACATCAGCAAATGAAGGTCCCAAAAGCTTGACTGCATCCACATCATTAAGGTTGACTCTACTTTGAGGAGGCAGCTCTTCCCCAGCCGTATTTTGAGTGCCTTCCAACCTGAGGGGCTCATTCTCCAGTGCTATATCAGACAATGTTCTGCTGCTAATCTTAAGGTTTTCACTGGCTAATTCTCTTCAGAAGTAGACCGCTGGGTCCTTCTTCCCAGTCTCTATTAGTCTAGAAGCTCTGCTGAAACCTGTCTGCCATGGGTGACCCTGCTAGTATTTGAATACCGGTGGTATAGCTTTTAGCATCACAGCAACAGACAAGGCCCCAGAGTAGGACAAACTGACGGACTCATGGGGGTCTCTGATCTTACCTACTACCTTAGTCCCTACCTGGCTCACTGTATCTCTTGCACTTCTAGGTCCCGATGCCTGGGAAGTCCTGCTTCGGGTATCTACATGTCTCCGTCCCTCCCTCCAGATTTCTGTTCAGATGTTATATTATGAAAAAAGCCTTCTCTCTCCTTCTATAAAAACTATTCCCTCTCATCACCCTCTACCTGCTTGTCTTGCTTGTTTTTCTCCATATTTCTCTGCACCTAACATTTTACATATGTATGTGTTTATTTTCTACCTTCCCATACTGCAATATAAGCTCATTCAGGGCAGGAGGGCTCATTGGTCCCGAGCCCCTACAGCAGTATAGGGCACATAGCAGGTACTCAGCAAGCACTTGTTGAATAAATAAATGAACATTCCCATACCCATATTATGAGTTAAGAAACTAATTTTCAAGGTCACCTTGAAAGCAGAGCTGAGATTCAGATTTGAGGCATGTGGCTCCAAAATTCCAGACTCCCTGTGCTTTTTCTGTTTGTGTTAGACCTTTAGTGAATGTCTTAAGGTGATCTTATTGTCAGGCGCCACTGAGCGGATTCTGACTCATAGTGACCCTACGTAAAACAGAAAGAAATGCTGCCTGGTCTCGCGCCATCCTCACAATTGTTATGCTTGAGCTTGTTGTTGCAGCCACTGTGTTGCTCCATCTCGTTGAGGGTCTTCTTCTTTTTCACTGACCCTCTGCTTTACCAAGCATGATGTCCTTCTCCAGGGACTGGTCTTTACTGATAACATGTCCAGAGTATGTGAGATGAAGTCTTGCCATTCCACTTCTGATAAGCATTCTGGCTGTACGTCTTCCAAGACACATTTGTTTGTTCTTCTGGCAGTCCATGGTATATTCAATATTCTTTGTCAACACCATAATTCATATGCAATCATTCTTCTTCGGTCTTCCTTATTCATTGCCCAGCTTTTGCATATATATGAGGCAATCGAAAACACCATGACTTTGGTCAGGCACACCTTAATCCGTAAAGTGATGTCTTTGCTTTTTAACACCTTAAAGAGATGTTTTGCAGCAGATAAGGTGATCTTAAGTCATCCCAAAAATCGTTTCTTCTCTAGAATTGGCAAATGTATAGAGATCAAGGTTTATTAGTGGTTCCCAGAGGCAGGAGGGAGGGCAAAAGGAGGAGTCATTCCCTAGAGGGCACTAAGCTTCTGCCAAGGGTGATGGAAAAAATTAGAAATGAATAGTGGTGATGATTGTACAACATGATGAATGTAATTAAAGTCACTGACATTTTTGTTTTTGCAAAAAATGTTGAGATAGTTTGTTTTGTTATATATATTTGTACTTAACAGAAGCAAACAAGTAAACAAACAACAGTAACATTTCTGATGTCCCAGGGAAATAGCCAGAGGTTCGCTGATGAAGATTACACACTGAGCTGGCTGGGCTTCTCATTGTAGGATATTTTTCCTAGTATCCTGGCCCTGATTAGGACAATTACAGTGATGTTCCCTCTGAATACTTTTTTAGTTTTACGTGTAGGTACGTCACACAGCAACAAACAATCAAGAGTGTGGCTATATGACCAGAGGCTTGGTATTATGATTAAAATAAAACAACGAAGTTGATCTGACCCTTAGTATTGGCATACATAATCATACAGCTTAGTAATTAATTAATCCACATAAATTACTGTAATTGGTATGACCTTTTTTTTTATAAGCCAAAAACACATTTTAAAATGTTATCTAAATACATCTATAATCTATAAAATTCACTGCCATCCAGATTCTGACTTGACAGTTTTCTACATTACACATGTACATTTTAATTGTCATTACATTTTATACACCCATGCCTCCTCTGCTAGTACTGGTTGTACCACTGAAATATGGGCTCCAGGCAACTCTCTTAAATACACTGGATCTCCGGTTCTCATGTGTTAAAAATGATGGAGGAGACCAAGTGTTCTTTGGGCTAGTCGGGAAACCAGCAGCTCAGCTCCAAATCCACTCTTCTCCACTTGCTGTGATCCTGGAGCTGGTGCTGTGCAAGCCCCATTTGCCCTTTGCCAGAGGCTCTCTGTCAGGCTCTGCCAACATGGGGAACCAAAGAGAGACTAGAACGTAGGAGGGGAGAGAAGGACTTCCTCCTTCCTGTTTGCCAGCTGATACTGTCAGGTTTTTTTCAACAATGGCTCTTCACTGTGGGTTTGGCAGTTGGTTCCAGCCTCTTTTTTTTAATTCCCCTGCACTGCAGAACCAACTTCGTGGTACCCCCCTCAGAGATATCATTAGCAAAAGGGCAGTGTCCTCAGAGATCTGGGTCCTAGCTCAGTGGTTCCTTCTGAGGAGCTTCTAGATTCTCTTTCCTTTCCTCCTCCAGTTCTAGGATTTGTACTTGCTTCCTGTAATTGCTACCTCTGCATTACCCAAGTGCCGCCACCTGCTCACCAATTTCCTGCATTAAACTCTGTAAAATATCTGGGATGGTTTCTGCTTTCCTACTAAATCCTGACTGACACTCTCTTGTAGATCCCGTCACATTCTAAATTCTGATGGCTCTCTGAAACCACCGATGGCTTGTCATTTGGAAATAAAATGCAACTTGTGTCCTTCCTGTTCTAACTAGGGAGATGGGGTATGCCAATGGCAGCTGAGACATTATGCCAAATCCCAGAGGACTGGGCTCAAGTTCTTTTCAATCCTACCCTCGGTCCTCACCTAAGGCTAAGGACTAAGGTGCGCCTGATCCAAGCCATGGTGTTTTCAATCACCTCATATGCATGCAAAAGCTGGACAATGAATAAGGAAGACTGAAGAATTGACCCCTTTGAGTTGTAGTGTTGGCAAAGAATATTTGATATACCATGGACTACCAGAAGAACAAACAAATCTGTCCTGGAAAAAGTACAGCCAGAATGTTCATCAGAAGTGGGATGGTGATACTTCGGTCTCACATTCTTTGGACATGTTATCAGTAAAGACCAGTCCCTGGAGAAGGACATCATGCTTGGTAAAGTGGGAGGTCAGAGAAAAAGAGGAAGACCCTCAACGAAATGGACTGACACAGTGGCTGCAACTATGGGCTCAAGTATAACAGCAATCATGAGGATGGCACAGGACCAGGCAGTGTTTTGTTCTGTTGTACACAGGGTCACTATGAGTTGGCACTTAACTACTTAAGGCTGGGATTAGTACTTTTAAAAGTGATGTGAGTTTGAACCTCTGGATTGGGACAAGTGGCTGGGGATAGCAGTGGGTTAGGCCTAGTGAGTCATGGCCCAGACTCAAACATGTGTCTTCTGATTTCTAATTCCATGATTTTTCCAAAATGTAAGAGCTCTCCTACATTGTGGTGGCAGTCTTGAAGTGTGAGAAGGTCCCCATCATTTGAAATGTTTTGGCTGAGTAAGCATCTGCCTGAGGTGTTGTAGAATTTTTTTTCCTAAAAAAAAAAAAAAAAAAGAAGTCTGTATTTCCTCCAGTTTGCAGTTCTAGTCATTTTCCTCTACATCGTTTTATTAATCCACTAGGATTAACAAATCCACTGGTTTCCTCCATTCAGATTTTTTTTTTAAGTTCAAGACAAGGAAGAACACTGGTTCCAAATGAAACCTTAGGCATTTTGAATAGAGGCAGTCCAACTTTCTCAAAAGTAAGCACAAGATAAACTTATAGACTTTCAAATACCCTTGGTAAAATTGAAAGTCAACTTTTCAAAAGTAAAATTTTAAAACCTATGTCATTACCATACCCTCTCATCATAAATAAGCTACGCATTTTGAAAAATAAACTCAGAAAGTTTTCTCTGTGTGGAAAAGGATGTTTCTAAATCTCTAGACAGGAAACTTTGAAGTCGATGGACACTGAAAAGGTGACTTCTGATGTCCACAGCCCAAGGGACAGAGGCAGTTTACCTCCCAGTAACGTGCTTCCTTTCTTCTTCTCTTTCTCCCTTTACTGTCATTTCTCACCCTTCTATGTATGATTGTACTCGTCATTCCCAGGCTGTGCTTAATTTACTGCTTATACCACCATCTTCTCCAGACAACAGAAGCCGCTTAACTCCACCTTAGGTGGAACTGTAGCTCAAGAATCTGCAGCTGAACCTGGCTAGGCAAGAGAGATTTCAGAATGTAATCCAGTGATTCTAAACATTGTATTTCCACATCACCCGGACCTTGTTAATTTGCAGATTCTGACTCAGGAGGTTTGGAATGGGGCCCGAGATTCTGCATTTAGACAATCACATGATGTCCATGCAGCTGGTCCTTGGGCCAGACTTTGAGATGCAATTCTCTGACCAACACTGTGGTACGAAGCAATCAACTTATGCGTGTTATGGCTTGGCCTTGGCCTTGGATTTGGCCTTGTATGGTCCTAAAAAGAAACTTGAGCATCTAGGAACAATTAGAAAGAGTCCCACAGGACCAAAATGATTTTTGTTACCTTTTTCCCTTGACTTATAAATATCTTTCTGCCAACTTTAAAAAATATTTTATAATTATATTTTTGTTTTCTATCTATTTTTCTTTCTAGAATTGACATGGGTCTATGAAATAATTTTAGTTTCATGGATCAATTATTCACCAAGGATATTTGAAGGGTTTTAAATTGTTTTCTTTGTTTTTAAATTATATATTTATATATGCACTTAAATATCAACAATACTAGAATGAGAAATAAGTTACTTTAAAAGGAAACCCTGGTGGCATAATGGTTAACCAAGTTGTCGGCAGTTTGAATCTGCCAGACACTTCTTGGAAACTCTATCGGGCAGTTCTACTCTGTCCTATACGGTCGCTGTGAGTTGGAATTGAGTCGACGGCAGTGGGTTTGGTTTTTTTTGGTTTGGAATGGAATAAAATTAACTATGTATTTTGCCATCAAATGCTTCAGAAATAAATTCTCTTCTCCTCACCAAAAAGAAGGCAAACAGGTCACATACTTCGAATAAAACCGGAAATTAACAAAAAAAGGACAGCTAAATAAATGTATCCATTTGGGATTTTAAAATCATTTTACTAAATAAAACTGAGGTTGAAGATGAAATCAAATTTATAATTTCAGCTTATTTAGAAACAATTCACAATGAGCATATAGTACCTGCCCTATCAAAACCTAGGGGATGAAGACAAAAAATTATTCAGAAGAAAATTAATAGCCTTACATGTATTTTATTAGGGAAGAAAACACAGATTGAAAATAAATGTGCTATTTACCTCAAGAAGCTATAAAGAGACATAAAAATGGACTCAAAGAAGTAGAAAAAAAAACTTAATAAAAGAACAATGAAAAAAATAGTGAAGGAGAATATATAAACAAAGTGGACTTTGTCAATAAAATTAAGAGTTGTAAAACAACAGTGGAAACCCTGGTGGTGTAGCGGTTAAGTGCTATGGCTGCGAACCAAAGGGTCGGCAGTTCAAATCCACCGGGCACTCCTTGGAAACTCTATGGGGCAGTTCTACTCTGTCCTATAGTGTCGCCATGAGTCGGAATCGACTCAATGGCACTGGGTTTAAAACAACAATATAGAACTTGGCCTCTTAGTCCGCAGGTAGTCTCAAGTTTCCATCCTTCCCAGCATCCCATTCTCTGGCCATGGCTGCAGGTATAAAGTGGGTGATGGTGATCAATGGCTTCGCCTTTTTGAGACTCAATTTTTCATCTAGCACCCACCTGCCTCAAAGGGCTGCTCTGAGTATAAAATAAGATGCTGGATATTAAAATGCTTTAAAAACTAAATACTACGAAGTAAGGAGCTGTAATTATCATAGCAAGTAAATGCAGGAAGAAATCATTAAAAGAAGGAATAACTTGGTGAAGTTCACTCTAGAGATAAACACAACAACATTTCTATTTCACACTTTGCTGGGACATAAAATGCAAAGCATCTAGGACATGCCTTGTACATCCTATGTCCTTACTCAGTATTTGTTGCCTTTGCAACTCATTAAGCTCCTGCATCAAGGAAAGCAGGTGAAAATGTGCTTCTTCCGGGACCAGTCATCTAAGCTCAGACAATTATCAGTAATACTAGAGTTAAGTACTAGACTTTGGTGAGTTAGCTTGGGTATCTGCCATTCATCCACTCAATTGCTACTTGTCCATTGAGGTCATACAATGAGAAAAGCATTGATTACGGCTCTGGGGAACAGAAAGATAAATAAACTTGGTGCTAGGCCTCAGGCAGCTTTATGTCTCCTAATAGAGGTAACACGTACACAAAGACATCTAATGAAAGGTAGAATGTAGCGAATGACAATAAAACAGGAATTCTGAGAGGCAGCGATTACTTTCTGGTTGGGGAAGGTGGGAGAAAGATGAGGAAAGTTTTCCTGGGGGATGAAGAAGTACTTGAGTTTTGAAAGATGAGAGGAATTTAGGGGTGCAGAGTGCGGGGAAATCAGTGTGTAGAAAGGAGACAGGAAGGAAACTGTGTCATTAAGAGAAGCATGCATGTTACCAGCATACGTGGGTTTTAATCTGTGATAGTTTAGGGAACAAACACACCTTGAATTAATTAATTGCAATTTTTCTAAATACAAAACTTACAGTAGAAACAACTAACATATTCGATGCAAAATTTTCCAATTAATTGTTACAAGTACTGAAGTGTATCACAAACCTTATTAGCCCTAGTATTCATACAAATGAGAACTAGGAAATCCCCTAATATGTCTATCCTTGGCTGGCAAAACCTTTTCTTTTCCAGCAAAAATAAAATCTGATTATTTGGTTTCCATTTCTGCTGGAAAAACAAGTAGATATTAAATGTAACTACCATGTTGCATGTCTAAGATCTTGGATTCAGGCTGCATTCATGTGGTCCCGTGGCAATGATGAATGGAATCAAGTACATATATCCAGGTCTGCATGAAGTGTAGCATGCTCAAAATATCTGGACCTAAAATAAGAAAGGTGTTCTAAAAGAAATGAGGAAGTGGCCTAAAGAAAATAATAGTAAGAGTTTCTGACTCATGCTTGTGCACAAGATTGCTTTTCAGTGTTTCCATGGTGAGACTTCGGTGGTGGGCAAGATCTCCAAAGGGCTGACTGCAGGGACTCACTTATGCGATTTTCAGCAACAACTACATCCAACATTTTTTGACGCTAGCTGAAAGAGCTGTTTTGAGAAACCACAAAGAGGCACACAATTAAGGTCAAATTAATTGGCAAGTGACGAAATTTAGGAAAAAGCATGAGGAGGTCCATAATTCTTTAGGAAAAACAATGATTCTACTGGCAAGTAAATTCTTTCCAGAGAGAATAACTGTCAGATGACAATTAACTCTCTTTGGTTAACAGAGTACCTTTACACTGCTCTCTGTGATTCCCACTCTGGATCCTCTCGGAAAGCATTGTTGTTAGCTGCCGTTGAGTCAGCCGTGGACTCTTGGTGACCCCATGCACAACTGAACGAAATGTTAACATAATTGGTTGGGAATCAGATCTTTGCAATCCAAAGGATTTCCACTGGCTGATTTTGGAAAGTAAACCGTCAGGCCTTTCTTCCCAGCCTGTCTTAGTTGAGAAGCTCCTCTGCAATCTGTTCAGCATCATAGCAACATAAAAGCCTCCACCGACAGAGGGGCAGTGGCTGCCTATGGGGGTGCGTTGGCTGGAGATTGAACCTGGATTTCCTAGATGGAAGGCGAGAATTCTGCCATTGAACTACCCCTGCCCCCAGTCAGCATTAGAGCTCACTAAATATTCTACGTATATATTTATATTCTTAAGGAGCCTTGGTGGCACAACGGTTAAGTGCTTAGTTGCTCACTCGAAGGTTGGTGGTTCAAACCCACCCAGTGGCTTCAAGGGAGAAAGACCTGGTGATCTGCTCCCATAAAGATTATAGCCAAGAAAACCCTATGGGGCAGTTCTACTCCGTCACATGGGGTTGCCATGAGTTGGAAGCAACTCAATGATGCTCAAAAACAACAACAAAATATTTATATCCTCACATGATCAAGGCTCCATGTGTGATTGTAAATTATGTAAGAAAAAATGTACTACACTGGGAGTCAGGAGACATGGGATCTATCTAATTTGTAGTCCTGACACTTAACTAGTTGAATGACCTGTGCAATTTAAATTCAATGCCTGGGCCATTGTTTTCTCCTCCAAAGGTTAAGGAAGGTGGTCTGCATTAATGGTCTTTATAGTGGGGTGAGACCACCCATCGATGAATGGAAGAAAACATTAAGAACATCATAGTTTTTAATTAGAATTTTTGTGTGCTCTAAAGCAAGTAATGTAAGTGCCTGTGTGGGCAAAAATGAAAACAGAGATGCATGTAGGGGGCGCGTGATAAAATTCTTTCTTTTTTTTTTTTTTTTTGCCAATAAAGGTATGTTATCAAAAAACACTGGCAAACATTGCTCCAGATGACATCTGAACACCTTGCCATTGTAAATGTCTATGGTCTGAATGGTTAGCTTTTTATATTTACGTTCAGGTCTGCATACGGAATTGAAGAATTGCATGAGGTCCCATGGTTTCATGTTGACTTTTTGACAACTATATTTTCTCTCCTGACCCAGGTCTCCTCAAGAACAGTGTCTACCACCATCCTGTTTGTGTTGCCTCTAACCCCAATGCAGTGCCCAGCAGACAGCAGGTACTCAAATGCAGGTTTGTCAAAGGAATGAATCTCTATTTCTAGAAAAGTTTATCTGTTTCGAAAAGAGAAAGCAGGAGATTAGTTTTTGGTCCTCACATACAAATAGTTGTTAATCTAGATTTATTGGTAACCAGGTCCATTTTCTTCTAACATTTAAATTTTTTATATTCAAGACTATTGTCACCTACAGTCAGTACTACTGATAACATCATTCATAGTTCTTTTCTCATTAAAAGTTGATGAAGTCTTCAGATATGGAAGCTGAAGAATAAACGCCTGACACACGGAGCATGATTTTCTTTGACATTAAATGCAGACTTGAGGGGTTTCTAAGACTGGAGAATATTGCATTTTTGGACAGGAAATATTGATTATATCATCAGAACACAGAAAGAGAGCGAGTGAGAAAGAAAAAATGTGGCTTGTTCCCAGATTGTACTCTTAGGGGTTTTAAGGTTGATGGGTTATTTTTCCATGCTGCACTTTTATTTATTTTTGATCTAGTAAAAAGAGACATTTCTGACAGGTTCTGTACCACCACCAGTGAACGTCAACCTGGAACTGAGAAGCCAAAGTTTTAAGGAAATGGAAAACTCCTTCAGGGAATATGAAAGACTCCATTTCCAAAGAGTACAATTACTGTCTAGTTCACCATATTTGGCAACTCCATAGTTGGCAAATTAATCATGAGTCTGTGGCATATCAGAACATCAATCTAGAAAATAGCACAAATCTATGTTCCTATTCTTGGTTTCTCCAATGGCAGAGTGCAGACATGCATTTAAAAACTTACTTCTAGCCTATGGTCCACCGTTCCTAAATTTCCATTTAAAATAATAATAATAAAAAAAAATCCCCCTTGTAGGTTCTTTATAATCTAGCAGTAAGTATTTATGCAAATAAATTTGAGGCCTAGAGAAGAAGAAACCTTTTTCCCTTAGATCCTTTGGTTTCCATCTCAAATGTTAGTGTTGCTCAGGCTTACCCCTTGTCTCATTTCAGTTTTCATTTCCTTGGAGTCAGCTAACACATTTACATCACTGCTGCCTAAATCTTTAATGAGCAACCTCTTCTCAGATGTCCATGTCTAACTGCCCATTATGCCATTCCATGTAGACATTCCACACTTGTGTAGAATCCAGAATGTCCCTGAATGAACTAACTATGGCATCTCCTTTCTCCTGTGTGTTCTCATTCACCTCTATTCCCCATTTTGATGACATGAACCATCAGTCCAGGTGATACAGGGACCTGAGAAAAATCCTCGACTCCTCTGTTTTCATCCTCTATCTGCTTGTTGTTTTTGCCACCTATCTTCTGAAAATTTTTGACATGCCTGTGTAGAATATGGGTTTTGAGAAAGAATGAGTGACTGTCTCTTTTTCCCTGTGCTCCTGGCACCACGAGAAGATATTAAATAACTACTGAAAACATTTACAATGAAGAAAGCAGGGGTAAATTGGTCCAGTACTCCAGTTGCATGTGCAAGGTAGTTTGAGTATTGAATTGATGAGCTATTTGGTTCTAGAAAGTGCAGGTGTGAGTTAATGAGTTCTTATGCCAGGAGATGTACTCTGCACCTGTGTTTATTGAGATGGCATCATGGCATGTTTGCCCTTGGTTTGGTGTGTTGGTTAACTAATTCCCTTGAGAATTTTAGGTGCCTATTAATACAGCTTGAATGCTTAATATTTTGAGACTCTAGGTTTTATTTTTGACTTGGGACACACACTCAGCACACCTCATTTGTTGGTGAACTGTTGGCAGACTACACTGGGTCCACGTGGCCCCATCAATATGAAAGCAAGAGCAGTCTTAAGCTACGATGTCAGCTAATAACGTGTACTTAGAAGCTGAGACTGGCCAGATTTGTTTTGAGAAACAATTCAAACCAAATCCCCTGCTAGTGATTTGTTTTATTTACTGAGATCCAGAAATATGTTTTCCATCCAGTCATGCAATGGATCAGTGGCGAGCCAAATGGCACACATTCACCTCTGAGCTAAAAGCCTTCACAGATTCAGACTGATTTTTGCCAGACTGAAAGATGATGGAGATGAGAAGTAAAAAGCCAACTTGAATCAAGTGGAATCTCAACATATCCACTAATATTCATTTCGTTTGGAAATCTTCCCTCTATGTCTACTGTAAAAAGAAAAAAAAAAGACTTTCCCAAGTTCCCCTTTTCCTGCCTGTTTATTCTACAAAAGCCTTTCAAGAATTGACCTGACAGATAGTAAGACCTGAGCTTCCGTCAGCTTTTCCTTATCATGACAATGTAATTAGGCCCTTGTCATTTGAGACTAACAGGAGAACATGCTTGGATGATGGGATTTAGATGAAGTAACTGTTTGTGTTGTGGTTGACTTCACGCTTGTGTGTGTTGAATGTGTCTTTCTTTCAGCCATTTTGGTCGAATCCTTTGTGAATGGGTGAGAGTGTCACTTGATTTTACCTTCCTACATTTAAAAATGTTTCCAACACTTTGTCTCTTATGCCCTAGGATAAGATTCTCCAGAGTTTCTAGTTCCCTGACATCTGACTACAAAGCCCAAGAGCATTACTTAGCAATCAGTACATTTTTTCCATATGTTTAAATGTTTATTTTCTTATGTGGAAATCATTCTACACCAAGTACATAGTAGGCTGTGCTTTTTAATAGTTTGGATGAGAAAATGAGGCATTCCAGCGGCCCCCTCCTCATCCTTCACCTCCAGTGGACATAAAACATGCCCCAGGAATCTAAAAATGGAAGCAGCCTTTATTACGGCAGTGCCTGGAAGCAGGGAAATCATTAGACACAGTGTCAATGTTGCCATTAGAAATCTTACTCTTTGGGTGTTTAATGACAGTCCTGGAAGTTTGCTTCTGGCAAAAACCTGACCCCCAAAGTCTCAGCTGGGAAACAGACTACAAAAATGAATTTTCCAACAACCTGTCCAGCTGCACTTTTTGGTTATCTTTATAAACCGAAAAACAGCTTCTATGACAGGATTCAATTCCATTAGAGGTTATGCTATAAATAATACTGCTGAATTATTTTCAATATTCAATTTAAAATAATGGCTCAGTAACCCCATGACTTCTAGAAAATAGGCCCAGCACAAGAAAATATTTTACCTGATCAGAAATTAGGTATGTGTGTGGACCAGGCACCTCACAGGGAGAATACGCTAGGGTCGTATATTCACTTCAAAGCCAGGTTCTCAATGTGCATAATGTCCTTCCATTACAAAATAATAAAATCCTTTTACCTTAATATTGGGGAAAATGAAGTTACCAACTAATGGGATGGCTTATTCCAATCCCTCAGCAAGTCAGAGGAAGAGCCAGAAACCAGAGACATGTCCCTCAGTGGCTGCATTCGTAAGTAGGGCAGACACATGCATATACAGTCTCTTCTTTCTGTGTTCTCCCGCTTGTGAGGCCTTCCCAAAGTTCATTTCTAGCTAAATACTCTGAGCCCCTGGAAAGACTTTTTCTCACTTGCATTTTGCATTCTGTCCAGACTTCCCAAATAAAAGTTTTCTCAAACTGTACTTGTATATTTCCAATAGCAGAGAATCTACTTCTGGGTGGCAGAAATGCCAGCCTTCATTTGCATGTCTAAGAGCCACTTGTTTCCATAAAACCAAGTTCTTCTCTGTGACTGCTGAACATTTGCAGATGCAATTTCCAGGAGACTGAGATGAGGCAGCTGCAAATGTGGCCCTTCAAGTAAAAGATGATCAAAATAAATCAAATGATCATCATCAAATTAGTAACAACTGACAGTGCAAGCAGAAGATGTGGTAATGAGCAAGCCCCCCATACTGAAGTGCTCCTAATGAATCTTATAAGAAGCCGAATTGAAAAGGATAATGAACACTGTGCAAACTGTCTTTAAAAGCTTGATTCTTTTTGTCTAGTGGTATGCACCTGGCAGAAGATGGTCCCAAGGAGCCCAGCCTGGAACCTGCGTTGCCTTTGAGCCTCTCTTCCCTTCTGATCTGTCCTCAAGTCATGCAGTTTCTTCTGTGGAAATGCCTCCTGGATTATCCCTTCCCTTGTACCATATTGGTTTCTTTGTTTGCAAGCAATAGAAACTGACTATGGCTAACATAGGGGCTCTGGTGGCACAGTGGTTAAGCACTAGATTGCAAACCAAAAGGTTGGCAGTTCAAATCCAACAGCTGTTCCTTGGGAAAAAGATGTGGCAGTATGCTTTCATAAAGATCATAGCCTTGGAAACCCTGCGGGGCAGTTCTATTCTGTCCTCTAGGGTCGTTATGAGTCAAATCGACTCAACGGCAATGGGTATGGTTAACATAACTAAAAAGGAATTGATTGGAAGGAAGTGTGGTGATGTTCAGTAAGAAGCCATCAGGGCAGCTCCAGGGAGATAGTGGCAAGTCTAAATAGTTTCAGCAGGGCTTTGCTTTTGGAAAGACTTGTGCCAACATTTATATATCCTTCTATCCGCCTCCTAAATGTTCATGCCCATGGAGAGAGTGTCTGGTTAGCCTAGCTTCGGATGTCCCCATTCTCCTGGGCAGGGGAAGGTGGAGCACCTTGATTAACAGGATGATACCCAATGGAGCAGTAGTGGTTCCTTAAGTAACATCTGGATGGTATTATAACAAGTGAGAGTAGATCCTGGGCAGCCCGAACCAGCAGATGCCCACCACATTCTTCTAGAACAGGCTCTTGCCTCCCTTCCCTATGTATACACGTCCCTATTTTAAGTTAAAATTTTCAAAAATGAAGTTATAGATTAATGAAATTTATAATACACCTGCCAGTTGATGTACGGATCTGCTCTAGAAAATCCTGACCAGTGAGTCTATAGAATTTGCAGGAATATTATCAGGTACAGGGCACTTATTACCTTATAAAGCAACATGTTATTCATTTTATGGAAGTCTTTATTGAGCAAAAATCATTTATTCCATCACTCAAAAGGTATTTATCAAGTGCCTACAATGCTTCAGCCACTCTGCTGGTGCTGATAAGGCCCCTGTGAAGCTGATATTCTAACACGACTCTGCCCATCAATTCTAATTCTACACATCAACTGCCATTCTACACTCCACAACGATCTAGGGTAAGTCAGATAGTGTGTTGAAATCTAGATGAACATATACAAAAAAAAAAAAAAAAAAAAGTTAGAAGCAATAATGGACGTTCTTATTTGTTATAGCATGTAAAAATACAAAATACTGTCGCTAAAAAGGCACTTAACAAGAAATTGTAGGTCCAATGTGAAGACAACTATAAAAATTTACTGAGGGCCATAAAAGAAGACTTGAATTATAGAGACACATAACATATTCCCGGGTGGGAAGAGTCAAGATTATAAAAACATCACTTCTATTCAAATTCATCCAAAAATTTAACACAACCGTATCATGATTTTCTGTTTGGTACCTAACAATGTTATTTTCAGGTCCGTTTGGAATAATAAATATACGAGTATAGCAAAGAAACTTTTGAAAATGGGGAATGGGGATTGACCTGCTAGACATAAAAATGAACAGTAAATAATTAAAACAATGAAAATCAGTGGAACAACAGAAAGCTCAGAACATACATGTACATACATGTACATATAGTCGTTATATTTTACATTAACAGGAAAAGGGTGAAGGATGTTAGGACAAGTGGGTAACCATCTACTATACCCACACCTCATAGTACAACAAATTCTATTTGGATTCCAGTGTAAAACTAAAAACAGACAACTATTAAAAGGAATTATATACATTACATTAATAAAATCTTGGGCTTTCAGAAAGTGGGGCAGGGAATAAAATTAACCACATACAACTTGAGGAGGTCTATAGCAACCCTTTCCAGTGCCTAAAAAAACAAAATATAACATATTTAAAAGATACAATCACAAATTGGGGAATGTGTACAGCCTACATGGCAGTCAAAGGTTAATTTTCTTAATAGATTAAAAAGTTCCTAAAATTGAACTCGACAAAGATAATCGTCTCAATAGGAGAAAAGCACAAAGGGCATAAACAGGTAGTTCACCAAAAAAAGAAACACAAATAGCCAGTGACATGTAATTAAAATGCTTGTCCTCCCTAATAATATAATAAATGTGAATTCGAATAAAATGGAACTTAATGATGACCAAATTAGCAGTGATTAATAAGATTTCGGATGGTGAAGATGTGAGTGGATGAACTCACTCTTACATTGTTGGTAGAAATATAAAGACACGCATATATTCTAGAGGACAATTTGGACAACTTTCTCCAAAATCTTGTAATTTTAGCCTTTTTACTAATCTAGAAGTTTTATTACTTTTAGGCAGTTATATAAATAAAAATCCATATATCTAGCTATAAGGATTACTACTGTAATAATATTAATAATACTAAGAACTGTAAACAATCAAAAGGTTGGTAGAATAAATTATGGAAAACTCATATGATGTAGTACTGTTGTTATTGTTGTGTGCCGTCAAGTTGATTTTCACTCGTAGCGACTCCATAGGACACAGTAGAACTGCCCCATAGGGTTTCCATGGAGCAGTTGGTGGATTTGAACTGCCAACCTTTTGGTTAACAGCTGAGCTCCTAACCACTGTGCCACCAGGGCTCCGATGTAGCACTAACCAAAAAAAAATAAATAAACAACCAAACCCGTTGCCGTCGAGTTGATTCTGACTCTTGGCAACCCCACAGGACACAGTAGAACTGTCCCGTAGAGTTTCCAAGGAGTGCCGGGTGGATTCGAACTGCCGACCTCTTGGTTAGCAGCCGTGACTCTTAACCACTACACCACCAGGGTTTCCGATGCTGTACTAGGCAGCCATTAAAAATGATAATATGGGAAGAATATTTAATGTCACAAAAATTTTTAACTATAAATTATTGAGTGAAAAAAGCAAGTTACTTAAAAATAAAAATATAATTTGATGTATGTATATACATGCATACGTTCTTAATTAAATGCATGTATGTATGATGTTAGCTGCCATCGAGTTGGCCTCTGACTCTTGGCAACCCCATGCAACAAGTAATGAAATACTGCCCAGTCTTTCGCCATCCCCATGATTGAATGCAAATCGAATACATGTATGTAATTAGATGGGCATGGCCAAATATTAATAATAGTTATTAATGAACAGTAAGAATACAGGTGATTCTAGTTTTATTTCCTTCTGTGTATCTGCATTTTCTAAATTTTCTACAATAAATATGTACTACTCAGTAAAAAAAAAATTAAAAATATGTTTATAGTTAAAGATGTCTTTTGTTTAAAGCAGCAGAAATCTTTTTTGTTTTGTCCCCAAATAAAGTTTTTTGTGTAAGCCTAATACACAGAACCAATAGAAAGGGCGTTTGGAGGGCACAGGTGGGGATGGCAAACATAGAGCCCTGCTAACTGCCTTGGTGGGAGTCCTTTGAAACGTGAGGGCTTTGGGAATTCTACTCAGAAACCATTGCCTTATGTTAGCAACGTCTCTGTAACTTACATGATGCATTGTTAGTGAATGCAAGCAGAACTCCAGGGTTGCTGGTCATCTCTACAGTTAACTCATACACTACTTCATAGTTCTATTTTAGTTCTATATTCACTGCCATATATTCATTTGTTAGGTGCTTTTTTTTTTTTTTTTTAAGTTTTCTAGGTTCTGGCTTCACATCAGATTAATTTATCTGTGAACTAGAACTAGCAGGATTTACACTGAAATAGCCTCAGAGAATTATAATTTGATTCCTCATCCTCAGATTGTATTGAAGATCAATGTGAGAAATGGCTCTCCATCTGAGCTTCCAGACTGAGACAGACTAGGAAGAAGGGCCTGGCAGTCTACTTCTGGAAAGAATTAGCCAGTGAAAACCTTATGATTAGCAGTGGAACATTGTCTGATATAGTGCTGGAAGATGAGCCCCTCAGGTTGCAAGGTACTCAAAAGACAAATGGGGAAGAGCTGTCTCCTCAAAGTAAGTTGACCTTAATGACATGGATGGAGTCAAGCTTTCGGAACCATCATTTGCTGATATGGCACAACTCAAAATGAGAACAGCTGTAAACATCCATTAATAATCACCACATGGAATTTACAAAGTACGAATCTAGGAAAATTGGAAATTGTCAAAAATGAAATGGAACACATAAACATCAATATCCTAGGCATTAGTGAGCTGAAATGGACTGGTACTGGCCATTTTGAATTGGATAATCACATGGCCTACTATGCCAGGAATGACAACTTGAAGAGGAATGGCATTGCCTTCATCATCAAAAAGAACATTTCAAGATACATCTTGAAGAGAAACATGGTCATTGATAGGATAATATCCATATACCTATAAGGAAGACCAGTTTATATGACTGTTATCCAAATTTACCCAAAGATGAAGAAATTGAAGATTTTTACCAACTCCTGCAATCTGAAATTGATCAAACGTGCAATTAGGATACATTGATAATTACTGGTGACTGGAATGTAAAAGTTGGAAATGAAGAAGGATTGATAGTTGGAAAAATATGGCCATAGTGATAGAAACGATGCCAGAGATCACATGATAGAATTTTGCAAGACCAATGACTTCTTCATTGTAAATACTTTTTTTTTTTTTGACAACATAAATGGAAACAGTACATGTGGACCTTGCTTGATGGAGTGCACAAAAATCAAATAGACTACATCTGTGGAAAGAGATGATAGAAAAGCTCAATATCATCAGTCAGAACAAGGCCAGGGACCAGCTGTGGAACAGATCATCAATTGCTCATAGGCAAGTTCAAGTAGAAACTGAAGAAAATTAGAACAAGTCCACGAGAGCCAAAGTATGACCTTGAGTATATCCCACCTGAATTTAGGGGTCATTTCAAGAATAGATTTGACATATTGAACACTAATGACCAAAGACCAGCAATTCAACTCTGTTCTATAGGGTTGTTATGAGTCGGAATTGACTCAACGGCAATGGGTTTTGGGTTTTATCTTACCTAAAAGTATTATTAAACATGTTGCCCATCATGGTGCTCAAAGGATGCATATGTTAAATTCCTCTAAAATTTTAGTACCATAAAAAAGTTTGCCCATTTTTATAATAAGTATAGCTTTCTTTTATAATGCTGTATTATTCCTACATAACTCATCATGTTTCCTTTTTGGCTTTGGCTACCAGAAAGCTCAGAGTAATATTTACTGCCAAATTACAGCAACGAACAGCTGCTTAATTTTCTGGAAAAACTATACCCCAGAGGACTTGAGTGTTTACTCTCAACAAAATGATCCCATGACATACGTGGTTCATTTTATGAGTTGTTTCAAATCCAGTTTGGAAATAGGCAAGGATTAAATAACAAACAAATAAACAAAAGCATGAGTAATTTGGACTAAGCAGGCTTGGTCTTTTGCAATAGAAAACACTCCTACCTAGCCTTTGGTTTGTATCAAATGTCTATTAGGCACGTTGCCTAAAACTGGAATACTGCTCTGGAGGGAGTCTGCTCTTGGTTGCAGCCATGGTCATTGGGGTCTTTCTGATACTGAGATCCACACCTGCATTCACCCACCCCATGTTGTATCGCACCCAATAAGGATATCAGATTGAAAAGTCTGGTAAGAGAGCAAGGTTCAGATAAACTAGCCAATTTTACAGCTTCTTGTAGACTGTAACATTTAAAGTAGCTAATAAAACAAGACCTTACTGAAATGAACCAGGAAATAGAAAGACCATTTTCATACACAGAAATGTACAATTTTTAAGAAATATTGTGTGTATTTATTACAATGCTCAATAGTAGACTAAAAATATCAGGTGAGCTAAGGTTTTTTTGTTTGTTTCTTACTATTCTGGAAGGTAAAATATTTTTTCTGATGGTTAACATTACTTAGATCATTTTACATGTTAAGTGCTGAGTAAGGCACAGAATATGGAGGAAAGGGAACTAAAGCTTTAAAAATGACTATGACATAAATGCTTTATTGCCATTATTTCATTTAAGGGACACTTAAAAAACAAGCAAAAAAAACCACACCAAACCAAATCCATTGCCAATCGAGTTGATTCCGACTCAACAGCGACTCCATAGGACAGGGTAGAACTGCCCTATAGGGTTTCCAAGGAGCAGCTGGTGGATTCAAACTGCTGACCTTTTGGTTAGCAGCCAAGCTCTTAACCACTGCGCCATCCATCGGGGCTCCTAAGGGACACTAGTGTTTCTTTTTCTGGAACGCCTAAGCTCTTCAGTGGCCTCCTTAATAATATTGTGGTGATGCACTGACAGAACACGCCTCCTGTTAAGATGATTTGGATCCAGTGGCTGCGTAAGGTGAAACGTGGTAATGTAGCCTCGATTATAGCGTCATAAGAACTAGCAGGGTGACCTTCTATATCAGCAACCAAAAAACCAGTTGCTGTCAAGTTGACCCTGACTCATGGCAACCCCCATGTGTCAGTAGAAATGTGCTCCACAGGGTTTTAAATGACTGATTGCAAGCCCTTTCTTCAAGTCATCTCTGGGTAGGCTTAAACCTCCAACCTTTTGGTTAGCAGCCTAGCACACATGTACCACCCAAGGATTTTGTATCAGCAACAGATACCCTCAAAGCCTGTGGGAATAGTTTGACCCTTGCAGATCTGCAGCCTGTTGGTTCAGGTGCCTAGAGCAATAGGTTATCATTACAAAGAGACTTGCCTTGGTATGCACAGGAGGGAAACCCTGGTGGCACAGTGGTTAAGAGCTATGGCTGCTAACCAAAAAGGTCGTGCGTTTAAATCCACCAGGCACTCCTTGGAAACCATATGTGGCAGTTCTACTCTGTCCTATAGGGTTGCTATGAGTCGTAGTCGACTCCATGGCAACAGGGGATGTGCGGGAGAGCCAAAACCAGCCTAGGGGCAAAAGGACAAGGTGGGCTCCAAGGGCATCAAATACCTTCCTACTGTTGTGGGCCTACCTGCTATTCCACAGATGGAGTTTCATTCATAAGGCCACAATGCTGAGAATTTCCTACTTTTAAACCCCAGCTCCACCAGTTACTATTGATTGAGTAAACTGGGAATAGTCCCTTAATTTCAGTCTTCCTGTAAGTTAATGAGATCATCCATAAAAGGCAAATAACCAGCAACTGGCTCATGGAACACCCTCAATATATGTCAACTTTTATTATTACATACACTTAAAGTATGTCCTATTAAACTTCAAATACTCGGGGAAGGATGTCTTTTTCCCAATTAACACTTGGGGGGTGCGGAATTCTGACCACTTAACTGTCAGTTAAGAAGTAGTAAGAAGAAAGGGACCCAGGATTAAAAGCAGGGAACTAGGCCAAAGGAGAGAAAGAGTTTTGACATTTTGCTTGGAGCCACAGTGATTCTTCTACCTGGAAAAGCACCCAATCGTTGCAGCTACCCAAGCGCAAACTCATGCTGTTGCAGAAATGTAATCTAATTGTCGGATTCAGATCATGGAATCAGTGGCCCCCTGGACCTTAGGGACTGCACCTCTCTCTGTCAATGGTTCTACCCTGAGGACTCTATATATAGACTTTCTGTGGTAGAAGGTATTCAAATGTACAGCCACCCCATTTGCTCTTTGTTTTCTGACCTGCTACAGACCATACGTAGAGATGTTAGGCCCTGAAGTATGGGCCTGCTTGCACTGCTACCTGTTTCTGTCGGCCAATGCAAAGCCACAACCCTCCTTTACAAAGCAGATGTGTGTATCCCTTCACATCCAAGTGGAGATTTCCATTTGTAAAGTCATCTATCACCTCTATATATTGGTCATTTGTAGTTTTCAACAGCCTCTCCTGACCAGCAAGGAGAGAAGAAGAAATGGCATTTTGGAGACTTTCTGTTCAGCTGTTTTGTACAAAATGAATGAATGGTTATTATTATTTTTTCTCTCCTCAGGGTATCCAGGAGAAAGGCTGATTCTGACACAAACCTCTTTAAGAGAAACTTCATTTCACCTCCCGCTGGGTCCGGGAGGGGTACACATAGACACCCACACCCACACCCACACACACGTCTTCACACATCCAGTTTGCTGCACAAAATGAAGCACTGACCTGTTAGGCCGGCGGCCTCAGCAGACAGGAAGGCACTCCAAGACAGGAGGAAGAACAGGCCCGTTTCCAGCATAGGGAACTCGCACAGCTTGGTAAATTTGGTCAAGTGAGGGAGATGTGTTAAGGGAAACAACAACTGCTTTTACAGCTAAACTGCATTTCTGGCTGCGAAAAACTAACCTGGTGACAGTTTTAGAAAAAGAGACCTGATTTTCAGGTCTGACGGGAAGGCCATAACTCACTGGTATCTACTTTGAAGGTCCACATGAGCATCTTGCTTCAGCGGAGGCTGAAAACTCCTTTAGAAATCCACACATGTGTTCAGATAGAGGTGTCTTACTAGTAGGATAGAATCAGCTACCTGTGGGCACTCAACTTCTTGAATTGTGTTCAATCCTTGTGGTGTCCTCCAGAGGAATTGCAGCAAATATGGGAAAACCAAGCCAAGGAGAATGTGGCTGGGGTCAGGATGCTGTGAGTGTGTCAACACTGAAGGAGGCCACCACTCCCTAGGGAATCCTGGCCTGTGGGCAGATGGCCTTGTAGAGTCTTCTTTCTTGGGCATGGAAATAGGATCAGGAGAAGCATTTACATTCAGTGATAGGAAAGATGCCAGTGCCCTTTTGGAATAAATAGGATGGAGGAGAAGGTATATTATTTCTAGGTCAGGCAAGATGCCCTTGGGCAGGCTATGATTCATTTTGGCTTGGATGACACTTGGTCAATAGTCTATAAATTGCAAATAGGACAAAGGGATAGTGATCCAAGTCAGGTAGATAATGGGTTATGGGGAGATAATTAGGGGTATGTGATCGATGGAAAAGTGTTACATTCCAATTGTGTCCACATTAGACCGAAAACTCTCTGACAAGAAGGAGATGTCATCATGTGGCATTTCTTTGCTTCTAGAACAAAATCTAATGAAGATTCCACATTAAGAGACATTTAGCAGCAGGCAGAGAAGCACAAGCATGACCTCTGGGGTAGGTGATCTGGGTCTGACTCTTGGCTCTGCCAGTAACTGGCTGGGTGGTTTCTACTCAGTATGTTAACCTCCTTGAGACTCATTTCTATTTTCTGTGAATTGGAATAGGAAAATACCTACTTTCACAGCATAGAGAGTAAAATGAGATGAAGTACGTTAAAAATGTTTTGTAAAGTTTTAAAAAGCACAAAATACTGAGAGACAGAATAACATACTGGTTGGAGTGTGGACTCTGGAAGCAGACTGCCTGGGTTAAAATTCATGTATTCGTTTGGATAAGCCTCTTGACCACTGTAATCCTCCGTTTCCCTACCTGAAAATGAGGATAATCATGCAACATACATTCTGGGTATATAAACCCATTAATATACATTACGTACTCAGAACAATGCCTGTTATTTAGCAAGTGGTATGTAAGTTTTTCTATTCCTTTGAGTTCAACTCATTTGTTTTGTAAAACATCTTTATTGGAAATAGAACCAGTAAAGATCTACAAGTCTTTATCTGGAGGAAAAAACTGGCTGCCCTTAGAGACTTTTTTCTCTCATTATTTGAAGAGAAGGGTTTGTTTCTAGTGCAGTTTGTTTTAAAGAGAAGCCTCAGGCCAGTTTGAGTAACAGAATATCAACAGGCTGTGGGGCATTCATTTCTCTCAGCCTCCTCTAGAAAGTAATTCAGTTTCCGGTCAACCCCCAGACTCACAGCAGGGGCCCCGGGAGCCTTCACCTCATTTGGGACCAGGTTTTGAAGTCATGACTGTGGAGGAGATGACCTTACATGCCTGCCCACTTCATAGCTCGTGGCACTAGCTAAAGGCCGTCAAGTGCTGCAAGACTGATCTGCCACTGTCACCGAGTTCATGTGACTTCATCTTTATACCCTTTCTTCCAGAACTGACTCCATTTCATGGCAGACTTCCAATCACCAGGAAATCTCTTCTTCTCTTATCAGCCTGTTTACTTATGTGTCCATACCGTTCCCTCACAACAGACAGGGCGTCTATTTTTTTTTACCCAGTAAAGACTCTGAAGCTGAAAAGCCCGGTTTTAAATCCTGGCCCTGTGATGTGCTAGTTGTATGGCCTTAGACAAGTTGTTTAACCTTTATGTGTCTGAGTTTCTTCAGCTGTAAAATTGGTATAATAACAGTATCTACCTCCCAGGATTCTTGTAAAGTCTGAGATAATCCATGCAAAACGCGTAGGGCAATGGCTGGCATGCAGTAAGTTCTCAATAAATGTTAGATGATATTATTATTATCATGCTCATTATTACTAATCTCTAACCCAGAGTGAGCTGCATAAGCTCCTTGAGCCTCAGTTTCCTCATGTGTAAAGTGAAAAGGTAATAATAACCTGTCTTGCAGGGTTGATTCAAACGAGGAAATGCATGTAAAGGCCCTGTCACCTGGGATGCATTCAGCAAACACTGCTATCTTCATA
Source organism: Elephas maximus indicus (assembly GCF_024166365.1). Lineage (NCBI taxonomy): Eukaryota > Metazoa > Chordata > Mammalia > Proboscidea > Elephantidae > Elephas > Elephas maximus. Next base: position 16,233,659 of record NC_064841.1, on the reverse strand, counting down.
ATCATTACTCTACTCTAAATAACACAAGACCTTCATCACAATACCACCCAGTAATTAAGAGGCAAAAGGAAGTAGTGATTAAGAGCATGGCCTGTCTCTAGGTTCTCACTCCCTGGGTTCTAATCTCTGTCAGCTCTACCATTCTCTAGCTGCATGATCTTGGGCAATAGATCACTCTTTCTAAACTTCAGTGCCCAATAAAAAAAGAACATCTGTGTGGTATGAACGCTGTGAAGATTAAATGAGGTACTGCAATCAAAACAAGTGGCAAGGAGCCTGGCTTATCATAAGTACTTGGTAGATCACTACTTGTTATTTTGGTTGGAAACCAGCCCCACCTTTTCCTGACTCATTTTATTTCTGTCAATGGTAATGCCATTCTCTGAGGTTTCCAGGGAAAATTCTTGGAGTGGTCTTTAATTCCCTTCTTTTCTCTATTTCTTATAACCAACCAATCATCAAATCCTAGAGATTGTTCCTGCTAAGAGTTGGTCTCTTTCCTGTTGGTTCCTTTCCAAAGTTGGTGTCATTGTCAATAGTTCATCATTATACCTTCCTTTGATTCAAATCTGCTTCTCTGATTCATCCTACATACAAGTTCCATGCTTATGTTTTAAGAACAGGACTTTTAGCTTGTCATTCTCCAATGCGGAAATCTTCTACAGACCACTCTCCTTGTGTCTTACAGAAAAAAAAAAAAGCTCAGAATCCTTTGAATAACACCCTATGATGCTCCATAAGCTGACTCCATCCCACCTGTGCCCTCTCATCTTCCATTTCTTACCAGCCCGAGCCCTGTGGTTCTTGTGGACACATCTGTCCATGTGCCACACCAGTCTCATCTCCACACCTTAAAGAATTCTAGTCTTTCCCTCCTGAATCACTTACCACCATAAGCTTTGCCCATATCCTACCTATCTTTCAGGCCAAGCCCAAATCCCACTATGCATATAAATACTACTTTTCAAATTATTTTCCAGAATCATAAGGTTGGCCACAAGTCTACCAGATTATTCCAGATACAACTGCCTCATCCCAGTTTGAATGGTACAGTCTTAATCTCTTGGTTGTGGCTTTGGCACCCATTTTGTATCCAATTGTCGTTCTATAATATGTGGCTTATCTCTCCAAACTTGTCACTGGTTGAAGGCAGGGTCCATGTTTTATTCATCTTCTGACTCTTCTTAGAAACATTTAGCGGAATATGTTGTAAGTCAGGGACTACCTGTATATCCTTTTAGCAGATGCTCAGTAAGTCTCTGGGTGAGTCCCCATGGAAAAGGATCCCAACATTTTGCTCTTTCCTTGGCTGGAATCCTGCACTCTCCTTCCTTCCCTTTTCCCAAGGTCTTTGGCCCTTGATCCTTTGTGCTGTCTCTTCTCTGGCCTCCATTTAGTCCTCGCACTTGACATTTATCTTCTGGCTTTCCTCCTCAACTTTAACTCACCTCACCCACAGTTGCTCCGAGTGTACAGTCCATCAGACCCGCTTGAACCCTCTGGACCTTTCTTCTCATAGCTCAAATTCTCTAGGGACTCTACCCATCTCCCACCCCCACTGCATAAGAAGGAATCAGGCAACTCAATTGTCCAGATGTTACAAACATGTCTTTTCCTTATTGCTCACAGATCGCCTTTCATAAGTTGCTCTGGGCGCTTGTTTAATATCACAGTGATTTTGGGCCTTGGCCTACCCTGTGAGCTAGTGATTGACAAGCTTGGAAAAGAGGAGAACATACCCAATTTATCACTCCCAGTCAATTCTATCTTGTTTCTGACCCTGGATCCTCAGTTCTTCCTCTTGACCCTCATATGGACAATCCTGATGCCTTCTACCCACTACTTTTTCTAGATGGAATTTTTTTTTTTTTTTTTAGAGACTGTTGATATCTTGGACTCAGCAGTATCAACTCTGCTAGAACAGACATTGGACAAGAAAAGGGCCAGGCCCATCTGCCACTGGTACCTGCCTGTGCCTCCAGGAATCACTCAGAACCAAGATGGCCCCAAAGGCGCTGTCTTACACTCCAATCAGACTAGTTCTTTAGAGGCCTTAGGGTTACCCATCCTCAGTTACATCGCATGGACATTGTCTGACTCTTAAAAGTCCCCAACTTTTGACACATGGACAAAGGATATGAGGGCTGTGACAACAGCATATGCAGATCCCATTGCAAATGAGCCGGCGAAGATCCCCAGGAAATTCCCCACGGACTGGAAGAATGCTGCAGCATCAAACACATTTGGATTTTCCTTGGGACTGTATATGGATATTGAGCTGAAAAGAGAAGAGGTTGAAGATTAGTCAGTGACTTCCATCTTACAGTTCTAATACCAGAAGTCAGGAATTAGCACCCACTTTTGGGAAAGTCACCTTTTCCTGTAGGTAAGGTGCTGGTTGGGAGAGTTGGAGAAGGTAGGTAGTATTCCCCTTCCTTAAAGTCCAATCCCATGGTATCCATACATTGGTGCCAGTCAATAAACATTTTTATATTGGAAGGACCATAACGGATGTTGTTTCTGAGCAAACTAGGCATTAAAACATGGTGGGTGTATAAGGAATATGCTGAGAAGATAGATAACTGTGAATTATTTAGTGGCCATATGTCTTCAGTGCTGCTATATATTCACAAATGTTCCTGATAAAAAGTGCATTTTTATGGCCTATGCACAAATGGGCGATACAAATCACAGCGTATACAAAATACTGTGCCGTGATCTTGTCATAAGCCACAAAGCATTTCTCTTCTCCACTGTAACCCTTCAGAAAGAGAGCCCTGCCGGTGTTCAGAGCATCACAGTATTAACCCCTGGGGAGAAACAAAACCCTCATTTGCCCAACAAGACAAATGGCAGCAGCTACCTGAGGTCATCTTTTATACCCCAATTCTGGTGGCTGCCAACAGATTTATCTCCACAGAGAAAAATCAATCCACCAATAGGCAGGCTGTTCACCTAAATATTTTTGAGGACGTCATTTTTGTTGTTGGCTTTCTTTTTTTTTTTTTTTCACCAGAGTCTGAAATCCTTGTGTGTTAATATCGAGGACAAGGAGTGTCCTATTTTAAGAAATACAAATTCCATATTGTAGCATTAAAATGAGCAGATGTGCTAAGACCAGTAGGTTTTGGGAGACGATAAACAGTTCAGATTTTTTTTTTCCTTTTTTTGGAGTTTTCATTTTAACATGTGGGGGTCTTTAAAATCAATCAGGGAAAAATCAGGTTGAAGCAGTATCAAGAGCAAAATGTATACTAGACACAGCGAACTGAGATGAGATGGGCTTTTACAGAGCTGTGAAGGAATCTTCTGGGGCTCAGGTGGTTAGAGCATGTTAACCCTCTGACCTGACTTTTTGGATCCAGAGACTAGTTAAGAAAGAGGAGGAGGAGCAGGCTCAGATTCACAAAAGGAAAACCTGCGGCATAAAAAAAAGGGTAGTTTTAAGTGTTCTTAGTTTTTCCCTCGATGTCTTAAAACCTCCAAAGTAGGCTAAATGCTTCTGCTTTGATCCCGTAATTGGATAAGGAAGATGAATGTGGATCTCCAAAAAGGCCTTGAAATTTATGTGAGAAAAGGACTGCCTTTGAAGTGTTTCTCTTTCTGTAAACTGTTGTGCTTCACAGACCAAAAAAAAAAAAAGAAAGAAAAGCAATCCCATATGTGGGTGCTCTGTATCTGACAGTCAGGGGAAAAAGAGTGTTAAAATCCTTTCACCTCTAAGAACCCTGGTCCCAAGGCTGTGAGGCTGGCTGTTTGCAGTGACATCCACTAGCACCTTTTTCAATCCACTGAGGAAACAATGTTGTTGAGTCGATGCGGACTCATAGTGACCCTATGGGACAGAATAGAACTGCCCCATACGATCTCGTCTCCAGTGGAGTGGCTAATGGGTTTGAACTGCAGACTTTTTGGTTAGCAGTGGAGCTTAACCACTGTACCACCAGGCCTCCTTGAGAAAACAGTAGGAATGAGGAAACACTGCAACTGCACCCTGCCTTCCCAGCAAGGATCTTTGCACAGTAACACAGGTTCCTAAGTTATTCCGCTCCTTCCCGTTTCAGAGGCAGCTTCTAGGAGATGGGTCCGCAGCGCGGCACTGCTTCACCCCGTCTTCCCCTCCACACTCCCGGGAGTCTTTTTTCTGCCCCGGGGCGTCTCAAACTTGGAGAAATCAACTCATTTTTTATTAAAACGCAAGAGCCTTTATTAAAGACTATCTATGAAATGATAGGTTCGATGTCCTAAACATATTTCTTCTTAATACACAAGAGATTATGTAATTATTAAACTCAAAAAAAGTTCACTTGTGTGCTACCTAAAGTTATGTGGGTAATCCCATAAATTTGGGGCCCACACTTTGAGAAACATTGTTCTCCTTCTGGGTTCTGAATCCCACCCAGCAGGATACATGATACCCACTGTTCTCCAAACTCCATATTCTTCCCTGTGATATTTGTCTTACATGGAGGAAAAAGCAAATCCCCTTGGCCTATGGAGACTTGTCCACTGAAGATGCCTTCAAGCTCCCCAGACTGTATGCACTGGGGGTCTGCTATGTGCCAGGAGATGCGATAGATACTGGAGTATTGTGGGCAGGCAGAGAAACGCATAGGGAAGAAAAGCAGACTTTGATTCAACAAAAATGTTATTGAACACATAACTGCAAGACATAATTAGGCAGAGAACCCTAAGACGTAGATGACGAATAACTATAGTCTCAATGCAGAGTGTGATGTTGTGAGAACTGCACGGCACTCAGTGGTGCTAAAGAGGCAGGGGTATTACTTTAGGATAGAGGAGATGGCATTTGAGCAACCTAGGAGGTGGGCAGTGATGGGGAGAGGGTGTTCCAGGCAGTGGGAAGAGTGTAAACAAAGGCAAGGAGGCAGGCCAGTTCAGGGCACATTCAGGTCACAGCCAAGCGGTCATGGCGCCTGGAACCCAGGAAGCCTGTATGTGGGCATGTGTAAGTGGGACTCAGGGTAAAGGGGGAGCAAAGGTGAATGGAGGCAGCATCACTGGGAGCCTTAAATTAATAACACACAAAAGCGCTCATATTTACATAGCACTTTGTCCTCTTGCCCTACATTACAACTTCATTGATCCTATGACATCTCTGTGAGGTAAGCAGGGCAGGTATTATCATCCCTTTTTTCTTTCTTTCTAGATATATATATTTGTATTTATAAAATAAAGACCAGAGGAACTACATGATTCATCCAAGATCACATAGTACTAAGTTCAAAATGTAGACTTCTTTGTTCTTTCTTAAAAAGTGATGTTGCTGGGAGGACATGTGTGCTCATAGCAGGACAGTCAAGTGACAGTGGTAGGCTGACTCTGGGCAACAGCAGTTGAAACTGGGACTTATTTTTATGCCTGGCATGAACCTGGCAGCACCTTCCTATATACAAGGGTGAGAACAGAGCCCATTGTACGGGGTAGCAGCACCCCTCTCCTGTCCCACCAGCAGGAGACAACCAGGGCTTCTCACAGAAATCTGTTCAGGCTTGGCTTCCTCTCTGGACCTTAAGCTTTTGCTGGTTCTGGCCTGGGCCTTGGTCCTCCTTGTGTGCCCAGGACACAGCCTGGTGCCTGGCACATGGCAGGCTATAAAAAGACCGACCGAATGAAGGCAGGAGAACTGGAAAGCAGAAAGGAAAGAAGGAAGAAATGCAGGAAGGAAGGAGGCTTGCAGAAGCGAGTCATCTGTTGACATGAATCATCCCACAAGATGATTCATTGGGCATTATGTAGACAGATAGTGGGTCTTTTCAGAGTGATCAATCCAAGCGTGAAGGTAACACTGGATCCTCTTCACAACACATCAAAGATTCTACACTTATTGGCTGTATAACCTTGAGCAAACTACTTAATCACGCTTGACTCAGTTCATCATCTGTAAAATGGAGATAACAATAGTACATATCCCTCAGCGATGTTGTGAGGATATGAGATATATTTAAAACTCTCTATCCTATGAATTGTAGATCCATGCATTGAGTGCTTATCACGTGCACTCAAAATAAACATTCAATGAATGTTAAGCATTGTCATCATTATCAGTCTGCTAAACACTTCCACAAGACTCACACTGGCAGATGCTAGAGTGTGCTGGCTGAACCAGGCCTGGGTTCCAACTGTGGGCAGGTGGGGTGTGGCTCCCCTCACACCAAGCTTCGGGGTTGCTGGAGAACACTGGTCACTTTCATGGGACCAGAAGGATCTCCAGGGAGAAAAGGCTCCAGGCAGGCACCCCTGGAAAATGACCTTGGAGTAAGGTTAAAAGTTTCTTGTATTTATTCAGGAGCCCTCAGCTGGGTGAATCAAGGAGAGAAGGAGTGTTCTCAACAGACTGGGCAGGGATCTACTGCAGGAGCAAGGAACAGGCCAGGAGGTTCAGCTCGAGTTGCATTTCCCGTTTAGTAGGATATGGTCTTCAGGCAAAGCTTCTTGCTTTGAGTGAGGAATGAAGCCAAGGAAGCAGGAGCATTATGGCCTGGGAAGGTTGCTTTTCTCCCAAGTGCCAGGATTTTTGGAAGTTGTTCCTCCAGGCTTTAGTCTCTGGCAATGGGGGCAATTCTGTGGACTCTGGTTTGTAGGTGACACACTGGGCCTCTGGATTGAGGAACAGCAGCTGCAGAGGTCATTTTTTGGAAATAGCCAGGAATGTGAATTGCAGGTGTGGAGTTTTCCGATTTCAAAACAAGAGAGGGATAGCTTTGTTCCAGCAACTTCAGCCCTTTAGACCTGCAGAGTAAACTCATCTTCCCCCGCCCCAAGGGAGAGTCTTGAAACGTTATGGATGCAGGTGCTGCAGGGGCAGGGAGAACCTGGCAGAGGAATTAGACTTTCTGTTAACCTGTGTCTTTGTTCTTGGGAGCCCACTCTGAAGAGGCACTGTTGTAGCACAAGCTGGTGAAGAGGGATCTACAATCCCCAAATTTCTGGGAAAGAATCTTGGAGTTGGATGGAACCGATATGATGTTTAAATATGCATCTCATAAATTAGAAATAAATCTGGGTTATTGATTCATTCTGCTCAGGAACAGATTACTCAGCAAATACTAGTTTGATGGCAGTGTATTATATCCTTTCTCAGAAATGAATTGTGCAGCTTCTTTTATTCAAAAAGTTCAAGGTGGACAAACTATCCTAAATTCCTTTGATGAAAGCAACATGAATCAGAATCACTCTGCTCACCGTACCATGTAAGATACACAGACAATATTGTGACCCCGGTGTTTCTCAACAACCCATCTTTTCATCAGTATGATGTTCCTGCAGGGAATGGGCCTGCCAGCTGAGCTAGTTGTGAAGAGCATGAAATCTGGAAGCTGAAATCAGAGTGAAACTTTCAGCTCTGCCACTTACTGGCTATGTGACCTTGAGCAAGTTACTTAACTTCTCTGTACCTGAGTTTCCCATAAAACAATGATAATAGTAGAACCTACCTCCTAGGATTAAATGAATTGGTGTGTTCATAGAGCACTTGAAATGGAGCTACATGAGCATTCTTTAAATAATCTTACAAATAGCACATCCTTGCTCTCTCTTAAACTGAATGCTTGGTTTAGTTTTAAAAGGAGCGTCTCAAACTAGATGTCCAGTCGGTACCTCAACCAAACAGGACGAGATGTCATCACCCATCTCCCCTCCACGCTGACTGGCTTTCAGTCTAGGACCTCTGGCTCACTGGGGTCATTTGATCTTGTAACTGTTTTGTGCAGAATGGTGCCTTGTACATAGTAAGTGTTCAATAAATGTTAGTGATGAAGAAGGAGAAGGAGGACAAGAAAAGGAGCAGTAGGAAAAAGAAGAAGATGAAGAGAAGAGGTACTGCCACGATGCTGAGAGTGAAAATGAGATAATAGGAATGGCAAGTATTGTATGGATGGTACCACCACCATTGCTCCAATGCTATCCACTTGTGACTCTGGCCACCTTCCCATACTGGATCTGGGCCTTCTATCTTCTGATTATTATGATCTTCCTTGAGGTCACTGTCATGGATTGAATTGTGTCCCCCAAAATATCTGCCATCTTGGCTTGGTCATGATTCCCTTGTATGATTGTATGATTGTCTACCATTTATCTTTTGATGTGATTTCCCTAAATGTTGTAAATTCTATCACTATGATGTAATAAAACAGATTATTAGCAGTTATGCTGATGAGGTCTACAAGATTCTGTAGTGTCTTAAGCCAATCTCTTTTGAGATATAAAAGAGAGATATAAGCAGAGAGACACATGGGGACCTCATATCACCAAGAAAGAAGCGCTGGGAGCAGAGCGCATCCTTTGGACCTGAGGTTCCTGTGCTGAGGTGCTCCCTGATCGAGGGAAGACTGATGACAAGGACCTTCCTCCAGAGCCGACAGAGGGAGATAGCCTTCCCCTGGAGCTAGCTCCCTGAATTTGGACTTCTAGCCTACTGGACTGTGAGAGAATGAATTTCTCTTCATAAAAGCCATCTACTTATGGTATTTCTGTTATAGCAGCACTAGATGACTAAGACAGCCACCCAACTTCCAATGCCGTCCACTTCTATTATTCTTTACCGTCACTGATAAATATCTTCACCCCACAATCACTCACAGAAACTACCCAATAACCTCAAGCTCCTGGAGCAGCTGTTCTTTCCCATCTTCCTCTGACTGGTTCTCAACTCCCACAGGCCCTCCGTCCTAGAAGCCTGATAGGAATACCCTTGATTCTCTATCACCCTGCCTGTTCTCACTTCCTTTGTTGAAATGAAATCAATGTCACTTGAACACTTTTAAAAAGGAAGTCTTAAGCAGACACTCTATCCCCCTCAGAATTTCTATGAATTTAATAATTTTTAAAAAATGAGAAAGAGATTATTATAGTCAAAGATATGCAAAATGACCTTCCATTTTCTCTGCCAAATCTTTAATCCCTAACACAAATTTTCTAACTACTGGCACCAGTTTACTGACTAGTTGGGATATAAATAAGATTTTTTTTTCCAATCACTGCTTGCAACTATACTATATCGAATCCCTCTTCATGCTGGGTCCGTTGATGATGTCTTGGTCAAATTCTATTACTCAGTTCATTTCAGCTATTAAAACATAGTGCGGTTCAGCTTAAAACCTTATCTTCAGAGCCGGATTCTTCCCCTCCCAGCAGCCTCTTCTAGAGCAGCAGGCAGGATGGCATGGAAGGGAGGAGCCGTAACAACTGTGTTCCTCATCCCTTCTTCTTGGTACCAGAGTCCCCTCGTGTTGGAGGCACAAAGGAGGGATGGTGAGGCCTTATGTAGCTGTGTGTCAATGGTGGGCAAGGGTCCCTGGCCCCAACCTGGTTCCTGTTTGATCCCTTTTCCAGAGGCCTCTCTCGGCTGACATGGTGGTGCCTCCATTTTGTTGAGAACCCAATTTGCCATCAGCTCTGCCAGCTATACACATTCCTAGCCCCTTTACCGTGGTGTGGCTCAATGGCTCCTTGGCCAGCTTAGTGGCTCTCATCCCTCTCTTAACCTCTAATCTCCTTAATCTGGGGTCCTCCAAGCACCCTCTATCAGCCAGAGAGCACTGGGCTGGGTGAGGTAGCCTCTCCTGTTCCCCGGATATACCAAACCAGGGAGCCTTCAGGTCCTGCTGGTACAGACTGCCCCCATAGCCTCCTGCCTCAGAAATCTTCAGGCCAGAGGAGACACCAGTCCTTGTGTTTGTGCCCACATCCACAGCAGCCTTGTCTAAGGACTGCCTTCCTTTGACTTGCCTTGAGAGGGCCTCAGCCCTTTTTCAGTTCCTCAGCAGGGGAATGAGATGACAGCCCCTCTTTCTTGCAGGCAGCCCAGACTTTTTGGGAGATTCCACAGGAGTCTCCCTCACTTGGCTTAGGGGAGGGATAAGAGGCTCATACGTCAAACATTGCATTCTCTCCAAAGATTACACGCTTTTCTTTCTCTAGCTCTTTCATATACTGATTTGAGGAAAGGGGGATGGGTTGGGGATTGGGGGAATATTGAACAGGTTTTAATATAAATCTACATTCCAGTTAATAAGCCGGTTTGGAGGTGTGCGGTCCTACCTGCTGTGTGTGGGGGTGGAATGGAGGGGGTGGAGAGGGAAGGAAGGCCTGTTGCTCGTTTTAGCATGAAGCTAGTTAGCAACTTTTGTTTTCAGGCTACGGGCCCCCACCTCAATTTAGAAAACAGGGAAAGGCCACAAAAATACAACTTTGTGACTGGCCAGGAGGATTTCCAGTTTCTTCTCTCCCTACCTAGAGTTGCTTTGTCATTCCACTCATAAGGACACATTTTAAGGAGGAAAATAATATAGAGGGTCAAGGAAAATGTGTAAAAGCTGTGACATTTAATTGGGCCTGAGCATCGCAGGTAAGAAACAAGGAAAAGAAAAATAATTACAGTGCTTTTTGTGTTGAAAAATTCTTTATTCTACCTCCCCCCTGCAAAAAAGAAAAGAAAAAGAAACAAGCAGATCCTTATCTATTATTTATCTTTTAATAACTGTAGCAACCTGCCCTGTCTCAAAGAAGTTGCTTAATTATGAATAAGGAATTGATTTTTACGGGGCCAAGAACTGTGTGTGCACATTGGAATTTGCTCTGGCATCTGCTTGCCCATTATTCTGGCTTATGTTCTGCCCAAGGCCAATGAAGCTCTGTCAAGAGAACCTGCTGTAAAATATAATGACTTCAGGAATTGGGGGCATTCCAGGCACCCTGGGATGTTAGAAGGGCTGCCTCTTCATAATAAGAGGTTCTGGCCAGAAGTTCCCTGAGCTTGAGTTAGAACTCATAGAGTGTCATCTTCCCAAGGGCCAAAGACCCTGGTGGGTAGAGAACTGCATGTTTGGGGAGGCACATAAATTAAGTATTTTAGCGTCCAGGAGACCATTTAGTTAATGACAGCTCCCTAAGAATCTCAACTCATATCAGAGAGTGAATGAGCTTCTGCAGATTCCCCAAATCCCTGATAAAGACCGTTTTACCATACTGATGTCTGGCACAAGAGAAGAAGACCTGGGGAATATTGTGGGAAGTATGAGTTAGTGTATCATGGCTGCCCCAGAATAATACAGTCTCAGGTTGAATTAACTGATTCACTCCATCAGCAAATATTTATTGAGTATCTACTATGTCCAGATATTTTTCCAGGCACTGAAGATACAGTGGGGAACAAAACAGAGTATACAACCTCATGTTCCTTACGTTCCAGTGGAGACAACACATAATAAACAACTAAGCAAACAGACACGTGATTTAACGATCGAGAGTGAAAGGAAAAATAAAGCAGCGTGAAGGGATGGGATAGAGAGTGAGGAGGGTGCTGGTTTAGTCCTGGTAAACCAGGAAAGTCTTCTCTGAAAAAAATGAATAAAATGAAAGGAGGAAAGCTTTCTAGTTCCCAAGGCAGAGCGAGCTTGGTGGGTCTGAAGACTAGCAAATACACCAGTGTGACTGGAGTGAGGTCAAGTCAGGGAAAAAGTTGTAGGAGTTAATGCTGGAGAAGGGGTCAGGGGCCAGGTCTTGTGGGGCCTTTTAGTCCATTTTAGCACTTGAAATCTTCCTAGGCATGAAAGAGCAGCCAACGCTGAGGTTTGGGGCAGGGTAGGTGCTGCTGTTAGGTGCCGTTGAGTTGGTTCCAACTCATAGTAACCCCATGCACAACAGAACGAAACACTGCTGGGTCCTGCGCCATCCTCATTATTGTTGCCATGCTTGAGCCCATTGTTGCAGCCACTGTGTCAATCCATCTCATGGAGGGTCTTCCTCTTTTTCACTAATCCTCTACCAAGCATGATGTCCTTCTCCAGGGACTGCTATTAGTAGATATTTTTTTTTAGCAGCTTTCCAGGGTAGACATGGAATATTCCAGGTGGAGGAAATTTATGCATTAGACAGTTGGATCATGTGGTCTCCAAGTACCCCTCTCCACAAGAGTCACTGACTTGATATCCTTTTTCTAACTTCTTCCGGATCTACCAGGAAAAAGCTCTAGAGTATCTGGCTTTCCCAGATCCTGCCACCAGAAATGGCTGAGCCTGAAGTGAGCAAGGAGCAGTGCTTCAACAGAGGATGCAATGAAGGCACCGAAGATTTAGACTGCAGCCACGTTGACAATGACATCAAGAATGGTGACAAATTTGAACATGGAATAAAGCCTTTGACAGATTCCTAAGTGGCTCTGATCCATTACGTTCCAACTTTAAGGTGACAAAGAGAGCTCTGAATTTAAAATTGGTTAAAACGGAAGAAGAGTTAAAGGAGGTTTGTTATGAATTATATGTGCATTTTCTTTGAGAGGAGAGCTTAAATTACTTTGCAATTTAGCCTGAAAAGTCCTGTCAGAATTGAATTAGTCTGTGGGCTTCGAGAAATTTTCTCTTACACCTAATATTGAGAGGAAAGTGAATTTGAGATAGCCCCAAAGATAAAAGTCATCTGCAGATACCCTTCTTCTTTTTCTTTTTTCCTTGAAGCAGAAGAGGAATTTGAATGCCATGACTGTGAGCCTATTCATTTTAAAAGAGAGAGAGCGAATAATTCTCATGATCTAATGGGAATTTTGACCCTTTCTCCAATTTTACAGTTCCTTTATTCCTCACTAATGAAATCGTAACTCCAAAGAGTGCTGTGATATGTGGAACTTTCAGTCATAATAGATATAAAAAGATTAGAAAAGTAGGCTAATAGCTACTAAAGATGGAAAGCTAGTTAAAATTAAAATATAATCATAAACGGGTATAAGCAAGACCCAAAATTGATCTCCAAAGTTGAAAATAGAGAAAGAGGTCTGGTTGCCCAACATCTATTGAGAACTCCAAATAGTTACTATTCCTCCGTACTCATTACCATGGACCACCCACTATGTCAAGTACTATGTTAAGCATTTTTATAAATATCATTTCCTTTAATCCTCATGGTAACCCTCTGAAGTAGGTTCGATTATTACTTCCATTCTACAAATGAGGAAACTTTCACTTAGAGAGATTAAGTAACTTTGTGTATTTCACCTCATTTAATCCTTTTAACAATCACATGAAGAAGGCATGATCCTCATTTCACACATAAACAGACTTGGTGAGGTGAAATAACTTGCCTGAGGTAACTTGCTAGTAAAAGAAGTGGTAGGTATTCAATTCGTGTCTCACTGATTTAAAGCCTGTGTACACTGCAGACTAGGGAATGAAAGGCTTCTATCTAACCTCTGAGTGTGCCCACAGATCAACAACTCCACAAAGCCTTCCCTTTTATAGAATTGCAGCAAAGATCACTTTTGCAAGTGTAAGATCCAAGGAGTTCTAGTCTTAATTTGCAAAACAAACAAAAAACATTGCATTACCCAATATATCCATTTCAATAGGAGTTTTGTTGACAACCTAGTGCTACTTACAGGCCAGCAGTTCTTACTGGAGACCTCTCTCCTCCATATTGAACAGGTTTTAACAATGGAACTACATCTCTTATGTCTGGGCATTCCTACCAACACCGACTCAAGGCCTGTTTCCCTAAACAGTTGTCACCCTGTTCTCCCATGTGGTGACTACTGTTCCCTTTTAGTACTCATCTGTGGCTCTGTGTCTTCGTCTAAAAAATGGAGATGATAACAATTGTGCCTCCTTCATACAGTGGGGATTCAATATAGGTACAATGCTTAGAACGCTACTGGAACATAGAGAGCACTATAAATGTTGGTTGTTACTGTTGTTATTGCTATTTGTACTACATTATTGTTGGAATGATTATTGTTTCTTTTACCACTTGCTTAAAAGAAATCAATAAAAAACCCAAACTCTACTTCTAAGAATATGGAGGCATTTAGAAATTTCAAATAATATATCAGAACACTATAAGAATGTTCTGGGCTGGGACGAGCAATAAGCTTACAGTTAGATCAAATATTGAATTTGTCCTTTTGTTGATGAGGCCTGTGGAGCAGAAGGCTCCTGGGATAGTATCAAACAAGGGGATGCATGTCAATTGTAAACAATAACTGAGCACAAAGGATCCATGGGTGCCTTGCAAATCCAACAGGGCTGTACTTCTAGTAGCCTTGCTGGGGAAGGGAATACCAAGGTAGACATACCACAGAAATCCTGTTGCTATACCTGAAGCAAAATACATTTGTGAACAGAGGGTGTCTAATGAAGTTGTGTGGAATTGCTGATTAGCAACAATCAAGGAAAAAAACATAAAACCAGCGGAGTTGGCGATCACCAATTCACAGCTCACCTAGTGCTACATAGAGATAAAGAGGAATCAGCAAATAGGTATGTGCTTGGATTGGGGCCTGCAGTGCATCACAAATGATGTGTGCTGAGGACAATGATGAGTGGTTGAATAGAATTCTTGTTTTCTCCGGCTGGGTCAAAGGACTTTTCATAGGCAATGGGCTGCCTTCCCAATCCGGGAGCCTTTCATTCATTCCTACATTAGACAAACCTCACCCCAATTATAAACAGCTGCCTGGGACAGCCTGATGAAGTTTAACCTGGTGACAAGCCAACTCCCAGAAAATATTTGCACTGATCAATTCATTTCCATAGACCCTTCTTCCTCCCTTCCATTTATCAGCAATTAAGTGAGCATCTGGGCCCCAAATTACAACTTAATTTAATTAATCAAGGTCCATTTATTTTGTTTTGATTTTTTTTTTTTTTTTGGATACCATATGTTTTCATTAATGGAAGCATGCCAAGTCATGGAGTGTGTTTAAATTTGTGGTTGGTAATATGGACTTTGAGAAATATCTGGTACTACATGGTTACTACAGAACTTTTAAGATTCTCAAACCCATACTTAGCAGTCATGCATCTGTACCACCAGACCTTGATTGCCAATGTTTTTCATGGTGCTTTCCATTAAGTTACATGGGGAGGCTCTGATTTTCCAAATGACACACACACAAAAAAAAACAAACCAACAACAAAAACAACAAAACCCACCAGGGCTCCCTAACTGTCACACAGGAAACCATAAACATGCTTACAAGGCTTATCTAGTGTACAACAGCCAAAAGAGATAAAATTTTTGCCCAATCACACTTCCTGGTTGTACTACCTTACTTGTAAACTTCATATCCCAGCTATTTTGCTTCAACTAATGTTTCTTTCACCTTTTTCCATTATGTAAGTCCACAGTGTTGTTATTGTTATTGTGTGCTGTCAAGTGGATTCAGGCTCATAGTGACCCTAAAGGACAGAGTAGAACTGCCCCATAGGGTTTCCAAGGAGCAGCTGGTGGATTCAAACTGCCGACCTCTTAATTAGCAGCCTGAGCTCTTAACCAATACTTTCAGTGGTGAAAGTATACTCCCAAACAACCTCTGGTGGTTAAGAGCTCGGCTGCTAACCAAAAGTTCGGCAGTTTGAATTCACCAATGGCTCCTTGCAAACCCAGTGGGGCAGTTCTATTCCATCCTATAGGGTCACTATGAGTTGGAAGTGACTTGATGGCAATGAATAAAAAGAATCTGAGAGCTGGAAAAAGTAGGTAGTACACTGTATATACCACAGACCATGAAAGAGTTAAGAATCTACATCCATCTTTTTAGAGCTGCAGATAATTTCACTTGCATTCATACTTATCTTTAGGAGCAAAGCACACAGTTATCTTCTTAACCTGATTTATTTTACCAAGGCAGTTGGCTCACCACCACCATTTCAATTTTGTGTTGAAACATGGGACCTGCAGAGCAACACATCTTGCTGAAGAGGGTTTTGCCTCTACATAATATTTTAAAATTACATCACATGTTTCTAGCAGTTGCTATAAAGTAAAGATCACAGTATGAGTAAATTCCACAGCAGAGTCATTACTGGTACTAGATCTTCGGGATGCAGCTTTATCAGGGCTAAGAATGTGGACTGTAAGGTATATTTGAATCTCAAACCAACACAGGTTTTCAGCATTGAGATTCCTAACTCAAGCAGTTAATAGGCCTTTCCCACCCCATGTAATAAAGATGCTAAACATAAGGATGAATACTCAGAGTCTGAGGCTAAGCATGAGGATGAATACTTCACTTATGAGGCCCATTGCTGAAACTGTGGAGGAGCATAAGGTATCTCTTGGTGCCAGGAGCTAGGGCTTAGGGCACTGAAGCTGATTTGAAGAACTTTGCATATCTAGCCAGAGACTGGGGGAATATGTAGGCTGGGGGACTAGGTAGCTGTTTGGAGGGCAGTAGAGTCAATGGAAACCCTGGTGGTGTGGTGCTTAAGAGCTACAGCTGCTAACCGAAAGGTTGGCAGTTCAAATCCAACATCCAGCAGGCATTCCTTGGAAACCCTAAGGGGCAGTTCTATAGGGTTGCTATGAGTCAGAATTAACTTGACAGCAGTGGGTATAGTTTTTGGTTTTAGGTCAATGGAAGGCTTTGAGTCAAAACTGGGTAAGCAAGCCACAATCAATAAGTGATCAACCAGAAAGGGGGGAAGGAAATCAATGATTCTGCAAGTCCAGGGTTGGAAGTGAGCCCATTGTTTGTAAATGCACATACGTATTTTTCTGGGAGGTTCCTTAACTTACGTTGCCTTCTCAGTGTGGTCCATGACCTCAAAAGTTAAAAACTACTGAACTATGGGTACATGAATACTGATAGGCAGAACAAGGAGGGAGTGATCAAAAGCTGAGGCAAACGGCAATCTGCAGAAAGAGGGCGAGACAGGGGGAGAATAAGATAACCCATGCAAGGTACTCCAAACAAGAGGACAATGATCTTTTGATGCTCCCTGCTCAGGTAGGACCATATGTGGCCGCTTGGGGGTAGCAGGCAACATATGGGAAAACGTGGGTAAACGAGTAAGGACAGATCAGACCTAAGTTTTTTTTTTTTTTTTTCTGAGTCTTAAGTATATGTATAGATAGAAAAGAGAGTTTTTGAGGGCTGTACACACATGGGGGTGGTTGACAGAGTTAGGCAATACAGCAGGTAACTCTATGAAGAATAAATTGATTTACAGTCTGGCTCAACCCTATTCTCTCTTCCTAATTTTGCATATGTTGACCTTATTGATTGATCACATGCAGGACTCCCTACACCACTTTCGGGGCTGGGCCCTCCTTAGATCAACCAGAATGTGTGAAAACTAGCAGCTCTCAGGTCTGCTTTGGTTAACTCGTGGCTAGATCTTCCAGAGATCCACTGTTTTTATTTACATGTCACGGGATCAAACGGAGAAGCGGGCAGATGCTCCCCTGGGATTTGGGGGAGAAATGTCCCTTGAGGGTTAAGGTGTGAAACAAGTAACATTTTAGTGATAAAAACCATTTGTGATGAGAGGCCATTTTTCAAGTGGTTAGAACTGAGAATTGTTCATATGGTTTCTAAGTGAGGGAAGGAGGAGGTGGCCAGGGTGTGGGTCAGCACGAGGAGCTGGGACAAGATGCTCAGAGAAGGGGTTTCTCTCATTTGGGGGACAAGTGGCAGATAGTGAGGGATGACTCTTTAAAAATTCCCCTCTACTCCTTTTAGGCTCCCTGGGCGGTGAGAACGTTTAAGCACCTGTCTACTAACAGAAAGGTTGGCAGTTTGAAACGACCCAAAGGTGCCTCAGAAGATAGGTCTGGTGCTCCACTTCCAGAAGGTCACGGCCTGGGAAACCCCAAGGAGCATAGTTCTACTCCACACACATGTGGTCACCACGTGCGAGAATCCACTCAACGGTGACCGGTTAGGTTAGGTTTACTCCTTTCAGCGGCAGGGGTCTCTCTCTCTGTCTCCCATTCTCTCTCTTCGTGTGTGTGTGTGTGTGTGTGTGTTTGTTGTTGTTGTTGTTAGGTCTATTTTGCATTACCATTCTACTTGTTTCAATGAGGAGGCTAAAGGCTAAGGCTATGCTTATGTGGGCCAAAGGCTATATATAAATTCCAAATTCTTTGGGAGAAAGGGCAGAATTCAATAATTATACCTCACTCTAGATTAAGTGCATTTATTATACTTTTATTCAAACCTATTACTACCTTCTTGTAAAATCCAGTTTTTTAAAAAAAAAAAAAATGCCTCAGGACCATTGTTAGAAAGCATCCAAATGGAAACAGGTGAGCTGGTGACAGGAAAGAAGGAGAATGCCATTTAAATGAAAAAAAAAAAAGGGCTGTGGCTCCTTTTAGACCCATTAGGGGTGTGTGTGTGTGAGAGAGCGAGAGAGACAAAGAGACAGATAGAGAGAGGCTCTAAACAATTTCTGCTGAGAAATAGCTAAGTCCCTGTTCTAGTTTAGGAAAGCCTGCTGTATCACTCAATGCTAATGAAACATTGTTAGGGGGCGGTCAGTGCCCCCTAATTAGAGATCGTAGAACCTTGATTGTGAAATGTGATGGTGAACGCGTAGGTAACTTCACTCACAGTAAAAGTATGATAATCCCCACGACCCTAACGCCAGAGTTTGGGGGCTGTAATGAAAGGGAAAGTCGTAGAGAACAGGAACAAGTACTCCTGCCTACTTCGGCCATGGAGTTACCTGACAATCTCTGGTACAGGTAGCAATGGACAGGAGGGTGGGTATTGGTTATTTTAAACTGTTTACATTGAAAATGTTCAGCCTTTAAAATTCTGTATTTTTCATTAAAACAAACTTAATTAGCAACTTTCTAAAATGATGCAAAAAAAAAAAAAAAAACTCAGCTTTTCAAACCATAATAGAATAAACTAGTAAGATATAAAAAGATAGTTTGTTGGTAAAGTTAGTGATCTCCCTGTGTAATGACGGGTTAATTTTAGAGTCTTAAACACTGAATTTGAAAAGCATATATGGTCTATTGCTGCAAAATGTTCAATATTAAAATTCTCTTGGACTTCGTGCCTTCTGTATTGCAATGTTAATACCAGTACCAGTTGCCTTCAACTTTGGCTCATGGCGACCACATGTGTGTCAGAGTAAAACTGTGCTCCATAAGGTTTCCAATGGCTGATTTTTCAAAAATAGATTGCCAGGCCTTTCTTCCAAGTTACCTCTTGGTGGACTCAAACCTCCAACCTTTCAGTTACCAGCCAAGCACTAACAAACTAACTGCTTGCACCATCCAGGGACTCTGCAGTGTTAGTAGCTACCATTTTCTGGGGGTCTCTAGTGCTCTAGAATCATGATATGCATTTTATATACATTATTTATAATCCTTACAATAACCCCATAGGATAGATAATAGTATTTACTTATTGTCAGGGGAATTTGAGAGAGGGAGGTTAAAAAATGTGACGAAAGCCATGTGGCCGGTAAGTGGTAGGACTGGCTTTATAACCCAAGGCAATTTGGTTCCAGGGGTCTGAGTTGCTCTCTCTACCTGACTGCCCATCTGTATGTTGCCAAGTTGTTGCATTAACAAATTGTTAGTTTACATGTGGTGATCCTGTTGGGTAAGTTCCTTCCTTACATAGTCCTCACTGATGAGGATTTCAAAGTAACTAGTTTAACTTGAAAGCCCTGGTGGTACAGTGGTTAAGAGCTTGACTGCTAACCAAAAGGTCGTTAGTTTGAATCCACCTTGCTCCTTGGAAACCCTATGGGGCAGTTCTACTCTGTCTTATAGAGTCTCTATGAGTCAGAATCGACTCAATGGCAATGGGTTTGGTTTTATTTCTTTTCTTTTTTTAGTTTAACTTGTATCTGTACATTTCTTTAGTTCTTTCTTTGTGTTTGTTTTAATATCAAGCCCCTCTCCCAAACCCCACCCCCTCCCAAGATAGGGCCCCAAGGACTGTCATGAGAAAGATGAGTCTTTGAAACTGAAGTGGACCAGGGTTAGCTCTCTTCTAGACTTTCCCTTTGGCTTGACAAAATGTTGACATTTGAAGGGTGAAATATTTGGCTTGTTATCTGGTGGGAAGTAGCATAATCTGTTCTTCGCCACTACTAAATTTTATTATTCTATCAGAATGGAATGTATCACCAAACAGAGGTGCCTCGAGGGGCAGAATGATGGAAACCTCCACCATAAGAGCCGACTTGAGGACACCTAGACAGGATGTCACTAAGAGATGGTTCTTGGGGAGAGTTTTCCTTGACTGCATGATTTGTGCTTCAAGATATGCAGGGCTTGAGGCAGTGGCTCCTTGTAAACCTACCTCATCAGCAAAGAGTTAAAGTGGAGCCTGTGGACCTAACTTTTCTTGCTGAGCTATGGTCTTCCTAACAGAACCATATTCCTTTTGCCTTCAGAGGTAGTTCAGCAAAGTTGATTGCATTTATTAAATGAGAAACTAATTATACTAACTGCATTTTATGCCAGATGGCGATTCCTTCTCTTTGCACCATAACCCTTATCAAGCATCTGCCTAAGGCTACCATATTCAGGGAAATGTATGAACTTCTTATGGAGAGAATGATTATTGGCCTTAATTATTGCTGCATTGCTTTCAATGTTTGCTCTTCTGCTTTAGGAAGAAATCAGCATGTTCTCCATTCTTGCCTAGTTTAGTGAAATAAAATGGTTAGAGCTACATTTTCTTTTTCTTTTCTTTTTTGCATCTCTAAACTAAGATCTGATGCAATGCCATGAATAAATTGTTTATGGAGGTGTGGGTGAAGTGAATGGAACTGCAGAAATGAGGTAGAGAGAGAGACAAAGAGACTACCGAACAAAATCTATAAGCCTTGCAGAGGCTCATATTGACTGAAAAACTAACGTGTGTGCCAGGGCAAGTGACACATGGAGTCAGTGCGGACAGTCATACAATGAAGATTTCTCTGGAAAGACTCCATCAAGTGGTGTTCTAATCCTAAATTCTGGCTTGGTTGGCTGTAACAGTTGCTGGGTTGATTTGAATGGGGAACAGACTTGGCAGCAGAAAGGAGGGAGGTGGGACACACTGCTTACTACACAATGGATTCTAATATGCTGCCTTGTCCTACAATGAAAATAAAACAATCCCTGGTGGCTGGGCTGAGAAGGGGAGAAGGTTTTGTTTCTTAGTCATTTCCCAAAATAGGATGAGATGGCGTCTTTTTGCAATGTTTTCTTTCTCCATCATAGGGTTTTCTGAGTGATGGGAGGAAAACAAACCAGGGCAGAGCATAGTTTAGCAAAGTTTGAATGAAATATAATGTTGGTGTCAAAATACATACTCTAAAGCTTTAGGACTCACAACTACACACACACACACACACATATATATATATATATATATAAAATCATCTCCTCAGGTGTCAGAGCTCTTTGGAAGTGAGTGGAGGATTTTAGTTTTGATAGATACCTGTGCTAGCCTTATTTGTCTGTTGTCTCAGAGACCACAGCTTTCTGAGGTTTCATAATTTCCATAAATTACCCAGTACTGATATCACTTTTCAGTTCCCTCATAGACAGGCAGTTCCTGTTGAATTGACTGGCTGCTTCCATCAAGGACATGGTCTTTGGGATCGTTAAAATGACATGACATCATGCTTAAAACCCAAAAAATCAAGCCCGTTGCTGTCGAGACAATTCCGACTCATAGCGACCCTATAGGGAACTGGAAAAACTAATTTGAAAAACTCAGCATAAAGTACCCTGCAATGTACGAATTCTTGGGCACACATCATGGCAAATCTTTCTTTTCTAGCTTTCCTCTTCACTCCTCTTCTTAATGTTCAGCAAAAAGAAAGTCCTGGAACATTTAGCACGCGACCATGAAAGATGTTACCAATCTCAGAACTGGGTAAAGAAGAAACTTGAGTGTTTACTGTTCAACTATTGTTGCTGTGAGGTGCCGTCGAATCAGTTCCAGCTCATAGCGAACCTGGGTACAACAGAACTTAAAGCATTTCCTACTTATTGACTGAGATGGAAGCAAATTGGTTCCTATAGTCCCAAAGTTAGAGGTTCCTAGAAGTTCTAGGGAAGGTACAGTGGTGGGCAACCGTTCAGTCACTGAAAGAAGCAGCAGGAAACTGGCCTCACTAATGCTCTAATCATCATTGTCATTGCTTGATGCCCCTTCTGTTTAGTGGAGCAGATTAGGTAAAACCAACTGCTGTCAAGTCCGACCAGCTCATGGCTACCCTCGTGTGCCAGAGCAGAACTGTGCTCCACAGGGTTTTCAATGATTGGTTCTTCAGAAGTAGATCGCCAGGCTTTTCTTCTGAGCTGCCTCTGGGTGAACTTGAACCTCCAACCTTTTGGTTAGTAGCCAAGCATGTTAGCCATTTGCATCACCCAGGGGCTGCAGCACATTGGGTAGTGTGGGGTTAAAAATAAGCTGTGGGCACTGCCCCCCCCTAGAATCTCAGGATGTAGATTACCAATTCCCAGAGTTTTCCAGTTTCCTGGTAAATTTTTTTGAATACCTTCTTCTTTCTTAAAATGTAAATATTAGTGGGGAAAATCTACTCTAGTGTAAGGGGCACATTATTCCGAGATCATAGCTTTCCCCACAAATACCAGTGCCACCTCCACGGCTCTGTAATAAGTGGCTGCAGCTGTTGCCATGGTGATTTTCATTTATTAAAAATGTATCCACACAAAGACAGGCAATGCAGCTGTTTCCATGAAGCATCGCAAAATAAGCCCAGATGTAAGGGTGCTCCTGCCTTTCGCTAGAGTGAGGGGGCATGGTGGCAAGTCTGGGCAGAAGGCAAGGATGGACTGTGGCTAGGCCTGGATAGGGGCCTCTTGCTTTTGTTCTAAGCCCAGGAAACTAATGGAGGGGAAATTAGAGGTAGTGAGAGTCCGATTTCTAACCAGGTTCTCAGGCAAAGACTTAGCACCAGGTCAAGACTGTTTATATAATTTCATCCAATAGACTCCTTTTTGCTTTCATTCAAATAGTCTCCTTTTTGCCCTTACTCCTTTACTTTGATCCACAATCAACACCCAGGGAAGCAGCAGTCAGGAAATCAAGAGACATATTGCGTTGGGCAAATCTGCTGCGAAAGGTCTTTTTAAAGTGTTGAAAAGCAAAGCTGTCACCTTGAAGACTAATTCTGACCCAAGCCATGGTATTTTTAATCGCATCATATACGTGCAAAAGCTGGACAATGAATAAGGAAGACCGAAGAAGAATTGATGTCTTTGAACTGCGGTGTCGTTGAGGAATATTGAATATACCGTGGACTGCCAAAAGAATGAACAAATCTTTCATGGAAGAAGTACAACCAGAATGCTCCTTAGAAGCAAAGATGGTGAAACTATGTTTCACATACTTTGGACATGTTATCAGGACAGATCAGTCCGTGGAGGAGGACATCATGCTTGGCAAAGTACCGTGTCACTGGAAAAGAAGAAGACCCTCAACGAGGTGGATTGACACAGTGGCTGCAACAATTGGTTTAAGCATAACGATGATGGTGAGCATGGCGTAGGACCAGGCAGTGTTTCGTTCTGTAGCACACAGGGTCGATATGAGTCGGAACTGACTGGACAGCACCCAACAACAACAACAACAAACCATGAAAAGACGCTCTCGTTCCCTAAACCTCCTGGAGCTACCCCAGAACTTCACAGGAGCTAGCACTGCTGACTGCCCTCAGGGCTTATTTATCTGAAGCCCCATGGCCCCTGCTCCGTACACATTATGAAAATGCAACGTTTAAATCGTTCTTCACTTTCCAGTTAGAGGGAGTACACTGCCCTTCAGTAGGGAAGGGGCTGGCATTCTGTCTGTGTGGTCTGGTGGGTACCAATAAGGACAAAGGTAACTGACAAGCTCCCCATTTCCTGATCAATGGATTTTCTGTTACTCAGGGGACAGGAATTTTTTTTTTTTTTTTAATACTTGTTATTGTGCTTTAAGTGAAAGTTTACTAATTGAGTCAGTCTCTCACACAAAAACCCATATACACCTTGCTACACACTCCCAATTACTCTCCCCCTAATTAGACAGCCCGCTCTCTCCCTCCACTCTCTCTTTTCGTGTCTGTTTTGCCAGCTTCTAACCCCCTCTACCCTCTCATCTCCCCTCCAGACAGGAGATGCCAACATAGTCTCAAGTGTCCACCTGATCCAAGAAGCTCACTCCTCACCAGCATCCCTCTCCAACCCACTGTCCAGTCCAATCCATGTCTGAAGAATTGGCTTCGGGAATGGTTCCTGTCCTGGGGCAACAGAAGGTCTGGGGGCCATGACCACAGGGGTCCTTCCAGTCTCAGTCAGACCATTAAGTCTGGTCTTATGAGAATTTGGGGTCTGCATCCCACTGCTCTCCTGCTCCCTCAGGGGTTCTCTATTGTGTTCCCTGTCAGGGCAGTCATCGGTTGTGGCCGGGCACCAACTAGTTCTTCTGGTCTCAGGATGATGTAGTCGCTGGTTCATGTGGCCCTTTCTGTATCTTGGGTTCGTAATCGCCTTGTGTCCTTGGTGTTCTTCATTCTCCTTTGATCCAGGTGGGTTGAGACCAATTGATGCATCTTAGATGGCTGCTTGCTAGTGTTTAGGACCCCAGATGCCACTCTTCAAAGTGGGATGCAGAATGTTTTCTTAATAGATTTTATTATGCCAATTGACTTAGATTGGGGACAGGAATTTTTGTTTGTTTTCTGTTCTTTTGGTTTATTTTGGGGGGCCTTGATTTGCTTGTCAAGCTAGATGCTGAAAATTATTCCTGACTTCGCTAAGAAAGGAGAATACAGCACACAGCTTCGAAATTTGGGTGGGCTCAATCCTCCTGTTCTAAAGAGGATAAAACTAGTTAGCTCCTCACTGACCTGGAGAGAGGTTTCCTGGTGTCATATAGGTACTGCACAGCATAAGGGACCTTGAAAGCTGAAAACCTAGGGAAAGACAGCCTGCCATGTGCCTCATGGGGAAAAAGGTTTGAAAAGAAATTGCATTCCCTGACATTCTCCCCAACTCAAGTCATTGTTTAACTCCTAAAAAACTTAATTATGCTCCTGGATTTCTTTATATTTTACCAAACAGTGGGTTACAGTTGTTTTGTTGCTACCAAAAGCACTGAACTATAAACAGTATAAATCGCCAAATGCCCAGGAACCTAAACACAACGGGACTTTGCTTGGAAAGCGTAAGTGGTTCTTTTATTCTGGGCACAGAGCCTTTGTTGCAAAGAAATACAGCTGTGCCTCACGTCTGAGTCATCAGCGATGCTTGTGGTGGTGGTTGTTATTAAACATCAGGTTTCGGATGCGACCCACAAATAAGCCACAAGAAGCAGTAGGGCTTTATGAGCTTAACAATTGCCTGTGTTTGATCCTGACTTGCCACTGACACCCTCAGTGACCCTGCAAGATATCGCTTCGTCCTTTGTGCAGTTGCACAAAGTGAGATTGCAAACGGGGCTGCCAGCTAACCACAGACAACCGCTCTGAGGAGCAAAGAGACCAGAATCCCTCCAGGTGCTGTTAAGTGTTAGAATGTCAGACATAAAGAAATACTGCACTTTTTCCTCTAAGTTTGTTTAAAAAAAAAAAAAAAAGTACAAAAAACAAGTGTGAGAACTCTAAGAAATCAAATTGTTCCAAAATAGTTCGCCTATCTTCTTCCTGTTGCTCAAAGTAAGATATTGGTGGCTGTTTCTATTTTTTTTAATGCAAAAACCAAGAAACTACCCGAGAATGAAGTCACTTGCCCAAGGCCATGCAGCTAATCAGTGACTGTCCCCACTATTGTTTTCTGGCTTGTTATCTAAGCCAAGGAGCCCTCGTGGCACAAATTGTTAAGTGGTGACTGCTAACGGAAAGGCTGACAGTTCCAACTCACCCAGTGGCCGTGGGAAAAAACACCTGTCGATCTACTCCTGTAAAGAATACAGCTTAGAAAACCCTCCAGGGCAGTTCTACTCAGTCACATGAGTCACCACAAGTCTGCATCGACTCGATGGCACCCAACAACCTATATGCCCAGTGTGGCTTCCAGACATTTTGCACCCCTGAAAGGCAGCAAGAACTCAGGTGAGTTCCCTTAGCACTGACTAGAATTCTACAGTCTGTTAAAAATAAGCAAGCTGAGAGGGGCGGAGCCAAGATGGCGGACTAGACAGACGCTACCTCGGATCCCTCTTACAACAAAGACACGGAAAAACAAGTGAATCAATCACATACATAACAATCTACAAACCCTGAACAACAAACACAGATTTAGAGACGGAGAACGAACTAATACGGGGAAGCAGCGATTGTTTCCAGAGCCTGGAGCCAGCGTACCAGTCAGGTACGGCACAAGCGCAGACAGCTGCTCCACCCCCCTGAACTAACCCCGGGAGGGGGACCAGCTGGTTCCGCGGGCGGCGTGGGACGCAGCCGGTGGGAGAAGTCCCCGGGAGGCAGTGCCTGGTCTTGGAGCAGGAAGAGCAGCGTCCCAGCCAGGGAACCGTTCCCGCCGGGATTTGGACTGGACGCAGGTATGGCATAAACACGGAGAGCTGCTCCACCCCCCTGAACTAACACCGGGAGGGGGCCCGGCCGGTTCCCGTGGGCGGCGTGGGATGCAGCCGGTAGGAGAAGTCCCCGGGAGGCAGTGACTGGTCTTGGAATGGGGAGAGCAGCGTCCCACCCGGGGAACCGTCCCGCTGGGATTTGGACTGGACGCAGGTACCGCATAAACACGGAGAACTGCTCCACCCCCCTGAACTAACCCTGGGAGGGGGCCCAGTTGGGTCGCGCGGGCGGCGTGGGACGCAGCTGGTAGGAGAAGTCCCCGGGAGGCAGCGACTGGTATTGGAGCGGGGAGAACAGCATCCCAGCCAGGACACTCGGTCACGGCACAAGCACGGGGAGCTGCTCCACCCAACTGAGCTAACCCCAGGAGGCGGCCCAACTGGTTCGCGGAGGCGGCACGGCACCGCGACTGGAGGGACGAGAAGTCCCCGGGAGGCAGCGACTGATTTTGGAGTCGAGAGTGCACCGTCCCAGTAGGGGAGCCTCGAGGCTGGGCGTGGGGCTGGAAGCGGAGGATCTGACCTTGACTCCAGCGGGCCAGACCCCCCGGGGGCAATCTCCACAGAGCCAGCACACATAGGCGACACGCCCCACAGGAATCTCACATATAATAGTCGTTCCAAGCAAGACAAGCAACTCTGGCTATATTCTGAGGTTTTACTCTCCTATCTTCTGTTCCCTCCCCCACCCTCCCCAGGCGGCTTCATTAACATCCGAATAGCCTGAGCCAGAGGGAGAACTCTGATAGGGATCTGACTGCATTTTTTTGTTAGTGGATTTTCTGGAAAAACTAGTTTCCCAGTGATGGCTCGGAGACAACAATCCATATCAAACCACTTAAAGAAGCAGACCATGACAGCTTCTCCAACCCCCCAAACAAAAGAATCAAAATCTTTCCCAAATGAAGATACAATCCTGGAATTATCAGATACAGAATATAAAAAACTAATTTACAGAATGCTTCAAGACATCACAAATGAAATAAGGCAAACTGCAGAACAAGCCAAGGAGCACACTGATAAAACTGTTGAAGAACTCAAAAAGATTATTCAAGAACATAGTGGAAAAATTAATAAGTTCTGAGAATCCGTAGAAAGACAGCATGTAGAAATCCAAAAAATTAACAATAAAATAACAGAATTAGACAACACACTAGGAAGTCAGAGGAGCAGACTCGAGCAATTAGAATGCAGACTGGGACATCTGGAGGACCAGGGAATCAACACCAACATAGCTGAAAAAAAATCAGAGAAAAGAATTAAAAAAAATGAAGAAACCCTAAGAATCATGTGGGACTCTATCAAGAAGGATAACCTGCGGGTGATTGGAGTCCCAGAACAGGGAGGGGGGACAGAAAACACAGAGAAAATAGTAGAAGAACTCCTGACAGAAAACTTCCCTGACATCATGAAAGACGAAAGGATATCTATCCAAGATGCTCATCGAACCCCATTTAAGATTGATCCAAAAAGAAAAACACCAAGACATATTATCATCAAACTCGCCAAAACCAAAGAAAGAGAAAATTTTAAAAGCAGCCAGGGAGAAAAGTAAAGGTTTCCTTCAAGGGAGAATCAATAAGAATAAGTTCAGACTACTCAGCAGAAACCATGCAGGCAAGAAGGGAATGGGACGACATACACAGAACACTGAAGGAGAAAAACTGCCAGCCAAGGATCATATATCCAGCAAAACTCTCTCTGAAATATGAAGGCGAAATTAAGATATTTACAGATAAACACAAGTTTAGAGAATTTGCAAAAACCAAACCAAAGCTACAAGAAATACTAAAGGATATTGTTTGGTCAGAGAACCAATAATATCAGATATCAGCACAACACAAGGTCACAGAACAGAACGTCCTGATATCAACTCAAATAGGGAAATCACAAAAACAAACAAATTAAGAGTAATTAAAAAAAAAATACACATAACAGGGAATCATGGAAGTCAATAGGTAAAAGATCTCAATATCAAAAAGAGGGACTAAATACAGGAGGCATTGAACTGCCATATGGAGAGGGATACAAGGCGATATAGAACAATACAAGTTAGGTTTTTACTTAGAAAAATAGGGGTAAATAATAAGGTAACCACAAAAAGGTATAACAACTCTATAACTCAAGATAAAAGCCAAGAAAAACGTAACGACTCAACAAACATAAAGTCAAACACTATGAAAATGAGGATCTCACAATTTACTAAGAAAAACGCCTCAGCACAAAAAAGTATGTGGTAAAATGAAATTGTCAACAACACACATAAAAAGGCATCAAAATGACAGCACTAAAAACTTATTTATCTATAATTACGCTGAATGTAAATGGACTAAATGCACCAGTAAAGAGACAGAGAGTCACGGACTGGATAAAGAAACACGATCCATCTATATGCTGCCTACAAGAGACACACCTCAGACTTAGAGACACAAACAAACTAAAACTCAAAGGATGGAAAAAAATATATCCAGCAAACAATAAGCAAAAAAGAAGAGGAGTAGCAATATTAATTTCTGACAAAATAGACTTTAGACTTAAATCTACCACAAAGGATAAAGAAGGACACTACATAATGATAAAAGGGACAATTGATCAGGAAGACATAACCATATTAAATATTTATGCACCCAATGACAGGGCTGAAAGATACATAAATCAAATTTTAACAGAATTGAAAAGTGAGATAGATACCTCCACAATTATAGTAGGAGACTTCAACACACCACTTTCGGAGAAGGACAGGACATCCAGTAAGAAGCTCAATAGAGACACGGAAGATCTAATTACAACAATCAACCAACTTGACCTCATTGACTTATACAGAACTCTCCACCCATCTGCTGCAAAGTATACTTTTTTTTCTAGCGCACATGGAACATTCTCTAGAATAGACCACATATTAGGTCATAAAACAAACCTTTGTAGAGTCCAAAACATCGAAATATTACAAAGCATCTTCTCAGACCACAAGGCAATAAAACTAGAGATCAATAACAGAAAAACTAGGGAAAAGAAATCAAATACTTGGAAAATGAACAATACCCTCCTGAAAAAAGACTGGGTTATAGAAGACATCAAGGAGGGAATAAGGAAATTCTTAGAAAGCAACGAGAATGAAAATACTTCCTATCAAAACCTCTGGGACACAGCAAAAGCAGTGCTCAGAGGCCAATTTATATCGATAAATGCACACATACAAAAAGAAGAAAGAGCCAAAATCAGAGGACTGTCCCTACAACTTGAACAAATAGAAACTGAGCAACAAAAGAATCCATCAGGCACCAGAAGAAAACAAATAATAAAAATTAGAGCTGAACTAAATGAATTAGAGAACAGAAAAACAATTGAAAGAATTAACAAAGCCAAAAGCTGGTTCTCTGAAAAAATTAACAAAATTGATAAACCATTGGCTAGACTGACTAAAGAAATACAGGAAAGGAAACAAATAACCCGAATAAGAAACGAGAAGGACCACATCACAACAGAACCAACTGAAATTAAAAGAATCATTTCAGATTATTATGTAAAATTGTACTCTAACAAATTTGAAAACCTAGAAGAAATGGATGAATTCCTGGAAAAACACTACCTACCTAAACTAACACATTCAGAAGTAGAACAACTAAATAGACTCATAACAAAAAAAGAGATTGAAACAGTAATCAAAAAACTCCCAACAAAAAAAAGCCCTGGCCCGGACGGCTTCACTGCAGTGTTCTACCAAACTTTCAGAGAAGAGTTAACACCACTACTTTTGAAGCTATTCCAAAGCATAGAAAATGACGGAATACTACCCAACTCATTCTATGAAGCCACCATCTCCCTGATACCAAAACCAGGTAAAGACATTACAATAAAAGAAAATTATAGACCTATATCCCTCATGAACATAGATGCAAAAATCCTCAACAAAATTCTAGCCAATAGAATCCAACAACACATTAAAAAAATAATTCACCCTGATCAAGTGGGATTTACACCAGGTATGCAAGGCTGGTTTAATATCAGAAAAACCATTAATGTAATCCATCACATAAATAAAACAAAAGACAAAAACCACATGATCTTATCAATTGATGCAGAAAAGGCATTTGACAAAGTCCAACAACCATTTATGATAAAAACTCTTACCAAAATAGGAATTGAAGGAAAATTCCTCAACATAATAAAGGGCATCTATGCAAAGCCAACAGCCAATATCACTCTAAATGGAGAGAACCTGAAAGCATTTCCCTTGAGAACGGGAACCAGACAAGGATGCCCTTTATCACCGCTCTTATTCAACATCGTGCTGGAAGTCCTAGCCAGGGCAATTAGGCTAGACAAAGAAATAAAAGGTATCCGGATTGGCAAGGAAGAAGTAAAGTTATCACTATTTGCAGATGACATGATTATATACACAGAAAACCCTAAGGAATCCTCCAGAAAACTACTGAAACTAATAGAAGAGTTTGGCAGAGTCTCAGGTTATAAAAATAAACATACAAAAATCACTTGAGTTCCTCTACATCAACAAAAAGAACACCGAAGAGGAAATAACCAAATCAATACCATTCACAGTAGCCCCCAAGAAGATAAGATACTTAGGAATAAATCTTACCAAGGATGTAAAAGACCTATACAAAGAAAACTACAAAGCTCTACTACAAGAAATTCAAAAGGACATACTTAAGTGGAAAAACATACCTTGCTCATGGATAGGAAGACTTAACATAGTAAAAATGTCTATTCTACCAAAAGCCATCTATACATTTAATGCACTTCCGATCCAAATTCCAATGTCATATTTTAAGGGGATAGAGAAACAAATCACCAATTTCATATGGAAGGGAAAGAAGCCCCGGATAAGCAAAGCACTACTGAAAAAGAAGAAGAAAGTGGGAGGCCTCACTTTACCTGATTTCAGAACCTATTATACAGCCACAGTAGTCAAAACAGCCTGGTACTGGTACAACAACAGGCACATAGACCAATGGAACAGAATTGAGAACCCAGACATAGACCCATCCACGTATGAGCAGCTGATATTTGACAAAGGACCAGTGTCAATTAATTGGGGAAAAGAAAGCCTTTTTAACAAATGGTGCTGGCATAACTGGATATCCATTTGCAAAAAAATGAAACAGGACCTATACCTTACACCATGCACAAAAACTAACTCCAAGTGGATCAAAGACCTAAACATAAAGACTAAAACGATAAAGATCATGGAAGAAAAAATTGGGAAAACCCTAGGAGCCCTAATACAAGGCATAAGCAGAATACAAAACATTACCAAAAATGATGAAGAGAAACCCGATAACTGGGAGCTCCTAAAAATCAAACACCTATGCTCATCTAAAGACTTCACCAAAAGAGTAAAAAGACCACCTACAGACTGGGAAAGAATATTCAGCTATGACATCTCCGACCAGCGCCTGATCTCTAAAATTTACATGATTCTGTCAAAACTCAACCACAAAAAGACAAACAACCCAATCAAAAAGTGGGCAAAGGATATGAACACACATTTCACTAAAGAAGATATTCAGGCAGCCAACAGATACATGAGAAAATGCTCACGATCATTAGCCATTAGAGAAATGCAAATTAAAACTACGATGAGATTCCATCTCACACCAGCAAGGCTGGCATTAATCCAAAAAACACAAAATAATAAATGTTGGAGAGGCTGCGGAGAGATTGGAACTCTCATACACTGCTGGTGGGAATGTAAAATGGTACAACCACTTTGGAAATCTATCTGGCGTTATCTTAAACAGTTAGAAATATATCTACCATAAACCATACAACCCAGAAATCCCACTCCTGGGAATATACCCTAGAGATACAAGAGCCTTCATACAAACAGATACATGCACACCCATGTTTATTGCAGCTCTGTTTACAACAGCAAAAAGTTGGAAGCAACCAAGGTGTCCATCAACGGATGAATGGGTAAATAAATTGTGGTATATTCACACAATGGAATACTACGCATCGATAAAGAACAGTGACGAATCTGTGAAACATTTCATAACATGGAGGAGCCTGGAAGGCATTATGCTGAGCGAAATTAGTCAGAGGCAAAAGGACAAATATTGTATAAGACCACTATTATAAGATCTTGAGTAATAGTAAACCTGAGAAGAACACATACTTTTGTGGTTACGAGGCGGGGAGGGAGGGAGGGTGGGAGAGGGTTTTTTACTGATTAATCAGTAGATAAGAAATGCTTTAGGTGAAGGGAAAGACAACACTCAATACATGGAAGGTCAGCTCAATTGGACTGGACCAAAAGCAAAGAAGTTTCCGGGATAAAATGAATGCTTCAAAGGTCAGCGGAGCAAGGGCGGGGGTCTGGGGAACATGGTTTGCGGGGACTTCTAAGTCAATTGGCAAAATAATTCTATTATGAAATCATTCTGCATCCCACTTTGAAATGTGGCGTCTGGGGTCTTAAATGCTAACAAGTGGCCATCTAAGATGCAGCAATTGGTCTCAACCCACCTGCAGCAAAGGAAAATGAAGAACACCAAGGCCACACGAC
The DNA here is from genome assembly GCF_024166365.1 of Elephas maximus indicus. Classification (NCBI taxonomy): domain Eukaryota; kingdom Metazoa; phylum Chordata; class Mammalia; order Proboscidea; family Elephantidae; genus Elephas; species Elephas maximus. Next base: position 16,200,828 of record NC_064841.1, on the reverse strand, counting down.
AACTAAGAGCCCAAGAGACAGAAAGGGCCACATGAACCAGAGACCTACATCATCCTGAGACCAGAAGAACTAGTTGGTGCCCGGCCACAATCGATGACTGCCCTGACAGGGAGCACAGCAGAGGACCCCTGAGGGAGCAGGAGATCAGTGGGATACAGACCCCAAATTCTCATAAAAAGACCAAACTTAATGGTCTGACTGAGACTAGAGGAATCCTGGAAGCCATGGTCCCCAGACCTTCTGTTGGCACAGGACAGGAACCATCCCCGAAGACAACTCATCAGACATGAAAGGGACTGGTCAGCGGGTGGGAGAGAGACGCTGATGAAGAGGAAGCTAATTATATCAGGTGGACACTTGAGATTGTGTTGGCAACTCTTGTCTGGAGGGGGGATGGGAGGATAGAGAGAGAGGGAAGCCGGCAAAATTGTCACGAAGGGAGAGACTGAAAGGGCTGACTCAAGAAGGGGAGAGCAAGTGGGAGTAGGGAGTGAGATGTATGTAAACATATTTGTGACAGACTGATTGGATTTGTAAACGTTCACTTGAAGCTTAATAAAAGTTAATAAAAAAAAAATAAGCAAGCTGAACTCATTAATTTATCAGATTTAAATGTTAACATCAGTAAGTCAATCCTTAAAGCTAGTGACTCCACTATTTCTAAATACACAATGGATGGAGGTTGGTGACATTCTTATTCCCTAAATAGATTGGTGATCAACCTCCCAAAACTCAACTCACATAAAATCAGGAAAAACTAAACAGTGTGAAAGCATCCATGTTGGTCAGCAACCATTGCTAAGGGAAGAATTAGAAAATCATTTCCTAGTTCTCAAGAGGAGCTAAGGAAATAAAACATAGGAGAGGTGCACTGCTAAATAGGCCATAAGGCTGAACTATTTCTTCGTAAGTGCTTTCCACTCCTCTTTTTCACTGCACCCAAGGCTGAGAGAAATGACCACTGAGCCATCTCTCTGGCTCCTGGCAGGGCTTGTTGAAGATCAGAAGAACAATGTAGGCAGAAAGCGATTTTTTTTTTAACTGATCCTAAGAAAGTGGCAAATGGGGATGTAAGCTGAGATACTGCAAGTGTACTTGTTTAAGTACACATTTCATTTTTCTTAGACATGGGGTGCTGACAGGGAGAAACTCAACAATGAGAGTAGAGGAGTTACTTTTTCAAAATTTCCTGTCTTTGGTGAAACCCTGATGTGATTATTTGTGTTGGAATTCATGATTATTCATTCAACGGATATTTACTTAGTACCTACTAAGTGCCAGGCACTGTTGTAGGTGCTGGGATATACAGGTAAATATTGAGGTTAGGCAAGGAGAGACAAACATGAGCTGACAAATAATCTGTTGAGGTGGTGGAATGACTTGTGCCTCTCCCCACATGGATTTAAATTAAACAGAATTTAGAATTATAAAGTGACTTCACAGACAATACTTCATTGTGTTGCATCACAATCCTATGAAATAAGTTTTGTGGTGAACTTCACATTGTAAATTTGAGGATTAAAATTGGATGAAGTTACAAAAAAAGACCAGACTTATTGGCCTGACAGAGACTGGAGAAACCCTGAGAGCATGGCCCCTGGACACCCTTTTAACTCAGTACTGAAGTCACTCCTGAGGTTCACCCTTCAGCCAAAGATTGGACAAGCTCATAAAACAAAACTGGACTAGACACACCAGCCCTGGGGCAAGGACGAGGAGGCAGGAGTGGACATAAATGCTGGTAATGGGGAACCCAAGGTCAAGAACGGGAAAGTACTGACATGTTGTGGGCTTGGCAACCAATGTCACAAAACAGTACGTGTATTAATTGTTTCATGAGAAACTAATTTACTCTGTAAACCTTCATCTAAAGCACATGCACACCAAAACAGGAACTAAATTAAAAAGAAATTGGTTGAAGTTAAGTGCCTTGACCAAATTCATTTCAGTAGTAAGTGTGAAGCCAGTGTTCAGGAGACCTTTCTTCAAAGCCCTTACTCTTTGACTGTCTCACCATCCCTGGGTGGTACAAATGGTTTGCGCTTGACTACTAACCTAAAGGTTGGCTGTTCAAACCCACCCAGTGGTGCTGTGAATAAAAAGGCCTGGCGATCTGGTTCCGTAAAGATTACAGCCAAGAAAACTCTGTGGAGCACAGTTCTCCTCTGTAACACAAGTTGTTGTTGGAATTCCACGAGTTGGAACTGACAGCAACAGGTTTGGTTTGGCTTTTTTACTTTATCGCAGTCCCCCTATAGATTTGTTTTTAAAAATTTGTTCTGTATGGTTTCCAAATCCAGTATTAAACAGCACTCCAAAGTCATGGATTTTTCCCTCCCACTCCTTTTTTACTCCTAGTGCTAAGTTATAGCACTGCAGATTTCAAATTAAGTTTACCGTGCCATACCCATTGTTGGAGCCCTGGTGGCACAGTGGTTAAGAGCTAAGGCAAATCCATATTTGAACGGCCGACCTTTTGGTTGGCAGCTGAGCTCTTGAAGGAAACTTAAGTGTCTAGGAGTTTGAAGTCCAGAATTACATTTCCATTTCAGCCACTAAATAATTTATTTCTTCCAGAAATGGATTGAGTGGCAACTGTCTTCATTCCAGAGCTGGGCCTGGGATCGGTAGATATTCAGAAGATAAAATATGCTCCCTTTGCCCAAGAAGTTTATAATTGTGAAGAAGAAGAAGAAGAAAAAAAAAAAAACCATTGCCTGTTAGTTGATTCTGACTCACAGTGACCTATAGGACAGAGTAGAACTGCTCCATATGGTTTCCAAGGAGCTCCTGGTAGATTCAAACTGCCAATCTTTTGGTTAGCAGCCAAACTTTTAACTACTGTGCCACCAGGGCACAGTAATATTTTACAACACCAGGTCTACAGATCCAAACAGGCATAGACCACATGGTTCTGGGGTTCAGAGAAGGGAGAGAACATTGAGGCGTGTGTCTTGCATTTTTATATTATTCTATCCCTGTTCCATTGCCAGAGAAGCAAGAGCACTGTGGAGAGCTGGAGTCAGACCCTCTGGATTTGAGAGTGAGCTCTCCCACCCCTGGAGACAGTAAGGCACCATCGCTGAGCGACAGGGTTCGCCATTTTCTGGACAAGTAACTGAGCTTTCTAAGCACAGTAACGGACAGGGATATTGGAAGGATTCAGTGGGGTCCCTGCCTGCCAGACACAATGTGATTGCTAGATCTGTAACCGTGGGAGTTAACTATTTTTCTTTGCTTCCTTGGCTCATCTGCAAAAAGGGGGTGATAATAATTTTACCATATTTATCTCTTAGGGTTGTCATGAGGGTCAGGATTTATAATAGATGTGGCTTTGTGAAACGGTTAAGTGTTATATTGTAATTATCACTAAAAGGATCTTCTAAAATAGGTGTGTAAGAGAAAACATAGCTAGAATAGGCCTCTCATTATTTCCATTCGCAAAGAGAGAGGACCTAAGTCTTCTGCTGAAATTCTTTGGGTCAATGACAGGGTCTGGGCAGAACTCTGGCTAACCTGGTGGTCTAATTCCTGTGATACCAAAGCAGTCCTGGGAAGCGCACCTGTAGGGGCTGTTTACTGAGCTCATTTCAAGCCCTCATCTAGAAGCACCTGTCACCAAAGGCCCAGTTCTACGTAATTTGATAAATGCCTACATCAGATGGACTGTGTCCATGACATTGCCTGAGCATTGCTACTCCTGCGGACCTTCCTCGAGGACATACCCTCACTTCTCACATTCCTCTGGCTGGGTGCTGAACCCCTCCCTGCGCCCGCACCCCCTCACTGGGCCCACACCCCCTCTCACTGCACCCACACCCCCTCTCACTGCGCCCACACCTCCTCACTGAGCCCGCATTCCCTCTCACTACGCCGCACCCTCGCTGTGCCTGCGCATCGTTACTGTGCCCACACCCCCCTCACTGCCCATGCGTCCTCCCCACTTACCCCTCCACCCCCTACTGCGCCCACACCTCCTTCACTGAGCCCGCGCCCTCCCCACTGGTACCCCCCACTATATCACACCCCTCTCACTCTGCCCACAGACCTAATTGCACTCACACTTCACCCCCCCACACACCCTCTACTGTGCCTACTGGCCTTTACTGTACTCACATTCCCCCCTCTCCCCACATACACCCCCCACTGTGCTCAAAGGCCCCCACTGCACCCACATCCCACTCTCCCCCTCCCCTGCACCTGCACCGCCCACTGTGCTCACAGACCCTCACTGTGCCCACACTCCCCCCACACATGCGCCGCCCACTGTACCCACAGGCCCTCACTGAGCCTACACTCCCCTCCCACACATGCGCTGCCCACTGTGCCCACAGACCCTCACTGTGCCCACACTCCCCCCCCACACACATGCGCTGCCCACTGTGCCCACAGGCCCTCAATGCGCCCACACTCTCCAGGTAAGGCTCCAGGCCCAGCTTTTCCTCCACTGCATTTCCAGCTTGCTTCAAGAGTATTCCCTGTCCTCTTGCCTATCTCTTTTAAATTCTCAGTCAGTGCCTTTCTTCAGTTTTTTTAACCTTATCACTCCTAAAGGTTTTATTTGTCCTTAATACTGTGATGTAAAAAATGAACTTTGCTGTTGTATTAGTGGACGTTTCAAAGGCTGTCAAGAGTCGGGGAGAGAGGAGGCCTGCTTGACTGCTTGGCTTTGGCAAGTCACTGGCTGTTCAGTATGGGAGCAGCAGCATGTAGCCTCTCTAGGAGCAACAGGCCCCCTTCCTGTGCAGGCTGCCGGCCTAAGCTGGAGCCTCTGGCTCAGGCCCAAGGGCTCTGGGTCAACACCTCTCCAATGTGGGACCTGAAACTCTGCCTCTAAAGGCCCGCTGCTTGAGAAGTTCTCCCCAGTGACAAAGCCCAGCTGTTTTATGTCCAGTTGCTCAGAACATGTTCATTTTTAGCAAATACTTTTACTCTTGAGAAATTCTTAAACCTTAAGTACATTGCTTTAACTCTGTTCAATAATACTTATTGTGCTTCTTTTAATTAATATTTCATTCATTTTTAATGTTCTAATAATTCCTTTTAAAAGGCGATAGGAAATACAGGCCCAGAAGGGGCAATTCTGCATGCAGTCTAAAATGAGAGAGGCAAGAGCTATTTGTCCTAGTTGAAGATGATATCTGATGCCTAGATTAGGTAAATTACTTAATCTCCCTGTAAAATAAGGATGACAATAGTACGTGGCTTTCCCCCAAAGGAGTTCCTTTAGCATGAAAAAAATATTCAGTTTCATGCCTGCCTTGAGCTTTGTGCTCTTTTGAAGAACTATCTATATGGGATCGAATTGACAAGAGCAACTTGAAAGGTTAGATGGGAAAGGAGGGTGGAAATGGCTGCACAACTTGAAGAAAATAATCAATATCCTGATTTGTTCATGTAGAAATTGTTGAATTGGTGTATGTTTTGCTGTGCATATTTTTAATGACAATAAAAAAAGAAAACATTTGGTTTCAAATCTGTCCTGAAGGGGCTTTAAGGTGCAGTCCTACTGAAAATCAGACATTTCAAGTGGCATTTCCAAGACTTGTGTCTGAGAATGCCAGTGTCCACACATGAGCCTAAAGGTTTTAACCCTCTCCCATATTCTCTGTTTTGAAATCTGCAGTCAGAAACTCTTTAAAGTAACTTCAGATTTCTTTGGAGGAAGCTGTGGCCTTTATCACTGCAGAGATGGGAAAGAAATTACAAATCGGCTTGTACATTTTCATACCATTTGGTCCAAGTTGTCACCTTGGGTTGGAAATATATAGATCCCTCATTAATCAACAACATTAATATTGACGGCCAGCCACAGACGTCAGCTCTGAATGGTATTCGTTCAATACCTAGAAGGTTCCCATTTGAAACTTGAGAGGGATCATCTAAAGTAGATAACTGCACATGAATCCAGGTGGCTGTGGTGGCCAGCCTCTAACATGGCTTCAATGGTCCCTGACTCTTGGCATTCACGTTCTTGTGTAATCCTCTCTAACATTGTACTGAGCTTGATCTGTGTGACCAACAGAACATGGCAGAAGTAATGGGATGTCACTTCTGAGATTAGATTTAAAAAGTCACGAGGCTTCCATTTTGGTTGCCCTCTGGCTCTCTCACATGCACTCTCTCATGATCTTTCTCTTGGATTGCACGCCATTTCATGAGCGGTCCTATGGAGAAGTCCCTGTGACAAGGAACTGAAGCCTCCTGCCAAAAGCCATGTGAGTGAACTTGGAAATGGAACCTCCAGTCCCAGTCAAATCTTCAGACACTGAAACCCTGGACAACAGCTTGACTGCAACCTCATAAGTAAATCTGAAACCAGAACCACCCAGCCTAAGCTGGACTCTCAGAAATGATGAGATAAATGTTTGATGTTTTAAGCAGCCACATTTTGGAGTAATTTGTAACACAGCAATAGATAGTGAATATTGTTACTTAGTTCTAACTTAATTATCAGGAAATAACTTTATGGAACTATTATTATAGCTCCATATAGCAGTGGCTTTATTCAGTTAGGAATTATTGCTTTACTTTCAGTTTTTACAGAGAGGTGGATTTTAGAAGGTCTATTTGAAGAACAGGAAAACCTGGTGACGTAGTGGCTAAGTGCTACGGCTGCTAACCAGGAGGCCGGCAGTTTGAATCTGCCAGGTGCTCCTTGAAAACTCTATGGGGCAGTCTACTCTGTCCTATAGAGTCGCTATGAGTCGGAATCGACTCCACAGCACTGGGTTTTGTTTTTTTTTTTTGAAGAACAAGGTCCCTGGGAGGTACGAAAGGTTTGTGCTCAACTATGAATCAAAAAGGTTGGTGGTTTGAACTCACCCAGTGGTCCATGGAAGAAAGGCATGGCGATTTGCTTCCATAAAGATTACAGCCAAGAAAACTCTATGGAGCAGTTCTACTCTGTAATACATGGGGTTGCCATGAGTAGGAATCTACTCGACAGCGACAAGTTTATTTGAAGAATACTTCTATGTCCTTCATAAAACTATATTCAAGAACATTGTTCATTGTGTTCTCCAATCCCTATTTTTTCTATAGCTCAACAACAACAAAAAACAAAATCAGCAGATGATTTATGTGCTTTCTTTAATGAACCTGGAGAACCATAAAAACTGATATACTTCCTTTTTCACTTTGCTGCTAGGAAGTTGTGAATAAAACTTCGTGCTATATTAAGTATCTAATTTCTGCCAGATACCCATTTTCTTATTTCTTTTAAGGGATGTCTTATCTTTTTTAACTTTAGTTATCCTTTTTGAAATAAACATTCTTTAGCCCTGTAAACCAACTCGAAGGAGCCCTGGTTGTACAAAGGTTAGAGCACGTGGCTGCTATCCAAAAGGTAGGTGGTTCGAAACCACCAGCCACTCAGCGGGAGAAAGATGGTGGTCTTGGGAACAGTATGGGGCAGTTCTACTCTGTCCTATAAGGTTGGTACGAATCAGATCTGACTCAATGGTAGTGGGCTTCAGTTTTGTTAAACCAACTTAGGTCTTTGTGGAAGTAAGTAAGTTTAATTCAAGATACTGTGACTTTCTAGAGTACCTGTTACATGCCAAGCAGAAAGCTCAGCTCTGGAGCTACAGAGATGTGGAAGATAAAAGTAGGGTTTGCTCTTAAGAAGCTCAAAATCTAGGGATGAACAGGTATATAGAGACAACCAACAACAAAACCAGGTGATGAAAAGCTTTCCTAGAGGGAACAAAGTGGGGTGGGAGTGCTGGAGAGAGAAAATCACTTCTGACCTGGGACTGCCACCAGAATTGGGCCTGAGGTAGAAAGAGAGGCTGATACAGTCTGGGCTTGGGGACAAATAAGAGTTGCCCAGGTTATGGTGAGAAGTTTCATGTGACTAAAGCATGGGGCGAAGCAGAGGTGGAAGTATATGGGGTACAAGTCAAAAACAATTAATATGCTTCAGACTATTTGGGAACACAATTTCTATGGAAGAGATTGCTGCACAATAAAGGTGATTTTTCCACATTAGTACCAACCAATCTAATAAATAGCTAAGCTACCAGGGAATAATAAAGCTATTTAATAGCCACAGCACTCCTACTCTGCTGTGATACAGTTGAATACTTGCAAAACTAGAAAGAAGAAATACTTTAGAACTGGAAACATGTCCAACTCTTATTCATTACGCACAGATTCTGTCACGTTTCCAGTGAAGGTCCCACTGGTTGAAATGACAGAGAGCTCTGGAAGCTCTGCTTCCAAAGAGACCACTAAACCTTGCAAAGGTATAAGCAAAGGTATAGACACACCAATACAAAGCAAAAACACAAGCCTGTTTTCTGCTTATCTAAACCACACTGGAATCCACTATATTCATATTAACTACATTTGGTCTACATGTTTTCTTTATAGGACCTCAGATTGTTGTTGTTGTTAGGTGCTGCCCAGTCAGTTCTGATTCATACCAACACTATGTACAATAGAATGAAACACTGCCTGGTCCTGTGCCATCCTCACAATCATTGCTATGTTCGAGCCCATTGTTGCAACCACTGAATCAGTTCCTTTCATTGAGGGTTTTCCCTGACCCTCTACTTTACCAAGCATGATGTCTTTCTCCAGAAATTTTTCCCTCCTGATAACATGTCCAAAGTAAGTGATATGAAGTCTCGCCACCCTCACTTCTAAGGAGTATTCTGGCTGTACTTCTTCCAAGGCAGATTTGTTCATTCTTCTGTAGTCCATGGTATATTCGATATTCTTTGCCAACACCACAATTCAAAGTCATCAGTTCTTCTTCAGTCTTCTTTATTCATTGTCCAGTTTTTGCATGCATATGAGGTGACTGAAAATATTATGGGTTTGGTCAGGCGCACCTTAGTCCAAAAAATGACATTTTTGCTTTTTAACACTTTGAAGAGGTCTTTTTCAGCAGATTTACCCAATGCAATACATTATTTGATTTCTTGACTGCTCCTTCCATGGATATTAATTGTGGATCCAAGTAAAGTGATATTCTTGACACCCTTCAGCCTTTTCTCCATTTATCATCATGTTGCTTATTGGTCCAGTTGTGAGGATTTTTTGTTTTCTTTATGTTGTGGTGTAATTCATACTGAAGGCTGTGGTCTTTGATCTTCATCAAGTACTTCAAGTTCTCTTTCAGCAAGGAAGGTTGTGTCATCTGCATAACGCAGGTTGTTGATTAGTCTTCTTCCAAGCCTGATGCCGCGTTCTTCATCATATAGTCCAGATTTTTGGATTATTTGCTCAGCATACAGATTGAATAAGCATGCTGAAAATATACAGACCTGATGCACACCTTTCCTAATTTTAAACCATGGTGGCTATGAGTCGGAAGTGACTAGACGGCAGTGGGTTTGGTTTTGGTTTAGTGTCCCCTTGTTTTGTCTAAGTACAGATTCCTCATGAGGATAATTAAGTGCTCTGGAATTCCTATTCTTCCCAATGCTCTCCATAATTTGTTATGATCCACATTGTTGAATGCCTTTGCATAGTCAATAAAACACAGGTAAACATCTTTCTAGCATTCTGTGCTTTCAGCCAAGGTCCAATGATAGCCCTCATTCCAGGACCTCAGATTACTTCTCAAAATAAATCTGCTTCTTTTGGAGCACATCGAAAGAGCAGGATCAGCATTCTGACCTCGCTGTGTTAAAGAAGTGCCCAGCCGCTAAAACATTCAGCAGCTAACCAGATTAATCAGCCTTTTATATATTTATTAGCATCTTAATGGTGATTTATTTGATGACCCTTCATGAATGTTTCTGCTTCCTTAGACCAGAATTTGCAAACTCAGGTGCCTGCAGGGCCACACCTGTAAGGTAAAGGAACAAGTTGTCTAGCAAAACAAAAGAAACTTGTGGGGACCCTAGTACTGGGACCAGCAGCTATTGAGTCTGGCGCAGTGTTGCAGCGTGGGAACATTTGATTCTCTGGGTATTTTTATCTGTTTGTTTTTAAGGGAAGCTGAAAATCCAAATCATTATGTGAAAATTGCCAATTTTTAAATGTTGCCAACTAATATGAAAGATTTAAACTTTGTGTGGCCTAAACAAAAACACATCTGCAGATGGATCTGGCTTATGGACCACATGTTTGTAATTTCAGCTTTGGACAATCATATTAGCAGATATTACCTTTGGCACATATTAAAGGAATTTTACAGAAGTGACTTTTAGGACCCCTAATTGGTTTTCAGAGACCTTATGGGACCATTCAGGGCTGATGGGAGTAGAGGGCAGTGTTAAGCCAGGTAAGCCTACTTGGAAAGTCACTAAGAGGTGATTCCAGCAACAGGTAGAATAAAAAAATGGAGAATTCCCACCTAGCATGAATGTATATCAATTTATATGTAAACCATAACAACCTTTTAAGCACATAGCTGAACTCACAAAAAGAAAAAAAAAAGGAAAAAATTTAAATCCCCAGGGTTAAGAAACAATGAGAAAACTCAAAGCAAGAATGATAAATTATATGAAACTATAGATTTTTTTATAAGAAGAAGAAAAAAAAACCCTCACAAAAGGTGAGTTTGTGTGCTTTCTTTAGCTGTCCTAAAGATCCACATAAGCTCATATACTTGTCTTCTTTCTCTAATTTTGTTTAACAGAAAAAAATTATATATCTATATCTATACATGTCGGAATCAACTTGACGGTACTGGGTTTGGTTTTGGTAGTTTTATACATACATAAATATAATATATAAAAAATAACCATCATGAAGGAGAGGCAGAAGAGAGAATAAGAAAAAAAAAAAGGAAGAACTAGTACCATGACAAATAGAACAGTAACACAATTTGAAAGACCCCCCAAAACATTTAAAATATTAAAATTATCTTAAAAGTAAATATAAAACATAATGAAAGAACAACTCTAGACGGCTTGAAAAAGAAACAAACTAAAATCTTGAAAGTAAACTATATAAAAAAAAAAATTAAAAACTCAGCTGGCCTAGCTAAAAAGGGAATTAGTGAACAGAATCTGAGGAAATCATCCAGAACACAGAAAAATAATGAGAGGGAAAATATAAAGGAATGTTTAGAGGCTTGTGGAATAAATTGAAAACATCCAACATACCTCTAATAGAATTTCAGAAGGAAGAAGAAAGAGGAGGGAGAGGCAATATTCCAAGAGAATTCTGTAGAATTGAAGAATCACATTAAGTTCTAAGTAGAAGAAAGTAAAATTAATAAACACTTTGACTTGCTGTAGTGAAACTGCAAAATTATAATATATAAAGAGGAAATGAAGTCATCTAAAGAGAAAAAAACAGATTACATAAAAAGGAATAATAATTACAGAACACATTTTTAATCAATAACAAAACCAAAAAACCAAACCCATTGCTGTCAAGTCGATTACCACTAATAGTGACCCTATAGGTCAGAGTAGAACTGCCCCAGAGGGTTTCCAAGGAGTGACTGGTGGATTTGAACTGCCAACCTTTTGATTACCAGCTGTTGCTCTTAACCATGGCACCACCAGCGAATCTAATCTATAATAGCAGAGTCCAAACTACCCTTTTCTAATATCTCCAAAGTTCTGAGCAAAAATATTTGTCAACCTTGAACAATACAGCTAATGAAAGAAGACCAGATGAGTTGTGGAATGACATCAAGGACATCATACCTGAAGAAAGCAAGAGGTCATTAAAAAGAAAAAAAAGACCAAAATGGATGTGAGAAGAGACTCTGAAACTTGCTCTTAAACGTCTAGTAGTGAAAGGAAAGGAAAAAATGATGAAATAAAAGAGCTGAACAGAAGAATTCAAAAGGCAGCTTGAGAAGACAAAGTAAAATATTATAATGACAGGTGCAAAGACCTGGAGTTAGAAAACCAAAAGGGAAGAACACGCTTGGCATTTCTCAAGCTGAATGAACTGAAGAAAAAATTCAAGTCTTGAGTAGCAATATTGAAGGATTCTATGAGGAAAATATTAAATGTTTCAGGGAGCATTGAAAGAAGATGGAAGGAATATACAGAGTCACTATACCAAAAAGAACTGGTCGACATTCAACCTTTTCAGGAGGTAGCATACGATCAGGAACCAATGGTACAAAAGGAAAAAGTGCAAGCTGCACTGAAGGCACTGGCAAAAAACAAGGCTCCAGGAATTGATGGAACACCAATTGAGATGTTTCAACAAACAAATGCAGTGCTGGAAGTGCTCACACATCTATACCAAGAAATTTGGAAGATAGCTATCTGGCCAAATGGCTAGAAAAGATTCATATTTATGCCTATTCCCAAGAAAGGTAATCCAATGGAATGCAGAAATTATCGAACAATATCATTAATATTCACATGCAAGTAAAATTTTGCTGAAGATCATTCAAAGGCGACTGCACCAGTATATCAACTGGGAACTGCCAGAAATTCAAGCTGGATTCAGAAGACAATGTGGAACCAGGGATATCATTGCTGATATCAGATGGATCCTGGCTGAAAGTTGAGAGTATCAGAAAGACGTTTACCTGTGTTTTATTGACTATGCAAAGGTTTTCAACTGTGTGGATCATAACAAATTATGAATACCATTGTGAAGAATGGGAATTCCAGAACACTTAATTGTACTCATGAGGAACCTGTATATAGATCAAGAGTCAGTTGTTCGGATAGAACAAGGGGATACTGCATGGTTTAGGCAGGAAAGGTGTGCACCAGGGTTGTATTCTTTCACCATACCTATTCAATCCGTATGCTGAGCAAATAACCCGAGAAGGTGGACTATATGAAGAAGAACATAGCAACAGGATTAGAGGAAGTCTCATTAACAATCTGCATTATGCACATGACACAACCTTGCTTGCTGAAAGTGAAGAGGACTTGAAGGACTTACTCATGAAGACCAAAGGCCATAGCCTTCAGTATGGATTACACCTCAACGTAAAGAAAACAAAAATCCTCACAACTGGACCAATAAGCAACATCATGATAAACGGAGAAAAGACTAATGTTATCAAGGATTTCATTTTATATGGATCCACAATTAACATCCATGGAAGGAACAGTCAAGGAATCAAACAATGTATTGCATTTGGCAAATCTGCTGCAAAAGACATCTTTCAAGTGTTAAAACAGCAAAGATGTCACCTTGAAGACTAAGGTGTTTTCAATAGCTTCATATGTATGTGAAAGCTTGAGGATGAATAAGGAAGATCAAAGAAGATCTGATGCCTTTGAATTGTCATATTGGTGAAGAATATTGAATATACATGGACTGCCAAAAGAATGAACAAATCTGTCTTAGAAGAAGTACAACCGGAATGCTCCTTAGGAGCAAGGATGGGGAGACTACGTCTCACATGCTTTGGACATGTTGTCAGGAGGGATCAGTCCCTGGAGAAGAACATCATGCTTCGTAAAGAAGAGGGTCATGGAAAAGGAGGAAGACCCCCAAGGAGATGGATTGACACAGTGGCTGCAACAATGGCCTCAAGCATAATGATGACTGTGAATATGGTGTAGGGCTAGGCAGTATTTCATTCTGTTGTACATAGAGTTGTTATGAGTTGAAACTGATTGGATGGCACCTAACAACAACATGCCTTGAGAAAAGAATCGCTGAAGGGAGAGCATCAGAAAGAAGTAAACTGAGCACAGAAGGAAAGAGTAGAGCACGAAAAAATGTTAAGCAAAAAAACATTAAACTTACAGATTAATAAAAACCAGTATTAATTATAAAAACTAAGATTATTTAATGGTTAAAAATGAGGTGGAACTAAAATGCAGGCAAATAATAACAGGAATGATGGGAGAGGGTGAAAAGAGTTAAGGAATTTTAATTTCTCTGTGTTGTCCAGGCGGATGCTAGAGATATTGCTTTATTTTAGACTTTGTTAATTACGTATGCATGTTAAAAAATCAATCACTCCTCAGTAGTAAAACAACAATAAGAAAGGGACAAAAAGAAATCAATAATCAATTCAAAAGAAAGGAGGAAAGGAGAAAACGCATAAGCACAGATGAAGCATAGAAAAACAGAGAAAGAGCACAAAAACATAGAAAATCATAAAATGTACATTTAGGTTGTAAGTACAAAATAAGCATATGTGTAGGAGATATATACAAGAATTTTCACTTAACCTTTTTGTAACAGTGAAAAATTATAACAACATAAACGTCTGTCAGGAAAATGGACAGATAAATTGTGATATATTTATATAATGTAATATTATAAATATCATAAAGCAGTTAACATGAATGAATTATATCTACATTTCCCAATATGGATAAATTGTAACATCTTAATGGTCAATGGAAAAGCACGTTGTAAAAAAATAACATAGCAGACTTAACGGCTTCCTTTCTTTCCCAGAGCCTTTCTCTACAAAGAAAGACAAAAAGCTAAAATATTCAACTTCTTGCCCTCTCGTGCAGCAAGGGGTGCTTCAGTTCTGGCAAATGAGATGCAGTGGAAGTCTAGGTGTCATTCCCTTCCCACGTAAAAAGACGAAACTTAACAAGGAAAAGGTGTTTGGCCTTTTGTCTTTTTCCTCCCTGGAATGTGAACTCCTGAAGTTTAATAGCCAATTTGCAATCGGCAGGTAAAAGTCACTCTGTAAGATGATGAAGCCGGACGGTAGATAGCATCTCTGCCATCTCTGATGACATCAATGAGCCACTGGACCCACCCCCATGCCACCTTTCCCTAGACTCCTTGTTACACGAGACAACGCTCAATTATATAATACCCAATAGACAGATTTTTCTGTTATGTGTAGCTAGATGCAATCTAATTCATACACGTAAGTACAATGTGATACTATTTATGTCAATTTATAGAACACAAAAAATGTATTATAGATTGTTTAGAGTTACATGCAGATATGTTATTGTTGTTGTTGTGTGCCTTTAAGTTGATTCCAACTCATAGTGACCCTATCTATTTAACAGAGTAGAACAGCCCCATTGGGTTTCCCAGGCTGTAATCTTTAGAGAAGCAGATCACCAGTTATTTTGTCCACGGAGCCACTGATAGGTTCAAACTGCTGACCTTTTGGTTAGCAGCCGAGGGCTTAACCATTGCGCCACCAGGGCTCCTACACACAGAAATAAAGCATATTTAAATATGGTCGGGAAAGACACACACTGACTTTAGGATAGTGCTTGCCTACAGGAGTGAAGGTTGCTGGGGGAAGGTGGAGAATAGGAAGGCACACGACTAAAACCGTCTTTAAAAAGAGTTCTGAAGTAAACATCGATCTTTTTAAAAAAAAAAAAATCTGGGTGATGGGTACAGGGTTTTCCCTGTATACTGAATTATTTTAAAGTGTTCTCTGAAATAAAAGAAATTTGAGATTATGTAAATTCTCCAATTATCTATGATGGAACACAGTTCCTCGTGTCCTCTGTGGGTGGTGTTCTATTAACTTCCTTATCTGATCCATTTCTCCAGGTTAATGAGTTACAGAACGGATAGGTCTACTGTAGATCGGTCTGTTCTATGTACAAATCTGCTATGAATGCACCAAGTGACCTCAAAGAACAGATATTTGGGAAACTTTCGTGTTGCAACAGGATAATAAAAGAAAAAATCTGGGGAGAGTGCTCCAGATGACTGCATCTAAGGACGGCAAGCAAGAAAACATGACATTTAGCACTTGGAGCTGGTTAGGGTAAAGATATGGAGTGATGAAAGCTTGAAGAAATCCCAGCTCAGGGGCCAATTTGCTTTAGGGTAGGCCAGCCTAGAATCAATATTTTTTCAATTACATTTAAAAACTGTTTACACAATCTAATATTTGGGCAGCAAACTAGCCAATGTCGTATTTATTAGTTTTTAACAAAATGTTAGCTATATGTATTCTCCATAAAAATGAAAAAAAAAAAAAATCAAAGAGTACAGAGGATACAAAGTGAAAAGCGAAAGAATCTTTCCCTCCTTCTCCAACCCCCAAGTTCCACTCTCAGAGGTAAGTACTGTTTATAAATATTTTATGCATAAATTACTAAATATGTTGTTGTTAGGTGCCCTTGAGTTAGTTATGATTGATAGAGACCCCATGTACAACAGAATGAAACACTGCCCAGTCCTGAGCCTTCCTCACAATTGTTGTTATGCTTGATCCCATTGTTGCAGCCACTGTGTCAGTCCGTCTCATTGAGGGTCTCCCTCTTTTTCGCTGACACTCTATTTTACCAAGCATGAGAGTAGTGCCTCCTGATAACATGTCCAAAGTATGTGAGACAAAGTCTCGCCATCCTTGCTTATAAAGGAGCTTTCTGGCTGTACTTCTTTCAAGGCAGATTTGTTCATTCTTCTGGCAGTCTATGGTATATTCAATATTCTTCACCAACACCATAATTCAAAGCATCAATTCTTCTTTGGTCTTCTTTATTGATTGTCTAGCTTTCCTATGCCTATGAGGAGATTGAAAACACCATGGCTTGGGTCAGGCGCACCTTAGTCCTCCAAGTGGCGTTTTTGCTTTTTAACACTTTAAAGAGGTCGTTTACAATAGATTTGCCCAATGCAAATGTCATTTGATTTCTTGACTGTGCTTCTGAGTGTGTTGATTATGGATCCAAGTAAAATCAAATCCTTGACAACTTTAATCTTTTCTCTGTTTATCATGATGTTGCTTATTGGTCCAGTTGTGAGGATTTTTGTTTTCTTTATGTTAAGGTGTAATCCATACCGCACACTGTACTCTTTGATCTTCATCAGTAAGTGCTTCAAGTTCTCTTCACTTTTAGCAAGCAAGGTTGTATTATCTGCGTATCTCAGGTTGTTAATAAGTCTTCCTCCAATCCTGATGCCGAGTTCTTATTCCAGCTTCTCTGAGTATTCGCTCAGCATACAGATTGAATAAGTATGGTGACAGCATGTAACCATGATGGACACTTTTCCTGATTTCATTGCACACAGTATCCCCTTGTTCTGTTCAAATGAGTACCTCTTAGTCTATGTACGGGTTCTGCACGAGCACAACTAAGCATTCTGGAATTTCTATTCTTCATAATGTTGTCTGTAACTTATTATGATCCACATAGTCGAATGCTTTTGTATAGTCAATAAAACATAGGTAAACATCTTTCTGGCATTCTTTGCTTTTAGCCAAGGCCATCTGACATCAGCAATGATATGCCTGGTTCCATGTCATCTTCTGAATCCAGCTTGAATTTCTGGCGGTTCCAAGTAGATGTGCTGCTGCAGCTGCTTTTGAATGATCTTCAGCAAAATTTTACTTGCTTGTGATATTAATGATATCGTTTGATAGTTTCCGCATTCTGCTGGATCACCTTTCTTTGGAACGGGCACAAATATGGATCTCTTCCAGTCAGTTGGCCAGGAAGCTGTTTTCCAAATTTCTTGGCAAAGACGAATGAGCACCTCCAGCATCTGTTTGTTGAAACACCTCAGTTGGTATTTGGTCAATTCCTGGAGCCTTGTTTTTCATCATTCCCTTTAGCGCAGCTTGGACTTCTTATTTCAGTACAATTAGTTCTTGATTATACACTACCTATGGAAATGGCTGAACATCAACCAGTTCTTTTTGATACAGTGACTCTGTCTATTTTTTCCATCTTCTTTTGATGCTTCCTGTGTCATTTAATACTTTTCCTCTAGAATCCTTCAATATTGCAATTCAAGGCTTGAATTTTTTCTTCAGTTCTTTCACCTTGAGAAATGCCCAGTGTGTTGCTCCCTTTTAGTTTTCTAACTCCAGGTCTTTGAACATTTCATTATAATACTTTGTCTTCTCGAGTTGCCTTTGAAATCTTCTGTTTTGCTCATTTACTTCATTGTTTCTTCTATTCGCTTTATCCACTCGATGTTCAAGAGCAAGTTTTAGTCTTCTGACATCCATTTTGGTCTTTTCTTTCCTGTCTTTTCAGTGACCTCTTGCTTTCTTCATGTGTTTTGGCTCTCGTGGACTTGCTCTAACCTGCTTCAGCTTCATTTTGAACTTGCGTATAGGTAAATGATGGTCCTTTCCACTGTCGGCTACTGGCCTTGTTCTGACAGATGATATTGAGCTTCTCTCCATCATCTCTTTCCACAGATGTAGTTGATTTGATTCCTGTGTTCTCCATCCAGTGAGGTCCACGTGTATAGTCACAGCTGATGTTGGAAAAAAGGTATTTGCAATGAGTAAGTCTTCGGGCCTGCAAAATTCTATCATGTGATCTCTGAGGTCCTTTCTATCAAGGCCATAATTTCCAACTACCAATCCTTCTTTGTTTTCAACTTTTGCGTTCCAATCACCAGTAATTATCATTGTATCTTGATAACATGTTTGATCAATTTCAGACTGCAGAAGTTGGTAAAACTCTTCAATTTCCTCATCTTCAGCATTAGGGATTGGTGCGTAAATTAGAGTAACAATCATATTAATCATTTTCCTGGTAGGCGTATGGATATCATCTTATCACTGCAATGTTGTACATCAGGATAGATCTCGAAATGTTCTTTTTGATGATGAATGCGATGCCACTGCTCTTTTTAAATGTTGTTCCCGACATAGCAGACCGTATGATTGTCTGATTTAAAAGGCCCAATACTAGTCCATTTCAGCTCACTAATCACTAGGATATTGATTTTCATGTGGTCCATTTCATTTTTGACAACTTCCAATTTTCCTAAATTCATACCTCGTACATTCCATGTTCTGATTATTAATGAATATTTGTAGGTGTTTCTTCTCATTTTGAGTGGTGCCACCTCAGCAAATGAAGGCCCTGAAAGTTTTACTCCATCCACATCATTAAGGTCTCTCTACTTTGAGGGGGCAGGTCTCTCACAGTTGTATTTTGTGTGCCTTCCACCCTGAGGGGTTCATCTTCTGGCACTATACCTGACAATGTTCTGCTGCTATTCATAAGGTTTTTGCTGGCAGATTTTTTCAGAAGTAGACCACCAGGCCCTTCTTCCTAGTATGTCTTAGTCTGGAAGCTCCACTGAAACCTGTCCACCTTGGGTGACCCTGCTGGTATTTGAAATACCAGTGGCATAGCTTCCAACATCACAGCAACTGGCAAGCCACCGTAGTATGAAAAACTGACAGATGAGTGGGGTTCTTGTCTCTATTCTACCATAAATTTGTTAGTCCTTTCCTTTATTAGTGCCAAACTTTATGACTGAACTTTATGATGCATTTTAGTATTTGGTAGAGCTAGTTCCCCAGCATTACTCAGAACTTTCAAAAAATTCCTTGACATTCTTGCATGTTTATTTTTCCAGATGAACTTTAGCATCATTTTTCCAAGATTAAATGTCTAGTCTATTTTTCTGAACAGCCAGCCATTATCACATACCCTACTTCAGCAGGATTTACTCTCTTGAGGAGTTGAACTAGGCATGTTCTAGACTAGAGACAACAGGCACAAGGGAAGGAGAAATGGGATGTACTACTGAAAACAGGTGAGTTAAGAGAAAGTCCTTATAATGAACTGTAAAGAACGCCAAACCATTTTCTCTAGAATGTTGGCAGTCAATTTATACCCCATGTTGGTACAGTGGTTAAGTGCTCAGCTACTAACTGAAAGGTTGGTGGTTCAAACCCATCAGCCACTGTGCAGGAGAAAGATGTGGCAGTCTGCTTCTGTAAAGATTTACAGCCTTGGAAACTCTATGGGGCAGTTCTACTCCAACCTATAGGATCACTATGAGTTGGAATCAACTCAACAGCAACCAATATTACAGGAAACTTATCTGAAAAAAATTACTGGTTCACAGACACTAGGATTTGGAGCCGCCTGGAACCAAGACCAGGTAGGTCCCCCAATCGCCCTACAGTGAGGCTCACCAGTTGACAAGCCCAGAACTTCCCATTTGCCCAACTCCAGTGTCTTCTTTTTCTTAGACTTTTTAATTTCTTTCTCTTAAATATGGAAAGTCAGTTAAGCCTCTCCCAAGAGCTGAGAAAAAACAGAGAGCAAAACAGACAGAAAAAGAAAATAAAAAAAATATTTTCAGAAAACAGACACAATTTAAGGCACTGATAAAACTTCCAAAAAGTATTTTCAATATGCTCAGAGGAAAAGAACTTTCTGCATTTATGACAGAAAATAGAAGGCTAGAAAGAGAAACATTCAGAAAATAAGAAATGGCTCTTAAAAATAAAAAACACAATCGTTGGAAGGAAAATTAAAAAAACTGAGGAAATATGCCAGGAAATACTTAGATAGATAGACAGATATAAAGAATTGAAAAGCAGAAGCCAAAAGATAAGAAAATGAGAGGATTGGGCCAGTGGGTCCAACAAAAAAGAGTAGAGAGAAAATAGTGGATGAAATTATCAAAGAAATGCTATAATTTTTTTTCCAGACTGTAAGATATGAGTTTCTACAATGAAGGGCCCACAAAATATGATGTAAAATTAATGATAAAGTCACATTATTTGGGGATTTCAAAACAAAAGGGTAAAAAGAATAATTTAAATGATTTCTGAGAGACAAAAGACAGATCACAAAGAGATAGAAATTAGATGACACCGGGTTTCTGAAAGTAGCACTGGAAGCTAGAAGATAATGAAATATGTTTTGAAAATCTTGAGGTAACATGATTCCTAACCTAAAATTCTATACCCAGCTAAATTATCATTCAAGCACAAGGCGAGTAAAGCTATGTTCACTATGCAGTACAGTAAAATAATTGACTTTCATGCTCCCTTTGCAGAAACCTACTGAAGCATATGCTCTACAAAAAACAATAGGGGTAAGTGAAATAAAGAGAAAGGATGTAAAACTACGAGAATAAATATGCTGTTAAAGGGGAAAAATGCTAAAAGAGAAATAGAGCTGAGGACAAGCTTAAGGCTCATTCACTGGTGTGATCAGGAGAAAGAAATGCAACAAGTCGAAACACAAGTGGCAGCTAGGAAAAGACAGGTGATCTAGGTTCATGTAGCAATGGGAATGGATGGAAATGAGGAGAATCCTCAAAGGTGGGAGGTTAAATAGTTTTTGATGCTTCAGAGAAGCAGGTGGCAGGGTTGCAGAAAAGGTAGTCTGAATAGAATAAAAGGTGTGGAGAAGCAGGTTTGGCTGAGTGATGGGCTGGAAACCACTTTATAGGGGTTAAGTAGGGATGTGAGAAAGTAGGGTAATACAACTTGTTTATTAGTTTTGATGAAGCATGGAAGAAGAAACCTAGATTACAAATAAAAGTAGACAGCAGGGACAAGCAAAAGTACTATTTAAGAAAGGGAAAGTATGGGCCTAGCTGGAAGAAAAAATAAAGGAGATGCTGCAGAAGAAAAGATTCAAGATAATAGAGGAAGAGATAAGTTTTGAAGCAAAGTCTTAAAATGGATACAAAGGGAAGGGAATTCAAGTAAAGGCATTTACTGTAACAAGGAGGAGGGATATCTCCTCTGAGACTGAAGAAATTATTAGGAAAATAAAGGTAGGAACAATATGTTATCTTAAGGTCTGGTTAATGCAGTAAGAGTTAATTTATAAAAGATAACTTGGGTATTCCTCTAAATCAGAGCCTAGGTCAATACCTGGAGGAGAAAAAGGGTAGAAAAACTGGAAGTTTAAGACTCAAGAAATAGATCTGAAATACACTAAACATGTAGACCACCTGGGGATCAGAGAGGACCTCTGAGCCATGCTGACAGCCAGACATTTGCAGTAAAATCTTTAACGGGACTGAGTGAAGGGACTTGGTATTAGAAAACAATTAGTTCAAATCATTATAAAACTGACCTGTGGCAGGAATATTCATTTATGAAAAAAATTATAGATGGATTAATTTGTTTGCAACCAACTGGTTTTCTAAGTTATTTTAAATTGAATATTGTTCTGCAAGATGTTGAATAAGATAATTTAACAAAAAAAATGAAATGATGAAAATAATTATCAACAATATGTTCTTTCACAAATAATTTGGGTGTTCATTTAAGTTTGCTTTACAATCTTTAATGTATTTTTAGATGCTTTTGGCAATTTTCAGAATTTTTTTTCTTTTTTAGGTTTCCAATTTTTATTTTTACTAATTATTATGGTACATATTTACAAAAAATAGGAAGAAGAAAAAGAAAACACCCAAAACTAATACCCAGCAATAGGGGTTAATTAAATACATGATAGTAAATTCTTGAACACTAAGTACGGTATGACACTATTTCTGAAAAAAGGTATATGTGTAATATATTTGGTATATTTATGTGCAAAGAAATGATCTAGAAATATATACACTAAGGAGTTAACAGTCGTAGTCTCTAAGTAGATTGGATCATGTGGCATTCTTAATATACTTCTTTCTGCTTGTCTACAATTTGTGATTTTCTTCTAAAGTGCATAAATTACTTTTATTTAAAGGCAGGAAAGCAACAATAGAGGACAAGAAGGAAAAAATACTGAAAATTTTAGGGCTTGGGTTTTTTGAAGTTGTTTCTGTAATAAATTTTGAGCTAATTCTTAGTCAAGTATGTCCACTCAGCTGTAGGTCTGCTCTTTGCTGTCTTCATACACTACCTCATACTCTTTATACAAAGGCTGTAAAATCATGATATAATGACTGGAAGCATTCATTTTTAACTAATTTTTTAACGCTTAATCCATTAAAATCCTTTTCATCCAAGCACAATTGCCAACCACTGAGTACTTAGGTTTTTTCAAAACAATATAATTGTTTTTCAAAATAATACAATTGTTTGAGCATTTAGTTTCCCCTGTATTCTAGGGAAAAAAGCCAAAACAAAACAAAAAGACAGAGCTACTCAAAGAAAAAATCATTATAAAACTGACCTGTGGCAATCATATTCATTTATGAAAACAAATTATGGATGGATTAATTTGTTTGCAACCAATTGGTTTTCTAAATTGTTTTAAATTGAATATTGCTCTGCAAGATGACTAGAAAGTGTTCTGTGGATGGGAGCACGAGTGAAAAAAATACAAAGTGGGTTGACCCAGAGTGTGTCTTGGCTGGAAGGTCAAGAGGCTAAGCACTATGATATTACACAGGTCGACACGAAACAGTTAGAGATTAAAGCAGGGGATACTTTTAAGTTGGAACTTTGGGTCAATCAAGCGTGTTAGAAGCATGTAAAAGACATAGTGAGCGCCGGTCTTAGCACAAGACAGCATCACAACCTGTGTCAATATGGTGCCGGCCACTAAACTGTGGCATTATTCCCGTCCTTAGACACAGGCGGTGATTGCCATTGGCAGTGTTGGGTTTAAAGAGAAATGGATACCACTATGGCAGCACAGTAGTTAAACTCTTTATGAATTTTCAGCCTGTTTTCATTCAAACTCTCAAACCCTGAGCTCACGTGAATTTGCATTGGCTGCAGCCAATTTAAATAGAAAACTGTCTGCAGCAAGGTAGAACCAAACGCCCTGCAATCTTCTTGGCTTCAGACATTCTCTCTCAGTAACCTTACAAGAATAAGCAGAGCTGGCCTGGTTTAAAGTCACACTGATCTTGAGGGTGGTACCCTTGTGTTCTGACATGTTCTCAGGAGGAGTATGGGATTAGGATGCCAGGCCACCGACATGGACGCCTGATTGAAAGCAGAGGTAAAGAATTGCTTCTCTGAGGTGATTACAAGGTTCCCCAACAATACTACATGTATCACCAAACTTCCATTCCATAGTAGCCATTTGTTATAGCAAAACAGACCAAAATACCTGCAACTAAGGCTGAGCTGATTTGAAATGACACGTATGGAAATTTCCAGTTGAGATGCACCAAGTTACATTTTCATACATCCCTGAGGGTAGACTCCGTGACACCTCTCACTGAAATGTCCCGGCTTGCCACAGGAGAGGGGGACTACTGTGATTTCAATTTGAATATTACACATAAACAGAAGGAATTAGCTCAATAGCAACTTACTTAAAGAACTGCCTTAGGAATCTAAAGCACTTTAGGAAAGCCAATCTGTACAATATAGATTTTTTTTTTCCTATTGCAGAAAAAAGTAACACAGCGGGGGCTGAAATGTGTGACAAACAATTCAGAAACAGCTGTGCTGATTGCAATAGACTCCCAATAATACACTGCTTGTGTTCTCAGTTTGATTCCTTGACTCTAGGAAGTACTGAAAAGATACAGAACATTTTCTTATGGCAAGCTGCTTTTAACATGATCAATTAATTACCTTTCTCTCTGTATTTGCCGTGCTATGGTTAGAACCACATGATTCAAGTCTGACTCAGGGGGAGTCTGAGGTATACTTTTTTTCCCCTTTCTTTTCAAAAACCATCTTAGAACGTGAAAAAGGAATTCCAAATATCAATAGGAAGTGGTTAATTCTCTGGCAGTTACAGTCATTAACTTGCTAAAAAGGAAATTAAGTATAGGATCGTGAGCAATTTATGAAGCAACCTGTACTTTTTATATGTTTAAGGCACTGGCAACTAGAGGCTTCAGAATGTCTAAACTTCTCAAATTTTGCAATCAAATATTATGACCACAGCCAAAAAATTATTCCTCAAATGTTTATTAAGTGATTACTAAGTGGTCGGTATGGCCTAGTATTTTTGGTGATTCTGACTCATAGTGACCCTATAGGGCAGAGTAGAACTGCCCCATAGAATTTCCAAGGAGTGGCTGGTGGATTCGAATTCCCTACCTTTTGGTTAACAGCCTTAGCACCTAACCACTGCACCACCACGGCTATATATATCCCACCCCCCAAAAACCCCACTGCTGTTGAGTCTATTCCAACTCATAGCGACCCTATAAGACAGAGTAGAACTGCCCCATAGAGTTTCCAAGGAGCTCCTGGTGGATTCGAACTGCCGACCTTTTGGTTAGCAGCCATAGCTCTTAACCACTAAGCCACCACATATATGTATATATCTATATTTACATTTACATTTATGGAAGTACATTTAAGGAAATTCATCTGAAATTTATTTCCACATAAGATGTAATGGTAGAGTTATAACTTTCTTTTTTTTGGCTTTTTATAATTGGCCAGCTAAATGGCCAAATGCCATATTTTTTTCTTCTCCCCCTGTATTGTAATACTACTTTTAAACATATAACACCTGTGCGTGTGCATACACGGACACACATCTGTTTGTTTCTGGGTGCTCTGTTTTATTCATGTGGCTGTCTACTCCTATACTGATGCCACATTGCAATAATTATAATATTTTATAGAGAATAATATATATTAACATTTGGCAATATAAATCCCTTGCCAATATTTTTTTCCTTTCCAAAATTGCTTCATATATTATTGTAACTCATTTTCTCTTCCACATAAAACATAAATAATTCTATCCAATCACAGGGAAGAGAATGAATATATATTTTTTAAACGAATAGCATTCTATTTAAAATGCATCTTAAATATTGACTTTTCCTATCCAAGAAAGCAGTATGTCTCTTCTTTATTCAAATTTTATAATATCCTCTCTACAGTTTCTGCATATCGTTTCTGCTAGTGTTTCTAGTTCCCACCTGGTCCAACTACGCATAGCAGCTCTCGATCACATGAATGAGCCTGTCATTGTTGTTGTTAGTTACTGAGTCCATTCCTGCTCATGGCGACCCAGATCTTTCCTTTGTTTCCTTTGGGAGTCATCACCAAAGCATGCGATGAGGGCACCATCTCTGAGGCTAAGACTAGTATTTTCTGGACTCAACTTCCTGGGCCTGCTTCTGGTTAGCTCCCTAAACAAGTCTTTTTACTCATTTGTAATGTGCTTGTATCGATCCCTTCTTCTCCTCCCAGCCTTGCTATGCATCATTTGACAAGGTGTATATTTAGCTCTTTGATCAGCCCTTCTGGTTCTCAATCATTTCTGCCTCTCTTTTCTAATGAGCCACAAAGCGTATTCAGAGATACCTCCAGCTTGGGAGAAAACAGACTGGGCAGCACTCTTCAGATTTCAGGCACTTTAATTCATAGTTCTCCAACAGACAATGGAGTACATCTCACTGATTGCCTAATAAAAAGAGGAGAAATTGCTCTCTGAATGTGCTGTAATTGGATCATGTCTTTGCTCACATGGTATTCAATAGGGATCCAGGACGATTTAAGGTTTTCTGTGTCTTTATTAGTATGAGAAAGATATAAACCAGAGTTAGGACATTGGAAACTTCCCACTCCTGGTAAGTGGAACTATCAATTCAGATTCCACATTTATGGGGAATCTTTTATGTGCCAGGTGTGGTGTTTGGTGTTTTCTCAGATACTAGAGGATTATATAGCAGTCTCAGCTTTTCAAAAGACAGTTGAGAGTCTGGAAATTTGGGAATGAGGTGAGCTGGGGAGGAAGGCCATGAAATTGTACATCCATACATTAAAATTATCACAGGTGATAACTCAGAGTCAATAACAATGGCAAAATAAATATAGCAACCATCATCTGTTGAGTTCTTAATAATGTATTAGGCGTTGTAAACTATTTATCATCTTGTACCTTCACAACAACTGCAAAACAAAAACCAAATCCATTACCGTTGAAATTCCAAGTCATAGTGACCCTACAGGACAGAGCAGAATTGCCCCATAGAGTTCCCAAGGAGCCGGCTGGTGGATTTGAACTGTCGACCTTTTGGTTAGCAGCCGAACGATTAACCACTGCACCACCAAGACTCCAACAACTGCAAGGGGTATGTATAATTACCATCATTTTATGGATGAGAAAAACAGGTGCTCAGAAAGATTAAGTACCTTCCCCAAGGCCATACATTGTAACTGATGAAAGGAGGAATTGAATCTGCACTTGAATAAATTTAAAGTTTGTGTTCTTTTTAGTGCAATATTTTGCTACCATCCATCCTTCCAAAAAACCAGTTGCCATCGAGTTGATTCTGACTCATGGTGGCCCCATGTATGTCAGAACTATGCTCCATTGGATTTTCAATGGCTGAGTTTTTAGAAGTAGATTGCCAGGCAATCTCTGGGAAGACTCAAACCATCAAAATTTAGGTTAGCAGCTGAACTGTTTGCACCTCCCAGGGACTCTCCATTCACTTTTACCTTCTGTATAAATCTAAGAAGTTTAGAGAAGTTTGGTTATCCACTTTTATAATGTAAAGCATATTAACAAGGGGAAATTAGAAAAAGTCTACAGATGTCTAGTAGCATAAAACTTGGAATTGAAATTTAAGAAGGAGAAAAAAACTATAAAAAATACTACAAAAAATAATAATAATCTAGGGGATATTGAGTGAAGAAACACAAAACTCTATGTCTTTAACAACCTCTGAGTACTGGATTATGACATGACAAAAGGGTTAAATTACATTCACTTTATTCTGCTTAAAAATGTTGAAAAGTTTCTCAAAGGATATTAGGGATGTGAAGGACATTTAAGGTCATTATGTCAAGCTGACTTTTCAGATAGAAACAATCAAAAACCAGAATGTATAAGAGTTGACTCAGCCAAGTGTTGGTCATTGGCAAAGCCCAGCACAGACCTGTTTTCCTAATTGCTGGCCCAGGAGGCTAAGGGTTTCTCCAGGCCTCCCCTAATGCCACCTCTCAGGAAGTTCTCATAAATATGATAAAGAAAACAAATCTCATTGTTTGACATTGTTAAATTAGATGTCTAAATTTTACTTCTAAATCATATCAGTTGCTCCTTTTCACTTAATAAATTAGATATTAAATAAGTGCCTGCCTGAGAGATGATCATGGTATAGTCAGAGAGAAGAGAAATGAAACTGAGAAGGTACAGCGTTGTAAGAGGGATGTCAGGGTATAATGGAAGCCCAGAAGGACGCCTAACACAGCTGGGCTTTAGAAAGAATCAGCATGGTTTGTAAGACAGGTGTTCATGAGATCAGCCTTGTGATGCATGCCGCGGGACGAGACAGATGAAGGAGGACCTGGCATCCCAGGCAAGGGAACAGAATCCATCATGCCACGGAGTCCAGAGAAAGATCAGATACCTCAGTTTGATTAGGCAGAATTCAGTAAACTACGGCTAGGTCTGCAGGCCTCATCCAGTCTGTCACCTGTTTGTGTAAATAAAGTTTTATTGGAACACAGGACACTCACTCATTTATATATTGTCTATAGCTGCTTTTGTACTAAAACAGCAGAGTTAAGTAATTTCCACAGACACCATATGGCCTGCAAAGCATTTACTAAAATAGATACTACCTGGCCTTCAGAAAGAAGTGTCACCCCGGTATTAGAGTAGATGAAACCAATGGGGTAGATTGCACACTGAGGGCCCACAGCCTTCATCTAATTGTTATATTTAATTTGGCCTGCATAATGTACTTTTGTTTGTTTTTAAAGAAAAATATGAAATATTTTCAGTACTTAACAATTAGGAGAATGCACATAAAAAAATACAGATTTCTAGCTTCTATTGAAAAATCAGATCTATCCATTTTGGATCTACTTTTCTAGAGGGCAAGAACTAGACAGAGCTGAGTAGCAGCTGCTACCTCCAGATGGGGCCTGAGCTCTCCATCTTCCTGTTGTCCTCCCACTCTCTTCTGGCCCACTTTACTTGCCTGTCTTTCTCAGCCTTGCAAGAATCTGCGTGTACACATTCCAGAAGAGGCTGGAGAGAAAGGTAGAGGCAATCAATGAAGAGCTGGGAATGCCTTGTTGAGGTGTTTGGATTTGATCCTCAGGTGATGGGGAGCCACTGAAGGGTTTGAAACCCACTGACTTGACAAGATTAGCCTGTTAAAGAAGAAAGCTCTGATGGCAGCATGAAGAGTGAACTAATGGTGGGGATGGGAGGCAACGAGACCAGTTAAGAGGCTTTTGAAGAAGCACAAGAAGCACAGGCCTTAACTTAGTGTCAGACGGAAGGAAAACAGAAAATGGATTCTAGGCATATTTACATACCAGCCAAGATCAAGGCTGAGAAACAAGAAAGGTATATTAAAATAACAAAAACTGACCCAAATCGCCCTTGCTGGAATGGCGAGGGAAAGAGCACTAACACCTCCCATTTCCTAAATCCCACTAGAGATTATCAAGAGTCCTAAAGTCAATAAGGCATATAATCTGCTTATGTGGCTGACTGACTGACCTTGTGGCAATGGAGCCTTATACATCCGGAGCTCTAGGGATAACAGAAGTTGGGGTAGAGAAGCTTTGAAAGAGACTGCAAATGGACTATCTGGGGACAGTGTCCGTGGTCTTCCATACGAAGGGTAGAATATGAGGGTATTTGAAGGGAGAAAGTCTAGGTACCCAATGTGCACCTCAGATTTAGAAAGTTCGGTGGATGTAGATAGATGCAGATATCACACAGGAGTTCAAAGGTAGTACAGAATCCAAGTGTTCTTTCATTCTTTCCTAATTCTGTCTCCAAAATCAGGAATGGTTCACGATTATGGGAGGGAGCGGCCTTAGGCACTATGGCTGGCACTACAGCATGGGATTAAGTGTTCTTCTCAGCTTCCCTGGGTGCGCTGCAAGCAAATTACTGCTTGACTGGTGGAAAGACCCTTATAAGCCTTCAAATAAGGGTCTATGCCCATCTAACAGTACTATCACCTTCCCATTGATCCGTTGCCATCGAGTCTATTCTGCCTCATAGAGACACTATAGGACAGAGTAGAACTACATCATAGGGTTTCCAAGGCCGTAATCTTTACAGAAACAGAGATCCACATCTTTCTCTTGCAGGGCAGCTGTTGGAATCGCTGACTTCCGGTTAGCAGCCCAGCACTTCACCGCTGTACCACCAGGGTTCCTAGTATCACCTTACAGAACTGAAATGCTACTTTTACTTGTGAATGTAGAGAGAATTTCAAAGCAGTTATTTATTTGAAGGAAAGAAACCACGTAGATAGGATTTCCTATAAATTTTAGTCTTGTCTTCTCCAGGGAGAAAATGAAGGACACACAGGGTTTCAGCCACATCTCTGAGAAGAAGAGAAATGGCAGTTTCTATGGAGCATTGCATCAAAGGAACTGTAAAACTATGACAGCCTGCGTTTTGAAAATTGCGATAGCTTCCCCAATCAAGTTCATCATAGCAATGAAAAGAAGCTTGCAAAAGAAAAAAGATTTCTCCTCAACAACCCACAAACCTCTATTTAACTCATTCAGAAGAGCTGTCGAGGCAATTTTCTAAGCCCTGTATTTTATTAGTACTATAGAGAGATGTTGAAGAATGTCCACAAGGAGTAACTGGAAGACGAGGGAAAGGAAGGAAGTTATAAAGAAAACATAGAAAATGCTGCCACTATAAAGAGTAGTTTCTGAAGCAAAATCCCAAACAGTGCTCAGTATTTGAGAGAACTTGTAATAAATGCTCTAAACAGAGTAATTTTGTTTGTGTCTGGGGAAAAAAAGAAAGAAAGGAAAAGCATTTCCAAACAGTAACTAATATTTAGAAAGGAAGCTTATTCGAAGCAAACCAGAATCATTATGTCTGTCTGATGAAAATGGGATTTTCAAATTTGCAAAAATTTACATTTTATACATAATGCACACACATTTTCCATGCATAGCATTCAAATACTCACGATTTTACAGAATCTTTTATTTAGTGTAATGTGTGCATACAATGTTTTGCCTTGCCCCAGATAAAAATTCATCTCGTGGTGTCATGCTGTGTCAATCCTGAGAAAAGACACACAAATCCTCATTTTACCGAGACAATAGCTTTAGGTAAGAGGATAAACTAGTCTCCCTTAATCTCCATCACCCTCCAGCTGACTCCAAAGGCCACCCACATGGAGAGAAGGTTGGGGAATAACTGAGGTGAAGCACTTCTCATAATAGTCTTTTCTTCCCCAGTATCTCAGAAACTTCTGGCTCCAAGAGAAGAGGCCAATTAATAAATACCATACTTACAGTGTTTTACAGTTTATAAAGTACTCATTTCACTAAGTTTTCATCAAGCTTGTCACCCCTATTTTGCCGATGACAGTAATGATGCTCAAGTAGAATAAGTAACTTGCCCAGGACCACTAAGAAGTGGCAGAGGTGGGGCTTAAACGCAAGCTGCCTTTGGGTCACCCCCTCTTCACAGTGAGCCCCTTGTCACAGCTTTACCTTGCTCATGAGACAGCAGAGGCTGAGGAAACCCCTCTTCCCTCAGCAGCCTTTGTTTCTGGGAATCATGACATGGTTCCATGGTTCATTTTCAGGGAGGGGTCCTTTTCTTGTAGGGCCTTTTTTTCTCTTGACACTTATTCTGTTCATCTCACTTCAAATTGTGCTAAAAATCTGAAGAGTGGATCCATTACTAAGTTCTGTCACTTTCTAGCTGAGGATCTTGTAGATGAACTCCCCTGAGCCTTGGTGTTCTCATCTATTAAATGGGGATAGTAACTACCTGTCACATAGTATTGTGGAGAGGATTGAATGAGATGGTCATATAAATCACTTAGTATTTAACACAGGTTTTTTTTTTTAAACACTAAATAACTACCGAAAAAAAAAAGAATTATCAGGAAGCTAGTAATACAGAAGCTCTGGAGATGCACATTTATTTCTCTAGTTCAACTGTGAGCTTCCAGGAGGGCAGGTCATTATTTATTTAACTTATGCTAATATTCTGTATTCTACCCAGGGGCAACTCCCAAATATATGTTCTTCCTCTCCACCCCCCTTAATGAAAAGATACTTTCTCACTGTCTTAGATGTCTTAAAAGGATCATGCTTTTACTTAGAATGTAAGCAACTAGAGGGCATAAACTATTTCCCTAGTAGACAGATGAATGTAGGATGGAGGGACAAAAGGCTCAAGGATAGAAAGAGTACTATAATAACCCAATCTATGATACTCATTGTTACTAAGGTAGAATATAGGGACACATTTGAGTCATTTAAATTGGTTATTTCTGTTAGACAATCATCTTCTGAACTTTGAAATTATTTTCTGAATTATTCTTTAGTGGTATCAGAGTTATATTACATAAAATTAGGGGGTCATCTAAAAAAAAAAATTTTTTTTTTTTTCTAGTCAACACGCTCCTTTTATAGGTGAGGAAAATCAGGCCCAATGAGCACTTTCAAATTTGTCTTTGAAATGTCATAATCAAAACAATTTTACTTCCTTCAAAGGTAATATACTTAAAATTTCTTCTTGTTCAAAAAAAAAAAAAAAGTAGCTCACTTAAGTATTTCTTTTTTGCCAAAAAAGACTAAAACAAACACAAAGACCATCAGTAGGAGAGTGTCACTATCAACACTTTACCAGCTAAAGTCTCTCCTGGGTAAGTTCCTGACCATCTCTCTGTTTTCTGCTGGAACATCTACATGTGGAGAGGTCATCTTTGTATTCACTTTACCAAAGGCAAAAGGTAAAATTCTTTAAATGTAATCAACTGCCATCAGTCACCACATGGGGGGAAGCATAGTCTAAAAGAAACAAATGATCTAGTCTATTTGATTCAGCAATCAGTTAATGGATAATCATTTATTGAGCTTGGCAGCATATCCAATCTCCAAACTACTCATTTGACAAATATGCATTGAGCATCTACTAGTGCAAGGAACTGTGCTGAGTGGTAGGGATGTATTGGTGAGTAAAACAGACAAGGTACCTGTCCCCGTGGAGTTTATAATAAGTAAAGGGTAACTGACGATAAATGAGTGAACAAACAAGTAAATATATAATTACGAAATGTGATAAGTGCTATGATCAGGGTGCAAGAATTAGACTTGACAGTATTAAATTTACTTATACTAAGTATACTGGACACGTTATCATGAGGGACCAGTCCCTGGAGAAGGACATCATGCTTGGTAAAGTAGACGGTCAGTGAAAAAGAGAAGACCCTCAATGAGATGGATTGACACAGTGGCTACAACAATGGGCTCAACCATATTAACGATTGTGAGGATAGCACAGGACTGGGCAGTTTTTCATTCTGTTGTACGTGAGGTCTCTTTGAGTTGGAAACAGCTTTTTTTTTTTTTATTGTGAGCCAGGCACCAGACACTAGGATACACTGCGAACAAGACAAAGCACTCTCTACCTTCATGGAGCTTTCAGTCTGAAGAGCCAGTTGGGATGGTGTTACTGGATGGAAACCCCAAGTTCTTGCTCAGCATGACTCCTTTGGGCTCAATAAACTGAGACTGAGGTGGGAGAACAAGAAAGATACCTATATTTTGTTGTACAAGGAAAAGGAGTCATTCGGAGTTGTTGCCTCCAAGGCTGCTCCCCAAGGGCAAGCAGACAAGTTACTTTTAAGGGGTTTACGAGTAGAGCATTCAAACAAGCTACATCAGCAACATTCTTAATCATACTACTCAGGCGCAATAAGGTTTCCTATAGCCTCTAACCAAAAAAAAAAAAAAAAGCAGGATTCAAATGCAAAGCTGGGCGGCAGGAAGTCCAGCAAAGGAAGTAGGATTTTTAATCCAACACTGTGGGGCTCCATCTCAGTGGCAAGACACAGCAGCAGAGAAATCACATTTAGCAAGGCAATGAAATATAATCCATAGATACCATTTAAGCTTCCTTAGGTGCTCATACGGGGCTTAGTGAAAAAACAAAATCATGTATTTTTTTTCTGATAAGCTCAACAACCATTTATCCTCAACTTGTCCAGGGAAAAAAAAAAAAAAAAAAAGCTGGCGGACATCCTTTTGTTATTCTATATAATAATTGTCTTTGGATTAGTTACCAATAAAGTACCTGGAAATAAATGAGAAGTGAAACGAATTCTCTAGAGAGACTTCAGTCTTATTTAAATAACTCCCCAACCAACTGACTCAGTTGGGAAAAAAGAGCAAAACGCACAAAAACAACAGTACAAAGCAGCCACCTGTCTGGTCCAGTCACCCCTTTGAACAGTAAAGATGTTTTGGATGTGAGAAAGGAAACAAACTCTGGATAAATTCTAAAAATGTAGCCACCTTCAGGGAAGTCCCAGGATAACCACAGTACCTTATACTCCAGTGGGCTGTCTTTTTGCTCTGAAAACCGGTTCACTTGTGGGAAAGAAGTGATTCTTCTGAATAAGAACACAGAGCCATCTGTTATATCAGAGAAGCTAAGGTAGAGCCTTTCTGCCTTTACTACTATCTATGAGATTTTTCAGATAATATCCATTTCATTAGTGATAATGCAGTTTATGGGGAAAAGTGATCAGAGGCTAGCTTTCAGGTCCTAGGTTGAGTTCATTATGTGAAAATTTAAGGGGAAAAATGGAATTCTGATTTATGGCTCATTTTTTAATTTGGTCATTTGAACAAATTAAAACCTGAATTCATATTCTGATGTATTTTCTTTATATCTCTTTGGAAATATTCTTATCTAGGGTTATTCATTAGTTAAGGCCTGAAACAAAATTTGATAGGGTGATTATAGTATCTTAATTCAATAATTCAGAGACTAGATATGTCAAACTAATCTTACATGTCTATGGTAGCCTATTTCTCTGGCCTGTTGATAGCTTTTGGGATCTTGATGTTTTATTCAGAAGGTCTGCTGTACCTCTCAAGTTCATATCAATTGAAAAATTGACAAGTCTGCAATCTGTCTCTTGATCTCAGTTATTGATAAAACTATTAAACAGGGTAAGTTCCCAAACAGCATCCTCTGTCAAGCTACTAGAAATATTTGGCTTTTATTGGTACATGAATCAATACCCAATTACTTAATTTCACTTACATCTACCGTATTTTTACACAAATAACTTACACCTTCTATGTTTGTTTGCCCAACCATGCTTACGAAAATACTTCGTGGGGGGCGGGGGGTAGGGCAAACAAACACAGAATACATGTGTTATCTGTGTAAAAATACAGTAATTCTCCATATTAGTCCACAAGATTCTGAGAGAGGCCAAGCACCCTGTGCAAATCCAAACAAAATTTAGTAGGGATTAAAAATAATCTTTGCATTCGGGTCAAAAATTCTAGTGCACTTTGGAAAACATGGAGACAAATTCATTCACAGGAGAGCAACTAGGATGATGAATGGAATTAGAGCTATGTCTTATGTGGAACAGAAACAGGGATTTGTAGAGGATAAAGCATTTAATTCTTTTTGATAGTTTTTTTTCCAAATGTTTTTAAAGGGCTTTCGAATGAACTAGAGGTTGCTCTTGTTCAATGTTAAGGGTGACAAACTGAGATTTCCACAGGGATGGGGCAGGCGATATGAGTAAGGATAGCCACGTCAATCTTTTACTCTTCCTCCTTTGATAGAGACATGAGTACAAGAAGTATTTCTTTTTCACTGTGCAAACACAATAATTCATGGCAAATGGGCACTCCTCTTGGTTTAGGGGCAATATGGGGTGGTGGGGACTGTGACTAAATGGGAGTCTTGTCTCTGGATTAAAGGGGAGGAGCAGTCATTTCTTAATACCAGCTGATGGTTGTCAGGGGAGATGTATCAATACTGTTCCAACATCACTAGATATTTCAGGTTTTTTCAAAAGAAACCAGAAATCTGGATTTTTATGTGAATTCTCCTGATTTTAAACCAGGGCAAAAAATTTAAAATTTAAAAAAAAAAAAAAAAAACACTTTGCAGGTCAACACGGGTCAGATCCTACAAAACATAAACTGCCAGTTATAATACTGATTTTCAGTGGTAGGACCAGGATCAATGGCTAGAAGATCAATATTGAAGGAGTAAGGGGCGAGTAGAAGGATGAACTTACTACCCCGTGAAGCTTCCCTGGCTTCCCTTGAGATCACTGAGTCTGGCGGAGTGACTGCATGGTAGACATATTAGAAGGCAGTCCTATCCGTGACCTTTAACCCTTTGTCTCATTCTGAGAGTCTATGGCTCCAAATAGGAGCCCTAGTGTCACAGTGGTTACGCACCAGGCTGGTAACTGAAAGGTTGGTGGTTCAAACCCACCAGCCAGTCAGTGGGAGAAAGATGTGGCAGTTGGCTTCAGTAAAAATTACAGTCTTAAAAACCCAGTGAGGGTAGTTCTACTCTGGGTCTCTCCGAGTAGGAATCAACTCAACTGCAACATTTTTTTTTTTTTTCTGGATTCAAACAAAGCTGTCTCTGGGAGTTCAGAGAACAGATGGCTAGAAAGTTCTTGAGAGGGTTTTTCACAGGGGTAGGATGTGGCCTCAGCTTTGCAAAATGATTGCCATTTTGGGGCAGAGGACTTGAGAAGGAATTTCTGGCTGATAAAACAGCAAAAACAAAAGCGTTGAGGTGGAAATCAGAGTGGCCTGAGGTAGTGTGGCAAAGAGAACATGCTAATGGAGGTGGAGGGTACATGACGATTAGACCTGTGATCACAAAATGGCTGCCTGCAGTTTCGTTTGGCCCTCACACCGTTTAAAATTAAAAGTGAGCCTAAAAGCTCTTTTGGAGGCTTGCACTCTTCACTTAGACTCAGCCCCTCACCTCCTGTTGTCTTGTATCCTGGAGTATCACTAATTTACGTTACCTGCCTGGCTCCAAAGTACTTAGGTTTCTCAGCCCTGGCAATAAATTCTGATTTTATAGAAATATATTTTTCCAAGTCAAGTTCATGGTGCATAAATCTGATACCTCTTAAACATTATTGTATGGTTAGGAATTTGGAACTTCAAATAAAAGGTAAATGGAAAATTTGTGATTTGGTTGGAAGCTAGAGGAAAGTTTCATTTACATTTTCCTAAATTCACAAATTGGGTCATGTGTCTTTCATATTCAACTGGTTCGATAAGGTGTTCCCATGGTTTGGAGACTGATGCAACTGTCCCAAAAACCTGGATACAACTCTGAGCAGGGGTGGTGCTGCTGTTAGTCGGCCCCAACTTATGCAACCCCATGCATAACAGAATGAAATGCTGCCTGGCCCTGCGCCCTCCTCCTGAGCAGTTTCCTCCTAGAAGGTTGTAATCTGCTTTTCTGCCTAGTCCATCTTAATCTGGAAGCTCCATTGAAACTTGTTTCTGCATCACACCAATATGCAAGCCCCACTGACAGACAGGTGGTGGCCGTGCGTGGAGTGGGTTGGTAGGAATTGAACCTAGGCCTCTGTCACTGAGCCACCCTTGCCCTCCTGAGCTAATACTCCCTGAGCAGGGGTATTAGAGCTGTATAAAGTATGACTGGGCCTATTTTGTCCCAGCAGCTGATCAAGTCCTCAAACAAGTCAAACAACTGGTTAGT
Organism: Elephas maximus indicus; assembly: GCF_024166365.1. Lineage (NCBI taxonomy): Eukaryota > Metazoa > Chordata > Mammalia > Proboscidea > Elephantidae > Elephas > Elephas maximus. The sequence goes on along the minus strand of NC_064841.1, from coordinate 16,163,899 downwards.
TGGCCTAAGATACCAATATTTAATCAATTATCCTGGTATCACAGACATATCCATCCCTAGGGATTTACTCTCATGATTTAAAATTGAGTTTTGCTGTCACATACTTTATGGCTTTTACAAGCATCATTCCACTGGATCTTCACTACTTCCCTATTCATTCATTCATTCATTCATTCATTTGTAAACAGAGGCCTACCACATTTTTCAAAAATAACGACCTCACACATATAATGCGCATAGCATGCCTAGGAAGATAATGTGTGAGGGGGTTGTGTGGCTGGCAATAAACGTATAACATGCATTATTTGCATAAAAATACAGTATTAATAACAGAGATATGACTATTATTCTGGTTGTGGATACTCAGGATACAGCAGTAAAGATAACTTAAAAATTCTATTAGGTGATCAGGGGAGATACTTTTATTCCCATTAAAGAAGTATTTATTACTTAAATAGTTTTTGATTATAGACATAAACAGGAATACACTCTCCCCATAAAAGATTAAAATAATACAAAAGTGTATAGAATAAAATGTGAAAAGCCGTTTCCTTACATTTATACGCACTTAGGGAGTCCCTGGGTGGCGCAAATAGTTAACATGGGTTAACGTGCTTGACTGCTAACCGAAAGGTTGGAGGTCCAAGTCCACACAGGGGCCCCTTGGAAGAAAGGCCTGGCAATCTACTCCCCAAAATCAGCCATCGAAAACCTTATGGAGCACAGTTCTACTCTGACACACATGGGGTCACCATGAGTTGGAATCGATTCAACATCAACTGGATATGTACTTATATGCAAATGTCATTTTTTGTGAATAAATGGTATTATACAACATATATCATATACATTTTTCAGAAACTTTATTTTCTAATTTAAGAGGTTTCTCAAAGTCATATACTTTTGAAAAGCTCCAATGTTTTCCACAGTATATAGCACAATATATTTAATCTCTCTTTATCAATAGACATTCTAACCATTTGCCTTTTTCTTTTTTTGGCTATTGCAATAATGCAAAAATAAAACACATTTTTGTCTATATAAGCAAATATTTTTGAGATAGGTTATCAGATGTAGCTTTGTTGGGTCAAAGATATGCAAAATTAATATTGTGGCTGATATAACCTTCCGACATCCAAAAACTGTATGAATGCCTGATTCTCTTCATTCTTGCCAACAATGAATATGAATAAACTTTAAATTTTGCAGATTAAATGAATGAAAACTAATGTCACATATTAATTTGTATTTCTCTACTTGTAAATAAAGTTAAATATAATTTACACCTTATAGTTGTGTGCGTGTATATATTTAGAGAGATCTGTAAATTACTTGTTCATATTTTTTACTCTGTTTTCTATTGACTAGTCTTTTTCACATATATTTGAAGGTACTCTTTGTGTATTTAAGAAATTAAGATTGTCTGGTATGTTGCTAATATTTTCTTCTAGTCTGTTGTCTTCTAGCTATTTATGGTGCTATTTACGTTTTTTAATCTGTGTGTAACTGATTAATTTTTTTCTTTATTGTTTCTAGGCTTGGAGTCTTATTAGACTGTTAACTTTCAGAAATTATACAAATGGCTTCTGATATTTTCATATTTTTTTCCTGAGCATTTAGCTCTGAAGCCTCTTTAGAGTTCCCTTTTAGGAATGATGTGAATCAGGCATTTAACTATTTTTCCCCAAAGGAATAGACTACTGCCCCAAACTATTTATTATTAGTGCTGCCTTTATATTGGAAGGGCAGTTTAGCTTGGGTTTCACATTATTTCTCTCAAAAATGAATATATATGTGCTCCTTTTCTATCTCCTGAAATTGAATGTCACTGTGGTTAGGTCCAAGGCCAACCCGATTATTCTGCTCTTGTGAGTGACTTAACTTTTTTTACCTAGAGGCTCCCTTATGCTCTATGCAAACTTAAAATTCAGCACCTTTATCAGATTATCTCATGTTTCTGATGATTTCAAATGAAATTTTCCTGGAACCTAGTGGGCTTTTTAAGTCTTTCAATCAATTTATATCATTTCAGAAGAATGTTTATCATATTTTTTAATATTTCCCATGTTTTCTTCTTCAAAGCTTGCAACTGTCCATCATCCATTTCTGTCATATTCTCCATACTATATCCTTGATCTTTTCTACCTCGTTTTGTGTTATTTCTTCAAGTTAGTCTTCTATGTCCACAACTTTTTTAGCAAAGGTCACTCTATTTTTCTTTCTTTTAGAGTGTCTTTTATCTCTTTAATGGTTTTATCCCTCTCACCAGCTTTTCTCTTGAAATCTGCCAGCACCTTAAAAAATCTCCCTTAATTATTTCTACGTCTTTTCTATAAAATCTTAAATCTCTTCTCTGAGCATTTTTGTTTGCTTAATTTTTAGAGCAAGAACAATCCACATTGTTTGTAGGTCCTTTGAGATAATGGAGAACTCTAAGTCTAAAACTCTTGCTGTAATACTTCGGTAGATTTGTTTAAGCATTGAGGGCTATTCTTTGGCTTAAATTTCTTTACTCCACCAAAAACAAAAAAAAAATTACTTTAGAGTTTTGATAAACATGTTCCAATCCCTCCTTTTTGTTTATTACTCATTTTTAAATGAAACTGACTATTTATTGAAGAATAGCATAGAGAAAGAGGGTACAGTAAAAGGAGCCCTGATGCACAATGGCTAAACCTGCTAACCAAAAGCTTGACAGTTTGAATTCACCCAGCAGCTCCGCAGGCAAAAGTCCTCCCGATCTGCTAGATTAAAAAAGAGCCTAGAAAACCCTACGGAGCAGTTCTGCTCTGTCACATGAGGTCGCTATGAGTTGAAAATCTACCAGACGGCACCTAACAACAATCTGAGGCAGGCTGCAGTTTTAATGTGGGTTTTATTCTGGTTATATATTGCTGCATAATAAACTACCCCAAAACCCAGGGGTTTAACACAACAATCATTTATTTTGTTCACAAATCTGCACTTTGGGTGGGGCTCAGTGGGTTTAGCTCATTTATGCTCCACATGGCGCCAACTGGAGCAGCTAAAATGGGGCTGGTGAATCCGCTTCAAGGATGGATCACACACAAAGCTGGCAAGTCTTGCTGGCGGTCAGTTTCTCTCCAGGTGGGCTTCTCCACAGGGTAGCTGGGCTTCCTCACACTGTGATGGCTGGGTTTCAAGAGCTAGTGTCCCAACTCAGGAAGTACAAGTTGCTAGCTTCTCAAGGCTGGTTTTGGAAACCGGAATAGTAAATAGCAACCATTCCTCTGTATTCTACAAGTCAAGTAGTCACAGGGTCCAGATTCAAGGGGAGGAAACACAGTCCCCACTTCTCGATGGGAGGACTGGTAAAGAATTTGGAACCATGTTTTAAAACTGCCACTGGTTCCTTGTCTCAAGCATCCGTTATCAAATCTGCTCTTCTTTTCTGCTGGTAATGCATCTTTTTGCAGTTCATGATATTTAAATTAATGCAGCAGAGAACACAACGTCCCATAAGATACAGATGTTTTGATTTGGAAATTTCCACCACTCCTTCTCCCACCCAAATAGCTAGCACTATACCTGGCTAGGAAATTAGAATGTGCATCAGCATGATTTCTCTTCATCTGCCATTTTGAAGGGTCAGGTTATTTTCCCCCATTTCTCCCAGGGCCCATCCACCTGATCTTATCTGCACTCTACACAAGGGAATATTGACTGTACCTTTCAGTAAAGTGATGTGCCATCAGGTCTGAGAGGAAGAGTCTACTCTTAGTGTCTTCCATCACTTGTTCAGGATTTCACAATATTTGGTGGGGATACTTCATATTTAAATATTTCATAGTTTATGGCTTGGAGTTATGACTATTTTCTGCTTTCATGGGCTGTGGTATTTTTCTATTTTTCAACATTTTTAGTTTGTTTCGAGGCAATCTAGTAGAGTAAAACATTTTATCCTGATGTCTTAAGGAGAAGCTCCATATAAACTTTAGAATCACCTTTACAAAATATGTTGGAATCTTAGAAGTGAGAAGACACTGGAGGTAAAGATTGCTTGGAAGACAGTTGACTTTATTACAGTATTGAATCTTCCCATCCTGTTTCTTGGTATATCTCATTCGTTGAGGTTGTCTTTTTTTTGCCCTTTACTAAAGTAAAACTAAAGTTTAAGATTTTTCTTCTCAGATATCTTGTACATGTGTTATTGAAGACTATTCTGTTTTATAGTTTGTAATGCTATTTTGAACAAGACAATTTCCCCACTACATTTTATCATTAGTTCCTGAAATAATAGGAAAGCTATTTTTATGTCAATCTTCTGTCCAGCCAGATTTTTGAGTTCTCTAATACTTTGCCATTTGAGTCTCTTAAATTTTCTAAATAGACAATCATATCAACTCATCTATTCAGTATTTTATTTTGATTTTCATATTTTAAATTTCTATGAGTTTATTTTTTTAATTTCAGCTCATCCCAGTTTTATGAATATAATAGGCTTTTATATCCATGTTAGTAGGTAATTATACATGTTTGGGGCTTTGGTTTTTCTGTAGTTTTGTTTTCCATAAAGTTGATCTTATTTGCTTTTATAATCTATAGCTTCAGTATAATCTCACTTCTAAAATCCCAACAGTTTTTTTTTTTTTTAATTAAGGTTGGATGTGTATACTGAAGCTGCCATATAGATGAAATGAGAAAACTGAAACTTGAATAGGTTGAGTGACTTGCTTAACGTTATAAAGTTAGTAAATGACAGAGCTAGAATTTAGACTCCCAGCCCAGCCTTTATTTCTCCACAGAGGAGTGAAATATACACTATCCACACTTGAGGTATGTTCTGAGATTGAATGTTTTCCATCAAGACTTTTACCAGAATTAGTAATTAAAAGGAAATTGAATGCATACATATATGTTTTTCTACCTTTCCCAACTTTTTCTTGTGAATACACTAATAAAAAGACTGAGAGTGGCCAGCTATTATAACAATGGACAATGTCTGAAAATCTAGATGGTCCACAGTCACCTAACTAAGAATTAATTCTGCTTAGAAGATATTCTGAGTTTTGTAAAAGCGAGATAGGGAGATAAGGATAGGGATAAAAATGAGAAAGGACAAACCTCTGACCGTATTAGAGTTAGGATTTAATTTAATGGCCTCAGTTATTAGCATGCTCTTATTAATGGTATTAGATCAAATTTGACCAATTAACTGCCATTCTGGGGAAGGGAAAAAAAAAGCAACATTTGGCACAGGCTTTAGAATTTGACTTTCATATGTTCATTTTCAAGAAAAATTGGATGAAGCTACAATGTGATTCGATATTGCAGAATAACATCAGCAAAGGGTAGTCTGGATTTTACGTGTCTCAGTTCATGAAAGAATTTACTGGGCACTGGCTCCACTATTTTCCTGTAATAAGAAACTCTTGCTGTTAACCCACGAAGAACAAACTTTAGTTTCCTCTTCCCTTCGACACTGCCTGCCATTCTGGCAATGAAGAAAATGATGTATTTGAGGACCCTTGGGACAGGAAAATTGATAAGAGCTAGCAACTTCTTTCCCATAAACAACCGATATTTTAAAGCTATTAACACAGGAGCTGGGCATTCATAGACAGTCCATTTATCTTTGGATGGCTGGCGAGGGTGTCAGGCCTTGCAGTCAGCCTCTGAAAAATGGGCCCTGAGTTCACCCGTTATAGCCAAACAGCTGCTCCTTCCTAAAGTTTTAATCAGATTCCCTGAGCACGACATCCCCGGTAAGGCAGAGCCCCCATTAAACCTGCAATAAGCCTGCCATGTAAATTCATTATGGAGTCCCAAGTAATATGAACAGATTATATTCTCTAGGCCAAGAGAGATTTAATTTTGATCAAATTTATGATTGCATATTGATTTGGCCCCTTGTTCTCTAGAAATTTTTTCTTGGAAAAAAAAAAAAAACTCAGAATAGATCACCTGAAATAAAAGGCATTTTCTTGGTTGTTCAGAATGAGAAGTCAGCCTTACACATATAAGAAGAAAATATGCCTTTGGACTAAAATTCTTAACCCAAAGTTTTTGAAACGATTTTTAGAATTTTGTTTTTCTGTTTAGATGCACTTTTTTTTTTCCTGAAGAGAGAGCTATAGCTTTCTCTAGACTCTAAAAGACATTTGTGAGTCCCCTGCCATCACCTCCCCACCTCCCCTAGAAAAAAAGTTTCACATGTACTATTTTATTTTAGATCAAAGTGCTGTTAATAAAAGCCAGTTTGGCAGCATTTGGATATCTTACCTGACATTAAGCCGAAGCCATGATTGGTTCTTCTCATAGACAGAGATGCATTGAGATCTAGGTATGAAGAACCCCCTGTCACTAGGCCACCATCTTGTAAAAGTATGCCACTAGTCACAACAGAGAGGAGAAGGAAAGGATCACTATCAAACATTCTCCCTCTGACACACATACATCAGATAGTAAAGGACATTAGATAGGGACAGATGGCACTCATCTACAATGGCAAAAGTGCAATGTATTCATCAGAAGAAGGGTTGGTCAGTCATGGAAGAATTGAGAAAAACTGCAGAAGCAAACACTACAAGTGACTAGCCCAGGTATGTGCAGTGAGGAGAGAGTCAGATTTAGTCATCCTATCAAAATTTGAACAGGGCATCAGGATTGGAGAAAAAATCATTAATAACCTGCATTATGCAGGTGACATAACCTTGCTTGCTGAAAGTGAAGAGGACTTGAAGCACTTACTGACGAAGACCGAAGACCACAGCCTTCAGTATGGACTACACCTCAACATAAAGAAAACAAAAATCCTCACAACTGGACCAATAAGCAACATCATGATAAACGGAGAAAAGACCGGAGTTGTCAAAGATTTCATTTTACTTGGATCCACAATCAACATTCATGGAAGCAGCAGTCAAGAAATCAAATGAATATACTACATTGGGCAAATCTGCTGCAAAAGACCTCTTTAAAGTGTTGAAAAGCAAAAACGTCTCCTTGAAGGTTAAGGTGGGCCTGACCCAAGCCACAGTGTTTTCAATCACATCATATGCCTGCGAAAGCTGGACCATGAATAAGGAAGGCCGAAAAAGAATTGATGGCTTTGAATTACGTTGTTGGCAAAGAATACTGAATATACTATGGACTGCCAAAAGAACAAACAAATCTGTCTTGGAAGAAGGACAACCAGAATGCTCCTTAAAAGCAAGGATGGCAAGACTACGGTCTCACATACTCTGGACATGTTGTCAGGAGGGAACAGTCCCTGGAAAAGGACATCATGCTTGGTAAAGTAGAGGGTCAGCGAAAAAGAGGAAGACCCTACATGAGATGGATTGACACAGTAGCTGCAACAATGGGGTCAGGCATAGCAATAATTGTGAGGATGGCGCAGGACCAGGCAGTGTTTCATTCTGTGAGTCAGAACTGACTTTACGGCACCTAATAACAACAATAGCAAAGTTTGAGTAGTTTTCAATTATCCCAAATGTGGATAGTGGATTCATGGGGTCATTACCAAGCACTTCAAAAAGTCAAATCTCATTGGAAAAATAATAAGTTTGGTGTGAAGGATGAAGACAAACACCTGATTCATTCATCTACACTTGTCTGTCTCCACACTCACCACACAACCCTCTGGTTATTACTGTCTTTATATGTAAGCCTGCCTACAGGAAAGACTGCTATTATCACCTGTAATCCCGGTGACAGTAATTTCCTGTGGTGAATTAATACAGTGGATGCTGATTGTGATTCAGCTTCCTAAGTAACTTGACCATAGGAAGAAAATGAGCTGATCATGCCAGCGAGGATATTTTGGTCCCTGGGTCAGTAATTTCTTCATGTTTATTATATTAGCACCCTGGTGTCCACCCCTGCCTTATGTGCACTTTGCTTAGTGCAAGCCACTCTCTTACTTCATGGCTCCTCATCCTGGGCCCAGGCTAGCAACCATCACTGGGCCCTCCAAACTAGAGCCCATTTTTCAGTGTGGGACTAAACTGAATAAAGAGCTACTATAACTTACCTATGATATCTAGCTGAAGATAGAACAACCTCTTCCAATTTTGTCTCAAAACTTGTTTGTTACCTGTAAATGAGCTCAACGTCATTTACGCACATAAAGCACAGCTTTTCAAGCATCCCCCTCACATAGCATTTCAACAATTGTTGTGGCAGAAAATGTCCCCTGCTTACCACCCATGGGGTAATCTGTTCCCAAACAGGAGAGAACTGAACAGGTGGATTCCTTGCATGGATCATAAATCTGACAATAAAAGAGCATTAGAATAGAGAGTAACAGAAACTAAGACTACACAGTGTAAGGTGAAGGACAGCCTCCAGGGAGAACATAATGAGGTGCCATGGCTGGAGACACGACAGCTACAAAGGAGAGAGCCTAAAATCCCAGATAGAGAAATAGAAGGGCCCCAAGGAAAACACGTCACCAGCTTCCTAACATGTAAGAACTCTCTGTGCAGTGTGAGAATGCTAAAGACTACCTACAGTTTCGTAGCAGGTATAAACTGATTTCTGCATTTCTAAACTAGACTGAAAAAGACTATCTGTTGTCAAAATCTTTTGCACCATTTGGAGAGACAGATGAACATGGCTGCTTAAGTAAAAACCGGATTGCTGTAACAAGGTCTTTGTTGTATCTCCACATTCTCCATACCACATCTGTTCTCTTTCAAGTACCATTAAAGGTCCGCCATCTTTGAATATTGCAGTGGATTATGGAGTAATTGGTTCTACCTTTTTTTTAAATCTCTCCTCAGTAGTCATCACTATTATTATTCTCACAGTCATTGCTTATCAGATTCATGAATGTTTCTGTCAATTTCTTTGCTCACTAATTCTTGCAACCCAGTCCTTCTTTCTGAGTTCAATTTCTACTTCTACTTAAACTACATCTTTTGGAAGTTCTATCACTGAGAATCTATGAGTGGTAAATTCTCTACTAATGTAAAATGTCTTTATTTTGTTCTTAATTATGAATAATAGTTTAGTTGAATTTAGAACCTAGGTTGTCAGTTATTTTCCCTCAATACATTGAACGTATTATTCTACTATCCTCTGGCAGCTATAATTCTCATTGAGAAAATTGCCATTATACAAATTGTTTTCTATTGTAGGTAATCCATCTTTTCTCTCAGGTTGCTTTTAAGATTTCCACCTTGTCCTTGAAGATCTTGCATTTCTGGACATATAATGTTTTAATTTCTCTATTCAGTTCTGAAAAATTATCACCCATTATCTCTTCAAATGCTGCCACAAATTTATATATTTTTTTATTTTCTCCCTTTGAAATTTTTATTGATGTATTCTGGATTTCTTCATATTACCTTCTTCTCTCTTAACCAGTCATTTCATACTTTTTTCATTTGTAATACATTCTGGGTCACTTCTCAACTCTGTCTTCTGCTTCATCAGCTGGATTTAATCTGGCAGCCATTTTATCCATTTACTTTTTAATGTCAATGTCTTTATTTTCATTTTGAACAATTATTTTTTTATACTATACTAACTACTCTTTCTTAATGTTTTTCTGATCCTCCATTCATCTCCTTAGTCATTTTGAATATGCCCATTTTGTAATATTTCTAGGATTTTTGTAATTTTGGCTTAGTTTCTAAGGGTGCTAGTTTTTCTGACTTAATATTTCTTATCTTCTGGCTCTTCTTCATGGTGAAGTTATTTCCTTCATGGCCTGTAAATTTTTATTGTAGGCTCATTTTCAGCAAAGGTTGTTCTTTTCCCTGTGGGATTTCCACATGCCTGAGCTGTGAAAGTATCACCTCAGAGCAGTTTTGGTTTACTTGGGAATAAGGAGGGGGAAAATAAAGCTGGGATGGATGTTTCAATATTCCTGAAATTTTTAACGGTAATTTATTGGTTTGTTTTTTCTATATCATAGCCACCTATGGCACAGGCCAAGAACTCTCATTTCTCAATTTCCAGATAGATGGCAAGTTTCCTCACTATTTCTCAAGACTAATGGACAGAGTCTGTATAACTGAGCAGGCACTTTAAGACTTACGCTTTATTCAAAGAACTCTGCTTACCTTCTGTTACCATGAGTGAGCCTATGGATTTACTCACAGAAATAGGACACCAGCTTCAAAACCTCTGGGCCTACATTGTATACAAAATCATCATGGCCACTGACAGTGGTAAGGAGCTGTGGTGGTGCAGTGGTTAAGAGATCAGCTGTTAACCAAAAGGCTGATCATTTGAACCCACCAACTACTCTATGGCAGAAAGATATGGCAGTCTGTTTTTATAAAGATTACAGCCTCAGAAACTATGGGGTAGTTCTAGTCTGTCCTACAGGGTTGCTGAGAGTTGGAATTGATGGTAAAGGGTTTTTGGTTTGGTAGGGAATTTCCTTTTCCCTTCTTATACTTAGAAAATAATTTTTGCCTTATTTACTAAAGCATTTCTTTGTGTTTATAGTAGCATAGGCCTATCTACTTCATCTCAATCACTGTGTTTCTAAACATTCTGTTTTCATTAGATACACTTTTTATATGTTTGTCCTCCAACTACCTTTTCTGGACACAGGGATGGGGATATAATCCAGATATGGCCAATTACCATGCTCAGTTCCCTTGATGTACTATGTGATTTGTGTAGGAATTATAACACAAGCAGAGCCAATCAGAGTCCTTCTTTGTGACCGATATGCAAATAAACTGATTTATTTTGATGCTTGTCTAGATACTGGTATGATACATAATTAAAAAAAAAAAAAGAAAAGAAAAAGCGCTCTTGCTCTTCTTGCTTAAGGGAAAATATTGGGAGCATGAAGTGTTATTTTGAACAAGAACAACATAAGCCTGGAGCTGCCATTAACTACTTTCTCCTGCTTTGCAGAGTAAGCTATCTATCTGCATGAGGAAATCATGAGGCAAACCCTCAGAGAGAAGCAGGGTCATGCACAAGAGAAAAAGAAAGAATAGACAACCATGTTTGAACTGGCATGGCTAGAGTCAGCTCAACTTAAACCAAACTCATTGCCATCGAGTCAACTTTGACTCATAGCAACCCTGTAGGACAGAGTAGAACTGGCCCACAGGGTTTCCAAGGCTGTAATCTTTAAGTAAGCAGACTGCTACATCTTTCTCCTGCAGAGCCACTGTGGGGTTCGAATCGCCGACCTCTCGGTTAGCAGCCAAGTGACTTAACCACTGTGCTACCAGGGCTCCTTTAGAATCAGCTCAAACACTGTTAAGCGGGCCAATGAATTGCCTTTGCTTAAGCTAATTTGAATCCATTTTCTGTCACTTGCATCTGACTTATACACTAATAAATTAAACAAAAATACAATGGAACTGAGATAAGAAACTGTCAACATGAACTTCCTTCATTTATTTATTTTCTGGTAGGCTGATTTGTTATGCATGGCTTGACAGAGAGCAAAGCCAGTTCTAAGTCACGGGGCTGAGCTCCATAGAAGCAGCAAGCAAATGTCAGATCTAATCTGAGAGACAAGGGGCAGAGTCACAGGATAAAGCCAAGGTCAGTTCCCAGTAATCTGAACAGGGGCATTAAGAGCTGGGCTAGGAGAGATGCCAGAGTCATAGCCAGGAAACAGGAATCAGGGATCAGGAATGAGAAAAAATTAAATAAAAAAATAAGGCAGCAGCAGCAGCCAGGAGTGTGGGCAGCAAACACTGAGTGTTCTGGTTAAAGCCGGAGGTCAGGGGAGCGCTGCCTCCCAGTCCCCTTTTAAAGATCCCAGGTGGCTTCCCATTCCTGCCATGTGATGCCACCTGGCGCCTGAAGAATGAAGCTGTGTGGAATTGACTGCCAGGACAAGGAGTTCTTAAGCAAAAAGGGCAAGCAAGCACTTTTTAAAACTATGTATCACAGCAGTATCTAGACAGGCATCACGATAAATGAGTTTCACGTTGATTATCAGTTTCCAAGGTAACTATCAAAGTGAATTACCTTCCGAAAGATGTGTCAAGACATACGACAGTTGTTTTTAAGTTAAGCAGATTGATGAGAAATGTACTTTCTGAGTGTGAAACAGTTTCAGTTTATTCTCATCAAAAGGGGACATCTCTTTATCACCTTCTATGTTTACAACTGTGGGGTCGAATGGGAGAAGTGCTAACGAAGATAACTAATAAGGCTTCTCAAATATTGGAAGAAGCATTACAATGAATATTAAATATTCATCCTCTAGAATAAAACCAAAAAAAAAAAAAAAAAACAAAAAACTCGTTGCTGTCAAGTCGTTTCCGACTCATGGCAACCCTACAGGACAGAGTAGAACTATCCCATAGGATTTCCAAGGAGCAGCTGGTGGATTCAAACTGCCGACCTTTTGGTTAGCAGGCGAGCTCTTAACCACTGCACCACCAACGCTCTGCATCCTCTAGAATAGGGCTTACTTAAAAAGAGGATTGGCACAGTGTCTCCAGTCACATCTGAAAGGCTGTATTAACCCACTCATTCAGTGATTATTTGAGAAGCTACCAGGAAATTAGCTGCGTGTTGCGGGGACAGAGGGAAGTATAGCCTGCCTCTAAGAGGCCTGTGATCTACTTAGAGATGACAGTGCCAAGAAAAAGAAAGGAATTTCCTTCATGACATGATTTTACAGCCCATTCCTACACGGCTATTTTCTGGGATGACTTTCAGAGCAAGGTTTTGTTGCCCGTATTAAATTCGGATATAGCTACTGTTTGCCTGTTTTGATGAGGAGTCATTAAGAGCTGGGATGTCTGACCGTGTCCATCCAATCAGCTTCACCAGAGCTCAGCATAATGTCTGACACGTCAAGGTGCTCAGTACATTTTTGTTGCATGGCTGGACAATACCTCAAGGTTTCTCTTAGTCCCATGGTTCTCTGAGTCTCACAGCCATCCCATCAACTCTCATGTTACATTCTCCTCAAGACACATGGGCTAGAAGAAATGAGGTATTTCAAAATGTTACTCACTCTGAGTGCCAGGCATTCACTGGTATCACATTTTAAATGATAGTTTCTAGAAAGAACTCTGAGCAGCATAATAGTCTTATTTAAAAAGAGAAAACTGGCACTCCATTTCTCCTTTTCTTTTAATGATCCACATTGAATTTCCTCGTAAGTATTTGTTTGACAGGGGATAAATAAACTTGGTGTGTATTTATTGTCATCCAAGAGCCAGCTGTTTAATGAGGTTCTTATTTTATCTCTAACAAAATGTGGAGGCATTTGCACGCTGTGGGATTATTTCACAAGTAGATGTTTCAGTACAATACTGGCAGTATTTCTGTTTTGCAGATAAATGACTGAAAACACCCAATATTCTCTCTCTGATCTTTCGCTGGCACCAAAAAACCAAAAATCAGACTTCTACTTCTGTAGAATCTGCATTTAAATGAAGGTTAAAAAAATTATCAAATACGTTAAGGGGAGAGTCTTTGGGCCAGGGATGATCATAAGTAGTTTAATCTATTTCCAATAAATAAACACATCTAGTGCTGTTATAGCAGCACTAGATAATTAAGAAAATTTTAAAAATGACTTAAAGTTTTTATTATGTATACATAAAAATGTGGCTGCAATTTTTCAAACCAAAATGGGATTTTATTGTACACACCATTTAAAATTTTTCTTAACAGTATATTGTGAACTTCTTTTCACACCAAGAAACTTTTTCTATGTTGTTTTTTTAAATGACTGCATAAGATTCCATGATATAAGCGTATGACAATTTATTCAACCAACTATTAACCCTTCAGTACCAACTCTTGCTTGATTCAAAGCACTTATCTCTATGGAGAAATTTTTGCACATGCTTGTAATTATTTCTTAGGATAAAATTCTAGAAACGAAATTACCGGATCAATGAATTCACAAATTCTAATACAGGGTCGCTATGAGTCAGAATCAACTTGAGGGCAACAGGTTTGGTTTTGGTTTTTAATGACTCTTATTTTTTTTTTTTTTAGTAAAATACCAAATAATCTTTGTAAAAGCCTTATCACTTCTCTCTTTCCCCACCAATGTAGGAGGGTTCCCATTTCTCAAACGCTGACTTACCACAAGCATGATCTTTTTTTTTTTTTTTTTTTGAGTTCTGCAGATTTGAAAGGCAAAAAAAAAAAAGACACTCCATTACTGGTTTAATTTGACTCTTTATATCCTTTGCTCATTTTTCTATTGGTATGCTTATCTTTGTCTTATTGCTCTTTGATAATAATAGTAGTATTAGGAGCTAACATTTAACATTTCTTGAATTTTATAAGCCAGGCCATGTCTGGAAAAAAAGTCTAGGTACCTGATATTTGATCTTACCCAGTGAGGCAAGTGCTATTACCATTCTGTCATGGAATGAATTGTGTCCCCCAAAAATATGTGCATCAATTTGGCTATGCCACGATTCCCAGTATTGTGTGACTGCCCACTGTTTTGTCATCTGGTGTGATCTTCCTATGTGTTATAAATCCTATCACTATGATGTTAATGAGATGGATTATAGGCAGTTATGTTGATGAGATCTACAAGATTAGGTTGTGTCTTAAGCCAATCTCTTTTAAGATATAAAAGAAAGAAGCGAGCAGAGAAACATGGGGGACCTCATACCACCAAGAAAGGAGCACCAAGAGCAAAGTGTGTCCTTTGGACTGGGGGTTCCTGCACGGAGCAGCTCCTAGTCCAGGGGAATATTGACGAGAAAGGCCTTCCTCCAGAGGCAACAGAGAGAGAGAGGCTTCCGCTGGAGGCGATGCCCTGAATTGGACTTCTAGCCTACTAGAGTGTGAGAGAATAAACTTCCATTTGTTGAACCCAGCCACTTGTGGTGTTTCTGTTATAGCAGCACTAGATAACTAAGACATATCCTATTTTAAAAATGAAGTATGTGAGGGTCAGAGAGGTTAAGTAATTTACCAATGTAACATAATTATTAAATCTGATATATCCAGGATATTAACAATTTTTGGCTGCTAACCAAAAGGTCGGCAGTTTGAATCCACCAGCCAGTCCTCAGAAACCCTATGGGCAGTTCTACTGTGTGCTATAGGGTCGCTATGAGTCGGAATTGACTCGACGACACTGGGTTTGGATATTTTTGTTTGTTTATTATAAAGATTATTAACCTATATGCACACCCATGTTCACTGCAGCATTATTTACATAGCAAAAAGCTGGAAACAATCTAAGTGCCCATCAACAGATGAATGGATAAACAAACTATGGTACATACACACAATGGAATACTATGCAAAGATAAACAACAATGATGAATTTGTGAAACATGTCACAATATGGATGAATCTGGGAGGCATTACGCCGAGTGAAATACATCAATCACAAAAGGACAAATACTGTATGAGACTGCTACTATTAAAACTCATGAAAATGTTTACACACATAAAAAAAACCTTGATGATTACAAGGAAGGGGAGGTTTAGGGAAGGAAAAAACAATTAACTAGGCAAGAGATAAGAGATAAGTGGCAACTTTGGAGAAGGGTGAGACAGTACAAAATACTGGGGAAGTCAGCAGCACAGCTTGACCAACGCTAAGTCAAAGAAGACTCATGGACACATTCAAACTCCCTGAAGGACCAAGCTACTAGACTGAGGGCTAGGGACCACAGTCTCAGGGACTATTTAGCTCAATTGGCATAACATAGTTTATAAAGTAAATGTTCTATATCCTACTTTGGTGGGTAGCATGTGGGCTCTTAAAAGCTTGTGAGCTGCCACTTAAGATACTCCACTGGTCCCACCCCATCTGGAGCAAGGGAGAATGAATAAAACCAAAGACACAAGGGAAGGCTTAGTCCAAAGTACTAATGGACCACAACTACCACAGCCTCCACCAGACTGAGTCTAGCATACCTAGATGGTACCTGGCTACCACCACTGACTGCTCTGACAGGCATCACAAAAGAAGACCCCGAACAGAGCTGGAGAAAAATGTAAAACAAAATTCAAATTCACACACAAGAAAGAAGGAAGGAAGGAAGGAAGGAAGGAAGGAAGGAAGGAAGGAAGGAAGGAAGGAAGGAAGGAAGGAAGGAAGGAAGGAAGGAAGGAAGGAAGGAAGGAAGGAAGGAAGGAAGGAAGGAAGGAAGGAAGGAAGGAAGGAAGGAAGGAAGGAAGGAAGGAAGGAAGGAAGGAAGGAAGGAAGGAAGGAAGGAAGGAAGGAAGGAAGGAAGGAAGGAAGGAAGGAAGGAAGGAAGGAAGGAAGGAAGGAAGGAAGGAAGGAAGGAAGGAAGGAAGGAAGGAAGGAAGAAAGAAAGAAAGAAAGAAAGAAAGAAAGAAAGAAAGAAAGAAAGAAAGAAAGAAAGAAAGAAAGAAAGAAAGAAAGAAAGAAAGAAAGAAAGAAAGAAAGAAAGAAAGAAAAAAGATCAGACTTACTGGTCTGACAGAGACTGGGGAAACCCCAAAAGTATGACCTCTGGACACCCTTTTAACTCAATACTGAAGTCACTCCTGAGGTTCACCCTTTCCACCAAATATTAGACAGGCCTATAAAACAAACAATAATACTCGTAGTTCAACCATGTATACAAGACTGAATGGGCACACAGGGGTAAGGACCAGGAGGCAGGTGGGGACGCGAAATCTGGATGAATGGAAATGGGGAACCCAAGTTCGAGAAGGGCAGAGCTTTCACACAACACAGGGTTGGCACCCAATGTCACAAAACAATATGTGTATTAATTGCTTAGTGAGAAACTAATTTATTCTGTAAACTTTCACCTAAAGCACACACAAAAAATAATTTGGTGAATAAATATCGAAAATGGAAAAAAAATATTAACCTATCAACATGTGTGTTAAAGATGTTTTTCTTGGTTTATCACTTGTCATTTAATTTTATTTGTCGTGATTTTTGCTTGGCTTGCTTGATTCTATTGTCATCGAATAAATCAATTTTTCTTTTATAGTTTTTGCTTTGGATATCTTAGAATGTTATAAATAAATAAAATTCAAAAACATAAAAATATTCAGAAAGTACAGAAGGATATAAAATGAAAGGTCGAATTATCTTGTTCCCTTTACACAAATCACTGACCTACATAGCAAAGGTATCTCCCTCTAACCATTCATGTTTTTATTTCTTCTGAAGGTTGTCTTAGGAAACTAAATGATACACAATACTTTCATTTCTTGATTTATTAACTTCAGACAGTATCTATGGACTTCTTACTATGAAATATGAGAAATTTTAGTTAACTTGCTTCCTTTCCCTCTCCACTCCTCCACTTAACTTCACAACTTTAAATAATATACTTCAACCTCTGTTTCTTCATCTATCAACTTATAGACTGTATGTATTAACTAAATGGATTTTTCTTATGGTAGAAATCATATTTAAAAATGGTTATTCTCCATATTCCTTAGATCATAAAGCCCCACATTTATGGAGGAATACTTCACTAGAAACAGATCTGTCTGTGGTCATTTTAATGAAATCAGAGACATCCGTTTAAATAGAATTAAAATTTTGATGTACCAATTAAAAAAATGGGCAAAGGAAATGAACAGACACTTCACCAAAGAAGACATTCAAGCAGCTAACAGACACATGAGGAAATTTTCGTGACCACTAGCCATTAGAGAAATGCAAATCAAAACCACAATGAGATACCATCTCATTCCGGCATTACTAGCACGAATCAAAAACCCAGAAACTAACAAATATTGGAGAGGCTGAGGGGTGACTGGAACTCTTATGCACTGCTGGTGGAAACGCAAAATGGTACAACCATTTTGGAAAATGATATGGCACTTCCTTAGAAAGTTAGAAATAGTAATACCATATGATCCAACAATTTCACTCCTAGGAATATATGCTAGAGAAATAAGAGCAGTCACATGAATAGACATATGCACACCCGTGTTCACTTCAGCGTTGTTCACAATAGCAAAAAGATGGAAACACATACATCCACAGACACATCAACAGATTAATGGAAAAACAAACTGTGGTACATACACACAGTGGAGTACTAAGCAATGATAAAGAACAAAGATGAATCTGTGAAGCACCTCACAGCATGAATGAATCTGGAGGGCATTATACTGAGTGAAATAAGTCAATCACAAAAGGACAAATATTGTATGAGACCACTACTATAAAAACTGATGAAAAGGTTTACACACAAAAAGAAACAATCTTTGATGGTTACGAGGGAGGGAAAAATACTAAATAGACAATAAGTAAGTAATAACTTTGGTGAAGGGTAAGACAGTACAATACTGGGGAAGCTAGCAGAACTTGTACAAGGCAAGGTCATGGCAGCTCCACAGACACATCCAAACTCCCTGAGGGACCAAATTACTGGGCTGAGGGCTGTGGGGATCATGGTCTCAGGGAAAACCTAGGTCAACTGGCAAAACATAGTTTATAATGTTCTACATTCTACTTTAGTGAGTAGCATCTGGGGTCTTAAAAGCTTGTGAGGCTCCATCTAAGATACTCCACTGGTTTCACACTATCTGGAGCTAGCGAGAATGAAGAAAACCAAAGACACAAGGGTAAGATTAATCCACATGACTGATGGACCACAAGTACTACTGCATCCATCAGACTGAATCCAGCACAACTAGATGGTGTCCAGCAACCACCACCAACTGCTCTGACAGGGATCACGATAGAGGAGATAGCTGGAGAAAATGTGGAATAAAATTCTAACTCACACACACACAAAAGACCAGACTTAATGGCCTCACAGAGACTGGAGAAACCCTAAGAGTATGACCCCTGGAGACCCTTTTAGCTCAGTAGTGAAGTCACTCCTGAGGTTCACCTTTAAGCCAAAATTAGACAGGCCCATAAAACAAAACAAGACTAAAGGGGCAAGGACTAGAAGGCAGGAAGGGATAGGAAAGCTGGTAATAGGGAACCCAAGGTCGAGAAAGGGGAGTGTTGACATGTTGTGGGGTTGGTAACCAATGTAACAAAACAATACGTGTACTAATTGCTTAATAGGAAGCTAGTTTGTTCTGTAAACCTTCATCTAAAGTACAATAATTAAAAAAAAAAAAAAAGGAGAAGCAGCAGCTAGTGAGTGAATTAGTGAGAAAAAGTGAAGAGCACAACACACGGAAAATTCAGCAAGGGAGAGGAAATGCTAAGCAACAGGTAGCGCAGATGGTCCTGTCCTGACCCAGATCACCTGAGGTACATGCTACTCAGTAGAGCTCATGGAAGGAGCTGGGTGGGATCCTAATGTCCAGGGGGAAAAAGAGTCTACAAATTGCAAAGTGCAGACATTTGCAATTCAAGTGTTTTAACTCAGGAATACTTTTATTTTAAAAGGTTGGAACTCATTGGGATCTGTTATGGATTCAATGGTGTCCTCCAAAATGCTATGCTGAAGTTTTAACCCTGGGTCACTGTGAGTGTGAACTTGTTTGGATATAGGGTCTTTGAAGGCGTTACCAGTTAAGTTAACATGAGGTCATACTGGAGTAGAGTGGGTTCTAGTCCTATCTGAGTGGTGTCCTTATGAAACAGGAGAAAAGATACAGAGAGACAGAGATGAATGATGGAAGCTGAGTGACAAGAAAGGATCTTCCCCTAGAGCCTTGAGAGATAGCATGATCCTCCTGACACCCTGAATTCAAACTACTAGGCCCTAGGACAGTTAAGACTATTAATTTCTGGGGTCTAAAGCCTCCACTTCATGGTATTGTTATGGCAGCCCAAGGAAACTAATACAGGGTCCATATGCATGGTCCATTGGTAGTGCAAATGGTTAAAACTCTTGCTGCTAGCCAAAATATTGGAAGATTGAGTCCACCCAGAGGTGCCTAGGAAGAAAAGTCTGGCAGCATACTTCCAGAAAATCAGCCATTGAAAACCCTGTGGAACACAGTTTTACTCTGACACGCATTGGGTAGCCATGAATCAGAGTCAACTCAGTGGGGATCTTTTTTTTTTTTTCTTAACCACAATATCTGAATCGCCAAGACTGAGAAACACAGGATTTCACCTAGAATGGCAAATGTCTTACGCTTAGAAAGAAAAAGATCTTGCCATAGAGTGAAACACATTTTATTATTAAGACATGCAACAACGAGTGCAGGGGGTATGAGAGGCACATCACTGGCACTGCCCATAATAACCAGGTATTGACCTGAGGAGTCACTAAATAGACTGTCTCAAATGCTCCCCCAGGACTGTGCTCAGCAGTATCAACATTCATCCTTAGAGTCTGCATTTTTAAGGGAAAACTACTGTGAATGGTGGAGCTGAAGACAGAAAGGCCAGGCCCTCCTTTAGTTGTAGCTTCCTGATTCTTTCTCAAGCTCATTTGCACTTCAGTGGTTTTGCTTTGCTTGGCCTTTTCCAACTTGGCAGCTCAGGAAGTGAAAATGAGGGACTCAGCAGAGTTTTTTTTTTTTTTTTTTATACTCCAAATGTTCCTTTAATACTGGTATTTCTTGGACAGGGATTTCTGATGTCCTAATTAATTGTTCTTGGAGTTTCTTTAAAAGCACCCTTTAGCATTTGTGAATCTGCCATGGCTTTTGCTCTCAGTTTGCACTCACATATTTTCCTTTAAAGTAGGAAGGGCACTACTACAGTGGCCAGATGGAATGTAAGTTTACTTGGAGACTCTCGCTCGAAAGTTGCTGAATTCAGTTTCAGCTTTAGGGAGGTCGTCTTAAGAAATGTCAGTAAACCAAAAAAAAAAAAAACAGACCTGTTTGCAAACTTATAGGACACAGCAGAACTATGCCATAGAATTTTCAAAGATCAGCTCGTGGATCCAAACTGCCAACCTTTTGGCTAGCAGCCAAGGTCTTAACCACTATACCACCAGGGCTCCAGAAACATCACCAGGCAGAAAAAAAGACAAGGGTGGCTCTGTTGCTTCCTATTCCTCTCTGTGAGACCTGACTTTTAAAAATCCTTTGTATTTCACCATACGTTTCCAAATGCATTTGAAGTAATTAACACCCTGAATAGAATCCTGTTGTCACATTTAATGATTAGATAAGCTGCTTGCCTTTGGGATATTTGACAGTTGCCCAAAATGTTGGTCTTAATCTAAAACAGAGAAGGGACCTCTGACATAGTGAGAGCCACCAAAGTGGCATTTATTAAATATAAATGGTAGGTGTCTAAAGTGGAACTGAGGAAAGAGCACCAGCTCTTATCACAAAAAGAAAATTCTTCCAGGATGATGGGAAAATTACAGGCGCTCTTAGCTGAAGCTCCACCAGTTTTACCTGACATGTGATGATTGAAGATATGTTTGTCCCTATAAAGCATTACATTACATTAAGATATAAAGCGTATTCTGGGCCTCAAGTTCGAGCTCCAATTTTCCAAACTTACTACAAATACAAAGGTTTCTATTAGCCAATTGTCTGGAAAATGACTTGTGCGAGGGCAAAAATTAAACGATACTGATTGGAAATGAAGAAAGCTCATTTATGTGTATTTTAGGAACCCACAGTGAATCAACTAAATACATATGCTGAGGAAAAAAAAAAAGTCTTGTAATAGGCAAGAAATCTTGAAACCCATTAATAAAAAAAAAAATTTTTAGCATTAGAAATTAGGTGCCTAATGAATTGTGCCCGTTATAGAGATTTTCTGTGATGGCAATTCCTTAACAGCTAGAAATTGCCTCCATCTCTGACGTGAGAGAAAAGATACTTCTCAAAGCCATTAGACATTATCTCCAAGTAGAAGTATATTTCACATGGTAAAAGAAATGGACGCGAAGTACTGATACTTACTATGTGAGAACTATAGCCACTGCGTCGTTCAACACACTCTCCCCAAACAAGAGTGTGTACAGGTCGGGGTCAACGTGCAGTTCATGGAAAATGGCCAGCACCGTCACTAGGAAGACACACACATACAGCAGAGTTAGCTGGGAAACAGCCATGGAGTTTTCATCAGTTGTGGTCACCTCTAAAATGCATTCATCTAATGCTGATCTCAAATCCATCTTCCATACTGACATCAGACCCTTGGTCTCAAAACAATCTGATCATGTCACTCCCCTGCTTAGAGATTTCTCTGGGCTCCCCACTGCTTATGGAAAAAGTTGGAGCCCCTTCATATGTCTTCTACAATCTGCACCTGCTTATCTGCCCAACATCTCCCTCTGCCCTCTCCCCTCCCCCACCCTTGACTGTCTCCTTGAAGCCACATTGAACTACTTGCCCTAATTTTCCAAGAGTATTTTTATCATAGAGTTTCCCAAATACCTTTGCACTTTGGCACCTTCTATGTGGATCTCGATTTCTTTCTCATCCACCTGCCATTAGCCTGCCTTTCCTCCTATACAAAAGCACACACACTCTCATCACATAATTATTGGTACGAAACGTATTCAGTTTTTAGGAAACTCAATTGTCCCCCTCACTCCCTCAGCAGAGACTCCACTCACTTCTTCATGCTCCCTGCATTTCGTTCAAGTCATAGAACTTATCACAGAATGGACTGTGAGCTTCTTGGGGAGAGGGCCCGTCTTTGTATCATATGGTACCTGGCAAACACCAAGTGTTTGATGCGTGAATGACTAAATGAATGAATGAACGAATGTTGTTGCAGTGCCTGCTTCTGTGAAAGGAGAGGTGGTCAACAGCTGGCTCTCAGTCTCTGGGATTGAGGTCACACTCATCTATGAAGATGATACAAAGCTCCTAAGAGTGGCACCTCAGGACTTGTTTCTGCTGACCTGCTGCCTGGTTACTATCTGCCATGGACTTGCACTGAGCTTCTGTGAGTACATCAGGATGGTAAATGACCACACTTTGATTATCTGTATTCATCAAAACCATTCAGTGTCTTGATATCTACAGTCAAAACCAAAAACCCACTGCTGTCAAGTCGATTCCGACTCACAGTGACCCTATAGGACAGAGTAGAACTGCCCCACAGAGTTTCCAAGGAGCGCCTGGCAGATTTGAACTGCCAACCTCTTTGTTAGCAGCCTTAGCACTTAACCACTACACCACCAGGGTTTCCAATATCTACAACAGTTATACGAAATGTGAACAGCAGTCGTTAGGAAGATGGTCTGTTTAATTGGTTGCCAAAGGGGAAAGAGGGTGGTTGAAATGATACTGATGGTAAATTTTTAAGGTAGAGTGGACATTTTCATTTCTGATCTTTGCTTTCCTTTCTATGAACAATATTTGGCTAATTTGCTTGGTGACTTGATTAATTGTTCTGGAACAGAATAGGTCCAACCTGACCTAATACACCCCTAACACCCCTGCTCAGAGTCCAGGTTTGTGGAGCAGTTGCACCCATCTCCAAACCATGGGAACAGCTTATTAAACAGTTGAATATCAAAGCTTTACTTTAGATGCATACTAAAAAAGGTTGTCTTTTCTCAGGTCCCAAATAAATCATTACAATGGTGTCTAATAAGTGCTATAATAAATATATGTGAGACCTGCTACGAGTTCAGAAGAAGAAACAAATGACTTTTCCTGAAAATGTTGGGGTAGGTTATACAAGAAGTTTTTAACAGTAAGTAGGAGAGAAAGGGTCTTATTCCAAGGGTTCGGTGGTTAGTAAGTATGCTGTATAAAAGAGACTTATGGAGGGGGGAAGTGGGGAAGCAAGAGAGAGAGGTTGAGACCAGAGTTAGAAGGTTTTATGAGTAGTATCAAGAACTTGGGAGCTTGTCTTGCACAACAGCAGCGAGTCATGGGAGGGCTTTCATCAGAAAAAAAATGAGCTTTGGAAATAAAACACAGGCAGCAGTGCAGAAGGCAGGTGGACACATGAGTGGAGGCCTCCCCAGTACTTCTGGCCAGATGAGTTGTACCAAGGCACAGAAGAGCCATCTTTTGATTCAGGCCCCCAGAGATGGTTCCACTCTGCACATCCACTGCCCGGGCTTCTGATAGGCCAATGATCACAGTGCTGTGTACCTCACTTATTCATTGGTGTTCATCTTCCTTTGTGCATCACTAACCCTTAGTACAGTGCTGAACAGGTTGCTGTTGTGTGCCTTTGAGTCGATTCCGACTCATAGCGACCTGTACAGTGCTGAACACAGTAATTCTTTAACAAGTGAATGAAAGAAAGGCAATGTCAGTGAGGAGAGAGTAAAGACTGCATTCCAAGATGTTTGGGTTGGAGAATTGGTGGGTGGTGGCGACTACGAAACAGCAAGGTGAGACTTTGGTTTCAATCTTAGGTAATTGGTAGATGGTGCTGCAGAAAAGAAATCAGTGTTGGGGCAGGGAATCCAGTGGGTTTGGTTTTCAATATGTTGACTTAAATAGTCAGGTGGAATTTCAAGTGAAGAATTCAAGAAGAAACTGGAAATAAAAGGCTGGAACTCATAGAGAACTTAAGGCAGAAGAAAAAAATTGGAGGTTACAAGTATATAGACAGAATATAAAGCCATGAGAAAGGCCTGGGCAAAGTCTGGAGAAAGAGAAGAGTGGTTATGAGCGATCCCAGAGGAACACTACAGCTGAAGGGGAGTGGAGAAAAACAGCACGAGAAACACAGCGGGCATTGGCCAAACCTGGTCCTAAGCTTGAACATAAAGTCGGCTGGAAAGAAATGCATCGTGCATTTCTCTAAACAGATTTTCATTTACTAACAATCACCTAGAGGAAGGAGTACTGAACTAAATAACTAGCTTTAGATAGAAGAGACAACAGAAATAAAATGTCATGAATTGGAATGACAATTGGCCAGACTCCATTTTATCAGGCATAGAATTAATTCATTATTCTAACTAAATAGGTCCTTAATCATAATAGGTAAAATGGTAGAAACCTACTCTTTACCACTGCATAGCTGCTCACATTTGCCACCGTCCTTAGCCTTTGCAGGTAGCAGTGGGAGTCAGGTAGCCAGTAGCTCTGCTAAGTAACATCTTTCTCCTTCTTGGATAGAAGCAAGACACTGCATCCAATCAAAACCAGCGATTTGAATTGTAGGTTTTAATTATTAGCATTTTCCTTTTGCTAGGATTCTAAACGTAAACTTACTCTTAAGCTAGAAAATTCTATCATGGCAGCTGTATTGTTGACTTTAGTCTCTATGGCTGTTGTATTTGCAAGCTCTGGAGATGACTTGATGCTCATCTCTACCCCCCAGGGAGACTTCACAGGCCATGAAAAGGGGTGTAAAATCCTGGGTTTCCAATTTCCATAGAGTACACTCTGCCCTCTGGGGATGTACCGGGCATCTTTTTTCAATGAGAGCTTTGAACCTCTGGGAGGAAGGGCAGTCAATTGAAAAAATAGGCAGTTTTGTTTAAAAGTGCTCTGACGCTCCCATGATTCCTTTTGCACCAAGAACTGAACTCCAGTTCATAAATGATATCCCACACAAAAGAGAAAGCTATGACTTTGCACATTCCTATCTACCCTGAGAAAAAAAAATGGACCAGTTTCGAAAGAAAGCCAGGCAGTGTGTCCTACAAGTAGGAGTATTTGCTGGGACCACAAATGCGTCGAATAGGTGAGTCAGGAAAATTAGCCACCCACTCTGCTGCTGAGCTTGGAGCTTTTAAAAAACACATTCAATTAGCTCGCTGGCAGGGCTCAGTCTTACACATGATGACCAGAACTCTTTGTGATGCCTTTCCAGGAGAGAAGCTCTTCAAACAGCTGTGACCATGCTCACAACCAGCTCTGCCCACACCTTGTTGGGCTTTGTAAGCACACCTCAAGCCCAAGGCTTGGCTAAGAAGCAATGTCCGTTTAGATAAGCCTTTCTGTGACAGTGCGAAGGGGAACATTCTAGACACCACGCGGATAGGAAGGGGAGAAGACACAATGTGATTTTTTAACCTTTGATTTTATCAGAGGATTCGGCCATTTTGCATTTGTCATAATTTAGTTCTGCTCATCTCTCAGTAGCAGCTTCTCATGTGTTACCTGTAGCTTGGGGATCCTCCTTCTCTGCTCGTCATCTTCCTACCTGACATATTGGCTGAAGAAAAAATCCCCTTCGTCTCTCAGATTGGTAATAAGGGGCACAAGCACATATGCTCTTACACCCAAATAGATAAACGCTTATGTGCACATACACATAACCGCCCCCTGGTAAGAGTAGTGGAGGACTCTGACAGCAGAGAAACGCTATTGAGTCATTGAAGATCTTTGAGAAAACAGTTTCAGTGGTGAAAGGATTTTGGAGGGAATGAGTCAGTGGGTATGGACTGCACTTCTGAGAAAGTGATGATGAAGGGATGGAGAGTATTATGGGGTATCAAGTCAAGCAAGGCTTTCTCTTACGCTGAGCAGAGTTAGCCAAAAGTAAGCGAGGTTAAGGAGCCCTGGTGGTGCAGTGGTTAAAAGCGCTTGACTGCTAACCAAAAGATTGGTAGATCAAAACTCCCAGTGGCTCTGTGGGGGAAAGATATGGCAGTCTACTTCAGTAAAGATTTACAGCCTTGGAAAACCTGTGGGGTCACCATGACTTGGAGTTGACTTGATGGCAGCGCGTTTGGTTTTGGTTTCTGGTTTTTAAGAGAGGTTAAAGACAGAGGTCCGGAGGAAGGAGGAAGCAGAGGACAATGGAAGGGTAGAAGGAAAGCATATGTCTTTTCAGTAAAGCAAGATTGTCTGCTGTGAGTGAGAAATCAAACAATGTGTGAGTTAGTGGCTAGAGGAGGGCAGAAAACATCCAGAATATCTGCTGTGTGGAACTAAGTCAAGTTCCGTGAAAACCTGTTAAGGTCAAATGTCAGAGAATTCTCAATCTTCAAAAGAAAAACCCTAACACTGAAGTAATAGGATATTTTGATTGATTTCTTCATAGTTTCAAGAATCTTATTCCCTACTACAACCCTATTATTGCATCAAAACTAATCTTTTCTCATCTCAAAGGTAGTAACCATACCTTGAGATAAAAAATAAATAAATAAAAACAGATAATGACTTCCTGACCCCAACACCAGCTCAACGTGTTGACTGTTAAAGCTGTTATTGGTTTTTTTTTTTTTTTTTAAACTGTATCTCTGCAACCAACCACTTTCCTGTTGCTCTTTCAGTAACTTCTAAGTCTCCAGGGTGCTTTAGTGACAGCCTTTCCCACAGAATCTCTATTAGCAGCTATCTGACCCATATTTTCTTGGTGTTTTACAAGGAATTTGAATTTCGAATGAGATTTCAACGTGACAGCTCTCAGCAACCTGGCATAAGATCTACCTGGGCCGACAGACAACCACACACAGTAGTTCCGACCCCTGTTGTTTTAAGTCTTCATTCACCTTTCTCAAAAAACTCCCTGGAGACTGCTGTCTGTGGTTTTCTGTGCAAATCAGCATGTATGACACTCGTCCCCGACACATGGGGAATCAAAAATGTCTTGGCTTCTGAGCTGAATCTGTGTCAGGCCTGACAGGTATTCTCATAAGTAAGGTAGAAATTTTGCATTTCAAAAAGTGATCATTGTGAAAATGTG
This sequence comes from Elephas maximus indicus, assembly GCF_024166365.1. NCBI lineage: Eukaryota > Metazoa > Chordata > Mammalia > Proboscidea > Elephantidae > Elephas > Elephas maximus. The sequence goes on along the minus strand of NC_064841.1, from coordinate 16,136,559 downwards.
TTTACTTTTTCACAGAGAGAAGGTAGAGGAGGAAATTTTTCTGTAACGTTTCCCACTTTCCTGAAATATTGTACATAGTGAGATTTAAGAAGAGACTCTTCATAAAAATTGTGGTATTGAGAACAGGCTGGGATACTGGAATTATTTTGAGGTTAAACCTTGTCAGTAAAGACTCTTGCAGCAGAAATCAGTACATGGGTTTGTTTTGTCAGTCAAGATCTGCCAATCATAATCCAGGCAGAACGACTACAAAACCTAACCCTTCTAAACTAGGTCAGAGACATAACACCAGATCTAGAAAGTAAATTGCTAGATGTTACTTCACTGAGGTGAGTTTAAATTAGAAGTTATATAAAACATCAGGAATGACGTAGCCCTAAATTATTGTAATTTCATTCTGACCATCTATGTGTTGTATTATTCTGGTATTGAGTTAGTAGTGGAGGAAATACAATATGTAAGCAATATGGAGAAAATATAACATGTAAACACGCTATTACTTACATATTGTATTTTCTTACTGCTTTTGTTTTTTTTAATTTTACCCATTTATTTTATTTTATTTTTTTTAATTAATTTTTATTAAGCTTCAAGTGAACATTTACCATTCCAATCAGTCTGTCACATGTAGGTTTACATACATCTTACTCCCTTCTCCCACTTGCTCTCCCCCTATTGAGTCAGCCCTTTCAGTCTCTCCTTTCGTGCCAATTTTGCCGTCTTCCCTATCTCTCTATATTCCCATCCCCCCTCCATTCAAGAGTTGCCAACACACTCTCCAGTGTCCACCTGATTTAATTAGCTTTCTCTTCATCGGCATCTCTCTCCCCGCCACTGACCAGTCCTTTTCATGCCTGATGATTTGTCTTCGGGGATGGTTCCTGTCCTGTGTCATCAGACATTCTGGGGAGCATTGTCTCTGGGATTCCTCTAGTCTCAATCATACCATTAGGTATGTTCTTTTCATGAGAATTTGAGGTCTGTATCCCATTGGTTTCCTGCTCCCTCAGGAGTTGTCTGTTGTGTTCCCTGACAGGGCAGACATCGATTGTGGCCAGGCACCAACTAGTTCTTCTGGTCTCAGGATAATGTAGGTCTCTGGTTCATGTGGCCCTTTCTGTCTCTCGGGTTCTTAGTTGTCGTGTGACCTTGGTGTTCTTCCTTTGCCTTTGCTCCAGGTGGCTTGAGACCAACTGATGTATCTTAGATGGCTGCTTGTTGGCATTTAGGGCCCCAGGTGCCACAATCCAAAGTGGGATGCAGAATGTTTTCATAATAGAATTATTTTGCCCATTGACTTAGAAGTCCCCTCAAACCAAGTTCCCCAGACCCCAGCCCCTGCTCCGCTGACCTTTGAAGCTTTCATTTTATCCCGGAAACCTCTTTGCTTTTAGTCCAGTCCAATTAGGCTGACCTTCCTTGTATTGAGTGTTGTCTTTCCCTTCACCCAAAGCAGTTCTTATCTACTGATTGATCAATAAAAAGCCCTCTCCCTCCCCGCTTTGTAACCACAAAAGTATGTATTCTTCTCCGTTTTTTCTATTTCTCAAGATCTTATAATAGTGGTCTTATACAATATTTGTCCTTTTGCAACTGACTCATTTCGCTCAGCATAATGCCTTCCAGATTCCTCCATGTTATGAAATGTTTCAGAGATTCGTCACTGTTCTTTATCGATGCGTAGTATTCCATTGTGTGAATATACCACAATTTATTTACCCATTCATCCGTTGATGGACATCTTGGTTGCTTCCAGCTTTTTGCTATTGTAAACAGAGCTGCAATAAACATGGGTGTGCATGTATCTGTTTGTGTGAAGGCTCTTGTATCTCTAGGGTATATTCCGAGGAGTGGGATTTTTGGGTTGTATGGTAGTTCTATTTCTAACTGTTTAAGATAACACCAGATGGATTTCCAAAGTGGTTGTACCATTTTACAATCCCACCAGCAGTGTATGAGAGTTCCAATCTCTCTGCAGCCTCTCCAACATTTATTATTTTGTGTTTTTTGGATTAATGCCAGTCTAGTTGGTGTGAGATGGAATCTCATCGTAGTTTTAATTTGCATTTCTCTAATGGCTAATGATCGGGAGCATTTTCTCATGTATCTGTTGGCTGCCTGAATATCTTCTTTAGTGAAATGTGTGTTCATCTCCTTTGCCCACTTCTTGATTGGGTTGTTTGTCTTTTTGTGGTTGAGTTTTGACAGAATCATGTAGATTTTAGAGATCAGGCGCTGGTCGGAGATGTCATAGCTGAAAATTCTTTCCCAGTCTGTAGGTGGTCTTTTTACTCTTTTGGTGAAGTCTTTAGATGAGCATAGGTGTTTGATTTTTAGGAGCTCCCAGTTATCTGGTTTCTCTTCATCATTTTTGGTAATGTTTTGTATTCTGTTTATGCCCTGTATTAGGGCTCCTAGGGTTGATCTTATTTTTTCTTCCATGATCTTTATCGTTTTAGCCTTTATGTTTTTAGGTCTTTGATCCACTTGGAGTTAGTTTTTGTGCATGGTGTGAGGTATGGGTCCTGTTTCATTCTTTTGCAAATGGATATCCAGGTATGCTGGCACCATTTGTTAAAAAGGCTATCCTTTCCCCAATTGACTGACACTGGTCCTTTGTCAAATATCAGCTGCTCATACGTGGATGGATTTATATCTGGGTTCTCAATTCTGTTCCATTGGTCTATGTGCCTGTTGTTGTACCAGTACCAGGCTGTTTTGACTACTGTAGCTCTATAATAGGTTCTGAAATCAGGTAGAGTGAGGCCTCCCACTTTCTTCTTCTTTTTAAGTAATGTTTTGCTTATCCGGGGGTTCTTTCCCTTCCATATGAAATTAGTGATTTGTTTCTCTATCCCCTTAAAGTATGACATTGGAATTTGGATTGGAAGTGCGTTATATGTATAGATGGCTTTTGGTAGAATAGACATTTTTACTATGTTAAGTCTCCCTATCCATGAACAGGGTATGTTCTTCCACTTAAGTATGTCCTTTTGAATTTCTTGTAGCAGAGTTTTATAGTTTTCTTTGTATAGGTCTTTTACATCCTTGGTAAGATTTATTCCTAAGTATTTTATCTTCTTGGGGGCTACTGTGAATGGTATTGATTTGGTTATTTCCTCTTCGGTCGTCTTTTTGTTGATGTAGAGGAATCCAAGTGATTTTTGTATGTTTATTTTATATCCTGAGACACTTCCAAACTCTTCTATTAGTTTCAGTAGTTTTCTGGAGGATTCCTTAGGGTTTTCCATGTATACGATGATGTCATCTGCAAATAGTGATAGCTTTACTTCCTCCTTGCCAATCTGGATACCCTTTATTTCTTTGTCTAGCCTAATTGCCCTGGCTAGGACTTCAAGTACGATGTTGAATAAGAGCGGTGATAAAGGGCATCCTTGTCTGGTTCCCGTTCTCAAGGGAAATGCTTTCAGGTTCTCTCCATTTAGAGTGATATTGGCTGTTGGCTTTGCATAGATGCCCTTATTATGTTGAGGAATTTTCCTTCTATTCCTATTTTGGTAAGAGTTTTTATCATAAATGGGTGTTGAACTTTGTCAAATGCCTTTTCTGCATCTATTGATAAGATCATGTGGTTTTTATCTTTTGTTTTATTTATGTGATGGATTACATTAATGGTTTTTCTGATATTAAACCAGCCTTGCATACCTGGTATAAATCCCACTTGATCATGGTGAATTATTTTTTTGATGTGTTGTTGGATTCTATTGGCTAGAATTTTGTTGAGGATTTTTGCATCTATGTTCATGAGGGATATAGGTCTAAAATTTTCTTTTTTTGTAATGTCTTTACCTGGTTTTGGTATCAGGGAGATGGTAGCTTCATAGAATGAGTTGGGTAGTATTCCGTCTTTTTCTATGCTTTGAAATACCTTCAATAGTAATGGTGTTAAGTCTTCTCTGAAAGTTTGGTAGAACTCTGCAGTGTAGCCGTCTGGGCCAGGACTTTTTTTTGTTGGAAATTTTTTGATTACCGTTTCAATCTCTTTTTTTGTTATGAGTCTATTTAGTTGTTCTACTTCTGAATGTGTTAGTTTAGGTAGGTAGTATTGTTCCAAGAATTTATCCATTTCTTCTAGGTTTTCAAATTTGTTAGAGTACAATTTTACATAGTAATCTGAAATGATTCTTTTAATTTCATTTGGTTCTGTTGTGATGTGGTCCTTCTCGTTTCTTATTCGGGTTATTTGTTTCCTTTCCTGTTTTTCTTTAGTCAGTCTAGCCAATGGTTTATCAATTTTGTTAATTTTTTCAAAGAACCAGCTTTTGGCTTTGTTAATTCTTTCAATTGTTTTTCTGTTCTCTAATTCATTTAGTTCAGCTCTTATTTTTATTATTTGTTTTCTTCTGGTGCCTGATGGGTTCTTTTGTTGCTCACTTTCTATTTGTTCAAGTTGTTGGGACAGTTCTCTGATTTTGGTTCTTTCTTCTTTTTGTATGTGTGCATTTATCGATATAAATTGGCCTCTGAGCACTGCTTTTGCTGTGTCCCAGAGGTTTTGATAGGAAGTATTTTCATTTTCGTTGCATTCTATGAATTTCCTTATTCCCTCCTTGATGTCTTCTATAACCCAGTCTTTTTTCAGGAGGGTATTGTTCATTTTCCAAGTATTTGATTTCTTTTCCCTAGTTTTTCTGTTATTGATTTCTAGTTTTATTGCCTTGTGGTCTGAGAAGATGCTTTGTAATATTTCGATGTTTTGGACTCTGCAAAGGTTTGTTTTAGGACCTAATATGTGGTCTATTCTAGAGAATGTTCCATGTGCACTAGAAAAAAAAGTATACTTTGCAGCAGTTGGGTGCAGAGTTCTGTATAAGTCAATGAGGTCAAGTTGGTTGATTGATGTAAGTAGGTCTTCCGTGTCTCTGTTGAGCTTCTTACTGGATGTCCTGTCCTTCTCCGCAAGTGGTGTGTTGAAGTCTCCTACTATAATTGTGGAGGTGTCTATCTCACTTTTCAATTCTGTTAAAATTTGATTTATGTATCTTGCAGCCCTGTCATTGGGTGCATAAATATTTAATATGGTTATGTCTTCCTGATCAATTGTCCCTTTTATCATTATGTAGTGTCCTTCTTTATCCTTTGTGGTGGATTTAAGTCTAAAGTCTATTTTGTCAGAAATTAATATTGCTACTCCTTTTTTGCTTATTGTTTGCTGGATATATTTTTTTCCATCCTTTGAGTTTTAGTTTGTTTGTGTCTCTAAGTCTAAGGTGTGTCTCTTGTAGGCAGCATATAGATGGATCGTGTTTCTTTATCCAGTCCGTGACTCTCTGTCTCTTTATTGGTGCATTTAGTCCATTTACATTCAGCGTAATTACAGATAAATAAGTTTTTAGTGCTGTCATTTTGATGCCTTTTCATGTGTGTTGTTGGCCATTTCATTTTTCCACATGCTTTTTTGTGCAGAGACGTTCTTCTTAGTAGCTTGTGAGATCCTCATTTTCATAATGTTTAACTGTGTTTGTTGAGTCGTTACGTTTTTCTTGGCTTTTTTCTTGAGTTATGGAATTGATATTCCTTTTTGTGGTTACCTTATTATTTACCCCTATTTTTCTAATTAAAAACCTAACTTGTATCCTTCTATATCACTTTGTATCCCTCTCCATCTGGCAGTTCAATGCCTCCTATATTTAGTCCCTCTTTTTGATTATTGTGATCGTTTATCTATTGATTTCTATGATTTCCTGTTATGTGTATTATTTTGTTTATTTATTTATTTTTTAGAATTAGTCTTAATTTGTTTGTTTTTGTGCTTTCCCTATTTGAGTTGTGTTGATATCAGGACATTCTGTTTTGTGACCTTGTATTGTGCTGGTACCTGATATTATTGGTCATCAGGCCAAACAATCTCCTTTAGCACTTCTTGCAGTCTTGGTTTAGTTTTTGCAAATTCTCTAAACTTGTGTTTATCTGTAAATATCTTAATTTCTCCTTCATATTTCATAGAGAGTTTTGCTGGATATATAATCCTTGGTTGGCAGTTTTTCTCGTTCAGTGCTCTGTATACGTCGTCCCATTCCCTTCTTGCCTGGGTGGTTTCTACTGAGTAGTCTGAACTTATTCTTATTGATTCTCCCTTGAAGGAAACCTTTCTTTTCTCCCTGGCTGCTTTTAAAATTTTCTGTTTGTCTTTGGTTTTGGCAAGTTTGATGATAATATATCTTGGTGTTTTTCTTTTTGGATCAATCTTAAATGGGGTTCGATGAGCATCTTGGATAGATATCCTTTCGTCTTTCATGATGTCAGGGAAGTTTTGTGTCAGGAGTTCTTCAACTATTTTCTCTGTGTTTTCTGTCCCCCCTCCCTGTTCTGGGACTCCAATCACCCTCAAGTTATCCTTCTTGATAGAGTCCCACATGATTCTTAGGGTTTCTTCATTTTTTTTAATTCTTTTCTCTGATTTTTTTTCCAGCTATGTTGGTGTTGATTCCCTGGTCCTCCAGTAGCCCCAGTCTACATTCTAATTGCTCGAGTCTGCTCCTCTGACTTTCTATTGCGTTGTCAAATTCTGTAATTTTATTGTTAATCTTTTGGATTTCTACATGCTGTCTCTCTATGGATTCTTGCAACTTATTAATTTTTCCACTATGTTCTTGAATAATCTTTTTGAGTTCTTCAACAGTTTTATCGTGTGTTCCTTGGCTTTTTCTGCATTTATCCTAATTTCATTTGTGATGTCTTTAAGCATTCTGTAAATTAGTTTTTTATATTCTGTATCTGATAATTCCAGGATTGTATCTTCATTTGGGAAGGATTTTGATTCTTTTGTTTGGGGGGTTGGAGAAGCTGTCATGGTCTGTTTCTTTATGTGGTTTGATATGGACTGCTGTCTCTGAGCCATCACTGGGAAACTAGATTTTCCAGGTAATCAGCTAAAAAAAAAATGCTGTCAGATCCCTATCTGAATTCTCCCTCTGGCTCCGGGTATTCGGATGTTAATGGAGCCGCCTGGGGAGGGTGGGGGAGGGATCAGAGAGCTGGGAGTGTAGCACCACAGAATATAGAGCTAAACACCGTGTTCACACTCCGCCCCCGTCCGCCAAAATCCGGGCGGGACGGCTTCCTGGCTAGGACTTCCTCCCGGAGACTTCTCCCTCCGGTGTGCGGCACCGCTCGCGCGCACTGGGTGGGCGTCTCCTGCACGAACTGGTGGGCCGGCCCCCAGGGTCTATTCAGGAGAATATAATTGGACCCTGCGCTTGCGCCCCGCCCGCGCGCGCACCCAAATCCCAGCGGGACGGCTAGCCGGCTGGGATGCTGTTTTCCGCGATCCGAGACCAGTCACTTCCAGGGGTTTCTCCCTCCGGTGCGCCGCACCACACGCGCGATCTGGGTGGGTGTCAGCCGCACGACCAGGTGGGCCCGCCCCCTGGGTCAATTCAGGGGAATATAATTGGACCCCGCGCTCACGCCCCACCCACGCACGCCCAAATCCCAGCGGAATGGCTCCCCGTCTGGGACGCTGTTTTCCCCGCTCTGAGACCAGTCACTTCCGGGGATTTCTCCTTCCGGTTCGCCACGCTGCATGCGCGGACTGGGTGGGTGTCCTCCCGCACGAATGTGTGGGCCCCGCCCCGGGGTCACTTTAGGGAAATATAGCTGACCTCCCCCCCCCCCCCCCCGCTCACGCCCCGCCCGCTTCCTGCCAAACTCCCGGCGGTACGGGTCCCCAGCTGGGACGCTGTTCTCCCTGCTCCAATATCAGTCACTACCTCCCAGGGGCTTCTCCCTCTGGCTGCGCCACTACGCCGCCCACGCCAACCAGCTAGACTTCCTCCCGGGATGTGTTTAGGGGGGAAGGGTTGGGCCCCCCATCTGTGCCATCTGCCCCCCTGGGCTCTGCCCCAGATCGGGCTCCGAAGTCACCTGCCTGGTACGCTGGCTCCTAGTTCTGAAAACGGTCGCTGTCTGCCCGTATTTGTTCGTTTTCTGTCTCTAAGTCTGTGCTTATTGTTCAGAGTTCATAGATTGTTATGTATGTGATCGATTCCCTTGTTTTTCTGAGTCTGTTGCAAGAGGGATCCGCGGTAGCGTCCACCTAGTCCGCCATCTTGGCCCCGCCTTCTTACTGCTTTTTGCAGCCCTCCTCAATCAGGGTTCCACAGGAGAAGTTAAGTACTAGTGCCCCAAGGTACCTGAGACCTATTCAGAAAGACCCCTCATGTATGAACATGTTATGTGACTTATTCATTCTTATTCCCTCATCAGTGTACAGTGGAATACTCCAGATGCCACACAATGTGCAATACCACAACAGATGGAATGCAGAAGCAGATGTGAGAATCCAGCTATCTTCTATTGAATCACACATTAAAGATTCAAAACCAAAAACCAAACCTGTTGCCATTCAGTTGTTTCCGACTCATAGCGGCCCTATAGGACAGAGTAGAACTGCCCCATAGGGATTCCAAGGAGTGGCTGATGGATTCGAACTACTGGTCTTTGCTTAGCAACCAAGCTCTTAATCAGTGTGCCACCAGGGCTCTGTCACATTAAAGATATTTGCCAAAGTTTAAAACAATGCCATTTTCTCACTTTTTGTTTTGAAAAATAAATTTACTTTTCATAAAAATTTTATCTATATTAACATGTAAGTTGTTTATTATTGTTATTTTAAAATAAATCAATGAAGGTATTTTTTCAATTTTTAATATGGTAGATACTGATACATATAACATATGTAAACAATAACTCTTTGGGTCCTTCCTAACTGTGAACAGTTCCAAAGGGGTCCTGTTACAAAAAATGCTTGAGGACCACTATCGTAAGACATTTGTTGATTGTAATGAATCTCCTACGCATCTAGCATGATACCAGCTAGCCACCATCATGAAGAAAAACTAGAAAATAGTTGTTTCAATCATTTTTTGTAGAACTTAATTCTCTCACGGAACTCCTGTTGAGAAACGTTGCCTAGATATTAATATTTTTAGTCACACAGCAACTGGCTGATTCTTTTGGCATGCAGGAACAGGATTTCAAATGACTTTTTTAAGTGAGGAAAATTACTTTCTTTACATTAACTCCTCTAGCACATTTCTAGAATCACATTTCTGTCGTTTATTCAAGGCCTTTCTTTGGAATGCAAATATTTAGGACAGAGATATTTTCTTCAATGTATAGATGCCCAATAAAAATGTTGACAATCACATATCCTTTCCTTGACTTCAAACGTTGTTGAATTGTGTTCCAGAATAATGTTTTTCCTCTTTTGCTTAAACTCCAGCAGTCTAGTGCCCACCAGTCACTGAGAATAAGTGCCTTTGCATTAAGAAAAGTAAAACAAATAAGATACATAAAGAGTGGTAAGGGGCAACCTGGAAATAAATTTCTTTTGTCTGAGAACTTACAGACTAAAATCTGCTAGCACTTTAGCTAGTGCCTTTAAGTGTTCCCCAAAGGTATCTACTACAGGATTACTCTAAATGTAACATTAGCAAAGAACATAAACATTTAACAAAGACCCAATTTTCTCCTCAATGGGGCTTAATGAGCCATAGTGCAGTTTAATGGGGAATCTTTGCGGTATGACCCATACCTGAGAGAAGACGATTCACCCTGTTGTACAAGCATGCCCCACTCAGGATTATTACTTAAGCATTTTGACATTTAAAAAATGAAAATGGTAGGCAAGGGTTTGCCTACACATCATAAAATAAATACAGAGATAAGCTCAGTGTAGCCACAAAGCGCCAAAGTTTGGATGGCTCACCAAGAAATCCACATATGTAGGTAAAACTATCACTGTGGCCCATTACATGTAATAATTGTAAGATAAAAACAAATCCAAAAGGCAACTGTATTAGTCATGACTGTGATACACATAAAGTAAGTGGGCTTCAAAAACAAAATTTTCTTTGGTTACAAAACGATATGAAATAAACAGATGCCTTGTACCATCATTTCTCAATCCATGGATTAAGACTCTAAGGATATTTTTTAAATGTTTCAAAGTGGAGTGTGAGTATTCCTGCTTTCTAAACAAATCAGCAAAGCTGCTGAAGGTTAACAAGAGTGACATTGAGAAGAGTCAACACCGGCCTGTGTGAGAGGAAGTGAAAGAAGATAAGAAGAGTCACAGTGTGGATCTCCTCATTTCTGTTACCAAATAATGTCTCCCCACGTGATGCCCACGCCCTAATCCCTGGAGTATGTAATGTTACATGCCAAAAGTGACTTTGAAGATATAATTAAGGTTATAGGATTTAAGATGGAGAGATGGTTTTCCTAAATTAATCCAGTAAGCCCAACATAATCACAAGAGTCCTTAAAAGCGAAGAAATTTCTCTGGCTAGTGTCAGAGAGGTACAGCAAAAGAGAAGATGGGAGAGAAAGGGAAATGAAGGAGGAAGACGGAGAAACAGGGTAGTCAGGGAGATTCCAGTGTTCGAAGGATTCAACCCACCATTGCTGGTTCCGAGATGTAGGCACCCATTTGCAAGGACCAGAGAGAGGCCTCTAGGAGTTAAGGTGACCTCAGCTATCACCAGCAAGAAAACAGGGGCCTCAGTCCTGCAACTGCAAGAAACTGGACTTTTCCAACAGCCTGGATGACCTCGTAAGTGGATTCTTCTTATAGTCCCCTGATAAGAACCCAGCCAGCTGATGCCTTGATTTTGCCTTTGAGACTCAGAGCAGGGAACCCAATTGAGCTGACCTGTACTTCTCACCGACTGAATTGTGAGATAATAAATTTGTGTTGTCTTAAGCTGCTAAATTTATAGTAATTTGTTACAACAGCCTAGAAAACTAACACACTGTCCTCTTCTTTCAAAATGGGAACTATAAAATAGCAGCTAAGCCCCAGTCAGTTGACTTCTCAATATATGAGTTACCGGATGGGAATGTTTCTAGAATGTTCCCTTATTTTTAGCCATAAGAACAGCACTTCCTGACCCTACCTCTGCCACCAACAGAAAAGCAGTCTGTAAAAATGGTGAAGTGGAGGCATCTGACCTCCTTTAACTTCATAAATGGGAAGGACAATCACGATCAACAGACCAAAGCTGATTCCTATGATGTGGAAGTCAAACATGCCTCCTATCTCTGTCATCTTTACTAATTCTGACACCAACTGTCCCGCCCATGGAACTCTCTACTTCTCTGCTGGGTTCGATAATTCATTGCAATGGCCACACAGTACTCAAAGACAACACTCATGATTGTGGGATTTATTAGACAAGTGACAGGTTACAATTCAGGTTCAGGAACACTCAGGATACAGTTCTTCCATCAGGACAGCCTCTTCTAAGCCATGTTTCTCTCTGGCCTTCGGCCTCTGCCCTGCTTGAGCGAGTGCTACAAAGCTCTTTTAGCTCTGCTAACTGATGCGTGCCCAGAGGTACCCCACTCCGCCCATAAGCCTCCTCCCGAAGGTGCTCAACTCTAGTACTGTGGGTTAGCAAACCTAGCTCCACCAAGCGCCTGTAGGCACCCTACTCCATCAGAAAGCCTCCTGCCTGAAGGCACTTGGCTTTCTCGCTAGCTCCCTGGGCTGGGCCATCTCCTACCGGTCTCCTGGTTCTGCAGCTGCTGTTTCTCTGTTGCTGCTTCTCGCTATCGTCTATGTTACAGCTCTCCCTCTCTGTCTTCCTTGTTAAGGCTCTCTCCCTCTTTCTATCTTGGTCTCTGGTTCCAAGAGCTTCTCAGCACTGGGATCCTGGGTCCAAAGGACGTGCTCCACTCCTGGTGGTGGTGGTGAGATCCTTTCATTCCCACCTCTGGGATGGTTCTATTTTAAGTCTAATGGGATAGCAAAACTGACCAATCCCTTTGTTAGCCTTCCATAGGCCTTATTTTCATGGTCCCACCTCCACACAGGTGCCATGAACTTTATTTGCATTATCAGCGAGCTATCTCATCCCCTTAGTGGGCCACAATAACCTTATTTGCATAGAATCACCCAATCACTTGGGTGGGAATTACAAGGCCATGGTGAGAAAAAAAAAAAAAAAAAATTTTTTTTTTTTATGGTGAGAAAGGCCATATAAAGTGACCCATTGTACTGCAAATCACTTAAAGAAATGCATGTTTTAGGTTTTAGCAAGGAAAGGCATGGACCAATGAGCAAAGCTGTGGGTTTCTGAGTATATGTGCCCTTCGTGCTGATGTAATTAACTGTGTATGTCATCCTTTGTGTGATCATCACACACATTAGATCACTCATTTACTCAGAATGTATGGCTTTATAGTTCATCAAATCATTTTATTTTCTAGTCTATATCCTATCTGGGCTTCACTTCTGAGTACAGTCATTATGATGAACTGGTGCAAAGATGGCAATGGTAAAGTCTTAAGCAGATCTTATGATAAAAGCAAACAATAGTCAATTTCATTTTCTTCTTTGAGCTTTTTTTTTTGTATTTTCTGTAATAAATGCATTATTTTTAGAGTCAGAAAGGGAAAAAAAGCTACAAAAATAGGAAAACTTAACAAGGAGATAAAGCATTGACTCAGAGTCTTTTCCCAAGGCCCAGAAGGCTATATATGATGACCTTTCCCCATCTCAGCCCTTCTCAGCTTTTCCTTCCTGGGTTTCCAGACTGCTTGACTCATCTTTGTGACATGACACTGTAGAGACTTCCATATCTTGAAGTGCTCTCCTCTTTTGGTTTGGGGAGATTAATCTCTCCAGGTTTTTCTTCTACTTCCCTGGCCTCTCTTTTCCCGTATCATTTGCAAACTCATAGATATATTACAGGTGCTAACCAGGAGTACCTCTTCAGTTCTCTTCCCACCTCACACTACAGATATGCCCTGGGCAATCTCATCCACACCCAGTAATCTTGATCTCCAGCCCATTCCTTCCTCTTTCTCAGCTACTGAATCCCATATCCAGCTACTGCCAAGACAACTCCACCTGGAGTCATTCTATATGAACAAATATTTATTGACCACTTACTGTGTGCCTGGCACTGGGTATAGATATCCTGCAGATCCCCCACCCCTACCAGCCTCAGTAAATTTGCTACTCCTGCTCTTAGTTACCCATCTCAGGGAACGGCATCATCACTGACCCGACAGCTTTTTGTTTGTGTTAAAAATGTTGTGATTTATCTTATTTGCAATGGAAAAATCTCTGACTTTAGAGAAGGTAATATTAGGAGGCACTGTGCAACTCAACAACAAAAAGACAAACAACCCAATTAAAAAAATGGATGAATGACTCGAAAAGATATTTCTCTAAAAAAGATATGCAGATGGCCAGTAAACACATGAAAAGGTGCTCAACATCATTAATCATTAAAAAAAAAAAAAAGTTGCCATAGAGTCAATTCCAACTCATGGCAACAAAAGCCTCAATGAAATTCCACTTTCTTTGCACCCACCAGGATGGCTATTATGAGAAAAATGGAAAATAACAAGTGTTGACAAGGATCTGGTGAAATTGGAACCCTGGTGTATTGCTGGTGGGAACGTAAAACGGTGCACCTGCTGTGGAAAACAGTTTGTCAGTTCCTCAAAAAGTTCAACAGAGAATTATCATATAATCCAGCAATTCCGCTTCTAGGTATACCCAAAAGAATTGAAACCAGGGACTCAAACAGGTACTTGTACACCAGTGCTGAGTGCAGCTTTATTCACAATAGCCCAAAGGTGAAAACAACCCAAGTGTTCATCAGTAGATGGATGAATAAGCAAAATGTGGTGTATACATACAATGGAACACTACTCAGCCATGAAGAGAAACGAAGCCCTGATACATGCTATGACATGGGTGAACCTTGAAAACATTATTGTGAGTGAAATAAGTCCAACACACAGAACAAATATTGAATGATCATACTTATTTGCAATATCTAAAGTAGGTAAAGAAATAGAGACTAAAGTTTATAAGTGGTTACCAGGGACTGGAAAGAGAAAGAAATGAGGAATTACAGCTTTAAGGAGTACTGAGTTCCTGTTAAGGGTGACAAAAACATTTGGAAATGGGTAGTGGTGATGGTTGTTCAACGTCATGAATGTAACTAATGTCACCAAATAGCACACTTATTAAAGATGGCTGAAAATGATTTGCTATATATATTTTGCCACAACAAAAATACAAAAAGGAGGCACTGGGAGACAAGCCATGCTTTGCAATTCAGTAGCTTACAAGGTCAACCAAGGACAGAAAAAGCAATCAATTCCAAAGGTGCTATATTACATCAGATACTCCAGCATGAATGAACTAGCTTTGCCATCTCTGAAATTTCAGCCCTCTACGTGAATCCTTTCTGTACTGGAGGCTAATGTGAGAACACAGAAGTTCAGTTGCAGATAAATGCATTTTCTTATTTGAATGCAGCATTTTTAAAAACAACCCCTGCCCCTCTCCCCTCAAAAGAAAAGGAGCCTGTAAGCATTTTAACTTTTCTTTGCATTGGTCCTCTTGGATAAAAAGTTGGCGTCACTCACTGGTAGAGGTTTGTCCATCCACATGTCATCAATGCCTTCCATATTCCCTGGCAAACAGTAGGCAATGAATTCATGTTTAGTGAATGAATGAATGAATAAATGAAACTCTGGAGGTCACACAGGATGTGGTCAGGCCCACGAGGATCAGGCATCTCCTGCCTCTCTTATAGTCTCTCATTTGTGACAGGTCACTTCTTTACCCTCGCTGATCTGAAAGCCCTCCTTAAGAAAATTGTGCCCATTTCAGTTTTAAATAAATTGAACAACACAATGTTTCTTATCTGTAATAACTAGGGAAAAGGTCAGCCCCTGTCTTTTCCTTAGCCAGGTTCCAGAAAAAGGAACGCTGCTTCTCAAGGAATCCTAATTACTCAACCCAAAGGACATTTTAGAGGTTTTGTAGAGCAAAAGGGCCCCATCTGCTATAATTGAGCACTCTCCCACCCTAGATGCCTCACTCTTAAGGAGCTACTCACTTTCAGTGTTGTGCAAGTACTGACTGTATTTGCATGACCCTGAGAATGAGTGCCTCCTTAAATATTGGGCCTTAGCAACCTCAGTTCCCTCTCTCTAGTCCTGGCCCTGGTTTTGGCCTCAGTCAGTCTCAATGAGCCCTAAAGGCAGCTCCCCAGCTCCCCAAGGAGGCAGCTCAAGGAAATACCATCTAAGAAATTTCTGACTTCAATTTACAGTGATGGGGAACATCTTTAACACATAAATGCAATGTGTGGGCGGGACACTGACTTTCAAAACTCCTGTCCTACGCCTCTGTCTTTGAGTCTTGCTGAGAGTAAACTGCTTTCATTTAAACAGAGTCATTCTGTTCACCAAAGCGGTGAGCCAGAGAGGTCTGTCATCCACAGCTGTTCTCCAGCTGTCCACAGAGCTGTTGAATGGCTACAAACGGTTTTTCAGTGTGTTCTTGAAACCCCACCCTCAAAACACCTGGAGCCCTGCTTGATCCACTTTCAGTACCCCGAAGCGTTTGTAGAGTTGGTTGTCACCTATTATCACCTCTAATTTTGTTCTGTGGAGCTGACTTTCCATAACGAGGCTTCCGATTTCTGGAGGGAGACCTTTGTGCCAAGACCTTGCGATTCACAACTCTGTCCAGAAGCAGAAAATGGTGGTTGGGAGCTTGGCTCTGGTGTCAAATTGGCCTGTATTCAGATTCCAGCTGTGATGCAAATGAACCCGGTGGTCTTAAGTCAGTGCTTAAGCTCGCTAAACTTCAAGTTCCTTCATCAGTAAAATGGGGGTAAAAATATTCTCTCCATCATAGGTTTTTGGAGAAAAATGAAGTGGGATACTTTACGTAAAGTGCCTAGCATACTGTAAGTGTTCAACTAATGGTAGTAACTATTACTGGTACTTATTCGTGGCATCAAAACCGTTAGTGGGACTGTTACCACTCTAAAATGGAATCACAACTTACACCTTTTTGTTTTCTCTTTGACACTCCAAAAGTACTTCAAGAGAGGAAAATAGATATCATCCTGTAGGAAAGCTATGAAGACTCTTCTCTACCTCCTTTCCTTTGCCAGAAATTACCCCTTGAACTTCTGAATTTGGAGAGAACACGTAATTCCTATTGTGTGTGAATTTGCTTTCTCTTTCTGGGTCTCAGGGTTCCTGCTTAAAAGCGAGGATCCTGGATGAGACAGTCTTTAAGATCCTTCCGAACCTAAAATTCCATGGCCCTTAAACCAGCTTCAAACTGTAGACTCCGGAAGGGGAATGTGTGTATTTCCCTAATTACATGATGGCACTCTAGTGCCGTGTTCATATCAGGGGTATTTTCTGTAGGGTTGCAGAGGAGCAAGTGCTGTGGGTGGAACAGCATCGAGGACAAATGATCATGAGTTTATTCTTCTTTCCACGTGTCAGAGGAGACCTGGCATAATAGCAAGTGCACCTACCCTTGCCATGACCCCTGGCCCCCAGGGCTGTCAAGGAAGGACACCCTCAAAAGGTGTCTGAGTCCGGGGAGACCTTGGTAATGTTGAGCAGCTCATGTTATCTGTGTCTTTGGATACAAATGAATAACTTCTACCCACAGGGACATTGTTGTTGTTGTTAGCTACTGTTGAGTTGGCCCCTGATTCATGGCAACCCCAAACCAAAAATCCACTGCCATCAAGTAGATTCTGACTCACAGTGATCCCACGCACAACAAAACCCAATGCTGCCCAGTCCAGTGCCAATCCCATGATCAGCTGTGGATTGGGCAGTTGTGATCTATAGGGTTTTCGTTGGTTGATTTTCAGGTCTTTCTTCCTGGTCCATCTTAGTCTGAAAGCTCTGCTTTAATCTGTTCAGCATCATAGCAACATGCAAACCTTGCTGCACATGAGGTGCATTGGCCGGGAATAGAACCTGGGTCTCCCACATGGAGGGTGAGAATTCTATCACTGAGCCACCATTTCCCCCCTAAATGGACATTAGGAGAGAAATGTGGTTCATGGTTCCTCCAGCTGACATGCTATCTTCTCCAATCAGGCAAAATATTGGCTTGAGGTGGGGGAGACTTTCGGCCTTTCCAGAGCCCTCTCCCAACCTGGGTGGTATACAGGGCCCATAAGGGCCCTTTTTCTGTGCTTCCATAATTGCCTAGGCTACCTCTGTCTTATCTTTGAAACTTAATGCCAGTTTCAAGTTTACTGTCATATATACATCCCCGTTTAGCCTCTGAGCTTCATGTGGGCAGGCTCTGTGTCTGGTTTAATATACCACTCCGTCATTTATCTCTACAATGCCAAATATATAGCAGGTAGTGAATACATGTTAAGTGAAATCAATAATAAAATGAGACCTTGACTATTGGGTTGCATTTTCACCCAAAATCTGACTCGCACATCACTCTCCTTTTCTGAGAAACAGCTGTGGTGTAGGACGAAGAATATTGGACATGCCACCTCTGCCACTTATTAGCCTTGTAAACTTAAGCAAACCACTTAAGTATTCTGAGCCTCAGTTTCTTCCAATGGAGGTAATTGACTGGCTGTGATAAGAATCATATCAGATAATGTATGTTTACATGCTTAGTTAATGGTTGTTGTCACTGGATGACAACTTCTCCAGACAGAAAAATTCAGATGGGGCTTTTAGTTTACTGCCAGTCTGTGGTCTTGGGTTGCGAGTACATATTGACTCAAGTGCAACCACTGCTGTGATGACTGGAATAAACTTGTTTCTAACTGATTTTAGTTAACTATAAGTTAGCTGAAGTCAATGATACATTATGATCACTTAGATGTTAATGTCTTATAAAAACAAAGTCTAGTAATCTGAGGACACAGAAGTCCTGGCTTACGTAACAACCTTCCATTGACTTGCTGTGAAATCTTGAGAAAATCATGAAGTTCCCTGGGTCCGAATTACATCACCTAAGAAATGGTTTCTCTCCCCAAGAAAACAGGGTGAAAATAACTGAAATACTGCGTGCAGAAGCTTCTTGAGTTCTCTGAAAGAGACACACAACGTAAATCCAAGCTGCTCTCTTTATTTCTGAGTAAATTTGCTCAAGAATAGAACTTGGGTTTGTATGAGGGTGTTTTATAGACCTGGGTTTACGTCGACACTTTTAAACTGATGCTACCCCAGTGTGCTTAACACGGACTTGCAGAGGCACAGAAGATGCAGTCGAGTACTGTTGAATGACCCGGTGTGCAAGTTTGAAAAACAGATGGCATTGTGAAAATGGCTGGTCTGTCTGCTGGTTTCTGGAAGCCTGCTGCCTTCAATGGGAAATACTCTAATATTCTCTGGCTTCCTTGGAGGTGTGATATTTTTCCTCCTGGAATTCAATCAAAGCACATGAAAAAACCCTGAATATTCCCTCATGGCTCCCTCTTTCTCACAGTATTACCAATACAATGCTTCTCTAACAAATACTAGGTACTAAAAGTGCAGTCACCCAAGTTTCTCTACAGATAACTGGCCATATAATTCAGAGGCATGAACTAGTATGTGGGCCTTTTTTTTTTTTTTTCCAGAATATGGGCATACAACCATCTCTATCTCATCCTACGCTGCTTAAAAAAAAAAAAAAACTAAATGAATGCTGTCTTTATTCTCGAAGCCAGCCCTCGTACTGAAGGAACTGCTTTATAAATTACATCTTATATTTGGTCCGCGAATGGGAAGTTATTCAGTCTTCTCTCGAATTTCTCTGTAGAATGTTGGTAACACCAGTGATGAGAAAGCACAAACTTGGTCTGAAACTCTGAAGTGAGGAGGTAGAGAGGGTCAGAAGGTGAAAAAGAACAATCTCTATGATTTTAAAAAGAAGACACAACCAAACAAAAGAAATAAAGATTACAATTAAATACTGAAAAGTGACAGTGAATACAAAATGTGATCAAAGGGGCTGAAGGAAAATAAAACTAAAAAAATAGGAACTCTTTGGGTTATGTTAGTAATCATTTCTCTCATCTTAAAAATAAAAAAAAAAATAAAGATTCTAACCAAAGCCTTCAGTGACAAATGAAAACAAAAAAAAGAGCCCAATTAAGTTACCCTAACGGAAAAGGCATTTCTCCAAAAATAACAGTTCTGCTTTTAATTATAGGTTCTTGGGTCTGTTAATCAGCCATCTTCCTTAGGGCTAAGCTCGGTGCAAACAACAGAGAAGGATTCAGCAAAATGCCCTGTTTAATTAAAAAGAATTTAATTAAAAATATTTTTATACACATGACCAATTGCCATTATTTATGCAGATGTTCCCTCACGCTTCTTTGGAATGGCTTTTTTTTTTTTTTTTTTTTAAATATGCTGTGGTTTTGCAAGAGCTACTGTGAAATGAGAAGCACTACGACTGGTACTTAATACCTATTTTTATCAAAACAGCAGTGCCGCTCACACGTCGTTGCCTGCGCAGCCGTAACCATGGTAACCCCAACTAGAAAGGGTCTTCAGATTATCAACACGATCAAAGGTAAGATAGTCCATGTGCCTCTGGAATAGTTACGCTGCAGCAAACTTTAAAGGATAAATAGTGGTTCCCTCTCCCCTTTAAAGGTTAAGAGAAAACAGTGACTTGCAATTATAGTGTATAAAAATGCCTTTCATTTTGAAAGACTCTTCATTCCTTAAAGCGTTAACAAGAGAAAAGATGAAAACTCAGTGCTGCTCACTTCTCTGGTGCGTCTTTCTGATTCTGTCAAGGCGACAAGAACCACCATTTTACCGAGTAGGGGAATTCTGTTATAGGGAGAAGCTCCGCCCCAGGGCGCCCTGCGGAATGGGAAGCCATATTGTGTGTCCAGGCAATCCATTAGAGGATGGTTGGGGTTAGTGGATGAGGTGTCCTGTTGGCGCAGCGGTTAAGCATTGAGCTGCTAACCAGAAGGTCGGAGGTTCAAACCTACCAGTCGCTCCAAGGGAGAAAGATGTGGCAGTGGGCTTCCAGAAAGATTCACAGCTGTGGAAACCCTATGGGGTAGTTCTACTCTGTCCTGTAGGGTCGCTGTGAGTCAGAATTGACTCCACAGTTGTGGGTTTGGTTTGATGGTTAATGGGGATTGTAGGCACACACGTTACATGGGATAAGCTATAGGCAGTGACTCAGGGTGTGGACTGGCAGCGAAATTATGGGGGGTGGAGAAAAGGCGCCTTTAATTAGAGGAGCAGTGGAACTGATTTGAAAGAGCAGTTATGTACCAACCCAAACACAGATCTGAATTTGACTTTATAATTTGTGGTTGGGGTGAGGAGGGGTGGGTGGGTAGGGAATAAAAGGCTAGATAGAACCCATGGTTAATCATTCTATCAGAGGAACTATGATTTATATAATCCAAAACAGGCTGGTGTACAAGCCCTTGTAATGCCTGATAGGTCTGCAAGACCAGCATCTGGAAACAAGGGGAAACTATTCTGAATTTTAAATATTTAAATGTACAGTGAATATCACAAAAAGTAGAGAATCCATGTGAAGATAAACATAGTTTGGCTGTATTTTCTTTTTAATCTCTTCATGTTTGGAATTTACAATGGAAGTAGATGGACACATAATAAAATATCATGAGAAAAAAAAATTACTTCTTCATGGCCACTTAAGAAGAGAACGGATATCTGGTAATTTTATGTCCAATAATAAATAAGAACATTCTGAAACCGTTACGTAAAAAATCCAATAAAATGAGAAGAACTAACTGTTGGTAAGAATTTACTTTAAAATATTTAACCATCTACAGGTAACTTTCTGTACAATCTTTCATTTGATTTTACAATAATTCTGTGAAGAAATAAAAGGTACTTTTTGTTTTGTTTTGATTTTACAGTGCTATTTTGAAGGGGAAACTGAGGTTCAGGTAAGTAAAAGTCTTGCCTTAAAATGCGGTGTTTCATTCACAACTCTAATGTTGTCTTAATGAATAAAAAGTTGTCTTTGAGTTAATTCCCTCTCGTAGCAACCCTACAGAACAGAGTAGAATCACCCTATAGGTTTTCCAAGGTTGTAATTTTTATGGAAGGAGACTGTCACACCTTTCTCCCTTGCAGAGCAGCAGGTGGGTTTGAACTGCCAACCTTCGGTTAGCACCCAAGCACTTAATCACTGTGCCAATACTATTAATTCTAGGATGATTTGGCCATCAGAAGACCTGATCCCAACCTTATTTTTAGGTAACTCTCCTACCCCATCACACGCCTGTTTTATTTTTGGTGCCTGGGATTAAAAGTTTATGACCCATCCCTAACTGTAAATCCTCTTATCCAGAAAATTTCTCAGGAGCTCTCCTGGGTGTTTTAACCCACAAATGTAGAAGCTGGGGACATATTCCCTAGTGCCTCACCTCAGGCTTCTTCTTGGGACCAAAATCTCCTCAAAGTTAGAGTAACACCTAACTGTGACCGCAAGTAGTGGATGTTGGTGGCATCTCAGGAGGGAGGACATTGCTCCCAGAGGCAAAAGTCTCAGTGATTTTCTAATAGCACTTTCTACGCTGCTGCAGGCTCTTGGGAACAAAGACTTTTGCAGTTTACATTCTCTGAGGAAAGACCGCATATGGTGGGGGAAATTTATCTTTGCTTTTTTTTTATAACTATACTAAAAAGTCAGAGGTGCCTTGAAATTATATACATGGCCTACAAGTCACAGTGTTGTATTTACTTCAGCCCAAAATTAATCAGAAGTGAACCTACTCCCTCGACTCAATGGCAACAGGTTTTTTTTTGGGGGGGGGGGAGGGTTTGAGCCTACTTCACTATATAATTTGCCACTTTGCCAGAAAGACAAATCTGTCACTCACAATTCTTACACTTATCAGGTCTCTGGAGTAGCATCATTAGAATCACCTGGAAGTTTGTTGGAAAAGCAAATTCTTGGACGTCACCCTAGACTTACTGAATCAGAATCTCTAGAGTGGGGTCCAGCAATCTGTATTTTAGCAAACTCTCCAAGTGAGTTTCTAAGTACACTCAAGTTGGAGAATCACTAACATAGAGCAGGAAGTGGCCCTAGCAATCATCCAATTCCTCTAGGAATATATGAAGAAACTAAGACCTAGAAAGTTTACGTGGTCAGCCCCAATTTTCCCTGAGTTAGTAATAGGAACTGAACAAGACCTCAGGTCTCCTAATTTGCAATAATAAAAATAACACCATGCTATGATGCTCGTCAGGTAGAGGCTGGCTGAGCTCAACATTAGCAAAACAGAGATTTTGATTTTGTATCTATATTCTTCTTGGCTTCTAATTTCAATAAATGAATTACCATCCATGCATTTAATTTAGGCTCCAGACAGGATAATGCCAGAGTGAATTTTCTAAATTCAATTAACATGGGCCAGTAGTCTTCTTGTGAAAGCCAAAATCTAGTGCTCAGGGTTTCATCAAGCACTTGGGATTCTTAGCACACTTTAGCAGTTGGAGCAAGTCAAAATGTGTGACTTCCATGTAATAGGCAAAGTCATTGAATCTTTTTTTTTTTTTCTTTAACTTCATGGCATGCACACTGAGTTTAAAGATTGCCATTTCAGATCTTCTTCTTATACTCCATAGTGATTTACTAATATAATAACAAAGACCAATTAATTAACTTTCTCATTTTTATGAAATTTTGAAGTTCTTTTTTTGCATCTAAAGATATGCTTCCAATTAATGCCTAAATGTGATCACATCATGGCCACTCTTTGTTTGCTTGCCTGCTTGTCTGCTTGATTTTAATAGTCTGGTTCTTTCTTTTTCTTTTCCTTTTTGGCGTGTCTCTCTCCTCCCCATCTCTTCCTTTCCTTCACTCATATGCCCCTCCCTCCAAGTGACTCACCTTTACAATCTAGTGTCTGTCCTACCAGTTTCTCTTTGTACTCACACAATTATACACACACACACACACACACACACACACACACTCACAGAGAGAACAGATGTTAAATTGGAAGTTTCTACTGAGAAACAAGGAAAAAATACAACATTTTCTAGAGTGAGATGCACAATTTTAAAGTATTTATCTGAAAACCAGTAACGCAACCCCCTTGACTCTCTCACTCACTTTAAGGATGTCAAATGGTTTCTAGACTACAGCCTAGAGGTTAAGCTGTCAGTCCAAATCTTTCCAGATTTGTGGAAAGAGTGTTTTCGCTACTTCTCTAGTTATGGATCCCACACTTCCACATAGGAAGGGCTGAGGGTGTTTGACCTTCATCTCAAGTCTATGGAAAGGGACTTCAGCTGGACCATCAGGAGTATAGGTGAGACTCCTGGAGTCTGGGAGCACAGTGGAATGCTGTTTGACTCTCACCTGAGAAATCTAATGGGCAGGAGATTGTGGCTATCCAGGATGCTTTGATGGTGACTTATTATCAGTCGAATACAAAATCTCCAGTTCTCCTTACCTCATCTCTTCCCCCACTTTATAGGAGTTAGAAACTGCATCTACCAAGGGGTAGACAGACGAGGCATGTGAAAAAGAGAAAAGATGTCAGCCACACCTGTTCTTCCAAAACTTGCATTATTAGGTAAGCTTGGGCATGTTCATTAATGAATTGAGATTGCAATTGCAGCTAAAGACCAATGTTTTTATCTAGCTGCTGGGAAATGAGTAGCCCTGTTGAATACTTTGAAAGAGACAGTGGGAGGAAATATGTAGTTTTTATGGTTATACTCCAGGACTGCTGCTTTCAATGTACCTGTTATACACATACAGAAACACAGGCATGGGGATGAGTGATATATGCATAAATACATGGGTGGCGGGGAGGGATTGATCACTGTCTTCAAAAATTTAAATCATATTTTATATATACTTCTCTGCATCTTGCTTTACACATTCATCAGTGGCTCCTGGAAAACCCTCAAGTCAGCTGGTCAAGCACTAACTTACCTGTTTTAATGGCCACATGATATTGTGTAAATGTTCTGTAATCTACCCAGCCATTCCCTTATGGATGGGAATTCATTTTGCTTCCTGTTTTTTTCCTCCACTAAAAAAAAAGTTGCAATAAACATCCTTGTTACACATATCCTTTAAAACTAGCATATTTTTACTTGCATGGGATAGATTCCCAGGAGTCAGATTGCTGGGTCAGCAGGGTATATGTATTTTTAAATTAGAATAGCTGTTGCCAAACTGCTTTCCAAAAGTCTGTTAACGATTTAAATTTCCACTAGAAACATGTAAGAGTCCACTTTTCCCTGCATCCCTGCCAGCGATGACTATTACTTGGCCTTATAAATGTTGCCAGCCTGCTAGGGGTAAAATAATACACCGTTACTTTATTTTATATTTCTCTGACTTCTGGTGAGTTTGAACAACTTTTCAAGTTGGTAGGTCAAGCGGATTTGCTCATCTATGAATTGCCTCTTCATAGTCTTTGCTCATTATTTTGTTGTTATTTATCATCAGATTGTCATTTTTAAAGTGCTTTTTTTATATTTGAGACAATAATACTTTGTCCTTGCATTTAAGTAGTTTTTCCCCAATGTGTTACCCATACATCAACTTTGTTTATGACATCTTTGCCCATTTAAAAATGTTTTATATTTATATCACTGATTATGTCTATTCTTTATTTATAGATTCTAGGTTTCCATTTGGAAACCCTGGTGGCATAGTGGTTAAGTGCTACAGCTGCTAAGCAAAAGGTCAGCAGTTCAGATCCACCAGGCGCTCCCTGGAAACTCTATGGGGCAGTTCTACTCTGTCGTATAGGGTTGCCATTCTTTGTTAAGAAGGATTCCCCTACCCATAACCTGTTAATATAAATTTACAGGTTTTCTTGCTGGAAATTTTTAGTTTTCTTTTGTTTTTAACTTACATTTTGATTCTTCTAAATATATTTTTGTAAATGGTTAGATTAGTGTATGAGTTCATCTTTTAAATGCACAGTCAACTGTGCAAGTGCCACTCGTTAAATAAACCATCTTTTTTTCCTACTGAGTTGAAATGCTACCTCAGTCAAATTGTCATTGATACTGGAATCTATTTCTGGATCCTCTGTTCTTTTCCACTGGTCTCGCTATTCCTAGGCCAGTAATCAAATCAATATGATATTGGCTTAGGAATAGCGAGACCAGTGGAAAAGAACAGAGGGTCCAGAAATAGATTCCAGTATCAGTGAGAATTTAACTGAGGTGCCATTTCAACTCAGTGGGAAAAGAAGATGGTTTATTTAATGAGTGTCACTTGCACATATCTGTTTATATCTGTTTATGGAGCCCTGTTGGCACAGTGGTTAAAGCATTTGCCTGCTAACTGAAAGGTTGGTGGTTCGAAACCACCAGTGGCGCCATGGGAGAAAGATGTGGCAGTATACTTCTGTAAAGATTTACAGCCTTGGAAACCCTATGGGGTTGCTTTGAGTCAGAATCAACTAGATGGAAGTGTTTTTTTTTGTTTTTTACATCTGCTTAGGCAGTTCCCCTCATGCACTGGTAAACTTTAAGGTAATTTTCTGTGGTTCCAACTTTTTAAGTTGGAAATTGTATTACAATTTTATATTAGTTTGTGGATAACTGACTTTTTTATGATAGCATTCTTCCTATCATCACAGGATACTGGTTTCCTTCCCAAAAGCAACAGTGGAGAAAATATAGAGAGAAGCTTGGATTTGGAACAAGAGCCTCAAACCATTTCATTCTGGTTTGAACCCCGGCTGAGAATTTGCACTTCCCCTCCAGATATCTTAATCAAAAGCTACATTTTAACAAGATCCCCAGGCGATTCTTAGGTATAATAAATTTTGAGAACCACTGCTCTACTAGTGTCCTCAGAGTTGGTCCCTAACTAGAAGCATTAGCATAGCCTGGGAACTTGTTAGAAATGCAAATTCTCAGTAGAGGTTCAAACCAATTTGGAATTAACAAGAATAGTAACAACCAACCCATGAGAAATCCCTAGGGAGAAGGAACTCTGTTTTGGGTTGCCATGTGTGGAAGAGAAGAGAAAAAGGTAGGAAGAGTGCTACAGATTCCAGCAATAGGCAGCTATACACAGTGGTGAAAAGAAAAATTAGGAAAAAACAAAACAAACACATAGCAGTTTAATCTCTACCCTTTTGGCTCACTGATTTTTCCAAAAGAAACAAACAAACAAAAAACAGTTGCTGTCAAGTTGATTCTGACCCTCTTGTTGACCCTATAGGACAGAGTGGAATTGCCCTATAGGGTTTCCAAGGAGCGGTTGGTGGATTTGAACTGCTGGCCTTTTGGTTAGCAGCTGAGCTCTTAACCACTATACCACTAGGTCTCCACGTATTTTTCCACGGGGGTAATTGTTGCTTACCTTCTTGCCACACAAAGCATACACAATTGACCAGACATTAGGATAGATGATCATGAGGGTAATATCAGGGCAGTGGAAAGCACTTCCTGAGCTGAACGGTTGAAGAGAACAGGTACAGACTAAGCAGCCTCTGGCATTCTCTTTCCCTAGAAATCCCAGAGCTGGTGAATTACAACCTGTAAGAATCCTTCCTACTAATGCTGTTTCCCCTTAAGGGTTTAGACTCTCACCTGAGCACTTGGTTAGTACAGGGATTCTCAGTCTCAGCAGTATTGACATTTGGGGCCAGATAATCTCTGTTGTGTGTATTATAGAAAGTTTAGTAGCATCCTTGGCCTTTACCTACTAGATGTCAATAGCAACCCCTCCTCCCTAGTTGTAACAACCATAAAATATTGATAAATGTCCCCTGGGAGGCAAAATAGCTCTAGGTACAAACCACCTGGCTAGTGAATGAAAAGTGATTAACTGTAGTTTTGAGGCCCTTCTCCAATACATGTTACCAATTAAATAGTTGATACTCCCAAAGGAACATGAGGAAACAGTGCAAAACAACTAGACACCTGAGAGTTGTAACCAATTAAAAAGATCAGCAACAAGAAGAAACAGAAATTTTTGAATGGACATAAGAAATTTAAATAAGCATATTAAATATATTTAAAGAGACCAAACCTGTTATAGTTGAGTCGATTTTGACCCATAGTGGCCTTAGAGGACAGAGTTGAACTGCCCCATAGGGTTTCCAGGGAGCAGCTGGTGGATTTGAACTGCCAGCCTTTTGGTTGGCAGCCATATCGCTTAATCACTATGCCACCAGGGCTCCATTTAAAGAGACAGGTGAACATAAAAATTAAGTAAGAAGAAATATTAAGTATAAAAATACAGGAGTTAGAAAAAAGAACATAATAAATGGGATAACTAGGGTAATGGATATAGCTGAAGAATTAGTTAAATAGGAAATCTGAACAAGGAACTTTCCCAGCAGAAAGCAAAAAAGATTGAAGAAATACAAATAGTTTTTTTCTTTTTTTAAGATATATGGTTAAGAGATACTTCTAGAAATAGATATATATCTAGATTATCTAGATAATAGGATTAGCAGAAGTATGGTAAAATAAAAATGTAGAAAATAAATATTTGAAGGAGTAAGAGTAGGAAAACAACTTTGAACTTAAAATTTTATATTGAGCCAAATTACTGTTCAAATGTGAGGGCATAATGAAAATATTTTCAGGTATGCAAAGCCTCAGAAAGATTGTTATTACACAAAGATTGACATTAAAATTATTTTTGGAGGAAGTACTCAAATAAGATGAAAAATCCAGAAGCTATTGGGGGGTTTATAAGAAGTAACAGGGATCATATAGCTTGTTAAAGTTTTTTGTTGATTAAAAAAAAAAAAATGCAGTGGGAAAAAAATCTAGGAGCAAAAAAAGGAAAAGGGAAGTATATCCATAATTAAATCTTCTCATCCTAGAACATGCTATGTCTCTTCATTTGCTCATATCTTGTTTTATGTCCCTTATTAAGATTTTATACTTTTCTTTCTTATTAAAATTATTCCCAAATATTTGTAAATGTTGCAGGTATTGTAAATATAGTACTTTCAGATTATATTTCTAGATGTTTGTTGCTAAAACAGAGAAAAGTTATTGGATATTGTATATTTATCTTCTATCCAGGCACCTCACAAAATGTTCATTTGAATTCTAAGTATTTTTTTCAATAGACTGACGTCAACAAAAAGAGGTAGCGTTATTTCTTAATTTCCACTGTTTATGCCCTGATGGCACAGTGGTTAACAGCTTGGCTGCTAACCAAAAGGTCGGCAGTTTGAATCCATCAGGTGCTCCTTGGAAACCCTATGGCGTAGTTCTACTCTGTCCTTTATGGTCACTATGAGTCAGAGTTGACTCAACTGCAATGGGTTTTTGGTTTGGTTTTGCACTTTTCATTTTTTTTCTTAGTATATTTACTAAAACTTCTCTGCCAGATATTTTCTATCTGACCCTCCAGATATCTGCCCTTCTTTGCCTACTTTGGGACACTGACCCCGTTCACTGTGTCAATAGATTCTCATGCCTTCTAGTTTCTGATTAGGCTTGGTCAATGAGGAACTCTAGTAGAGATTGGAGGGAGGGTGGAGAGGGAATCTACGTACTTATTCTATTATTTTTTCCCAAAATGTTGCCGTGACCTGAAAGTGCATCTCAAAAGATTACTGTTCCCTGCAAGTTGACAGACTCTACAAATTTCTGTCACTCTAATAAACACTCCCTCTGTCATCCCCTTGGACCTAGGGGTAACAACAGCTTGGTTACTGCCAAACTCCAGATTATTGTACTATTTGTTGTAGTTTTCCTACACCTACAAC
This sequence comes from Elephas maximus indicus, assembly GCF_024166365.1. NCBI lineage: Eukaryota > Metazoa > Chordata > Mammalia > Proboscidea > Elephantidae > Elephas > Elephas maximus. Next base: position 16,108,045 of record NC_064841.1, on the reverse strand, counting down.
TTTGCAAAAAAAAATAACGTATTCATGAATTATCCTATTTCAAGTTATTTAGGATAATATTTGCTATGAGATTTTGGTAAATACTTTGCATTATATTTAAACAGTTTTATCTTTTACTTAGAATTTTTATTATTAATGCTCCTGCATATTATTAAATGCCTTTTCCTCACTGATGTGATCATCTGTTTTATTTTTTAACTTGTTTATGTAATGGATTATGTTGATGGATTTCCTGATACTGGACCACTCTTACTTTCATGGAAATGCTTGTCAGAGCTATTATTCTTTTCATGCATTTATTTATTTGACAAATGTTTACTGGTGGTCTACTCTGAGACAGGTGATATTCTAGGTATTGGGGATGCATTAGTGAACAAAATCTCTGCCCTTGTTCAACTTTCAGTGCAGGATTTTATTTGCCAGTGTTTTATTTCAAACTTTCATGTTTATAATCATAAGTGAGATTGGTTTACAGTTTTCCTATTTTATTGTTCTTTTTTTCAGGTTTTAATTTTAATATTACACCATCTTAAAATAAATGGGGGAGATTGTCATGTTTCTAAAGTATTGGCATGCAACAGTTTAACTTTGATCAGAATTATTTGTTCTTTAGAAGATAGATATAATTCAGCCATGAAGATATCTTACCCTCATGCATTTTCAATAGTAGATATTTAATTATCTTTCCAATCTCTTCTGTGGTAGTCTATTCAAGTTTTCCATTTATCTTTATGTCAATTTTTATTATTCCTTTCAGGGTTTTATTATTATCATTTCCAAATAGTTGCATGAAATGCTATTTTAATCTATGTGTATGTCTGTGTGTATGTCTCCTTTCCAGTACCCCATCTCGTATATTTTTTTATTTTTCTCTCTTCTCCTTGGTCACGCTCATAAGGATTTCATCTATTTTCATGGTAATTTTAAAGAACTAGTTTTGGAATCTAGTTATCTTTTCACTTGTTTTTGTTTATTTTCTATTTTATTATTCTCAGCATTTGTCTTTATTACATTCCTCTTCTTTATGTCTTTTGGGTTATTTTGTTTTTCTTTTTCTATTTCTTATGAAGCATTTTTAAATTTCTTTATATTTTGTCTATCCTCTTTAACAACAAAGGTATTTAATGCTACAAATTTTCATCTGACTTTCCTTCATTTTTTTCTTGTATCTCTTAAGCACTGGTCCAAAGCTTGTCTTTTAGTTTGCATTCTAGATATTGAATAAGTTTTCTCTTAATTCCTTCTTTGATCCAGAAGTTACCTCTTATTTTCTTCTTTGATCTAGAAGTTTATTTCTTAATTTTCAATTTGATAAGAGACCATATGCTCTTTTTATTTATTTTTGAATCGAGCTGGGAGAAAATTGCCAGTAAAATATCTACTCTTAAAACCTATTTATGTTTCCTTGGGGCTAAAGATATGATCAACATTTTAATATTTCCTTGGATATACAGAAAACAGTTTTTCATTTTTGAAAGAGTTTAGGGTCTATAATTATCTCCTGTATTAAGCTGATTAATTGTATTATTCAATTCCTTACTTTTTATTTCTCTTTCAGATCTGTGTAATTGTAAAAAAAAGTTTTTATTGTAGTTATTCATGACAATTGTGTTTTTATCAAATTCTTGTATTTCTAAAATTTTAAAGCATATAATTTGCAATTGTTTTTGGTGCATGTGATTTTGTGACTGTTATATTTTCTCTGCAAATTATGATATTTATCATACATTATGTCATCTTTAATCTTATTCAGTGCTTTCAACATTAAATTACACCTTGTCTGATATTATTGTCACGCAACTTTCTTTGTGTTTGTGTTTGCATGGTGCTTCCTAGCCCGTCAATTTATTTGCAAGATTTTTTTTAAATCACTTTTTTAAGTATGTCTTTACAAACTCCATATAGGTGGATTTGGGTTTTAACCAGTCAGAAAACTTTCTGTAAAAATTCAGCATGTTCAGATTTATAACAATTGATTCCACTGCTGTTTGGTTGGACCATGGTCCTCAAATGTGGTGTTCATGTCTATTCTAAATATCTTTCTTTCACACAAGCAGAGAAATGATATCTTGGCTGAGCGTAGGATGCCTGAGTTGCAGTTTTTTTCTTTCAGTAGCCTGAAGATATTATTCCACTGTCTGTCTTCTAACATCAAGTGTTGCAGATGAGAAGTTCAATGATATGCTGTTTCTTTTCTATTTGTAGATGATCTTTCTGGTTTTATCCCTGCAAATCGTTTTCTTCTTCCTTGCAGTTTAGGGATTTTGCCTGAGTACATCTTTGGGATTTTCTCATCAATCCTGCCTAAAACTGGATGAGTTCAGATGGCTTTAATTAGCAGATTAAGGTCTTTTATTAACTGGAATAACCTTCACCTTACTTGTTTAATTATTCCCTATTCTCCATCTGTTCATTTATCTCCTCCTGGAGCTGCTATTTTTCACATATGATGTCTCTCGGATTTATCCTCCAAGTTTGTTTTCTTTCCTTTATGATTTGAATCTCTGTATTTTTACTCAATGATTCTATTTTTATTTACTCCGCCATGATTTCAGGTCTTGACTGCACCATCGTCTCCTTTATCTGCTGAACCGCATAGTTGGAAAAGCATGATTTTTATCTGCCCTTAAATTCTCTTAACATCTTTTATTAAGTCGTTGTTCAGATTGTCTGTTGACTACCCCAGGAGTGTGCCCTGTTTATTCTGATCAATCGTCCTCTCTCAGGCTGCTGGGAAGCCTTGATGTGTTTTTGCTTTTCTTTGTTGGCTTATTGGCGATTAAGACTGGTTGTTGGACTACCCTCCAGGATAGAAGTCCTGTAAGTGGTGGGAGGTGGGCCAGTGGTGTAGAAGCAGGTGGGCTACCCCTCAGGACCTGGAGGAGGCTGTCCTGTTATCCAGTAGCCAAGGAGACTAACTCCATTTATCCCGGGCCAATTTCAACCTGCCCCTACCCTTCTCCCTCAACCCTGCTGACAAGGTCCACAAATGTCTATAACTCATACTCTTTTCAGATCCATAGCTTTCCAGTCCCCATCGAAAGACATCTCTGAAGCTGGTGTCTGGGCACTCATGCTACTCACGGTACAGAAAGCCCAAAACTTGTTATTTCTGAAGGAACTGCATAGCGCTCAAGGCTTCACTGGTACTCAGCTGTGTAGAGGCACCAACAGCTGTTTGCCTTGGCAAAACCAGATAGATTGAGGTTGATAATAAAGGCCAAGGGAGCCAAATTAAGGTCACCACTTTCCCAGAATCCATTGTTGACCTTCATGGATTTTATAGAGTGATTATAACGTGAAGTTTTGAAATGACTCCCCTAGGGCCGAGCCACTCACCTCTTTAAACCTTGGTTTTCTCTTTTGTAATGTAACGACTTTAGATTAAATCATTCCTAAAATCTCTTTCAGCAAAAATATTCTACAACGTTATTATTTTAAACCACTCCTTATATTATCTAAGTAGAATGCACAGGCACTGCCTGTGTTCTTGATCAAAGAGAGCAGCAGTAAAAACAATTTAGGAGGTAATTTGAGAAATCTAAACTCTAACTAGATATTAAAAAAAATTGTATTAGTGTTCTACTGCTGCTGTCACAAATTATCACAAATTTAGTGACTTAAAACAATACAAATTTACTATCTTATAGTTCTGTAGGGAAGAAGTCTGACAAGAGTCTTACTGGGCTAAAATCAAGGTGTTGAACCTCCCCCTTCCACCTTTTTTTTTTTTTTTTTTTGCCATTTCAACTTTTAGAGGCCATCCACATTCATTGGCTAGTGGCCCCTTCAAAGCCAACAAAGGTGTGTTTCTCTGTGGCTTTCTCCCCTCATCACTTCTTTCCCTCACCAGTCAGGAAAGATTCTCCAGCTTTTAAGGACCTATGTGAATAGATTGGGCCCACCCAGATAATCCAGGGTAATCTCCTCATCTCGATGCCCTAAGCATTAACTTCATCTACAAAGTCCCTTTTCCATATAAGCTAACATATTCACAGGTTCCAGGCTTAGGACTGCACGTCTTTAGGAGCCATATTTTGACTACCATAAAAATCAGTGTTAATATTTTAAGTGTGTTGATGGGATTGTAGTTATGCTTAAAACCATATGTCCAAAATGTAAATTTGTTTACAGCTGCTTCTTTTGACAAAGGATGGAGACAAGATCTGCACATTGCTTCTAGCTGATAGAAGGAGTGGCTTAGAACAGTAAGATTATAGGATGCTTTTTTCTGGAAGAATAATTCTAGCTAATAATTTGGAAGGAATGATAGAATTAGAAAAAAAAAATTCACCCCTAAGGAAAATAATGGGTTCAGATAATTCGCATCAATGGATGAAACCATTAGAGGAAAGTTTGATGGGGAAATTCACAATGGAGGGATCAGCCCGTCACCCTTGAACCCACTGATCACACTTGACATCACTAAAAGTCAACAACCAGAGATTGTGTGACTTCTGTTACGATGCAACATGATCTATACAGTATCACCTATGCAGTGTTCTTACCAAAAAAAAGGTGAACTTGTGTCTAATCAAGATCTTTGAAGCTAATTTTCACTTATAGAAATAAAGGAGTACAGAAACAAGTTAAATGACACCACAAGGAAGCAAACAGACAAATCCAGGATGTGAAGCATTCTATAGAACTGATCCACCTTCCTCAATAAGTCAATGGCATTAGAAATGAAAGGCTAGGGGGGAACATTGCTCTGGACTAAAAGAGAATGCAGAGATGTGACAACTAAATATTATGTATGAACCTTGCTTTTGTCCTGATTAAAGGATAAATCAGGGAAATTGGAATGTGGACTAAGTATCAGCTGATACCAATGGGTTAAGGAAAATTTCATAGGTTTAGTACGGCTTCATGGTGACCTGAGAAAAATGTCTATACTTTTAGAGATGCATACCAAAATACATAGGGGTAAAAACATCACTGTGTGAGATTTTCTTTTAAAGTTACTATCTTCCACCTATGAAAATAAATATAGAAGTGTATTTGTATTTTAACCGAAGAAAATAACCACATTATATATATTACACCCCAACTCTAACCAAGCAACTCACAAATGAATGTAGATGGTCAGGGGAGAGTTCAGCTAACCAAGTATGAAGATTTGTACAAATACAGTACTATTAGCAGAAAAACAAGCAAAAATATGCATTTCTTAGTCTATTATGCTGATAATAAATAGCAGCTCCATCTTAGCATAGCATAACATTAACAATAAAATAACAATAATGCATATATTATATCATTTAATCTTTATAATGAACCTTTAAAGTAAGTCTTAGTATCCTCATTTTATAGATGCAAAACTGAAGCTTGGGTTGGTCAGGGCAGAATGGGGATTCAAACACAAGTCTGTCCCACGCCATGGCCAGTGTTCCTAAATAACATTCAATGACTATTTTATTTCTTCAGTAAATATTTACTATGAAAAAAAAAAATTTTTTTTTTTTTTTTTTTTTTACTATACACTGTACAAAAATAAACAAGCATTTCTTTTGAGGCATTTGTTACTCAAATGAGGCACATTCTTAAATGCAGTCATTAAATATTTAATGCTGATGATTCTGTCTTAGAAGAGGTACAGCCAGATTGCTCCTTAGAGACAAAGACGGCGAGACTATATCTCACATAATTTGGACATGTTATCAGGAGGGATCAGTCCCTGGAGAAGGACATCATGCTTAGTAAAGTAGAAGGTCAGCGAAAAAGAGGAAGACCCTCAACAAGTTGGGTTGATACAGTGGCTGCAAGAACAGGCTCAAGCATAACAATTGTGAGGATGGCACAGGACCCAGTAGTGTTTCGTTCTGTTGTGCATAATAGGATTGCTATGAGTCAGAACCAACTCAACGACACCTAACACCAACAACAACAATGTTGATGATGATAAAAATAAATGGATCCTATTAAGCACCGTACATAATTTGAGTTGTTTAAATGGAAAATGGAACTAATAATTTATATCGACTAGATTTTAAAACTATAAATTTGATGAGAAAATGAGCTAACTGGCTACAAAGAAAATCTCTACTTCTTTTAGATAAATATTGATATCTGACATTGGGTCTGCCCAATTTAGGAACATTAAGTGTGTCAATGTACTTTGAAACAGGGCTAACATAATATGTCAAGTTTTTCAGATCTGTGACAAGCTATATAAAATAAAACAGTAATGGGCATTAAAAGAAAAACAACTCTGAGCTTGTCAGGCTCTAAAAACTTTTTATTTATATTCTACTAAGGAAAAGAACAATTGAGACATTTGGGCAGAAACTCATCTAATCCGCTGTTCTCAAATCAGAGGCTGTAGTATTTGTGGTTCTGTATCGCAAATACATGATATTTACATGATACGGATTTTTTTTTCTCTGGCTTTGCTTCAGGAGCATGTGTGTAAACTAGTTTATGGGTTGTTATGTGCTGGAGCAGAAAAATGAGGCTGGGAAAAGAGACTTTACAGAGAAAATTTCAGACGTACCAGTTCAATCTCATAAAAACAAATTGCCTGTATTTCACCAAATGCCATTATCTGTGCAGTGCATTGTACCTGTGCCTAATTCTTTTACTCAATTTTAATTGTGGTTTTTCTATTAAGGATCATATTTTTTGGCCTACAACAGTTCCATTTCTATACTGTTTTAGAGAACCACTGTCCCATAGAAAGATAATGCAAGACACATGTGATTTAAAATTTCCTAGCAGCCACATTAGAAAAGTAAAAAGAACCAGGTGAATTAATTTTAATCTTATTTTTATTTTACCCAGTAGCAAATGAATATTAGCCTTTCAACATGCACTCAATAGTAAAACTATTAATGAGATATTTTATATACTTTTTTTTTAAACATTAAGACTTCAAGATCCAGGGTTGTATGTTACACTTACAGCACGTGTCAGTTTAAACTGGCCCTATTTCAAGTGTTCAGTGTCCATAGGTGGCTTGTAGCTACCATATTGGGCAGAGCAACTCTAGAGTATGTCATACGTATGGTTACTTAGGAGTCCCTGAGTATTGCAAACAGTTAACGTGCTTGGCTGCTAACCAAAAGGTTGGAGGTTTGGAGACTCCAGTACACTCAGAGGTACCTCCAAAGAAAGGCCTGGCAATCAACTTCCAAAAATACTGGCCATTGAAAACCTATGGAACAGGGTTCTACTTTGACACACATGGGGTTGCCATGAGTCAGAGCCAACTCAAAGGCAGCCATTCATTTTTATTTATTTATTTTTTGTGGTTACCTAAATTAGAACACTATGGATTAATTTTCTTGGGAGAAAATTAGACAAGCCTATGAAGTAGAAAAAAAAAAAATGAAGTAGACTTACTTCATAAAGAATTATTTTCTGGTTTTGAATACTGAACTAATACTTCCAGAGTTCAAAATAGTGCAGCTGTATTTGAGTGTCAGTACAGCTGCATCATATAAAAGGAAGACATTTTAATCCAAGTAGGACACAGGCAGACTGATGAAGTGAGAAAATGCGCAGACCACATGAGTTTGAATGAGTGGCTTCCTGGAGACCCTGAAGGAAATGTCAGTTCTGTAAATGCCAGGATGAGTTTCTGGCATTGTCTGGGCGAATATTTAATACTTAATGTAATCAGGTGAGTTCTTCCTTTTCCTAAAGGAAGCTACTATTTTGGACATCTTCCAACCTACAAAAAACACAGTATTAGAACTGCTTCTGCCGGTCTATAACGTGTGGCTAGTTGCTCTCCAGAGAAAGTGTTAAGCCACTGACCACCAGGTGAGAGGGGCAAAAGAAATGTTAGTGGCATGGCTGCTGGACAAGAAGAAAGGTACACACATTTCTATTTTAGTTGACTACATCTTTTTTGGAAGACAGAAAACAACAGTGCCACTGAGCTATTCTTGGGGTTCAGCTACGGGCTGGGAGTTCTACCCTGGTCTTGGGCCACTGTCCCAGTGGGGAGTGATCTGGGACACTTAGCTGCTTCCCAGTTCTTATTTGGAAGAGATTCCCCTTTCATTCTCCACACTTGCTCTGGCAGTTTCCTTCACATTCTTATTAATTCATTAATTTAACAACTTATTGAACAACTAGTGTTCTGGATACTAGAAATAAAAACGTGAAAAAAGTAGGGAAAAAAGATGAAACAGAAAATAATTCCCTTCCTCATTGGGTATGTATAAATAAATAGAGCAATAGTGACTAGTGCGGTAGAGAAAAATAAGAGAAGTAAAGGGGATAGGGAACACTGGGAGTTGGGAGGGCTAGTGGTCAGGGGAGAGGATGCAATTTTTGATAGAATGGTCAGGGAGGGTCTCGTTGAGGTAATAGTTGAACAAAGACTTGATGAAGGTTGGGAACAAGCAACAATAAGTGCAAATGTCCTGAGGTTGCAACAAGCCTGGTCTGCTCAAGAAATAGCACATGGAGCCCTGGTAGTGCAGTGGTTAAGCACTTAGCTGCTAACTGAAAGGTTGGTGCTTCGAACCCACCCGCTGCTCCATGTTAGAAAGATGTGGCAATCTGCCTTGGAAACCCTATAGGGCAGTTCTATCCTGTCCTTTAGAGTCACTTTGAGTTAGAATTGACTCAAAGGCAGTGGGCTTGGTTTGTTTTTATGCTGGAATACCCAAGTCTCTTTACACATCTTAAATACTCTATCTCACCCATTCCATATAAAGAAACATTTCAGACATATTAATTAAAATTGTTATCCTGGATTGTCTAAATTTACCAAACTGTAACCCAAGTCAAAGATAAAAGAGGTGTGAAGATAAAGGGTTCCCAGACAGTCGTTGGCCATTTGCAAAATAAAGGATATTAACTAAAGCATCTATTTCCAGTTGTTCGGGGCTCTTACTCTACTGCCATTTTGTTTATCCCCTTCCCCCAAATCTTCTACTTGTCCTTTTCTGGGCATACCTGTAGATGAGTGGGCTCGTCGAGCTCTCTAAGTCCTTCTCTCTTTCTCTCCCCTGCCATTTACCATATGCTATCTCTTGGGAGGCTCTCCCTTATTTTACATACTTATTGTTAAGTGTTGCTGGTAACTTTTACATCATCAGCAAGATCTTCATCAGTGACTAAAGGTGGAAACAAAGTCAATCAAATGAGAGTCAAATCATCTGAATGGGAGCAAAACTGAAAATTGGCTGAGGAGAGTCTGAAACATGCAGAAAGAATTACATTGAAGCTTAAATTTGTATCTGTAAATATGAATAGGTAATAGGTAATAACACCTAGCTAAGATTTAGCTAAGTGGGAAAGAATTCATTTAAAGAAGGCCAAGAAAAATCAGGCGTGGAAAGCATAGGTTCTCGTTCGTAAATTAGTGAGTCACACAAATTTAGGCAATAAATGAATAATTGTGGGGTAAGATTAACTAGGTGTTTGAAGCTTGTTGAACATCTTAAACTGCACCAATTTAGCAGAGAACGGGTTCAGGATGTTTTAATATAACAATTAAAAAAATTAGCTCCCAGTAAAAGAAGGAAACTTAAGCATTTTTATTCATGTGCAAATCTCTCCTATGTGAGATCATCTCTAGCATTTGCTGAGTTGGGGGTTCCCAAAACTAAAACCCATCTCCGTCGAGTTAATTCCTACTCATCAAGACCCTGTAAAACAGAGAAGAACTGCCCCACAGGGTTTCCAAGGAGCAGCTGGTAGATTGGAACTGTCGACTTTTTGGTTAACAGCTTACAGCCCCCCGAATGTCTCGGTGGTGAGCTTTGGGTTGACTTTTACTTTCTTCAAAACAAAAACATGTTTTAAAATAACAACCAATCACACAGAAATAATCACAGAACATTAGAGCTGGAAGATTCCTTGAGCTCTAGCCAAAGCTCCACATTTTACAGATGACAAGTAAGTCTCCTCATCTGTAAAATACAGGAGTTGAAAGACATGAAATCAAATATCTTCCAGATTCAAGAATCCATAAACTCTAGGGAGGCTAAGTGGATGCCCAAAGTTGCATAGCAGGACTTGGTTCTCAAGATTCTCTGTATAGTTGTGAGCCAATGTTGTATTTTAAAAAATTCAGCCAGCTCAGTTTCTTGACACAATGCAGATAATCATTTTACTGAGTTTTTTTTTTTTTTTTTTAATTTCAATTAGTTTTCTTGGATCATGTAAACATAACCTCAGGGATATCACCAGCCACAGAAGGAACAAAGCTTGAACACAACACAATCTTGCCTGAAGACAGCTGAGTCATTGAACAGAATGTGACAAACTTAAATTTCAGTGTTGGGACCAGAAAACAATGGATAAAATGCTTCTCAACATGTTGATTTGTACAAAGGTGACCTGAAATGGGAGCGAAACCTGAAAGGCAAGATGCCCATATATGGCAGAAGAGAACAACCCTAACTAACTGGAAATCACTGATAGGCTAAAAATTCTTTGTCCTGAGCCCATGTCTTTCCTAGCTGCCAAGGAAATTATGATTTCCCTGGGGCTGTGGGAGTGTAATGTGAAATCCTCTAGCAATGACTTAGTGTGGTCAGGTCTTCCCTAACCACGTGGATGGAGTAGCCAATCCCCAGAAGCCATGCTGGGGCTCTGCTCCTCTAAATCTACACTAAGGGTTCCAAACCTGTGACCTGTTCTTACTTCATCTTCTTCCATGAAAGAGGTTAAAATCATGCATGATACTCTGAGACCAGAAGAACTAGATGGTGCCCAGCTACTACTACCTACCACTCTGACTGGGATCACAATAGAGAGTCCAGGACAGAGCAGGAGGAAAATGGAAACAAAATTCAAATTCACGAAACAGCAACAACAAAAACAGACTTACTGGCCTGATAGAGACTGGAGGAACCCCTGAGACTATGGCCCAAAGAGACCCCTATGACTTGGAACTGCAGCCATTCCTGGAAACCATCTCTTCCAGCCAAGCAATAGACAGGCTTATAAAATAAAAAATAACACCTGAAAAGAATGTGCTCCTTAGAGCAAATAATTATACAAGACCAAAAGGGCAACATTTGCCCAAAAGCAATGCTGAGAAGGCAGGAAACAGTAGGAAAACCAGTCTAAAGGAAACAGGGAACACAGGGCGGAAATGGGGAGAGTGTTGACACAGTGTGGGGATTGCAACCAATGTCACAGGACATATTGTGTACAATTTGTTGAATGGGAAACTAATTTGCTCTGTAAACTTTCACATAAAACCCAATAAAATAATTAAAAAAAAAATCATGCATGATAAAAAGCCATTTTCCCCCTCCATACCATAAGAAAAATCAAATAACAGATGGCAAATTAGGAGAAATATTTGTAACTGAGATTAAAGGCTAAAGATTAATATCTCTAACACAGTAAAGTCTTCTGAAACTTGAAAATTGTAAGATCCACAACTCTACTGAAAAAGGGCACCTTATAAACAGTTTTCAGGGGACCTTATACCACCAAGAAAGTGGCACCAGGAACAGAGCACATCCTTTAGACACAGGGTCCCTGCACCTGAGAAACTCCTCAACAGGGGAAATTTGAGGACAAGGAATCTTCTTTCAGAGCCGACAGAGATAGAAAGCCTTCCCCTGGAGCCAACGCCCAGAATTTGGACTTGTAACTGACTAGTCTGTGAGAAAATAAATTTCTCTTTGTTAAAGCCGTGAGTCGGAATCGACTCGATGGCAGTGGGTTTGGTTTGGGTTGGTTATTAAAGCCACCCACTTGTGGTATTTCTGTTATAGCAGCACTACATGACTAAGACAGAATTTGGTGCCGAGAGTGGGATGCTGCTCTAACAAATACCTAAAATGTGGAAGCAGTTTTGAAACTGTTTTGAAGTGGCAAAGGACCAGTGCAGCAGAGAACCTGCACTGGCAAAGCAGCAATAACAGTAGAGAACCAACGTCAGCAGAACTAGGAGACCAGTGCAAGATTGTGCTGGAGCCAACACACAGAGCGAGAGAGCTGAGTGCCTGTGTGTCTGCGGCTTCCTGGCAGAGTGGGGTGCCTCTGGGCACTTACTGGTGGAGTTACAGAGCTTTGGAACACTGCCCCAGCAGGGCAGATGCAGGCGTAAGGCCCGAGGAACTGACAGGCCAAGAAACCAGGAAGCAGAAGCTGAAGAGAAAAGAAACACAAGAAGCCGAGCTGCCTCAGTCTCAAAAGGTATGGCCAGGACCTCTGGGGTTTCTAAGGATGGAGCCATGGCCCCTGGTGTTTCTAAGGGTGGAGCTGCCACTCAGATGGACTAGGAGAATGGTGCACCTAAAGCCAGGGGAGCAGAGTTGCGGTCCCAGGGAGCCTGGAAGGCAGAGTTGAAGCCCAGGGCCAAAAGGCCTCCACTCAGAATCCGGAGAGTGTGGCCAATACCTAGAGGCTGGAAGGCAGGGTTATTGTGTAATTTGTCTCAGAGAACAGAGGTTTATTTTCAAAGCTTTGAGGGCTAATGTAATGTGTTCTGCTGACTTGTTTAGTGCCTGTTATGCCTTCTTTCCCTTCAGTCTCTCTCATTTGTAATGGAAATGTCTAGCATGTGCCTGCTCTGCCACTGTACCCTTAGAAACAGATGACAGATTTCACAGATGAAGAAGAATTTTTGGATTTTGGACTTGGAGTTAAGACTTTTGCTATGATACGATGGGATGAATATGTTTTGCATGTTGCAAGACATGAATTTTGGGGGGCCAAAGGGTGGAGTGTAATGGATTAAATTGTGTCCCCCGAAAACATGTGTCAACTTGGTTAGGCCATATATAGTTGTCCTCCATTTTGTGATTTTCCTATGTGTCATAAATCATAATCTCTGCCTGTGGTTAAAAGGATTACTCATGTTACCTCTCTGATCCAAAAGAGAGTTTCCCTGGGGTGTGGCCTGCACCACCTCTTATCTCTGAAGAGATAAAAGGAAAGAGTAGCAAGCAGAGAGTTGGAAACCTCATACCACCAAGAAAGCAGCACCAGGAGCAGAGTGCATCCTTTAGACATGGGGTCCCTGCGCCTGAGAAGCTCCTCAACTGGGGAAGTGTGAGGACAAGGAATCTTCCTCCAGAGCCGACAGAGAGAGAAAGCCTTCCCCTGGAGCCAGTGCCCTGAATTTGGACTTGTAACTGACTGGTCTGTGAGAAAATAAATTTCTCTTTGTTAAAGCAAAAAAAAAGAAAAAAACCTATGTCCCCTAAGCATATGCAAAAACGTTCAACCTTACTAATAAAAAGAGAAATGCTAATTGAAATCACATGGAGATACAAATTCTTACTTATGGATAAAAATCCAAAATTGTGATGGAATACTGTGCCGGCAAGGCTGTGAGGAACACGTACTGTCCTACATTGCTGGGGGAAATGTAAAATGGTATAAATTCTGTGAGGAGAAATTTGGTATATCTAGGAACATTACATACTCATTTACCTCTTAACTTACCTCTAGAAATTTATCCCAAAGATACACCAATGAAAATATGAAAAGCTAATAATTTCAAGGTTATTAATTACAACATCATTCACAACTGCAAAAGACAAGAAAGAATCTAAATGTCCCTCAAGAGAGGGCTGATAGAATAAACTATGGAGTACTAAGCAGCTATAAATGAGAATGAGAAAGATCTCATATATTGCTACGGAGTAGCCTCCAAATTGCTATTAATTAAAGAAAAGCAAGGTGAAGAGCCATGGGTAATAGCAGCATATAATGTCTCTCTGTGTGTGTATTTGCTTAAATTTTAAAATGGAAGGATAAACTTAAAAAATATATATAAATAATTGGAGAATTAGGGTAAAGGGGACAGGGATGGAAGCTAGATTTCTCTTGTTTAGTTTTGTGATTTTCATGTTGGAATACCATAGGTAAAATTAATCTAATTTTAAAACAAAAATCAAAAACAAAGGGAAACAAATGAACATTACTATATTACAAGTGGCTTAATCACAGAGAGGAATTAATTCAAGTGGTTTTAAAATGGAGGAATTTTTAACTATACATCCCTAGTGGGATGTACCTTAAAGTTAAAAAGAACCATAAAAAAATCTTAAGCAGTTTACACCAATCATATTGTTCATAATAATATATACATTATAATTTTGAATATATGTATATGTTGTAAATCAGACAATCTTATAGTCTCCTATGATCTGACAATCATATGGTTTACTACAATCCTATGGTCTATTATGAAAATCATATAGCCTACCACTTTGAATTGGGCAATCACATGGTCTACTATACCGTGAATGACGACTTGAAGAGGAGTGGCATTGCATTCATCGTCAAAAAGAACATTTAAAGATCTATCCTGAAGTACAACGCTGTCAGTGATAGGATAATATCCAAATGCCTGCAAGGAAGACCAGTTAATATGACTATTTTTCAAATTTACGAACCAACCACTAAGACCAAAGATGAAGAAACTGAAGATTTTTCCCAACTTCTACAGTCTGAAATTGATCGAATATGCAATCAGGATGCATTGATAATTACTGGTGATTGGAATGTGAAAGTTGGAAACAAAGAAGAAGGATTGGTAGCTGGAAAATACGGCCTTGGTGATAGAAATGATGCAGGTGATCCATGACGGAATTTTGCAAGACCAACGACTTCTTCACTGAAAATACCTTTTTTCACCAACATAAAAGGTGACTATACACATGGACCTTGCCAGATGGAATACACAGGAATCAAATCAACTACACCTGTGGAAAAAGGCAGTGGAAAAGCTCAATATCATCAGCCAGAACAAGGCCAGGGACTGACAGCAGAACAGACCATCGATTGCTCATATGCAAGTTCAAGTTGAAACTGAAAAAAATTAGGACGAGAGCCAAAGTACGACCTTGAGTATGTCCCACCTGAATTTAGAGACTATCTCAAGAATAGATTTGATGTGTTGAATACTAGGGACTGAAGATCAGATGAATTGTGAAATGACATCAATGACATTCTACCTGAGGGAGCAAGAGGTCATTAATAAGACAGGAAAGAAAGAACAGACCAACATGGATGTCAGAAGAGACTCTGAAACTTACTCTTCAATGTCCAGTAGCTAAAGCAAAAGGAAGAAATGATGAACTAAAAGAGCTGAACAGAAGATTCCAAAGGGAAGCTTGAGAAGACAAAGTAAAGTATTATAATGACATGTGCAAAGATCTGGAGATAGAAAACCAAAAGAGAGGACTCCCTAGGAATTTCTCAAGCTGAAAGAACTGAAGAAAAAATTCAAGCCTTGAGATGCAATACTGAAGGATTCTACAGGGAAAATATTAAATGACACAGGAAGCATCAAAAGAAGATTGAAGGAATACACAGAGTTGCTGTACCAAAAAGAATTGGTTGACATTCAACCATTTCAAGAGGTGGCACATGATCAGGAACTGATGGTATTGAAGAAAGAAGTCCAAGCTGCACTGAAGGCATTGGCAAAACACAAGGCTCCAGGAATTGATGGAATACTAACAGAGATGTTTCAACAAACAGGTGCAGGGCTGGAAGTGCTCACTCCTCTATGCCAAGAAATTTGGAAGACAGCTACCTGGCCAACCTACTGGAAGAGATCCATATTTATGCCTATTCCCAAGAAAGGTGATCCAATCAAATGTGGAAATTATCAAACAATATCATTAATATCACCCAAAACCACACCCACTGCCGTCAAGTCGATTCCGACTCATAGCGACCCTATAGGACACAGTAGAGCTGCCCCGTAGAGTTTCCAGGGAGCATCTGGTGGATTCAAACTGCCGACCTTTTGGTTAGCAGCCGTAGCACTTAACCACTGCACCACCAGGGTTTCCCATTAATATCACACGTAAGTATAATTTTTCTGAAGATCATTCAAAAGCGACTACAGAAATTCAAGCCGGATTCAGAAGAGGATGCTGAACCAGGGATATCATTGCTGATGTCAGATGGATCCTGGCTGAAAGCAGAGAATACCAGAAAGTGTTTACTTGTGTTTTATTGACTATACAAAGGCGTTCGACTGTGTGGATCATAACAAATTACGGATAATGTGAAGAGTGGGGATTCCAAAACACTTAGTTGTGTTCAGGAGGAACTTGTACGTAGATCAAGAGGCAGTTGTTTGAATAGAACAAGGGGATACTGTGGGGTTTAAAGTCAGGAAACGTTTGCAAAAGGGTTGTATCCTTTCACCATACTTATTCAATGTGTATGCTGAGCAAGTAATCCGAGAAGCTGGATTATATGAAGAGAACAGGGCATCGGGATTGGAGGAAGACTCATTAACAACCTGCGTTATATAGATGAAACAACCTGCTTGCTGGAAGTGAAGAGGACTTGAAACACTTACTGATGAAGCTCAAAGACCACAGCCTTCAGTATGGATTACACCTCAACATAAAGAGAGTGAAAATCCTCACAACTGGACCAATAAGCAACATCATCATAAATGGAGAAAAGATTGAAGTTGTCAAGGATTTCATTTTACTTGGATCCACAATCAACACCCATGCAAGGAGCAGTCCAGTAATCAAAAGACACGTTGCATTAGGCAAATGTGCTGCAAAAGACCTCTTTAAAGTGTTGAAAAGCAAAGATGTTACCTTGAAGATTAAGGTGCGCCTGACCCAAGCCATGGTGTTTTCAATCATCTCATATACATGTGAAAGCTGGACGATGAATAAGGAAGACCAAAGAAGAATTGACTCCTTTGAATTGCGGTGTCGGCAAAGAATATTTAATATACCATAGACTGCCAAAAGAACAAACAAATCTGTGTTGGAAGAAGTATAACTAGAATGCTCCTTAGAAGCAAGAATGGCAAGATTACGTCTCACATACTTTGGACATGTTAACAGGATGGATCAGTTCCTGGAGAAGGACATCATGCTTGGTAAATTAGAGGGTCAGCAAAAAAGAGGAAGACCCTCAACAAGATTGACTGACACAGTAGCTGCAACAATGGGCTCAAGCATACCAGTGATTGTTACGATGGCGCAGGACCGGCCAGTATTTCGTTCTGTTGTAATAAGGTCACTATGATTCAGAACTGACTCGAGGCATCTAACAGCAGCATATGTTTAAGCAAATAAGAAATTATATTAATGTAGTAGGAAAAAGAAAAGTCAGCAAAGGAAAAACAAATGTATAAGTACAAGTTCAAGGAAGTTAAGTTAAATCCCTGTTTTCCTAAATTTGAGCTGAAAATATTAATATAAAATTGTGATATAATTTTTCTTAAAAAAAAAAATAAGGTCTAGAAACAATCCAGTTGCAATGAAAACCCCTGGTGATTGTGATCTCTAAATAAATTTCTTTTAAGAAGAACCAAGACTCTTTGGAGAAATGATTGAGCCCATATCAGGGGCAGAAAATATACAAGACATACATCTTGTATACCTAAAATCAAGAAACCTATAAAACATTACGTCAGAAGGATTCAGGAGAAAATGAAAAGGCTCCCACTTGCCAAAGATGGAATACTTTGATTATAAATAATAATAATAATAATAATAATGGCCCCAAATACCCAAAACAACCTTAAAAAAGAAGAGCAAGTAGGACTCATATTTCAAAACATACTATAAAGCTACAATAATCCAAACAGTGTGGTACTGGTATAAGAACAGACATATAAGCCAATGGAATAGAACTGTTAGCTGAGAAATAAACCCATACATTTATGGTTAATTGGTTTTTGACAAGGGCACCAAGTCCATTCACTGGGGAAATAATAGTGTCTTCAACAAATGAGGCTGGGACAGTTGGATCTCCATATGCAAAAGAATGAAGTTGGATCCATTTTTCATACCATATACACAGATTAACTCAAAACGGATCAATGATCTAAATATAAGAAATAAAAACCATAAAACTCTTAAAATAAAACATATGAGTAATGTTTTAGGATCTGGTTTTTGACTATGAGTTCTTAGATATGACAACTAAAATATGAGCAACAAAAGAAAAATTACATAAATTGGACTTCACCAAAATTAAAAACTTCTATGCATCAGAGGACTTTATCGAGAAAGTAAAGAGCAACCCACGGAATGATAAAGCTTTAATGTCTAGACTATATAAAGAACTCCTACAACTCAACAACAAGAAGGCAAATAACCCAATCAAAAAATGGACACAGGAGTTGAATAGACATTTCTCCAAAGATGATATAGAAATGGCCAATAAGCACATGTAAAGATGTTCAAGATACTTAGTTATTAGGAAAATGCAAATCACCACTTCACACCCATTAGGATGGCTATTATGGAAAAAAATGAAAAATAACAAGTGTTGGTGATGATGCTGGAGAAACTGGAAGTCTTATGCATTGCTGGTAGGAATGTAAAATACTACAGCAACTGTAGAAAACAGGGGGTTCCTCAAAAAGTTAAACATAGACAATCCCTGAGGTCACCTTGTAGCTAAATAACAAATTGGCTCAAAAAATAATGGAAATCACCCATAAGTACTGTGTTCCTTTAAAAAATCACTTGTATGAGGCCAAAGGTCAACAATTACTTTAAAACAAAGATGAGAATGTAAGGGGGCAGGGAAACCAGACTAATGGAATGGAAATGGAACTAGATTAATTGAAGGGAAATGGAACAAGCAGAAAGGAAATACTTAGAATGTTCACGTATTGTGAATAAGGTAACCAATGTCACAGAAAAACTTGTGTAGAAATTGTTGAATGGGAACCTAAACTACTGTCTAAACCTTCACCAAGAACACAATAAAATATTACTTAAAAAAAAAGTTGAACATAAAATTATCATACCTATTGCTGCCGAGTCGATTCCAAATCATAGTGACCCTATAGGATAGAGTAGAACTGCCCCATAGGGTTTTCAAGGAGCAGCTGGTGCATTTGAACTGCCAACCTTTTGGTTAGGAGCTGAGCTCTTCACCACTGTGCCACCAGGGCTCCAGAATTATCATATGACCCAGCAATTTCACTCCCATGCATATACCCAAGAGACTTGAAAGCAGGGATCAAACAGATATGTGTACACCAATGTTCACTGCAGCATCATTCACAACAATTAAAGGTTAAGTGTTCCTTAACATATGAACAAACAAAATATGATATATCCATACAACGGACTACTGTTCAGCCATAAAGAGAAATTAAGTTCTGATATATGCTACCACATGAATGAATCTTGAAAACATTATCTGAGTTAAATAAATCAGATACAACAGAACAAATATTGGATGATACCACTCATATGAAATATCTTGGATAGACAAATACATAGAGACAAAAGTTTCTTAAGGGTTACCAGAGGTTAGGAGAATGGGAAATGGAGAATTATTGCTTAAGGGGCACTGAGTTTCTGTTTGGAGTGATGAAAAACTTATGGAAATGGATAGTGTGGATGGTTGCACAACCTGATGAATGTAATTAATGCCAGTGAGTTGTACATTTAAAAACTGTTCAATGGGAATTTTTTGTTATACATATTTTACCAAATTTAAAAAAGAATAATGACAGTAACAGATTGAAATATATCAAATACATTAAAAATCCATATGTTCATAATGATACTTAAAAAAAAAGACCTCATTGGTCAAATTTAGAGAATACTAGAGACATAATTCATTATTTTGAAAGTTAATAAAGACAAAGAATACTTATCTGATTTTTCTCAAATTATACTACAGAGTATTCAAATAGTTGATTGGGCAAGTACTTTCTTTATAGAAAAGTACCAGTTAACACCAGTTGCCCTTGAGTCGGTTCTGACTCATGGTGTTATAGAACAGTACCAGCTAATAAATGCAAAATGTAGGGTAGAATTAGCATACCACTACTTTGTAACCACTGTTAAATACTGGAGTAGGCAGTGACCATCCATGGTTACCAGTAGGTAAAATGAGAAATTCTGGAATGTAGCATTTTTCAAACTTTTACCTGCATATGAATCACCTGAGGATATTGTTAAACTCCAGAAGTGGATTAAGTTTGGGGTTGAGTCTGAGATTCTACATTTATATCACACCACCAGGTGATCCCAATACTACTGATAGAAGGACCATTCTAAGAAAGAGAAAAGCAGCCCTTGAAATTTGGGAGCTGGCTTTGGTGTTCTCCTGTTGGACATAAAAAATTTCACAGAAGATAAACATAAAAAAAGTCAGATTGTTATAATGAGAATTTAAGACGAAAACAAGACCACTGTGTAATCATCTCTAAACACAAATAATGAACTTTGTCCAAACTACCAAATTGACCAAACAACCCCCTCTCACAGCTAATATGACTGACTGCTGCTTCTTTATCAACTGTGAATTTAGGCTCAGTCTAGTCTTCTAGATAAGGTAAAAGAGCCCTGGTGGCACAATGGTTAAATGCTCAGCTGCTAATAAAGAGGTTGGCAGTTCAAACCCACCCAGCCAGTCTGTGGGAGAAACACCTAGTGATCTGCTTCCGTAAAGACTACACCAAAGAAAACTATGGGACAGTTTACTCTGTCACATAGGATCACTATGAATTGGAATTGACCCGGCGTTACCCAACAACAACAAGAAGATACCCAATCATGGAATTTCCCCCACTTCCTGACCGTATCTAATCCAGAGCAAAGCCTTGATTGCTTACACCCTCCTTAAAATCACCAAACGCAAGCCAAATCCTGTATTAAGTTTTTTCTAACATTCTTTCACTGAGATATCCGATGGTTCTCCATGGTGTGTATTCTCCCTCTCTGCAACATGTAATAAGCCCATCTTGTTCAATTGTGTGTTCTCGTGGTCTTTGCTGAAGTAGCAATTCGATAATGTGATGAATCAGGTGGACAAATGAATCACGACCCACCGAGAGTCAACCAGTCCCTGCGTAGTGCAAATGGTTAACAGCTTGGCTGCTAACCAAAAGGTTGTTGGTTTCCAAGTCCACCCAGAAGCACCTTGGAAGAAAAGGCTGGAAATCTACTTAGAAAAAATCAGCTACTGAAAACCCTATGGAGCTCAGTTCTGCTCTGACACATATGAGGTCGCCATGAGTCATAACTGATGGCAACTGGTAAGAGTCAACAAGATATTGTGTGTTTCCGGATGTGATGCAATAGAAGGCTCACAGTACAACCTACAGTCTTATGTAAATCGAACCTTAGTCTGATTAAGCCTCTAGATCTAACCATTAATTTATAAGAAATTCATATTAAAGAACCACATTCAATTCAACCACAAGCCAAACTAGCTCATTTTTTTCAACAAATAAATGGCAAGAAAAATAGACAATGGTGGGTCAAAGAGACTTAACAGTCATATCAATCAATTGTAACATGAAGCTCTTGTTTAGATCCTGGTTTGTACAAGCTACAATAGAAACTGATAATGATAATGGATAAAGATAAGGAGATGGACAAGGATAAGGAGAATACTAAGACAATTTGGGAAATTTGAATAGTGAGTACATCTTTGAAGATATTATAGAAGTATTATTAATCTCTCTGGGTTTTATAATGGCAATGGTCATTTTTTTTAGTACTTACAAATAAAATAATATGATGTCTGAAATTTGCTTTAGGTGGCATAGTGGTTAAGTGCTACGGCTGCTAACCAAAGGGTCAGCAGTTTGAGTCCGCCAGGCACTCCTTGGGAACTCTGTGGGGCAGTTCTACTCTGTCCTGTACGGTCTCTATGAGTCAGAATTGAGTCGACGGCACTGGGTTTGGTTTTTTGTTTTTAATGCTGTCATGGGGAGTAAGGAGGATATAGATACACAAGATTTTCCATAGCTGATAATTGATGAAGGGTATATGGCAGTTCATTTTACTATTCTCCCAACTTCTGCATATATTTAAAAAGTTCCATAGTAAACAGTTCTCTTAAATCTTTTCTTTCTTTTTTTACAATTTAATTCAATAGATCTCTTTTGAAAGAAGATAAGATATGGAGAAAAAGAAAGAAATACAGCTGAAAACAGTTACACATTCTAGAGAAGTAAACTATAAAGACTTTTTGACAGCCTTCCCCACGACTGCAATTGCTTTCTGATGCAATGCTTGAGAGAATATTTCATTTATTGGCAATCACTAACAGATGTGTCCACTGCAGGGCAGAAAGCATAAGGAATTGTTATGCGGTCAGAATATGGTCTTTAGAGAAAGATTCAATTTAAATGTTTGGTACTTAAGAAGAAAATATATTATTTGAACAATTACCTGGATCTGTAGCAGACAGCAGTGAACCAAAAAATAAGCAGTCGGTGAAATGAAAGTCTCCGTTTTCCAACTGGCCAGCATGTGTCATAGCCTTCACAGAACCGTACAGGATTAACCTGTCGGAGAGAAGAAGAAGACCTTCAGCCGTCAGGCTGGATCCTGTATCCACCCGTGTCCTGGTAGCCGACATTCTCACACGCGTCCTGAATGAGCACCACCACACATTACCACCATCCTGCCAACTCATGGCTATGCTAGCTCTCAGTCCACTCTGTTCAAAACCCTTGGCTGTTAAAGAAGACACTTTTACCAAGTATCACAATTCATTTGCCTGGCAAAAGGCCACAGAACACTTGATAGTATATTTCAATGAAAGTAAGGTGAACCTCAAGAATATAAAAGCTAATCTTTCAAGTGTGGACTAGCAGAGCGTGTCCACAAATACAGAAGCCACGTTGACATCTGTAAATGGTCTGCCTTCCGGTTTCTGTTGGTTTGTCTGCTGGGGGGCTGGGGTTGGAAAGGGTTCAAATTTCCAGTCTGTCGCTGGGGTGAGAAGGACATTTGCCTCTCACAGGGCACTCAGTCAACCAGTCACTAAATGAAAGATGAGCCTCTACTACTGGCTGGTATCAGTACACTCCACACTGCGTGGAGAATTACCTTTAGGTTATAGAATGTATATCTTTACATACTGTTGAAAATACATTCTGAAATGGTTACATTTTGATCTGGCAAGAAAAGTTGTGCTTTTCGTGAAGATTATACAAGGTTTCCAACCTTACTGTCCCCACACCATGGAACCCAGCATGTTTGTTTTGGTCAAGATTTGCCACTCTATAATTTTTTTTTTTTTTTTTAGCTTTTAAGTTGTACTTAATTGACTGGTTAATTTTGCTAAAATTCTAGTAAATACAGAGATTGGTGAGCTAGACCACAATATAATCACTTTATAATTCTGACTGTTTTGCCAATTGCCACTGAATCGATCATTTCCGGCCCATGGCTAGCCCATGTGTCCAGAGAACTGATCCATAGGATTTTCAAGGCTGTGACATTTTGGAAGCTGATAAGCACCTTCCTTCTGAGACACCTCTGAGTGGGTTTGAACTGCCAACCTTTCGGTTAGTAACCTAGTGCTTAACTGTATGCGCCACCCAGGGACTCCTTTATGTGACTGTAAGAGTCCTTAAAAATGACAGACCTCGGAGGCGGAGCCAAGATGGCGGACTAGGCAGACGCTACCTCGGATCCCTCTTACAACAAAGACACGGAAAAACAAGTGAATCGATCACATACATAACAATCTACGAACCCTGAACAACAAACACAGATTTAGAGACGGAGAACGAACTAATACGGGGAAGCAGCGATTGTTTCCAGAGCCTGGAGCCAGCATACCAGTCAGGTACGGCACAAGCACAGAGACCTGCTCCACCCCCCTGAACTAACCCCGGGAGGGGGACTAGCCGGTTCCACGGGCGGCGTGGGACGCAGCCGTTAGGAGAAGTCCCCGGGAGGCAGTGACTGATCTTGGAGCAGAAAGAGTAGCATCCGAGCCGGGGAACCGTCCCACAGGGATTTGGACTGCACGCAGGCGGCTTCATTAACATCTGAATAGCCTGAGCCAGAGGGAGAACTCTGATAGGGATCTGACTGCAGTTTTTTTTTAGCGGATTTTCTGGAAAAACTAGTTTCCCAGTGATGGCTCGGAGACAACAATCCATATCAAACCACTTAAAGAAGCAGACCGTGACAGCTTCTCCAACTCCCCAAACAAAAGAATCAAAATCTTTCCCAAATGAAGATACAATTTTGGAATTATCAGATACAGAATATAAAAAACTAATTTACAGAATGCTTAATGATATCACAAATGAAATTAGGATATCTGCAGAAAAAGCCAAGGAACACACTGATAAAACTGTTGAAGAACTCAAAAAGATTATTCAAGAACATACTGGAAAAATTAATAAGTTGCAAGAATCCATAGAGAGACAACATGTAGAAATCCAAAAGATTAACAATAAAATAACAGAATTAGACAACACACTAGGAAGTCAGAGGAGCAGACTCGAGCAATTAGAATGCAGACTGGGACATCTGGAGGACCAGGGAATCAACACCAACATAGCTGAAAAAAAATCAGATAAAAGAATTAAAAAAAGTGAAGAAACCCTAAGAATTATGTGGGACTCTATCAAGAAGGATAACCTGCGGGTGATTGGAGTCCCAGAACAGGGAGGGGGGACAGAAAACACAGAGAAAATAGTTGAAGAACTTCTGACAGAAAACTTCCCTGACATCATGAAAGACGAAAGGATATCTATCCAAGATGCTCATCGAACCCCATTTAAGATTGATCCAAAAAGAAAAACACCAAGACATATTATCATCAAACTCACCAAAACCAAAGATAAACAGAAAATTTTAAAAGCAGCCAGGGAGAAAAGAAAGGTTTCCTTCAAGGGAGAATCAATAAGAATATGTTCTGACTACTCAGCAGAAACCATGCAGGCAAGAAGGGAATGGGACGACATATACAGAACACTGAAGGAGAAGAACTGCCAACCAAGGATCATATATCCAGCAAAACTCTCTCTGAAATATGAAGGCGAAATTAAGATATTTACAGACAAACACAAGTTTAGAGAATTTGCAAAAACCAAACCAAAGCTACAAGAAATACTAAAGGATATTGTTTGGTCAGAGAACCAATAATATCAGATATCAGCACAACACAAGGTCACAAAACAGAACGTCCTGATATCAACTCAAATAGGGAAATCACAAAAACAAACAAATTAAGATTAATTAAAAAAAAAATACACATAACAGGGAATCATGGAAGTCAATAGGTAAAAGATCACAATAATCAAAAAGAGGGACTAAATACAGGAGGCATTGAACTGCCATATGGAGAGTGATACAAGGCGATATAGAACAATACAAGTTAGGTTTTTACTTAGAAAAATAGGGGTATATAATGAGGTAACCACAAAAAGGTATAACAACTCTATAACTCAAGACAAAAACCAAGAAAAACGTAACGACTCAACTAACATAAAGTCAAACACTATGAAAGTAAGGATCTCACAATTTACTAAGAAAAACGCCTCAGCACAAAAAAGTATGTGGAAAAATGAAATTGTCAACAACACACATAAAAAGGCATCAAAATGACAGCACTAAAAACTTATTTATCTATAATTACCCTGAATGTAAATGGACTAAATGCACCAATAAAGAGACAGAGAGTCACAGACTGGATAAAGAAACACGATCCATCTATATGCTGCCTACAAGAGACACACCTTAGACTTAGAGACACAAACAAACTAAAACTCAAAGGATGGAAAAAAGTATATCAAGCAAACAATAAGCAAAAAAGAAGAGGAGTAGCAATATTAATTTCTGACAAAATAGACTTTAGACTTAAATCCACCACAAAGGATAAAGAAGGACACTATATAATGATAAAAGGGACAATTGATCAGGAAGACATAACCATATTAAATATTTACGCACCCAATGACAGGGCTGCAAGATATATAAATCAAATTTTAACAGAACTGAAAAGCGAGATAGATACCTCCACAATTATAGTAGGAGACTTCAACACACCCCTTTCGGAGAAGGACAGGACATCCAGTAAGAAGCTCAACAGAGACACGGAAGATCTAATTACAACAATCAACCAACTTGACCTCATTGACTTATACAGAACTCTCCACCCAACTGCTGCAAAATATACTTTTTTTTCTAGCGCACATGGAACATTCTCTAGAATAGACCACATATTAGGTCATAAAACAAACCTTTGCAGAGTCCAAAACATCGAAATATTACAAAGCATCTTCTCAGACCACAAGGCAATAAAACTAGAGATCAATAACAGAAGAACGAGGGAAAAGAAATCAAATACTTGGAAAATGAACAATACCCTCCTGAAAAAAGACTGGGTTATAGAAGACATCAAGGAGGGAATAAGGAAATTCATAGAAAGCAACGAGAATGAAAATACTTCCTATCAAAACCTCTGGGACACAGCAAAAGCAGTGCTCAGAGGCCAATTTATATCAATAAATGCACACATACAAAAAGAAGAAAGAGCCAAAATCAGAGAACTGTCCCTACAACTTGAACAAATAGAAAGTGAGCAACAAAAGAATCCATCAGGCACCAGAAGAAAACAAATAATAAAAATTAGAGCTGAACTAAATGAATTAGAGAACAGAAAAACAATTGAAAGAATTAACAAAGCCAAAAGCTGGTTCTTTGAAAAAATTAACAAAATTGATAAACCATTGGCTAGACTGACTAAAGAAATACAGGAAAGGAAACAAATAACCCGAATAAGAAACGAGAAGGACCACATCACAACAGAACCAAATGAAATTAAAAGAATCATTTCAGATTATTATGAAAAATTGTACTCTAACAAATTTGAAAACCTAGAAGAAATGGATGAATTCCTTGAAAAACACTACCTACCTAAACTAACACATTCAGAAGCAGAACAACTAAATAGACCCATAACAAAAAAAGAGATTGAAACGGTAATCAAAAAACTCCCAACAAAAAAAAGTCCTGGCCCGGACGGCTTCACTGCAGAGTTCTACCAAATTTTCAGAGAAGAGTTAACACCACTACTACTAAAGGTATTCCAAAGCATAGAAAATGACGGAATACTACCCAACTCATTCTATGAAGCCACCATCTCCCTGATACCAAAACCAGGTAAAGACATTACAAAAAAAGAAAATTATAGACCTATATCCCTCATGAACATTGATGCAAAAATCCTCAACAAAATTCTAGCCAATAGAATCCAACAACACATCAAAAAAATAATTCACCCTGATCAAGTGGGATTTATACCAGGTATGCAAGGCTGGTTTAATATCAGAAAAACCATTAATGTAATCCATCACATAAATAAAACAAAAGACAAAAACCACATGATCTTATCAATTGATGCAGAAAAGGCATTTGACAAAGTCCAACACCCATTTATGATAAAAACTCTTACCAAAATAGGAATTGAAGGAAAATTCCTCAACATAATAAAGGGCATCTATGCAAAGCCAACAGCCAATATCACTCTAAATGGAGAGAACCTGAAAGCATTTCCCTTGAGAACGGGAACCAGACAAGGATGCCCTTTATCACCGCTCTTATTCAACATCGTGTTGGAAGTCTTAGCCAGGGCAATCAGGCTAGACAAAGAAATAAAAGGTATCCGGATTGGCAAGGAAGAAGTAAAGTTATCACTATTTGCAGATGACATGATTATATACACAGAAAACCCTAAGGAATCCTCCAGAAAACTACTGAAACTAATAGAAGAGTTTGGCAGAGTCTCAGGTTATAAAATAAACATACAAAAATCACTTGGATTCCTCTACATCAACAAAAAGAACACCGAAGAGGAAATAACCAAATCAATACCATTCACGGTAGCCCCCAAGAAGATAAGATACTTAGGAATAAATCTTACCAAGGATGTAAAAGACCTATACAAAGAAAACTACAAAGCTCTACTACAAGAAATTCAAAAGGACATACTTAAGTGGAAAAACATACCTTGCTCATGGATAGGAAGACTTAACATAGTAAAAATGTCTATTCTACCAAAAGCCATCTATACATTTAACGCACTTCCGATCCAAATTCCAATGTCATATTTTAAGGGGATAGAGAAACAAATCACCAATTTCATATGGAAGGGAAAGAAGCCCCGGATAAGCAAAGCACTACTGAAAAAGAAGAAGAAAGTGGGAGGCCTCACCTTACCTGACTTCAGAACCTATTATACAGCCACAGTAGTCAAAACAGCCTGGTATTGGTACAACAACAGACACATAGACCAATGGAACAGAATTGAGAACCCAGACATAGATCCATCCACGTATGAGCAGCTGATATTTGACAAAGGACCAGTGTCAATTAACTGGGGAAAAGACAGCCTTTTTAACAAATGGTGCTGGCATAACTGGATATCCATTTGCAAAAAAATGAAACAGGACCCATACCTCACACCATGCACAAAAACTAACTCCAAGTGGATCAAAGACCTAAACATAAAGACTAAAACGATAAAGATCATGGAAGAAAAAATTGGGACAACCCTAGGAGCCCTAATACAAGGTATAAACAGAATACAAAACATTACCAAAAATGATGAAGAGAAACCCGATAACTGGGAGCTCCTAAAAATCAAACACCTATGCTCATCTAAAGACTTCACCAAAAGAGTAAAAAGACCACCTACAGATTGGGAAAGAATTTTCAGCTATGACATCTCCGACCAGCGCCTGATCTCTAAAATCTACATGATTCTGTCAAAACTCAACCACAAAAAGACAAACAACCCAATCAAGAAGTGGGCAAAGGATATGAACACACATTTCTCTAAAGAAGATATTCAGGCAGCCAACAGATACATGAGAAAATGCTCTCCATCATTAGCCATTAGAGAAATGCAAATTAAAACTACGATGAGATTCCATCTCACACCAGCAAGGCTGGCATTAATCCAAAAAACACAAAATAATAAATGTTGGAGAGGCTGCGGAGAGATTGGAACTCTCATACACTGCTGGTGGGAATGTAAAATGGTACAACCACTTTGGAAATCTATCTGGCGTTATCTTAAACAGTTAGAAATAGAACTACCATACAACCCAGAAATCCCACTCCTCGGAATATACCCTAGAGATACAAGAGCCTTCATACAAACAGATATATGCACACCCATGTTTATTGCAGCTCTGTTTACAATAGCAAAAAGTTGGAAGCAACCAAGGTGTCCATCAACGGATGAATGGGTAAATAAATTGTGGTATATTCACACAATGGAATACTACGCATCGATAAAGAACAGTGACGAATCTCTGAAACATTTCATAACATGGAGGAACCTGGAAGGCATTATGCTGAGCAAAATGAGTCAGAGGCAAAAGGACAAATACTGTATAAGACCACTATTATAAGATCTTGAGAAATAGTAAACCTGAGAAGAACACATACTTTTGTGGTTACGAGGGGGGGAGGGAGGGAGGGTGGGAGAGGGTTTTTTTATTGATTAATCAGTAGATAAGAACTGCTTTAGGTGAAGGGAAAGACAACACTCAATACATGGAAGGTCAGCTCAATTGGACTGGACCAAAAGCAAAGAAGTTTCCGGGATAAAATGAATGCTTCAAAGCTCAGCGGAGCAAGCGCGGGGGTCTGGGGAACATGGTTTGCGGGGACTTCTAAGTCAATTGGCAAAATAATTCTATTATGAAATCATTCTGCATCCCACTTTGAAATGTGGCGTCTGGGGTCTTAAATGCTAACAAGCAGCCATCTAAGATGCAGCAATTGGTCTCAACCCACCTGGAGCAAAGGAAAATGAAGAACACCAAGCCCACATGACAACTAAGAGCCCAAGAGACAGAAAGGGCCACATGAACAAGAGACCTACATCATCCTGAGACCAGAAGAACTAGTTGGTGCCCGGCCACAATCGATGACTGCCCTGACAGGGAGCTCAGCAGAGGACCCCTGAGGGAGCAGGAGAGCAGTGGGATGCAGACCCCAAATTCTCATAAGAAGACCAAACTTAATGGTCTGACTGAGACTGGAGGAATCCCGGCGGCCATGCTCTCCAGACCTTCTGTTGACACAGGACAGGAACCATCCCTGAAGACAACTCATCAGACATGAAAGGGACTGGTCAGCGGGTGGGAGAGAGACGCTGATGAAGAGTGAGCTAATTATATCAGGTGTACACTTGAGATTGTGTTGGCAACTCTTGTCTGGAGGGGGGATGGGAGGATAGAGAGAGAGGGAAGCCGGCAAAATTGTCAAGAAAGGAGAGACTGAAAGGGCTGACTCAAGACGGGGAGAGTAAGTGGGAGTAGGGAGTGAGATGTATGTAAACTTATATGTGACAGACTGATTGGATTTGTAAACGTTCACTTGAAGCTTAATAAAAGTTATAAAAAAAAAAAAAAAAATGACAGACCTCATCCATGGCAGGCTCAGCCACACTTATCCAGGGAAGGGTACTCTGTCAGTCTACCAGGTGTCCAGTCTCTTGGCACGTCTAGGGTAGCTGCATTCAGCTTTATTTGTTCATTCAATAGACATTTATTACTGAATCCCTACTATGTGTCAGGCTCTGGGCTAGGTGCTTAATATACATCAGTGACCAAAACAAACATCCCTACTTTCATGGAGTGTGCATTCTAACAGGAAAGACAACAGTAACAAAGAATCATAAATTTGAATTGTATCTGTTGTCCACATCACTCTCTGCATTAGAATCTTCTGGGAGGCTCTGAACCAGAAATGGTCCTGAGTACTCTCCTGCATAGTCAGCCCGTAGGGCTCCCCTGGTGTTAACCAACCTATCTACAGTCTTTTTTCTTTTGAAGTACATTTCAGGTGTTGCGCATCAACAGAGTCTGTGATCAATATATAAACTCCATGGTCTGTGACTATACTTCTGAATTCTGTACTTATCAGTTAATTTTACAGGTTAGAAATCTGAAGCTCAGAGAATTAAAATGATTTGCTCCATATTGAGTGCAAACAAAACGAAACAAAGCCGCTGCTGTCGAGTCGATTCCTATTCCTAGTGACCCTATAGGACAGAGTAGAGCTGCCTGTAGGGTTTCCAAGGAGTGGCTGGTGGATTCGAACTGCCTAACTTTTGTTTACCAGCCAAGCTCTTTGCTCCACCAGGAGTAGAAACCAATAAATTAGGCAAGATAAAAAAATATATGTATATATCCTACCCAGGCTTGGCAAGATTGCCGGAAACCAGAAGTCTTTTTACATTATTGGTGGAGATGTAAGACAAATATAAATCAATAATCCTTATGGAAGCCAATTACACAATTTATTTTAAAAGCACTAAAATTTTTTATGTTCTACAACTTGGTAAATTACTTTCTAAGAATTTATATTGGGAAATCAATCAAATACGTACAAAAAGATACCCATTTAGACATGCTTATTATTGCTTATAATAGTAAAAAACTCAAAACAATCTAAATGTCCAATAAATAAATTACAGAACACACACATGACGGACAAATATAAACTATTAAAACTGTATAGATAAGACTATATGCTGGGCACAGAAAATTAAATTGAAAAGGTGTATTATAAAATGGCAATAAATAGTAACTGAAATTTTTATAAGCATTGCATATACATAGACATACATACATATGAACAGAAAAAGACTAGAAGCAAATAGTTGAGAATGTTAATAGTGGTTATGTAATGGAATTAAATGTAACCATTTTCTTTTTTCCTTTTTTGCATTTTCTTTTTAATAATGATAAAAGGCCAACAATGAACATTAGTGAGCCCTATTGTGAGACATAACAGGCATTCATTGTGTCATTTAACCCTCCTAACACTATGAGTTAGGTACAACAATTATCCCTGTTTTACAAATGAGAAAACTGGAACTCAGAGAGGTTAAGTAACTTGCCAAGGGTCACAACAGCTTGTGACAGAGCTGGAACTGAATTCAAGCAGTGAGATGCCAAAGCCTATGCACTTAACCACCAACACAATACTGCTTTTGAATTGCTTCTGAAATCAAGAGAAACACACACATTGCAAACAAAAAACAAACTGTAAATATCTTATTTATGCCAAATGAACTTCTAGACCTAAAATAAATATAATTCCAATTGCTTCCTTGAGATAATACCAAAAATAAATGCCTAGTCCAGTACAAGCTCAATATTGTCATTGCTATTACTAACATCAATTGCCATGATCGCTGCTAATTATAATAAGTTAATCGTTACTGTGCACCTACTATGTGCCAACCAAAAACCAGACCTGTTGTTGTCCAGTCACTTCTGACTCATAGTGCCCCTATAGGACAGAGTAGAGCTGCCCCATAGTGTTTCCAAGGAGCAGCTGGTGGACTCAAAGTACTGACCTTTTGGTTAGCAGGCGATCGCTTAACTACTGTAGCACCAGGGATCCACTATGTTCCAGGCACTGTTTTATAAATGGTAGCTATCATCATTATTATCACCTACTTTATTATTAATAAAAATGAATCAGTTGTAAATACATTAACTAGGAGGCCAAAAAAGGCGCCCATTAGCAGGCGTCACATTTTTACAGAGTGGTTTATTCTCTTAGCATTTCAACAGGAAGTGTTTCTGATCCACAGGAGACCGGACAGAGGTGGCCTAATGGCGAGAGGCAACCAGTGAAATCCAGTACACGCAATGCTGTGATGATGGCGGACCTGAGTGGGATGTCATCCAGGGCTCAGTGTGGGGTTAGGGGGAGCCCGGGCTATGGGGATGGAGATCGGGTGGCAGAGGCAGGAATGCCTCATGAAAGGCAAAATAGTTGAAAACACTGATTTCAACAAATAGCCACTTCGTGCTATTCTTTGAAAACCAAAGTGCTGGTGCGGTAGTGGATACAAAGATGAAAATCCGTGACCTGCCCTCAAAGAGTAGAGTATCACAGGATAGCAGTCATGTAACTTACTTTAATATAAGGCATTTGATGAAAGGGAGTTTGGGGATATGCTCAACATGACATTGCTTATTTTACGAAGTGTTATGATGCAGGTCCTGATTTTAACATTTATGAACTTGTTTCTCACTGTTAAAGTTTCACACCTAAAGTCATGTTGCGAAAATGTTTTGAAACAAAAAATTCCAGAAGGTGCGATTGCTTGGATGATTTTTAAATTTGTCATCTGAATTCCAGTGTCTTTTAAAAAAGAATGCATTTCTTTATATTTTTAAAGTAGCCTTGACCAGCTAGGAATAGATCTACAGCAAAGGCATTTCTTTTTAATTACTAGGGACAAGCAAGGAAGCGGGGTTGCTGTCAGCTTAGAGACACAGCTGCGCGAACCAGTCACGTTAACTGTTAGATGAGCCACATCCCTGTCCATGAAAAGACATGGAACAGGCCACTACATGGATCTCACTCTGCAGAGGGAAAACTGCATCAGCGGGCTCAGGAAGTAATGAATGAATGAATGCTATGGTCTGTGTCTAGATCTCTGAATTCTATGCCTACATGCTTTCCTTTTGATATGACAGGTATCTTTCCCCATTTATTTCTGCGTGTTTGTATTAGTTACCCATGGCGGCTGAAACATGGTACCACAAACTTGGTGGCTTAAAAATATAGAAATTTATTCTCTCAGAGTTCTGGAGACCAGAAGTTGCAAACCAGTTATCACTGGGACAAAACTAAGGTGTCAGCAGGGCCATGCTCCCTCCGAAGGTTCCGGGGGAGAATCCGTTCCTTGCCTCTCCAGCCCTGAGCTTTTGTCCACATTGTTCCAATCTCCGCCTCTGGGGTTACCTTGCCTTTTCCACTTCTGTTTGTGTGTTCTCCCTCTGCCTCCATCTTATAAGGATACATGTGATTGCATTTAGGGTCCACTCAGATAATCTAGGATAGTCGCCAAGCTCAAGCTCCTTAACATAATCACATCTGCAATGTCTTCTTTTGTCATATAAGGTAACATTCATATGTTCTAGGGACTAGGATGGGGTTATATTCGGGGGGCAATATTCAGCCCTCCACAACGTTTTATGGATACTTTCAATATCACACTGTCTCCTTTTTTATTTGTTTTTTTTGGAGGGGGGCATGCATTTAAAGATAATACCCCACTGGAAAACTCATAAATTCTTAGTGCCGGACTGGATGTGATTAGGAGGAGCTTGTAGCCAAATTCAGTCATTCAGGCACTCATGCATTTGATAATTCACTAATTTATTCATTCGTTTAACAAATAGTTACCAACAGACATAGTTGCTACTCTTTGAGAGCTTACATTTTACTTAGGGAGCCAGACATTTAATAGCTAACTTATAGTTGACTAGTGTTGTGATTAAATGCTATGAAGAGAAGGATACTATAAGAGTGTATAACTACGAGACCTGCCTTAGGACTCAGGGAAGGCTTCCCTGGAAATATGACATTTTGCTGAGGTTTGAAGGAGAGGAGGAGGTAAGAAAGCAAACAGTGGAGGGGTGGAGGTGGGGGTGTGAGGCCTATTGGAGAAAATGAGGAAGGAGTCCAGTGTAGCTGAAGCACAGAGATAAAAAGTGAAAAGAGCCAAGATTTGGCTGCTGAGAAGGTAAGCATCAGATTATGTAGGGGCTTATACACCATGCTAAGGATTCTAAGCTTTATCTTATGAGCAAGGGGAAGATGTAGAATGGCTTTAAGTAGTATGTGTGTGTATGCGGGTGTACTTTGTGTGTGCATAAGTGTGTGCATGTGTGTGCATACACACATGCATGCTTCCACTAGCTGGGGAACTGGGAAACAATGAAAGGGTAGTTTATTTTATGAGGGCGATTGCAAGTTCAATTTTGGAAATGTTGAGATTGAGAAGGTGGTGAGACAGACTATTGGGTATACAGATTTGGATGTGTATGGACTCCCAGGGAGTCCATCCATTTTATTTAGGGGCATCAGGAATACAGAGGCTACAGCAAGATTAGAATGAATTAAAGAGTCCACGGGAAATGAGAAAACTGAGACAGGCAACATACCCAACTCTTCTTCAGATTTCGGCAATAAGGGGAGTCAGCCAGGGACAGATTACCCAATAAGCAAGGTACACACAATGTGGTAAAAAGCATGTGAAATCATGCACCACAGACCAGAAAGTAAGCACAAGTAAGCCTTCTGTACTTTGCTTAATGAAAGCCCTCGCTTACTGGTTAACCCACCCTGGAGCCAGGTATGACTCCAGACAGAGAAAGAGGATTGGAATAGACTTGAGCTGGTGGTAAAGGAGTGAGGAAGAGCCCATGAAGAATCTCATATCCCACAGGAGCTCACAAACAGGGTGTACAGACTGATAATCCTGCTTTATCAATATTAGTGACATAAGGCGGCAAGTCTGACTTTGAGTGGTGGTTTAGAGGGTCTGTGGGGCCATACGGCTCCTAGACGTGTGAAAGGGATGATTTTCCCCTCCTTTTTCACTATCTCTCACATTCCATTTATATATATCAAGCATTTACTATCAAAAAGCCTTTACTAAGAAACCATAGTCTCAGAGAAGAAACTAGTCTACAGGGCTAACAGCCTACACGAGCCATGGCCTCATCTACCCTGAGACCAGAAAAACTAGATGGTGCCTGGCTACTACTACTGACCCTTCTGATCAGGGGCACAGTAGACAGAGCCTGACGGAACAGGAGAAAAATGAGGAACAGAACTTACTGGACCAGTTGAGACTAAAGGACTATTTAAGACTATTACCCTGAGATACTCTTTAAACCTGGAACCAAAACTACCCCCTGAGGTCACCTTTTAGCGAAATAACAGATTGACACACAAAATAGAGGATATTACCCATGAGTACGGTGCTCCATTAAAAAATCATCTGTAAGACACCAAAAGGCTAACAATGACTCTAAAATAAAACATGAGAAGATAAGGGGGCAGGGAAACTATAGCATTGGAAATGAAACAACCAGAACACAGTTAAAGAGAATGTTGACATATCATGAAAAATGTAACTAATGTCACTGAACAATTTGTATAGAAATTGTCAAATGGGTGCCTAATTTGCTGTGCAAACTTCCACTGAAAACACAAATATTATTTTTTTAAAAAAAAGGCCTTTACTAAGTCCTGTGATCAATGCAAAGGTGGGTCAGACATGGTTCCTGCCCTCAGGAAGGAGAGAGAAGTCCCGTAAGCAGAATGCATGGTAAAACCAAAAACCCATTGCTGTTAAGTTGATTCAAATTCCAATTCATAGCGACCCTATAGGACAGACTAGAACTGCCCCATAGAGTTTCCAAGGAGCGCCCGGTGGATTCAAACCGCTGACCCTTGGTTAGCAGCCGTAGCTCTTAACTCCTATGCCACCAGGGTTTCTGAGTGCATGGTAAAAGGTGCTAAACAC
Source organism: Elephas maximus indicus (assembly GCF_024166365.1). Taxonomy (NCBI): domain Eukaryota; kingdom Metazoa; phylum Chordata; class Mammalia; order Proboscidea; family Elephantidae; genus Elephas; species Elephas maximus. Next base: position 16,072,036 of record NC_064841.1, on the reverse strand, counting down.
TAACTGTCCTGTGAGAGGTGAAGACCAAGTGCACTGAGCTGACAGGAAAGGGGGTCCTCTCCTTCACTTGGGAAATCAGAAAAGGCTCTGAGAGAAAAGCGGGTGATTGTTAAGATGACATTCAAGTACGGAGGCTGGCCATCAACGGTCTACCTATACGCAGGATGTCCCAACTACTGATTTTTTCCCACCTGGACTGTAAAATCTTTCCTTGTTGTTGTTGTTAGTTGCTATGGAGTCAACTCTGACTCCTGGCAACCCCGTGTGTGCAGAGTAGAGCTGCCCCACAGGGTTTTCAGCACGGTGCCCTTTCAGCAGCAGATCGATAGGCCTGTCTTCCAAAGTGCCTCTGGGTGTGTTTGCATCACCAACCTTTCAGTTAGTAGCTGAATGGTTAACCATTTACACCACCCAGGGACCTGAAATAGTACAAAAACCAATGGGCAAAAAAAATGAAACTCCTCCTATGGAAATACAGGCAGTGATCTGCCCTCTGCCACCCACTGCTGAGATGGATGAGAAAGCCCTGTCCTGTCGGAGATGTGCTGTCACTATGACTCTCACCTCAGTGCCCAGCATGGTCTTTTCTTCCCCAAGGAGCCCAAGAATCCTGTGCAGCCTTCGACTGTAGTTAAGCAGGGGCTCATATCTCACAATGCTAGATGACCCCTTCGGCTCACCCTACTTTTCCCACCCCCTTGCAGCTTTGTCCCTTCCACGTCATTAGAAGGGTAGGGAGGAGAAGAGGACACAGGAGTCAACTGGGTGACTTGTAGGCATGTTAGAAGAAAATGAGGGCCAGGCGAAGCCCCGCTCACCTTTGCTATTATGACAGGTATACCCCTGTCCAGTTTCTATACCAGATATCTGTCTTAGAAGGAACTATGAAGACTGTGGACTGCCTCCACTTTATCCTCTCTCCTCTGGAAGGGCTGGAATGGGACAGGTTTTACGGGAAGGAGATGCTTATATCCATTTTTTTCCCCCAAAGTTGAAAGAGAAGGCTATGCCAGGAATGGGGTTGGGGTAAAAGGAAGGAGAGAAATGTTCATCGTAAGGAGCATAAATGTGTGTGTTGAGGTTGGGAAATTCTGTGCCAGGACATTTGACCACCAAAAAAACTTTGTTTGCAAACGCCATCACCAGGACACATGCACCACTGCAGTTCTCACTATCCCTGGCCTCTGCCTCTTTGTAGCTGTCAACCAGCCCATAGAATCTTGGCTCTTCTCAGGGCACCTACCTGTCATTGGATACGGGGCTCTCTGGCACTGAGAACTGAAGAAGACTATGGTAAGAATCAAATCAGATTTAGGGAAATGGGGAGAAAGAAAAGCGAGGGGAAAACTAACATTTGTTAAATACCATGTTAAATGCTTTTCATGTATTACATTGTGTAACTTTCACACATACAGACACACACACACACCAGAGTTGCATAGTCATTATGATTCTTACTTAACAATGAAGCCCAACAAGTGGTAGAGATGCGATGTAAACATATGTTGCTTTCTGGTTTTTACTATTTGATACTGAGTAGAAAATCAAACATATGTTTGCCTTGGTTTCCCAAAACTTAAAAAGCCAGTTACTGCATTCTTTGTTCCTGGTAGAATGTCTTCGACATGAATATCGTAAAGGCCCAGCTCTTCAAGGGTTGGGAGTGGCCTAGGAGACATTCATTTTAGGCATTTCACTTGGCTATAAGAGAGTACAGAAGCACTATGCCTTCCATGATTTTCCTTTCAAGCAGTTCTGTTATCTGGCTCCCTGTGGGCCTGAAAATGGCTGCCATGTTTTGTCAAGAATAGAATATGCTGCAGACAGGTGGTTGTGAAGAAATACATTGTTCTTTAGCTATGCCCGGGGCTCCAGGCCCTGAGGCATTGGGACCCTTGGAACAAGGTTAAGTGGGTCTATTTCCCACATACCCTGCTGCCCACTTGCCTGCAGATTTGCCATCTTCTTGCCATGCCTGGAGGCTTCACTCACCCCTGCACTTCTGTGCCAATTTCTGCTCCTACAGCAGCCTATGCCATTGCCTGCAGGGAATAAAATCTCCCTCTGTGAAGGGCTTCAAGGTTCTTGGGGAAAATATGATACAAATACCAAGCATGAATATGGAAATGGACATAAATTGCAATGTTGACATGCCTGTGAGAGGTAGAGATCTAAGGAAAGATGAACTACACACAGGCGAGAACTTGACCAAGCATCCTGATTGCATGTCTACTCATATCCATTACCTGGGAGAGTGCTGGCCTTTTCAGATGTGAAAGGGATCACTTACAGATCCTGTATCCAACACAGAGCCCCACTTTTCTCTGACTTAACCTGAAGTGCAACAGGGGAGAAAGCTGAGAGGAGCCATGAAGACAGTCGCATTCACTAAAGGCACCATTCGTCCCAATGACAGCCTCCCTTGCAGAGCTTATGAGCTGCACCAGTATCCCAGGATATGTGGCCCCTAAAGGATTCTGAGGAATCTCAGCTTCTCACCTCTCTCTACTTACAGGGCACACTGCCCTCTCCTCCTTTCAGAAAGCTGTGCTCAGTGTTCACTGGATATAATCCCTGCCCACTCTGTTCCATCCATCTCTCAACTGGTAGCCCCAAAGTCCATCCCCTGACCCAGTTTACAAACCTCTCTCCTTCATTTCATCCAGGTCCTAAACTAAACCCATGCATTCTTCATCTACCCATCTTACCTAACTAATTTGAAGAGAGGAAACAAATTTGGGGTCTTATGCCTTCTGTCCTTTCTGTTCCCATCACTACTCTATGCATATATTACCCAGGCTTGCTAGGTGCCCAGGGGTTACAAAGATGAATTGACTATGTCCTCTAGGAGCTCAGAGCTCAGAGTACAGATAAGCAGCACGTGTAAATAACTGAACTTCTAAGTGAAAAATGACAAGTTCAGGAAGAAAGATAAAGTGATATGGGGTTCAGAGAAGGGAGGGAGAAAAAAATGTCTGGGGGAAGATGGCATTGGAGGTGAGTCTTTCTTGAAGGACAAATGGGGTCAGACATGAGTTGTGGCAGGAGAGAGAGGGAGAAGGGCAGTCACTACAGGAAAGGGTAACAAAGGCCATCAAAACAAGTGGGTGGTAATACACAGGGTGTAGACAATGAAAGTTGGATAATTCAGTTTGGTGGTTTCTTCCACTAGGTATTGCTATATAGCCTAATTCAGAGGGTCTCAAAGTTTGCTACATATTAGAATCACATGGGTAGCTTTAAAAATCAAGATGCCTATTAATGGTGATGGAAAAATTGTATTATTAAGGGTAGGGTTGCACAGCGAATTATTGTAATTGCTGCCAAAAGTTGTTGTTGTCAGGTGCCGTCGAGTTAGCTCCGACTCATAGTGACCCTAAGTACCACAGAATGAAACACTGCCTGGTCCTGCGCCAAGTTCACAATCATTATGCTTGAGCCCACTGTTGCAGCCACTGTGTCCATCCATCTCATTGAGGATCTTCCTCTTTTTTGTTGATCCTGTACTTTATCAAGCATGATGTCCTTCTCCAGAGACTGATCCCTCCTGACAACATGTCCAAAGTATGTAAGATGCAGTCTCACCATCCTTGCTTCTAAGGAGCATTCTGGTTGTACTTCTTCCAAGACAGATTTGTTCGTCCTTTTGGCAGTATATGGTATATTCAATATTCTTCAATATTCAATATTCAACTCTATTCAATAAGGTGTATGCCTGTAAAAAGTTGTACTGACAAAAGTTGTATGATAGATATATTTACAACAATGAGAAAAAAAAAAATAAGAGAAGCTGCTGAGGCTGCTTATGTATAACCAAGCACCTCATAGGATTTGGTTCCTTGGTTTGGAGGTTTAGGGTCATGGTTTCATGGAACATCCTACTTAATTGGCCTAATAATGTTTTTAGCCCTTCTGTTCTACCTCCTAGTTTGTTGCATAGTGCCTGGGCTCTTAAAAGCTTGCAAGTGGCCATCCAACACAACAATTGATCGCTATCCACGTGAGGAAGGAGAGTCAGGAATAGGAGGAGTATTTGGAATGTGTGGCTAATTGTCTCCATGAACAACTACCTCCTTTGCCATGAGACCAGAAGAACTGGGTGGTGCCCAGCTGCCATTACTGAACATTTTGATCCAAGATTCCATAGAAGAATCCTGACCAAAAGGAGGAAAATGTAGAACAGAATTTCAAATTCTCACGAACTGCAGACTTCCTGGAGCCATGGAGGGTGGAGGATGAACCCCTGAAACAATTGCCCTGAGATAATCTTTAAACCTTAAACCAAAAATATGCCCTGAAGTCTTCTTAAAACCAAACAATAGTTTAGCTTAACTAGTAAAAGAAGTCTGCCTTGAGCATGAAGTTCTTTTAAGAATTATCCATAACTATCCATCAAATTGACAACAGCACCTCAAAAGATTAGATAGGAACCATAGGGGGACAGTGAGTTTATGTTAATGAGAGAAGAACAACTCAGAAAAGGAAGATGAGAATGGTTGCATAACTCAAAGAATGTAATCAATGTCACTAAATCGTACACGTAGAAACTGTTGAATTGGTATATGTTTTGCTGTGTATATTCTCAACAAAAACAACAAAATTAAAAAAAAAAAAACAAGATGCCTAGTCTACACCCCAATCAACTAAGTCAGAATCTGGGTTGGGACCCAGGCATCAGTATTTTTAAAGTCCTTCTGTGATTCCAGTGTGCAGTCTGGGTGGAGAACCAGTGTTCTAAATTACCACTTCCGGAACTGACATGCATTCCAATCACTGGGGAATCTTGCTAAAGTGAAGATTCTGATTCAGGAGGTCTGGAGTGGAGCCTGAGGTTCTGAATTTCTAACAAGTTCCAGGTGGTGCAGAGGCTTCTGGTCCCCGGCCTCCCTTTGAGTAAGGAGATTCTAAACTGCTAGCTCGGGCTTTTGTATGCATTCCAACCCTGATGATAAGGAGGTGCCACTTTGAATTCACAAGCAGAGCTTGGCCGAAATGCAATTAACACAGGTCCACGTACAGATAAGCACTGAACACCCACTGCTTGGTGACTTGGTTTCCCTGCTGATTTGTGAATGGGAAATGATTATTGAATAATTATGTGAGGATTCTTACTTCTCAGCTCCAATTTGGAGCTCTTTGCAGAAGAAAATGGGGAAAGGGGTCATGGAGGAGGGAAAGAATACCTTACTCACTAAAATGTAAAATTTCACAGAACTCGTTTATCCCTTTGATGTGCAGCTCCATAGAGACATGCGTTTCCTAGGCACTCCCCTGCCGTTGGGAAGGAGATAGATGATTGCTTTGGTCTCCTTACATCTGGTGCTGGTCACTGCAAAGGCATACTGAGTTTTCAAGAGGTAAGAAGCTTTTTTTTAAAAAAATATAAAAAAAATCCCCACTGCCGTTGAGTCCATTCCGACTCACAGCGACCCTATAGGGCAGAGTAGAACTGCCCCATAGAGTTTCCAAGGAGTACCTGGCGGATTTGAACTGCTGACCTTTTGGTTAGCAGCCATAGCACTTAACCACTATGCCACCAGGGTTTCCTTTTAAAAAATAAATTTAAAAAATTTAAAAATTAAAAAAAAAAAAATACTAGCAGAAATTGCATATTTATTCCAACTCATAGTGACCCCACAGGGTTTCCAGGGCTGTAAATCTCCATGGAAGCAGACTGCCACATCTTTCTCCTGTGGAGCCGCTGGTGGTTTCGAACTGTCCACCTTTCAGTTAGCAGTCAATTGCTTTAACCACTGAGGGCTCCATATATTTGTTGTAGGAATACTGATACTGTGCCAGTGAAATAAAACAACAGGTGTCTTTGTTTGGGCTGAGTTATGTCAACTCTAAGGATTACATGGAGATCAGAACCTCTCATCACCAGCCTGGGTGTGTGTGTGTGTGCATGTGTGCGTGTGTGCATGCATGCGTGTGTGTGTGTGTATGAGGTACTATTGTTAGCTGCCCTGCTGTCAGACCCTAACTCCTGGTGACCCCATGCATGATGGAACAATACACCACCAAGTCCTGCACCATCCACATGATCAGTTGCAGATTAGACTGTTGTGAACCACAGGGTTTTCTTTGGCTTGTTTTCAGAAGTAGATTTCTACATCTTTCTTCCTAGCCCACCTTAGTCTGGAAGCTCGGCCAGCACCTGTTCAGCATCATAGCAACACGCAGGCCTCCCCTGACAGATGGGTGGTGGCTGCGTATGAGGTGACTTGGCTGGGAATTGAACCTGGGTCTCTGGCATGAAAGGGGAGAATTCTACCATTGAACCACCACTGCCCCGAGTATACATACACACATACACATATAATTATATGCATATACATATAAATGCAGACATAGATACACATAATCTTTGGTTAATAACAAGTAGAGGAAGCCTGTCAAAAACGTTTCAAAGCATAAAATTCACCCAGGCGAAAGAAGCAAAGGAGGGGCCCAGCGCCCTGTACACCTACTCCTGGTCCTTGACCACTACTTTTGACCCTTAAAAACATGCCTCGCTGTTACCTCATTTACTCTGACTCTTCCTGAGAGGTAGACAAAATTAACGACCATTATTCACTTTTCACAGATGAAGGAACTGCCGCAAGGGCCCGGTCACCTCTCCACCACCACATGGCTTGTGCTCTGCCATTTCTCCTCAAGCGTGCAACTGAAACACTGGAATCAGTCTTTTAGAGCACAGGGGGAAAAGCCCAACAACTGAGACATTACTCAGTTCAGAATCAGTATTCTACAAATAAAGAAATCAAGGCCCAACCAGGTTAATGGCTTAGCTAACACCAGCCTGAACCTGGCTGGCAGCAAAGTCAGAACTGGAATTCCAGTTTTCTCCTAAAAAGGATTTTCTAGAACTGGCAATTTCCATAGACTCTCTGCTGGGCCTGGGATTTCCGTAAAGGGAATAAAACCTGTGATTTGAATATTGCTCAATCTATCACTCACAGAGACTTTTCTATCCCTTTCCATATTCCCTAAAGCACGTTTGTGTTTTTCAGCCGTACCATGTGAAACCCTAAAGCCAAATTGCTGGTTGCAGAAGAATGTAAATAACAAGAAAATGCAACTCTCTGGGTTTTTCCCAATCAGACCAGATTTCCAACAAATAGCAAGCTCATAAATAATGTAACTGCTTAAAACATATTTAGCACCAATTAAGATGTTACACTACTCCGTGATAGATGGCTTTAAAACATATTATCATTACCAATGATGAGACAGAATCAACAGTTCATCTTGTGAGTGATGAAAATCAAACATCAATTCCTTGCCCCGATTCTTCTTTTTCAACCATGTCTATATAGTTTTTTAAACCTTTTTGATCTAGAACGGAGAGCTTCAGATGACCTGTTTTGCTTATGATGCACGCAGTATAACTTGTTACGTTAAACTCCTTTGTAACCGTGGTGTGTTTCTTTTGTTATATTTCAAATCACTTTTCAGAACAGATGGACTGTTCTCTGGGGCTTCTCTTCTAATAGCAGAGCTTACCCACTAATCAAATATAGAAGAAACCACCAACATGCTTTACAGAACAAGCAAGCAATAGAACATTTACTCGGATAAAGTCATTATTCCCTGATAGACCCTAAGCTTCGAGACTGCTACTCCTGCTTCTCACGGCCCCAGCAATACAAGTATCTGTTAAGGAAGACAGATGGATTTGCTAAACTTTGTTATTCCCAAATTTCCCGGGACATAATATTAAGTTACCAGACTCCAGAGCTAGATCTACATGAGGCCAGCCTCAGCAATTTATGGGAAATGTTCTGACAATCACCTAGTCATGCTCTACACAATACTAAACAGTTGACATAACTTACTCTTCCTCTACGCTCCCATTTTCCCATCCACTAACCTGCACCGGGGTAACCTGCACCAATGTGACATATAGACTAGTTTTACACTATGCAGCCATGGGAAGTACACATAGGCAGCTCTATATATCTCCGTTTGATCTGGGCATTGAATGGGCTTTCCATTCAGTTGTAAGACAGAACTAGGTGAACCATCTGCAGGAAAGGGCCAAGAATAAATGGGCCAATAGTTGATTTGATTTTTTAACAACTTTGTTCAATATGTTATTTGTTGAGTATCTACTGTATTTGGAGCACCATGCCAGGTGCTGGGAGTGAAATGGTAAGAAAGGTAATAGGGAGTCTACTGGGGTCACAGAGCAGTAAACAGACTGTTACAATATCCATGATAAGCAACTCTGCCACCTTCTAGCTCTTTGATTATGGGCAAGTTATCTACCTCCTCTTTTCCTCAGTTTCCTTGTAATTAAAATGGGGATAATGATAGCACTCATTTTTGTGTTGTTACCAGAGAATCACTGATAAATGCTCCAAGGTTCTTTCATTCTCCAGCTATCACTTTTGTTGGAAAACATAAAAGGGCATTTAGCATTAACCATCTCCTTCAAATAACTAATGGATTAAGAAAGGCTCATATTTGAGAGCTGGCAAGAGAAAGCTTTAATTAATTGCTTTGAACACAGAAACATATATTTTCATCTAATTTTACTATAGAAAGTTGCCAAGACCTCACTGGTAAGTTTATTCCTTTATATGATTCTTCAAGACTGGATCTGGGGAGTACAGGTAGTTCTGTTGCAGGCATGGATCAAAGTGACTGCCTCTCCCCACACCACCAAATCCAATCTCAGGTCCACCCTGAAGAAAGTGGGCAAGTGCCCAAGCAGAAGATGGTGAAGGTGAGGTTGCCAGGAAGTCACGGATAGCTTAATAGGTTTAGTCACACACATAATGAAAATATTCAAACAAACAAAACAAAATATCCAAGGCTGAGTGAAGTGACAACAGAAGATGATATAAAAAGACAGATCTATGGCAACAGAAGGAGTAAGGGGGAAAGAGGTCCATATTAATGGAAGCATTGTGTGCAGATGTCAGGACATAATAAACCCATTGCATTCAGCATTGGTCAGGGATCAGTAAAATCATTTCTTGTTCAAAAGATCCATTTTGGAAAATGCCTCTTAAGATACCACCAGGGCTAGAAACACATTGAGTGGGCAAAGGATGTAGGGCTGAGTTTGCTAGCTGGCTGAAGACCAAGAAGCACAGCACTGAAGCATGGTCATAAGGAAGAAGGAACGATAATTGAATCAGTGTTGTTCCAGAAAACCAGGAAAATATTAAGGAGTGGATATTACAAAGAACCAAATCAGCCTATTGAAAAACTGTCCAAAGAATGCAATGGTAATAGGCCATTTTAGGGAGTAGTGAGCTCCTTCCCTGAAGGAATTTAAGCACCTCTTAAATTTTTTTTTTTTTTAAATATTCTATAGAAAACATACTGGTATATTTTGTGAAAAGGATACAGGTATACTTGGAGGGAATTAGGGGAATAAAACTAAACGACTTCTAAGGTGACCTCAAACTCTAAACTTTATGGTTTTATAAAAATGTGAATAAAAAATAAAAGGAAAGACCAAGAAAGGAAAATGGGAATCTTCGTAAGTAACAGTATTTTCTAGCATTTAGCCAGTGATCAAAGCAAAAATAAAGAGAAATTTGACAGGACCCCAAATCAGGCACCAGTAACTGATTTTGTTCACCACCACTCTTATCCTAACTTGACAGTAGCTTCTTCACAAATGCTCAGTTTGGGATTAGAATGAGAACAGATGAAGTTATCCTTGTCTGTGCTGAACACCTCAACCCTCCCAGGAGACAGGAGGGGCGTTTACAAAACTCATTGAACTCCCCAAGTCTGGAATTAACTAATTTCTCTTTACCAGGGTAACCCTAAGCAGGATGTCTACTGCTGTTTCCACTACATTGGACACCAAGGAGCCTGTTCCAGCTGCGAAGAGGACCGAAGGCACCTCAAATTCACTAGTCTAAGACTGAACCAGGGCTTCAAAACGGCTGAAACCCCTGCTAAGAACTTACATTTCTAACAAGTTCCCAAGGAGTTATACATAAGAATCACCCAGGGATCTTGTTAAAATGTGGATTCTGATTCAGTATTTCTGGGAGTGGAAACGCAAATGCTCAGCAGGGTTTCGAACAGGAATGAACTGGTTCAAAGCCCTGGACTGAACCCAGGATCTTATTGAGTACCGTGGTGTTACTCTAGTGCCTATCAGTAAAGGCACCGACTTACACCCAAAAACTGGAAATCATCTTGGACATGTTCCTACCTCTTCACCTTGCCGCTCCCCATATGCAACTCATCACAATAGACTCTCATTTTACCTCTTCAATAGGTCTTAACTCCATTCACTACCTAGTCTAAGCTAACACCACAATTCCCCTGGATATTTCTATGGCCCCTGAAATGTTCTCCCTATGTACCCTTGCTTTCCACCAATGCACAGCCATAATGATCATTTTAAAACACAAATATGATCATGTATCTCCATGCTTAAAACCCTCTGATGACTTCCCATTGCTCTTAAGTTACATGTTAGCATACTGAAGGTGGTTAAACCTTTCCAGATATTTTCTCTGGCTTCTCCACCCTGCTTTCTGCCCCAAGAGGCTGACCATCAGTGGTCTCCCTTGCTCTCTGGCTTCTGGTTATATCAGACCAATGAGGAGGGGGTCAGGGGTAGAACGCTAGCAGGTCAGCGAGGAGGGAGAAGAGCAAGGCTGGGGTATTTATTCTTTTGGTTACTTCCTTATGGGCTCACTCTGACCCTCAACCAGAGGTCACTTCCCCTCCAGGTGGTCCTGTCCTCACAGTTCTCTCTCCAGGTTATAGTAACTACTTCATCTCCTTCCCCTTCAGATGTTGAAGGCACTCTGTTGGGATACTAAAGCAGCCCACATGGTTTCTCTTCACCCTGCCTGCATCTTTTAAATATTCCTCAAACATCACTTTCTCAAGAAAGCCCCTCTGGACCTCCTGCAAGAGTCAGATCTGTCTAATACAAGTTTTTATAAGGCCTATACGTCTTCATTACACTCACCATAGAATTAAATGATTAATTGTGGAACTGATGTTCTAATGTCTATCTTTCTTGCTAGGATGAGAGCAGGGACCATCTCTGTCTTAGACACCCCCAGAGCCCTAGAGCATTTACATATTATAAGTGCTCAATAACTATTTATTAAATGAAAAAGATGGTAAGAGTAGGAAGGAGGGAGCAGTCGGGAGGAAAGCCAAGGCAAGAATGAGAGAGCTCTGGTCAGGGAGATAAGAACCATCACAAACCAAGGATTCTCACACTGTGTGGTCAAGAAGTAGAAGCAGCACAGAATGTCCTTTCATTGTCGTATAAAAGCTGAGTGAGAAATGACACTAAAAAATTGTTTGGCAGGCCGCACTTCCAAAGAGGGTATCTTCCATTAACTTTGTTTTAAAAACATGAGGCTTATACACAGACGAACAAGTAATTTATTCTATTCTACTGAACATGCCACTACAGTCCATGCCATTTGGCTAGATGGGACACAGGTGTTACCTTGAACTTTTTCAAAAGAGGAGTAGTGCTTTTTGTTCAATACTCAAATATCAATATTTTAGAAAAGCCACATATCAACTTCTTATTATCTGAATTATCAGTTCACATCAAAGAAGAGATTATTCAGAGTGCTTCATCCCAGACTCATGGTAGGTGGAGAAGAGGGGCCACTATTGACCTGGGTGTCTAGGCAGCAGCACTCAGGCAAGCTTCTCCTTTTCTGAGATTGTAAGAACCAAGAGGATGAAGGACATTCCAAAAGAAGCACCCTATGGGAATGCAAGGCCAAAGCCTGGAAATCAGTCTATAGTGGGATTTCCAGTTCAAATGCAATGGACAATGGTCGAGGCAAATGAAACAAGCAAGGCATAGTTGGTGAGTAAGGGACTTTGCAACAGGCAGAGAGAAAGAAAGAAGAGAGAATTCCAGAGCAAAATTGCCAAAGTTTCTGTTACCAAAGCCCTTTATGTTCCTCTTCTGATGTTGGCCTGGACCTCTGGGATGTCTGCAGGGGCAAGAGCAGCACATTCACTGACCACAACTAGTTAGACCAGAATCGGGGCAAAGGAAGAAGGGATGTAGAAGGCAGGGCTGAGGGTGAATGATAATCTCTGGCGGCTTTGTAATCTGTGGCTCCTAGAGTTTAATAAAACTGGTGTCTCCAAGAGAGGGCATTACATGGCAGAGCCCCTCTCCAGAACACCAAATAAGTCCTTACACTAAACATAGCCTCATGCAGATATCTGTGCAAACTTTGATGTGCACACCAATCGCCTAGGGATCTTGTTAAAATGGTGTGGGGCCTGAGACTCTGAATTCTAGTAAATTCCCAGGTGATATTGGTGCCGTTGGTCAATGGACCACACTTTAAACAGCAAGGTCCTAAACTATACAAGTTTAAAAAAAAAAAAAGAAAATCATTGCCATTGAGTTGATTCCAACTCAAACTCACACACATAGGATAATCATTTTCCAATGAGTGGTGCTACCTGAGCATGGCTTCTCTCTTTTATTCCTCACCTACCAAAGATGTTGTAAACTGGCAGCTGAGTACTTTTAAAATTGTTTGCACAGGTGGAAAAATTAATATTGGTAGCTTCTCTTGAAAAATGAAAAGATCTGGCAACATTGGGTCGCTGTTCCCTCATGGCAACAATCCGTTGGAGTTGAGTAGTGTTTGCCCCCTTTGGATGAAGCATGTCCTTTCTTCCTTGCCACTGTCTGAACTACTCCATATTTTACATCTAAGTGGCTTCAACCTCTTATATCACCTGCCTCAGCCCTCTTTGTATTTTTGTGTGAATTCTGATGTCAGTTTGAACTGACATATGCCCTATTTATTGGAAAAGTATTTTGCTTCCAGTAAGGTCCTTTTAGTGTTCAATACTATTCTCCATTTTGGAGAGCTATGTTTCTGGGATGGAGGACAGAAGCAAGCCCACAAAAATCATATTTTCAGTTGCAGGGTGGCCTTGACCCTTTGCAGATAAAAAAGAAAAAATAGTTGTAGAAACAGTAGTAGGGTTAGTAGGTCTACACTTCACAATGTGGACGTAACATTGCCATTGGGATAAATTAAGCAGCAAGTCATATTCAATGGCAATTGAAGAATCCAAACGGTGCTGGAAAGTTCAAGCCACAGAAGATGAAGATCAAATACGTTACGGTAACTTAAACAGGAGAGAAAAGAACAACAAACTAAGAAAGAAAGTAAAAAAGAGAGAGAAGAAGAGAGTGTGTCCCACCTAAGCCGTTTCTTAGGAATTTGGCACATTTATGAGCCTCTGACTTGAAAACATTAAGAATAAAAAAAAAGAAACATCCAGAGAAAACAACCTAAAGCTGAAATAACCCTTTTTTCCTCCTTGCAATCTTCAGATGTGCAAGCTCGCCTACTGGTTTGATTTGCACTGTTTTCTTACATTTTTTCAGTCCCTCTTACATATTTCTCTCCCCCACACACAAGATTTTGAGAAGAAACTCAGGGGAAAATGCTTTCTTTGCATAATTCTTCCATGTTTTTGTTGAAACAGTATCTATAACACCAACAGAGTCCTCACAGGGTGAACATTTCTTCCCTTGTTCTGGAATTGAGAAGTGTCAATTAAAGATGCAGGCAGTCACATACCAGTGAGACTAGGTCAGCTGTATGTCCCTCCTATCCCAGCACTTCTCACTTAGGGCTGAAACCCTCAGGGGAGTGAAATGCCAGGGTCTCCACACTTTCGCACTTGCCAGTTGAATGTTAAGGTCTGCTGTTCCCCTTTGAACCCTTCATAGCGCCCCCTATAGGCTTCCCAGAACAGTTCGGCAGCAGCTTACCTGGATCGGCCCACCCAGGTGGCGTCTTATGTATTGAAATTTTACTTTTCCTCTCTTCTTTGATCACAAATTATCAATCATGAATTCCATTCTTTTAAGACACTGCTTTCTAAGCTTCGAGGTGATAACTGAATATAAAAAAAAGAACATTTGTCTCGTAGTCCAAAACTTTGGGTTCATCTCCAAGCACTGCTGTTTAGGAGCTGTTGAACCCAGGTCAATTTAGCCTCTTAGAACGTCAGTCTCCTCCTTGCACAATGAGATTAAGCATACTGACCTGGAGGGCTGTCATGGCTTACCGTATGATAAAAGAAAAAAACAAACCAAACTCGTTGCTGCTGAGTCAATTCTGACTCATAGCGACCCTATAGGACAGAGTAGAACTGCCCCTATAGAGTTTCCAAGGAGCGCCTGGCGGATTCGAACTGCAGACCTTTTGGTTAGCGGCCATAGCACTTAGCCACTATGCCATTCAGGAAGTTCGATTAATGATTGTTGAATATTAGACAAATAAAAGAAAAATCCACACTAATGTGTTCATGGACATTAATTTCTTAACGTATTCTGACAATTTGCTTCTTAATAGGTTGTAAGATACAATTACTGGGAAACTTTAGCTGTTGGCATTTCTGTTCCATGGTAGATTAAGGGCTCAGACTTTCCTTGTGCAGACAGCTCTTTGAAGTCAGCCTCAGTGACTTGCCATCCCGTAGTCTACAAAGTCTTTGGGGCATGACTCATAGCTCCTTCAAGGCACCCCCATTCCTATGGGGAGACATCTGGGGCTGCAGCCACTGACTGGCACTGAATGCACTGAGGCTTCAAGCATGATGCTTGATAATAAAATACATTAAATTTTTTTTTTTAACTTGGGGGAGAAAAAAAAAAGCTCCTTTATATACCTTTGTCCTGATTAATCTAGTCACTATTTTATCTAAGAGGTTGCTTTGTTTTTTTTCTGACAAAGAGATGGTGAAATTATTAATGATGATGTGCAAGATAATGGTGCTGGAGAACTCCCAGAATTCATATTTTTACTTGCAAACAAAATGCATGCAAATATGCACACAATATTCCCTGTTGAACAACGCGTAGAGCAAATAATATTAGACTGTTCATTTTCTTTATGCCCCACACCTTGGTACCTGTTTCCTTCACATAGACTACCCTCCACCTCCACCATTGCCACCTGTCTATAGCCACCTGAAATAGTCCTACTCATTCTTCAAGCCTCCATTCAGGAGTCACTGTTTTTGCAAAGCCATCTTGATCTGCTGCCTCCTTTTCCCCGCCTCTTCCCAGGTAGTATGTTGCCCTCCTTCCTTCTGCTTCGGGTGCAGATGCAGCTTATCGTGTTGTTCTCCAACGTTTGTTTACTTGTCTTAACAAGACTGGGAGTGCCCCAGGGCAGGCAGGCTATGCTCAGCGCCTATTTGTCATAGGTGCTGAACAACAGCTTGTTGAGAACTGTCTTAGTCATCTAGCGCTGCCATAACAGAAACACCACCAGTGGGTGGCCTCAACAAAGAGAAATTTATTTTCTCACACTCTTTTTTTTTTTTTTTAAATAATGTTAGAAGTCCAAATTCAGGGCATCAGCTCCAGGTGAAGCCTTTCCCTCTCTGTCAGCTCTGGAGGAAGGCTTCTCCTGGTCAAGGAGCTTCTCAGGCGCAGGGACCCCTGTCCGAAGCATGCGCTCTGCTTCTGGTGCTGCTTTCTTGGTGGTATGAGGTCCCTAACTCTCTGCTTCCTTCCCTTCCCATTTATCTCTTGAGAGATAAAAGGTGGTACAGGCCTTGAATCAGGGAGGCGACCTGAGTAAGAGTGGTGTTACAGTCCCACCCTAATTCTTTCAACATAAAATTACAACCACAAAATGGAGGACAACCACTCAATACTGGAAAGCATGGCCTAACCAAGTTGATACACACATTTTTGGGGGGACATAATTCAATCCATGACAAGAACATTTATGATAAATTAAAAAGAAGCAATGCTATGGTTAAAAAAAAAAAAATGCATTGCTATCCAGTCGATTTGACTCATAGCGACCCTACAGGACAGAGTAGAACTGCCCTACAGGGTTTCCAAGGAGCGGCTAGTGGATTTGAACAGCCGACCTTTTGGTAGCAACCAAACGCTTAACCACTGCACCATCAAGGTTCCAATGCTATGGTAGTGGTATTGAAATGGCCTCAATTCCTGGAATATCAGCCTTCATTCTTCACTCATCGACCCACACATAAATCGAAGGTGGTGATATTTTTTGAAGGCCTGGGTAAAGAGACCAATGTTCAATCAGGGAATCAGAAGTCCTCTTACATGGAGACCCCTTGCAGCTTGCTGCAGGAAAACTTGTTGCTCCTACTACTGCGTAGATACTCTGTAATTATTCAATTAAATAACTAATTAATATTTTTCTGTCAGATTGGCTGTAATGCCCAACCTGAATAGCTAGCAGTTTTTTTAAAGGCTTTTGAATGAGTGTTTCTAAATCAAGCCCAACTGATATGGTTAAGAGCTCAGATGCTTACCAAAAGGTTGACAGTCCAAATCCACCAGCCACTCCTTGGAAACCCTATGGGGCAGTTCTGCTCTGTCATATAGGGTCGTTATGATTTGGAATTGACTAGATGGTATCGGTTTTGGATATTTGTAAAGATTGTGATCAAGGTATGTATATATATATACACATACATATATGGGTGTGTGTGTGTATGTCACACAAGGGTCTTGGGTACTTTACTGGAAGTATGAAGCAAATATGCAAGGAGATCTATCCATATAGCTACACGGATGAGAAATAATTTGAAAAAAAAAGACAGATTTCCACCTAAGCCCAAGGTTTTTTCCTCTGTTCTTTTCCTGGCAATCAAAGTAAGGAGAAGCACTGTGAGGACGGAGGCCACCTGAGGAGCATGCAGTTGGCTGCCAACACCTCGGGCCTCACTGGCTGAGGAATGAACAAATGAGCAGGTGCAGAGTTCGATTTATTTATTTATTTATTTATTATTCAACCCAAAAGTATAGAGGTGTCAGAAAACCAGGACCTCCTGCCAGTATAAGCTTCCTTGAAATGTCTCCCAGGCCAGCAGGCATTCTGACGCACCCTTTCTAACTGCAAAGAGCTAGCATCCCTTTCTACTTCCACCTTCTGTTGCTGCCAAGAGTCTCTCAGCTTCCGCCTCCCAGCTCCGCGGTGTCCTTGCTCCCCCATTCCTGAAGAACACACAGGCCCTTCAATAGGGAAATGGGCAGAGCACTGAAAAGTGCCCCTCATGTTCTCATGTCTCTCCTTTCTAGGTCCAGTTTAGGAAGGTAAAACAATAAGTAAATGAAAATATTGGTGTCTAGGCACTAAAACCAGGTGCCATTGAGGTGATTCTATCTCCTGGCGACCCCACGTGTGTGTGCGTCAGAGTAGAACTGTGCTCCGGAGAGTTTCAATGGCTGATTTTTCAGAAGTAGGTCACCAGGCCTTTCCTGAGGTATGTTTGGGCGAACTGGACCCTCCAACCTTTCAGTTAGCAGCTGGGTACATTAATCATTTGCACAACCCAGCGACTCTGTCTAACCAAACCAAGCCCGTTGCCACCGAGTGGATTCCAACTCATAGCGACCCTATAGGACAGAGTAGAACCGCCCCATAGGGTTTCCAAGGAGCAGCTGGTGGGTTTCAACCACCAACCCTTCCATTAGCAGCCTAGCGCTTAACTACTGCGCCACCAGGAATCCTAAGATTAGCCCATGTATAGCTCAGTCTTCAGTATTCCTGAAACTTTTCCTTAGTTAAAGGTACAAAATCCAGGCCACCAAGATATTCTTATACCCCAAAAAGATCCCCAACAATACCTCTTAAACCCCCCACTATGTCTCCTCGGGGCTGCAATCACATGTCACAGCCTCAGAGCTGTGGGATGGAGAAAAACGAGTGAACCAAATCAAAAACCCCTCATATGGGCAGAGAAAGGGAGAAATGCTGGGGACTCCCGCTTCTTTTTTTTTTTTATTGTGTTTTAGGTGAAAGTTTACAGCGCAGATTAGTTTCTCATTCAAAAATTTATACACAAAATGTTTTGTGACATTGGTTGCAATCCCTGCAATGTGTCAGTACTCTCCCCCTTTCCTTTTACACCTGGGTTCCCCACGTCCATTCGTCCAGGTTTCCTGTGCCTTCCTGCCTTCTTGCCTTTGCTTTTGGGTGGGTGTTGCCCATTTGGTCTCGTATATTCGAAACTAAGAAGCACCTTCCTCAAGTGTGTTATTGCTTGTTTTATATGCCTGTCTAATCTTTGGCTGAGAGGTGGACTTTGGGAGTGGCTTCAGTTCTGAGTTAGCAGGGTATCCATTGGGCCATAGTCTCAGGGGCGGACTTCTACTTCTTAATCTTTGCTTATGATATCGTATAAAGAAACACTGAAGTGGTGAGTTTTCAACCCATTTAGTCTCAAAACCTGGTGGGGAACCTCTGGAGGAGGAAGTAATGAAAAGAGAGTGGAGGGAAAGACCTAGAGGTATCCCCAGTCATCTATGCCTGGGTCCCCGGGGAGAGGCACTATTATGGTGGGACTGTGAAAGTGGATAACTTCCCCTCACACCCTTCCCCCTAGCTTCCTTCCAGCAGTCCATAGAGCCCCTCCTGCCAACCTCGGGCTGAGGCAGGCATAGGAGAGCAATGGCCAGTGATCACAAGGCTCGGCAGTGGTAAGGGGAGGGGAGCGGAGGGAGAGAAACAGCCACACCTTAACAGCTCAGAACAAGAAGAGTGGAGAGACCCTTCCCTGGTAGCCTCTGCAGGGAGGGTTGGAAGGTCAGATGGACATCAAAACCCACTGCTGTTGAGTGGATTCCAATTCATACAGACCCTGTAGGACAGGGTAGAACTGCCCCCATAGAGTTGCCCAGGCTGTAAATCTTTACAGAAGCAGGCTGGCACATCTTTCTCCTGCAGAGCTACCAATGGGCTCAAACCACTGACCTTTTGGTTAGTAGCTGAGCACTTATCCATGTGCCACCAAGGCTCCCTAGATGGACATCAGAGAAAGGCAAGTGAGGAACAACCTAGCAAAACTTCTTTTATTTTTTGCTTTTATGTCTCGGCAATCTGACTAGTCAGTGTCTAAAACAAGTATTATTTAACGGATAGTCTTTTTTTTTTTTGGTCTTTAAGAAGATTTTTTAATGCCAAAACAGCTTTAAGTTAGTCTTTAAGAAGATTTTTTAATGCCAAAACAGCTTTAAGTGAATGAAGGGTAGCAGTGCCATGTTGAGGTTTACAGAATTTGACGGGTGGAAGGGAGGCAGTAGGGGGTTGAACTACTGTTTTGCCAAACCTAAACCTGGTAATACTCTCCTTCCTCCTGAAAACAACATTTCTTCTGGCAGGTTAAAATGAGTCATCATCACCAATAAAAGCGGATGGAGCATCCTTAAGGGCCAGCCCCTATACCCATGGCCTGGCTTCCCCGAGTCCCACCCAAGCTGCAGAATCACATATGACTCAGGCTTCTCTCACTCTCTGCTTTGTCCAAACCCTCCAGCCTTCACTTTCTTCTTCTGTTGTTTCCCTTTCCTTGCCTGTGGTGACATTTTCTTTTCACTCTTCCATTCCTCCTGAACTTCCTTTTCATTTTTAGCCAATGTTGTCTTTAGTAGCTGCTAATTGCTCTCCATGTGACATTTTCCAAGACCATTTTCTGTTTATCTACGCATTCTCTACTCCAAAGACTCAATTATTTCTGATAATTGCTGTTTTAATATTTGCTGAGTACCAACAGGGCTCAAGACACTAATAACTTCCCTTGGCTGTCTCCTACTCCTCCACTTCATTTAAAAATGAGCTTCCGTGTAATCCTTATCCCATATCACCAGTTCCAGCTATTGCTAACGCTGCCTATTCTTTCTGTACAACTTTCAAATTGTCTTTTCTCTCTCTCTTAGTCTCCTGACTAAAGTTTTATCATTACTCTTTGCTTCATTCCTTTCAAGTCAACCCAATAGGCTGATGTAGTTCTGGTAAGCCTCCAGATAAATAAACTCAACAACACATAAATCTGTCCTGAGTTTCAGCATCTGCCTTCTTTAGGTGATAAAAATAATATGTTTCTCTGGATATGTGATTGATGGAACAAAGATTGCTTTCAGAAATCAACAAACCAATGAACAGAAAAAAACTATATTCCTGAAAAGCAAGGTCAAGACAAAAATTTAATCATTCTCCTGTACACGTGGTATTAGATGTTAAACTCCAAAGTCAGGTGCCCTGGATGGAGGGGCCAAACCTGCCATGCCTCAAGTTTAAGTGCACCAGGAGGCCAGGACAGTAATGAAGGGCACATTTACGCCTGGTATACAGGAAGGTCCCTGGGGATGTAAGGTTTTCATATTTTTCATACTAATTTGAAGGAACAAGCATTTTCTAGCGAGAAGAGTCAACTAGCAAGTTGGCTAGCCTATTGAAAATGTGTATTTTCAATAACATTTTCTGCACCGTCAGAGTGCTAACTCTATGCTGGCTTCAACTTACAAGAAGCACATTCCCTGAATAAGCTGACATTTCTAAACTACGCAAGTTATTGAACATAAAGGGCAAGAAGGAGAGTGGTTAGTGGATCAGTCATCCAGATAAGGCAAGCCTTCTCCAGCCTCACCACACCAGCAGGAAACATGGGCCAGGAGCAGCCACATCACCAGGGAGCTTATTGAAAATGCAGGACCTCAGGTTCTGCTCCAGACCTACTGCATTCTAACAAGATTCCCAGGTTATTAGAGTGCTCGTTAAAGCTTGAGAAGCATTGCCTATGGAAGGAAAAGAAAGCATGCTGATGGTCAGAGATACTAAAACAGCATTTAGATAACTACATATTCAATTATCCAGTGCGCTCCTGGAGATGGAAGTTTTGCCATTATTGGAGATCTGTCCCATGTCTTCACTCCCTATCTTATTCCCTGTTTGAGTGATTTTAGCTTTCTAGAAATTTAACTTTGTGTAAGGCTACCTGTGGGTAGCCCCACCCCCGCAAAAAAAAAAAAGAATTGATGCCTTTGAATTATGGTGTTGGCAAAGAATATTGAATATACCATGGACTGCCAGAAGAATGGACAAATTTGTCTTGGAAGAAGTCCAGCCAGAATGCTCCTTAGAAGCAAGGATGGTGAGACTTCGTCTCATATACTTTGAACATGTTATCAGGAGGGACCATTTCCTGGAGAAGGACATCATGCTTGGTACAGTAAAGGGTCAGCAAAAAAAAAGGAAGACCCTCAACGACATGGAATGACACAGTGGCTGCAACAGCAGGCTCAAGCATAGCAATTGTGAGGATGGGCAGGAACGAGCAACTTTTCTCTCTGTTGTACATGAGTTTGCTATGAGTTGGAATCAACTCAACGGCACCTAACAACAACCTTTGGGTAAAGGACGCCTGAGTGCAGGGTAGATTATGGACGGCTGAGGACAGCTTCTTGTAGCTATTTCCTGGCTGGAAGATACCAATTAACATATTTCTCAAAACTGAAACAAAAAGTAGCTCCTTCAAATTATTTTGAATTATGTAAATAAGCTTCAATCATTACTTCTGATGAGAACAGTCTAATATGCTAAACATTAAAAACATTAACTTTTATGAAAAGGTATTTGGTGCACAAAGTCAGACATTTTCCCTACTACAGAGTAATTACAGACTTCCTCCAAATGACGTCTCCAGGGAGGAGAGCAGTCACTCCTCACATGCAAAGTAGAAATGAAAAACAAAGGACACTCAAAAGGCCTTTGGAGGTCAGGTGGTTCAAGCTCCTCTTTATATATGTGTGAAAACCAAGGTTCAGAGTTAGAGACAGATTGGCACCAGTCTCCAGGCCTCGTTAGCTTAAATCAGAACTCTCTACCCCACCATTGCCTTAGCCCCTGTAATGTTCCCTTCATACTTGAGCATATTGCTATCTTGCTATCAAGTTGCTTCAGTGTTTACTCTTTCCACTCCTATTACTGTAAAAAGGAAACCCTGGTGGTGTAGTGGTTAAATGTTATGGCTGCTAACCAAAAGGTCAGTGGTTCCAATCCACCAGGTGCTCCTTGTAAACTTTATGGGGTAGTTCTACTCTGTCCTATAGGGTCACTATGAGTGGGAATCAACTTGATGGCCACGGGTTTGTTTTTTTTTAATTATTATCGTATAAAGACTATGAAGATTGGAGATGTGTGTTGTTTTTTGTTCTAGCCCACTGATTAGTATAAAGTTAGAAACATAGTTCTGATCAATGCTTGCCTGTGGCTAGGTGTGAGAAGGACTGGCTGTAAGGGAAAATCCTAGGTGATGGAAATGCTCTATATATTGACCAGCACGGTGTTTGAAGGGGTTATACATTTGTTAAAACTCATGCCTTTTATTATACGTAAATTAAATCTCAAAGTTAACTTTAAACCCAACCCATTGACTCATGGCGACCCATCAGGACAGATTAGAACTGCCCCAGATGGTTTCCAAGGAGTGGCTGGTAGATTTAAACTGCCGACCTTTTGGTTAACAGCCACAGCTCTTAAGCACCGTGCCACCAGGGCGCCAAGTTAATTTTAAAACGAAAAAAGGAGGTATCAACACATATGGTTAATTTTTCTCCTCAAAATACATAATTAGATTTGTGCTTGTCCCTGAATATTCTGGACATAATCTGTGACACATTTTATGGATAAACTACCATACTCTTCAGTGGATAAACTACCTGTCCACAAATAAGCTACAATGTAAGTATGCTCAGAATGGAAGGCAAACGGAAGTAAAGGTACATTTCGTGGCCAGAGTTTTAAAAAGTACTGACTCAGCTAATTAAATAATGTTTTCATAGGCTGAGGAAAAAAAAAAAAAAAAAACCCATCTCCTTTCTAAAATGCTTGAGGGAAGAAATTATACTCTGGGAGGATATGGCTTATTTGGAATATAGTAATCAAGATAGTAGTAGTAGTTATCTTTCCTTTATTCTCAAGAAATTCATCATTGCAAAAGCTCCCAGCATAAGGTTTAAAGCATTCATCCAGTGCCTCTCAGATTGGATTTACTGTATCTGTGGGACTTCTTAATAATCACTGGAGAACTGAGAAGAATCACAGAAGCTTTTGAACATAAGAGATCCTCACCCCCACAGAAAGTCATGGGGGAAAAAATGAAGTGTAAGAAAAGAAGCTACCACCCTAATTATAGAACAAATAACAATAAAGACCTAGAGCTTTTCATGAGAAAAGAGAAACAAACTTTAATTAATAGTATCTGGCAACAGCAGTATTCAATAAATATTTGTTGACTGATAACTAGGAAGAAAAATGTGTCCCTGAGTACTCTGAGAAGAGGATACAACTGTCTAAAATCATATCTTTTATTTCTAGCCAATGTAGCTCAAACACGCAACTGCATTTCCAAATATAAATGGTGAACAATAAAGAAAATCTGCATTATAAAATGCTTTCTCTAAGAATGCTACTCAGGGAGCATCTATGAAACCCTTGTTGTCTTGTAAAACCCAAGTCCAACAACCTAGTAAGCTGTAGTGTTTGAATTACAAACATGTACAGGTAAACCTATGCCTATCTACACTGCCTTAGCCTATACGGACCAACATTTTCTCTGGCCACTCTTCCAGGCTTGACACTTGTTTCTCTATTATTAGATTAGTCTTTAGTGGATCATATTTTATTCACTGTCAAGGGAAAAGGCTCTGTCTCTATCCTGCTAAAATTTTATGGCTGGCAGGGCTCATCTTCCATAACAAAGTGAATCTTGGCTTCAGATTTGGATACAAATAGCAAAGAAAAAAGACAGCTGAGAAAATAAAACAGATTATCTTACTGAGTGCTTTCCCTTCCCAGATGAAGTAAATGCTTTTGACGATGACCCATCTGTATGTACGCTATTACTTTTACTTGCTACTATGGAGTCTGTTCCTATTGGATTATTTGTCTTAGTCAAAAGACTCAGGCAATCATTTAGGTAGCATTAATTTATTTGACACAGAGTAGTCACAAAGTCCCCATGTCTGCTAGATAGAAGTTAGGTGGCGCCATACTTCCCTCCATTTCCCGCACACACTCTTCCATATTCTCCATGTATTTCTAGATCTTATACTGGCCCTTACACCTGTTCTTAGGTCTCCAGTATTAGTAGGTGGATGTGCTATTAACAGGGGTTCAAACCGGTTCGTTCCAGTTCAAACCCCTGTTGAGAATTTGCATTTCTAACAAGTTCTCAGGAGATGCTAATGCTGCTGGTTAGGGACCAATTCTGAGAACCACTAATAGAACAGTGATTCTCAAAATTTATTATACACAAGAATCACCTGGGGATCTTGTTAAACCGTAGATTCTGATTCAGTATATCCGGGGTGGAAATGCAAATTCTCAGCAGGGGTTTGCACTGGAACGAACCAGTTTGAAGTTGTAGTTATTAAATAGTTAACTGAAGACAACCACATTTTTAAGAACTGTTGCTATTCTGGGCTAGGCACTGGGGGTAGAGTATGAGCCAAACAGACATGGTTCCTGTCCTCTTGGGCGTTTACAGACCAAGAAAGGAGACAGACCGTTAACAAGTTAAGTATACGCTGATTACTTATGGCATGGACCCTGAATAAACAACATTATCAATGAGAACAAATTGGAGTGGGATAGAGGGGGATGGAAGGAGGGACCAAGCAAAGCCTCGTTTAAGCTGAAATCTGAAGGATGAGAAGGGGAAGTCATGTGAAGCTCTGGAAGAAGATCACTCCAGGCAGAGAGCAAGACATGGACAGAGGCCTCGAGGCACAAGGAGCACAATGTCTTATGGGATCCAAAGTGAAGTAGAGCAAAGTGGACAAGAAAAAGGGATCAGATGAGATTGGAGAGGAAGGAAGGGCTTTGTCAGCCATGATAAGGAATTTGGACAATATCCAAAGCAGGAGAGAAGCCACAGGAAGATTTCAAGGTGGGAAAGGATATGGCCTGATGTAAGTTTTTAGAAGACTGCTGTGGCTGCTGAGCAGCAATGCAGAGGTCATGAGGGAGGCCTTCCTCATACACGAGGTGAAGAATGATGATGGCCTGGACCTGGGGGTAACAGTGAGGATGGGGAGAAGGACAAATTAGAGATATATTTAGAAGTAAGAAATAACTATACCTCCTGATTCATTGAATAGGAGTGTGGAGGCAATGGAAAAACCCAAGGATGACTTGCAGAGTCTGGCTATAGCAACTGGACAGATGGTGGTTTATAACTGATATGGTGGAGAAATCGGCAGGGGAGTGCAGTGAAATTGTTGAAATGTCCTTTGGTCACGTTAGGATTGACAGTGTCTGACTGTGATGGTCAATATTATATGTCAACTTGGTTAGGCCATGATACCCAGTATTGTGTGGTTGTCCAACATTTGTGATCTGATGAAATTATCCTCCATTTTGCAATATTATGTAATTATTCTCCATTTTATGTGTTGTAAATCCTAACTCTATATGTTAATCAGGCAGGATTAGTGTGGGGTGTATTTTGAGTCACAGCCTTACAAGAGCCTTACAAGTCACAGCTTTATTCATCACATCCTTACTCTGATATAGGGTAGGTTTCCTTGGGGGTGTAACCTGCATTCAATACATATATGGATGCTCTGGCAAGGCTCTCCCTTGCTCTGGAAACCATATCCAGCTTGTCATCATCTGAATCCCAGTTCTTGGGACTTACTTATGCCTGTTATCTGACCTGCCGATTCTGAGATTTGCCACTTTCTGCAGCCCTGTGAGCCAGCTGCCTGTCATTTGACCTGCTGATTTGGGGATTTGCTAACAGCCTACCATCTGACCTGCTGATTGTGGGTTTGTCAGCACCTGCAATCATGTGAGTCAGGAGAAGCCTCCAGCCTGACCCACTGATACGGGACTTGCCAGCCTCCACAACTACATCAGTCATTATTTTCTTAGGAAAAAAAAAAAAAAAAGTATATATATATATATAATTCACTGGTTTTGCTTCTCTGCAGAACTCAGCCTAAGATACTGGCCCTCTCTTCATAATGTAAAGGTCATCCTTGATCTGGCCCCTGCTTACATGTTTAGGCTTATCTCTTCTCCTTTCTGCCTCATAATTTATGCTTTAACAACACCTAGTTCCCTGGGCCACCAGGAAGTTTCCTGCCTCCATACCCTTGCTCATGCTGTGCCCTGTGCCTGGAATGCCCTCCCTCCATTACCTGGGCAACTTTTTCTCATTTTTAAATCTTAGCTTATGCATCAAGCCCCTAAGAAAACCTCAGTTGACACCAGGCTGAATTAAGTACCACTCCACTGAGCTTCCAAATTTCCATATTATTGTGTTGGCCCTGGAATCTTACATATCTCGGTTTGCATCCAGACTCTTGCACATTTTAGCTGTGAGGTCTTGGACAAGTTATCTGACCTCTCTACACTTCAGCTCCTCATCTGTAAAATCGGCGTAATAGTATATATTTCATGGGATGTCGTGAGGAATGAGGGATACAATGTAGGTAGAGCACTGGCAGAAGGTCAGGGCTCTATCATATGTCTGTCTCCCTCAGTGATCCACGCCTCCTTGAGAGCAGGGTGTGCCTATGTGTGCCTTGTATCTGTGGCTCCTAGCAGTTCTAGGCATGTGGGAGACACTCAACAAATGTGTAAGAAATGAAATCCAGACTCCTCGTGGTGGCATATAATACCTTTATTGATCTACAAGCCCTCCCCTGTCTTGTCACCTCAGGCTCCTCTCAGTCCACTCCTCTGCACGCTCCCCCACAATCCACCTCATTGTGACTTCTTGGCTCTTAGAAGATTCTCCTTTGCATACCCTTTACTTCCAGGGTTCTCTGCCTTTGTTGTTCCTTCTACCTGGGATACTTTTCCTGTTCTGGAAGCTCCTACTGCTACTTGTCCTTCAAAATCCAAAATAAATATGATCTACTCATTATTTTTGGGGGGCAAGCTCCCCCAACCACAGCCCTCAGTGATTTCGCCTGTGTACATCATCTGTTCTAATGTGTTCCTATTGTATGATTCCACTGCTATCATAAGGTTTTCACTGGCCAAGTTTTTAGAAGTAGATCACCAGGTCCTTCTTCCTAGTCTGTCTTAGTCTGGAAGCTCCACTGAAACTTGTCCACAATGGATGACCCCGCTGCTTTTTGAAATACTGGTGGCATAGCTTCTAGCATCACAGCAAAACACAACCCACCACAGTACAACAAATTGACAGAAAGCAAAGGGATATTAAGAAGAAAGGAAAGAAGACCAGAATGGATGTCAGAAGAGACTCTGAAACTTGCTCTTGAATGTAGAGTAGCTAAAACAAATGGAAGAATTGATCATGTAAAAGAGCTCAATAGAAGATTTCAAAGGGCAGCTTGAGAAAACAAAGTATTATAATGAAATGTGCAAAGATCAGGAGTTGGTTAGAAAACCAAAAGAGAAGAACAAGCTTGACATTTCTCAAACTGAAAGAATTGAAGAAAAAAATTCAAGCGTTGAGTTGCACTGTTGAAGCATACCATGTGCAAAATATTGAATGATGCAGGAAGCATCAAAAGACAATGGAAGGAATACACAGAGTTGCTGTACCAAAAAGAATTGGTCAACATTTAGGCATTTCAGGAGGTAGCATATGATCAAGAACCAATGATACTGAAGAAAGAAATCCAAGCTGCACTGAAGGCATTGGTGAAAAACAAGTCTCCAGGAATTGATGGAATACCAGTTGAGATGTTTCAACAAACAGATGCAGCGCTGGAAGTGCTCACTCGTCCATACCAAGGAATTTGGAAGACAGCTACCTGGCCAACTAACTGGAAGGGATCCATATTTGTTACCATTCCAAAGAAAGGTGATCCAACAGAATGTGGAAATTATTGAACAATATTAATATCACACACAAATAAAATTTTGCTGAAGATAATATAAAGACAGTTGCAGCAATACATCAACAGGGAACTGCCAGAAATTCAATCCAAATTCACAAGGATATCATTACTGATGATAGGTGGATCTTGGCTGAAAGCAGAGAATACCAGAAAGATGTTTACCTCTGTTTTATTGACTATACAAAAGCATTTGACTGTGTGGATCCTAACAAACTATGAATAAGATTGCAAAGAATGGGAATTCCAGAACACTTCATTGTGTTCGTGCAGAACCTGTACATACACCAAGAGGTAGTCATTCAAACAGAGTAAGGGGATACTGTGTGGTTTAAAATCAAGAAAGGTGTCTGTCAGGGGTATCCTTTCACCATACTTATTCATTCTGTATGCTGAGCAAATAATTGGAGGAGCTGGACTATATAAAGAACGCAGAATGAGGATTGTTGGAAGACTCATTAACAACCTGCATGATGCAGATAACACAACCTTGCTAACTGAAAGTGAAGAGAACTTGAAGCACTTACTGATGAAGATCAAAGACCACGGCCTTCAGTATGGATTACACTTCAAACTAAAGACAACAAAAATCCTCACAACTGGACCAATAAATAACATCATGATAAACGGAGAAAAGATTGAAGTTATCAAGAATTTCATTTTACTTGGATCCACAATCAACAGCCATGGAAGCAGCAGTCAAGAAATCAAATGATGTGTTGCATTGGGCAAATCTGTTGCAAAAGGCCTCTTTAAAGTGTTTTTTATATGTGTATATATATATATATATATATATATATATATATATATGTATACATACAGTCATGCCTCACTTAATGTCTACAACAATATGTCACATGAAATAGGACGTTCTGTGATTTGGGTGTTCTGCAAACACCTGGGCCCACAGGGCCCCAGGAGACACACGGCCAAGGGGCTGCTGTGCAGCACTCTGCCCTGCAGCTCCATGACGGTCAGGGCAGAGACGCTCTGGGCACTGGCCAGGGCCGCAGGGGAGCAGTCTTGGAGACCCAGGGCCCTTGCCCTGGCAGAACCACCAATGCCTGTGAACCTTGGGTGCTCGTTAACAGGATCAGGTGCCCACTCCTTCCAGTGGTAGGGGCACCTGTTCCCATGGGTGGGGTGGCAGTGGGGCAGGCTTGCTGCCAAGTTGGGCTGTGGGTATCCCCTGGAGTGTGTGCTCCAGATCACAGACATTTATGCAGTCAGGCGTTGCCCGAACAGACGTTATGTGGCCCGTGACTGTATATATCAGTTAAAATGCCATTGTTGTTGTTGTTAGGTGCCATAGAGTCGGTTCCAACTCATAGCGACCCTATGCACAACAGAACGAAATACTGCCCGGTCCTGCGCCATCCTTACAATTGTTGTTATGCTTGAGCTCATTGTTGCAGCCACTGTGTCAATCCACCTCGTTGAGGGTCTTCCTCTTTTCTGCTGACCCTGTACTCTGCTAAGCATGATGTCCTTCTCCAGAGACTGATCCCTCCTGACAACATGTCCAAAGTATGTAAGACGCAGTCTCGCCATCCTTGCCTCTAAGAAGCATTCTGGCCGTACTTCTTCCAAGACAGATTTGTTTATTCTTTTGGCAGTTCATGGTATATTCAATATTCTTCACCAACAACACAATTCAAAGGTGTCAACTCTTCTTTGGTCTTCCTTTTTCATTGTCCAGCTTTCACATGCATATGATGCGATTGAAAATACCATGGCTTGGGTCAGGCGCACCTTAGTCTTCAGGGTGACATCTTTGCTCTTCAACACTTTGAAGAGGTCCTTTGCAGCAGATTTGCCCAATGCAATGCGTCTTTTGATTTCTTGACTGCTGCTTCCATGGCTGTTCATTGTGGATCCAAGTAAGATGAAATCCTTGACAACTTCAATCTTTTCTCCGTTTATCATGATGTTGCCCATTGGTCCAGTTCTGAGAATTTTTGTTTTCTTTATGTTGAGGTGTAATCCATACTGAAAGCTGTGGTCTTTGATCTTCATTAGTAAGTGCTTCAAGTCCTCTTCACTTTCAGCAAGCAAGGTTGTGTCATCTGCATAACACAGGTTGTTAATGAGTCTTCCTCCAATCCTGATGCCCCGTTCTT
Source organism: Elephas maximus indicus (assembly GCF_024166365.1). NCBI lineage: Eukaryota > Metazoa > Chordata > Mammalia > Proboscidea > Elephantidae > Elephas > Elephas maximus. Next base: position 16,042,261 of record NC_064841.1, on the reverse strand, counting down.
CTTCATATAGTCCAGCTTCTCGGATTATTTGTTCAGCATACAGATTAAATAGGTGTGGTGAAAGAATACAGCCCTGATGTACACCTTTCCTGACTGTAAACCAATCAGATGCCATAGGCTGCAAGTTTTCTGAAAGGTAAGCATGACTTAAAAAAGAAAAAATATATATATATGTATATATATATGTATATATATATGCATACTTATATATGTATATATATATGCATACTTATATATGTTATTTTTCAGCTCTGCCATTTTCAGCTTACTAATATAGAGTGGTTCCTTTATGGTCACGAGATGGCTATAGCAGTTCCAGTATGAGGAAGCAGCCCTTCAAGTTACTCCCCATGCCTCCTCTCTGCTAACATCTTTAGGCTTTGGGGACAAACCAACCCCCTACCCAGCCTAATGGTTTGTCTAAATAATCAGCAGGGTTAAAGAAACAAAATTCCAGGCTAGACCCCAATGTGTCTGACTCTCCCTGACCCCCAGGTGGAAAAATCTACGTTGTACTTTGTGTAGTCTTACTTAGGCTTTGAGGTATAAAAATGGTTAGGGAAGGGACTTTCGGGGTTCGTTGGCTACCGTACTAGGTGGAACATGCGTAGCAAAGTTTTTCAGACCACCTAAATAGCCTACCCAGTCAGGGGGAATCAGCTGAAGGTAGGTCTTCTTTGAGTCCCTCACACATGGTGCCAGCTGGAGGCATGTGTAGAAGAGGTCTCCATCTCCACTGGGACAGCTTCCAGAAGCCAGAGGGACTGACTCTGTGACACTGTTCTCTGAGTTCCTCAGTCATCTTGTGCTTTACAAGAACGTGTAAAAGAGCTGTCAACTCTGCCCAGACAGTATTTCCAAGACATAGGCAGGACCAGCTCAAAAATGGAACCACATGTGTGCTGTCTGCTTCTTTTTGTAAGTAATAAAAGCTATTTTCCATGGGCTAACAGTCTGGGAGAATCTTGAGTGTTCAGGAGCTGGACAGAAGGATGTGATACTCATGGAGGAATCACTATTAGTGATTAGTGCCTACTTCTAATAATACCCGACTGGATAGGAATCTGGGACAACCTGTGAGTGTATCCCATCCAACCATTACATACAGACCCAACAACCTTCATAGATGGAAGCATTATCTATTTCCTCTTAGGAGAGATGAAACCTTTCCCAGAAACCCCACAGAGACATCCCCTTTAGTCTCATTGGCTAGAACTGGCTCACGTACCCACCCCCAACCAATCTGGCAGTGGGTCCATCTCAGACCTATCAGGACTTACACTTGAACTTGGGAAAAGGCCACTATCAGAGTCTTGAGGGTAAGGGATGAATGCCTAAACAAAATGGGGCCTCTGTTAGCAAGGTGGGAGGAGGAAGGATGTTGGGCAGGCAGCCAACAGTATATGTTCCCAATTAATTCATTTATTCAATATGCATACCCAAACAAGAGTAGATTTGAGTTCTATTGCTCCTTCCTGAAGGGTCAAGAGTGAGGAAGTGCTCCCGCTTGTTATCAGCCCTCTCTTAATTTCCTCTGACTCATGATTGTCCAGCCCCACAGCTGCTCCCACTCATCTTCCCACCTGCAGGCTCAACCTCATTGTGTGTCCTCAGCCCTCCTTCTGAGCAGGAAGTACTTGGCTGTACCTGTTGCCATCTCACAGAAAGTAACCCTACTGTCAGGATGATCTGGATGCAGTGCCCATGATGACCACAGGACTCTTCAGATGCGACAAAGTCACCCTTGCTACATCCCTGACAGAGGGTACAATATCCTGGAGGTCACTGTTTGTCTTCTTTCTTGGTGCCCAAGTTGCAATCAGTCACCCCTCTATATCCATTGCCCTATTCTGAGTATGCCTTACTCTGTCCTTTGCCCAGGTTTCTTTTGGACCAAAGTATTCCTTCCTGAGTGGTAATACATCCCTATGATTGGTTTGCTTCTATCACTTTATGACTGTCCAAGGATGTGAGACATCACTTGAAATTGTGCTCTAGTGGCTCCTTTAAGTACTCCTTTTGCCTGCCATCTGTTCAGCTACAGCAATATGTCCAAGAATTTCCTTGATGTCTTAGTCTGGTTTGCTCTCAGCATATGACCTGCCCAACAGAGTGTATTTACATAGCTTCTGTTCCTGAGGATTGGATCTACTCCAGGAACCCTGTGTTGGTTAGTGACTATGAGCTGTCACTTCACATTTATTGGAGTACATGTCACTGACTTAGAGAATGAACTTGGTAACAACAGAAGGCCCAGATCTCACACCTCAAAGGTAGGCACAGTAAGCCATGAATTTAAAATATTTTGCTTTGTTTGAAACTTGGTGCCAGTTTATGCCTCTCTGTCAAAAACCCTCAAGTTCTGTCCAGAATTTAGTCTTTGTAGTAGGCTGAATAGTGATTCCCCCCAGCCCCCGCCAAACTCATGTCCACCCGGAACCTTATTTGGGAATAGAGTATTTCAGATGCAGTTAGTTAAGATGAGGTTATACCGGATTAGGATGGTCCTTAAATCCAGTGACTGGTGTCCTTATAAGAAGAAGACACACATATACATGTAGAAAAGAAGGCCATATGAAGATGGAGGTGAAAACTGAGTGATGTAGCTATAAGCCAAGGAAAACTGAGGTTTACCAGGAGCTGCCAGAAGCTAGGATAAGACAAGGAAGAAACCCTCCCTAGAACCTTCAGAGTGAGCATGACTCTACTGACACTTTGATCTTCGACTCATATCCTCCAGAACTGTGAGAGAACACATTTCTGCTGTTTTAAGCTGCCCAGTTTGTGTACTTTGTTATAGCAGCCCTACGAAGCTAATACAGCCTCCTAAATCCTATTTAGTATTTCTTCTGTAGCTATTTTGTTTTTGTTGTTGTTAGGTGCTGTTGAGTTGGGTCTGACTCATAGGGACCCTATGCACAACGGAACAAAACACTGCCCGGTCCTGAGCCATCCTTACAATTGTTGTTATGCTTGAGCTCATTGTTGCAGCCACTGTGTCAATCTACCTTGTTGAGGGTCTTCCTCTTTTCCACTGACCCTGTACTCTGCCAAGCATAATGTCCTTCTCCAGGGACTGATCCCTCCTGACAACATGTCCAAAGTATGTAAGACGCAGTCTCGCCATCCTTGCCTCTAAGGAGCATTCTGGCCGCACTTCTTCCAAGACAGATTTGTTAGTTTTTTGGCAGTCCATGGTATATTTTACTTCGTGCTTAATCTATGATTTATCCATGGACAAAATAGAGAACCTACAAAGATGAGTGGAGCACTCTCTCCCCAAGTGCAGAGATATTTCAAATTACGTTAATGACCCTTTTCTTACAAACGAGTGTGTTTATGGTGTTAACCTCAAAGAAAGAGCTTAATACAATGTTGTCTTCAGCTGCATATGTGAATATCTCAGTAAGACCCATGGGAATTGGGAATGGGGATTTGAGGACAACCTCTGACCACTTTGACTTTAACTTCTCATTAACAAAGCCATCACTTAAACGTTTAATGTTCAGTTTTACAACAGACAAGTCCACGCTTCAACAGAGTCCATCTAAATACTTCATTAACCTCCCCCCAGCCACACCTCCTGGGGATCCAAGGCACCACAGAGTTATCTTCTGTAAAGGAGCTTTTCTTACTCACAGAAAATAATGGTGACCAGTTTGTGAACTTCAGAGAAAGGAAACTAGGATCAGAGAAATGAAAAGTGGTAAAACGTGCCATGGTTATCACTAGAGTAAATTCAGCTCAGAACATAAGACTGTCTTAGGCTAAATATACCAAGTGATGACCAGTACTCTGAGTGGTGAAACTAAGACTGTAAAGTGGTCAAAGCCATCAATTGACCTAAATTTCACTGAGTTGTTTATTTCAACATGGTTAACTTTATGCTACGTGAATTTTACCTTGATAAGTTTTTTTTTAAGTTAAGGGGGGGGAGGGGAGCCTAGGTTTTGACTATAAAAGTATAGGTCGTGAAAGACTCAGGTCATAACAAATAAATATGGAAGGGTAAGACTTCAGACAGAGCCAGTGTTTTCTATTCCCCTCACCCTCAGCCCAGATCAGAAACAGTTTCCAGGCTAGGAAGAAAGAAGAACTAAGGGTGGGCAAGGAGGAAGAAAAGATTTGGTGTGTCCCTGGGTTGGGGTTTGGGAGTGAGGGTGGATGAAAAGGTGCCGCTCCTCAATAGGCTTGGGGCCATTTGAGAGGATAAACTGACGGATTGTTTCCTAGATAGACCCCAGGGAGAATGCCCACCTCACAGCAGTCACCGGTGCTGCATGCTTCGGTAGAAGTAGAATAGTGAGGGGGGTATGGTGCCCACCCAGATGGGTCTGAGGCAACCTTCCCTACACACCTCAATGTGACTCCTGGCAGAGACACAGATAATACAGCCAGGAGGCCTTGCTAGACTAACAAAGACATGGAGATAATCTGCTTGGATTAAAGATGACAAACTATCCAGGATGTAGATCTAACTGGGGACTGTGGACAGGGGACAATGAGAGGCCAGATGACCCCACCTCCCACCAGCAATGCAACTCCTGGAATGTAGAGTATCAACAAGAAAAGTGAAAGAGAACTGACTGAGGAGCACTTGGATTGACTAAGAAAATCTTGAATCGATTGAGGTTAATATAACTGGTCAAAATGCTGTTTCTGCCCTCTGGCGCAATAGTGATTTGAGGTACACAAAAAACAAAGTTGCATAGCTTATACACCTAAGTCTTTTGACTGATTTTATACATACATGATTTTTAAAATATTTTCCAAAAGGAATTCGCACTTCTCTAATATTAGAAACTTACAAAAATATTAGTTTCCCAAAGAGAATAGTTCAAAGTAAGTAACCAGTTTGTGAACCTCAGAGAAATGAAACTTCAGTAAAAGCAGATCGCATCTAAGCCCTTCCCACCTGGCAAGCTATTGTAGAAGACCCTGTGCACACCTCTGTCCCAGGATGTAGCAACTCCCTTTCTTCTTCTTCTTCCTTGCCAACAGAATGCTGCTTGTTCAGGTGGGCTTCCGTCATACACTCTGGGTCAGGGAGGCCCCACGTCCAGCCCCAGAGGTGAATTATGATTCATCTAAGCCAGTGTGCATGTAGGGATTTCTGGCCAAGGAAACATGAGGGGAAATCTGCTGGGGGTGTTTTGTAGCTCTTAAAAGGAGACTTAAGGAAGACTCTTTAGCAAGTGGTGTGGGAACAACTCAATCTCCACAGGCAAGAGAATGAAACCAGACTCATACCTCACACCATATTAAAAATTAACTCAAAATGGATCAACAACCCAAATATAAGAACTACAACCATAAAACTCTCAGAAGAAGACATAGGAGTAAATCTTTGAGACCTTGTTTTTGATAATGGGTAGCTAGATAGGCCCCCAAGTATCTGTCAGTTTGTTGTACTGTGGGGGCTTGTGTGTTGCTGTGATGCTGGAAGCTATGCCACTGGCATTCAGATACCAGCAGGGTATCCATGGAGGACAGGTTTCAGCTGAGCTTCCAGACTAAGACAGACTAGGAAGAAGGACCCAGCAGTCTACTTCTGAAAAGCACTAGCCAGTGAAAACCTTATGAATAGCAGCAGAACATTGTCTGATATAGTGCTGGAAGATGAGCCCCCCAGGCTGGAAGGCGCTCAAAAGATGACTGGGGAAGAGCTGCCTCCTCAAAGTAGAGTCGACCTTAATGACGTGGATGGAGTAAAGCTTTCGGGACCTTCATTTGCGATGTGGCACGACTCAAAATGAGAAGAAACAGCTGCAAACACCTGTTAATAATCGGAACCTGGAATGTACGAAGTATGAATCTAGGAAAATTGGAAATTGTCAAAAATGAAATGGAATGCATAAACATCGATATCCTAGGCATTAGTGAGCTGAAATGGACTGGTATTGGCCATTTTGAATCAGACAATCATATAGTCTACTATGCTGGGAATGACAGCTCAAAGACGAATGGTGTTGCATTCATCGTCAAAAAGAAAGTTTCAAGATCTATCCTGAAGTACAACACTGTCAGTGATAGAATAATATCCATACGGCTACAAGGAAGACCAGTTAATACGACTATTATTCAAATTTACGCACCAACCACTAGGGCCAAAGATGAAGAAACAGAAGATTTTTATCAGCTGGTCCAGTCTGAAATTGATCAAATATGCAATCAAGATGCATTGATAATTACTGGCGATTGGAATGCGAAAGTTGAAAACAAAGAAGAAGGCTCGATAGTTGGAAAATATGGCCTTGGTGATAGAAACAATGCTGGAGATCGAATGATGGAATTTTGCAAGACCAACGACTTCTTCACTGCAAATACCTTCTTTCACCAACATGAACAGCGACTATACACATGGACCTCGCCAGATGGAACACACAGAAATCAAATCAACTACATCTGTGGAAAGAGACGATGGAAAAGTTCAATATCATCAGTCAGAACAAGGCCAGGGGCCGACTCTGGAACAGACCGTCAATTGCTCATATGCAAGTTCAAGCTTAAACTGAAGAAAATCAGAGCAAGTCCACGAGAGCCAAACTATGACCTTGAATATATCCCACCTGAATTTAGAGACCATCTCAAGAATAGATTTGACAGATTGAACACTAGTGACTGAAGACCAGACAAGTTGTGGAATGACATCAAGGACATCATATATGAAGAAAGCGAGAGGTCACTGAAAAGACAGGAAAGAAAGAAAAGACCAAGATGGATGTCAGAGGAGACTCTGAAACTTGCTCGTGAGCATCGAGCAGCTAAAGCAAAAGGAAGAATTGATGAAGTAAAAGAACTGAACAGAAGATTTCAAAGGGCCTCTCAAGAAGACAATGTAAAGTATTATAATAACATGTTCAAAGAGCTGGAGATGGAAAACCAAAAGGGAAGAACATGCTCCGCGTTTCTCAAGCTGAAAGAGCTGGAGAAAAAAATCAAACCTCGAGTTGCAATAGTGAAGGATTCCATAGGGAAAATATTAAATGGCACAGGAAGCATCAAAAGAAGATGCAAGGAATACACAGAGTCATTATACCAAAAAGAATTAGTCGATATTCAACCATTTCAAGAGGTGGCATACGATCAGGAACCGATGGTACTGAAGGAAGAAGTCCAAGCTGCTCTGAAGGCATTGGCGAAAAACAAGGCTCCAGGAATTGATGGAATATCAATTGAAATGTTTCAACACACAGATGCAGTGCTGGAGGTGCTCACTCGTCTATGCCAAGGAATATGGAAGACAGCTTCCTGGCCAACTGATTGGAAGAGATCCATATTTATGCCTATTCCCAAGAAAGGTGATCCAACTGAATGTGGAAATTATAGAACATTATCATCAATATCACACGCAGGCAAAATTTTGCTGGGAAAAAAAAACAAAACAAAAATGACTGCAGCAGTATATCAACAGGGAACTGCCAGAAATTCAGGCCGGTTTCAGAAGAGGACATGGAACCAGAGGTATCATTGCTGATGTCAGATGGATCCTGGCTGAAATCAAAGAATACCAGAAGGATGTTTACATGTGTTTTATTGATTATGCAAAGGCATTCGGCTGTGTGGATCATAACAAACTATGGATAACACTGCGAAGAATGGGAATTCCAGAACATGAGGAACCTTTACATAGATCAGGAGGCAGTTGTTCGGACAGAACAAGGGGATACTGATTGGTTTAAAGTCAGGAAAAGCATGCCTCAAGGTTGTATTCTTTCACCATACCTATTTAATCTGTATGCTGAACAGATGATACGAGAAGCTGGACTATATGAAGAAGAACGGGGCACCAGGATTGGAGGAAGACTCATTAACAACCTGTGTTATGCAGATGACACAACCTTGCTTGCTGAAAGTGAAGAGGACTTGAAGCACTTACTAATGAAGATTAAAGACCACAGCCTTCAGTATGGATTACACCTCAACATAAAGAAAACAAAAATTCTCAGAACTGGACCAATGGGCAACATCATGATAAACGGAGAAAAGATTGAAGTTGTCAAAGATTTCACTTTACTTGGATCCACAATGAACAGCCATGGAAGCAGCAGTCAAGAAATCAAAAGACGCATTGCATTGGGCAAATCTGCTGCAAAGGACCTCTTCAAAGTGTTGAAGAGCAAAGATGTCACCCTGAAGACTAAGGTGCACCTGACCCAAGCCAAGGTATTTTCAATCACATATGCATGTGAAAGCTGGACAATGAATAAGGAAGACCGAAGAAGAGAATTGGGGTGTTGGCGAAGAATATTGAATATACCATGGACTGCCAAAAGAATGAACAAATCTGTCTGGGAAGAAGTGTGACCAGAATGCTCCTTAGAGGCAAGGATGGCGAGACTTAGAGTCAAGGATGGCAAGACTGCATCTTACATACTTTGGACATGTTGTCAGGAGGGATCAGTCCCTGGAGAAGGACATCATGCTTGGCAGAGTACAGGGTCAGTGGAAAAGAGGAAGACCCTCAACAAGGTAGATTGACACAGTGGCTACAACGATGAGCTCAAGCATAACAAAGATTGTAAGGATGGCGCAGGACCGGGCATTGTTTCGTTCTGTTGTGCATAGGGTCGCTATGAGTCGGAAACCTACTTGATGACACCTAACAACAACAACAACAGCGAGATAGGACACCAAAAGCATGAGCAACAAAAGAAAAAATAGTTAAATCTTTTCACACATCAGAAGCTGTGAGCAGTCTCCTGCAGAAGGCCCTGCTCAGGTGGCAGACCTCCAGAGCAGAGCAACCAGTGTGGATCTGCAGCCCAGCCTCCTACAGTCAGCTCCTGAGCAGCTAATGCAGCATATTGCACAGGTTCCATCCAAACAGGCATTCTAGTATCTTTTTCTCCTGTTATTTCCTTCATCCGTAAGCCTCTTTGTCAAAGGAATTTATTTTCTGAAACACCTGAATCCATTTTAGTGGACTGTGGTTATTTTTAATTTTATTATGAACTATGTAAAATATTCAAAAGACACAAATCATAAATCAACATACACCCATGGTTACCCTCATACCTGCCTCAGAAATAAAACGTTATCAAATACAGTTCAAGGCCTCTCCATAATCTTACCTCTAATCTCTTTATTTCTCCAGATGGAAGAGTTTCATCCTCCCCTCTTAGTAATAAACCAATGTTCAAGAAACACAAATACTAGAAAATTATTTTAAATTTAGTCATTAGTTCATGTTTGCTTTTGTTCAATGAATGCATCGAGTCTAATGTGCACAAAGCATATAGGAAGAGCATACCTAACCCATGCTCCCCATTCTACGCGGTAAGCCCCATGGTCCTACTCTGCATTCAGTAAACGACAAACAGCTGGTCACCACCGCTCATATTACTTAACACTTATTAAATTCGCATCTCTAATCTCATGAACTTCAGCCTCTACAGTCTTCCATCTCCAAGCTCATCCTCTTATCTTTTAGCCAATCTTGTGACTCATCTCTGACTCTTTTCAAATGTCTCCATGTCCTTCCGTGTGTGTGTGTTGCTACAGTAATGAGTAAATGATCTACGGTTTCTGGATAATAATGTTAGTTCTTACCACTTATTGAGCACTTATGTTCTGGTTACTTTGCATACATGTGCTGTCTCTAATTCCCACAAAAACCCTGCTAGGGACATTCATAGGTAAGTGGACTGTGGCAGGGAGAGATTCAGTAATGCACCCAAGGTCACAGGTGTGATGGAATCGGGGGTCATCAAAGGTAAATTACCTGGTCTTTACTCTCCCTCTTCACATGGCTAAAGGAAATCCCAGGCGAAATATCTTGTGATTACACCACAATAAAGACAGCCAGATTGTGAATTGTGCTGCCACCTGCACTTTGATCAAGATGCATTGATTCAAGTTGGCTACAGTCCAATTGGAACCACTTGATAAATGACAATAATTAGCATACTGAGTCAAATATTTGCCTTGGGTAGAAAGAAGGGCCTTATCCCTTGGGACACAGGATGCAATCCTTGAAAATATCAAAACCAATACATGTGAGAGCCACACTCTTGTCCTTCTGGTAAGATAAGAATGAAAGTAAACTGTCTTCTTTCTCGCCATTCCCCAAAGAGAAAGCAATTGCAGGAATGGCTTTTGAGAACCAACTGGCTAAACGAAAATCTTCATAGTGATTAAGGCTTCTTCAATCAATAATCCGAACCAGAAAAGTAGACAATAGACCCCAAGAGGCCTAAAATAGAAAGACTCTTGACCTTTGGGGAAATCAGGAATTACTTAACAAATTAATATTGTGTTCAACCCCAGAATCCTAGATTTAAAAATACATGTTATTAGTAAAATTAGATTTGTATTAACACACCAATGAAACTTGGAAGCGTAAAGCTTCCAAGACTTTTCTCGTTGTCTACTCACCAAAGCCCAGGGCAAGGTATGCTATTATGAATTAATGCCCAGCTTACTACCTGGCACACAGGAGTGTAGGTCTAGGAATTGCTGACTGACTGAACGAAGCAATGGATCACATGAAAGTTAGTGGGAAAGTAGGATTCTGTAAAAACATTCAAACTTCAGGTTTCCTTTTTGTCAGATTTCATGGTTGCCAAATAAATCTTTGAATAACTACTTTGATTTCTCAGGTATAATAATAAGGAAAGGATGAACTAAATGGGTGCCTCGCAAAAACTGTTAACAGTACTGTGTTTGTGTGTAAGATGACGGGTCCTAGCACCAGAGAGATAGGAGTTCAAATCCCTGCTCTGCCATTTGCTACCTGTATGACTTTGAGCAAGTTACTTAGCCTCTCCAAGCCTCAGTTCCTTCAATGATTTTAACTGTACCACCTTCATATTCTCCTTTCAACTAATCTGTTCCTTCTCGTGTGTTGTCATTTCTCTGTTTGAAAATTATGACCATGAAATAGTGAACATTTATGGGTTATGCAAACAACTTCTCTTGGTCTATTTTTAATAGGGAATGCTTTTTCAGGAATCCAACCTTTACATATGTTGTGGGGCTTTTGTTGTTTGTTTCTGAAACTTTCTGTTAGACTTGCTGAGTTCCATGAATTCTTGAAGACCCATGTGTCCCCACCCCTGGGAAGCTTGCTCTGTTCCAGCGTGTAACTCACCACCTCCTCCTGACACCAAATCCAATTTCTTCCGTGTTCCCATGCTTTCTTGTACCTGTACAATAATAATTCATCACCTACTGCCTTATTTTACTTACTTATACATCTGTTTCTCTTCTAGCCTGGGGGCTACCTGGAGGTAAAAGCCATATTCTTAAGCATTCATTTATTCATTTAAGAAACATTTGCTAAGCATCAACTTCGTGCATCTAGGCATTTGAATTCAGAGGTGAAGAAGATAAAATCCTGTCCTAGAACTTACGTTCTAGTGGAAAGAAGTAGATGTTCGATAGATGTTGAGCAGACACCAAGCACACCCGCGACCGGGGCCTCTGTAGAAGTGGCTATTTATTTACTCTACTCCCTCTTTTTATCATTTCAATTTGTACTTAAAGTTCTGGGGCATTTTTTTTTTTTTTTTAACCAATACCTCAGCAGTGAGAAGGCTGAAGACTGAGAAGTCTCTCTTCTATTTGCTTTTAGTTCTCAGGATGTTCAAAATAAATGACAACGGCCGGTGACGTCTGTAAAAGACGAACACACCGTGATTCTTACTCTTGCCCACTAAGGAGAGGGTAGTTAATTAGCTTACTAATCAGCTCTTGAGCAAGGGGCTAACAGGATAATGGGCCAGTAATGAGACCACTCTTCCGAGCCAGGCTGCCAGCTAATCACATCTGGTTTGTAAAGTATTAATCAGCTCTGAGTCAGTGGGTATGGAACATTAAGAATGTGGTTACTTCCTAAATAAATTATTTTCCACTTACTCTGACAATCATATGTGGTGTATTTGAAAAAAATTATTTTAATACACTAAGTAGAGCAAAGCTCAGATACTGAGTCATCGTAATAACATTCTTTGATTAAAAATACCAAGTTACAATATTTTATATTATTAAAGATTTATGGCAATAATAACTCCATAGACTTCCTGCCATGTTCAAAATGTCAAGGCGGCATGTCACATTTTTTAAGATTTCTTCTGTAAGGCTCACACTTTCTAGATCTTTTCTATCATTTCATCGTGAAAACAACATTTCCAGCCCCAATATATTAATTAGTCATTTAACTGGAATTGTCTGTCAAGGTTCACCGAAAAATTAGCTCTTTTCATTTTCCTATTACTTGCTATGTTCCTAATGCATTTAACGTGCTTCCTATTAGTCATTCGCCTTTTCCATTTTCTACCAAGATGTTCTCAGAGGGGTTGGGAGCATTTTTATTTTTGGGAAGACAGCAGGTAAAATAATTAAGTTTGAATCGCAGAAATAAAGTCCTGATTCACAATTCACTCGATTTCTAAAATAAGAACTCTATTAAAGAGAGTTTTGGAGCCCTGGCAGCACAGCGGTCAAGAGAATGGCTGCTAACCAAAAGGTCGACAGTTCGAATTCACCAGCTGACTCTTGGAAACCCTATGGAGCAGTTCTACTCTGTCCTATAGAGTCGCTATGAGTTGGAATTGACTCAGTGGCAACAAATTTTGTTTGATTTAAAGAGAGTTTTAAAACTCTCATGAGTGACAAGGCTGGAGAGGACTGTGCTAATGACATGCGTCAATCTCGGGTTTCAAACGTGTCCAGGAAGAAGCCCTATTTGTTTTGTGTAGAAAATATATGTTTCTTACAAGCTAATACTACAGTTTTTTCTAATATGGTATCCTATATTAATATTTTGCATGAACCTATAGGAAACATGATTTCCTAGCATTCATGTCGGCATTTTATTAATATTCTTTTAAATATAGTAGAAGTAACACATTTTTATTGTAGAAAATTTGAAGAAGTATGGCACAAGACAGAGTATCCATAATTACACTCACTGAGACCCTGTTATTATTATCATCATCACGATGGTCACCATTATCACCGACAAGAATGCTTAAACTTACTAAATACTTAAGATGTGCCCATATCCTTTGTTTACACTTGACATGCATTGTATGAGATTGTGTCCTGGATTTTTTTGTTATTTTGGTGTTTAAGTGGTTAGTATTTACTCTCATGTTCTTTTGTGTTTTCTCCTTTCAGGTAGGGGCTGGAAGACCAAGAAGTACATTTTCTAGACCCCATTACCACTTATCACCACTTAGGTTCTGCATGCAATTTACATGTTGCCCTCTAGTGGGATGAATTAAAACTAGATTTGGGAGACAAAAGGGCATCAGAAACCAGTCTTCTTTATCCTGCAGTGGGAGCTATGTAATACTTAGTGGAAATTAGTTTTACAGTGGCCTCTGGGTCCGCTTCCAGCCACAGGCTGCAGGGCTGAAGGGGAACTGGGAAACTAGCAGGGTTCACGCAGTGCCTCACTCAAATGGTATCTGCAGTTCCCCTACTCTCAGATGCACAACTGTAAAATCTCATGGCCAGCCCCCTGATTTCACACTCTAGCCCTTCCAACAGTTTGTAGGCCCTCAAATACCATTACATTCTTTTTGCTTGGAATACCCACAGTGAATTTATTTTCCTGACTGAACCCTTACTGTCACAAATAAATAACAATATTACTCCTGCTTACTGGTAGTGGAGGACACAAAGAGGGAGCTCACTTAAGGCCACATGACTAGAAAACGTTAGAGCTGGGTGTTTACCCACTGGGTCTGTCTCCAGAGGCAGCGCTCTTAACCCCTATGATAAATTGTTTCTCACTTTGGCATGTTTTATGTCAGTCTAATTTTTATGCAGCTTACTCATTTTTTACTTGTACCATTTATAAAATGTTGTGATTTGCTCTTCTTTTATATGGTAACATAAGGATTCCTTTGTTATTTACACTTTTCACTTGTAAGACACGCAGAATATTCAGTTGTATTTAACAACAGTCCCCTAATTTGGGTGAATTCTAATGTTTACTCTTAAGTAATAATGAAATCATCTCTGTTCCCAATCTTTGCCTCTATTTCATAGTGTACCATAAACAGAATATTATGGGTTGACTCGTGACTCTGAAAAAGATCTGTCAAGTCGTAACTCCTGGTACCTGTGAATATGACTTTATTTCGAAACAGAGTACTTGCAGATCTAATTAGTTCACAGAAGGTCATACCGGAGTAGGGTAGGCCCTAATTCAGTGTGACCAATGTCCTCACAAAAAGAGGAGAAAAGACACTGAGAAACGCACAAGAAGGGTGCCATTTGAAGACAAAGGTGGTAGAGATTGGGTTTATGCTGCCAAAGCCTGAGGCCACCGTAAGTTGGGAGAGACAAGAAGAGATGTATCCCTACAGCATTCAGTGAGAGCATGGGTCTGCCAACACCCTGATTTTGGACCTCTAGCCTCCAGAACTGTGAGACAACACATTTCTGTTGTTTTAAACCCCCCAAGTTGTGGTAATTTGTTACAGCAGCCCAAGAAACTAAATTTGGTTACCATGTCTTAGGGTACAAACCAAAAAAAACCCAAACCCAGTACTGTCGAGTCGATTCCAACTCATAGCGACCCCATAGGACAGAGTAGAATTGCCCCACAGAGTTTCCAAGGAGCACCTGGTGGATTCAAACTGCTGACCCTTTGGTTAGCAGCCGTAGCACTTAACCACTATGCTACTGGGGTTTCCATGTCTTAGGGTACAGAGATCTTTAAAATTTTGATACTTAAGTTTTAAGACAGCCTCCAAATGGGCAAATAAAGCAAATTTTAGGTATATTTTCAAACTAAACAAAGTAAAAAAAAGAAAAGAAACAGATTTCCTGCCTTCTTTTCTCTGCCCCAGACTACTTTCTCTCCTCAGCTAGCACCACCACCGATAACAAAAGTCCCTGATAAACAACAAAAACAAAGGCAAACCCAAACTGAGTATTTATTTGATACTTACTAAAAATCTGAGGCTCTTTGCAAATAGTTACAAGGCTAATGATGTTGATGACTGTCACTTTTATTAAATTTCCAGGTTAGTGCTTCTTCACTAAGGAACCCTAGTGGTGCAGTGGTTAAGCGCTCAGTTGCTAACCAAAAGTTCAGTGGTACAAAGCAGCTAGCAGCTCCATGGGAGAAAGATGTGGCCGTCTGCTTCTGCAAGGATCACAGCCTTGGAAACCCTATGGGGCAGATCTACTCTGTCCTACAGGGTTGCTATAATTTGGAACTGACTCAACAGCAATGGGTACTTCCTCAGTAGTCTTACCTTGCCTTACGATTAATGATCACAGTAAAATCAAGACAATTTTAGGGTCCAAGTTTAATTTCAGTTAGATACCTATAAATTCATTTTAGGATTTTGCCTCTAATCAATGATATTTATCATAATAACATCTACAGGATTAATCTTTGCTTTGCTTCCCTTAAGCCACTGCCTGGACATCTGGACCAGTGGTTCTCACAGTTTGGTCCCTGGACTCAGCTTTGGAATCTAGCTGCTGTTGTTGTTAGTTGCTATCTAGTCAATTCATATCATCGTCTTCACCCATGTCAAGCTATATCAGTTTTATCTATGGCCCCTCTGAGATGCTATTCCTCTCAGTTGGGCTTCCAAAGAGTATAGTATGGCAGGGGGAGGCAAAAAGAATAACTTTATACTGGGGAAACGTGACAGACACTACCTCAAGATCAATGTCAACAGTCATTAATCATGTTGATAGTATGTTGGTACTATGTACCCTTGATATAATGTGATGAAAATGACACTTTACCTCTGTGGTCTTTCTCCCCAAAATCCATAACCCCAGTCTAATCATGAAAAAAATATCAGGCAGATGCCAACAGAGGGACAGTTTACAAAATATCTCACCAGGACTCCACAGAACTGTCAAAGTCATCAAAAACAAGGGAAGGCTGAGAAACTCTCACAGCCAAGAGGAGCCTAAGGAGACACGACAAATAAATGTGATGTGGTGTCCCAGATGGGATCCCAGAACAGAAAAAGTGCGTTAGTTAAAAACTAAGGAAATCTGAATAAACTACAGATTTTGGTTAATCTGAATTGATAATGTACCAATACTGATAATGTATCAATATTGTTCATTAGTTATAACTAATGTACCAAGCTAATTTAAGATATTAACAATGGAACTGTGTTTCCAGAGGGGAGGAGGGGGAAGGTAATAAGGGAACTCTACTATCTGCTTGATTTTTCTGTAAATACAAAAACTGCTCTAAAATATAAAATCTATTAAAAGTAATAGGAACCTTGGTGGCACAGTGGTTAAGCACTTGGCTGCTAACCAAAAGGTCATCGGTTCAAACCCACCTTTGGGAGAAAGATGTAGCAATCTGCTCCCATAAAAATTACAGCCTGGGAAGCCCTATGGGCAGCTCTACTCTGTCCTATAGGGTCATTATGAGTCAGAACTGACTCGACAGCAGTGGGTTATTAATAAAAATAATCATACTTCCCCAAGATGAAGTGTATGTTCCCAGGAGGTCCTCTTCAGGTCATTAACAGAAGTGTTGTGTGCTGTGTAGGGTTGTGCCAATTTAGGACAGTGATTGGGGCTGAAACACAAACCCCACTCTGCTTATAGAGCCCATGCCCAGGTAAGAGGCTGAGCAGGCAGAGAGGGGCACTTTTGTGTAATTTGTGTAAATGTGCTGGTATTTGCCAGTCCACACATTAGTTTCCCACGGCACTTCTAATTACATCAAGAAGCAAGGCATGGTGTGAGAAGACAGTTTTTCCGCTGCACAATTCTTTAGGTATGAATATGAGTGAGAAGTTTAGCTTGAGTAATTTTTGACACTTTTAAACCTCTGAAGGCAGAAGGATGGACCAGAGGACAATCAAGGCTTATGAGTTCATGGATCACAGTAGCTAAAATGATTAGTAATAATAACAGTTGTTGCTGTATTCTGTCTATTTCGACCCATAGCGACCCCATAGGACAGAGTAGAACTGCCCCTAAGGTTTCCAAGGCTGTAAATCTTTACAGAAGCAGACAGTCACCTTGCACTCAGTGGCTCAGCTCTTACCCATTGTGCCACCAGGGCTCCTAGAATAATAGTAAAACAAACAAACAAACAAAAGCAAACCAAACCCATTGTCATCGAGAGGATTCCAACGCATAGTGACCCTACAGGACAGAATAGAACTCCCCCATAGGGTTTCCAAGGAGCGCCTGGTGGATTTGAACTGCCAACCTTTTGGTTAGCAGCAGTAGCTCTTAATAACTACAGTGCCTCCAGGGCTTCTGTAATAATCATAGCCAACATCAGTTAAGTGCTTTCCATGTCCTAGGCAAGAGAGGACTCAAAGTAATTTTTAGCCTTGAAAAGTCCTGAATCTCTAATGTCCCCAGGTTAACCTCAATCCTCCACCTTGCTTTAGAGCATAGCTATGTCCCCACTGTGCTCCTTGATAGCAGTGCCCTCAGACAACCACTCAGCTGGCAGTAACCTGCAGACGCTGCCCTCCCTCTTCTGGAACCTGGGCATGGGGCTGCTTCCTATGTGTCAGAGATATCGGTGGGGGCGCCGGCACATGCCTGGGATGTCTGGCGGCTCCATCATCATGGGACTCCAGGCTGTTAATCGTAGATGACAGCCCTACACAGCTGTTTCCCACACCACACAGGTGTCCCTCACCCAAAATCCCTTGGCAGCTGAACCACAATCGGAAAACCGGCCCCCTCCTCCCAGAGCCCCATCCTACACCCACCCGCCTGCGAGGCCCTGCATGTGTTCCTCTCACCGGAGAGAATTTCCTGATTCCTTTTCTTCCCTGTCTTTATTCAGATAGTAATTAGAATTCACCGTTTCATGCTCTAATGGTTTCAGCAGGCTTGAGAAATCTCCACTGGTCTAGCAGCTTTTTAGTCAAAATGATTAAGTGAAAAACAGCTTTAAATATTTCCTGAATTAGGCAAATGAATAATGATTAGGTGTGATTAGGTGGAGAATCAGAGGAAGGGGGCATCAGCCAGGGGTGGCTCTTTATCCCAGGTATTCACCATGCCAGCACACAGGGGAAGTTTTTAATGAGAAAGGAATCTGGTCGTATGTATCTGACGTGTGCCCACTAAGGGGCGCTGCCTTAGGGTATGGTAGATACCCTGGAATGAATGCAGACTTAGGCTTCCCTTTTAAATCATTCCAGTTAAGGCCCATTTGTCCAACTTCACTGTCCTCTTTTGTTGTTTACTGACTTCTTCAGCTTTGAATGCCAGAAGCTGCTTAAAAAGAGCTTGACTTTTACACAAAGGAGCTTTTTTCGGTTTAACCTCTAATTTAGGACGACTGGCATGCAAAATATACTAGTTTGATGCTGAGAGGAGCGAGAGATGAGCCTTTTAGACAAAACACAGCATAGTGACTGATAAATGAAAAATACTGACCTCTCAGTATTTTTAAGCAGCCAAAACATGTTCTTACAATAAACTTCACTGGTTGCAAAGCACTTAAAGATCATTTCATTGTTGAAGTTCAGAAAAAGGCTCCAGAGAAGAAAGATACATTTGGAAATTATCATGAGAATTTTATCTCTATGGATCTTCTCACTTTTAAAGCAGCGCTGTAGGTTTTTAAGTTCCATTTTTACTCCAGTGTCATAATTCTAACTCAATGACTAGCCTAGGATTCTGGAAAGAAACGAACACTGAAATCGTCCTTCAGGAAAACTTCACGGCTGTGCACTATGGTCTTTATGGGATTAACTCTTAAACCCACTAAAAGACTTGGAGTGATAATGGCAAAAGGTGAAGACGCTTAGCTGCTAACCAAAAGGTTGAAAGTTCAAATCCACCCAGTGGCACCTGGGAAGAAAGGCCTGGTGATCTACTTCCCAAAAATCAGCCCTTAAAAACCCTGTGGTGCGCAGTTCTGCTCTGACACACGTGGGGTCGCCATGAGTCAGCGTCGTCTCCGTGGCAACTGGTTATTTAAAGAAAAAAAAAGGTAGAACAAGAGAAACTGCAAGGATGAAGGCCCCATGGCCGGAATAAACTCAGAGGCTACAGAAGAGAAAGAAGGCCAGTTAGCTGGAGAATGGGAAGCAGAAGACAGAGTGGAACAAGGAAAGGTCAAAGGGCGGGCAGGGCTAGATCATGTCGGGCCCAGCTGACCATGGCAAGCAGATGGAGTCTTATGTCTAAGATAGTGGGGAACAGTTGGAGGCTCTCAGGCAGAGAAGACGTGATCTGATTCACTGTGTGGAAGATGGATTTGGGAGGACAAGAGTGGCAGTGGAGGACCAGTCTGGAGGCCATTAGAGTGGTTCAGGCAAGAGGTAATGGTGGCTTGAATTCAGCAAGGGGGGAGTGTGGGGCAGCAACCCATTGAAATATTTATTGAGTGCTTCCTGAGTTTATTTAGTTTCTCTTTTTTCTCCTTTTGGCCCCTTATCCCCAGTACTTCAAGCATAACCTTCTCACAGCACTTAACACATCGTATTTTCATTTTCCTAATTGTTTGTTTCTCTTTCACTCTCACATGCTAAATTTTGAGCTCTCTGAGGACATGCATTGGATATAATTTATCTTTCCATTTCCAAAATCTAGCCCAGTGCCTGGCACCTAGTGATCGCTCAAGTAATGCCTATTGAATTTAATTGAAATGTTGAACTGAATTCAAGACTTCTATCTCAAATTCTCAGGAAGAAATCTTGTCGTCAGGCCCTGCCAAATTGAATACATTCACCTTTTTTTAAAGTGTTCAGATAATTTCTTTCAAAGGTGGTGAGGTTTGCCACCTACCTATCACAAATAAAAATAGCACTAAAGAAAATTAGAAAAATAATTGGTTAAAAATCTTTGTCTCAGTCATCTTCTATTAATTTTTTTACCCAAACGTGGAAAAAGTGATTGAAGAAAATATTTTTGTCATCTTTGATGATGGTCTTTGTCTCCTCATATTATACCATGTAAGGAGTAGAATCACTTTTTCCCCTGAAAGTAATTTTTCAAAATCATTTTTTGGGCAAATATTGTTACTTGGCTTATTAGGCAATGACAATGCTGTAATAGACTGAACAATGGTTCCCCAAAGATATTAGTTCCTAATCCTTGACATGAGTGAATGTCACCTTATATGGAAACAGGGTATCTGCAGATGTGATTAAACTAAGGATCCTGAGATGGGAGATTATCCTGGATTGTCCAGGTAGGCCCTAAATGTAATCATATATATCCTTCTAAGAAAGGGACAGAGGGAAATTTGACACAGACAGAGAAGAAGGCAATGTGAAGCTGGAGTGAAGAGAAATTTGAAGACGTTGGCCTTGAAGATTGGAATG
Organism: Elephas maximus indicus; assembly: GCF_024166365.1. Taxonomy (NCBI): domain Eukaryota; kingdom Metazoa; phylum Chordata; class Mammalia; order Proboscidea; family Elephantidae; genus Elephas; species Elephas maximus. The sequence goes on along the minus strand of NC_064841.1, from coordinate 16,022,006 downwards.
GTGCAACCACAACCCAAGGAATGCGGGCAGCCACCAGGAGCTAGAAGACACAGGAACAGATTCTTCCCTAGGTCTTTCGGAGGGAACATGGCTTTGATAACACCTTGATTTTAGACCAGTGGTACTGGTTTTGGACTTCTGGCCTCTAGATCATGAGAGAATAAATTTCTGTTGTTGTTAAGCCTGCAAGTGTGTTGTATTTGTTACAGAAGCCATAGGAAACGAATGCAACAATGCTATGCTCGGAGTTGTTTATTTTTAGAGTTCTCCTTTAGGGCCTGGTCTGCTTTTAATCCTTTGCAGCTTTCTACTTCACTTTTCAGCTTATCAGACAAGCAGCACTGCCCTGAGACCTAACAAAATGACCTCCTGCCCTGAGTCCTATGGTTTAGAGACCCACCCTGGGCCTTGTCCAGTATATGTGGAGTCAAGGAGATGTGGCCACCCTGAGTGCACAATACTCCTATCTAGGCCACAAGCCAAGTATCTAAGACCCTGGAATCCTCTGCCCTGAGAGTCTCAAGTCTGCTCCTTAGACTCCACAAGTCCTTTCTCCAAGCCTGAGGTGGAGCAAAAGTGAAATTTTGAGGATTCCAGATTTGAACTGGCCTTCCAGGTCGATACGAAGGTATATTTGTCAAGGTAGAAACCAAAACCAAACTCACTGCCATAGAGTCAATTCTGACTCCTAGTGACCCCTATAGGACAGGGTAGAGCTGCCCCATAGAGTTTCCAAGGCTATAATCTTTACAGAAGCGGGCTACAACATCTTTCTCCCACAGAGCAGCTGGTGGGTTCGGACCACCGACCTTTTGGTTAGCAGCTGAGCATTTTAACCACTGTGCCACCAGGGTTCCTTGTTAAGGTAGAAGTGTGGAAAATATTTCTGATCTTTTTAACAAGAAAACCAGATCACATTACTCTCCTGTGGAAAACTACCGAAATATTTCCATTATACTTAGAATAAAAGCCAAACCCTCAACAGTAGTCCACAATCTAGCCCATCTCTGACTTCCTCACTTCCTCTCTTCCCCACTTTTCCCTTGCTCACCTTCCTCCAGGCTACCTTTTCGTCTGTTCCTTGAAGACGCTCCATTTATTTCCACCATCCAGCCTTTGTACGTGCCTCGATTTTCAGCCCACACATCGCCTCATGACCAGCTCCCTTCTTCCAAGTTCATCCCAGGTAACTCTCACTTCCTGATGTCATGCTTGTACTCACACTCTATCACCTCACTGTTGGAACCTTCATTCTTGCTGGTTTGTTTGTTTATTGACTGTTGGTTTCTCCTAGTGGAGTGGAAACCCCACATGGGCAGGGATCTTGCTGACTTGCTCCCTGCTGTTCCCTCCGTGCCTAGCACAGTGCTTGCTCTGTAACTATCCCCTGAATGAGCCTGTGTTACAGGGTTGCATTGAGGGTTAAATGAGTCTGGTACCTGTCTCGCACAAAGCCCTCCGTAAATGCTGGTCTTCCTCATCCTCCTCCATCTGACAGAATACGCAGCTCATGACCCTCTGGCCTCACTACCTCTCCTTCATGCTTCGTTTGACACAGCAGAGCCTCTCTTTCCATCATAAACAAAAAGAATCCATCCCTCCATTGAAAATCTCCGAGGTTTAATTACTTTATTCTTGCTGCTTTTGATTTTCCTGGCTTCATTACAGAGAGGATCTTTGTCACATGGAGTTCCTATTCTTCCTTTAAGCCTAAGGACAAGTATTTCTAGAACTTATCTCTAGTAATGATGGCTTATATGCTCTTCTGTTCTTCTCTCTTTTTCTCATGGACCATGAGCCCCATGAAAGTGGGGTTACATTTTATCAATCATTTCTTTCCCAGCAGGTGGGAAGCACACCCAATAAGCCCAATGAGTGTTTATATTCAATACAGATGTTTTATACATATACACTCTTGAAACAGCTTTCCTCCTGATTGCATTCATTTGTTCATTCAAGTACAGCCATGCAAGAGATGCAAGATCACATATGCCAATTTTTTTTTTTTTAATGTATTCTTTTATTTACTTGCTTACCCAACCCAAGCCTATTGCACTGAGTGGATTCTGACTCATAGTGACCCTGTAGGACAGAGTAAAATTGCCCCATAGGGTTTCCAAGGAGCTGCTGGTGGATTCAAACTGCCGACCATTTGGTTAGCAGCTGAGTTCTTAACCACTGCGCCACTAGGGCTCTGCTTGCTTGCTAGCTACTGCCCTACCTTCCTTCTCCAATGCACGCACACACAGACACATGTACACTGCCTTGGTTTCCAAAGGTTCCCATAACAAAAACATCCCAAACTGGCAGTTTACAAGAGCAGAAATCTATTGTGTCACGGTTCTGGAGGCTAGTCATCTGAATTCATGGTGTCTGCAGGCTCACGTTCTCTCAGGAGGCTCTAGGGTTGGATCCCTTCTTATCTGTTCCAGCTCCTGGTAGCCCCAGGCATTCCTCGGCTTACAGCTGCAGCATCACTTCGCATCACCAAGTTATGATTTTCCCTCTCTCCCTCTCACTGTCACTTCTTTTCTTTTATAAGAACACCACTCAGATTGGATTAGGACCCACCCTGTTCTAGAATGACCTCATGTTCACTTGACTGATGACATCTTCCAAGACCCTACATTCAAACAAAATCATACTCACAGGTTCCCAGGATTAGGACTTCAACATTATCTTTTTTGGGACACAAGTCGATCCGTAACACATACATACATACGTAAACTTTCTTTATGAAAAAGATTCCAGAAGCCTTAATGGTATAATGTAAAATATGAAGGATGCTTTTTAACTACATAAAATGCTAAAAAAAAAAAAAAAAAAATTTTGTTGAGTAGATTCCAGCTCATAGCGACCCTACAGGACAGAGTAGAACAGCCCCATAGGGTTTCCAAAGCTGCAAAATCTTTACAGAAGCAGACTGCCACATCTTTCTCCCGGGGTGGCTGGTGGATTCAAACTACCAACCTTTCAGTTAGCATCTAAGTGCTTAACCACTGTGCCACCAGGGCTCCTCTAAAATGTTAAAGAAGGATAATACAAAATATAAAAATAAAGATGGGACTAAAATTGCTGACCAAAAAACCTCAACCTCAAACACACTAAAAAAAAAAAAAAGATATTCATAATAACATTTCATACACCTGTGAATAATAAAAGTGTAATTTTTCAAGGAAAATAACAAAATATGGTGAATCTATTTTCTAACTGAACTTAATTTTTTTTTCTTGATTTCTTTCTAGACCTTCACTCACTCCATGGGTAATATTAACAAAGGTGCAAATATAGTCTATGAAAGACATTTTAAAGGATTATTATGTTATTATAAATATCGTGAACACATGGTTTTATATCTTTGCATGTTACTTTAAATTAATATTCATTCATAAATGCTGCCGATATCTCTTCATCAGCATTTGGCATATTTGGAGGCATTGCTGCTATTGTGTTAAGAACAGAAATAACTATAGTGTCATTCTTTATCATCCACAGACCAGATGTTTTCTTCTATTATTCCTTGTTTTCTTCCTATTAGAAAATGTATCCATCATTAAAGTGAAGAAGAAAATTAGCTCTAAAATCACAGTTCACAAAAACTACAGTAATTTGAAAGAGTCACAATTCACAGCAAAAAGCCACTGCGCAGAAGAGCTAGGCTACGTTCCGTATCCGGAGACTTAGCTGGAATTCTCTCTCTCCCATTCTGGAAAGCGTCCCCAAATGCCAAAGTTTAGGCATGCAGCTTTGTGGGACTGATTTGTAAATGCTCTCTAATTCATTCAAAAGAAAAGGCCAATCACTCATAAAATTCAGCAAACAGTACTGATAATGTGGCAGAGCAATCATTGGGTCACATCTTAGAACCAGAGTTGAGGAGAAGGTCTGCTTTGGGTAACACACTTGCACTGATCGGTTGAATCCCAGGCTGAGTGGCTCAATAGTTAATTTTTTTCTTACTATAATTCCCAGATAATCAAAACCGCCCTTGGAAAGTTCTTAATGGGTCCATGAGGTGCAGTTATCCTGGTTTCAAAAGGGTATTCCTGTACAGCAATCCTGATACCAAAGTGTGAGAACCACTGGCTAAAACCAGGAACAAAAGGGAAGCATATATGCAGATACCTAGGCATTTAAGGAAACCCTGGTGGAGTTGTGGCTAAGTGCTATGGCTGCTAACGAAAAGGCTGGCAGTTCAAGTCCACCAGGGGCTCTTTGGAAACTCTATGGGACACTTCTGCTCTGTCCTATACAGGGTTGCTATGAGTTGGAGAGGCAATGGGTTTGGGGTTTTGGTTTTAGGCATTTAAATTACCCTGCCTTTAAGACAAAAAAAAAAAAAAAAAAAATTTTTTTTTTTTTTAAGACATGAAAAAGCCCTAGCAGTGAGTAAGGGAGAAATCTAAATCATGCAGGCACCCTGCAGGTGGTACCCCATTTTATTGTAACATTAAACCTCCATGACCTTGACTTTTGTTAGCAGATCCTTTTTATCGTTGTAAGGATAAAAGCTCCTAGCAGAGAGAGAGAGGGACTCTCTCAATTTAGCTTCATGGTGAAATCCATGATACTGTGATACTGTATTGTCTTGATACAATACAGTGGCCTTAAATTTAAAAGGAAGACGATTAACACATCAAAGCAGTCTTACTTACAATTGTATATTCAGTTACAATAATTTGTTTTGAACTTTGTTCAGACTTTCAATGGAGTCATTAATGGCTTCAGTAAATGACAATGTGTTTAAATTTTCACTGGCATTTTCTACTCTAAAAAGCTTCACTTTTCTTTGGAAAGCCCCAACCTCCGTTGCATTGTATTTTTTTTAAATACCTGTAATGAAGGCCTTAACCCAGGTCTTCAGCAAAGCTAACAAATAATTATCCTTCACAATAAAGCTAAAAACAGGAGTCTAATTAATTAAAGCACTAATTGAACTTCCCCATTACTGATACATTAGTTCCTGCACTGACATAAACATTAATCAAATTCACTGAATAATTCAGCTCACCACTTCCTTCACCTGTGTAGACAAATTTGCCCACTGTCCTGTGATGGTAATGCAGAAGAAACTGTTCCATGATGCCATTTGGTAATGTCTTTCTTAAGTACCAACAGCTGATGACCATTCTAAAGAACAATGGGAAGACCCCCCCAAAAACCCAAACTCGTTGCCATTGAGTAGATTCCAACTCATAGGAACCCTATAGGACAGAGTAGAACTGCACCATAGGGTCTCCAAGGAGCACCTGGTAGATTCAAACCGCTGAACTTTTGGTTAGCAGTCAAACTCTTAACCACTACACCACTGGGGTTTCCAATGAAAAGAGGGTACAGTATAAAAGCAAAATACAGTTTAAAAAATTACGTACACACTCACACGCATATACGTACATAAATAATACATATTTATATATTTATTACTTAAGTTATGGAGTCCCTGGGTGGTTCCAATGATTAATGCACTTGGCTGCTAACTGAAAGATTGGTGATTCAAGGCCACCCAGAAGCTCTTCAAAAGAAAGCCTGGTGATCTACTTCCCAAAAAATCAGTCATTGAAAACCCTGTGGAGCACAATGCTGCTCTGACATACACGAGTTGCCTTGAGAAGGAGTCAACTTGATGGCAACTGATTTTTTTTTCTTTTTTATGTTGTATATAAATATTTGTTTCTTCCTTTGAAAAATAAACCCATGAGGAAAAGAGCCTTTTGAGGAAATAGTTTTAAAGTATTTCACAAGAATTTTTGCATTTTAATGAAGTGGGCCATTTGGATTGCAACTGTACAGGGGCGGTGGATTCCCTTTAATTATGTGATAAGTATTTATGTATTTTTTTTTCTCAGTTGAAATTCAGGCTTCCTGTTGAGTCTAAGTGTTGGCTCTCTCCTCGCCAGCTCTCAGAACCAGATTCCAAGGCTGCTGGTGAATATGCACATCAGATACTATTTCGCTGGATATAAAGTCATCATCCATGTGCAATTCTGTTTTTGAAGCCAGGCTAACCGGACCACAGTCGGGTACTGCAGGGAGAGTTCAGGACTCTCTCTTGCCACTGTGCAACCAGATTATGGCTCTGTGGGGAGGAGGATGCGCCCTGTTGGAGGCCATTCTCATCTCTAAGTATCTATCATCCCCAAGTCACCAGGAGGATGTCCCAGGCAGACCCACCTAAGGGGAAGACTGCGATGGATACTATCATGCATGGCCTGGAGCTTCAGAGATGCAGGGCTTATTCCTTCTGATGCTGCAGAGCAACCCTTAGCTGTCAACTCCCTGTGGGGAGTGCCTTGGGTGAAGTCAGCTACCTCACCCAAGGGCTCGCTTCCTTCCAGGGACAGCCTGCACCAACGATATAAAGGTATCTTGTACTAATTCAGGACAACTCTGAAGGACTATCCTTGCTCTAGGATCCTCCACCCCTATGGGGTCAGCTGAGGCTTTCGTTGGGAGTGCACTGCAGCTCAGCTCCTCCTTCTGCCCCATCCTGCTTCCTTCTCTTCCCTTCCACTGGCTTGATCACAAGAACACTCCCTAATCTCTGCTTCTGAGGGAAGTGACCCGTGACAGAGATGACAGGGAGTTTCCCCCCAGGGGAGGTAAGTAGTGGGACACTGATGAGAGTCAGAGTACTATGGTGGGCATGAAATCAATAGGCACGTGCTGAAAGGAGGTGAAAGTAAGCAACTGGGAGGAGACCATGTGTGGTGAAAATGGTTAAGCACTCAGCTACTAACTGAGAGGTTGGTGGTTCAAATCTACACGGAGATGCCTTAGAAGAAAGACCTACCTGATGATCTACTTCTGAAGGGTCATAGCTATTGAAAGAAAAAAAGAAAGAAAGAAATTGGGGATACGGAGGAGATGCAGACCACAATGAAGACTGAAATGAAGTAGGCAATGTTGTCCCTTTTCTTCAGGACCGAGTTGAGTTGAGTTGTGATTCTGGGACAGGCCTGGGGCAGCCTCAGTGAGTCTGTCAGAAAATCTGCTCCCACCAACATGGCCGGCTGTTGAGAGAAAGGGGCAACTAGGTTTGGGAAGAGAAGATAATTCCACCACACAGAGTCTTTTTAATCACCTCAGACACTCATCAGACTCTTCAGAAACAAGTTCAGAGTTACTTCAAAGTAGATTTACTTCAAAGTGATGTTCAGAGATTTTAAAATAAGCCGCAGAGTTCTCAGAAATCTCCTCATCTGCAGAAGCAGAGTGGGTACCACCCCTGCCCTTATTGTAGAAGGAAAATGAGATTCCAGAGAACAGCGGTCCATCTTGAGCACTGCTGATAGCGCAACAAACTATTCACAGAATTTCTAGCAAACTCTGATCATCATCCTATCTACTTTGAATTCAGCTTTTTATCACCTTCACCACAGGCTGTCTAGTGAATCTCTAAATGAGACCGTGAGTTTAGACATCATTGCCTGATAAAGGTGAGACACATGATTTAACGCAGGAGATCCTCACTGGTCTTTACTCACCAACGTGCAAAGAAAAAACATAATGGCTGCCTACACACCCTAGGAGGCTGCCTGTCTCTGGAGATTTGGGGGCAGAGATTGTAAGAAAGGCAGCAGCTAGGGACAAGAGCGTGGCGATAATTTTAAAGAAGAATGAGCGTAGACCTAATCCTTGGCGATGTCTTTGTCCTCAAAAGCTATCTCAGGCCTTGCTGTCTGCACAGAGCCCCAGCTCATGCAAGGGTACCAGGAGAGCTGTGTGAAAAGGTTCTTTCTTTTTTTTTTTTTTAAGTTATCTGCTAGATGCTCTGAAAAGAGCTTTTTGTATTGAGCTTAAGGCAGCTCAGTTTAACGAGCAGTAGGTAGAGCATTGTTAAGATGGATAAAAATGGGAGATATGCTATGCTCCCACCATCTGCTTCCAACGCATATGGAAAAGAAAAGAAGTGGCTCCTTAGAGGCGCACGTTTGCTGCACTCCTTGGGCTCAAAGGCCTTCCTCTGGAACTAATATTTACCTCCAATTACAGTTTCCCGGGGCAAGGAGTCCCCACGATGATCCTGTTCTGAAAAGCTTTGATTTAAGGAATAGGCAAATCCACTCACTTGGGTACCGCTTCCACAGAAAGGGGCTGAGGAAAAGATTAAAATCAGAGCAGGAGGAATTTTTTATTTACATTTCTTTGAAGTTCAGGCCTTGCCCCTTCTCTCTCCCTGCACCCTGGAGCAGAATGGCTCCAACAAGTTTTGCTGTGCTTTTTGAAAACTCACATCTGCCTCCAGGCTGTAGCTTTGCCTGCCTCCTTGTATTTTGCCACATTTGGAAGGTTTTTCTGCCTCTATGGTTTCCCCTGAAATTAGCATTTGGTCTACTGTGAAAAAAGGCATATGACTTTGCCCAGATCAAATACATGCAAATTAGGGGGAGAGTTCCTGGGTGGTGCAAAGTGTTAAGGCCCCTTGCCCACTCCTAACCCAGAGGGTGGAGGTTCCAGTCCACCCCTAGGAAGAAAGGCCTGGCAATCAACCATTGAAAACCTCGTGGAGCACAGTTCTATTCGGACACACACGGTGTCTCCATGAGTCGGAAACAACTTAAGAGCAACTGGTAAGACTAGCTGGGATTTGCAGAGACACCAAACTTTGAATAAGAGCTCTTTTTTCCATTCTCCTTCATCTGTTAATTGCAAGCCTTACAGAGTTCCAGCCCCTTCTCTGGTTGGATGGATGAACAGGTGGAATTTTTTCTCCAAGAGAAGAAGCCAACAGAGGTATCTCCCATAGTTTGATGCAGCACTGACCTATTGTTCTTTCCTAAATCCATTCAGGAGACCTGGTGGCTCAGTAGTTAAGAGCCTGGCTGCTAACCAAAAGGTTGGCAGTTTGAACCTACCAGCTGCTCCTTGGAAACCTTATGGGGCAGTTCTACTCTGTCCTATAGGGTCACTATTAGTCAGAATCAACTTGACAGGAGTGGGTTTGGTTTTTGGTTTGATTAGTACCTTTCAGGGCCCTCATTGCTTACCACAACTTGAGTTTCAGCCTAAGATGGCTCCTGTACTTTGTTGTAGCGACTTTGGAGCTTTACGAACCTTCGATAGATAGCCCTTAACTCTTCACTCTAGCTAGACAAAGCTGAATGGTGGAGGGAGGACAAGACTTAGTCAACTCAGGCCTTAAGCCTTGGTTTCCCAGGCCTTGCTGGGATCACCTTCATACCAGCTCTGCCCATGTTGTTGTCATTAGAAAAAATAAAAAAAATTTTATTTTTTTAGGCGTCATCAAATCTGGCTCGCAGCAACCCCATGGGACAGGATGGAACTGCTCCATAGGGTTTCCAAGGCTGTAATCTTTATGGAAGCAGACTGCCACAGCTTTCTCTTGCAGAGGCACTGGGTAGGTTCAAACCTACAACCTTTTGGATAGCAGTCGAATGCTTAACCATTGGACCACGAGGGCTCCCCGGCTCTGCCAATAAGGGCGTGCAATAATTATAGACATAAGAAAGGGTCTTGGTATTCATTTTCTAGTTTAGTTATGTGGAGAAGGGAGAAGAAAGGTGATTAAAAAAAAAAAACACAACTCTTTTTTTAAAAAAAAGAGTATAATAAAGTCTATCACCTTTTACTTGACACAGACTGCCTCTGACAGGGGAGGGCCAACATATGCACTGGGTCGTCCCCTGACATCAGGCATGTCCGGGTGTCTCGGGATTTCTTTCTCTTTCTGGAGGCCAGGAGAAGGACTCAGGCCCAACCTTCTCCAGCGTTTTCAACAGGCCTTTCAGAGATCACCTCTGAGAGACCACTGAGGCAAAAGTGTGAGAAGGGATGACCAGATGGCAGGATTAACCACTCAATCCGCAGCAGTGGAAAAGTGAGAAGGAGGGAATAGAACACAAAGAAAAACATAACTACTGAGATGATAAAATAAGTAAAGAAGCCTTTCAGCCATCTTTCTCTCATTAAAAGTCAGTCCTGATAGGCAACCAGAGGGCCAGGGGAAGAAGGTTTGGGACATTTTCCCTGCTCTTATCCTTCTGCACGCGAGCAAGGCCTGTGGCTGGGAAGCTCTTGACAGGGAATATTTTCTATTCTTCCTCTGTCAGGGCTTTCCTTTCCAAGTCCCAACAAGATCATTTTGCCAGGGGAATGTCCTCTTGTGTGTGAAGGGTTTCAGGGTCTGTTTGTTGTGAGAAACATCTGTAGATAATAATGTGGGAAATGTGTTAAACCTGCCATCAATTTGCTTTATTGATGTAGAAGGCTCAGTGGGTCCCTGTCAGAATAGACTCTTCCCCACGTGTGTGAGGTACTGAAAGGACTGAACCACTGAAAAGAACGGGTCAGACCGAGGCAGACTCCGCCAGGAGAGGAGGGTAACAAGGGGGAAGAGAGAGACGGAAACCGAGCCAGAATTCCTGAGACAAAGCCTGTGATAAAAACAAAAAATTCTGGAGATGTTCAAAGGGAAAGCTAGATATGACAGAAACACCTCCAAAAAAAAAAAGGAATCTGCAAGGATTAAGACAAGGGTGGGTGGTGAGGAGAAGGAGGAGCTATGTGTATCAAAAGAACCCCATCTGGGTGGCATGGTGCCTGTCAAGCTGTTTCATTTCAATAAAAGCTTCTTCCCCTTATAAAGCATTTAGTTCTGCCATGGAGAAGTCCGAAGGTGCTTGACTTGGTTTATGGCACCTGGACAAAATGTAATTATTTTTAATTCCATTAAGGGGAGCTGATGTTTCAATAAATTATAAGAGCTGAGCTTGAGTGGTTTACAGCACCATCAAAGTCTTGCTGTGGACATATAATCTTATAACCACTGCTTGCTAGCGAATAGGTGTTTGCACAATGGGTGATTAATAGTGGCCAGCCCTTCTGAGAGAACACAGAGGCCTGGAAGGCTGCTCCCCAGCTGCCTCCAGGCTGCCTCTGAATGGAGGTGAGGACACTTCCCGCCTTGCTGTGTCACCAGGGCTCGGTGTCTTGCCTTCTACAAGGTGAACACATCGGATCTACGCTGGTGTACACATTTCTAAGATTTGGTGATCCCCCAAAATAGTTACATGATCCCAGGTGTGTTCTCAAGTGTTCAATGTGTTCACAGGCAACCCAGACCAAGGGGAGGTTTCACATACTATATCCAATGACACACGAAAAGAGGAGGTGCCTAAATCAGTATACAACCTTGATCATGGTAATTTAATACTAAAATGACAAAATCTCCTGTTTTGAAAAAAATGTGCTAAAGTCCTATTAAAAGAAAGAGAGCTCAAGATATTAAAAAAATGCTTATTGTGAGGCTTCTATATGGCCACATAGTAATGTCCTTGTTAGAGTCAGGTGAAAGAGAAAAATATGGCAGGATGGCTACTCTCCCTATAAAGCACTGAAAGCAAATATCATATTTCATTATTCATTTAATTCATTTGTAATATATACCCATCTGACTTCCACAGTGTTTTAAGTCACTTAGAATATATTGCCATAATATATGTACATATACAATTTTTTTTCCTTATATATATATGCACATATATCTGAGTCATCTAGTGCTGCTGTAACAGAAATACCACAAGTGGATGGCTTTAACAAAGAGAAGCTTGTTTCCTCATAGTAAAATAGGCTACAAGTCCAAATTCAGGGTGTCAGCTCCAGGGGAAGGCTTTCTTTCTCTGTCAGCCTTCTCATCAATCTTCCCCCAGACTAGAAGCTTCTTCTTGCAGGGACCCTGGGTCCAAAGGACGCGCTCTGCTCCCAGCGCTGTTTCTTGGTGGTATGAGGTCCCCATGTCTCTCTGCTCGATTCTTTCTTTTATCTCTCAAAAGAGATTGGCTTAAGACACTATCTAACTGCCACTAACCCATCTTATTACATCATAGTGATAGGATTTACAACAGGGAAATCACATAAGAAGATAAAGTGGTAGACAATCATACAAGGGAATCATGACCTAGCCAAGTTGACAGATATTTTGGGGGGACACAATTCAATCCTAGACAATATATGAATACATATATGCCTATATATGTGTGTATATCTACTATATATGTATACATATATATATATATGATTTTAAAATTTTCAGGGACAGGGTGGGAGAGAATTGTGTCAGTAATCAAGAAGTTAGAGCAATTTGACTCTAGATTTCTCTTTGAGCTTTCTAGAAAAAGAAAGGAAAAGGACTACAATGGACACCACATAACTGTTAGGGAAACTGAGGCTCCTGTAAGAAATTTGCTCAATGGCATGCCTTAGGTAATGCTGTGGTGGCTCTAGGGGTCTAACCTGGGACACAATGCCAGGTAAATCACCAGGTCTTACCAATCAGGTCTTCTTCCTCCTCTCTGCACCTGCATGAAGTCAAGCAAATCACTTTTCTTCCACCACACTATCTCATACAGAGAAAATATCTGGAGGTCTTTCTGTGCCTGTGGTCACAAAACATGGAGAACACAATCTCATAATTAGACCTCAGGATTTGGGAGAGAAAAGCTCTTCTTCATAGACCGGTGACGGTAACTGGATTTTATAAATCCTTGGACTATATTATGGACCCCTAGTGGCTCAGTGGTTAAAGTGCTGACTCACTAGGCAAGAGCTATAGCATAAAAAGAGACGTCATTTCCACAAACTGCTTGACAACCTTTGGTATCAACACCCATTTGCATTAAAATGTTACCCTACATATGGTATCACTGTCCATAAGACATACAAAGTACTTATTTTCAACAGCATTTATTGGCTCTCTATATCTCTGCAAATCAGAACCCAGGGCACTCTGTGGCTAGTGTTGGCTTGTTGGATGGATAACCCATTTTTGTAGCATTAAATACAGCCAGGCTGAAAATATTAGTAGGAATAGTCACATTAAAGAATTCACATAAGAAAATACTTTCAGACTTCGATATCAGCTCAAGAGTTGTCTGGTTAAAGGTGTATGATTCCCTTAGCGGACAATAAGAGTAATATAGTCTATGCTTTGATTTACCCCAGGAAGCTCAGTAAATGTTTGACTGAAGTGACAAATTAATCCTGGTAGTTCTACTCCTTTTAATTGATCTTTTAAATGCTCCTGTGTCTATTTTTAATTGTCCTGTTACTGTAAGCTAACTCAAAGCTTTTTAGAAAAGGTTTAAATCACGTATAAACAAATATATAAAATAATTTTTTTTTTTTTTTTTTTTTACAAGGGTTTACTTAAATTATTGGAGGAATCAGTAGATCCGTATCAGGGCACTAAGAGAAGATGGAGAATTACCAAACCAAAACCAAACCCATTGCCACTGAGTTGATTCTGACTCATAGCAACCCTACAGGACAGAGTAGAACTGCCCCATAGGGCTTCCAAGGCTGTAATCTTTATGGAAGCAGAAGGCCACATCTTTCTCCTGTGAAGCGTGGAGTGGCTGGTGGGTTCGAACACTGACTTTTTGGTTAGCAGCCGAGCATTTAACCAGGCTCCTTTGGAGAATAACAGCTCCCTGTAATGTGCCAGGAATTGCTACTTGGAAGCGATATCAGAGACCATCCATACGGTCAAACAATTGACAGATGCCAGAGGACAGAAAGACCAAACAAATGGTGAGAATTTAGAGCTTGCTTTTTGTTTTCAGTAATAGAGATTTATGGCACCTAAATCTAAATCATTCCACAGATTCAAATGACTTCAAGTTCCAAGTGGGTAACATTAGTGAGTAGAGTGGTGAAAATAACACAGAGGTGGGGCCTAGGGGCATCCAAATTAAAATTTTCATAAAACATGCCCCAGGGCAAGCGAAACACATCTCTTGGCCATAATCTTGGCTTGATGGCTATTTTGTCACCTCTTATCTAAATGATCAGTATATTTCACTTGACTAAGGTGCTGGCGAAGGATATTGAATGTACCAGGGACTGCCAGAATGAACAAGTCTGTCTTGGAGGAAGTACAGCCAGAATGCTCCTTAGAAGGGAGGATGGTGAGACCTCATCTCACATACTTTGAACATATTATTAGGAGGGATCAGTCCCTAGAAAAGGACATCATGCTTGGTAAAGTAGAGGATCATCGAAAGAAAGGAAGACCCTCAACAAGATGGATTGGCACAGTGGCTGCAACGATGGGCTCAAACATAGCATGATTGTAAAGATGGCGAAGGGCCAGGCAGTGTTTCATTCTGTTCTACATAGGGCTGCTATGAGTCAGAACTGACTCGATGGCACCTAACAACAACAACAAAGGTTTGTCAGCACAAGTTTGTGCTCAACTGCTAATCTAAAGGTTGGCGGTATGAACCTGCCCAGTAGCTCTGCAGAAGAAAGGCCTAGTGATCTGTTCCTGTAAAGACTGTAGCCAAGAAAACCACATGGAGCAGTTCTACTCTGTAACACACGGGGTTGCCATGAGTCAGAATTGACTGGGCAGCAACAGGTTTGGGTTTTTTTTTTTTTTCCCTTAAGTTTTCCCAACAACGGAACTCCTGGCATCTGGTGTGGGACAATTCTTATTGTGCAGGACCTTCCTGTGCATTGCAAGTCATTCAGCATTCCAGGTTCCCCAGGAACCAAATGCCACAATGCCATTCAGACAACTAAAAATGAACCACAGGATTTCAAATGATGTTCCCACACCCCTGGGTAACCGTGTGCCTACTCATTCCATCTCTTGGTATCTCCACATCTCACGTCATATTTTTGCTTCTTTGCAATAAAAGTAATATGATTTTCAGAGTTTAAGAAAGACATTGTAATAGGAAACTCTTTCTTTTATCATTACTGGATTATAAAGGGTACTATGACATTTTTTGTTTTTTTTTATGGAGGGGTTGGCAGCAAATAGGAAGATAATGAGAGGAGGAGGAGGAAGTGATCAAAGCGCAAGTCAAGGCGGTCACTAGGCAAAGGAAACAGCAGGGAAAGTATGTGGGGAGGGAGGCAGGACCAGCGATTTGATTATTGCAACTGCCACTCAGTTTTTCAAAGCTGCTCTCTTTCATCCCCTTCCATCACCTTGGAACTTTCCCAGGATGCCCAATTTGAGAAACTCTGCATTTGTTTCCTTGGTCTTTAAATAAAGGTAGAATTCTGTCTTAATGACTACCATTTATAACATCCAGTTCTACATAATGAGTCCATTGCCAACTCATGGTCAACAGCCCACGCTAACCCAAGCTTCCTGTTATGGATATAATTAGCTTCGTTAAATGAGAAACTCACATAGGACAAATGTTTTCCCAAGTCCTTGTTCATTTACAAGCCAGCCTACTTAACATACCTATTAGTATACTGTTGCATTCATAAATAGAAATCGATTTTGGATGATCGTATGTTATAATATTCATAGTAAGCTTATCATTGGTTCTCAAAGTAGGGCTTTGTTTGTTTGTGTGTTTCCTCTGAGTAGAGAATGCTTGCTACCTATGGGGACCTCATGGCTGTAGGCATTCCCACTGATGAGTCAATGGCCCACACAGTTTTTTTTGTGTGTGTGCTTTAAGTGAAAGTTTACAAATCAAGTCAGTTTCTCATACAAAAACTTATATACACCTTGCTATATACTCCTAACTGTTCTTCCTCTAGTGAGAGAACACACTCCGCCTCTCCATCCTGTATTCCCAATGACCATTCAATCAGCTCCTGCCCCTCTCTGCTTTCTCGTCTCACCTCCAGACAGGAGCTGCCCACATAGCCTCATGTATCTACTTGAGCTAAGAAGCTCACTCCTCACCAGTATCATTTTATGTCTTATAGTCCAGTCCAATCCCTGCTTGAAGAGTTGGCTTTAGGGATGGTTCCAGTCTTGGGCTAACAGAGGGTCCAGGGACCATGACCTCCAGGGTCCCCCCAGTCTCAGTCAGACCATTAAGTCTGGTCTTTTTATAAGAATTTGAGGTCTGCAATCCACTGTTCTCCTGCTCCATCAGAGATTCTCTGTTGTGTTCCCCATCAGGGCAGTCATCGGAGGTAGTCGGGCAACATTCAATTCTTCTGGCTGATGTAGTCTCTGGTTATGTGGCCCTTTCTGTCTCCTGGGCTCATATTTACCTTGTGTCTTTGGTTTTCTTCATTCTCCTTTGCTCCAGGTGGGTTGAGAGCAATTGATGCATCTTAGATTGGCCCACACATTTTTAAATAAGGTGGCTAAGTGGTTAAGAGCATGGCTGCTAACCAAAAGGTTGGCAGTTCAAATCCACCAGCCGCTTCTTGGAAGCTCTGTGGGGCAGTTCTACTCTGCCTTGTAGGGTTGCCATGAGTTTGAATTGACTCACAGCAACAGGTTTAAGAAGATCTGAGGGATATGCAGACTTGAAGCTGTTTGAACATAAAATTGTTAAGAGAGAATAAAGAATGAGCCAGGGGAGAGAAAACATAGGTTTCAGACAATTTTGAAAGTTCAAGGTGGAGGAAAAGAGTCAGAGATGGGTAAAGGAGAGCAGAAAACACAGCGTAGGGGAAGGTCAGGAGCTGTAAATGAGACTGAGCTTTGTTCTGGCAGAGTAGAAAAGACTAGCAGACGTATGGAGGCTGATTCAGGTAACCCTGGACATTTTTTTTTTTTTTAACATCAACACCTCTTAATAATTACAATAGCAACAAATAACATTTATTATTTAGGTGGACACTTATTATTCGTTCAGCAACTTTACACAGGTAAACACTTTTCATCTTCTCAACAATGCTATGGACACCCTCATTTTACAGAGTGGAGAGGGTTAAATAACGTGTCCGAATTCACACTGGTACCAAGGAGTACTAAAGGGTACTAAGTGGTACTAAGGGGCACAGAAGGGATTTAAATGCAGGCATCTGGTGCCAGAGTCCTGCTTCCAACCATCAGGCAACACTGCCTCCCCTTCCACACCTGACGCTGTTCTTCGCATGACAGGTACCTTGAGAATTGCCACTGCATCCCCTTCTCTAGCACAGAGTTGTTCAAATCAAGATGGGCACCTGGCCCCAGTTAATCCACGCAGATTTTCTCTCACAAGAACTTGGGTTTCAGATAGAAATAACTAGTCAGCCTGTGTCAGTCTTTTTTGCTGAGACACTGTCAATGCACGGGCTGTGGGGTGCTCATTTTCTTCCCTCCACGTCTACTGAGCGGCAGCAAGAGGGGAATGAGTAGAAGGACACAGAACAGATAGATAGTAAGTGCTTTCCAAGTTTTTAGTGGTTTTCCAGCTCCTTATTCCAGGTCTTTCCTGAGATCCAGCTCCTTTCCTGGTGAGAACCCTCTACCTTTATAATAAACACACCTTTTTGCTCAAGCTGATCTGAGCTGGTTTCTGTCACTTACAACCAAAGAATTATGACTGAAACACCATTAGATCCCCAGTGGGTGATTCATACCCTGCCCCCAATACGTATTTTACCCTCCGACACATTTATCCCTTTCATCAACAATTTCTGTCTCCTTTGACTGGGACCCTTTCCCAAATCGCCCTGATATTTAGTCTTTGAACAATAACAATGTCATAGGCACCAGCAGAATCCATTTCTTGTTGGAAAGACTGGAAATAGAATAGCCCAGTCAAACGCACTGCAGTTTGGATCTCCATGACCAAATCTCCCACACTTTATTTTGAACATGTCATTGAACACCCCACCTAGGAACTGGACAAATAGATACACTCAGAGAGAGACATGCTCTGTCATATATTACTCCTTTGAAATCCCTCAAACAGCTGCTTTTCTCGCCATTTCCTGATGAGTTTGTTAACATTGTAAATACAGAGAGGACAATAAGCATTTGCTTTATGAAAACTGGTTAAAAAAGTAAACATAACCACTGCTACCATCACATCTGCTATCATAAACACTGATTTTTCTCTAAAGAGTAGGCTCCAATGTTAATGGTATTTGGGTTCTTTTGATAGCCTACCTATTTCATTAAAATGGAATTCTACCGGAACACCTAATAAATAATTAAAATGGCCCCTGGTGGAAACTTAACTTCTATATTCCCAAACACAGCTTTGCAAGGGATTGCTTTATTAGTGTGATGGCCTCAAGTGAACTGTGTTTTCATGGGGGAGATGGAGGCAAAGTGCTACCTGTGATTATTTTCTCAATTCAGCCTGAGGCTGCCTGAGCAATTACTATGTCCGTGGAAGAGAGAGAAGATTGTCTTCTCTGTACCCTTATCTTACAGATGACGATGCTGAGGACTAACTAGTAAACTCACAGCATTTAGTGGCCTGGCAAGCACTGTATCTTGAGTCTGCAGTGTATTCCTGATTTAAAGCTCTTTACATTTCGCCGCTTTGAGAAGCCTTTGTGGTGGACTTTTACAGGCTTCACAACCTTAGGAGGCAGGCTTGTGGGTGAGGAACTCAGATCAGCTCACGACCAGCGGGATGGCCCAGGCAGTAGAGAAGCAATTCTGTTCCACTTTGCCATTTAGTCACACTGAGCTTTTGTGCTCCATTTGTAAAAAAGAGGAGGGAATTTGACTGTTGGTTCTAAGGGTTCTTGACATTCTGTAGAGTTCTTGGATGCCTTCCACTGGGGCTCTCGGTGACATCTTCTACCAGCTCTCCTAGTCATATGGAGCCCTGGTGGTGCAGTGGTTAAGAGCCCAGCTGCTAACCAAAAGGTTGGCAGTTTGAATCCACCAGCTACTCCTTGGAAATCCTATGGGGCAGTTCTACTCTGTCCTACAGGGTCACTATGAGTTGGAATCAACTTGATGGCAATGGGTTTGGTTTTCAGGAGTTTTCTAGTCATATGGAAATTCATATGCTCTTCTTGTGTGCCCGAGGAGTGCCTTGTCCTCTTCCTTCAGAATCCAGGTACCATGTACGAGATACAACCCACAGTGACATTCAGATATCCCCATCAGTCACTGCAGCAAGAGCCGTTTAGTTCACAGGCCTTGGAAACCTATGTCCTTCTACTTTTTTCCCTCTTGACTTTATCTAACTAGACTCTGAACAAATAAATTTTTGGTTGAAAGAATTCAGTCATCTGATTTAAGGCAAATGTCTTCCTCAACAGCTCAGTGCAAATAACTGCTCTGTGATTTGGTCACTGTGATTTTAAAGAAAAGCATAACCCCCTTCCTCTTCTCTTTTATAATAAAACACCATCATGGATTTTATACTCCTGGTTTCTTGGATCAGTTCAACCTCCTGTGACAGGTGTTACTAAAAACCTTTGAAGTGCTTGTTTGTACATGTCAAATTTTCTTTAATATACCAACCAATAAATAATTCCACTCTGCAATCCTTCCAAAGAAAAAAGCCATGGAAAAAAAAAGAAGTAAAAAAGCAAAATAAAAATGTTTTCCTATTTCTTCATTTTTGTCATAAACCATGGAGTATAGCTCAGGATCTCCACCTAGTGGAACCTTTAACGTGATAACTCTTGTGAAGTCTCTGAATAGGAACTTTGGGAAGAGAGCCATCAAGTTAGACAAATTATCATTATTATTTTTACACAAAATGTGTTCACTGAGAGTCTGATGTGATAAGTCAGTGTTGCTTCTTTTTAAGTAAGAGGATTCACATTTTCCAGGTTGTTATTAATAGGTCTTTCTCTACTCAGATCTTTGACCCCTTTAAGTGACATCGTTTGTCATATTGTAGGCAGCAGGATAGCTGGTTAAGTGCTACGGCTGCTAACCAAAGGGTCGGCAGTTCAAATCCGCCAGGCGCTCCTTGGAAACTCTGTGGGGGCAGTTCTACTCCGTCCTATAGGGTCGCTATGAGTCGGAATTGACTCAGAGGCACTGGGAGGATAGCTGGGTTCTTCCTCGTTCCCTTTCCCAAACATAATGATAGGACTTCACTAGGTTGTTTGTTTCTTTGTTTTAATCCACGCTGATGTTTTTTTGATGGGGTAGAGAAAGGGAAAGAAATAATGGCTCAAAAAATGACCGTTTTTTACTAGTTCTTAATTCTTATCCAAAGTTTGCTGGAGAAAGTGGTAAATGGCATCTCCCATGTACTGTGAGTACTCTCAGGTAGACTGTTGCTGTGTGCTGTCGAGTCGATTCAGACTCATAGCAACTCTATAGGACAGAGTAGAACTGCCCCATAGGGTTCCTAGGCTGTAGATCTCTACGGTAGCAGAGCGCCAGGTCTTTTCTCCCACAGAGTGGCCTGGAGGGTTAGAATCGCCAACCTTTTGGTTAGCAGCTGAGTGCTTTCCGTGCAGCAGGCTGGAGCAATCTTGAGGAGAGCGTGCCATTTTCCAGAAAGACCACTTCTAATCCTTCCACCCATTGGGAGGTAAAACATATGCAGGCTGCTGAGAGAAACTTTTGGAGATCCTTAGGTGCACAGCCACCACCTCGTGTGGCCACTGCAGTGATCTAGAAAAACAGGAATCACTTCATTGAATTTTCCAGCTTCTTTTCATTATGTCTCCTATTTTGTTTCAGACACCTGAGCCCATCACCAATAAAACCAAGAGAGACTCCCTGTTTTCTAGGTCCTCAGACTCATACCCTCTGAGTCTGTCACTTTGTCAATATGCTGCCTAGAGAAGATGGGGACTATTTGGGGTTATAGAATTGACTCGATGGCAACGTTTTCTTTTAGAGACCTCACGGAGTCCTGGTGGCATAGTGGTTAACAGCTCGGATACTACCAAAAGGTCCGCAATTCAAATCCACCAGCCGCTCCTTGGAAACTCTACACGGCAGTTTTACTCTGTCCTATAGGATTGCTATGAGTCAGAATGACTGGATGGCAACGGGTTTGGTTTTGGTTTTTAAGGGCCTCTTGTTATAATTATGGAGCCCTGGTGGCACAGTGGTTAAGTGTTTGGCTCCTAACCAAAAGGTCAGCAGTTGGAATCTACCAGCCGCTCCTTGGAAACCCTATGGGGAAGTTCTACTCTTTCCTATAGGGTCCCTATGAGTCAGAAACGACTCGACTGCAGAAGGTTTTTGGTTTGGTGTTATAATTATGCTTATTCATGACTAGCACATCTTAAGTGGTAAGTAAATGTTTATTAAATTGAATAAAGTAGACATACATTTATATAATAATTGTTCTCCACTGCTAAAAAAAATTTTTAAAAAGCCTAAAATGTCAGCAGGTGCTAAAAACTGCTATCTATGCTAGATATACATTTGTGATCACCGATGTAAGTCACTGATGTAAATCTGTGCCTCAAAGTCAACCTGCGCTCTGTGCAGCCAAATTCATTACTACTTTCATGACAGGTTTGACTTTTTATTTAGAATTCATGATACAACCATTGCATTGATGACCCCAGCCCGCACTCTTCCATCCTTTTGCCAGGCAGCTTTGCATTGCCCTTCAGTTCTGACATTGTCTTCAGCCACATGGCTTGCTTTGGCCAATAGGATGTTAGCAGATTTAGCTCAAGCAGAGAGGCCTGGAAAAGTGTTCACACATTTCTGGTTCCTTTCATACCTTTGCTATCACCATAAAAACATGCCCAGGCAAGCCTGCTACAGGATGAGAGGCATGCGGCCCAGTCACTCTTGTCGTCTCAGCTGACTGTCAGACACATGAGACCTGTTGATACAAGAAGAATCATGCACTGGACCAAAGCCTAAATCCATGACCTGCAGACTCTTAAGGCTTTATTGTCTTAAGCCACTGAGCTTTGTGGTGGTTTGTTATGCAGCCTTATCGAGGCAATAGATAACTGACAGAGAAGGCAAACCAAGCTTTGGGGTTACAGAGAAGAAGTTTTGAATGGACAACAGTTCAGCATATCAAAAGATGAGAGCCAGAGGGGGCAAAGGTAAGAAAGAGCCTCATGCTGAAGACAGGTTGACATGTTAGGAGAAAAAGTTGGAAAGTACACAAAACCAGGTGATAAGCCCCAAATCAAAAATAAACACGCTTGGCTAATATGTATGGATCCCAGTGTGGGAGGAGGACTACCATAAAGGGTTTGCTCTACTGCACCTTCAGACACAGCAGGGTGCTTGCGGTAACCATTAAGGAACTGCAAGTATGATCATATTTGCAAGTAGGTCTCAGTTTTCTTAGTTGTAAATGGAGGGGGAGATTAGAAGAATTCTAAAACTCCTTCTACGTGTCCTACAGTTCTATCATTTCTGTATACCAATTAAAAGGTTTTTTGAAATCACCCTTAAAAGGTATGGTGGTGATGCCCGCAATTGCTGCTGTTGTTATTTTTGTGTGCCATTGAGTCAGTTCTGACCACAGACCTTTCGGTTAGCAGCTGAGCACTTAACCACTGTGCCAACAGGACTCCCTACAATTGCTACATGCAATTGGAAATCAGTATCTGTACCATTAACACTATTATGATCAGGGTGCATCAAAGCTGGAGAATACCTCATGAGAATCATACTAATAACCCAGGCAGGGTGTTTAGAGCTTATGTCTCATCCACGGAGCACACCTCTTGCCTGTATCTCTAGATGCTTCTGCCAGGGGACGGAGTGTGGGGATTGAGTTTGACTAGAATAACATGGTCATATTTTTCATGCCAGAGTATCTTTGGGTAGGATTGGGCAAAAAGAACTTGGGAGATGTGGACGATACCCTATTTACTCACAATGTCTCTTGAGCCCTTGGTACAATGAGCCCCATTTGAAACGCGGATGGCAGCCTGTCCCCCCACCATGACCCCCTTGCCTAGGAGCCAGTCAGCCTACCTGCCTCTTCAGAACTTGAGGCTCAGCTACTCCTCAGCAACATTCTGCAGCCCTGCTACTCCTCAGGTTGGGGCAGCCTGGGAAACAGCAGGGGTGACAATAGGTATAGGAAGGTGGGTGGTCCAGCTGCTACTCCCATTAAAAAGTACAAAAAAAAAAAAAAAAAAACCCAGCAACTAAAGTGAAATGACAGAGTGACAATATGTATGTAAAATATTTAGTTACTGACACATCCAAGCCAAACCCACTGCTGTCGAGTTTGTTCCAACCCATAGCAACCTACAGGAAAAGGAAAAGCTGCTCCATAGGGTTTTCAAGGCTGTAAATCTTTCTGGAAGCAGAATGCCACATCTTTCGCCCATGTAGGGGCTGGTGGGTTCGAACTGCTGACCTTTCAGTTAGCAGCCAAGCATTTTACCCATTGTGCTACCAGGGACACCCTACAGGCACATAAACAAAAGTCTGTTTCCACTGAGTCAATTCCAACTCACAGTGACCTTGGAGGATAGAGTAGAACTGCCCAATGGGGCTTCCAAGGAGCGACTGGTAGATTCAAACTGCCAACCTTTTGGTTAGCAGCCAAGCTAGTGGATAGTAAATGTTATCATTACTACTAATAGTAGACAGAGAACTGCTAGAAATGCAGGCCAGATTCAGAAGAGGATGTGGAATGAGGGATATCATTGCTGATGTCAGATGGATCATGGCTGAAAGCAGAGAATACCAGAAAGATGTTTACCTATGTTTTATTGACTCTGCAAAGGCATTCAATTGTGTGGATCATAACAAATTACGGATAACATTGCAAAGAATGGGAATTCCAGAACACTTAATTGTGCTCATGTGGAACCTGTACATAGATCAAGTGGCACTTGCTTGAATAGAACAAGGGGATACTGCATTGTATCCTTTCACCATGCTTATTCAATCTGTATGCTAAGCAAATAATTTGAGAAGACAGACTATATGAAGAAGAATGGGGCACGGGATTGGAGGAAGACTGATTAACAACCTGTAATATGCAGATGACACAACCTTGGTTGCTGAAAGTGAAGAGGGCTTGAAGCACTTACTGACAAAGAACAATGATCACAGCCTTCAGTATGGACTACACCTCAAAGTAAAGAAAACAAAAATTTTCACAACTGGACCAATAAACAACATCATGATAAACAGAGAAAAGGCTGAAGTTGTCAAGGATTTCATTTTATTTGGATCCACAATCAACGCCCATGGAAACAATAGTCAAGAAATCAAAGGACACATTGCATTGGGCAAATCTGCTCCAAAAGACCTCTTTAAAGTGTTAAAAAGCAAAGAAGTTACTTTGCCTACTAAGGTGCACCTGACCCAAGCCATGGTATTTTCAATCGCCTCATATGCATGTGAAAGCTGGACAACAAATAAGCAAGACCGAAGAAGGATTAATGCACTTGAATTACAGTGTTGGCGAAGAATATTGAATGCACCATGGACTGCCAGAAGAACGAACAAATCTGTGTTGGAAGAAGTACAGCCAGAGTGCTCCTTAGAAGCAAAGATAGCAAGACTTGCGTCTCATGTACTTTGGATATGTTATCAGGAGGAAGGACATCAAGCTTGGTAAGGTAGAGGGTCAACGAAAAGAGGAAGACCCTCAATAAGACGGATTGACACAGTGGCTGCAACAATGGGCTCAAACTTAGCAGTGATTGTGAGGATTGTGTAGGATAGGGCAGTGATTAATTCTATTGTACATAGGGTCACTATGACTCGGAACTGACCCTACAGCGCCTACAACAACTACTGGTTAAAGCTGAAACAAGAATCTGCCAAGGTAAATGAGGATAAAATTGTCTTTTATAATCTTAAAAATACGAGTGATTTCCTCAACCTTTGCTTCAGCCTGAACTTGCTTTGCGCCTGCTCTGCAGCACGCTTTCCCTACACACAAAGACCTAACTTGTCTTCATTCCCCTTGGTGGATTCACGAAATCCTTACCCATGTTAACATGAGTACTCTGGAAACAAGCCCATAGTGAATTCAATTGCTGATACCAAACCAGCCTATTTATGTTTTATTCTTCATTCCCTGAGGTATTCCTCCAAAACAAAAGCAAAATTGGGAGAAAACATGAGAATTGTTTCTTTTACACACAAAAACAAAGGCTCTCTTTTGCTATTTCCTAAGAGAACCCTCGTGGCCCCCAAACCTCTAGGCATCTATGCTAACTTTAATTCCATGTAAACTAATGAATAAAAAGTACATGCAGACATATAAAAATACAGCAGCAAATTAGGCCAATACTCTTCTGAAAAGGCAGTACTCCAGGAAAAGGTCAACAAAGGACAGCAAATTTGTGTTAGATAAATAAGAGCATATACTCTGGCTGCAATTCAAAACCTTTTTGCTTCCCCAATGTGACACAAAGATGGATGATGTTTACATGCAGAATACACTCTCTTCAGTGCAGAGATAAGATAGGCCAAGGGGTGTCTGGAACTGTGGTCCTTTTCCCTCACATTCAAGAGAAGGTGTATCCGAGTGCAAGTAAATATGAATGCTAAAAGATCACCTGGAATTCATTCTTAGTGTATAAAAAAAAAAGAAATATTTTTCTCTTGTTAATACTTTATTATATATAACTTACTTGCAGCATATCGTATTTCTTGACTAGAAAGACTCAACTTTGTAACAATATAAATTTTCCACACTCTAATCTATAAATTCAATACAATCCCAATAAAAATGCCTAGTCCTAGATGATTTGAGTGAGTGTTGTGTGATTAAACAAAGCAATTCTTAAGTAAATATTGAAAATGAACTAGCAAGAATAGTTAGAAAAATATTGGGAAAAAAAGAGCCTCTAGTTCTGTCAGATATTAAAAAATATTTTACAGGTATAATAATTAAGATAGTAAGGAACGGGTGCTTAAAAAGAAAGAAAATTAATAGAAACAATACAATGTCCAAAAATAGATCCAAACAAATATTTAAATACATTATATGATGAGATGGTACTTCAAATCTGTGGGCAAAGATGGATTATTCAATAAATGCTATAGAAAGAACTGGGTAGCTCTCTGGAGAAGGGGTGGGATGAAGTTAGATCCTTACACTGCAACTTTTATATTAGAAATTGTAAATAAATCAAGTCATTAATCCAAACATAAACAAATATGAAAGTACATGAAAAAACAAGAGGAACATTTTTAATATTTATCAGAGTGAGAAAGGCCTTTCTAAGAATAAACTAAATTCCACCAAGAAAGGCATGATAACATTACCCATATGAAAGAAAATATTCCTGCAAGCAAAAAAAGAAAACAATAAACAAATAACAAACTGGGAGAAATACTTTCGAGTCACATCAGAAAGAGTAGATATAAAGAACTTCTAAAATTCAGTAGTAAGAAAGACAAAATAGATAAAGAAGGCTATTCACAAAAAGGAAATATAAATTTCTCTTAAATTAAAAGCTGCTCAGCTTTACTCACCATAAGAGAAATGTAAATGAAAGCTACAATAAGATATTACTTTTAACCTATCGAAATGGCAAAGATCAAAAGGCTTGCAGAAGGAACAATCGATGGGTCAAAGAAAAAAACCACAAAAGGAAATAAGAAAATACTTAGAGATGAATGAAAATAAAGGCAGAAGTACCAAAATTTAAGGGATGCAGTGAAGGTAGTGCTCAGAGGGAAATTATAGCTGTAAACACCTGTATTAAAAAAGAAGAGATACTTCAAATCAATAACCTAACTTTACACCTTGAGGAAATAGAAAAGAAGAGCAAACTAAGCCCAAAGTGAGCAGAAGGAAAGGAATAATAAAGATTATCGTGGAGATAAATGAAATAGAAAAACAATAGAGGGAATCAACGAAACCAAAAGTTGTTCCTTTGAAATAGAATTGACATTTAGTTAGACTAACAAAGAAAAAAGGAGAGAAGACTCAACTAAAATCAGAAATGAATTTGCGGATCATACAGAAATAAAAAGGATTATAAGAGAGCACTATAAACAATTATACGCCAACCAGTTTGAAAATCAGGGAAATTCACAAATTCCGAGAAGCACATAAAAACCCATTGCCATCGAGTGGATTCCAATTCATAGCGACCCTGTAGGACAGAAGAGAACTGCCTCATATCGTTTCCAAGGAGCACCTGGTGGATATGAACTGCCAACTTTTTGGTTAGCAGCCATAGCTCTTAACCACTACACCACCAGCGTTTCCTAGAAACACATAAACTACCAAATTAACTCAAGAAGAAACAGAAAATCTCAACAGACCTAGAACAAGTAAACAGATTGAATCAGTTATCAAAAATGTCCCGAGTAGGGGGCCAAGATGGCGGACTAGGTGGACACTACCGCGGATACCTCTTGCAACAAAGACTCGGAAAAACAAGTGAATCGATCACATACATAACAATCTACGAACCCTGAAAAACAAACACAGATTTAGAGACGGAGAATGAACAAATACGCGGAGGCAGCGAATGTTTTCAGAGCCTGGAGCCAGCGTACCAGTCGGCGGATTTTCTGGAAAAACTAGTTTCCCAGTGATGGCTCGGAGACAGCAGTCCATATCAAACCACATAAAGAAGCAGACCATGACAGCTTCTCCAACCCCCCCAAACAAAAGAATCAAAATCTTTCCCAAATGAAGATACAATCCTGGAATTATCAGATACAGAATATAAAAAACTAATTTACAGAATGCTTCAAGACATCACAAACAAAATAAGGCAAACTGCAGAAAAAGCCAAGGAACACACCAATAAAACTGTTGAAGAACTCAAAAAGATTATTCAAGAACATAGTGGAAAAATTAATAAGTTGCAAGAATCCACAGAGAGACAGCATGTAGAAATCCAAAAGATTAACAATAAAATTACAGAATTAGACAACGCAATAGGAAGTCAGAGGAGCAGACTCGAGCAATTAGAATGCAGACTGGGACATGTGGAGGACCAGGCAATCAACACCAACATAGCTGAAAAAAAATCAGATAAAAGAATTAAAAAAAATGAAGAAACCCTAAGAATCATGTGGGACTCTATCAAGAAGGATAACTTGCAGGTGATTGGAGTCCCAGAACAGGGAGGGGGGACAGAAAACACAGAGAAAATAGTTGAAGAACTCCTGACACAAAACTTCCCTGACATCACGAAAGACGAAAGGATATCTATCCAAGATGCTCATTGAACCCCATTTAAGATTGATCCAAAAAGAAAAACACCAAGACATATTATCATCAAACTTGCCAAAACCAAAGATAAACAGAAAATTTTAAAAGCAGCCAGGGAGAAAAGAAAGGTTTCCTTCAAGGGAGAATCAATAAGTTCAGACTACTCAGCAGAAACCATGCAGGCAAGAAGGGAATGGGACGACATATACAGAGCACTGAAGGAGAAAAACTGCCAGCCAAGGATCATATATCCAGCAAAACTCTCTCTGAAATATGAAGGCGAAATTAAGATATTTACAGATAAACACAAGTTTAGAGAATTTGCAAAAACCAAACCAAAGCTACAAGAAATACTAAAGGATATTGTTTGGCCAGAAAACCAATAATATCAGATACCAGCACAATACAAGGTCACAAAACAGAACGTCCTGATATCAACTCAAATAGGGAAATCACAAAAACAAACAAATTAAGATTAATTACAAAAAAAAAATACACATAACAGGGAATAATGGAAGTCAATAGGTAAAAGATCACAATAATCAAAAAGAGGGACTAAATACAGGAGGCATTGAACTGCCAGATGGAGAGGGATACAAGGCAATATAGAACGATACAAGTTAGGTTTTTACTTAGAAAAATAGGGGTAAATAATAAGGGAACCACAAAAAGGTATAACAACTTCATAACTCAAGATAAAAGCCAAGAAAAACGTAACGACTCAACCAACATAAAGTCAAACACTATGAAAATGAGGATCTCACAATTTACTAAGAAAAAAGTCTCAGCACAAAAAAGTATGTGGAAAAACGAAATTGTCAACAACACACATGAAAAGACATCAAAATGACAGCACTAAAAACTTATTTATCTATAATTACGCTAAATGTAAATGGACTAAATGCACCAATAAAGAGACAGAGAGTCACGGACTGGATAAAGAAACACGATCCATCTATATGCTGCCTACAAGAGACACACCTTAGACTTAGAGACACAAACAAACTAAAACTCAAAGGATGGAAAAAAATATATCAAGCAAACAATAAGCAAAAAAGGAGTAGCAATATTAATTTCTGACAAAATAGACTTTAGACTTAAATCCACCACAAAGGATAAAGAAGGACACTATATAATGATAAAAGGGACAATTGATCAGGAAGACATAACCATATTAAATATTTACGCACCCAATGACAGGGCTGCAAGATACATAAATCAAATTTTAACAGAATTGAAAAGTAAGATAGACACCTCCACAATTATAGTAGGAGACATCAACACACCACTTTCGGAGAAGGACAGGACATCCAGTAAGAAGCTCAACAGAGACACGGAAGACCTACTTACAACAATCAACCAACTTGACCTCATTGACTTATACAGAACTCTGCACCCAACTGCTGCAAAGTATACTTTTTTTCTAGTGCACATGGAACATTCTCTAGAATAGACCACATATTAGGTCCTAAAACAAACCTTTGCAGAGTCCAAAACATCGAAATATTACAAAGCATCTTCTCAGACCACAAGGCAATAAAACTAGAGATCAATAACAGAAAAACTAGGGAAAAGAAATCAAATACTTGGAAAATGAACAATACCCTCCTGAAAAAAGACTGGGTTATAGAAGACATCAAGGAGGGAATAAGGAAATTCATAGAATGCAACAAAAATGAAAATACTTCCTATCAAAACCTCTGGGACACAGCAAAAGCAGTGCTCAGAGGCCAATTTATATCGATAAATGCACACATACAAAAAGAAGAAAGAGCCAAAATCAGAGAACTGTCCCGACAACTTGAACAAATAGAAAGTGAGCAACAAAAGAACCCATCAGGCACCAGAAGAAAACAAATAATAAAAATTAGAGCTGAACTAAAGGAATTAGAGAACAGAAAAACAATTGAAAGAATTAAGAAAGCCAAAAGCTGGTTCTTTGAAAAAATTAACAAAATTGATAAACCATTGGCTAGACTGACTAAAGAAATACAGGAAAGGAAACAAATAACCCGAATAAGAAACGAGAAGGACCACATCACAACAGAACCAAATGTAATTAAAAGAATCATTTCAGATTACTACGAAAAATTGTACTCTAACAAATTTGAAAACCTGGAAGAAATGGATGAGTTCAACCAGGAATAAATTTAACCAGGGAGATTAAAGACTTGTGTACAGCAAACTATAAAACATTGCTGAAAGAAATTAAAGGAGACCTAAATAAATGCAAAGACATGCTGTGTTCATGGGTTGCAAAACTTAATATTGTTAAAATGTCAACGATATCCAAAATGATCTGCAGATTCAACACGATCCTATCCAAACTTTGTCAGCTTTACTTTTTTATATTTGTTTTTTGCAGAAATGAAAAAGCTGATCCTCAGTTTCATACGGAATTGCAAGGGGCCTTAAATAGGCAAAACAATCTTGAAAATGAAAAAACAGGAGGACTCACACTTTTTGATTTTAAAACTCACTATAAAGTTCCAGTAATCACAACAATGTAGCACTGCTATAAGAACACACATACAGATCAACGAAATAGAGTTAAGAGTTCAGAAATAAACCCATGCATCTACAGTCAACTGATTTTCAACAAGGGTACCAAGTCCATTCAGTGGGGAAAGAATAGTTCTTCCACAGACAGTGCTGGGGCAACTGGATATTCACATGGAAAAGAATGAACTTGGACGCATACTTCATACCTTACACACAAAAGAACTGAAAATGGATCAAGGATCTAAATATAAGAACTACAAACACAAAACTCTTAGAAGAAAACATAAGAGTAATGCTTTGGGACCTAGTTTTTGACAATCTTTTCTTAGGTGGGACACCAAAAGCATAAGCGGCAAATGACAAAATAGATAAAATGGACATCATTAAAATTAAGAACTTTTGTGCCTCAAAGAACTTTATCAAGAAAGTGAAGAGGCAACTTATAGAATGGGGGAAAAAATCTGCAAACCATATATATGGTGAATGTTTCATATCCAGAATATATAAAGAACTCCTACAACTTAACAACAAAGGACTTGAAGAGACATTTCTCCAAAGATAAGATTTAAATGACCAATAAGCACATGAAAAGGTGCTCGATGTCATTCATCAGGGTTTCCAAGGAGCAGCTAGTGGTTTCAAAACTGCCAACCTTTTGGTTAGCAGCCAAGCTCTTTACTGCACCACCAGAGCTCCTCATTCACCGTAAGGGAAATGCAAGTCAAAACTACAATGACATACCACTTCATATCCACAAGGATGGCTATTATCAGAATAATGGAAAATGGCGGTGTTGGAAAAGATATGGAGAAACTGGTGGAAATTGCTGGTGTATATTGGTGCAGCCACTGTAGAAAACAGTTCGGCAGTTTCCTCAAAAGTCCAATATAAAGTTACTATATGACCCAGGTAACATATGATCAGAAACAGATGATATAAAGGAAGAAGTCCAAGCTGCACTGAAGGCATTGGTGAAAAACAAACCACAGGGAATTGACGGAATACCAATTGAGATGTTTCAAGAAACAGATGCAGCGCTGGAAGTCCTTAGTCACGTATGCCAAGAAATTTGGAAAACAGTTACCTGACCAACTGACTGGAAGAGACCCATATTTATACCTATTCCCAAGAAAGGTGATCCAACTGAATGCAGAAATTATCGAACAATATCATTAATACCACATGCAAGCAAAATTTTGCTGAAGATCATTCAAAAGCAGTTGCAGCAGTATATTGACAAGGAATTCAAGCCAGATTTAGAAGAGGACATGGAACCAGGGATATCATTGTAGATGTCAGGTGGATCCTGGCTGAAAGCACAGAATGCCAGAAAGATGTTTACCTGTGTTTTATTGGCTATGCAAAGGCATTCGACTGAGTGGATCATAACAAATTGTGGATAACATTGCAGAGAATGGGAATTCCAGAACACTTAATTGTGCTCATGAAGAATCTGTACATAAATCAAGAAGCAGTTGTTCCAAAAGAACAAGGGGATGCTGCATGGTTTAAAGTCAGGAAAAGTATGCGTCAGGGTTGTACCCTTTCACCATACCTATTTAGGCTGTGTGCTAGGCAAATAACCCAAGAAGCTGGACTATATGAAGAAGAATGGGGCATCAGGATTGGAAAAAGGCTCATTAACAACCAGCATTATGCAGACGACACAACCTTGCTTGTTGAAAGTGAAGAGGACTTGAAGCACTTACTGAGGAAGATCAAAGACCACAGCCTTCCGTATGGATTACACCTTAACATAAAGAAAACAAAAATTCTCA
Organism: Elephas maximus indicus; assembly: GCF_024166365.1. NCBI lineage: Eukaryota > Metazoa > Chordata > Mammalia > Proboscidea > Elephantidae > Elephas > Elephas maximus. The sequence continues at coordinate 15,989,995 of NC_064841.1, read as the reverse complement.
CAACTGGACCAATAAGCAACATCATCATAAATGGTGATGTTGAAAGATTGAAGTTGTCAAGGATTTCATTTTCCACAATCAACAATCAACACCCATGGAAGCAGCAGTCAAGAAATCAAAAGACGCATCGCATTGGGCAAATCTGCTTTAAAGTGTTAAAAAGCAAAGATGTCACCTTGAGAATTAAGGTGCGCCTGACCCAAGCCATGGTATTTTTGATCGCTTCATATGCATGTGAAAGCTGGACAATGAATAAGGAAGACCAAAGAAAAATTGACGCCTTTGAATTGTGGTGTTGGCAAAGAATATTGAATATACAACGAAGTGCCAGAAGAACAAGTAAATCTGTCTTGGAAGAAGTACAACCAGGATGCTCCTTAGAAGCAAAGATGGTGAGACTATACCTCACATACTTTGGACATGTTATCAGGAGGGATCAGTCCCTGGAGAAGGACATCATGCTTGGTGGAGGGTCCCAGAAAAAGAGGAAGACCCTCAATGAGATGGATTGATACAGTGGCTGCAACAATGAGCTCAAGCATGACACCGAGTGTGAGGATGACACAGGACCAGGCAGTGTTTAGTTGTGTTTGTGCATAGGGTCACTATGAGTTGAAACTGACTCTATGGCGCCTAACAACAACAACTTATGACCCAGCAATTCTATATGACCCAGCAATTCCTAAATATATACCCAAAAGACTTAAAAACAGGGACTCAAATAGATACTTGTACAGTAATGTTAATTGCAGCATTATTCACACTAGCCAAAAAAATGTGGAAACAACTCAAGTGGCCATCAACAGATAAATGGATAAACAAAATGTAGTATGTACATACAATGGAATATTATTCAGCTATAAAGAGAAACGAAGTTATGGCACATGCTACAACATGGATGAACCTTGAAAGCATTATATTGACTGAATAAGTCAGACACAAAAAGACAAATATTGTATGATTCTACTTATATGAAATACCTAGAAGAGGCAAATGCGTAGGGACAAAAGTAGATACACGGTTACCAGGAGATGGGGGAGGGGGAAGAAGCGATTGGGGTATTAATAGATACTGAGTTTGTGTGTCGCATAAAGAAAAAGTTTCAGAAATAGTGGTGATGTTTATCCAATCTTATGAACGTAATTAATGTCCCTAAATTATACATTTAAAAATGGTTAAAATGGCAAATTTTAGGTGATATCTATATCACAGCAATTTTTTTTTTTTTTTTTAAAGTTTGTGGAAGGAGAAACGCCTTCCCTGTGGTATTCCACTTGGAGTCTTGATTCAGAGCACACACCAAGAAGAAGCAAAGGGATCTCATAGCAGATCTGGATTGGAATGGCTGCTGAGCACATCTGTGGGGAACTGGGAAAGGAGAGCGGAAACTTCTTGTCCTTGTACCTCCTCTCTAAATAGAAGAAATGTTCGTTGCGTGCTAATTGTGTTAAGATGCAGTTTATTTTCTTTCTATGACATTTTGGGTGGGATCATGATTAGACTGTACGTAATGTATGTTTATCCAAGAAGGGCAGCTATGCAGTAAACAGATGGATGCTTGCCTTTCCTTACTATTCACACACACATAGACGTAAACATAGACATGAACACACGTCCTGAGCTTACGGAGATTAGGTGCCATGGGGGAAACACTTGAGTCTCAAGCTCAAGTATAGCAAGAGATACAGAATGGAGATTTATCCTCATTACTGTACTGTTCCATTTTAGCCTCACATGTAAGTGAAATTCTATGCAACTCCTTAATTATAATTGGGGATTTCATTGACATTTGAAGTAGCTTGCTTAGTGAGACACTATGATTTTATTCCTACTCCCCTTGCTGTTTCTTGTCATCTTCCTTGCTGTGAAAGTAATGGCAACCACTCAGATCCTCCTCCTCTGGCCACCACATGGAGTCAGCCAGCAGAGGACTCACTCCTCGTTCACCAGGGGGTGGAGGAGTGACTCCATCCTGTCCTGAACCAATGGAGATGAAGAAGCAGCCTTCTTTCCAGATCACCCTCCAGCCTGGGAAGCAGGGACGGAAGAGAAAATGCTCAGGGATGGCCAGATGGTCTGTTGAAGCACAGCTGGGCCTTATCTCCAGGCAGATGGGTTCAAGACAGCCTCAGAATAACCCCAGAATGTGTGTGTGTGGCGGGGGCGGGGGGGGGTTGTGTGCAGAAAGTTTCTAATGGGCCTGAGAGTGGCACAGACATGACCCAGACTGCTGGCAGCCTGGTGAGACTTTGCTGCCAGAAACAAGGATGCAGAAATGCGGTGTACAGACTAATGCCTGAAGCCCAGACTAAAGCATCTCGGTGAATGCCAGTGGGGGTAGATAACAACCAAGACCAGAGGCCCGTGCTGCTGAAAACCTGGCACTCAAAAGCCTCCAAGGATTGGATATAATCCCAGAAAAAGAGATTTAGTTTCAGCCACCCAGCATATAAAAGCTTCAAAACAGAAAATAACTTTAGTTCTAGGGAAAAAAAGTAAAGAAATTTACTTCTTGTACATGCAGGCTGGTGGATTATAATGTGCTTAAGTACTGAAGTTTGGGAAAGAAGGATCTAGTTAGAAAGGCCTTCAATGCCACGTTAAGTCATACGCAGTTTATTTGTAAACCCAGGCATTCTGTGGATGTTTCTGAGAGTTCTCTCTGCCTAGTCATTATCTGACGTGAAAGCAGGTCTTCAAAGGAACGGTAACTTCTACCACAGCGCTTGAACCTATTAAATACTTCAGGTGCCTTTTCACCTTGAAAGAAGAGTCACCACCACTATTGTGAGGTGCTGATCAGTAAGCTGAGTGGTTGCTCTAAAGTGAATTAGTGGAAAACACGTCACAGAGCTGTAACTAGAAACATTAGAGACACCACTGCCCCCCAAAAGATCCCACTCAGCTGATACCAATTTCAGGAGCATGGCATTGGTTCTGTACTAAAAAAAAAAAAAAATTTTTTTTTTTTTTTTCTGTACTACCATCCGCAAATTCCAGAGAACACTGATGTCATGGATTGAATTATGTCCCCCAACCCAAATGTGTGTATCAACTTGGTTAGGCCATGATTCCCAGTATTCTGTGGTTGTCCTCCATTTTGTGATTGTAATTTTATGTTAAAGAGGATTAGGGTGGGGTTGTAACACCCTTACCAGGTCACATCCCTGATCCAATGTAAAGGAAGTTTCCCTGGGGTGTGGCCTGCACCACCTTTTATCTCTTAAGAGATAAAAGGAAAGGGAAGCTAGCAGAGAGCTGGGGACCTCATACCACCAAGAAAGAAACACTGGGAACAGAGCACATCTTTTGGACATGGGGTCCCTGCTCCTGATAAGCTCCTCGACCAAGGGAAGATTGAGGACAAGGACCTTCCTCCAGAGCCCACGGAGAGAGAAAGCCTTCCCCTGGAGCCGATGCCCTGAATTTGTACTCTTAGCCTACTTTACTGTGAGGAAATAAATTTCTCTTTGTTAAAGCCATCTACTTGTGGTATTTCTGTTATATCAGTACTAGATGACTAAGACAACTAACCGACTTGTTGGAAAATATGATTCACTTTAACTATCTTAAAGGGTTAAAATTATCATTGTTAGGGAGAAGAGTGGGTCTTGGTGTTTTGTTCTGCCTTTTTGTGTGTGTGTGTAATTTTGGATGTTGCCTGCTAGCCAAATCTCTAACTCTATTTGACAAAGAATGTTTTTTTGGTAGAAAAAACAAAACAAAACCTATTGCCATCAAGTCAATTCCAACTCATAGCGACCCTACAGGACAGAGGAGAACTGCCCTATAGGGTTTCTAAGGAGCAGCTGGAAGATTCAAACTGCCAACCTTTTGGTTAGCAGCTGAGTTCTTAACCACTGTGCCACCAGGGCTCCCTATATTAATCTTCATCATAATCAGTGGTATGCTCTTAAATGTTTAACAACCAACTCCATGGAGGAAAAGCACTGATTTATAGCATTTGCCAAATTCCATGGTATAAATATTCTCACAATGATCAAGTTCAAGTTACCTACATGAGGTCTCTGAACAGCAGAATTGGGAAGAAATGCCCAGTTTCACATTCTTATATTGTATTTACACCATACAGATATCACGCACACAGATAACCTCAACAGCATGGATAAGAGTAAAACATACCAAAAAATGAGAAAGTGATGAATTTGGGGTCTTGAACTTTGATTTTAATATGTGGCGCCAAAGGTTAAGCAGTGAACTACTAGCCAAAATGTTGGTGGTGTGAACCTACACAGAATAGCCTCAGAAGACAGGTCTGTCAATCTGTTTCCAAAAGGTCACAGACTTGACAACCCTATGGAGCAGTTCTACCCTGCACACATGAGTTGGCAATAAGTCAGAATCAACAGTACCTAGCAACAACATTTATTTGTATGTTTGTATAATTTAATTTTTAACAATAGCTGTATTTGACAACTGCTTCACAAAATTCCTAGAATTTCAACAACTGACTTTTGCAAATCAGTACAAGCCAATTCCAGAGTACCACTGATTGTAACCCTGTACCTACTGTAATGATTGCCACCCCGTAGGGGTTTTACAAATATTTGATGAATTAATTAGTCAATAAATGAATGAATGACTATCAGAACCAAAATATTTTATACATGAAAATGCAATAAAAAGTCAAGTTAGTTTGTTTAAACTCAAGAGGTAGGTAAGGGGGTAATCCCTACACCAAAAAAAAAAACTGAACCCATTGCCGTCGAGTAGATTCCGACTCATAGAGACCCTACAGGACAGAATAGAACTGCCCCATAAAATTTCCAAGGAGCGCCTGGTGGATTCAAACTGCTGACCTTAACCATTATGCCACAAAAATTTCCTCAATCCCTACACATAAGACAAAATTCTATTTTGTTGGACTCAAAAAATAATAAATCAACTAATAAACTTCACTTTTGTTACTATACCATCCATATAACTCAGCAGTTGTATTTTGAATTAATCAAAATACAGTAACAAAATGTGAGCTAGTCACTTAGCTTTTTAGGGCTGTTTTCAACTAAAAAGTATGTTACATAGTCAGGGAGAGGTGCAGAGAAGCCTTCGCTGGTACCTGTGATGGCCTGTATTTTTAGGTTGGGCCAGAGGTTATATTTATTAAGCTTCGTACCTTTCTGTGGCCATTGCTTACTGGTTAGGAACACAGGTTGAAGCCAGATGGCCTGGGTTCAAAGCCTCGTTCTTCACACTTACTGCCATGTGGCCTTTGGCATGGTACTTATTCTCTTTGGGCTTCAGTTCCCTCATTGTTAAATAAAGGACAATAACACTACCCACTTCATAGGGTGTATGAGGACTGAATGGGTTAATATACGTGAAGTGCTTAGGACATAATACATGATGTCGTTGCTGTCAAGTGCTGTCAAGCTAGTTCCAACTCATACAGACCCCACTCACAACAGAATAAAACACTGCCTGGTCCTGTGCTATCCTCAGTCACTGCAATGTTTGAGCCCACTGTTGCAGCCACTGTGTCAATCTATCTCGTTGAGGGTCCTCCTCTTTTTCGCTGACCCTCTTCTTTACCAAGCATGATTTCATTCTCCAGGGATAGGTGCCTTAAGTGTTAACTATATTGCTATTATTATGTAAATCATATATAATAAAGAAGAAAAAGAAAGCGTAATTTTTAAAAAGCCAAAAAGTGAACTATATAATTGTTGCAATATTTTCTAATTCTAAAAATTTGTATAGTCTACATGTATTTTGTCACTCTGAGCCCTTCAAATTGACTTGGCATACCTGGACAAACTCACCCCAAGGCTGGGTGAAAATACTCCAGCATGTTTCCAGCCCCCCCAGTGCCCTGTCAGCCCTCCACCTGCCACCTTGGTTCATTTTCCCCTCAACTTTCCTGGCTTCACGAGCCCCAACTGTGACTCTCCACTGTGGATCCTGGTCTCCACCTGGCCCAGGAATAGGTGGCCTGGAGCTAAATTTTCCAACCCCACCACTGACCTCTAGGCCTTAAAAGCCCTAGATAGAGCAGCACCTCCTGGGACCTACCCTGACAGGTACTGCCCCTCTCAGATCCCTCTCTGAAAGAGGAAGAAAAAAAATAACATACTCAGACACTGAATATGCCAAGTATCAACAGACTGGAGAAATGGTTTTAGTCCTGGGAAGTCCTTAAACTGACAAGAAAATGAGGGAAAGTGTTGCATTAAATTCAGAGTTAATGAGATTAAATGAAAGGATGCTTATGTATTATCTAGCAGTTAGTAGGTAGTCAATAATTAATACTTTCCCTGGGACACAGAACAGAATTAAATGGTTGCTTCTTTAAAAAAAAGACAGTGAGTTTGTTTAAATTATCATATTCAGTTAAACCTAGGAAGTTGGATTACTTGATACCTAAGGCAACTTCTACCTCAAAAAACTGTCACGTATCTTCTCTGACACTGGCGTTTGACTCTACATAAAGCCTAGAAGTAAGAAACAACAAACCTCGTTTTCAGTCTATTCAAAACTGTTAAAATTGTGATTCATACATTTTGCCATCAGAGGGCAGAATATGAAAGCCAATGGCTGCTGAGCGACAGCTGGTGGCTGGTTCACCGTGTGTAATTATTTCATTCTGTTGATTTTGGAATGACGGTTCCGCTTCCTAGGTGGTGACAGTTGCCCCCTCCTGTGTAACATACATTTTAATATAATCCACACTCTATTCTTCACATGTTTAGGATTCGCCTGTCTTTGAAATCTGCAAATAATTTTACCAAAATGGTTTTTCACATGTGCTTATTAAAACAGACCTTTTTCTAAATTCCAACTCTTCTTTCCAACAGGCAAAGAGATTGTAACTTGAAACGTTCTTGAAATGCAAACGTGCAATAACACACTGGGGTGCCTTTAAACACTGCTACAATCTGGTTTCAGCTCTGTGGGGGCGTTAGCGGCTGAAAAACACCTGTGCTTTCATCATGTTTGTTTTGTGTCCTGAATCTATGTAATCCATGGGATAATGAAGCAATTTACATGTTCTTGTCATGTTCTAAATAAAATCTATCACCCTCAAAATCTAAATGTCTATTCTTTAAAACTAAAACACAGTTTTTTTTTGGGGGGGGAAGGGTATAATTTACTGTTTTTTTTCTGCTTTCTCAAAACTTGTATTATTCAAAATACTGGTAGTTTGTCAGGATTTAAATACATATGATAACAAACTATAGATTATTCCTGTCCCTAGAAGGTAACTGGTATAAATGTCATTACTAACGGCACTCTGAACCTTTGGGCCAATAATAGAATTTTTCTTCCGCTCAAACCAGACTTTGTTAAGGTCAAGGTCATTCCCCCAAGTATTGTAATAATACTATAGTATCAAAGGGAAAAAAACTTCACCATCGAGTTGATTCTGACTCATAGTGACCCTATAGGACAGAGTAGAACTACCTCATAGGGTTTCTAAAGAGCAGCTGGTGGATTCGAACTGCTGACCTTTTGGTTAGCAGCCAAGCTCTCAACCACTGCACCACCAGAGCTCCACTAGGGCTCCACTACAATACTAAAAAAACAAAAACAAAAAAATCCAAACTCATTGCCATAGAGTCAATTCTGACCCATAGCAACCCTAAAGGACAGCGTAGAACTGCCTCATAGGGTTTCCAAAGAGCACTTGGTGGGTTAGAACTGCCAACCTTTTGGTTAACCCCCATAGCTCTTAACCACTACACCACAAGGGTTTCCACTAGAATTCTGGGGGAGTCAAAATACTAGGGGGAATGACGGTATAGAGTTGTAGAAAATGTTAAATCTGAACAAAAAGACAAGGTGATGAGAACACAAACTCTAGAGCATTGCAAAGTCAATGCTTTTATTCTAAGGAATAAAAGTTATATTTTCTTTCTTTTTTCTTGAAAGGAAATAAACTATTAAAAAGCTATTTTCCATAACTATAACTTGTCTTACAGATTAATGAATTTTTATAAACTGTCTAGTTAGGGGACAAAAAGATGAAAATTCAAATGAATTAAAGAAGAAAAATCTCAAATAATATTGGACAGTAAAATTTTAAAAATGGGAGTGAATCTAAAAAAGAGAGGTTATTTTTCTAGGTCATAATTCTTTTCAATCATAAGGAAAGTCCTAGAGCAATATTTTATTTCCCTTTCAGCTTGACTGTATTTCACATATAACCATGGGTGGAATATTGTTTCAACTGAGGAAATTACCCCTACATATGTTTTGCTATTTTAGAGATACTGCAAACTTTGAACACTTCCTATCACCAGAGCAAAGGATTTCGTAAATTTACTTAAAGGAGTTCATATTCTCAATATAAAAATTATCTTTTGGGGGAATCAGAGAAACCACAATATTCAGGAACTGAACATTCATCTGGTGAAAGACACATTAACTTAGTCCTTCAGGGGAACAAATGGGACCACTAAATGGTGTTCTGTTGCTGCTTCTTTGGACGCATTCACTCAGCACCAGGTCGGCATTGGAGCACCCATCACAGAGCTCCTCAGCACTGGATGCCTGAAGCCCAGCTCTACTAGGACAACTTGCTGGAAAAGGGTCCTTGTCACTTAAAACTGGACAACCAGGGTTACTTGAAGCTCAGTTGCCCAACAAATTGGCTCCAACTCATGGTGACCTTATACATAACAGAACAAAGCGTTGGCTTGTTCCCCGCCATCTCCATGATCTTTGATGCATTTGACTAGGAAGGAATATAGTTAACCCAAATTCCAAGCATTGAACTGCTTCTCTCTTCTCTATGACTCCAGTCAAAGAAAATCTGAAACAAAGTTTATCTGGGTCAGAATCATTGTTTTATCAAAACTAATGAGCACAGCAGCCCAAAAGCAAAGATGAGAAGGCAGGAAGGGACAGGAAAAATGGAAACAGGGAAACTGGAGTGGAGAAGGGGAGAGTGTTGACAACCAATGTCACAAAACCACTTGTGTATTAATTATTGAATGCGACTCTTAATTGCTCGCTAAACTTTCACCTAAATCACAATTAAAAAAAAAAAATCTCCCACTAGGGAGAAAAAAAAAAAAAAGCATCCTTAAAAATGCTCAAGTAATTTTCTGGTGAATATTAACGGAGTTAAGATTTATTCTGAGAACCTACTCACTCACCTAGTGAACTTTAACCAAACTTTTATTTTTTTATCTAAAACATCCTGTATTCATTTTCTTTTCCTACATGAAACACCCCTCCTGAGGGAATCTTTGAATTACCGCCCCCCCCGCAACATTGCATTGTTTCTCAAACTCTCTGTGGTGAAGGAGCTTTTAAATACATTTGTGTGTGTGTGTGTGTGTGTGTGTGTATATATATATATAATTATTATTATATATATGTGTGTGTGTGTGTACATATACATAGAGAGAGCGAGCCCTGGTGGCACAGTGGTTAAAAGCTTGGCTGCTAACCAAAAGGTCGGCAGTTCAAATCCACCAGTCACTCCTTAGAAACCCTATGGGGCAGTTCTACTCTGTCTTATAAGGTCACTTATGAGTCAGAATCAACTCTACCACAATGGATTTTGGCTATATATATACATAAACCAAAATAATATATAATAATATACAACTAATATTATTTCCAGCTCTTGCCACCAATGCTTTTTATGAAGTGCAAAAAAAAAAAAAAAAAAAAAATTCAAGAAGAACAATATTTTTATGATATAGAAAACACAAGCTCCAATCTTTTTTTCTTATCAGATTCACCAGACACAACTCTCAGATCACAATGAATATTCATAACGGTAACTCTCAGTTTTTGGACTCCTTCTCTCGGACCAGTAACTCAGCTCACAGATGAACACAGGACAGCAGACAGCACTTTGAATAATGTTGTAGTAAGGACCTTTTCCCCTTTCAGCAAGATTGTAATACAATTTTGACATGTGCTTATAACTAAATTGTCTCAAGAGCAGGACTTAACAGGACTCAAAATATGTTTCAAAGTATCTAAACAGCTATGAATAATTCAAGGTTAAGTGAAATCCTTTTCATCTTGTGGGACTCCAAAACAAAAGTCCCATAACTGTGTCTGTATGGTGTAATTCTTCAGTGTGGGAGGGATGGAAGCCAAGAATTGTTTTTTGGAACTATACCAATGCCTAAGTATGTCCCTTGTCAACTTATCCTACTAAGAGGTAGGGAGGAAGAGAAAAACAAGGGTTAGAAATCACCTGGCAACTGTGTACAACAACACAGTTGATCTTCATTAGTCACAGATTCTGTATTTGTGAATTCTCCCGCTCGCTAAGATTTTTCTGTAACCCCAAATCAATATTCACGCACAGCACTTTGTCATCATTTGTGGACATGCATGGAGCAGTGAAAACTTTGAATTACACAACACGCCTGCTCCCAGCCGAGGTTAAGGCTCTGCCGTCTTGTTTCAGCTCTTACACTGTAAACAAGGGCCCTTTCTGAGATCCATTCAGTGCCACAGTTTTTGAATTTTTGTGTTTTTTGTTGGTGATTTCACTATTTAAAATGGCCCCAAAACCTAGTGCTGATGGTCTGTCTAGTATTCCTTAGGACAAGAAGGCTGTACTGAGCCTAACGGAAAAACACACGTATCTTAGATAAACTTTGTTCAGGTGTGCATTATAGTGCTGTGGGCCATGAGTTCGATGTTAATGGATCAACAATATATATTAACTAAGGTGTCTTTAAATGGAAACACACAAAACAAGGTTATATACTGATCAGTTGATGAAAATATTGTGACCAGAGGCTCACAGAAATCTAGCCCTATATTTTCCCTAGGAACAACGGTTCAGTATTCCCTAATTCAGGGTTCATGGTGACTTTGTAAAACATAACTACTGTGAATAATGAGAATAGCTTATATGTTAAAAATAGCTATGTTTTTCTAATCAGATATATGAAGAATTCATTAAATTCAAAAGGAAAAAGAGAAATACCTTTGTGGAGATTTCTGTACTTTTTTCCTATAGGAAAACCATTTTCCTTACAAAAAGATTTATTGGCAGTGACCAAGCTAAACTGCACATAGGTAGAAGTAATACATCAGTCGAGGGGGAAAAAGATTAGATATAGTTCCTGAAAAGTATAATCTGGGCTGCAATTGAGTGATTTAATGCTGGTTGACTTGCATGCTCTGTGTATGTAATTTTCTCTTGACATTACCTACATTCAGGTGTCCAGGCTTCTATGAACATAGCACTATTATCAATGCCAGAGCCTTTCAATGACATGAAGTTTTATACCTTCAGTGTCCTAAAGGTTTTCATTGGAATTTTATTCATGTCTGGATCTTGTTTGGGGATGTCTTTGGGGGAAACTTCATATCCTGGCTGAACTGATGGGCAATTGAAATAATATGTATATTAAAAAAAAATTAACACCGAAAGCTATGGATACATATATACATATAGACACACACAAGTATATATATATATATCTGTTATTATTTATTACATCTATCATAAATCTCAAACTCTACTTACTTATATTCAGTGTTTAACAGGGGAGGGGAGTTGGGGGTGTGGTAGGCCCTTAACCTATGAAAAGCATTTGTACAAATCTAGGAATTAACAGGAGCCTGGGTGGTGCAGTGGTGAAGAGCTCAGCTGCTAACTAAAAGATTGGTAGTTTGAATCCTCCAGTCTCTCCTTGGAAACCATGTGGGGGAGTTCTGCTCTGTCCTGTGGGGTCCCTATGGGTCAGAACCAACTTGACGGCCCCTAACAACAACAACAACAGGAATTAAAAAGTAATAGATATTATTCCCAGTTTTGACCAATACTAACTAAAGGTGTTTGAGAAAGTAATTTAACTTGTCTGAACCTCAGTTTTCTTATCCATAAAGTAGGATAATTCCAGCCCTTGTCTGTCTTACATGGTGATTGTGAAATACCACTAAGTAACCTACAGGAAAACACTTTGTGAAGAGTGTAAAGAGCTATGAAAATAACACGTTTTTGCCCATTTTTTTTAACATCAGAGTATCCTTCCTATATAAATGTTTGGTCATTTCGAAGTGAAGTTCTTTTCCTAGACCCCAATAAACCACTTAATTCTTTCCGTTTGCTTCCCACTATTAAAGGATAATGTTTACTTTTTCTACACTCTTAATTTCTCTCTGCTGGGATAAGGCTATAATTGTATTTACCCCTGTAAGCCACAGTGGACAACTTGTTAAATAATCAGGTTATTGATTTCTGTGGAGGTCTTAAGTCTGTAACCTAGAATAGATACTTTTGGGCTGCAAATTAAAATGAACACCTTCACAACCATGTAAGCTATTTTTCGACATGTATTAGAAGGCATAAATTTGCCTGGGTAGAGGAGAGCCCAGTGATGGGAGCCAAGTTAAACAAAATCGATAGGAAAAACTAAACACATAAGTAAGCTTTGAAATAGAAGTAGCACATTAAGACCAAGGAAGAAAGAGCCAATTAGTAACAGGTGACAAAATTATGCTTAGTATTTGGAGGGAAGACAATGTTTGGCACATTGCATGCAACCAAAAAACATTATGAGGATATTATGATCATAGCCATTGAGAAAATGACCCTCAGAAATGTGACTATTGAATCACAATCAATTAGAGGCTGAAGAAAAAACATGATCACTCTCATGAAAACCTTGTATCTAATCATGACTTTGTCCGTAGTGTAGTTTGGACACTTAAAGAAGAGAAGAAAGACCCTCAGGAGAGCTAGTATCCATTCTGGAAAATAGAAGAAATAAGGTTAAATATAGGCAATTAAGAAAGCATTGTCCACATAAGATATATACTAAGGGATTGGGGGGAGGGGACACCATAGAGTTGAGGCTCATCAGAGGGAAAGCTTCCAATTAGCCATACAGAGTCCAGTTTCTAGTGCTAGTTTAGGACCCCCTGATACAATGATGGAGCCCTCATGGTGCCGTGGTAAAGAGTTTGGCTGATAACCAAAAGGTTGGCAGTTTGAATCTACCAGCCACTCCTTGGAAACCCATGGGGCAGTTCTACCCTGTCCTATAGGGTCGCTATGAGTTGGAATTGACTTGATGGCAACAAGCTTGGTTTGGTGAACTACAATGACAGATACAGAACTGTGGATGGGCCATCGTCAGACTGGTCAACCACAGCACTACCCAAAACAAGGTGGGTAGACTTTGAGTGTTTTTAAACTTAAGGGGACAAAGAATCTCCAAGTTTCACTCAATGTTGGGCTGTGGGGCCATAGGAAATATCTGGTATATTCTATTCATTAACAAAGACAGGTGTTGTGTAAAAGATTCGTAATGTGGACATTCTTTTTCAAGAACACTGAGCTTCTAATGCAAATTTTAAAAATGTTGGGCAAGAGTCCATTCTACAAATAAAAATATCTATAAAAATACCTTTCTAAGCTCTTTGACATCCTAAAGAAAAAGTAGGAAATTGTTACAATAAAGAAAATGGGAGAGAATTCTATAATAGAAATAAATATATAATCCTATGATGACAAAAAAAAAAAATTTTTTTTTGGGGGGGGGCAGTGCCTGGTAAGTGAATTCACTTAATGAATGTAAAATGCCCAGCATTGACTGGCACAAAGTAAATGTTCAATAAATGTAAGCAATTATCATCATTATAACCATCATATCTCATATGCTATAGAACTTATTTGAGGAGGGGAACCAAATGATATGGTGTCTCTGACCAGAAAAGGAAAAGATTGAGTAGCCTACTTCACAATGCACTGCAACAGTGATTCTAAGAAAAATCCAGTTAAAATCAGATCAAATTCACATAGATGTTGAAACCATATTGACATTTTGCAGGAAGGATAAGTGGGATCAGGATATGCAACCACTGGACATGAGGGCAAGACCATGTGAAAAGGAGGACTGTGGGCTCCTATCACCCAGGAGCAATAACCTTCAAGATTACACTTGCTCATGGCAGCTAAAGCAATGATGTCATCGTTCATATTCATGATCCTGTTGATAATGCACCTTGCCTATTGGAAACCTTTTTTTACAGCTACCTCTAATGCAGTGGGAATTAATAAGTAGGGGTGAAATTGAGCAATAAAGCCTCTCAGAGCTGTAGTTAAGATTGACTTTTATTCATTTTATTGGGGCCATTTCATTTTAATGACATCAGGGTGTAATTGCTAAATCAGGTAGAGCACCTCCCACCCTGGGAGTGCTAAAATCCTTAGACCAGAAAGCTGAGCATGTCTCACTGTGATGGTTCTGTGTGCCTGACTAACAGTTTTCTACCAATTATCTTCTACATAATGTACACACAGTATTTGACCCAGACACTTGCACAGACACAGACAGCCATATAAATCTTGTAGACGTGAATTATAAAATTAATTGATTTGGTTTAGTTTCAATGAAGCCTGGATAATATGGATTAAATGCAAGTCAAACGATCTCCATTCTTACAGTCCATTCTTACTAAATTCTAAGTAAGATGTTAAAACTCTCTGCCAAGTTTGGGAGTGCAGGATAGCAAAATTCTTGGCAGCAATTACCTGGGGCTTTTGTTAAAACACAGGTTAGGATTCATGGGGTGCAGGGTGGGCCTCAAGAGTCTGCACCTGTAACAAGCTCCAGGTGATGCTGATGCTGCTCGTCCAAGGACACAAACTGAGTTGGAGGGGTGAATTTAGCATACACAGGCTCTGGTGTTTGTTATGAAGATTAAATGAGATGACAAATGCAAGATGGTCAGTTCAAGGTCAGGTACAAAGTAAATAAATGCACCAGAAAAGCTAGTTCTTATCACTTTTGTTATTACTAATAACTCTTTGGAGCCCTGGTGGTGAAGTGGTTAAGCATTTGGTTGCTAACCAAGAAGTCGGCAGTTTGAATCCACCTGCTGCTCCTTGGAAACGGTATAGAGCAGCTCTGCTCTGTCCTATAGACTTGCTAGGAGTCAGAATTGACTCAATGGCAACGGGTTTAATTTTAGTAACTCTTTGTTAACAAAAGGATACGCATTTCTCAAATCTTTTCATTAATATATTGATTCACTCGATGGAGATAATTTTTGACTTGTACTGAAAGCAAGATAATGACAACTAAAAGGTTAAGTCTAGTAGTGAACATAAGGCAAGGATGGAAGGAGTTAACACATGAGGTCTAAATTGTGCCGTATTTGACAGTCAAATCCAAGTGAGTTTATGGTAGAAACCAGAAAATCGATGGTCGATGATGACAGCATTTGTCTCTAAAGCTGATCAATAGCCAGTTCTATCCACTTAACCTCTCTGCCCCATTCAGATCATATCACCACCTAACTACTCTCTTACCTCCTTCCTTGATCTCCTCATATAAATGCCCTGAAGATATTTTATAGTTTCTTCCTGTGGTAGATTGTTGCAAAAATGATCACAGTTCTTCCCATCCTTGTATACATTCTCTTTTGGAATGTGACTTTACTGCACCTCCCATCAAGAGTCTGTTTTCCCATGACTTGAACCCTAGGTGCTTTTGTAATAATTTGACCAATACCATACAGTAGACGTGACATCATGTGACTTCTGGGGCTGGGTCTCAAGAGACCTTGTATTTCTACTCCCGTCCTCTTGGAATGCTGCCCTGAGACCACCATGCGAAGAAGCCAAGTCTAGCCTAAGGAGATATGAGAGGCTACATCGAGCAGAGAATAGCTGTCATACCTGAGCCCCTCAGACAAATCAGCTAACTATCAGACATGTAAGTGAGGCCCTTTTAGACCATCCAAACACAGTCAAGCCACCACATGACTGTGGTCACATGAGTGACTTTGGATGAGGCCCAAAGAAGAACTGCCTAGTTGAGCCCAAGCCAAACTGCTGAGCTACAGATTGTAAACTAATAAAATGGCTGTTGTCTTGAGCCATTAAATTTGGGGGTAGTTTGTTACACAGCAACAGATAACTGATATACTTCCCTTATTTATTTTTACCATTCCTCTGAATGAAGTTGGGGTGTGTGTGTGTGTGTGTGTGTGTGTGTGTAGCAGCCAAGCCACATTTACTGTAGCTCTTCTATCAGGTTTCAGTCAAGCTGAGAAAAATATTTCATTTGGTGTTTAGGATATTGAAGAATGAAGGTGAACTGGGACATTCCAAAGCTTGAATATTTCATTTAAAAGGAATCGTGTAGTTAGAATTCTTAGGATAAACTGTTTAATAATGAGACTTCTCAGGTAAATTCTTTTTCAGAACAGATTACTTTTGAATTACTCTTATACCGTTTTATTTCTAAAGATTTCTCTTTTTTCACATCAACAATCTCACATATTTTTTTTTCTCCTACTTTGACTTTCAATGTTTCTCTTCCTAATTGGAAGTTAGGCCTTATTTGCTTTGCTTTTTGATTCCTTCAGAGGTTGATTCTTTTTCTCTGTCCTGTCCTATCATTCTATCTCCGGCATCCTCAAGGCTCTGATGGAATGACCAGATTGGTGAACAATGCATAGATTCACAGGACTCTGATTACTTTGCCTCTTATACCTCCAGACTACATCTCTGATGTTCTCCATGGTCCCATCTAACCTACCTTTTGTTTCTTTGTCTTATGAACTTCACTTTTCTCTCTGCTGCCAGAAATACAGTCCTTGCATGCTGTGATATGAGAAACCACACTGTACTTGACAGATTAGAGATTATCTTTTTCTATTTGGCTGTGTCAGGGCAGCAGTGTATTTATTTTCCTCTCTGACACCACTGACAGCTATTACTGTGCCAGCTCAGAATACAGAGAGGAAATGAATGCATGGAGGAGACATGGGGCCTTCTAGCCTGACTCAACACAGCTTCCCTGAGCTCTGCTGTTTTGCAGCCCACTGAAAATGGAGTCATAGAGAGCAGCAGCCCAGGCACTGTCACAAGAGGCAGTGAGGAAAACATGGTTGGGACAGAGCGGAATAGAGTGGGGAGAAAGAAAAGAGAAGGTGAGGACAGATGAGAGAAGAGAGAAGGAAGACATAGGGGTTTTGTGGTTGATAAGCGCTAACCCAGGGATATGGGAAATTACACTCGTGGCTCTTTTGCCTCTCTGGTGCTGCCTGCTAGCCTGAGTTGTTCATGTTAAAATACACACAGAGGGAAACAACAGAAGCATCAGGCTTTCCCAAAAATGGAAGAGAGCACTGTAATCAAGCAGAGTTTTAGAAATCTATTAAATAGCTCATTCTGTTTGTTGTTCTTTTTATTTTCTTTTTAATATGATTGACACATGTAAGAGAATAATGCAGAAGACAGATGTAAATTATAAATTTTAATAATATATTGAATACCTGGAAATACACCCCAACCCCAGAGCCAGAATATTTCCAATAACTTATCTTTTTCATGTTTCTTCCCATCCCATCCTTCTGCCTCTCTCCCAGAAATGATCCTTCCCCTGAATTTTGTTTTTTAATTCCCTTACATACTAAACATATGCATATACCATATTTTACACAAATAGCACGTGCCAACCACTGCCTTGCCCTGCGAGGTATTTGCGTAAGCTCCGTTATGCCAATTTTTTTCACATGTTGCTGTAAAAACAATTAGCATAGCGTGCTTATGAAAATACCTCAAGGGGACAGGGAGCAATTGCCAAATAAACAGAGAAGGCATACATTATTTGCGTAAAAATACGGTATGTCTTCATGCTTACATGCATGTGTGCCTAAAAATATTAATTGTGGTTGTTTGTGAACATTATGAAATGATGTCATAGCACAAGGAATCTTATGGGGCTTGATTTATTGATCCTACATTATGTTTCTAATATTCATCCATACGGTCATACCAAAAATCCAGTGCTGTCGAGTCGATTTTGACTCATAGCGACCCTATAGGACAGAGCAGAACTGCCTCATAGTTTCCAAGAAGCGCATGGTAGATTCAAACTGCCATCCCTTTGGTTAGCAGCCATAGCACTTAACCACTATGCCACCAGGGTTTCCCCACATTGTCATAGATGACTTTATTTCATTGATTTTTACTGATGTGTAATATCACATAATGTGAACTGATTTGCCTATTCTCCTTTTAATGGCATTTGGGTTGTTTCCAGATTTTTGCTAATGTGAACAGAGTTGCTTTGAATATTCTTATACATGCCTCCTGATAAACATGTGCAAGCTGCTCCTTAAGGAAATGCTCAGAAATATAGTTATAAGGTATATAAATGTATACAAAGTATTAAAATATATCTATAAATTTAAAAATCATATACTCAAAGGTACATATACTGGACTACATTTATTAAAAAAAAATTTTTTTTTTTTTTTACATTTATACGAAAGAATAATAGACAAGGCACTCATGAGGAAGAAGGATATCCTTCATGTCTTACCCTATAGCCCATAGAGACTTATTTTGAAGGTATAGTCACTAAAACAATATAGTATTGGTACAGATCTTGGTTATAAATCAATCAAATAAAACTAAGGGTCCAGAAACAGAAACCACAAGACATTGCTGAGAAGCATTGCTGATCCTGGGGAGGTGGGGCTAGCCAATCAACGAGGTTAGAATAATTGTTTATCCACCTGAGAAAATAATCAATTGGATGTCTATTTCACATCATACACAGGAATCAGTTCCAGAGGATGGACTTAATGCGAAAGGCCAAACTTTAAAACACTTTAGAAGACAGTATCTTTCTGACCCTGGAGTTGGAAAGGATTTATTAATCAATATCAAAAATACTAATCATGAAAGAAAAGATTTATAAATGTGTCTACATTAAATTTAAGAACTTCTGTTTATTAAAGTGAAATAAATTTGCAATCATGAATAAAGTGACAATACAAACCGCAAACTAGGAGAAAAATGAAAATGGATTGTATGTTGAATGTATAAAGAACTCAGTCAAATTAGTGAAAATATGACAAAACTCAATAGAAAGATGATAAAAAAGCTTGAGCAGGTACCATATGAAAATATAATCAACTTCATTAATAATCAGGGGAATACAAGTGAAGGCCACAATGAAAGTCTATTTCATTCCTATCCACTTGGCAAAAATAAAGAGTTGGAGAGAACATGAAGCAACAGGAACTTGTATACATGGCTGCCACACCAAAAACCAAACCCGTTGCTGTCGAGTCGATTCCAACTCACAGCGACCCTGTAGGACAGAATAGAACTGCCCTATAGAGTTTTCAAGGAGTGCCTGGTGGATTCAAACTGCCGACCTTTTGGTTAGCAGCTGTAGGACTTAACCACTATGCCACCAGGGTTTCCATACATTGCTGATGGGAGAGAAAATTGGTACAACCATTTTGGAAACAATTTGGCATTAGTTTGTAAAAGTAAATATTCATTCATAGAACTTATGACTCGGAAATTCTACTCTTAGGTGTATATACAGAACGGCCACCAAGTCTGGAAACACAGGCAACTAAATAATAAACAATTTATTGTCATTGTATTACAGTACATGGTCAAATAAGAGCACACATGTCTCCAGACCTTATGGTCATCTTGTATGCATCCTAGAGAACCCTTCAGTTCTAACTGAATATGCAGATATATAAAATCTTCTTTGCCCCAACTATTTATTTGCTCATGCTCTTGAAAAACATAGTAGTTCTTTGCCTTTTAGATAGCAACTCCTTAGAAAAGCAGATGAAGGTGAAAGTTATGTAGATTGTCTCCCATGAAAGATTTATGGATAATTTAAGGGGGCTTAATTTTTTTTTTTTTTAATATCTCCTCGAAGTCTTTTTATGTACCCCCTCAGGTCCCTGGGTTAAGAACCTTGCTCTAGAGGCAGGGCCAAGATGGCGGACTAGGTGGATGCTACCTCGGATCCCTCTTGCAACAAATACTCGGAAAAACAAGTGAATCGATCACATACATAACAATCTACGAACTCTGAACAACAAACACAGACTTAGAGACGGAGAACGAACAAATACGGGCAGACAGCGATCGTTTTCAGGACTAAGAGCCAGTGTACCAGGCAGGTGACCTTCGGAGACCCGGCTGGGGCAGAGCCCAGGGGGGCAGACGGCACAGACAAGGGGCCCAGCCCTACCCCCCCGAACCCATCCCAGGAGGGAGTCTAGCTGGTTGGCGCGGGTGGCGTAGCAGCGCAGCCGGCGGGAGAAGCACCCGGGAGGCAGTGACTGATCTTGGAGCGGGGAGAGCAGCATCCCAGCCAGGGAGCCGTCCCGCCGGGAGTTTGGCGGGAAGCAGGTGAGACGCGAGCGTGGGGATCAGGTATATTTCCCTAAAGCGACCCCTGGGGGGGGCGCCCAGATGTTTGTGAGGGCCACGCCCACCCAGTTCAAGGCGAGCGGTGCGGTGCACCGGAGGGAGAAATCCCCGGGAGGAAGTGACAGGTCTTGGAGCGGGGAGAGCAGCGTCCCAGCCGGGGAGCCGTTCCGCTGGGATCTTGGCCAGAGCGGGCGGGGTGTGAGCGCATTCCCCTGAATAGACCCCGGGGGCGGGCCCAGCTGTTCGTGAGGGCCACGCCCACCCAGTTCACGCGAGCGGTGCGGTGCACCGGAGGGAGAAATCCCCGAGAGGAAGTGACTGATCTTGGAGCGGGGAGAGTAACGTCCCAACCGGGGAGCTGTCCTGCCGGGATTCTGGCGGACGGGGGTGGAGCGTGAATGCGGGGATCAGCTCTATATTCTGTGGTGCTACACGCCTAGCTCTCTGATCCCTCCCCCACCCTCCCCAGGCGGCTCCATTAACATCCAAATACCCTGAGCCAGAAGGAGAATTCAGATAGGGATCTGACTGCATTTTTTTTTAGCTGATTACCTGGAAAATCTAGTTTCCCAGTGATGGCTCGGAGACAGCTGTCCATATCAAACCACATAAAGAAACAGACCATGACAGCTTCTCCAACCCCCCAAACAAAAGAATCAAAATCTTTCCCAAATGAAGATACAATCCTGGAATTATCAGATACAGAATATAAAAAACTAATTTACAGAATGCTTAAAGATATCACAAATGAAATTAGGATAACTGCAGAAAAAGCCAAGGAACACACTGATAAAACTGTTGAAGAACTCAAAAAGGTGATTCAAGAACATAGTGGAAAAATTAATAAGTTGCAAGAATCCACAGAGAGACAGCATGTAGAAATCCAAAAGATTAACAATAAAATTACAGAATTAGACAACGCAATAGAAAGTCAGAGGAGCAGACTCGAGCAATTAGAATGTAGACTGGGACTTCTGGAGGACCAGGGAATCAACTCCAACATAGCTGAAAAAAAATCAGATAAAAGAATTTAAAAAAATGAAGAAACCCTAAGAATCATGTGGGACTCTATCAAGAAGGATAACTTGCAAGTGATTGGAGTCCCAGAACAGGGAGGGGGGACAGAAAACACAGAGAAAATAGTTGAAGAACTCCTGACACAAAACTTCCCTGACATCATGAAAGACGAAAGGATATCTATCCAAGATGCTCATCGAACCCCATTTAAGATTGATCCAAAAAGAAAAACACCAAGATATATTATCATCAAACTTGCCAAAACCAAAGACAAACAGAAAATTTTAAAAGCAGCCAGGGAGAAAAGAAAGGTTTCCTTCAAGGGAGAATCAATAAGAATAAGTTCAGACTACTCAGTAGAAACCACCCAGGCAAGAAGGGAATGGGACGACGTATACAGAGCACTGAACGAGAAAAACTGCCAACCAAGGATCATATATCCAGCAAAACTCTCTCTGAAATATGAAGGAGAAATTAAGATATTTACAGATAAACATAAGTTTAGAGAATTTGCAAAAACTAAACCAAGACTGCAAGAAATGCTTAAGGAGATTGTTTGGCCTGATGACCAATAATATCAGGTACCAGCACAATACAAGGTCACAAAACAGAACATCCTGATATCAACGCAACTCAAATAGGGAAAGCACAAAAACAAACAAAGTAAGATTAATTCTAAAAAATAAATAAATAAACAAAATAAAACACATAACAGGAAATTATGGAAATCAATAGATAAACGATCACAATAATCAAAAAGAGGGACTAAATATAGGAGGCATTGAACTGCCAGATGGAGAGTGATACAAGGCGATATAGAATGATACAAGTTAGGTTTTTACTTAGAAAAATAGGGGTAAATAATAAGGGAACCACAAAAAGGAATATCAATTCCATAACTCAAGAAAAACGTAACGACTCAACAAACATAAAGTTAAACATTATGAAAATGAGGATCTCACAATCTACTAAGAAAAACGTCTCAGCACAAAAAAGTATGTGGAAAAATGAAATGGCCAACAACACACATGAAAATGCATCAAAATGACAGCACTAAAAACTTATTTATCTATAATTACGCTGAATGTAAATGGACTAAATGCACCAATAAAGAGACAGAGAGTCTCAGACTGGATAAAGAAACACGATCCATCTATATGCTGCCTACAAGAGACACACCTTAGACTTAGAGACACAAACAAACTAAAACTCAAAGGATGGAAAAAAATATATCAAGCAAATAATAAGCAAAAAAGAAGAGGAGTAGCAATATTAATTTCTGACAAAATAGACTTTAGACTTAAATCCGCCACAAAGGATAAAGAAGGACACTATATAATGATAAAGGGACAATTGATCAGGAAGATATAACCATATTAAATATTTACGTACCCAATGACAGGGCTGCAAGATACATAAATCAAATTTTAACAGAATTGAAAAGCGAGATAGACACCTCCACATTTATAGTAGGAGACTTAAACACACCACTTTCGGAGAAGGACAGGACATCCAGTAAGAAGCTCAATAGAGACATGGAAGACCTACTTACAACAATCAACCAACTTGACCTCATAGACTTATACAGAACTCTCCACCCAACTGCTGCAAAATATACTTTTTTTTCTAGTGCACATGGAACATTCTCTAGAATAGACCACATATTAGGTCACAAAACAAATCTTGCTAGAATCCAAAACATCGAAATATTACAAAGCATCTTCTCAGACCACAAGGCAATGAAGCTAGAAATCAATAACAGAAAAACTAGGGAAAAGAAATCAAACACGTGGAAAATGAACAATACCCTCCTGAAAAAAGACTGGGTTATAGAAGACATCAAGGAGGGAATAAGGAAATTCTTAGAAAGCAACGAGAATGAAAATACTTCCTATCAAAACCTCTGGGACACAGCAAAAGCAGTGCTCAGAGGCCAATTTATATCGATAAATGCACACATACAAAAAGAAGAAACAGCCAAAATCAGAGAACTGTCCCGACAATTTGAACAAATAGAAAGTGAGCAACAAACGAACCCATCAGGCACCAGGAGAAAACAAATAATAAAAACTAGAGCTGAACTAAATGAATTGAGTAAATGAATTAGAGAACAGAAAAACAATTGAAAAAATTAACAAAGCCAAAAGCTGATTTTTTGAAAAAATTAACAAAATTGATAAACCATTGGCTAGACTGACTAAAGAAAAACAGGAAAGGAAAAAAAATAACGCAAATAAGAAACGAGAAGGACCACATCACAACAGAGCCAAATGAAATTAAAAGAATCATTTCAGATTACTACGTAAAATTGTACTCTAACAAATTTGAAAACCTAGAAGAAATGGATGAATTCTTGGAAAAATACTGCCTACCTAAACTAACACATTCAGAAGTAGAACAACTAAATAGACCCATAACAAAAAAAGAGATTGAAACGGTAATCAAAAAACTTCCAACAAAAAAAAGTCCTGGCCCAGACGGCTACACTGCAGAGTTCTACCAAACCTTCAGAGAAGACTTAACACCACTACTACTGAAGGTATTTCAAAGCATAGAAAAAGATGGAATACTACCCAACTCATTCTATGAAGCTACCGTCTCCCTGATACCAAAACCAGGTAAAGACATTACAAAAAAAGAAAATTTTAGACCTATATCCCTCATGAACATAGATGCAAAAATCCTCAACAAAATTCTAGCCAATAGAATCCAACAACATATCAAAAAAATAATTCACCCTGATCAAGTGGGATTTATACCAGGTATGCAAGGCTGGTTTAATATCAGAAAAACCATTAATGTAATCCACCACATAAATAAAACAAAAGATAAAAACCACATGATCTTATCAATAGATGCAGAAAAGGCATTTGACAAAGTTCAACACCCATTTATGATAAAAACTCTCACCAAAATAGGAATTGAAGGAAAATTCTTCAACATAATAAAGGGCATCTATGCAAAGCCAACAGCCAACATCACTCTAAATGGAGAGAACCTGAAAGCATTTCCCTTGAGAACGGGAACCAGACAAGGATGCCCTTTATCACCACTCTTATTCAACATCGTACTTGAAGTCCTAGTCAGGGCAATTAGGCTAGACAAAGAAATAAAGGGTATCCAGATTGGCAAGGAGGAAGTAAAGCTATCACTATTTGCAGATGACATGATCGTATACATGGAAAACCCTAAGGAATCCTCCAGGAAACTACTGAAAATAATAGAAGAGTTTGGCAGAGTCTCAGGTTATAAAATAAACATACAAAAATCACTTGGATTCCTCTACACCAACAAAAAGAACACCGAAGAGGAAATAACCAAATCAATATCATTCACAGTAGCCCCCAAGAAGATAAAATACTTAGGAATAAATCTTACCAAGGATGTAAAAGACCTATACAAAGAAAACTATAAAACTCTACTACAAGAAATTCAAAAGGACATACTTAAGTGGAAGAACATACCCTGTTCATGGATAGGAAGACTTAACATAGTAAAAATGTCTATTCTACCAAAAGCCATCTATATATATAACACACTTCCAATCCAAATACCAATGTCATATTTTAAGGGGATAGAGAAACAAATCACTAATTTCATATGGAAGGGAAAGAACTCCCGGATAAGCAAAGCATTACTGAAAAAGAAGAAGAAAGTGGGAGGCCTCACTCTACCTAATTTCAGAACCTATTATACAGCTACAGTAGTCAAAACAGCCTGGTACTGGTACAACAACAGGCACATAGACCAATGGAACAGAATTGAGAACCCAGATATAAATCCATCCATGTATGAGCAGCTGATATTTGACAAAGGACCAGTGTCAGTTAATTGGGGAAAAGATAGTCTTTTTAATAAATGGTGCTGGCATACCTGGATATCCATTTGCAAAAGAATGAAACAGGACCCATACCTCACACCATGCACAAAAACTAACTCCAAGTGGATGAAAGACCTAAACATAAAGACTAAAACGATAAAAATCATGGAAGAAAAAATAGGGACAACCCTAGGAGCCCTAATACAGGGCATAAACGGAATACAAAACATTACCAAAAATGATGAAGAGAAACCAGATAACTGGGAGCTCCTAAAAATCAAACACCTATGCTCATCTAAAGACTTCACCAAAAGAGTAAAAAGACCACCTACAGACTGGGAAAGAATATTCAGCTATGACATCTCAGACCAGCGCCTGATCTCTAAAATCTACATGATTCTGTCCAAACTCAACCACAAAAAGACAAACAACCCAATCAAGAAGTGGGCAAAGGAGATGAACACACATTTCACTAAAGAAGATATTCTGGTAGCCAACAGATACATGAGAAAATGCTCCCGATCATTAGCCATTAGAGAAATGCAAATTAAAACTACGATGAGATTCCATCTCACACCAACTAGACTGGCATTAATCCAAAAAACACAAAATAATAAATGTTGGAGAGGCTGCGGAGAGACTGGAACTCTCATACACTGCTGGTGGGAATGTAAAATGGTACAACCACTGTGGAAATCCATCTGGCGTTATCTTAAACAGTTAGAAATAGAACTACCATACAACCCAGAAATCCCACTCCTCGGAATATACCCTAGAGATACAAGAGCCTTCACACAAACAGATATATGCACACCCATGTTTATTGCAGCTCTGTTTACAATAGCAAAAAGCTGGAAGCAACCAAGGTGTCCGTCAACGGATGAATGGGTAAATAAATTGTGGTATATTCACACAATGGAATACTACGCATCGACAAAGAACAGTGACGAATCTGTGAAACATTTCATAACATGGAGGAACCTGGAAGGCATTATGCTGAGCGAAATGAGTCAGAGGCAAAAGGACAAATATTGTATAAGACCTCTATTATAAGATCTTGAGAAATAGAAAAAACGGAGAAGAACACATACTTTTGTGGTTACAAAGGGGGGAGGGAGGGAGAGAGGGAGAGGGTTTTTTATTGATCAATCAGTAGATAAGAACTGCTTTGGGTGAAGGGAAAGACAACACACAATACAAGGAAGGTCAGCCTAATTGGACTGGACTAAAAGCAAAGAGGTTTCCGGGATAAAATGAAAGCTTCAAAGGTCAGTGGAGCAGGGGCTGGGGTCTGGGGAACATGGTTTGAGGAGACTTCTAAGTCAACGGGCAAAATAATTCTATTATGAATACATTCTGCATCCCACTTTGAATTGTGGCGCCTGGGGTCCTAAATGCCAACAAGCAGCCATCTAAGATACATCAATTGGTCTCAACCCACCTGGAGCAAAGGCAAAGGAAGAACACCAAGGCCACATAACAACTAAGAACCCAAGAGACAGAAAGGGCCACATGAACCAGAGACCTACATTATCCTGAGACCAGAAGAACTAGTTGGTGCCCGGCCACAATCGATGTCTGCCCTGCTAGGGAGCACAACAGACAACTCCTGAGGGAGCAGGAGGCCAATGGGATACAGACCCCAAATTCTCATAAAAAGACCATACCTAATGATATGAATGCGACTAGAGGAATCCCAGAGACAATGCTCCCCAGAACTTCTGATGGCACAGGACAGGAACCATCCCCGAAGACAACTCCTCAGGCATGAAAAGGACTGGTCAGTGGGGGGGAGAGAGATGCTGATGAAGAGTGAGCCAATTAAATTAGGTGGACACTGGAGAGAGTGTTGGCAACTCTTGACTGGAGGGGGGATGGGAAGATAGAGAGGGAAGATGGCAAAATTGGCATGAAACGAGAGACTGAAAGGGCTGACTCAATAGGGGGAGAGCAAGTGGGAGAAGTGAGTAAGATGTATGTAAACCTACATGTGACAGACTGATTGGAATGGTAAATGTTCACTTGAAGCTTAGTAAAAATTAATTAAAAAAAAAACCAAAAAAAAAAAAGAACCTTGCTCTAAGTCATCTCCCTTGCCTCCCAGGATTAGAGCTTAAGATACTGAAGTATTGCTTGTCTTCCATATATGGACTATATATCCTCAGGGTTTGGTTCTATAGTAGCAAATGTGTCCCGTCTATTAGGTTGAGTCAGCTTTTTGCAGTTACTTAGCATCGCCATAATTTATCTTAGTTCAGGACAGAGTAACAACAACTCCAGAACCAGTGCCTAAGGCACCTAGGTCTGATGGTTCCCAGGTCAGCGGACATGACAACACAGAGGGCGGAAGAAGAACATTCATGCCCCTTCACTCTTATGCCTCATGGACAGATGGGCGGGGATATTAGGCATGACCCTGAGGTATGTATTAGAGCCCAACAGGAGAATCAACATTCCGGAGGTATGGATATAAATAATGTTAACCACCTAACACTTCTAAATCCACATTTTCCTGAGTGGGTTACCAATTTTAACTAAGTAAAATAGATTCACAAAATCTCTCCAACTACTTCCAGTTAGAAAAGCTGGGTTCTATTTCTTCTTTGCAATTATATTCACAGCTAACTTTTAAATATCAGATTTTTCATGATGGCTAGCTATAATGATAAACGTAAGAATCTGAAATTATTGAGGGTTTGGTTTGTCTCACAGATAGAGCTACTAACTGCAAAACACTACAAGAACTGTAAAGCATAATGTTAGGAGGAGGAGATTCTAAGGCAGCGTGTTCTGAAGTCAGACTTGCTCTGCATTTACTACCTCCCACTTCCTTACTGTGTAACTTCAGGCAAGCCTCAACCTTAGCATCCTCATCTGCAATACGTGGATAATAATGGTGCCCGCCTCATAGGGTTATTGTGAGAATAAAGTGAAGTAGTACATGCAAAAAGCTTAGCTGAGGGCCTGGCATGTGGGATGAGATTTGAAAAGTGAGTTCTTCATATAATTAATAACCCACTCTTGATTGCTTAGATTCACCTCTCTTCCTCAAATTGTCTTGAAATTGTAGCTCTTTGTTTTAACTCCTCGTTAACGGAGAAACTAAAATATAGTTTTCATTTTTCTTAAAAAACCTTTTCATGTATACCAAGGTGTTGTTAGGACAAAGTGTGTATGTTGACAGTGAGCATTCTGTAGGTTATCATTGTGATACATCAGTGTGGCACATGTGGGTGGAGACAGAGGTTCAAAGATACAGGAATAATCCCCAAAGATGGAGGAAAAGAGTAGAGAAGTATTTCAAACACATGGGGCTATTTTTTTTTTTAAGAGATAATAGGTTCCCTATGTGGCTCAGAGGGTTTGCTCTTAGCACTAAGCCAAAGATTGGTGGTTTGAATCCACCCAGTGCCAACATGGAAGTAAGGACTGGTGGTGTGCTTCCATAAAGATTACAGCCAAGAAAACCCTATAGAGGTGAATTCTATGCTGTAACAGATGGGGTAGCCATGAGTTGGAATCATGGTGATGGCAACAAGTTTGGTTTTGGTTTTTTTAACATTTCTTAAGTGATAAAAAGGGGAGGGGAGGGTCTCTGAAAAGGGTGGTTGAATTCTTCAAGAACCATCTTTTAAAAAAAAACTTTGATTTTATTTTCAGAAGGGATATTATTAAACTTTCTCATATAATATAAAGATGGCTTACATCTAATTTCTAAAGTGGTATTAGTTCATAACGCTTACTTAAGAATTCTTTCATTCAGATAAAGCAATTGAGTCCAGCACTATAACTAACCTGTAGTTTGATTAGATACAGTCTTTACCTACAGAAGACTATACTTCATCTGTGAGACTAAAATACTGTCGATGAATTGCAAACCCTGCAAGATTTGAGTTTAATTTACATCCCACAATTGTTCTCCATGGCCTTCACATCCTCTCAAATTTCTGTCCTGAGCTGGGTGGACATCTATCAGCTGACTTGCCAGCATTTCTACTCCCACACTCCTCCGGGAAACCTACTTTCCAACCTGGAAACTTGTATGATGTTCCCACCAGGACTAATGTATTTGATGGCATGAAAAATCCTGCCTCATCCCTCTCCATTCAATAACTACCCAGGATCTACCTCCTCTATGAAGTTATTCTCAAAGAGACCAATCTAACTGACTGTTCTGAATCTCTCCTCCTGATCATTCCACCCAAGTATGAATATATCCACATAAATCCAGGCAGCCTTTCTTCCTCTTAATTAACGCTGTGAACTCCTTTTGGTAGAATTCTCAAATCAGAACCTCCCAGGTCCATTAGAACTCCTACTGTGCCAATAAGAAACCTGTGTCATCTTAATGAATATTGATCGATTCAGACATTTTTCTTTTTCATTGCGAACATTCAACAAACGGAAGTAAAGCAATCTTTTCACATTAAGAATCTGACTCTGGAGCCAAACTATTCAGTTACTAATCCCAGTTCTACTACTTACCACTGTATTATTCTTTTTAAACCCCAGCTGTCTCATCTGTTAAATGAAGGCAATAATAGTATCTACTTAATAGGATTATTTTGAGGATTAAATGAGATAATCCATATAAAGTACTTAGGAAAGGCACGGTACATATCAAGCACTCAATAAATGTTTGTTGTTACCATTAATTTGTCAGAAAAACGTAACGGGTCATTTTCTAAGGCTTGAGTATATCTCATATAATGGGGTCACCACGTTATAGAAGTGCCAATTTGGTCTGAATTTAAGTATGTGACTTGCCTCCAAAAATTCTGAAATTATATCCTGAGATCTTCAGCATAAAAATCAGTTCTTACTTCTCATCTTACAGTACCCAAAACAATTGGGCTTGCCAGTACCCTTTTCTCATTTCCACCCATAAACTAAGTGTGAAGTCACTCATCACCCTTTGGGTGCTATCCACCCAGTGCTGTCGAGTCGATTCTGACTCATAGTGACCCTATAGGACAGAGTAGAACTGCTCCATGGAGTTTCCAAGGAGCGCCTGGCAGATTTGAACTGCTGACCTTTTGGTTAGCAGCTGTAGCACTTAACCACTACGCCACCAGCGTTTCCCCTTGGGTGCTGAACCCTATGAATTCTATAATCCCTATCCCACTTGACCTCCCTGTGTATTAGACACTGTTGACCCCACCCCCCTTACCTTTTCCCCTGACTTCCACGATACCTGCCCTGATGGTTTCCTTCCTATTTCCTGGGTTCAATACTTCTCAGTTGCTTTGAAAGCATCTCTTCACTTTCTGCACATAGGGCTGTTCCCTAGGTCCCTTCCCTTCTCACGCCACACACTTTCCCTGGCTGATCCCATTCTTTCCCGGGATTTCATTTAGCTGATGACTTCACACCCACCTTTACTGCCACTGCCTGTGCCCAGGCCCTCATCATTTGCAACCTGGCATATAGAGATTGCTTCTTAAGTGGTCCCCTGTCTGCCATCTTTCCCCTACTTTAAAATTTCTCCTTCACACTGCCATCAGAATGACCTTCACAAAATACAAATCTGACCTTGTCATCCTTAAGCTAAAACTCTAAAATGATTCCCTTGCCTTGCTAGAGACAAAAAAAAAAAACCCAAACCTATTGCCGTCAAGTCGATTTCGACTCATAACAACCCTATAGGACAGAGTAGAACTGCCCCACAGGGTTTCCAAGGAGCGGCTGGTGGATTCGAACTGCCAAACTTTTTGTTAACAGCCAAATGCTTAACCGCTGCACCACCAGGGGCCCGCTTGCTAGGTAAGATCCTAAAATCCTTAAGTTGTCTGTCATTTCTGCACTTGAATCTACTGTAATGACCCACATTAAGAGAACAATCTACAAGTTTTTGTTGTTCAAATTATGCCCAGGTCAAACAAAAAACATTGTTCTAAATGTTTTCCCAGGGCTTCACTTTTCCTTCAAAACACTTTCCTTTATAAATTCTTAATTGTATTCTTAAAGTCAATTAAAAGAGATTCTTATTCTTTTACCTTCAGTAAATAAAAATCACCAGATTTCATGAACTGACAGTTTTTAGAACAAGTCAATTATATACAATTTACAGTTATACACACACATACACTGTACCTAGATGAGAAATAGAGAGATAGATCATTAGAGACTTATTTATAGAATACTGAAATATCCAAGAAAGAATTTAGATTTGTCATGATAGTAAAAGCATATAATACAATGAACATACTGATGTATACCTGAACTAAGTTGTACAAAGGAAACAGGGTAATAATGAAAACTCCATAATTTGACAGCATTGTACGTGAGTTTAGAATTTGGATCCATTGAGTGTTTCAGACTTCCCGTTATTATAGGACTACTAGAACTAATCTTTGCTATAACTCAGTGAGCACTTGTTAGAGTTGACAAGTGTCAGAGACTTCTGTTAATGTATAGGAACTGACTTCTACAGAGATTACCATAGGAAGAGGGAGCGATGGTGGGACCTGCTGGATCCGGAGCCAAAGACCTGAATTCTGTTCTGACTACATCCTGCTTCTCATAGCTGGGTGAACCTGAACAAATTAATTAGCCTTTCAAGATGTCACTTTCCTCACCTAAAATGAGGATACATCTCTAAGGCCCTTGCCAGCTCTGAAATTTGAATACTTAGCTACGGCATAACCATAGAACAGAAAAGTTCTCTCCAGAACATGCGTTGAGAAAGATCAAGTACCCTGTGTCTCAGGTCACAAACAGTTTAAAGACCTCTAGCTTGGGTGTCCAGGCTTGATGAGGCTCCTCAGTGTACATTTCTGCAAGCCTCCAACAGCAGGTGCTAAACTCTGAACTCTCTCACTGCCTTAACCATGCTGGACATTTTTATTATATGAATGTATACGTAATATGTACAATGGACATTCATATAATGTGGCCTGAGCTGCTCAGTGCTTTAACCAACACAACATTTTCTTGCTTTCAGGTACAATTAAAGACAGCCTTCCAGAGATACACATTAAACACTCCAGAAGAGAAGGCCTGGAGGAGTGAATATTGTGTGTTTTAGCTTCAGTTTCTTGTGTTATGGTTTTAACAGCTGTATGCAGTAAAAGTCAAGGGCAGAGTTGGCTGCATCAGACAATTTCAGACATCATCATAGTTCTAACAGCTGGATTTTTTTTTACAATGTGAGCTTAAATACGTCAGATAGGATTATAAGTGAATTGGATTGACTTTGTTGTTTCGTTCCACACTTGGTTTTACAGTGAGCTGCAAACCACAGTCTGTGTAGTTAAACTTGGGACTCAGCAGCACAACCAATAAAATGTAATGGGAGGTGGGGGGGAGTCTGCATTCTCTAGTGTATTGACCAAAAAGCCATCCCCTCCTTAAACAACTCTGATGATATCTAGAGGTGTTATGTTTCAAACTGCTCTCTTGTAAATGTTCCTTTAGAAACAAAACCCCTGACATATGGTTACTATCGTACTTTTGTCAAATACGCACAGGGTCCTGCAGAGAGGATAGAAAATGAATGCAGCGTGCTTATCTGCATTATTCAAGCCAAAAAAGAATGCAGTGTGCTTCATATAACTCAAGCCAAGTTATCTAGATTCCCTAAATCAG
Organism: Elephas maximus indicus; assembly: GCF_024166365.1. Lineage (NCBI taxonomy): Eukaryota > Metazoa > Chordata > Mammalia > Proboscidea > Elephantidae > Elephas > Elephas maximus. The sequence goes on along the minus strand of NC_064841.1, from coordinate 15,957,413 downwards.
AAGCCCAGAACTCAGATAGAAACTCCAGCAATCCAGTTTGCTTTGATTTGAAACCTTGTGTTTGTCAGAAAACCTGGAAGCCCAGGAATGGAGTCAGAAAAATGCATAAAGATGTGGTCCGCTGAAAAACAATAGACAATTCACCCAGCCAGTGTGAGTCCTGGAAGTGTGAGATTCCTCTCTCAGATCACTGAGCCCACTGCCACCTGAGTTTCCAAGGTCACTTACCCTATGACGATACAGGAGATGGCCGTTCCCAAGAAGGCATAAGTTAAAATAGATCCTAGGTTTTGAAAAAAGTGTTTCTGAGGAAAAAAAAAAAAAAAAAACAAGTTATAGCGCATCAGCATTTTTCTTAGTGTAACAGGAAGTAAAAATTAATGTAGGCATTTTCAAAGCCTCTCCCTCCCTCACTGCTTAGGCCAATTTTGTTTTTGGAGGCTCAGTCCCTGGCCTTACTGTGCAGATAGAGACTTCACTGATTTACACTTGCAAAGGTCAGAGGTTACTCAGAGAAACAGGAAACAGAGACACATCTGGAGGGTGACAGGGAAGGGATGAGAGAGACGAGAGTCAGGACTGACTGGAGGAGAGAGAGGGTAGGGACTGGGGCAATTTCCAGCAGGAAATTAATGGAGGGACAATTCGTGGAGGACGTGGTTTTTGAGACATTTTCTGCTAAATGGAAGCTCTTCGGCGTTTCCTAAAACACTGCACTAAAGGATTTAAGTTGCTTTTTGACTTTTATTGGATCTCTGCTTTGTATGTCTTCTGAAAGGATTGGGCAAGACCTTACAACCTACAACAATTTACTTGGTTTTAATGAATCTGACACTTAGTGCTGGGGTTGGGAAATGAAGAGGGCTGACCTGAATAAATCCAGGCTTCTAAATCTTTCCAAATGTTTACTTTGGGCAATTCCCTTCCAGTGTTGAAGTGGGATCTGAGTAGCCAGAACTGACAGCAAGAGGGAGCCTGGAGCATGTAAGAAATGAAGGTCTGTAGTGAGTAAGCTGTCTCGATGTTGGTGATGGCTGGTCCACTTGGAGGAGAGCTCCAGGGATCTCCCATGGTTGGAGATGGACAGAAGAAAGGCAATCCTCCTACCTCTGCATCTCAGAACTCATCCAGGCCCCTATGGCACAGGGATGGCAGCGCTTAGACTATTATGTGAGTGACTGACTACGAAATATGCACATTCCAGGCTATGCCTAAGTGATGTCAGGCAAGCAGATAGAAACTGCAAAACTGGGCTTTTTCTCTGTGAGTATCAAAAGTTTCAAGAATATTAGGAAAGCATTCTTGAGTTATTACTCAGATGGATGAGCCCAACTTTAATTAACAAGCAAAATCCTTAGTTATAATCACAGAGAATAGCACCGTGAAACAAATATAATGTGAGACATACATCATTTAAAGTGTTTTCTCGTAGCCACATTAAAACTAAGCAAAAAACAAGACAAAAACTGGTTAAATGAATTTTAATAATACATTTTATTTAACCCAGTACATCCAATATTGTGATTTTAGCATGAAATTAAAACAGTATTGAAATATCTTACATTCTTTTTTTTTTTTTAATACTACAGTTTTAAAACCCAATGTGTATCTTACATGGAAAAGCACATCTTGATTCAGACTAGCTACATTTCAAAGCTCAACAGGCACGTGTGTAGCTAGTGTGTGGTGTATTGGACAGTGTCAGATTTGAATTGGTATCACGTAATTCAAGGTAATGATATTCTTACAAAATAAAGTAAGTCCATGAAATAACTGTTTCTTCATTACCAAAAAAACCAAACCAAACTCGTTGCTGTTGAGTCAATTCCGACTCATAGCGACCCTATAGGACAGAACAGAACTACCCCACAGGGTTTCCAAGGAGCGGCTGGTGGATTCCAACTGCTGACCTTTTGGTTAACAGCCGAGCTCTTAACTGCTACACCACCTGGGCTCCATTTCTTTATCTGTAGAGGTAAATTCTCCACTTGATGATAAAACAGGGAATTGGTCACTATATATTTACCTTCTTTAGGCTGTATCCTGCATGAAATATAATCGGTGGCAGTAAAACATTGAAGAAGATTTCTGGATCAAATGTCATCTGCCAGAAAAGACAAAAGTGCAGTTAGAAAGATGCTCCTTTGGACCACTAACAGTACGTTTTTTAAAAAGACAGCTGTAAAAGGCATAGAATTGAAAGTCGAGTAGTGGTTCCCAGGGGCTAGCGGGGAGGAGGCACGGAGGGCTATTGCTCAATGAGTACTGGGTTTCTGTTTGGGTGATAAAAAAGTTTTGGGAATAGATACTGGTGATGGTTGTGCAATATTATAAATGTAATTAATGTCACTGAATTTTTACACTTAAAAATGGTTAAATTGGCAAATTTTATGTTACACATATTTTACCACAGTAAGATATAGAAAAAGAATAAAAACTACTGTCATTGAGTGGATTGTGACTCATAGCAACCCTGTAGGACAGAGTAGAGCTGCTCCATAGTGTTTCCAAGGCTGTAAACCTTTATGGAAGCAGACTCCACTGGCCATCCATTAGCAGTGAGCACTTAACCACTCTGCCACTAGGGCTCCATAGAAAAAGAATAAATAGGAATATTTTCCAAAAAAAATTATAGTCATTTTTCCTAAAGTTGTATGAGACATATTAACACACTATTAAATTAGCAGAGATGAAAACAGAAAAAAATGCAAATTTAGAAATTCATAAATGCAGTATAACTATAAAGTAATATTTTTAATGTAAAATCTCTACTTTCACTTTATAGCTAATAACAAAAATAACACCTCTATGAAATCTCTCTGGGCAAAGACAATGTTTATCTTTTATTTTGATTGGCTGTTTATTCCTCATTATCTTAAATGTTTTTATTTTCTTTTATTCTGGCTAAAGGAATTAGTAGTTTTCAATTATTTTGGCTTCCGGCTAGGCTATATTGAGAGTTTTCCCCAAATAAAGCATTTTTGGAAATTTGGTCTTGGTTATCCCTGTTTTATCTCATTCCAAAGTTTAACATATTTTCTAGACCCCATGGCAAAACCCATTTGAAAGTGAAAATGGATTTTCCTAGTATTTGTTTATTGGCTTTTACTTAAATGTTAAAAGGAACTTGGTCAGAAAACAAGTATGACATGGTGTGAAGCGAAATGAAATGACATGTAGAAATTCTTGAATCTAATATCTGCTATTTGCTGGGTAATCTAAAAATAAAAACTCCTTTAATCTTTAAAACCTTCCTAGGCTTATCCCCTTCTCTTTCTACTTCTCTCTATCCTTTTCTTTCCTATTTCTCTCTCTCTCTCTCTGTCACACACACACATACACACAAACGCACCATTTACTATCTTACCACTTGGCAGCTCAAGGCCACCCACTAGTGCCTTGGAAGAAAGGCCTGGCAATCTGCTTCCAAAAGGTCACAGCACTGAAAACCCCATGGAGCACAGTTCTACTCTGCACACATGGCACCAACTCAACAGCAAAGAACAACAACAGCAACAACGTTTTACCACTAACGTTTTCTCACTGTTACCAGTACTCACTAATTTTTCAGATGAATAGGGTTTACACCTATAATTTCCAACTTCCTTCCCCTTTTATGTCTGAATTCTTACTTATCCCTGAAGCTGGAACTCAAAAGCTACTTCTCTGTCAAATCGGCCTTGATTTCCCCAGTCAGAACCACCATTCTCTGTTCTGTACTCCTTCAGCGTTCTGGAAGCTCCCTTATAGCATGTGTTTCATAATTTACTTTGCATGATTATTGGTTTGTGTTTGGCTGCTTCCGTTAATTCAGGACCTTATCAAAGATCAATGTTAATTTCGTCAATTCTGCATTGCTCCATCCCTCCCAGTGCCTAGCGTACTGTCATGGACTGAACTGTGTCCACTGAAATATGTATCAACTTGGTTAGGCCATGATTCCCAGTATTGCGTGGCTGTCCATTTTGTGATTGTAATTTTTTTGTTAAAGAGGATTAGAGTGGTATTATAACACCCTCACTAAGGTCACATCCAGTGCAAAGGGAGTTTCCCTGAAGTGTGGCCTGCACCATCTTTTATCTTACAAGAGATAAAAGGAAAGAGAAGCAACCAGAAAGTTGGGGACTTCACACCACCAAGAAAGAAGCACCAGTAGCATAGCATCTCCTTTGGACTCGGGGTTCCTGCTTGGTGAAGGTCCCACTCCAGGGGAAGACTGATGAGAAGGACCTTCCTCCAGAGCCGACAGAGAGAGACAGCTTTCCCCTGGAGCTGACACCCTGAATTTGGACTTCTAGCCTACAAGACTGTGAGAAAATAAATTTCTCTTTGTTAAAGTCATCCACTTGTGGCATTTCTGTTATAGCAGCACTAATGACTAAGACACCCTTTGTTCAATAAACATTTACTGAATTGAAAAAAAAAATTACTTTTGAGAGCTAATTCTATTAAAACAAAATGAATTATGCTTACCCACATCACAAGTAAAGATTATTGGAATAAAAAAAGCCTGACAAAATCCACTCTTGGTTCTAGTTTTCACTTTGAGACCAGGCAGACACTGTCAGAGTCCCTCTCCCCTGTCCCCATACTGGCCCCTCAGCTCTGCTTATCTAACTTTAGGGAAGAGGAAGGTACAAAAGTAGGAGCTGCCCTCACTCTGCCTGGTTCCCACCCGCAAACCTAGTCAGGCACTCATTGATGCCACGGCTTCTTGGCCCAGGGAAAAACCAGGCCACCTCAGACCGGAGGGTCAGCTATGGCCCCATCTCAACCCGGAAGCCTTCTACTACTCTCTTAGCCCTCTTCTGGGCCCTATGGGTCTTGCTCTTATCATCTCCCTTAGTCCACTAGCTCCCACCATGTCAGTACATCTTGATTTAAATCCATAAGAAAGAGGATGTGATGGACTCGACTCATTGCACCAGGCCTAGTGGTCCCTAGGCACTGGCGGGTCCATAGATTCGCTGACTTTCGCTAGGTGTGAATACCCGGCTCCATCAGCCATGTGTGGGGGAGTGAGGACCTAGGTCCACGCAAAGCCTTCCCTTCTGGAGGTGTTGTGACTGTGGCAAGATTTCTAAAGGTCAGCCTGCCACATGTACCCATATGCACCCACATATGAGCATTTAACAGGAATTGTACATGAATATACAGAAAGAAGAAGAATAAACAGAATAAATTTCTTATCCAGTCCTGCTCTGCATCAGGCCAATGATCTCACTCTCTCCTGTGTTGATAATTGTTTCATGTTTGTTACTCCAGTTTCTCCCATTAAAAGATACAGTTCTTCCACTAAGGACATGCCCTTATCTTTTGTTTGTTTCTCCACATAGTAGCTAGTTCATTGCCGAACAGGGACTTAACACCTTTTGTTGTTTATTAAGTCACTGGAGATCACGCCTGCAGAGTTGTCAGTTTAAGAACGTCACTTGCTCTTCAAAGCCTTTCCTTTGCTTAAACCAGGGCTGCGCGTGAGTACCAGGGCACTGCCTTCAACAAAACACCTGAGGAAAGGTGAGATAGGTCAGCAAGGAGAAAGGAAGAGACACATTCTGAGCAAGTGCCTGCTCTGTCCAGGAATGACACTGGGTGCTTTCTGTGTGGCATTTCATGTAGTTCCCGCAGGAAAACAGAGAGATGGGAATTTATCCATTTCATTGGCTCAGTCATTAGGTCATTCATCCCAGTAGCATGCTAGGCACTGGGGATCCAATGGTGAATAAGTCCATTTCACAGAGGAGAAAAGTAAGGCTCTGAGAGGGTGTGATGTGTTGAGGTCAAAAAAAAAAAGTAATTCATGAAGCTGAGATACAAACCCAGGTGTTTGAGGCTCCAAAGCCTGCCTATTTCTTAGGCACTCTAACATGCTGCCTCCTGGAAACCAGCGAGAAGCCACCTTCCAATGTGCCATGGTGAAATTCATGCTTCTTAGCCTCTAAAGTCCTACTCTGACCCACACTTGGCTGTCCTTGGGGGAACTTTCATGATTAGTGCTGTAAACACACTAGGCTGCTCACTATGTGACTTTAAACAGTTTACCTCAGCGTCACTGTCTCTAAAAATGAGTGGAGACTCTCAGTGGAAGAATTCACTGATTCACAAAATAGTCACGGAAAACTTCTTTGAACCAGAACCTGTGCTAGACACCAGAGGCAGAGCGGTAAACAAGACAAAGTTCCTACCTACTGGAGCTTCCCTGCTTGTTGTAAAATGCATATCCCTCCCGAAACCTCAGAGTAGACCTTCTTTGGAAACAGAGTTATTGAAGATGAAATTAGCTAGGATGAGTTCATATTGGAGTAGGGTGGGTTTTTAATCCAATACGACTGTCATCCTTATAAGAAGAAGGGAAGAGACAGAAAGAAACACACAGGGGAATGCCAGGTGACCATGAAGGCAGAGATTGGAGTAATGTGTCCTTAAGCCAAGGAATGTCAAGGACAGCCAGCAACACTAGAAGCTAGAAAGAGGCAAGAAAGGATTCTTACCTAGAGCCATCACAGAGAGCGTGGCCCTGCTGGCACCTTGATTTCACATGTCTAGACTCCAAAATTATGAGAGAATAAATTTCTGTTGTTTTAAGCCACCCAGTTTGTGGTGATCTTTTTTTATGGCCGTTCCAGGGAACTAACAGGGGCCAGTCAGGGGATTCGGTGGTAGACTTCTCACCTCCCACGAAGGAGACCCAGTTTGAACCCTGGCCAATGCACCTCATGTGCAACAACTACCTGTCTGTCAGCGGAGCCTTGCATGTTGCTTCGATGCTGAACAGGTTTCATGGGAGCTTCCAAACTAAGAGGGACTAGGGAGAAAGGTTTGGTGATCTCCTTCTAAAATCAGCCAGTGAAAACCTTATGAATCGCAAAGGTCAGATCTGCAAACCAATCGTGGGGATGGCACAGGACTCAGCAGCACTTTCTTCCATTGTGCATGGGGTCACAACGAGTCAGGGGCTAAACTGATGGCAGCTAACAACAACAACGAATCTAACAATACACTAATAAAATTATCAATTAATTACACTGACCAGCAATAATTCCAAAATATAGTAAGTGCTCTGAAAGACCCAAGTGAGGAGGGGTTATTCTCTGAGTTTAGGAAAGAGTCTTCTCTGAGGAGGTGATATTTCAGCGGAGATCCCAAAGCAGAAAAGGACCAAGACAGCAGATGAGTGGAAGGAACAGCAAGTGAGAACACCTGAGGTAAGTAGCCTGCGTTTGAGACACCCAAAAGTGGTCAGAGTGGCTGGGCAGAGTGAACAAAGGCGAGAGTGTGTGACATGAGACTGAAGAAGACAAGCTGAGATTGGACAGCTGGGGTGGGATTCCAAATTGAAGAGGCACCTGGGGAGGGTTAGAGCAGAGGTGAGAGAATTTATGCTTTCAGAGGATCACTTGAGTGGCTCTTGTAGAATCCAGGTGCGAGGATGGTGGTCTGGAGTCAGGGCAGAGGGTGGCTTCCCGAGGAACTGGGACAGTCAATGGATTCTTATACACCCTTACCACGCTGTTGTGGATTACCAAAAAGGAAGCAATCACTTCCAGGTTTTTTTGCTTAAGTAACTAAGAAGGCCTAAGGGCAGTACCTGCAGGATAGGATCTCCTCAGTAAATGTTGGTTTTCTCTCATTTCCACATATTCCAAAATTGTAGAAAATTTATGTTACTTATATTAGGATGCAGACATGTTTGAACCCTAACAATTTCTTTTGTTATATTGGTTTACTTAAAAACCTGAGTAAAAGTTCCTTTGATGCAATAGTCAACCCAGGGGTAAAAATGCTAATTGGAACATTCCATATATAAAACCAACTTTCACATGTTACATCATCTTATTCTCTGAAAATCAGCCTCGTTTTGTGCTATGTAATTCATTTTGGGCTCTTAGTACATCTGACCTTTGGTCTAGAAATTTCGTAACGGCTCTTGGCTAGAAGCATTAATGTTTTGACCTGACTCTTTATCTCCTTAACCTCTGGCTTTTAACACATAAAAACCGAGGCAATAACTTAGGGGAAAAAAAAAAACAAATCATTTCAGTTCATGGTCTGGATTCCTTCTCTAATACGAATTCTCTAGAGTAGTGTTTAAATGAACAGACACTCAGAGCCAAGGTACCTGAGTTCCGATTCTAAATTCTTTGAATTGGACAGTTATTTAAACTCTCTGTTCCTCAGTTTCCTCATTTTTAAAATGGAGATCATAACGTTGTACCTAATATGAGTCAGAATTGACTCGACGGCAATGGGTTTGGTGTCTTGGTTTAACTCATAAGGTGGCTATGAAGATCAAATGAATAAATATTTGTAAAGTCCTTGCCACAGTGCCTGACATCCAGTGAGAGCTTTATAAGTGTTTATTACTAAAGATGATTAAACTGAAAAGGTTATGACACTGTAAAATCTGGGCAAAGGTTTTAGTTTTTCTTCTAAGTTTGCTCTCTTTTCTAAAGTTATCAGAAACACAGTAATTGATCTGTATTTATGAGGCCTCTTTGAAAGTATATCTGTTGCATATTTGAAAGCTTTTTTTTTTTTTTTTTTAGCAAAAAGATGCATTTCTAAGCACTGGAGGGATGAAGCAATGCAGCTGTGGTCATCTGGGAGAGAGGAATCCAGTGGCACAGCCTCCTGGACAGAAAAGTCCTTGCCTTGGCAGTTTTTCTGTTAAAATCAGGTTAATCGCCTAAGCAGGATGTTTCAATAATCAGAATGCCCCATTCCCTGCATGCAGGTTAACTAATGTGCTATTAAATTATGTTTTCTGGAGGAGTCAGATGAAGCTGGCAGACTGAGAATGGCATACGGCATCCGAGGATTTATTTGTATATACAAAACAGATTTGTGTTCCTTTCAGACTTGCTGTAACTGCTAAATCAGAGTTCTGGGAGTAACTCCAAACGCAGGAAATTTCTCAGAAACGGCTGGATCTGCCACTGTGTCAGCCTCCAGATGGCGATTCCGCATGTCATTTTCCCCAAACTTTGTGTTGAAATTGTGGCCTCGGAAGGGAGGCTGTTTTTGTGACCCAAAACAATTTAAAAAATATATATTACAATTTGAGGGAAAACAATTTAAGGAGAGATGAGTGGGGAGAGGAGGAAATAAACCATGTTCCAGCTAAAGCACTTTCCTTAGTTCTCCAAGATGCAAATCTTATAGACCAGCACTATCCAATAGATCTCCCTACGATGACGGAAATGTTCTACCCATGCTATCCAATATGGTAGCCACTAGCCACATGAGCTACTGAGCATTTGAACCGTAGCTAGTGCAACTGAGAGACTGAATTTTTAACCTTAACACATGTGGCCAGTGGCTAGTGGACAGTACTCTCATAGATACTTGCTAGAATTTAAAATTCATACCATGCAGTTTTTAGATGGTCTATTTTTTTTTTTTTATTAAGCTATACAAAAAAACCAAACCAAACCCATTGGCTTCGAGTCGATTCTGACTCATATCAAGCCTATGGAAGGTGTGGCTAATTTGGAACAACAAAACTGGTGGAGGAGATTCTGAGATGGAAGTATTATGTAAGCTTCATGAAAGCAGTGAGATTTTTAAATATTTGGATTCAATTATTAAAATATCAGATAGTATGGGAGAGAGAAAAGCATCAATCTGTTTACAAGAATGCAATAAGTTTTAAATAATGTCTCACATATGCGCTAGTATTTGGCTAAGAGTGGCCTAAGCGTGTGTTCACAATGCTATTCAACTTGAAAACTTCCAAGAATAGAAATGAAGTGTACCACATTTAATTCCCAAGTTCACCCTAAGATTACAGATGCAAAATTCTGTTTGGACCAGAAAGTTAAGGCATCCAGTGACTCAGTATGATTTAACTGGGAAGAAATACCAGTGTTCTATGGAGCTACTAAATAAATGAGCACCAGAAGAGCCGCCTTAGTGAGGGGCTGTGATTAATGTGGCATATTCCTTCCTAAGAGGCCTTTTAAAAACACTGTTTCATCAACTCTGACAGCATTCCTGAGTGGTGGCTGGCAAATGTAATTATCCCCATTTTCCAGAGACAGGAGAAAAAATTAATGGCATGCCCGGTGTCAATCAACGTAAAAGAGATATCACTGGGAATTGGACATGCACGCATGGGCAAACGAAATGTGCGATTTCCAAGAGATCACCAGGCTAACATAACTAGTTAAAGTAAGATTTAGGAGTGTTTAAGAGGAGTTGGAATTAAGAAGCAGACTCTTGTTATTTTGGCAATTCCTGATTCCTTTGAAAGATAAAAGTAGTTAACACAATAATGTGTACTATCATGTTCAAACAGAGCCCTAGCAGCGCAGTGGTTAAGAGCTATGGCTGCTAACCAAAAGGTCAGCAGTTTGAAGCCACCAGCCACTCCTTGAAGATCTTATGGGGCAGTTCTATTCTGTCCTGTAGGGTTGCTATGAGTCGGAATCGACTTGACGGCAGTGGGTATGAGTATCATCTTCAATGCTTTGTTGTTCATTAAAAATTTAACATGCCTCTTCTCTGCTTGAAGATATATGAACTTGAAGAAAACCGACAGAACAACTCCATGAAGCCTACAGTCAGAGAACAGTAAGATGCTGTGCAATTTCAGTACAAAACACTGGGGTAAGCTGAAATTCAGAGGTCTGTGGGACAGAGACAGCACTCTGGGCTTACTGTTAATGCCACAGGAGGGCTGGATGTTGAGTAGCTTATGAGCTGGGTTTGAAGGATGAGTAGGAGCCCATCTGTGGAGAACCAACATGCAGAACCATGCTCCTTTACCTGCTCTAGGGGCAATGGACCAGGGGTCACTAAACCACCAGGTAAATTAGCAGCTTCCTGAAACTTAAGCTATACTTGTATCAAGTAATGTAAAATGTTAAAATGAATGCAGATATATTAAAAAGTGAAATTCAAAGTCTGTATGGATTAATACAAAAAAGAGACTTCAAAGAAAACTTTCCTTAGGGCAGACAGCTTTGGGATGCCCCTAGGGATAACTTGAAAGTGTGCCTCGTCTTTCCTCTGCCCTAAATTATGCTTTGGCTTCAGCATGGGGAGAGAGGTTGATTCAGGATACCTCATGAAAATATACCACATACTAACTAAATGAACTTGGTCTATTTACTTTCCTTCTCTGGGTCTCAGTTTCTTAATTTACAAAAATAGGTGTGCAAATGCCTAATTCTTAGAGTTGCTTTTGAGGTTTCAATGTAATCATGGATTTAAAGAGTTCCACTCAATACTCAGCCCTGATTGTTTCTCAAGAAGTGTTCACTGTAACTCGATCTAAGTGAACGAAACTATTGAAGCAATGGTTTGAGGATAGATGGCACAAGGCACACTTGGGGAACAGAATTTTCCTGCAGACATGCTTGTACATGCATGACATAAGTACAAGTGTATTTACTACAGACGAAAGACTGGAAACAACTATAACACAAATGAACTACAGGCTGGCTAAATAAATTATGGTATGATCCATAATATAAAATATTATTCAACTGCAGGAAAGCATGAGGAAAGTTCTATGAGCTGCTCTGGTTGCTCTCCAAAATCTGTTGTCCAGTCAAAAGAGCAAGGGGTGTGGAACAGCACATTCAGCGTATGTAACAGAATCTGCTAGAGGCTTATCATCTCCCATCTCCTCTTGTTCTCTGCCAGATACCTAGACTACATTTCCTTGTAGCTAGGTGAGACCATACGACCAGTGGAACATGGACCGAAGTAATATATATAACTTCCAAGTCCAGTCCCTAAATATCTCCCAGATTACCCATCCTCTCTGTCTTCCTTCCTTTATCAGTCGATTTAGAGCATCCAGCAGGGGTCTCTGAAGCCCTAAGAACTGGCGGAGCCGTGAGATTAAAGGACCAGTAATGGTTCCTGGAGAAGACCGCAGTGTTCACCTCACGCTCCAAGACCCACACGAAATTGAGATGTGAGCAAGAAACAAGCCTTTATTGTGTTAAGCCACTGAGGTTTTTAGGTAGTTTGTTAAAGGATTTGGCCTATCTCACGATTTGTGTAAAAAAAATGAGGGGGTGTGTAGAATATTAAAAATATTGACCTGTAACAATTGCCTTCCTCTGGGGAGGAGAACTTGGTGGTAGGAAGGCTGGGGTGGAACCTAGTGAGGGGTTGAGGATGATCTCCTTTCCCTTCACATCTCCAGATGACCACTGCTTAAAGAAGTGCATCCAGGCATTTTCCCTGTGGGGCACACACAGACAATGAGGACATTGGGTCAATGGGTAACCTGGGGCGGGAGGTTAGAGTCTTGATGAGGCTGCTCACAGCTGAAGGCGAAGAGTCTAGGGCTGTAATCATCCCCCTTCCCCCTGGGACAAAGGGATTAATATCTCACTGCACACCAGCTGGGGAGTGAAGGATTGAATACCCTTGGCCCTGCTCCCACCTTTCACTCACACTGCCCACGGAACAGGGAGTGACTAGTCTGACTGGCGAGCTGGAGAGAAAGAACTGAGTGTGTGCAGCTTAGCCCCCTCCTCTCTCATGTTGGAATCAGCCTGCTTGCTGAAAATGGCTGCCCCCGGACTCCTCCCTGTCCTAAGCTTCACAAGGGCAGAGCCCCCGCAGGAAGGGCTCCACTGTCCAGCTGGGCCTGCAGCTGGGTGGTGAGACTTTCTGAGTGAAAGATGAACAAGCCAGCCCATAGGCTAGAACTCATTATTTCAACTAGTTTTTGATCTCTATCTTTCTGACTTCTAGATCTGCTTTTAAACTAGTTACAAAATCGGGGAGGCAAAAAAGATGATACTGAAGGGCCCTTTCAGATTACAAAATACCCTTTGTATTTTTAAACATTGAGCCATAGGAATGTGTTATCAAGTAAAAACATAACGTCTTTAAAAAAGAAGAAGAAGAAGATTTTGGGTAGATTAGTTTGGAAGAGCAAAAAGATTGGCCCTTGTCAGGCTGCTGTTACCCGAGTGACCACAAGTAATGACAATGAGAATGATGGTGGCTGTGACAGAATGGAAAGAAAGGAAAAAAAACCCAAAAGACATCCTTCCATTCAACAAATATTTACTTAGTATAAGCCAGGCATATGGCAGGAAGATTAGCAGGGCTTGCAGGTGAAGTAAAAAGAAAGGCAAGAATGAGAAACCCCAAAATGAACCTGCGTATTTGCATCTGGGTTGGATACTGAGAGACTGGCAGGAGAAGAGATGACTAACCAAGAGGAAGGAGGGACCGGAAAAGCCCAGGCCTAATTAAGACTTCTCCCTGGGTGGCACAAAGGGTTAAGCACTTAGCTACTAACCAAAAGCTTGTTGGTTTGAACTCGCTCAGAGGCACCTCTGAAGAAAGGCCTGGCAACCTGCTTCCAAAAGGTCACAGCACTGAAAACTCTATGGAGTGCAGTTCTACTCTGCATACATGGGGTTGCCATGAGCCGGAGCTGACTCGATGGCAACTGGAGGTGGTGGAATTCAGTCCATGGGTGGGGCAAAGGCTAACATGCTCAGCTAGTAACCTAAAGGTTGGAAGTTCAAGTCCACCCAGATATACCCTGGAAGAAAGGCCTGGTGATCTACTTCCAAAAAACTAGTCATTGAAAACCCTGTGGTGCACAATTTGGTTCTGACACACATGGGGACTTGTCACCAGTCAGAATTGGCTCAATGGCAGCTGTTTTTGTTTTGTTTTGTTTTGTTTTTTGTTTCATTAATTAGAATAAGGCTCTTACCCCATTTTATCTCCTGTTTGATTCTGTTATTTGGTAAATAGCATGTGCTACCAGTTACTCCCAATCCCAGGACTGTCCCCTGAGTCCAGCCATAGAAAAATCTGCTCCCATAAAGAGGGTGCCCTTGAGGATGATTTTCCCGGTTTCCTCAACTTTCTGAGGTGTCTCTGGGTAGCGCAAATGGTTAAACGCTCAGCTGGTAACCGAAAGGTTGGAGCTTTGAGTCCAACCAGAGATGCTTAGGAAGAATGCCCCAGTGACCTTCTGAAAAATAGATCATTGAAAATTCCATAGAGTACAGGCCTACTCTGACACACATGGAGTCGTCATGAGTTGGAGTCAACTCGACGGCAACGGGCTAATTAAGGCATCATTTCACTCAGTTCCAGGTGTCTATAAGACACTGGGAAATACGTGCTTGGTGAAAAGGTTAGAGATATGATCCAGAATCTTCAGCACAGAAAAGATGATTTTGTGAGTATTGATGGGATCTCTGAGCGGGTAAGTGCCATGGAAAAGAGAAGAAGACCAATGGCACCTGGGAAGGCAGAGACCACAGAGGAGCAATGAGAGACAGGAGGAGAATGAGGCACAGGGTCATGGACACTGGGGAAAAGTAAGTGTGAGAGAAGGTGCTGGCCTCTGATGGAGGGCTGCCAGGTTCGGTGAATAAAGATACAGGACACCCCGTTAAATCTGAATTTCAGATAAATGAAAATAACTTTTTAGAATAATTTCTTAGTCTCACATTCGGGATATATTTAACACTAGAAAATTATTCATTATTTATCTGAAATTCAAATTTCACTGTATCCTATCTGGCAACCCTACGCTGATGTTCACTACTGAAAAAAGTTAAGGAGCAGGACAGGTAGTGAAGGCAAAGCGAGGGATGAGAAAGGGGGCGGTAGGTTTTGGGCCCCTTATTTAGGAAAGGGGGAGCAGCGGCAGAAATTGCTGAGCAGGTTGGTGGCCAGAGTGCATGCTCCTTCAGGAACCTGATAAATGGCTCTGGGATGAGACAGTGGAATGGAGGAACAGGGAGACAAAGGGACAGAGGCCACAGGAGGGAAGGAAGAAGGAGAGGGTATCAGGGCACAGGGTGGTAAGGGCAATAATGAACATGTGCTAAGTAAGTTAAAAAAAAAATAAGGGAGTTAAAGAAGGGACAAGAGCAGCAAAAACGATAGAAGTAATTAATGTTAAAAATGGAGGAATCCTACTCAAGACGTTCAAATCTGTGGAATGGCCACATTAGAGGATTGTCATTTTATTTTTACATATATGTATGTATAGTATATATGCATATGTTTATATATACATATATACACACATATTGTGTATGTATATACAATATACATATATTGTGCATACATATACATATATACACACATATATGTTTTTTTCAAGTTTACAGAAATAAATATCTTTTTGTGCCCAGCATTGTACTTTCAACATCATTTGTGAAATTTATCCCAGTCGATCTATACGGATCTTGTCTGTCCACTTAAAGTGCTATATAGCATTCTCAAATAAATATTTTGTTGTCATTTAGGAAGTTCTGTGATTTATACAAAAATCATAATGTTTTGTAAATGGCAAAAATTATAAGCATCTGGAATAGAACAGGAGCTTTTAAAAAGATCAAGGGGTTATAGAACATGACAAATAAAATATGAGGAAAAGCTAAGAATTGGGTGGGGACCCAGATTTGTTATGATTTTTAAGTGTGCTAAAATATCTGGAAGTGTCTAATACAGAAATAAGTAGGTGAGCAATAAATGCTAGTGGAGTGGTTAACCCATACTGTGCTCAAATTTATTGAGTTATTTTCATCTTTTTCAGAAATTACTAGAAGGCTGAGGATAGTCCCCCGAAGTAGAAAAATTAGCCCCATAACATGGTTAAGAATGGTGGATCACTGAAATTTATACAATTTGCACTGAAGTTTGTAGAAGCAAAATTAAATTACAGAGAAACGGCAATATTCGTGTAGATGAAAATTTAGTAGTCATAAATTATTATGGAGAAATTATGAAAATGGTTGGCTTTTTTAACCCACCCAGCTGCTCCGAGGCAGAAAGACCTGACAATCTGCTCCCGTAAAGATTACAACCTAGGAAATCCTAAGGGGCAGTGCTACTCTGTCACATGCAGTCACTATGAGTTAGAATCAACTCAACAGCACCCAATGACAACAAAAAATATTCAAATAGGTGGCATGTGGTGATGATATCTGTTTGCCTTATGAAACAATACCAAAAAAAAAAAGTTGCCATGGAATTGATTCCAACTCATAGTGACCCTACAGGACAGAGAAGAACTGCTCTACAGGGTTTCCAAGGAAAAGGTAGTGGATTTGAACTGCTGACCTTTTAGTTAGCAGCCGACCTCTTAACCACTGCACCACCAGATGCTGGAAACTACGCCACCGATATTCAGATACCAGCAGGGTCATGCACGATGGACAGGTTTTAGCTGAGTTTTCAGACTAGGACTAGGAAGAAGGACCTGGAGGTCTACTTCTGAAAAGAATTTGCCAGTGAAAACCTTATGAATAGCAGCGGAATATTGTCTGATACAGTGCTGGAAGATGTGCCCTCCAGGTTGGAAGGCACTCAAAATATGACTGGGGAAGAGCTGTCTCCTCAAAGTAGAGTCAACTTTAATGACACGGATGGAGTCAAGCTTTCAGGACCTTCATTTGCTGATGTGGCATGACTCAAAATGAGAAGAAACAGCTGCAAACATCCATTAATAATCGGAACCTGGAATGCACGGAGTATGACTCTGGGAAAATTGGAAATAATAAAAAATGAAATGGAATGCATAAGGATTGATATCCTAGGCATTAGTGAGCTGAAATGGACTGGTATTGGTCATTCGGAATCAGGGAATCATATAGTCTATTATGCCAGGAATGACAACTTGAAGAGAAATGGCAGGCATCACATTCATCATCAAAAAGAATGTTTCAAGATCTATCCTGAAGCTTGACCCCATCAGTGATAGGATAATATCCACACGCCTACAAGGAAGACCATTTAATATGACTATTATTCAAATTTATGCAGCAAACGCTAAAGCCAAAGATGAAGAAATTGAATATTTTTACCAACTTCAGCAGTCTGAAATTGATCAAACATGCAATTAGGATGCGTGGATAATTACTGGTGATTGGAATGTGAAAGTTGGAAACAAAGAAGAAGGGCTGGTAGTTGGAAAATCTGGCCTTTCCAACTGGTAGTTGGAAAATCTTAAAAGCCTGTGAGTGGCCATCTAGGATACTCCTCTGGTCTCACCCCTTTGGGAGCAAGGAAGAATGGAGAACACTAAAGATACATGGGAAAGATTAGTCCAAAGGACTAATGGACCACATCTACCACGGCCTCCTTCAGTACAACTAGATGGCACCCAGCTACCACCACTGACTGCTCTGACAGGGAACACAATAGAGGGTCCTGGACAGAGCAGGAGAAAAATGTAGAACAAAATTCTAACTCAAAAAGAAAGACCAGACTTGCTGGCCTGACAGAGACTGGAAAAACCCTGAGAGTGTGGCCCCCAGACACCCTATCAGCTCAGTAATGAAATCACTCCTGAAGGTCACCCTTCAGCCAAAGATTGGACAGGCCCACAAAACAAAATGGGACTAAAGGGGCATACCAGCCCTGGGGCAAGGACTAGAAGGCAGGAGGGGGCAGGAAAGCTGGTAATAGGAAACCCAAGGTCGAGAAGGGAGAGTGCTGAGATGTCATGGGGTTGTTAACCAATGTCATAAAACAATATGTGTACTAACCATCTAATGAGAAACTAGTTTGTTCTGTAAGCCTTCATCTAAAGTACAATTAAAAAAAAAATGCAAGTATGACTTTGGTGATAGAAAGGATACCGGAGGTCACATGATTGAATTTTGCAAGACCAACCACTTCTTCATTGCAAATACCTTTCTTCCCCAACATAAACACTGACTGTACACATGGACCTTACCAGATGGAATACACAGGAATCAAATCAACTACCTCTGTGGAAAGAGACGATGGAAGAGCTCAATATGATTAGTCAGAACAAGGCCAGGGGCCGACTGCAGATCAGACCATTAATTACTTACATTGCAAATTCAAGTTGAAACTGAGGAAAATTAGAACAAGTCCACGAGAGCCAAAGTATGACCTTGAGTATGTCCCACCTGAATTTAGAGACCATCTCAAGAATAGATTTGACACGTTGAACACTAGTGATCGAAGACCAGGTGAGTTGTGGAATGACATCAAGGACATTATCCACGAAGAAAGCAAAAGACGGGAAACAAAGAGAAGACCTAAATGGATGTCAGAAGGGACTCTGAAACTTACTTTTGAAGGTCGAGTAGCTAAAGCAAAAGGAAGAAATGATGAAGAAAAAGAACTGAACAAAAGATTTCGAAAGGCAGCTAGAGAAGACAAAGTATTTTGATGACATGTGCAAAGACCTGGAGATAGAAAATTGAAAGGGAAGAACACTCTCAGCATTTCTGAAGCTGAAAGAACTGAAGAAAAAATTCAAGTCTTGAGTTGCAATACTGAATAATTCTACGGAGAAAATATTAAACAACACAGGAAGCATCAAAAGAAAATGGAAAAAATACACAGAATCACTATACCAAAAAGAACTAGTCCATGTTCAAACTTTTCAGTAGGTTACATATGATCAGATGGTACTGAAGGAAGAAGTCCAAGCTGCACTGAAGACATTGGAAAAAAAACAAGGCTCCGGGGAATGACAGAATACAAATTGAGATGTTTCAACAAACAGACGCAGCGCTGAAAGTGCTCACTCGTCTATGCCAAGAAATTTGGAAGACAGCTGCTTGGTCGACCCAATGGAAGAGATCCATATTTATGCCTATTGCAAAGAAAGGTGATCCAACCGAATGAGAAAATTATCAAACAATATCATTAATATCACATGCAAGCAAAATTTTGCTGAAGACTTTCAAAAGTGGCTGCAGCAGTGTATCGACAGGGAATTGACAGGAATTCAAGCCAAATTTAGAAGAGGATGTGGAACCAGGGATATCATTGCTGATGTCAAATGGATCCTGGCTGAAAGCAGAGAATACCAGAAAAATGTTTACCTATGTTTTATTGACTATGTTAAGGCATTTGACTGGGAGGATCATAACAAATTATGGATAACATCGTGGAGAAAGGGAATTCTAGAACACTTAATTGTGCTCATGAGGAATCTGTACATGAATCAAGAGGCAGTCGTTCTAACAGAACAAGAGGATACTGTACAGTTTCAAGTAAGGAGAGGTTGCATCAGGGTTGTATTGTTTCACTACACCTATTTCATCTGTATGCTGAGCAAATAATCTGAGAAACTGGATTATATGAAGAAGAACAGGACATCAGGATTGGAGGAAGCCTCATTAACCTGCATTATGCAGATGACACAGCCTTGCTTGCTGAAAGTGAAGAGGGCTTGAAGCACTTTCTGTTGAAGATCAAAGACCACAGCCTTCAACATGGATTATACCTCAACATAAAGAAAACAAAAATCCTCACAACTAGACCAATAAGCAACATCATGATAAATGGAGAAAAGACTGAGGTTGTCAAGGATTTCACTTAACTTGGATCCAGAACAACACTCATGGAAGCAGCAGTCAAGAAATCAAATGATGTATTGCATTGGGCAAATCTGTGGCAAAAGACCTCTTTAGAATGTTGAAAAGCAAAGATGTCACCTGGAAGATTAAGGTGCATTTGACCCAAGCCATGGTATTTTCAATGGCCTCATATGCATGTGAAAGCTGGACAATGAATAAGGAAGGCCGAAGAAGAATTGATGCCTTTGAATTGTGATGTTGGTGAAGAATATTGAATATGCCACGGACTGCCAAAAGACCGAATAAATTTGTCTTGGAAGTACAACCAGTATGCTCCATAGAAGCAAGGATGGTGAGCCTACGTCTCACATATACTTTGGACATGTTATCAGGAGGATTCAGTCCCTGGAAAAGGACATCATGGTTGGTAAAGTACAGGGTCAATGAAAAAGAGGAAGGTCCTCAATAAGATGGATTGACACAGTGGCTGCAACAATGGGCTCAAGCACAGCAACAATTTTGAGGATGGTGCAGGACCTGGCAGTGTTTTGTTCTGTTGTGCATAGGGTCGCTATGAGTCGGAACCAGCTGGATGGCACCTAACAACAACAATTAACAAACTATCATGGAAAAGGTAGTCAGGGAGGGCTGAAGTTCAGATCTGTCTTCTTTACTTACAGTCTGCTGCAGTTACCACTATCAATTAATCCTAATAATAATTATTAATAAAAATAATAACTAACATTTCCATAAAGTGGTCCCGTTTTTAAAAGTGCCTTCCCACACTGTGATGCATTTTTTCTTCGCAACAATCCTGTGAATTAAGTACTGTGAACGCCCATTTTTACAGAGGTGGAATCAAGGCTCAGAGACTTAAGTGACTTGTCCAAAGTAAGTAAACAGTTCTCGATCCAAATCCTGGCTTTTAAATCTGAGTCTATGGCCAATACCGACAATGAAAACAAAACTAACAGTTAATGTACATTGAAAACTTAACATTGGGCACTAATCTAAGTGCTTGACAAGCATTTTCTCATTTACAGGTCACAATACGGTTGAAATGATTTGGAATCGACTAGATGGGAAAGGGTTTGGTTTTTTTTTTTAATGACTCTTTGAAGTAGGTACTAGTATCCTATTTTACAGATGGGGAAATTGAAACACAAACTCTTGCTGTCAAGTCGATTCTCACTCATAGCGAACCTATAGAACAAAGTAGAACTGCCCCATACGCTTTCCAAGGAGTGGCTAGTGGATTCAAACTGCCGACCTCTTGGCTAGCAGCCAAGCTCTTAACCACTGCGCCACCAGGGCCCCATTCTGTTTTACAGATGAGGAAACACAGGGAGGCTAATTATCTTACTCAAGATCATGCAGCTGGCAAGTGGCATATGCTCCAGGGGCTATCCTCAACCACCACGTCCTTCTGCCACCCACCTGAACGTTCAGTCACCCACGCCACAGCTGGTTGTGTCCTCTTTAGCTCCAAATACATAAAAGGCTTCTGGGTTTTCCAGATTGTTGCCACAGCACCAAGTCACCCATGGCTAGAGAGTCATCCATTTCTCTTTATGATTTCTGCTGTATGAACTCACCTCTGTTACCTTTATGGCTCTTTGCTAAGTTGACCACACATTCTGGTTTGTCCAGAGTAGTCCCAGGCAATGCCTGTTGCCCTGGCCCAATTATTAATAGTGCCCTCTCTCACACTCAAAAGAGTCCCAGTTTAGAAGATAAGTGGTATGGTTTCCACACTCCAGACACAAGATGCCTAGATTCCTGGACTTTTAACTGACTGCACACATGGATTGGTTGCTGCTGGCCCCCCATGGGGCTGCCATTCATGGAGGTTTCCTTCCCACTCCCCGCTACCATAGTATTGACATGGCAGTGTAACTATGGCGTGCCTCTATGTCTCTAATCTAAGACCAGCATAATATCAGCAGAAGAAATAAGAGGGGTCAGCAGGTCCCTGTGTGGCACAAATGGTTTGTGCTCAATGGCTAACCTAAACATTGGTGGTTTGAACCCAACCAGCAGCACCACTGAAGAAAGGCCTGGCAATCTGTTTCTGTAAAGATTACAGCTTAGAAAACCCTATAAAGTAACCCCATAGAGTAGTTCTAATCTGTAACACATAGAAAACTTAGAAAACCCTATAGAGTAGTTCTAATCTGTAACACATAGGGTCACCATGAGTTGAAATCAACTCAATGGCAATGATTTTTTGGTGGGAAGGGCTTGGTCCTCCATCTCATCAAGAGCTATTTATTCCTCAGCACCAAGAAAAAAATTGGGCAAAAGGAAAGGCATTTTCAACCAGGGCTTTGAATCAGTTTATCTGTTTCGATCCCTTGCTGAAAATTTGCATTTCTACCCCAGATATACTGAATCAGAATCTATATTTTAACAACATATCTAAGAATCACCTGGAGATCTTGTTAAAATGTAGATTCTAACTCAGTATATCTTGGGTAAACCCCAAACCCACTGCCATCAGTCATTGCAACTCATAGTGACCCCACAGGGTTTCCAAGACTGTAAATCTATACAGAAGCAGACTGCCACATCTTTCTCCCGAGGAGCTGCTGGGGGCTTCTGGGGTAGAAATGCAAATTCCCAGCAAGGGGTCAAGCCAGAACAAACTGGTTCAAAGCCCTGCATCCAACCACAAACCAAACCCTGTGTATCATGAGTGATTTCTTTTTTTCCAATCTGAAATTTTTTTTATATTTTAGGTAAAAGAAATTGTGCTAACACCTCAGAATATACAGTAGCTTTCCAGTCCGACAGTTCTTCATTCGCCTTACAATTTTTCTGAGTTTGCATTATCTTTATCGGGCCTCAGCTTTAGTGTGTGCATGTAGCTTCCCCAATACAAGACCTCACGAGGGAGCAACTGGCCCGGGGAAGCTGGACAGGGACAGGCTGTGTCAGCAAGGACCACATTTAAAGCAGGCACGCTTGAGGGAATTTGAGGGGGTGCTGAATTAGCAGAAAGTAGATGCCAAATGACTCGGATTTAAAATTAAAATGATGCATTTTTAAAATGTTGCATTCACCTTAAAAATGGCACATTAAAAAAAGTACAAAACTTTCTCCATCATGCCCACCTTAGGCCTCTACCCAAGCAGCAATGCATGCCCACCACAGGCAGATGCTGTGGAAGGGGAAATGGAAGCTGACTAATAGTTACAGCATGCCTAACACTAAACATACCTTTTCTCACTTAGCTCTAAGAAGCAATTCTTTAAAGTAGGTTTCACTAATCCTTGTTTTACATAGATAAGAAAAATAATGCTCAGAGAAGTTAACTTGTCCTAGGTCTCAGTGCTAGAAGGGGCATGGAGGAGACTCAGCCCCAGAACACTTGCAAAACCTCATGCTCTTTCCTATGTCACCTTAGAGGCTTTCAGAGTTTATGCTGAAGATGTGAAGCTCTAACAGTGGAATTTCAAGTGGGAATTCAGTGGTGTGCTAGTAAATGGTTTCTGGGAGAAGTGAAGGTGGGAGAGGGAACTTATTTGTAGCATTTGCCAATTTCTGTGGTGTAAATACTCCTACCATGGCCTATTTCAAGCTACCTAAGGTTTATGGTGGTATAGTGGTTAAGAGCTTGGCCACAAACCAAAAAGGTCAGCAGTCCCAGTCTACCAGCCACTCCTTGGGAAACCTACAGAGCAGTTCTACTGTGTCCCGTAGGGTCGCTGTGAGTTGGAATTGATTCGACAGCAACAGGCTTAAGGTTTAACAATTGGCTTGCAAAATTCCTGAATATTTAATAATCAGCTCTCAAGAATTGACTCCAGCACTCCACTGCATCGATTTTCTCCAACTATGCATTAGCTCATCATTTGGGTACCGTTCTTGGGTATGAAACGTGTTAGGTTCCAAGCCTGTGGAGGGTCAGTGCATTGGACACTGTGATATGCCATCCAGACCCCCTTCAGTGAAGGACTTGTAGCCCTTGCTTCTAAGTGCTTTCAGACCTTCAGGGGTCAGCAAGGCTGCAAAGAGCTGCCTAGCCCAAGGTCATACCTCTTTCCAGAGTGGCTCACATCGAAAGACAAAATGATTTGGTATTATAAAGGCCTCAGTCCAACTTGGGATAATTCTGAAGGGTCATTCTAGCTTCAGAGCTTCCTTCTCAAGCAGTTAGCCAAAATTGTTGGGCCTGAATTATAGCTTAACTTCTCCCTCTGCCCACTCCAGCTTCCTTCCTTTTCCTTTATATGTGTTGATCCCAAGAGCATTTGATAAAAATCCTGCTCACTAAAATCCATCTCAGAGTCTGCTTCCCAGGGAACCCAACAGGCCACAGTCAGAGAAAAAGGTGAAATCACCTGGCTGCAGAACTCTGCAGGGCATGCTTGCTGCTTGCACCCAGCCAGAGGCAGAACCTACAAGTGTCAGATGGTGCCCAGGTGGCCTTGTAGTCAGAAATGGACCTGAATGGAGCAACTGGGAGAGCCCCTAACTCAGGACTGGCTGAAATGGCAACAGGAGACAGCCCACTTAAATGTACATGGATCCTACCTTTGGGCTGTCTCAGCTACTTATGAGGACCTTAATGACTTAGGAAAGAACTAGGGAAATGCAGTCCGATGGAACCTTACATAACTACTAGCTGGAGACCAGCAATGATAAATGTGTACTCTTCCCACAGCTTAATGTTTTAGAAGGATTAAAGCAAAGGGAAAAAGAATTCAAAGACCTATTTTAAGTTTTATCTACTCAGGCTAAAATTCTGATGAAAACCTCTCTTCCCTCTTCCCTCTCCCTCTCTTTGTGTCTCCCTGCCTCCTTTTCTCTCTCTCTCTCCCTGTCTTGCGTTTCTCTCTGCCTCCCTCTATCCCTACCTGATAATTTGAAAATGAGGCTTCTGGAAGTTGCAGCCCTTTGAGTAGCAAACAACCATCACAGAGCCCTTGTACATCACTCTGAGGGGCTATGTGTGATTGGCACTTGGGTATGAAATAGCCAGCAACTTAGACAGGATGGGACATGCTTCAGTGAGACATAGCAGCTGACAAGCAGAGAGTGATACCTCCTGTGATGGTTAAGGTTGTGTGCCAGCTTGGCTGGGCCATGATTCTTAGTGATTTGGCTGTTATAATGTAGTTTGCCAGTGGTATAATGATATGATCACCTCCATGATGAGATTTGATATAATGTGATCAATTCCAAGATGGGATCTGCTGTGAGCATCTAATCAGTTGAAAGGGAGTTTCCTTGGGGGTGTGGCCTGCATCCAACATAGGTGGACTTTCTGGCAAGGCTCGGGGACTTTAACTCAAACTGGATCTTGCAATGGGCTCCTGTTCGTCTGACCTCTGGTTCTTGGTACTTGAGCTAGTAGCTTACCTGCTGTCTTACTTGCCAGTCTTGGGGTTTTTTGGTCTCTGCAGCCTGTGAGCCACAGTCCTACTGTCTGACCTGCCAATCTTGCATTCGCCAGCCACTGTGGCTACATGAATCAGGAGAAGCCTCCAGCCTGACCCATAGACTTGGGATGTTTCAGCCTCTACAACCACATGAGCCATTTCCTTAATATAAATCTCTCTCTCTATATATTTATATGCTTTACTGTTTTTTCTTCTCTAAAGAACTCATCCTAAGACACCTACTTACATCATTCATTCATTTGTCAAGATCCAAAGAGTATCTACCATGTGCTGGCACCCTTCTATGTGCTGGGAATGAAATGTGACCAGAAAACAGAGCTACACCCTACCCTCCTGGAGGAGATGGGCATTATTAATAAGAACATGATAGATATAAATATTAACTTACAACTCAGCTAAGATATGTGGGGGAACAACACATGGTGCTGTGACTCTGGACTTACGTGACAAGATCTGGAGACTGAAGTACAGCAGTGTGGGTACATTTGGTGTGTAAATGAGTGTTCCCATAAAGAGAACCAGCCCCTAAAGACATCTATGTTCAGGCCAAGAGCCATGTACATTCTGGTGCCATTGAGGCTCGGAACACAGTTTTTAAGATTTCAAAAAAAGTAGAATTTTTAAATAAAGATATTATTAAAAATAGTTTAAGTAAAAATAAAACTTTAATAAAATATGAGACATTGTATTGGTCTCAAAGTTGAGGTGCACATAACCTAGGGAATAAATGAAAGATGTACTCAGCTATGCAAAAAAATATTTGAACTTGTTTGTTTTTATATTTCTCGTTTATCTCCTTTTTTCACAGTTCGAGTTTGATATCTCCTTTTTATAATATACAAATTAGTACAGGAGTACTTGCATCTATTTTGTAAGTAAGTATATATTAGATACATATACTCAATGGTATTTTATTGATGGAGTACATAATCAAAAGTTTCAAGATTACTGCTTTAAAGTGCTTAGCATTTAGCTGGTGCTCAACAATAATAGCTAATGTGCTGAGAACTTATTACATGCCTGGCATATTACCCTTTTGCATGAATTATTTCATTTAGTCCTCATAATAACCTTTTGAGGTTGGTACTAATACTGCTTCGTTTGCTGAAACTAAACCACAGAGTGTTAAGTCATGTTCTAAAGATCACCCGTCAGGTTAAAAGTAGACTCGGAATTTGAACCCAGGTATTCTGACTTCAGAGCAGAATTCTAACCACTGTATTACGCTGCCTCACATATGTCAATTCCCCAACACGATTGTGTTTCCAGGAAAGGTTACTAAGGTGGAACACTTTGTCCTAGGATAATACCTAATAAATATTTGGCTTATTAATAAACACAGGAAATTGTATAAAATAACAAGTTATTAGTCACACTTTTTAGAGGCTTCTCATGGAACATGATAACTCTGTGTCTTAGTCATCTAGTGCTGCTGTAACAGAAATACCACAAGTGGATGGCTTTAACAAAGAGTAATTTATTTTCTCACAGTCTAATGGGTTAGAAGTCCAAATTCAGAGTGTCAGTTCCGGGGGAAGGTTTTCTCTCTGTTGGCTCTGGAGGAAGGTCCCTGTCATCAATCTTCCGTTCGACTAAGAGGTTCTCCGCACAGGAACCCCGAGTCCAAAGGATGCACTCTGCTCCCGGCACTGCTTTCTTGGTGGTATGAGCTTCCCTTTCCTTTTATCTCTTGTAAGATACAAGGTGGTGCAGGCCACACTCCAGGGATTACATTGGGTCAAAGACGTGACTACTTAGTAAGCGTGTTACAATCCCACCCTAATCCTCTTTAACACAAAATTACAATCACAAAATGGAGGACAACCACATAATACTGGGAATTATGGCCCAGCCAAATTGATACACACATTTTTGGGGGGATGTAATTCAATCCATGACACCGTGACAGTTAATTTTACCTGCCAACTTGGCTTGGTTATGGTTCCCAGTTGTTTGGCCAAACAATAGTCTAGTTGCTGTCATGTAGTATTTGCTGGTGACTAAATCAACTGGTCTTGGTTAGAGCACATTACCTTCCATAATATAATGCAATGTATTGTAATATAATGTAATGCAATGTAATGATCTTCCATAATGCAGTCTAATGTAATGTAATCTATCTGTTGAGATCATACAAGTTAGGGTGGATTCTAAACCTAATCATTTCTGAGTTATGAAAAGACCATACTAGACATGGACATACACATACGGAGGGAAGACAGACACCATATGAGGACTGTCTCCAAGCCAAGAACCTCCAAGGAACCAAGGAATGCCCAGGCCTACTGACAAGGAAAGAATAGACACAGACAGGACCCTGATTTGGACTTTTAGCCTACAAAATTGTGAAAAAACAAATTTCTGTTCTTTAAAACCACCCACCTGGTATTTCTGCTATGGTACCAAAAAAACCAAACCAAACCCAGTGCCGCCGAGTCGATTCTGACTCATAGCAACCCTATAGGACAGAGTAGAACTGCCCCATAGAGTTTCCAAGGAGCGCCTGGTGGATCCGAACTGCGGCTCTTTGGTTTGCAGCTGTAGCACTTAACCACTACGCCACCAGGGTTTCCTCTGTTATGGTAGCACTAGCTAAATAAGACAATAATGCACTATGATCTTGAACTGAGTGGGCTAGGGTATTAGGTGAAGGGGATAGCTCAGCAGTGCCCAGCCACTCACCCCTCAAAAACAGCTACAGAAATCTATTCTTTGAAACCTAGGTGGGTGGCAGCTAATCAGCATCCTGAAGCAGTAGTCTATGGCATGCTCTGCTACACTGGCTCCCCAATGTTCCTGGACAATATGTCTGCGCTATCACTTTAAGTCCCTTCTGGAACTAAACAAATGGAAGGAGAGATGGAAGAAGCCATGGGTTTCTATACATGGCCAAGGTTGCAAAGGCCAAAGAACTACCTTTGTATTCTTGCTGACCTAAGATGGTCCGAGACTAGGCAACAGCCAGGAAGCCAAGGTAAATGGAAGGTGGAATGAGCATCCTGGTTGTTCATCCCCAAGGCAGTCTGGGATATTTTCTGGGGCTTGAAGTAAGGAATATTTCTGAGAATCCATTCCCTTCCCTCGCATAGCTCCTTTCCTTTCATCAAATTTTGTTATGTTAGAAAGAGCGCCAGCCCCAGTCTCAACTTAGCCATACACTTTTGTGTGAATCCCTTCTCCCCTATCCTTTTCTAATCAAGAATGAGTGTGATAGATGTCTGTATCTGTGTTCAAATCACACGGCACTCCAAGAAATCATTGTCACCAACACTCTTTACACTATTTCGAGTAGCTATGTTTTTTTTGGTTGTTGTTGTTACTGTTGAGAAATAAGATTGAATAGCTGGCTGGAACACAATTTCTGTCTCCAAATAAATGTTGCAGAGGGCTGTTGCTTTAGAACATTAGTCCTGAGCAATGATCTGTGAAGAAAGAGAGGGAGAAAACAAAGTCCCCTTTCTGGAGGTCAGAAGAGTTGCTGAATGCCACATCTTGTAGCCCTTTCTCAGAAAACCAAGCTGCATCCCAGGTGGAAGGGGCTTACCCCACACTCTCCCAAACATATCTGTTGAAGGGACACAGTTTAGGATAATTCTTAATCTTGCATTTAAGGTGCTCTGAGTCACAGTCAGAGTGGGTTGGAGTTAGAACAACTCTTGGGTGTTTGTACTGCACATTCTGAAGGCAAGCCTCACTTTACGTACAGTCAGGAGCTCTACAGGCAGAGTGTTCCTGCTGTCTTTCTGTTTCTCACTCCCTATTCCATCTTGGACTCTGTTCTTCTCCACCCTTCTCTACCTCAACTAAAATACTTTTTCTGAGACTTTATATAGATGAAATGGATCTTGGAAAGCTGATGAATAAGACAGTAAAGATCTGGCAAGGGAAAAAATGACTTCCAGAAAGCAACGAGCACTTCATGTCATTTATTTATTCCCTCTGCTTAAAAACTTCCTTATTCCAGATCTCTGCTTGGCTTACTCCCAACTTCTTTCAGGTCTTGGCTCACACTTCGCTTCCTCAGCAAGGCCTTTCCTGATGAACACATCTAAATATTCTTCATTCTCTGTCTTCTCATTTTGCTAAGTTTTCTTTATAGCACTTGGTTCCTTCAGACATTAGATTACAAATGTTTGTGCTGATTTGTTTCACGTCTATCTCTCCTATGGAATCTAAGCCCCGCAAGGACAGGGACTTTGTTTTGCTCACTGCTGTACCTGCAGCTCATAAAACAAGTGCCTGGCATACAGCAGGTGCCCAATAAATACATATTTGTTAAATGACAAAATAAATTAATAAAATTCATGTTGTTCAATGACTAAGTCAAAACCTAATGGAACATTTAAAGCCTAGGGACATTTCTGAAGTCATCTCACAGGCCAACTTTCTATAAAGTTGAACAGAGTGGAAGAAAACAGCTATAACAAATTTTACATCTCTTTATCAACAACAGATCTCTTAACTAAAGTGTAGAATAAAAGTAGCGAAGCCTGTCTAAACAGCCTCAACCCATTCACTACCAAGCTTAAGATTCTCCAAGATTTTCATGTGGCAAGAGCCAAGAGTTGTCATGATAGACAAAGACAAAAATCACTAAGCCTATTTCTCTGTAGAGAAATAATTGACGGCATCTTACAAGTGCTTTCCAAACCTCAGACACTGACTTACATCATCATGCTGCTTATTTTCTCTCAGTGTGCCTAGTATAGTCTTAGAGGAGATTTCTTTTCAGCTCTTTCTTTATCTTCCCCAAGAGTGTCCCTGTGTTAACTGCACATATTTATCTCCTGGTTCAAAGACTCTCTCTGGCCAAGTTGTTCCTGTTGCCAGAACAGCTTTGCCCTCTGACTTCTGCAGCCAGAATAATCAAGACTGAAAAGAGCAAAATTGCCCACAAATAAATACATTAGAACTGAAAGTCTAAACCACGAAAAGTCAAAATCACCTTTATAAAAATTGAACTGTGGGAGAAAAATAAAGACACTGATATTTTAATGCTGCAAAAACAAAATTGTTTTTAAAAGTCACATGATCATCTATTTTTATAAGGGTGTTATGGATTGAACTGTGTCACTCTCCTTACTCCCCAAACACATGATGAAGTCCTAACCCTATCCTTCTAGACCTATCCCTATGAATGTGATCCTGTTTGGAAATAACGTTTGTCTTTTGTTAAGTTAATGAAGTCATACAGAGTAGCCAAAAGACTGTTGCCATTAAGTAGGTTATGAAGTCATACAGAGTAGCCAAAAGACTGTTGCCATTAAGTAGGTTCTGACTCAGCGAAGCAGGGACAGGGGTTTGGGGACCATGGTTTCAGGGGATATCTAAGTCAATTCGTATAATAAATTCTATTAAGAAAACATTCTGCATCGCACTTTGAGAGTGGCATCTGGGGTCTTAAACGCTAGCAAGCAGCCATCTAAGATGCATCAATGAGTCTCAGTCTACCTGGATCAAAGGAGAATGCAGAACACCAAGGACACAAGGTAATAAAGAGCCCAAGAGACACAAAGGGCTACATGAACCAGAGACTACATCATCCTGAGACCAGAAGAACTAGATGGTGCCCGGTCACAACCGATACCTGCCCTGACAGGGAACACAGAGGAGGACCCCTGAGGGAGCAGGGGAAGAGTGGGATGCAGACCCCAAATTCTCATAAAAAGACCAGACTTAATGGTCTGATTGAGACTAGAAGGACCCCAGTGGTCATGGCCCCCAGACCTTCTGTTGGCCCAGGACAGGAACCATTCCAGAAGCCAGCTTGTCGGACATGGATTGGACTGGACAATGGGTAGGAGAGGGATGCTGGTGAGGAGTGAGCTACTTGTATCAGGTGGACACTTGAGGCTATCTTGGCACCTCCTGCCTGGAGGGGAGATGGGAGGGTAAAGGGGCTTAGAAGCTGGCAAAATGGACATGAAAAGAGAGAGTGGAAGGAGGGAGTGGGCTGTCTCATTGAGGGGAGAGTAATTGGGAGTATGTAACAAGATGTATATAAGTTTTTATGTGAGACTGACTTGATTTGTAAACTTTCACTTAAAGCACAATAAAAATTATTAAAAAAAAAAAGTAGATTCTGACTCATAGCGACCCTATAAGACAGGGTGGAAATGCCCTATGGCGTTTTCAATGAGCGCCTGGTAGATTCGTACTGCCAACCTTTTTGGTTAGCAGACGAACTTTTAACTACTATGCCACCAGGGTTTCCATACAGAGTACCAAAACCAAAAACCAAACCCAGTGCTGTCGAGCCGATTCCGACTCAGTGACCCTACAGGACAGAGTGGAATTGCCCCATAGAGCTTCCAAGGAGCGCCTGGGGCATTCAAACTGCCGACCCTTTGGTTAGTAGCCATAGCACTTAACCACTATACCACCAGGGTTTCCACACAGAGTACAGTGGGTCTTAAATTGAGTCTGAATGGTGTTTTACAAAGAGGAGTACAGACACAGAGTCTAGGCAGACACACACAGGAGTGAGAAGCCATGTGAAGAAGGGGTAGGTGTACACACAAGTCCGGGAACGCCCAGGATTGCTGGCAGCAACTAGAGGCTGAAGGAGACAAAGAAGGGCTTTCCCGTAGAGCAAACACCCTGAATTCAGACTTCTAACCTCCTGTACTGTGAGAAAATTAATTTCTGTTCATTAAAACCACCCACTTACGGTATTTTTGTTAATGGAGGATGAGGTTACAAGATAAAAGGCTTCCTTAAAATATCTCTGAAATAGACAGTATTATCATTATCACAATTGATATTAACACCAGTGACCTATTTGTAGCCTGCTAATTCTCTTTATCAAAAAAAAAAAAAAAAAAATAGACATGACAGATTGCTCAGCAGTGACACTCACTCCAAAATCACTTCCCTTACCACGCGATAGTGTCACTGGTCACATAGGAAGTGGAGACTTGGCAAAATTTTCACTGGGCATTTAGTTTCCTTTGACGTTTTAGATCATGGTCAACTGATTTATGTATGATAGGAAATTTTGTTTTTAGGAAGTATAAATTTAACTATGCTGACAACTTTCAAAAAAATGTACTGGGTCTGCAAGACCTTTCCGGCTAAATGACTTTCTCGTCCTTTAGACTCAATATGGTAAACACATAAAGTGTTAAACAGACGACGAATAAATCAGTGATAAAATAGATTCGTTTATTCATTCATAGTTGTAAACCATATTTGTGATTTTCCCTGAAAAATCAGCTCCCCCTCGAACTTCCAACTTCCCCACTTCTGCACCACCACTGTTCTGTGAACCCATAAGGACCAGGGTGGCAGAATGAGCTGTTCGCTGCCTTCCTTTTCCCGATAGTCGGCCCAAGCCTTACGGCTTCTTTCTTCCTCATTTCACTTCCATCAGCCCTTCTGTTATTATCCAAGCTTAGACTCATCTGTCTCCCTTCTTTCACTCTACACTGAACACAGCAGCCTAACTATCCCTTTGCTTTGTCAACACTATACTCAAAAGCTCTTAATTTCTTCCCACTGACTACAGAGTTGGCATTACTCAACGTGGCATTCAGGGGTTTTTGTAACTTAGCTCTGCCCTTATTTCTTGTCCTATGTTTCCCTGGTCTCCGTGCTTCAACAAATTGGAAAAGTTTTCCTTCCCTTGAATATTCTCCATCCCTTCTCCCATCTTCAAATTATGCCTTTCCCTCTGCCTAGAATGCTTGCCCCACCTCCACTCACCACGGCCACACCAACACTCCTGAAATTCTATTATCCTTTACAGTCAGTTACTCTTCCTTAACATCCTCCCTATCATCCCTAACAAGATATCATAGTACCCTCTTCTGAGTGTCTCTGGTACTCTGTCTATTCCTTTGATGCCTGCCTTGTAGTGTTATTTATTAATTTATTCATACACTATGTTTCTCCCCTATTACTTCCTGAAACCATGCCTTATTTCAGAATCAGACCTCAGTCCTCTACTAATAGGACTCACTTAGTTCATTTGTCTTGAAAGAACGAATAAATAAATGAGTGATGGAGAAAGTCCTTTTAGTATCTCTCTTTGAAAACAACTTTTGAACTTCCTGTTGATATGAAATTCAGAAATGCTTAGTAGACATTTTGGTACTGTTTCTTATTAAATTGCACAATTAATTAATGTTTGTAAAGCCTATATTATATTATAGGCTCCAAAAAGTTAAAACTAAAAAGTGGTGTTGGAAACACTAACTGAATAAATACTGAGCAACACTTTTAAAAACACGGGCCAACTACCCGCCTTTCGTATGTACCACAAAGGACCCAGTACCAGCGAGGCTGTACCCATGACCTCTGAGAACCGTAGTACTAGACTCTTCCTGTAGCTCTGATCATCTTTCTTTCTGATTCTGGTTCTCATTTCCTTCTGCCCACCTAACTGTGAAATTTTCCAGGTCTCAGCCCTGGGCACCCTGTTCTTCTCTGTCCATGGGGGCTGTTGGGGAGACTGCCCTGTAGTGTGGGGAATGATAAACTACTCAGGACTTAAGGCCAAGTGCTACAGATCATGGTTCTGTCTCTGCTCTGACAAGTAGTTAGACCCTAGACTCACCATGTAATTTCTCTGGAAAGGAATTATCTGTATGTACACACTTAAGCTTAGATAATATTCCAGGTTTCTTCAAGCATCCAGGGTGCTAAAATTCTACCACCTCCATGAGGATAATTTTCAAATACTGTATATTTCTCCAGTCATATGTACTCTGCCAAGTTCTTATGCTATCTTTATTTACTCAGTGCCTAATATGTCTCAGGCACTGTGATAGGCTTCAGGAACACATTGGGCAATTAAGAAAAGGAATGGTCTCTGCCCTTGTGAAGTTTACAGTCTAGGGAACAATAAACAATATAAAAATGGTGATAAACAAGCAACCAAATACATATATAATTTCAGATGGTACTAAGTGCCATGAAAAAAATTGAATAAGCAAAATACAAAGTAAGAAAACAGCAAGAACAAGGCATTTCTGAAGAGATGGTATTTCAAGCCAGGACTTTAGGGATGAGAAACCAAAAAACCCACTGTCATGGAGTGGCTTCCAACTCATAGCGACCCTAGAGGACAGAGTAAAACTGCCCCATAGGGTTTCCAAAGAGTACCTGGTGGACTCGAACTGCTGACCTTTTGGTTGGTGGCCTAGCTCTTAACCACTGTGCCACCACTGATGAGAGGGAGCCTGATATTTGAAGGACAGGGATAGGAGAATTTTAGTCAAAAAGAATGGCATGTGTGGAGATCCTGAAGCAAGAAAAATGCTTGGTGTATTAATTAAAGGAACAAAATACAAGGAGTCAGCAGGGGGACTGAGGGTAAGAAGCCTCTCTTTCTCTCTTCACTGTTTTCACAGAACTCAATGTAGGGCTTCAGTTAGTGGTTCCCAAACTTGTCTGCCCATTAGAATCACCTAGAAATGGTCTAAAAATTCCAGAGCTCAAGCCACACCCTAAACCAATGAAATCACAAATTCTAGGGGTAGAAGACAGATATCAGGAATTTTAGTGATTAACTTCTTGTTTTCCTCATCTATAAAATGTCTGGATTCATCTGAATCAGGTCAGGTTTCTTTTTTGCTCTAAATTGTTGTTAGTTGCAGATGATTCCAACTCATAGTAACCCCTGTGTACAGAGTAGAATGGCTCCAGAGATTTTGCAAGGCTGTGACCTCTCGGAAGAAGATCTCCAGGCCTGTCTTAAGAGGTGCCTCTGGGTATGTTCAAACTGCCAGGGACTCCTCTGCTCTAAATCAGGTAAATGCAGTCGTAATAACAGCAACAGTGGTAGTAAAAGTGGCAATGAAAGTGGTGCAATATAAAGGTGCCTACGGTAGCCAGGCAGCTTAAATACATCATCTTATTTAAACATTAAAACAGCCATACAAAATAGGTTTCAATTTCCCAACTTTCCAAATGAGAAAATTGGGGATTAGGAAGTTTAAGGCAGATCTGTTGGAATTCTAATTTTTTTTTTTCCATTACTCCATGTTACTTCCTAATAAACCTTCTAGTGCATGGGCCCTTGTTTGGAATTTTCTGGCATCTGACACATACGAATTGATTGATTGATATGAATATTTGCATCCACCAGAGAATTTCCAATAAAGTAGACTGGCTTTGGGCTGTTCATTTTTGCTGACTAACTAGGGTCCCCCAACACTGGCACATAAGCAACAAGGATGCGTAAAGACACACTCTGGCCATTTATTTGCAGATATCTTTTCCCTTTAAAGTTTCCTAACATATCAAGTGTACCAGTAAACACCCTTCCCCACCAGCAATGACCAGATGATTTACTCTGGGTGCTGAGTCACCTTTTGCCAAACCTGGTTGATTGGAGCAACAAATGCTGATTTTGAGTCCACAAGTCACATGATAAACCTTTGGGTTTATCCAGGAAAGACTTGAGCCATTCAAGGTCAACTAAATATTTTGTGTAGAATTCATAATCTGCACCCCCTCCCCACAAAAAACAAGAAGATCCCAGGAATTTAGACATTTTATTCATCTTGCCTTAATTTTTGACTTGGCTGCTGATTTAGGGATCATTTTTTTTTTTTTTTATATATCAACAATAGGGTCTCTATGAGTCGGAATCAACTCGATGGCACTGGGTTTGGTTTTTGGTATATCAGCAATATAATAACAAAATTTCTGATCAGTAATTCACTGAATCCTGTTAAAGAACAAAATTGCTATAGCAACGAGTACCATTATCAGCATCTTTGGAGGTCAACCAGCTCGGAGAAATAGTACTACTTAGAAATGCAGGTAACAATAGGTAGGAGAGTGGAGAAAGAAAGACCCTTAATTTGTCTCCAGGTACCAACCAAAGGTAAAATTGAAGACTGTGTTTGAAATCAAAATCTTACATTGCTAACAAGGTCATTTTACCAATTATTTATTTCAGGATAGATTATTTTTCATGCAAACAAGAAGATCAGTTGGGAGAGATAATCCAAAAGGGGAGAAGGTCCAGAAGTTTCTCAGGTATATTTCAGACGCATATTATTTAATTTGCTTTTTGTGTGCTTCAGTTCATTTTCCTAACTAAGTCTGACTTAAAACTGAAAAAACACAAAACCCATTGCCGTCAAGTTGATTCCGACTCATAGCAACCCTATAGGACAAAGTAGAACTTCCCCACAGGGTTTCCAAGGAGTGAATGGTGGATTCAAACTACTGGACCTTTTGGTTAGCAGCCATATCTCTTAACCACTACACAACCAGGATTTCCAATGTAGGTGTTTACAGCTATAAATTTCCTTCTGAGCAGACTTAGGCTAATGTTATAATTAGTTTGACTTTCCGGAGCCTTCACCCAGTGCTGGAAGGAAGTTAATCTAGAAATGTGCTAGAGGAAGATAACTTGGAAAACTTACCATAAATTACCCAAAGCATCTTGAATGAGAAAAAAATGGCAGACCAAGTACCTCCCCTCCTGTCTTAAATACCTCCAAATTAAAAAAAAGTAAAGCTTAAAAAATTTTAAAATTTTTAAAAGAATTAATTTTAAATTTTTAAAAACAAATTTTAAAAATTTAAAAAGAAATAAAAATATTTTAAAAAGAAAACTATGGGAAAAAGGAATAAAAAATGCACTTCTATAATGTCAAGAAACTTCTCAGCTTTGACCCAAAAGGATCTAGAATAAGTGCTTTTCTGGTATCAGACTATGTGAGAAAAGCTTGTGGGAAAACTTCTTCTTTGCAAAAGAATTCACTTACTCCAAGAATGATCCAGGGCACACAATATACCACATAAGGTAAACCTCACCTGTTTTGTGACCCAGAGTTCTGCAATCAGAAGAAAGTTTTCCATCCAACAACTGAAGCGGTTCACAAATTTTCAATAATAAAACCATTTTTAAAACGAGTCACTTCCCATTTTCTTTTTCCACTTAAAAAACAACCTTGTATATTTTCTTTTTCTAACTAAACTGATGGAATCAAGACCTGTTGAGACTGACTGTATGCCAGTATTTTACAAACAGTCAAGTGGCCAGTAGCTTCTGTTGGTACCCAAAAGCCAGTCATCCTAGATCAAGGTTTGCAAGTGGAAATTTTTTCATTCCCTTCCCTTTTCCCTTTGGCTCAAGGAAGATGTGAACCCAGTAGCCAGCTGGCAAGGTACAATGACGTTTAAAACACAGGTGTGAAAATTTGGATCAGGTAGCATGAGAGGAAGAGTCGATGGAATTGTTATTAGCTTTTTACCTAAAATAATTGTGGCTTATAAAAACAATTATATGAAAAACATTTTCCCCCAACTTCTAGGAAAAATACAGGCAACTGAACTTACAATAACAGTGTAATTCAAGATGTCAACCCCTTAGTCAACTAAATTGTTCCAACGGTGTGGTATTGAAAAAAGGAGATTATATATATATATATATATATATATATATATATATATATATATATATATATATATATATATATATAAAACAAGATCATATGTGTGTGTGTGTGTGTATATATAAATCAATAAAACCAAACCCATTGCCATTGACTTGATTCTGGCTCATAGCAACCCGACAGGATGGAGTAGAACTACTCCATAGGGTTTCCAAGGCTGTAATTTTTATGGAAGCAGACTGATACATCTTCCTCCCACAGAGTGGTGGGTTCAAACCACCGACCTTTGAGTTAGCAGTCAAGCGCATAACCACTGCATCACCAGACTGGTGCAAACAGTTTGTGCTTGACTACCCACCTAAATATTAGCAGTTCAAACTTGCCCAGCAGTACCATGCAAGAAAAGGCCTGGCAATGTACTCCCATTAAGATAACATCCAAGAAAACCCTCAGAGCAGTTCTATTCTGTTACACATGGGGTCATCATGAGTCAGAATTTACTCGATGGCAACTGACAACAACATACAATCACAAAAATATGTGACCAGGTAGGATCTTACCTTTTCAAGTATAGCATTGCCTTGGTGAGGACTGATGTTGTGCTGGCTTATTTCTCTTTTGTATTTGTATTCATAAACTTGGTCAGTGATGTTGACCAGCAGAGTTGATGGACTGAAGGCCAGTTTTCCA
The DNA here is from genome assembly GCF_024166365.1 of Elephas maximus indicus. Taxonomy (NCBI): domain Eukaryota; kingdom Metazoa; phylum Chordata; class Mammalia; order Proboscidea; family Elephantidae; genus Elephas; species Elephas maximus. The sequence continues at coordinate 15,919,670 of NC_064841.1, read as the reverse complement.
CAATCATAGACAGTCCCACTTTCAATATCAGTTGGTGCTGTAGCATACCGTAAAATCAATCCCATAATGAGGCCTAAAATAAAGAATAAATAATTGTACTGGAGAAGGGTAATCAACAATTTTCAGTATTGGATGCTGTTAAATATATGACTTGGAATCCATAGAAGTTGGCAGGAGAAAAGGCTGGGCCATTGGGTGGTTTAGAAAATCATTCACTTTTCCATAGAGACCATTTCAATAGATTTTATGGTTAAAATATTTGCAGTGGATGCTATTGCTTGAATACCCAGCATATGCTCTCCTCTATTTTCTTCCTAATGGACCCACAAGACATGGAGAAAAGAGTTACCTGCCTCTCCCATCCACCTCAGTTCTTCAAGAAAACCATTGCTCTTGCGATAGATACTGAGTAGTCTAATCAAACAGGAGATGGAATTCCTCTGGTGAATGTTTCTGGTCCACAGATCAGCACATGATCAAAATTAGACCATTCAGACTAAAAAGACGCACTTATTTTCCATGTTTGAGGAGAAAGATGTTCTTGCTCTCTCCCTCAAGACATAACCAAGACAATATGCTTCTCTAGTTTTTGTCGGAAGGTGTTTTGTGACCACAAGGGGATCCAGCCCAAGAAAAAAGCCAATACATTAAGGATGGCAGAGCCAAGATACAGATGGAACCAGATGATGGATGGCATCATTGAGCCACTGACTCAACCTACCCTGAAACTAACCTAATTCTAGACTCCTTGTTATGTAATGCAATATATTCTCTAATTTTTCAAACAATTTCGAACAAAATTTCTATTTATCCACAGCCAAAAGCATTCTAATAATGCAACATTCCTTTTAGCGAAGAGTTGAGCTTGAGTGACAATCCTTGACTTTGAAGATTATAAACTCTGTGAGGATGCTCATGGCAATCTGATAGCTGTGAACCCTTTTAATACAATGTTAAGGAGTTCTACTCTGTCCTATAGGGTCTCTATGAGTCGGAATCAACCCCACAGCAATGGGTTTATTAACAAATAGCAAAGGACCCTCAGATTTTTAAATATCCTTCAATTTTTGAAAGGTCCCCTGTGTGGTGCAAAGTGTTTGCATTGGGCTGATGTCCAAAAGGTTTGTGGTTTAAACCCATCCAATGGCTCTGCGGAAGAACCAGGCCTGGCAATCCACTTCCGTAAAGATCACAGCCAAGAAAACCTTATGGAGCAGCTCTGCTCTGTAACACATGGGGTCTCCTAAGTCACAAATCAGTAACAAAAACAAAATCCACAACAATAAAATGAGAATTGACGTACGAGTTTTCAGATAAATAAACATCACACGCTAAAATATCAAATGTTAGCAGTCTTACCATTCCCTTGTGAATCCAGTCATCTAATAACTTTTCATTTATATAATAAAACATTTTTGGTGTGTATTTTGTGCCAGACATTTATAGATTAAAAAGCATACTCAGCCCTGCCGGAGCTCCTGTTTGTATAAGGGAAGACTAGTAGGCAAACAATTATAATACAATGTGACACCAGCTATGACAACTCCTAAGCACTGCGTGTTACTTGAGTATAGCCAGGAGACACTCCAAAGCCCCTTGAATGATGCAAAGCTTGAGATGAATCTTAAATGTTTGCATAAGATTTTTCAGGATGAGTTGCATCAGGGAATGAGCTGGGATCCAGGCTTCACGTGTACGTGGCAGCACATGAGTACAGCAAAGACACCTAAACGTCCACCAGAATTTATGCTCCTCCAACACGTACAACGGTTGTTGGGAAGCAGCTGCTCAGCCAGGAACTACATCCCCAGCCCTCTCTCATCTGTTTGGAGCCATGTTCTCACCAATGGAATATACATGAAAGTAACATGTGCGACTTCTAGGCTTCAGCACTGAAAAAGTCGGTGCATTCTCTCCCTTCTCTTTTCCCATCTATCAGCTGGATGGGGAGGAATCCAAAGCCTTCAGTGTAGACAGAGTCACCAGACTTACGGAGCCTGGGTCCCTGAGACACTAGATGAGGGAAAGCAACCCACCAACCAGGAATACCTGCTTCAGACTGTCATGTGAGCTAAAAAAAAAAACAAAAAACTTCTGTTGCATAAAGTCACTGACATGTTGGTGTTTCTGTGTTAATTGTCGCTAATGATAACCTGAAGACCTGGTGGCTCAGTGGTTAAGAGCTCGGCTGTAAAGCAAAAGGTTGGCAGTTCAAATCCCTCAGCCACTCCTCGGAAACTCGGTGGGGCAGTTCTACTCTGTCCTACTAATACAATGTGAAAATACAGAGGGGCTTAAGAAATCGGTGCATTTAGCTAGTCACTAGCAGCGTAAGAAGAGAATAAAGAGAGAGAAAAAGGGGAAAAGAGAGAGAAAGAGAATCTGGACAGCAGACAAGAGGCAAGGATCAGTTCATAATTCTACTGTGTCCTATAGGGTCAGTATGAGTAGGAATTGGCTCGACAGCAATGGGTTTGGTTTTTATGTCATACTAAAAAGCTCTGATTTTTTTAACCCAGAAAGATTTTAGGCAGGAGAGTAAAACAATCAGATTTTCATGTGAAACTACCATTTTGGCAACAATATGGAAAAGTAATTACAATGAGGAATGAAAATGAATACAGATATTTTTAAAAGATTTTTTTTAATTTCAGTTATTCCTGCTCCAGTATTTAGCCAGCTCCACCGTAACAGTTACTTCTCTTTGTGATCAAGAGAAAATAAATGGTGGATGTGTAACCTTCATCCAGGGCTTGATCCCCCACAGAACAGTGGGCAACCTTCCAGGCACAGCAGGTGAACAGCTACAATAAACTAGTCAGGGCAGAGGCAGGAAGACACATCGTTTACATACCACGTGGCTTAGGGTGTCTGCACAAGAACACCACTCTTCCAACGCTCTTCCTAGAAAGAATTCATTTTCTAAAAGATATACAGCAGGTACCATTAATAGTATCGTGACCTTTGCTTTCTACTCAAGTGGGATATAAAGAAGGGGAGTAGAGATACTATCAAGATGGCGTCCGAATGAAAACAATGTGTATTAATATCATTCAAAATTCCAATTAGAACAAACTTGACAGGTGAACCACTTGTTTTTGCAATGTGCTTTCGCTGATTCCCAGGGAAAACAAGTATTTGTCATTACAGGCGGTGCTAGTATCTGGGCCCCCGTGGTTAAATTCATATGAGACCTAAATGGTCCTCACTGACCCGCCACACTGGGCCCAGCTCCAACCTCAGAGAAGAGGCAACTGACGTAAACGGCGGAGCTGCTTACAGCCAGAGGTGACCAGATGTACGGGCTATGAAAACATGCCTCTTGTATAGATTTTCTACTTCAAGGAGAGCACTTGACCAATGGTGCCAGCTCTGTGCTCTAGAATGCAATATCGCATTCAAGCTGAGGCCATATTCCCACCAGCTGCTCCCAGTCAGTGCCTGGGCACAACGGGGGCACGGAGGCAAAGAGATAGGGACTCCTCTGATGGGCAACTTTGGTTCAAGGACACCTAACCAGCCTTGCCGAACCTTCCTTAGAATGGCACTGTGGCCTGAAATGTTTTCCTACCCAGCCTTTCTTCCCTCTCACTGTAGAAGCTGGCCTGCATCAAGGTCCGACTGCTGCTCAGCCTTCTCTGGTTCCCTCCCCATTTTCCCTCAAAGGAGTTCTCCTCAATACATCTCTTGCACCACTAATCTCTTCCCAACATCTGCTTCTTGGAGGACCCATATTAACACACTAGCCAAAAGACTCCGACCCTGCTTTTCCTACAATTCCAAGCATTGAGAAGAATAAACATCTTAGTAGTCAGACTATAACAGTCAGTGGAAAACCCCAGCCTCACAGTGCTCCTGGCTAATAAGCACATGCGCCCATGTGTGCACCCCACTGCAGCAGTTAAAAACAAACGAACAAAAAACCTTGCCCTTGAATGGATTCCAACTCATAGTGACCTTACAGGACGGTGTAGAACTGCCCCAAAGGGTTTCCAAGGAGCATCTGGTGGCTTTGAACTGCCGACAATTTGGGTAGCAGCCTGAGCTCTTAACCACTGTGCCACAAGGGCTCCTGGAGCAGCAGCAACTGGAAAATCCTCATTTGTCAAGGACAAGACACCTGTTTGGAAACCCTGGTGGCACAGTGGTTAAGAGCTATGGATGCTAACCAAAAGGTTACCAGCTCAAATTCACCAGGTGCTCCTTGGAAACCCTTTGAGGCAGGTCTACTCTGGACTATAGGGTCGCTATGAGTCGGAATCAACTAGGCAGCAATGGGTTTTGTGTGTGTGTGTGTTTTCTTTTAAAACACCTATCCATAGAGCTAGTAATGCTTTTATAGTCAAAACATCCATTCAGTGCTTTAGCCACATGGTGACAGAGATATGGAGTATTGAGTTAACTTACTCCAGTAATAGTATTGTTTGAGAGTAGGTGACAGATAAAGTAAGACTGCTAATAAGGAAATGCTAATAAAAGCGTTCTTTTTGTTTGTTTACATCCATGCAAAGATATAGGACACAGAAAGCACCCATCATTTGCATGGAAGGAGAAAGAAGACTGACTGCCACAGGTAAAGTCACCATTCCAAATGGTAAACAATGAAACTAGGAACCTACCCTGCTGGGGGAGAAAACGGGACAGTCTGCCCCAGCAAAGTGGGATAGATAACCAGCACAAGGGCACACAGGCTTGGTCCCCACAAGCACTTCACTGAGACCTGCCCCCTGCCCCTGTGCTGGTTGATGGCCTCACCTTCTCCAGACAGAAACTCTAGTCAAGATGCAACCCCTGCCCCGTAAGTCTGGGCATCCAGGCAGCTGGAGTGACAGCAATGTAGACCTGTTCTAGGGATGAGCCCTCTGTGCCTCCCTGTTGTTTTGACCTCTCTCCAACAACACACAAGCCCCCCATCAAGCTGCAGGATGGCTTCATCCCTAGAACACTCACTGTGCTACAAGGTCCATCTCAAGTCCCAGCTCTTCTCAGATGCCTACTCTGATGGAGCCTGTACTCATTGAGCACCCTCATCTTCAAGCACTTACTGTACTTGGAGTTGGAACCACATCCGTTAGGGCCCAATGTTTTAAAGGCTTATGTGGTTCAGCATAATTTTGCAGACCTTGGCTTTGTCTTGCACAACAGACAATGAGAGTATTCAAGGCAGAAATTATGTACTACATTTCATCCCTTCCCTCCATAAAAGCCAAACACTTTAGGGAGAGTTGTAGCCCAACTTTCTCTAAGTCCACAATCTCCCCGGAGTCAAGAAGAAAAGCATCCTCTGAGTTTGTCTAGTTAGTCATTTACCAACGTTCCTAAGTGTCCCGCATGTAAAGAACATCATGCCAGACACTATGATGGCTCTGTCCTAGCAGTGCTTTCAATATAACTCTTGTATAGCAGGTGCCTGATGCACAGCTGATGCCATGATGTTTGTGGAAGAAGGAATGATAGAGGGAGGGAGGAAGGAGGAAACAGCCACATGAGCCACCGATACAAGCAGCATTTAGAAATATGAGTCTTGCCTTTCTGGTCTGGTTCTCCCTTCCTTATCTATATGGAAAATATGAGAAAACTCTATTCACTCACCCATTCTTCTCACACTACAGATGCGTAGGACATTGTTCTGGGATATGTGGAGGCTATAAAAATGAATAAAAAAATGATTCTATCCCTAAAATATTAAAATACCTTCATACAACCAGGCCCTTTGTTCCTGACCAGCCCTGTGATCCTGATTTCCAGTAAGCATGAAGTGTTTAGGCTAGTGTTTCCTGAAGTTCTTCTTATATTAAACCTGCATTTTATAACCAATTCCCTTTCCAACTGATTGACAGTTGTTTTACATGATGCTGAAGCATTTCCCTAAAGGGGCTTTTCTTAGAGGAATAAAGATGATTTATATATATATATATATATATAATTTTAATGGAACAGATTACAAAACGATTTTTAAAACAGAAAAGTGTTAAAGCTTTTGGCTATGTTCAGAACTACAGCGGAGTGCATACACTATCACACACAGTGCCACACTGCATTGCACAACTCCATGGGGCTCCCTTCATATTTTATTTCTATAGGAATAGTGTCCCCCTGGAGTTGTACAATGCAACAAGTCCAACTACACACACGTAGCTAACCAGATGGTTGTAAAGGTATATATTAAAATGCTGACATCTGCTGCAAAAGACCCTTTAAAGTGTTAAAAAGCAAAGATGTCACTTTGAGGACTAAGCCAGGGTATTTTCAATCGCCTCATGTGCATGCAAAAGCTGGACAGTGAATAAGGAAGCCTGGAGAAGGATTGATGCCTTTGGATTAAGGTATTGGCAAAAAATGCCGAATATACCATGGACTGCCAGAAGAACAAACAAATCTGTCTTGGAAGAAGCACAGCCAGAGTTCTCCTTAGAAGCAAGGAAGGCAAAACTTAATTTCACGTACTTTGGACATGTTGTCGGGAGGGATCAGTCCCTAGAGATAGACATCATGCTAGATAAAGTAGAGGGTCAGCGAAGGAGAAGAAAACCCTTGATGAGATGGACTGACACAGTGGCTGTTCCAACAGTGGGCTCAAACATAGCTATGATTGTGAGCATGGTGCAGGACCGCGCTATGAGTTGGAACCAACTTGATGGCACCCAACAACAACAACAGCAACAAAAGCGGATGTAGTTAATACATGAAGCTAGGAGAAAAACTGAGTTTTGAAGTTCTTTCAATCTCAATGCATTGAGTGGCTACCAAGAATAATCTGGATAAATGAGGCATTGTTCCTTCCCTAAAACAAGAAAAGAAATTTTTAAACTATGTCATATTATATAATGTTATATTTCAACTTGATAAGTGTATCAGACATTGTAGGTTACCAACCCAGCATCTATCCCTCCTTTTACCTAACAAAGCCTTGATTTGTTCAGCTATACACCCTCCCCACACAGCTATGTGCTCAGTGTAAATTGAACTTATTCTACTTGCAGGGATGTTCCCATTCCTCTTGGAGATAATTGGTTCCGGAGTGAGTATTTTACCCTATTCTGGTCAATAAGAAGTAAAGGGAAGCCAGCTAGGGGACTTCCTAGAAAAATTTTGACATTCTAAGAGAGAGATACAGGAAGGATGAGCCCTCTTCTCCCTCTGGAAATTACTGGGCCTAGTTGGGACACCAGGAACTTCCATAGCCACCTTGCTGCCAACCTGATAATGAAGTCAACACTGAGGATAACAGAGCAGAGAAAAGGGAGAACCTGGGTCTTAATGAATCCACCAGCCCCAAAGACTGTTCTTCTCTGGATAATTATGGGAGGTAATAAGTGCCCTCATTGCTTAAGTCTGCTTCCGTCAGGGTCTCTATAACCTGCAGCTGAATGTATCCTCAGAAATATGAAAGGTTTTTTTTCTTCCAAGTGCATGTATAAAGTCCTAGGAGATCCTAAAGGAGAGACCAGCTTAATCCCTGCCCAAAAGTGTTGAAGTTCTTAAGGATGAGGAGGAGTTGCTTTGTCGAGAAAAGGGCATTGACATTCTAGAGAGCAGCATAAGGAAATAAATGAGCACAGTGCTAATCAGGCGCATCAAGCTGTCCAGGGTGGCTGACTAGGGCAGCTAAGATAGAGTCCCGAGAAGCAGAGAAGCAGAGAGTGCTCCAGAGGGAGGGCTAATTGGTGGGAAGGTCTGGAGGAAGAATGAGTGAGCTACTTGTTGGGAAGCAGAGGAAACAGCATTTGGAGATGAATACCTGAAGGGAAAAAAGACAATTGAGGTAAGGTGGAGGCATAGAGAAGTTCACATCAGAATTCATTTATATTTATATGAGGGGCTCCTCAGAAAGTCTGAGCAGAGAAATGTCAAGGTGCAAGGAGCAAAATCAAGCCCAAGGAAGAGTGTTCTTTACCATTATTAGGACTTTTTATAATGGGAGATTCTTTAAGGCAAGTAATCTGTGATGTTATTATTTCAGTCACTAAGATTCAAAGAATGTGAACTAGGGATTCAAAGAGGGGAATGAAGACAAAGGAAAGGGTATGATGAATATTCTAAGGAGGCCAAATCAGTGGACAACATTCCAAACCTGTCTGTGAGACAGCAGTCACAAATACCAGACTTTAATTAACTGACTTCTCCAAAATTTTATGCTTTTTAGTTGATATTTACTCACTGTCTAATCAGATCAAGGAGCTCTGGTTGCACAGTGGTTAAGAGCTCAACTGCTAACCAAAAGGTCAGCAGTTCAAATCTACCAGCCACTTCTTGGAAACCCTATGGGGCAGTTCTACTCTGTCCTATGGGATTGCTATGAATCGGAATCGACTCAATGATAATGGGTTTTGGTTTAATCTGATTAAAGTCTTTGAAAGAATATTTAGAGATGACATGGGTTTCCAAGTTCTTTGAGTCGCAATCGGCTTGAGGGCAATGGGTTTTAAAATACATTTCCTAAAATTTTCCTTTTTAGTAGTTTAGTTTTTCCCTGAGGTTAGTCAAGGATGAAACAGAAAGTAAAAATGTACAACGCCTTCTGATTATCTCAGAGCTATTATCCTGTCTCTTCTCTCCTACACCCTTCCAAACTCAAAGGATTAAAGGAAAATATGGGTATTGCTAAAAAGGATACAATTCATTGCCTTGTGCTGGCTCATTATCAACTTGCTTTGGGGAGGACAAGAGTCCTACAGAATGGGTCTGGGAACCTGTCAGTAAGAGCAACCCCATGGTATTACAAGGTGGAAAGTGGTCCGTGAAGTTGTCCCACTTTGGGATGCCTCATTCAAGCTTTCCATCCTCTCATCAAGTAGAGTTATGACATGGAAAATAACAGTCTCAACCATCAGATCCTCCCACCAAGGTGGGGTGTCCAAGATTCACCATCTATCATTGGTGTCATATCCAACAACACACACCACACACACAGACACAACTTACTTCATAGGACTCTGGGATTCCGATCTTGGCTTCCTAATACGGAATTATAGACAACTTTTTTTCTCAAGCAAGAGATGGGGCTATTATAAACTGTTGTGGACAGTAGAAGAGGGACAAGCTGTACAATGAGTAGAGATGTCTCTCAGAGGGTGATGGGGTGTAAAAGAGAAAAGAGAGGAGGAAATACAGTACACAGCACTAGGAACGACATGTTGAATCTTATTTTTCTAGCAAAGTAGTTATCAAACTTCAGCACATCATAACCACCAGGAAAAAACCAAATTCATTGCAGTGTAGTTGATTCTGACTCATGGAGACCCTAAAGGACAGAGTAGAACTGCCCCATAGAGTTTCCAAGGAGCGACTGCCTGGTGGATTCAAACTGTGGACCTTTTAGTTAGCAGCGGTAGCTCTTAACCACTGGAGGGCTTGGTTTAAACACAGATTGCTTGGCCCTAGCCCCAGAGTTTCTGACTCAGTAGGTGTGGGGTAGTGACTGAGAACTTGCATTTCTAACAATTTCCCAGGCGATGCTGGTGCTGCTGGTTTGGGAACCACTGTCGTATAAATAAGAGTTTCTACCAAGATGTATGTCATTGCACAGTATTGGAACTCCATCAAAATCCATGCCACCTAGGGCTCATGCACACAGGTTTCATAGTGTTCGGGGAGCCCAGAGGAATAACAAATGATTCTACCTTCCGTCTTTCCAAAAAATTAAGTTTAATTAAACTAAGATATGTAGACAGTCTATTTTGCATGATCTGCATGAATAAGGCACAGTTCCTTCTCAAACTATTTACAGTACCTGCCACACCCATTCAACAACCACAGGCATCTAAAACCAGACTGGCAGTGCACTTGCAATACTGCTTTTCCTGATGCTGCTGCAAGTGTTTTCTGGTCAGGCCTTGTCATTCTCCGGGATATTTTAACTCCAGCTACTTGGTATGGATGGGCTTTCACAGTATATTGCTCTTACTGTTTCTTCTATGTGGGCTTTTTGCTATGGACAATGGAACATTTCTGAGGCATGAAGGTAAAAGAAAAACTTACTTGACCCCCCTCCCCCACCAACGTTTCTCCATCACTGACTTCATGAGAGTTACATATCTAGAGCGGATGGATGAGAAGACAACTCTGACCAAAATTTGAGAACCCTAGCTTTCAAAAATGTGCTTTTGCTAATTATTCTACACAGCCTTGGCCAAGTTGTAAATTTTCTGAGTTCTGTTTCCTTATCTGCAAACTGGAGATCATAATGTCTATTTTACATGGATCATGTGAGGATCTGTGATAATGTACATAGTTAGATATCTCAACCTCTATATTTCTTCTGTAAACTTCCTAAGGTACCGAGTCCATCAGCTGGCACAGAGTAGACATTTATTAAATAACAGCAGTCATTGTGTTTATTCTAGGGCACTGGGTTTCTGGGATTCCAGGGTTGGAGCCCTCATGGCACAGTGGTTAAGAGCTCAGGCTGCTAACTAAAAGGTCAGTAGTTTGAATCCACCAGCTGCTTCTTGGAACCCCTATGCGGCAGTCCTACTCTGCCATATAGGGTAACTATGAGTCAGAGTTGACTGGACGGCAACAGGTTGATTCTAGGGCTAAATGCTTGCTGTAGGTGAGGGAACATGCATTTTACAGTCCTGGATCTGAAGCATGGTCCTGTCAGTTACCAACAAGTTACTTTATGTCTCTGAGTCTCAGTTTCTTCATATGTAAAATGAAAATGATACTCCCCCCCGAACACACACATACACACTCAGGTTTGTGATAGCTGGTGGCTGTCTGAATCCTAGCTTTGAGTTCTAGCTCCGGCGTTTAGAAGATACGTGACCTTGGGCAAGGGATTTTATTTTTCATACCTCAGTTTCCCCATATATAGAAAGGTTGTTGGGAGGATTAAATGAGCTAATATATGCAAAGTACTTAGAATGGTACAGTTCACACAGTAAATGCTATTTGTATTAGCTATTTTTATTATATGTCAACTTTTTGACATAATAGTTGTTTAACGAAAGTTCTTTGTGTTCCCACTTCACTAGCCACATAATTTTAATTGAATTTAGGCTACATATAATATCAAAATAAATAAATAAATAAATAAATAAATAATAATATCTAAATAAATCGTTTGAATTTCTAACTCACTTTCCCGATGTGCACACTCATTAGAGGGAAATCCTCAGAAGCACTACAGTAGCTTGTGGTTAAGGGCTTCTTCTGTAGCTCCTGGAAACCCTGGTGGTGTAGCGGTTAATTGCTTCAGCAGCTAACCAAGAGGTCAGCAGTTCAAATCTACCAGGCGTTCCTTGGAAACTCTATGGGGCAGTTCTACTCCATCCTATAGGGTTGCTATGAGTCGGAATCAACTCAACAGCAGTGGGTTTGGTTTTTTTGGTTTTTCCGTAGCTCCTCTGGAATTCAGAAGCACAGCAAAATATACAGGAAGTTCTTTTATTAAAATCAACTTTTTAAAAACTATAGAGAGCAATATGTCTCCATTTCTTCCATTACTTCACCCTTTCTGTGGCAAATGCCTATAGCATGGAAAACCTTGCCTTGATCTCAGAAATTCCTTAAAATCAAGCTTTTTACAACAATAAAGACAGAAGGTTTAGTACACTGGCCTCCTTACCCCAGTTGTCTTTCCTATACAAAACTCGTTGCTGTCGAGTTGACTCCGATTCATAGCAACCTTGTAGGACAGAGTAGAACTGCCCCATAGAGTTTCCAAGGAGCAGCTGGTGGATTTGAACTGCTGACCTTTTGGTTAGCAGCTGTATCACTTAACCACTACGCCACCAGGGTTTCCAGGGTTTCATATAGGCCCCTTCAAATTAAACTAGAGCCACTATGGCTTTCATAAGGAACATGCCCACAAGCCCACAGGCAGGGTCCTGAATAGGGAGCCAACCCTCTCTGTTCCGATAGGGTAACTTGTTCTCACCTTTCTGACATGAATTCAACAGAATATACTGAACACTTATTACAGAGTCAAAGCAGTACCTCTGAAAGAAGTAAAAAAAGAGTGGTAAAATCACGCTAACTAAAATCCTGTCCAGGAGAACGGACTAGATAGCACTATAAGCTGAGGGTTCTGGGAAGAAAGCAGCTGGTTTGGGCTGGAGTGGCTGAGAGATGATGGTTGAAGTCAACCTTGGTCTAAATTTTGAGGGACCCTGAAAAATCACAGGCCATGGAGGCTGGAAGGGAACTCAGTGATATATTTATTTTCTCTTCATTGTAGAAATGAGAAAACTAAGGCCAAAGGTTAGGTCACTTGCCTAAAGTAATACACCTAACTACTGAAAAAAAATCATCAGCATTAAAACTCAAATCCCCAAGAAATTGCCCAATGCTTTCTCCACAAAGCACACCATATTTGGGTAAGCAAGGAGACTTGGAAGGAACTTCCAGGCATGGGGAAAGGGATGAAGTGGGAGTAAGCATCAACCATGGGCCCAACACTCATAGAGCAGAGCTGGACTGGTGAAGTCAATGTTGGATGGGTAGAGCAGAGCCATACCAGGTCCCAGAACCCAATCTTATCCTGGGGAACCTCAGGAGAGTGCCAGGATAAAATTAATGCCGTAAGAAGATTTTTCAGGAAAGATGGCTTTTAAAACCTTGGTGGTTCACTACGTAACTGTATTTTCTTTAAGTCTGGGGGAAAAAATTGCAATTGGGTGAATTAAATTGGTCCTATTAAAACATTAAATATACTCACAGAGCATCAGGAAATATTTTAATATGCCCTACTTTAATGAATTCAAAATCTAAAAATCTGTGGCTTAAAATTTCCTTTCTGCCACTAACGAATGAGAAAAATGTTCACCTGAATTCAGAGACTGTCCCTTATATTGTGAGGCCATGAAATCAAACGTCGAATTCTAAGAGGTTTAAATTGTTCTTTCTCTAAGCTCAGAGTCCAGCCCTCAAAGTCATGGCATTCTGAATGTCCTGTAAAGTGTAGGAGTCCCCAGTGGTATATAATGGAATTCTTAATGCAATCAGGGAACAAGGAGCAATTTTTCCTTTATGAACAATGAGTAAGGGATACAGGGCCCTAAGTGAGCAGAGCTAAGTACACCAGAAAAAAAAAAAAAAATTTTTTTCCAGCTGCTGTCAATCAATATTTTGACCATTAATAGTCATCTAAGCTTTTAGTCCAATTTAAATGAACACCACTATGGCTTACATTTTAAACCAGCAATGGGTTATAATCCTTGCATTTTGAAATAATGAGAGGTGCAGAAATCATGAAAGACAAGTACCCATTACTGTTCCTCATGAAACAAAATGTATTTTTATAACGTTGCCACTAATTTTTAAAAGCATCCTACGACCCTTAATAGCATGAGAAAATCCATTCTTCATATGGCGAACTATTTTTATTTGGAGTATCAGATTTTTCTTCAATCAATGCAGAGTCAAATGGAACACCACACATGATTTCTCTTGGCCCCAACAACCCTCCATATGATACTTTAGGGCTGACAACTTGGAACGTTTTTGCTAAAAGTGACTATAAAAGAGCAGTTATGTTCCATTGGATTGATTCCCCCCTCATTTTACTTATATGGGTCATTTTCTAAGTCCCTGCTCCCTAGAATTTTTTATTTTTTGGATTTCCAGGTGTGCTGAAAAATGCATTACCATCCGTTTCATCTTCCAAAGAACATTTGGCACGAGCCAATGGAACCCCAGCAGAATGACAGATGGTGGGCTGGGCAGAGGTAGGACAGAAAAGTTGGTACTTGAGAAAAATATTTATGGTTCTTGGTAGAGAGGCAAATGATACATTATACAAATTGCCCCTAAGCAAGAGCAGCATTCAGTACAGTAAAGAAAACAGCCAAATTCGTTGATAAGCGTCATGTAAGGAATGGCCAAACCTTAGAAGGCGTTTCATTACAAGTATATGTGTCTCTAGGATGGAGATGACTGAGCTACAGTTTACTCTCAAATATTCATCTCCTTTAAAAAAAAAAAAAAAAAAAAACTTTTAAATGTTTTAATATGAAACCATTTTGTTTCTTTTCTTCGCCATTGATTATCACCATGCACCTGGTAGGGTTTCAGCTAAAACCATTAGTTGGTCTGACTGATGAAATTCACTGAAATTTCACTCTTTTGGACTTTCTGAACAGGAGAATCTATCTGACTAATCCTGAAAGTATAAACAGTCTAAGGATACATTTGGATCTCACAGACACATCTTCTCTCCAGAAAGCACATTGAAAAAATTTAACTATTTTAGAATACCTTCTATATCTCTTAGTAAAGAGATGCAGGTCGAATCCCAGCTCAGCAGCTAACATTGCATGAACTTTACCGTGCGAAGTCTTTGTTTCCTCATCTGCCAAATGAGGATGTTGGATTTACAATCTCCAAGGCTCCTTCCTAATCTGTGAATTCCAGTTTCATTTATAGCTGCTGGGCAATTAATTCACTTGACATCTCCTTTCCCTTTATCATTAAAAAGTGTTTATTAGAATGTTCTATCTTGTTCCCCTGTTGTAGCTTCAGAGTATTTTATTCCATCAGTGGCAAAAAGTCCCCAGTAAACATTTTAGATATAACACTTAGATCATTACTGGAAAAGAAATATGAGAAGTCACTAACGCCATCCATATGGACTATATTCAGAGAATATCAGTGAGAGCTCTTTTAAGATGGACATGGGCTTTATTAAGAGATGAGGACGAGGGAAAGCGAGTATCGACCCTGCCATGATGGCTATTTAGTTTAGGGAAGTCCCTTCGCTTCTCTGGGATTCAGCTTCTTCCTCTGTAAAATGAGGAGGCTGGAATCGTTCTTCTTAAATTCCAACAGTTGGGATTCTATGCCAAGGAAAATATAAACAACGCTGAAAGATAGGTCTTTCCGTATTGTTTTATATAGTTCAAGATAACTCAAATGTGCTCAAAATTCCAATAATGGGATAATTATCTACATATACTATAATTTGTATAATGCTTTTGCATTATACATTGTTTCAGAATTTGCTTTCAATAACTTTAACATAAAAAATAAAAATTCATGAAAGGACAAAGACAGAAAGCCCAACTTAATTCCTCTCTTATAACCCTTAGCTTAAATTGTTTTAAGAATAGCAACTTACAGAAATGCTATCTCAACAGTGGACAATGTGCTAATACTTTATAATTTTGACAATTATGATATATTTCACGGACTTTCTGAGGATTAAAAGTAACCTGAATTTTTTCAAATTCAAAAGTAAAAATTACATTTATGTATTTTGAAGGCAAAACATGCTTGAATTTGAATAGGTCACCAAGATTTAACCAAACTTTATTAAACAATATCCTCATCACAAATAAGCTGAGACTGACCAACGATTCACGGTTCAAATTTAGGGCTGTGAAGAAATAGTGTCCTCCAACGGAGCTTTATAATCATCTAAAACTGTGCTTTTTTGCTAACCACACACAGCCCTTCAATTTAATGCCAGGAATTACATTGTTTCTAGCTTCTCAGATTACACACTGTATCCGCGTTGTTTATTTATTAGTAAAGTCAAGAAAAAGAGCTGGTCCACTGATGGAGAAGGTCGAAAGACAGGCTGCAGCCTAGGGCTTTATGGCTGACAGCACCACGTCCTTTCTGTTTGACTATTTGCCAACCAATTACAATTTTTTTGTTTGTCTTTGTTTCAGATGAGAGTTTTGCTGTGTGCAGTAAGAACCTCCATATAAAGGAACTGAACTCTGGGCTCTGAAGGGATCAGCACATCATTCTGATGAAAAGAAATTACACTGCTTAGCCTGAAACTCCCACCGAATGACTGAAGTATCTCACAGTGGGATCCAGCTAAGGCATAGGACTTCTTAAGCCTCAAATCATGACTATACATCCTTCAGTAATACACTATGGACACCACATGACTAACACATAAAACACGTGTTGATCCTGTTCCCTGAACCTCAGGAACGTAAAAGGACTTGGGGACTTTCAAAAATGAGGGAAGCCCAGATATAAACGTACATTCCTTGTTATGAATTATAACAATGCCTAAGCTGTTTCCATATGTTCACAAGTTATTATCCATCATCACGCTAAGAGTCATGAAGTGAACTATTGCATCGATAACATCAATTTGAAAACTACTGAATGCCTTGCATTTTACTTTAAAAGATGAGAATGTAGACTGGGTAATCTCTGTCATACTTTATCAAACTTCCTAAAAAATGAACGACATGGTAAATTGCACAGAAAGAGCAATATTTTGGGAGTTTAAGACCTTAAACAAATGCTTTTCCAAACCTTGAACTCCAAAAATATAAACAAAAATGATATACATCACAAATAATACTCATAAAGACAATAATGATAAATTTACAAGTCTGAACCCAGGCTAAGATAGGAAAAGTACTGCATGAAGGCACTCGACATATATTATGAGAAAATAGAACATTGTTCACAGAATTAAAATGGATTTGGAAATAATCATTCTAGTGGGGGGGTGGGGTGTGTTTCTGCAAGAGTTTTCTTCTTGGAACTGGTTGATCTAAGAGGATTTACTCCATACATCTTTAAGTGATGTTATTTCTAGAATTTTAAAACGCTCATCAGTCCTTCCTGGGAACGAAGGCTGGTCTTTATGGCTACAGAGCCTTCGCTTAATATCATTAAAAAAACAAACATTGAGTCCTCACATGACAATGGACCAGCATCTGTCAATAGACTCGGATTATGTGCCTTGTGAGAACATGACTGTGACATTTACTCTTGTGACAAGGCATATTTCGGCGGCTTGTCTGGAAAGAGATGAGCGTTCATTCTGCCGCAGCAACTTTCATCAAGCTGATGACACTTCAATCGGCACATTTTCTCCAGTTTCGGTCCTTTGCCATCTGAGCACAAGTCTCTAATTATGCCCAAGCAACAAGTTTCACAGCAATCCCACAATGAGTGCACTCACCATACACCATTGCTCCTCCTGTTTCATGCAAGAAGCGAAATCGATGATTTTTAAATAACCAGATTGTCAGAATGGTAAGGATGAGCAAAAAATTAAAGACAAGCAGCTCCACGGCTCCCTGATGTTGAAACTGAGACTCATCCTTCCCCAACTTGAACCTTCTCTGTCTCTCCATTCTCCAGTCTCCGCGGGATTCCTTAGATGAAAAGCTGGATAACGACTGTCAAGGTTTGCCTAAGACAGTCTGGCTGCCTGAGAATTTCAGAATAAACACTGCCACTTAAGTTGCTACTTCACAAGCATTCTGCCCTGGCTTAGTATTCAGATGGCTTCTAGTTACAACTTCCTGTTTCTCTCTTAAAGCAGCCCCGTCTCTTTTCAAGCTCCACAGTGTGGTTTCATCATCGACTCTCACTGTCTTTAAATGATTCATTTCATGAAAATGGCTTTCATATTGCACAAAATTTTCAAGTGATGATGCTGAGATCCGGTGTCAGGATCTCAGGTTTCAAATAAGCCTTCTTAAAGCTGCGTCGCTGGTGAGTTGTAGATTAATAGTGAAAAGGATCACCTCACATCAGCAGCATTTTCTAAATTCAAACAGCCAATTCCCAAGTCATAACCTTGCCACCCATGAGAGGTCTTTTCCTTTCCAGCCAAAGTCTGCCAGTGTGATGGGGATTAAGAGCTCTGGTTCGACCTAAAATGATTTCACAGTGATTTGTTTTTCTTTCCTTTTTTGCTAACTTTCTGACTTTCTTTTCTCCTTCCTTTCTTCCTTTCTTCTGACTTTCTTTTCTCCTTCCTTTCTTCCTTTCTTCTGACTTTCTTTTCTCCTTCCTCCTTCCTTCCTTCCTTTTCTCCTTCCTTCCTTCCCTCTTTATGAAGCAAAAAAGTTGGTATAGGCTTCTCTGACTTTACATAATTGGTAGTCACAAGAGCATCATTTAAACTCTGAATTGATTGTTTTTCTTTTTAACAAGAAAAAATGAAAGCGAAAGACAAAAAGAAAATTCTACCCCCATCTCTACAGCTGTGCTCATTGGCTATTTTGAGTCAAAAAAGAAAAGAAATGAATTATAGATCTTTGAAGGAAAAACCATACAGCCATCCTAGGCAATGTCACATACGTGGATTTCTCTTTACTGAGCTTCTTCCCCAGACGTCCAGGACCCACAGAAATCTGTGACAGATCACAAACCTCCTCTGTCCTGTGGCAAAACAAGGTTGCTTATTGAGCAATGGTTCTGCCATCAGAAACGAAGGCTCCAGAGTCACAGGGCTCTGTCTATAACAGTAATGGTTCTTCAAATCGTCTTCCATTTGCCAGACTAGTGCTGTTTGAATTCATATATTTGCACTATTTGATAAACCTTCAGACAATATTACTACGATGGGCTTTGCTTCTTTCTAAGTAAATGTTATGACTTGTTTGCTTTTAACAATTGATCCTACAGTGCAATTACATATGGTCTAAGGTTGAGTGAATTTTCTCATTATTTCATAACAGCATTGTAATTTAGGAGTATTAGTCATCTGGTATCCCCATACACACTTGACAGAATTAGTATTCAATTTATAAATACAGTGTAAGAGATTCGCTGAGTAAGATGAGCCCAAATAAGTCCTGAAAAGACCTCCTTTGCCACCCAAAGCTAGAGGTCACACCTGTAATGTTTGGAGGTAACTAGCTTCTCAGTAACTGTTTTCATCCATAGAGAAAGTCTATCAGTCACTTAACATACAACTCTGCTGTTTCAGCTTCTTTGTCCTCCGCAGCTTTCGAAGTGGATTTCCTCTCTGGGTGTAACTCAGCAGGGGGTATTTATATGTGCTGCAGATGTTCTTCTAACACACTACCCTTTTTGGCAGGCGTATGTGTGATGACTAATATTCAAACTGTTTTGAAACCTGTCGGCTAGCTAATGCTTGCAAGCATTTCATGGAGCTTTGCTAGCAGGTTCTACCTTTATAATTTTGCAACCCCACAGGTTTAGTCATAAGTTGCTAGATTCATGAGATAACCCAAATTCAAAACCTGTCAACTTCCAGTTGTTTTTTTAAAATATCATCATTAAAGGACTTTGGTTACCTTTTATCAGGATTATTCATCCGGGTAGAATACACTTTGTCTGGTTGTCTTATTATGACATCAATTTCACTCTGTTACCCAATGAAGCAATAAGGACCCATGGAATATTTTGATTGGCTTATACATACATCATTTTTAGAAGTTCAGAATTTGATATTCAAATCAGTATATTTCACACTAAAAAAAAAAGTACACATGACTTCTCTGGAAAAAAAAACTCCTCAGATCTGGCACAGTGGGCTTCTACCCACATGGTCAGAATCTGTCAGGGGTGAGTGGTCACTTGCTCCACTCACAGCCAAAGTTCAATTCTTCCCACCTCACACACTGATGTTCCCCATCTGGACCCTGAAGTCATTTGCATGTGTGGCCCTGGTTTAGACTTTCACTACACTGTTGTCCGATGCTTATGCTGCTTAACATTGAGATGGAAGGCTGAGAAAAAAGGTGAGCTCAGGAAACTTCTCCAAATTTTTCACTCAAAATAATTCATTTCCTTCTATTTTGAGTTTTTTTTTTTTTCTCATAATATCATTTAAGGAAACCCTGGTGGCGTAGTGGTTAAGTGCTACAGCTGCTTACCGAAAGGGCAGCAGTTCGAATCCGCCAGGCGCTCCTTGGAAACTCTATGGGGCAGTTCTACTCTGTCCTATAGGGTCACTATGAGTCGGAATCGACTCGACGGCAGTGGGGTTTTTTTTTTTTTTTTGGAATACCATTTTATACTCTACTGTGCCAATAAACTGAAGCCCTGGCAGTGCAGTGGTTAAGATCTGAGCTGCTAACCAAATGGTCAGCAGTTGGACTCCACCAGCCACTCCTTGGAAACTTTATAGGGCCTGTCTGTCCTACAGGGTCCCTACGAGTTGGAATTGACTTGACAGCAATGAGTTTGGGTTTTTTTGTTTTTTTTTTTTTGCTATCAGTAAAAGAAGCTAAAGAAAATAGAACCAAATATCCATTGAGCATTTGCTGTGGACTCAGGAAATACTGCTAAGGACTTTAATTCAGTGTATCTAATTTAATATTCCCCCATGCATATGTTTCTTGTACTGTGGGGGCTTGACTATTGCTGTAATGCTTGAAGCTATGCCACTGGTATTCAAATGCCAGCAGGGTCACCCATGGCAAAAAAGGTTTCAGCTGAGTTTTCAGACTAAGACAGACCTGGAAGTCTACTTCTAAAAAGAATTAGCCAGTGAAAACCTTATGAATAACAATGAGACATTGCCTAATATAATGCCAGAAGATGAGCCCCTCAGGTTGGAAGGCACTCAAAAGACACCTGGGGAAGAGCTGCCTCCACAAACTAGAGTTGGCCTTAATGACATGGATGGAGTCAAGCTTTCGAGATCTACATTTGCTGATGTGGTACCACTCAAAATGAGAAAAAACAGCTGCAAACGTCCATTAATAATTGGAGCGTGGAATGTAGAATTATGAATCTAGGAAAAGTGGAAATCGCCAAAAATGAAATGGAATGCATAAAAATTGATATCCTAGGGATTAGTGACCTGAAATAGATGAGTATTGGCCATTTTGAATTGGACAATCATATGGTCTACTATGCCAGGAATTACAACTTGAAGAAGAATGGTGTCGCATTCATCACCAAAAAGAACATTTCAAGATTTATCCTGAAATACAGTGTTGTCAGTGACAGGATAATATCCATATGACTACAAGGAAGACCAGTAAATATGATTATTATTCAAATTTATGCACCAACTACTAAGGCCAAAGATTAAGAAACTGCAGATTTTTTACCAACTTCTGCAGTCTGAAATTGATTGAATTAGGATGCATCGATGATTACTGCTGATTGGAATTTGAAAGTTGGAAACAAAGAAGGATAGGTAGTTGGAAAATACAGCCTTAGTGACAGAAATGGTGCTGGAGATCATATGATAGAATTTTGCAAGAACAAAGACATTTTCATTCCAAATACCATTTTTTTAACAGCATAAACAGCAACTATACACATGGACCTTGCCAGATGGAATACACAGGAATCAAATTGACTACATCTATAGAAAGAGATGATGGAAAAGCTCAATATAATCAGTCGAACAAGGTTAGGGGCCGACTGCAAAACAGACCATCAATTGCTCATATACAAATTCAAGGTGAAGCTGAAGAAAATTAGAACAAGTCCATCAGAGCTAAAGTATATTCTTGAGACGGTCTCCAAACCTGAATTTAGAGACAATCTCAAGAATAGATTTGATGCGTTGAACACTAATGACCGAAGACCAGACAACCTGTGGAATGACACCAAGGACATCATACATGAAGAAAGCAACATACAGGAAGAATAGCAATTAAAAATTAAAGTGCTGTTTTATTAGCTGGTGACCATAATTCTTAGTGCCAGGCTCTCTGATGAAGTTTGACCAGAAACCAAAACTTAGGCACAAGGCCCAAAATGGAATTCTTTACTGTCTCTAAATCCTAGTCTGAATGAATATCTGCTGGCCACTGAGTCCAAGGTTCTTGCTGCAAGATTCAACATGCAGATGAGAGAAAGCAAAGAGAAAGAACAGGATGGCCCAGCCTATTGTTGCTGCCTCAGTTTGTGCATTCAATCCTATGACAGGAAAGAATTGAAGAGAGGAGTCCCCGGGCCAGAGTAACCCTGTTTAGCTGGTAATCTCCTCTTTACGAGCGTGACCCAATCAATGTTACAGAATCAAACCAATCATTTGAGAGCTCTCTGTTCTTGGAAACGGCAGAGGAGATTGTGGGGTAGAAGAATTGAGAAGGTAAGGTTTCCTAGGGTGGGGAGAGACACTGAGAATTCCCTTTCCACCTCCTGGAGCCCCACCCTGCTCAGTCTCAGTTCTTTCTCAACCATTGTTATTGTTAGCTGCTGTGGAGTTCGCCCTCGACTCATGGTGACCTCATGCGCAGCTGAACAAAATGCTGCCCAGTTCTGCATCATCGACAAGATTGGTTATGGATCAAACCATTGTGATCCAAAGAGTTTTAACTGGATGATTTTCAGAAGTAGACACCAGGCCTTTCTTCCTGGCCTGTCTTAGTTTGGAAGCTTTGCTGAAACCTTTTCAACATCATAGCAACACACAAGCCTCCAATGACAGACGGACGGTGGCTGTGCATGAGCTGCCTTGGCTGGGAATCGAATTCAGGTCTCCCGTATTGAGGGCAAGAATTCTACCACTGAACCACCAACATCCCAACAAAAAAAGACAAGTCAACCTGTACTCTCTAGGAAAGTTCCAGTGTCTCCTTCAGGTGGCCTCTCCCCTTATATTTATCTCTCTAAGACCATTGGTGGCGTAGTGGTTAAGTGCTACGGCTGCTAACCAAAGGGTTGGCAGTTTGAATCAGCCAGGTGCTCCTTGGAAACTCTATGGGGCAGTTCTACTCTGTCCTATAGGTTCGCTATGAGTCAGAATCGACTTGACAGCACTGGGTTTGTTTTTTTTTTAAGACCATTGAGGTACGAATTTCATATTTTGCCACTGGAAGCTTCTGAAATTGGCCAAGACAGGACTGTAATTAAGTTTACTTGAAGTCACACATCCACTAAACCAAAAATTAATTCCCTGTTATATTTTCAGGAGCCCTGGTGGTGCAGTGGTTAAGAGACTGGCTGCTAACCAAAAGGTCAGCAGTTCCAATCTACCAGCTGCTCCTTGGAAACCCTATGGTTCTACTCTGTCTTCTAGGGTTGCTATGAGTCAGAATTGACTCAATGGCAACGATTTTTTAATTGTATTTTCAAACTTGCCATACTTGCATCTTAGCTTCCTCTACGGAAAAAAAAGTCACATTTGCATAAAAATGCCCCCAGTTTGAACAATATGAACCTCTCCCATTAGTAAATACCTACAAAAAAATGAGAGTTCAAAGTTTTACAAGGAAGTTTAAGTTCATAATGAACTCTTGGACAATTTTAAGTCCCAAAGAAATTTACTGCCCAATGCGCAGCTTGCTTCTTCAACCTCTGCAGAGTCTGGATCTCTGGGATCCAGGACTATGAGCCCAGGACACGACTTTCAATCTATGTTCTTTCCACTGCTCTTTATCATGACGGCCAGATGAGATAAAGGTCACTTTAAAGAAGTGAAAATGAGAGTGTTCGTATAATTTTATTAAACAACTGGGGCACATAAAAATGTGTGATATGACTAGGGTCCCTTTCTTCTTTAACTGTTTCATGAGGTGAGGTCTTATCTGTGCATAGTTGATCCTTGATTCCCAGGAGTCCATAATAAGCCCTTCCACTTCCTGTTCAGTCCAACCATGACCACAGGGGGGCAGAATTCCTTCCACCTGGGATAAATGTCACTTTGATGGCCTTTCGCCAGCAAACACGCACTGGATCCCATTGGTTGCTTTGACAGTTCTTCAATGTAGAGTCCCAAAGCTCTACAGAGACTAAGAAGAGTTAAATCTGGCATTGTTCTTGTGATCTAGCCATGTTGTCTCTTATGCCATAAGAGGGATGATGGCCTCACAGTGGAAGCCTTGGGAGACAGAGTCCCAGATGAATATCACTTGATTACTAATTCAGCCACTCCTCACTCTGTTTCTTGTAATCCTTCCCCTTTTGTCCCTAGTCTTCTGGCCTCAGTTGACACTACCTCTTTTCTTTCAGAGAGGGTATGTCTTCAATTGAAAAAATAAACTTCAGTCCATTGGACCCTTTTCTCTTACATGTCTTGAAGGATCAAGTCATGAGAAAAAATTCACTCATTGGCTTCTTTATTTTATCCAGGTCTCTGCCAGCTCTACCAAAGGCAGGTTAAGTGCTGACTGGCCCCACTGGTTGTCAACCTGTCCCCCATCCAGCGTAGAAGATTCAGAGATAAAAGAAGTATGATCTCTGGAGCCAAGGACAGGGAGGAAATGACGGAGCACTGCCACTCCAAGCTGTAGCTTGTTTTTAACCCAAAATTTCTGAAATCAAAGGCCTAACAGAATTTGTTTCTTTGATCTCCTATTAAATGTCTACATGATAATTCACTTTCTTCTTAGGATATAACTTCAACCGTGTCTTACAAACTAATTACTCTGACCCCATTGTCTAGAAGAGGCTTTGCCCTATCACTTCTGTGTTACATTGTAAAATTTTCCTACATAAGCTTACAAAGATGGGCACCACATCCATCACCTTTCCCTAATTTCTACATTCTTCTCTGGAAAAACAAGAGGACCCAGGAGAGAAGACAGAAGTTGAATAAGCTGGGAAATATTTTTCTGAAATGAAGTATGTAAATTCCAAGTAGACTTTGACAGAAAGGTTTTTTAGTGGCTCCTAAAAAAACAAAAAAAAAACAACAAAAAAAAAAACCCTTTGCCATTGAGTTGATTCCAACTCATCGGCTGCTCGCAGAATTCTTCAAAAGAGCACAACACCCAAGGAAAAACAGTATTACTAGTTTATCTGGACCATTGTTTGACTCAAAGGTGGCTTTTAAGAACCAGTTTTTTTTCAAGGTTCAAGGTTCAAAAGGACACCTAAGGGCAATGGCTTTTGTGGGCTACCACAACTTTCATGAAAGCCAGAGATGTGGATTCCAGGAAAAGTAAAATGATTTTGTCAATTCCCTTATATGAGATGGATTGACATATAGCCACAACAATGGACCCAAACATACCAATAATCCTGAAGATGGAACAGGATTGGGCAACATTTCATTCTGTTATTCATAAGGTCACCGTGAGTTGGAGCTGACTCATCACAACTAACAGCAACATGTTTATGTTAACACCAGTGTGGTAAAGTGGTAATTTTCTGAATTTGTCCAATCCAGCCTTCTTTTCATAGCTCTTCTTTCAGGAGGTAGGGATAGAATTAAGAAGCTGCCCTTTCTTTTCTTTCCTGCCTTTTTGCAAAGCTTCTGACCAAAGGTTATAAATTCTTCTCTGTTCTGTTGCTCCTGGCTATTACTATTTTGTTTCCATTTCATTAGGAATTTGAGGAGGAAAACACTTTGATGCTGCCATGTTTTCCATCTTTCTTCAAATGTCTTAGAACGCCTATTTTAAAATTATTTTTGGACCAAAAAAAAAAAGTTCAAACCTTTAAAAACCTAATGCTGGTTCTGTAAGCCTATGAAACCACACATGGGGGGGAAAAAAAAAAGGTATAAATTGACTGTACCCTTGCTGCATCATTCCTTTTGTAGCCATTTTATTTAAAAAAGTTTGTAAATTACTTTATCTGTTAAATTGCTCCCCCACCCAACCAGGTAGAAGAAAGCTTTTGAAAGCAACTAAAAAGTCTTTATTAGATACAGACCTGATCTGTATATTTTTGAAATAGCTGCTATGTTTTGCGTGATTAGAGTGTCTCAGACAGGCGTTGTGCTACGTCAGAGATTCCCAAATTTTAGTGTCCCTTGGAATCATCTGGAGAGCTTAGTAAGCACAGATTGCTGGGCCCCACCCCAGAGTTTCTGGTTCAAAAGTTTTGGATGGGGTCCTAGATTTTCATCTCTTCAAAGTTCCCTGGGGATGCTGATATTGCTGGGCCAGAGACCACATTTGAAAACCACTGTGCTAAACACTTAAACCCAAAAAAACCTACTGCCGTTGAGTAGATTCCAACTCATAGCGACCCCACAGGGTTTCTGAAGCTATAAATCTCTACGGAAGCAGACTGCCACATCTTTCTCCCACCGAGTTGCTGTTGGTTTCGAACTGTTGGCCTTTTGGTTAGCAGTTGATCATGTTAACCACTGTGCCACTGGGGTTCCTATCTGGAGCAGAAATGCATTCTTACTTTTCTATGGTTTAGGAAGTTAAACATAGAAGTGAACAGTTTCACTAAGACTAGGAAATACCTTTTTTTCAGAAATAATATTTTTAAGTCTTACTGTAGCCTAATCCATCCCTCATATTTATCCAAATCTTTATAGGGTCTGTGCACTTTGAAACTTTAATAATTTATAAGTATGCTCAAAACATTTCTTAAGCCGCACCTGAGATAATTTTATATGTGCTTAAGTCAACTAAATTACATAATAAATTCCATGACAAACAATATGGTTCTCTCAGATAAGAACGTAAATCGTGTCCCATGGGCAGCAGAGTGAAAGCCCCATATCATCTGTAAAGAGAAAATTCAATTTCCTTTGAAATGTCATTTCCTGATGGTTATATCACATCTACACTGTAAGTTTTAAATTGAAAGTCTAAAACTATACTGGGGCTTTTTGATAACTGTGTAACTTGGTGTAGGCACATACAAACACACACGCTACAAACACACACACAGTGTTCCAAATAAATTTTAAATCAACAAAACCACATATTCATTTTAATCCAGACTAACAGATTTTAAAGAGCAACACAGGACAATGTGATTTTATTTCTGTAAAAATGTCTTGCATTATGTGAAGGGAAAAATCACAAAGCAAGACAGCTTACAACGGCTTTTTTTTTTTTTTTTTTTAACATCATATGTACATCCAAGAATGTTTCTTTGTTACCTAGGCTATTGTAGATACTCAAATAATGACAATTATATTATCCCATTAGAAGATGCAAGTATCTAAATGTGATGGTTAAGATTGTCAGCTTGGCTGGGCCATGATTCTCAGTGTTTTGGCAGTTGCATAACGTTGTGATCACTTCCCTGTTGAAATTTGACACGTGATCGCCCCCATGACAGAATCTGCTGAACGCTACCAGTGGTGGTGGTGGTGCCTATGGCGGCTCACCGCCCCCTCAGCCTTCATCTGTCTGCCCTCTGTTGCCTACTTCCTTCCTGCTCTCCTTGCCAAGGTTTTTGCCTTGTTCTGGATCCTGCAGCTGCCTCTTGTTCATCTGACCTCCAGTTCTTGGGACTTGAGCTAGCAGCTTACCTGCTGATCTTGGAATTCATTGATCTTCACAGCCCGTGAGCAAGAGTCCTGCTCTCCAACCTGCTGATCTTGGGTTTGCCAGCCTCTGTAGGTACGTGAATCAGGAGAAATCTCTATCCTGATCCAGGGACTTGGGATGTTCCAGCCTCTACAATCATGTGAGCTGTTTCTTTGATATAAATCTCTCTCTCTATATATATATGTATATTTATACTCTTACTGCTTTCGCTTCTTTAGAGAACCCAGCCTAAGACACTAAATAACTCATTCTCATTTTCAAACTCCAGGTATAGGAAGGAATTATTTCTCAGAACATAATCAGGACCCTGGTGGTGCAGTGGTTAAGAGCTTGATGCTAATCAAAATGGTCAGCAGTTCGAGTCCACCAGCCACTCCTTGGAAACCCTATGGAGCAGTTCTACTGCGTCCTATAGGGTCACTATGAGTCTGAGTCAACTCAAGGGCAATAGGTATACATCTCAGTTAAAGGTGTGTCTTAGTTATCTAGTGCTGCTATAAGAGAAATAACATAAGTGGATGGTTTTAACAAAGACAAATTTATTTTCTCACAGTCTAGTAGGCTAGAAGTCCAAATTCAGGGTGTCAGCTCCAGAAGAAAGCTTTCTCTCTCTGTTGGCTGTGGAGGAAGGTCCTTGTCATCAATCTTCTCCAGGACTAGGAGCTTCTCTGCACAGGAACCCTGGGTCCAAAGGACTCACTTTGCTCCGATTGCTGCTTTCTTGGTGGTATGAGGTCCCCTTGTCTCTCTACTCACTTCTCCCTTTTATATCTCAAAAGAGGTTGGCTCAAGACACAATCCAATCTTGTAGATTGTGTCCTGCCTCATGAACATAACTGTTGCCCATCCCACCTCACTAACATCATAGAGGAAAGATTTACAACACACAGAAAAATCACATCAGATGACAAAATGGTGGACAATCACACAGTACTGGGAATCATGGCCTAGCCAAATCGATACACATATTTTGGGGGGACAAAATTCAATCCATGACAAGGTGTAACAGGAAACATCGTGTTACAGGGACTGTTGGAAAGACTCTTTCAGGTTTCCAGACTCCTCAACAGAGTCATTAAAAACAAATAATTATGAATATTTTCTCACCCTTAGTATTCTTGCTAAAAGAATAATTTAAATAGTTGTTGGTTGTTTTTTTTTTTTTCTTTAGTTCACTTGGGCTTCAAAAAGGACTACAAACAATATATACTTTCTAAACATTAAATGAAAAATCTTATTTTTTGAACAAAAATGTCTTCCTAACTTTATCTTGAATGTACCTAAACCTTATCTGTTAAGGCACTACAATCTTAAGAAATGTCAAATTAGGAAAAAGCAGAACCACATGTCACCCCTGCAAGAATGGCACTGGTCACTGGTGTTGATAAATGCAGAAAATAATAAGTGCTGGGAAGAATGGATGGCACTGGTCATTGGCACTGATAAACTGAGAAAATAATGAATGCTGGCGAGAGAATGGCACCCGTCACTGGCACTGATAGATTCAGAAAATAATAAACGCTGGCAATGTTGTTGAGAGATTGGAACTTTTACATACTGCTGGTGGGAATGTAAAATGGTACAACCACTATGGAAAATGATATGAGGCCTCAAAAAGCTAGAAATAGAAATACTATATGATCCAGCAATCCTACTCCTAGGAATGTATCCTAGAGAAATAAAAGCCATCACACAAATAGACATGTGCAAAACCATATTCATAGCAGCATTGTTCACAATAGCAGAAAGATAGAAACAACCTAAGTGCCCATCAACAGATGAGTGGCTAAACAAACTAATGTACATAGACACAATGGAATACTATGTAATTATGAACAATGATGAATCTGGAGGCATTATGCTAAGTGTAATAAATCAATCACAAAAGCACAGATACTATATGAGACCACACATAAAAAATCAAGAAAAGGTTTACACAGAGAAAGAAATAATCTTTGATGGTTACAAGGCGGGGTGGGGAGGGAAAACCACTAACTAGACAGTAGACAAGTGTCCCTTTTGATGAAGGGAAAGAGAATACATAATATAGGGGAAGTCAGCACAACTTGACCAAAGCTAAGGAAGACACTTAGAGGTACACAAGGGAAAAAAAAGAGGCAGCCACAGTAAGTACTACAGCATATACAATACCATAACAACAGTAAAAGCAAACAATAACTTACAAGCAGATATATAAAAAAAATAGGCAGATACATATGCTGAACAGGGGAAGGAGGTCATATAGGAGTATGCCCATGTACATATATACGTTAGGCTGATGTTAGCTGGACCCTGGCTGAAAACAGAAAATACCAGAAAGATGTTTACCTGTGTTTTATCGACTAAGCAAAAGCATTCAACTGTGTGGATCATAAAAAATTATGGATAACATTGCAAAGAATGGGAATCCCAAAACACTTAATTGTGCCCATGCGGAAGCTATACAAAGACCAAGAGGCAATCATTTGAACAGAACGAAGGGCTACTGAGTGGTTTAAAGTCAGGAAAGGTGTGCGCCAGGGTTGTATCCTTTCACCATACTCATCAATCTGTATGCTGAGCAGATAATCAGAGAAGCTGGACTATATGAAGAAGAACAGGGCATCAGGATTGGAGGAAGACTCATTAACAACCTGCATTATGCAGATGACACAACCTTGCTTGCTGAAAGTGAAGAGGACTTGAAGCACTTACTGATGAAGATCAAAGACCACAGCCTTCAGTATGGATTATACCTCAGCATAAAGAAAACAGAAATCCTCACAACTGGACCAGTGAACAATATCATGATAAATGGAGAAAGGTTGAAGTTGTCAAGGATTTCATTCTACTTGGATCCACAATCCACACCCATGGAAGCAGCAGTCAGAAATCAAACAATGCATTGGGCAAATCTGCTGCAAAAGACTTCATTAAAGTGTTAAAAAACAAAGATGTCACCTTGAGGACTAAGGTGCACTTGACCCAAGCCATGGTATTTTCAATCGCGTCATATGCATGTGAAAGCTGGACAACAAATAAGGAAGACCAAAGAAGGATTAATGCACTTGAATTACGGTGTTGGTGAAGAATATTGAATATACCATGGACTGACAGAAGAATGAACAAATATGTCTCGGAAGAAATACAGCCAGAATGTTCCTTAGGAGCAAGGATAGCAAGACTTTGTCTCATTTACTTTGGACATGTTATTAGGAGGGAACAATCCCTGGAAAAGGATAGCATGCTTGGTAAAGTAGAGGGTCAGAGAAGAAGAGGAAGACCCTCAACGAGATGGATTGACACAGTGGCTCCAACAATGGACTTAAACATAGCAAAGATTGTGAAGATGGCACAGGATGGGGCAGTGTTTTGTTCTATTGTACATGGGGTCGCTACGAATTGAAATCAACTCCATGGTACCTAACAACAACAAAGCTACGAATCGAAATCAACTCCATGGCACCTAACAACAACAAAGTCTGGCTAACATGGATATCAGTGATCCAGAGGCCACTCTCAGCAGTGGGTTTAGTGAGAAATTCCAACTCATAGCGTCCGTATAGGACAGAGTAGAACTGCCCTATAGGGTTTCCAAGGAGCGACTGGCAGATTCAAACTGCCAACCTTTTGGTTAGCAGCCACAGCTCTTAACCACTGTGCCACCAGGGCCCTGATGGAATCGACTCGAGGGCAAGGGGTTTTAGTGAGAAATTGCCCACTCATTGTAACACTATACTTCCCCCACCAATGGAAACTTACTTGGTATACACTGTCTCTTCATTAGACAATGGCATTTGAAATACTGTGTTCTTCCAAAACTTTGAACTGTGCAGTGGTGGCACCTCTAGTCCTCAGGTCTAACCCAAGACTTCCTTGGTTCTTCTGTGTTCATCATGTACATAGAAAACCTCTTCATTGTTTATTAGTGAAATGACATGACATCTGTACCTTTAACATAAAAAAAAAAACAAAACCTTTAACATACTCCATCATAAAAACATGTGAGAGAATAGTTGAAGCAAGAATAACAGGAAGTGTATGGTTGTTGAGGTTGCATAATGGAGACGGTATATCATTCTACTTTTGTGTTGTGTGAAAATTTCAACAGTAAAAAAAAAAATTAACTGTGTTTCTATATCCCTCTTGATTGCTGCATTTGGAGGCCCCAGGTTTCCCTGAGCTTGAACTCTGCCTAGTGACATAGCCTCCATTCCCTCTTTAAGCACATTCATGACCTGCATTCTCCATAATCCCAACCTCCTTCCCTTCTCTTTCTCCATTCCCAATAGAAATCTAAGAGCATCTCCTCTGTCCTGTAGGGTCTCTATGAGTCGGAATCGACTCGATGGCAAGGGGTTATAGCAGCTTTGGCCCCCGGAATTCCTTTGTTCTAGGAACCCTCTCTTAATGATGCAGTTCCCGCTTGTCAACCAGGTGATCTCAATCAGAGAAGAATTACCCTCAGGAAATTCCTAACTGAAGCCACTATAGATATTTCCAAGTAAGGATCATTACATCCTTTTCATGCGATTTTTCCCAAAACCTTGCTTTCCTCAGTTTTTCCATTTTCCAGACCATAAATACCTCTTTCCTACAACATTGGCAGTGGAAATATTCCTTCAGCTGTATCTTTTCTTGCACCAGTGGGATATGCCCCTAATGTTTCATTTCCTTCTGTTCTTCCATGAATTCTGCAGGCTCAGCAGAGCTTCGCATTTTTTCCTTCTGGGTAGCACTGATTGCTGGATCAGAGTTCCTGACTTCCTTTTTCTTTAAGACCAGACAGTTGTTGTGGAGTCTCCCATATGAAGTAAGTCTGGTGAGCTGAACGTGTCCATTATTCAAACACATCCAGTCACTTTCATCATCCTGAGCTGGGTGATTCTAACTCTAAGGCACCTTCCATCAGCCCATCAGCTAACCTTGGACAAAATCTCTTTTGAACCTCTGAGCTCCCCTTCACTGTGCCTCATTTTCTCCAAACCTTTGCTCAGAGTCCTAACCCTGTATGCTTCCTGGACATCTTCCCCAAACAATGGGCTATATCAACTGCATCACCCTCAAACTTATCTAACAATGTCTGATATATTCTCTGTCAAACTTCTCAGTCCTTCCATCATAAATGTTGTCCAATTTTTTGTAAATCACACAGTGAAGCTGTTTCACAAAGTTTCCCAATTTCTCTCATTATTGTAAGTTTGAGAAAATATCTCTCAAAATTCTATAGAATAAGTAACCAAGTATCTTCAAAAAATAAATGGCAAGAAAAAAAAAAAAAAAAAAAGAAGGGAGAGGAACTCTTATTAGATAAAAAGAAACTTAAAGGCCATATCAATGAAATGCCATTTGAAGGCCTCATTTGTGTCCTGATTCAAACAAATCAATTCTTTTAAAAAAGAGAGAGAGAGAGAAAAAAAGGCATTTGTGAAACAATGGTGAAATTTGAACACTGGCCAGATATGACATAATGTAATGGATTTGTTTTTAATATTTTTAGGTGTGAAGTGGTATTGTGGTTAAAGTTTTTATAAAGGATCTATATTTCTTTGAGATAATCCAGATGAAATCATACGATGTCTGAGATTTATTTTACAATAAACCAGCAGGTGGTAGAGGTTGAGGGAGGAGCAGGGGTACAGATGGAACAAGATTGGCCATATGTTGATAATTGTTTAGCTGAGAGACAGGCACATCAAGGTTCATCATATTATTGTCTTTTGTTTCTGTTTTGTGTAATTTGGAAACTCCCATAATAAAAAAGTTCAAAAGAAAAAAAGAGGAAGAAGAAAAGATAAAGTCTTCTCTCTATTGCTTTTCCTATCTGGGCTCTCATTGGCTAAGTTACCCCAGTTAGCTCTCAAGGTTTTGCCTTCTTTATTGAATTTCTTTGAGTCTCAATACTTTCCCTGATCTAATTACAGCTAAAATATTTCCCTGTTTCTTAGCCCTATCTTTCTTTCGTGGGAATTCAGCCATTCTCCTTCTCAATGCACATACCTTCATTTTCCTTTCATTTTTTTGTTGTTGCCGTTCTGATTACATGATTAAGTGTCTTTAAAAAAATTTTTTTTTTTCTCCCAATACATCACTTACCACATTTCTTATGACAGAGTGTTCTGGAAATCAGTTAAAGAGAAAGTTTTCATAGGTTCCTCTTAACCTTTGGTTTGTGATGATGTTGGTTTTGTTTTGTTTTAGCCTCTACTTCAGTTTCAAAATGTAACATATCCCATAAAGGAGAAGCTCCATATTCCTCTCTGTCTGTTCCACTACGCTTCTGTGGCTGAAGCCACAGTGGGGCTCTGAAATCCGCACCCATGAGCAGACATTATGATATACCCGTTCAGTTAACTTAAGACTTTGATAACCAAAAAAATAACCCAAACCTGTTGCCATTGAGCTGATTCTGACTCATAGCAGCCCTATACTACAGAGTAGAACTGCTCCATAGGGTTTCCAAGGAGTGGCTGGTGGATTCAAACTGCCAACCTTTTGGTTAGCAGCCAAGCTCTTAACCACTGCACCACCAGGGCTCCAAGACCTTGATGCAGGCAGGGTAATCCCAGAACCATATGCAGAAACCTTATGAACCCAAGTGACTCTCTGGCCCTTGGTATTGTTTAAAGTAAGGTAAAGGAATCAGAACACACAGCAGGTGATCCGGAGCTACTACCCATACCTGACCCTGGCAACCTGGAGGCCTGAACTCACACTCCGTGATCTGTGGCCAGTGGGAAACTGAATCACCTTTGCAGTCTGGAGTTTTGATCTCAGACCTGTCTAAGGAGCACTATTTGGGGGTGCAGGGGTGGGGGGGGCACTATGAAGGCAAAAATTCTCCCTCCCATCAATGCTTTAAAAAAAGCCTCACATGGTGAAGACCCCCTCTTCTGAGGAAGGACTCAAATGCAGTTCTTTCTGATCGCCCTGTGCCTGAGTGCCAGTTGTGGCATCTTACAAGCATAGTGAGCTGCTCCAACCCAAGCCATTCCCAAGTCCTACACCAAGTTCCTCAGTCTCCTGGGTGGCCTTTGCTGCCCAAGTGCCCATATTATGTATGTATTTGCTTCCCAGCCTACATTTTAAAAGTTTTGGAGATCTGAGACTCTCCTCTGCTTCTCTCCTGTGTGCTGGCTAAATGGAGGAAACACTCAAAGAACAGGTAGCCAGCTGCATGAATGGCTTAGCAGGGCTTCTGCTAAAGCATGTTGGAGAATGCAGCTTACACCTGAAGCTTCCTTAGATCCAGAATCTGTACATTCACCCTGGGGGTGTGTCCAGGCTTACAGATCAGACTCTGAGTCTGCTTAGCCACCGGAACTGCACTGTATACTGTTTCCAGCACAGCCAGGAAAGTAAGAGCAGGGACTGCTACCTGTGGAATGGCGGCATAAATGGTCAAGTGCTCAGCTACTAACCAAAATGTTGTTGGTTCGAACCTGCCCAGAAGTGCCTTGGAAGAAAAGCCTGGTGATCTGCTTCTGAAAGGTCACAGCCTTGAGAATCCTATGGAGAACAGTTGTACTCTGCACATGGGGTTGCCATGAGTTGGAATCGACTTGGCAGCAACTGGTTTGTTTTGTTTTGTTTTAGGTAGGCTTACCACATGGCGATAGGAGTGGAGGAAACTTGTTGCCATTGAGAGCTCAGGGGGTCAAAGAGAGAAAGGCGGCAACTTCCTCTGTTTTGAGCACAGTCCTCTAATGTATAACTTCCAATGAATATCAGGCTCTGTGGGGAGTGAGTGAAGGGAGGGGTACAAACTCCCTCACCAGGATATCCTAAGAGCACTGGAGTGTTGGTGAAAATAGGCTTCTCTACAGGCCAGGTTGGGATTATGCAGAGAAGAGGAGAAATTTCCCTCCACAGCCCTTAGGTTTTAGGTTTTAAAATCAAAGGGACTGCATTGGGAAGATCAGAACTTGAAGCGAGTCATCTAACCTGAGAAAGTCACAAATCTCAGAGGTTTTCCCTGCAAAATGTCACAGAATTAACTTTACTGTTGATGTAATAACATAACTGATAACCTTTCCTTTGTATACTCATGCTTCTAGCAAATATTTCCCAAATTTCACCCTTTGAAACATAGTCTTGTATTTAAATGTTTTTTTTTTTTTCAGTAACAGTGTTTCCACAGAGTAGGAACACTATTTTTTGTAAAGCTCTGTGGTTTCTCAAAATGAGGTCCCCGGACCAGCAGCGGAAACCCTGGTGGCGTAGTAGTTAAGTGCAATGGCTGCTAACCAAAGGGGGTCGGCAGTTCAAATCTGTCAGGTGCTCCTTGGAAACTGTATGGGGAAGTTCTACTCTGTCCTATAGGGTCGCTATGAGTCGGAATCAACTCAACGGCACTGGGTTTAGACCAGCAGCATCAGCGTTGCCTGGAAACTTAGAAATGCAAATTCTTCCATCCCAGACCCACTGAATCAGAAGCTCTGGGGCAGAGTGAGGCCCACGAATCTGTGTTTGACAAACCTTCTGGATGATTCTGAAGCTCCTTAAGTTTTCAGAACCAGTAGTCTAAGAGTTGGCTTGCCGCATGTGTGAATCAATAAAGCAATTAATGACTTACTTGAGAAAGTAAACGGAGTCAGCGCACAAACAAAAAGTACTAAGGGCTGGTTTAAAAACAGATAGTAAAGTAACTGGTCATAACATGACTTGTGGGTTGTTAGGAGATGGATTGATCCAGTGGCTGCAACGATGGGCTCAAATGTAACAATGATTGAGAGCACGGCGCGGGACCAGGCAGTGTTTCTTTCCAACTCATAGCTGCATAGGGTCGCTATGAGTTGTAACCAACAACAGCACCCAACAACAACATCACATGTAAACAGCTACCACGTGTGCTTATGCCTCAAGACAACAATTAATTAACCCAGTGATGGAGAGATCAGATGCCGATGTGTTTTTCTTTAAGAAACAGTTGTGTGCAGCCAGTTGCTATGATCTTTTTTTTTAACTTGCAAAAAGGCAATAAACACCCTGTGCGTCCTCAAGGGTGTTGCATCACTTGTACTCCCAAGGGTTCGTGCCAGCCTCTCTGCAATGTCCCTCTTATGTCCGCCTTCACCGTTCATCTGATTTCTCCCTCCCTTCACAGTCTCTGCTTTATCAAAGGGAATCATTGCTTTGAAATAACGTGGTTCTGCCCCCAGTGTCACCAAGAGTTTTGGCACAATAGATACAAAGATGATTAATTGTTATCTAGTCCTCAGGGTCTATCTTATCTCTGTATCTCTTCTTTTCTCTTACCTCTTCAACTCTCATTAGTTGCACTTTTTCCTTCCTCCATTTCTGTATCATACTCTAGCTCAGCTACCTAGTGAAGTCTTTCTGAGTCCATGCTTGTCACATTCTCATATTTCTTCCCCATATTTTATCTCATTTTCTTCCTTCTTTTGTTTTCTCGTTCTTTCTTCCTTAATTTTCTCTTAATCCTTCCATAATTTCCATTGCCATTGCCATTGAGTCAATTCCAACTCACTGCAACCCCATATGTTTCAGAGTAGAACTGTGCTCCATAGGGTTTTCAATGGCCGTGAGCTTTCAGAATTAGATCACCAGGCCTTTCTGATGAGGCATCTCTGGGTGGACTTGAACCTCTAACCTTGAGTAGTAGTAGCCAAATGCTTAACTGTTTACCCTATCCAGGGACTCTGTGTTCTCCATTAGATTCCCCAGTTCCCTATTGTTTTCTTTTCTACCTTTCCTTCATCTTATTATCCTGAGTGGATCCCCCCACCAGCTGAGCCACCTGGGAGGCAGGCGGGAAAGATTAGAAATGGTCTTGGGACTTACGGCACACTGAGGGTGAAGGGCCCCAGTTCTTTGCTGGGTACACTTGTACTGTTTCGCATTAAGACATTGTTTTCACAAATATAAGGAGTCCTGTATTATTTAGAAACCAGGACCAGCCTGACATTCGTGTTTTATGCATACTTTTCAGGAGTTTGCCTTGTTTAATTCTTGCAGATTAAAACTCTAGTTTCGTCTGTCCTCATTTTTCCCTTATTTCTTTCCCATTTTACCCCCAACTCCACAGCACCCCTGGGAATATCTGCTACATGAAATAGGCAAGATTGTAACCACAACTCCTTGCCCTTATGAGTCCAAACCTATTGCAGAAGAGGTAGCTAACAAAACGCACATATGTGACAGCCTTTAAATCTCCAGGTGGCAGATCACTGTGAACATCTCAGAAAACCCTCATTCTGCCAAGATGTGCACTATTCCCGTGAAGTTGTGGGGCTCAGTGAGAAATCCAAAGGACCCACTATTCTAGCTGGGCTAGGAAAGTAGGTCTGACTACAGATATGTGTTTTTAACTATCCCACCATATCATCCTTCTCTGGGTTTGAAAATAAAGATGATAGTAATATAGACTTAATAAAGGCCTTTTTTGTATTTCTGTTTGAACTTCTTTTTTCTTTTTCCCCTCTGTGATCTCATATCATATAAATCTTACTCAATGAGAATTAGGATAAAAGATCTTGAAATGCATATATCTGTTCTTGAAAATAACATCAATTAAAGGCCACGTTTCTGTTTCATCAAACAAAACATAATTGAAATTGCCAGAATATTTTCTTGAGTTGAATGTGGAGGGACATTCTTAGCACCACACTTTTTTTTTTTTTTAATTGCACTTCAGATGAATGTTTACAGATCAAATCAGTTTCTCATTAAACAATTAATACACATATTGTTTTGTGACATTGGTTGCCAAACCCATGACATGTCAACATTCTCCCATTCTCAAACTTGGGCTCCCCATATCCATTTGTCCAGCTTTCCTGTGCCCTCTTGCCTTTTCGTCCTTGCCCCTGGGCTGGTATGCCCATTTAGACTTGTGGACATGGTTGAGCTACGTGTATTAGTATTTGTTTTATGGTTTTGTCTAATCTTTGGCTGAAGAATGAACCTTAGGAGTGACCTCAATACTGAGTTCAAAGGGTGTCCAGGGGCCATACTCTCTGTTAGACCAGTAAGTCTGGTCTTTTGTTGCTGAGCGCCACACTTTTGAATACATTTTTGATCACTAATTATTCTTTGCTTCCTTTATTAAGAGTGAACATGAACCCAATTCCTGCTTAGGCAGTTAGCTATGTCTTTTTAATTTGCCCCTGTTTTTTTCAACATGTAGTATCAAAAGAACCACCCTTCTACTGCTTACAGTGATGTACATCAGGAAAATAGCAAAGTAATCTGATGCTATTTTTCTTATATTGGGATTGAATGAGACTCTCAGTGCACAAATAGACTTCAGTTCATTACTGATAAAAGATATCCTTTCCTTGTTCTCTTCTAATGTTGTGTGTATAAAGGCATCTTTTTTACAAATATAAGGAGTCCTACATGATGAGATGGACTTTATTTGGAATGTACATGTAAGGAAAACTTTTATTAAAAAGTGCTAAGGGCTTCCTTGGGCTGTGTCATGCCCTTAGTATCAAACTTACATGTGAAAGCCAATGGCACACTGGCCTGTTTGATTCTTTGATTTTTCGTTCTGAGTTGGCCATGGGCAGGCTTTCTGTAAGAAAAAGGTCTTTGAAAAAACGTTACTTTTCATTTCTTCCCTTGTAAAATGAGATTTTACAATCTGTTAGGGAAAATCTGAGGATTAAATATCAAATGATGGCAAAGTGCTTTGAAAGTACTAAATGGGTTATTAATAATTTAAGAGAAATGCAAGCCTTCATCTGAGTCGCTGAAAGGAATATGTGGCATATTTATTTCAGGCATTTATCGTTTCATTGAAACTTACTCTACCTTGAGCTACTCGGAAAACATCTGACTGATTCCTTTTAAAATAAGACTTTAAAATTAGTTTTCTTTTTATAGTTTTCAAAGTACTTTCATGCTAGTCATCTTATTTGGTCCCTACAAAAACCCCAGGAAGTATAAATAATGTATCACATAGGAATAAGGCTGCAAGAAATAGAATACCCTACAGTTGCATAAGTAACTAGGGATTTATTAATCTCATTTAAGGAAAAACCCAGGAGCAAGACGTCCAAAGCAGATGCACAGGCTCAACAGGCTCCTTCTGTCTTTTGCCTCCTTATCCTTGGTAAGTTTGGCTTCTCAACTCATGCTCATAAAATGGCTGCTGTGGCTCCAGATGGAGCCCCAGTGGTGCAATGGTTAAGAGCTCAGCTGCTAACCAAAAGGGTGGTAGTTCAAATTCACCAGGCACTCCTCAGAAACTCTATGGGGAAGTCCTAATCTGTCCTATAGGGTCGTTCTGAGTCAGAATTGACTCAATGTCAATGGGATTTTTTTTGGGGGGGCTCCGGAGACCAGATTTATCTTCAAGGCAGGACGAATGGAAGAAAGGATTTCCACCAACCACAACTGTTCGTTTATTAGGAGAACAAAAGCTTCTCTAGAAGCTACTCCAAGAGGAGTCATAGAACAGGGTCCAGAACAGGGTCATAAAGCCATGCTAAGGCAAGAAAGGCCAGGGAAGCACGTGTGTAGTTTTCTATGCTTTGTGGATAGAGGCGGCAAGGGGGTGAAAACAGCTTTGAAAAAGCCTAATGCTAGTGTTTATGAAAAATGTGAGACATTAAAAAAATCTAAGAGCTTCCTTGGGCTGTGTCATGCACTACATAATAACTTTTCAAAGTGGCATAGCAGAGGAGATTCAATTATATCTGAATCTCTCTGCTCAAGTGAAAATATCAAACATGTAAGGCCAACTGATATTTGTTAAGGACTGACCATGTTGAGGGTTACTTTGGGTGCTCTCACCTATATGACCCCACTGCATCCCCATAACAGAAGATGAGCGCCTTTGCCTTTGGTGCACATGTTCCCCCTGTTCGTTAGTGTTTTTAAAGAAATGTCCCTTATCTGTGGTCTCACCAACTCAGCCTGCCCCTTCTTGTTCTTGTTCTACTCAATTATAAAAGAAAGCTAAGAGAAAGAGAGTGAGGTTACACCAGGTATATTAGAAAAGTGACTTGCTTGTCACTTGAAAGAGGACTCCAGGGTGAAGACTTAACTTTAGTAGATCCTTGTCTGATTCAGCTGAAGCTTGGCTGCAAGAAATAGAGCTGAAAGGGATGCAACACAGGGAACTGAGTGCTTACGTAATTGGAAGGGCTGGAGAAGTGACTTCCAAAAATGACTTCATGATCAACATCAGAGAACAGATTCACTAACAGAGCTTCTACCTCTGACACTTTCAGAAACATAGGAATTCAGAAGATGGCTTTGGAATTGATTGACTTTGAAACACATTCCCAGTGCTGTGATCTGGGGATCAGGAAGCCACAGCCATTGCTTTCACCATTGCAGCTGCCTCTCAACGCACACAGAGCTAGTAAGAAAAACCCAAAGTTCTCAGGACCATGTCTGTCGGTAGAAAGAGCCAAAGCAACAGGAAGATGATCCTGGTGCATGCCCACCTTCCAAAAACTCTGCATAAGTGATCTGACGGACAAAGCCTAATTCCTATTCCACAACCCATCTGTCAGTTTGTGATACTGTGGTGGCTTGTCTGTTGCTATGATGCTGGAAGCTATGCCGCGATATTTCAAACACCATGAGGGCTCACCCATGGCGGACAAGTTTCAACAAAACTTCCAGACTAAGACAGACTAGAAGAAAAGGTCTGGTGATCTACTTCCAAAAATTAGCCAATGAAAACCCTATAGAGATCATCACAAAACAGTGTCTGATCACCAGCAGTCATGAAGGTGGCACAGGCAATGTCTTGTTCTGTTACGCATGGAGTCGTTATGAGTCAGAGGTGACTCAGCAGCAGCTAAAAACAACAACAACAACAATTCATATTCAGGACACCACCTCCATGGGAGCTTGAGGAAAGTGGATTCGGGTTTGTCAGCCTCTGCAGGACGGCAGGCAGACTTGGAGGAGGATGGAATCGATGGTGAGTGCCAGTCTACCATACCCATAACATTGCTTTACCTCTCACATATGGACGGGAGATAGAACCAAAGAGTTAGCAACATAAAGGAGTACTTCCTGAGTTTTACTTAGCTACAAAGCCTAGTGAAAATTAAGGCCTAGCTTAATTCAGCATGAAACACACAGGATGTCGTATAGTATGCCTTGTATATAAAAGCAGTAGTAATAGTCATTATTCATTGAGGACTTGCTTTGTGCCAGACACTGTTGTAAGTGCTTTACACGTAATAATTTATTAAAACACACAGCAGCCTTTCATGGCAGTGTCTTAGTTATCTAGTGCTGTCATAACAGAAACATCACAAATGAGTGGCTTTAACAAACAGAAATTTATTTTCTCTCAGTTTAGCAGGCTAGAAATTCAAAATCAGGGCGCTGGCTTGAGGGGAAGGCTTTCTCTGTCAGCTCCAGAGGAAAGTCCTTGCCTCTTCAGCTTCTACTCCTTGGTTCCTCTGTGATCTTCATGTGGCATAGCATCTATCTTCCCCCATTGCTGCTTGCCTGTTTAATCTCTTTTTTATGTCAAAAGAGATTGATTTAAGACACATCCTACACTAATAATGTCTCCTTAACATAACAAAGAAAACTGGTTCCCAAATGGGATTGTAACCACAGGTATCCAAACAACCAAACCCATTACATTGCCTTGGCGTCCATTCCGAGTCATAGCCACCCTATAGGACAGAGTAGATTTCTCCCATAGGGTTTCCAAAGAGCATCTGGTGGATTGAAATTGTTGACCTTTTGGTTAGCAGGCGAGCTCTTAACCACTAAAAAAACTAGGTGTTAGGATTTACAACACATATTTTGGGAGACACAATTCAATGCATAACAGGCAGGATCTGTTGGTGGATTCAATTTACAGATGAGGAAATTGAAGCACAGAGGAATTACATTACGTGTTCAAAGTCTTAAAAATAACAGTGAGGGAGCCCAGATTGGAACCCAGGCAATCTGGCTCCAGAATCCCTCTTCCTAACTATAGTACACTGTTGCTCCACAAAATAAGTTTACATATAAAGCCCTGCTGGAAGAATTTGTCCTTCACAATCTCCCCTTTCATTTACATCAGGGTCCTGCTGGCTCCCTAATCAATGGATCTTAATCATTGCTATAAGAATAATCCAAGATGGTACTATTGTAAGAATTTCTGTCCAAGTAATCCTATTTGCCACTGATGTCTATCTTAAAACTTGAGCTGTATTTTGCTTGAGATTCCCCCAGAGATTTAAATTCACACCTAAAGCAATTTATAATTCATGTAAGAGTTTTCCCAAAGTCAAAACAGAAGACTATTCATTATACAGTTTCTCCTCCTCAGAAAATAACCCCAGTTTTAGGGATGAGTCCCCAGGGACCAAATATCATAGGACCATGCTCTTTGCTACATTTGATTGTTTCTGAGTTTGTTCACAGGATATACAAACTTAGAACCAAGAAAAGAGGCTTAGCTCTTCTTGGGTGGCCAAGCTGTGAGTTGTGTTTGGGAAGCACACCATGTAAATGAAACCAGATGATCTGAGAAAATGACTCCGAGAAGGAGAGAGGAAGTGAGAACCAATGGAGAGAGAAGGAATCCTGGCAGTGGCCAACTGTAGATTCCAGCTGTGCCTGAGATCTAGTGATATTCCTGCCTTTACTTTATTTCATGAAGGTACGCCAGGAGTCCTCCCATAAAGCTCCCCAAATTTCTTGTCTTCTAGTAACTTTTTGCTGTGTAACAAACTATCCCAAAACTTAGTAGTTTAAAGCAACCTAACATTTATTTTGCAATTTGGACGAAGCCGGGAGGAGATAGCGCAACTCTGTTCCAGTCAGCATCAGCTGGAGTGGATTGAAGCTGGGACTGCAAGCATGTGATGGCTGACTCATTCACTCTCAGGTCTCATAGCTGATGCTGACTGCTAGCTGGGCCCTCAGCAAGGGCTAGGAGGAGAACACCTTCCCCAGATCTTTCAGTGGGACTACTTGGCTTCCTTACAACATGGGCAATGGATTTGAAAGGCAAGAATTCCTAGAGAGAAAGAGAGTCAAGGGAAAGCTACAACACCTTTTATGACTTAGCCTTGGAATTCAAATAGTCACTTCCACCATGGTCACAAGTCCACCTGGATTCAAGGAGAGTGTCACGTCACATTTGTAAGAAGAGCATGTAGGAGTGTGTCTTAGTCATCTAGTGCTGCTATAACAAAAATACCACAAGTGGATGGCTTTAACAAAAAGAAGTCTATTTCCTCAAGTAGAGTAGGCTGAAAGTCCAAATTCAGGGTGTCAGCTCCAGGGGAAGTCTTTCTCTCTCTGTCAGCCTTCTCATCGATCTTCCCCCAGACTAGGAGCTTCTCCACACAGGGGCCCCAGGTCCAAAGGACATGCTCTGCTCCCGGTGCTGCTTACTTGGTGATATGAGGTCCTCCTGTCTCTCTGGTTGCTTCCCTTTCCTTTCATCTCTTGTAAGATAAAAGGTGGTACAGGCCAAACCCCAGGGAAACTCCTTTTACGTTGGATCAGGGATATGAACTTAGACCTTAGTAAGGGTGTTACAATTCCACACTAATTCTCTTTAACATAAAATTACAATCACAAAATGGAGGACAACCATACACTACTGGGAATTATGGCCCAGCCAAATTGATACACACATTTTTGTTGTTGTTGGGTGCTTTCAAGTCGGTTCCGACTCATAGCGACCCTATGCACAACAGAACGAAACACTGCTCGGTCCTGCACCATCCTTAAAATCATTGTTATGCTTGAGCTCATATGTGTTTGGGGGGACATAACTCAATCCATGATATAACTGTTTTTGGAAAATGTAAACTGTCATACTCTCTTTAAGGTGATTTTGTGTTAGTTGAACATATACAAGAGGTTTTCTATTTTTTTAAATAGGTAATATATTTGTATGGTTCAAAATTCAAACATAGGAAAAAACATGTCTGTGTGTATGTCTGTGTGTATGTGTGTAGATAGACAAAGATATAGTGAAAAGTCTCATTCCTCCCTACTCCCCAGGTTTCCAGTTCTCCTCTGCCGGGGCAACAGACGTTAGCAATTTCTTCGTGTTTTTCCAGGCATATTTTTGTGGCTCTATAAATACTGTGCATCTACATAGACCTCTCCTCCAAGGATTCTATGCAAATGGTAGCACATCTGCCCGCTCCTTCAGTATTTTGTTTTTTTCACTTATATTTAGAGATCAAATGTGTATATATACATATATTTGGAAACCCTGGTGGCATAGTTGGTTAAGTGCTACAGCTGCTAACCAAAAGGTCAGCAGTTCAA
Organism: Elephas maximus indicus; assembly: GCF_024166365.1. NCBI lineage: Eukaryota > Metazoa > Chordata > Mammalia > Proboscidea > Elephantidae > Elephas > Elephas maximus. Next base: position 15,875,631 of record NC_064841.1, on the reverse strand, counting down.
ATCTACCAGGCGCTCCTTGGAAACTCTGTGGGGCAGTTCTGCTCTGTCCTATAGGGTCGTTATGAGTCAAAATTGACTGAATGGGAATGGGATGTGTATATATACACATATATACACACATATATATATGTATGTATTTCCTCAGTCTTTTTAAGACCGCTTAGTATTCCAATGTAGGGATGTACCATAATTTATGTAACCAGTGACCTATTGATAAACATTTAAGGTTGTTTCGATTGAAGCGTTATTACAAAAAACACCCCAGTAAATAACGTGCTACATCTTTTGCTTTGGATGTGTGAGTATATTTATAGGATATTTTTCCTGAAAGTGGGATTTCTGGATCAACAAGTATATGCGTTGACAAATTTGATAGATTTTACCAAACTCCATCACCAGTTTTGAGAGTGTCTTTTTTCTAACATCCTGCCTAGCACTGTGAGTTATTATACTTGTTGATTTTTATCAGTTTGCTGTGTGACAAATGCTGTGGCGGAGTAATTTGCATTTCTCTCATTGTAAATGCTAAGTATTTGCTGATGTGAAAGTTAAGAGACGACTATACTTCCTTTTCTTTGAACTGTGTTCATGTCCTTTGCCTTCAAAGAAGGTTTTCACAAGTGTAAACTTTATCTTTATCATTATTATTATTTAGCTTCTTTGCAATGAACCAGCTCTGACCCACTGGCAGGCATCCATAACCACTGCCCTAGGCACCTTTCCCAGTGTGGAATCAAAGACAGGGACAAGGACAGGTCTTAGCATGGGCCAACATCAAACCAAACCAAACCTACTGCAGTCGAGTCGATCCAACTCATAGCATTCCCACAGGGTTCCCAAGGCTGTAAATCTCTACGGAAGCAGACTGTCACATCTCCACTGGTGCTTTCGTTATACTACCTTTTGGTTTGCAGTCAATCGCTTTAATCACCAGAGATCCCATCCTAGCATGGTCATTGGAAAAAGAGGAAATAACTTTCACAGAAGGTATTAAAAAAAAAGAGTTATCCTAAAAGGTTAAAATTCCTCTGAATGAACCAATGATAAGAGGGGGTGTTTTTTTATTTTCATAACTTAAAAGAGGAATCCAGTGCATGTCAAATATTTAGAGGAGGAAGAAGACCACTAAGGGCTAACTTGGATGGACTTCCAACCTCTAGAACTTTGCCTCTAGGCAGATGAGATTTCTTGAAGGGTTTTTCCTCCCCTTAGTTGAGCCTTTCAAAGCAAGAAAGAAACTAATTTTACAGTGATGTGGACTGTCTGTTGACTCAATGTTTAGGAAAGGTTTTTTGATTAAAGTGATTATGGTAACAATACCTGAGTGAAAATGATCCTTTTTTTTTTTTTTTTCCCTACTGTAAGCACAATTGGTGGTTTTTGTTAGTTTGCTGTTCCTTTTTATTTGCCTTAGAATGTTCCCAAAATGGAAAAAATTTATGATTATAGAATAGAATTCCCTGGTTTTCTGATCGTCAACTAAAAGTCTAGCTGGGGATGGGGATCCTGGTCAGGAGCAGTTAGGATGCTTCATGGCAGTGAACCTGAACCAGGGAGAAGGACAAGGTTGGTTGTCAACTAAAATGGTTATGGACTGCATTGCGTCCACCCAAAGTATGTGTGGGAATCCTAACCCCTATACCTGTGGATGTAATCCCCTTTTGGGAGCAGAGTTTTCTTTGTTATGTTAATGAGGCCATGTCAGTGTAGGGTGTGTTCTAAGCCTAAACACTTCTGAGTTAAAAGGATCAGCTTCGACTCAGGGAAAAGCAAGCACATACTGGGGAAGATTGATGCCCAAGGAACTGGGGAATGTAGGGCCTACAGAAGCTGAGAAAAGGATCTTTCTTCGGGGCTAACACAAAGGTAGTCTTCCCCTATACCAGTAGTCCTGAGCCCTAAACTGCAAGAAAACGAATTTCTCTTCTTTAAAGGTACCCACTTGTGGTATTTATTTTACAGCAGTGCTAGATAACTAAGACAAAAACCAAGATGCTGGCAAAGCCATCTCGTGTTAACAGTCTGTGATGTCGCTGCTTTGAATGTGGCCGACTTTGGATTTCCTGTTATACTGAGGACAGTAGGGCAGAAAGATGTGGACTCCATGGCAAATAAAAAGAAATAAAAGGCATTTGCTCTCTCCTGGGGCCCTTATAAATAGTCCAAGTGGCTAACTGGACTTTCTTCTTCTTTGCTCTACTTACAAGACAGAGTAGGTACCCCAGCTAAACCCCAAACTGGGTAGCTTACATTTGTTTTTTTCATTGTATTCTTACTGCGCAATAGTTAAGCACTTGGCTGCTAACTGAAAGGTTGGCGGTTCGAATCCACCCAGTGGTTCCATGGGAGAAAGGCCTGGGGATCTGCTTCTATAAAGATTACCATTTAGTGCAGTTCTACTCTGTCACATGAGGTTGCTATGTCAGAATCAACAGCACCCAACAACAACAACTGTGCTCCAATTACTAGGGGGGAAAGGCAAATATATTGTATGCATTTTAGTCTCCAAATAGAAACGGCAGCATCAAGTTTTTATAAGTCAAACGGAGTTAATAGTGTGTTGAACAGCATCAGTAATGTGAGCCTGAACAAAAGCAGAATTGATTATCTCCCACTCACATGAGGGAAACATTACTTGGAATCTGGATATGTGGACAAAAATTAAAGATATCTGCTGAGACTTATATCCTTACCCTTGTGGTCTCCACAGGTAAGTTGAGCTGCAAATGTTTTCACTACAACAAGTAGCACAATAATCCCTTTGTGCAGTGAGAAGAAGGAGGAAAAGAGGGTCCATTCAAAATGCTGATGGTCTTCTGTGTGCTCCCTTCTAGAGTTTTTTTCCCACTTCTTGTTTGTCACAAACAAGTTAATGTAGCTAATATGCCAGCTTTTGACGCTTAAGGTTTTACTTTCACCAAACAACAACAACTAACAACCCATTGCCGCCAAGTCAATTATGATTCAGAGCGACCCTATAGGACAGAGTAGAACCGCCCCATAGGGTTTCTAAGGAGAGGCTGGTGAATTTGAACTACCGACCTTTTGGTTAGCAGCCTGAGCTCTTAACCATTGCACCACCAGGGCTCCAAAGTAGAATTTGAACAAGGGGCCTCTGAAGTCGAAGACCCTTCTAAAGGCCAACATGAACGACAGAACTTAGGTATAAGAGCTCACAAATGTGTGCTGGAAGAGCGGGGGGATTGGGTGGAGCCCACCAAGACAGGAAGGGTTGGTTTCAGGTGGGGATGGCCCCCAGCTAGCACGGATTAGTCAGGATTGAAGAGTATAAGGTGTGATGTTTTGAAATACTGCCCAACATACTTTTTGTGTAATTCAGGAACTACATTGTTCTCTTCTTCAGTTCTTTGCCTAAAGACCATTCCAGGAAAGCAGCAACCTCTTAACACCTCAAGCTAAGAAGAAATGTTTAAACTTTTCCCCTAAGTTCCTAGCAAGGCTTTCTTTTTCTCTTAATAGCCTGCCTTATTAATGATCTTCTTAAAAAGCTGAGTTTTCACACATCAAGGTCTAAAGCTTAAAAATCAAACAAAGAAGAGAAAGAACAAAGCTTGAAAGGAGAAAGCTCTCCCAGGAGCTGAAGGAGCTGGTGAGAAAGAATCTCCTTGAAGTCCAAGGAAAGGAAAGCTCTAGAAAATTCAAGGTCTTTAGGACAAGTTCCCTTTTCCCTGTAGAGAAGCCTGGGGAAGCTGCAAAGCTCTCATTCCTGCCTCCACCCCAGCCTGGGAGAGGCAGAGCAGCAATGGTTGGGGATTCTATATGCAGGTGCCTTAAGTCCACCTCATAGAGCATCACCACTCCAGGGTGCTGTGGAGAAGCAGACAAGGGTTCCTGGATCTCATGAGATGAGAAGGCCTTGAGGAAAGGGATCAGAGGAGAACTGTGGTCAAATGAGGAGGCCACAGGGTGAAGAGACCTCACAGCTAGGGGCAGTGGTAAGGTCCATGACTGCGATCAAGATTATTAGTCTGAGTCTCAGGATCTTTATCTTTACCTACATTATAGAGCTGACGTGAATATTGCATGAACTAGAATGCCTTGAGTTCTTAGAATATTGCCTTGCACATAGTATATGTTTCCAAGGAGAGCCGCTGGTGGATTTGAACTGGCGAACTTTTGGTTAGCAGCTGAACCCTTAACCACTGCATCACCAAGGCTCCTTGTACATAGTATGTGCTCAATAAAAGCTAGTCATTATAAACATCAGTCGCAAACACTGCACTGAACATCAAACAGGACCAGCTTCACCCCTGTGACTGACAGAGCAGAAGCCCCAGTGGCCAGGTAGGCTAAGAGACATTGTGACAGATGTGGCAAGGACTGAGGCCAGGGGCCGAACAAAGTAAGACACTGTAAGCAGATCCATTCTTAGTTGTTGTCAAGTTGGCCCTGACTCAAGGTGACCCCATACACAATGGAACAAAATGCTGCCCAGTCCTGCCCCATCCCCGTGATCGGTTGCAGATTGGACCATTGTGATCCATTGGATTTTCACTGGCTAATTTTGGAAGTAGATCCACAGGCTTTTTTCTTAATCTGCTGTCTTAGTCTGGAAGCTCTGCTGAAGTCTGTTCATAGCAACACGCAAGCCTCCACTGACAGACAGGATGGTGGCTGTGCACGAGGTGTATCGGCCAGGGATCAGACCAGGTTTCCTGCAGGAACGGTGAGCATTAGGACCAAACGGCACTTCCCTGGAGCCGCTCATGAACGAACCCCCAGGTTCACGTCAACCCACAAGAGAAGGAGGAAATGGAAGAAACCCTGATAACACAGAATAATTATTCGATATATACTATTTTCAACTGAATAAGGCTGAAACAACTTCATCTCACAAAGGCAAATATTTTCTATTATTAAGAGGCATGAGAGAGGGTAGGATAAAATGGGACCAGACATAAAAGAATAAAGGGAGTTCCTTTTTGTGCATATCTGAGCCTGGAAGTGAAGTTCAAGCTTGCTATGTGAATGTCTGGCCTTCTTCTGTAAGGGAATGAACTGAGTTTTGCTCATGCTGAGATTCATGTTAACCAACCCACTCATCCACACCTGTCAGGGGAAGTGATAATGGCTACCTGCACTCATTGATCAGCAGTTTCTCTGTCAATTAAAATGATTTTTAAAATAAATCCTATATACTTTTCTGATTCTAAACACACATTTTAAAATTTTTAAATTAAATCAAGGGTAAAGAAAAAAGGTAAAACACTAATTTATTCCACCAATCAGAATTAACTACAGTTAGCATTGCAAGGATTTACTCATATTTAAATTTTTATATTTTGCTTTTTTATTTAGAATTATATTTAGAATTGCCTAGGAATAGGAATTTGTTAGGAAATCACTTTAGGGCCTATATAATATTCCATTAAGTGAGTAACTAAAAATTTATTAAGCGTTTCCCCTATTGTAGGACATTTAGATTGTTTTCAATTTTTTGTCATGATCAATAACGTTTTAATGAACTCCTTTTACCAAAATCAACTGGCATGTCGTATGTTGGATTTCCAGAATTGAAAATACTCAGTCTTAAAAATGAGAGCAGTGGTGCTTCAGTGGTACTATTCTCGCCTTCCATGAGGGACACCTAGATTTGATTTTCAACCAATGTACCTCAAATGCTGCCACCAGCTGTCTGTCAGTGGAGGCTTGCGTTTTGTGTGTTGATTGTGCAGGACCAGACAGCATTTAGTTCCACTGTGCATGGGGTGGCCATGAGTTAGGGTGTTGACTCCACTGCACCTAACAACAACAAGTCTTAAAAAGGTATCAAATTGTATACTTAACATTCTTATTTCCAAATTGCTTCCAAAAAATGTTGTTTAAATTTCCCTAAGCAGTATATGCGTAAACCCTGGTGGCGTAGTGGTTAAATGCTACAGCTGCTAACCAAAGGGTCGACAGTTCAAATCCACCAGGCGCTCCTTGGAAACTCTATGTGGCAGTTCTACTCTGTCCTATAGGGTCGCTATGAGTTCAAATCAACTCAATGGCACTAGGTTTGGTTTTTTGGTAAGCAGTATATGAGAGTGCCTTTATCGACTAGCCAGTAATGAAGGGTATCATTTCTTTAAAAATCTCTGCAAATTTCATTAGTGAAAGATATCTGTCTTAGTCATGCAGGGCTGCTATAACACAAACACCACAAGTGGATGTTTTAACAAACAAAAATTTATTCTCTCACAGTTTAGGAGGCTAGAAGTCCAAATTCAGGGTGCCAGCTCTAGGGGAAGGCTTTGTCTCTCTGTCAGCGCTGGTGGAAGGTCCTTGTCATTAATCTGTCCCTGGGTCTAGGAGTTTCTCAGCAAAGGGACCCCAGGTCCAAAGGACATGCTTCGCTCCTGGTTCTGCTCTCTTAGTGATGGAAGGTTTCTCCCTCTCTGCTCCCTTTTCTTTTTATCTTTTGTAAGACAAAAGGCAATAGATGCAGGCCATACCCCAGGAAAAATCCCCTTATGTTGGATCAGGGCTGTGACTAGGTAAGGGTGTTTCATCCCACCCTAATCCTCTTAAAAAATAACCTAATCCTGGCTCATTAACCACAGGCAGAGATTAGGATTTGCAGCACACAGGACAATTATATCACATCACGAAATGGAGGACAACCACACAATACTGGGAATCATGGCCTAGCCAAGTTGACACATATTTTGGGGGGACACAATTCAATCCATGACAGTATCTTAGTATAAATCACATCTGATTTTTACTGAGACTTTTTTCCCCCACATGTTTACTGACCATTTGTATTTATGCTGCTGTGAATTGTCTGTTTATGAGGTGTTAATCTTTTTTTTTTTAAGTCATCTGTCATTAATTCTTCAACAAGAATTTAGTGAGTGCCTTTTCTGGGCCAGACGTTGTTCTAAGTGCTGGGTTATTGCTATGAACGGCAACCCGGCCTTCACGGAGGTATATATTACCTAAAAATGGTTGGATAAATTAGAGGACTTGCCTGCCCAGGACAGCACCCACGTACAGATACAAAGGAAGAAAGGAACTGACATGGAAGTTGTGCAGAGGGGGCAGAGAGAGACTGTAAAGCTGACTGATGTTGCCTCCTGTCTTCCAAAGTCCCAGTCACTGTGTGACACAGGCTGAGAGGAAGGTATTAGTTTCCTGTGGCTACTGTGACAAATTACCACAAACCTGGTGGCTTACAGCAACACAAATTTATTCTCTTACAGTTCTGGAGACCAGAAGTTCAAAATCAGTATCAAGCATCAGCAGGGCCACAGTTCTCCCAGAAGCTCTAGGGGAGAATCTGTTTCCTTGCCTTTTCCAGTTTATAAAGTTTCATTCCTTCGCATCCCTTGATTCATGACCCTTCCTCCATCTTCAATGCTGTCAACATAGCATCTTCAAACCTCTCTCTGCTTCCTTCACATCACCTTCTCTGTGTTCAATCTCCCTCTGCTTCCTTCTCATAAAGATAGTTGTCATTACACTGAGGGCCCACCAGGATAATATCCCCATGTCAACATTCTTAATCATATAAGTAAAGTCCATTTTGCCACATAAAATAGCGTGTACAGATTTCAGGGATTATAATCTGGGTATCTTTGGAGGCCATTTTCAGCCTACCGCAGTGTAATGGATTGAATTATGTCCCCCAGAAATATATGTTGAAGTCCTAACCCCTGGTATCTGTAAACATCACCTTATTTGGAAGTAGAGTTTTTTAAAGTGTTATCAGTCACGTTGACATGAAGTCATAGGGGAGTAAGGTGGACCCTAATTCAATTTGAGTAGTGTCCTTATAAAAGAGGAGGAGACAGAAAGAAGAAAGATGGCCGTGTAAAGATGAGAAGATGGGCAAGCCATGGTATACCTGAGGCTACCAGAAGGTGGGAGAGACAAGAAAGAATCTACTCCTAGAGATTGCAAAGAAAGCATGGCCCTGCCGACGTGTTCATTTGGACTTCTAGCCTCTAAAATGTAAGACAATAAATTCCTTTTCTTAGAAGCCACCAAGTTTGTGGAATTCTGTTACAGCAACCCTAGGAAACTGACATACATAGGGTCTCACGGGATTCTCTCAGAAGAGAGATCTCACTGATTCATTTTCTGAGTTCTAACCCTTCTTTTCTAGGTTTGTATATTGTTGTTGTTGTTAGGTGCCGCTGAGTCAGTTCCGACTCGTAGTGACCCTATGTACTACAGCACGAAACACTGCCTAGTCCTGTGCCATCCTCACGATCGTTGTTATGCTTGAGCCCATTGTTGCAGCCACTGTGTCAATCCATTTCATTGAAGGTCTTCCTCTTTTTCTCTGATGGTCTACTCCACCAAGCATTATGTTCTTCTCCAGGGACTGGTCCCTCCCGATAGCATGTCCAAAGTATGTGAGACAAAGTCTTGCCATCCTTACTTCTAAAGAGCATTCTGGCTATACTTCTTCCGAGACAGATTTGTTTGTTCTTCTGCCAGTCCACGGTATATTCAATATTCTTAGCCAACACCATAATTCAAAGGCTTCGATTCTTCTTCTGTCATCCTTATTCATTGTCCAGCTTTCACATGCATATGAGGGGATTGAAAGCATAATGGCCTGGATCAGGAGCACCTTAGTGCTTAAAGCAACATCTTTGTTTTTAACACTTCAAAGAGATCTTTTGCAGCAGATTTGCCCAATGCAGTGTGTTGTTTGATTTCTTGACTGCTGCTTCCACGAGCATTGATTGTGGAGCCAAGTAAAATTTTGTATAAGTTCTTGCAAAAGTTTGTATATGAAGCTGTATATTAAGCTTTGATATTGATGGAAAAAGTCTAAGTTGCACGTTAGTCAAAAAACAAAGTTCCAGGAGTTGATGGAATACTAGTTGTTTCAACAAACCATGGACTGCCAGAAGGGCTCACATGTCTGCGCTAAGAAATTTGGAAGCTATCTGGCCAGCTGGTTAGAAAAGATCCATATTTATGCCCATCCCAAAGAAAGGTTATCCAACAGAATGTGAAAATTATCAAACAATATCATTAATATAACACACAAGTAAACTTTGCTGAAGATAATTCAAAAAATGGTTGCAACAGTACATTGACAGAAAATTCAAGCCAGATTCAGAAGAGGATGTGAAACGAAGGCTATTATTGCTGCTAATGTCAGATGGATCTTGGCTGAAAGCAGAGACTACCAGAAAGATGTTTACCTGTGTTTTATTGACTATATGGATCATAACAAGTTATGGATAACATTACAAAGAATGGGAATTTTAGAACACTTAATTGTGTTCATGTGGAGCCTGTACATAGGCTAAGAGTTAGCCACTCAAACAGAACAAGAGGATACTGTGTGGTTTAAAATCAGAAAAGGTGTGCATTGGGGTTGGATCCTTTCACCATACTTACTCAATCTGTGTGCTGAGCAAATAATCGAAGAAGTTGGACTATACGAAGAAGAACACATGCATCAGGATTGGAGGAAGACTAATTAACAACCTGCGATATGCCGATGATAAAACATCGCTTGCAGAAAGGGAAGAGGACTTGAAACATGTAGATCAAAGACTACAGCCTTCAGTATGGATTACACCTCAACGTAAAGAAAACAAAAATCCTCACAACTGGACTAATAAACTACATCATTATAAACAGAGAAAATATTGAAGTTGTTAAGCACTGTATTTTACTTGGATCCACCCACAATCAACACCCATGGTAGCAGCAGTCAAGAAATCAAACAACATATTGCATTGGGCAAATCTGCTGCAAAAGACCTCTTTGAAGTGTTAAAAACCAAAGATGTCACTTTAAGCACTAAGGTGCTTCTGACCCAAGCCATGATATTTTAAATTGCCTCGTATACATATGAAAGCTGGACAATGAATAAGGAAGACCAAAGAAGAACTGATGAACTTGAATTATGGTGTTGGCAATGAATACTGAGTATACTACGGACTTCCAGAAGAACAAACAAATCTGTCTTGGAAGAAGTACAGCCCAAATGCTCCTTTGAAGCGAGGATGGCGACAGTTTATCTCAAATACTTTGGACTTGTTATCAGGAGGGACCAATCTCTGGAGAAGGACATCATGCTTGGTAAAGCAGAGGGTCAGCAAAAAAAGAGAAAGACCCTCAACGAGATGGATTGACACAGTGGCTGCAACAACGGGCTAAAACACAGCAACGTTGTGAAGATGGCGCAGGACCAGGCGCTGTCTCGTTCTGTTGTACATAAGGCCTCTGTGAGTTGGAACTGTCTCAATGGCACCGAACAACAACAATATTAAGCTCTTTGCTAATTAGTATGGAAACATGGTATTTCAGTTATTAGAGTTTAATAGCATGTAGTCACGTGTTTATTCTTTAAGATTCGCTTTAAAAAAAATTCACAAATTTTCAACACTTAACCCATTAGGATTTTAACTGACATTATTTTAAAATACATTATTCTGGAAAACTTGACATTTTAAAAGCGCAGTCTTCCCAGACTGTCTGAGTTTGAATGACGGCTTTGTAACTTGCAAGTTATGTGGCCATGGGCATGCTATTTAACTTCTCAAGGCTTATTGTACTCGTTTACAAGATGAGGCTAATAAGCGTACCTACTTCAGAGAGTCGTGGTGAGAATTAAAATAGCTAAATGAATGTTTAGAAAAGTGTCTAGTATGTGGTAAATGCTATGTGTTTGCAATTGTAATATTATTATTATTCATGGACATGATATACATGGTGGCTTTATACAGGGCCAGTATCTCTGGGTGGTACAAACGGTTAAGCGCTCACCTAGTGGCCGAAATGTTGGCGGTTTGAACCCACCCAGAGGTATCTCAGAAGACAGGCCTGGCGATCTGCTTTTGAAAGCTCACAGCCTTGAAGACTCTATGAAACAGTTCTACTTGCACACATGGGGTTACCATGAGTCAGAGTCGACTTGACGGCAACTAACAACCAAATACAAAGTCAACTAAACAAGGCTGGAACTACGCTTTCCAGCCTTTCCTTGCCTGTACGGTTCTGGTTAGGGTTAACTCAAGATTTGTTTGGGGTGTGGGGATGAAGCAGCAGCCGGGCCCACAGCTCCTCCAGCTCATGCTGAAGGACCTCCTCACCTCCTCTGAATCCTGGACCAGGTTCATCTGCAGCATCACAGTGAAGGGTGTCAGCTTATCCTGCAGGTCACCCACATCACTGAGGTTGGAAGTGATGAAAGACACAAGTTCTGGCTCTCCCCTACTTGAGACCGTCTTTGTTTCAATTTGCCAGCCCTGCCGACATGAGGCCAGCACCAGATGTAGAAACAACAGGCATATGCAGACTTCTCAATCAGTTCCCACAATTACATAAACTTTCACTCTTTAGTACATCCTTTACTCTGTATCACTGATAATGATTCCGCTTCAGCAACTGATTCAGTATGTCTCTCCATGTATTCCAGTTTTGTGTTGTAGCTCACTTCATACAGTATATGCTCCCGATATTTCTTTTTTCTAATTTTTATTGTGCTTTAAGCAAAAGTTTACAAATCAAGTCAGTCTCTTACACAAAATCTTATGTACACCTTGCTACATACTCCCAATTGCTCTCCTCCTAATGAGACAGCCCGCTCCCTCCCTCCACTCTCTCTTTTCATGTCCATTCTGCCAGCTTCTAACCCCCTCTATCCTCTCAGCTCCCCTCCAGACAGGAGATTCCGACATAGTCTCAAGTGTCCACCTGATCCAAGAAGCTCACTCCTCACTATCATCCCTCTCCATCTTATTGTCCAGTCCAATCCCTGTCTGAAGAGTTGGCTTTGGGAATGGTTCCTGTCCTGGGCCAACAGAAGGTCTGGAGGCCATGACCACTGGGGTCCTTCCAGTCTCAGTCAGGCCATTAAGTCTGGCCTTTTTATGAGAATTTGGGGTCTGCATCCCACTGCTCTCCTGCTCCCTCAGGGGTTCTCTGTTGTGTTCCCTGTCAGGGCAGTCATCGGTTGTAGCCGGACTCCATCTAGTTCTGGTCTCAGGCTGTTGCAGTCTCTGGTTTATGTGGCCCTTTCTGTCTCTTGGGCTCAGAATTACCTTGTGAGCTTGGTGTTCTTCATTTTCCTTTGATCCAAGTGGGCTAACACCAATTGATGCATCTTAGATGGATGCTTGCTAGCATTTAAGACCCCAGATGCCACTCTCAAAGTGGGATGCAGAATGTTTTCTTAATAGATTTTATTATGCCAATTGACTTAGATGTTCCCTGAAACCATGGTCCCCAGACCCCCGCCCCTGCTACGCTGGCCTTTGAAGCCCTCAGTTTATTCAGGAAACTTCTTCGCTATTGATTTAGTTCAGTTGTGCTGACCTCTCCTGTATTGTGTGTTGTCTTTCCCTTCACCTAAAGTAGTTCTTATCTACCATCTAATTAGTGAATACCCCTCTCCCCATCTCCCACCCCCTCTTGTAACCATCAAAGAATATTTTCTTCTCTCTTTATTTCTTGAGTTCTTTTAAGAGTGGTCTTATACAATATTTGTCCTTTTGCAACTGACTAGTTTCACTCAGCATAATGCCTTCCAGATTCCTCCACATTATGAAATGTTTCACAGATTCCTCACTGTTCTTTTTCGATGCATAGTGTTCCATTGTGTGAATATACCATAATTTATTTATCCATTCATCCGTTGATGGGTACCTTGGTTGATTCCATCCTTTTGCTATTGTAAACAGTGCTGCAATGAACATGAGTGTGCATATATCTGTTCATGTAAAGGTTCTTATTTCTCTAGGATATATTCCAAGGACTGGGATTGCTGGATCCTATGGTACTTCTATTTCTAGCTTTTTAAGTACAAGCCAAATCAATTTCCAAAGTGGTTGTACCATTTTACATTTCCACCAGCAGTGTATAAGTGTTCCAGTCTCTCCACAACCTCTCCAACATTTATTTTGTGTTTTTTGGATTAATGCCAGCTTTGTTGGAGTGAGATGGAATCTCATTGTAGTTTTGATTTGCTTTTCTCTAATGGCTAATGATTGTGAGCATTTCCTCAAGTATCTGTTAGCTACCTGAATGTCTTCTTCAGTGAAGTGTCTGTTCATATCTTTGCCCATTTTTTAATTGGGTTATTTGTCTTTTTGTAGTTGAGTTTTTGCAGTATCATGTAGATTTTAGAGATCAGGTGCTGATCAGAAATGTCACAGCTAAAAACTTTTTCCCAGTCTGTAGGTAATCTTTTCACTCTTTTGGTGACATCTTTGGGTTCTGGACATTTCTTAGATATTTTATTGACATTGGGAATGGGATTCTTTGTTTTCCTCATCATCTTCCTAATGGTAATCTCAGAGAAACTATTGATTTTTGTATATTTTATGCTGTGTCTGGTCACTATAGCAAACTCCTTTGTCAAAACTTTTTATAGTTATAGAAGTTTTTTTAGGTTCCTTTACTCCGCTTAGGAAAGGAAAAAGTACAGGAAGCAAAATAAGGCACCCTTGCCCTTTTTCTTAGGCGTGCCTCAGCCTGCCCCATAACAACTCCTTTTTGTTCTCCTCCCAATCTTCCCTCTGCCCTGGCAGCTCAGGGCACCAGGAAGTGTTTTCCACTTCTTGGTTCTTCAACAACAATTTCAAGCTTTTCTCAGTTGTTCTTTGGAAAATGTTATTTGTGAAACTCTTCCAGGATAGTCCACTGCTGAGAAATAAAAGAGAAAGCAACTGCCCTCCAGACTCCCAATTTCTCTCTGTGCTACCCCAGCCCTTGGGATGGTTATCCAGTTTAGCCCACATAATAAAGCTCTTAGTCTTTCTTCACAGTCAGTGATAATCAGATCAGATTGCAGACTTGAAATGTAAATGACCCAGAATCTAAATGAACACGCCTTTGGTGAAATTTCAGCCCCACAGAAAATTGAGTCTGGCTTCACTCAGAAACTGTAGTACTGAGCCAACAGTAGCCAAGGCAGCCGAAAGAGGGGACTAAGCTTAAACAAGCAAATCATAAACAATTTAAAAAAAAAAAAAAAGAAGAAGAATTTTTCACAGTCAATGAGCCTATTAAAGATTCAGTTCTTAATGACCAGAACATAGTATCATTGCTTACATAAAAAGGCTATTCTTCATTCACAGCTCTTCTTAGCTGAATCACTGGTATTTAACACACAACAGAAATTATAGTTTAAAATGTTGTAAGTGAATAGAAATGAATGAATAAATAGTTTGGCTGAATGGTAATATTATTCTTTCTCTAAAATAGATGGAAGCAAAAAGTTTTCTCTTTGCTCACACCACAGGCCAAGTCAGACCCACTACTAGTTTTGTAGGGCCAGCAACAAGGAATTTTAATTCATTTTTAAGTTTAAAGACATTTTTAGATTTAAATACTTTTTAAATCAGTAAGAAAAAAAATTGAAAAGTAAAAGTATTCTATGACATATGAAAATTACATGAAATTCAGATTTCGGTGTCCATAAATAAAGTTTTATTGAACACAGCCATCTCATTTGTTCACATTTCATCTATGGCTGGGTTCAAGATACAGCTACAGAGTTGAGTAGTTGCAACCAAGTATGGATGAAAATACTTTCTATCTGGTCCTTTGCAGAACAAGGTTGCTGACACAGTTTCTGGATCTTGGCCCTGTTGATATTTTGAATTGCTCCTTGCCCTTCCCCACCCCCATTAACCCATTGCCATCTAGCTGATTCATAGTGACCCTATCAGAAATGTCTCCAGGCATTGCCAAATGTCCTCTGGGGGCAATGAGGGATGGGGCAGAAATCTCCCTGGTTGAAAATACTGCTGTAGACAATGAAGATAAAATCACCACTGTAATCTGCAAATACTACGAGGAAACTCTGGTGGCATAGTGGTTAAGAGCTATGGCTGCTAACCAAAAAGGTTGGCAATTTGAGTCTTCCAGGTGCTCCTTAGAAACCCCATGGGGAAGTTCTACTCTGTCCTATAGGGTCGCTATGAGTAGGAATCAACTCATTGGCAATGGGTTTGGTTTTGGGTTTTTTTAAGGGCAAGAAAGGAGCCCTGGTGATGCAATTTTTAAGTGCTCAGTTGCTAACTGAAAGAGAAAAGACCTGGCGAAGTTCTCCTGTAAAAATTATAACCTAGGAAACTCTAATGGGGGAGTTCTACTCTGTCACATGGGGCCACTATGAGTCGGAATGGATTCAAGGGCACCTAACAACAACCAAAAAGGGCAAGAAAGTAAGGAAAGAAGGAAGAGATGGAGAGGGAAAGGAAAAGAAGGGGAGGGGAAGGGAGGGTACTGGAGAGAAAGGAAGGAGATACATTAATATCCCTTGCTGAATTTTTAAAATATCATTTTTACTTTAAAAACTCCCAAGTATGGAACATATAATGGTATGAAAAAATAAAGCACACATGGATTCTAAGTGTGCAGTAACCATAAAGTTACTCTTGGTTCTCCAGAGATCAGCCTTCCTCTTAGCAGCTGCACTAGTATGATGTAGCACCTTGTACTCGCAGAGTTTTACATTTTTATTTTATAATAAACTCTCAGTTATATGCTAGGTAGGCTATACCTTTATTTTTTAACCATCCCAGGGCTCTTCAGGAAAAATTCAGGAAGTATCAGGGTTGCATTTGTTAATACTCATGCCCCAACTAAATCCTAGAAGACCGCTGAGATGCAATTGTCAAGGACTCATACTCAGAATGATGACTTTTTCCCACAAATGTGGGCCCTTCCTGAGGTGAGGTCCCCCAACGCAACCACACATGAGTAGAAAATGTGTTTTTCCATGAAAAGCAAAAGTGGACGTGATTAGAATACTCTGATCCACCTTGTGTCAAATTTAGACTTGGTTTATGTCTTCAGGTTCCAGAGTGTTCTATGCTGAAGGAGAATTGCCTCAGTGGGTAGAGGATTCACCCTGGGGAAGAGTCTTTCCCCTCAGAGTTCTTTTTGGTTTAACCAAACCAAACCTATTGCCATGAAGTTGCTTCCGATTCACAGTGACCTTATAGATAGAGTAGAACTGCCCCATAGGGTTTCCAAGGAGTGGCTGGTGGATTTGAACTGCTGACTTTTTGGGTAGCAGCTGAGCTCTTATCACTGCACCACCAGGGCTCCCTTTTTGGTTTAACCTTGTTAAAATCTTCTGACCTCGGTTTCCCTGACCTTACACTTGCTATGATCCCAAAGACTAGCTTCCCACCTGTCTCTGGGAGTCCCAGCTTGAGTTTAGGCTGAGATTCAGACATGTCTGGCATTTCTAGAGACTGGGGGAGGCTCAGTAGTAGCCTGTTTGTCTGAGGAGCAAGAGCTTCCTGAGAGAGAACTCTTCCTGAGGGAATTAGGTGCCAGGGAGCTCAGCCCAGGGACTCTAGAGGGAAGAGAAGGCTCTGGGTACAATGAGCTATCTGCCTTGGGCATTTGCCTCCAGTCCCAGCCTCCACTAGGCGGGGACACAGTTACAAAAATAACTATTTCCATAAAGCACCATATGTGTCACTTTCTAACTAAATAGCAAATTTTAATAGTTGAAGAAGCATTTAGTTTCCAAAAAGTTAAAACCATAATTTTCATACAAATATAGTGAGCATGTATCAAATATTTATTTAATTCATTCATGAACAATGAAGAAACCAGCAGGATGAGACAGCTGGCTCAAAGAAGAATACGAGAAATGAATACATTATACATATAACTGTGTATATCAATATATATATCCACCAGCTATCTGTCAGTTTGTTGTACTGTGGTGGCTTGCACATGTTGCTATGATACTGGGAGTTATGCCACTGGTATTTCAAATACCACCAGGGTCACTCATGGAGGGCAGGTTTCAGCCGAGCTTCCAGGCTAAGACAGATTAGGAAGAAAGGCCTGGAGATCTACTTCCAAAAATTAACCAGTGAAAATTGCATGGATCACAACACATCATTATCCAATATAGTGCTAGAAGATGAGCCCCTAAATTGGAAAGCTGCAATAGACTCAAAAATACCAAGGACCATGAATTTGGTACAGGACCAGGCAATGAGTCATTTTGTCATACATACGGTCGCCATGATCAGAGCCAACTTGATGACAACTAACAACAACAACACACACACACATATATATATATATGCATATATATATAAGATGTGTGTGTGTGTGTGTATACAAAGAGAGAGAGATAGAGATGCTGGAATAAAATTGCAAAGTTAGATACAAAACTGGTCAATGGCCATCAAGGAAATAAAACTCTTCTGCTAGACAGAAATCATTTGCAGCTTATCCATCTTCTACAAGTTAACTTTCAGCTTTATAGAGTGAGTCTAAGACCTAATCAACAGTAAGTAGAAAATCAAACAGTTACGGTCCCCTAGAGCATCAGATGACCCTGAGCAGGCTCAGTATCTATCAGGCTTGGTAAACAGTGCTCTAGTACAGGGTTTCCCCACCTCAGCACTACTGACACTTTGGGCCAGCTACTGTGGTGGGGGCTGCCCCGGGCATAGTCGTATGTTCAGCAGCCACCCTGGCCTTTACCCACTAGGCGGTGGTAACACATCCCCCCAAATGGTAACAATTAAAAGTGTCTCCAGACATTGCCAAACATCCCCTGGGGGACAAAGTCATCCCTGGTTGAAAACCACAGGTTGAATATGACTTTGAAAGGGCACACAGTTATCTTTTTGCCTATGTTTCAAGTTTTGGATGATTTTTCTTAATACACTCAGAGAAAGGAATAAAAAGATGTTCTCACTCCGCTTTGCAACCATACAGGTATGGAGCCTTCAGAACATGTATCACAGTTTATAGCCATACACATATGTGAATCTTGTTTACTTTCTGTCTTCCCCACAGTGGGAGGAGGAAGCACAGTGCCAGGAACATCCAGTGGGAAGGCATGAAGCTTGAAGGTTCCAGGCTCTCAGGCCAGGGTGAGGCGTAAGGGGCGGGGATGCAAATGGCAGGTGCTTGAGGAAACAGAGTGCCCTGCTAAGCCAACCTATTGCTGTCTATGTGAGCCATCTCCCTGGCATCCCAAGGACTTGAGGGCTGCAGTGTATATGGGATGAGGCTCTGACTCAGCAGGAAGCAAGGAATCTAGTTGTAATTGTGACCCCTTTTGTACCCATAGGCTCCTGAGGCCTGGAGAAGCTTAGACACTGACATCAGCCAGTGGGTGGTTGTCCTAAGAGTTGCTCCATAAAGGCACTCTGGGGAGCTCATTGTAGGATCAGAACCTGGAGGCGAAATGGCTTTAAGTCTTGGATCCTCCACTGGTTAGCTGAACTTCTCTAAGTCTCAATTTTTCCAACAATAAAATGGGGATAACAGTAGTAGCAACCTCATAGCATGGTTTGGAGGATTAAATGAAAAATTTACACTTAAAGCTCCTCGCACAGTGTCTGACAAATCATAACTCTTGACACTTTAACCAGAAAAGACAAAATCTGAGCTCACAGTGGGTGGGGCTGACTGCTCAGCTAGCTGACTTGGATATGCCCCTTACATACACTGTATTTCTCCTCTGTTGCTAAAAGTTTTAGGTCCAATGGCACTTTGACAGCAGCAAATGTTGCTCCTTTTACATATGTATTTTAAAATTAGGATTGTGAAACAATACCTAGTCCCCCAGCGTGTACCTACATTCCCACATCTGATTATATCTACCAAATGTATATTAGGACAATCTATGCCAAGCCAAAATCAAACCCATTGCTGTCAAGTCAATTCCAACTCATGGTGACACTACAGAACAGAGTAGAACTGCCCCATAGGGTTTCCAAGGAAAGGCTGGTGGACTCGCACTGCCAGCCTTTTGGTTAGCAGTCAAGCTCTTAACCACTGCGCCACCAGGGCCTCAGGCTAAACTGTGAGAGCAGATTAATGGATGCTGCACATTGTATTCCATTTTTGCCCTTCTCGATAGAGCCATATAGTGTGTGATCCGAAAGAGTTCTTATACATGCAGGAAGTGAGGAGTAAGGTACTGCTCAGCACAAGACTAAACTTGGCAGGTCCTAGAAAGGTAGCCACGTGCTCTGTACGTAGCAGCATATGAATGAGTGATCCAAGCAGAACACCACGTTTTTATCACAGGACATTTCCCACTGTCCTTCACAGGGGCTATTGTCACTGTCGATACCTGACAAGAATCTAAACCTTATTTATATCACCTTCTCTGTCCATTTTCAGCTCCTTCCACATTTGTTTGTAAAATGGCCATAAAATCACTCAGAAAACAGGCATTATTCTTGGGTATTTAGAACTTTGGTCAATAAAGAGCAGGCCAAAGCTAAAATGAGGGATAATTTTTAACAGTTCGGAGCAAAGCTTTGTATGACACACACCAGATATCTCAGAGACTTCCCTGAACACATTTCCTGGAAGAAACTTTGTCCCAGAAAAAAAACTTGATTTAGGTAAGTGTATGAAAACCAGTAAAGTTTCTTTGTGTATAATGTTTGGAAAGAAAACATTTCTGATTTAGAACATTTGTTTGAACATGTTGGTGTAATTGTGAAAAATGTAGCCAATGTCACTGAACAATTTGTATGCCCTTCCAAGCCCACTGCCATAAAAATAAAAAATGTTAAATGGGAACCTAATTTGTTATGTAAACTTTCACCGAAAACATAATAAACTATTATTTGAAAAAAATGTGTAACTATGTTAGGGTATACAAGATGGCCTTTTGTTTGGGAGGAGAGGATTGGAGAACAATAATAATTTTTGCAAAAGCTTTTCCCTTGTTACTTAAATATAAATGCATTTATAGAAATGCTGACAGAGCACAGCATGGTCCTGAGATCAAGAGCAAAGGAGGTCACCACTTCCATGAACTCATGATGCCCATGGCTGTGAACATGGATGGGCAGAGGGTCAGGGTCGCCAGCACAGCCTGGAGAAGTATTCCTCCTGCCTCAGTCCTCTTCCAGAGCTAAATCATGGTGCTACAAGTGCCCTTTAGAAGTGTTATCCCTGTGGCTTTGGGAAGATTTTTAGGTGTAGAGAGGCTTCATACCCTAAGCCAATTCCTGGCTAGCAACTTAGTAAATGAAGTACACAGAATTTTACCCAGATGTGCAAGAAATAATCATGTTTCTTTAAGTCAAATTCGATCTCAGTCTGTCTTGATCTGTCAGAGCTGTTGGGAAATTCAATCTCAGATTATTAGGCCTGCTGTCCAGGGTCCTGGGGATTTTATGCAGAGAACATTAGAAAGGCCTGAGAAGCAGCCTGGAGTTGGGTGGCTGTTTGCTTTGTGCATTATTAGCAAAGCCTACATGGTCTCTTGAAGTCATGGGCTCTGATCCTCTCGGGCCCTCACTGGGCCTGATGGCAGCCATTGCCTGACATCTACCCAGGACACCTTCAGGTCTCCACAGACCTCCGACCCCTTCCTAATCTGGGAAAATTGACATCCCTTCTTTTGCTACTTCTGAAGTACCCTTGGAACATTCTCCTCTCTGCTTTATTTCTATCACAGTGGTTCTCAAAGTGTAGTCCTGG
Source organism: Elephas maximus indicus (assembly GCF_024166365.1). Taxonomy (NCBI): domain Eukaryota; kingdom Metazoa; phylum Chordata; class Mammalia; order Proboscidea; family Elephantidae; genus Elephas; species Elephas maximus. The sequence goes on along the minus strand of NC_064841.1, from coordinate 15,855,210 downwards.
GACCAGCAGCATCGACATCACCTGGGAGCTTATTAGAAATGCAAATTATCAGGTTCAAACCCCAACCTACCGAATCAGAAGCTTTGAGATAGGGGCCCAGTAATAAGTGTTTTAACAAACCTTTCAGGTGATTCTGATGCAACGTTAAATTTTGAAGGCTATTTATTGACCTAGCACAATCCCCTCAATTAGCTTATATTTTGGAAAACAAAAGCCAAGAAAGCAAAAACATCAGGTAACTTCTGCTTTTAGCCTGCAATACACCACCCGCTCCTCTCCCATTCAAGGCAAGGGAACAATATTAAAAACTAAAGATAAAATACAAGCATCTCTCACTCTCTGACTTTTTTTGTAATAGGAAAAGGAAAACACCAATTAATTTTGCAATAAATATTTCAGTCAATTATCCTGACACATAAGGATTAAGTTTAACAATAATAAATATCTGAGAAGCAAGTTTCAGGACAATGAAATATGGAAGAGGCAGGGGTTTGGGGTCAGGAGTTAGGAATGAGATTAGGAAAGCAGGATAATAGGTGAAAGAAAGGTGCTACATTAAGGATGGGGAAGAAAAATTCCTGGACCAGCGTAAACTGCTACGTAAGTTGATCATCAAAATCTTTATTTCCAAAAATGAGGCCTCAGAATGGCTTTGTGGATGGTACAAAGCTGGTGGCCTATGCTGTTCAATTGACAATGGGTGAAGCATAAGAAGCGCTGATTGTCCTGACAGGCTGACAGACCACTAGCCAGCTACCAGCTTCCACTCTTCCTTTCCTCTGTGCGGAAGGAATTGTACCTGGGCGTGTGGCCACTAGCTGGGGTCTTCCGATTCCTGGGCCCCTTTACATCCAGATGTGACCAGTGCAGTGTGGGCAGAAGTGATGTGCATCACTTCCAGGCCCGGGCAGCAAAACACTGCATGCACAGGTCCCTTCCCACTTCCCCTTTCCATGAGGTGTGATAGGCAGGTACCCATGACCCACCTTTGACCGTGCACATGAGGGTCACTCCCTAGAAGGGGGGCAAGAAGGAAGCTGGGTCCCTGAGTGGCCATGTGGGGCAGAACAGCACACCTACCTATCCTCCACCATTAAGTGAGAGGAAGAACTTTCCTTAAGCCACTGGTTTGTTGGGTTCTTTGTTAGAGTAACTTAGATTTTCACTGTAACTAATATAGAATCCAAGGGCACATTTGAAGGATCAAGGTAATGCCTAAAATTCACTGAAGTCCAAAGTGCCCCAAACCCCCCAACAGTGTCTGGCACTCACTGAAAAAAAAAAAAAAAAAAAATTGCCATCGAGTCAATTCAGACTCATAGTCCCTATAGAACAGAGTAGAACTGCCCCATAGGGTTTCCAAGGAGTGCCTGGTGGATTCAAACTGCTGACCTTTTGGTTAGCAACCATAGCTCTTAACCACTACGCCACCAGGGTTTCCAATGGAAACTTGCTAGGTGCTCCATAAGTAGATACTAAATGATTAGGAGTCTTTGGAACAAGAGATGCCCAACTGTCTCATAAAACAATCTTCCTGAAAGCAAAGCTAAGTGATGTGTTGCATGCAATCTATGATGGGAAGAGCAAACAGCACACAAACGGCAACAATGGGTTAAAATTGAGCAACAGCACACAAATAGCAACAATGATTTAAAATCAATGCAGCCTTTGTGTGTATAATGTAGAAAAGATTGTTAATTATACAGTAGTCATTTAAGTGATCTGCAGATAGTAATCATAGTCATTGTCATTTTCTGAAACAATAGACTTATAAATGCACAGACAAATACAGACAGGTAAATTCTTTTAACCAGTTTGATGAGACATCAAAATTGCTGTGCTGTACATGGTCCGTAAGAAAATAGAAATCCATTGCTGCAGTATGCAGAGTGAATACAAAGCTGCTTTTTTACTGAGTCTACGAGAGACATTTTTGTGCATACAGCATAGGACTCCAACTCCATTTTCTTAACGTTTTTGAGGGTCTACTATGTGAAAGGTATCAAAGTGAATACTACAAAGAGTTGAAAGACACAAACAAACACATGAAGAAAGATATAGGAGGGAGAGTGTATTCCATAAAACAGATGCCTAGTTTCCCAAGACATGACAATTAAGAGGTATCAGTACAGCTCTGGCTGTGTGGAAGCTCCCTGTGGTATCTCTGTTTAATGTCTATCGCACAAGTTGTTCTGGGGTTTACATGAACTTACATACATAAAGCACGTGGTACACTAAGTTACCCCCGGCAAATACTACTTCCTTCCTTCATAACCTCTAATACAATGTTTAAAAAAATGGAAAGACCTTTCAAAATATTTCATCGGTGATTATTCTAGAATCACAAAAAGTATTTTTGCCTACTCCAAGCCCTCGACATGCGTATGTGTGCACACACGCATTCTCCATCCAGAGCAAGTAGAGACCTCCGTTTTGCAAACCACGGGACAATGGGCTAAGGCGGAGATTGGGGTCTCAGATGCAAACCAGAGAATTCCACTCTGATGACTCAAGCTGAAGCTGGCTTATTGGCAAGAAATCCAGTAGCTTACAGAGTCCACAGAGAGCTTGAAAATAGTTGTTCACTTCCATTTTCCCTTAGCCACGGAAACAGTTACGTCACCCCTGGTACGGCCACTTTAGAACTTTAAATGCGCCCTCCGATAATCTTCAATTGTTTGCTTGACAGTTTACTGGTACCAGACTCAGTTTTTGCACCACAGGGAGCGGCTGGTCTCTCATGCCCGCAGGCCGCGCTCAGGCAGATAGCCCCAGAAATGGCTCGTGCTGTTGCTGAGATGCTAAAAGCTCTGCTGCAAACATCAGCTTCTCTTCTCCCACCAGCTACCTTGTCAGTCTCCCTCTGGGCTGGGTTGGGCTTTGCATTGTCAACATCATGCAGGTGTGACAGGGCCAGTGTGACCTGTCTGCATCTACAGGGCCTTCCCCAGAGTTACCCCCAAGAGCAGGGGCATTAACGCCCAGTGTGGAGGATTTTGATCAGTGGGAGACAGAAGACAGGAAAGAGCTGACAGATAACTGCTCAGTCTTCCTCTTCCCTGCTCCCGCTGGCCTGTTCCGAGGCAGGACTCTGCACACCCATTCTTGGCCTGTCGTATGTGATTGAGTCACCAGGCTTCTTGAGAAGCTATGACCAGCTTAGCAACAGACCACGCTGTGTTTTCGTTCCTTTCTGCCCTGTCTGGCTTCCCTTTTCCCCTCACTCTTGCTCTCTGGGATTGCGCCTCCCAAAAAAGTGTGAGCATCTAAGTTTTTTCCCAGGCTCTGTTTTTGAATAAACCTGTGCCAAACCAGTGTCACACCCTTAAATTACGGATTTCCAAACAGGAGCATTTATTTGGCTGATACTGGGCTACATGTCCACGTCCTTGCTGCCAGGGAGCTGGGAGAAGGAACATCTGCTCCACTTAGGATGCTATGATGAGAGGTGGAGTCCTGCCTCTCATCTATTCAGAATTAACCTCAAACAGGTAAAGCCTTTAGATTCTGAGCAGCCACAAAGATGACAAGCGTCTCCTCTAAACCGGCTTGGCTTCTCAGCTCCCTTCATGGGCTTCTCCATGTGAGGTGTCTGTGCAAATGGCACCCCCACCACTTGCATCTCCTAACCCTGCCAAGTCAGCCTTCTTCTGCTGTAGACCCTTTGCTTCTGATGTGGTTGTGGTTCCCATCTTCCCTATTAGCCCCGACATTCCATATTGACCCATTCTTCCTAATTTCCCCCTCCCTAGATACAGAATTCAATTATCCTTTGCATTTCACAGGCCAACCAGCCAACTCTCACACCTGGCCCTGGTATGAAGAACCCTGTCTGGATTAGCATCCCAGTTCTTTACTACCTTTAAGTTAAGAGTAGGTGGTTCCAGGTGCAAACAGAAAATGTTGGACATGTAATATCCTTTAGGGTAGATGAAGACTAGGACAGAATGGACAGGAAACAATTATTTGGATTTGAACAAGGGAACCAGACACCCCAGTCTTTCTTTTTAAAGAAGTGCCTGGGGAAAAGCCTTGAACTGCCTTCAAAAGAGACTTTCCTGTAACTGTAGATGTCCTAAGCTAACCTGCAGCCTAGTTTGGTGAAAATGCACGCGTTCTGTGGTTGTTCAAAAGCATCAGCTTTTCATGCAAACAGAAACGGTGATGTTCTCTTTACCGCTGCATGAATTAGCAGGTTCTAGCTCTCAAGTGCCTCTGGGGATCCCCAAGGCGTGCTGACGTATTCCATCTGTCCCTCTCATTACCAGAGATGATCGTGAGGTTGTGTTCTGCATGAGGACACTACACCTAAGGGGGTACACTTCTCAGTGTAGACATCACAGATTTGTAGTTTACTGTAGTGACTTTCTGGTAGACAGGAGTGAAGCGCCTTATTCTAAGTGTATTAGAACTAAATATATTAGATCAATTTCCCAGCAGAGGTAAGTAAAGGGTACTGAAGAATGCCTGCCTTTTTCTCATTTTTACACAGGTGCTGTAAGAGTTAGCTGCAGCTCTGTTTGTCACTTATCTGGCCATTTTGCTCTGGACCCAGAGCTTCTTGGGGCACATCATGAGGCACCCTGACAGGTCCCTTGCTGCTTCATCCTGAAAATGGACATTCCCATTCACTTATTTCCCCAAAGTTTAGCTGAATCTAAGCTAGAACGTTTAATAGAACTTTATTAAAGGTTCGTGTCTAACAGAGGGAATCAAAATATAGAAGAGGAAAAGTAAAGCTCTTTATATATCAATGCTTTTCCCTTCACTTGGAGCCCTTTGGTGGTGCAAACAGTTAAGGCACTCAGCAGCTAACAGAAACGTTGGCAGTTTGAGTCCACCCAGAGGCACCTCGGAACAAAGTCCTGGTGACCTGCTTCTGAGACATCAGCCACTGGACACCCTACGGAGCACCGTTCTTCTGTGACACACGTGGGGTTGCCACAAACTGGAACTGAGTCCACAGCAAGCGGTGGCTCCCTCTCCTTGGACGTGTCTGCTGCCCACCCTTCTTCAGGCCTGGAGAGATGCCGCATTTCAGGGGCCAGTCTATCCCGCACACTTGCAAGTGCCTTTGACCATGTGACAAGGGAAAGGAACGTTATTTCTTTAACCCAACCCGTCTCCAATCTGATGCTCCTTGAATGTCACGCTAGTCTCTGCAGAAGCGACACTTTGATCACAATGAAGCCAGTGCTTCACTGAATATGCTAATGAAGCTCAGTTTAGCTTTTCTGTGTCTTGACTTGGACATTCTGGAATTTAATTTGTCTTTATCTTTAAGTAAAAGAGATCCATTAAGATATTTTCTTAAAAATAAATATAATCTGCCTGTTAGCTGAAACAGCAAATTGTCTACATTTCAGCTACCACGCCTTCAGAATTTCTAGGGTATACTCTTAAAACACTCTGCTACACATATAACAAATACATAAGGAGGTCCTTTAGGAGCCAGGCCCTGGACTAAGCCCTAAGAACGCCAACTAGAAGAAAATGTGGTCCCACACTTACTTTGGAGAATGTGTGGGGTAAATAAACAGGTTCAAGAAATTGGCAAAAAGGTGACCATGAACGTACTCCCAGGCTATAGTGGTAGCCTGAAGTAGGAAATGGTTCTTCTTAACTGAGGCTGGAGCAGAAGGACTAGAAAAGCTTCAAAAAGGAAGTGGTCACAAGCGTTGGCCTGGTGACTATGGCAGGTGAGGGATACTCCAGTTAGAATGGCAAGTTCAGAAAGCCCCAAGCAGCTGCGAATTTCAGAGCATAGGGATGTAGGAAGTGTCTCCCAAGAGACGGAACTAAACAACTAAAAAAGACTCTAGGTGATGGAGAGCCATTTGTGCCAAGAAGTTTTGGCCTCAAATTCTGAACACTGAGACGGAATATTTTAATTATAAAACAGCTATGATTTAATTCCTGCCACTTGGATAATTAATTAGATAGAAGCATCAGTTCTTAGACTGTTACAATAGTCTGGGTGAAAGATTACGATGACCTTCACTGGGGCAATACCAGGTGCATTCTGGTAGCTGGAATGAATACAGAACATGTTAAGCCAAAACCAAACCAAACTCATTGTTGTGGAGTCAATTCTGACTCATAGTGACCCTATAGGACAGAGTAGAACTGCCCCATAGAGTTTCCAAGGAGCGCCTGGTAGATTCGAATTGCTGACCTTTTGGTGAGCAGCTGTAGCTCTTAACCACCATGCCACCAAGGTTTCCACAGGACATGTTCCCACTGCCGTCAAGTCGATTCCAACCCATAGCGACCCTGTAGGACAGAGTAGAACTGCCCCATAGAGTTTCCAAGGAGTGCCTGGTGGATTCGAACTGCTGACCTTTTGGTTAGTGGCCATAGCACTTAACCACTACGCCACCAGGGTTTCCATATAGAACATGTTAGGAATCAGGAATTACTTGAAATTGGTGACTGCCTGAGAGTGGCTCTAGGTGAAGGAGAGAGGGAGGTGAGAATAGTAGTATCCAGGGTTTCTAGTTTTGTAGTACAGGGCTCCATTCCGACGACTTCCTCGTAAGTCGGTTCTGACGTTAAGTTGAATACCTCATTTTTATTTATTTATTTAGTTAGTTTTTTTTATTATTATTGCCTTTTATTATCAGCATCTTTATAAATCTAATCTTTGTCTTTGGGGGTTGAAAACATTACATATGAATTTACAGAGCTATCTTAATACATACATTAAAAAAAAATACATTAAAAAATACACAAATCACAAAAACTTACACCAATGATCAAGGAGAGTTGCACGATGCTGGCATTTTAATGGTTGAGGTAATAACTCTACTTGTGGAAGGTTCTGGATCACCTGTATTATCCCTGGGAATAAGTTGGCATTTTTAGTCAGAAAATTAGTGAAAGTTGTCTGTACGGCCCTTTTCTTTTTTTCTTCATATATTTTGCAGTAACATCTCACTGCTTCCTGAATCTGCCTATTGTCTTTAGCAAAGCAATCAGCTTCTCAGTCCATGGTTTCAAGCAACTTAAATCCTTGATTTAGTTTAGAAAAAACTTCAGCTAATCACTTCATTGTAAAAATTTTTTTGACAACTTCTCTCTTTCCTCGTCCTCATTATTTCTTTGTTCCTCAGCATTTCTGTCCTCTTCAAAATCCACTAAGTCCTGATCTGTCAATTCCCTTCATCATGAAATATAAGCTGGTCCACATCAGTGATACCAAGTTCTTACTTAATTCAGCGTCCTTGCCATATAGATGATTTTTCCACCATTCTCTTCCATCATATTATCGTGGTCAAATGCTAGGGGCATGTTCAATTTTTTCCATATCCCCTGCATGTATTTTCCCATAACTTCCTCCCAGGAAGATGCAATGTTCCAGATACACTGAACGATGTTATAATTCTCCAGAAATCACATAATGTTACCCTACCTCTATCCATTGCAGCTATAGCCTGAGCAAGCCTAGACCATGGATAGCGTGTCTGGAAGGTGGTGATTGCACCTTGATCCATAGACTGAGCCACAGCTGTGGTATTGGGGAGTAGACACAGCACTTTCACGCCTTCACTCAGATCATCTACGTGAGGAGGACATCCTGTACATTATCAGGTAGTGGCAGGGTCCTGAAAGGATGCTCCTTTCAAGGCAGTAGGTGTGCACTTCTAGGATGAAACAATTTAAAAACCAGTCTTCAAATAACACAATCATCACCCAGGCCTTGGTGTTACTTCTGTAGTAGACCAGCAGCTTATTTTTGTCAACTTTTTTGAATGCTTGGGGGTTTTCAGAACAGTACACAAGAAAGGTTTTAATTTAAATCCAGCAGCATTTTTTCTAAGCAGCAGCATGATTCTGTCTTTATATGTCTTGAAACCAGGCATCAGCTTTACCTCTTTGTGGAAGCAGACAGTCAGAAGTCAGGAACTGCTTGTTATTTTGCTAAGAGAGGAAACATGGAAAGAGAACAGGAATGGAGTAGGGTGGAGGCAAGCAGCTTTAGATAAAAATAGACTGGTACAGGTTCTAAAATTCTCATCATTCCCATATTCTAGGTGCCTGAATCCTCTAAGTGTTTCCCATTCTCTACAAAAGGAACTTTTTTAAAACACTTGCAACTCCATGGGGCTTGGGAGAAGGAATTGCTCCAGCCTTTACCTTCCTACTCCGTGTCTGCAACATCCTCGTCCATCTATCACTGAAATTCTGGATTAGCTGTCAGTTCATCATATTGTGGGGGCTTGTGTGTTGCCGTGATGCCGGAAGCTATGCCTCTGGTATTCAGATACCAGCTGAGCTTCCAGACTAAGACAGACTAGGAAGAAAGACCCAGCAGCCTACTTCTGAAAAGAATTAGCCAGTGAAAACTTTATGAATAGCAGTGAAACGTTGTCTTACACAGTGGCTGCAACAACGTGCTAAAGCATAACAACAATTGTGAGCATGTCGCAGGACTGGGCAGTGTTTTGTTCTGTAGTACAGAGGGTCGCTATGAGTCGGAACCGACTCCAGGGCACCTGACAACAGCAAGATTAGCTTGGCTTTCCATCTCGGTTGGCACTCCTCACCAAACGACTGGCTGGAAATTCAGTCCTCATGCTTTGCAGCCCTTGACCCCAGGGATACTGCAAGTGGAACCTCAGTATGCAGTAAGTACACAGTAGTAAGCTCTAGAATAAATTCAACCACTTAGTGGAGAAAGCGTAAATGCTCTGGCTCCACCTGACTGTGAAAATCCTGTTCTACACTTTGGAGTCAATTGTCTTCTCCACAGACAGTGCACACCCCATGTTTCAAACAGTTTGGAGGAACAGCTGAACTAGAAAACAGTGCCAAAGAGAACCTGAGGAGTGGCCATCGCACCCCATAGGGCAGAGCTCTCCAGAAGCATCCTGGATACATAAAAAGATCCTTCCAGCAGAGTCCAAATAAATAGGGATCTCCAGGCATGCGGATAAAAGTTAGCTGCGACTATTACCCATGGACTACCAGAAGAAGGAACAAATCTGTCCTGGAAGAAGTGCAGCCAGAAAGCTTAGAAGTTTGGCTGATGATACTTGTGTCACTTACTTTGGATATGTTATCAGAAGGGACCAATTCCTGGAGAAGGACACCGTGCTTGGTAAAATAGAGGGTCAGAGAAAAAGAGAAAGACCCGCACTGAGATGGATCGACACAGTGGCTGCAACAATGGGCTCAAACATCAACAATCGTGAGAATGGCACAGGACTGGGCAAAGTTTCATTCTGTTGTATATGGAGTCAGAGGCGAATGGAAGACACCTAACAACTGTAACAGTTACCCAAGCTTGGAGATCAAAAGAAAATAGAGAAGTAAATACCAAGGAAAACTCCAAAGCCTCCCCTGCCATAGAAAAATTTTTATGGTTGAGATCAAATATTTCCTATTTCTTGGAATAAAATGAGTTCAGAAATTTTATCTTAAAGCTTACAGATTCATAGCTATTTCTTTTACCATACTGTTACTCTGGGTTGATTTTCTCCTTAAAAAAATAAAACAAAAAAAGCTCCAGCAGGGGTCTCTCTCTGCACATGATACAAAAATTCTTAGCAGTTGCAATGGCATATTTATGTTTTGCTTATCTTATAATGTATATGGATGTGGTTGCAAAATATGTCAAAAGTTTTATACTATTAGAAACCCCCTATTACACATATAACATTCTATTTCTTAATCTGGGTGGTGATTAAACAGGTGTGTTCACTATGTAATAATTCATCAAGCACCAACCTTAAGATTTATGTACTTTTCTGTATGTATGTTATTTGTTAACAAAAAGTTTATGTTTTAAAGGTATAATCCCTAATTTGACTTCTGCTTGCATGATTCCTCTCTTTACTGGTTTTGTTTCTTATGTACTTAGAATACATTTGATGTTAGCTTTTAATTTATATCTTTCATTGACTTTTATACATATTTTATAAATAATTACGCTTGGTGTGTGTATTAGTAAGGAAATAGGAAAACAAGTTAAAACACTGCAGTGATATTCAAAAGAAAAGCGAACTTTGTTTGAAAATGAGGATTCTCCAGTAAAAAGCTTTGCATTGGTTCTCCAGTCGTGACCTTTCAGGAGGAAGCACTGTCATTGCTGGCATCCAAGCTGGTGAGGTGGATTCCAAAGGTCAGATGGATATTAGTCTTATGGTGTGTTCTGTGGTTTGCTTTGTGCTTCCAGTGGGAGCAGGTCAGCAAGGTCCTCTAGCCACTGAACACTTGGACCTGTTCGCAGAGGCTTGCCCATCTCTGCTGTCAACCAGTTGGCTTATTCTGAGAAGAGAGAATGACCATAAACCATTCCTTGCCAAGTTAGCAAATGGAACCTGAAATACAATGCTTGAGAGAAATGCCTACCATTAAAAAAAGGAAAAAAAAAAAGAAAAAATGATCCTATTAAAATTTTTGGGTCTAGATTCCTATAAAGTACCCAGGCTGCTGGTTTTATTTCCTATGCTTTAATCCCAAGGTTCTGTTATTTGTCTTTTGTTTATTCTTCATGACTGCACCTATCACGTCTTTTCCTGTCACTATGTTCATTCTCTCTTTAACTTCTGAAAGTCATTTCTTCATTCTTAAGAGCATGTACCAACACTTTAGTGGCATCTTTTAATAAAGTGTATAGTTTACCTTAACAACAATTAATTTTGGCCCATAAAATACTTAAACCCTGCCTGACTACTAATAAAACGGGAAATATTAAGTGAAAATGTTTTATTCCAAATAACACTGCCATTCACTTTTAATAGTATTAATTACCTTAATTCTCTCATGGAAAAAAAGAAGTCCATTAGGATCATCTAGTGAAGGAAATATGTATTTGTAATGGACCAAATGGCAACATGCCCTTGTTTGAAACAGTCATATTGTCTGATAAAAAAAGGTCCACATTCAAATGAGTTGCCTCTGAACACCAAGTACTACAAGAATTCCTAGTCAGCAGAACGCTAGGGCAAAAAAAAAAAAAAAACAAACCTCCCCAAATTGGTTTACCCTTTCTTACTATCTTGTGGTCTCATTCTAAGTATTTTTCCCATATTAATATTAGCATACTGGATACTTCTGACAATATTGACCTTAATGTCTTATGTTTATCTATCTCTGGACTATTCAAATCAATACATATTACAAATTCTTGCCATATGAAACATTTCTTCACTATTTTTTTTTTTTTATACACTTCTTCCTTCCTTCCTTGTTCCTTATGCAAGCAACATCTCTGCCCTCTGTTTTGCTTACTGTTTCCTTTCTCTCTTCTTACTCATTCGGTTTCTGTACAATCATTTCTCTTTCCTCTGGTCCTTGCTCCGGCCTCATGTTCACTTCAGACTCTGCTCGTTTTCCCTCACAAATCTTTTTGATTCCAACTGACAGTTTTAAAATTTTTTCTTTTACTTTCCAGAGGTTTCTGTTGCCATAGCGATACTTGAGGATTACGAAGACCATGACTGCTTCCATTGGCACTCTGGTTACTATAACAATGTGAGTTAGCTGAGAACTCTGTGGAAATTTGTGAGAAGGGTGCAAGTTCACACCTTTCTGTGGGACAGCCTGCCAGGAAATGTTTCTTACTTAATGGTTGTTTATAGCACTAAAACAAGTCCATAAACCTAAGGGCATTCCATACCTTGGTGACTAAAAAACTGAGACCAATATTTATAACTTCACACCCTGGGAAATTCTCCCTTTGCTTGCCCTTCCTTCCTATTCTATTAATTTCTGATATTAAAACACAACTTAATAATATTTAACATTTAAAGATACTGTTTAGTGCTTTGGATTTTTAGAGACACTAATTTCTGAAAATATACCCAAATAAGGGAATCATATTTCGCTGTGTATTATCTGTGTTTCGCCATTGAACACTACATGAACCAGGAGAAAAAAAACTCACTATTCATGGCATTTTTATCTGATTTTGTAAAATATTCTTTTAATTCTCAACTTCATCTTTATGAATACAACTCATTTATGACAAACTAAACAAATATTTTCTTTTATTTTATTGCAGTCATGTCACTTCCCTAGATTGTAAAGCCAAGCAACTCACAGCCATTCACATTGCTCTTCCCATTTGTGCCAACTCATTTGGAAGAAGGGACAGCTACAGCATGGATGCCTACTTGGGCCTGATGTCAAAAGGCCTTTCTAACGACACATGTTCTTTTACACAAAATGCAAGGTAAAGGTCAAAAACTGACCATGTGCAACTAGGGAGGAAGAAGAAACATTTGGCATATCTCCAATGGTGATAAAGTAAAAGACATCAAAACATAAAATTTTGCTAATAAAGATGTCACAGATAAGCTCATTCATTGGCTCCTATATTTGCTTCTACCAAAGGTGTCGATCAACATAGCAATAATTTATTTGAACAGACGTGAGGCACCTCATGCCAAAAAAAAGGGTGTCAGCGTACTATATTATCAGTACATAGTTTTACAAAAAATTATGGGGTGTAACTACTCTGAAATTGTTTGAGAGTTCTTAGGGAATTTCAAGGGAAACGAAAGTGTTGCTTGTAGGATAATGTGGAAAGTAGTTTCTAGTTATTTTAATTTTTCTAATTGTGCTACAAAAACCAGCTAACTTTCCTTATTATTACGGTAGAACAAGAGCCCTTGTGTTATTATTATTAATAACGTTAATAATAATAGCTTTCTATCACATGCCACCACCACCCGTCAGTTTGTTGCACTGTGCTGTCTTGTATATTGCTGTGTTGTTGGAAGCTATATGGAATTTTTCTAAAACTGGTCTTGATTATACATTGCAACGATTTCTGATCTATTGCTCATAAAATGTCTAATGAAATTACAAAATGCAGTATACGCCCTTCCTCTTTTGCTTGCTCGATTTCTCCTCTCTCTCTCCACACACATACAGTGTATTTCAAATACCATCAGGGTCACCCATGGTGAACAGGCTTCAGTGGAGCTTCCAGACTAAGACAGACTAGGAAGAAAGACCTGAGGAACTACTTCCAAAAATTAACCTTTGGAAACCTTATGGATCACAACAGAATATTGCCTGATTTAGTGCTGAAAGTTGAGCTGCCTAAGTTGGAAGGCACTACACAATAGCCCCAACGATGGACTCAAACATGACAACTGTTGTGAAGATGGCGCAAGGCCAGGCAATGCTTCCTTGAGTTGGAGTCCCAATGAGTTGGAGCCGACTCAACGGCAACAATAACAACAAATTACATGTCAGGCATCATGCGAAGTGATTCACATCTATAATCTTTAATTCTCACCACAAACTTGAAAAGTGAGAAACTAATAGATGGAAAAACTGAGGTCTGAGAAGTAGGGTCACTTGTCTCATATGGTCACATTTCCAGTACTCTCCTTAAGGGTCAAGAATTTGAATTGACACTACAGCTCAAAACATGACAAGCCAAGGGAGTATACCAGGACCCTAAGGTTGGTCCTATATTTTGTTACGCATGTTCTAGAATCACAACTGAATTAAACTATTTGAACAATTGCTGAAAACACATATTACCTTTAATTTGACTGGTTGCTTTGCTTCTTGGACTATCTAGACATTAACACCAAGGACTTTTCCTCACCACTCCGCCTAAATAAACTGGGTGGAATGCAGCTTGCAAAAAGCAAATGAGATTAACGAAAACTTAGGTGATTTGGGGCTGCGTTTAATTATTCAAGAGACATTCAAGCCTGTAAATGTTGAAACTTTGATCTCCAAACTGCTACAGCTTTGAGCAACTGAGTTGCAGAAGGATGTCTGTATGTATGTGGAGAGAGAGAGGAGAAAGTGAGCAAACAAAAGAGGAAGGGCATGTATTCACTCAAAAGGAATCAGGTCTATTGCTACATTTTGTAATTTAATTAGACATTTTATAAGCAATAGATTAGAAATTGTTGCAATGTATAATCATAACCAGTTTTAGGAAAACTACATATTGCTAATTGACATATGATATAAATAAATTGTTTTTCTGAATGTTGTGATTTTGCACACACTTTGGTCCCTGGGAACTCAAAGCATAAATGATTCTGTCTAGTACTTGGGTTTTTCACAACAAACCTTTCATGTTCCATAAAGGGAAAAATCCTATCAGTAAAATATTCTTCAAAGAACTGTCCTCTCTTTGAAAATGCTTATATTGTACTGAGGTTCTCCATAGAAGTTTGAGGATTCTCATATTCCTAGGAAGCATTCCCACTCAGAGAAGAGGAGAAATTGGAATTTTAGGAACAGCAAGGAGGAGGGCTGGTCTAACCTACTGAGTAATGAGGCAAAAGCATGTGGATCACTGGGCTATTTAACACACAGTTGCTCTGTGGTCCCTCTGTCCCCAGCTCCCTTCATGAGCTAAGCCTGGTTAGACCAACAGGCAGTCATTTGAACAGAACAAGGGGATACTGCATGGTTTAAAATCAGGGAAGGTATGCATCAGAGTTGTGTTCTTTCACCAGACTTGTTCAATCTGTATACTGAGCAAATAAACCTAGATGTTGAACCATATGAATAAGAATGTGGCAACTGGATTGGTGGAAGAATCATTAACAACCTGCGATATGCAGATGACACAACCTTGCTTGCTGAAAGCAAAGATGACTTGAAACACTGATGAAGATCAAAGACTACAGTCTTCAGTATGGGTTACAACTCAACATAAAGAAAAAAAAAAATCCTCACAACTGGACCAATAAGCAAGATCGTGATAAACAGAGAAAAGATTAAAGTTGTCAAGGATTTGATTTTACTTGGATCCACAATCAACACCCATGGAAGCAGCAATCAAAAAATCAAATGACGGTGAGGCAGGGCCAAGATGGTGGAATAGTCAGACGCTTCCCATGGTCCTTCTTACAACAAAGACCAAAAAAAAAAAGTGAATTGATTATATATGACAATCTAGGAGACCTGAACACCAAAGACAAAGTTGAGGAGTCAGACTGAGCAGCAGGGGGAAGGAAAGACAGTTCAGAAGCAGTGAAGAAGTGCCAGACTTAAGCTAGCTTGCACCCGGCAGGCTGGATCAGCTGGCATATGCAGGCTGAGACAAGCAGTAGCACTCAGAATGCATTGTACCACGTTTGGAGAGACGGGGCAGTGGAAAGTCTGCACAAACTTCTGGAGCTAGGGGGAAGCAACGCTGGATCTGCAAAAGTTAAGTGCAAGTGTCTAACCTAATACACTGGATCAAAATAACCCCTCACCCTCTGGGACATTCATAATGCAGAACTGCCTCTTTTCCTCTCATCCACCCCATCCCCGCTGCTCTCTTACCAGTCCAACAGTATTCAACAATTGCCATGCCCCGAAGCTGGAAATAGGAGCTATCACACCCGCACCCAAACCAGTCTCACAGCTTTAGGGAAAAAACAAGCAAACAAAAAAAACTGCCAACTTCCCTAAGCCAGGTACTCAGGAGTAACTGTGCCCAAACAAGTTTCGCAGCTTTAAAAAATCACAACATCCCCTAATCTGGGAACAAAGGGCAGACACTGCCCCTTTGCCTAGGCACAGGCATAAGAGGTCTACAGACTTTGAACTTCCTTCACCCCCGCCTAGACCTGTATGGGCTAATTCAACTAGCGTTGGCCCTCATGAGCATAGAACAACAGGGTATATATTTGAAGCCTATTTTCAACTGCAAAAGCCAAGGGAGAGTTGCAGATTTGTGATATTTGACACCACCCTGTCCATTAAGACGGGTCTTCACCCACACATATCAGGGACCTGAGGACTAGTGTATTCACCCCTTCCACTTAGCCACCCACAACAGGGATCTGAGGATAAGTGGTGCTTCCCAGTCCTTACAGCCACAGCATTAGGTGCCCAAAGTCCACCTGCAAAACTCACCCACCTATGTGCCTAGGGGACAGGGACACCCCTTCTACCTAGGCACTCAGGGGCAGCCATCAGCCCCCTATTTGCTCAGCACATAGCCCTCTACTGCAGCCGGATACCTGTGACTGCTCCAATCACCCCTATGTAGCCATGCCTATCTAGGACTGTAGGTGAGAGTGTGCACTACACATGCAATGACTGATGACCTGGACACCTGAGCTGAATCCACACAAAAAAAGGAAATGAACTCCTGGGCTTACACACTTAGTACCAGCTCTAACCACCTGGTGACAGGACGTGAGAGCTTCAAAGATGCCAATAACCAAAGTAGCTCACACACCCTGCCTATCTGGGCACATCAAAACAAAATAAAAAGTATAGACACAATAAGCAAACAATAAATAAATAAATAAATAGAATAACTTATTGATGGATTGGAAACCCTGGTGCATAGTGGTTAAGAGCTACGGCTACTAACCAAAAGGTCAGTGATTCAAATCCACCAGATGCTCCTTGGAAACTGTGTAGGGCAGTTCTACTCTGTCCTATAGGGTAGCTATGAGTCGGAATTGACTCAACGGCAACAGGTTTGGTTTTTTTTTTTTAGGTTATTGATGGATTGGAGAACACAGTCAATATCAAATCACATAAAGAAGTAGATCAAGATGGCTTCTGTAAGCAACCAAAACAAAGAACCAGGAAACCTTCCAGAGAAAGAGACGACCTTGGAATTACTAGGGGTAGAATTCAAAAGATTAATATATACAGCTCTTCAAGAGATCAGGAAGGAGATCAAGCAAAATTCAGACCAAGCCAAGGAACACACAGACAAAGCAATAGAGGAATTCAGGAAACTATACAAGATCACAATGACAAATTTAACAGGCTGCTAGAATCCATAGTAAGAGAGCAAACAGAAATCCAAAATATTAAGAGTAAAATTTCAGAATTAGACAACTCAATAGACAGAAAAGCACAAAGGAAGTTAGAATTAGTGAGGCTGAAGATAAAGCACTTGACATCAATTTATTTGAGGAAAAATCAGACAAAAGAATTTAAAAAAATGAGGAAACACAAGGAATTATGTGGGACACTATCAAGAAGAATAGCCTACGAGTGACTTGAGTACCAGAACATGGGTGGATAACAGAAAATACAGAGAGAATTACTGAAGATTTGCTGGCAGGAAACTTCCCTGCTATCATGAAAGAAGAGAAGATATCTGTCCAAGAAGCTCATCAAATCCCACACAAGGTAGATGCCAAAAGAAAGTTACCAAGACATATTATAATCAAACTTGCCAAAACCAAAGATAAAAGAGAGAATTTTAAGAGTGGCTACAGGTAAATGAAAAGTCACCTACACAGAAGAGTCAATAAGACTAAACTCTGACTACTCAGTAGAAACCATGCAGACGAGAAGGCAATGGGATGACATATATAAACCCTTGAAGGAAGAAAAACTGCCAGTTAATAATTATACATCCAGCAAATCAGTCTCTCAAATATGAAGGCAAAATCAAGGCAATTTCAGATAAACAGAAGTTAAGGAATTTGTAAAAACCAAACTAAAATCACAAGAAATATTAAAGGGAGTCATTCGGCTAAAGAACCAACAATATCAGATAACAACCCAAAACTAGAACACAGGACGGAACAATGAGATATCAACCCCAACAGGGAAGTCACAAAAATAAGTCAAAACTAAGACACTGAAAATAGGGAAACAGAGACAGCAATACGTAAATGATGGAAACATTAAAACAAAAAAGAGGGACTAAATACTGTAGTCATAGAACTTTCAGATGGAGTGGAAGTTAAGGCAATACCAAGAAATAAAAGATTGCTTTAAACTTAGAAAAATAGAAGTGAATTTTAAGGTAACCACAAAGGAAACTAACAAACCTACCCATCAAAATAAAAAAGAAGAAAAATATAAAGACTCGGCAAGTACAAAATCAACAATGATGAAAAAGATGAAAAGAAAATACATAAAGAAAAATGACTCAGCACAGAAAATTAAGTGGAACAAAGAAACTATCAACACCACACACACACACAATAAATACATTGAAATGGCAGCATTAAACTCTTACCTATCAATAATTACACTAGCTGTAAATGGACTAAATGCACCAATAAAGAGACAGAGAGTAGCAGAATGGATAAAAAAACACAATCTGTCTATATGCTACCTACAAGAGACACACCTTAGACTCAAAGGCATAAACAAACTATAACTCAAAGGATGAAACAAACAAACAAACAAAAAATATATATATATATCAAGCAAACAACAACTGAAAAAGAGCAGGAGTGGCAATATTAATCTCTGACAAAATAGACTTTAAAGCAAAATCCACCACTAAGGATAAGGAAGTACACTATATATATAATGATTAAAGGGTCAATACACCAGGAGGACATAACCATAATAAATACATATGCACCCAACAACAACGGGGCTCCAAAATATACAAAACAAACTCTAACACCACTGAAAAGAGAAATAGCTCCACAATAATAGAAGGAGGCTTCAACACATCACTTTTGGTAAAGGACAGACTAGAAAGAAGCTGAATAAAGACACAGAAGATCTAAATGTCACAATCAACCAACTTGATCTCATAGACATACAAAGAACTCCACCAAGCAGCAGCAAGTACACTTTCTTTTCCAACACACATGCAATACTCTCCAGATTAGATCACATACTAGGCTGCAAAGCAAGCCTTAACAGAATCCAAAACACTGAAATATTACAAAGCATCTTTTCTGACCATAAAGCCGTAAAGGTAGAAATCAATAACAGAAAAAGCAAGAAAAAAATCAAACACATGGAAACTGAACAACACCTTGCTCAAAAACTACTGGATTATAGAAGAAATGAAGGATGGAATAAAGAAATTCATAGAATCAAATGAGAATACATCTTACTAGAACCATTGGAACACAGCAAAAGCAGTACTCAGAGGTCAATTATAAATGAACACATCCAAAAAGAAGAAAGGGCCAAAATCAAAACATTAACCCTACAACTCATAAGAATAGAAAGAGAGCAGCAAAAGAAGTCCTTGGGCACCAGAAGAAAGGAAATAATAAAGATTAGAGCAGAAATAAATGAAATAAAGAATAGAAAAACAATTGAAAAAGCTAACAAGACCAAAAGCTGGTTCTTTGAAAAGATCAACAGAATTATTAAACCATTGGCCAAACGGACAAAAGAAAAACAGGAGAGGAAGCAAATAACTCAAATAAGAAATGAGATGGGCAATATCACAACAGACCCAACTGGAATTAAAAGAATCATAAGAGAATACTATGAAAATTTGTACTCCAACAAATTTGAGGAAACCCTGGTGGTGTAGTGGTTAAGTGCTACAGCTGCTAACCAAAGGGTCAGGAGTTTGAAGTCACCAGGCACTCCTTGGAAACTCTATGGGGCAGTTCTACTCTGTCCTATAGGGTCGCTATGAGTAGGAATTGACTCGACAGCACTGGGTTTGGTTTTTGGGTTCACAAATTTGAAAACCTATAAGAAATGGACAAATTTCTAGAAACACACTACCTACCTAAACTAACACAAACTGAGGTAGAAAAACTAAATAAACCTATAGTAAAAGAAGAGATTGAAGAGATAATTAAAAACTTCCAACAAATAAAAAATCTTGTCCTTCCCGGTTTCGCTGGAAAATTCTACCAAACTTTCAGAGAAGAATTAACTCCAGTACTACTAAAGGTCTTTCAGAGCATAGAAAAAATGGAATACTCCTGAACTCACTCTATGAAGCCAGCATATCCCTGATAACAAAAGCCAGGTAAAAACACCACACAAAAAAGAAAATTACAAACCAACATTCCTCACGAACATAGACACAAAAATCCTCAACAAAATTCTAGTCAATAGAATTCAACAACATATCAAAAAAATAATTCATCATGAGTAAGTGGGATTCATACCAGGTATGCAGGGATGGTTCAACACTAGAAAAATAATCAATGTAATCCATCACATGAATAAAACAAAAGATAAGAACCACATGATCTTACCAACTGATGCAGAAAAGGCATTTGACAAAGTCCAACACCAATTCACGATAAAAAACTCTCAGCAAAATAGGAATAGAAAGGAAATTCCTCAACATAATAACAGCCAACATCATCCTAAATGGAGATAGTCTGAAAATACTCCCCTTGAAAATGAGAACCAGAGAAGGATGCCCTTTGTCACGACTCTTATTCAACATTGTGCTGGAGGTCCTAGCCAAAGCAATAAGGCTAGAAAAAGACATAAAGTGCATCCAAATTGGTAAGGAAGGAGTAAAAGTATCTGTATTCACAGATGATATGATCATATACACCAAAAAATCCCAAAGAATCCACAAGAAAACTACTGGAACTAATAGGGGAGTTCAGCAAAGTATCAGGATACAAAATAAACATACAAAAATCAGTTGGATTCCTCTACACCAGCAAAGAGAATTTTGAAGAGGAAATCATTAAATCAATACCATTTACAATAGCCTCCAAGAAGATAAAATACTTAGAAATAAACTTAACCAGAGACATAAAGGACCTATACAAAGAAAACTACAAGTTGCTACTGCAAGACACCAAAAGAGATATACTTAAGTGGAAAAACTTACCATGCTCATTGATAGAAAGACTCAACATTGTGAAAATGTCACCTCTACCCAAAGCGATCTACAGATACAATGCAATCCTGATTCAGACTCGAATGGCTTTTTCTAATGAAATGGAGAAACAAATAACCAACTTCACATGGGAAGGGAAGAAGCCCCAGAGAAGTAAAGCATTACTGAAGAAGAAGAACAAAGCGGGAGGCCTCACACTACCTGATTTTAGAACCTATTATGCCACCACGGTAGTTAAAACAGCCTGGTACTGGTACAACAGATACTGAGACCAGTGGAACAAAATTGAGAACCCAGACATAAATTCATCCACCTATGAGCAGCTGATATTTGACAAAGGTCCAAAGACTGTTAATTGGGGGAAACACGGTCTCTTTTACAAACGGTGCTGCTATACCTGGATATCCATCTGCACAAAAATGAAACAAGACCCATACCTTACACCATGTACAAAAACTAACTCAAAATGGATCAAAGGCCTAAATATAAAATCTGAAACAATAAAGATCATGGAAGAAAAAATAAGGACAAACTAAAACCCAAAAAAAAACCCACTGCCTTCGAGCTGACAAACTAGGGGCCCTAATGTATGGCATAAACAGAATACGAACCATAACTAACAATGCATAAACACCAAAAGAGAAACTAGGTTATGGGGAATGCCTAAAAATCAAACACGTGCTCATCTAAAGACTTCACCAAAAGAGTAAAAAGACAACCTACAGACTTGGAAAAAGTTTTTGGCTATGTATATCCCATCAGGGTCTAATCTCTGAAAAATCTTCAAGATACTACAAAACCTCAACAACAAAAAGACTAGTAATCCAATTAAAAAATGGGCAAAGGGTATGAAAAGACACTTGACCAGAGAAGACATTCAGGTGGCTACCAGATACATGAGGAAATGCTCATGATCATTACCCATTAGAAAAATGCAAATCAAAACTACAATGAGATACCATATTACCCCAACAAGGCTAGCACTAATCCAAAAAACACAAAATAATAAATGCTGGAAAGGTTGTAGAAAAATGGGAACGTTTTATACACTGCTGGTAAAAATTCAAAATGGTACAATCACTTTGGAAATCAATTTGGTGCTTCCTTAAAAAGTTAGAAATAAAAGTTCCATACAATCTAGCAATCTCACTCCTTGGGATATATCCTAGAGAAATAAGAGCCCTCACACAAATAGATATATGCACACCCATGTTCATTTCAGCACTGTTCACAGTAGCAAAAAGATGGAAACAGCCTAGGTGCCCATCAACAGGCTAGTGGATATACAAACTATGCTACATACACACAATGGAATACTACACAATGATAAAGAACAACGATGAATCTGAGAAACATCTTACAACATGGATGAATCTGCAGGGCATTATGCTGATTGAAATTAGTTGCAAAAGGACAAATTTGTATGCAAACTCTATTATAAGAACTCAAGAAAAGTTTTAAACAAAGAAGAAATCATTCTTTGATAGTTACGAGGGTGGGGAGGGAGAGAGAAGGGAATTCACTAATTAGATAGTAGATAAGAATCATCTTAGGTGAAGGGAAGGACAACACACAATACAGGGGATGTCAGCACAACTGGACAAAACCAAAAGCTAAGAACTTTCCTGAACACAACCAAATACTTTGAGGGACAGAGTAGCTGAGGCTGGGGTCTGCGGATCATGGTTTCAGGGAACATGTAGGTCAACTGGCATAACGAAGTTTATTAAGAAAACATTTTGCATCCCACTTTGGCGAGTGGCGTCTGGGGTCTTAAAACCTTGCAGGAGGCCATCCAAGATGTATCAATTGGTTCCAACCCACTTGAAGCAAAGGAGAATGAAGAATACCAAAGACACAAGGAAAATATCAGCCCAAGATACATATAAACCAGAGACTCCATCAGCCTGAGCCCAGAAGAATTAGATGGTGCCCAGCTACCATCAATGATCGTCCTGACAGGGAACACGAGAGAGAGTCCCTGACGGAGCAAGAGAAAAGTGCAGAACAGAACTCAAATTCAAATAAAAAGACCAGACTTAATGGTCTGACTGAGACTGAAGGAACCCTTAAAGCCATGGTCCCCAGATGCTCCGTTAACCCAGAACTAAAACCATTCCCGAAGCCCGCTCTTCAGACAAAGATTAGAGAGGACTGTAAAACAGAAAATAATACTCGTGAAGAGCGTGCTTCTTAGTTCTAGCAGATACACAAGACCAAATGGATGGCTCCTGTCCGGAGGCAGGATGAGAAGGCAAGAAGGGACAGGAACTGATTGAATAGATACAAGGAACTCGGAGTGGAAAGGAGGAGGGTGTTATAACATTATAGGAATTGCAACTAATGTCACATAACAGTATGTGTATAAATTTTTGTATGAGAAATTAATTTGAGCTGTAAATTTTCACCCAAAGCACAATTAAAAAAAAAGAAAGAAATCAAATGACATATTGTACTGGACAAATCTGCTGCAATAGACCTCTTTAAAGTGTTGAAAAGCAAAAATGTCACTTTGTGGACTAAGGTGAGCCTGATCCAAGCCATGATGTTTTCAATCGCCTCATATGCATGCTAAAGCTGGACAAGGAATAAGGAAAACTGAAGAAGAATTGACACATTTGAACTATGGTGTTGTTGAATAATATTGAATATATCGTGAATTGCCAGAAGAATGAACAAATCAGTCGTGGAGGAAGTACAGCCAGAATGCTCCACAGAACCGAGGATGGTGAGACTTTTCACTTACTTTGGACATGTTAACAAGAGGGACCTGTCCCATCAGGCTTGGTAAAGTAGAGGGTCGAGGAAAAAGAGATGGACCCTCAATGAGGTGTGTTGTTGACACAGTGGCTGCAACAATGGGCTCAAACATAGCAATGATTGTGAGGATGGCGCAAGACCAGGCAGTGTTCCGTTTTGTTGTACATAGGGTCACTATGAGTTGGAAGCAACTTGGTGGCACCTAACAAAACAACAACAACAGTGCTTAGGTCTTGGTTGATTGAAAGCATAACCCTAAGGTTAGTGTTTAGAACATAAGTCCATTTGGAATGAGAGGCAATGACCCTCCTTGACTGATCCTGAGAAATTAGCAAACAACCAATTGTTGATGTGTGTATAGTGTGTCGTAAGGACTAGATAAATAATGGAACACCTGGGTTTCTTCCCCAGCTTTCTCACTCTCTGAATAACCATATTTCTAGGCCTCAGTTTCTTCTAAAAATTTAGGGGTGTTTCAGATAGAATTTGATGGTACCTCCACAATTACTGCTATGGCTGAAACGCTGAAAAATAATTTACATGCATTTCTGTTATTCAGACCAGGCTGGTGTAGAGTTGTTCCCTAGGAACACAACCAAGGCAAGGAAGGCAAAGGCCAGGATGAAATGAACCTCTGGTTCCTTGACTTCCGAATCCTGGCATTTTACTGTTAAATATCTTGCTAATTAACTTCTTTACACTTCCTTGTTGCAAAAAGTATTTGAAGTAAGCTTCTGTATAACAAATAGGATAAAATAAATCGGTGAAGGAACTGGACATGAAATATAAATGGGTGGCGACTTTGGTTCTAACTCTCGGCTAAATTAAACAGGGAAAAAAAGATTAGTTACAAAACTCACTGTCTTTAAGTACTGTTTGTTTAGTTGTCATGAGAGTGTCGGATGGGGTGATGTTTTCCAAACAGTTATTCCTGAGATGAGAGAGAAAGGTTTTCTACAGTTTCTCATAAAAGAGGAGTATGTGATGTACTATGGTAGTTCTCAGATTCTTGGGTGGTGCAAATGGTTTGTGCTCGGCTGCCTATCAAAAGGTTGGCTGTTTGAACCCTCCCAGCAGCACCTTGAAAAGAGTCCTGGCAATCTGCTTCTGTAAAGATTCAGCCAAGAAAACTCTATGTAGCTCAGTTCTACTCTGTAACAGATGGGGTCACCATGGGTCAGAGTTGACTGGACGGCAATGGGTTTGGTCTGGTAGTGGTTCTCACCCAGGATATGTAACAGAGGGACATTTGTTAACATATACTTCAAGGTCTCTGGTCCCAGGCTTATAATTTATACCTTTGCATCTGTGCATTTGACAAGAACGTTAGGTGGTCTTGATATAGTCAAGTCCATGGACATGCTTTGGGGAACCAATCTTACGATAAAGATGACATTGATTTTTGAGGGCTGTATTTCAAATGTATTTTTCAACATAGGTGGATGACATAATGTACAATTAAGTAAAAGCATTTTTGTGAGGGCTAAAAGGGTTCAGTTTGTATATACATCTGTCTGAGATTCATGCTGGATCCTATGCTAAAATTTAAAAAGTTAAGAAAAATTCAAAAAGTGGTAACTTTCGCACTGTGCCTTTTAGAGTAGAAGGGAGGCCAGTACCAAACAACCACACTGTTAACCAAACAAATACAAAGAGGGAGTCTGGACGCATGTGCGAAATTGTCTCTTCCTTTGGTTCAAGTTGATACACAATTCACAGAGGGCTGAGATTCGGGGATGGCTTCTTGACTCCTACTTGTCTACAGTTCTTTAAGAATGTGAAGCCTAATTTCTAAACTGTCAAGACACCCCTATGTGGCTACTTCTCTGAGACTGGAGATTGGCCAGAAAAATTCTCCCCTTTTGATCTTCTCCCTCCTGTCCCTCTCCTTCCTACCACCCCATGATCATTTTCACCCTTGGTTCCCTAACTCTTTTATTTTTTAAACAATTTTATTAGGATTCACTTTTGCATACCATAAAGTTCACCTGTCTAAAGTATATATGATTCAATAGTTTTTAGTATATTCACAAAGTTGTGCAACCTTCACCACTGTCTTAGTTATCTAGTGCTGCTATAACAGAAATACCACAAGTGGATGGCTTTAACAAAGAGAAGTTTATTTTATGACACTCTAGGAGGCTATAAGTCCAAATCCAGGGCACAGCTCCTTGGAAAGGCTTTCTCTCTCTGTCAGTTCTGGAGGAAGGTCCCTGTCATCAATCTACCTTTGGTCTAGGAGCTTCTCAGGCGCAGGGACCCTGGGTCCAAAGGATGTGCTCTGCTCCTGG
Organism: Elephas maximus indicus; assembly: GCF_024166365.1. Lineage (NCBI taxonomy): Eukaryota > Metazoa > Chordata > Mammalia > Proboscidea > Elephantidae > Elephas > Elephas maximus. Next base: position 15,829,683 of record NC_064841.1, on the reverse strand, counting down.
CGCTGCTTTCTTGGTGTTATGAGGTCCCCATGTTTTTCTGTTTGCTTCTCTCTTTTACATCTCAAAAGAGATTGGTTCAAGACACAGTCTAATCTTGTAGCTTGAGTCCTGCCCCATTAACATAACTGCCACTAATTCCATCTCATCAACATCATAGAGATAGGATTTATAACACGCAGGAAAATCATATAAGATGACAAAATGGAGGACAATCATGTAGTATTGGGAATTATCACCTAGCCAAGTTGATACACGTATTTTGGGGGGACACAATTCAATCCATAACAAACACTAATCAATTTTAGAACATTTTCATCACCCCAGTAAGAAGCCCTGTACCCATTAGTAGACACTCCCCTTTGGGGCTCCTCCTAAGCCCTGGTGATCACTAATCTACTTTCTATATCTATTAGGTTTGCCTATTCTGGACACTGATGTAAATGGAATCACACAACATGTGCTCTACTCTCTTTTGCAGAGTTCCTTATCTTTTACTGTTCAGCCTCTCGAGTGGCAGGCCTGCTCTGCCCATGTCCCTAGGGCGTGACCACTTCCCTGGGCTCCAGTACTTCCACTGGCCAGTAACTGCATTTCCACTCCCAGGCAGCAAAAGGCCACTCTATAGCCTCTCCAGGAAAATGATGGTAAAAAATGAGGGGAGTCAGCACTCCCAAGAGCAAAGCCCAACCAATGACTGACTGGCAGAGTTGACATATAAATACTCCTGCACCTTCTCCCCTCCTCTCGAGTGGGATTACAAGCTATCCCAGAATTTCCCCGTAGGATTCGGCTCCAGTCACTAAGGCGCTGCCTTCCCTTTCCTGTATCATTTCCCCCGCTCATGCTTCCCAGATAAAGCACTCGTCCTCCAATCCTCCTCACAGGGTCTGCTGCCGGGACCTCGAGTGAGCAGCCTGGTGGGAGACTTGGAAGCAACTGGGCAACAGAGCTAGCATGCACCCTGGAAAGCACCCAAAAGTGAGGCTGGACCAGAGTATACGGGGCTCTGATTAGAGTTGCCAGATTTAGCAAATAAAAATGCAGGCTGCCCAGGTAAACTTGAATTTCAGATCAACAAAGAATAATTTTTTAACATAAGTATGTCCCAAAAATTGCATGGAGCATACTCATACTTAAAAAAATTTAAAAAATTATACACCTGTGCGCCTGCCCACAGAGTGATATGCCTTTCCACGCATGCAAGCATTCAGCCCCCCTCAATCAGGTTGCAAGAGTGGTTTTTGGGCCTGAACACTCTTCCTGAGTTGCTCTGGTGACCTCCATTAGAATGGGCTCAGCACAGCCCTGTTCCCATATGGGCTCCTGACCAGCACCTCTGGTGAGGGCTGACAGGCTGTTCTGATCAATCACCAGCTGTTCACGGCAAGGGGCCCTGAGGAAAAATAAATTCTCTTGTAGCTCGTTTTTTCTATGTTTTTTTTTTTTTTCCCTGAGATAGATCTTGCCCTATTAGATAACCCCCAGCCATGGTACCTAAATTCCTCAGAGCAATGTCACTGAAAATCCATTCTCATTATGGAGATGAAATAGGAGGTACATTTGGTATCACACAGCCTTCTCTGTGTGAAGAGCTCTTCGGTTTCATTTTAACTTTCATGAAGGAAATTCTATTCCCATGGGAAGTCACTTCAAAAACAATATATTAAAAAGAAAGAAGAAAAATGAAACCCATTACACCAATGGGAGAGTCCCTTCTCAGTTTTGTTCTGTTTTTTCAATTTGTAAAATGCATACCAAAGGGCATTATGGAACATAATTTGAATTGCTTCACTCCAAAATTAAAGTGTTGAAAGAAAAAAAAAAAAAAAAAACTGTACCAAAGTGAAAACAGGCCTTCATTCTCTAACACCTGAGTTTGAATGTAACTTTCATTTCTGAAATTGTATAGGACTCTTTCCTCAAAATAACTATAAATACTTGTATTAGACATTAAAGGGGATATCTGTGAATCACATAAGGAGCCCTGGTGGCACAATGGCTAAGCACTTGGCACTTGGGTTAGCAGTTCAAACCCACCCAGCCATTCCAGCAGAGAGAAGTATGGCAGCCTGCTTCTGTAAAGATCACAGCCTAGGGAATCTTATGGGGCAGTTCTATTCGGTCACATTGGGTTGTTATGAGTCAGAATGGACTTGATGGCACCTAACAACAACAATATGAATCACATGGTTTTCCACACACATCCACATACACAATAGGCAGAGTAGTATGTGCAACTGTGTGAGCTGCTGAGCAACACCCACTAGTTCAAGACACACTACCAGGATCTCTGGGTCTACTCTGTGCCAAGGATCGTTTTGGTTATTTGCATATATTATGTAGGTAATTGTCACAACAACCTCATAGAGTGAGTATCACTCTCCCCATTTTACAGCTGTAGAAACTGAGGCTCAGAAATGTTAGTTAAATAACTTTGCTAAGGTCGCGCAGTCAATAAGTGATCAAGCCAGAATTTTCACCCGGTCTGTGAATCTCCTGAAATTGTGCTTTTTTCCATAAGGGAACCAAGCCTGGGAGGAAACAGGCCTAAGGGGGAATTGATTTAACTTATCCCAAGGCAAACTGGGGTTTAGCTTAGGCTGACAAGTTACCCAAGGTGACCCAACATGGTGGCGAGTGTTCCTGGGAAGGGAGGCATAGCAGTAGAAGGTCTCAGGCAGTAACAACTCAAACCCAGAAGAAGGGGCAGTGGCATCATTCTTCCAGGTGATCAGTTTATTGGGAGTCAGATTTCCAACCATGACCAGGGCCTCAGAAACAGGATTCAGTCCTCCTCACATGCGCCTGCATAGGGAATGGCAAAAATACAGTACGAGACTCTGTGTTCTTCTCCAGGGCATCCCCTCTCCACCCAGTTTCCTGGATATTAGAGACCTGATGGCCACCAGAGATCTGCTGGGGTAGAATCTGACCCAGGCCTAGTCACCTGGCCAACGAAAGGGCCTGTCTGAACCAGGGCTAAGTAATGACCCAGACAAGCTCCCCAGAACACTGAAGGAGACAGGTTCTTTTTCCCACACTGCACATTTCCCTCTCAGAATTTCCAGCGCCTCCCAAAAGAGACACAGGTTATCTAGGGAACTCAGTTTGCTTAGATGCCACTTTGAGTAATAAGAATAGCTACTGCTTGTCTGGTTTCCCAGGGCCCCCCTCCCTACCACCAACACACTCACGCGCCAGGGTTCTCAGCCCCTGCATTCTCTGGCCTGAATAGGCACCCAGTTCAGCTCCTAAATCTCACTGTTAAAATTCCCATTTGCTCTATCAGTTACCAAACTTTCAAACAACCTTCTCATAGTCTTTGCAATTTGATATTTGCAATCTGCAGGCCCTCCAAAATCCTGGAGCAAGGGCGGGGCCCTTACTGGCCAGGTGTAAGGGCTGTTCTGGGCTGTATAGTTCCATGGAGAACTGCAGTGCCAAACAGAAAATTGAGGCAGAAATGGTACTGACCTTGATCAGTCCCTCAGGGTAAGGCTATAGCAGTGTGCAGGGCTTGTACTTTCAAGATACACAAAGACCCAGTGCTCACTAAATATTTAACCTAAAGTCAAATCCAATACTATCCTATACCATCCCCACTGGCATGATGAAAGCTCTTAATGCCCACTGTCTTGTCCTGCCATGGTCAGAATCTGTCAGAATGGGACTAAGTAAAGACATCAATGATGGTCTAGGGGTGAGCACGTCTTGCCTTGATTAGTATAACCACTGGGGACTTTAATTGCCAGAAGAGTCCAACCCTGGAATGTGCTTGTGTGTGGAGGGGGGTGGGGAGCCTCTGGAAACAACCTCAAAGTACTAAGATATTGAAGTTCCTGGTGGGTCTGAGGTGGACAGTAAACAGTGTTACATCCACAACTTTGATGTGGTAAGTGTAACAAATTCATTTAGGGTGGGATAGAGTACTGCAGCACCTGAACCTGTAGGTAAGTAGCAGCACTGGTCCATTGGTCACCTTCTTGGAATGGATGCTCTCTCTCTCTGTGGAAGCTGCCTAGGCTGTCATTGGGGATCAAATCGCATGGTCAGAGTCAAGTACAATCCAGAGCCTCTAACCAGGGATGCAATGTTTAAGAATGGGGAGAAGAGAGCAACGGCATGGACACCTGGTTCTTTTCTCTGTAGTGAGGTTCTACCTCCTGTGATTGGTTCACCTAGGAGTACTGCTCTTCGCATCCTTGCTATGATTGGCTATATGCAAATTAGGCTGACCTAACACATTAAAAACAAAAAAAAAAATTTTGTTTTTGTTTTTAATATGTTGAGGGAAACCCTGGTGGCCTACTGGTTAAAAGCTATGTTTGCTAACCAAAAAGTCGGCAGCTTGAATCCACCAGGTGCTCCTTGTAAACTCTATGGGGCAGTTCTACTCTGTCCTATAGGGTTGCTATGAGTGGGAATTGACTTGACAGCAAAGGGTTTTGTTTTTTTTTTTAATATATTGATGCTAGAAAGATGAGGGGACCCTCACTGACAGTAGGTGGCTTTCATATGTTGGTATTGATAAATTGTTGTGACTAGAGCTGGAACCTATAGTCATAATTTATATAATCATACCCTCTACACAATCAATATTGTTTTCCTCAGCTACTTCTCAATATTTCAGCTGCTGAGGTCTCTGCACCCTGCTAATATGTCATCCAGAACCAGAGAATCCATGCATGTTAAAATTATAGTGAACAGCCAGACGTCATCTGAGCCAAAGCACCGCCTGAAAGAGGAAACTCTTGCCATGTCTCTAATAATTGGCAAACACCCCTTCAATGCTTCCAACGTCAGGAAGTTCACTGCTTCATGAAACAACCTCTTTCATTGTTTTACAGCTCTAAATGAGCATATTATTTTGTTGTTGTTGTTGTTATTTCTGTTTTTCTTTTTTTCCCAAATTGAGCTGAAATCTATCTCATCCACTTTCCCTTCTTAGCTCTTCCTCCTGAATCTGCTGGTGAGCCCTTGCCCAAAGCCAGTGGCTCTCAAATTGTGCCTCCAAGAGCCTACAACCCCATTCCGTATACACTCACCCACCCTATCCAGCAAAACAACTGTCATCAGATGGTCACACTGGGATCCTGTGTACTACTTCATTTTCGGATTAGCACTTAAACTCCACGCAAAGGGGCCTCTCGTTAATCCTGCAAAATGTACAGAGAGCGTGCTGGATACTCTGAGCACACATAATTCGTGCCCACTCTCCAGAAAAATCTGACGTGCCTATTCCCATGAGGTAATTTACATAAATTAAAATAAGGGCAAGAAAACAAAAGCGTGCAATGCTCTCTGAGCTTCATTGCTTACTCTTTGTCGGAGCAATTGTCCATACTGACGATTTTATGAATCTGTCAGAGAGCAGATGAAGCTGGCCTCTTCTGTGCCCCAAACAAGAAGTGGGAAGTTGTAGGTGATGTCCACACTGCCAGATATCCCTTTTGGGTATAAAAGAGAGAAGAGGAGAAAGAGTGACCAGGTTGTGCCACAGACTTTGACCACGGATGACTTTGTTTGGGTCTCTCCTTCCTAAAATGTCTTTTTGTTCAGATTTTTGAAACAGCTGAAAGAGCAAGCCCTCACCTGTCAGGGCTGAGCAAACAATGAAGCAACATTTGACTATTACCTCACATTTTCCTGAATAGAAAATGAATCAATTTATTCAAAAGCTTGACTTCTATCAAAACTTGATTTGAATATCTTTTGGCACTTTGAACCTTTTATTCACTGCCTTATAAAAAGAATTTATTATTTAGAGGCCTAGCAGAGAGACAGAAGACTTGCCTAATCTTTAGTTAGGTATTCTCTTAAAACATTCTAGAAGAAAGGGGGAGAGGAGAAAGAGGAAAGGAGGAGTGGCAGGGGAGGGAACATTTCCATCTCTTTGACGTCTAACAGGCTCACCTGTTTCAGCTGCCTACTGGGGGTAAGTGGCCTGTTTGACTGCAGCCCTGTCTAGATAGTAAGCAGATAACAGCATCAGTCATGTCGACCCCTAGAATAGAGTCACATGCCTCACAGGGGCTCCTGGATCTGGAGGCCTCACTGTCCTCAGCATGGGTTGCTCTGTATGTTGTAGCTTTCCACTGGGACTCCTGAGAGGGAATACAATCTGACATCCCTATCAAGTGAGCCAGGCCTGATTCCCATGTGTTCTCAGCCAGCCTCCAAAGCTGGATCCCACTTCTGCTTTCTTGAGTCTTTAACTAAACTCAAGTCTCTTGGTACCACTTACCTCAGAATCTAAAGCCTCAGTACTATAAGAATACACCCATCAGCCTGGTTGCTCCTGGGTCAGCCCTTCCTGGATCCCTGATGCATAGTAAAAATAGACACCACTCCCCTGTGCCCTGGCTCAGATTTGCTGGCATGACTGTCAGCCCTTCCTACACCAGGGGTTTAACATATACAGGTAAATAAGACACCAGCCTGCCTCACAGTCTTCCAAGGAAAATGTGGAAATAAGTGTGCGTGCATACATACCATCAGGCACTTCACAAAGGGTTTTCACATCCATTATCATGTTAGAACTTAACTGCAGACCTGAAAGATGCATTATAATTCTCGCTTTACAAAAGGGGGAAACAGGACAAAAGAATGAAGGTGAATTGTGCAGTGACACCTGGGAGTCAAAGTCTGAACTTGTACTCAGACCACTGTTCTTTCACAACAGCTAAGCTGCTCTCATAAAAGCCGATCTTCACAGCATGATGTCATGTAAAATCTGACAAACAGGTTTCAGTATCTTTACACAAGCCTCAATAAAAGTGTTTTGGGGGGCAATTGTTAGTCATATTCTCTACCCTAATGATGACAGATGGGTTTCATCATGTAAGCTGATAATGAGTGATTGTGGCTGCCTGAAACTTTGTATTGACAAGGATCTTGAGGTCACATTAGGTAAGAATACCTAGATTAACTAACAGTGTCTGCCACGGGCACAGGAAGTGGGGTACACAGCATCTGTACCTGTCATCACTGATGCTACTCAAAGCCCAAGGACAAAGTAGAGCCCTTGTAGACAAACAAAAGAGCCTTTCAGTGTGAGAATTGAAAAGATTGTAAGCAAGACTGGCCAAGGACAATTTTCCTTAAAATTATTTATTTAGTTACTTCTCTGTGGTTGATTCTCTTGGACTTCTCATTCTTCTCTGTTGGTATAGAAAGTTGGGGCCCTCAAAGGTAAAATGTCAAAGAAGTTCCTCACATGAAATCTTATATGGAATATAATGAGTATCTTAGGGACAAGGTCTTTAAGAGTTCATAGCAAATGCAGAAGCAGATTTCATGAAGGACTGCTAAGAAGGGGAAAATTGGTTCTCAAGAACATTTCTAGCAACTGTTTCATGGTTGGTAGAACAATTGGACATATAATCAGTGAGTATACAACTTTGATTATAGTGGATTATACCAAGAAACATAATAATACGACTGTAATTATATATCAGCAGTTAGGCCTCAAATTCTTTTTATAGAAAATAACTACTACAAGATTTACAGGAATAGATCCATGATAATAAGAGACATAGGAGTCACAGTAAGAGCCCTTTGTGACTAAAGAAATGGCACGAAACTGGAAAGCATACTCATCTTTTAACTGAATTTTTTTTTCTTTACGATTGTGTCCTTCATGAGTTAGATGTACATTTTCAAAACAGATATATGTTCAGAACTATTTAAGAACTAAATTGGCTTAAACAAGATTGATTAATTTGACCATACCTGCTAACAGAAGCAACTTCATAAAACTGCTTTTCTTACCGAAAGCTTACAAAATGCCACTTTCATTTATCGAAAATGATTAAAGCTTTTTTTATTGTTATGGAAACCAGAAATACATAAAGGAAATTATTTTAGAATAAAATCAGAAAATGTTTTAATTCCATCTTCTTGATTTCTAGGAAGTTATGATTCTTGATGCCTAACTCTTTTTCCAGTAACTTTGAAAAGTAATTTTCCTAAAGGTCTTGTCTGAAGCTTCCATATGAGCCACTATATGGCACCACTGCTAGTATTTACATTCCTGAGAAAAGCTCCCTGGTAAAATAAATAATGCAGTTGAATTTCTAACATAGCTCTACGTGAAATGAAGGTATAATAGCTAAATTACAAACTTGTACACAGAAAAACAAGCTTGAACTAAATTAGGCTCTAGCAAAAGCCGATTAAGCTAATATAAAAACTAAGTGAAAAAAAAAAATTTTTAAGTGAAAGAAAACAGAAATTCAAACAAATACATGTATATGAATGTTCATAACAATACTATTCACAATAGTCAAAAGGTGGAAATAGCCCAAACATCAATCAACACATGAATGGATAAACAAACAATGGAATATTATTCAGCCATACAAAGGAATCAAGTGCCGATTACAAGCTAGGACGTGAATGAACCTTGAAGACATTATGCCAAGTTAAAGATTTCACATATGAAAGGCCACTTGTTGTATGATTCCATTTACGTGAAATATCTGTTGTTATTGGTGCGTGCCATTGAGTCAATTCCGACTCATAGTGACTCTATAGCAACCCTATAGGACAGAGTAGAAGTGCCCTGTACGGTTTCCAAGGCCGTAAGCTTTACGGAATATCTTTCTCTCACGGAGCGGGCTGATGGGTTCAAACAGCCAACCTTTCGGTTAGCAGCCTAATGTTAAACAACTGGTGCCACCAGAGTGCCTTATGAAATGCCTAAACTAGGTAAAGTCGTAGAAACAGAAACAGATTGGGGTAACGGGGCAATGGAGAGAAACTGCTTAATGGGTATGGGGTTTCATTTCCCATGATGACAATGTTTTGGGACTAGATAGAGGTGTTGTTTTGAACAGCATTGTGAATGTACTAAATGGAACTGAGTTGGTCACTTGAAAATGGTTAATTGTATGTTATGTCAATTTCACTTCAATAAAATTAAAAAAATTTTTTTTAAACAATTACGACATAAAACTAAGTGAAGAAAATCTCAGCCACAGGTTTGTCTTCAATTAAAATGCAACATTCTATCTTTATTCCATAAAATACACTACTACTTCAACAATTGACTGATAACTCAAATATTCTTTCTTTGAAAAGAGTTCAAATGAGATAAGATAAAATTAATCTGAGTTCTAAAAATACCCAAGAGGTCTCAAACATAAATTTATTTTAAAAATTGTTATAAAATTGGACACTTAAAATACCCCATAGTATTTATATCAGACATAAATTTTTGATACAAGTTAATGCACAAGATAATAATAAACATAATAATATTTTAACTTTATAAAGTGCTTTAGTGCTCCCAAGTCCCCATTTGATATTCTTAAGGTCACTTCCGAAACCCTGGTGGCGAAGTAGTTAAGTGCTACAGGTGCTAACCAAAAGGTCGGCAGTTCAAATCTACCACGTGCCCCTCAGAAAGCCTAGGGGGCAGTTCCACTCTGTCATGTTTGGGCGCCATGAGTCAGAATTGACTCAAAAGGAATGGGCAATGGGTTTAAGGTCACTTTAGCCTCCAAGCTCCTTGTACCTCAGTTCCACAGCGTCAATTCAGATATAAAGCATACCTTTTCTTAAGTTCTACAAAAAACATCTGCTCACACAAACCATCTGAAAGTGTGCCAAATTTTCTGAAAATTTGGGGGTCATGGGAGACTTGAAAGGGACCTAAGACACGGCCATACAGATAATCTCAGATGAACATATTCATCTCTGTTGCTCCATCACCCTTCAGTCTCTTTATTGCTGGGAGTATGCTCTGGCCTTTCTCGCCATGGAGATTCTTACCCCAAATCTTCAGGTAGTTCCAGCCTCTCCTGCCTTCTCCCCCTGCCTCCTTCTCTCAGGAGCAAGGCAAATTTCTATCTTCCTATCTCCAGAGTCATAAGTTCTCCTTCAAACTTCTCAGCAAGATACCATAAATGCCTGAATATAAGGAGTCCAAGAAAGTAAAAAAAAAAAAAGAAAACAGTTGCCATTGAGTATACTCTGGCTCATGATGACCTCATGTGTGTCGGAGAATTGTGCTGCACAGGGCTTTCAGTGGCTGATTTTTCAGAAGCAGATCCTCTCCAGGTGCCTCTAGATGGACCAGAAGCTCCAGTCTTTTGGCAAGCTGCTGAACTCTTTGAACATTTGCACCACCCAGGGAGGTACCCTTAAAAAGTTCTTTGGCCAACTTGAATATGTAAATGTTGAGATATAGATGAAGTAATAAAATGTCTTCTTATAATATTGAGTTTATCAGTTTAATTACACAATCATACTTGAAATCACGTATTATATATATAAAAAAAAAAAATACTTCGCTTTTTGAAATGCAGCTCCCCTTCTTCCCACTTCCACAGTTCACGAGCATTCTTCACATTTGACATGGGTGTCTTTGCCATCAATGGAGTCATTGTTGAGTCATCTAACACAGTTTTCCAGGGCACAAGTTCATGTCTTTCTAACCAGTTTGAAATAGAGCCTTTTTAAATCCAATCAGGCTGCTTTTGCTGATACTTTATCTTACGTCGGAAGTCCTCACTTGCTATTTACGTTCTCCATAATGTAACCACTTACTTTATTGCTTTTTAAAGTGACCTTTAAGACTTATTTACAAGGACATTCAACACTTGCGATTGAGAGGCTGTACTCTGGGACAATGACTACAGCTGAGCTAAATTTCTTTGCCTCCTTTTCTGTATCCAGTTCTCTTGTGTGACCTTTATAAACGATTGAAATTTACATTGATTGAGGCTGTTTCAGGCGAATCCTCCCCAAACAGTTTTTTGTTGTTCAACACGAAATTATTGAAAGAATGCCCAATTTAAAAAAAAAAAAAAAATGCTGTTGAGTCGATTTGGACTCATAGCGACCCTATGAGTCTAAAAATTTAAGGTTTCTATGTTTTTTGGAGAGAGAAATAATTTGGGGGATAAAAACAAATTCTCACCTTATGTTCAAGCATATACACAACTGTCCCTTAACTTGCTCAGGAAAAATTGTGGTGGCAATTGTTAAAATTTTCCCCTTAGCACACACATTTTTTTTTTCTTCACACACATATTAATTATATCCTTTATTCTCCATAACAGGGCAATTATTAACCCTATCTTACAAATGAAGAAAGCGAGGTTCAAAAAAACTTAATGAGTTGCCTGGCATCACATAACTAGTAAATGAAGGAGTTGGGTCAAGTCTAGCTAGGTGATTTTCCGTTAGAATAAAGTACGTAAAAACAAAACACAGTGACCTTGGTAATGACCTCAGATTAAGGGGAACACTTTTCTAGCAATCGGCTCTGTAATGTCAAAAATAAAAACAGTTCTTTTAAATATCCCTTCATGATCAACCATTTTCAAATAACCTTTGGAATTCTTTTCAAAGCCCCCCTTCTTTTTTTTTTTTTTTTACCTGTGAAAGGGTCATTTATTACCAAATTTAAAGGTTTAAATCAACATTTTCTCTCAATATGTTATTTTTACATTTTTAAAGAATTTGTGCCTGTGCTAAAATAGGAAATCATCCATTTGATACTTCCTTATTTTTAAAACAAAAATGATTGATACATTATTTCAAAAACTATCTTTCCAAAGAGGTCTTTTGTTTCCACTACTGTACTGAGCTGGAAGGTTCTATTCTCCAGAATCTCAGGGGAATCGTTCAGCAGGGAAAAGTACTTAAGAGACAAGACAGAAAGCCCTTGTGGGGGAAGGGCAAGTAAGAAGTCAGGTGGCAATTTGAAAGGGATAGGGCTTGGGCTGAGGGCTGTGAAAGGTAGGGGATGTGGGTGAAAGGACCCCCTGCAGAAAGAGAGGAGGAGGAGGAGAGATGAAAGATTGATTTTTAAACAGCTGGTCCAAGTATGAAAATGTGGAGAAGGAGAGTTGCTAACAGATTTTTTTGGGGGGGGAGGCGTTGCTGTATGATTGCACCATGTGTAATTACTGTGCCGCCCCATTAAGAAAATTCAACAAACATCCACGCTTTTCTTCAAATCTTTTGAAGTTTCTTTGTTCGTTTCTTCACCACAGAGGTGAAAGTCTGACTTTGTAATTTGTGTACAAATCCCATTTTTACTTAAGCCAGAGAGAGTGAGTGAGCGTGCACAAAGTAGCCAAGTTTAGTTCTTGAAGCAGAGACTGGCTGGAGCTTTATTGGGCTCCTACACCCTGGGACAGGTGAACGTTTTATATGTCCAGGACTCCGCTCAGTCAGGAGTAATAAGGTCTGAGCAAAGTTCATGGTTTCTAAAATGAATCTGAGCTGGAAGAAGATACCAGAAAGCCAGTGTCATGGATTGAATTATGGCCCCCCCAAAAATGTGTGTCTCAACTTGGTTTGGCCATGATTCCCAGTATTCTGTGATTTTCCTATATGTTGTAAATCCCGCCACTTTGATGTTAACGAGGGAGGATGGGCAGCAGTTGTGTTAGTGAGGCAGGACTCAACCCACAGGATTAGATTTCTTCTGAGGCAATCTCTTGAGATATAAAAGATAGAAGCAAGCAGAGAGACGGGGGGCCTCATGCCACCAAGAAAGCACCAGGAGCAGAACGCGCCCTTTGAACACAGGGTCCCTGCGCCTGAGAAGCTCCTTAACCAGGGGAAGATTGAGGACAAGGACCTTCCTCCAGAGCTGACAGAGAGAGAAAGCCGTCCCCTGGAGCTGGTGCCCTGAATTTGGACTTGTAACCTCTAGACTGTGAGAAAATAAATTTCTCTTTGTTAAAGCCATCCACCGGTGGTATTTCCGTTATGGCAGCATTAGATGACTAAAGCCGCCAGCTTGTTCATGGATTACGTAAACACTCTCTCAGAGGCTGGAATGTCTACTTCATCAGCATGAGCACCTTACCAGCCTGAAGCCAAACACCATCAGAAGCCACTTAATTAGCTCACCATAAGTATTAACCTCTATCACGGAAATCCAAAAGAACCCACTTCTGTATAATTGGTGTATTTTTCCCCTCTAGGCGAGCAACCAAATTAGGAGAAGGCCCTTTGTTGATAAGGAATCAGACCAAGCAGAAACACTCACTTGGGACTCAGAATAGGGATGGCCTTCATTTAAACTAACAAGCAAACAACGAAAACCTTGAAAGTCCACTGGCCACACCTCTGCATTCATAGCAACACTAGGGCTCCTCTGAAGGGAAAATACTCTGGAGGCAACCTGCTAGTCTAGTTGACATTATCTTTTTTTATACATGGTGATTCAGTCTGTCTGGGGACACCCAAGACTCTTGTCTTTCCGGTGACTGTGTAATTATCCCCTCTGCTTTGATCTGCAAGTTTCATTGTAAATAAACAATCTTATTTCCTTCATTTTTTACATCCCACCAAAGCCCACACTGCAGGTTCCTGAGAAAATATTATTCCCTCCAAGATAACAGGGCTATAATTTTTATTCGAGAAACTTTGCAGCCAACCATTTCTTCTTAAAAGGAACCAAAAATCCAAACCCATTGCCATCGAGGTGATTCCCACTCACATTGACCCTATAGGACAGAGTAGAACTGCCTGCTCCATAGGGTTTCCAAAGCTGTAATCTTTCATGGAAGCAGACTGCCACATCTTTCTTCTGTGGAGCAACTGGTGGATTCGAACCACTGACCTTTCAGTTAGCAGCTGAGCACCTTAACCACTGTGCTACCAGGGCTTCTATTAAAAGAAATTCTTCCCAAAATTGTATTTCTCCTATTTGCTTAATTTTAAAGGCTGTGAGAAACTTAGACTTAAAGATACAAAAATCTGATTCAAAAAAATGACATTCTTTCTTGAGGTCTGAGAATTTGAACATCAGTAGAAGGAAGGTTCCAGAACACTTAATTGTGCTCATGAGGAACCTTTACATAGATCAAGAGGCAGTTGCTTGGACAGAACAAGGGGATACTGATTGGTTTAAAGTCAGGAAAGGTGTGCATCAGGGTTGTATTCTTTCACCATTCCTGTTTAATCTGTATGCTGAACAAATAATCCGAGAAGCTGGACTTTATGAAGAAGAACAGGGCATCAGGATTGGAGGAAGACTCATTAGCAACCTGCGTTATGCAGATGACACAACCTTGCTTGCTGAAAGTGAAGAGGACTTGAAGCACTTACTAATGAAGATCAAAGACCACAGCCTTCAGTATGGACTGAGCCTGAACATAAAGAAAACAAAAAATCCTCACAACTGGACCAATGAGCAACATTATGATAAAGGGAGAAAAGATTGAAGTTGTCAAGGATTTCATTTTACTTGGATCCACAATCAACAGCTATGGAAGCAGCAGTCAAGAAATCAAAAGACGCATTGCATTGGGTAAATCTGCTGCAAAGGACCTCTTCAAAGTGTTGAAGAGCAAAGATGTCACCCTGAAGACTAAGGTGTGCCTGACCCAAGCCATGGTATTTTCAATCACATCATATGCATGTGAAAGCTGGACAATGAATAAGGAAGACCGAAGAAGAGTTGACGCCTTTGAATTGTGGCATTGGTGAAGAATATTGAATATACCATGGACTGCCAAAAGAACGAACAGGTCTGTCTTGGAATAAGTGCAGCCAGAATGCTCCTTAGAGGCAGGGATGGCGAGACTGCGTCTTACATACTTCGGACATGTCAGGAGGGATCAGACCCGGGAGAAGGACATCATGCTTGGCAGAGTACAGGGTCAGCGGAAAAGAGGAAGACCCTCAATGAGGTGGATGGACACAGTGGCTGCAACAATGAACTCAAACATAATAACGATTTTGAGGATGGTGCAGGACCTGGCAGTGTTTTGTTCTGTTGTGCATAGGGTCTCTATGAGTCGGAACTGACTCGACGACACCTAACAACAACAACAGAAGGAAGATTAGAAGAAAATTAGAAGATATTTCTTTGTAAGTATTCCTGTTAACGCCTTGTTTTGCCCATATCATTTTCCATTTCAATAGAAAATTCTTCCCTAACCCCTTCTTCATTGTAAACTCCAAATGGAATTCCAGCACACCAAATGCTTATGTAGTTCATTTGTTATTTGTTTGTGTGTTTTGTTTTTCAGTAAAGGTTAAAAAAAAAAAAATGGAGGAATTCATTTCAGAAGATTCTGTGTTTCCTGTGACAGTCCAGTAACACAGCAAACACCAAGTCTGAGGGTCCTGTAAAAAGCAAGCCTGGGAGCCTGGGTGACATTTACTCAGCCTGTCTGTGTACTGGGCCTGATCCCATGTCATTCCAAGATTTAAATAATGCACAGAGCCTTTCCCTACCAACACTGAGTAATTATTCATTCACAAATATTTATTGAGCATCTCTACTCTGTATCAGGCACCTGCCATACAATATACAATACAGGACAATGTAGTTTGTATCTAGAGTTAGCGCCTACAAACTTTTTGAATTATGTACTGCTAGCAGGAAAAAAAAAATGGCAGTATATTTCCTGTTAAATATATTCATTTATAAATTATATACACATATTCCTGTACTAATATCTTACATATTATGGGAATTTCATAAAAACAGCCATTTTAAGTGAATGAGATATTTAAAAAATAACAACAAATACATGCTCTAATGCTTTCTTTCCACACTACAGTGGATTTGCATAGCAACTAAAAAGTACCATACTTTGAAAACTTGATGACCAATGTTTAATACATCTGTCACTGTGATGGTTAATTTATGTGTCGACTTGGCTAGACTATACCAGAATCAGTTGCAATCAAGACGACTCCTATTCATGGTGACTCATGGCAACCCCATGTGTGTCAGAGTAGAATTGTGACTCATAGAGCTTTTAATGGGTGATTTTTTTCTGAAGTAAATCACCAGGCCTTTCTTCTAAAGCGCCTCTGAGTAAACTCAAACCTTCCAACTTCCAGTTAGCAGCTGAACATGTTAACTGTTTGCACCACTCAGGGACAACTAGGCTATAAACCAAAAACCAAATCCACCACTGTTAAGGTGATTCCAACTCATAGCGACCCTATACCATAAACCCGTTGCCATCAATTCAATTCCAATTCATAGTGACCCTATAGGGCAGAGTAAATCTTTATGGAAGCCAACTGTTAATCTTTTTCTCATGGAACAGCTGGTGGGTTTGAACAAATTGGTAGGTTTGAACTGCTTTGGTTAGCAGCCGAGAGTTTTAACCACTGCGCCACCTGAGCTCTTACCAAAAAAAACACACACACACATTGCCGTAGAGCCAATTCCAACTCATAGCGACCCTATAGGACAGAGTAGTACTGCACCATAGGGTTCTGAAGGAGTGGCTGGTGGATTTGAACTGCCGATCTTTTGGTTAGCAGCCGAGCTGCACCGCCAGGACTCTGTACCCATTTATTTAATCAAACACTAGTCTAGGTGTTGTTGTAAAAGTATTTGGTAGATACAGTTAACATCCACAATCAGTTTAAGGAAAGGAGACTGCCCTCAATAATGTGGATGGCCTCATCCAATCAGTTGAAGGCCTTAAAAGCAAAAACCAGTACCCTGAAGAAGGAGGAATTCTGCCTCAAGACTGCAGCATCAACTCCTGCCTGAGCTTCCATTCTGCCAGCTTGCCTTACAGATTTTGGACTTGCCAGACTCTAAATGGCATGAGCCAAGCCTTGAAAATAAATTTCTTTAAAAACACACACACACTCACTCACATACACACACACATATGCATTATATATCATATAATGATATATATATATCATACTGGTTCTATTTATCTGTAGAAATCCACCTGATAGTGTCATTGATACTTAAATAGTGGAATTTGTAAAATGAAAGCGTATTCATTAAACTATTTTACAGATGAATAAACCTCTTTCAAAATGTAATATGCATATACTACAATAAAAAAATGTAAAATGAATTTAAGAGCTACATGTCAATGCAGGAAAACAATTTAAGAAGGAAAATTTTTTTCAAACTTCTGCCATTTTCCAGGAACAAAATTATTTTATGACTTTAGATTGGGAACTTAAATAATAGATGGCATGAAATGAGTATCCCAGCTTGGAATTCTAAATGAGAGTATAAATATTTTATCCCATAGTTCTATTTCCTGACCTTTGCACTAATCAATATGAATTAACTTTAATGGCTTGACAATATACATAAACTATAGTCATTAAATAGAGGCTATTATTATACAGGCTATTATAAACGTTATTAATAAAATACTGATTGGCTAATAATTGCTATTCTTTCATTTTTTTCTTTAACAAATAGTAGAGATGTTGTTTGTTGTTGTAATTTATCTTGTTGCCACACTAATAATTATTAAAAACATTTTGGAAGATGGATTTAAAAAGGCAACAGCAACGGATCTACTTGCCGAGTGTATGTTGAGTAAAGGGAAACAGCCTACTGTTTTTAAAGATCCTAGAATTTCCTATTTAAAAACATATGCCTATTTATCTATAAATGGATGTATATGTGTGTATATGTTTGTATCTACAAGTCCTTAACTTTTGTTTTTTTTTTTTATTATTAACTTTTATTGAGCTTCCAGTGAACGTTTACAAATCAAGTCAGTCTGTCACATATAAGTTAATATACATCTTACTCCTTACTCCCACTTGCTCTCCCCCTAATGAGTCAGCCCTTCCAGTCTCTCCTTTCGTGAAAACTTTGCCAGCCTCCAACTCTCTCTATCCTCCCATCCCCCCTCCAGACAGGAGATGCCAACACAGTCTCAAGTGTCCACCTGATATAATTAGCTCGCTCTTCATCAGCATCACTCTCCCACTCCCTGTCCAGTCCCTTTCATGTCTGATGAATTGTCTTCGGGGACGGTTCCCGTTCTGTGCCAACAGAAGGTTTGGGGACCATGACTGCCGGGATTCCTCTAGTCACAGCCAGACCATTAAGTATGGTCTTTTTATGAGAATTTGGGATCTGCATCCCACTGATCTCCTGCTCCCTCAGGGGTTCTCTATTGTGCTCTCTGTGAAGGCAGTCATCGATTGTGGCTGGGCACCAACTAGTTCTTCTGTTCTCAGGATAATGTAGGTCTCTGGTTCATGTGGCCCTTTCTGTCTCTTGGGCTCTTAATAATCGTGTGACCTTGGTGTTCTTCATTCTCCTTTGATCCAGGTGGGTTGAGACCAATTGATGCATCTTAGATGGCCGCTTGTTAGCATTTAAGACCCCAGACGCCACATTTCAAAGTGGAATGCAGAATGTTTTCATAATAGAATTATTTTGCCAATTGACTTAGAAGTCCCCTTAAACCATGGTTCCCAAACCCCCGCCCTTGCTCCGCTGACCTTTGAGGTATTCAGTTTATCCCGGAAACTTCTTTGTTTTTGGTCCAGTCCAGTGCAGTTGAGCTGACCTTCCATGTATTGAGTGTTGTCCTTCCCTTCACCTAAAGCAGTTCTTATCTGCTAATTAATCAGTAAAAAACCCTCTCCCTCCCTCCCCGCCTCGTAACCACAAAAGTATGTGTTCTTCTCAGTTTATACTATTTCTCAAGATCTTATAATAGTGGTCTTATACAATATTTGTCCTTTTGCCTCTGACTAATTTCGCTCAGCATAATGCCTTCCAGGTTCCTCCATATTATGAAATGTTTCACAGATTCGTCACTGTTCTTTATCGATGCGTAGTATTCCATTGTGTGAATATACCACAGTTTATTTACCCATTCATCCGTTGATGGACACCTTGGTTGCTTCCAGGTTTTGCTATTGTAAATAGAGTTGCAATAAACATGGGTGTGCATATATCTGTTTGTGTGAAGGCTCTTGTTTCTCTAGGGTATATTCCTAGGAGTGGGATTTCTGGGTTGTATGGTAGTTCTATTTCTAGCTGTTTAAGATAACGCCAGATAGATTTCCCAAGTGGTTGTACCATTTTACATTCCCACCAGCAGTGTATAAGAGTTCCAATCTCTCCGCAACCTCTCCAACATTTATTATTTTGTGTTTTTTGGATTAATGCCAGCCTTGTTGGAGTGAGATGGAATCTCATTGTAGTTTTAATTTGCATTTCTCTAATGGCTAATGATCGACAGCATTTTCTCATGTATCTGTTAGCTGCCTGCATATCTTCTTTAGTGAAATGTGTGTTCATATCCTTTGCCCATTTCTTGATTGGGTTGTTTGTCCTTTTGTGGTTGAGTTTTGACAGAATCATGTAGATTTTAGAGATCAGGCGCTGGTCGGAGATGTCATAGCTGAAAATTCTTTCCCAGTCTGTAGGTGGTCTTTTTACTCTTTTGGTGAAGTCTTTAGATGAGCATAGGTGTTTGATTTTTAGGAGCTCCCAGTTATCTGGTTTCTCTTTGTCATTTTTGGTAATGTTTTGTATTCTGTTTATGCCTTGTATTAGGGCTCCTAAGGTTGTCCCTATTTTTTCTTTCATGATCTTTATCGTTTTAGTCTTTATGTTTAGGTCTTTGATCCACTTGGAGTTAGTTTTTGTGCATGGTGTGAGGTCTGGGTCCTGTTTCATTTTTTTGCAGATGGATATCCAGTTATGCCAGCACCATTTGTTAAAAAGACTATCTTTTCCCCAATTAACTGACACTTGGCCTTTGTCAAATATCAGCTGCTCATATGTGGATGGATTTATATCTGGGTTCTCAATTCTGTTCTCTGCCAAACTCTTCTATTAGTTTCAGTAGTTTAATGGAGGATTCCTTAGGGTTTTCTGTGTATGAGATCATCTCATCTGCAAATAGAGATAATTTTACTTCCTCCTTGCCAATCTGGATGCCCTTTATTTCTTTGTCTAGCCTAATTGCTCTGGCTAGGACGTCTAGCACAATGTTGAATGAGTGGTGATAAAGGGCATCCTTGTCTGGTTCCCGTTCTCAAGGGAAATGCTTTCAGGCTCTCTCCACTTAGGGTGATGTTGGCTGTTGGCTTTGCATAGATGCCCTTTATTATGTTGAGGAATTTTCCTTCAATTCCTATTTTGGTGAGAGTTTTTATCATAAATGGGTGTTGGACTTTGTCAAATGCCTTTTCTGCATCAATTGATAAGATCATGTTGTTTTTGTCTTTTGTTTTATTTATGTGGTGGATTACATTAATGGTTTTTCTGATATTAAACCAGCCTTGCATACCTGGTATAAATCCCACTTGATCGTGGTGAATTATTTTTTTGATATGTTGTTGAATTCTATTGGCTAGAATTTTGTTGAGGATTTTTGCATCTATGTTCATGAGGGATATAGGTCTGTAATTTTCTTTTTTTGTAATGTCTTTACCTGGTTTTGGTATCAGGGAGATGGTGGCTTCATAGAATGAGTTGGGTAGTATTCCGTCATTTTCTATGCTATGATAAACCTTTAGTAGTAGTGGTGTTAAGTCTTCTCTGAAGGTTTGGTAGAACTCTGCAGTGAAGCCGTCCGGGCGAGGGCTTTTTTTTTGTTGGGAGTTTTTTGATTACCGTTTCAATCTCTTTTTTTGTTATGGGTCTATTTAGTTGTTCTACTTGTGAATGTGTTAGTTTAGGTAGGTAGTGTTTTTCCAGGAATTCATCCATTTCTTCTAGGTTTGCAAATTTGTTAGAGTACAATTTTTCGTAATAATCTGATATGATTCTTTTAATTTCAGTTGGGTCTGTTGTGATGTGGCCCTTCTCGTTTCTTATTTGAGTTTTTTGTTTCCTTTCCTGTATTTCTTTACTCCGTCTAGCCAGTGGTTTATCAATTTCGTTAATTTTTTCAAAGAACCAGCTTTTGGCTTTGTTAATTCTTTCAATTGTTTTTCTGTTCTCTAATTCATTTAGTTCAGCTCTAATTTTTATTATTTGTTTTCTTCTGGTGCCTGATGGATTCTTTTGTTGCTCCCTTTCTATTTGTTCAAGTTGTAGGGACAGTTCTCTGATTTTGGCTCTTTCTTCTTTTTGTATGTGTGCATTTATCGATATAAATTGGCCTCTGAGCACTGCTTTTGCTGTGTCCCAGAGGTTTTGATAGGAAGTATTTTCATTCTCGTTGTATTCTATGAATTTCCTTATTCCCTCCTTGATGTCTTCCATAACCCAGTCTTTTTTTCAGGAGGGTATTGTTCAGTTTCCAAGTATTTGATTTCTTTTCCCTAGTTTTTCTGTTATTGATTTCTAGTTTTATTGCCTTGTGGTCTGAGAAGATGCTTTGTAATATTTCGATGTTTTGGATTCTGCAAAGGTTTGTTTTATGACCTAATATGTGGTCTATTCTAGAGAATGTTCCATGTGCACTAGAAAAAAAGTATACTTTGCAGCAGTTGGGTGGAGAGTTCTGTATAAGTCAATGAGGTCAAGTTGGTTGATTGTTGTAATTAGGTCTTCCGTGTCTCTATTGAGCTTCTTACTGGATGTCCTGTCCTTCTCCGCAAGTGGTGTGTTGAAGTCTCCTACTATAATTGTGGAGGTGTCTATCTCACTTTTCAATTCTGTTAAAATTTGATTTATGTATCTTTCAGCCCTGTCATTGGGTGCATAAATATTTAATATGGTTATGTCTTCCTGATCAATTGTCCCTTTTATCATTATGTAGTGTCCATCTTTATCCTTTGTGGTGGATTTAAGTCTAAAGTCTATTTTGTCAGAAATTAATATTGCTACTCCTCTTCTTTTTTGCTTATTGTTTGCTTGATATATTTTTTTCCATCCTTTGAGTTTTAGTTTGTTTGTGTCTCTAAGTCTAAGGTGTGTCTCTTGTAGGCAGCATATAGACGGATCGTGTTTCTTTATCCAGTCCGAGACTCTGTCTCTTTATTGGTAGATTTAGTCCATTTACATTCAGCGTAATTATAGATAAATAAGTGTTTAGTGTTGTCATTTTGATGCCTTTTTATGTGTGTTGTTGACAATTTCATTTTTCCACCTACTCTTTTGTGCTGAGACGTTTATCTTAGTAAATTATGAGATCCTCATTTTCGTAGTGTTTGACTTTATGTTTGTTGAGTCGTTACGTTTTTCTTGGCTTTTATCTTGAGTTATGGAGTTGTTATACCTTTTTGTGGTTACCTTATTATTTACCCCTATTTTTCTAAGTAAAAACCTAACTTGTATTGTTCTATATCGCCTTGTATCCTTCTCCATATGGCAGTTCTATGCCACCTGTATTTAGTCCCTCTTTTTGATTATTGTGATCTTTTACATTTTGACTTCAGTGATTCCCTGTTATGAGCATTTTTTTTTTAATTAATCTTAATTTGTTTTTGTGATTTCCCTATTTGAGTTGATATCAGGATGTTCTGTTTTGTGACCTTGTGTTGTGTTGGTATCTGATATTATTGGTTTTCTGACCAAACAATATCCTTTAGTATTTCTTGTAGCTTTGGTTTGGTTTTGCAAATTCTCTAAACTTGTTTATCTGTAAATATCTTAATTTCCCCTTCATATTTCAGAGAGAGTTTTGCTGGATATATGATCCTTGGCTGGCAGTTTTTCTCCTTCAGTGCTCTGTATATGTCGTCCCATTCCCTTCTCGCCTGCATGGTTTCTGCTGAGTAGTCTGAACTTATTCTTATTGATTCTCCCTTGAAGGAAACCTTTCTTTTCTCCCTGGCTGCTTTTAAAATTTTCTGTTTATCTTTGGTTTTGGCAAGTTTGATGTCTTGGTGTTTTTCTTTTTGGATCAATCTTAAATGGGGTTCAATGAGCATCTTGGATAGATATCCTTTCGTCTTTCATGATATCAGGGAAGTTTTCTGTCAGGAGTTCTTCAACTATTTTCTCTGTGTTTTCTGTCCTCCCTCCCTGTTCTGGGAATCCAATCACATGCAAGTTATCCTTCTTGATAGAGTCCCACATGATTCTTAGGGTTTCTTCATTTTTTTTAATTCTTTTATCTGATTTTTTTTCAGCTATGTTGATGTTAATTCCCTGGTCCTCCAGATGTCCCCGTCTGCATTCTAATTGCTCGAGTCTGCTCCTCTGACTTCCTATTGCGTTGTCTAATTTTGTAATTTTATTGTTAATCTTTTGGATTTCTACATGCTGTCTCTCTATGGATTCTTGCAACTATGTTCTTGAATAATCTTTTTGAGTTCTTCAACAGTTTTATTGGTGTGTTCCTTGGCTTTTTCTGCAGTTTGCCTTATTTTGTTTGTGATGTCTTGAAGCATTTTGTAAATTAGTTTTTTATATTCTGTATCTGATAATTCCAGGATTGTATCTTCATTTGGGAAAGATTTTGATTCTTTTGTTTGGGGGGTTGGAGAAGCTGTCATGGTCTGCTTCTTTATGTGGTTTGATATGGACTGCTGTGTCCGAGCCATCACTGGGAAACTTGTTTTTCCAGAAAATCCCCTAAAAAAAAATGCAGTCAGATCCCTATCAGAACTGCCTTTGGATTATAACTGCCACCTTGTTCCCTGTAAGGATGAAAGTCTGAGATTTGGATCATATATGCTTGGCTGTATCTGGTTCTGTGTTTTTAGTCCAATTAGGGATGGATTTTTGGTCCCTGGGTTTTTTGTGGTTCCTTCTCTCAGGCCGGAAGAGTGGGTTAGGAAAAGACCAAAAGAAAAAAAAAAGGGGGGGGGAAGCAAAGCCGCTGCGGATCCGGAGCCGTTCTCCCTTTGGCTCAGGCAATTCCAATGTTAATGAAGCCGCCTGGGGAGGGTGGGGGAGGGATCAGAGAGATAGAAGAGTAGCACCTCGGAATATAGCCAGAGTTGCTTGTCTTGCTTGGAATGACTATTTTATTTGAGATTCCCGAGGGGCGTGTTGCCTATGTGTGCTGGCTGTGTGGAGATTGCCCCTGGAGATCTGGCCCTGTGAAGCCGCGGTTAGATCCTCCGCTGCCAGTCCAAAGCCCAGCGTCTAGGTTCCCCTGCTGGGACGCTGTACTCCCGACTCCAAAATCAGTCGCTGCCTCCCGGGGACTTCTCGTCCCGCCAGCCGCGTCGCCGCGCCGCCTCCACGGACCAGCTGGGCCCCCTCCCGGGGTTAGTTCAGGGGAATGGAGCTGTGCCCTGTGCTTGCACCGTGACAGGGTCCAGTCAAAAGCCCGGTGGCAAGATTTCCCGGCTGGGACGCTGCCCTCCCAGCTCCAAAACCAGTCACTGCCTCTCGGGGATTTCTCCCACCAGCTGCGTCGCCACGCCACCCGCGCGGACCGGCTGGGCCCCCTCCCGGGGTGAGTTCAGGGGGGTAGGGCTGTGCCCCTTGTTTGCGCCGTCAGCTCCCCTGGGCCCTGACCTAAACCTGGCGCCAAGGTTACCTGACTGGGACGCTGGCTCCAGGCTCCGAAAACAGTCGCTGCTTCCCCGTATTTGTTCATTTTCTGTCTCTAAATCTGTGTTTGTTGTTCAGGGTTAGTAGATTGTTATGTATGTGATCGATTCACTTGTTTTTCCAAGTCTTTGTTGCAAGAGGGATCCGAGGTAGCGTCTACCTAGTCCGCCATCTTGGCCCCGCCTCAGCCCATAACTTTTGAAGAGAGAAAGAAATGATGCTACATGAGAAATTCTCTTAGCAGGAGAGCAAATCTTCACGTTAAAGATAAAAATATTTGAGGTAGAAAAGGAGAACACCACTGATCATCCCCCAGAGCTTTGTTAAAGCCTCACGGTAGATCTAATGTGGAATAAGAATATTTCAATGGGAAAAGGAAAAAAAAAATACCTCAGGTGAAAATTAATCATCGGGTCTATTTAAAAAGGGGGATAGCTGTATTTGAGATTTCTTGGTAAGAGTGTTGAACTTCACATCTTTATGAATGGAGAAAAATGAATATGAAGAGTTGGGTTTTTACTGTTTATACCTTTGAAACATGGTTCCAACCGGGAGGGATAGAACAGGATTTTTCCCGTCAGGTTTTTTCACCACAGAGCTGTATTTGTGAATTAAAAAAAAAGAATGGAAGGCACTAAATGGCCAAGGTGGCTGCAGCTTTTGACCGGGGAGGAGAATTCTGTCATTGCTAAAACAGACTTTTCCCTTCTAGACCTTCGCTCTCTGGAGAGCTTTACCTCCCTGGCCTCTGCAATACATACATATCTTTATGGTTTCCCCTCCTAGACCCACCAAAACCTTCTCAGGGCCTTCCTGATCAATTCTCTCACAATGAGGCATAAAAGATTGCCAAAGATGACTATGCTTCCTTTCCAAGGTGAATTACATTTAAGACAAAAGAATAAATCTCCGAAGGTAAAATTTCAATTATCAATACACAGCTGAAGGGTATATTTTTGGCAAGAAGTCTTTCCCAGCTACAGCACTCCATACTCCTGAAATCTTGCCATGTATGCAGTTAGCTGCTTGGCAGATGAATAAGTGTGACCCATGGGTAGGTTTTATGAAAGCACTTTGGCAAGGATAAATAACCATAAAAATTTAACTTGGGGAAGTAATTATTATTAGGCTACTATACTTTCTCACTAAACGCCTTTGTTTATGATTTTATCTAATATCACACTGTCTTTGGTTTTATCTCCCTCATACCGTCTCCATAATTCTAGCGGGAATTTTTTTTTAACCTGCAGGTATTGTTTGAAAACTAAGGTATTAGGTATTATTGGTTTAAAGACACTGTGATATTATAATAGGTGAACTGCAATAAAGTCACTCTTCGAATACAGTCGTCATGAACATCTATGGCAACTCGTACCAAATCAGCCACCGCTCTCCCCCAACCCTCTCCTTTTCATAGCAATTGCCTCTCCTTCACCACTGGATTCGCTAGTTCTGGAAGAAGGTTCCATGTTCCTGTATGTACCTGCCTCTCTGGCTACAGCTGATTGGTCCAGAGACCAGTCAGGGCCAGTGACATCTCCTCGGACATTTTTTAATTTGAGCCTGACTGATGCTGAGACGTACAAATCAGGATTAGTCAGGGGCCACGTTTTCTATAATGTGGACGGAGATAAGCACAGAACTGAAGACTTGGTGGCATTCAAGCAGAAGCTGTTTTGTAGTTCTTGAGGCCTCGCTGCGTTTTTATTGTTCTGAGGCTTGGTGGTCGGGTACCTCAGTATCCAGGCAATACCACCAGGTATTGATATTAAGTTGGGTTTCTGTCAATTAATATGCTTCTCAAAGAATGGCTCTGGGACCCAACAGCAGAATCACCTAGGGAATTAGCTACAAATGCAAATTCCAGGGTCAGATCTAGTAAATGAGACTCTCTGGGATTCTGCGGATGAATCTAATTATGAATATTAACATTTAATAACTGGGAGAAGTGAGAAGTGAGAGACCTCAGGATAGGGGGTTCACAAGGAAGATTCAGGGCAGGAAGAGGCTTAAGAACAAGGTGTGGCATTTGATGTTTGCTTTTACTTTGTTTGACCCTAGAATTTCTTGCCAAAGGGAGAGGAGAGAGGACTTTAAGGGCAAAGAATGACTTGTCTCTGCACCTGCTTGGTTTTCTTTTTGGCAATAAAGTAGAGTTCTCTTAAATATTTACTTATAAATTTGTCACAAGAGTTGGCAATAGATAAAAAGCTATAAGCTCTGGTATGCTGCCATTTTTTAATAAGTAACAAATACGCTTTTCGTCCCCAAGTAAAATTGTAATATCGTTTCCTCAAGTTTTAACTAAAACATCCCATTATTGTAATTTTACAGTGAAATCATATGACTAAAATGAGCCACTTACACATAGATGGCCCAATTAGTATATTAAATATTGACCAAGTTTTGGTTGTTTGAACTAGTTTTCTATAAATGCCATTCATTGCCTGTTTCTGTACTTTTGTCTGAGCAAATCAAAGTAATGATTAATTGGAAAATATTTTCAGTTCCGCATGTGCTCAGAAAAACATGATTACATATTCAATAAAAGGCCATTTTGGAGATTGTGACTTGAAGTTAAATACGAGACTGAATATAAGGCAGATACTAGATCAGGTTAGAAGGGATTGTCAGGCAGTGGGTCAAAGGAAAATTATTTGGCATCCCCATACCCTTCTAATAGCTTAAATCTGCCTTACAAATATTAGGATAGCTCTATAGGACTGAAATTTTTATCCTCAAGGCAAGTCCCAGGGGAGAAAATGTTTTACTTTTTGTGTTTTATAGCATCTACCTCATTATATACAGATGTTAGCATGGATGCCTCACCTTCTGACAATGCTGTCTCAGAACTTTTGGTGTTGTTAGTAACAGAAAACCAGACTTAAACTGTGACAGGCTGCTGGCCGGCCCCGTAACTCTGTTTTCCTCTTGTTTCTAAGTAAGCAAGTTTTAGCTGGGCATGCAGCTAGAGACCATATTTCCCAGCCTTCACTGGAGCTTGGTATGGCTATGTGGTTAAATGTAGGCCAATGAGATATGAACAGAAGTAACGTTTACCGTTTCTAGGCTTTGGCCTTAAAACATTGGGGATGTGCTTCTCCACCCTTTCTTTCCTCCTTCCCTATAGGCTGGAGTGTGAACATGCAGTGACCCAGTTTAAACCGTCCTGAAAAGAAATCACCCAGTGATAACAGAGGAGCATGATAGAACAACCCTTGGTCCCTGAATGACCTCGTGGAGCCCACTTGACTTCTTAGCCTTTGATAGTCAGATTAAACTATAGCACAAGAAAGTAACTATCAACTTATTACAACTTTTTTTTTTTTTTTTTGTCTTGATTACAGCAGTATAGTCTTTAAGACAAAACAAATTTAAAAATAAAAGAGATTTATTGAGTCATGTAAAGTGGAGTGTTGGGTGGGATGCTGCCTCCCAATAGCAATAAGGTAGTATGGGGTAGCAGATGAAGGGCTTAGAGTTCAAAACGGCATTAATTATGAATTAAAACAATGTCATCTGTGTTGGAAAAAAAAAGTCTCATACTAAGAAAGAGCAAAGGAATTGTTTGGAATAAAGTTACCAAAAGTGGAAGAGAGTTCAGGCAGTAACGGGAAGAAAGAAAACAGAGAGTGAGTCAGCCAGAGTGTGGAATCTGGTACACAGAGGTGTTGTGTTTAGCCAACCAATTGTTTTTAACTGGTTCAACTCCTTTAGACTCAACAGGTACACTGTAGTTAGCAGGAGTGCCCACCTTTCTTTTTTCTTGTGCATTTACACGACTTGCCCGGTCCCTGAAAGCACTGTAGTTTACCTAATGACTAAGCATGAGGGGCCTGCCGATGAGACTGTGCAGGACAAAGGGTGGGTGTTCTGGCGACTGGAAGGATCCAAGGCCTTCTATACCCTGTCTTCTGGGAACAGGCCTCTGGTGACCACGTCCAGCAGATCCCTTTCTTTCCTCCCACTGGTGGTCTAGGAGGAGAAAACCCAACAATGCCATACTGAGGAGAAACCTGAAGTCTATATTGTTGATAGGTGCCATCAAGTTGATTTTCGACTCATAGCGACCCTATAGGACACAGTAGGGCTGACCCATAGGGTTTCTTAGACTGTAATCTTTAGGTGAGCAGATTGCCAGGCCTTTTCTCCCAAAGAGCTGCTGGTAGGTTTGAGCTGCTGGTAGGTTTGAACTGCCAACCTTTTGGTGGGTTCAAAACGCTTAACCATTGAACCACCAGGGCTCATATATATATGTATACACACACATACACACACACTTGCACACACAGAGAAACAGAAACCGTATATTTATAACTAATTATGTTTATAAACCAATTTATATTTATGTTTGAGTTACTGTTTAGAAAACTGCTTAGTTCACATATGAGAATACCGTTCATTTCTTTGTTCTCTTTATGCAATTATTAAAGTTACAGCTGGTCGATCTCCAGCCCGAACCCCAGCTGACAATGGAAGACAAGATTGTGGTGATCAGAGTTGGGGAGCAGGCCAGGAAAGCAGCTTGCGAAGAATACTGTCTTGAAGAGTTTATGCCATTCAAGGTCTACCACCCTTCCCAGAGGCACTTAGGAAGCAGGAAAACTGTAGACTATGCAGAGCAAAGCCTATCATCCCAACCTCTGAAGTCCATCTTGTCCGCACAGACACACTGCAGCAAAACACGCCCTTTGGGCTTCTCCCAGAAACCATCTGTTCTACTTGAGCAAAAGCAGTTGGCCTTGCGGCTACATCCTGTGGCCCACATCCAAAGGAAATATCCTTTTTTTTTTTTTTTTGTCTGAGCTAACCATAGGGTAAGTGTTGTAGAGAACTAGATTTTAACGCTAGACTGATTTTAAAAATTCTCCTTAGGAAAGAAAGTTTTATCTGACAAAGCAGACAGTGGTGAAAGATGAAAGGCACATAAGATTCATAGCTACTAGATTATAAACTTCTTGAGAGAAGTATCATGTCTAATGTGCACCCTGGGTCCTCCAACAACTGTCTCAAAGAATGTCAGGAATGATTTCTTTCTATGAAAAAGTTATTCACTGAGAAGAGCCATGTTGTTTAATTGAACTGAAGACAAAGAGTAAATAAAATCATAGTAGCTATTACAACACCTAAAGTATTACAAGATACTTTAAATAATTGCTTTGATAAAGTATAGCTAGATACCTGAGATAAGTCAGAGCCAACTTATCAGCAGCTAATTATATACTTGAAAGGGAGCACCTAAACATTATTCTTGTCTAATACTAAAATACTAATCTATTTTATATTCATTTGTCCAAGCTAGTACCCAGTTATTGCACCTTTTTATTTCTTATGAACAACACAAACGTTGTTAAAAAATGTCTTTTATGGGCAAAATTAACCTATATAGAAGTCAGAATTATGGTTATGGGGAAGATAAATATTTACAGGGAAGGGGCAGAGGAGAACTTTCTAGCAGGATAGAAAAGTCTCTATCTTGATTGGGTAATGGTTAAAAAAAAATTTTTTTTTTTTTTTTTTGGTTACAGAGGTTTATATGTTTATAAAAATTCACTGAGTTTTACGCTTAATATCTGTGTATTTTACTGTATGCAAGGTATACTTTAATTAAAATATATTTAAAATATGACTTTTGTTTACGTGGAATTCTAGATTTAGATGCTTCTACTTTCAAATATTCATTTTATTTGTAATAACACGAGCATAAATATTGGTTGGTACATTGTGTAGGCAGCATTTTCTTCATCTGTGGTCAAACTACAACTGAAATTCTGTAGGGGCATCACATATCATAGAAAGACTTAGTTCATAATGTTAATTAATGTCCCTAGAAACTAATGGTCTTTTAAGGTCAATCCTTTTCAGTAGGAAAACAAGAAAATTCTACAACTCCAGCTAATTTTGCTGTGGTTTTATGTCAGTGAAAGTATGTCTTTGTCTGTAGTCCAACCACCACAAAATCCTGTATCTCCAAGATTATAATTTTGTGGCTATGATTATGTCACTGGTTGTAATATAACTCTTCCAATAGATTTAAAATTTGAGAATAAATAAAAAATTAGAAGGGAAAAAAATATGTGGTATACCCAAAGTTTTGAACATAAAATTCAGTGTTAGGGTCAACTCAAAACATTTCCATTTACTTTTCCTTCCTTCTTTATATGTCTTCCCTATCCTTTTCTCCCTCTACCCCTACCACCCACCATTGCTCAGAACACAAAGCTTATTTAGGACACCTTCAACCCTATCAGATACGATTATTTATTGAATGACTATAAATTCACAGGTACTCCTCCAGGCAGTTGGGTAGTAAAGAAAACAAAGTACTAGCCTTGTCCCCAGAGAATGTGCAATCTAAACAAGAAGAGAACTCATTCTTAAAAATAATTATTTCATAAAAAAAAATAATAAAAGGCGTAAAGGAAACCTGGCTGAGTGCTTGGCTGCTAACTGAAAGGTTGGTGATACAAAAGCACTAGTCGTTCTGCTGGAGAAAGAAATGGCAATCTGCTTCCCTAAAGATTACAGCCTTGGAAACCCTATAGGGCAGTTCTACTTTGTCCTATAGGGTCCCTATAAGTCAGTAACAGGCTAACCAGGTATAAAATGTTAATGCACTAGGCTGCTAACTGAAAGGTTGGAGGTTGGAGGTTCAAATTCATTCAGAGGCATTTTGAAAGAAAGTCTCAGTGATCTACTTCTGGGAAATAAGCCATTGAAAACCCTACGGAAGACAATTCTACTCTCATACACATGGGATCATCATGATGCAAAATTGACTCAACAGCAACAGCAACTGGTTATTTCTTGTTTGTTATACAGAGGTATGCAAAAAATGTTTAACAACTGGCTTAAGGGAGGAAAAAAAAAAGCCTTGATTTGTAGCTTTTGCCAATTTTGGTGGTGTATATATTCCCACCATGGCTCAATATCAAGGTACCGATGTGAAACCAATTGGCTTACTAAATTCCTCAAAATTCAACAATTTACAATCATGAGTTAGTACAAACCAGCTCTAGCACACCGGTGCTTAAATGTCTAGTGAGAGAGCAAATTATTGCTACTGAAGCCTCGGGCCACATAGAACTCTCATATGAATTCACTTCATTAAACATCTACTAAAAATCAGGTACTGTGTTAGATACTAGACAAAAAGGTTTAATTATAGTCTGCCCTGGAGGATTTCATAATACAATGGAAGTGAGACTTAGACAAATAAACTACTGACTGTAAACACTATCATCAGGTGTTACAATAAGGGAAACATACAGGAGGGGGCAAGTAACTAGATGATGGGTCAGAAATGCTTCCAAGTGGAGATGATACTTGAATTGAATGCTGGACAATGAGTAAGTTACATTGGCAAAGGCAGTGTGTGAAATATATATATACCTCAACATTACTGAACATTTTGATCAGATTCTAGAGAAGAATCCTGATTAAAAATGGGAAAAATTTATAACAGAATTTCAATTCTCATGGAATCCAGATCTCCCGGAGCCACTGAGGCTGGATGAACCCCCAAAACTATTGCCCTGAGATATTCTTTAACCCTGAAACCTTAAATCAAAAATATTCCCTAAAGTCTTCTTTATAAACCAAATAACAGTCTAGCTTAATAGTAAAGGATGTCTGCTTTGAGCATTGTTCTCTTTTAAAGAACTTACTATATGAGATCAAATTGATAACAGCAATTGGCAAGGTTAGATAGGAAGCTTAAGGGGAGGTGAGTCTCTGTCAAAAGGGCAGGAACAAGTCAGAAAAGGAAGGTGAGAATTCACAATTTGAAGAATGTAATCAATGTCACTGTATTGTGTGCATGTAGAAATTGTTGAATCAGTGTATGTTTTCAACAACGATAAAAAAAAAAAAAATAGTTGCTGTAGAATTGATTCCGACTCATGATGACTCCATGTGTGTCAGAATAGTGCTCCATTAGGTTTTTGGTGGCTGATTTTTCAAAAGTAGCTTGCCAGACCTTGCTTTCAAGGCAGCACTGGGTGGACCTGAACCTGCAAGCTTTCGGTCAGCAGCCAAGCGCTTAACTATTTGTACCACCCAGGGACTTCCTGGGCAATGAGTAGGAAGTATTTTTTTCTCAAGTGATGTTGGTGACCAGACATCAGCAATCCTAACACTGGAGGCAGGCAGTTTACCAGATGTTTTTGGGAAAGCCTTGTTATTTTCTCCCCCCATAAATATAATCTTTTCGAAGACAAGAATTTTAAATAAATAATAGTCAAATCAAGGACAGATGCCAAAAACACTCCAGCGAAATACTAGCAATTTTGCTGGTAATTAAAACCAAACATCTTTATACCTTCTGCCAGCATTTCCCGAAGTAAGTTCCACGGAATGTTAATAAATCACCTTCAAAATGAGAATTTCATGTTTAAAGACGCTTGGGAAATATTTAGTGAAGAAAGTCAAACAGGTTAGTGCAGTACTTCTCAGAGCCTTTAATCTGCTTCTGTGCATTATGACCTTTAGGAGCAGGCTTCTTTACAGAAACTCACAGGATTAGCGTTCCAAGAAGTGCACCTCAGGAAATATGAATGTACAAAAGGCTCATTAACAGGATTTTAAAGTAATTTTTTTTTCAAGAATAGGTTCTCTCTGTAGACACATAGCTAGTCAAACCAGTAGCATCTCTAACTGTCATTAAGATAACGTGAAAAAAAATTACTTAAATACCTTTATAATAATAATGCCCTTTAGTTCTGGTTCATTATCTCTCAATTATATCATGGGTGGCATAACACCTGACAATTGGGAGTAATTTTTCAATTTCTCAAGAATACTAATTAAGGTGGCATCAAGCATGAATAAGCATTACACTTCTTTTTAAAAACCTACTGGCGTTTGGTGAGATGATAAGACCAACCTGTGCCCCCAAACCTTGGTTCATTGCCAGTATCGTGGCTGGCCTTATGTATAATGAATTATCCTCATGGTAGAAGTTGCCAGAATGGCTATTTTGCCCTCATTTTCCATAAGGCTGCTTTTGGTTCCATCCTTATAAGTTCCTTCCTTACTTTTTAAGGCATTTCTAGGAGTCTTCTGATTAAGGAAATCCCACCCTGAGGGTTAGTTAACACTTAGCAGATTTATCAGACACTTTCTAAGTGACGATCAAAACGATGCTAACCCTGAAGGAATAGATATGGAAGCAATATGCTCTAGTATGGAGGAAAGGGGGAAGATTTGTGTACAGTATGGCACCTCCTAAGAGACAGCAGGCCAGGTTTGGCAGACAGTGAAGTCCCTGCATCTGGATGAAGCTTCTCTTTCCTTCTGACTTCTCATCTTCTGCTGGTGTCACTCAAAAGCCAAAGGGTGATGGAGTATGTTCAGGTCAGCCTCTGGGAGACAGAGGAGGACAGAGAAGGGAGAGCAAATGGGAGAAATGGAGGATAGCCATCACATCTTTAGGGTCAACTGGATAGTGATAGATGGCACAATTTTGAACTTTCCTCTCCCTAATCTATGAGAGCAAATATTTACTTAGTATCCAAATAGAATGAATCTTTAAAAGCTTCATCAAAAGAGTAAAAAAGAGAACCTACAGACTGGAAAAAAAATTCAGGCTATAACGTACCCGATAAAGGTCTAATCTCTAAAATCTATAGGAAAATCCAACACCTCTACAACAAAAAGACAAAAAATCCAGTTAAAAAGTGGGCCAAAGATATGCACAGACACTTCACCAAAGAAGACATTCAGGTAGCTAATAGGCACATGAGGAAATCCTTGCAATCACTATTAGAGAAATGCAAATTAAAACTACAATGAGATACTATCTAAGGTACTCTACTAGCCCCACCCTGTCTGGAGCAAGGGAGAATGAAGAAAACCAAAGACACCAGGGAATGATTAGTACAAAAGACTAACAGACCACAACTACCACAGCCTCCAACAGACTGAGTCCAGCACAACTAGGTGGTGCCTGGCTACCACCACTGACTGCTCTGAAAGGGATCACGATAGAGGGTTCCAAGCACAACTGGCGAAAAATTAGTACAAAATTCCAACTCACAGAAAAACACCACTTACTTGTCTAACAGAGACTGGAGAAGCCTTGAGAGTATGACCCCTGGACACTTTTAACTCAGTACTAAAGTCATTCCTGAGGTTTACCCTTCAGCCAAATATTAGACAGGCCCATAAAACAAACAATTATACATGTAGCTCAACCATGTATACAAGACTAAAGGGGCACACCAGCCCAGGGGCAAGAATGAGTAGGCAAGAGGGGACAAGAAAGCTGGACAAATGGAAATGGGGAGTCCAAGGTTGAGGAGGAGAGAGTGCTGACATGTCACTGGGTTGGCAACCAATGTCACAAACGATATGCATATTGATTGTTTAAAGAGAAGCTAATTTGCTCTGTAAACCTTCAACTAAAGCACAAAAAAAATAAAGAATCTGGACAGTAACAGCTAGATCCTGCAGACAGTAAGTAAGATCTCAGGTTCTCTCAACTCTGGTCTCTTTGACAGTAATAGAGTTGGTTTATCATTTGCAACTTACTGAACCCTTTCTATATGTGGCACTGAGCAGGGTACTATTGTTTTGAGATTTTTTTTTCCTAGTTACTTTGACAATAATTTTTGTACATGATATTTCTTTAATTCATTCCCTTAAAACTAAGAACTTTTTGAGCAAAACTTTTTAAAAAAATGTATTATTTTAGAAGTTGGGTTATAAAAATCCAAAATAGAAATATGTAGAGCAAAAAAAAAAAAGAGTGAATCTGGTATCTTAACTGCATTTAGACCAGGGTCTATCAAATGCAGCCCACTGCTGCTTGCTTTTGTAAATAAAATTGTATGGAATCCAGTCACACCCATTCACTTTACAAAATACAAACAACAACAAAACAAAACTGGTGGCCATCAAGGTAATTTCAATTCATGGTGATTTCATATGTGTCTCTGTGCTCCATAGGGTTTTCAGTGGCTGATTTCTGAAAGCAGATTGCCAGGCCTTTCTTTTGAGGTGCCTCTGGTGGACTAGAGGTGCCTTTGGGTGGACTTTCAATTAGCAGCCAAGCATGTTAAGAGTGACCACATGGCCGGAAAAACCTAAAACATTTACTACCTGGCTCTTGACAGAAAAAGTCTGCCAACCTTTGACTATGATAGACCTTTATCTTTCCATTCTAATTTCCTAGAATGTTTTCAAAGTGACTTAGAGTTCATATTTTTGGAATTGGATTTTCTCTGTGAAAAGATTCAGATTATTTTACACTAAAAAGTAAATTATAGTTAAGTTGGTGTAATAGGCTAGCGCATGTAGTTGAAAAGTGGAAAAACAAAGTAAGTTTGTTTTGGAAATATCTTTTTTTAAGACCACAAACATCTGGATATTTCCCAAGACATCTGGAACACTGACTGATTGACTTATTTACATCTAGTAGGTGCATTTTATAAATGCTAGAGGTAAAAAACTACACATTAGAGGTAAAAATAATAAACATTTGATGTAACGTCTCTGCACAAAATACTTCTAACTTTAGATGAGATAGGGTGCATCCAGGGTGGTATGGCCATAGACGGTATTTTTAATTTTAAATATCAGCTTTCTTGTTCTTCTAACGTGCACCATGAGGTGTAAATAAGTTCAAAACTCTGTCACACATTTTGGAGAATCTAAGGAATATATTGTCCTTTTTTCTTTCCTTATGTATTTGGTTACACAGTCTTTGTATCCTCATCGTCTGAATGACAGAAGATAATATTGTAATGTTTATGAAAGGGCTTCAAAACTCAAGATAAACATGTTTTCCAATTATTATATAGCAGAGCATCAGCGAAGTGGTATTTGGAGGGTCCCATCTCTTAACTTTAAAATTGAAAAAAAACTTGTCCCTTGGTATCTATGTCAGCTCTCTTAACGTCAGAATCGCCTTTAGTTAGAGACATCAGGAAAGCCAAATTTAGCATGGTAAAACTGTCGTGAAGGAACGGGTCTTTAGAGTCTGATGTGTTTGACTGGTGGTATAGCTACCTTCTAACTTGTGTGGGCCTAAATTTCTACTTAATAAAATGGAGATCATGTTTTTCTTGGAGATATGGTATATAAGTTGTTGTTGTGTGACGTCAAGTTGGTTCCGACTCATAGCGACCCGACTGGACACAGTAGAACTGCCCGTAAGTTTTCCAAGGAGCAGCTGGTGAATTCGAACTGCTGACCTTTTGGTTAGCAGCCAGGCTCTTAACCACTCTGCCAGCAGGGCTCCATGGTATACATAGTGCCAGAAAAATAACAACAATAATTAAACAATTGCTCTTATTTACTGATTTCTTTACTAGGTGCCAGCCAGTAAGCCTAGTTAGTGTATCATATACCTTGTATTATTTAATTCTCACAAATAGCCATAAAAGGTAGGTAATATAATTATCTCTATTTCACAGATGAATTAATTGAACAGTTAACTTCCAGTTTACAAATTCTACCTTAATAACAGCAGCTACCAATCATCTAATGCCTTCTACATTGGAGGGGAGCTTTGCATGTATTATCTCACATAATTACCTCACTGAATCCTCCCAACAGTCCCAGGAAGTGTATATTATTATTTATTTCCAGTTTATAAACAAGGACTCTAAGGTTTAGAGAGGTTTGCCAAAGTTATGGAGCTGGGGTCAGAACCCAGGAAGATAAACCCCCAGGGCCTTTGCCTTTAACTTTAGCGCCTCTGCAAGGAGTAGCTAGTGTCATTATTTTTCCCATACGGATTAGCTAAAAAAAAAAAAAAAATAAAGTCAATGCTCTACAAGAATACGTATGTTTGAAACTTGATAAATGTAATCAGGGAATCAAATAATTTTAAGTACAGTCTCTTGAATTAGGAGCATCCACTTTTGTACAGACTTGCAAAGTAAATATGAGGGCAGCTATAAAAGTCACACAGCTAAGAACTCTACACCTGGATCCATTTTCCCAGCACAAGCATTCTGGGAACAACATTTGAAATTCTGTATTCCAAAGTTAACATCCACATCTACACAGGTACCTTAAATATTATGTGTTGCTGAGAATTGACAAAGCCTGGGTTTACGTTATCTACAACCCTGGTGGCGTAGTGGTTAAGAGCTACCCCTGTTAACCAAAAGGTCAGCCACTAGGTGCTCCTTGGAAACTCTATGGGGCATTTCTACTCTGTCTTATAGGGTCGCTATGAGTCGGAATTGACTCGATGGCAGAGGGTTTGGTTTGGTTTGGTTTTATCTGAGGCTCTGAAAAAGGAGCAGAAATGTTTATGAAGGAACATGGTGCCAGATAGTATTCCATATGACAAAAATTGATTTGAGTTCCTATGTTCTTGCGTCTTCACCACAGATTGTCAGCCAGAGCAACGTGCAGAAAATGTATAGCTTGCCTGACCTTGCTTTTGCAAAAACAGTCTCAGAACTACAGGATAAATGGATCAGAATTTCTATTTGGAGAGAACTTTTTCTCTTCTGATTTTTTTTGTTTGGTTTGGCTAAACATTATTAAAAACAGAGATGGCTGCTAAGATTTCTGCAAAGAAATGACATATAACTGGAGAAATTGCTGCAAAAATTTGGACATTTTGAAGAAAAAGTCTTCAAACAATGAAAGACAATGTCCAGGTAAAATCAGATATTTCCTGACTACCTAACTCTAAGCAGACCACTTTGCAAAGTCTGCAGGAAGCATAGGACCCAGTCCCTACCATGCACCTGGTTTGGAATGGGAAATGTCAGAAATCTGAAAAGTTAAGAATTAGCCTTTCCTGTTTTGCATTTTAGTCATTTCATTCTTTCCACACTCATAATGAACCATAACTGATACTTCTTCAGGTCACCTACTCATTGGAAAATTTCTGAATATGTGAGTATGCCACCTGGTGGTGGAAAGGTGTTTACCTGCCATTTGCAAAAGATTGACTAGAACTTTTCAGGGCCTTTTACAAAAAAGGCAGTGTCCTTGTGGTTTCTCCTTGCCAGATCAACTATTCAACTGATTTGTTTCAGTATTTTATTTTTCTAACATTGAAGTAAAGTCTTATCCATTACTACTTAAACTTAGTTTTGAGGAGCCTGGGTGGCACAAGAGTTTTGCTACCTACCGCTAATGGAAGGTTGGTGGTTCAAATCCACCCAATGGCTCTGTGGAAGAAAGGCTGGTGGACTACTTCCATAAAGATTACCGCCAAGAAACCCTGTAGAGCAATGCTTGTCTGTAACACATGGGTTCGCCATGGTTGGGGCCTTACCCAATGGCAGCTAACAACAAGAAGCTTGGTTTTAGCTGGTCAGTATAATGAACAAAAAATAACTAGGGGGAAATAAGGGTTTATAGCCTTAGGGATTCGCGTCTTTCCTATGCGTCCAAGGAGAGAATTCAGGATACAGCTCTGTGATGTAGCCCCTAATTCAGAGGTCATGCTGAAAGTATAGTTTATAAATCTTAAAACACTTTTGAAATTTCCTTATTGCTACTCTAGGGTATTAGTTTCAACAGTTAAAAAACAGATAATGAAGAATTTAAATTCCAAGCTCATTTGGAAAATCTGTAATAGGATGCCTCATTTTCATGATTACTCTATTAAAAACTTAAAAATGCAAAATCAGGTTCATTCCTAAAGATAATAGACTGTGTTTAGGGTAGCTTTGTACGGGTAAAGATGGAAAAGGTTAAATTGTTGCTTCAACAGTGAATTGTTTTAAATATTTTAATAACAGGATGATTTTTACAAGAGAATCTTAACTATTCCCTCATCAGTAGGTTGGGTTGCCAGATAAAATACAAGATGCCCAGTTAAATTTGAATTTCAGATAAATAGTAGATACTTTTTATGGTATAAGTATATCCCATGCAATATTTGGGACAAACGTTACTAAAACTAGTTCCTTATTTATTTAAACTTCAAATTTAACTGCAAGTCCTGTACATTTATTTGCTAAATCTGACAACCCAATCAGTAGATCAAGCTCTTTGAATGGATTTAAAGTAGTGTTCATGAGTTCAATTGACAATCAACATTCTTTGGTTTCATTCATTCACTTATTCATTCATTTAACAAATATTTGCATAACTCCTATATTATTCTCAGCATCAGGAATAGCTGCTTTCAGGACCCAACTTCCGGTTTACCGGCATTCATGGATAAAAAAGTTTGACTAAAATTAAAGACAAGAGTGGTGATTTGTCAGGCTCTGTTCATCTCTACATGGAGCTCTTACATTTGTCTTCACTTAGTAGTTTTAGTTTTGCTAAACCCCACCACCTCTTAGATCAGTGGTTCTCAATCTTGGCCGTCCACTGTAATCAGAGGGGGAACTGCTAGTGCAACAGTTTCTTTATATATGGCTTTTCTTGCCCTAGGTTTGTAGTTCTGCCAAGATGATTTGCCAGGCCACAGTCTTGTAAAAGCGTTGGACAGTTTACTACACAAATAAGGTGGGTAAAACCCTTGCAGAGATTGGAGAGGTTACTATGAAAATAAGGTGCCTATGGCCTACCTACAGGATTGGTCAGTTCGTGGTCTTGGTGGGAGGAGTAGGCTTAAAAAAGGACCAACCCCACAGAGGTTGAGGGGGTCCTCACTGTCATCAAGAAGAAGAACCTGTAGCAGGACACACCCTTTGGACCTGGGGTTTCTGTGCTGAGAACCTCCTAGACCCAGAAGACAGAGAGAGCAGTAACACTGGAGTTGGTGCAAAAACCAAACCAGTTGTCATTGACTAGATTCTGACTCATAATGACCATATAGGACAGAGTAGAGCTGTCCCATAGAGTTTCCAAGGAGTGCCTGGTGGATTTGAACTGCCAGGCTTTTGGTTAGCAGCTGTAGCACTTAACCACTACCCACTATGCCACCAGGGTTTCTGGAGTTGGCTCAAGACAGCACAAAATGAGCAGCAAGAACCAGGAGATCAGCACAAGATAGTTTTCCAGCCCATGGAGTAATGCTGCGGTGGGTTTTCTGGCCCACGCCTTTGGGCAGAAGGCTTGCTGGCAGAGTGGGGTGCCTCCAGGCACTTGACAGTGGAGTCAGAAGAATGGTAACGTTTGCCCAGGCAGGGGCCAGCGGCAGAGCCCAGGCCTGAGTATGGCCTGCCAGCTAGCATGGCTGAGTAGGAGCTGAGAGCTATCTTGGTCGGAAGCTGTCCTGATTGAAGAACGGTATCCTGAGTTGTATCCTATTACCTCTAAGTTGATCCTGACCCTAATTATAACCTGTTACTTCCCCAGTAAATGACATAATTGTATGGTCTGTGTCACAGATTGAATTATGTCCCCCCAAAATGTGTCAACTTGGCTAGGCCCTGATTCCCATTATTGTGTAGCTGTCCACCATTTTGTCATGTGATATGATTTTCCTATGTGCTCTAAATTTTACCTTTATGATGTTAATGAGGTGGGATTATCAGAAGTTATGTTAATGAGGCAGGACTCAATCTACAAGATCAGGTTGTGTTTTAAGTCAATCTCTTTTGAGATAAAAGAGACGTGAGCAGAGAGACATGGGAACCTCATACCATCAAGAAAGTAGAGCCAGAACCACATTTCCATTCGAGACAGAAAGCCTACCCCCGGAGCTGACTCCCTGAATTTGGACTTCTAGAGCCTGCTAGACTGTGAGAAAATAAATTTCTCTTTGTTAAAGCCATCCACTTGTGGTATTTGTTACAGCAGCACGAGATAACTAAGATAGTCTATGAGCTCTGTAGGTTCACTGCAATGAATTATTGAACCTAGTAGAGAAGTAGAGAGCGCCATGGGGAGGATGGCTGGTGTCAGAACTGGTAGAAAGGTTGAAAAGTGGAGTTATGTCTGACTTTCACCTCATAGGAATTAGCTTTGGGCTGATCCTGATGGTGATTCTCATTACCCCCCCCCCCCCGAAGTTAGGTGGGGTCTCTCACTATCACCACAGCATAGGAACTTTTTAAAAAGATGTTGATGAAGTCCCGGTTTCCAGTCTCAAAGGTTCTGAATTACTACTCCTTCTGCGGTGCAGCCTCGTTATTAAACTTTTATAATGTCCTCATGTCATGCTATGTGTGGCTAACGTTGACAACCACTGCTGTAGATGTTTTCTTAGGCCTTATCTTTGCAACACCTACACCTGCCACTAGGTGTGTCATTAGTGGTTGATTCAATCAGCACATCAACTCTTCTTCAGAGAAGCAAATTGGCGTATAATTTTAGCTGATTAAGATTTTTCCAGAGCAATATAACTCTTTATTTTAAAATTAAGCTATTTGGCCTTGATTTTAAAACAATGAATATTTAAATAAATGTATTCATTCATTCAAAATGCTTGTTTCTAAGCACTGGCCACTCACCAGGCACTGGGGATAGAGCCACGAAAAAGACAAAGCTCCTCTTCCCATAGGAGGGACAAACAGTTAATATGGAAACAAAAAATAAATACCATGGAGAAAATGAACCAAGGAGTAAAATGGAATTGAGTAGTGGGGAGGGGAGAGGCACATTTTAGAATAATCAAGGAAAGCTTCTCAAGGAATAAATGACCAGATACCTGAATGATGTGAAATACTGAATCAGGCAAAGATCTGGAGAAAGGCAAAAGAAAGAGCAGATGGAAAGGCCCTAAGTCTCAAACAAGCATGGCATGTTTCTGTGAAGAGCTGGAATGAGGGTATGATGGAAGCAGTGGGAGGGAAAGAGTGGTACAAGATGAGGCCAGACAGAGGGGCACAAGCCAGAGCATGTAAGCCCTTAAACCAAGGTAAGGTCATTTGGCCATAATCTAGATGTAACGGGAAAACACTCGAGGGTTTTGGGCAGCTGGGTAACAGATACAGTCTAATTCACATAATAAAAATATTACTATGACTTCCATGAAAAGAATAGATGGTAGGATGAAGGTTGATTGGAAGCAGGTAGACAATTAGGAAGCCACTGCATTAGTTCAGGTGATTTGGACTAGGATGATAGCAATGAAGGTTTTAAGAAGTGGCTGGGCTTAGCATATATTTTGAAAGAAAATACAGCCGTACTTGCTGTAGATCAGATGTAGAAAAGAGGAAACAAAGATGTCTTGATTCTTGACCCAGGCAACAGGGTACCATCTACTAAGCTATGGGTAGGGGCTGATGGAAGAATTCTGGTAGGGCCATGTCAAGTTTGAGGTCATACCAGTGGATATGTGAATATGGCAGTCAGATATACATACTTGGAGCTCAGAGAAGCAATCGGGGCTACAGATATAAATTTAGATCCTCAGTTATATATAAAAAAAAAAATACCCATTGCCGTTGAGTTGATTCCAACTCATAGCAACCCTATAAGGCAGAGTGGAACTGCCCCACAGGGTTTCCAAGGGGCGCCAGGTGGATTCGAACTGCCGACTTTTGCTTAGCAGCTATAGCTCTTCACCACTGCGCCACCAGGAATTCTGAGTTACATATGGAGGTGTGCTTTTCTTCTTTCTTAAATTTAACACACTGGAGTGCTTTTAAACAAAGTGGGCAGTCATTTCCTTTCAAAGTGAATTATCTTCTCTATACCTGTTACCTTCTAAAGAACATTGGTATCTGCTAACTTATAATCCTTTACTACAGAAAATGTATATAAAAAGAACCATTGTCCATACAACTTTTTAAATATCCTTGGGAAATAACTGTGAAAATTATACTGAATGATGCATGAAAAATTTTTTTTAGGGTATAACTAAAAGAACTTTCCTATGACTAAGAAATGATCATATTAGGCTGCAACTGCTATTTTCCTTAAAATTGTATTACCACATATTTTAATATACAATCCAGAACTATTTTTTTAAATAATAAGTGATGAATGGGAAATTATGTTTTTAAGCTATTATATATTTTTAGAACAAGGATCATACAAGTAGCATTGTTTTCTGTAGTTTAAAAGAATTTTATTATATCAAGTAAACCCTATTATAATATTTACTAGAGTACATTCAGTTTGTGAAATTGTTGGAAAGCTGAGTTGTAATGCAAAACACAGGATTTGAGCTTCATATTGGTCACGTAACTAGTTGTGAGACTGAAGACAAGTTGTTTAACTTCCCTGAACCTCAGCTTCCTTATTTATAAGAAAGCAATAAATCCATCTCAAAGGTCTTTTGTGAGGCTTAAGTGAAAAAGTATACATAAAAGTATGTCATAAATAATAAAATTATACACAAAAGTGAGGTACAGTAAGTCATGGCATAGTGTGTGCATATTGTTCTATTGGTAATTACTATATATCCAGTACTCAAGAACTCAATATATATGGTAATGATGCTAATCTCAGTATGATAAAGCAGTGAAAAAGCATTTTAAATTCAGGAAGATCAAATCTAAAAGTCTAGCCTTTTTCTTCTTTACCTTATGTCACTAGTGGCCTTACTTTCTTTTTCTTGAGCTGCTAACATGATTGAGTTTATCTTTTTTTCCCCCTAGTAGGGGTAAATAACTTATTTGAAGTGGAAAGAGAAAGAAGTAACTAATATTTTATGGAGAAAGAAGAGAGCTGTGATGAATTCAGGTGAGGCACAAATAGACTGCAACCCAACTCTCCTTTAAAATTTACTGTATAAACAACATATGATTACATATAATTATTTAGATTAGTGATTATTGTTGAATTTTTTTATTTTTGAGAGTTAATTTTAACTAGTCAGCAAAGCACTATTTTTGGTCAGTCTTTAGCATGTGGGAGCAGTTGTGCTAAACAGTAACAGGACTCAGAATAATGCCATGGTTTGCAACCCTTGTTCTCATCTCAACAGACTTGATGAGTACGACACAACCCATTAACAAAGCACTAGTTTGATGTGGCTCAATAAAGCAGTGATATTTAGAATCTCTACCTGGCAGAAGAGAAGATACATAATTTATGAAAGACTCCTTAGCTGTTACTAATTTGATGTATGCTTGAAGAGTGGGTAAACTCTTCTCTCCTCCTTTATTGCTCATGATGGATAAGATTTCCAAACATACAAGAATTCTTATATTAATAAATCTTCCAAAGGGTCCCTTCTATCAAACAGATCCTTGTGCAGGGAAGAGTTTGAAGGTTGTTGAAGACTATTTTAGCCCAAGTTCCCTAAAAAATGGGGCACTGGTGGCATAGTGGTTAAGAGCTATCGCTGCTAACAAAATGTTGGCAGTTCAAGGCACTTCACTAAAGAAGACATTCAGGTAGCTAAACAGATACATGAGGAAATGCTCACAATCATTAGCCATTAGAGAAATGCAAATCTAAACTACAACGAGATTCTACCTCACTCCAACAAGGCTGGCATTAATCCAAAAAGCACAAAATAATAAATGTTGGAGAGGTTGTGGAGAGACTGGAACAATTCTACACTGCTGGTGGGAATGTAAAATGGTACAACCACTTTGGAAATTGATTTGGCGCTTCCTTAAAAAGCTAGAAATAGAAGTACCATACGATCCAGCAATCCCACTCCTTGGAATATATCCTAGAGAAATAAGAGCCTTTACATGAACAGATATATGCATACCCATGTTCATTGCAGCACTGTTTACAATAGCAAAAAGATAGAAGCAACCAAGGTACCCATCAATGGATGAACGGATAAGTA
The DNA here is from genome assembly GCF_024166365.1 of Elephas maximus indicus. Classification (NCBI taxonomy): domain Eukaryota; kingdom Metazoa; phylum Chordata; class Mammalia; order Proboscidea; family Elephantidae; genus Elephas; species Elephas maximus. The sequence continues at coordinate 15,784,990 of NC_064841.1, read as the reverse complement.
AATTATGGCATATTCACACAATGGAATACTACGAATTGATAAAGAACAATGATGAATCCATGAAACATTTCATAACATGGAAGAATCTGGAAGGCATTATGTCGAGTGAAATCAGTCATTTGCAAAAGGACAAATGTATGAGACCACTATTTTAAGAACTCAAGAAATAGTTTAAACAGAGAAGAAAATATTCTTTGATGGTTACAAGAGTGGGGAGGGAGGGAGGGGGAGGGGTATTCACTAATTAGGTAGTAGACAAGAACTACTTTAGCTGAAGGGAAAGACAACACACAATACAGGAGAGGTCAGCACAACTGGACTAAACCAAAAGCAAAGAAGTTTTCTGAATAAACTGAATGCTTCGAAGGTCAGCATAGCAGGGGCAGGGATTTGGGGACCATGGTTTCAGGGGACATCTAGGTCAATTGACATAATAAAATCTATTAAGAAAACATTCTGCATCCCACTTTGAAGAGTGGTGTCTGGCGTCTTAAACGCTAGCAAGCAGCCATCTAAGATGTATCAATTGGTCGGTCTCAGCCCACTTGGAGCAAAGGAGAATGAAGAACACCAAAGACACAAGGTAATTATAAGCCCAAGAGACAGAAGGGGCCCCATAAACCAGAGACTACAACAGCCTGAGACCAGAAGAACTAGATGGTGCCCGGCTACAACCGATGATTGCCCTGACAGGGAAAAAACACAACAGAGAACCCCTGAGGGAGCAGGAGAGCAGTGGGATGCAGACCTCAAATTCTCGTAAAAAGACCAGACTTAATGGTCTGTCTGAGACTGGAAGGACCCTGGAGGTCATGGTCCCCAGACCTTCTGTTAGGCCAAGACAGGAACCGTTCCCAGAGCCAACTCTTCAGACAGGGATTGGACTGGGCTATGGGATAGAAAATGATACCGGTGAGGAGTAAATTTCTTGAATCAAGTAGACATATGAGACTATGTAGGCAGCTCCTGTCTGGAGGGGAAATGAGAGGGCAGAGGGGGGCAGAAGCTGGCTGAACGGACACAGGAATAGAGGGCGGAGAGAAGAAGTGTGCTGTCTCAGGTGGAGAGCAACTAGGAGTATATAGCAAGGTGTGTATAAATTTTTTTATGAGAGACTGATTTGATTTGTAAACTTTCATTTAAAGCACAATAAAAATTAAAAAAAAAAAAAAAAGTTGGCAGTTCAAATCCAGTAGTCGCTCCTTGGAAACCTTATGGGACAGTTCCATTCTGTCCTACAGGTTGCTATGAGTCAGAATCGACTTGACGGCAATGGGTTTGGTGGGGTTTTTTTTTATTATTATTATTATTTTTGTTTTTCCCTACAAAATAGAGCCTGACTCTAATCTTGCATGGTTTGCTTTATTGGGGCAGAAGGTACAAACACAAGGAAGCAAGGAATATAAAGTGCCGTGTTACTGAGCTGGCCACAGCTACATGGGAAAAGATGGCTAGTTTCTTGGTCAGCTGTTCAGGAAGTCTCCAGAGGTACTGCATCTTGGAAGAGTACGTCAGGGAAAGAAAGACTAGCAATTTTCTGCTGCTTCTTTCCACTTCCTGTCTCTCTTTTTTCAACGTGTACCCCAATAGGCAGTAACTCCCCTGTGCTTCCAGGTTCCAGACCCTGTATGGTTCAAACCAGTCAGAATTGGGTGCTGGAGCTGCCGTGGCTCCCACCATCATATAGCACAAATGTGGTCTTGCTAAAGCCCTCCTTTGTCCCTGAGGAGCCTGAGACCACTGGAGGTATTAGGAGATGACTATGAGTTTTACGATCAATGGAGAGGTGAGTAAAACTGGACTTGGTACAATGACCAAGAAAACCAGATGTTTCTGAAATTGAATCAAAGATATCTCTTATGTAATAAATGATCTTTCCTATTGGTGGGGTCAAATCTGTATTTGATAATTTTTAGGTAAAACACTATTTTGATAAATCCTTCAGACATAAATGAGGCACAACGTTTCTTTAGGAAGATTTACTGTTTTCTAGGGACTACTGGCTACAAGGCTATACTTCTCTTTCAAAAGCAGTTAACGAAGTACAGAAAGGTATATAGGAATCAGGTAGTACAGTAGTTAAGTGGAAAAATTATTTATGTTGTCCATTAAAAAGGTCTCTTTCTACTTTAATAGAACAATAGGGGGATTCTAGATATGTAATTATGTTGGCAAGTAGACTTGAAGATATGAGCCAATTTATAACAAGGAAGATTTAACATCTATTGATGGACTTTCAAGCTTTACCTGAGCCAAAGGTCTAAAAGACAAGGGAGACCATTATGTTGCCGAAACTCTTAAGCAACATTTGATTCAGGCCAAGGAAGTACAGACATTCCAAGTGGGTGGGAGGATGGGTATAGCAGGGAGAATTTTAAATTATCTCATAAGAAAATTTTAAAGAAGTGTAACAGCCATCATTTTGTCACCAGTGATTTGGTTAAGGTTGAGATTTTAGAGCAGTTCGATAAGACTTTGAAATCTAACATGTGGTATTATTTTACTGCTCAAAACACATTTTAATACATGAATATAATTCAGTGCTTTATTACTAGTTAAAACCACAAGAGAATCAGTCAAAAATTCTATAAATTTAAGAGCCACAAATTCTTAGATCTTTAAGATGAAAACGCAGAAAAACCCATTTTTTCTGAGAAAGAAAATCATGAGATAGCATCTGGATTAAAGGAGAAATCTGAAAAGTGGTTTTAGGAGAGAACAATATATGAAGCATGCTTAGTAACAAAAGTTGTAACCAGGAGTTAAAAAAAAAAAACAACAGAAGTTAGCAGCTAGTTTATACTTAAAAGATCACTAGGAGGCAGAGATCAGATGGGCTTTTACCCAGAAGAACCAAAAACCATAACTATATGTCAAGAGCCAGTATACAACACAGGGAAAAAAAAATATATATATCCAGACAAAAGGAAATGATAGGTGATCATTCTCATCAAACAGTTGGGCTGACTTGAAAATGTTAACAGTTGGACAAGGCTTTAATTGGCAACCTCCACATAGTGGAAAGTAAGTGAACGAAAATGGTTTCTATATTGCTCAACCTAGTATTATCTTGGAGCCCTGGTGGCGTGATGGTTAAGCACTCAGCCTCTAACTGAAAGATTAGTGGTTTGAACTCCCCAGCCACTCTGTGGGAGAAAGATGTGGCAATCTGCTTCCATAAAGATTTCAACCCTATGGGACAGTTCTACTGTTTTATAAAGTCATTGTAAGTCGGAATTGACTCCACAACAGATTAATGGCAGTATTATCTTAGCATTACCTTTCACCTGGAGCTCAAAAATATCTAGTAGGTGGTATCTGAAAAGTTTCAGGCCTCAGGAGCTAGGATACCAGTCTTGAAGATGGTACCTTTCTGTGTGTAGGACCATGCTCTCTACCCCATACCCCACTAAAAAAAAAGGGGGGGGGGATAAATATAAACTACGAACAAATCAGTCGTGGAGGAAATACAGTCAGAATGCTCTCTAGCAGCAAGGATGGCAAGACTTTGTCTCACTTACTTGGGACAAGTTATCGGGGGAACCAATCACTAGAGAAGGACATTATATCAGCCTTCGCAGAGGGTCAACAAAAAAGGAGACCTTCAATGAGATGGACTGACACAGTGGCTGCAACAATGAACTCAAACATAGCAAGGACTGTGAGGATGACAAAGGACTGGGCAACATCTTGTTCTGTTATACACAGGGTCACTATAAGTGGGAGCCGACTTGATGGCACCTAGCAACAACAAATCAACTAGTTATGTTGATATCTGGAAGAGCAAATTAGTTAAAGCCATCTTCCATGGCCTCCTCAGTTTTCTGCTGGATCCTTTACTTTCAGCTCAGCAACAAGAGAAAAAGTGAAGATCAAATGACACATTTTATTGCCAGGCCTACAAGTGGGTACACCACTTTCACCACATTACTTTGGCCAGAATCAGCACAAATTAGTTTCTCATTCAAAAATGTAGACACAAATTGATTTGTGACATTGGTTGCAATCCCCACAAAGTGTCAGCACTCTCTCCATTTCCTTTACATTCCAGGTTCCCAATGGCCAGGTTTCCTATCCTTTTATGCCTTCTTGTCTTTGCTTTTGGACAGGTGTTGCCAGTTAAGTCTCCTATACTCGATTGAACTAAGAAGCATATTCCTCATGTGTGTTATTGTCTTATAGGCCTGCCTAATATTTGATTGAAATGTGGACTTCGGGAGTGGCTTAAGTTCTGAGTTAGCAGGGCGTGCAGGGGCCATAGTCTCAGGAGGTGGGGGAGGGGGTCCCTCCAGTCTCTGTCAGACCAGGAAGTCTGGTCTTTTTTTGTAAATTTCATTTTTGTTCTACACTTTTCTCCCACTTTGTCCAGAACCCTCTATTGTGATCCCTGTGCGAATGGTCAATGGTGGTAGCTGGACACCATCTATTTCTTCTGGTCTCAGGCTGGTGGAGGCTGCGGTTCATTAGTCCATTGGACTGATATTTTCCTTGTGTCTTTGGTTTTCTTCATTCTCCTTTGCTCCGAACATGATAGGACCAATACATGTATTTCAGATAGCTGCTTTCAAGCTTTTAAGACAACAGATGCTGCTAAATAAAGTAGTTGTAGAACACTTTTTTTCGAACTGTATTATGCTGGTTGATCTAGATGTCTCCCAAACTCTCAGCCCCAGTAACTTGGTCCCTCAAGTTGTCTGGATGTGTCTAGGAAGCTTCTATGCCTCTGCCTTGGTCAAGTTGTGCTGCCTTTCCCTATATTGTGTGTTGTCTTTCACCAAAGTTAACACTCGTCTATTATCTGGTTAGTGATTCCCCCCCCAATCCATCCCACCATTTGTAACCATCAAAGGTTGTTTTTTAATGTGTGTCTAAGCCTTTTTTTTTAATGATAGTGGTCTCATACAGTATTTGCCTTTTTGTGATTGACTTATTTCACTCAGCATAATGTCCTCCAGATTTTTCCATGTAGTGAGATGTTTCACATATTCATCATTGTTCTTTATTGCTGTGTAGTATTCCATTGTGTGTATGTACCATAATTTGTTCATTCATCTGTTGATGGGCACGTACATTGTTTCTATATTTTTGCTATTGTGAATAATGCTGCAGTGAACATAGGTGTGCATATGTCTATTAGTATGATGGCTCTTATTTCTCTAGGATATATTCCTATGAGTGAGGTTGCTGGATCGTATGGTACTTCTATTTCTCGATTTTTAAAGAGGTGCCATATCGTTTTCCACAGTGGCTGTATCAATTCACATTCCTGCCAGCAGTGCAAAAGTTCCAATATCCCCGCAACCTCTCCAACATTTGTTATTTTGTGTTCTTTTGATTGGTGCCAGTAATGTCAGGTTAAAATGGTATCTCAATGTAGTTTTGATCTGCATTTCTCTAATGGCTAATGATTGTGAGCATTTCCTCATGTGTCTGTTAGCTCCCTGAATGTCTTCTTTGGTGAGGTAACTGTTCATGATCTCTGCCCATTGTTTAATTGGATTATTTGTCTTTTTGTTATTGAGGTGTTGAAGTATTCTATAGATTTTAAAGATTAGACTCTTGTTGGATCTATCATACCAAATTTTTTTTCATAGTCTATAGGTTCTCTTTTTACTTTTTTGGTGAAGTCTTTTGATGAGCATAAGTGTTTAATTTTCAGGAGCTCCCAGTTATCTAGTTTATCTTCTGGTGTTTGTGCGTTAGTAGTTACGGTACGCGTTGAATTTATGCCATGTATTAGGGCCCCTATTTGGATGAATCTCTTTTATCTGCAGCTTATGCTTGGGTTTTGATTCGTGACTTGATCTAAGAGTTTTCTGTTAATAGGCTATTTTATTCCATTTCCATTTATTGACCTGACAGTTATCTTTGGTCTTAGTTTTGTCAATTTATTTTATTTCTTTTTTAAATTTTTAAATGTTTGCCATTTAAATGCTTGTGTAGCTTCTTTTTGATAATTTCCAATGTTGTTTTTTAAAAATTAATTTATACTACCATTTATGTAGGAGCCATGGTGGCTCAATGGTTAAGCACTTGACTGCTAACTTGAAGGTTGGCAGTTTGAATTCATCAGCAGTTTCTACAGGAGAAAGACCTGGCTATCTGCTCCTGTAAGGATTACAGCCTAGAAAACCCTATGGGGCAGTTCAATTCTGTCACGTGGTGTCACTGTAAGTTGAAATTGACAGCATGTAACAACAACTATAACGACAACCGTTTTTATAGGTTTCAAAATATCTGCTTATTGGCTTTAAATCTGAACAATAATCAGATTTTCCTCTTTGCTGAGGAAAAATATAAATATTGCAGTCTTCTGGCACTGATTGTAACTGGAATAAAGTCTAAAGCCAGCAAGATTTTCCATATAATTATCTCTTTATTTTTGAAATAAGGTAACTTTATAGGATATTTCTTCTTTTTTATTGTTCTTTAAGTGAAAGTTCACAAATCAAGTCAGTCTCTCATACAAAAACTTACATACACCTTGCTATGTACTCCTAGTTGCTCTCCCCCTAATGAGACAGCACACTCCTCTCTGTGCCCTGTATTTCCCATGTCCATTCAGCCAGCTTCTGTCCCCCTCTGCCTTCTCACCTCCTGTCCAGACAGGAGCTGCCCACATAGTCTCATGAGCTACTTGAGCCAAGAAGCTCACTCCTCACCAGTGTCATTTTCTATCTTATAGTACAATCCAATCCCTTTCTGAAGAGTTGTCTTTGGGAATGGTTCCAGTTTTGGGCTAATAGAAGGTCTGGGGACCATGACCTCTGGGGTCCTTCCAGTCTCAGTCAGACCATTAAGTCTGGTCTTTTTATGAGAATTTGAGGTCTGCATCCCACTGCTCTCCTGCTCCATCAGGGATTCTCTTGTTCCCTGTCAGGGCAGTCATCGGTTGTAGCCAGGAATCATCTAGTCCTCCTGGTCTCAGGCTGATGTAGTCTCTGATTTATGTGGCCCCTTCTGTCTCATAATTACCTTGTGTCTTTGGTGTTCTTTATTCTCCCTTGCTCCAGGTGGGTTGAGACCAATTGATGTATCTTAGATGGCCGCGTGTTAGCCTATAGGCTATTTCTTGTCTTTGACATATTTGTATAAATGTTTTTGAAAATAAGGTGTGAAAGATTAACTTTTCATTCCAGCTCATCATTGATCAAGTGGGCAACATAAAAGTGGGATGTGGATTCCAGTTTCTTAAATGCATTTAAATCATAAACATGTGGTCTATTATCTGCAAAAATGGCCACTAACAATTTCTGCCATTACCACACATATATGTTGATCTTCCTATAATATCATTTTCTTCCCTGATAGCCATTCTTTCCACCAGATGCTTGGGCCTGATGCCATATCAAACATGAGTCTGGTTTTCAAATGAGGGCAGTAGGTGTTAGGACCTTCCCACTCCAGCAAACTTGCGAGTGATGGTTATGGCAAAACATATATAGTTATGATACTATTTATACCATAAAAGAATTGGCCAATATTCAACCGTTTTAGGACATAGCATATGATCAAGAACCAATGGTACTGAACGAAGAAGCTCAAGATGCACTGAAGGCACTGGCAACAAACAAGGCTCCAGGAATTGGTGGAATACCAATTGAGATGTTTCAACAAGCAGATGCAGCACTGAAGGTGCGCACTCATCTATGCCAAGCTACATGGCCAATCCACTGGAAGAGATCCATATTTGTACCCATTCCAAAGAAAGGTGATCCAAAACAATGTGGAAATTATCAAACAATATCATTAATATCACATACAAGTCAAATTTTGCTGAAGATCATTCAAAAACAGTTGCAGTAGTACATCAACAAGAAACTGCCAGAAATTCAGGCCGTTTTCAGAAGAGGACGTGGAAGGAGGGATATTATTGCTGATGTCAGATGGATCGTGGCTCAAAGCAGAGAGTACCAGAAAGAAGTTTACCTGTGTTTTATTGGCTGTGCAAAGGCATTTGACTGTGCGGACCGTAACAAATTATGGAAAACATTGGAAAGGATGAGAATTCCAGAACACTTAATTGTGCTCCTGGGGTACCTGTACAGAGGTGAAGAGGCAGTCATTTGAATAGAACAAGGGGATACTGCGTGATTAAAATCGGGAAAGCTGTGCATCAGGGTCGTATCCTTTCACCATACTTATTCAGTCTGTATGCTGAGCAAATAATCTGCGGTGCTGAACTGTATGAAGAAGAATGGGGCATCAGGATTGGAGGAAGACTCATTAACAACGTGTGATATGCAGATGACACAACTTTCCTTGTTGAAAATGAAGAGGACTTGAAGCACTCACTGATGAAGATCAAAGACTACAGCCTTTAGTATGGATTACAATTCAACATAAAGAAAACAAAAATCCTCACAACTAGACCAATAAGCAACATCATGATAAATGAAGAAAATCTTGACATTGTCAAGGATTTCATTTTACTTGGATCCACAATCAACACCCACGGAAGCAGTAGGTTAAGAAACCAAATGACGTATTGCATTGGGCAAATCTGTTGCAAAAGGCCTTTTAAAGTATTCAAAAGCAAAGATGTCACTTTGAGGACTAAGGTGCACCTGACCCAATCCATGGAATTTTCAATCACCTCATATGCATGTGAAAGCTGGACAACAAATAAAGAAGACCAAACAAGAATTGATGACTTTGAATTGTGCTGGTGAAAAATATTGAATATACCCACGGAGTGACAGAACAAATAAGCCTCTATTGGAAGAAGTGCAGCCAGAGTGCTCCTTGGAAGCGAAGATGGAGAGACTTCGTCTCAAGTACTTTGGACACGTTATCAGGAGGGAGCAGTCCCTGGAGAAGGATATCATTCTTGGTAAAGTAGATGGTCAGTTAAAACGTGGAAGACTCTCAACAAGATGGATTGACACAGTGGCTGCAACAATGGGCTCAAACATAGGAACAATTGTGAGGATAGCACAGGACAGGGCAGTGTTTCGTCCTGTTGTATACAGGGTCACTAATGAGTCAGAACCGACTCGACGGCACCTAACAACAATGGTACTATTCATAAGCAGTGTCTTGGTATTCACAAATATAATTATTACAGTGCCTTAGTTTCCTACTGTTGCTTTCACAGAAACACAAGTGGGTGGCTTTAAAGAACAGAAATCAATTTTCTCATAGTTCTGAGGCTAGAAGTTCAAATCAGGGTCTCAGCCATGTCAGTTCCTTCTTTATTGGCAGCCCCAGGTCCTTGGTTCCTTGTAGATGATTCTCACATACATCTGTCTTCTCCCATGTGTATACACATGTCTGTTTCTATGTTGCTCTTTACATAACTCAAAAGATTTTAGGTTTAAGATCCACCCTATACTGGTATGACCTCAACTGATTAAATGCAGCATATTAGAGTGTATTATGCAAGGTGATTAGATTACATGAGATTAGACTATATCCACAGCTATAGGGGTTAAAATTTCTACACATATTTTGGGGGTACACAATTCAATCCGTAACATTCCACCTTTTACCCCTCCAAAATTCATGTCCTTCTGACTTGCAAAACATATTCACCCTACCACATCATCCCCCAAAATCTTAACCCATTCAACATCAACTCTAAGTCCAAACTTTCATCTTCCGAATTATCTAAATCAAGTATGGGTGAAACTTTGGGTGTGTTCTCTCCTGGGGCAAAGTTCCTTTCCATCTGTTGACCTGTAAAACCTAGAATACAAGTTATCTGCTTCTAGAGTATAAAGTAGAATAGGCACAAGGTAGACATTTCTATTCCAAATGGTAGAAATTAAAGGAAAAGGGGTCATGTACCAAGCAGTACAAAACCCAACAGGGAAAATCTCATTAGCCCTCAAGGCTTGAAAATAATCCTGTTCTCCAGGACCATCAAGGCAATGGCCCTGCCCTCCAGACTCTGGGCATTGGCCACTTTCTGGATTCTGGGTATTAGCCCTGCCTTTGAGGCCCACTGTGACAGCAGTCCTGCACCCTCAGCTTTGGGTGGCCCCATTCTCCTGATTCACCTGAGTTATCACCACAGCCTCTTGATCTTGGGCAGCTCTGTTCTCCTGGCCCGTTACACAGCAGCCCTGCCCGCTCAACACCAGAAGGAAGTCCCATTTTTCCTGGCCCACTGAAATGTCAGCTCTGCTCCCTCAACTTTGGGCAATGGTCCCATTCTCTTGGCCACCTGAATGACAGACCCACCCTCCAGAACCAGGGTGGTAGCAGTGGTTCCACCCTTTGATATCTAGGAAGATATGGCTCCACCCTTTGAAATCTAGAAGGCTGCGGCTCCACCTTTGCTTCTTCCAACAGCTCTGGTGATCTCCAAGCTGCTCCCAGAATGGTGCCTTTATTTTCTTGGAGGACAACAGATGTTCACAACCAAGTAGCTCCATTGGTCCATTTCCTGCTTGTAAAGTTCCAAGAGTCCAACAGCTTTCCTTCATTCTAAGCTGATAGGGATTTCTCCTGCAATGGATGATTAGATCCATCAGTCACAGGTCTATAATCTTTTTAGTAAAAGAATGTGTAGCTACACCCTTGGTAAAAGTTCCAGGATATGCTTTGTTAGTTTGTACAACAGCATTTTCCAAACCTTTAAGTTCTGGCTGCATTTTGCACTGCTCACTTTTAAGTCTATTTCTTTCTTCCCATATTTTACTGTAAGTGGCAAGTAGAAATGATGTTGCTTCTTCAAGATCTTGCTTAGAAATCTCCTCAGCCAAATATCCAAGTTCATCATCTACAAGTTCTACTTTTCACCAAACAGTCAAGCATAATTCAGCAAGTTCTCTGCCACTTTATAGCAAGTATAGTCTTTCCTCCAGTGAAAAACATGTTCATCATTTCTTTTTAAAGCCTCACCAGAAGCATATTTAATGTTCACATTTCTAGTAACATTCTGTTCGTGGCGATAGAAGCTTTCCCCACAGCTCACAATTCTTTCTGTGCCCTCATCAGTATTGCCCTTAAAATCCATAATTCTATCAACATTTTTTTTCCTTTTTTTACTGTGCTTTAAGTGAAAGCTTACAATTCAAGTCAGTTTTTCATATAAAAACTTACACACATATTGTTATATGACCTTTGTTGCTCTCCCTACAATGTGACAGCACACTCCTCCTCTCCACCCTGTATTTCTTGTGTCCATTCAACCAGCTCCTGTCCCCCTCTGCCTTCTCATCTTGCCTCTGAATAGGAGATGCCCACATAGTCTCATGTGTCTACTTGAGCTTAAGAAGCACACAGGGGCCATATCCTCTGGGGTCCCTCCAGTATCAGTCAGACCATAAAGTCTCGTCTTTTTACTAGAATTCGAGGTCTGCATCACACTTTTCTCCAGCTCCCATCAGGGATTCTCTGTTGTGTTTCCTGCCAGGGCAGTCATTAGTGATAGTGGGGCATCATCTAGTTCTTCCAGTCTAAGGCTGATGGAATCTCTGGTTTATGTGGCCCTTCCTGTCTCTTGGGCTCATATTTTCCTTGTGTCTTTGGTGTTCTGCATTCTCCTTCGCTCTAGGTGGGTTGAGACAAATTGATGCATCTTAGATGGCTGTTTGCTAGTTTTTAAGACCTCAGACACCACTCACCAAAGTGGGACACAGAACGTTTTCTTTTTTTATAATTTTTATTGTGCTGTAAGTGAAAGTTTAGAAATCAAGTCAGTCTCTCACACAAAAACCCATATACACCTTGCTACACACTCCCAATTACTCTCCCCCTAATGAGACAGCCCACTCTCTCCCTTTCGTGTCCGTTTTGCCAGCTTCTAACCCCCTCCACCCTCTCATCTCCCCTCCAGGCTGGAGATGCCAACACAGTCTCAAGTGTCCACCTGATCCAAGAAGCTCACTCCTCACCAGCATCCCTCTCCAACCCATTGTCCAGTCCAATCCATGTCTGAAGAATTGGCTTCGGGAATGGTTCATGTCCTGGGCCAAAAGAAGGTCTGGGGGCCATGATTACCTGGGTCCTTCTAGTCTCAGTCAGACCATTAAGTCTGGTCTTATGAGAATTTGGGGTCTGCATCCCACTGCTCTCCTGCTCCCTCAGGGGTTCTCTGTTGTGTTCCCTGTCAGGGCAGTCATCAGCTGTAGCCAGGTACCATCTAGTTCTGGTCTCAGAATGATGTAGTCTCTGGTTCATGTGGCCCTTTCGGTCTCTTGGGCTCGTAATCACCTTGTGTCCTTGCTGTTCTTCATTCTCCTTTGATCCAGGTGGGTTGAGACCAATTGATTCATCTTAGATGACTGCTTGCTAGTGTTTAAGACCCCAGACACCACTCTTCAAAGTGGGATGCAGAATGTTTTCTTAATAGATTTTATTATGCCAATTGACTTAGATATCCCCTGAAACCGTGGTCCCCAGACTCCTGCCCCTGCTACGCTGACCTTCGAAGCATTCAGTTTATTCAGAAAACTTCTTTGCTTTTGGTTTAGTCCAATTGTGCTGACCTTCCCCATATTGTGTGCTGTCTTCCCCTTCACCTAAAGTAGTTCTTATCTACTATCTAATTAGTGAATACCTCTCTCCCACCCTCCCTCCCTCCTCCCTCTCATAACCACAAAAGAATGTTTTCTTCTCAGTTTAAACTATTTCTCAAGCTCTTATAATAGTGGTCTTATATACTGTTTGTCCTTTTGCAACTGACTCATTTCACTCAGCATAATGCCTTGAGGTTCTTCCATGTTATGAAATGTTTCACAGATTCCTCACTGTTCTTTATCCATGCATAGTATTCCATTGTGTGAATATACCATAATTTATCCATTCATCCATTGATGAGCACCTTGGTTGATTCCATCTTTTTGCTATTGTAAACAGTGCTGCAATAAACATGAGAGTGCATATATCTGTTTGTGTAAAGGCTCTTATTTCTCTAGGATATATTCCAAGGAGTGGGACTGCTGGATAGTATGGTAGTTCTATTTCTAGCTTTTGAAGGAAGCACAAAATCCATTTCCAAAGTGGTTGTACCATTTGACATTCCCACCAGCAGTGTAGAAGTGTTCCAATCTCTCCACAGCTTCTCCAACATTCTTTTGTGTTTTTTGGATTAATGCCAGCCTTGTTGGAGTGAGATGAAATCTCATTGTAGTTTTGATCTGCATTTCTCTAATGGGTAATGATCATGAACATTTCCTCATATATCTGTTAGCTACCTGAATGTCTTCTTTAGTGAAGTGTCTACTCATATCTTTTGCCTATTTTTTAATTGGGTTATTTGTCTTTTTGCAGTTGAGTTTTTGCAGTATTATGTAGATTTTAGAGATCAGGCTCTGATCAGAAACATCATAACTAAAAACTTTTTCCCAGTCCGTAGGTAGTCTTTTTACTCTTTTGGTGAAGTCTTTGGTTGAGCATAGGTGTTTGATTTTTAGGAGCTCCCAGTTAACTAGTTTTTCTTCTGCATTCTTTATAATGTTTTGTTTACTCTTTATGCCATATATTAGGGCTCCTAATGTTGTCCCTATTTTTTCTTCCATGATCTTTATAGTTTTAGCTTTTTTATTTAGGTCTTTGATTCATTTTGAGTTAGTTTTTGTGCATGGTGTGAGGCATGGGTCTTATTTCACTTTTTTGCAGATGGATATCCAGTTATGCCAGCACCATTGGTTAAAAAGACTGTCTTTTCCCCATTTAACTGTTTTGGGGCCTTTCTCAAATATCAACTGCTCATATGTGGATGGATTTATGTCTGGATTCTCAATTCTGTTCCATTGGTCCATGTATCTGTTCTTGTACTAGTACCAAGCTGTTTTGACTACTGTGGTGGTATAATAGGTTCTAAAATCAGGTAAAGTAAGGCCTCCCACTTTGTTATTCTTTTTCAGTAATGCCTTATTTATCCAGGGCCTCTTTCCCTTCCATATGAAGTTCGTGATTTGTTTCTCCATCTCATTAAAGAATGTCCTTGGGATTTGGATCGGAAATGCATTAAGCGCATAGATTGCTTTTGGTAGCATAGACGTTTTCACAATGTTAAGTCTTCCTATCCACGAATAAGGTATGTTCTTCCACTTATATAAGCCTCTTTTGGTTTCTTGCAGAAGAGTACTGTAGTTTTCTTTGTATAAGTCTTTTACATCTCTGGTAAGATTTATTCCTAAGTATTTTATCTTCTTGGTGGCTACTATAAATGGCATTGATTCAGTGATTTCCTCTTCGATGTTCTTTTTGCTGGTGTAGAGGAATCCAACTGATTTTTGTATGTTTATCTTGTATCCCGTTACTCTGCTGAACTCTTCTATTAGTTTCAGTAGTTTTCTGGAGGATTCCTTAGGGTTTTCTGTGTATAAGATCATGTCATCTTCAAATAGAGATACTTTTACTGCTTCCTTGCCAATCTGGAAGCCTTTTCTTTCTTTATCTAGCTTAATTGCTCTGGCTAGGACCTCCAGCACAATGTTGAACAAGAGTGGTGATAAAGGGCATCCTTGTCTGGTTCCCGATCTCAATGGGAATGTTTCCAGGCTCTCTCCATTTAGGGTGATGTTGGCTGTTGGCTTTGTATAAATGCCCTTTATTATGTTGAGGAATTTTCCTTCTATTCTTATTTTGCTGAGTTTTTATCACGAATGAGTGTTGAGCTTTGTCAAATGCCTTTTCTGCATCAACTGATAAAATCATGTGATTCTTCTGTTTTATTTATGTGGTGGATTACATTCATTGTTTTTCTAATGTTGAACCATCCTTGCATACCTGGTATGAATCCCACTTGGTCATGGTAAATTATTTTTTTGATATGTTGTTGAAGTCTATTGGCTAGAATTTTGTTGAGGATTTTTGCATCTACATTCATGAGGGATATAGGTCTGTAATTTTCTTTTCTTGTGGTGTCTTTATCTGGTTTTGGTATCAGGTATATGGTGGCTTCACAGAATGAGTTTGGTAGTATTCGATCCTTTTCTATGCTCTGAAATACCTTTAGTAGTAGTGGTGTTAACTCTTCTCGGAAAGTTTGGTAGAACTCTGCAGTGAAGCCGTCCGGACTAGGGCTTTTTTTGTTGGGAGTTTTTTGATTACCTTTTCAATCTCTTCTTTTGTTATGGGTCTATTTAGCTGTTCTACCTCTGTTTGTGTTAGTTTAGGTAGGTAGTGTGTTTCTAGGAATTCATCCATTTCTTCTAGGTTTTCAAATTTGTTTGAGTATAGTTTTTCATAGTAATCTGATATGATTCTTCTAATTTTGGTTGGGTCTATTGTAATATCACCCCTCTCATGTCTTATTTGGGTTATTTGCTTCCTCTCCTGTTTTTCTTTTGTCAGTTCGGCCAGTGGTTTATCAATTTTGTTGATTTTTTCAAAAAACCAGCTTTTGGTCTTGTTAATTCTTTCAATTGTTTTTCTGTTTTCCATTTCATTTAGTTCAGCTCTAATTTTTATTATTTGTTTTCTTCTGGTGCCTGTGGGTTTCTTTTGTTGTTATTTGTTCAAGTTGTAGGGATAATTCTTTGATTTTGGCCCTCTCTTCTTTTTGGATGTGTGCATTTATTGATATAAATTGACCTCTAAGCACTGCTTTTGCTGTCGCAAAGGTTCTGATAGGAAGTGTTTTCATTCTCATTGGGTTCTCTGAATTTCTTTATTCCATCCTTAATGTCTTCTATAATCCAGTCTTTTTTGAGCAGGGTATTGTTCAGTTTCCAAGTGTTTGATTTTTTTTCCCTGCTTTTCCTGTTAGATTTCCACTTTTATGGCCTTATGGTCAGAGAAGGTGCTTTGTAATATTTCAATGTTTTGGGTTCTGCTAAGGCTTGCTTTATGACCTAATGTGTGGTCTATTTTAGAGAATGTTCCATGTGCACTAGAAAAGAACATATACTTGCTTGCTTTTGGGTGGAGTGTTCTATATATGTCTATGAGGTCAAGTTGGTTGATTGTGGCACTTAGATCTTCAGTGTCTTTATTGAGCTTCTTTCTGGATGTCCTGTCCTTCACCAAAAGTTGTGTGTTGAAGTCTCCTGCTACTATTGTGGAGCTATCTATCTCACTTTTCAATGCTGATAGAGTTTGTTTTATGTATCTTGCAGCCCTGTCATTGGGTGCATAAATATTTAATATGGTTATATCTTCTTGGTGTATTGTCCCTTTAATCATTATATAGCATCCTTCCTTATCCTTTCTGATGGATTTAACTTTAAAGTCTATTTTGTCAGAAATTAGTATTGCCACTCCTGCTCTTTTTTGATTGTTGTTTGCTTGATATATTTTTTCCGTCCTTTGAGTTTTAGTCTGTTTGTGTCTCTAAGTCTAAGGTGTGTCTCTAGTAGGCAGTATATAGACAGATCTTGTTTTTTAATCCATTCTGCTACTCTCTGTCTCTTTATTTGTGCATTTAGTCCATTTACATTCAGGGTAATTATGGATAGGTATGAATTTAGTGCTATCATTTTGATGTCTTTTTTTGTGTGTGTTGTTGACTTTCTTTTTCCCACTTGATTTTATGTGCTGAGTAGATTTTCTTTATATATTGTCCTTTCCTCATATTTGTTGTTGTTGATTTTGTTTCTGCTGAGTCTGTATTGTATTTTGATGAGTAGGATAGTTTATCTCCTTGGTGGTTACCTTATTTACCCCTATTTTTCTAAATTTAAAACTTCTATTTCTTTGAATCGCTGTATCTTCCTCGCCATATGGAAGGTGTATGATTACATTTCTTAGTCCCTCTTTATTATTTTAATGTTGTCTTCTTTTATATTAAAACATTGCTGTTACCCTGTTTTGGGCTTTTTTTTTTTTTGTAATCTCGCTTTTTTTTTTTTTGGATTTCCCTGCCTGGATTGACTTCTGGTTGCCCTGCCCAGTGTTCTAGTCTTCTGCCCACAAATCTTCAACAATTTTCTCTGTATTTTCTGTTATCCCTCCCTGTTCTGGTACTCCAGTCATTCGTAGGTTATTTCTCTTGATAGGGTCCCACATGATTCTTAAGGTTTCTTCATTTTTTTTAATCCTTTTATCTGATTTTTCTTCAAATATATTAGTGCCAATTGATTCATCTTCAAGTTCAGAAATTCTAGCTTCCCCTTGCTCAATTCTGCTCCTCTGACTTTCTACTGAGTTGTCTAATTCTGTAATTTTATTGCTAATCTTCTGAATTTCTGATTGCTGTCTGTCTATGGATTTTTCCAGCTTATTAAACTTTTCATTATGTTCCTGAAGAATCTAATTTCTTCAGTTGCTTTATCTGTGTGTTCCTTGGCTTGTTCTGCGTATTGCCTCATTTCCTTCCCGATGTCTTTAAGGGCTCTGTATATTAAACTTTTGTATTCTGCATCTCATAATTCCAGAAATGCACTTTCATCTAGAAGATCCCTGGATTCTTTGTTTTGAGAGCCTGTTGAGGTGATCATGGCCTGTTTCTTCATGTGACTTGATATTGACTGTTGTCTCCGAGCCATCTATAAGTTATTGAATTAGTTTATGCTTGCTTACTGTGTCGTAGCTGCTTGCTTTGCTTTGTTTTGGTATACCCCTATGGGTTGCTTGAGTGAGGTAGCTTGATTATTTTTGCCTTTGGAGCTCTGGTGTCTTGTCCCCAGCTGGCTAGAGGTGTTATCAGGTATATCAGTCTTGGAGTCCATTCAGTTTTCTTGTATGAATTCAGCTCAGGTTTCCAGGTAGCTGATCATCAAGTGTGTGGTACAGGCTCTGTCCTACAGTCTTAGAGGGCCAGGGGTGATTGCCGTATGTACCTGTATCTGATTGCAGCAGGGGGTCACGCTCTGAACAAGGCAGGGGGCTGAGAACTGACCCCCAAGTGCTCTGTTCCCTAGAGCATGATGGTGGGTGGGTTCTGCAGAGGGACCATGGGCATCCAAAGTTTTGGCTGTAAGGACTGGGGGGTACCAGTTATCTTTTGACCCCTGTCGCGGGTGGCTGGGTGACCTGAGTGGAGCTACCAGTCCTTAGGTCCCAGATGTGGGTAGGTGAGGACTTTGTTTAATAGGCAAAGCAATGTCAAACATCAAACACCCACCACTCCACCGCACAGCTGAAATGGTTGGAGTTTGCCAACAAGGGCCTATTCTCCCGAAATAGGCCCACACAGGTCCATGCAGAAGGGAAAAGTGCTCAAGGTCCATGGATGGTTTATGCCTGGACAGGAGCCGCTTCTCTCCTGAGCTCCCCCAGTTAATGGAGCTAGCAAATTATCTTTTCACCCCAGTTGCAAATTTTTTCTTTCCCCAAGGCTGGGAGGATGGCTCTAGGTGCTCACCAGGGTCTATCTCAGGCCCAGGGATTCAGCCACCTAAGCCAGCTTGGGGGCGGGGGGCGGGTGTGGTAAAATATACACAAGTACTTAGCTTTTGCCGAGAGCGCCGTTCTCCTCAGGTTCAGGAGGTGTGAGTAGGCTGTGTGGCTGGTTGCTTCTCCCTAAGAAAACTGCAGCCAAACGCTAGTACCAGCCCGCTGCCACCGCCACTCCAGGAATGGTGCCTGAGGGCTCCCTGTGATTCAAGTCCAGTAACTCCTCTCCACTTCTGAACAGTCTCTTCCTCCCTCTGCCCCTCAGTTCGTTGTCTAACTTGCCTTTGACGCTCAGGGCTCCCAGCTTGTCACAAATATACTCATTTCACTTGTTTTTCTGGCTCTTTGTTGTAAAGAGGGCTCACTGGAAGTGTCTGTCTACTCCGCCATCTTGGCTCTGCCTCCAGAATGTTTTCTTAATACACTGTGTTATGCCAATTGACATAGATGTCCCCAGAAACCATGGTCCCCAGACCTCCAACCCTGCTACTCGGTCCCTTGAAGTGTTTGGTTGTATTCAGGAAACTTCTTAGCATTTGGTTTAGTCCAGCTGTGCTGACTTTCCCTGAATTGTGTGTTGCCTTTCCCTTCACTTAAAATAATTCTTCTCTCTAGTTAGTGAATACCCTTCTCCCTCCCGCCACCCTCCTAACCATCAAAGAATGTTTTCTTCTGTGTTTAAACCTCTTCCCGAGTTCTCATAACAGTGGTCTCATACAATATTTGCCCTTTTGAGACTAATCTCACTCAGCATAATGCCTTCCAGATTCATCCATGTTATGAGATGTTTCACAGATTCATCATCGTTCTTTACTGTTGTGTAGTATTCCATTGCGTGAACATACCATAATTTGTTTATCCATTCATTCATTGATGGGCATCTAGGTTGTTTCCATCTTTTTGCTATTATAAACAGTGCTGCAGTGAACATTGGTGCGCAAGTGTCTATTCATGTGAGGGCTCTTATTTCTCTAGGATATATTTCAAGGAGTGGCGTTCCTGGATCGTATGGTAGTTCTATTTCTGGCTTTTTTAAGGAAGCACCAAACCAATTTCAAAAGAGGTTGTATCATTTTACATTCCCACCAGCAGTGTATAAGTGTTCCAGTCTCTCCACAACCTCTCAAATATTTATTATTTTGTGTTTTTTGGACTAATGCTAGCCTTGTCTACCAACAGTCTCGTCAAGGCAATTGTGTGTCTTACTATCAAAGCACATCAAAATTCCTCAAGCCTCTATCTATTAACCAATCCTAAAACAACCCCCACTTCTTGGTACCAAATTCTTAGTGCTGCTGTAACAGAAATGCCAGAAATGAGTGCTTTGTAGAAAGGAAATTTATTTTCTCACAGTTTAGGAAGCTAGAAGTCCAAATTCAGGTTGTTGCTCTGGGAGGAGGTTCTTTGGCTATTTCAATTTCTAGTAGTCAGCAATTCATGGATTTCCTGAGCTTGTAGATTACTTTGCCTACCTCGTCAAATAGCATCTGTCTTCCCCATGTCTGCTCTTTTTATAACTCAGAAATGATTAGGTTTAGGACGCACCCTACACTGATATGGCTTCATAAATATAACAACAACAAAAAACTCTAAAACAGAATTACGTCCACAGGTATAGGGGTTGGAATTCCAATACATGTTTAGGGGGAACACAGTTCAATCCATAACACAAGCCATTACATTCTTGACATTGTAATAATATTCTTTACGTTCAAGCATAAAAACCATGTGAGATCACTGCTGACCTCAAGCAGTAAAAACTCTTGTTCTCTCTCATTATTGTGGAATGCCTTGCTAGTCATGCAAATGCAGTATCACTCAGTTGGATTCTCTTACATTAATCAAGCTATTATTTCACCTACATGAAGGACATACAAAAATATTGCAGCAATATACACACTTTTTTTTCAAAATTAAGTTCTATTAGGTGACATTTGTTTGATCAGTGGCTATAGATTACAGATGAAATTATCTACACTGTCACTGTGTATTTCTTTGTGGTGTGCAAGCCAGCATCTCAAACTTTGTAAATTATGAATTTCTTTAATAGTCATAACACTAATTTTTTAATTTCTTCCTTATGCCACTGTTATTTGGTCTTTCTAGAATTTTCTGTTTTATCCAAGCTGCAAAATTTTTTTAACAAAATATTTCCTTATTATCCATCTAATGTATATAGGGTCTGTAGATATGTCTCCCATTTCATTCCTGTTGTCAATTCCTGTCTTCTTTCATTTTCTTCTTGATCATTCTACAAAGAGGTTTATTAATTTTGTTGATATTTTCAGAGAATCAGCTTTTTGTTCAATTGATTTTCTCTATTCATTGTTTATTTTCTATTTAATTCATCATTCTACTCATTATTTCTTTCTTACTTTGGCCTTAATAACTTTTTCTAGTTTTTTAAAGTCAAAGCTTAGATTACTGACTTAAATTTTTTTTTTTCCTTCTAATATTGTTGTTAGGTGCCGTTGAATCAGCTCCAACTCATAGCAACCCCATGTACAACAGAACAAAACACTGCCTGGTCCTGCACCATCCTCACAATCATTACTATGTTTGAGCCCATTGTTGCAGCCACTATGTCAGTTCATCTCATTGAGGCCCTTCCTCTTTTTTGCTGACCCTCTATTTTACCAAGCATAATGTCTTTTCCGGGACTGGTCCCTCCAGATAACATGTCCAAAGTATGTGAGATGAAGTCTAGCCGTCCTTGCTTTTAATGAGTATTCTGGCTGTACTTCTTCTAAGACATATTTATTTGTTCTTCTGGCAGTCCATGGCATATTCAGTATTCTTTGCCAACACCATAATTCAAAGGCATCAGTTCTTCTTCGGTCTTCCTTATTCATTTTCCAGCTTTTGCATGCATATAAGGCAGTTGAAAATACCCATGGCTTGGGTCAGGCGCACCTTAGTCCTCAAAGTGACATCTTTGCTTTTTAACACTCTAAAGAGGTCTTTTGCAGCAGAATTGCCCAGTGCAGTACATCATTTGATTTCCTGACTGCTGCTTCCATTAGTGTTCTAATACCATTGGAAATTATAATTCTCTCTAAGCATTTGCTTTAGCTGTGCTGATAGTAATCCTTGTCTGATATTAGCTTTTTTTTTAAAGACTGAAGACCTATCTTTGTCTTTATGTTTAAAGTAATTCTTGTGGACACCACAAAGTTGAGCCTTGATTTTTGTACCCAGTCTGACAATCTGCCTTTTAATTGGATTGTTAGAACATTTGTGTAGATCCAAATTTCCATTAACATTTCTGGCTGTGTAGAATTATTAGTGATAAGTTTTCTTAACTTTGCCTGGAAATGTCTTTATTTTGCATTCAGTTTTGATGTATATTTTCACTGGATATAGAATTCATTTATAGTTTTTTTTTTTTTTCCTGGCAATTTGAAGGTATTTCTTCATTGCCTTCCAATTTGCATTATTTCTAATGAACAGTAGTTGTTTTTATACTTATTCCATTTCATGCAAAATATCTTTTTTTTTTCCTGGCTTTTAAATTTTTCTCTTTGTCACTGATTTGCAGCAATTTGATTGCAATGTACTTTTGTTTTGCTTTTTTCTTCTTTGTGTTTGCTCTCTTGGGGCTCATTGAGATTCTTGGAGGTCTGAGTATATATTTTTCATCACATTTGGAAAATATTTGACCATTATTTCATCAAAAATTTTTCTGCTCTTCTTCCTTCTGAGGCATGATTTATTCTTATTTTAGACTGCTTGGTATTGTCCTGCAGTTGTCTGTTCCTTTATTTTCAGCTTCTTTTCTGGGTGTTAGTTTCAATGGTTTTTACCACTAAGTTTTCAAGTTTTCCCTGATCTTTCATTTCACAGGATTGAATCTGCTGTTAGTTAAGCCCATTCTGGGTTTTTTTTTCTTTCTTCCTTTCATTTCTTTCCTTTTAGATATCTTATTTTTTAGGTCTACATGTTCACTTTAGTTTTTTTTTTTATAGCTTCCATTTCTTTGTTTTCATGTTTTTCTCTAAATCTTTCAAGACATTTATAATAGTTTATTTTAAGAACTTGTTCATCATCTCTTTCATTTCTATGTTTGTTTCTACTGATTGGTCTTTCTTCTGGTTATTGGTAACGGTTCCCTGAGGTCTGGAAATGATCAGCCTTATTAGCTTCTCCGATTTGCAACCTGTTTTTGTCCCCATGAGTCGGAATAGACTCTACAGCAACGTGTACTTGTTGTTTTCCTCCACTCTGGAAGACCACTTTGTTCTGTTTGAGTTCTCCCTCCCTGCTCTCTGGTCTGCAAAGTGCCTTCAATTAGAAAAGTGGGGTGATGTTAGGACTCACTTCATTTGTTTCCTTTCTTTTTGGGATCACGGTCTTTTGCAGCCTGTATTACAAAGTCTAAAAACAGTTGTTTCCTCTATTTTTTTTTTTTTTTTATGATGATAGCACAAGCCCAGTACTGGTTACTTCATCGTGATCAGAAAGGAAAGTGTCACATCAACTGTTTCATTTCAATTTTCATCTTTTTATTGTAAAAATAAAATTACAGAAAAACATACAAATGTTGCTAAATGAATCGTTATAAAGTTAAATACTTTTATATCCATCACCCTGGCCAAAAAAGAGACCTTAGTTACCTACCCCCACAAGCTTCTTTGCATGCCCTTCCCAACCATAGCCTCCTCCTCCTCTTATCCAATATCCTGACTTCTATATTACTTCCCTGGATTGTTATGGCTTTATTTTCCAAGTGGACATCCCCAGAAACCATAGTTTAGTCTTGTTCATTTTTGTTAACTTGAAGTCTTTCACATTTCTTTTAATATACAGGTGTCCCCTCCATCTCTTCCTTTTTGTTATTATTTCTCTGTTGAGGAACTGAGCCATTTGACCTGCTAGGTTTTTCACAGTCTGAATTTTGCTGATTGAATACTCAGGGTGCAGTTCAACATGTTCTTCTGTTTTCTCTATTCCTTGCAAACCATCTGCAGGATTCAGAAGCTTGATAAGACTACACGTTTATCCCTTTGGAAAGGCTATAATCACTGCTCTTTTATCAGCAGGCACATAGTAACTTGTTTTCACTGTATTTTGATGTTAGTAGCCATTGGTTCTCAACGTCTAGATTCATGAACTCACTGGTAGTTGGAAAACAGTGATATTCTATTTTTTTTTCATTAGGTAGAATAATTTTTTTAAGGAGACATTCTCTCACTTATTATTTACCAAGTGGAAGTTTATTTAAGAAGTGTGCAATAAATTCTTGCTTCTTTCCTTTTATTTATGTTTCCAAGGTGATTTGTGACTGTACTAGTTTCCTATGTTGTATGGTATAACAAATTACCACAAACTTGGTGGCTTAACCCAACACACATTTATCCTCTCAGAGTTCTGGAGGTCAAACCCCAAAAAACCAAACTCATTGCTGTTGAGTTAATTCTTACTCATAGCGGCCCTACAGGACAGAGTAGTACTGCCCAGTGGGTATCTAAGGAGCAGCTGATGGAACCAAATTGCCGTCCTTTTGGTTAGCAGCCGAGTTCTTAACCACCTCGCCACCAGGGCTCCTCCTGGAGACCAAAAGTCTGAAATAAGTCTGGACATAGCTAAAATCAAGGTGTTGGCAGGTCCAGGTTCACTCCAGAGGCCCCAGGGGACAATCTAATTCCTTGTTTTTTCCTAGCATCTAGGGTTGCATTCCTTGCATTCCCTGGCTCGTGACCGTTTTCTCCACCTTCAAAGGCAGTGGTGTAGCATCCTCTCTCTGACTCTGATCTTTCATGCTTCCATCACATGCCCTTCTCCTCTTTCTGTAGTCAAATGTCCCTCTGCCTCCCTCACAAAGAATTCTTATGATTATATATAGGACCCACCTGGACAGTATCTCCATCTCAAGATACTTAATCACATCTGCCAAGATCCTTTTTCCATATACAATAGCATTCATTCCAGGTTCCAGGGCTTAAAAAAACCTGGGTGTCTTTAAGGGTCATTGTTAGCTTATCACAGTAATCAATGAGGATTTTTTTTTTAAACATTAAGAACTCACAAATTTAAACATATTTGATCAGTTTCAATCCATTATAATTCATTTATATTCAGAAGCCAGTTAACAATCTTTGATTATTTCTGTGCTATGTGGTATTTCAAGATGATCTAGACTTACCTTGTATACTTTCTACTTATACATCCAGTATGATGTTTCTCCAAGGTGTGGTTTCTTTTAATGGGAAATGGTATTTTAAAACAATAGTTGGAGCTGGGGTTGCCATTATATACCAGTTGGTCATTTTTCTAGAGTTTTACAAATTCAGGACTACAGGGTTTTTACTCAACATCTTTTACTTTACACCTGCCTTTCCTTTCTTTCATACTGAGAATTCTGGTTCTCCAATCACAGGAAATGTTAGATTTAGAATATCTCATAATTAACTCATTTACTTTATCCCACTTTATAATCAAAGTTTTAGAACAATATTAATAATATCACTAATCATTACCAAAATCTAGATAAAAAATGTTTTTGCATGTGCTATGATCATTCTTCTCCCATTCTTATATATATTTTTTAGTTTTACTTTAGATGGTTTACAGAACAAACTACCTTCTCATTAAACAACTAGTACACATACTATTTTGTGACATTGGTTGCCAACCCCATGACATGTCAACATCCTCCCCTTCTCGACCTTGGGTTCCCTATTACCAGCTTTCCTGTCCTCTCCTGCCTTCTCGTCCTTGCCTGTGGGCTGGTGTGCCCATTTAGTCTCATTTTGTTTTATGGGCCTAAGCTTTGGCTGAAGGGTAAACCTCAGGAGCGACTTCATTACTGAGTTAAAGGGTGTCTGGGGGCCATACTCTTGGGGTTTCTCCAGTCTCTGTCGGGCCAGTAAGACAGAGAGAGTATGTGTGTGTGTGTGTGTGTGTGTGTGTGTGTGAGTTAGAATTTTGTTCTACATTTTTCTCCAGCTCTGTCCAGGACCCTCTATTGTGATCCCTGTCAGAGCAGTTTGGGGTGGTAGATGGGAACCATCTAGCTATGTTGGCCTCAGTCTGGTGGAGGCTACAGTACTTGTGGACCATTAGTCATTTGGACTAACCTTTCCCTTGCGTCTTTGGTTGTCTTCATTCTTCTTTGCCCCAGACAGGGTGAAACCAGTGGAGTATCTTAGCTGGCTGCTCACAAGCTTTTAAGACTGCAGATGCTACTCACCAAAGTAGAATGTAAAACATTTTCTTTATAAACTATGTTATGCTAATTGAACTAGATATTCCCCGAGACCATGGTTCCCACAGCCCTCAGATTAGTAATTTGGTCCCTCAGGGAGTTTGGATGTGTCTCCGGAGCTTCCATGACCTTGCCTTACACAAGTTGTGCTGGCTTCCCCAGTTGTGTACTGTCTCACTCTTCACCAAAGTTACCACTTATCTATTATCTATTTAGTGTTTTTCCATCCCGATCCATCCCCTTCTTCATAGCCATCAAAGATGGTTTCTTTTTGTGTGTAAACCTTTTCATGAGTTTTTATAGTAGTAGTCTCATACAGTATTTCTCCTCTTGTGATTGACTTATTTCACTCAGCATAATTCCTCCAGATTCATCCACGTTGTCAGACACTTTGCAGATTCATCACTGTTCTTTATCATTGTACCTCTTTTTTTAAATCAAAAAATTTTAAAAGTACTTTAATTAAAAATGAAGTGCAACCACTGTATGCTGCTCCATAAACTTGAGGAACAATTATATGTCATATCTTGTCAATTTTTACTTTTGTAATCAGCTCCACCCAGCTCCTATCGGGAAGATGCTGCTGTTGTTGTTAGCTGCCACAGAATCAGCTCCTGACTCACGGTGACCCCATGCACAATGGAACAAAATGCCTAGTTCTGTATCATTCCCATGATCAGCTGTGACCGGACCATCAGGAAGATAAATATTCCTTTTCATGTTTCTCCCTTCCCCAGAATTTTTCAAAGACTCTAATCAAAGGCCCTCTAACTTCCATGCTTGCTGGAGAGAACCCTGCAGTCCATAGGGGCTGCTACCCTTCTTCGTCTTCTCTTTTTTTTTATTTAGATATAATTCACATACTATGACATTCACTCCTTTTCTAAGTAGTTCAGTGGTTTTTTCAGTATTTCACACAGTTGTGCAACCACCACCACTATCTAATTCCAGAACATTTTCATCACCCCAAAAAAGAAACTACATACCCATTAGCAGTAACTCCCTAAACCTGCACTGTCTCCAGTCCTACTTCCTGTCTCTGTGGATTTGCCTATTCTGGACATTTCATAGCAATGGAATCATCCAATATCCTTACCCCTATTTTTGCTTTATTATATCTACATTGCCAGATCATATTGTCATTTCATACTTTAATATCTTTTTTTAGCCTTCATTTCTTCATTTTGGATGTCTAAGGCTTGTTTTCTGGTAGATTCCTTAGAATGTGCTCATTAAAACAATGGCCTCTGAGTTTATGCTTTTGACTCTTTATACTTGAGGGTAGTTTTGCTAAAATCCTTGGTTTAAATTTTCTTTCCTTGAGTTGCTTAAATATGTTATTCTATTTCTTCTGGCACAGAACACAGAACTTGTATTTCAGCTGTCAAATAACCTGATGATAATGTAATTCCACTACCCTTATAAAACCTGTGCTCTTTTTCCCTGGATACCTCACTCGCCACTCCCCAATTTTTTATTTTTCTTTAAAGTCCAGTAATTTTACCAGAATACCTTGGTTGTTCTAGGTCGATATTCTCAGGTAACACTGTGCTTTAACGCATATTTTCAGCAAATTTTTAGTGTTTCTTCTATTACTTAGATTAACTTTCTTTAGGGACTCCCATATCTGTATGTTGGATCTTCTAAAATTCAGTATTTGTCTCCTTTTTATCTCTTTGTTCATTTCTTCGTTTTTTAAAAACTTCCTCTTTTTCATCTACTATTTCTTGTAATGAATAAGGAAGACTGAAGACGAATCGATGCCTTTGAATTATGCTGTTAGTGAAGAATATTGAACATACCACAGACCGCCAGAAGAATGAACAAATCTGTCTTGGAAGAAGTACAGCCAGAATGCTCATTCCTAATGTAAGGATAGCGAGACTTTGTCTCACATACTTTGGACATGTTATCAGGAGGGACCAGTCCCTGGAGATTATCATGCTTGACAGAGTAGAGGGTCAGCGAAAAAGAGGAAGACCTTCAACGAGATGGATTGACACAGTGGCTGCAACAATGGGCTGAAACATAACAATGACCGTGAGGATGGTGCAGGATTCCTTCTGTCGTACATAGGGCCGCTATGAGTAGGAACTGACTCGATGGCACCTAACAACATTTCTTGTAAGGCACTATTTGGTATATATGTGTGTGTTGCTTGTTTTCTCTTATATTCTTCTAATTTATACTTCATTTCTGAATTTTTTTCTTGTATTTCTAATCTTCGAGGTATATCACCTCATTTCTGAGTTTTTCTGATTTGTTAATTTTTCACATATCACTTTCTTAATGTATTTCAGCTCATTTTAAAATAGTACGCTATCATTTATATAAGTGTGTTGAGCACATTCCTTTAAGTGTGGTTTCATTGCCTGCAGGATTTTCTGTTCCTTATTGTCATTTTTCTTTTAGCTACTTAATATCATATTTGACACTTCATTAAGTGTCAGTTTTGTGTGCGGTTGTCTGTCTCTTTTGCCATTTTTTATGTAAATTTAATTTTCATGACTCCTTAGAAGATTTGGTTCTGATAGCTTTCCTAACTTCTTATGCGCTCCCTTCTCTGTTTTCATATAATATTAAAACTACGCGGGCTTGTTTGGTGTGGTTTCTGTTTCCTTTTTATCTGAACTTTTTCCCTTCACTTCAGTTGTCCCTATACTGAACAATTTTGATTCATCCCAGCAGTTTCTCCTCAGTGTGGGGCCTTGTACTTGAAAGGAGACCTAGTGGGTCAGTTATGAGAATTTGTAGAGCTGCCTGATTCTCACCCCTTTATAACTTACCACAGATCTCTCACTATTGGAATACGCGAAACTTCTTCCAGTTTCAGGTGTTGTTCTCAAATTGACTTGCCACGCCTTCCAGGGTATAACTTCTAATTTATGTGGGATTCTCCTGTTCTCAGGTGAATCAGAGGCCCCAGTGCTTCACTCTGCTTTTTGCTGTATACACATCAACAGACCACAGGTCTTATGGTACTGGTGATTTGTCCCCATTTGCTTGCATTTGGGGGCTTACGAGGATCTCCTGTTGTCTTCTTTGTAAATATTTGGTTTTGGTTTTGTTATCTAGTTGAATGTGCTTTTATGTGTGGATTCAAAAGATTCTAAACCTATTCTATCATATCCACCACCATCTTCCCAAAATCCCACAGCAGTTATTTAATGATAAGTTCTTATAGATAAAATGTTTACTAGATATTTAAAAAACTGAAAATGCATAGTAAGAATCCTTGAATATCACAGAGCTAGCAACTTCAGGGAGCGACTGCTACATCTAGGGCTGGAGGACCAAAGGAGGGTCCACTGCTTGGCGAGTGCTGGCATTTCTGAGAAATGAAACTGGCTGGTGTTGGTTTCCTGGCAGGGGAGTGGGAGAAAAAGGACACAATCAGCATGATTCTTCATTTGAAAAACTGTCGACTGTTGCCACTGTAAGAAAACGTCATTGAAACGGTGAAGAAGATTTATGGGAGTGCTGCTAATAGGAACACAAAGCAAACAGTATGAAAAAGTAAATTCTTTCTTCTCCCTGCCTTTGGTCACCTTTTTAGTGGCCCCTATTGACAAAGACTAAAAGGGAACCAGCTGGCAAATTAGAAATGTGATTTGCAGGGTTCTTTCTTTTTTTTAATTCAACATCACAAAGCAAAATATAGAAGGGTAAATTTGAAGCTGAGAGAACAAAACCTTACAAACTGGCTTATAACAGTTCTATCCTCTTTGTAAATCATGCCTTTTATTATTGCATAACCTTTCTCTTTATTATGTTTCGTACTTAACTTTACCTGATATCAATGTTACCTCTCCCACCTTTTTTTTGTGCAATTATCTTTGTCCATTTTTTTATTCTCATCCTTTCTCACTACTTTGCTTAAATGTGTTTTTTGTAAGTAATATATAATTTTTTTTAACCCAATATGAGAATCTGTTTTTTAAATAGTGGAATTCGGTCTATTTCCCTTTTTCTGTATTCCTGTTTGATCGCTGCTTTCAATTCTCTTTATTCTTTTTTAAATTTGGAAATTCTACAGTATTTTTCATTCCACTGGTGATTACCTGCCATCTGGAGACATATAAAATGAGATCCATATGTTACATAAAAATAAGATTACAACTATTTCTTTTCACCAGGTGCCCTGTCCCTTTATTACATGAGCCCTTTACAACACTTTTACTTCCCCTCAGCACACCCCCAACTCCTAGGATTTGTTGCTATATTTGAATTGCCTTTAGTTATAGTCTATTACCAGGGTTTCCTTTGCAATATGCAGCTTATATTTCAAGAACCCACACTTAGCGCTTACATTACAAATTCCCAGCCACTCTACCATCTCTACTTAGATTTTTCTGTTGGTAACAGATGTGTCAGAGCTCATCAATCTTTCGTTTTCTCTATCTTAAGGTCTTCATTTTCTTTCATTTGTTTAATTAC
This sequence comes from Elephas maximus indicus, assembly GCF_024166365.1. Lineage (NCBI taxonomy): Eukaryota > Metazoa > Chordata > Mammalia > Proboscidea > Elephantidae > Elephas > Elephas maximus. The sequence continues at coordinate 15,755,115 of NC_064841.1, read as the reverse complement.
AGTCCTTTACTATTTCCTCAGAAGTGCCACTGAATGATATACTCTCTCAATTATCACACATTTTCAAACAATTTTTTTTTTAATTGACAATTTAATGGTATCTGAATTAGAACCACTGGATCTCAGTCCTTTTTCTCAATATAAATGATACTTTATTTACTTCTAGCTTTTAATGTTACAAATGTAGGAGTCTGTTCTGGTCTAATTCCTTTCCCTTCAAAATTATTCCTTCTCTGTAGATGCTAATTAGACTTTTTTTTCCTTTATTCTTATAACTTACGAACTTTACTAGATTAATTCTAGGTATGCCCCAAACAAAACAGCATTAAAATCAGTATGTGAACATTGCTGAAAGAAGTTAAAGACATTAAATAAATGGAAAGACATCCTGTGTTCATGAATTAGAAGACTTAATATTGTTAAGATGCCAATACCACTCAAAGCGGTCTACAGATTGAATGCAATCTCTACAAAAATTCCAACATCCTTCTTTGCAGAAATGAAAAAGCCGACCCTCAAAATCATATGGAATTGCAAGTGGTCCTGAATAGACAGAACTATTTGAAAAAAAGAACAAAGCAGGAGGGCTTGTACTTCCTGACTTCAAAATGTACTATAAAGTTACCATAATCAAAACAGCGTGGTACAGGTATAGACATATAGATTAATGTAATTAAAAGTCCAGAAATAAACCCACGTCTATGGCTAACTGATTTTTAACAAGAGTGCCAAGTCCACCAAATGGGGAAAAAATAATCTCTTCGGCCAATGGGTGCTAGGACAACCATATATCCACATGTAAAAGAATGAAGTTGGAACCATACTTCACAACCTTTTACAAAAATTAACTGAAAATGACTCGATGACCTAAATATAAGAACTGAAACCATAAAACTGTTAGAAGAAAATACAGGAGTAAATCTTCAGGACCTTATTTTTAACAATGGATTCTGAGATATGACACCAAAAACATAAGCAATGTAAGAAAAAACAGATACATTTGACTTCATCAAAATTAAAAACTTTTGTGCACCAAAGGACTTTATCAAGAAAGTGAAGAGACAACCTACAGAATGGGAGAAAATATTTGGTAGCCATACATCTGATAAGGGCTTAATATCCTGACTATATGAAGAACTCCTACAACTCAACAACAAAAAGACAAACAAACCCAATTAGAAAATAGGCAAAGGACTTGGATAGACATTTCTCCAAAGAAGATACACAAATGGCTAATAAACACATGAAAAGATGTTCAACATCACTAGCCATTCCAACACCAAACCAAACCTACTGCCATTGAGTCCATTCTGATTCATAGTGACTAGCCACTAGAGAAATGCAAACAAAAACTGAGATACCACTTCACACGCACTAACGAAAAATCAAAAATTCTGACTGATGGCAATACATGGGGTCACACCCACTAGGATGGCTACTATGGGAAAAACGTAAAATAACAAGTGTTGGCCAGGATGCAGAGAAACTGGAACCCTCACGCACTGCTGGTGGGAATGTAACGGTGTAGCAGCTGTAGAAAACATTTTGGTGATTCTCAAAAAGTTAAACATAGAATTACCATACCTAAACCAAAAAACCAAACCTGCTGCCGTCCAGTCAATTCCTACTCGTGGCAACCTTACAGGACAGGGTAGAACTACCTCACAGTGTTTCCATGAAGGAGCTGGTGGATTCGAACTGCTGACCTTTTGGTTAGCAGCCAAGCTCTTACACACTGCATCACCAGAATTACCATATGACCCAACATATGTGCAGTTGGGGTCACAAAAAGAATGGAGGAGAAATATTTAAAGAAATCATATCTGACAACTTTCCAAATTTGATAGTAAGCTGTTCCGTGGGAGAAAGATGTGGCAGTCTGCTTCTGTAAAGATTACAGCCTTGGAAACCCTATAGGGCAGTTCTACTGTGTTCTACAGGGTCACTATGAGTCAGAATCGACTTGATGGCAATGTGCTTTGGCTTCTGGATTTCTCCCAAGGATAACTGATAACCTAATTTCTAACTTCAAATTATCAATTATCTGACTCATGGCAGGCAGGAATCTACTCAAAGAAACTGGGTACAATGTAAATAAACTTTTTTGAATCTTAGTTCGTCTTGGAACACTTGTATTGACATTTGTACTGATGGTGAAAAAGTAACGTTGGTAAAACTGCTAGAATAAATCCAGTGTATGTCTCCCTGGATGTCTCCCTGGCACAAATATGCATTTAAAAAAAAAAAAAAGTTTCACTTAAGAATGATAAAGCAATAATTAATTTTATTTGTACAGATATGCCCTTATAGTATTTTGTGTGATGAATAGGAATACACACAAACTACTATTGAGTACTAAAGTACAATGCCATCAAGAAAATGACTTGTGTAATTCTTTAAGTTGCAAGCTTAGTTACCTTTTTAATTGCACATCATTTTTAATTGAAATAAGTGACAATGATTATTTAGTCTTGGGTTATTTGACAGACTTTTTCTTGAAAATAACTGAAGTAACTCTATCACTTCAAGGAAAAGAACTTAAAGAATTTGATGCTATTATGGATTGAACTGCATCCCCCAAAAATGTGTCAACTTGGCTAGGCCATGATTCCCAGTATTATGTGGTTGTCCACTATTTTGTGAATTGATGTGGTTCCTACGTGTTGTAAATTCTAACTTCTCTGTGACGTTAATGACGTGGGATTAGAGGCAGTTACGTTAAACAGGCAGGGCACACTCTACAGGATTAGGTTGTATTTTGAGTCAATCTCTTTTGAGATACAAAAGAGAAGAGCAGAGAGGAGAGATACTTCATTACCACCAAGCAAAAGGAGCCAGGAGCAGAGTGCATCCTTTGGACCTGGGGTCCCTGCACTGAGAAGCTCCTAGACCAGGGCAAGACTGACAACAAGGGTCTTCCTCCAGAGTCTACATAGAGAGATAGCCTTTCCCTTGAGCTGGCACCCTGAATTCAGACTTCTAGCCTGCTAAACTGAGGGAATAAATTTGTTAAAGTCACCCACTTGTGGTATTTCTGTTATAGCAGTACTAGATAACTAAGACAGATGCCAATAATAAAATTCAAATCATAGCTAGAGTTGGAACCAACTCTTCTGACTCCTCAAAGGCAGATCTAGGTTTGTGGGATGCCAAGATTATAGACTGGTAGCAGGGGGTGGAGGCACTGGAGATCATATTTAAGAAAAAGAATACAAAAAATACAAAATTAGGTAGAAAATGAATATTTTATTTAGAATGAGAAAACACAACAAATTACTGGAGGCTTAACAATTCAGGTCCATCACTTTTGAGATCACTTCAGGCAACTCAATCAGAAATGCATACATAGAAATGTTTCTGATTGCAACCTGGCTTCCCCTCCCTAGCAACTGCCAACACTTACAGGGTGCCATGAAAGTGAGGGGATCTGAAGCTTAAGTTTCATCAGCTGCATGGTGATCTGATTCTACGTCTACTCTCTCCACTACAGTATGATGCTTATGATGTTTCTTAGATATGCAAATTTGGCTAATGAAGAGAAAAAACCAAAAACTAAATAGCTTCATTTTTATAAACTAAGAACACATATATAAGCAGCATGTAGATCAAGAAGCAGAACATTATCAGCACTGGAGACAAGCTCCTTGTGTTCCTTCCAGTCACTACATGCTCCTTCTAACCTCCAAGGATAAAATCTCCAATAGCAGAATTGTACAGAATGTACTATTTTGTGTCTGACTTTTGTTCAATATTTTGTGAGATTAACGCAAAGTGTTTTGTACAGTTGTAGATTAATTTTTATTGCTATACTGGATTCCACTGTGCGACTATGCATTAATATAAATATATAAAATTATCTAATCTTTGTTGACAGACATTTAGGTGGTTTTGTTTTTAGTTATTATGAGTTGCCTTTATTATGGATTCTTTAAAAGGGGACCTGGTGGTGCAGTGGTTAAGATCTTGGCTGCTAACCAAGAGGTTAGCAGTTTGAATCCTTCTTGGAAACTCTATGGGGCAGTTCTACTCTGTCCTATAGGGTCATTATGAGTTAGAATTGACTGGATGGCAACAGGTTTGGTTTTTCTTTGGTTCTGATATTAGCGTAATTCCTCCAGCTTTTCTCTTCTTCAGGATTGAGTTGGCCATTGCTGACCCTTTGTATGTCTGTATAAATTCTCAGCTTGTCAATTAAAAAAAAAAAAAAATCTGCGGAGATTTTGTTGGGGGCTATCTTGAATTATAAATTAACTTCCTTATAGCTGGTATCTTTATAATACTGGCTCTACTGAACTTCGAATATGGTATGTCCCTCCATTTATTTAGGCCTTAATTTCTCTCAATAATGATTTAGATTTATTAAATCTAATCTGTCTTTAGATTTATTCCTAAGTATTTAATTAAAAAAAAATGATGCTACTGTAATTTATATCATTTTTGCATGGAGAAAACCCAAAAGAATGTACAAATGTTATAAATAAAAATGTTGCAGAATTGCTAAATGCAAAAACAATACATAAAATTTTATTTCCACACTGCAGCAACAAATAAACTAAATATAAAAAAGAGACTAATAGTTTTATTGGAAAAAACATGTTTACCTTAAATGTGTGACTTTTAAAAAGATTTGTGGAATTCAAAAAGTAATTTTTGGTTAAATTACTATGTAGGGCATTTCTTGAAGTTTCCTTTGTAATACCAGTTTTATGAGAGAATTTATAAAAATGTCAGTCACTTGAAAGCCATTCTGGAAAGAACACAACTTCCAAAAACTGAAAAAGACATACACATTAATTGTTTAGTGATTTTATTGGCAAATCTTTACTACTGTATCTCCTCTTGGTCATCTCTTTGGCATTTGAGACTTTAACACTGAACGAGCCCTTCCCCCTGCCACCCTTTTTTACTACTGGAGATCATGTAACTAGTTATTTTTTAAATTGTTGTTATTATTGAGTCGGCTCTGACTCATAGAGACCTATGTACAACAGAAGGAAACACTGCCTGGTCCTGTGTCATCCTCACAATCATTGCTGTTTAAGCTGTTTGTTGCAGCCATTGTGTCACTCCATTTCCCTGAGGGTCTTCCTCTTTTTTCCAACCCTCTACTTCACTAAGCATGATGTCCTTTTCTAGAGACTGGACCCTCCTGATAACATGTCCAAAATAAGTGAGACAAAGTTTCACCATACTCGCTTCATTTTTAAAATGAGTCTATCCTAATCTACAGTTTAATATTAAGTAATGATATCTAATATACTCTGGTACTAAAACCTAATTTAAAAAAAAGAAAAAAAAGTCCAGCATTATACAGAGTTTAGAAGTTCTTTGTTAAGAAATTTCTAGAACCGCAATAACTACACACTCACTACTGGGTCTGAGTCTGGAAACTGATGGCTGGTATTAGGCACTACCTTATCTTAGAATGATGTAACATTTATAAAAATATAAATTACTATGGCATTCTAGTCTAATCCACTAAATTGCTATTTTTATTTTATCAACAATTTCTAACTATCTTATTTTATGATTAAGTCAGCACAAAATATCTTACTTATCTATAATCATTCAAGTTCTATTTTCAAAGTGGCAAATAAAACTTGAAGGAAGCTTAATTATAATTGAAGAATATGTGAAATTCTTATTTAATTTGAGGTAATTTAAATTTTTCCTTCCTGGATTCTCAGAAAAACAAACCCAACAGGAAACCGAACAAAAAAGAAAAAATGCCTTCGTTATCAATCTACAGAAAAGCAAAGGGTGGCACAAGACAGGCAGGAGATAGTGGATGATCCGTCGAATCACACAGACTAGGCATCGGCTCTATCTCAGAGACGTGTAATCTCTTCTGTGAACTCATAGTTCTACTGGCCACTGTCTCTAATTAGATTACACTGGATAGTAATACACACCTACAGTTAGTTCCCCAAATTGGAAAATCATATTTACTTACAATGTTTTATAACTCCTTTTCTAAGGGAAAAAAAAAAAACAAAAACAAAAAACTGATGTTTCTCAGCCACATGATTTTGAACTCATTGTGTTTGAAGCCTAAGTATAAAACTTAATTGGCCCCCCAGCTGTGGCTGCTGATTTTATAACTGGCATAGCCATTATGGTAAAGACCATGGTAGACTTATTGACCCACACTGTGGTTTCCATGAAGGAGATTTCTAAGTCAGAAAGAAGCCAGAGCTTTAACTGCTCAGAAGGATGCTTTTGCCCCCAACAGGGCAGCTGCTCTTCACCAAGCTTTCTAGCATGCCTGATCAGAGCAAACGTAACTTGGGGTTGTGGGCTGTGGCTCTCATCCAGCAGAGGTAAAATGAACACCATTTGTGCAAGCAAGTAGTTGCTTTCTCAGAGAGGTAGGATGTGAGACTAAGAGGAAATAGAATGACAACAGAGAAAGAAACAAAATTATCTTAGTGTACATGCCTATTGTCCTAAGAGGACTGATATCAAGGCAAAGATAATGTCTGTAGTTATAAGAATTTCTGCCTTATGCTCCTTTAATACTTGCTTACATCTCACTATTTATCACAAACATGTAATAAAGTTGGTATGTATCTATCTGTTTTCTCCGTTGAACTCTGAGCAGCCTAGTAAGTACACCCTTCAGAATTTGTACTTGTTTGGTATTGTACTAAGGGACACATTCAGTAGGTAGGCCAACTCGTAAATGATGTTAATTTACACAGGTATAAATATTTTGGGTTAATCTATCAAAAGATCTTAGCAACTGGGTATGTAAGTGACCTTTAATTGAAATGTTGTTCATTTTTCTTTCTTTGCATATATTATTTCCTCTTCTGAAACATAAACCGGAAAAAAACAGGAGTTTCAAAAATTTACTGAGCAAGAGAAAAATGTGCCTGTCAGGATTATACTAGCCAAACTGGAACATTCTTTCCAACACAGCATGCTGATCTGAATTAATATAAGCCATGAATTATAATGTTGCCGTTGCATTTGAACTAATTTGCATTATTCTGACCAAGTTAGAAAACTATGTAATTCAATTATCTCAAGCAAAGTCATGGTTATGGTTTGTATGAGTTTGACAAATGTCTAACAATGAGTTTGACAAGAGCAGTATTTTTTGCATCCAATGGAGCCAACTATTTGATATTGAACCTGTCCCAGGAAATGCCTGTAGTCATTTTTTCAAAATAAAATGTTTAAAGTTCTACTAAAACACAGAAGAACTTTAAAAAAAAAAAAAATTAACTACAAAACATCTCCTAAAATACATAAATCCAATAATTAACATTACTTAATAGAAGACTTGCCATTAAGTATAGGGTCGCTATGAGTCAGAATTGACTCCATGGCACTGGGTTTGGTTTTGTTTTTGGTTTTGTCTGAATTTTAGGTGGAAACCCCGGTAGCATATTGGTTAAGTGCCACAGCTGCTAACCAAAAGGTCAGCAGTTCAAATCCACCAGGTGCTCCTTGGAAACTCTATGGGGCAGTTCTACTCTGACCTATAGGGTCACTATGAGTCAGAATCAATTTGAGGGCAATGGTTTTTTGTTTTTTGTTTGGAATTTTAGGTATTGAAGTTAAAAACAAAGGAGAAGACCCCATCATTTTGTGAGTAAATGACTGTGTAGGTCTTTTAATCAGACTGAAAGCGTTATACAATATTACTTATATTTTTGATAGATAACTACAGATTTCAACTCCTAAACTAGGCTTAGAAACACAAACATAGCAGTAAAGAAAACGGGGGGTGGGGGGAGGGAATTGTGTTCACTTGTATCATCTTCCTTCTTTCAGTTTCCCACATCTCAGTAAATGGTAACTCTTCCAGTTGCTTAGGACAAAAACCTCTTAGGATTCCTGATGCTTCCCTTCCTCTCACATCCAAATCTTGAGTAAATTTTGTCAGCTCTATTTTTCACTCAAAATGCACCACTTCTTACCAGCTTCCCTACTAAACCCATTGCTGTCAAGTCGATTCCGACTCATAGCAACCCTATAGGACAGAGTAGAACTGCCCCATAGAGTTTCCTAGGAGCGCTTGGAGAGTTTGAACTGCCGATCTCTTGGTTAGCAGCTATAGCACTTAACCACTATGCCGCCAGGGTTTCCGCTTCCCTACTATTACCCATCATTTCTAGCATGAATAATATTTAATCCTAAAGGGCTCATTCTTCATTTGTTCCTTCTTTCTACCCATCCATCAAATACTACTGAACAACCACTTGCACCAGGCAGTATACAGGGAGTTGCCCTTTTGGCCTTTGCAAAAAGAATACCTCTTACCCACCTTGAATTTTACTGTGGTGCATTGTCCCAGGAAATAACCTCTAGTGCACTAAACAGGATCAATTTTGAGAAAATTATTCTAATGCTAGGTAAGGAATTATCTTCTAAGTTGGGGTTCCAATGCTTGCTTACAACTAAACTGGGGAACTTAGTTTATATATATATATATATATCTTTAGGAATCTTTTGATGATAGATCACTATCAGTAAACGATTTGGAGCATATAACTCATGAGGAATAAAAACAACTGAGTGATGATGCTGTATCAACACTCCTTTTATTCCTCTCAACCTAAATAATCAAGATGCTCATCTCTAAAAATAAAAATCAGGAAGAGAACTGATGCTTAACTGTCAGATTCTAGCATGGATGGTGGTGGTGTTAGTTGCCATCAAGTTGATTTCCACTCATTGTGACCGCAAGTGTGCAGAGTAGAACTGCTCCATAGGGTTTCAAGGCTGTAACCTTTTGGAAGCAGATTACCAGCCTGTATTCTCACACAACTCTGGGTAGGTTCAAACCGCCATCCTTTTGGCTACTGGTGGATTGCTTAACATTTTTACCGCCCAGAGACTCCTTCATCCAAGGATACTTAGTCTAAAGGATGAAAAGCCCAATTTCATTAAGAAAGGCATTCCAAAATGTCCCTAGAGGGCAAAGTAGTCCCCAGCTGAGAAGCACTGCTGTAGGAGTTGGAATAGCAATAAAACTTCCAATTATTAACCCTGCTGGCATAGTGGTTAAGAGGTAAAAAAAAAAAAAAACAGCCTGCTAACCAAAAGGTTTGTAGTTTGAATCTACCAGGCGCTCCTTGGAAACCATATGGAGCAGTTCTACTCTGTCCTATAGGGTCGCTATGAATCGAAATCAACTCAATGGCAACAGTTTTGGGTTTTTTTTTTTTTTTTTGGCTCACTTTTTAAAAATGGATGATGGTGATTATCAAAATACTATGGTATTTAATTCTGCTAGATACATTTAAGAGTGATATAATAATTATTTTTAAATGACATTTTACAATGAAGTGTCAATGACATTATTTGCCATTAATTAAACTTAAGGTGAAGATCTTTGGATGCTAGTTTATAATCCATTAGCTGAAAGCCATCCTGTAGTTTCCTGGAAAATGTACATTAACACTCACTAACTGGTCTTTTTCCAAACCCTAACACGGTACTTTCAAACCCACTTGAATTTATCTCATGTGGCTGTAAGATTTTTTTTTTTAACCTTTTGAGGAATATTAAGTTCTTGAAGACTATCTTGCCTGATAAAAGTCTAGAAAACTTAACTGAAAAGAACATTAAGGCTTTTAAACAAATGTGAAATATATTTCACATTTGTTTAAAAGCAACTATTTTTCAAAATTAAACTTGTGTAGACTAATAACTTTTTTTTTTTCCTTCCACTCTTCGATGCACAGGCTATTTCAAAGATTTGGGGGCTGAGAATAGTTTAAGAACGCCAAACACCTTTTCCATACAGAGAAGTGCCTCCTTAACCCTGATACCAGTCACCTAAATAATAACTCACTCTGCTTCAATTCTTTCACTTTAATAGTTTATCAGCAAGAACGCCAGTTGGGAATCATTCATTCTAACATAAAAATAAAATTTTATGTAGTGCTTTTATTGTTTTAAAGCAATTCCACGTATTATTTAATATTAATTGAACAGATGTATAAGGTAGGGAGAAAAGATATGTTAGAGGTAAGAAAACTGCAGTTTAGTAATAATTTGGCTAGTCTACCTTCCAACAGCAGTGGCGCTGGAATACAACACAGATCTTCTGACCAATGACACCAAACTTTTTTTCACAAGAAACCCTTGTCTGAGCTTCTGCTAATTCTATGACGTTTTATTTGGAGCCCTGGTGGAGCAGTGGTTAAGAGCTCTGCTGCTAAACAGAAGGTCGGCAGTTCGATCCACCAGCCCACCCACAAAACCCACTGGTGTCCAGTCGATTCCGACTCATAGCGACCCTACAGGACAGAGTAGAACTGCCACCAGCAGCTCCTTGGAAAACCCTATGGGGCAATTTTACTGTTTTACAGGGTCGCGATGAATCGGAAATGACTGGGCCACAATGGGTTTGGTTTGGTTCTGGATGGAGTTTTATTTAGGATGCCTGAAGGCAAGTTAAATGAAACTACCGCCAAAGGTGGCATAAAGCTCAGTTGTAGCATTTAAACTTAAGTAGTCACTTGGCACAAGGCTTTGAAGGCAGTATCTTCCAAACTGTCTGTTTTCAATGTAATATTTAAAAATAACTTCTATGTTGAATATATTTAAACTGCCTAAAGTTTTTTTTCTTTTAAAGTATGAATTCTCCTATTACGAAAAATAAAAGCTTTAACCTCAAGAGTACCCCTCAAGAGAATGTCTCTGCTTTTTAAAATCAAACAGCTGTTGAGAGAACAATACCGAAAAGGGAATTTGAAAATCCAGTATAGATGTTTGTCATTAAAGCCTTGGAAAGAGTTGATACATACACGGCAGGCAGTCACTGTGGAAAAAAATCGCTGTTCAATCCCTAAGATGAACTCAGTTAAGATGCATTTAATAACGTGATCAAGAAACACCTGTCCCTCAGACTAACAACCACAACCACTTATTTCAACTATTCTAGAGCTCAAAATCAAAAAGCATTATAATAAATGATCTATTTGCAGCTGCTGCTAACGGGTCTGGATCCCTAGAGCCAAAGCAAAGCTGCTTTAGTTCAGCATTCCCGAGTTATTTTCGCAGTCTTGGCGTGAATCTGAGCCAACGTGTCCCCATGGCTACCGCCACAGCAACGCGTGGTGGCCCTCAGGGCAGGCCCAGGCGGGCGGGGACGACCGCCCTTCCCTCAGGGACCCTCAGGGGCGGCGCCGGGAAAGTCACTTCGCCGGGTGGACGGGGAGGGCTCCGCGGCCGGGCTGGGGACACAGGAGGGGAGCAAAGGCAAACCTGCGAACTGCTCATCCCCAGCTTCTCCGCGGCCGCGTCGGTTCCTTCTCCATGGGATTTTTCCTTTAAAACGGTGTCCTGGGGACTTCGTTCTTTGCGGGTTCACTCAGGAAAATTTAAGCTGCCTCCACAGAAACGACAGACGCCAAAGCTGATACCCACGCTGACTCATTGGTTAGCCTCAACTCACGCTTTTCCCACCGGTCTCTCCGCAGGCCCCGCCCCTACCGTGAGGCGCGCGAGCCCGCGGGGCGCGAGCTCCCGCCTGGCGCTCCAGGCCCTGCCCCGCCCCCAGGCGCGCGCCCCACGCCTCCGAGGCTCCGAGAGAACGTTGCCCAGCTTTCTGCGGCCCCGCCTCGCGCGCCTGTTCCAGCGGGGAGGGACTGCAATACGCTTCCGCGTTTCTTTTTTTTTTTCCTCCCCTGAAGGACCATTTCCTCCATGGCAAAACACAAATCCCAGTAAGACTCAGCAATCATAAAAGAAGTATTACTAAAAGTCCTTTCGCCATCAGAGCGCATAAGCTTACCCCGCCTCCAAAAGCTCGAGCTCCGCCCCCAACAGAGACGGCCTCCAAAACCGCCCCCGCGAGCCCGCGCATACGCTTTCGGGGCGGTGCGCGACGCGCTCGCTCCGCCCCGTCGGTTCCGCCCCCTGGCCGCCTCTCCTGCCTTCAGGACAGAGAGAGTGTACGAGCAGGGGCGTGCGGTGTCAGAGACGCACGAGCGTCTCCTCCTTCCCACCTCCCTACACAATTGCTACTTTTCGGTGCGAGGCATTCCAGCTCCTCTCCCCTCCGTGAGTCCGTCGTTCTCCTCAGAGATCCCGCGCGGCCGGCCGGCGACCGCCGCCGCAGCGCTGGCTCCCGAGGCGAGCAGTGCGCGTGCGCGCGGCCCACGGGCGCGCGGCCGTCGGGCCCCGTGTCTCCCTCCCCCTCCCGCTCCTCTATAACTTGGCTGGCGTGGAGGAGGTGCCGCCGGAGTCGGAGGGCGGGGAGCTCGGAGGAGGGAGCCCGAGAGTTGTGGAGACTAGTGACTGGGAGAAGTCGCAGCCTGCTCCGGTCTGTCCTTCCCGCTCCTGTCTCCCTCGCTCTCACACCCACTCCGCCTCCCGCCCCAGCCCGCGTCCTCGCGCCTTCTCTTGCTAGGGGATCCCTGCACAGCGCTCTCCGGTCCTCGGCGTGGCGGGGGCGCCCCGGGGGTGCCCGCGCCCTCCCGGTGCGGGCGGGCGGGCGGGCGGGATGTGGCGCTTAGTGCCCCCGAAGCTGGGCCGCCTGTCCCGCTCGCTGAAGCTGGCGGCGCTGGGCAGCCTGTTGGTGCTGATGGTGCTGCACTCGCCGTCGCTGCTCGCCTCCTGGCAGCGCAACGAGCTGGCCGACCGGCGCTTCCTGCAGCTCAATAAGTGCCCGGCGTGTTTCGGCACGAGCTGGTGCCGCCGCTTCCTTAACGGGCAGGTGGTGTTCGAGGCGTGGGGCCGTCTGCGCCTGCTGGACTTCCTCAACGTGAAGAACGTCTACTTCGCGCAGTACGGCGAGCCCCGCGAGGGCGGCCGCCGCCGAGTGGTGCTCAAGCGCCTCGGCTCGCAGCGCGAGCTGGCGCAGCTCGACCAGAGCATCTGCAAGCGGGCCACCGGCCGGCCCCGCTGCGACCTGCTCCAGGCCATGCCCCGCACCGAGTTCGCGCGCCTCAACGGCGACGTGCGGCTGCTGACGCCCGAGGCGGTGGAGGGCTGGTCCGACCTGGTGCACTGCCCCTCGCAGCGCCTGCTCGACCGCCTGGTGCGCCGCTACGCCGAGACCAAGGACTCGGGCAGCTTCCTGCTCCGTAACCTCAAGGACTCGGAGCGCATGCAGCTCCTGCTGACTCTGGCCTTCAACCCCGAGCCGCTGGTGCTACAGGTAGGCGCGGAGCCCTGGCGGGGGGCGTCTGCCCGGAGGGTCGGCGCCTGGGAACGGGAGTCGGGGGAAGCGGCGCCGCCCGCGCTCGGCGCCCCGTTGGGACCTGACCTGGCGGGGCCGGGTTGTGGGCGTGGGAAGGGGGCGGCGCTGGGGGAGCCCCGGGCGGCTGTCCGGGATTGCCGAGGGCGACCCGGCTAGCGGAGCGGCTGCTCCTGTCGCCTAGACGCGAGTCCATCTCGGATTTAACTGCGGATCCTTCAGCGGCAGAGGGAGTGCGTCGCGAACGCTCCCAAAATGTCTCTCCAGCGAGTTTCCTTTCTGTCTCCTCCCGGCCTTTCTGCCTCTCTCCGCCGGAGCTTGCACTTCTGTGGCGCAGGCTGTTCACGCTCCCTTGGACCTTTCTTAGTTCTTTCCAAGCGCTGACCCTACGCGTGTGCTGGTCCCCTCGCTACCCCTGGTGGCTGGCCTAACTTAGGCCCAAAGTCTTTGTTTCAGTCCTTATTTCATTTACCTGGCAGTCGTCCGGGCAGCTCATCTGGGGACACGTGGGCCGGAGAAGGTCAGAGAACGGGGACAGTGGTCAGGAGTAGGGCTAACAGAAGGGCCCTGGTTTAGGTAGGATTAGAGAAGAAGGAAAAAAGCTAAGCAGCGTTGGGCTTGGGGCTGGAAGGGCTTAAGGCCAAGACGGACATTTTCATCCTGATCTTGTGACCTGCCCTATTCATCTGATTTTAAAGGACTTAACTTCAAGAAGGAGATAAAATGTTAGACCAGGGCGAGAAACGGAAGGAGATTCTGACTTCGTGGGGTTCTTTGCTCTCTCGTGATTTTATTTTGAAAACAAAGTGTGCGCTTGAGGGGTACAGGTTGGGGTCTTTTTGCTGGTGACAGCCGAACAAAAACCAAAACAGAAGTCTGTTTATCTTTAGAATAGTTACTTAAGTTTCTGCACAGTCCCTCCCCTTCTTACTATAGTGTCCTTAGCTAGTGGTTACCACCCTGGGGCTTTGATCCTTCCTGATAACCATAGGGAAAGTTGTCATTCTTTTCTTCCATGCCAATTTTGCTGTATTTCAATATAAGGAAAAATGCAGGACTTAATATTGATGACAAGTAGTTTGGGCATACTTTTCTCCCTTTCTGCACAAAGAATGTCAGTGATGGCTAGAGGGTTCCTACAGGGTTTTTTCTTGTTATTTAAATCTAGAATGCGTGAGTAGGAATCTTCGGTATTTACTTATATTGCTTTCCTTTCTCAAGTTCTCCACTGTCCAACTTAGCTAAAAGAAGCCAGCTTTGTTTGATTAATTCTGCCAAATAATTTTAACACAAAATGTTTTGCCCCGTAAACAAAACTTCAGTGTGGGTTGTAGTAAATTTTAAGGTATAAGAGAATGTATCTAATGGGTTAATTTTAAAATACTGCTGTATTTCCTAAGAGTGAACCCATAAGGAGTGAATGATGTATAAAACTAGTTAAAGTTTACTGGAAGAAATCTACTTTATTCAGCAGCTCTAAATCTGTATGCACACTTGAGTTGAAACTCTTTGTTGTTGTTGTGGTTGTTTTTTCTTTGAAATTGGGTTTTTTTATTTCAGACATAGAAATCTTCCTGTTTACATTAGCAAGATTGGTCCCTGGAGAAACGTTTAGTGGTGTAGTTTGCTGAAGTAGAGAGTCTGTCAGATTTTCAAGGATCTGAAAATTTGGTAATAAGCTATCTGAGTATTTTAGAAAAAAATTAAATACACATTTCCCGCGCTTAAAATGCTGGCTTCTATTTAAAAGATTTTTATCAGGTAATTCTAAGTATCAATGTCTTAGAAACAACTAATATTAGAGCTAAGATTTTAAGAACATTATGTATCCAGTTTTGTTTTTTTTTTTTTAAATAAACATCATCTTGGTATCTGAAAATTAGAAACTTTAGTATTTGGTTTACACTAAGGTAAATTGCCTTTGTTTATGAAGTCTACATTTTTTTTTGAAGCTGAAGTTGTCTTGGTATTTTCAGTTTACTTCAGGCTTGAGATAGTTAAGTGTATCTGTCTGCTTTTCCTGTAACTCTTCCCTCAGACTTGACTTTCTTCTTCTGTTTTCATCTTTACCAAGAAACAATAACTTAAAAAAAAAAAGTGCAAGTATTTTCTTGAAATTTAAATTTGGTGACCCAGTTGCTGTGAGTGGGTTATAAGATTTGTTTTTAGTACATAAAGAAATATATGTATCAACATCGTGGACTGTGACATTTGTAAACTGCATTTCTAATGGTTTAAAGGTACTTGTACTTTATAGCTAATTACATACTGTGTGAAATATAAATTGGGGGTCATTAGTACCAGTCACACACATTGCTGTTTGTTTTAAAAAGCACATAAAATAAGACTTGATTTTCAACAACAGGTCTTCATAGAGCTTCCACTTTATTTATAGAACTACTTGATTTTTGGTAAAAACTAGTGAGGTAAGTATGAACAATATTGAGGTTTGATGATGGTATAAAACAACTAAAATGAAAGGAAACTCAGTCTTTTAATCAGGTACAGAGATTGTTATATAGTAAGTCAAATCATGATGTTTATTACTCTTTGTTAGTTAGGCAAATCTGTGCAGTTTAGGTATTTCTATAGGTTTCTATAGAGCTATTGTATAGCAGTTATAAAAAGTATTAGAATATTGATTGATAATGATGGAAATACTGCCACTTAATTTTGGCGGTTTATTTCTTGGTTCATGTATTTTTAGAAACATATTTAAGGGTGCATGTGTGTCTGTTTTACAGTTTAAAGAGGAACTCACAACTTTTTTTTTTCCAGGAGAGGGAGCTACTTATCGAATTTTTTGGTCAGCTGGTGACAAACTAGATTTTTCTTATGTTGTCCAAAAACTAACTGCTTTGAAAAACAAGTCTTTTGAACTGACTCCATTAAACTGTTCTCAGTAAATATGCTTCCAAAACAAACATTTAAAATATTTTTTTGATAAGGCACTAAAGAAAGAACGGGAAAACGTACAGATTAAACTCATTAAGCTTGCGTCTTCTCATTTTAAGGAGTAGTAAAATAATCATATATGCTTTGAAAGAAGACGTGAAAGATATTAAGTGTCTGTAAGATGTATACATACATGTCTTATCAATGTGGGACTCTATGGATTTGTAACAGATTTCCCAATATGAAATGATATGGGAGTACAAGTCTCCCCAGCTCTCTTCTCATTGTTGAATAAGTAGTAGCTTTACGAACTGACAGCAGCTTACCCAGCTCTAAGAAAAGTTGTTCTGCCATAGATTATTGTCTTCTAAAAAATTTTACAAACATGAAGCAACAAGATAATACGCGCAGTACCTTTGCCTTCTACTCTGATACCTTTTTTCCCTCTTCACATTTCCACTTCACCAAGAGGTGTATTTTAATGCCAGCTATGCCGTAATCCTATGGGAAAAAAAAAAAAAAATCAGGAGGGAGTAGCTTTGTTGATTTTGTATTGCGAAGTAGCATTTTTGGAATATTCACAAATTGAGGTATTGAAGTAGATAAGATGTTTTCTGTTCTTTCATTAAAAGGCTGTTATACGGGTAAAACAGTGTTTTTTAAATTATTATCCTTGAGTTTGTGTGTATTTGAGTGTGTATGAGAGGGCAAGAAGTGCTGTCTGGATTTCTCGAGTCTGGACTGTGTTTCTGACTTTGTAACCTGGAGGTAGTGAAGATGGTCTTCTTTTTAGAAAATGAAGAAAGCTATTGGCTGTTTAGTGGGAGGGGATGGGAATTTGCCTTACTAATATATTTATGGAAGCCCTGGTGGCGGTGGCGTAGTGGTTAAAAGCTATGACTGCTAACCAAAAGATTGGCAATTCGAATCCACCGGTCACTCCTTGGAAACCCTATAGGGCAGTTCTGCTTTGTCCTTGAGTGTTGCTATGAGTCAGAATCTACTCGATGGTAACGGGGTTTTGTGGTTTTTTAATTCATTGTATATTAACTAAGTACCATTGTATAAGCTATAGATTTTTTTAAAGCTTTCATGTCAGTTTTTGTAAATGGTATAATACATGCGAAACATTTCAGGCCCCTGGGTAGTCCAAAATGTTTGCACTCTACTGCTAACCTGAAGGTTGGAACCCACCCAGGGGCATCTTAGAAAAAGGGCCTGGCAATCAGCTACTGTAAAGACTGTAGGCAAGAAAACCCTATGGAGCAGTTCTACTCTGTAGCACATGGGGGCAAAGCATTTTATACAGTGCCTGATGCATGGTAAACCAAAAACCCAAACCCATTGGTGTCGAGTCGATTTCGACTCATAGCAACCCTGTAGGACACAGTAGAACTGTCCATAGATGCAGGGTAAGCACTCAATAAATGTTAGCTATTAAATAAGGCAAAATTAGCTTTAACCATCTAGCGCATTTGATTGGCTGTTTTGAGACTCGTTCCAGGTATGGCCCAAATACCCACCCAATGGATCACCTTAAAAATAGTTGTGATTCTGACCATGAGCCATATATATTTCACTTACACTTGGCTCCATCTCTACACTAAGGGATGGGTTTTTACAGAAAACTTTGAGCGAATGTTACCTGTTCTTGTCCTTAAAAATAATTTCTGTAGAAGAAGGTTATTAAAGTGAACAGCCTAAAATACTTTTGTTTTTTAAGTAAACAAAGGAAAGGTTATGGCCATCTAACTAACTGTATTACTTTGGACAAATGGGTAAACTCTTTGTATAGAGTTCACTTTCCTCATCTATAAAATGAGACCGTTGGATTAGAGTCTTTTCTTTCCAGCTTCCACATCCTGTGATTCTCAAACTTCTTGACATTTCAAGGGTTTTTTCCTAGGGCGTGAGTTAGAGTCCAACACAGATAACCTTGTTCCAAGCCTGTCTTTCTACCCTCAGATTTTTACACAAATGAAATCAGATTAAAAACAGTAAAAACCAGAGATTATCTTTAAAGGAAAAAATGTGGAACTAAAGGTCACCAAGAATCTTGTGGGCAACAGTATCTAAAATGGGTATTCCAGATTTTTGTCTCAGGAGATTTCTCTTCAAGTACCAGCAACCTAGTTTTGCGTTAGTAGCTGCATTTCTAGATTTAGGCTTCGAAACGCCTTTCAGGTAGTTCTGAGCAGTGTACTTTTTATCTGATAAATTGATCCAGGGTTTTCTAACATTATTACTTTTCCTATTTTTTCTTCCTAGGTTTTATTGACACTCTTGACACTTGAATGTCCATCACAAGAAAATGAAAAAATTAAAATTGAAAAAAACCTGTGTACTTCAGGTCCTAAAAAGCTTTTGTTTTGAAAAGACTCTAGAAATAGCCAGTTGCCCTTAGGAAAGCACCATTTTAGAATCAATGGAGCAAAATCATTTGACACCCTGGCCCACTTGTTTAATTTGTCAATGGATCGTTTGACCAGCTATTTATTTCTTAAATCTGAGGCCCTTCGTGTACTTTTGTCTGATCTTCTAGTTGTTCTCTTTCATATTTCCACTGCATGGGTGAGGACATATTTCTCACGCATGTTGGTGGGAATAGAACGTTTGGTGTTTTGGGGTTCTCCTTGCTGCACATAAGGTAGCCAGTTCACCAGGGTGTCATCAAGATGATTTTTGTTCTCTTGTTTTTCTGGCTTGATGGTCTTTGGCCTTCTCCTATATTGCTTTCATTGCTGCTGACTCTTCACAGAATGCTGACGTTTTTCTTTCCTCACTTTCCACTCGTTACTATATTTTAAACTAATACAGACTTGGAATGTAAACCCTGCAATTTTCCTGCACATAACGATAAACTTCAGTAAATTATTATAAAGTGTCTTAAGACTGAAAATTACTAGTGTAAGATGAGAGTGGCACACAGCAAGATGAGAATAGTTCTTCATCCTAGTAATAGACTCTGAGAGGTTTTAAATTATGTAATCAAATCTTTTGTTGTTGTTAGCTGCCATCTAGTCAGCCTCCGACTCTTGTTGGCCCCATGCACTGGTCCTGCGCCGTTCCCCATGAATGGTTGTGAATCAGACTGTTGTGATCCACAGGATTTTCTCTGGCTAATTTTCAGAAGTAGATTGCCAGGTCTTTCTTCCTAGTCTGTCTTAGTATGAAAGCTGCACTGAAACCTGTTCAGCATTATAGCAACACACTGGCCTCCACGGACAGATGGATGATGACTGTCCGTGAGGTGCACTGGCTGGGAATTGAACCCAGGTCTCCCACATGGAAGGCCAGAATACTGCTGATCCACAAATGCGTCACAATCATATCTCTTTGGAGGACACAATTCAATCCATAACACTTATTGTATGGAAGGTAGATATATATAAATGACTAATTACAATCAGTGTAGCATAACACGACCTACCAAAAAAAATGCGTGCACTGTGTCAGATGACTCGTTTAGAGAGAGACATCTGTGTGCATTATGATGGAGGTGGGTACCAGGGTAGGTTTCACAGGGGAATTGAGTTCCAAAGGGTGGATAGGGTTTTGCCCCTAGATGGAGCTGAGAGGAGTGGCAGGGCTACCACCAAGTTGTTGGGTGACATTGAACAAGTCACTCTTTCAGAGTCTGAGTTTTTTAATAAGTAAAATGAGGATGTTAATATATATCTAACAGGACTGTTTTAAAGATTAAGAAAGGTGAGAATTATTAAGACAATGTATGTAAACTGTCTTTAATTGTAAAGCTTTTTGCAACGTACTATTACTTTGCAAATCAACTTATTTCAATTTTAGACTAAAATAGCATTAAAGTAGGATTTAGCTGTAATAGTTGAAAAGTTTGTCAGTATATTATGTTGAAGTCTGCCTTGGAAATATGTGGTATATATTTTATTCTTTTTTTGTGACAGCCGTTCAAATGTTAGTCCCATACATGTATACACATCACGCATAGCGATGTCACTGCTTCTTAGATTAAGCATTTTTTTTGGAATAGTAATTAAAAATACAAAAGGGAAGGAGACAGCTCAAGATGGCAGCTTAGTCACAATCCATGCCATCCCCTACAGCAAAGAACCAAAAAACCAAGTGAAATAGATACAGATGACCATTTGGGAACGCAGAACAGCAAACAGAGGGATGAAGAATTAGATTGAACACCAAAGGGAAGGAGAAACTGTATGAAAACAACAAAGGAGGAAACTTATGGACTGTAGGCACCCCACTGACTGGCCCAGTGCAGCGTGCCTATCTGGAGACAGAGCAAGCAGCGTTCCTGGATGCGGAGTTCAGGAAGGCAGCTTCACAGAATCCTCGACAGGAGGCAGAGATAACTGTGTAGACAAACCTGGAGCGAAGCAAGGTGAGTGGAATATGAACTGGATCTACGGAGTGAAACTGCAGGAAGGCAGGCGAGAGCCCTATGGATCTAGGCTACCGTAGAGCAGGGAAGGAGCCAGAAAATAGGGACAGAACTACTCACCAGCAACAGTCCCTGATTATTTGGGCAGGTAGTGCTGGTGAAGTGGAGGATCTTCAGAGTGGCGGCTAGAGATCCCCAACCTGACCAGAGTCTGGGTAGCCTCCCACTTCCTCACTCTCATTTGGTCAGGGCTGGGTCCTGATTGCCAGCTGAACTTTGCAGGGAGTTCTCTGGGACCCACGCCAGAGACTGGGGGAACATGCTCCATCACTCCTCCCCACCCTCTGCCCTTCTGGTGACCAGTGGTGTCCATCTCCCCTCCCCTCCATCAATCCACGGTGCGCACTCCTGTGACATCAGACCTGCATCCAGAGGCTTGTGTCTGCCCTCCTCATCCCTGTGCCATCCCACTCACCCAGCAATCTGTAGCATGCACTCCCACACCTTCAGACCTATAACCAGAGATTCGTGCCTGCTGTGCCCACCCCTGCACCACCTCGCTTACCCAGAGATTGGCAGCATATGCTCCCACCACCAGACCAGCAACCAGAGGCATAAGACCCCTCTGCCCCCTGTACCCCACCCACCCAGAAATTGGCCATGCAAGTTCCTATGCCACATGACCAGTTACTTGTGCACCTTCGCCCCGACCACCCGACAGCTGGTGGAGTGCACACACAACGCCCAACCTGGCAACCAGTGAGAATGCTCCCTGCACCCACACCTTGGTGACCAACTGGACAGACACAGCAATGCCAGTCACATCCTGGCAGGCACCATCTGCCCTTCTTCCAAACAAGTAGAAGATCCTAGTGCCCTCATTCAGTGTCCGCCCAGCTACAGTGCCACACATCCCACACCCAGACAGTTCCTGCAGGCCATCTGCACTTGTACTGAAACCCCTTAGTACTCCACCACCTACTGAGATACCAATTCATGCATGCACAGCTTGCCTACCCTGTCCATTTGGGTAGCACTTCCTCACAACAGATACGGAGACACCCTGCCCTGACCTCCAGAGAATGTAATAACTGCTAGCACCAACCCAGAAGGACCCTACCGTCTGAAAAGGGCTGTGGAGGGACTCTGGCCACCCAGCACTTGTCACCCAATATCAGGGAAAGAACTTGCTGTCTCACCTCCACTCAATCCTGTAAGGGAAGACATACAAGCCTAACCACAGAGAGCTCTCATGTGGGTGTGACCCACCATACCCACTTGTTGTTGTTGTTGTTAGGTGCCTTCGAGTCAATTCTGACTCATAGCGACCATATAGGACAGTACTGAGAGAAAATCAAACCCAGCCATAGACACCATCAAAGTCACACCTAGAGCAGAACCACAAAACAAAAACAATTAAAATAATGCAAAGGAAGAAAGAGGTTCTAAAAACAAAGAGAAGAAACAAAGCTCCAGATATGTCAAAACAAAACCAAAAAATCAGCACAAAACAAGCATACATACAATCAGTAAACAAATAAATTAACACCGTGATGCCTCCCAAACAATAGATGATAACAGATTGTGTGAAGAAACAGGATAAGATGGCTCAAACAGGTGAGGAAATTTAAGGGGCAGAAAAACCTTCCTTAGGAAGGAATAGTAATGGAACTAACTACTTGGTAAGGAGTTCAAAAGACTATATATGGGATCCTTGAAGAGGTCGAGGAAAACAGACAAAATCCTAGAAAAATTCAGGAGAACAATACAAGAACAAAATGACAAGTAGACAATTAGAAACCATACAAAAACAACCATTAGAAAGCTGGAAGAGTAACAGTAAAATATCAGAAATAGATAACTCAACGGAAGGACGTAGAAATAGACTCAATGGAAGAATATCAGTGAAATAGAAGACAAATCCATTGATACTAATTTATTTGAGGAACAATCAGAAAGGAAAAAAAGAATGAAGAAAAGCCTAAAAGTTATGTGGGGCACTATTAAGAGGAATAATTTACACGTAACAGGAATTCCAGAAGAGCAGGAGGAAAAATAGAGTACAGAGAGAATTTTTGAAGATTTATTGGCAGAAAACTTCCCTAATATCATGAAAGATAAGACGGATTCCATCCAAGCTCAGTGAACCCCATAGAGGATAGAATCCAAAAGAAAGTCACCAAGACATATCATAATCAAACTTTACAAAGACAAAGAAAAAATCCTTAAGAGCAGCTTGTGAAGAATGAAATATCACCTATAAAGGGGCACCAATAACACTAAGTGCTGACTTCTAGGCAGAAACCATGCAGGCATGAAGGCAATGGGATGA
Source organism: Elephas maximus indicus (assembly GCF_024166365.1). Taxonomy (NCBI): domain Eukaryota; kingdom Metazoa; phylum Chordata; class Mammalia; order Proboscidea; family Elephantidae; genus Elephas; species Elephas maximus. Next base: position 15,732,354 of record NC_064841.1, on the reverse strand, counting down.
CAAATATAAAACCCTGAAAGAAAAGAATTGCCAACCAAGAATTATATGTCCAGCAAAATTGTCTTTCAAATATGATGGCGAAACTAGGACATTCCCAGAAAAACAGAAATTAAGGGAATTTGTAAAAACCAGGGCAACCTTAACAAGAAATATTGAAGGGAGTCCTTTAACAGAGCCAACAACATCAGACATCAACCTGAGATTAAGACACATGACAACATTGCCCAGATACCAGCCCAGTTAAAGAATTCTCAAAAGTCAAATAAAACTGAAAATAGGAAACTAGAGATGTCAATCTGTAAATGATGACAGCTTCAAAACAAAAGGGAATAAATGGTGTAGTTAAAGAACTTCCTTATGGAGAAGAAGTCAAGGTGATACCATATCAAGATATAACAGACTGTTTTAAACTTAGGAAGATGAAGGTAAATTTCAGAGTAATGACAAAGTATTAATAAATCTACTTACTAAACTAAAGAGAAAAATCAAGAAGACTCAGTAAACACAAAATCAGCAAGGAAGGATATGAAAATAGAATCCATAAACAAGAAGAACTCAGCACAGAAAATTAAGTGGAACAAAGAAACCGTTAACACCACACAAAAAAGGCATAACAAAGTAGCAGCAGTAACTTCATACCTATCGATAATCACACCGAATGTAAATAGCTTAATGAACCAGTCAAGAGACAGAGCGGCAGAATGGATTATAAAATATAACCCATCAATATGTTGCCTACAAGAGATACGCCTTAGACACAAAGACAAATCGGTTAAAAATCAGCTTCAACCTGGTCTGTTCCAGTTTGAACCCCTGCTGAGAATTTGCATTTCCATCCCAGTTATACTGAATCAGAATCTACATTTTAACAAGATCCCCAGTTGATTCTTACGTATAATTTCCTGGGAACTTGTTAGAAATGCAAATTCTCAGCAGGGGTTTGAACCAGAACATACCAGTTCAAAGCCCTGGTTAAAAATCAGCAGGAGGGAAGAAATACATGTATCAAGCTAACAGTAACCAAAAGAGAGCAGGAGTGGCAATAGTAATCTCGGATAAAATAGACTATAAGTCAAAATTTGTTATAAGAGACAAAGAAAGGTGTTGTATAATGATTAAAGAGTAAGTTTACCAAGAAGATATAACCATAATTAAATATTTACACACTCAGCGACAGAGCTCCAAAATGCATAAACTCTGGCAGAATTGAAAAGAAAAACAGACAGTGCTACAGTAATAGTAGGAAACTTTAACACACGACTTTTGGTGAGGGAGAGAACTAGAAGGAAACTCAACAAAGATGCAGAAGATTTAAATAACAATCAACCAGCTCAACCTCATAGCCATACAGAACATACCATCCAACAGCAGCATAGTACACATTCTTCTCCAATGCATGGGATCATTCTCCAGAGTAGACCACATTTTAGGCCACAAAGCAATCCTCAATAAATTAAAAACACTGAAATAACACAAAGCATCTTCTCTGATCATAACACTATAAAACTAGAAATCAATAACACAAAGAACAAGGAAAAAAATGAAATACATGGAAACCAAATAACACCTTACTTACAAACTACTGAATGGAAGAAATTAAAAGTGAAAAAAATTCTTAGAATGAAAATACAACATTCCAGAACCTTTTGGACACAGCAGAAGCAGTGGTCAGAGAATTTATAGCAATAAATGTACATATTAAAACAGAAGAAAAGGCCAAAATCAATAATAGCTTAACCCTACAAGTCCAACAGATAGAAAAGGAGCAACACAAGAAGTCCACAGTCACCGGAAGAAAAGAAATAATAAAGATCAAAGCAGAAATAAATGAAATAGAAAACAAAAACAGTAGCATCAACAAGACTAGAAGTTGGCTCTTTGAGAGGATCAATAAAATTAACAAAGCACTGGCCAAATTCACAAAGGAGAAAAATGAGAAGATGCAAATAACCAAAATAAATGATATGGGTGACATTACAATAGAACCAACTGAGATGAAAAGGATCATAACAGAGTATTATAAAAAATTGTACTCCAACAAATTTGAACACCTAGAAGAAATGGGCAAGTTTGTAGAAACACACTACCTACCTTGACTAACAGAAATAGAGGTAGAAAATTTGAACAAACCTATAACAAAAGAAGAAATTATACAGGTCATTAAAAAAAAAAAAAAAAAAAAAAACCCTGGCCTAGACAGCTTCACTGGAGAATTCTATCAAACATTCAGAGAAGAATTGACACCAGTTCTACTCAAAGTATTCCAGAACATAGAAAAGGAAGGAATGCCCCCTAATTCATTCTATGAAGCCAGCATAACTGATACCAAAGTCAGGCAAAGACACCACTAAAAAATAAAGTTACAAACCAGTATCCCTTGAATGTAGATGCAAAAGTTCTCAAAATTTTAGCCAACAGAATTCAACAGCATGTAAATATATATATATATATCATACACATCATGATCAAATGGGATTCGTACCAGAGAAGCAAGGATGGTTCAGCATTAGAAAATCAGTCAACATAATTCACATAAATAAAGGAAAAGAATTGCATGATCTTCTCAACTGGCACAGAAAAGACATTTGACAAAATCCAAAACCCTTTCCTGATAACTCTCAGCAACATAGGATTAAGGGCACATATGCAAAACCAACAGCGAACAGAGAGCATTCCCCTTGAGAATGGGAATGAGACAACGATGCCCTTCATTACCACTCTTATTCAATATTCTACTGGAAGTCTTAGCTAGAGCTGTAAGGCAAAAAAGGGAAATAAAGGGTATCCAAATTGGTAAGGTAGAAGTAAAACTATCCCTGTTACAGGTGACATGATCCTATACACAGAAAATCCCAGAAGAAAATCCCCAAGAAAGTTACTAGAACTAATAGAAGATTTAGCAAAGTGGCAGCGTATAGGATAAACACACAAAAAATCAGTTTGATTCCTCTACACCGACAAGGAGGACTCTGAAAAAGAAATCAGAGGATCAGTAACATTTATAATAGTGTCTTAAAGGATAAAATTCCTAAGATTAAACCTAACCAGGTACATAGAAGATTTATACAAGGAAAACTGTAAACACTACTGTAAGAAACTAAGAGATCCACATAAATGGAAAAACATTCCATGCCCATGGATTGAAAGACTTAACATTGTGAAAATGTCAACACTACCCAATCCAAATCCCAACAACATTCTTTAATGGAATGGAAAAACTAATCTCCAGCTTTATATAGAAAGGAAGGAGACCCCAAATAGCTAAAGCAATATCAAAGAACAACAGCAAAGTAGGAGGCCTCTCACTTCCCAGTCTCAAAACTTACTACACAGACACAGTAATCAAAACAGCCTGGTCCTGGTTCAATAACAGACATAAATGTTGTTAGGTGCCGTCGAGTCGATTCCGACTCAGCGGCCCTATGTACAACAGAACGAAACACTGCCTGGTCCTGAGCCATCCTTACAATCGTTGTTATGCTTAAGCTCATTGTTGCAGGCATATAGACCAATGGAATAGAATTGGGAACCCAGAAGTAAATCCATCCATCTATGGGTAGCTGGTCTTCAACAAAGGTCAGAGTTAATTCAGTGGGGAAAGATAACAGTCTCTTTAACAAATGGTGCTGGCAAAACTGGATTTCCATGTGCAGAAAAATGAATCAGAATCCATACATTACACCACGCACAAAAACTAACAAAATGGATTAAAGACCTAAATGTTACAGCTAAAACGATAAAGTTCCTGGAAGATAACATAGGATCAATACTAGGGAACCTAATTTTTTGGCGTAAATAGTCTATCAAACAAAACTTAAAAATGCACAAATGACAGAAGATAAACAACTGGGACCACCTAAAAATTCAGTATCAAACGACTTTATTGAGGGTAAAAAGAGAACCTATAGACTGGGAAAAAAAATCTTTGGCAACGACATATCTGATGAGGGTCTGATCTCTAAAACACACAGAAAACTTCAGCAATTCAACAACAAAAAGACAATCCAATAAAAAAATGTGCAAAGGACATGAACAGACACTTCGTCAAAGAGGATATTGTGATACGGCCAACAAATACATGAAAAGATTCTTGCCGTCATTAGCTGTTAGAGAGATGCAAATCAAAACTAAAGTGAGATACCACCTCACCCCTGCAAAAATAGCAGTGATCAAAAACACAGAAAATACTGATGAGGTTGTAGGGAGATTGCAACTTATATCCATTGCTAGTGGGATTGTAAGATGGTGTAAGCACTATGGAAAACAGTATGGCACTTCTCAAAAAGCTAGAAATAAAAATACCTCATGATCTAGCAATCTCATTCCTAGGTTCATATCCTAGAGATATAAGAGCAGTGACACAAATAGACAGGTACACACCCATGTTCATTGCAGCATTATTCACAACAGCAAAAAGATGGAAACAACCTAAGTGCCCATCAACAGATGAACAAATAGCAAATCATGGTACATACATACAATGGAATTACTTCTCAACTGTAAAAAATAATGAGTCCACGAAACATCTTACAACATGAATGAATCTAGAGGATATTATGCTAAGTAAAATACGTCAGTCACAAAAAGGCAAATATTTTATGGTTCTACTATTATAAAAAGTCAAGAATAGGTACATACACAGAAAACAAAGTTCTTTGATTATTACCAGGGATGGGGGTGGGGATCACTTTCTAGATAGCAACACTTGTTACGTTTGGTGATGGGAAAGGCAGTCCCAAATATGTGTGAAGTCAGTACAGCCTGACCAAGGGAAATAAAGATACTAAGAAGTACATGAGAAAAAGGGACAATTTCAGTAAATGCTATAACAAACAATTTTGCAACAACAGTAAGAACAAAAAATGTGTGATTACATAGGTAGATATAGATGCATACATGTGTATAGGAAGGCATATGGGAGTAAGTATACATGCATGTTTAGGTGTGTCTGTAGGCATATGTATATATACGTTTGCGTGTGGTACATATATGCACGTATATAACAAGCCACATAGGGGGCACAGTTACAGAGGCTTCCTAGACATATCCAGACAACTGAGGATTGATTTACTGGTTTAAAAGGCTTGGGACCGTAGTCTCGGGAGACAACTTAGTCCGTTGGCGTTAACAGTTCACAATGATAATGTTCTGCATCTAGTTTGGTGAGTAGCAACAGAGGTCTTAAAAGCTTGCATATGGCAACCTGAGATAGAACTATCGGTTCTACTCATGAAGCAAAAGAGAATGGAGAAAAACAAAGGTTCAAAGAAGAAACTTTTCCATGAGACAGCCCACACAAACCACAGCCACTTTTAATCTGAGACCAGAAGAACTAGATAGTGCCCAGCTACTACCACTACTGACCATTATGACCAGCAACACAATAGAAGGTCAGAGTAGAATGAGAGAAAAATCTTTAGAGCAAAACTCAAATTCCTAAGCAAAGCCCAGACCTACTAGATACCTTTGAACTTGAAATTGAACCTGTTTCTGCAAGTTACCTTTCAGCCGGATAATAGATTGGCTTATAAAATAAACAATATCACCTATGAGTAATGTGCTCCCTTAAAAAATTAACTACATGAGACCAAACAGTCAACATTTCTCTAAAAGCAAAGATGAGAAGGCAAGGAGGGGCAGGGAAGCTAGATCAATGGAAACAGAACAAACAGAATGGAAATAATGAGGATGCTGATGCATTATAAAAATTGTAACCAGTGGCACAGAACAATTTGTATAAAAATTATTAAACAAACAAACTTGTTGCCATCACCTGGATTCCGACTGGTAGCAACCCTGTAGGACAAAGTAGAGCTGCCCCATAGAGTTTCCAGGAAGTACCTAGTGAATTCAAACTGCCAACTTTTTGGTTAGCAGATGTAGCTCTTGAACACTACGCCTCCTGGGTTTCCAAAATTGTTAAAGGGGAACCTAGTTTGCTGTGTAAATTTTCACCTAAAACACAATAAAATATTATTAAAAAAATAAAAAGAGAACTAGAGATTTGTTCCACTGGAGTACAATGAGTAGACTGAATATTGAGGGAAACAAGATTTAGATAATCAGTAATACAAATAGTTTAACTTTTCTCTATTAGCAATAATCAAAGTTTAACCGTCGTATTTAGCACACTGCTAAATGATAATACCAAAATACATAGAAGTTAAATCTGGATTGTTTATGATTATTCTGACACTCTGAGACAGAAGTTTATTATCTGAGGTAGATGTGATGCCTTTGTATTTTCTTCATATTTTTCTGTTCCAGTTCTCTCTTGTGGTTTTGACTTTGAAGTGGAGGATCTGACAAGAATTGTGTGGCATTGCTCAGTAGTGCCAGCAACTGATCTGTATGCCCTTGGGGTACATTAAAGATGACAAGCCAGGGCACAGATTGCACGGCCTTTGCTTTTTGGGGGATTGGGTGTGAGCAAGGAAGCAAATAATCAAAAGAAAAATTTCAGATGGTAGATACTATAAAAAGAACAACACAGCCTCCTCTGATGGAGAATTAGGTTGGGTACAGGATACTTTAAATTGGGTGGTCAGAAAGAGTGACGTTTTGGCTAAGGTATGAATGATGGTGAACAGCCAATGATTTAAAGTTCGAAAGGTAGAGTGTTGACAGGCAAGAGGTGTGGCAAATCCAGAGACCCCAAAGGAGGATTAGGCATAGGAGCACAGAGACTTGGTGGTACAGTGGTTAAGAGCTCGGCTGATAACCTAGAGGTCAGTGGTTTGAATCTACCTACCACTCCTTGGAAACCCTATTGGGCAGTTCTGCTGTGTCCTGTAGGGTTGCTCTGAGTTGGAACGACTAGACAATAGGTTAGGGAAGCATGGTAGACTGTCGAGGTCAGGGTAGGCCAGATCTCATATAGCCTTGCAATCCCTGTTTAGGGAGTTAGGATTTTATTCTCAGCAATGGGAAACAATAGAAGTGTTTTTAAGCAGGGCCTGATTTGTGGAGAACGGCTTGTGAAGCGGCAAGACAGGGAGACTTCCAGCGTAGTTTATGGAAGATAGCTTGGTGGTTTAAGATTTGCAGTGGAGATTGTGAAAAATGGTCAGATCCAGTATATCTCAGAGAACAGCTAACAAGACTTACTGATGGGTTAAGGAATGAGGAAAAGGCAAAAATGAAGGTTATCTCCTGGGTTTTTGGTCGGAGCACCTGAGTGAGCGATGCTATTACTTAAGATGAGGAAGCCTACAGAAGGATCAGGTTTGTGTTGAGGAACCAAGAGTTTTGTTTTGGCTGTGTGAAATTTAAGGCAACAACAAGGATACAGATCTACTAAAACCAAGCACCAAGTATTTAACAGATACCACGTTACCTGTGGATGTTTTGCTGTTACTTTTGAACTGTTGTGGTTGAGTCCATCCCAACTCATAGCGACCCTATAGGACTGGGTGGAGCTGCCCCATAGGGTTTCCAAGGAGTGGCTGGTAGATTTGGACTGCCGACCATTCGGTTAGCAACTGAGCTTTTAACCTCTGCACCACCAGGGCTCATATTCTTTCAAAGGACTGTATTAAATCAGTTGTGTTTAAAGGAACCAGGGAAGTTAGTACTTTTCTATTTGTCAGACTATTAGAGAAATCAGATCTTGCCTAAAGGAAGTCAAGTAGCATTCTTAGGTTATTGGGTCCAAAAAAAACTTATTTCTTTAAAATTTTGTTTTTATTGGGAGCGAATGTTTGCATATAGTTTTTGTAGGCATATATTTTAACTTAGTAATGTGGATCACATTTGTGTTGTGAGAGCAGGTTGTAAGAAAAGAACAGTTGAAACTATTAAATTTATACGTATTTTATGACTTAAAATTTGATCCGAATGATTTTTTTTTTTGAAGGGAAGCATTTCTTGAACTATTCTAAAAGCCTATTTATTTCTATTAAGCTTGGGTAAATTTTTTTGTTGATGTGTTTTGACATTGGTTTCCAATTTTAGAAACAGCTGTTGGACATGCTATTCAGTGAAATAACACAACCTTGTTATTTACAAGGCATTGCTTAATATTGTTGGAATTTGAGGTGGGTGGAAAATGGCATTCAAAAAGTTATTTCCTGAGATAAATGGCGCATTTGTGAGGGCTTGAAAATCTTGAGATTGTTAAGATCCTAGAGTGTTGGCGATGGATTTTGGCCACCACTTGGCAGTATAAAATCAAGAAGCTAGGGTCATAGAAAAGTTTTCATAAAAACTAGGTAACCGTTTAGTCATCCCAATAATTTTACTATATTTTCCCTCCAGACAGATCACAAAACTGTGAACACATTAGTCTGTCACCAGTACAGTTGACTAATCTCTGCGAGCAGCTGTTGTAACATGCGTTACTACAGTGGGATTGCATTCAAATTGGAGCTTTTAAAAATAATTTTAAAACTTAAACGGAACTTTTTAAGTATTTTCTATGCTTCTGATACTTTTACTTTCAAAGACTGTTCTCAGATTTTAATTGTGTGTGTGTGTGCAGAAATGCCCGTTCTGTAGGAAACCTGATAACCAGATTTTAGATTATGTATGCTTCAATTATCAATAGATTTTCTTTTGAGGTTCGTGTTTATATTAGGAATTTCTTCCTTTTTTAGCAGTCAGCCTTGCTCTTGACCTATAGTCATTCATTTTAATTCTTTAGACAAACTGTAAAGTTGTGTTCTTCTAATGGAATGTTGTGAGGTAATGAATGATTATAAAAATATTTCATATTTCTTGTATGAAAAAATTGTGATCTTTTAAATTTAGTATGCAAGCCCTACTTTTAATGTTTGGTCATGTAGGGAGAAAAAATGGTAATAGAACACAAGCACTTCTAAAGTTGACCTCATTTTAATCAGTCTGATACCATGCTTTGTAAGTAAGTAATTAAGTCAAAGTAAATAAATAAAACTTAAAGGTACTGCTCTGTGTATCTTTACTCATACATCCTGGGTCACCCAGTCATGAGGTGATAGAATAAATTGGCCTTATCACTAACCTGGCAGACCAGTAGCTACTGATCAAAGAGTATTAATGTGATATTTGAAAAAGTTGTTTTTTCGTAGCACATCAGCCATGTTGAGGAGTTTGTGTTTTGTTCTGTAAGACCCAGTATGATCTGGTTCCTATCTCCCTCTCCAGACTCCATTACCTCAGGCCATTTTCCCCCTCACTCAGTTCTATGCAGCTATTTCCGAGAAGACAGTTTCCAGCTCTAGCATGTGCCAGAATGTTCTTTCTCCCCCCATCCTAGCCTGCCTAATATTACGCCCGTCCTTTAGATCTCAGCTTAAGCACTTCCTTAGAAGCTGCTGTTTACCAAGCAATCTGAAATAGGCCCCTACACTTCTTTCTCAGCATACTGTGTTTCTGTAATTTGTAACTGTAAATTCATTTATGTCTGTTTGCGTTTAATAACTGTCTTCCCAACCCAGGCTGAAAAGGCTTCCTGAGGGTAGAGACTGTGTTTTATTTACAACTGTTTACTTAGCATTTCATGGTGGAGCTAGACTAGATCTAAGATTTTCTTAATCCAAAATTTGTATTCTTCTCACTCCACAACTCACTGCCTTTTACTCTAGCTGCTTTAGTAGTCAATAGAATGTGGGTTCATCTACAATCCCTATCTCAGTTCCAAAATTTAAAAATTCGTAGGAAAATAGGTTTTATCAAACTTAAATAACACACACACACATCTGAATTGACAAAAGGCAAAGTTTGTGTTTTATTTATCCCACTTAGGGTGAATAATCTTACATTCATTTTGCCACACAAAGTGTTTGCTTGGGAATGCTGTACCAGATACCACTGGGGACGTTGTGTACTACGTGGGATGTACATGTCCACCTTTCTAAAATGTGAGAAATTCAGAGTTCTGAAATACAAGAATATTGGACTAAGGGGTTGTATCATGCAGCTTTGCTTTAGTTTGTCAGAGAGGTTGCAAGGATCAAAATACCCTTTGAATCCATTTTGACTGTTGGAATTATGGCATGGCCTGGCTTTGCCTCTTATTACTTGTGCAACGTTAGGCAAATCACTAACACTGTGCTAATAAGGAAATTGGACTAGATTTACCAGTCGTACCCTCCAATTCAAAAATCTATTGACCATGTAAAATATAATACCATTTCATTTTGATCCAGATAGGTGATAATGTTATTTTAGCATTTGGTGTTTACTTTCTGTCACTTATCAATAATAAGTGAAAACAAATTATAATGCTCTATGTATATACATGTTACCAAGTTTTTAATTTCTTCATTTTTCGTGCTTCTGGATACATTTCACATAGAACTGAGTCTAAAGTTGTGGTGACTAATTTATATATTCCATTGTAAATTAGAAATTACTAGGGGGCAGTTAACAATACATCTGTAATTTAGTGGTTCTTGTCATTATTTGTATTTGTCTTTCAGTAGGTGATATGAAAATAAGCACATCTCTTGATGGGTGAATAGACTTTTAATATAACGGACTTAAATAGCAAGTATAAAAGTTTTTTGGTAAGCAATCTCTTTATAGTTACTAAATTTACAAAGCACATTTCATACCTTTTTTCTTTTGATCTTTGGATTGTCCTGATGATGACAGTGCTATAAACATTATTCTAGTTTTACAGAGGAGGAAACCAAGTCTGTGCAACTTAGTTACGCAGTGCATGAGATGCAGGGGTAGAGATGGGCCTCAAAAGCTAGCCTTCTGATTTCAAGTCCGTTATTATGTTTGTACACTTTACCCATTGCCGTTGAGTCAATTCTGATTCGTGTGACCCTATAGGACAGAGTAGAACTGTCCTATAGGATTTCCAAGGCTATAATATTTACAGAAACAGACTGCCACGTCTTTCTCCCACTTACATACTTTATTGTCCTTTAATTATGGAAATTTTATAAAATATTATACAGTATGAAAAGAATATAAAATATTGATGTCTTTAATTTTTAATATCAATTATGTACATTATCACCTGAATTCTGTTTTTTTCTTACAATGGAAAATGACCTTAAAAAAAGCCTGTTGCCTTTGAGTTGATTGCAACTCATAGCAACCCTACAGGACAGAGTAGAACTGCCGCATAGAGTTTCCAAGGAGCAGCTGGTGGATCTGAATTGCCGACCTTTTGGTCTTAACCACTGCACCACTAGGGCTGCTTTCAGTTTTCTGTTACCCCCAAAAAAAAGACATGGTGATTTATCTTAGGTTTCATATTCAAAATACGTTTCCTTTTTTTAAAAAACTTTTTTTTATTATATTTTAGATGAAGGTTTACAGAACAAGCAAGCTTCTCATTAAATTAAACAGTTACTACACATGTTGTTTTATAACATTAGCTAACAACCCCACAACATATCAGCACTCTCCCTTCTCAGCCTTGGGTTCCCTATCATTAGCTTTCCTGTCGCCTCTTGCTTTCTAGTCCCTGGGCTAAGGTGCCCCTTTAGTCTTGTTTTGTTTTATGGGCCTGTCTAATCTTTGGCTGAAGGGCAAACCTCAGGAGTGACTTCATTACTGAGCCAAAAGGGTGTCTGGGGGCCATACTGTCAGGGTTTCTCCAGTCTCTGTCAGGCCAATAAGTCTGGCCTTTTTTGGGGGGGAGTTAGAATTTTGTTCTACATTTTTTCTCCAGCTCTGTCCGGGACCCTCTATTGTGATCCCTGTCAGAGCAGTTGGTTGTGGTAGCTGGGCACCATCTAGTTGTACTGGACTTAGTCTGGTGGAGGCCATGGTAGATGTGGGCTAGTAGTCCTTTGGACTGATCTTTCCCTTGTATCTTTAGTTTTCTTCATTCTCCTTTGCTCCTGAAGGAGTGAGACCAGTGGAGTATCTTAGATGGCTGCTGAAAGGCTTTTAAGACCGCAGATGCTACTCACCAAAGTAAAATGTTGAACATATTCTTTGTAAACTATGTTATGCCAGTTGAGCTAGATGTTCCCTGAGACCATGGTCCCCACAGCCCTCAGTCCAGTAATTTAGTCCCTCAGGGAGTTTGCATATATCTGTGGAGCTTCCATGACCTTGCCTTGGATATGTTGCGCTGGCTTCCTCAGCATTGTGTACTGTCCTACCCGTCATCAAAGTTACCACTCATAGGTTTTATGTTCTAAATTAACAGTGAAGGCATTTAATATTTCTTTAAATCTTAGCACTTACCCATGTTTGACTTCAGATTTCCATTTGTTATTTTTACATTTTTAGTGATCTGTAGACATCTTTGGGTTGTCCCCAACTTAATATTTTAAAAAGATGAAGTAAGAGAAAAGTGAATATGTAGTTTTATGTTTTGTACTTTTATACAATCTTAAACTAATATTTACTTTCAAAGACCTTACATATTTATACTTCTTGTGACGTGCATTCATGCCTGATTAAAAGCCCCCAACAATTGAGCGAAGCACTTCCAGAGCAATTAGAATTGAAAGTATTCTGTTTAAAGGCTCCTTTCCTTCAATGGAAAAGCATTTGTACATATTTTTTTCAGTTGTAAATAATTCATTAAATTTATCACACACTATTTCTGAGTACTTTAAACTATGTACTTATTTTTCCAGGCAATTTGGAAATCATATTTTAAGTTTTTGTTTTAAATAGTAAAATGTAAACCTCAGCAGTAAACTCATCCTAGCTACTCTGTTTTATGAACTGTGAGGGCTGGTAATCACAAAGTAAGAACTTGTTTTTCTTATAGCTTGATATATTTGCAAATCCGGGCTGTAACTTCTTAAAATTGGATCTCTCCAGCTCTGCTTAACCATGGTAATTTGTTTGTAAGCCAAAATTGCTTTAAGAACAATTTTAAAATATTTTGACTTTGACCATTTTTGTTTGTTTTTTGGTACTACAGTGTGCTCAGTGGAATTCTCCCATTAATGAAATCTATTTTGTTTAGACAATGAAAAAATAATTCTTGTTATAGCAGCAGTGAATTCATTTTTTAAAGTTCTTCTAAAAGATTATGTAGGTAGCAAGCTGTATGAAGGAATTATAGCATTCTTCTTACATTGAGGCCTAACAGGATTTCAGTTAACATTGTCAGAAACCACTGTATGAATATAAAGTTGCTCAGTGTGACATTTGGTCGGATGTTTTACCCTCTTCTTCTAGAGACTTGGGTGACAAAGTGTAGATTTGACTGTTGTCTGCCAGTTGGAAAGGCTCCAAAAACAAGGAGGCGTTTGTACATGTGCATATGTTGGCAGGGTTCCCTTCTCTCCTCTTGTCAAAGACCATTTTATTTTTACAGAGATATGTTTGTATCTGTTCTACAGTATGGCATGGGAAAAATATACCAGTTGTGTATTGGAGTTTTTTGTTTTCCTTTTTTGCACGACAGTGTTTGTCTCATATTTACTCATTTAGTGCTTTCACCTTTTATGTTGGGAACTTTACACATGAATGCTTATGGGAAAAAGTTAAATCTTCTATAATTTTGTTTAACTAAATCTTCAAGGTTGTGTAGGTAGCAGGAAGTTGAGGTACGAATATTAAATTAATAAGTTTGAACTTGAGAGGAAAAGTTGAGAATAGTATATGTTTAGTGTCTTGGTTTTATCCAGTGCTGCTATAATAGAAATACAACAGATAGATAGCTTTAACAAAGAGAAGTTTATTCTCACAAAATCCAGTAGGTTAGAAGTCTGAAGTCAGGATGCCAGCCCCAGGGGAAGCCTTTCTCTCTCTGTTGGCTCTGGGGGAAGGTGCTTGTCATCAGTCTTGTCTTGGTCTGGGAGCATTTCAGCTCAGGAACCTCAGGTCCAAAGGATGCAGTCTGCTCTCAGCACTGGTTTCTTGGTGGTATGAGGTCCCCAATCTCTACTTGCTTCCCTTTCTTTTTATCTCTTGAGAGATAAAAGGTGGTGCAGGCCACACCATAGGAAAACTCCCTTTACATTAGATCAGGGATGTGACCTGGTAAGGGTGTTACAGTCCCACCCTAATCCTCTTTAACATAAAATTACAATCTCAGAATGGAGGACAGCCACAGAATACTGAGAATCATTGGCTAACCAAGTTGATACACACATTTTTGGGGGGATGTAATTCAATCCATGACAGTTAGCAAACAGTGTTTTGCACTGCACATTGGACGTGAGCAATCTGTCACGTTTCCTAATGTCACAGAGAAATAAAGAAGCCTCAGGTACAAGATTAAAAATGTGCTTAACCATGATTTCTAAAGGATCAGTAGGTAGGGTCTGAAATGTAATTGAATCAATTCACTTACCATATTTAAAGATTCATAATATCACATCTCAATTTTTTTACTTACATCACAGAACTGCAGATACTAAAATTCAAAAAAGAGTTATATATACAAAGAACAAGTACAGTTATTGTTCATTGATTGAATTGAAAGGTAGCACACAAATGGAAATAGTTAAGTGATAAGATTACGGGTGAAGTTTAATCCTTAAAATTCTTTTTAAAGTTGATTACTGAGTTTTGGTGATTTTATAAAGCTCAGAGTAAAATTAATATTACGCATTTCCTTAAAGGTCCAAGGGGAAGAGCCTCATCTCTAGCTTCTTAAATCTGTGTAGTTTATTCAATGTTTTAGTAATAAAAGTAGGCCACATATATATTCCGTAGTGTTTTGTTTTGTGTTGTGATTATACGCAATACAGTAATACTGCCTTCCCAGTCTACTCTCTACTCTCCTGCAGTAGTTCAATGTAAATAGCACCTTCTCCTAATTTTGTTTTCCCTGATTGAGGAAAGGTATTAACTAGCTGAGGGAATGATTCTGAAAACACACCTCCTCCTGTTCAAGTGGTCTTATCCAAGAAGTTGTGTAAAATATTACTTGGCAGCCTTTTTCACTCCAAAACTCATTTTGTAGTCATGGGTGTTTCATTACTTAGAAGGTACCTTAAATTAAGCCCGTCACTTTACGTAAGTCGAAAATGACGTGTTCAAGGTCATGGAAACGTTTTCTTTTGATTTGGGATAAAAATACACTAGTAGCTATCCATCCATTAGGAAACCTTGCCAAGATTAGGAGAATGAATAATTTTGAGGCTGGGCTAGGGAGCACAGAAAATGTGGTAGTAGAAGGGGAAAGAGGATGGACGTGGGACCAGAGGTGTTTAGAGGGGAAGTTGCATTGAAAGATACCAGGTTGCTCCTTATCAACCTTTGCACTTTACCTTCTTGGTGTCAGCTCAAAATTCAAGTTCATGCTTAAAAGACAAGATCCTTCTTAAAAGACCCATCCCTGAATTCTATCCCTGTTCCCTTCTGGACTCGGTAAAAAAAAAATAAATAAAGTCCCTATTAAATGCTCCTATAGGACTTGTGCCACTTTTTAGTAGCTAACACTTAAACGATATTCATAATTGTTTTGTTTTTTTTTTTTTGGCTTCTGTCTTCTATTCTAAAATGAAAGTCCTATCACTCCAGAGATCAACCATTTAGTATGCTGTTTTTGCTAGCTTAGCACAATGCCTGGTACCCAGTAAATATTGCTGGTTGATAGGTTTGTAGTATTGGTTGATTGTGAAGAAGGATTGGTTGAAGTCAAGAAGATGAAGGACAGCGTAAACACTTTTAGACTTGGTAATTAAGAAAGTGTTTTGTCTTTCACTGATCAATTTGGTCCTGAGATTTTGATAAGCAAGACTTATCAGATCCTAATTTAGTTTTCCAATGTAAAGTTCTCTATTTACAATTTTTCTAGTCCATAGTTGGAAAAAAAAAAAAAAGAGGAATTTTATCTCTAACAAATTATTGAATACAACGAGAAAACCGGAGGTCATTCCTGGTAGAAATCTCTACTGAGAAGATCTAGGGGGCTAGGGTTAGGATATCTTAATCAGAATCTTTTATAATATTAAGATAATTCTTTTGTAGAGTTTTCCATCTGATGAAGGTTGGCCATTTGCAAAATATCTTGGAGCTTGTGGAAGAATGGTGGCTGTAAATTATGTTGGAGAAGAACTGTGGAGCTATTTTAATGCACCATGGGAAAAACGAGTTGACCTTGCTTGGCAATTAATGGAAATAGCAGAGCAGCTTACAAACAATGACTTTGAATTTGCACTCTACCTCCTGGATGTCAGCTTTGACAATTTTGCAGTTGGTCCTAGAGATGGGAAGGTAATCATTGTGGATGCTGAAAATGTTTTGGTTGCTGACAAACGATTAATTAGACAAAGTAAGTACATAACTTTTAGATTTGTTTTTTTTTTATACTCCTTTTTTCCTGTCAAAATAATGTTGACATTCATATGAAACAGGCTTTAATTTCTTCCTTAAATAATTTTGGCAGCCTTTTGTCTGCCATTCTTTGCTTTGTTTAACCAGTATTGGTAAACAAATATCATACTCTTAGTCAACACTGTTTCTCTATATTTAGTAAAATATCGTTTAATGTTCTAATGAACACGAATATACTGTGAGTGCGTATATGTGTGTGTACACACATCTTTAACTTATGATGTGCTGTGTATTGTGTTGTTTAGGAGCCTAAGGCAGAATTCAGTGTACATAGCTAAAGGCTACCAGAGAGACTGTACCATCCTCATGGAGCGCTTCTTCTATTACTCTGTGGGGCTGCTTGTAGTCAGTCTCAACACTGATGAACTCGATTTTGTTTATAACCATCTGGATAATTCCTGGCACTGCAGATCTGACTTAGACGTGACATTCTGATTATTACATCTCACCCAAAACCTTGATATTCAGAGGTGGGCAGAGTGTCTGAAGTGTTCTGAAAATTAAATGGCATAGGAATTTTAAAGTGTCAGGGACAAAGGCTGTAGCTCTATAACCGATCCAGTCAGAAAAAAGAAACGAAGGGTTATTGCCTCACGGTGAAGGTCTTTTATTTTTTCTCCCTTCCCCTCCCCTCCCCTTTGTAGGAAGATCTTTTGATGAATAAACACCAAAGATTTGTGGCACCTGTAGAATGCAGTGAATGTGACAGTATATCAGGTTGACCCTTAATTTTTGCATTATCGTGTAACGAACCTGTTAAATACTTGATTTTCCTCAGTCCCTTGTTCTGATTCCACACTCAACACACAACTTTCTGATTATTTCTGCACTTGTCACGTGGATCCTTCCACAGGCAGTGGACACTCTCCTCCAGGGTTCCATTATTCTGGTACCTCTGCCTGCATCGAAGACGGTTGCAGCAGCTGGCATCATGCTTTTCTTTTTAATGTCTACAAGTCAGTGGGTTTTTAGTGTATTCACAGCATTGTGCAACTTCCCTACACTTTTTAAATTTTCATTCTGGGGCTTAAAAAAATGTTTTTTTTCTCAAATTCATTTTATGCAGGTATTTCAGGAATACATATTAAGGCTTTTATACCAGCTGAGTCCTAATGTTGGATGAATCCATCCATGTAGTTTCTGTATTCTTACATTTCATCTAGTGAGCATTGCTCCAGTGCTACTTCATCTAGCCCTGGCCAGTTAGTTTCAGATGTCTCATGGTGGGACTGTCTAAATAGCCGTGTTGCAAAAGGCGCTATTATTCAAGTGTTCACATTCTTTTCTTTTCTTTTTGCAATAAACGACCTGTATATTTTTTTTCACAAGGAGATTGAAGTTTTGCTGTGGAAACTCCCTTAGCGTCCTTCCCTTTATCATCTAAACCTAGTTAAAATAGCATCCATTTACCTGTCATCTTCAGACACACTAGATCCTTCTTTGAGAACTTGTTGCATATGGTACCTTCTTCAGTTCCTCCCTTAATAACAAAACCCATTTCTGTGGAGTTAATTCCAACTCATATCGACCCTATAGGAAAGAGTAGAACTCCCCCCAAGGATTTCCAAGATGCGGCTGGTGGATTCAAACTGCCGACCTTTTGGTTAGTACCCGAGCTCTTAACCACTGTGCCACCAGGGCTCCTTAATAACCGTAGACACCCATAAACAAGTATATAAGACCCATTCCTGCTTTAAAAACAAAAACAATATCCAACTCCAACTTGAAATTACTGCTTCATCTCCTGCCTTCCCTTGTCTCTCAGCTGTTTTGAAGTATTGCTTACTCTGCCTGCCTCTTCTGAACCTCCGTTCATTCCTCAACCCCTTAAAACCTTACCTAGATGTCTGCTTACCATTAAAAAAAAAAAATTAGTAACCACCTAATTGGCAAATTTGTGATGCGACTCTGGAGAGTAACAACTTCCTAAAATTCGTCCTTCCTTTGGCTTCCTCCAACTACTTGCATGGTTTCTTTTTAAAAACAGAAATCTGATCTTCTCACTCTTCTGCTTAATGTCTTTAATGACTCCCTAATGTTCTTCAAGTCAAATCCAGGCTCCTTACCATGGCATAATCCCTGTGCCTTGACCCTTTTCTCTTTCATCTTTTAATGCCCTCTGTCCATTGATGCTTCAGTATTTTGGTTCCTCGAATGAACCTTTCCACCTCTGGGCTTTCCCAAATACAGTTCTCTCTGCCTGAAATGCCTCATCTTTTCTCCATATACAGCAAGCTACTTGTCCTCCAGGCCTTAGCTTAAACGTTACCGCCTAAAACGGACCATTCCTGACTACCATATCTAACAGCAGCGAGGGTTGTTTCCCTCATAAATCTTTGTACTGTTAGAAACTGCAGTTCCTTCATAGCATTTCCCACAATTTGTGATAGAAGTGCATTGATTTACTTACTTCATAGTCTGTTTCACAAACTCGATTGTAAGCCAGTGAGAGGAGGGACCATGTCTGTTTACCATTTTATACCCCTGCCTGCCGTGGGGTAGCCATTCCAATAATTATTAACGGAACGAATGAGCTGCTTCTGTTTCTTTCGCTGGCCTCTTCTCTGCCAGCCCCTTACGTGGCAAGGTTCTACCCTCAGTCCTTTTTCTTTTTTCCTTTGCTTTCAACTCATCCTACACAAGTTCGTTCATTCCTATGGTTTCATCAAGCACACATATGCTAATGGGTTCTAAAAATATGTGTACTGTACCTCAGAGTCCTGAGCTCTAAGTCTATGTATATGACATGTCCACCAGAACCCTTCACAGCTACTTGATACTTAAATTTTCTTTAATCCCCCACCCCACCTCCTCACCTGCTAAACCACATCATTTTTAATAATGTCAACCTGATCATCTAATTAGAAGTTTAAACTTTAATCATACACTCAATTTAAAATTTTTTTTTCACCACCCTGTTTTTCTTTCTGGTTCTTCTTTAGTTGCTGTTACCATCTTAATCCCTCCAGTGTTCAGGCCAGAGAGATCTTTCTTATAAAACAAATCATGGTCATTACCACATGAGATACAACCGATTTCTCTAGCCTCATTTGTAAGTCCTTCTGTACCCATGTAGCATGTGTCATGGTTCTGCGTGGCACTTGCCATGGATAATCAAAGTCTCTGCTAGAACCGGATCCTTCAAGCAATAAAGGCCTGGCATGGCTTGGCACTGGGGGGCACATATACTTAGATGTTTAAAATTAGAATACAATTCTAAGAGCAGGTACTATCTTGTTAATTAGTGAAACGTTATATTTTTGGAAGAAATGAAAACTCTAATTTAAAACATATTTTTCTTTTTCTGTTTCTCCCCCTTCCACAGATAAACCTGAAAACTGGGATGTCTGGTATGAAAGCAAATTTGATGACTGTGATAAGGAGGCTTGCTTATCATTTTCAAAAGAAATTCTTTGTGGTCGTGCCACGGTGGACCACAATTACTATGCTGTCTGTCAGAACCTCTTATCCAGACATGCCACCTGGCGTGGCACTTCTGGAGGACTACTTCATGATCCACCAAGTGAAATTGCCAAAGATGGCCGCCTTGAGGCCTTGCTAGATGAGTGTGCCAACCCAAAGAAGCGCTACGGCAGATTCCAGGCGGCAAAAGAACTGAGAGAATATCTAGCACAATTAAGTAACAACGTGAGGTAGTCTATGGTGAACTTTCTTCTTTTCTTTCTCCATTTTAATAGCACTGGCTGAAACTAATCCACCAAAAACTCTCTGGAAAAACAAAATTTGGAGGTATTAACGTTCAGAGGATGATAAACTTGCACTGATAGAACTCATGTTAACATCCATCAAAATAAGACATGACTTCAGAAATTACATGATGCTTCTGCAAATAAATATGTTCTTACACTTCGGAGACTCGAGCTGTCCTTGACTGCTTTGCCCCCTGAATGCCTGAATGGATTCCTGAGTATCGTTAAGCTATTGGAAATGAGTCTGATAGTCACATTGGCTTGTGTATCAAATGGTACATGGTACTTGACATAGTTCGCATTAGTCTCATGATTTTGTGAATCTCACATTTACGTTGAATGTCAAGTTAGATTGGCCTGTTTTATAGGCCACTTTTTCCTTCAGACATAAAGGGTTTTTTCCATTTTTATTTTTTTTTATTAAATTTTACACATTCAGGTTATTGTTGGTGTTCATTTAAGTTTTGACTAGTTTTCATTCAGTACTGTGTGGTGTATATTTACTATTAGAGCAGGATTCCCAGGTTTACTGTCTTTTTTTCTGAAAGCTGAACATTTTATTGTGTAAATACTTCCCCGCCTCCCGCCGCCATCTGTGGTTTCACCATTGCATGAGATTAAAACAAACCACGAGATTATTTCAGGTTATCTAACAGTTACATCCTTCTATGCCAGTGATTATAACTGTACACTAAACATGAAGTTTGGCATATGTTGCAAAATTGTTGGCTTGCCCTTCACCTAAAACTTTAAGAAGAATATACTAGCGATCTACACCTTGATGTTAATTTTGGTTCAGAAAAAAATATAACCCAGGATTTTTTAAAATGCTAACTAGTGCAAGATAGTAATACATACGCCAAAGAAATATTAGACCTAGTCCCACAGCTAGATTTTAAAATAGAATTGGCCACCTACTGAATCTCACCATTCCATTTCCAGTACTTTTATTTTGGCACTTTGATTATTAACTTCAGATCTCCGCAGTTACTCTTGAATGTTGAAAAATCAAGCTACTGCTTTCTAAGAATATGACTGAACAATAGCCTCCCTTTTATTCATTGGCAGTTTGGCCACATTAGCATGGTAGCCACCATTTGAATTTAATCAGGCATCATAACCTTTTAATTATCGATGGACTAACAGTTTTTCTTGGAAAGCAGACAATTTAGCCAGTCTGCCCACCGAGGTCTTCATCATCCAGTTGTCATTCTGAACATCAAAACATCAAATTTAAATGTGTGGATAAAAATTACCATGAATGTGAAATCCGTAGGCTATTTAAGAAGTGTTACAGTATAAGCTGCCTATTATTAATGTAGGTAATATTTCTCTGTTTTACTACTTTTGTTTACAGCAGATTTTGGTGCAGTATGCAGTGTTTAGTTCTAGACTGACCTTATTCTAAATCAGAAAGTGATTAAAATATGCGCAACCAAAGCCAAGTTCTTCTTTTCTTTTTCATTCGTACAGCAACTATTTATTGAGTATCAACTTTGTGCCAGGCACATTACTAGCTGCTACACGCTGTCTGAACATGACATACGGTTGAATAACTTTACAATAATTATCAAATACTTTACTGTGGGTATTTCTTAAGTTGAAGTAGCATTGTTTAAATGATGATGATGGGTTCATGTTGTTTTACTGTTGTGATGGAAATTCTGCTTTGTACCATCAAAAGGAGGTTGCTCTACAGAAGAGCAGGCTGAAGTCAATAAAATTAATCCCAGTTTGAAAACTGGAGGGAAAAGGGT
Organism: Elephas maximus indicus; assembly: GCF_024166365.1. Classification (NCBI taxonomy): domain Eukaryota; kingdom Metazoa; phylum Chordata; class Mammalia; order Proboscidea; family Elephantidae; genus Elephas; species Elephas maximus. The sequence goes on along the minus strand of NC_064841.1, from coordinate 15,710,690 downwards.
AGGAGCTCTCCATTATAAAGTGGACTGCATTATGTTGATTTTTATATATCAATATATCACATATACCACCACCTTGCCCTCAATGACCATGTGAGTGCTGGAAATTTTAGTAAGCTGACTTTTTACGACTTTAGAAGACTTTTGAGGGGAGTAGGTTAAAGTTACTTGTCAACATTATCCTCTTACTCAAAACTTCATACATTCTCAAAACAGAGCACCTTTTATATTTGATAAATATTCATTACACACCTTAGAATGCTAGTCACAGAGGGGTTGTCTGTGATTTAGCAAACATTTATCTAATTTTTTTTGCAAGTGTGATTTTGATTGCAAAACAGGAAGTGAGAAAACACTGCCAGCAGTGATTGCTATTTGAGGTAGTTTTTATAACTACTATTTCCCCCCATGAGATTGCTGTGTGGGATTTCTTTTACCTTTGGAAAAGGTTGAGGAGAAGATAGTCAAAGAATTAGGAATAAAAATTACAGGGAATAATATGTATGTGAAAAGCAATAAATATTTTGTTGACTTTGCTATCAAGATGTTCACTATCAGATATTTATTATACAGCAGCAATTTATATTTTTAATCATTGCCCATGAATAGACACAGTGAAATATTTTTGAATCAGACATTTGGGGTTTGTATGTGCATTAAAATTGTCTTTTGTACTGTAAGTTACTGTTTAATTTGAATATTTTATCAAAACTGTCTCCCTGTGCCTTTATAATATAAAGTTGTTTCTACAACTTTTAATGATCTTAATAAAGAATACTTTAAGAACTGTACTTTTCAGACTATCTCTTAACTCAAATATCCTTATTTTCTTGAGTGGAAAGTGAGGTTGTAGATAAGTTTGGTTTTGTTTTCTTAATCCCCCCCTTTGCCTATATTTTGTTATAATTTTGGGAAACTGGTTGGATCGAGTCCCTGGGTGGTGCAAATGAAGAATGCCGTTGGCCGCTAACTAAAAGGTTGGAGGTTCAAGTCCACTCAGAGGTGCCTCCGAAGAAAAGACCTGGTGACCTACTTCCAAAAATTCAGTCATTGAAAACCCCGTGGAGCACAGTTCTGCTGTGACACACATGGGCAACTGGTATCTGGTGGGGTGTGAATTGGGCTTATGGTGTGTGTATTTTGTTTCGGTTTTCTGTACTAGGTTTTTTTTTTTTTTTTTGAGCTCTGACTTTTAAAAGAGGATAAGAAAATTCATTATTGAAATTTTTAGATGTATATAAGGGAATAATGAACAATAGTGTAACGAATTCCAACTTCAGAAGATAGCAACATGTCGCCAAGCTTGTTTTATCTGTGCTCCTACCAACTTATTTCTGTTTTATTTTGAAGCAAATAGGAGACATCACATCATTCGATTCATATGTACACACTAGGCATTTTTCTCCCTAACAAAACCACGGTAACATTTTACATCTCTGAAGTTAACAGCAATTCCTCAGTATCACCAAAACAGGGAAGTTCTCAAATACCACTCTAGTATTTTCTCAGAATCTAATTGAAGAGGTTCCCACTAGTTATATATATGGAACAGTTATATTATCAGTAACAATTGAAATGGGTTGAAACACATTAAATATGTAAATCTGTGCGTTCAAAGTCATGGTAAAAAGAATGGCCAGAAACAAGCCAACTCGGTTACCGTTAAATGGGTATTAAGTAATTGCTCTGACAACCTGTAAATTGAAGGGAAAGAAGCGTTTATTCTGCCTTACCTTGGGATAATCAAGTAATCGATGACAAGTTTTTTTTTTTTTTTAAGGGTTACTTCAATTAATAAATGCAGGAGTGGTAGTCTATTCACTGTTTTGCAATTTCTAATGAATTGATGAATCTAGGTAATGATCATCAATGACTGCTGAAGCTGTGAGGTCAAAAGCTGGTGAGTAACTTTGTACGGATGGATCAGGGTAGCAACACCTGTGCCCACTGGGCAATCTCACCATAATGATGTGCCTTCTGGTACCACACAATGCAAAGTCCCCAGCACCACCTTTGAAGTGTCTTACGAAACTAATAGAACCTGAATCTGATCAAGCCCCTAGATCTATCCATTAATGAAAAATCCAGAGCAGAGAGGGACACGTTAAAGAACACTGGGTGTGCAATCAACAAAATTCAGAATGTGGGCAGTTCTGTGGGATATACTTGTTTCGGAAACCCTGGTGGCATAGTGGCTAAGTGCTACGGGTGCTAACTGAAGAGTCCGCAGTTCGAATCTGCCAGGCGCTCCTTGGAAACTCTATCAGGCAGTTCTACTCTGTCCTATAAGGTCGCTATGAATCGGAATTGACTCGATGGCAATGGGTTTGGTGTTTGGTTTTATACTTGTTTCAGGAGTTGCAATGAAAAGGAGCAAGAACTTTTACATAGAGAAACAGTTCAAATAAATGCAATATGTTACCTTAATATCCTGATTTGACTAGATCAACTTAAAGGGAAATTTGACCGTTTGACTAACCTCATTCACTTTAATTTTTTACTTGCTTTAAAATGTAAAAAAATCATAAGGGTACCGATTCTATGTAAATTATAGTTTACTATTCTACAGTAAGTTAATTATAAGTCTAAATTTTAATAACGTTTTAGTCTTCCTAATATGGCAGGTTTTTTGTTGTTTGTTTTGCCCATGGTCTCAAAAATAGTGGCAGAGCTGCAACTCAATATTTATTCTCTGATTCACTTCATTCTTTCTACTATCGTGTTGCAGCTTTGAAGAATCAGAAGCATGTAGTTGAAGGTAGTTACATAGAAATTAGTTATAAAAAAGCATTCATATATTTCCTCAACTATTACAAATTAGAAGAGAGGAAGATTCATGAGGGCAAGGAGAAGCAGAAAAATCTCAAGCGAGACACAAACGAGGTAAAAAAAAAAAAAGAGAGAAAACCAGGCTAGAGACATGGGGAGAAGAAAGTAGGGCATGAAGAGAATCGATGTCCCGTAAGCAAAGGTGTCACTTTTATGATTAAGGTATGCCTGACCCAAGCCATGATATTTTCAGTTGCCTCATATGAATGCTAAAGCTGGGCAACGAAAAAGGAAGCTGAAGAAGTAACGCATTTAAATTATGGTTTTGGCAAAAATATTGAATATACACACCATGTACTGCTGGAAGGATAAACACGTCCTGGAAGAAGTACACCAGAATGCTCCTCTAAGCTAGGATGGCACGACTTTGTCTCATTTACTTTGGACACGTTATCAAAAGAGACCAATCCTTGGAGAAGGACATGCTTGGTAAAGTAGAGGGTCAGTGAAAAAGTGGAAAACCCTCAACGAGATAGATTGACACAGTGGTTGCAACAGTGAGCTCAAGCATGACAGGGATTGTGAGGATGGCACAGGACCAGGCAGTGTTTCATTCTGTTACACTTAGGGTGGCTATGTGTTGGAGCCAACTTGATGGCACCTAAGAGCAACAACAATTACCCATAAAAGAAAAGGAGGATCTTTTTCCCTTTGACTTCAAAACTTTAGACATCTTGTGTATCTATACAAGGTTACTTAGATTACTCTTTGAAGTAAAAGAACTGAAGATTTCAAAGGTCCTCTTGAGAAGACAAAGTAAAGTATTATAATGACATGTGCAAAGAGCTGGAGATGGAAAACCGAAAGGGAAGAACACACTCAGCGTTTCTCAAGCTGAAAAAACTGAAGAAAAAATTGAAGCCTCAAGTTGCAATAGTAAAGGATTCCATGGGGAAAATATTAAATGACGTAGGAAGCATCAGAAGAAGATGGACTACACAGAGTCATTATACCAAAAAGAATTAGTTGATATCCAACCATTTCAAGAGGTGGCATATGATCAAGAACTGATGGTACCAAAGGAAGAAGTCCAAGCTACTCTAAAGGCATTGGCGAAAAACAAGCCTTCAGAAATTGATAGAATATCAATAGAGATGTTTCAACAAACAGATGCAGCGCTGGAGGTGCTCACTTGTCTATGCCAAGAAATATGGAAGACAGCTTCATGGCCAACTGGAAGAGATCCATATTTATGCCTATTCCCAAGAAAGGTAATCCAACCAAATGTGGAAATTATAGAACAATATCGTTAATATCACATGCAAGCAAAATTTTGCTGAAGATCATTCAAAAATGGCTGCAGCAGTATATCAACAGGGAACTGCCAGAAATTCAGGCCAGTTTCGGAAGAGGACGTGGAACCAGGGATATCATTGCTGATGTCAGATGGATCCTGGCTGAAAGCAGAGAATACCAGAAGGATGTTTACCTGTGTTTTATTGACGATACAAAGGCATTCGACTGTGTGGATCATAACAAACTATGGGTAACACTGTGAAGAATGGGAATTCCAGAACATTTAATTGTGCTCATGAGGAACCTTTATATGGATCAAGAGGCAGTTGTTCTGACAGAACAAGGGGATACTGATTGGTTTAAAGTCAGGAGAGGTGTGCGTCAGGGTTGTATTCTTTCACCATACCTATTTAATCTGTATGCTGAACAAATAATACGAGAAGCTGGACTATATGAAGAAGAACAGGGCATCAGGATTGGAGGAAGACTCATTAACAACGTGCGTTATGCAGGTGACCCAACCTTGCTTGCTGAAAGTGAAGAGGACTTGATGCACTTACTAATGAAGATCAAAGACCACAGCTTTCAGTATGGATTACGCCTCAACATAAAGAAAACAAAAATCCTCACAAGTGGGCCAATAAGCAACATCGTGATAAACAGAGAAAAGATTGAAGTTGTCAAGGATTTCATTTTACTTGGATCCACAATGAACAGCCATGGAAGCAGCAGTCAAGAAATCAAAAGACGCATTGCATTGGGCAAATCTGCTGCAAAGGACCTCTTCAAAGTGTTGAAGAGCAAAGATGTCACCCTGAAGACTAAGGTGCACCTGACCCAAGCCATGGTATTTTCAATCGCATCACATGCATGTGAAAGCTGGACAATGAATAAGGAAGACCGAAGAAGAGTTGATGCCTTTGAATTGTGGTATTGGCGAAGAATATTGAATATACCATGGACTGCCAAAAGAACAAACAAATCTGTCTTGGAAGAAGTGTGGCCAGAATGCTCCTTAGAGGCAAGGATGGCGAGACTGCGTCTTACATACTTTGGACATGTTGTCAGAAGGGATGAGTCCCTGGAGAAGGACATCATGCTTGGCAGAGTACAGGGTCAGTGGAAAAGAGGAAGACCCTCAACGAGGTGGATTGACACAGTGGCTGCAACAATGAGCTCAAGCATAACAAGGATTGTAAGGATGGCGCAGGACCGGGCAGTGTTTCGTTCTGTTGTGCATAGGGTCGGTATGAGTCAGAACCGACTCGACGGCACCTGACAACAGATTACTCTTCTCAATATGAGTTAATTAATAAATAGTCTCTAGGAAACTACCTCAGCCTTTTTTTTTTCCTCCCTTCTTCCTTTATCCCACACACTTTGTTGAAATTGTAGGCCATGTCTTTTACCCTAAGAGTGTAGACTTGTAAAAAAATCTTTACCCTTTAAGATTGACACTCTTAGAAACATGCTCAGGTTATTCCATCAAGGGTGTGGGGATTTTATTAAATTTTGCTTTCCTTTTCTGTATATATGTATGGGCTAAAAACAACTCAAAATATTTAAAGAGGTCTCCTATAGAGTATTAAATGAAGAGGCAATGCTCTTTCATTTTAAACCTGGAGTAAAGCTATGGTCATTAAGTGATATCAGTTTTTTCTTTTTGCATTTAAAGATATCAAATATCGGTTTTAGCTTCTAGTAAGATCTCCTCCATTTATTTTTTAGCTACCCTAATTACTTAATTATATCTATGTTTATATTATACCTATATTTATGCCTATAATGTATTTGTTTTTATAATGTATCTATTAAAAAAAAAAAACCTGTTGCCATTGAGTCGATTTCGACTCATAGCAACCCTGTAGGACAGAGTGGAACTGTCCCTTAGGGTTTCCAAGGAGCCCCTGGTGGATTCAAACTTCTGAACTTTCAGTTAGCAGCCAAAGCTCTTAACTACTGCACCACCAGGGTTTCCATAATATATATGGGTATACACATTATACCTCTACGTGGGGGACAAGTGCATATCAAGTGTTTGGAAATTTTATTTATGACTTTGGCAACAGCAAATAACTTTATAAAGAAGAATATTCATGCAAAAGGAAGACAGAAGGAAAAACGTAGAAACCTTTTCATTTTTTTGAAGAACCAGTTGTATCAGGTGAGTGGGGAGTAGAGGCAAGGAAAACACACCTACCCCCTATTCTGTAGTTTTTGAGTTTTGATCTAAAAGATGTATTTTCAGTCATCTCATCAATAATTCTAAAAGTCGACCTTTTAGAGTTTTTTGTTTTTCTTACCAACACCTATGTCTTCACAGTAATGCCATGTATTGAGTTTCCCATTATTACAGGACACTATATATACATATTTGTATAGTAGAGGGTCAGCAAAAAAGAGGAAGACCCTCAACAAGGTGGATTGGCACAGTGGCTGCAACAATGGGCTCAAACGTAGTAAAGACTGTGAGGATGGCACAGGACCAGGTAGTGTTTCATTGTGTTGTACATAGGGTCACTATGAGTCAGAACCAACACAGTGGCACATAAAAAAATATATACATACTTTTCTTTTTGGTGGTGGTGGTTTTACGTAACAATTTCAGACAAATTATTTTCAAATGCTTTGAGAAGTAAAATACAAGAATCTGGAGACATTGCAGCCAGATTTTGGTCTGATGAAACAATGATTTGATGTACTCTTAGATGTAATGAAGTTTTGAGCATAGTTCTTTCCTTCTCTGACTTCCTCTAGCCTGAATATTCTTTAAAAAGTCATTTGCTGTTGCTAAAGTCAAATAAAATTTCCGAACACTTGGTATTCACTTGTCCCCCATGAAAAGATATTGTTTCTCTGATGTCATTTGAGGAAAGGCAATCAAGAAAAGAGGATAGATAGACATCTTTGAATTGTTTAAAATGAATTCTTAGGAGATGTCTCTGAAAGGGAGAGTTTGAATCTCTTCAATGACACTTGCCAGCTATGACCCTAGCCAAATTATTTAACACCTATTTGAATTTTATTTTTGAAAAAAATAGAATTTCTTCTTTGACTCTTACAAGGTTACTGGACAGATAGTGTAATGTGTGGGAAGGCGCTTTGTAAGTTGTTAATTGCTATGCAAGTATATTATAATAACAAAAGAACATTGATGGTTTGCCCAGAGAGAAAGAAACTTCATTCAAGGATTAAATAATTGACTTCTTGCTGGCTGGCAGTGCACAACCACTAATAACTTTGACCTCTTTACAACTCAAGACTATGAACTGGTTTTAGCAGGGGAAGAAACATTCAGCAGACATTTTTAGAAAACTTCCTGTGGTTTAGATGAAATTGCCAAAGATATGATTCATCATACGGATTTTAAGGTTCCAATTCCTTATTTCATAGGATAATCATTTATAACTAGTAGGGGGAAAAAAAAATCACATTTTTGAGATGTTGGGTGGTTCCAAGGCCACATGCTGTTGTCAGATTCTCATCATTGAAGCTAACTTTTCCATCTTTGTTGAAATATCGAAAGTAAGAAAAATGCCAGTTACCAAGATAGGTATGATATGGCTAACAATTTCATTTGAAATCATCGTAAATGTATCTGATTGTATGAAATTGGGGGTTAATGTGGCAAAATATACGAACTCATTAATAATCAAATAATGAGTCATCCCATCACTACCCTCATCATTGGAAGGAAACAATGCTAGTAAAAATGGTAGAGAGTCAGATAAATAGTTTCCCTCCTTGCCTTGGAAGATAATGTATCTTAGGCAAGGATTTATTGGAGGGACAGTGGTGCTGGGAGGCAAAGACAGAAATCCCTGGGTGGATCCAGACATTTTCTTTGCCCTTTTTTATGCCTACACTGAACAACACTTTCCAAAACTAATACATGAATATGTACTTATTAAAATTACCTCTCTCTAGATCTTCTGTCCTTCAAATAAGTAACAACTATCAATGTACAGGAGCCCTGGTGGTGCAGTGGTTAAGAGCTCAGGCTGCTAACCGAAAGGCTGGCAGTTCAAATTCACCAGCTGCTCCTGGGAAACCTATGGGGCAGTTCTACTCTGTCCTATAAGGTTGCAATGAGTCAGAATGGACTCAATGACAATGGGATGTTTTTTTTTTAAATGTAGTTGAGCCCTGGTAACACAGTGCTTAAGAGCTCGGCTACTAACCAAAAGGTGAGCAGTTCGAATCCACCAGCCACTCCTTGAAAATACTATGGGCCAGTTCTACCCTGTCCTGTAGGGCTCCTATGAGTAGGAAATGACTCAACGGCAGTGGGTATTTTTCAACTAAATTTTTTTTCATGATGGGCCTTGGAGATCTTTCCTTTTCAGTTGAAATAGAACTAATTTATTCTTCTGAATCAGGGCAAATGTTTTCTTCCAAGGACAAATAGGAAATATTTTAGATTGTGCAGGCAACTCTGCAGGTGATGTGATCTTTGTGGCAACTACTGAAATCTGTTGTTGTAGTGCAAAAGCGGCTATAACCCACCCATTACTGTTGAGTTGATTCCCACTCATAGAAACCCCACAGGACAGAGTAGAACTGCCCCATAGGGTCTCCAAGACTGTACACACAGAAGCAGATGGCTACATCTTTCTCCCTCAGAGTGGCTGGTGTGTTCGAAATGCTGACCTTTCTTCCTTCCTTCCTACCTGAATTTAGATTAGATTAAGAGATAGAGGCAGGAGTCTGGAAGAGGTAGGGAATATCACCCCATACTACTGATAAAGCTGTTGTATACTCTGGCCTATATCTGTGGTAACATTAGTCTGCCTAATGTTATATCCCAGAATTAAGTCTCCCCGATCTTATCACGGAAACACAGGTGGCTTGGTGGTTAAGAGCTGCAGCTGCTAAACAAAAGGTTGACACTTCGAATCCACCAGGCGCTCCTTGGAAACTCTATGGGGCAGTTCTACTCTGTCTTATAGGGTCACTATGAGTCGGAATCAACTCGAGGGCAGTAGGTATAGTTTTGTTTTTTATTCTTATCATAGATAGTCAAGCGCTTAACCATTGCACCACCAGGGCTCCTTAAAAGCACCTATGTACAGTACATAAATGCATGAGCATGGTAGTTTTCCTATAAAGCTTCATTTACAAAACACAAACAAAAAAGGCTGGGTTTGGTCCATGGGTTGTGGTTTACTGTTCTAAGTTGTTGCATAGTATTTCTGCATAAAATATGCTGTAGTTTACTTAACCATTTCTCTGGTTAACCATGCCACATTTTTTTTTACTATTAAACACACTGTTATGAATATTCTTATAGCAATAATCCTGCACAAGTATGAGTACTTCTGTAGGAAGTGAAATCACTGGACCAAAGGTATACATATAAAAAAAAAAATTATACATATAAAAAAAAATATACGAGTATATAAATACTTGTTGTTGTTGTTAGTTGCTGTTGAGTCGATTTTGACTCATGGTGGCCCCATGTGTGCAGACTAAAAGTGCCCCATAGGGTTTTCAAGGCTGTTACCTTTCAGGAGTAGATCCCCAGGCCTGTCTGCTGAAGCCAAATTCTCCTCCACAGACCTTTACTAACTTATAGTCCCCAAAACAGAGTGTTAGAATGGGCTTTTCTGGACCCAACCAACACCGGCTATTATTTATTTATGTTTATTTTTACCAATATTATGGGTAAACCACTGCATTTCCTTTTTTTTTTTTGGAACTCTTCAGTAATCGATGAGGCTTGAGAGAACTACCTTCCTACCTGAATTTAGAATAAATTTAGAGGTAGAGTTAGGAGCCAAAAAGAGGGATAATATCACCTATGCTATTGATAAAGCTGTTGGACACTATGGCCTATACCTGTGGTAAAAATAGTCTTTCTAATACTATATCCCAGAATTGTTTCCCCGTTCTTATCACAGAGTTGGAAAACCACAGACCTTTTGGCACTGCGCCCCTCCTCTTGGAAAACATACGTGGAGAAGCAGAGAATGTGTGATTCATCAGTCAGTATGAATCCAAGAGGAAAGAAAGAGAAAGTGGCTGAACTGGTAGTTCCTATTGCCAAGCTCACCAGTTAGAGCAGTCACCGGTGAAGGACAGAAGACCAGCCAGCAGTGCTACTCTTAGGAAGTCCTTTCACCTGGAAGCATGAAAAATAGGAAGTCAATGTCTGTCCCCAACATTCCAGGTCCAAACTTTAGTGAAACTGAGCATCTTTTCAATATGTTTAATGGCTGTTTCGTTAAAGTCTGGAGGCCTGCATTGTGCTGATACCAAAGCCAGACAAAGATACTGCAAAAAAGAAAACTACAGATTAATATTTCTTATGTATATAGATGCAAAATTCCTTCAACAAAATACTAGCAAACCAAATCCAACACCATATAAAAACTGAGTATCTTTTCAATATGTTTAATGGCTGTTTAGTTTTTGCGTGTGTGTGTGCGTGTGAACTGATTGTTTTTATCCTTTGTCCATTTTAAAATGCTGGTTTGTTCATAGTTTTTTTATTGATTTGTAGGAGTGCTTTTTGTTATGGGTGGAGCCCTGGTGGCAAAGTGGTTTAAGAGCTATGGCTGCTAACCAAAAGGTCAGCAGTTCGAATCTACCAGGTGCTCCTTGGAAACCTATGGGGCAGTTCTACTGTGTCCTATAGGGTCACTATGAGTCGGAGTCAATTCAACAGCAATGGGTTTGTTTTTGTTTGTTTTGTTTTATTATTATGGATATTAATCTTTGGCTATTTATTATAATTAGTTTATTTCATTAAATGTAAGATGCTGTTGCTTGTAAGACACTGTTATTTTATATACTCCTAAGAGGGGTAAAGTGGCCCTGATGGCACAGTGCTTAAGAGCTTGTTTGCCAACCTTTGGCAGTTCGAATCCACCAGCCACTCCTTGGAAATCCTATAGGGGAAGTTATACTCTGTCCTATAGGGGCTGCTATGAGTCAGAATAGACTCAACAGCAATGGGTTTGGGTTTTTTTTTTTTTTTTTCTTTTGGAAGCAGGATAAAAACACCATTTTTATATTAAAAAGGAAGAAAGATCTCAAATCAATAACTTAGGTCTATAACTGAAGAACTGGAAAAAGAGCAAGCTAAAACCAAAGCTATAAGAAGGAAGGAAAGAACAAAGATCAAAGCAGAAATAAATGAAATAGAGAATAGAAAAACAATAGTGAATTACCAAAACCAGAAGTTGATTCTTTGAAAAGACCAATAAATCTGACAAACCTTTAGCTAGACTAAGAAAAGAGAGAGAGAGTGAGAAAAGATGCAAATAATTAAAATCAGGAATGAAAGTAGGGACATTACAACCTACAGCTGAGCCAATGGAAATAACAAGAATCATGAGAATACTATGAAAAGTTGTACACCAAAAAATTAGATAATTTAGATGAAATGGACAAAGTCTAAAGAAACATATAAACTACCTAAATTGACTCAAGAAGAAATAAAAATCTCAACAGATCCAAAACAAGTGAAGAGATTGAATTAGTAATCAAAAGCCTTCCAAAAAAAAAAAAAAAAAAAAACCCCTGGACCAGTTGGCTTCTTTGGTAAATTCTAATTCTACCAAACATTTAAAGAAAAACTAACAATCTTTCTTAAAAGCTTCAAAAATAGAAGAGGCGAAAACACTTTCTAATTCATTCCATGAGGCCTGCATTATGCTGATACCAAAGCCAGACAAAGACACAGCAAAAAAGAAAACTACAGATTAATATTTCTTATGCATATAGATGCAAAATTCCTCAACAAAATACTAGCAAACCAAATTCAACACCATCTAAAAAGGATTATACACTATGACCAAGTGGAATTTATTCCAGGAATGCAGTGGTGATTCATCAACATTTAAAATCAGTGTAATACACCACATAAATAGAACAGAGTAAAAGAACAATATCATCATCTCAATTGATGCAGAAAAAGCATTTGACAGAATCCAACACCCTTTCATGTTAAAGACACACTAAATGAGAAATAGAAGAGAAATTTTTCAATATGATAAAGAACAGTTATGAAAAGTCCATAGCTAACATTATTCTCAGTGGAGAAAGATTTAGAGCTTCCCCTTAAAATCAGGAATAAGACAAAGATGCCTGCAGTCACCACTGCTATTCAATGTTGTGTTGGAAGTCCTAGCCAGAGTAATAAGGCAAGAAAAAGAAATAAAAGGTATCTAAACCAAGAAAAAATTATCCCTATTCATAGATGACATGACCCTATATATAGAAAATTACAAAGAATCCACAAGAAAGCTTCTAATAAATGAATCCACCTGTCCAGGCATGGACCAGTAACATAAAACTTTCCTCCAAAATCAGAGGGTGCTGAGAGACCAAAGAAAGAGGTGGGCAATTCCAGGATGGCAGCAAAGAACTTCATTAGGGAGGCTTACATACGAGGTGAGTCCTGGGCAGCAGCAGGACCAAAGCAGATCTCTGTGCTCTGCAGTGGAAGAGCAGAGGCTTTTTGGTGGTGGCGGCGGACGATAGTGATTACAAGCCAGGAGCTTACATAAGGATGACATAGCAAACCGTAGTGAACTAGTGGACTGCATGAAGGCACTCATGTTTGCCTCAAAAATCCTGTTTACCCTTCAGTCCACCCCTCTAGGCCAGCGCTTACAATCTTGTACATTCTGTCTCTTGTGCCAAAGTACGAGAGACCCTGTTCCTGACCCATCAGGAACAGATATAGGAGTGTGGTTGGCCAGGTGCCATATAGTGCCTCTGCATGTGCAAGAGACACAGGAAGTTACTGTGTGCCCAGAACAGGAGGAGAAGGAGAAGGAACTGAGAAAGAGAAGGCAACCCAATTCCCAACCTCCTTATCAAAGAATGTTCTGGTCCCAAGGCTTTTACTTATGCAGCCTGCATGGGAGGCATAGAGGCTGACTATTTCCCCAAAACCATCAAAATGGCAGGAGACAAGATAGACACACAAAAGTCAGTTGTTTCTATACACCAGCAATAAGTAATCTGAAAAGGAAATTAAGACAACGTTTCTATTTACAATGGTATGTAAAATAACAAAATACTAGGGAGTTGAAAGACTTATACACTAAAAACCATAAAACATTGTGGAAAGAAATTAAAGAAGAACTAAATAAATGGAAAGACCCATGTTCATTAATTGGAAGACTTAATGCTGTTAAGATGTCAACAGCCAAAGCTATTTATAGATTCAACACAATCCCATAAAAATTCCAATAGTCTTTGCAGAAATGGAAAAACCAATCCTCAAACTCATATGGAATTTCAAGGGGCCCCAAACAGCCAAAATGATCTTGAAAAAAAAGAACAAAGTAGAAGAACTCACACTTCCTTATTTCAAAACATACTATAAAACTGCAGTAACAAAACAGCCTGGTACTAGTGTAATAATAGACTAGTGGGATAGAATCAAGAGTCCAAAAATAAACCTGTACATCTATAGCCAATTGACTTTTGACAAGGGTGTTAAATTCATCTAATGGGGAAAGAATAGTCTCTTCAATAAATGGTGCGGGGACAACTGGGTCTCCACATGCAAAAGAATGAAGCTCGATTATACCTCACACCATATAAAAAATTAACTTAAAATGGGTCAAAGACCTAAATGTAAGAACAAAAACTATAAAACTCTTAGAACAAAACATAGGAGTAAAGTTTCGAGACCTAATTGTTGACAATAGATTCTTAGATATAACACCAAAAGCATGACAAACAAGACAAAATGAATAAATTGGATTTCACCAAAATTAAAAACTTTTGTGCACTGAGGGACTTTTCGCCTGCGGAGCTGCTGGTGGGTTCAAAGCACCAAACTTTCAGTTAGTAGCTGAGTGTTTAACCGTTTGCACCACCAAAACCCACTGCCGTCGAATCCATTCCGACTCAGAGTGACCCTAATGGACAGAGCAGAACTGCCCCATGGGGTTTCCAAGGCTGTAAATCTTTATGGAAGCAGACTGCCACATCTTTCTCCCATGGAGCGGCTGGTAGGTTCAAACCATGAAATTTTTGATTAGTGGCTGAGCGCTTTAACCACTGCATCACCAGGGCTCCTTATGTATCTGATAAGGATTTACAACACAGACTATACAAAGAACACAGACTATACAATTCAACAACAAAAAGACAAACAACCTGATTAAAAAATAGGCAAAGGGCTTGAATTTCTCCAAAGAAGATACACAGATGTCCAATAAGCATGTGAAAAGATGCTCAACATTATTAGTCATTAGGGAAATGTGAATCAAAACTACAATGAGATACCACTTCACACCCACTACTATGGCTATTATCAGAAAAATGGAAAATGAAAAGTGTTGACAAGGATATGGAAAAATTGGAAGCCTCGTGCACTGCTGGTGGGATTGTAAACTGGGGCAGCTGCAGTGGAAAACAGTATGGCAGTTCCTCAAATAAGTTGAACTTAGAACTATCGTACAACTCAGCTGTTCCACTCCTAGATATATCCCCAAAAGAATCAAAATCAGAGATTCAAACACGTATTTGTACACCAGTGTTTATTGCAGCATAATTCACAATAGCCAAAAGATGGAAACAATCCAAATGTCCTTCAACAGATGAATGGGTAAATCAAATGTAATATGTACATACAATCGAATATTTTTCAACCATAAAGAGAAATGAAGTTTTGATACATACTACGACATGGATGAACCTTGATAACATTATGCTGAGTGAAATAAAAACCTAAAACCCATTACAGTGGAGCCAATTCCAACTAATAGCATCCTTATAGGACAGAGTAGAATTGCCCATAGGGTTTCCAAGGAGAGGCTGATAAATTCAAACTCCAGACCTTTTGGTTAGAAGCTGTAACTCCTAACCACTGTACCACCAGGGCTCTGAGTGAAATAAGTCAGACACAAAAGGAAAACGATTGTCTGATCCCATTTATATGAAATATACAGACTAGACAAATGCATAGAGACCAAAGATTATAGTGGTTACCATGGGCAGGTGGGAAGGAGAAATGGGGAAGTACTGCTTAAGTATTGAGTTTCCGTTGAGATTGATGAAAAAATCGGAAAAGGGTGGTGGTGATGGTCATACAACATGGGGAACATAAATAACGTCACTGAATCACACACATAAAAATGGTTGAAATGGTAAATGTTTTGTTATATATATTTTACCACAATTAAAAAAATTTTTAAATAATCTATGACACAGAGAGTTCTTATCACTTAGAATTTTTTTATTTTATATGTATCAGAAGAGCTTGTTTAGGTATTTTAGTGAGAAGTTTATCGTATCAAAAAAAACCCAATGCTGTCAAGTTGATTCTGACTCGTAGCGACCACATAGGGTTTCCAAGCTATAAACCTCTGCAGAAGCAGAATGCCACATCTTTCTTCCCCAGAGCTGCTGGTGATTTTGAACCACTGACCTTTCATTTAGCAGGCCAGTGCTTTAACCACTTCACCACCAGGGAATATCATATCATATCATATCACGTTTCTGTATTCTTAAAAGGGAAAATATAAGCAAAATAGATTGGCTAAGGTAGTCCCAAAACATTTTACATTCAGAGTTTGTCTCCTTTGACTCACTTTTCTGTTAAAGCCCTCACTGTCCTTGTTTTTCCACATTCTATATACCATCTTCTGTGCCATCAACAGATCCGTCTTGGAAGAAGTACAACAAGAATGGTCTTTAGAAGCAAGGATGGAGAGACTCCATCTCACGTATTTTGGACATGTAATCAGGAGGGATCAGTCCCTGGAGAAGGACATCATGCTTGACAAAATAGAGGGTCAGAGAAAAAGAGGAAGACCCTCAATGAGATGGATTGACACAGTAGCTTCAACAACGGACTCAAGCATAACGACAATTGTGAGGATGGTGCAGGACGGGGCAGTGCTTCATTCTGTAGTCCATGGGGCTGCTATGAGTTGGAACCCACTCAACTGCACCCAACAACAACGACCGTGTGGTCAAAAACATAGATGAAGCCGCACTCTTAAAAGAGTGCTCCAGTACTACCTTCAGGATTTTCTCACAGGTCATAGTCCCTGTTCTGTAAGTTTTGATGCTGCCACTTTCTTGAACTTACCAGTAGATGTAAGGTTTCCAACAAGACACTCGAACTCATACTTCCTCCCTAAATGGTTCTTGAATGGTTTTTTGACTGAAATGTTGAGAGGTTACCTTTCCAGTGATGCCACAAGGAATATCAACCAAATCTGAACATGTGCAGGCAATGGCACCACGTTACAACTGCTGTCAGCCAATGCCAGACACCACTGATTATAAAACAAATGTCAATTTCAGATATCTTAACATTTAAAGAAATGTTCCTGTTATAGTTGATGAGTTATGGTGTTTTTCCCAGCATGCCACACTTCTTTTAACTCTAACATCTGATCAATGCTATAGGGGTTAGCAGAAAGTTGGCCATCATTTTCCAGAACTGGTAAGAGACCAACAGTGACTGTGAGTGAAATGGAGAGATCGATCTGTCACCAGTGTCCACGCAGGCTTATATCTTAAAAGTGCAAGAGCTGGCCGAAGTTCTTTAATTATGTCTTCAGAAACAAAGATATTAACTGTTGTAAATTGATCTAAGGAGTAAGTCTTTGCCCAGGATTACTGAACAATTCATCTTTTTAAAGTTTGAAATAGCCGCTGGAAAGAGCTAAATGTTTATCTTGAGAAAGGGGTTGAGATTGAGAAAACACAGGGACGATCTAGACCTTGGGAAATGGAGAGGGTGGTAGGAGAATAAGTCAGGAAAAGAGAAAAATCAATTAGTTCAGACTTATTAAAATCATTTCAAATAATACTCCTTATGAGCAAACACTAAGTGACAGGTATTGTGGTAAACACTTTATACCTAATCCTGAAAGCAAGGTGGTAGTATTTATTAGTTGCCTACAACTGAGCCCCAGACTCCTGGCAATCCCATGCACAACAAGAATGAGAAACACTGCCTGATCCTGTACCACTCCCATGATGGAGAGGAGGGGGATCGCGATCCATACGGTTTCGTTGGCTGATTTTCAGAAGTAGACTCTCTGGCCTTTCTTTCTAGTCCACTCATTAATCTTCTATAATTTAACTCTGTATCACAAATATTAAGTATGTCTTTTTTTTTTTTTACCCATTTTATTTTGCTAAGATTTATTTAAAATGGAGATGCTCGTCATATGCATCACAGTAGAGTCAATGTTAAAAAGGGGTAGTGATAAAATAAATATGTAATGCAATACTTGGAAACCCTGGTGGCATAGTGGTTAAGTGCTATGGCTGCTAACCAAGAGGTCAGCAGTTCAAATCTGCCAGGCGCTCCTTGGAAACTCTGTGGGGCAGTTCTAGTCTGTCCTGTAGGGTCGCTGTGAGTCGGAATTGACTCGAGGGCAGTGGGTTTTAGTGGGCAATGCAATACTTTAAAAAAATCTGGATTTTTCTCATTTTTGATGGTAACCAAAATAAAAATCTAAGTTAGAAGGTATAGAAGTGCCTTTAAATTTCCCATTTGATTCTAATTTTCTTTTTGCGATGCATACTTTTCTCACGTATGGATATTTCAGTCCTGATTTTGAGCAAATGATTTGTTCACTGTCTCAGTTACCAAGTGGGCAGCTTAAAGAAGAGGAATTTATTTTTTTCACAGTTCAGGAAGGTAGAGGTCCAAACTCAGGGTGTGGAGCTAAGAAGAGACCCTTCCTTGCTGGTGGAATGCCTGGAATTCTTTGGCATTCCTTGGTGTCTATCTTCCCCTTGTGTGTGTCTCTGTGTCTATTCTGCTTTTTTTATAACCCAGATGTGAATACATTTAGGACCTTCCCTACTCTAGTATGGCATAATTAACATAACAAAGAAAGCCCTATTTCCAAACAGGATCAAATCCTCCGGTATAGGGGCCAAAACCCACTGCCATTGAGTCGATTCCGACTCACAGCGACCCTATAGGACAGAGTAGAACTGCCCCATAGAGTTTCCAAGGAGCACCTGGCGGAATAGGGGCCAGGACTGGAATATATATTTTGGGGGGATTATTCAATCCATAACACCCAACCTTCATTCAATTCACAAAACTCAACCCTTAAGTTATTAGTATGCCATTATCATCTCTAAAATCTGGATGGTGCTGGCAATCATGGGGAAAATTTTTAAGTTCTTCTAGTTTTTTTTTTTTATGAGCTGCGCAGGCTATCAAAAAAGTATCTAGGCAATTTGGCCCCTGAAGAAAAAGGCATTCATGCCATTGCTTGGAAGAAGAAACCCTTTCTTCTGCTTTTAAATAAACAATTTGCTAGTTTGGATCCCACTTGAAATTCTTGGCAATTCTTTCTCCATAAATTTTTTATTAAACTAGTAGTAACTTTTTTTAATTAAGAAGCTTTAACTTACTACCTATATGTGTGTGTGTACATTCTACACAAATCAAAAGAGTGATTAGAAAAACTATGAATTCCAGACATCAGTTTTATATTTATCCTTCATGTATGGTTTTAATAAAAAGCCTAAAGCTGGATTTTGACAACAGCTAAAATTAATGTTCAGGTGTCTGTTTTGTGTTTCTTTTTAAAATACTCTTAAGTCACATGTTAGTTACATGTTAGGAAATGACCCACCAGATGAGGTCAGCTTTTGAGTTTACATGCCACCTCAGGCTATATTTAGTTCTACCAGCAAAGATTTTATGGGTCTGTGGATCTTTCAACTTTGTTCACAGTTTTTGGCAAGATTTTTTTTTTTCCTGTGTGTGTGATATTTGTTTCTTCTTGGCAAGTTTCTGACAACTTGACGCTTTTAAAAATATATGTCTGTGATGTAATCTTCAACACTTGCCCTGCACCATTTTATTTCTTGACACTAAAAAGTTTGCTTGTACCAGGCCTTGAGCTGAACAAAATATATGCTCATGCGTGTTGCCACATTTTAAGAGGTTGCCCTGTCTTTGGAGGGCATTTCTATCTGTGGATGATCTGTGGATGAATGTACCCAGAGTTACATATATGAGGTACGGGCGAAAGAAGAAGAGTTGTGGCCATAGGAACTCATCCTTCACGTACTCGCCACCTGTCTTCAACAAGACCAAGAAGAAATACTGGAATGGTTTTCAGCCTGATTCTTACTAAATAAGAGACTGCTGAAAAATCATTCTTGAAGGAGAAAAAGGCCTAATCTGGAAAACGTGGGACACATTCATTAATTCTTTCTGCCTGTTTATATTTCAAGCCCTTAGGAAAGCAAGTTCTTTTTCTCCAGTTTAAGTGATTTAAATGGACTTCACTATGGGCTGTCTTATAGTAGTTAACCATTAGGTTACTGTAAGTTCTATGTGAAAGATCAGATCCTAATTACTGAACTCTGAGAAGTACTAGAGCATATTCGGCCATAGTCAGTTCTATGCTTGCAGCCTTACATTGACACCAGATATCAAGAGATTGCATTTATATAGAACTGCATTGTCCAATGTGGAAGCTACATCTGACTATTTAAATTAATTCCACTCAAATTAAAAATTTAGCGCCTCACTCACACTAAAAAAAAAAAAAAAAAAAGAAAAACCAAACCCATTATCGTTGAGTCTATTCTGACTTATAGTGACCCTATAGGGCAGAGTAGAACGGCCCCCAGGTTTCCAAGGAGCGGCTGGTGGACTCAAACTGCCAGCCTTTTGGTTAACAGCCATGCTCTTAACGACTGCACCACCAGGGCTCCATTCAGTCACACTAGCCACATTTTTATGTACTCAATAGATACTGCAGATATAGAATTTTTATGTAGTCAAGAGATACTGCAGATATAGAATGTATGTCCACATTACAATGGCATTTTTTTTTTCCTGACATGATTGAGTAATTAAGTGCAATATATTTTAGGGGAAGGCAATATATGTACATTTAAATACAACTTGTTTGAATCTCAGCTTGGACACTCTGTGTTTCCTTCTATAAGTGGAAAAATACAAAGGGGCTGAAGGATATGGGTGTCTTTACACACAACATTGCCCTGGATCAGCTAACCTTTCTTTCATATAACTTTGCCCTTCTTTTACTATTGAAAATATATCTTTCCATTTAAAATGTATTTTAACCACATTATTAGAAGTTTGGACAAATGCTGGTTCTTCCCTCCCCTTTTCTCTAAATAGGTGACTTGTAAATAAATGTGCACCTCTGATCAACAGTGAGGTTAGTTTTTTGTTTTAAAGAATGATTAGGACATTTCTATGATCTCTACTGAGGGAAAAACAAAATTCTAATTGTGTGCTTTACTCAGCAAGATGAGAGGAGACAGTCCTTGACAAAAGTCTCCAATGTGATTTCCATATGGACTACATGGCCTTAAAAGAACTCTTTCTATTCCTTTGTCTTGTAATGTCCAGATTTAACTTCCATCTGGATCTATATTTCAGCTCCTTCACTACCACTGCAGAGCTGATGCACTGTGAATAATCTCCTTCTCTTTGAGACTGGGTCAAGCCTGGAGGGTAATATAAGAAAATGCCTTATCCTTAAGGTCGAATTAGCTCTTTGGATTTCAGAATTAGATGTTCCGTGTTGAGAGCTACAACAATGTCTACCTGAATGTCTTCATCTTAGGTAATAGGGGCAGCAAGGTTAGGATGGCTGGAACCTCAAAAAAACCAGCTGCGTTTACCTCTGTTAAACGTGATTTGGCAGAGAAGATCCAAATATTGCTGTTTTGCTTTGATAAAACCATTGGTACCTGTGAATTAAAATTAAGGGTACGCATTCTCAGATCATAAACATTTTCGAGGGTGTTTTACCCAAATCTTAAAAAAAAAAAAAAAAATTCAGTTTGTTTGCTAAATCATAATTCAGAGTATTGAATTTTAAGATTTTGGGCATTTATCAAGTTTTAGAGAAAAGAGATGTGACTTGGACGTGAGGATGTTTATGATTGGGCCCTCTCTTTACCGCTAGTGAGCGGAGTAATCTTGGGCAAATCACTCCGTTTCTTTGGTTTTCAACTTTCTTCTCTTAAAAGGAAGTAGGACTAAAGTATTCCTAAGGATAATTTCAGCTGCAGTTTCCTATTATTTCAAACTAATATAATTTTATTTTGACCTTCAAACTATACTTAAATATCGTATTTTAAGAATTCTCAGAAATTCCTTGCCTTCTTGGAATAATAAATACCGTATCATTGGATAAGTTATATTGGACAGGCCCTGAAAAGTTGTTAAATGGTTAAAGATATTCTTTGAATAAATATCTGTGTCCTTAAGGAGCTTGCAGTCTATCAGGGTGATGGGACGTAAACACTCGATTACATTGTGAGCCAATATGATCTGTATTTCAAAGGTCACTGGAGGGTTAGATGGGTTTTGTAAGCTGTAATAGGTGGGACAAACAGTTAACACGCTCAACTGTTACCTGAGAGGTTGGAAGCTGAGTCCATCCAGAGGTACCTGGCAAGCGACTTCCAAAAAAATCAGCTATTGGAAACCCTGTGGAGCAGAGTTTTACTCTGATACACGTGCAGTTCCCATGTGTCATGGATTGAATTGTGTCCCCCCAACATATCTGTCAACTTGGCTAGGTCATGATTCCCTTGTATGGTTGTCTACCGTTTTATCATCTGGTGTGATTTCCCTATGTGCTGTAAATCCTATCACTACAATGTAATAAAATGGATTGGCAGTGGTTATACTGATGAGGTCTACAAGATTAGGCAGTGTTTTAAGTCAATCTCTTTTGAGATACAAAAGAGAGAAGCAAGCAGAGAGACATGGGGACCTCATGCCACCAAGAAAGTAGTGCCAGGAACAGAGCACATCCTTGTGACCTGAGGTCCCTGCACTGAGATGCCCCCAGACCAAGGGAAGACTGATGACAAGGACTTTCCTCCAGAACCTACAGAGAGAGAAAGACTTCACTGGAGTCAGTACCCTGAATCCAGACTTCCAGCCTACTGGACTGTGAGAGAATAAACTCTTTGTTAAAGCCATCCACTTGTGGTATTTCTGTTATAGCAGCACTAGATGACTAAGACAGCATGAGTCTGGGTCAACTTGATACAACTCTTTTGTTTTTGATTAATGGGTCATAGCAGATTTGGTGAGAGATACATTGATGAAGAAAGTAAGCCCAAGGGATAAAATTCTTAAGCCTATTTTTCCACACTTTTCTGTCAGTGATTTTAGTGCCTGAATGGAATGTAACTGCCTTCATAGACATTTGTATGTGTGTATATGTGTGTTCAGAGCCCTGATGGCACAGTGGTAAGAGCTTGGCTGCTAACCAAAAAGTTGGCAGTTTAAATTCACCAGCTGCTTCTTGGAAACCCCATGGGGCAGTTCTCCTCTGTCCTTTTGGGTTGCTATGAGTCGGAACTGACTTGATGACAACAGGTTTTTGGTATTTTGGTAAATATGTGTTCAGTTTGCTAGAGGTGGAGGGTGGCATTAATGGAGGACATGAGTGTGAAGGGCAATGTTGTTGCTAATAAAGTGCTATTCTCTAGAATTTGGTAAAGTTTTTCTTCTAAATTGGAGCTACTTTTAAAGTGTTATAAATTGCATTTCCTTTGCACCTTCTTCTAAGTCTGTAAATAGTTATGCATACCATTAGATCTCAAGCTTATTAAGGTTTCCATTAGATTTTTCTCAAACATTTCTGAACAAAATTACATCCACATTTAAAATAGAACATAAATGTTCCCCTGTGGA
Organism: Elephas maximus indicus; assembly: GCF_024166365.1. Taxonomy (NCBI): domain Eukaryota; kingdom Metazoa; phylum Chordata; class Mammalia; order Proboscidea; family Elephantidae; genus Elephas; species Elephas maximus. The sequence continues at coordinate 15,687,973 of NC_064841.1, read as the reverse complement.
AAGAGTATATTGAATAAGACTATATCTCTTTCTTGGTTTATTTTTCTCAGTGACATATTTCATAATCTGATATACTTCATAAAACCAAAAAAACCAAACCTGTTGCCATCAAGTCGATTCTAACCGATAGCGACCCTATAGGATAAAGCCGAACTGCCCCGTAGAGTTTCCAAGGAGGGCCTGGTTGATTCGAACTGACCCTTTGGTTCGCAGCCATAGCACTTAGCCACTATGCCACCAGGGTTTCTGACATACTTCATATATTTATTTATTTCTCACCCTCCTCCCTCAACTGAAGTGTAACCTCCATGAGGGCAAGGATTTTCATTTATTTTATGCACTGCTTTACCCCCCAGTGGCTAGAATATTGCTCAGCAAAGGCATTCAAGTGATATCTGTTGAATGAATGAATGAGAGTGCATTTTAGAATTTTAAAAGACTGTCATTTACTGCTTTGTATTTAAAAACAACCCCCCAAACATGTAGTTTGCACTTACTGAGTATGCATTATCTCCCGTTGCCGTGGAGTCCATTCCGACTTACAGCGACCATATAGAACAGAGTAGCACGGCTCCCATAGAGTTTCCAAGGCTGTAAATCTTTATGGAAGCAGACTGCCACATCTTTCTGATGAGTTCAAACCGCCAGCCTTTCAGATAGCAGACAAGAGCCTTAACCACCGCACCGTCAGCATTCCTTATGCATACTCTAGGATACAAATAATCAGAGAGGTTCAAACCAAGAAATTTGTCCATAACTGCCTTTTACTCTTTGAGATATACAAAGAATTAAATGCATTAAGAATGGGGAGAGGGGTAAGACAGAATGATCATTAGTATATAATCAAAAGCTGTATTAAAAGTCAAGTCAACAAATACTTATTGCTTCTGTCGAGAGTTGTTATATGTTTATTGAGGATACAAAAAAACAAATTTTAAGATATAACACTTACTTCAAAGGCTTAATAAGCATTTTGAAATGCTGTTCTGCAGTGATTTTAAGATCCTGAAATGGTCTTCAAAGAAAAAATTGTGCACAGTATCTATTTGATTTAATATGTATTATATTCCACTCGTTCTTTCTCAGGTATCTTCTCCTGGTCCAGTCATCAATGGTAATGGAGGGTGAATTTACACAGAACAATATGGTGCCAGTGTGTCAGAAGGCATCTCAAATAAAATGGGGTAAATGACTAATGGGCAGTTCTAATGCTTTGAGTACAATCTCATTTAGGTAGAATGAAGTGGTACGTTACACAAAAAATTAAATTCATCAGATTACTCCATTAAACATCCGTTATGGGCTTGGAACATCAAAATATGAAAACATAACATCTCCAATGTCTTTTTTTTTAACATACACTTCAAATTGAAGTTTCCATAAGATAACCATTTTACTTGTCCAAATGGAGTTTTTTTTTTTTTTTCAATTAAAAATATTTATTGGCATTGTCTTTTCTCGTTAGGTGCCATCATGTTGGTTCCAACTCATAGTGATCCCCTGTACAACAGAAGGAACCACTGTCCAGTCCTGCACCATCCTCACAATTATTGCTATGCTTGACCCCATTGTTGCAGCCATTGTGTCAGCCCATCTTGTTGAGCGTCTTTCTCTTTTTTGCTGACTTTACCAGGACCCCTGGTGGTGTAGTGGTAATAGCTCGGCTGACAGCCAAAAGCTTAATAGTTCGAATCCACCAGCCACTCCTTGGAAACCCTGTGGAGCAGTTCTACTCTGTCCTATAGGGTTGCTATGAGTCGGAATTGACTCGATGGCAACAGGTTTGGTTTTCTACTTTACCGAACAAGATGTCCTTCTCCAGGGACTGATTCCTCCTGATAACATGTCCAAAGTACGTGAGACGAAGTCTCGCCATCCTTGCTTCTAAAGAACATTCTGGCTGTGCTTCTTCTAAGATTTATTTGTTATTCTGGCAGTCCAGGTATATTCAATATTCTTCACCAACACCATGATTTAAATATATCAATTCTTCTTCGGTCTTCCTTATTCATTGTCCAGCTTTCACATGCATGTGAGGAGATTGAAAATACCATGGCTTGGGTCAGGCTCCTTAGTCCTCAAAGTGACATCTTTGCTTTTTAACACTTTAAAGAAGTCTTTTGCAGCTGATTTGGCCAATGCAATATGTCATTTGATTTCTTGACTGCTGATTCCCTGGGTGTCAGTTGTGGATCAAAGTAAAATGAAATCATTAACAACTTCAATATTTTCATCATTAATCATGATATTGTTTATTGATCCAGTTGTAAGAATTTTTGTTTTCTTTATGTTGAGGTGTAATCCATACTGAAGGTTGTAGTCTTTGATCTTCATCAGTAAGTGCTTCAAGTTCCCTTCATTTTCAGCAAGATTGTGTCATCTGCATAATGCAGGCTGTTAATGAGTCTTCCTCCAGTTTTAATGTCACATTCTTCTTCATATAGTCCAGCTTCTTAGATTATTTGCTTAGCATACAGATTGAATAAGTACGGTGAAAGGGCATAACACTGACACATACCTTTCCTGACTTTAAACCATGCAGCATCCCCTTGTTCTGTTCCAATGACTGTCTCTTGATCTATATACAGGTTCTGCATAAGCACAATTAAATGTTTTGAAATTCTCATTCTTCGCAATGTTATCCGCAATTTGTTATGATCCACAGAGTCGAATGCCTTTGCATAGTCCATAAGACACAGGTAAACATCTTTCTGGTATTCCCTGATTTCAACCAAGATCCATCTTACATCAGTAATAATATCCCTCCGTCTACTCTTTTTCTGAATCCAGCTTGAATTTCTGGCAGTTCCTTGTTAATGTACTGTTGCAAACATTTTTAAATTATCTTCAGCAAAATTTTACTTGTGTGTAATGTTAATAATATTTGTTTGATAATTCCCACATTGTGTTGGATCACCTTTCTCTGGAATGGGCACTAATATGGATCTCTTCTAGTCGATTGGCCAGGTAGCTGTTCTCCAAATTTCTTGGCATAGATGAGTGAGCATCTCCAGTGCTCCATTCATTTGTTGAAACAACTCAATTGGTATTCCATCAATTCTTGAATCCTTGTTTTTCACCAAAGCCTTCAGTGCAGCTTGTACTTCTTCCTTCAGTACCACCAGTTCCTGGTCATATGCTACCTCCCAAAACGGTTGAATGTCAATGCGATTGTTAAGATCGTGTGTTAACTTGGCTGGGCCATGATTCTCAGTGTTTTGGCAGTTGTATAACGTTGTGATAACTTCCGTGTTGAAATTTGGTATATGATCACCCCCATGATGGCATCCGCTGAATGGTATTGGTGGGGGAGGTGCCTGTGGCAGCTCGCCATCCCCTCAGCCTTCGTCTCTCTGTCCTCCACTGCCTACTTCCTTCCTGCTCACCTTGCCAAGGCTTTTGGATTGTTCTGCATCCTGAAGCTGCCTGTTGTTGGTCTGACCTATGGTTCTTGGGACTTGAGCTAGCAGCTTACCTGTTGATCTTGGGATTCATTGATCTTCACAGCCTGTGAACAAGAGTCCTGCTCGCCGACCTGCTGATTTTGGGTTTGCCAGCCCCTGCGGCTAGATGACTCAGGAGAAGTCTCTATAGTGATCTATGGACTTGGGACATTCCAGCATATACAATCTCATGAGCTGTTTCCTTGATATAAATCTCTCTTTATATGTGTATATATTTATACGCTTTACTTATTTTGCTTCTTTAGAGAAACCAGCCCAAGACAGTTGACCAAATCTTTTTGGTACAGCAACTCTGTTTATTCCTTCCATCTTTTTTTGATGCTTCCTGCATTGTTCAACATTTTCCCCATAGAATCCTTCAAAATTGCAACTCAAAGATTGAATTTTTTGCTTCAGTTCTTTCAGCTTGAGAAATGTCAAGCTGTTCTTCTCCTTTGGTTTTCTAACTCCAGGTCTTTGCACATTTCATTATAATACTTCATTTTGTCTTCTTCAGCCACCTCTTGAAATCTGTTCAGCACTTTTACTTCATCATTTCTTCCATTTACTTTTGCTACTCTACTTTCAAGAGCAAGTTTCAGAGTGTCTTCAGACACACATTTTGTTCTCTTCTTTCTTTCCTCTCTTTTTAATCACCTTTTGTTTTCTTCATGTATGATGTCCTTGATGTCATTCCACAACTCATCTGGTCTTCAGTCATTAGTGTTCAATGCGTCAAATCTATTCTTGAGACGACCTCTAAATTTAGGCGGGATATACTCAATGTTGTACTTTGGTTCTCGTGGACTTCTTCTAATTTTCTTCAGTTTCCACTTGAACTTGCATATGAGCAATTGATGGTCTGTTCGCAGTCAGCCACGGCCTTGTTCTAACTGATGATATTGAGCTCCTCCATCATCTCTTTCCATAGATGTAGTTGATTTATGTTGTTGAAAAAAGGTATTTGTAATGAAGAAGTTGCTGGTCTTGCAAAATTCTATCATATGATCTTCGGCATCATTTCTATCACCGAGGCCACATTTCCCAACTACTGATCCTTCTTCTTTGTTTCTAACTTTTGCACTCAAATCACCAGTAATTATCAATGCACCTTGATTGCATGTTTGATCAATTTCAGACTGCAGAAATTGGTAAAAATCTTCAATTTCTTCATCTTTGACCTTAGCGGTTGCTGTGTGAATTGGAATAATAGTCATATTAACTGCTCTTCCTTGTAGGCATATGTATATTACCCTATCGCTGACAGTGTTGCACTTCAGGATAAATCTTGAAATGTTGGTTTGACAATGAATTTGTCATTCCCACTATAGTAGACCATATGATTGTCTGATTCAAAAAAAAAAAAAGACAGACTTAGAGTTTGAATCTCTCCAACGAATTTTTGTTTCCCACAAATTTTTCTTCTATTAAAAGCATTCCGTAGAATTAGTAATGGCTGCTATCAAAACAGAGTTTGTGCTCTCAGGAAACCTTTTCCTCACCAGAAACAGATTCCAAATTATTTTTGTGAAATAGTTTCCAGTGCTTCTTTTCTTGTAAAGTTTTGATATCTATTCCTGATTTTTATTTCATTATATATTTGTACAGGAGATTAACATTGATGTCTTCTTTTATACCTGCCAAATATTATTGAACTAAATTAACAAGTGGGAAGGAAAACATTACATTTCATTCATATATTATTGCTGATCAAAGAACAGAGCTTGGATACTTGGCCCCAGTAGAATCCATTCAGAGATTTTCAATGACATCAAGGCAAATACTATGAGATGGCTTGTTAAAATATTTATAGGAATAAAGAACAATAGGATTCTGGTGTCAATGTGAACATTAGGAAAAATATGCAAACATGACAGAACCCAGGAAAATGAACACATTATTATCAACAGGCATAGTCATCAGATGAAAGATGTGATATAAACAGTATTTAGACAGTTTGAAGGTTAGATGCTTCCAGTGTCATATTTGGAAAACAGTACAAGCCACCAGCACTTAAAAAATGACAGGATGTCTAGTGAAACTTCACCATCAGAAAGAAAATGCATGGGAAAGAGGCCCAAGTGTGATCACTCATCATTATATTAAATCATTGATTTGGTGCATAGTTCAGCACGGGCATTGAATAGAAATGCTTGCATGGTAAAGGGGAAATAGAGTGTCATGGTTAATATTCTTTGAGAGTAACAGAAAGTAACTCAAGCTATCTTATATAAAAATAAATTTTAAAAGGTATTTATTATAAGGGCTGTTGGTGTCTTACAGACTCCAACAACAGGAAATGTGGACAGGCTTGAGGAAGGGAGTGAAGCGAGAAACTGGAAAACATTAGCTTCTCCTTCCCTGTTTCTTGTCTCAGCTTCTTCCTATCAGTACACTTAGAGCACAAGGCTAATCCTTGTCTGGGAAAACACTCAAAGGTGATTTCTACATAAACTTGTAGGATAAGGCTAACTAGATTCTTGGCATGTTGATCGTCATAAGGTAGGACCTAGATGCTGACCTCTTTGGAGAGAGCTGGGGAATTCTTTGGACTTGCACTCAACATGGGAGGAGTGTATGGGTAGATCAGGTGTGTCTCAGGAGAGCAGGTTGGAAAGTCAGTGTTCATGAGATCTGATGTCTGGAAGCCCAGAGGCTCCAGGAAAGAACTGGGGGTTTGGCTAGGGCACTGCAAGATCTTACCTTGTCCTTCCTGCCCTTTAATTGGGAGAAGGCTCCTACCTGGGCTCCTTTATGGCTTACAGTCAGTCTCTTCTGAAACATCACCTACTCAGAGAGGCCTTCCTTGACCACCATACTTAAAGGAACCCCCACACATCACATTCCAAGTACTCTGTAATAATTGCCCTGTTTTATCTCCTTTAAAGTCCATATTTTTCTGAAATTATCTTGTTTGTTTATTTACTTATCTGTTGTTGCTTTCCTTTGTCTTTGATGATGTCAGAGGCTTTTTCTGACTTGTTCTTCTTTGCCTCTCCAACATCTAGCACGATGCCTAGTGCATAAGAGGTGCACAATAAATATCTGTTGGATGAGTGACTAGAAGCATTGCTACTGTGGAATTGGAGTTAAGGGCAGTATGTAGTACTAGAAGCTAGGGGATTGTATGGTGCCTTGATATTGTTCTAGAACAGAGTGAAGATTTTCCTAGTTTAATCAGAAATAGGCTATACCCTATCGTGTCACTGGGGCTTTAAGGCACTTATTAATTGCACCTATGCTCCAGTGAGGCTGGAACATCAAGACTTAGCAGCCTGTTTGGGGCAAGGTCCCATTACAGGACAGAGGATTATGTGCTCACAGTATAAAGGGGCCAAGGGCAGATCAGACACCTCTGTGACCTATGAGGAAGTGCTTAGCCATCTCTTACAGGTTATTGCTTCCGTGGCTATTGCCTACCTCCCAGATTCAAGGGAGAGTCCAGTGGGATTTTCGGGTAAGGTGATTGGAAGGAAGAAGTAGCTACAGCTATTACACTGGGTTCCTGACAGAGATTTTATTGTTGTTGTTGTTGTTAATGAGGCAATAATTTATTATAAGTCGCCGGATGGCACTTTTTCTTGGGTATACATTGCATACATTGAAGGCCTGGCGGTCTAATTCTGAAAATCAGTCAGTGAAAACCCTATGGATCACAAGGGTCTGATCCTCAACCAATCTTGGGGATGGTGCTGGATAGAGTAGCATTTCTGTTTGCTATGCATGGGATTACCATAGTCGGGAGCTGACTCAATAGCAGCTAACAACAACATACATTTGAAGGACCTAAGATATCTAAAATCAAGCCTGATTATTGGTGTTAGAATGTTGTGTTTTCCCCAAAAGGTTTATTAATATGCCTTTGATACTGTGGGACTCAAACAAGGTTAGGTAAGTATATAGTGCTTTTCTTTTCTTTTCTCTTCCTTTGACTTGTCTTTCTGAAGAATTAATCTCATGAAAAGATGAAAATGGATTCTGTTTAAACAGGAGGAATTTCTCAAAGAAGGAAATTGGAGAGGAGTTTGGAAGAGGCAGAGAAGCTGGTCTGTCTGGAGCATTAACATTCTCATTAGAACCTTATCTCAGATGGTAGATTCTGGTAATACTGCATTAGAAATTCGTTATGAGTAGGCCCGTATTATACCCTGCAATTTTTTTTCCTAGAATGGTCATTTCTTTAATTCTTTTGTGGTAAGAATAGACTTGTTTTTGCATAGCCACACACACACACACACAAAAACACATTGCTCTCTAAACATCAAGTTTCAGCCATCTCAGGCTAAACAAAACGAGTCTAACATTAGTAACTTGTGGCTTTCACCACAGCCTCTTCTCACTGCATTTATGAATCCACTATTTATATTCTATCCTGGGGGAAATTAAGTAATGTAATCAAGGGTCTCTTTTTCTAGAATATGTTAGGAAGAGGGAGCTCTTAGCTTACATTCCTCCTGGGTTCTCCCATTACAAGAATTTTTATGTTAGAGTCATTCATGCCTCCTAGGGCTGGTGTGAAAACACACTCAAAAAGTTCAGGCCTTCACAGAGACATGGCAGGGTCTATTCTCAAGCATGCATCTACAGTTTTGAGCTTCTGTTGAAACTGTGCTGGGTGAACCTCCACCAACCTTGCAGAAAACTGACCCTTCCATAGAAGAGTAAGATCTAGGTCCAGGATCTCTTCTCCTTTTACTAACAGTACATTTCCTTAAGGCTGAGTCATTCAGGGAGTCAGGTGAAGGTGAAGGCTAGGGAGATGAAAAACAAGCTAATGGTGAGAGCTGGAAAGCCTAATTCCGCAGAAAGGTCCAGGGAAGGTTGGCAGATTTGGGTTTCCTTCTCTCCCAGCTGCACAATTTCCTTCAAGATCTTCTCACTAGACTTCGTTTGTTGCCAAGATTAATTAATAGGGTTGGAATTTACCCCTTAGTGCAAAAAAATAAGAAAACAAGACAAAACATATGAAACAATGGTTCCAAGACGCTGGGCATCAGGCAATGAAAGAAAGTGATCCCTGAGAGATGGGAAACACATAAGGCGAGCCTTATTATTGCCCTTTTTATTGTCTTGAGAGAATGTCCAGGTCATAGCACATGGAAAGGGAACTGAGGCAAAAGACAGCTCCTTGAGTTGAGGAGACATTGCTGAGACTCCAGGGAGATCAAGGTATCTAGGTTTCACAGTGCCAAGTGCTGAAGAGGAAAGAGCTGTGCAGAGAGAAAGAATCTTAGAGACCTGTACAGGGTCTCCCTTGAGTATTTAATTGAGTACTAATTAACCCATGTATGTAAAGCAACTACTCAAATACAAGGAAAGAACTATCCCAAAATAATAGATGACAGATAATAAAACCTGACGTTCATCCAATGCCAGAAAGAAGGCCTGATCCCACCAGCCAGACTGGAAAAACTTCATAAGTCACAAGACATTGGGTACAGTACTCAAACAAGAAGGGTCTTGTCTCAGTGGTAAGGAATGCTTAATTAGTCCTAAACTAAATTGTTTTTGTTCTGCCTAACAAATCTTAAAAGCAAGATCCAAAAAGATCAAACTTTTTCTTAGTAACTTAAATGTTTTGAAGAAGAAAGCTCAAGAGTGTTTATAGGAATACAAAAGATATACAACGATAAAAAACTGAATGTCTGATATATCCAAACAAAGACCACCAGCCGTTCCAAGAAGCAGGAATATGTGACCCATAAAGCTGAAGAAAATAAATGTTTCTGTCTTGCTAGGTTGCTCTTTTCCTTGATCTTCAGCTAAAGAGAGCAGGTTTTTGTTGGAGCTTTTTTTGTCTGTGCCCATAGATGTTTCTGGATGCCAGCTTCTTCAGCTCCACTGTGGGATATATGAGGCAAAAAGAAAAACCAGAGGATATACCACCTTGTCATTCCTTGGGTCCTGAGGTTCCTGGTCAGTCTTCTTTCTTCTCCCTACCTTTCAGAGTCTTCTTATGTTTGTTCTACATATATTGTCTAGAGTTTTAAATAGTAAAATGTGGGAGAAATTGAGAAAAGTAAATATACTCCATTTTCTTAGAATTATTATTTATTTAGATTTCCAAATAGCTGCTTTTTGACAATATAGAAAAGGCAATGCAATGAAGAAAGAATAGTATTTTCAACAAGTGTTGTGGAACAATTGATAACCCACATGCAAAAAAATGAATTTTGATCCATGTCTCATGCCATATTAAAATCATATACATAAAGATACTCATCATATAGGAAATGGATTATAGATTTAAATGTGAAATCTAAAATTATAAAACTTCTAGAAGAAAACATAGGGGAAAATCTTTGTGGCCTTAAGCTAGGGATAAAAACCTGTTGCCATCGAGTTGATTCCGATTCATAGTGGCCCTATAGAACAGAGTAGAACTGCCCCATAGGGTTTCCAAGGATTGGCTGGTGGACTTGAACTGCTGATCTTTTTTGGTTAGCAGCTGAGCTCTTAACCACCGTGCAAGCAGGGCTCCAGGCAAGGGATAGAAATTTTAAATGCAGTGTGAAAAGTATAACTCATAAAAGAACAAGCTGATAAATTATACTTCATCAAATTAGAAAAAAAAAAACAAAAAAACTTTTGCTCTTCAAAAGTTGGTGCTAAGAGAATAAAAATACAAGATACAGACTTAAAATATATGTATAACACATATCTGATAAAGGACTTATATCTAGAATATATTACAAAAAAGCAAAACAAACAAAAAGCTATCAACATTCAATAAGAAAACAAACAACTCGGTTTAAAAAAATGGCCCAAGATTAGAAAAGATGATTCCCAAGTAAGTGAATGGAAATAAGCACATGAAAAGATATTTATTATCATTAGTTTTTATTGTCATTGGATGCATTTGAGTTGAACTGCCCCATTGGTTTTCTTGGCTATAATCATTACAGAAGCAGATTGCTGGGTCTTTCTCCTGGAGAGCTGCTGGGTGGGTTAGCAGTTGAGCACTTAACCATTTGCACCAGCAGGGCTCCTTTCATTAGTCATCAGGGAAATATAAATTAAAGCCACAGTGAGATACTGCTACATGCTTATTAGACTGGCTAAAATTAAGAAGTCTGACTAAAGTAAGTGTTGACAAGAATGTGGAGGAACTATAACTCCCTTACATTACTCAAATTGTACAAACATTTTCAGAAAGAATTGGAGCATTTCTTATAAAGTTAGATATACATCTGCTATATAATCCAGCCATTCTAAGTATTTACCCAAGAAAAAGGAAAGCTGACTTATTGCATTGGACAAATCTGCTGTAAAAGACATCTTTAAAGTGTTATAAAAGCAAAGATGTCACTTTGAGGATTAAAGTGTGCCTGACCCCAGCCATGATGTTTTCAATCGCCTCATATGCATGCGAAAGCTGGACAATGAATAAGGAAGAGCAAAGAAGAATTGATGTCTTTGAATTATAATGTTGGTGAAGAATATTGAATATAACACGGACTGCCAGAAGAACGAAAAAATTTGTCTTGAAAACAGTACAGTTCGGAATGCTCCTTAGAAGCATCTCAAGGAATTTGTATATGTTATCAGGAGGGACCAGTCCCTGGAAAAGGATTGTATGCTTGGTAAAGTAGAGGGTCAGTGAAAAAGAGGAAGATGCTCAACAAGAGTGGACTGAGACAGTGGCTGCAACAATGGAATCAAACACAGTAGATTGTGAGGACGGTGCCACACTAGGCGCCATTTAGTTCTGTTGTACATAGGGTTGCTATGAGTCAGAAGCAACTTGATGGCACCTAACAACAGCAACATATCCATATGAAGACTTGTATAAAAACGTTCATAGCAACTTTATTTATAATAGCTCCAAACTGGAAACACCCCAAGTGCTCACCAAGAGCTGAACTGGTAAATAAATGATGTTGTATCCGTACAGTGGAATACTAGTCTGGAATTAAAAGGTTAAAAAAAAAAAAAAAAACTACTGATAGATGTAACAATGTGGGTGAATATCAATTATGTTGAATGCAAGAGTGCAAGAATACCTATCATATGATCCCATTTGTCGAAATTTTTAGAAAATGACTGAAAGAAGATTAATGTTTGCCTGGAAACAGGGGTCAGGTAGGATGGGAGAGATTACAAAGGGGCAGTGTCATGGATTGAATTGTGTTCCCCCCAAAATATGTGTCAACTTGGTTAGGCCACAAGTCCTAGTATTCTATGGTTGTCCTCTATTTTGTGATAGTAATTTTATGTTAAAGAGGATTCGGGTGGGATCCTAACAACACCCTTACCCAGGTCACATCCCTGATCCAACGTAAAGGGAGTTTCCCGGGGGCGGCGGGGGGGGTGTGTGATCTGCACCACCTTTTATCTCTCAAGAGATAAAAGGAAAGGGAAGCAAGCATAGAATGGGGACCTCATACCACCTAGAAAGCAGCACTGGGAGCAGAGCAAGTCCTTTGGACCCGGGGTCCCTGTGCCTGAGAAGCTCCTTGACCAAGGGAAGATTGAGCACAAGGACCTTCCTCCAGGGCCGACAGAGAGAGAAAGCCTTCTCTTGGAGGTGACACCCTGAATTTGGACTTCTAGCCTACCAGACTGTGAGGAATAAATTTCTCTTTGTTAAAGCCAACCACTTATGGTATTTCAGTTATAGCAGCACTAGATGCCTAAGACAGGCAGTAAAAAACTTTGGGGGTCATGGATATGTTCACGACCTTAATTGTGATGATGGTTTCATGGGTGTATGCATATATAGAAACTTATCCAATTTTGTATTTCAAATACATACATTTGATTGTATGTCAATTGTACCTCAGTTAAAAAGTAAAAGATCTTACCACTGTGGTTTTCAAGATTGTTTCTTTTTTTTTCTCTTAGTTGTCTTTTCAAAGTCAAATGTTACTTCTCATAGAGAGTAGAGTACAAATAAGTCGTAAAATGATGACATGTGGTTGGCTCTATAGTATTTTAAAAACCAGATCACACTTTGAATTCCATTTTTCTTGATTGTCTCAAAAAGTGATAAAATCTAGCCACAGTAGGTCCTCATTATTTCATGGCGACAATTGGCTGGAGCTAAGTAGCAATAGCTACCTTAGATTGGGCATGCATTTTTCAGTTTTTGTCAATCCCTACAACTCTCTACTAAACAAAATCACTTATTTCTGATACCTACCTCAGCCTTACAGCCATTTGAGTTAGCTGATCTCTGCTCTAAGTCCATAATGAGAGAGAAACCTGTTTTCCTAAGAACCTTATCACTTACCTGGCTGTGTCTATCATTGTAAAATTGGTATTTCACATTCTTATTTAAAGCAGTATCAGTTCCTTTCCCTCCTTCCTTGCCGTTTCTGAAGCCCCCACTTTTAAACTGGGTTCCCTTCAGTCTGATTGCACAGCTACATGTTGTCCACAGTGAATTTGAAATGATCAGTTGTTTGATTAAGTGCTTCTTTTCCTGAACACCATTCTTACCTCAATCTCTACCAGTTACAATAAAAAGGAATGAGCTAAAATAACTTATGAACTACATGAATAAAAATTCATATGAATGCTAAATATAATTCATCTGATTCAAATTAAGCTCTTAAAATTGTACTGAAAATGGAATTTATTTTATGGGTCCTTGTTTTAAAATGACCATCTCAGCCCATATTGGACATTAAGTGCAGTAGAATTTATGATTTGCAATTAATAAAATTCCCTTTTGATGCTGCAGTAATCATGCCCGTCATCTCCCTCATGGAAGCTCAGGACCCAAGACCTGTGGTATAAGGTGCTCGTGTCTGCTTGTGCAGTCTTCTCCTTTTTCTGAATATTTTGACACTAAAATATGCATAAAGAATAGATAGTACATGAGTATGTAATTCCTGGAAATAACCCCTCTTTGTATTTTCATTTGGCATTGAAACTTTCATCTCTCTTAACTGAAGAACAGTGAAAATGAATCTTCATTAACAATATTCTTCACATTGCATCTTTACAATATTTAAGTAGTTGCATTTGTGTCAAGAAGTAAATATTAAGCACTAGTAGAATTGTATATAAATTCTTTCATATAATATCATTAACTACTAATTTATTTCTTTAGGGAATTCTTTATGTTTATGGCAAATTCCACGCAGAGGAAAGCCTGTAGTAGATCTTCACAACCACTGTTGTAGTCTTAAGATATATGTTGGAGTTGACAGCAGCTAAAAAAAAAAAAAATCGTTGGCGGACATTTGGGATTGAGAAAATATATGACACATTGGAAAGAACATGGCTTTTGGAATTAGCTAGACATTATTTGAACCTTGACTGCGTCAATCACTAGTTTGATAATCTTGTGAAATCAAACTTTTCTGGGACTCAATTTTCTTGTAAATAAATTGAGTGAATAATATTCACTTTGCAGGATTGTTATGACAGGTGATTGTGATGACTACCAATGTGCTCAATAACTGGTAGCTCTTATCATTAGTAAAACATTTTAGGTTTGTGGCCAGGTGATCAATCCTCCATACCAGTGAAAGAAGGAGACACGCCCATTGCTAGCATGCCCCCAGGGACTGGAGGCCCTTTGGAACTGTGATGGTTAAGGTTGTGTCAACTTGGCTGGGCTATGATTCTCAGTGGTTTGGCAGTTATGCAATGATGCAATCACCTTTGCAATGAGATCTGATATAGTAATCACCTCCATGATGAGACCTGCTATGAGCAGCCAATCAGTTGAAGGGGAGTTTCCTTGGGGGTGTGGCTTGCATCCAGTATAGGTGGACTTTCTGGCAAAGCTCGTTGCTTTTTGCTGACTTCAAATCCCACAACTGGCTCCTGTTCATCTGACCTCCAGTTCTTGGGACTTGAGTTAGCAGCTTATCCCCTGATCTTGGGATTCGTCAGCCTCCGTAGCTCAAGAGCCAGGGACCTATTATCTGACCTGCTGATCTTGGGTTCACCAGCTCCTGCAGCTACATGAGTCAGGAGAAGCCTCCAGCCTGATCCATGGACTTGGGACTTTCCAGCCTCTTCAATTACATGAGTCACTTCCTTGATATAAATTTCTCTCTCTCTCTCTCTATATATATATATTTGGAGTACTGGTGACACAGTGGTTAAGAGCTCGGCTGCTAACCAAAATGCTGGCATTTTGAATCCACCAGCCACTCCTTGAAAACCCTATGGGAAAGTTCTACTCTGTCCTATAGGGTTGCTATGAGTTGGAATTGACTCAATGGCAATGGGTTTGGTTTTTTTTTTTTTTTTTTTTTGGTTAAATATATATTCATGCACTTCATAGCTTTTGCTTCTGTGGAGAATCCAGCCTAAGACTAAAAAAAAAAGACAGGAACCTATAAATAAACCCCACCCTTTTCAGAAACAGTATATGGAAGACAGAGAAAAGATTAAATCTGCCCAGTTTCAAATATATATTTTTTTAAATTTTACCTCCTACTCTAGCAATGAAAATGTAAGATTTCCTTAAAGAAACTGATGCTGCTTTTCAAATAGGAAGCACCTCTGAAAATCTAGTGTTATAAATGGATCCACAGGAAGACTTTTATTTTTCATAGTTTTTCCCTCAAAATATTAGAAAATTTACTAATATTTCCAAAAATGGAAGAAATAAAAACGTATAAATGAAAAAACAAATTACTAGGAAAAAGTAGTCCCGGTATATTGGATCCCAGTCACCAACGTTAGTGAGAAATTAAATGCGTAAGCAGGCTTATTAAGTGAAGAGCAACAACAGATAAAGTAACTAGAGAAATAGAAAAGGAGAAAAGTTAACACAATTGGGAGAAATGGGTAAATAGGAATTGTCAACGACGACTCTCTTTCACCTCACACGAAAAATCTCCACCTAAAAAACAAGAAAAAGGTCAAGTGGCAGAACTGGTAGGTCTACCACAGCGTCCATTCTTCCCTTTTCTCTTCCTAACGGCCCTGGCTCCCTGTTTGTTTTAACATATCCTCTTTCTCCCTCCCAGCCCATGGACTTCCAGGGAAGGAAACCTTTCTCCAAATTCCAGAGATTGGTCTCACTGGCCTAAAATAACCCCTTTTCTTTCCAGAGTGATTGGTTCAGAAATGGGCCGGTGCTGTGACCCAGTTTGGGCCAACGATACACGAGGGAAGTTTTGCTAAGGGCTTCTGGGAAAGAAATTTCCTTGTTTTTAAGGAAGAGCCACTTGAAGGAACACTTTCTCTTCCTCTTGTCATCATTGTGGTCAGATAATAAGATCAGAACTGCTATAGCTATTTTCTATCATGCAGAAACTAATCCGGGGATGAAATTAATACACAGTGGAAGACCCAGTTCCTCAACAGTTCCAACAGAGAAATGGAACTGATATTATTGCCTTGTACCAAGTCTGTATTATGCCTTCCCCTGCATTTCTAGATTTGTGAGTCAGCTTAAATCAGGTGGGTGTTTTTATTGTTGTTGTTTGCAGCTGAAAGCATTCTAGCTAGTATCAGCCAATTAACAAACCACTTTTTTTTTTTTTTTTTAGAAATGGCTATTTCTGACATGTTGACTTTTAGTGACATGGTGCACCAAAATGTTGACAAAGATATGGTAAGATTTTTAAAATCATGGCACAGGATAAAAGAAAACCAGGGATTGATACCCTGAGAAAAGAGTTCTGAAAAAGACAGCTGATTTGCCCGTTTAAAGTGAATAGCACTCATTTTTTAATGATTAAGCTGTTAAACTAATGTCCTTTTGATTCACTTTTTTTTTTTTTTTTGACAGTTTTGTAAATTGTTATGCGACCTTCTACCCATCTGGGTTAGAGACATAGCAGAAACATCATGAATAACTATGAAAGAGCTGAAATAGGCTCAAAGGGACTAGGTCATATTGTGGATTATGGGAGCTGAGTAATACTGACAGTTATAGCAAAGTTGAAGGCAGGGAATTTTTTATAAGTGGGTTTAAAGCAATGTTGAATCTGGGTACAATAGCATTCTAGGACTAGGTTTGCTAACAGGTATTTTTAAAAGGATGGAATGTGTTATCAAATTGTGGAAACAGAATCACATTGATATTTTTCATAATATGAAAACAACCTGTCTTGATTTTTCCATATAGTAGGTAATTCCCAACATAGAGGAGGACAGTATACATTCTCTGGTTAGCCTTTACTGACTTTCAAGTGCCTCTTTGAACTTTACTTGTAAATTTTCTTAATGTGAATGGGATAAGAATGCCATTGACAGAGAGTAAATGTGATATGCCATTTGTGGTAGAGGACTTTGAAAACAAACATATATATGTTGAATGAAGCAGCCCTGGGATGCAGTGGTTAAGTGAAAGGTTGGAGGTTTGAACCCACCAGCTGTCTGTGGGAGAAAGTTGTGGCAGCCTGCTTCTGTAAAATCTGCAGCCTTGGAAGCCCTATGAGGCAGTTCTACTCTGTCCTATAGGGTCCATATAAGTCAGAATTGACTTGATGGCAATGAAGTTTTTATGTTGAATGAATGAAGATTATTTTCGTGCTTGTTTTAGTGACCACCTAAGCTACTAGCCTATGCTGGGAGTATCTATATAGTTAAGATGGTGGATTCTGCAAACCACACATGAAAACCCTTCACATTACTTTATTGTTAGAATTTGCTGTACACTCTAGTTTCAGCTTTATCCTTCCAGATGCTTACAGAACATTTTCACATGCACGTCCCACTGTCAGGTCAAGCTTGGATATCCCAAATTAAACCACGCTTTCATTTGGATCTTCTTCCCATCTCCTACCCCTCTTTTCAGTCCGTGGCATACATTTCTCCCAATCACTAAGAAATAATCTTTGAGTCATCATTGACTTTACTCTTTCTATTATATCTCTTAGCCATGGAGTCCTGAGTACTAGACCTTTAGAGCATCCCTTCCTTTCTAGTCCCTTGGCTACAGCCATCAGTTCACTCATTGTTGTTACAGATACTTAGTTATCTTAGTTATCTAGTGCTACTATAACAGAAACGCCACAAGTGGGTGGCTTTAACAAACAGAAGTTTATCTTCTCACAGTTTAGGAGGCCAGAAGTCCAAATTCAGAAAACTGCTATAGGGGAAACTCTTTCTGTAAGCTCTGGGGGAAAGTCTTTGTATTAGCTTGTCTAGCATTCTTCTTGGCCTTCCTGGAAAAGCTCCTAGTGGCACTTATCTTTCCCCATTGGTGCTTGCTTTTGTGCCTAATCTGCTCCTTTTAAATCTCAAAAGTGATTGGTTTAAGACACACCCTACATTGACATGGCCTCATTAACATCACAAAGAAAACTCTATTCCCAAACAGGATTACATTCACAGGTACAGGGGTTAGGACTCCAAAACCTAAGAATTGGCAACAGTTCAATCCATAACAAAAACCCACGTGTAATTCTTTTCTCCAGTATTATTTATCCCCAATTCAAACCACACTATGTATTTTGCCAGATTCATCTTTCTAGAACATTGCTTTCATTATGGCTTTCTTTGGCTTGAGAATTTGCAGTAACTGTAATTTGAAGTTTGAAATGCAATTGAGTTTTACTGCCAGTCAAGGCATTTTATCACTGATCAAATATTACTTACAAACATTGTCTTTTAAATCTCCTCAGAGTATCTCTGCTATAACTACGTTGGTCTCTGACATGTACCAGACACATTCCCAACTGTATGCCTTTCCTTATGTTGGTGTCCCTGCCAGAGATGCCCATTTTCAGACCTTTTCCCAACTCACCCCTCTCTTGATCTTTTACCTTAACCCTGATTCTCAATCTGAATACCCATGCCATGTTTTCTTTCAGGTCCAGCTAGGTCTTATGTCTTACGTCTTATGTCTGTGTATAAGTCTTTCTGACTCAGTTCACGGTTTTTCTTCTCTAAAGGAGCACAGCCATAAGGCTAAATTGTTTGCTATTGCCTCACTTGTTTAAAGGTATAAAATTGGATGTTGGTATCATGTAGTTTTGAGGGGAATGAGCCTTTAGTCCCATCTCCAGCTAGACTCAGGAAAGTGGGGAGCCTGAAGACCATGATTCCAGTCACGCTATAGCTTGGTGAGTTGTCTGCTAACTGTGGTTTTTCTTTTCATGGCTTCCCTGATAGGAATTTCTCTAATGGAATTTGAAAACCAAACAATGACTTATAATTTTCTTCCTTATACTTAAGTGCATTGTGATTATAGAATCTACCTTTTAGTTGGGGAATCGCTGAAGACAATTTAAAACGCTGTTCAAAAAAGACTATAGTATCTGGGCTCTGTTACAACAAACAGAAAAAGTGAAGTAAAAATTAGTGTATAATAATATCTTGAGTGTGTCAGTATCTGTGGTCAAAAAAAATGGTTATTGAATATTAGCAGTGGTCATTTCGGGATGGTGGTGTTATGAATGATTGTGGTGTCTTTTAAAATTCTTTTTAGTGACCTTCAAAATGTCTATAATGACCAAGAATTACTTTTATAATCAGAACGAGAAATATACGTAATTTCAAAATATTTCTTTTAAGCTCCCTCCCCTTTTTGACTCATGATGAGGTCCATAATTTGATAGACAGAATGCTTTATATTATTACGTAAAGTGGGGTCAGTTCTCTCTTGCTTTGGCTTCAGACTTCAAAAGATGATCCTTTCATAACCTTTGCTCTCAAGATGACTATGCCTAGCTATGCACGAACATAACCTACAGCTTCTAAATTATTGCTGGTCTTTAGCTTGGATTCTTAGGTAACCCAGCAATCACACATCTGAGAATCCATCTCAAAGATTCACTGGCAAAAAAATGGAAAAGACATACTCACATGACTATTCCAATACTATGACAAAATCATTTTGATTCTCCTGGAATCCAGATTTCTGGGTTCATGGAATTGGAATGACCCACATAGGCCATCGACCCTTAGATATCCTTTTGAACCTTGGGGGAACTGGTTCACTGGAGTCACCTTCAGGTCAAACAGTAGTTCAGAAATCAGCTTAACAGGGGATGTTTTGCCTTAGGCATTGGGTACCTTTGGAAAATTATCTATGTGCAGCCAGCTTCCAGAATCAGGGACTCCAGGGTCTGACTAAAGGCTGTTTTAGGATTTATGGCATATCCTTAGTGACTGTTTCCATAACCTGCCTTGTATTTTGATGCTATCTCTTGATAAATTAACATAACAATGACTTATATAACTCGCCTTCACTCTTCACTCCTGGAAGCACCTTCCTGACAAGTTCCGGTGACACTGCCCAATTCAAATTATATCTACTCTCAGTAAATATATTCTGCTGCACAAATTTTTGGTGTTTCTGTAAGCAATTTAGGCTTTTAACAACTATTTGTAGCAGTAAAAGACTGGGAAAAGACAAAAATGTCCATCAACTGGGGACTGATTGAAAAACTGATGTATCCATACAAAAAAACTGTGTGTAGCTATAAAAGTTGTTAAAGGATTGATGAATATCTCTACATACTTTTATGTAGCAGTCTCTGGGATATATTTCTCAATTAAAAAAAAGCAATGCAGACAAAGGCATGATTAACATCAGCTATACAAATGCATGTGTCTGCATATATAAAAGGAAAAAAAAAACAGGGACAGGACAAATCACTAAAAAAAATGATTACCTATAAGGAGAATGGGGTGGAGAGGGCAGAGATTTGACTTTTTGATGCTATCTTGTTTTGAATACATCTTGTTTTGTAGACTTGATTTTGAAACAATGTAAACGTACTACTTAATTATAAGACAAAATTTAAATTTGAAGAGTACAATTTCTAAAAGTAGAAAACTAAATGAAACAAGGAAACCTAAATGTGCATCTAGTTCGTGACATAGTCCCACAGAGTGGAAGGAGATTTAGAGCACAGTAATCTGACATTATATCCCCAGTGAGATATTCCCTAAAGACAAAAGAACTAGAAAAAAGAAAACAGAAATACTTCTTAAATTGTTTCGGTAATTATATTGGTAGTATTGTTACTCTGAGAGTGTTGTAGGCATATTGTGGGGTAGAGCAAATGGGTTCCACTGCCGGGGCAGTTATGTGATGTTCTAATTCTACCTTCCCGTTGTCGAGTACAGGATGGCCAGCATGAAGAGGTGAAGTAAGAATTCTTCCTCTTGAATTTGAATTAGAAGCACCAGGATGAACTTATGATGCATTTTATCTTTAGAAATCTTCCATCTATTCATTCTTCTATCTATCTACCTACCTGTCTGTCTGTCTACCTATCCATCCATCCAGCCATCTGCCTATCTATCTACCCATCTATCCATCCGTCCATCATCTGTCTAAAAGTTTTCAGCTCTGTCTAAGGAAAATACAAAGAAACAATGACTAACTCAACAGCCATGATGTTTAATGTTCAGATTTTGGTCTGTAAAATACCATGTCCCACTAGAAGGAATTGGAACTTTTTTTTTTTTTTTAATGGTTTATTCTAGGTCTAGGACAAGAAATGAGCGTGGGGCATCATTACACATCAGAAAGCAAGGAAGCCATAAAAGACTATTTTAAGGTAATGTTAAAATGGCTCAGGAACCAACTTAAAGAGGCTGCCATTGGCCAAAGATGAGAAAATTTGAGCTTCTATAAGGATCATAACGTAATGGCTCAGAACACATTAACTAGGTTTAAATCCATCTGTTGATAATGATACACAAAAAATATGAATTGGTTACATTTGGAGGATGATAGTAAAATAATTCATAATTTTTTTTAAATGGTAAATACAGGGAAAGAAATCAGCATTTCTACTGCTTTTCCACATAATAGACCAGAAGATGTTTCTCTGTAGAATTATTCCAGCTAATAAATGCAGAGGGAATGGCAGGACTAGAATATCACCATTTACAACACTTAGTAAATTAATGGATGTAAACATTTATGAAGCCCTGGTAGGACAGTGGTTAAAAGCTTAGCTGTTAACCAAAAGGTCGGCAGTTGGAATCCACCAGCACTCCTTGGAAACCCTATGGGGCAGTTCTACTCTGTCCTATCGGGTCACTATGACTCGGAATCATCTTGACAGCAGCTTTTTTTTTAAGCATTTATCAATGGCAGCTAACGTTGTTAAAAGAAAGACAACCACACATTATTTGCCACTCTTAAAGTAATCATCCCCCTTCCCCCAAAATGAAATTAAATCTAATCCTTAATAAGGAGTTCTTAGCCTGTGGTTCACCGAACCTCAAGAGTTCCATGGATAGAATTCAAGATGTCTGTGTTCACAGAACCTCAAGAGTTCCATGGATAGAATTCAAGATGTCTGTGTTCACAGAACCTCAAGAGTTCCATGGATAGAATTCAAGATGTCTGTGTCTTAACCATTATTTTCACTGACCTCTTACTGAAATTTAGCATTTCATTCTAACTATAAATATGGCAACAAATCACAGTAGTATTAGCAGAAATTATGGTTACCATCAATAGACATCACAGGTATAGTCACATCACATTTCATTTGAAGTAACTCAAAATATTGTATACACGCATGGAAGTACGCTAGTTATTAGAACCCTCTGTTTAATGTATACATATCACGATATCACTAATTTGTTTTTAAAAATATTTTGATACATATCAATATAATTGGTTTATATTTTAACCTGTGAATTCTATTTTATTTATTTAAAATATTCTGAGAATTGAATCCGGGATACAAAAGAGGTTAAAAATTCTGATCTGGACTCAGTTTATAGGCCATTCAGAGGACACAGAACACATTAAAAAACATGAAGGAGATGCAGTCAGCAAAATCCAGGCACTTGTAAAATATGCAAGACAAATGACACAAAGTTTTTTATACAACAAATTAAAAGAGTTGACGGAAGGTGAATGTGGATTAACGAATCTTAAGAATTATCTAACAGATATCTAACAGTTGCAATGCATAAACCATATTTGT
Organism: Elephas maximus indicus; assembly: GCF_024166365.1. NCBI lineage: Eukaryota > Metazoa > Chordata > Mammalia > Proboscidea > Elephantidae > Elephas > Elephas maximus. The sequence continues at coordinate 15,665,709 of NC_064841.1, read as the reverse complement.
ATCCTGAGTCAAACAAACTATAAAAAATGAACTTTTATAACACTTACGAGACTATGGAAATTTGAACACCGATTGAATATTTGGCTATATATTTTTAATGTGTGAGAATTGTATTCTGATTATATTTTATTTTTGAAGAGCCTTTGTCTTTTAGAGAGACGTACTGAGATATTCATGGATGAAATGATAGGACTCTGAAATTTTCTTCAAAATAATACCAGACAGGAGACACTGGCAGGGGTATGATAAATAAGATGTGTTCATAATTGTTGAAGTTGAGTGATGCACATAAGAGGATACATTATACTGTTTGTCTTTAGTGCTGCCGGCAATCCTTGGCATTCCTGGGCTTGTAGATGCATCTGGATCCATTGTCACACGGTGTCTGTCTTCAACCTGTGTATCACTCGCTTTGAATAAGACACCATTCAGAAGAAATTAGGACTGGGACCTACCCTACCCTGGTATGACCTTTTTTGGCCCAACTGATAACAAAAGAAAAGGCTTATTTCCAAACAGGGTCATATTCACAGTTACAGGGTTTAGGACTTCAACATATTTTTTGGGAGACACAATTCAATTCATAATGCTCCATGCTTGTTGTTAGGTGCCGTCGAGTCAGCGCTGACTCACAGCGACCTTATGTATAACAGAGCAGAACATTGCCCGGTCCTGTGCCTCCACCCTTTGGACCCTCGAAATTCATGTCCTCCTCACGTGAAAAAATTCATTCACCCCATCCCAGCATCCACTCTAAATACAAAATCTTGTCTTCTTAATCACCTAAATTTCTCTCCATCTGTGGACTTGTGAAACCTAGAACACAAGTAATCTGCTTCCAAAGTACAGTGGTGAAACAGGCATAAGGAAGACATTCTCATGCAAAAGAAGGAAACTGGGGCAAAAAAAAAGGATGATGGGTACCAAGTAAGTGCAAAATCCAGCAGGGCAAGTTCCATTAGATCCCAAGATCTGAAAATAATTTGCTGTTCTTTGGGACTATCTGGATATTGCCCCCTCAACTGGGTATTTGCCCCATCCCATCAGCTCTGGGTGGCTTATTCTCCTGGCCCTGCTCCCTTGACTTTGATTGGTCGCTCCACTCTCCTGGCCCACCGGTATGGCAGCCTTACCTTCTGGAACCCAGGTAGCGGGCTCATACTTTGAAGCCTAGGGGGTAGTCGCACCCATTGAAATCTAGAGGGTGGTCCCACCCTTTGAAACCCATAAACTAATCTATATACTTTTTATGTATGATTGAAATTTTCCATAATAAAAACTAAAATCTTTAGGCAGATTGTTCATCCTTACTTGAGCCCAGATTAAACCACCAGGGATAGTAGAAGGGAATGCTGTGTTTCCACCTACATTAGAAAACCTTTAGAAGGAGACTGTGGGTCTGGGAGCAGCTCAGAGTCTTTTAGGAAGAGGGGAATGTAACAGAAAGACAAGGTAATAAAGCTCTGAGGGTGATGGGATGTGTCCAAGGCCTCATATTAGTTGTTGGAGCTGGGACTCTAGTCTTAGTGTTCAGATATCAAATTCAGTATTTCTTACACTGTCCCATTTAAAAGAGTTGAAGCCTGGTTCAGCCTTAAAATTTCACATTGAATCAATATTTATTTTCAAATTCTGATTAAATGCCTCCTATCATTTGATGACTCCCAAATGAGAAGTTCAGCCCTGACTTTTTTCCTAAATCACAGACATGAGTCTAAAGTGCCCACTAGACTTCAGGCCTTAGACATCCAACATGTATCTCAAAGAACCCTCAGTGTCCTCCCTCAGACATGCTTCTGTCTCAGTCTTTCCCCTTTCTCAGTTAATGGTGCCCTCATTCACCCATTTTTCAGATCAAAAACTTTTCAGATCAGAAATATCTTTGATTTTTCTCTCATTCTCACAAGTCCTTCCATAAATTGAATTCATCAGCAAATCCTGTCAATTCCAGATTCAAAATATATTCCAAGTCCTGTTACTTCTCAATCATACTCCTACTTAACTGTTATTCTACCTAACTACAGCAAAATCTATATTGCACTTCATATTTCCACTCTTGCAGCTCTAATGTTTGTTCCCCATATGGTAGTCAGCATAGTCTTTTTAATCCAACAGGTTGGGGGAAAAAAAATTCTCCAATGGTTGCACATCACGTTTATAATAAAATCTAAACTCCCAACTGTGGGCTACCTGGGTCCTCTTCTCCTTTGGTCTTTATTAACTACAATCAGGCTATACAGTCTGCTCCTACAACCTTGTAAGCTGTCTGGCTCAGGAACTTTGCTATTCCCTGTGCTCAGAACTCTCCTCCTTTAGATCTCCACTGCACTGTCTCCTTCTCATCTGGCTGCTTAAATGTCCTTCCGTAAATAGGCCTTTCCTAACTGCCCTGTTTTAAATGGTCTTTGTCCCATCTGGTGGCCCTGGTGTTGCAATGATTAAGCGTTTGGCTACTAAACAAAATGTCGGCAGTTTGAACTCACCAGCCTTTCCTTGGAAACCTTATAGGGCAGCTCTACTCTGTCCTATAGGGTTGCTATGAGTCGAAATCAGCTCAATGGCAATGGGTTTGGTTTTTTGGTTTTATCCCATCCTAATGTCTCTGCTCTATTTTTTTTTTTATAGTGGTTATCACACTCTGCAGTTATATTAAATTACACATATATTTGCCTCCCTACCTAGAAAATGAGCTTCTGTAGTGCAAGGTCTTTATCTTATTCACAACCAAATCTCTAGTTCCAGAGCAATGGCTGGCACATGGCAGGAATTCAGCGAATATTTGTCGTTGAGTAAGTGAATTTATGGCTGAGTAACTTACAGACCCTAAGTGGGAAAGTAAGTGGTGAAGGGGAAATGGGATGAGGGAAAGGAGCTGTACTTCCACATGTCTTTCCAGAGCTGAGGGTGACTGCAGTTGATCAGCATGTATACATTGCCTTACATAATCACCACCAGAATCTGCCCAGCAGCGCTGCTTCCTAGATCTGTGTTTCTGGAGCTCTCCATGGGTGCCCACGCGTGTGTCCGTGTGTGTGTGTGTATGAGTGTCTAGGCAGATCTCCCCAGCAGATATAGGGTTATTGGACTAACTTGACAGCTTTTACTGCTGCTGCTTCCACTTTCCACAGGTAAGACATTTAACAGGGAAAGCCAGTGCTCCATTGAGAACTGCCACAGAGACTCAGGACATGGACATAATGGTACTGGGCCCTGTGTGATTCATTACCCTGCGAGACTTGACCTGACTCACTCTGGGCTTCACTTTTCCGTACTAGAGAAGGCCTAGTCAGTATGCCACCAGGTATGACTTGGTGGTCCCTAAATATTTACCAATTATATTTTTTCCTCTTCCAACACCATATTCATGGAGAAATTGTGGAAGTGTGTAGGCACAAGGGACATTGGCTTTTGGGATTTTGATTGAATGAACAGTCCAGATTTTGAGGTTTATGGTCTTTAGATGAAAATTCCTGAAATTTAGTGTGGTCAATCCATTCTTTCTAGCTGAGTGGTTATATCATGTTCAAGATCAGAGAACAGATGCTGTGATCTGCACTGTTGTTATCAGTGTTGTCTTTGAGGGACTTCACCCTCCTGACACTCGCCCCTGCTATCTCTGTTCTAGTTGTGCCCTGTACTAACCTGTACACTTAGACAAATGCATCTAATTTATAAGTCCCACTTTTATTTGGAAGAATGTCCACATTTGATATCTGGAAAAATTACACAATATTTTAGGTACATCATATAAAGGACACTATGACTAGGTCCAAAGGAAAAATCCTTATACAAATTTTGCAATAATAGTATTTTTCACACATTAACAATTACCCTGAAAAATAAGTTTAAATATTTTCATGTAAATAATAACCTTGGGAGAGTAAAGGAATAGCGGAAGGAAGTGACATGTGTCTGAATCAAAATTCTGAGTTATTTTGATGGCACTGTATTATCTTTACAGTAAAACTTTTATTATTATTTTTATTTTTAAGAAAGTCAATTTATATTGTTTAATCTATATCTTTAGCAGAGTGGATGAAAAACTCCTAGATGTTCTATAAAAGTTACTGAATTAAGGTCCAGATATCTGCTGCTTTTCTGGAAAGCATTAAAAAATAAGAATAAGTCAGAAATCAAAATTATTAATTAGGAAATAGCAAACAAAAAGACAGTTAAATGCAACATGCAGATTATTCTACTTTGAAACTTTGAATACCAGAAGTTAAGAAAAGAAGTAACAGAAACAACTTTAAAAAAGAATAATCTTGGTTTTTTGTTTGTATTTTTTATTAAAATTTTATAACATACAACAAAGTAAAGAGAAAACTATAATAAACACCCACATAAGTGCTTGGCTGCTAACTCAAAGATTGGTGGTTGGAACCCACCAGGTGCTCCACTGGAGAAAGATGTGGCAGGTTGCTTCTCTAAAAATTACAGCCTTGGAAACCCTATGGGGCAGTTCTACTCTATCCTATAGGGTTGCTATGAGTTGTGATGGATTCAACGGCAACGGGTTTGGTTTCGGTTTTATTATCACTAAAATATCTTTTATAGGTAGTTTTTCAAACCAAGATCCTAACAAGGGACACACATTGCATTTGGTTGTTAGTTCTCTTGTCTGTTTTAATCTAGAACACCCTCTCTTTCCTCCCTCCCTCCCTCCTTTCCTTCCTTCCCTTTCCATGACATTGACTTGTTGATGCAGCTGGACCAGTTGTCTTTTAAAACAAACCGTGTTTTGAATTTGTTTGTTTTAAAAGTGGTATTGTTTTAACTTGCCTTCTATCTCCTGTTTTTCTGTAAACTGGTAGTCAGATCTTAAAGAGTGATTAGATTCAGGTTGAATATTTTTGGTACAAAATCTTTGTGAGTGATGCCATCTACTTCGAAATACATCCTATAGGGGGTGCATGATGTTGGTCAGTCCTCCACCCATGATGCCTTGGTTGACCCCCGAGTCAAGGAGTCCCCAGGCAGATCCTTCTGAAAGCCACATTCCTCCCCTCCAACCAACAGACGGCCTCTACAGTGATGCCTTGGCATCGTCCAGCAGCTTAACTTTAAGATGATTACTTTTTTTGACAATAGAGTCTTTTATATAAGCTTACATCTTAATGCACTTAATTTTAGAAATCCCTGGGGGCATGCAAAAAAATATTCTTGATTTTGAAGTACGGCCACCTACAATTGCTATAATGAGCGATAGAAACATTATACCAGACCAAATGACTTCACTGATTGATTTTTCTTCAAGTGTAAGCTCAAAGTTCTTTCTGAACTTTCATGTTCTGCTAAATAAAAATATTGACATGTTCCATTCATGCCGCAGAACTACGATAGCCTTGACTGGGTAAGCACCCAGTGGCCCTCACACTGCCTCTTTTCTGTTGCTTTCAGGACAAGCGTGCTTTTGTATGGTTTGCTGGGCTTCTCAAACTATGTCTTCTGCCAATCAAAACTGACTGCTCCCGCTGTGCCAAGCTTTTGCATCAGTTCCTGGGTTTTTGCCAGTTCCTAAACCTGGCAATAGAACTCATTCTGCAAAAATTCATGTTGCTGTATTTCCCACTTAAATTCCAGGCAAAAATATAACTCTTTAAAGTTTCTTTGGGAGGGTACTTAAACATTCCCTTTGAACAGTGGACTCCGGGTGCGCGGGCTTTCTGATATATTTATTTGAAAGCTGCTACCATTTATGCAATTTAAAAAAGTAATAATTTAGATGAATGTCTTTAACTGTATCTATTGTGTGCATTTGCTATGGTTGTCATTGGACGCCATTCGCCTGATGAATGAAATACACACTAGATTTGTTGATATTTTAGTAATATTTTAGAATTGAATCTTAGGATGTGACCACTACTTTGCTCTTGAATTTTATGATATTCTTTGTGACATTATCTTTGGAAGATGTTATGTGCTTAAAACAAAAGAGAGAGTGGGTTAATCGCTATTTACTTAGTGTTTAACTTAGTAGACAGAAATCTCAGGAGTCTTTGTCCTTAGGTTATGTTTGCATTAGGAAAAATATACCCTTTTAAAGATGTATTATTGAAAAAAAGATACAAGAGTTAGGATACTAGAAAGGTAGACAAAGAAATAGGTAGAAATAGAAACTTATTTTTCAGTTATGAGTAATCTGATTTCCTTTTTAGAATTACCTTTGACTTGAAAGGCTCATAGTGTATGCTCTTCAAACTGTTATATAAAGTTTTCTTTCTTCATGAGTTCTTTAAGCTAGAAGCCAAAACAATGTTTTCTCTGAGCCTAAGTGCATTGCTTGATCTTGCAAAGCCTATTTCATGGTCTGCTAGATTCTAATGGAGCTGGTTGGTAATAATATTTATGTATATAGAAAATAAGTTTACAACAGAGTACAAAAAGCATGTAAGCAACTAGAACCAGCTTAAAAAAAAAATCATAGTGAAACCATATGAATGTTTCTAGTTTCTCCACACACACTCCATACCTACCTTAGGCACACACTCATAAATGTCTGCCTGTTCCTTTTATTCGTAAGCATATGAGTACTTTGAAGTATCTTCGTGGGTGATTCTTGTCATCGAATTTAAGCTGTAGGAGTCTTACTATTCCAAGAATTTATTCATCAGCTTGCCGCCCTCCTGGAAATCAATTAATAGCAAATGTTGAATTTATTTGCTTACAGCAAGTTCTATGCGCCAGTTAAGTGATTTTTATATTTCATCTAAAAACAGTAAAAGAAACTTCTTTAGCATCTTTCAGTGACCTTGATAGCTGATGTGTTAATGACATCTCAGTCTGACGGCTTGCAGCACGAGTCTTGCCCAAAGCTCTGCAGTGAATTATTTCTGCATTGCAGATTATGGTTTAATTCCTTAAAAAAAACGCCACCACTCTCAGGCCCTTGTTGATGTTCGAGCTACAGAATCTAAAACCACACTCAGTCTGCTGCATCTTGGATGAATCATCCTTATAGATGAAATTTAATGTGATTCACAAATTTGTGCAAAAAAAAAAAAAAACCCTATATAGAGTGATGCCTTGATTAGTGAAATCTCTGAGAATTAATCTCCTTTATGATAAAGCTAGCAGTTCTAAAACTATGAGAAGCAAAGCTTTGCATGTGGTCATGTTTGACCAACGTCTGTAAACAGCTTCTACTTGTCCCATGTAAATAAATGTGGACAGAGATGCCACGAACAAAGTTATGAGATTTTCAAAATATGCCTCATCTTTTTGCCTTTATTCTCCCCCAAACCAGTGCCTTCCTGTTCTCTTCACTCTCAGCTTTTCAAAAGAGGAAGTTCTGATAATTTTCACTTCTACCACCTTGCCGGAAACCCTGGCGGCATAGTGGTTAAGTGCTACGACTGTTAACCAAGAGGTCGGCAGTTTGAATCCGCCAGGTGCTCCTTGGAAACTCTATGGGGCAGTTCTACTCTGTCCTGTAGGGTCGCTATGAGTCGACGGCAGTGGGCAGGCAGTGGGTACCCCCTTGCCTCGTGGACTGATAACTTTTGGGTGACCAGGTCACAAAGCGGCAGTCTGTGCCCTGAGTTTGGCCGGTGGACCTATTTTGCTTGTTTCTTTCTTTTGATGAGTTAGTTGCCATAATTTGAAAATACAAAGATTTTTCATAAAAATTGGAATTAGCTCTTGCAATATTTGTTACAATCCAGATTTTCCCTTGGCTACTGTCAGTTGAAGCTGGGAAATGGTCTGTCCCTGCAGACATGGCATGCCCTTTGCAGTTTATCCCCACACCACCTTGTCACCCCTCACACCTTTGTCACTCATTTATGCTACTTGCTGGCCCTTTTGACATTTGAGTTTTTGACTATTGAGTTTTGACTCTTGAGTGTGTTTAATTACTATTTTACCCTAAGTAGCTCCTACCTTCTTTGAAATTAAGTTTTATATCTGGTCATTCCAATTGTGAATGGAAAAATTTGGTTTCTCCTTAAAATAATATCAGACCTTGGGAAGACAGTATGTAAGAAGCTAAAGTCATTAGGGAAATCCCCGCGTGGTGGAAACAGTTAAGTGCTCAGCTACTAACAAAAAGGTTGGTGGTTCAAATCTACCCAGAAGAAAGCCCTGAAAGCTACTTCTGAAAGATCACAACCATTGAAATCCCTGTGGTGAGACATATCTAACAGCTCTACTCCGAAATATTTGAAAAACATATTTCACCCTGAGTCAGAGTTGACTGACGGCAACTGGTCTGGTTTTATCAAAGTCATTAGGTCTCAAGCCTGTGAAAATAACGTTGAGTTACTCCTATTAGAAATAGGAGGGGAGACTGGGCTGAGGGCTGGGGATCATGGTCTCGGGGGACATCTAGCTCACTTGGCATAACATAGTTTATAAAGAAAATGTTCTACACCCCACTTTGGTGAGTAGCGTCTGGGTCTTAAACGCTTGTAAGCAGCCATCTAAGATACTCCGTAGGTCCCACCCTGTCTGGAGCAAGGGAGAAAGAAGAAAACCAAAAACACAAGGGAAAGATTAGTCCAAAGGATGAATGGACCACATCTGCCGTGGCCTCTACCAGACTGAGTCCAGCACATCTAGATGGTGCCCAGCTACCACCACTGATTGCTCTGACAGGGATCCCAATGGAGGGTCCCAGACAGAACTGGAGAAAATGCAGAACAAATTCAAACTCACACAAAAAAGAAAAAAGACCAGACTTACTGGTCTGATAGAAACTGGAGAAACCTGGAGAGCATGGCTCCCAGACACCCTTTTAGCTCAGTAATGAAATCACTCCTGAGGTTCAACCTTCAGCCAAAGATTAGACAGGCCTATACAACAAAACGAGACTAAAGGGGCACACCAGCCCAGGGGCAAGGATGAGAAGGCAGGCTGGGACAGGAAAGCTGGTAACAGGGAACCCAAGGTTGAGAAGAGGAGAGTTTTGACATATTATGGGGTTGGCAACCAATGTCACAAAACGATATGTGTATTAATTGTCTAATGAGAAACTAATTTGCTTTGTAAACCTTCATCTAAAGTACAATTAAAGAAAAAAGAAAGAAATAGGATGCTTTAGTCCCCTCCCCACCCCCCCCCCCCGCCCCGAATATTCCTCTCCCCCTCTACCATTTCTCTGGGCCACCAACAGCAATGACAGGTCTGTACAGTAATTCTTATGTACACTAAGTTTAAAACCCTCTCAGCTAGGCTAAATGAAAAAAAAAAAATTCTATACGGAGATATCTGGACCTTCAAACTACTCAGGTTTTCCTAACTCTAAAGTTCCCAGCAATGAAACGGAGAGGTTCTGTGAAACAACATTTCTAGATAAAATTGTGTCCTGCACTGCGGAACCCACAGGCTGCTCTGTCTTTCAATAGGCCAGTTGCTGAGCCTTCTCCTCCCTTCGACCTGTCCCCAAAGCTTCGACAGCTCTTCTCTGTGGTAAAACCTGGGCTTCTTCCTTAACCCTTTATGGTGATTTCTTTTTCTCATTTACTTCTGTCAAATCTTAAGAGGCTTATTTTATGTTTTTCAGCAGATTTGATGCTATTTCCTTAAGTATTTTGTCATATTTTTTACCTCCCTACACAAAGTTTTGAAGCTAACACTTCAATCTTTTGTATTTTTTCTGTCTTGCTTACAAAGTGTCTGATGAATCAGTGTGGTGTTGGCGCACATTCTCTTCATTAATAGAGGTATTATGGTGAGCCTGTATTAAAGTCCCGCTGGAAATCAGGCTGCAGGAATGCTCATATTTTCAACAGGTTTTATTTGCTGAATTTCTCCCTGGTGCATTCATTCAGAGTAAAGTAAGAAAAATGCACCTCTTACGCCTGACATTTGGGTTTTATTTTAAAACTGCCCCTGGTTTTTCTACGTGGTTATACACACCGCCGCTAAAGCCTGCTTTTTAAAACTGCTTGTATTAGGAACCTGTTGATCGTAAACTTTTAATGTTGGGCTTTTCTCTTCCACTCCACGTTGGGTCTGCTGGCTGAGCAATAAATGCAGGAAAAAAAAAAAATTTTTTTTTTTTTTTTTTTTGACCAGCCCAAATGCATTTCTTTAGCTCTACTCAACACATGACGCGTTTCCCTCTCTAGGTCTGAGATTTCTGGTGTTTTTACCAATCTAGTATTTGTCAGGGGCACTGGTAGTATAAAAATAATGTCCCAAGAGGGAAAATATTTCTTTTTTCATAGAGTCAAAGGAATAGGTGTTGAAGTATGTCAAAGTATGGATCGTTCAGAGTCAAGCCAGGCCTTCAGTACCCAGATGACTGCAGAAGACCCCAGTGTGGACATGGGAATGCGAACTGAGTGGTCAGGGAAGAACTTGCAGGGGTCACCAGGGAGACGGACATGTGATGGGGAAACAGAAGAATGCGATATAAGCAAAAACCCTGACTGAAATTTGAGGGATATTCTTTTAATTAATCCACCTTTCCTCATATTTTACCTACCTTCTAAATATGTCGACATTCTCAAGAGTTATATCCACAGCCACATTCTCAGTGAAAAACTAAGTTGACCTAAGGCATTGGGCCCCCAGGGCTCTGAGGGAGCCACAAGAGTACAATTTTCAGTAGTATTGATTGTGGCTGTTAAATACACAATTAGATTTAGAAACCATCTTGGTACCAGTAAGATTATTCCTGAGTAAAATTTAATGTTGTGGCTGCATTTCCTTAAACTATGGATATGATATTATATTCCTTGCACCCATTCAGTATTATTATATCTGACAAAGAAATTATGTTCTAAAATTAGCACAAAGGGAAAGGTTCAGTCTAAATTACCTCTTTAAATCTCTGAAATGGTCCTCAAAATAGGGTAGAGGTGGCTTTGTATATACAGGTCTGTACAGTGATTCTTATGTACACTAAGTTTAAAACCTTCTCAACTAGACTAAATGAAAAAAAATTCTATATGCAGATATCTGGACCTTCAAACTACTCAGGTTTTACAAACTCTAAAGTTCCCAGCAGTGAAATGGATAGGTTTTGTGAAACAACATTTCTACTTTTCTACAGATTTACTCCATTCTGCTTTAACAATAACTCGCTGCCATCAAGTCGATTCTGACTCATAGTGCCCCTAGAGGACAGAGTAGAACTCCCCCATCGAGTTTCCAAGGGGCGCCTGGTGGATTCGAACTGCCGATCTTTTTGATGAGCAGCCGTAGCACTTAACCACTAAGCCATCAGGGTTTCCTCTTTAACAATAAGTCTCTACAATATATGCATTTTTAAAACATTTTGTTCAGAGTTGTAAGGATTAAATGAGAAAATATATGTACAAGCAATTGGAATTCTTTCTGCACTTTTCATTGGATACCTCACCCCTTGTCCAGCCTTAATTGCCCCCTCTTTAAGAATGTCCCTAGGTTTACATTTCTGGCTTCTAGCCATGTTCTGGCCTGATACATTTTCTAGAAAGTTAGGGAGGAAGTTCCTCAGACTTCTTTCTTGCCCATATCCTATCTGCATTCATTGTCACTAAACCTGACCTAACCCATTGCTGTCGAGTCGATTTTGACTCATAGCGACCCTATAGGACAGAGTAGAACTGCTCCATAGGGTTCCCAAGGAGCAGCTGGTGGGTTCGAACTTCCAACCTTTTGGTTAGCAGCTGAACGCTTAACCACTGTACCACCAGGGCTCTATTCAGTCACTAGACTCTTGAAACACCTGCTTAGCTGGTCTTCTTGCATTCAACTTTTCTAACATCAACCCAATTCTCCTGCTGTCCTACCAATTGCTGCTGAGTTGACCCTGATTCACGGGGAACCCCTGTGTGTTAGAGTAGAAGTGTGCTCCATAGAGTTTTTAATGGCTGATTTTTTTGAAAGTAGATCACCAAGCCTTTTTCCTGAGCTGTCTCTGGATATACCCAAGTCTTTAACCTTTCTGTTAACAGTCAATACCGCTAACTATTTGTACCACCCAAGGACTCCAGTAATTTCCCTGCTCCAAACAGTTTGATTGAACCCCACTGTCTGCAGCATAAAAACTTCAATATGGCATTCAAGGGCCCCTGTGTTTTGACCCTAATCCACCTCTCCAAGATTATTTCTCACAAATGGTTCTGGTGTGCTGTGTGCCACTGGGCTTCTGATCCTCGCTTTTTCCCCTGATCAGGGAGAGTTACTTTTCTATGCATTTCTGCTTGTTAAAATGTTACCGCTTTGGAAGACCCAGGCGAAATGTCCCCAGCTCCGTGACGGTTTCCAAGAGATCCCATTAGGAATAATCTATCCCTCCTCTATTTTTCCATTGTACCTTTTTTTAAGCAGCTCCCTTGTGTCAAATTCCATTTGCTTTATATTCATAATCGCCCATATCCCTGTCTTAATCCTCAAAAAAGATTACATGTATATACATCTACTCCTCACTTATTGACTTTCTTCTTATCTGACATTTCACATTTACAGCAATAGTAAAACATCTACTGACTATTTGCTGCATTAACAATGTACATCTGGCAGTAACGAGAGCTGAGGTGCAAGGTGGCTGTGATGATTATGTATCAGCTTGACTGGGCCATGATTCTCAGTGGTTTGGCAGTTAGGTTATGATGTAATTTGACAATTCTGTAATGATGTACTCATCCCCCATTTTGTGATCTGATGTGGTAACCCTCCATTTTTGCATAACACCAATTTTTACATAACAACCTGGTCTTTGGAACCTGGCCATGTTGATAAGTAAGGAGTAGGTACACACACACACACACACACACACACACACACACACACATCTCTCCAAAACCAACCCAAACCAGTTGCCATTGAGTCAATTCCAACTCATAGCATAGCAGCCCCTTTGTAAAACTGCCATAGGATTTCCAAGGAGTGGCTGGTGGATTCAAACTCCTAACCTTTTGGTTAGCAGCTAAGTACTTAACCACTGTCTGACCAAGGCTCCATATACAGATACCTGGTGGTGCAATAGTTAAGCACTCGGTTGCTAACTGAAAGATCAGTGGTTCAAATCCACCAGTGGCTCCGTAGGAAAAAAGACCCGGCAATCTGCTCTCATAAAGATTACAGCCTAGGAAACCCTTTAGGGCAGTTCTGCTCTGTCTTACAGGGTCACTATGAATCAGAATCGACTTGATGGCACCTAAGAACAACAACATACATACATACACACATACATAAATATATATAAATATATATATATGTGCTGAGACTGACATCTTGTTCGTTCCTTTATTTCTATAGTGTTCAGCACAATATCTTAAGCATAGTATATGAATGTTGGCAAGGTCATAGGCCTCTGGAATTGCAACTTGACAAAATAATTAACAGGATACCTGAAACATCAGAGAGAAGGAAAAATGTTTCATTTAGGCAGAATATTTAGAATTGGCAAAAGAAGACCAGACAGACTCTGACAGAGACTGGAGGAACTACGGCCCCTGGACACCCTGCTAACTCAGAGCTGAAGCCACTCCGAAAGCCCACCTTTCAGCCAAAGATTAGACAGGCATATAAAACAAACACTAACACATGTGAGGAACATGCTTCCTAGTTTTATCAAGTATACGAGATCAAATGGGCAACACCTGCCCAAAAGCAAAGACGAGAAGGCAGGAAGGGACAGGAAAACTGGACAAATGGACACAGAGAATGCGGGGTGGAAAGGGAAAAGGGGAGAATGCTGACACATTTCAAGGGTTACAATCTGTCACAAAACAATTTGTGTATAAGCTTTTGAATGAAAAACTAACTTGTGCTTTAAACTTTCACCTAAAACACAATAAAATTTAAAAAACATATATTTAAAATTGGACTTTTGAGAATGTAGTATTTGAAAGCAGTCAGAACAATGTCACATCCAATATGGGATTCAGGGAATTAGGAAGAATTGGGGCTGAAAATATTAGTACCTATCAGTGTGCTCACCACCATCTGTCAGTTTGTCCTATTATGGTGGCTTGTGTGTTGCTATGATGCTGACAGCTATGCTATTGGTATTTCAAATACCAGCAGAGTTACCCAAGGTGGACAAGTTTCAGTGGAGCTTCCAGACTAAGACAGACTAGGAAGAAAGGCCTGGTGACCTGCTTTCAAAAATCAGCCAATGAAAACCCTATGGATCACAGAATATTGTCCAAGACTTTGACTCAATTACTTTGGATACATCATCGGGAGGGACTCACACTTTTAAAAGGACATTCTCTGGAGGACTAGCAACAGCAAGGGAAACCCTCAGTGACTGACACAATGGCCACAACAATGGACTGTAGCATACCAACGATCATGAAGATGACGCAGGACTGGGTAATGTTGCCTTCTGTTAAACGTGGGGTCACCATGAGTTGGAGCCATCTTGATGGTAACTGACACTAACAACCAGTGCTCTGACTGGCTTTGCAATTCTCAACATACATGTGTTTGAGTTCAGGGAAATTCACCAATTTATGCAAAATAGTTTAAGTACCTTAGATTCAGCTATTTTCTCAGCATGATGGATGTAATTGTAAACAATGAAAAGAAATCTGATTACAACTTCATACACGTCTGATGTAAAAAAAAAAACAGAAAATACAATACAGATAAGTAACAAAGTTTTAAAAAGTTCTCTCAGAATCGTACCACCCACATAGAATCACTATGGATATTTTGTGGTTTAAATCATATTTTCCTACATACACAAACACACACATTAGGCGAAAGAAATTTGATGTCAGCATTTTCTGACTATGGTATATGATGGAGCCTTGGTGGTACAGTGGTTAAGAGCCCAGCTGCTAATGAAAGGGTCGTCAGTTCGAATCCACCAGCCACTTCTTGGAAAACCTAGGGCCAGTTTATTCTTTCCTTCAGGGTCCCTGTGAATTGGAATCGACTCAAAAGCAACAGGTGTTGGTTCTTTATGGTATAAAATATCAAGGCTCGGAATGAGCGGGTGGTTATTCTGGCCTTCATTGATCTTTACTAAGCAAGTCTTTGTTGATTTTTAAAAAGTTTTAATTATGAAAAATTTCAAAATAAATGAAAAACTAGTCAGAATAGTATTATGAATCCCTTTACCCAGCTTCAACAATTATTTCATGGTAAATCTTGTTTCACCTACACCCTTACATATTTCCACATTCCTGTACCATTTTGAATGGAGACCCTGTTTGGTGCAAATGTTTAAGTGCTCAGCTACTAACCAAAAGGTTGGCAGTTCAAATCCACCCAAGACATCTCAGAAGAAAGGCATGGCCATCTACTTCTGAAAGATTGTAGCCATTGAAAACCCTATGAGGCGTAGTTCTAC
This sequence comes from Elephas maximus indicus, assembly GCF_024166365.1. Lineage (NCBI taxonomy): Eukaryota > Metazoa > Chordata > Mammalia > Proboscidea > Elephantidae > Elephas > Elephas maximus. The sequence goes on along the minus strand of NC_064841.1, from coordinate 15,650,471 downwards.
TCTGAAACATGTGGGGTCAACATAAGTCAGAATCAAATCGAAGGCAACTGGTTTTGGTTTTGGTATTATTTTGAGACAAATCCTAGATATTAGTATGAGTTCTTGAAAGATAAGATTTTTTTTTCTTTTTTTTTAAATTGAACTTTAGATGAAGGTTTACATTATTATTATTATTATTATTTTTTACATTCCAAACTAGTTTCTCATCAGTTAGTATACACATGGTTGTATGACATTGGTTAACAACCCCACGACATGTCAACACTCTCCCTTCCCAACCCCGGGTTCCCTATTACCAGTTTTCCTGTTCCAGTCCCTGCCCCAGGGCTGGTGTAGCCCCTTTAGTTCTGTTTTGTTTCATGGGCCTGTTCAATCTTTGACTGAAGGGTAATGCTTGGGAGTGACCTCATTACTGAGCTGAAAGGGTGTCTGGGGGCCATACACCCAGGGTTTCTCCAGTCTCTATCAGGCCAGCAAGTCTGATGTTTCTTTTTGACTTAGAACTTTGCTCTCCATCTTTCTCCAGCTCTGTCTGGGACCGTCTATTGTGATCCCTGTTAGAGCAGTCAGTGGTGGTAGGTGGTAGTCCACCTAGCTGTACTGGACTCAGTCTGGTAAAGGCCATAGTAGATGTGGTCCAAGATTCTTTTTTTAACATAATGAAAAACCATTATCACACATAAATATAATAACTAATATTCCTTACTGTCATCAAAATCCAGTCAGTGTTCTAATTTCCAGTTGTCCCATAAACATCATAGATTCTAACTTGTTTATTCAAATCAGGTCCACACATTACGACTGATATAATTTTAAACCTCTTCATCTATGGGTTTTATCTTCTTTTTCCCCTTGTGATTTATTTGTTGAAGAAACTACATCATCTGTTCAGTGCTTTCTTACAGCATATTCTCTATTAATTTTGACTCAAATAAAGCCTCAGAGGCTATAGCTTAACACAATATTAAAAGGCATTGGAGTTGATGGGCAGATATAATTAGGAAACCATGTACGGTGTCTGAATATGAAGGGTAATTTTTGTGTTTTGAAATTTCTTTAGCATTAAAATTATTCCCATATGATCATGGAATTTCAAACACAAATCCATGAGTTCTTGCAGCAATGAGTTTCTAAGACTAGTCTATTTCTTGAACGGAGTAAAATACTAGTGTATCAAAGCTCTGGTGGTCCTTGCCAAGTAAATACAATATTAAGGGTTTAAAGTAAAATAGTTTAAGAGTCTTTTTATAGGGAAGGGAGGAGGAAGAGAGAGCTCTCTGTGCAGTCCTGGAAGACCTGGAACAGCCATATGCCAGGACCCATTTGGGCACAGCAGTTGACCTGCAGAACTTCTGTGGTTCAGGGGAAGCTCTGGAAGCTGTAGTTCTCAGAGTCAGCATCCTTACTCGGGGAGGGGGGGGCTCCATACTACAACACCCCATCTAGCTCCACCTGTTTCTGTTGCTTTTGCCTCTGCTGACTGACTTCTCTCCACTCTCAGGGTCATGGTTTTGATGCCCTGTGACTTCTAGCGCCATGACTCCTACAGACTCAGAGCTTCTTCTTACTGCCTTTTTTTCTGGCTATTTCTCCACTTCTGATTCTGCTACCAACTCCTGTCTCTCTGTGTGCTTTGCTTTCAAGCACACCTCTCAGGGACTCTGATTCAGTTACACCCCATTGTCCTTTTCTTGTAGAGCATGACTATCAGTTATGCTTTCTTCATTTTTTTTTTTAACTTTCTGGGTGAACCTCTCTCCTTCCATACTCCCTAACTTAGCTGTTGCTGTTGTTAGCTGTCATCAGTTTGGCCCCTGAATCATGGCAACCCCATACTCAATGGATGAAATGCTATCTGGTCCTGTACCATCTCCATGATTAGTTGTGGATCACATGATTGTGACTCAAAGGGTTTCCACTGGCCTATTTTCAGAAGTAGATTGCCAGGCCTTTCCTCCTAGTCTGTCTTAGTCTAGAAGCTTGCTGAAATCAGTTCAACACCATAGCAGTATGCAAGCCATCACTGACAGTTGGGTCTAGCTGTACATGGGGTGCACTGGCTGGGAATTGAACTCAAGCCTCCTACACAGAAGGTGAGAATTCTACACCTGAACCACCAATGTCCCTAACTTAGCTAGTGATATCAATTATCCAAATCACAAACCTGAGTCATACTTTCTTTCATCTCAGTTAACCAAATGGTTACCAAATCCTGTTGATTCTATCTCATAAAGAGCTCCCAAATCCACCTACTTGATCTCCTTCATTCCTTTATTATCTTCTACCAGGATGGTTACAACACCTCCAAAGGGTCTTTCAGCTTCTAATTTTTTCCTTTATTCTAATTTCCACACTACAGCCAGCGTGATCTTTCAAAACTACAAATTTTAGTGTTACTGGGCTTGCTTTAAAAATTTTTTTTTTTTTTTGTCACTTTTGCCTATGGGATAAAGTCTAAAGCCCTTAAAATGTCCTGCAAGGTTCTTCCCAAGTTGTTTCACATTCCTCTCCAACCTCATTTCCCTACCATCTCCTCCCACGTGTGCTATTCTCCAGCCACAAAGAATTATTATCAACCCCCCAAACAAATGATTGCCTTTCATTCCTCTACGCCCTTTCTTGTGCTGTTCCTCTTCTTTGAAATATGGACACCATCTGCTTCCCTTCTCTATCTATTAAAGTGCTACTGTCCTTCAAGGCAAAACCAAAGGTTATCTCATCAGTGATTCCCCAGGATGATGGAGTTGCTTACCTGGAGTGTTGCCACAATACATCGTATGCTGTAGCGCTTTGCTCTGTCATTATTTATTCTTATGACTATTTCCACTGCTGCTGTTTGGCCTCCTCCGGGTCATGGTCCATGGTTTTTCTTGGTTTCCCCTAATGAAGGCAGGGTCTGGGGCATAGTAGGCATTCTATGTTTATTGTGTAATAATAATTGTAAAACCACCCTTTGCTTTTGCTGAAATGCTTAAAACTCCTCGTTTTTGTTAAGGATACAGGGTTGTTGAGGCATCATTTCTGAAAAACTACCTTGCTGAAATATGCATGAGATGGCCAGTGGCAGCCCTAGCTGAGGAGGAAATCTATTGTTGCCGAGCCTGACTGAACACCTCACCAACAGTTACCACAAGAGCTGCTGCATGGGAAGAAGAATCTCTTTTTTTTTTTATGAGTGAAAAGTTATTGCTTTCTGATTAAAAAAGAAAGTCACAGGGATTTTACCCTCTGAGAAGTATCACTCTGCTCTCTGCCCACTTTTTCTTCTTTTCCCATGTGGCACAGATGAAAGAGAGACTCTGGTGGACCTGAGTGTGTGGGAAATGATTCTGCAGCAGGCTGTGACTGAGAAAAATGCCAAAAATTATTCTTTGACCTTAGATACTCATGACCAGGTCTTTCAAGAATTTCAGTGTTAAACTCTTCTGAAGTCTAATTCCTCAGTCTTTCCTCTTTACTCCTATACCAGCTGCCTCCCAAGTGTTTGCCTTATTATTATTACCTGTAGGCGGGGGTTGGGGTGGGGAGTGGATATAAAAAGTTAAGACCAGGGTCCTGAACAGAACTGGTGAAAAATGTAGAACAAAATTATAACTCACAAGAAAAGACCGGACTTACTGGCCTGACAGAAACCGGAGAAGCCCCAAGAGTATGGCTCCCGGATACCATTTTAGCTCAGTAATGAAGTCACTCCTTTGGTTCATCCTTCAGCCAAAGATTAGACAGACCCATAAAACAAAACGAGACTAAAGGGGCACACCAGCCCAGGGACAAGGACTAGAAGGCAGCAGGGGACAGGAAAGCTGATATTGGGGAACCCAAGGTTGAGAATGGGAGAGTGTTGACATGTCATGGGGTTGTTAACCAATATCATAAAACAATATATGTACTAATTGTTTAATGAGAAGCTAGTTTGTTCTGTAAACTTTCATCTAAAGTACAATTAAGAAAAAAAAAGTTGACCAAAAAAAAAGTTTAATTTTTTTTTTAAATAGGCCTTTCATTTTTCTATGTAAAATGACAATTGGTGAGTCTTCAGCTAGTTGATTTCACCACTCATGTGACTTTGTTAAAAACTTAGACGTATACAACAGTCAGAAACTGCATCATGACTCACTTTATTTTAATTGGAGGCAGCTTCCTGTAGTAGTTATGAAGCCTTGCTAAAAGCCTGTACCTGTTGCTGTCGAGTCAATTCTGACTCCTAGGCGCTACATAAGACAGTATAGACCTGCCCTATAGGGTTTCCAAAGAGTGGCTGGTGGATTTGAACTGCTGACCTTTTAGCTCGTAATTGAGCTCTTAACCACTGCACCACCAGGGCTCCAAAGCCTAGCTACTAGGTTTAAATTTGGGGTCTGCAATTCAACTATCTGTGTGACCTTGGGCAAGTTACATGACCTCTCTGTGCCTTAGGTTCCTCATCTATAAACAGGAATTGTAATAATACCTACTTCATAAGGAGTTGAGGATTAAATGAGTTATTATTTATAAATTGCTTAGAACAGTAATTAAAACACAGATAGGGCTATGTGTTTGTAAAATACATAAATATTCCCGTAGGAGTGTATAGTATATGTGAACATGTAACTGCAATAAAACTACTAGAATAAAGTTCAAACATTTCTATGTATTTCCTTTTGTTTTTCAACTGCATGACTCCAAGAATTTCCATCCAAATGACTTCGTTCTAGAAATTGTATAGCCTCTGATCTGATGTAAAGGGAGTTTTCCCATGATGTGGCCTGCATCATCTTTTAGCTTACAAGCAATACAAGGAGAGAGAAGCGAGCAGAGAGAGAGGGACCTCCTAACACCAAGAAAGAAGAGCTGGAAGTGGAGTGCATCCTTCGGACCCAGGGTCCCTGCAATGAAAAGCTTCTAGACCCAGGGCAAGATTGGCACAAGGACTGTAATGGATTAAATTTTGCCCCCCCAAAATATGTGTCAATTTAGCTAGGCCATGAGTCCCAGTATTGTGTGATCGTCCACCATTTTGTCATCTGATATGATTTTGCTATGTATTGTAAATTCCGCTTCTGTGATCTTAATGAGGTAGAATTAGAGGCAGTTATGTTATGAGGCAGGACTCAATCTGCAAGATTAGGTTGTATCTTAAATCAATGTCTTTTGAGATATAAAAGAGAGAAGCAAGCAGAGAGACAGAAGGACCTCATACTACCAAGAAATGAGAGCCAGGAGAATAACATGTCCTTCAGACCCAGGATTCCTGCACTGAGAAGCTCCTTGACTAGGGAAGATTGATGACAAGGACCTTCCCCAAGAGGCAACAGAGACAGAAAGTCTTCCTCTGGAGCTGGCACCCAAATTCAGACTTCAAGCCTTCTAAACTGTGAGAGAAAAAAAAATTCTGTTTATTAAAGCCATGCACTGTATTTCTGTTATAGCAGCACTAGATAACTAAGACAGAATGTCTGACAGCTAAGACAAATGTCTTAGGCTGGGTTCTCTAGATAAGCAAAACCTGTTAAGTGTATATATATGTGGAGAGAGAGAGAGATTTTTCTCAAGGAAATGGCTCACACGGTTGTAGAGGGCTACCAAGTCCCAAGTCTGTGGGTCAGGAGTCAGGCTGGAGGCTTCTCCTGACTCATGGAGATGCAGGGGCTGACGAACTCAAGATTGGCTCATCAGACTTCAGGCTGCTGACTCATGGGCTGCAAGGGCTGATGACTCCAAGATCTGTAGGTAACATGTCAGGTTGCTGGCTCACAGGTTGCAGAGGCCAACAAATTCCAAGGCAACACGGCGGACTACTGGTTCAAGTCACAAAACCGGAGGTCAGATGATGACTAGCCGGATCAGGACCCAGAGCAAGCAAAGTTCTGTCTTAGCTATCTAGTGCTGCCGTAACAGAAATACCACAAGCGAATGGCTCTAACAAACAGAAATTTATTCTCTCACAGTTTAGTAATCCAGAAGTCCAAATTCCGGGTACCAGCTCCAGGGCAAGGCCTTCTTTCTCTGTCAGCTCTGGCGAAAGGTCCTTATCTCCTTCAACATCTGAGGGCCCAGCATTCCTTAGAGATCTCCATGTGTCTTGTCATCAGTCTTCCCCTGGGTCTAGGAAGTTCTCAGTCCTGGGACTCCAGATCCAAAGGACATGCTCCTCTCCCAGCTCTTCTTTCTTAGTGGTAGGAGATTCCAGAATAGCGTTGCAGTGCTGCCGCTGTCCACTTTCTAGTGGTGCCTATACATTGTCCAGAAGTAATACCAGGTATGAGTTTTCTGTTCTTCAGTCAAATGATCATAAGGAATTCCCCATGAGGCCATAGGTGCAGACTGGGAGAGGGCAAGTAATGTGACAGGAGTGGAGACCATGGGCACCACTTCCTCATGTAACTGACTCGTGCCTTCAGGTCCTGCTTAGGCCCGATCTCATATATACCACTTCCATTTAATGACAGAGTGCTGCTGTGCACATCTGACTTTATGACTTTGTGAGGCAGACAATACCCAGTTCATGATGGGCAGCTCAGGCCACATGGTGACTTGGTGGTCCACGGTTAAACATGTAGTCTCTGCTAAGGCCTAGTAACAAGCCAAAAGCTGTTTCTTGAAAGGAGAGGAGTTACCTGCGGAGGATGGTAGGGCTTTCCTCCAAAATCCTACAGGTCTGTGCTGTGATTCACCAATAGGGGCATACCAGAGACTCCAAACGGCTTCTGTATCTCCACCGACACTTCAAGCACCATTGGATCAGCAGAATACTATGGCCCCAGTTGCAGTATGGCTTGCACGCAGCTGAGCTTGTTGCAGAGCTTTCTCTTGTTCTGGGCCCCACTCAAAACTAGCAGCTTTTCGAGTCATTTGATAAATAGGCCAGAGTAGCACACCCAAATGAGAGACATGTTGCCTCCAGTAATTACTTATTTAACAGAGAGTTCAGTTCAATCGTTTCCATTAGCTTTCAATTTGAGGGCCTTGGCATTCTGTCAGCTGATATTCTAAATTCTTCAGACAGTAAAGGTTTTTAGTTGCTAGTCTTTCATGGTGGCTGTTGTCAGCTATTGGAAAATCTGGTGGCGTAGTGGTTAAGAGCTATGGCTGCTAACCAAAAGGTTGGCAGTTCAAATCCACGAGGCACTCCTTGGAAACTCTATGTGGCAGTTCTACTCTGTCCTATAGGGTCACTATGAGTCGTAATTGACTCGACAGCAATGCGTTTGGTGTTTTTTATTTTTTATTGTCAACTATCAGGAGAGAGAAGGGTCTGCTCTGCCTTGAGATGGAGTACAACCAAACTAGCTGTCTTTAAAATTCTGTACATCACCTATATTAACATCACCACCCTTAATAACTACTTCTAATTATAAGCACATATATATTATATGTACTAGCAGAAAGAAGCATTTTTAAGTCACTGAGTGGCATGTAAGTCCCTGGGTGGTGCAAACAGTTAAAGTACTTGACTGCTAACTTAAAAGTTGGAGTTTTGAGTCTACCCAGAGGTGCCTCAGAAGAAAGGGCTGGTGATCTACTTCCAAAAAAATCGACTGTTGAAAACCCTGCACATCACAGTTCTACTCTGCGAATTGCAGTCGAATTGACAACAACTAGTTCTGTGTGGTAGTAATATTAAAATCTGTATGTTTTCATGTAATTATAAATATTTTAAACTCTGCTAAATCATCGCCTGATCTTTCAAGCTTTTACATTTAATTTGCATTTTCTGAGCTGCAAACTTAAAAAAAAAATTATAATGCGTAACATCTTATCGGTTCGATCTCCCATGCCTTATATTATTATACTAAGGTTTGTTGTTGTGTTACTGTTAGTTCTTCTAGTTAGTAACATGTTGATCCTGTCCCAGTCAGAGTCTTTAATTTTGCTCCAAGAATATCCAGGCAGTAACTCATATTCATGCATTACGATTCATGTGATTATCAAAGAACAAAAACATCTACACACATATTCCTGAGATTTTGCTTGGAATAATAAACCAAAAAAACCAAACCCAGTGCCATCGAGTTGATTCCGGCTCATAGCGACCCTATAGAACAGAGTAGAACTGCCCCATAGAGTTTCCAAGGAGCGTCTGGCGGATTTGAACTGCTGACCCTTTGGTTAGCAGCCGTAGCACTTAACCACTGTGCCACCAGGGTTTCCCTTGGAATAATAGATCAAAAAAAACTTTCTTCCTGTATATTATTGGTGTCTTAGTTTAATAACAGATAAAGCTAACGTAATGCCATTTTTCAGAAATCTTTGGATAAATACAAATAGATATTATCTTAATATTTATGAGTTCAGCCTTCTAAAATCCAACTAAGAACATTAACAAAAAATGTCAAGAGTCTATAGAAATGAAATAAAATTGATTAAAAAATAATAACTGGAAAATGTAAGAAATATACTCAAGAAATCCAAGTGTAAACAATTTCTATGGATTCAAATAGTTTTCAGATTATCTGGGTTCTAGAACAATATCATAAAGGGCACTCAGGTTTACAGTTATAATACATTTTAATTGCAATTAATTTCAGGTGCTGTTTACATAAAGCTTTAGCTCTTTCGTCTGAGCACAGAAATCCAAATTCTTGAATGGGAGCAAATATGCCATGCCCCAGATTCCCAATTTCATATCTCCCAGTAATTGTGCTTTAACTAGAGATAACAATGCAAAACCATATTCTTTAAAATTAATGCAAACCAATAGAGATTTCATTTTTATTATGCCATGTTTGTATATCATGTTTTGAAATTTTAAGAAGTCAAAGTATAATACTGGTAGGCAGTCTCAGACTTACGATGTATTTGAGTTACTGCGAACTGCACTTAAGACCATCTTGTTCTCTGTTGGTTTTTTTTGAACATATTATCCTTAGTAATGTGAACTACGTATAATGTTGCAGCCTGTAGTTTGCTGACATTATCATTCTCAGATGTTCACTCACGGCTGCTCAAAGATTGGATTTACAAATATGCTGATAATAAAAGGCAATAGTAATGAAAACTAAAAAAAAAAAAAAAAAAGAGGCATTTGACTTAAGTCAGAACTGACTTATGATGTAGTTATTGGAATGGAACCCTGTTGTAAGTCAGGGACCTGTAGTCAAATTGTTAAAACATCATTCTCATACATATATAGTGAGCACCTGTCAAAGATTTATTTAACACAGTAGGGAGAGAACCAGCAGGATTGCGAAGCTGGGTCAAAGGAGGACTCAGAAAAAAAATGCTGAAATAAGAGTGTGTCCTAGTCGTTTAGTGCTGCTGTAACAGAAACACCACATGTGGATGGCTTTAACAAAGAGAAATGTATTTTCTTACACTCTAGGAGGCTAGAGGTCTGACTTCAGGATGCCAGCTCCAGTGGAAGGCTTTCTCTCTCTGTTGGTTCTGGGGGAAGGGCCTCGTCATCAGTCTTCCCCAGCTGAGGAGCTTCTCAGTGCAGGGACCCTGGGTTCAAAGGACATGTTATTCTCTTGGTTCCTGTTTCTTGGTGGTAGGAGCTCCCCATGTCTCTCTATCCACTTCTCTCTTTTATATCTCAAAAGAGATTGGTTTAAGACACAACCTAATCTGGTAGATTGAGTCCTGACTCATTAACATACCCCAAAACATAACTGCTGCTAATTCTGCCACACTGACATCATAGATCCCCACGTGTCTGTCAGTTTGTCGTACTGTGGGGGCTTGTGTGTTGCTGCAATGCTAGAAGCTATGCCGCTGGTATTCAGATACCAGGTGGGTCACCCATGGAGGACAGGTTTCAGCTGAGCGTCCAGACTAAGACAGACTAGGAAGAAGGACCCGGCAGTCTACTTCTGAAAAGCATTAGCCAGTGAAAACCTTATGAATAGCAGTGGAACATTGTCTGATAAAGTGCTGGAAGATGAGCCCCCCAGATTGGAAGGCACTCAAAAGATGACTGGGGAAGAGCAGCCTTCTCAAAGTAGAGTCGACCTTAATGACGTGGATGGAGTAAAGCTTTCGGGACCTTCATTTGCTGATGTGGCACGACTCAAAATGAGAAGAAACAGCTGCAAACATCCATTAATAATCAGAACCTGGAACGTACGCAGTATGAATCTAGGAAAATTGGAAATCGTAAAAAATGAAATGGAATGCATAAACATCGATATCCTAGGCATTAGTGAGCTGAAATGGACTGGTATTGGCCATTTTGAATTGGACAATCATATAGTCTACTATGCTGGGAATGACAGCTCAAAGAGGAATGGTGTTGCATTCATCGTCAAAAAGAACGTTTCAAGATCTATCCTGAAGTACAATGCTGTCAGTGATAGGATAATATCCATATGCCTACAAGGAAGACCAGTTAATACGACTATTATTCAAATTTACACACCAACCACTAGGGCCAAAAATGAAGAAATAGAAGATTTTTATCAGCTGCTACAGTCTGAAATTGATCAAACATGCAATCAAGATGCATTAATAATTACTGGTGATTGGAATGCAAAAGTTGGAAACAAAGAAGGACCAGTAGTTGGAAAATGTGGTCTTGGTGATAGAAACAATGTCGGAGATCGAATGACAGAATTTTGCAAGACCAACGACTTCTTCATTGCAAATACCTTCTTTCACCAACATAAACGGCAACTATACACATGGACCTCGCCAGATGGAACACACAGAAATCAAATTGACTACATCTGTGGAAAGAGACGATGGAAAAGCTCAATATCATCAGTCAGAACAAGGTCAGGGGCCAACTGTGGAACAGATCATCAATTGCTCATATGCAAGTTCAAGCTGAAACTGAAGAAAATCAGAGCAAGTCCACGAGAACCAAAATATGACCTTGAATATATCCCACCTGAATTTAGAGACCATCTCAAGAACAGATTTGACGCACTGAACACCAGTGACCGAAGACCAGATGAGTTGTGGAATGACATCATCCATGGAGAAAGCAAGAGGTCACTGAAAAGACAGGAAAGAAAGAAAAGACCAAGATGGATGTCAGAGGAGACTCTGAAACTTGTTCTTGAGCATCGAGCAGCTAAAGCAAAAGGAAGAATTGATGAAGTAAAAGAACTGAACAGAAGATTTCAAAGGGCATCTCAAGAAGACAAAGTAAAGTATTATAATGACATGTGCAAAGAGCTGGAGATGGAAAACCAAAAGGGAAGAACATGCTCGGCGTTTCTCAGGCTGAAAGAACTGAAGAAAAAATTCAAGCCTCGAGTTGCAGTAGTGAAGGATTCCATGGGGAAAATATTAAACGACACAGGAAGTATCAAAAGAAGATGGAAGGAATACACAGAGTCATTATACCAAAAAGAATTAGTCGATATTCAAGCATTTCAAGAGGTGGCATATGATCAGGAACCGATGGTACTGCAGGAAGAAGTTCAAGCTGCTCTGAAGGCATTGGCGAAAAACAAGGCTCCAGAAATTGATGGAATATCAATCAAGATGTTTCAACAGATGCAGCGCTGGAGGTGCTCACTCGTCTATGCCAAGAAATATGGAAGACAGCTTCCTGGCCAACTGACTGGAAGAGATCCATATTTGTGCCTATTCCCAAGAAAGGTGATCCAACTGAATGTGGATATTATAGAACAATATCATTGATATCACACGCAAGGAAAATTTTGCTGATGACCATTCAAAAATGGCTGCAGCAGTATACTGACAGGGAACTGCCAGAAATTCAGGCCGGTTTCAGAAGAGAGCGTGGAACCAGGGATATCGTTGCTGATGTCAGATGGATCCTGGCTGAAAGCAGAGAATACCAGAAGGATGTTTACCTGTGTTTTATTGACTATGCAAAGGCATTCGACTCTGTGGATCATAACAAACTATGGATAACACTGCGAAGAATGGGAATTCCAGGACCCTTAATTGTGCTCATGAGGAACCTTTACATAGATCAAAAGGCAGTTGTTCTGACAGAACAAGGGCATACGGATTGGTTTAAAGTCAGGAAAGGTGTGCGTCAGGGTTGCATTCTTTCACCATACCTATTTAATCTGTATGCTGAACAAATAATCCCAGAAGCTGGACTATATGAAGAAGAACAGGGCATCAGGATTGGAGGAAGACTCATTAACTACCTGCATTATGCAGATGACACAACCTTGCTTGCTGAAAGTGAAGAGGACTTGAAGCACTTACTAATGAAGATCAAAGACCACAGCCTTCAGTATGGATTACACCTCAACATAAAGAAAAAAAAAAATTCTCACAGCTGGATCAATGAGCAACATCATGATAAAGGGAGAAAAGATTGAAGTTGTCAAGGATTTCATTTTACTTGGATCCACAATCAACAGCCATGGAAGCAGCAGTCAAGAAATCAAAGACACATTGCATTGGGTAAATCTGCTGCAAAGGACCTCTTCAAAGTGTTGAAGAGCAAAGATGTCACCTTGAAGACTAAGGTGCGCCTGACCCAAGCCATGGTATTTTCAATCACATCATATGCATGTGAAAGCTGGACAATGAATAAGGAAGACTGAAGAAGAGTTGAGGCCTTTGAATTGTGGTGTTGGCGAAGAATATTGAATATACCATGGACTGCCAAAAGAACGAACAAGTCTGTTTTGGAAGAAGTGTGGCCAGAATGCTCCTTAGAGGCAAGGATGGCGAGGCTGTGTCTTACATACTTTGGACATGTTGTCAGGAGGGATTAGTCCCTGGAGAAGGACATCATGCTTGGCAAAGTACAGGGTCAGCAGAAAAGAGGAAGACCCTCAACCAGGTGGATTGACACAGTGGCTGCGACAATGAGCTCAAGCATAACAAGGATTGTAAGGATGGCGCAGGACCGTGCAGTGTTTTGTTCTGTTGTGCATAGGGTTGCTATGAGTCGGAACTGACTTGACAGCACCTAACAACAACAACAACAACAACACAGAGGTAGGATTTACAACACATAGGATAATCACATCAGATGAAAAACGGTAGACAATCACACAATTCCTGGGAATCGTTGCCTAGCCAAATTGACACATTTTGGGGGGACACAACTCAATCCATGACAGAGTGCTAAATTAGGTACAAAACAGGACAATAAAGCCTTAACCTTTGGGGTTATATTTCTACGGGGGAGAAATTATTTAAGTCTCTACCAGATCTAAACAATTTGAAACTTACCAATTTTCTAAAACTGAATAACTAACTTTACAGAGACCAGACTTTAATCAACATTAAATCACAGGTCAAACAACACTATACTCCCCTAGTCAGTGGCTCTTGGACAGTCGTGATGGAAAATGTTCTCGTATGACAATAAGGGACACAGAGTCTTTTTGTCTTATTTCTAGGTATTAAATACATTTTCCTCAAACTCGTAGTGAATGTTTGAAGATAAAAATGAGATAAAATATGAATGTTTTATTAAAGAAGAGGGAGGTAGTTAGGTCATTCTTTCCCTAATTTTCTAGAATCTAATTGGATGTTCTGGTGGCATCGCGGTTAAACACTTGGCTACTAACTGAAAAGTCAGCAGTTTGAACCTACTAGCCGTTCTGCAGGAGAAAGATGTGGCAGTCTGCTCCAGTAAACCTTTTGCCATGGAGTCTATTCTGACTCATAGCGACCCTATAGGACAGAGTAGAATTGCCCCATAGGGTTTCCAAACAGTGGCTGGTGGATTTGAACTGCTGACTTTTTGGTTAACAGCCGAGCTCCTAACCACTAGCCACCAGGGCTCCCCTGTGAAAGATTACAGCCTTGGAAATCCCATGGGGCAGTTCTACTCTGTCCTACAGGGTCTCTATGAATCAGAATCAGCAGTGGGTTTGGCTTGGTTTTGAAGTCTTTGCCATTTGCAGACTTTAAATTGACACTACTTTTCTATCTTGTTAATCACTTTAAGAGCCTGGCCTCCCAGGCTCAAACCTGTTATCAATTCCTTGACTTGTGGCTGGTCCTTATCAGACTAAAAATAACTTTTTTTTTTTATCTTGACTCTTGCTAGGAAAAAAAAAAAACTTATTATAATATAAATTTTTTAGTTTCATACACAAGCCTTTAGTGTTAACCTATATTTCTGGTTAAAAATCAACTGCTATATTTCATAAAAATAATTGAAATAGATTCAACACATTTTATACTTCTTTTAACCATATACACTTAAAAATATAAGTTTTACATGGGAAATATATTTGGAGAGCATCTTTCCAGACAGTTTTTAATACTCAAATGCATTATTATAATCATTTGTAATTCAACAGGTTTATAGAGGAGTCCTGGTGGCACAATGGTTAAGCATTAGGCTGCTAACCAAAGGGTCGAGAGCTCGAATCCACCAGCTGCTCTTTGGAAACCCTATGGGGTAGTTCTACTCTGTTTTGTAGGGTTACATTGAGTTGGGATATACTCAATGCAGCTGGTTTTATATGTTTATAACTATCCAAGCAGGTTAATTTTTTAAGGTAATACATTCCTTCATCTATAAAACGAGGTTACCTTGCAACCTAAGTATAAGCTGCTTTCAACAGTACCTGTTTGGATTTCAGCATCTACTCACTGCTTTCTGTTATTTTAGTAATTTTTCTATCCCATTACCCTTTATAGTCTAGGCTTACTTGAGAAGACAGGTTATTTTGACCTACTTCCAATTATTCACAAGTCAAAGATTGGACAGTGGAGGAATTAATTTTTATAAAATAGACTTCTTTCGGGGATCAGTCTTTGTTCCATTTATTTTAAGTGGAGTGACCGTCATCGGCCATTATTTCCAGGATGTGACCTCCTCAGGGTTTAAAAATTTCATTTATAGTGTTTTGAATATTTAATCTTATATTAAGGCAATTTGACTAAAAATTAACTGGGCACTCCCTAGAAAGGAAATCTAGAAGCTTGCAGGTACTCAGTGCAAGGGTGCTTATAAGCCTGTGAACACGGCATAAAGGTTATTGAGGTTATTGACACTGCTTTATCAATGCCAGGTATTTTACAGAAGCCCCTGGGTGGTGCAAATGTTTAAGAACTCAGCTACTAACCGAGAGGTTGGCAGTTCAAATTCACCCGGCAGTGCCACAGAATACCCTGGCAATCTACTTCCAAAACATTACAACCATTGAAAACCCTATGGAGTAAAGTTATACTCTGAAACACACAGGGTCACCATGCATTGGAGTTGACTCAACGGCAACAGGTTTGGTTTGGTTTTGGGATGTTCCCCTAACACAGTCTGGTGGAGGCACTTGGGCCTGTATCCCCTCTAAGGTATGAGAACTTACAGGAGTTTGCCTACCGGGGGCTTTTACAGATACTTTTAGAAGGTTTGTCCCCAAATTCCTTTCTCTCTCTTTCACTACTTACTGAAGTTTTTTAGCCTTTCCTGGGTATTTTAGGGGGATCAATGAAAATTAAACTTTCTTTTGTTTCTTGTTCCCATCAATACTAGACTCCATTTGGCCATGATGCGGTTTTTCTAGGTTGTCTCTTAAATGGCTCCAGGTCTTGATGGTAGCAGAAATCATCAAGGGAAAACCTTGAGTCATCTCTGGTCTACCAAGTTATGCACAATAGGGATGAGATGGTTGAAAAAAACCGAAAACAGCTGGGGCTTCCCCTTCCTGATTGCTGGACAGAGGATGACTCATTAAAGTCAGGTCTTGCCTAGGGAAGAAAATAGGCTACTGCCATGGATTGAATTGTGTCCCCCCAAAATATGTGTCAACTAGGTTAGGCCATGATTCCAAGTATTATGTGGTTGTCCTCCATTTTGTGATTGATATAGTTTTGCTATGTGTTGTAAATCCTAATCTCTGCCTGTGGTTAATAAAGCAAGATTAACCAAAACCAAACCCGACCCAGTGCCGTCGAGTTGATTCTGACTCATAGCGACCCTATAGGACAGAGTAGAACTACCCCATAGAGTTTCCGAGGAGTGCCTGGCAGATTTGAACTGCCGACCCTTTGGTTAACAGCCGTAGCACTTAACCACTACACCACCAGGGTTTCCTAAAGCAAGATTAGATTATGTTAGAGAGGATTAAGGTGGGATGTAATACTCTTGCTCAGGTCACATCCCTGATCCAATGTAAAGGAGTTTCCCTGGGGTGTGGCCTGCACCACCTTTTATTTTACAAGAGACAAAAGGAGAGGGAAGTAAGCAGACAGTGGGGAGACCTCATACCACCAAGAAAGAAGCACTGGAAGCATAGTGTGCATCCTTTGGACATAGGGTCCCTGTGCTGAGAAGCTCCTTGACCTGGGAAGATTAATGACAAGGACCTTACATAAGGGCCACAGAGAAAAGAAATCCTTCTCCTGGAGCTGACGCCCTGAATTTGGACTTGTAGCCCATAAGAGAATAAATTTCTCTTTGTTATAGCCATTCACTTGTGGCATTTCTGTTATAGCAGCACTAGATAACTAAGACAGCTACCTAGAAAAAATAATTTATGGAATTTTACAGAAGCAAGACAGATTAAAGTTAATTTACATGCATATATCACACTGTTTATACTTAAAGTAAATTACCACACTGAGATTTGACCTCTAGGTGAGTGTGGAGTGAAGTTTAGGACACAAATTAACTGCAATCCCAGGTTACCTGTTAGACTGCTCTATCACATCAGGATGTAACCAGACTGTTCTAGGCCTGCCAGGTGTGGCCATAGAGATATGAAATGGGTAAATGCAAAAGAAGCTTTATTTGGTTGGCCAAGCAAAGGAGCACACTGGGGCTTGCCTCGCTAAGATGTCTCCCAGAACAATAGCCCAAGGGGTTTATATGGGTAAAGTAAATCGGGTCTGGTGTTTTCAGGAACGCCTAGAGATGGAGCCAGCTTGCTGATTGGTCTGGCCCAAAGAGGCATTCCTGGGACAGTCTGGCTTTTCTGTGCTTGCTCAGTCTCAAACTTCATCTTAGGCTCAGACCCCTCACTTCTGAAAGCCTTCCTCCAGTCTTGCGCCGCTAAAATTTGGTTCTGTCTGGTGGGAGAAGAGTTCCAGGGTCACCCAGAGGATGGGGTCAATGGTTCTACACAGGCCAGATCTAGTTCTTGCCAGTTTTAGCTACTTCTGGGACTCCAGTCTCTTGTTTTCCTCAACTTGGCCAGAAATAGGAAGCATACTTAAATAAGGAGATAGCTTAAAGACAGGGAGTTAGTTCCTATATCACAGAAGATGGCAGGCACAGCCCTTTGCCTATTGAAGATGGCGGGCAGGCTTCCGGTCTCACCTCTGTAGTATGAATTTTTGATTGGGGGGTCTTGAAGTTTAGGATGCAAATTAACTGTGATCCCAGAATTACCTGTTAGATTGCTCCGTCATACCAGGCTATTTACTAGAATGTTTATTTTCATATAGCAGGGCCTGCCTGCATTTAATATTTTTATCTTTTTCTTCCTACCAATGCAACTGTATTGATTTAACTTGGGCATCAGGGTAGTATTCATAAAGTAAAATATTATTACAAAAGGTAGTTTATGTGATAGGAAACCAATCATGCAAACTCTGAAAAATTTTAAATCTCATTATATCAAAGTTACAATTTTTCACATTTATGCAGAGAATTTTAAAGGGAACGATTAAGACATTGGAGAAAATTTTGGCGTGATGAATATAGAAGTACCCTTTTTCTGAGAAAGGGGAATTTGAGGCTTGAGAATGCAGCTTTGAAAACACAGAAGCACAATTTCACAGAATATGCCATCCTGATACCCAGTTAAGATACTTGACAAAGGTGAAGCGTAAATGAATGAAAGTTTTAAAAGAAATTATAGTGAAAAATAAAGAATTTTAAACTTTAAAAATAATTTAATAAACTTTTTCTTAAAAAACAGTTTTAGATTTATAGAAAAATTGGAAAGATAGGACAGACAGTTCCCATATACCCCATTCTCAGTTTACCCTATTATTAACATCTTGCATTACTATGTGTACAAACAGCATAGCAGTGGTGCCTGACCTCCTCTAACTTCACAAGGGGGAAGAAGAATCAAAATCAACAGCCCAAGGCTGATTCCTAAGAGAAGGAGGTCAGATAAGCCTACTCTGTCTGCCATCTTTACCAATTCTGTCACCAAACCGGTCCTCCCACTGCACTCTCTACTTCTCTGTTGGGTTCAATAATTCATTGCAATGGATACAAAGAACTCACAGACAATACTCACAATTACAGGGTTTATTAGGGAAGTAGCAGGTTACAATTCAGGTTTAGGAACACTGAGGATACAGTTCTTCTATCAGGACAGCCTCTTTCCAGCTATGCTTGCAGGCAGGTCTCTTCCTGGCCCACGGCCTCTGCCTTGCTCAGGCAAGTGTTACGGACCTCTTTTAGCTCTTGCAGTAAGTGCCCAGGTTTTTGATTGTAGCAAGTGCCCAGAGGCACCCCACTCCACCATAGGCCTCGGCTCAAAGGCACTCAGCTTTCTCTTTCCATGGGCCAGGACCATGCGGTCTCCTGTCAGCATTTCTCTGTCCCCACTTCTGTCTCCTGGTTCCAGAACTTCTCAGCACAGGGATCCTGGGTCCAAAGGACACACTCTCAGCTCCTGGCTGTTCTTCCTAGGTGGTGGTAGGATTCTCTCTGTCCTGCCTCAGGGGTGATTCGTTTTAAGCCCTTTGCAATCCCTGTCTGCACAATCCCACCCAATCACCTGGATGGGAGTTACAAGACCATGGCAAGAAAGGCCACACAAAAGGGATCCATGGCACTGCAGTGTGGTACATTTATTATAATTAATGAACCAATTTTGATGCCTTTTATTAATGAAGTTCATACTTTATTCAGATTTCCTTAGATTTTATATAATGTCTTTTTTCTGTTCCAGGATTCCATCCAGAACACATTGCATTTTTTAGTCGTGTCTCCTTTAGGCTCTTCTTTTTTGGCTGTGAAAATTTCTTAGACTTTCTTTGTTTTTGATGATCTTGAGAATTTTGAGGAGAATTGGTCATGTATTTTGTAGGATGTCACTCTATTGAGATTTGGCTGGTGTTTTCTCATGATTAGACAAGGTTTAGGGGTTTTGGAGTGGAAGATTACAGAACTAAGGTGCCGTTCTAATCACTTCCTATCAAAGGTACATACTATGAATACTATGAACATGATTTCTCACTCCTGATATTGACCTTGATCACCTGGCTGCTCGTCATGTTTCTCCACTGTAAAGTTACTCTCCCCCTGCCCCCTGCCCTTTCCATACTGTGCTCTTTGAAAAGAAGTTACTATGAGAAGTTCACACTTAAGGAATGGGGAGAGAATCTTCAACTTTTGAACTATAAAAGCAAGAAAACATACGTACGGAAAGAAATACCAATACACACCATTCAGTAGCTTGCTCTTTTCACCTATGGGTATATCTTGGAAATATTTCCAACCCAATAAATATGTTTGTACAACGTGATGGCAACAGGTGCAGTTATTCCACGGTGCTAAAAATACACCACCATCTATTCAGCTGTCCATTGTTGGCTGTATAAATAGAGACACTTGGAACACTAAAGCCCAAGGACACAGGTGTACAGTGAAGACAATGCAAGGCTTAGTGTAGAAGAACTTGGGAGAAGCCTATTTATTATCATTAGTTTTTTGAGCCTCCACTGTGCTATGATGCCAAAGCCATTCATTTGCTAATTCTATCCTCTATTTTTATGGGGGAGAAATATAAGAAAACAAAATAATATTTAGAATTTACTTGATATGTTTTAAGATGTATCATAGATGCAGCCAGGTTTAGGCTAATCTCCAATATTGCCATAAAAATTGTTTGAAGCTTAAAAATAGGCAAAAGCGGTTATTGGGTGCTCTTCCAGTGCAGTGTTGAGTCGGCCACTTACAGCTCTGCAGGGCAGAGGCTAACCTGTAGATTTAGTCTGATAAAAAAAAAAAAAAGTAATAAAATAGACTACATAATTTCTTTCTTTTTTTATTGCATTTTAAATGAAGATTTACAGAGCAAATTAGTTTCTCATTAAACAGTTAATACACGTATTGTTTTGTGACATTGGTTGCCAACCCCGTGACATATCAACACTTTCCTCTTCTCAACTTGGGTTCCCCATTACCAGCTTTCCTGTCCCCTCCTGCCTTCTGGTCTTTGCCCCTGGGCTGGTGTGCTCACTTAGTCTCCTTTTGTTTTATGGGCCTGTTTAATATTTGGCTGAAGGGCGAACCTCAGGAGTGACCTCATTACTTAGTTATAAGGGTGTCTTGGGGTTTCTCCAGTCTCTGTCAGACCAGTAAGTCTGGTCTTTTTTTTGTGAGTTAGAATTTTGTTCTACATTTTTTCCAGTTCTGTCCAGCACCCTCTATTGTGATCCCTGTTAGAGCAGTCGGTGGTGGTAAGATGCAAATAATTTCTGACCAGAGGAGCAGATAACCTCAGTTTATGGTCCTGTTGAATATTAACTAGTTTTAAACTTAACTCAGTGATCTTATCTAACATTTCTGTTAAATCGCTTACATATACCTAACTTTTCAAATGCTCTTTGGATCATTTTGACATTTTACTTGTTCTCGCATTAAATAATGAGTTAAATAAAATCTTTGACACGAGTTCATTCTGTATTTGCTTGAGAGCCATGATTTTACCTTTTTGGAAATTATATTTTAGAATATTATATGATGAAAGTTCTTATATTTTAGTGCTACTTTGAGATCCTGAAATGTGCCTTGATTATGATGTTTTAGCATAATTTAACTTGCTCTTTTAATATAGTTTTCTATGTAATCTAATAGCACAATATTATGTGACACACTCTTGTTTAATGAATATGTATTCATTGAAAATCTGTTAACCTGAATGTATACTTATAATCAGAATTTTTCATCCCCTACATAGTTAGAACAAATCCGATTTTATTGTAATTAGGAAATGCAGTTGGAATGAACTCCAAACACTAACATTAGGTAAACCTTGACAACATTTTTTGATAAGATTTCTAGACTGGGGTTTGGCATTACCCAGGAATCAGCCAACTACAGCTCACGGATCAAATTCAGCCAGTCACCTGTTTTTGTAGTTAAGTGTTAATGGATCACAGCCACCTTCATTCTTTTATGTTTGTCTATGGATGCTTTGGACCCTGGTGGAGCAGTGGTTAAAAATTCAGCTGCTAACCAAAAGGTCGGCCGTTCAAGTCCACCAGCCGCTCTTTGGAAACCCTGTGGGGCAGGTCTACTCTGTCCTATAGGGTCGCTATAAGTAGGAATTGACTCGATGGTGACAGGTTTGGTTTTTTTGGTTCATGGCTTCTTTAGGAGCTCTGCTGGCAGTGGTTTAAGTGCTCAGCTGCTAACCAAAAGGTCTGTGATTCAAACTTACTAGCTGATCTGGCAGAGAAAGATGTGGCATTCTGCTTCCATAAAGATTACAGTCTTGGAAACCCTATGGGGCAGTTCTACTCCATCCTATGTGGTTGCTATGAGTGGCAATCAACTCGATGGCAAGGGGTTATGGCTGCTTTGGGAATTTCTGGGTGGGACAATCTGTTGAACACTTGGCTTGTAGCTGAAAGGTTAGAGGTAGAACCACCCAGAGGTACTTCAAAGACAGGCCTGGCGATGTGCTTCTACAATGTCACACCCTTGAAAACCCTATGGAGCAGTTCTACTCTGCATCCATGGGGTTGCCTTGAGTTAGAATTGACTCTGAGGGCAACCAACAACAATGGCTGCTTTTATGTTACAACTGCAGAGTTGAGTAGTTTCAACAGTAACTATATGGTCCACAAAGCCTAAAGTATTTACTACCTGGCTCCAAAAGAAAAAGTTTGTTGACTCTGGATTTGCCTATACTATAGGATGGCTTTTCATATACTTGGGTAATGTTCTACTTTACTAACAGACAAAGGACTTCGAGCAGCAAAACACACTATGATAGCAACAGACATTTTTCTGTTTTGCAATAGAAATAGTTTTAAAAACCTAATCCACCCCTAATATTTTATTGATCAACATAAATATTTATTATATTTATGAAATAAATATACTTTGAACTTCTTACTCATTAGCTAGTCTTATGTAATCAAGCTTTCTAAAATATTTGCATTATACTGTTGACAATTGATTCTGAGTCATAAAATATTTTAATAGTTCAGTCTGGCAAATAATTGCTTGCCTTGGCATATAATGGTCTTGCTGAGTGAAGGGTAAAGAATGCTTCTGTAATTTTACTCTGGACCCACTTCCTGTTGATGTGATATAAGGGAATGAATTTTTGGTCTTTACTTCGAAAGCTGTATTTTGGTGTGTGGGTACTAGAAAAGAATAGGCTAGATTTCATGTTAGTGCAAGAATAGAGGAGAAATACACGCCTTCAAATACTATGTATGGAACATCTTTTATTTTCACAAATTGGAAACTTCCAGAAAGGAAAATCTCAAGCATTATATAACTTAAGCGAAGCCAATTTCTGAAAATGGTATGTCTTTAAAATCCATCTAATACTGATGGTAGCTGGATTAGATTCAAACAAAATAAGCCAACCACTGGCTACAATTCTTTCTTTTGTACTTTTTTTTTTTAATTCTTAAGTGATTCTTTTGGCTCTTATTCTTTAATCTATTGAAATCTTCCCCTCCTAGGTTCTGGGCTATGTGCCTTCTCAACAAATACTCACTCAGGGTTTCCTGGGGCCCAAGGGGTTGAGTGGTGTTTATAAAGTAAACACAAGGATTACAAGGAAATGTACTCACCTTTGCTGTACTCGTCCTTTTTTCTGCCTTTTTCTCTGACTAGAATCCTGAGCAGCAGAGACACATAACATGCACTTATTGAGAATGATGGAGGGCACTTTCAAGTGACTTAGGAATTAAAATTGGAGCCATTATTCCCTCTCCTTGAGTATAAAGAATGTGACCCAGCTGGAGCTGGACTCACAATGACTCACAAGGACACATCAACTGGGTCCTGAGGTATAAAAACAATAGCTAGGACAATGTTAGAAAACGTCTTTTAGGGAACCTTTCACATAAACAAATACTTAGAGACAAAATACCCACATATTTCCCACTCTTATCTTTTTCTATTGTTATTTGGTAAATAGAAAGGTCTGTTGGACCAGTGAAGACCCTCCCGACTGCTGTTACTGAAACTTGTACCAATGATTATTAAGAAAGACAATTCGAAATGTAGAATCATGGTGATTTAGCAGTTCTTAGCTAATCTGTGAAAAAGTGAAAGTTTTAATGATTTTACCCATTTGAAATGTCAATAGGGAGCACAGTGTTTAAGAGCTACGGCTGCTAACCAAAAGGTTGGCAGTTTGAATCCACAAGTCACTCTTTGAAAACCCCATGGGGCAGTTCTACTCTGTCCTCTAAGTTTTCTATAAGACAGAGGTCTCCAGGCTGCAGAAAATTCCACTCCCTTAAGCAGCTTTCTTGGCATGCCCCGAAGCTTTACATTAGAATCTTGGTTCCTTTGCCTGGCACATCCCATAGTTTTACATTAGAATCCTCGTTCCCTTCTCCTTAACTACTACCTCAAAACTGGAGGAAATTGTTGGAAGCTGGTTTAGGTGCCATATTGACATTCAGGATAATCTTTTAGGCCTCATACATAGTAACTTCCCTGCTTCTGGGTACAGTTTAACTGCCATTTTCTGAACATGTGATGCATGAAGTTATATGTAAACTCCATCGTGCCTGCGTAGCATGATTAAGAATGTTGCTGATGTATGAACTTCCTACTTATAAACTTCTTAAAAGTAACCTTATCCCTCACCCTCGCTGAGCAGTCTTGGCAGCAGCAACCCCGACTGTTTCCTTTCCTTGAGCAACGTAATAAAGGTGCCTTTCCACTCTCCCACCTTGGTCTCTAATTTACTGGCTGAGATGAGTCACACCAAGCAGAACCTGGGGTTTTCACCTGGCAATAGCTATGAGCCAGAATCAATTTGACGGCAATGGATAATGCCAATATGGAGCCCTGGCGGCACAAATATTAAGCGTTAGGCTGCTAACCAGAAGGTTGGCAGGCAGTTCAAATCCACCAGTAGCTCTTTGGAAACCCTATGGAGCAGTTCTGACATGCCTGTGGAGCAGTTCTACTCTGTCCTATAGGGTCGCTATGTGTCGGAATTGATTTGACAGCACTGGGTTTGGGTTTTGGTTTGATGCCAGTATATAGTAATGATTCTGTAACATTCTTCTGACTTGGGCAGACACAGCTCTGGCAGCATGCTTGTCTGTTTCCCACTTTTACCTATTCTGTAACATTCCTTGTACTCAGGCAGACATGGCTCTGGCAGCATGCTTGGCCTTTTCCCACTTTTGCCTCTTGGAACATATACCAAATAAAATCTTTCTTCTTGCTTTACTATAAATTTGTGGTGATTTTTTTTTTTTTTTTTGGTTTTGTGGTGATTTTAACCCTGGGACACAAGCAGCTCGTGCTTGTTAGAGCCTGCTCCTTGACTGTACGGTGAGGTTTCCCAGCTGATGGACATCCACCAAGACTGTTGGATTCCAGTGCTCTCCACCGTGAAATTGTCTTCCACCTTGCAAGGTCACAGAGGGATCTATCACAATAGATTTCTAATTTGCATTAGCTCCATTGTTCTTTTTGTTCATACCCAAGGGAGGCTGTTGGTGGGAAGCTAAGAGGTCATCCCAGGATTCCATCTCTAAACTCTAGGGCGTTAGGTTTATATACTTCCCAGCACATGTTTGTTCTGTGATGCTCCATAACTAATTATTTCCTGCCTGTTCCTTCCAAACCAGAGCTCTGGAATTATCAGGGAGTCATTTTGATAATTCAAGGTTATGTAGATGACTTGGATTTCGTGAGACTGAGCACGTCAGTTTGTAAGTCTGGTTAGTTTTAGACTCATAACTCAAAGTTACCAGAAGCCCTTCATATTGCTTTTTCTTGCCCCAGGGGATGCCACTTAATACTGTGATTTCAAATTTAAGCTTGGCATTGTTAATTTCCACTTTTTTATTCAAGGAGAAGAAAATACAGAGTTCCAAAACACAAAATCTGGGAAGCACTTCATGCACCTTTACCTTTAAACTCAGGAGAGGAAGCCCTTGGTCTCTGTCTTTCGATACCCTGCCCTGCTCATTCTGGGATTTGCCTGAGTTCATCCTGTCAGTGTTGCAAAATCAGAGCCTATTTTTGTTTGCCTAATTGGGAAAGTGAGGCAATGCTTTTCTAAGTAATTGTTGGAAAAATCATTAGGATAATTAGGATAATCTTTGTTTAAAGAAGCAAATGCAAGAGCTATAATCAGAATCATGCTGGTGGGTAAAGGAGGAAATCCTAGACAAATGTCCTCCTTTTCTCTGCTTCCCATTCTGGCAGTCCTTTTGCTTTTCATTGCTTAATGATATGGTTCACTTCTTGTTGACTTGATCTGATCTTTCGATTTCTATTGAAGTTTAACCTATGAAAGGGTCAGCACCTTTGTCCCTGGGGACTGTTTTGAAGCAGATGTTGAAGTCTTGGTATCTAAAATTTATCTAAAATTGGGGGCTGGCGGCTCTTCCATGATCATATAGGAACAGTCTATTAGGTACAGTGCATTCTTTAAGACTTTCAGCCTTAAAATCTCTCCTCATTCATGGGTATGACGAATTGCATTGGGCAAATCTGTTGCAAAAAATTTCTTTAAAGTGTTAAAAAGCAAAGGTGTCACCTTGAAGACTAAAGTGTGCCTGACCAAGCCATAGTATTTTCAATTTCCTCATATGCATGCAAGAAGAGCCTTAGTGGGGCAGTGGTTAAAGCAATCAACTGCTAATCGAAAGATCAGTTGTTCAAAACCACCAGCGGTTCGGGGGGAGAAAGATGTGGCAGTCTGTTTCCTTAAAGATTCACAGCCTTGAAAACCCTTTGGGGTTGCTATGAGTTGGAATTGACACCACCATGGTTGTGGTTTGGACATACGAATGCAAAAGCTGGACAATGAATAAGGAAACTAGAAGAAGAATAGATGCCTTTGAATTATGGTGTTGGTCAAAATTACTGAGTATACCGTAGACTGCCAGAAGAATGAACAAGTCTGTCTTGGAAGAAGTACAGCCAGAATGCTCATTAGAAGCAAGGATGGTGAAACTTTGTCTAATGTACTTCGGACATGTTATCAAAGGGACCGGTCCCTGGAGAAGGACATCATGCTTGGTAAAGCAGAAGGTCAGCAAAAAAGAGGAAAGCCCTCAATGAGATGGATTGACACAGTGGCTGCAACAATGAGCTCAAACATAGCAATGATTCTGAGGATGGCACAGTACTGGGCAGTGTTTTGTTCTGTTATACGTAGGGTCACTGTGATTCGGAACTGACTCATCGGCACCTAACAACAACAACAAAGAGAACCTTAAAGTTACATTGTCAATGATACCTGAACTTGACAATAACCAAACCTAAATTACACAAGAAGCAAAAATGGAATGACAAGGTAATTTTGGAAAGTCAATGATATAGGCCAGCCCCAAAATGAAGGTTATTCAGATAAGGGCAACTTGGCAGGCTAGCAGACACTGCGTTTGAGTTTTGCTCCTGTCAGAGAACTCTCTGAAAGGTCCCAGGTTTAATGGAATTTAGATAAAGATATTCTCATTTTGGCTGAAAGTTGGACATTCCTCTGTGTCTGATTCATCCCTGTAATATTGTCGAGACTGATAGAATTTCAGAAGCACTTCAACATTTTTAACGGTCTCAGTTCCTGAATAAGCTGTCACAGCATCTCAACCAGGAGGTTAGGAGGAAATAAGGAGAATCACAGACACTCCAGGCACGAGAACTTGCAAAGTGGCAAATAATGGAAATTTCCAATATGATACCCAAAAGCAAAAGTGAACCAGCTGACATGGGTGCATCAGTGTCAGAGTGTTGGGATTTAAGGAATCCAGAGAAAGCCCTCCTTGCTCCAGAATCTTTCACACTGCCCTCAGAGTGCCTGAAATATCCCAATTAGAGATTTGTAACCTGAAGCATACCTCAAAGAGCAGCTATTAATACTTCATGTGAGTCAGTCAACTTGCTTTCTCTTGGAATGTTACAACCTTCTGAGGACAGGCCCCACAGGAATCATATATAGGTGTGATGAAGCATCATGAGGGCCTACGGTGGGACTAGTATCAGTTGCTGTCAGCTACATTCTTACTCATGACGACGCCATGTATGCCAGAGTAGAACTGTGCTCCACAGGGTTTTCGGTAGCTGATTTTTTGGAAGTAGATCTCCAGACCTTTATTCCGAGGCACCTTTGGGTGGACTCAAACTTTAGCATTTAGGTTAGCAGTGGAACAGTTTAACCACGTGCACCACTTAGAGGTGGGCCAGCACTTTGGAAACAGCCTGAAGAGGAGGCTGACTTGGGCAGGCTACTGCAGTGTGGGCAGGGGTAGTAGTAGCAGTTGGGTGGGAGAAGCAAGGTGTTGGGGAAAGAGATCCAAGGCATATTGTCTGGATCCTTAGCACTCAAAGTGTGGTCTCTGGACCAGCAGCATCAGCAGCACCTCAGAGCTTATTAGAAATGCAGAACCTCCGGCTCCACCCAGGACCCACTGAGTTCCAATGGCATCTTAACAAGACCCCTAGGTAATTCATACACACAGTACAAGGTGAGAAGCACTAATCTAGCTGGTGTCCTTCTTTTGTCAAGGGCCTGTTCAAGCAAAATGGGATTATGACTTCTGCCAAGGTCATTGATAGACACTGACAATTCCCTCTCGAGCACATCGAATTCACCAGCCAAACTGAGAATGGGCTTCACTTTTCAGCAATGGCATTTCTATTAGCAGTTATTTTAGCCAAGAGAAAGAGAATTAAACCTTGTCTATTGCTATAGATGAGGATGTCTTTGAACTGCCAGAAAGAAGAGTCAATGCCTGTTAGGGACCGAATCATGCCCTGAGAGAGTCTTAAATAATGGTTATGAAGAGGAAGGAATTTGCAGTAGTAGGAAATTTAGAGGTAAATGTGACAGAGCTCAAATCTTTATCATCATAAAGACTTAGGGACGGTTACTGACTACATTAAGTCAGTGTTTAGGTTTTATAGTAGATTAGGAGAATATCGTGTCAAGGATAAGTTAAAAAAAATGTGAAGGAAAAGCTACGTTTTGAAAGATTATTTTCAATACCAAGACGCAAAGTTAGAGTCAGCCGAAGTGTATTACGTAAAGTTAAATTTGTAAACTATTTCTGGATGACAGCTTCTGAAGGGAGATGAGCAATCTTGCTAAGGCTGGCAGCAGAGCCAGATAAAAAGGTAGAGCAGATGTTTACTGGGAAATATCTGAATAAGAGCTCAGCTGCTAAGCAAAAGATTGGTGGTTTGAATCCACCCAGCAGCTCTGTGGGAGAAAGACCTGTACAAAAAACAACCTAGGAAAACCCATGGAACAGTTCTACTCTGTCCCATTGGGTCATTACAAATCACAATCGACTCAACAGCACCTAACACAACAACAACATTGCTTCCCAAAGTTCACAGCCATGAAAACCCCATGGAATGCAGTTCTACTCTGAAACACATGAGGTCACCATGAGTCAGAATCTACATGACAGCAACTGTCTTTTTAACCAATAAGCAGAGGGGCCGCTGGTGGTTCGGTGGTAGAATTCTTGCCTTCCTGTATCGGAGACCCAAGTTCAAATCCCAACTGGTACATCTCATGTACAGCCACCACCTGTCTGTCAGTGAAGCTTGCAAGTTGCTATGATGCTGAACAGGTTTCAGCTTCTTATTGAGATGGACTAGGAAGAAAGGCCTGGTGATCTATTTCTGAAAATCAGGCAATGAAAACCCTGTAAATCACAATGGACCCACCCACGACCCATGATGGGGATGGTCAGGACCAGGCAATGTACTGTTCTTTGTGCAAGGGGTTGCTGTGAGTTGGAGGCCAACTTGACGGTGGCTAACAACAACAACCAGTAAGCGCCAGGGAAATGCCACAATCAACGTACTTCACCTTAGAATTTATGGAGCTGGTATTTTCTATCAGGTGCCTCGATGCTAAGTGTTATTAATAAAAACATAATGTGTTCCTATCTTCTAGTTGTTCAAGTAAAGACAATTAACCACAGTATAAGCAGCTTGTGGTAAGTGCCATAGTGAAGACACACACCATAGCGAAAGCACACTATAAATTTGCCCTTTATCAGAAGAAGCAAAAGAGTGAAGGACAAGAATGGAGATGATTGAAGTATGGGTTTGGGGGAAGGAAAATTATCAGTCCTAGGAGTTAACTGAAGGCTGTGGTCTTTGATCTTCATCGGTGCCATAGATTGTATTATGTCCCCCCAAAAATGTGTATATTAACTTGGTTAGGCCATAATTTCCAGTATTCTGTGGTTGTCCTCCATTTTGTGATTGTAATTTTATGTTAAAGAGGATTAGGGTGGGATTGTAACACCCTTACGAGGTCACATCCCTGATCCAATGTAAAGGGAGTTTCCCTGGGATGTGGCCTGCACCACCTTTTATCTCTCAAGAAATAAAAGGAAAGGGAAGTAAGCAGAGTGTTGGGGACCTCCTACCACCAAGGAAGCAGGGCCAGGAGCAGAGTGCATCCTTTGGACCTGAGGTTCCTGAGCGGAGATGCTTCCAGACCAAGGGAAAACTGATGACAGGAAACTTCATCCAGAGCCAACAGAGAGAGAAAGCCTTCCCCTGGAGCCGGCATCCTGAATTCAAACTTCCAGTCTCCTGGACTGTGAGGGAATAAACTTCTCTTTGTTAAAGCCATCCACTTGTGGTATTTCTGTTACAGCAGTACTAGATGACCAAGACAGTCAGTAAGTGCTTCAAGTCCTCTTCACTTTCAGCAAGCAAGGTTGTGTCATTTGCATAAGACAGGTTGTTAATGAGTTTTCCTTCAATCCTGATGCCCCGTTCTTCCTGATATAGTCCAGCTTCTTGGATTATTATCTAAGTATACAAATTGAATAGGTGTGGTGAAAGGATACAACGCTGATGCACACCTTTCCTGACTTTATCAATGTTCCTCTCCTATTCATAAGGTTTTCACTGGCTAATTCTATTCAGAAGTAGGCTGCCAGGTCTTTCTTCCTAGTCTTAGTCTGGAAGCTCAGCTGAAACCTGTTCACCATGGGTGCCTGCTGGTATTTGGATAATGGTGGCATATCTTCCAGCATCACAGCAACACACAAGCCCCCACAGCAAGACAAACTGACAGACACGTGTCTTGGAAGAAGTACAACCAGAATGCTCCTCAGAAGTAAGGATGGTGAGACTATGTTTCACATACTTTGGACATGTTATCAGGAGGTATCAGTCCCTGGAGAAGGGCATCATGCTTAGTAAAGTAGAGGGTCAGCAAAAAAGAGGAAGACCCTTAACGAGATGGATTGACGCAGTGGCTGCAACAATGGCCTCAGGCATGGCACCAATTGTAAGGAAGGTGCGGGAACAGGCAGTGTTTCGTTCTGTTGTGCACAGGATCGCTCGATGGCACCTAACAACAACAACAGGAGTTAACAGTGGGGTGTTTTGACTCCTTGGTATCAGAGATAATTAGCACCTGACAGTGTATTTGTCTCAGTATTTGTCCTTCTTTTGAGTCCTATAACAAAAACTTTCTAGTTTGCTACCCGACACCTGTAAACAAATTGGCTTTGCAAAAAATACCAGCTGTACTATTAGGATTTCTCTTTTGTTTTGATTCCTTGTTGTGTCTTGGTTGCCAAGGCTTGGTGGTGGTTTAGTAATATGATTTTCAAATGTTTGAATGCTTTGCATAATGTTTAATTTTAATATGATTGATGAAAATAAAAGTTAGTAACTCTCCCCATATACTATACTTAGCCAGTTGATTAATTGATTCAGGTCTTAGGGTTGCTATGAGTCAGAATCAACTCAATGGCATCGGGTTTGGTTTTGGTTACACTAAGTTGCCTAAAGAAGTAGTTGTTTGAGAGCAGGGCTGGCTTCTGGCAACTTTTGGAAATAGATGAAACTTTGCAGCCACATTCCTATTTACCTGAGATTCTTATGGCACCTCTTGGTCCTCAAAGCCCCCAAGCTCATGTACTTATTTGCATGAAAAATCTCTGACTCATCCAGACTTTCTTTTATGGACTACCATCCACTACAGTTTTCTTAGCCAGGCTCTCTCCCTCATCTCCATTAGGAAAACCTAGAAGTCTTTTGTTTCATTTCTGTTGGTTTCAGATTATTTACTGATTTTATAAACTAAAAAATCCATTGCCATCGAGTCAATTCTGACTCATTGCAACCTTATAGGACAGAATAGAACTGCCCCATAGGGTTTCTAAGAGTTGCTGATGGATTCGAACTGCCGACATTTTGGTAAACAGCCATGCCCTGAACCACTGGGCCACCAGGGCCCCTTTATAAACTAAGATATGTTAAAAAATAAAATTCATTTAAAGCCAATAATAAAAATTGATTTAAGTTTATTGAATATACGATTTGTAGATCAGGGTAATGTTTCAACTAGGAATCAAAAATATTCCAGAGATGAAAGTACTTCCAAAAATTCTTCTATATTTTATCAACATCGCCATGGAAAGGGCCTAGAGTACAGTGTTTACATAATAACAATTGTTATGGATTGAATTGTGTACCCCAAAAATATGTGTTGTAAATCCTGCTATGTTGCTGTTGCTGTTAGGTGCTGTCCAGTTGGTTCTGACTCACAGCAAGCCTATATACAATCCTCACAATCATTGCTGTGTTTGAGGCCATTGTTGCAGCCACTGTGTCAATCCATCTCATTGAGCGTCTTCCCCTTTTTCGCTGACCCTATGCCTTACCAAGTGTGATGTCTATCTCCAGGGACTGGTCCCTCCGGATGACATATCCAAAGTATATGAGACAAAGTCTCTCCAACCTTGCTTCCAAGGAGCCCTCTGGCTGTACTTCTTCCATGACAGACTTGTTCATTCTTCTCACATGGTATATTCAATATTATTGAACAACCACAATGCAAATGTGTCAATTTTTCTTCAGTCTTCCTTATTCATTGTCCAGCTTTTGCATGCATATGAGACAATTGAAAATACAATGGCTTGTGTCAGGTGCACCTTAGTCCTCAAAGTGACATCTCTGCTGTTGAATACTTTAGAGAGGTCTTTCGCAGCAGATTTGCCCAATGCAATGCGTCGTTTGATTTCCTGACTGCTGCTTCCATGGGTGTTGATTGTGGATCCAAGTAAAATGAAATCCTTGACAACTTCAATCTTTTCTCCATTTATCATAATGTTGCCTATTGGTACAGTTGTGAGGATTTTTGTTTTCTTTATGTTGAGATGTAATCCATACTGAAGGCTATAGTGTCCCTATGTACAACAGAACGAAACACTGCCCGGTCCTGTGCCATCCTCACAATTGTTACGCTTGAGCCCATTGTTGCAGCCACTGTGTCAACCCATCTCATTAAGGGTCTTCCTCTTTTTCGATGACCTTCTATTTTACCAAGCATGATGATGCAATCCATACTAAAGTCTGTAGTCTTTGATCTCCATCAGTAAGTGGTTCAAGTCCTCTTCACTTTCAGCAAGCAAGGCTCTGTCTTCTGCATATTGCAGGTTGTTAATGAGTCTTTCTTCAATCCTGATGCTGTGTTTTTCTTCATATAATCCAGCGTCTCAGATTATTTGCTAAACATACAAATTGAATAAGACTATAGTTTAACTTAAAGGTACCTTTTAGGAGAACAGTCTGCTCAAGGCTGAAGTTCAAAAGATCACCTTCAGGGCAATAGCCTCGGTGAGTCACTCAACTCCATGGACCCCAGGAATCTGAATTCCAGAAGAATTAAAAACTGTTTCTCAGAGACTGATGATAGCTGCTATAATTATTTATTTTTACTTCCTGATAGCATAATTACATGTAAATAGCATCATTTCTGTCTTTATTTCAAGGAGCCAATAAGGTGAGACTTTCAGGCACAGTGAAAGAAAAGCTTTAACAAGTTATTTCAGGTAGGGAATTTCTACTCTTCTTGTTGTTTTTATCGTGTGGTGTCAATTCCTACTCATAGTGACCCTCTACGACAGAGAAGAACCTTCCCACAGAGTTTTCTAGGCTGTAATCTTTACGGGAGCAGATCACCAGGTCTTCCCCACCTCTAGCCCCTGCAGAGTGGCTGTGGGTTCGAACCCACCTTTCTGTTGGCAGCCAAGTGCTTAACAATTGTGTCACCAGCAAAATGGTGGCTGCATCTGGTCCATAAGCATTTTGTGTGACTGTTTGGCTTAATCATCAATTTTGTTTTGTTTTCTAAAACAGTAATTGCCAATTTATATAAATTGGGAGATTACATGTTAAAACCCAAATTTCTGGCTTCTGTTGAAGAATCTGAAGC
This sequence comes from Elephas maximus indicus, assembly GCF_024166365.1. NCBI lineage: Eukaryota > Metazoa > Chordata > Mammalia > Proboscidea > Elephantidae > Elephas > Elephas maximus. The sequence continues at coordinate 15,617,262 of NC_064841.1, read as the reverse complement.
TCTGGCTTCACATGGCCCATATTTTCTCAGGCAGAAGTTGGCTGGCCCTGAGTGGCGGCTGCCTGTTTTGAATTGCTCATATCTTCTTACCGTGCAGTGCAGTTCTACTTTTGTCATGTTCTTGACTTTCGTTGACACTGGTGGGAATTTGCATTCTGAAATTCTGGTCTTGTTCGTCTGTGTATGGGCCTGGCCCAGATTTAGAAATTTAGTAAAACTAAAGAATAAATGAAATGTTCTGCCTCTTCGACATCAAACTAAAAATTTAAATATCCATCAGCCCTTCAATACTAATAAAAAAAAGTCTTTTGGATTTAATAAGTCAACCAAGTCTTTGAAAATCACAGGTAAGTCCTTGTATTACCATCGTCAACATTAACCATTAAATGGAAAATAAGCAATTTTTTCTGTTGAGAGGGATTATCACACTTCTCAGATATACTTTAGAGGTAAACTGAGCCTGTAGTAATAAGACGAGATGCTGAGTAAATTATCTTAATAAAGTTTCTGCTAAAAATTAATTTTAATGAAAACTTGTGGAGACCTGAAAGTTGAAAGTGGCATTTACCAAAATTAAAATCTGTCAATGTTATAGGTAGCGATATAGGGAAGAAACAGGGACTGAGGCCCTAGGCAAGGAGCCCTGCAACACCTGCAACTTGTAACTTACTTACAATACTGTGTGCTTGGCTAATGCAAACCCCCCATCCTGGAATGTGCCGTATGGAAAGAACAAACAATGTACTTACTCCCTTGTAAGACATTTTTACGAAGAACTGACCCAATCTGGTCCCAGGAACATGCGCAGACATCCACAAGGTGATCGAAGGATGACTTCCGTCTGATGCAAGTACCTGTGACAGGAATCGAACCGGTCCACAGGGGGACTGTGCAGGCGTGACACCCCATGATAAGTCCTGCCACCCAGTCCCAGGAACATTTGCTACAGGTCCCATCTTAGATTCCAGATAGATGCGCAAACTAATTTAGTATGCACTGCCATTTTGAGAAGTACCTGCCCTTTGAAAGAAAACTACTAAGTATTCATTACTCTATTATCCTCCCCAAACCCGTATAAGCCCCAGAAAAACCTTTGTTCTGGGGAACAGAGGCTAGAGTTGCTTGGTCCTCTGTTCCTCGCTCGCGAGCCTTCACTTTCTTTCTGCTGCTCATAAACCTTTGTTTGGAACCGCTGAGCCTCTCCTGAGCATTCTTGGTCAATAGAAGGTAAGAATCTAGGCAGGGCTTAGTCCCAAGCTGGGAAGCCTTGGCCTGCTACAGTAGATATTTAAACTCCTTTAGGAACCGAGGCAGAAAATCAAGCAAACTAAAATACAATAGACTTTTTATAGGGAAGCAGTAACATTACTGATGAAAAACTATGTTAACAAGTTACAATCTTAGTTGTGCTTTCCATTAAGGAGATGTAAATATACTTGTGTGTCACCTCAAAAAGGTGATTTTGTTGCTGGCAACTCTGGGTTCTGCTTCGCTTAACTCCTTCAGGGTCAAAAAGACAGAGACTGAGTTGGGAAGAGCAAAAGGCAACTTTATTTGTTGACCAAGCAAGGAGACAGAGGGGATTGTGTGCCACCCAAGACTGCCTCACAGGCAGCTGGTTGAGGCTGGTTCATATAGGCAGGATCAGTTTCAGAATACAAAACGGCGCTGACAGGCACAGAGCGTTTTAGAATGAGTAAACATTTGGAAACCCTGGTGGCAGTAGTGGTTAAGTGCTATGGCTGCTAACCAAAGGGTCAGCAGTTCGGATCAGCCAGGTGCTCCTTGGAAATTCTATGGGGCAGTCCTACTCTGTCCTATAGGGTCGCTATGAGTCAGAATCAACTCGACAGCACTGGGTTTGGTTTTTGGTTTTTAAGCATTTCCTAAGGCCCAGTTCCATTCCCTGAGCAGGAGGAACTTAGTCATTTTTGTTCATTAGCATGCTAGTCTTCCACCCAGGGGCCAAAAACTTACCATGCATGAAGCAATTAATGAGCTAAAGGTCATCTGGAAGGCCAGATTGAGGGTAGGACCTGTTTGAGATGATTCCGGCTAGCCGGTGGCTGTGTCTCTATAAAGAGGTTCTGAAGAGGAAAAGAAAGAACTCTAGGGAATGGGCTGGGTGAGGGGCTGTCTTGAGGCTAAGAAAAATGCCTCTGTGGCTCTAGCCCTGGCTTAATTTTACTTATTAACTTTTATAATTAACATTTTCACAAAACAGATCAGGTAAGGTAGAAAAAGGAGCCCTGCTGGCATAATGGTTACGTTCTAGGCTGCTAACGGAAAAGGTCAGAAGTTCCAACCCACCAGCCTCTCCGTGGGAGAAGGATATGGCAATCTGCCTTCATAAAGGTTAACTGGAAAACCCATTGCAATCGAGTTGATTCCGACTAACAGGGACCCTGAAGGACAGAGTAGGAAACCCTGGTGGCCTAATGGTTAAGTGCTACGGCTGCTAGTCAAAAGGTCGGCTGTTTGAATCCGCCAGGTGCTGCTTGGAAACTCTATGGGGCAGTTCTACTCTGTCCTATAGGGTCGCTATGAGTCGGAATCTACTCAACGGCAGTGGGTTTGGTTTTTTGGTTTAGGATAGAGTAGAACTGTCCCCATAGGGTTTCCAAGGAGTGCCTGGTGGATTTGAACTGTAGACCTTTTTGACTAGCAACCGATCCCTTAATTCCTGAACTACCAGGCCTCCAAAAAGTTGATGAAAAGATGTAAAAATTACAGCTTTGGAAACCCTATCAGTCAGTACTGTTCTGTCCTATAGCGTTGCTATGAGTAGGAATCAACTCAAAGGCAGCAGGTTTGGTAAGTCAGATAAAAATACATAACCTTAGTTTCTATCTTAGAAATAGGTCGAAGGCATTTTTGTTGTGATAAGAAGTGTTAGAGAACATTTGAGGGCATATACGTGAAGGAAGAGAGAAAAATGCACATGAATGTGCCCAAAATGTGTGGTGTTTACAGATCTTCACTGATAATTTTAATTCTTAATTCCAGAAACAGGAGATTAGGTTTTCTCTTCCAAAAATTTGCCTTTGTATATCTGCAATGACTTTTGCCACCAGGTTTTCAATACTTTTTCAACCCAGGAATGTAGAAGTGGGCACCTCTTTGAGGTAGGGCGTGTGTTTGTGTGTGTGTGTGTGTGAGCTGGGGGAGAGGGTTGCAATAAAGATTTCTATTTTCTGTAACTGGTTTTCTATATAATTTTTGCAAGTAGATGTTGTCTTTTAAAACCAATTTCCAAAGCTAATTGTGAAAGTAGGGTAGCTGTTAGAAGCAGAGGTTTTTCTTTAAAGGTAGAGTGACTTGCCCCAGGCTAGAAACTCAATGACTCATTCAAAACTTGCTCTATTATTTAGTTTTTTTAGCTGGAAGCTATTATCTAGATCTCTAGGTCTAGCGTCCTTTTGATAGACCAAGTATTTGAGCATTGAAGTTTTGAAACCAGGAGTCTAGATCAGTTTTAGTTCTTTTTTTCTCTGGTAGTTTTTTTAGTTTCATTTATGCCGCTTTAGAAAGGAATACAGAAATTAAATTTTTGGAAGGATGTTTTTGTCTCTTTTTCATCCAAGTAGCAGTTTTAGTAGAAGAATCAGCTAAAGAAATAGATGCAGGTTTCCTGAGTTTGGAAGAAACAGGGTTGGTCATTCACTCTTCAACCCTACAATGCTTCCCTAGGGATTCAGAGGCACAAGAGGGGCTGGCCTTCCTTCAGTAGCCCACCCATCCTTCACTAATCTGCTTAGCTGCTTCACTAGTCTCTGAACCCATCCCTACTATTCCCTTGATTAGATTAAAACCCAAAACCAAGCCCTTTGCCATACAGTCAATTCCGACTCATAGCGACCCTATAGGACACAGTAGAACTCCCCCATAGAGTTTCCAAGGAGCTGCTGGTGGGTTCCTGCCAGCCTTTTGGTTAGCAGCCAAGCACTTTAACCACTGCACCACCAGGGCTCCACGAGTAGATTAGACCCTCTCATTTGTTGCTGTCATAGCAACCTATACATTTTTCATTATAGCAGTTTCTACAAATGATTGTCTAGTTATTTCCCAAAATAATTTAATCCTTGTTTTTCCCACCAGATTGTAAGCTTTTTGATGTGTGGGATTTTGCATGCTACTCTGTAGCAGAGTAACTGGCTTTTATTAGAACTCAACAAATTTATCAGTAACAAAGGAGTTAATTTAGATGGCCAAATGACTTTGCAGAAATGTTGCAACTGTTTAAATTCCCATCAGGGGTTTATAGTTGTGCTGGTCTTCCTGGAACCTTCACCCAATTGATAGGAGGAAAATGGCTTTGCTTTATTTTAATTTATAGTTTTCATTAAAATGAAAAATGACCTTTCAAAGATATGTTTATTGGCTATCTTAGTGAACTGTCTCATATCAAAAATTTTATTGAAATGTATGGTTTTATTAATTAATTTTTGAGCTATTTACATGTAAGAATACCTGTCCTTTGTGAACATGTTATAGATATTTCCCAGTTTGTCATCTGCCTTTTAATTTTTGTTTATGATGTTGTTTTAATATAAAGTTTTAATTTTTATTATTCATTTCTATCAACGATTTATTTATGGTTTTTACCTCTTCTTTTATGCTTAGAAAGTTTTCACTTTGTTATAAGAGATTACTCACCTATTTTTTTCTGGTTGCTTTAAATTAAAAAAAAAATCTATATTCACTCTATTGTCTAGATTTTATTTTGGTGAATAGTATGATGTAAGGTTCTAATTTTATTTTTCTTCTGTATGTGTATATTTAAGAAGAAAGGGATATTTTATCTATTGAAAGAATACAAAATACTAACAATGTAAAGAACGTGGAGTCTAAATTTTCTTTAATGAGTCAAAGAAAATCTTCAATTTGTTATGCAGTATTACCCTTCCTTTTTTCATCCTAGTTTTTCTCCATAGCTGTCTATGATTAGCAGTGGTGTGTGTGTGTGTGTGTGGGAGGGAGGGAGAAAGAGAAAGAATCTAGCCATCTACTTGAATTGCTGATAGGGTATGAATCCACTTTTTCCATGTGCTGTGCATTAATAATTTACTGTAATAACCAAATAATTTACTGTAGCCGGAAGTAATCATCACTTTTATTTTGAGTAATGTTTCCTGATGTTCAAAGTACTTTTATGCCATTTTCTCATTCAAATCTCAAATAATTCCTTGAGATTGACAGAGCAATTATTAAACCCATTTTGTAGATAAAGAAACAGACAAGAGAGTGTGCTTGCTCTAATTAGCACAGCTAGTAGGTGGTGGGAAACCCCGATGGCTTAGTGGCTAAGAGTTACGTCTGTTCACCAAAATGCTGGCAGTTCGAATCCACCAGGCACTCTTTGGAAACCATATGGGGAAGTTCTCCTGTGTCTTATAGGGTTGCTATGAGTTGGAATCAACTTGATGGCAGCGAATTTGGTTTTTTTTTTTAAGAGTAGGTGGTAGGTTTGAGATTAAAATGTAGGCCTCCTTAATTCTGAGTCCAATATTTTTATATTGCATGTGAGTAATCAAGATAGTCTCATCTCGGCTCATAGCGACCCTATAGGATTTTTTAATCAAGATAGAACTTTATAATAATGACCTTTTTTTTGTTGTTGGTCTATATTGTGAAATAAGATTGATTTCATCTCAAGTCTTGTTGGTTTTGTGTAACTAAAGGATTTACTTTTTTTTTTTTTTTTTTAAACTAATACAGTAATTAGATATTGGGAACACTAGTCAAATCCATAGTAGTGCAAGACATTTCTCTGGTTACTCCAGAGAAGATTCAGTATGTTCCATATTTATTTCTCTTTTCAACATTATCACAAAATCAGATGGCCCTCGCCGTTCACCTCATCCTACCAATCTTCGCTCAAAGTCTTTTATAGCAACAGGTTAAATCGAGAGGTTTTTGCTCTGAGCTCCTTACTTCAAACTGATTATACCCTTTAAAAAATGAAATTAGCCCCCTCAAAGAAAGGACAAATGATTCCATATTTCTAATAATGTCATTATTTCTTACACTTTAATGCCTTTTTTTGTGCCCCAAACTTCTTGAATGGGAACCTTCATTTTCTGTATCTGGTGGGTCTCTTAATCTGGAGTTTTATTTGAACAGCTGTTCTGGGTATTGGCAAGAATTGTAAAGCATTTATATTTTATTCCTGACTGACTTCTGGTTGAGTAATCGAATGGCACAAATGATGAAAGGCTAGTTTGCTGTAGACATAATGAAGCAAGCAAAATGAAATCTCCCAAGGATAAAACTGTAACGTCCTTGGCTTTTTATCTTTCACGTACAGGCTGGTGCCACATCTGACTTTCTTGCCATGAGCAAAAAAGGAGACAAGGTGAGGGGATGGGTTTACATGAAGAAGACAAGGGAGGAAAGAAAAGAAAAGGATAGGTGGGGATTGAAAGGCAGCTCAGGGACGGATATCTCTGTCCCTAAGTTTTCTTTTTTGAGACTTATGTTGTGGGTAATTATCCTTTTCAATATTAATGAGCATTGGGTGTGTTTATTCTTGTATTTAAAGAAATAATTTCTCATAGATTATAGCACAGTTTATAGGCTTTTCTTTTAAATTTTGTGCCAAAATATACCTAACAAAAATGTGCCATTTTTAAGTGTATGCATCAATGACATTAATTACATTTTCAAACTTGTTTTTGATAATGACATGTATGAAAATATTTACGTCAAACTTCAGAATGATGGTTCAGATAATCTAGGAGATTAAACACTATACATGGCTCTCTCTAGCTTTTCAGAAAAGTAAAGAAATTCTTATGTTTTGTTCTCATTCCCATGGCAAAACACTAAAAGAGGGTAGCCAAGGGCTCCAAGGCTGTCATAAAAATGGTCCTTTCTTTTTATTATGTTTTAGATGAAAGTTTACAGTGCAAATTCGTTTCTCATTCAAAAATTTATACACAAATTGTTTTGTGACATTGGTTGTGATCCCCTGTGATATGTCAACACTCTCCCACTTTCCCTTTACACCCGGTTCCATGTGTCCATTTGTCCAGTTTTCCTGTCCCTTCCTGCCTTCTGTCTTTGCTTTGGGGCAGGTGTTGCCAATTAGGTCTCCTATACTTGATTGAACTGAGAAGCACATTACTCACAGGTGTTCTTGTTTGTTTTGTAGGCCTGTCTAATCCTTGGCTAAAAGGTGGACTTCAATTCTGAGTTAGCAGAATGTCCAGCGGCTGTAGTCTCAGGGGTCTCTCTAGTCTCTGTCATACCAGTAAGTGAATTTGATTTTTGTTCTATTTTTTTCTCCCATTCTGTCCAGAACCCTCTATTGGTGATCCCTGTCAGAGCAGTCCAGTCAGTGATGGCAGCGGGGCACCATCTAGTTCTTCTGGGCTCAGGCTGGTGGGGGCTGTGGTTCATGTGGCCTATTAGTCCTTTGGAATAGTATATTCCTTGTGTCTTTGGTTTTCTTCGTTCTCCTTTGCTCCAAACATGATGGAACCAATAGAAGTATTTTATATGGCTGCTTGCAAGCTTTTAAGACCCCAGAGACTACTCACCAAAGTAGGATGTAGAACATTTTCTTTAAGAACGATGTTATGCCAGTTGACCTAGATGTGATCTGAGAAAAATGGTCTTTTCTTATCTGTCTCAAAGAGTTTAATTCTTCTTATAGGTAACCTAAAAAAGAAAAATACTGCTCATTACCAAAAAGTTTATTGCCAAAATTTTGGAAAATTTAGAAAACTATAATGAAATGTGTGAACATGGAAAATAACCCATAATTCTACCACTCAGAGATCAGCGTTCATTTTTCTTTTGTTGTCGTTTGATCTTTTCTCTCTTTTTGTACTCAAATATGTTTAAAACATTTGGAACCACCCTGAAGTTTTAATTTTCTCTTCTCCCCATTAATATTATGCTTCTTTTTATATGATTTCCAATGTCCTTTACAATACAAAAAGTGTGCTTAACCAAGTAATATATTGTCACGGATTGAATTATGTCCCCTGTGTGTATCAACTTGATTAGGCCATGATTTCTAGTATTGTATGGTTGTCCTCCATTTTGTGATTGTAATTTTATGTTAAAGAGGATTAGGGTGGTATTGTAGCACCTTTACCCAGGTCACATTCCTAATCCAATGTAAAGGGAGTGGGTTATGGGGTGTGGCCTGCACCACCTTTTATCTTACAAGAGATGAAAGGAAAGGGAAACAAGCAGACAGTTGGGGACCTCATACACGAAGACAGCAATGCCAGGAGCAGAGTGTGTCCTTTGGACCGGAGAGTCCCTGCGTGGAGAAACTCCTAGTCCAGGGGAAGATAGATGAAAAGGCCGACAGAGAGAGAAACCCTTCCCCTGGAGCTGACATTCTGAATTTGTTAAAGCCATCCACTTATGGTATTTCTGTTATAGCAGCACTAGATGGCTAAGACATATGTAATACTAAATCATGGAACCTTGGTGTGATGGTTAATTTTGTGTCAACTTGGCTAGATTATGGTGAGCAGTTGTTTGGCTAAACACTAGTCTAGAGGTTGCTATGATGCTTTTACATGTGACTAGCATTTAAATCAGTTGGTCTTAAGTAAAACAGATTACTCTCCTACCCTTCTTAAAGTACGTGGGCCTTAGCCAATCAGTTGAAGACCTTAAGGGTAAACCCAGAGGTTTCTCAAGGAAGAATTCTGCCTCAAAACTAGAAAAGAAATAGACCTTCGGAATTCTACTCATTCTCCCATTGCCTGACCTACCCATTTGGCACACAAGGCTGCTGGAATTTCCAGCCTATCCCCTTACAGATTTTGAACTTACCAACTCTGCCCTCTCCCCAGTCATGTGAGCCAGTTCTTCAAAGTAAATCAGTCTCTCTGTCTCTGCATTTTTATGGTCACCATGCCCCAAATTTTCTCCTTACTTTGGTTGTACTATGAAGGCTAAAAGATCAGCATCTACCTGTTCACCTAACCTGGACATCTTAGAGCCATAAATGACTTTTCAAGGTTTTTTGTTTTTGTTTTTAATGTTTCTGGACTAGCTTTCAAATATTTTTCCTCTTGTCTGTCTCACCTACTATCACAGTGTGTCAGGCCTTCATCAGTTCTCAGGTAGACTACTAAAGCCACTCTCAAACTGGTCTCTCTGTCTCCAGTCACTATCTCAACAATCCACTTGTAACTACCAGAGAAATATTTCTAAAACATGATTCCCTCTCTTGCTTAGAATCTTGTTATGGTTCTCAGGTACTGTATTAGTTTTCGTGGGTTGCCATAGCAAATTGCCACAATTTGGTGGGTTAAAACAGAATAAATTTACTCTCACATGGTTCTAAAGGTCAGAAGCCACACTCTCTCTGAAGGCTACAGGGAAGAATCCATTCCTTGCCTTTTCCAGCTTCCAGTGGCTCCTGGCATTCCTTGGCTTGTAGCAGCATAACACCAACCTTTGCCTCCATCTTGGTATGACAGTCTCTGGGGCTTAAATCTCCCTCTCCTTTAGGGCTCACTTTAAATCTACAATAATCTAATTTTGAAATCTTTAATGTTATGGATTAAATTGTGAAAAAAAATTGAGTTTTTCTTTTGCTATATTAATGAGGTCGTACGGGAGCTGTGTGGCTCTAAACCGAATCCCTTGAGTGTGTCTTATAAAAAAGAAAAACCAAGACAGAGAGACACACGCATACGGAATGACAGCACAGGAGAATCTGTCTACAAGCCAAGGAACACTCAGGTCTACAGAAGCTGAATGACAACAAAAGGGACCTTCCCCTGGAGCCAACACAGAGAACACAGCCTTGCTGAAGACCTGAACTTGAAAGTCTAGCCTCCAAAACTGTGAGACAATACTTTTTTTTTTTTCTTAAAAGTCATCCACTTTTAGTCTTTTTGTTATGATTGTACTAGGAAGACACCTAATTATATCTTTAAAGCCCCTCTTTCCACATAAGGTCAAATTCATAGGTTTTGGGGGTTAGGGCTTAGAAATAATTTGAGGGGGGACCCAATTCAACCCACAGCAGTTACCTTCAGGACAAATCCAGAATTTATTAACCAAAGATGCAAACACCTTTCCAGTCTCACCTGTCACCACTTAACAATTTGCATATTGTTCTAGAACCACCAATGAATTTTTTACTAATCCGCAAATACACACTGTCATGCCACCATGCCTTGGAATACATTTTTCTGTATGCCTGGGATTCCCTTCCCATTCTCTCATCTGATGAATTTAAACTTATTTCACCTCCTCCAAGGATTAATAAGCATAAGTATATTGTCATGTTTCCTCCAGATCTTCCTTTTATACTAGCTTCATTGAGATATAATTCACATACGCAATTCACCATTTTAAGTGTACAATTAAAGGGTTTTTAATACATTTACAATCAGTTTTAGAACATGCTCATCAATCCCCAAAAAGAAATTTCTTACCCATTAGCAGTCACTCCCCGTTTCCCTGTCCCTCCCTCCCTACCGTCCCTAGCAACACTAATCTACATTTTGTGTTGTTTTTTTGTTAAGTGCCATTGAGTAGGTTGAAACTCTTAAGGAGCCTGTGTACTACAGAACGAAACACTGCCCAGTCCTGTGCCACGCTCACAATCGTTGTTATGCTTGAGCTCATTGTTGCAACCACTGTGTCAGTCCATCTCGTTGATGGTCTTTCTCTTTTTTGCTGACCCTGTACTTTACCAAGCATGATGTCCTTCTCCAGGGACTGATACTTCCTGATAACATGTCCAAAGTATGTAGTCTTGCCATCCTTTCTTCTAAGGAGCATTCTGGTTGTACCTCTTCCAAGACAGATCCGTTCCTTCTTTTGGCAGTCCATGATATATTCTCTATGGATTTGCCTATTTTGGGCATTTCATATAAATGGGATCATCCAAGATGTGGTGGTATTTTTGTGACTGGCTTTTTTAACTTAGCATACTGTTGTCAAGATTTCTGTGTATTGTAGAATGTATCAGAACTTCATTTCTATTACCAAACAATATTCCATTTTATGAATTTACATTTATGAGTTTATGGACATCCAGGTTGTTTCTACTTATTGTCTATTATGAATAATGTTGCTAGAATATTTGTGTACAAGTATCTGTGTGAATATATGTTTATAATTCTTCTGAGTATACATTTAATTATATCTTCATTTTGGTGAAAATATACACTGCAAAACCTTCTCCCATTCAAGTTTCCAGACATAATGATCAGTGACGTTGGTTGCCTTCCTCACATGTGTCAACATTCTCGTTAATTCTTTTCTAGGTGTTTCTATTAATTATGTCCTCAAATGGTAAGCTTATGTTTAACATTTTGAGGAACTGCCAAACTGTTTTCCAGTATGGTTGCACCATTTTATATTTGTAAATCCTTGCCAACACTTGTTAGTGTTCTGTCTTTTTTATTCTAACCATCCCATTTTTGTTTACTGTCATCAATTCCAACTCACAAGGACCCTACAGAACAGAGTAGAACTGCCTCATACTGTTTCCTAGGTTCTAATCTTTATGGGAGCAGATCGTTAGGTCTTTTCTCCTGTGGAGAGAACTGGCAGTTCAAACCGCTGACCTTAAGGCTAGCAGTGGAGCACTTAAACATCGTGCCACCGGTGCTCCTTCTAGCCATCCTAGTATGAAGTGGTCTCTCGTTGTGGTTTTGATTTGCATGTACCTGATGGCTTAAACAGAGTCCTGGTGGTGAAGTGGTTAAGTGATCGGCAGCTAACCAAAGGGTCAGCAGTTCGAATCTACCAACTGCTACTTGGAAACTCTATTGGACAGTTCTACTCTATTTTATGGTGTTGCTATGAGTTGGAATTGACTTGATAGTATTGGGTTTGGTTTTTGATGGTTTAAATTTATTTTTTTAAATAAAAGCCTCGTATAATCCCTTAGGCCTTCTTTTAATCCCTCAGGCTTCTTCCTTGTATTCCCATGGCACACCATACAAGTCAGTATTATCTACTTACTATTTTCTACAGTCACCATTTTTCTTGGTGTGAAATTCCTTCATAAACTTTGAGTTCCTTGTGGACAGAGATTGGCCATTTCGTCATTCTTTTCTACTTCTACTACCTGTTGCCGTTGAGTTGATTCCGACTCATGGTGACCTCATGTGTGTCTGTCTTTCCCCTGTAGCATTGCTGGGTGGATTCAAATTGCCAATGTTTTGGTTAGCAGCTGAACACAAATCGTTGTGCCACACAGGGACCAATTTATTCTTTACTCCTTCCTAAATCTTGCTTCTTCAATGTGATTGAGAAGAGACTGGTCTCAAAATGCATAGATGGAGCAAATTGTTTTATTTAGCCATTATCTGTATGAGGGTAGACCTGCCTTTTTAATTTCTGATAGGAAATCTCTCGTTCACAGTTTTTGATGGAATATATGTTAGAATATACAATTGCCTCGTGTGCATGCGAAAGCAGGACAATGAATAAGGAAGACCAAAGAAGAATTGACACCTTAAATTATGGTGTTGGCAAGGAATATTGACTATACCATGGACTGCCGAAAGAACAAACAAATCCGTCTTGGAAGAAGTACAGCCAGAATGCTCCTTAGAAGCAGGGATGGGTGAGACTTCTTCTCACATACTTTGGAAATGTTGTCAGGAGGGATCAATCCCTAGAGAAGGACATCATGCTTGGTAAAGTAGAGGGTTAGAGAAAAAGGTGAAAACCCTCAATGAGATGGATTGACACAGTGGTTGCAAAAGTGGGATCAAGCATAACAATGATCATGAGGATGGCACAAAACTGGGCAGTGTTTCATTCAGTTGTACTTAGGATCGCTATGAGTTGGAACCAGCTGGATGGCACCTAACAACAACTACTACTACATGTATTAGAAAGGTATACAGCATAAAGTTAAGATTTTCTACTTGTTCTGTCTAGTCTGAGTCCCCAGAACTAATCTCTTAATATGTTCTTAGTTGCATTGTAGAAACTGAAGCAATTTACAGAATTACTTCTTCTTTTCTCTTCTCAAATTCCCTTAGTCTATAATTTGCTACTAGTACTTCTAGAAAACAATGGTATCTCCTTGTTAGATGTGCAAATATTGATATTTTGTTGACTGTTCTACAACTGCCTTTCAAGGTCCTATCTTTCTGACCTTCAAATGTAAAACCTTCTCACTCTTGATCCCTCTTATAGACTCTTTTAACGAGCAAACATTACAATTAAATTTTATGTACAAACACCTACTTAAGGTAGAAATGCAAATACATGTATGTGTATCACGGTGGAAAGGTTATTATTTTAATAGTAGTCAAAGTGTCCTTCTTTGGAATGAATATTTATTTTAGAAAAACAACTTCTCTAAGCTCTTATGATTTAGAAACTGAAGTCCCAAGGGCAAAGGCTGAAGAGACTTCCCTCCCTTCTCTTTTTCTTCCTTTCTTTTTTCCTCTTTCCCTCTTTTTTGCTCTCCCTCTTTCTCCAGGAAGCCCTGGTGGCTCAGTGTTTAAGTGTTCGGCTGCTAACCGAAAGGTTGGTGGTTCGAATCCATCAGCCAATCCATGGCAGAAAGATGTAGCAGTCTGCTTCAGTAAAGATTTAGGGCCTTGGAAACACCATGGGGTAGTTCTACTCTGTCCTATAGCGTCACTATGAGTCAGAATTGACTAGGTGATGAGTTTTTCTTTTTTCTTCTTTCTTCAAAATATGTGTTGACCTCCTGTTCTGTGTCAGGCACTGTTTAAGATAACAAGACTAATAAAAAAAAAAGATGAGTAAACTCCTCAGCATAAGAAACAACTAGGAATTTTGGGAAGGAGGGAAGTAGAGAAGAGTAAAAGGGGAGAAGAAAAGAGAGGGGAAAGGGAAACATGGTAGGTAGGTGGAGCCTGCTGTGATGGGTGACCAGTGAGAAATCCTGATGTAGTGCAGGAGGGTCTTTGTTTCCTCTCAGTCATTTGTGAGGCAGTTATTGAAAACCTATCGTGTATTAGGCATGGTCAGGGGCAGATTATCCAATAGGCAAGGTAAGCACAGTACTTACCTTGCTTACCAGACCATGTGTAGTGAGCAATTTCACATGGGCTCCACCCCAACATCAAAGATGTGGTGAAGCCCGTGTGAAATTATTCTCCACAAAGTAATAAGTAAGCACAAGTAAGCCCATACTTATTTTGCTTCCTGGGTCATCCCCCCTGCCGGGGATTGTAAAGTTGAAAAGAGGCTTTGATTCTGTAGGAAGGCGCTGTAGGGTTGGGAGAGAGACAGATGCCAGCCACACCTAGAAGCAGAATCATTGATGTGGTGAAAAAATGTTAAATTATTCACTACAGATGGTCTGGTAAGCAAGGTAAGCACCGTGCTTACCTTGACTATTCGCAATCTGCTCCTGGACATGCTGATTAACATTGGGAATACAAAGCTCATAGTCCCTGTCATGTCTTCCCTACTCCCCAACTTGGAAAATTTTTTTTTTAAGTCAGATTATTGAGGTATAATTTATGTAAAATAAAATTCACTGTTGTATACATTTTACAAATGCAACAGTCATACGATCGATACCACAATCAAGACATAAAACAATCCCTATCACCCCCTAACGTTTCCTTGTACCCCTTGTGGTCTACCTTGCCTCTACCTCCAGCTCCTGGTAACCATTGATCTGTTTTCTGTCCCTGAAGTTTTGCCTTTTCCAAATACCATGTAAATGAAATTACATAATATGTAGCCTTTCAGCCTGGCTTCTTTTTTATCCAGCATAATGTCTTTGAGATTTATCTTTGCTGTTGCAAGTATAAGGAGCCCTGGTAGTGCAGTGGTTAAGTGCTCAGCTGCTACCAGAAGCTCAGCAGTTCAAACCCACCAGCTGATCCACAGGAGAGAGAAGTGCCAGTCTGCTTCCATAAATATTACAACCTTTGAAATCCTATGGGATTTTCTGTCCTGTATGATCAGTACAAGTCAGAATCGACTCAACTCCAACGGTTTGGTTTTTGGTTGATTGCATCAATAGTTCCTTTTGATTGCTGAGTAATATTTTATTGTATGGACGTACCACAGTTTGTTTACCTGTTCTCCAGCTAAAGGATATTTGAGTTTTTGGCAATTTGGAATAGTCATGTATAGGTTTTTGATTGAATGTATGTTTTTGTTTTTCTTGGGTAAATACCTGGGAGTGGGTTTGCTGGACATTATTATAAATGTCTGTTTATAAGAAGCTGCCGAATGATTTTCTAAAGTGGCTGTATCATTTTGCATTCCTACCAGCAATGTATGAGAATTCCAGTTGCTCCACACATTCAAGGGCTTTTTAAGAGTAAGAATGTCCACCGTGCCCTTTCCAGTTGTTTCTGTGCTATAATATTAACTTCATCCGCTCCTCAAATACTCAGTAAGTTCTGAGAGGCTCATTCAGCCCTATGTGGTGGTTGGTAGTGGGTAGGGGGAGCCTGATGGGCATGGAAATATTTGGAAGCATGGCCTATCCCTGGTTCAGCTCTCCATGGATGCCCATACAGATACTGCACATTTTTCAGGAGAACTGACATCCAAGAGGCCTAGAGGTGACTAGCAGAGTGATAATGATGGCTCAGATTGAGAAGTGATGGAGATGAGACCTTGGTGAGGAAGGGCAATGGCCAAGTGATGGCTTGGGAGTGGAAGTGATCCAATCCCCTCTTTTCTCAATGTGCAGAGGGAGGGAACCAGAGTCTAGCATATTTAGGCAGGACTGCTGAATCGAGCATGGACACAACTCATGAAAGGTAGGATTGGACTTATGCAGAGGAGTGGGAAAGTGATATCATAATACAACAGGCTGTGTGACAGTACCAAATTTATATAAAACTCCATCTCAAACATTACAGCAACCCCAGCTGCTACAGAATAAATAAATGACTGTACAAAATTTAGCTATTACCAGCAGCATCTGTATATAGCCTCAATCAAATTATTACATTAAAAAAAATATGAGGGACTTGAAAAATATAAATATGATTCTGTAATGACAGTGATCCTCTTCGCAATTTAATTGATGGCCTTGATTGTAGTGTTGAGGGCGTGCTAATCTGAACTCATGCAGCAGACTAAGTAATTTTAATATTTCAGAGTAGTGATTCTCAACACAGGCTTCATATTTTTGTCACCTGGAAAAATTAAAAAAATACCGATGCCTGTGCCTCATCCCTAGAGATTTTGATTTAATTGGTCTGCGGTGGGGCCTGGGCATTGGGATTTAAAAAACTTCCCCCAAATTATTTGACTGTACAGCTAGGGGTGAGAATCACTTTTAATGCATCTTTAAAGCAGTGATTCTCAACTTTTTTTTTTTTTTAACAAGGGTGGGGTGCACTTCTAATAAAGTAAAAAATTATTTACTTATTTTTCATAATGGCTACTTGTCATGTGGTTAATTGTCTTCACTTGAACAAGCTGGGAAACCCTGGTGGCGTAGTGGTTAAGTGCTATGGCTACTAACAAAGAGGTCGGCAGTTTGAATCCGCCAGACGATCCTTGGAAACTCTATCCAGCAGTTCTACTCTGTCCTATAGGGTCACTATGAATGGGAATTCACTTGATGGCAGTGGGTTTGGGTGAACAAACTGAGAGCAGGAGAAGTTCATGTTATTGATTCTCACTTGGAAAATCTTACATTCTGGGAAGGTAGGCAGTATGTCAGAGGATTCCAAGGAGAAGACTAGAGGTGCATGGGTACATAAAAGCTCTCAGGTGTTTCCACTAGCTATTCCTGCACAACAAATTACCCTTGACCTTGTTATTGTTGTTAGGTGCCGTCCAGTCAGTTCTGACTCATAAACGACTCATAGCAACACTATTTACAATAGAACAAAACACTGCCCGGTTCTGAGCCATGTCCACAATCGTTGTTATGCTTGAGCTCATTGTTGCAGCCACTGTGTCAATCCATCTCGTTGAGGGTCTTCTTCTTCGTTCACCCTGTACATTATCAAGCATGATGTCCTTCTCCACAGACTGATCTCTCCTGACAACATGTCCAAAGTATGTGAGGCATAGTCTCACCATCCTTGCTTCTAAGGAGCACTCTGGTTATACTACTTCGAAACAAATTTGTGCTTTCTTTAGGCAGTCCACGGTATATTCAACGTTCTTCATCAGCACCACAATTCAAAGGCGTCAATTCTTCTTCTGTCTTCCTTATTCATTGTCTACTTTTCGTATGCATATGATGCAGCTGAAAATACCACGGCTTGGGTCAGGCACACCTTAGTCCTAAAGGTGACATCTTTGCTTTTCAACACATTAGAGGTTTTTTTACAGCAGATTTGCCCAGTGCAATGCGTCTTTTCATTTCTTGACTGCTGTTTCCATGAGTGTTGACTGTGGATCTAAGTAAAATGAAATCCTTGACAATTTCAATCTAGTGTCCGCTTATCATGATGTTGCTTATTGCTCCAGTTGTGAGGATTTCTGTTTTCTTTATGTTGAGGTGTGATCCATACTGAAGGCTGTGGTCTTTGATCTTCATCAGTAAGTGCTTCGAGCCCTCTTCACTTTCAGCAAGCAAAGTTGTGTCATCTGCTTAATGCAGGTTGTTAATGAGTCTTCCTCCAATCCTGGTGCCCCATTCTTCTTCATATAGTCCAGCTTCTCAGATTATTTGCTCAGCATACAGATTGAATAGGTACGGTGACAGGATACAACCCTGACACACACCTTTCCTGACTTTAAACCACACAGTGTCCCCTTGTTTGAATGACTGCGTCTTAGTCTATGTACAGGTTCCTCATGATCACAATTAATTGTTCTGGAATTCCCATTCTTTGCAATGTTATCCATAGTTTGTTATGATCCACACAGTCGAATGCCTTTGCGTAGTCAATAAAACACAGGTAAACATTTTTCTGGTATCCTCTGCTTTCAGCCAAGGCCCATCTGACATCAGCAATGATATCCCTGGATCCACATCCTCTTCTGAATTCGGCCTGAATTTCTGGCAGTTCCCTGTCGATACACTGCTGAAGCCGCTTTTGAATGATCTTTAGCAAAATTTTACTTGTTTGTGATATTAATGATATTGTTCAGTAATTTCCATATTTGGTTAGATCACCTTTCTTGGAAATAGGTGTAAATATGGATTGCTTCCAGTTGGTTGATCAGGCAGCTGTCTTCCAAATTTCTTGGCATAGATGAATGAGCACTTCCAGGGCTGCATCTGTTTGTTGAAACATCTCAGTTGATATTCTGTCAATTCCCGGAGCCCTGTTTTTCTCCATTGCCTTCAGTGCAGCTTGGACTTCTTCCTTCAGTACCATCAGTTCCTGATCATATGCTACCTCTTGAAATGGTTGAACATCAACCAATTCTTTTTGGTATTATGACTTTATGTATTCCTTCCATCTTCTTTTGATGATTCCTCAGTCGTTTAATATTTTCCCCATGGAATCCTTCACTATTGCAACTCGAGGCTTGAATTTTTTTCTTCAGTTCTTTCAGCTTGAGAAATGTTGAGTGTGTTTTTCCCTTTTGGTTTTCTGTATCCAGCTCTTTGCACATGTCATTATAATACTTTACTTTGTCTTCTTGAGTCGCCCTTTGAAATATTCTGTTCAGTTCTTTTACTTCATCATTTCTTTCTTTTGCTTTAGTTGGTTGATGTTCAAGAGCAAGTTTCAGAATCTCTTCTGACATTCATTTTGGTCTTTTCTTTCTTTCCTGTCTTTTTAATGACCTTTTGCATCCATCATGGATGATGTCCTTGATGTCATTCCACAAGTCGTCTGGTCTTTGGTCATTAGTATTCAACGTGTCAAACCTATTCTTCAGATGGTCTCTAAATTCAGGTGGGATATACTCAAGGTCGTACTTTGGCTCTCGTGGACTTGTTCTAATTTTCTTCAGTTTCATCTTGAATTTGCATATGAGCAATTGGTTGTCTGTTCTGCAGTTGGCCCCTGGCCTTGTTCTGACTGATGATGTTGAGCTTTTCCATCGTCTCCACAGATGTAGTCAATTTGATTCCTGTGTATTCCATCTGGAGAGGTCCATGTGTATGGTCGCCATTTACGTTGGTGAAAAAAGGCATTTGTAGTGAAGAAGTTGTTGGTCTTGCAAAATTCTGTCATAAGATCTCTGTCATCATTTCTATCACCAAGGCCATATTTTCCAACTACTGATTCTTCTTCTTTGTTTCCAACTTTTGCATTCCAATCACCAGTAGTTATCAATGCCTTCTGATTGTATGTTCGATCAATTTCAAACTGCAGATGCTGGTAAAAATCTTCAGTTTCTTCGTCTTTAGCCTTACTGGTTGGTGTGTAAATTTGAATAATGGTCGTATTAACTGGTCTTCCTTGTAGGCGTATAGATATTATCCTATCACTGGCAGTGTTATACTTCAGGATGGATCTTGAAATGTTCTTTTTGACAATGAATGCAATGCCATTCCTCTTCAAGTTGTCATTCCCAGCATAGTAGAACATCTGGTTGTCTGATTCAAAATGGCTAATACCAGTCCATTTCAGCTCACTAATGCCTAGGATATCAATGTTATGCGTTCTATTTCATTTTTGACGATTTCCAATCTTCCTAGATTCATGCTTCGTACATTCCAGATTCTGATTATTAACGGATGTTTGCAGCTGTTTCTTCTCATTTTGAGTCGTGCCACATCAACAAATGAAGGTCCCGAAAGCCTTACTCCATCCATGTCATTAAGGTCGACTCTACTTTGAGGAGGCAGCTCTTCCCCGGTCATCTTTTGAGTGCCTTCCAACCTGGGGGCTCATCTTCCAGCAGTATATCAGACAATGTTCCGCTGCTATCCATAAGGTTTTCACTGGCTAATTCTTTTTAGAAGTAGACTGCCAGGTCCTTCTTCCTACTCTGTCTTAGTCTGGAAGCTCAGCTGAAACTTGTCCACTGTGGGTGACCCTGCTGGTATCTGAATACCGGTGGTATAGTTTCCAGCATTAGAGCAACACACAGGCTCCCACAGTACCACAAACTGACATTAGTGGGTTAAAGCAACAGCCATGTAATGTCTCAGGATTCTCTTGGTTCTTCTGCTAGGCTCACTCAGGCAGGTACATTCAGTTGGTGGTTGGGCTGGGTGGGAAGATCCAAGAGAGCCTCATCCCTACGTACCTTGATGGGGGTGTATGGAAGGCTGAGAGCATTCTTTGTCCACATGGTCATTCATCAGTTGATAGTCTAATTGCAGCTTCTTTATATGGTGTCTTGCGTCTAAGAGGGTGAAAATGGAAGCTACAAATTCTCTTAAGACCTAGGCCCAAAACTCAAGCAGCACCACTTCTGTCAAATTCTGTTGGTCAAAGTAAGTCAGGGGACCAGCCCAGCTTCAAGTGGAGAGAAAATAGATGCTACCTTTTGATGAGAGGAGAGGCCGAGTTACATTTATGAAAGCTCATGGGGATTTGGTGGATTGTTGCTGTCACCTTTGGAAATAATCTGCCATGCCAGGTGATTCTCATGTCTCCCAAGGGACATGACTCATCTGCTTTGAGAATTACCAGTTCGAAAGCTCCACTATTGCCATGAATGTTCTGTTGTACATCTCTCCCTCCTCTGCACCAACTCTTCTGGTTCTGTGTCTGCTCTTTATGACCAGCGGGAACAAGACTGAGACGGGTAGGAACCTGTTGTGGGAATGCGTGGAGTTATAGCAACAGATTTGTAAACTCTGTATCAAGGTTCCTGGAACAGAAATAAACCCAAAGAATGCTGGGTTTTTAATTGACGGTCTATCATATAATTTATAAGTCCGTTTTTCCTATGAGAAGATAGGTAGATAGCTTCTGACCCAACAGTGGTAGGACATTCATTCCGAATTATTTTTACTGATTCACCCACAACCTTTCACTGATAGGCCTTGTGGCCCACAAAACACATTTATGAGACAGCTGCCTGGATTAGGTGGAGGGTAGCTGAAAAACTGCACAAAGCAGACTTACCCTTTTACCTTCATGTTACGAGAAACAGAGCGGCATGGGGAAAGCAGAAAGAGCCCAGTATCTAGTTCTGCCTTCACTGCCAAGGCCAGGTCAGTTAAATGACCCTGAGCTTCAGTGTCCTCATGTGTAAGTTTGCAAAATGTCTCATTGTTGTGAAAACTAAATGAAATAACCTGTATGACAGCTGGCAGCCACATTACCTGCTAGCACAAGTGTAGCAACTAGCGTTTAGAGCGAGTAAACCAGACGTCAAGCTCCTGTTGCTATAATACTGTACACTGAGCTCTGATACTGCCTATTACACCTAAAAGCAATTTCCAGGTGGTTTTCCTCTTTGTACTTGCATCTACTCTCTATGATTAAGTTATGGCTGCTTTTGCTGCTGTGGTTGCTCAAACAAGTCAAATTTGGTTACACTGGTAAATGTATAATTAAAATAAAAAGGAAAGGGAAGAATGTAATTCAATTTGTAAAATTGTATCTTACTCTCCATTCATCACAAGCACGTCACATTATTATTTATCTTGCGTGTGTGCCCAGTTTCTCAATTAGATTGATTAGCTTTTGAGGGCAGAAACTGGGCCCTTATGCTATTTGAACCTCCCGTGTCTGCAGCAGCCTCTTATTAAAATGTGGTGATGATCAAGTTCAATAACTTACTGCATGCAGTGTGGCACAGGTCTCCTAAACTGTACATGATATTTAGACAGTAATGTCTTAGAATTGACAGGGTTCTGCTTAGCATCATTTGTTACGTGTGGAGGGAAGTTGTTCGCTGCTGGTGAACTCACTGAAGATCATTACAATGATAAATACGCACTGGGTTTTTGCAGGAAGTTCTGTAGCCCTTTTGTGTGATGTGTGTGCCCTCAGCAACCGTCTCTCTGATATCCTATTTGACAGGTGTCTGAAAAAGAAGTATAAAGATACTTCTTAACTTGAATCTTTCTTATCTAAGAGAGCTATGGTTTTCATTTCCAATCTGGATTGCATTTATTTCTCTAAGACTTCTTTGCAAGCACAGCTTTTTGGCAGATGGAAGTAATAAGTGTTTCTTAGTAAGAGCAAATATTACTTGATGAGTTGATGTCTGTGTGGGTAAATTACATCTCTGTGGTCTTCTGCATGATAACAAGGTGGTGAAAATACATTATTTACTCCTATGGTAATATGTACAAAGGTGCAGCCAATCAGGCTAGGAACATTTAGATATAACGATGAGGGCTTGTATCCCACATAATATGGAGCCACTATAATTGGGTCACACCTGTGCATTTTGGGTAGCTCTTAATGTTATTTTCGTTTGTTTGAGACTCCTCTTTCCATTTCTTTTCCCTTTCTGCAGCGAATATCTATTAAATGCCATGAAAATTTCTGCCGGAGCTGGGTAAGGACATGTCGAAGCAGATGGGTATATGTGAAACCTCCTGAGGCTAATTTCATTATCAAATTCAGAGTCTAATTACTACTCTAGTTATGTTTAAAGGCGTGGATAGCAGTATTTTTTTCTGTATAATTGTAAGGGTCGCTTTACTCATTAGTTTTTAAAGAAAGGGAATCGTGAGAAATTCAAAGCCTGTAGAATCCCAGGGAACAGGACAAATTCTTCTTGCCAGGGCTTGCATAATCACCAGGTTTTTGTAACCAAAGACGTATTATTGTAGCTTTTCCAAATAAATAAATGAATGTACGAATGAATGAATGGATGCGTGCCTGTACACACCTGTGTGTCTGTGTTGTACGCTGTGGGAATGATGGAGAAATGACATTCAGTCATGATTGTGTGAGGAAAATGGCAGAAGAGGATAAGGAAGCAGAAGGATCAGAATGGGAAGAGTCACTTTTTGTGAAAAGCCAAAAGGCTATGGGCAGGGCTTAGAATTATGTCCAACCATAGCATGTCTTTATACTCTCCACCCTCACTTCAGCTGTATTCTTATTTAGAAAACAGGATTCGTTAAGGCTAAGATAATGAAATAAATCTCTCCTGCAGCTTCTTTGCATGAGCCAATGTAGAAATAGCAGTCTTTGGAACTAATTATGAAATATGGTAATTTGATTTTATAGAAAGATGTTGTAAGGAATGAGACCATAGATATCAAAACCCTGTAAGCTCTTAAGGAGAAAGCTGTTACTACAGTAGGTTTCTCTATACACCTGGATACCTCACTTTTCCTGGTTTTAAACTTTTTGCATGTGCATGATTAATTGAAGAATTATGGCTTTGTTTTTAGAGAAACACATTAAGCATTCAATTTTAAATATAAAAAAAAAAAAAAGTCCACAATGTAAAGTTGAATCAATAGTAGGGATTAATCTTGTATGAGATAACCAGAGTATCTGGAAGAATTGATATTTTATTCCAGCATTGCTGAGGTGAAAACTAGACTGGAGCTTCCAAAATATCAACATGTTCTCCACATACCAGCACGATATAGTGGGCTTTGGGGTAAAAAAGACCTTAGTCATTGGCTAGTTGTCTGGTTTTGGGCAAGTCATTTAACTTTTCTTATCCTCAATTTCCTCAGCTGTAAAAAAGGGGGTAATGGATGATGTAAAGAGTTACCATGCTCAGCTGCTAACCGAAAGGTTGGAGGTTCAAGTCAGAGGTGCCTCGGAAGAAAGACTTGGCAATATACTTCCAAAAAACCAGCAGTTTGGGAAAACCCATGGAGCACAGTTCTGCTCTGACACACATGGGGTTGCCAGGAGTCAATATTGATTTGATGGCACTGGTTATCCATGTCAAAGTGACATACTGAAAGCGTTTGATCTATAAAACGAAAACCAAATCTGTTGCCATCAAGTCGATTCTGACTCACAGCGGTTGGAGTTCAAATGTTGGGAAGCTCCTTGCTCTGGACCCCATATCCTTTTGAAAAGTAATAGAAAGAGAGGGAGGGAGAGAAAGCAATAGACCTATTCTTGTAAAGGAAGTGACATTTGAAACAAATTACCATCCCCAACTCGCTTTATTCCCCGGGAGATCATCTAGAGAAGAGCATTTCTCAAGCAGAATATTTGATTGTGGAGTTTCCTTTAGAAAATCATTACACTGAGGGGAAAAAATTAAAGATTCTGTTTTGGTCCTGTTGGATATACATTAGAATTTATGCTCTTTAATTTTGCCTATACTCTATGTGTTACTTTACTTTTCTGTTGCTCAAAATAATAAATATTAGGAAGTCAGAGATTTGCTTTGTGAAGCTTTAGAGTATTTAAACTTTCTCTTTTGTATTGTAACTCTCCCTCAGTCTCTCATAAGAATGCTTATTTCCAGGAAGCCAAATAGATTTAATTCAAGAGATAAAGGGCAGATCTCTGACCAAAAATTACCATCTGATGGCAGAATTTTCCTTTTACACACCATAGCTTATTTCAATCTTTCACACCAGTGTAGTCTTTGAAACATCAAGGTCTGATAAAACCCGAAGAGGCAATTTTTTGATACAGTATATGTCTGGCAGAATGATTTCTAGGTGATCTGTAAAATTATATAAGTAAATGTTATTTTCTCTAAAATGGAAATTTTCAGTTCTTTTTTGAAAATACTCTCTTCTCTGACCCCCGCCCTCCTTTATTTTTCTTTTCCTATAATCACATTTCTGTCAATTTAATCGAGCTGCACCCATTCTCTGAACAGAAAGTAAAAGACCAGTGCAAGTAAATGTATGGCTGTTGTTTTTCCAACATCACTCATTAGTCTTAATTTAATTGTCTATACCTCACCTTTAAAAAAAAAAATTGCCGCCTAGTGATTCTGGCGCATAGCAACCCTCCAAAAAAACCAAACCTGTTGCCGTCCAATCTATTCTGACTCATAGCCACCCTATAGGACAGAGTAGAACTGCCCTAAAGAGTTTCCAAGGAGCGCCTGGTAGATTTGAACTGATAACCTTTTGGTTAGCAGCCATAGCACTTAACCTCTATGCCACCAGGGTTTCCATAGCAACCCTAGTGACCACTAAAAGGGCAGCCTTCACAGGGGAACAGAGTTTGGAATTTGTAGACATTGGATTTATGTGGGAGGAATTAAAAAACCAAACCCATTGTGGTGGAGTCACTTCCAACTCATAGCGGCCCTGTAAAGACTGAAGTAAAAGGATGGTATTGTTTAAAAAGCATACTATGCGTGGACCCAGAAGAATATCAAAACAAGCTGTGTTCTCACCCACCTCTGGGCATCATCTGCATATTTCTTGAGGTATTGAAGAAGGAATCTTTGGATGGAGCAAATGGTTAACGTTTTCAGCTGCTAACTGAAAGGATAGAAATTCGAATCGACCCAGAGGGTCGCCAGGTCTTTCTTCTGAAATATCAGCCACTGAAAACCCTGTGGCTCACAGTTCTACCATGGCACACGTGGAGTCATCATGAGTTGGGCTCAACTGGGCGGTAACTGGTTTATGAAGAAGAAAGATCGGGTTTGGATTTTTTCCTCTTTTCCTCTTGGTATAATATTGGACTGGCTCAAGTACTTTTTTTTCAAGGTGTTTGTATAAACTTTGGAACATATACAATGTAACTTGTAGAAAAGATCACAAATATTCTCTTAATTTCGTCAGTTATATCTAAAGGGTTATTTGTAGTTATCTAGCCAACCCTCAGTAATAGATGGTAAGAAGGGACCAGAGGGCTGGAGTGACTTGCTGAAGAATGTGAAGTTAGCCAGTGACACTAACACTTCTGTTTGTTTTCTCAAAAAAAAAATTTTTTTTAATTAGATTTACAAAATATTTGGCATGCAGTTCAAAAGTAACCCATGTGAATAGTTATAAATCAATATATTTACATTGGAGATGGATGTGCAAATATTTTACTAATAGGGATATATGATTAAAAATGTTTGGAGATACTATATAGTGTGAGTGATAGAAAACATTTTTCTTGAATGTACTTTAATTTTATAAAGGATTGATTCTCAAATTGAGAAGGGGAAACTCCCAGAGTAGGGCATATCATATATATATATATATATTTTTTTTTTAAGAGATGAGATAATAATTTGAAAAAAAGTGATATCCTATTACTTCAATTTACTTTTGAGATATAGTTCTTGATTTTCAATGCTCTTCTGGGATAGTGAGAATTTTTGTTTACCACTAAGAGTCATAGACTAACAAAGAATGAGAAAGAGTTACTAAGTGGGGCTTAGAGGAAAGAAGATGGGGTTTGGAATCAATCACTATGAGGTTCACATCTTTGCTCTAGCCTTTGGTTGCTGGTAATCCTGGTCAAGTCCCTTAAACTCATTTCATCTCATTTTCCTTATCTGTAAAATGAAGATAACAGTAACAACCTGGTAAAATTGTGGTGAGAATTAAAGTGGAATAAAGTCCCTGAACACATCCATACGGTGTAAGCACCAGTGTTCTTCCTTTGAAATAAGTCATCTTAAGGGTTAAATACACATCCTAATGTTAAACATTGACATCTAAGGATTAGAATTCTATTTACACGCTTCAGTGCTCTGTGAGTGATTTTCACGTTGCCTCAAGATACTAACTGTGACTGTTGACACGTTGATAAGATCTTCGTTGTGTTTCAGGAAGAAACTGGCAACATTGCGGTGAGACGTGAAATTCTACTACAGACTTAAAAACCAGTTGAAAGATTGGTAAAACAAGGAAGAGAGAAAGGCGAGTCACGGCACGAAAAGAAATTAATTGTACAACATCCTCGGTTTCCACAACTGGGACTTGAAATGTTCGTATTTTCAAAGAACGCTCTGACAAGCAGGGCAGAATGGCAAGCCGGTAAACGCAGCAGATGATAAATTATTTAGTCAGGGCAAAGATGAGAAAGGAGCTTTAAAGACTCCCAGAACATACTAAATAGATTAGATAATTGTGGAACAAACATCGTTAATTGAGCAAAATAACAGCAGGTGAAATTCAACACAGGCAAGTGTGAAGTAGGGCACACTGAAGAATACAATATAAATTACTTCTACACATTGTACGTTCCTAATTATGAAACCTCTCAGGGAAATGAACTAACAGGTATCGGGGTCAGTTAAGAAACAACCCACCTGGTACATGAAAGCTTCCAGAGAGCCAAAGAGCATTTTCTTAATAAGAACGTTATCTAAATTCTTAAACATATCATATGTGTATTCAGTGTAGAACATCTCAAAGATGAATGGGAAAACACCTGGAAAGTGGCATGTGGAACTGAGGTGGGGAGAGCAGAAAAGGACACAAATAAAATTTGTTGAATGTCTAATCCATGCCAGGCACTGAGTTATCGTAGGGAATTGCGTTATAGTTCTCAACGCCATTTGCCACTGCCTGTATGCAAACCTTTTGCCCTGTGATTTGCAGTTTCTCCTACTCTTTGTTGTTTGCCATGGAGTTGATTCCCACTCAAAGTGACCCTATATGGTGGCACAGTGGTTAAATGCTCAGTTGCTAACAGAAAGACCGGAGGTTTGAATCCATCAGCCACTCTTTGAAGAAAGATGTGGCATCTGCTTTTGTAGAGATTACAGCCTAGGAAACCCTACAGGGCAGTTCTACTCTGTCATATAGGTCACTATGAGTCAGAATGGACTGGAAGGCAACGGGTTAATCTTTATGGGAGCAGGTAGGCAGGTCTTTTTTCCTGAGGAGCTGCTGGTGCGTTCGCTGCCAACCTGTTGCTCTACGAGGGCTCTGCCCAAAACCTACCTTCATAGAGACTGTATTTCATAAGAAAGCACTATTTAAAAAAAAAAAAAAAGATTGAACAACCCTACATGCCTGAAAACTAAAATAGTCTACTAAGTAATATTTGTTTTAAGGAGAAAAATTATGATGGAATTTTTTTTTTCCATGTCCCATTGATGTTCACTGCTATGTGACTTGCTTTCGTGAATAAGATGTGAGCAGATGTTTGAAAAGTGCTTATCCAGTTAGCCATATTCTCTTGTGTTTCTGCCATTGCTATGAGAAGATCACGCTTCATTCTGGAAGTCTGGCAACTGGTAACCACTGGTGGAAGGCGGATGAATGTGCCTTGTAAACCACTGACATTTTATAGCTTTTTGTTGCTTGGAGATTTGCTACTTGTTAAGCTAGCGTTGACTCCCATGTGGTAAATTTTTTCCTCCTCTTTCACAGAGGCAGAAACTCAGGTTCCAAGTGGCTGAATGACTTAGTCTAAGGTCATACAGAGATAATAAATGATGGCACTGGAATTTGAATCCAGGTTTGTCTAGCTCCAAAACCTGTGTCTTCTTACATCATGCTTTGTTGCCTTATAGAAGGCAGAGAAGATTACAAAGTCAGTTATGCAGCAGTGACTCTTTTTGAAGAATCCTTGTAGACTGGGTTCGGTTATCAAGCTGGACATCACTTGCTGGTGCTCCAGATGCAGGATCATCAGTCTAGTGAGGATTCCCATTGGACTAGGGAATGATAAACACCCAGCACCCGAGCCACCTCCCACCCAGTGTCACACAGGATAGACTTAGCTTTTGTCCCTGTCACTCCTTTTTATCCATGGCATCACATGGGTCAATTACAGTCTCATCTATATCCAGGTGGCTCTCGTTAGAAGAAATGAATGTCTCAGATGATTTAGTGTAACACAAACGCCTCCCTTCCAAGTAGCTGGGAAACAAAAACACCGGTTTCACAGGAACCCTGAAATGTTACATCCGGTGGATTAGACCCTGTAATCTACTTCAACCTAATTATAGTCAATGTCAGCAGAAATGTGAGCCAGAGTAGAAGAAAATCAATTTACTGACTTTGGTTTTTTTTATACCTTGGTTACATTTGACCTACAAATTACGTTGCTCAATTCTAGATTTAATAAAAGTGTCTCTTTTTCAGCTTAAAATCCTCCTATATTTGATATAGCTTTTTGTCAGGGGTCAAGGGACAAGATGCTGCCAACATGTATTAAACCATAAAGTTAAAATTGAAGTCTCAGTTCCAATGCTTCTTGGTGATAGAGTTGGTTTAACAGGGCTATCCTTTATTGTTGAAGCTCAAATTTTATATCTTGACACTTAAGTGCTACCTCATCTCCCCTGAAGGTTTTCTACATGTCCAATGTGTTTCCCTCTCTCCCTTAATTATACAGATACCTGTTATGAAAAAGACAGATATAATATACTTGATTCTCCCAGGAATGTGAGACCAAATGACTCATTGTTTAGAGCTACATAGACTTGAAATATTTATGTCTTTCATTGTGCTCCAATGAAATAACATGTACCCATTGCTGTTAAGTTGATTCCAACTCATAGTGACCCTATAGGACAGAAAAGAACTGCCTCATAGGGTTTCCAAGGAGCAGCTGGTGAATTTGAACTGCTAACCTTTTGGTTAGTAGCTGAACTCTTAACCACTGCACCACCAGACACCAGAGCTGCACTTCCAAAATAGATCCTTTTTTTTTTACAGAGACATTTATGTTAAAAACATCTTATCATGATGTAGTCTTTAAACAGCAACTTTTTGATCACTTTTATTTTTGCATTTGCCTTTTTGCTATATTTTTTTGTTTATAAAAGTAATACATGCACATTGTAGAAAAGTAAAAAAATACAAGAGTATAAAGAAGAAAACTTGCACGTATATTCATAATGTAGACTGAGTAACTGATAATATTTTGATGATTTGCTTTTTTCCCTGAGCATGTATTTGCACACATTGCAGCTGAGCAGCATGTGTCTTGCTTTTTTCCACTTGACACCATCCCCTGAGCATTTTCTTGTGTCTTTATAAACTCTTTGAAAACATTTATTAATCTTCGACCTTCCACCTTTACTTCTTGGGGGATGACTCTCAAATCTATCATTTTAGCTTCAAGTCACCAACTCCTTGCTGGACATTTCAACCTGGCTCTTCAGTCCACTTAAACTCAATAGGCCCCAAACTGTCCGTACCTCTTTTTTCCTGGAATATTTTCCTTTTAATGTCCTAATCTCTCTGTTAATGGTATTGCAGTTTTCTGGGTAATATAGGCTAAAACATTTTAAGTTCTCTTGGACTTCTCTGTCTCCTTTACTCCTTGTTTCCAGCCACTCGCAATGACCCAGTGGTAGTATCTCTGTGGTATCACTCATATTCTTCCCCCCCCCAACCTCAACAATCACATAAGAGAAGCCTGTAGCAGGGCAGTGCTTGTTCTGTCCCTGTGGACACCACGGCCCCCTTCCATTGCCACCACCCCAGTTTAAGCCACCAATACCCTTCCTCTGCATTATTATGATACTCTTTTAACCAGACTCTAGCTCAGGCCATGGCATGTTAAAACATCATTGAGGAATTATAGAATATCAGTGATGAAAGCAGCTTTCCCCTGTGAAGGAAACTGAGGCTTAGAGAGATTGCATCATTTTCCTGATATCAGATAGCTGGTAAGTAGCACTAAAACCTAGGTGTCCTCACTCTGAATAGAGCTTTCTTAGTGTGTGTTAAGTAAAACTTGCCCATATAGTCATAGTATAGACTAACTGGTAATATTTTGATTATTTGTTTCTAATTTTTTTCTATGAACATATATTTAGGCACATTGTAACCAAACAGTATGCATCTTGCTTTTTTCCACTTGACACCACCCCCCGAGCATTTTCTTGTGTCTTTATAAACTCTCTGAAAACATTTATTTATTCATCTTTGACCTCCCATTTCACTTCCCCAAAATAACCAGCAATTTGAGGCCATCCACAACCTGACCTCCGATTTACACTTCCGGCTTACATCCCCTTTCTTTTTAACACTCTGCATTATTCTGCCTGCACGGCTACTGCCATTCACCTAGAGCAGTGTCTCCACCTCAGTGTTCGTAGCCCACACCCATCTCAATCAGTCCAAAAGCTTCTGATGTTTCAAAGCCAAGATGTAACCTAGCCTCTTCCATCAAGTCTGTCTTGAAGCTCCGTGTTGAAATAATCTTTGTTCTGCCCTCTAAACTCCAAGCCATTTGAATATACAATACTGTAGTTAGCACTTCATAAACCCTCCACTGCCAAAAAAAAAAAAAAAAAAAAAAACGCTGTTGCCATCAAGTTGATTCCGACTCATAGCAAGCTTATAGGACGGAGTAGCACTGCCCCATAGGGTTTCCAAGGAGCAGCTAGTGGACTCAAACTGCTGACCTTTTGGTTAGCAACTGTAGCTCTTAACCACTGCACTACCAGGGCTCCTATCACTTCATAGTAATATGGGTTTTACATAAAAGTACACATTTCAGCTTTTCTGCTGATTTCTATGTTCCTTAAGGGCAAAGATGACTTCTTAATCCTTATTTCATGTAGAACACAGCCATATATGTAGTGTAGGCTTATGAAAAATTTTTTGAGTAAAGTCACTTTTTCTGTCTAGGTACAGATATTCATTATAATTATACTCACAAACAAAAACATCCTTCGGCATGAAATATATGACAAAATATTAAATTAACTTTTAATATTCTGTATTAGGGTACATCTGCCACAGGGAGTACGTAAGATGATTAACTGACGTGTGAGAAGAAAATATTAGAACTTTTATTTATATCTTTTTTCTGTTTTTTAAATATTGCTATTTCTTGTGTACCTTTCATGATGTATATATTACTAAATATATTTGTCATCGTTAGGTGCTGTCGAGTCGATTTCAACTCATAGTGACACCAGGTGACAGAACAGAAATGTCCCATAGGATTTTTTTGGGCTGTTGTCTTTAGGGAAGCAGAGCAACAGGTCTTTCTCCCAGGGAGCCGACGGTGGGTTTGAAACTGCCAACCTTCCCATTAGCAGTAGGCACTTAACTGTTGTGCCACCAGGGCTCCATACTACAGACGTACATGTATATAATTCACAAATGAACGCATATATAAGAAAGTCTGAGGTCATGCAATCAGAAACGTATGGAGGAGCTCTTTGAGGAGGACTGGTTGCCGCTACAGTGGTGCCCCATCAGCCAGCCCCTGCTCCTGACTCACTGCTGTACTGCGCTTTAGCGTTAGAAAGACACTCCACTCGTGGAACCAGAGGTGGCCATTCACCAGATTAGAAATAAACCAGCCACACACAACATAAAATCCCTGGAGAAGATGTGTGCTGACTTGATTAGAGGAGCAAAAGAGAAGAACCTGAAAGTGAAAGGACTGAGGAGGATGCCTACCAAGACTCTGAGAATCACTTGGAGGAAAGCTTTTTGTGGCAAGTGTTCTAAGACCTGGGATCATTTCCAGATGAGAATTCATCCTTCTGAGATGGTTAAGAGATTAACTTCCTTCAGTATTGAGCCTGGAGTAGAGGTTAAAGTCACCATTGCAGATGCTCAAATCAACTATTTTAATAAATTGATTGTCAGTTGGTTAAAAACAAGGAAAAGAAATGTATGGAGAAGAATTTCATTTCTAGCAGTGACTACCTAGACTCTTCTGGACAATCCTCCCACTGTTAAAGGGTTTTCTGAAAATAACTTGTAAAAAAGTTGCCTTGTGCTCAACATAAGTGTTACATGCACCTGCCTAAATTGAGGTCCAGGTTTCCATCTTTAAGAAAAATTTCATCTGCGGAAGGATACAGGTGAAACTCAGGGTTGGTCTTTATTATGTGTCTAGCCATGTTTTGTTGGCTTATGGTAGATAAACTAGGAAATATAGAAGTGTGACTATTGACACCTCTCCCTACCTGAAGAGCTTTCTTATGAGCAGGCTACATGGCTGCTTCAGCAGCAGACTGCAGAATACCAAAGCTTTGATTCCTGTGCATAGCTGATTCCCAAAATGCGTGCTGTTATGAACCAATGTCAACTACCCCACAGGCATCATTCTTTAGATAATAACTAATGAGCAAGACCTCATTTTTAAGTCAAGAAGGTCTACTTAAGTATTCTTTTAAATTAAAAAAAAAAAATGTACTTTTTCCTGGACACAAATGTATGTTGTGGTTTTCTTTAACTTGTTATTATCACCAAAACCCAAACCCAGTGCTGCTGAGTTGATTCCAACTCATAGCGACCCTACAGGACTGAGTAGAACTGCCCCATAGAGTCACCAAGGAGCAGCTGGTGGAACTGCTGACCTTTTGGCAAGCAGCCAAGCTCTTAACCACCGGGGCATTTGATGGGATGGATGTTGAAGCAATGTTTTTAATTTTAAAAGACATCTTTCGTAATAATTTAAAGATGTATTCAACTTCAAATAGTCAATGCATCGATATAGTTAAATGCTTAAAAATATAAAAGAATTTATCAAGTAAAAGATCTTTCTCCCAGCTCTGCCCCTAGTCACGAAGTTCCCTTCCTCACTGGGAATCAATATAATTAGTTCCTGGTGTACCCTTCATGAAATATGTAAGTATGAGCAAACGAACGTTAGTACCTATATATTTTTCCCTTTTCTTTCACAAATGGTATCACGCTATGTGCATTCTTTTGGACTGTGCTTCTTTGAGATCTTTCTACTTCGCTAAGTATACCTCAATCTTTCTTTGTTTTCTCTCAAATTTATATTATTTCTTTGTATGCAGTGTCCGTTGTTTTTTTAACCAGTCCTGAATTGATGAACATTAAGATGTTTCTTGGCTTTTTTTGTTACTAAAAATAATGTCGTAGTAAATTACCTTATTATCAGAGGTACCTCTGTAAAAAAGGCTATTCTTAAAGGTGGCTCTGTTGGGTCGGGGAGCATGTGCATTGTGACTTGGAAAGCTATGGCCAGTTTGCCCTCTACAGACGCCTCCCCAGTCTCTAATCCTATAAGCAACACACATGAATCCAGTTTGCTAGCAGTTTTGCCCATTGACGATGTTACCAAAAGTTTGGATTTTTGCCAATCAGACAGATAAAGAAAAATTTTTTTTCTAATTTGTGGGAGTCTTCTTTCCTTCCTTTGTTGTTCTTTTTGTTGGGTGCCCTTGGGTTGATTCTGACTCTCAGCGATCCCATGTGACAAAGTAGAACTGCCCCATAGTTTTCTCAGCTGTAATCTTTATGGAAGCAGATCACCAGGTCTTTCTCTTTTAGAGCCGCTGGGTGGGCTTGAACTGCCAACCTTTCAGTTTGCAGCCAAGTGCTTAACTGTTGCACCACCAGGGCTCCTTCTTTTATACATATATGTAAAATCATTTCTCCTCTGTATATGGATTTCAAATGTTTTCCCCTAGTTTGTTTTCTGTTCTTCACAATTTTGTCTGGAATAGTTTAAATTAAATTACCAACTTAATAAATTTCAATCAAAATAAAAACAGGAAATCAACTAAAGGGAAACAAATTTGGAAGAAAAAATAAATTTTCATAAGGGGTAATTTATAACAGATTGAAAAATAACACATGGAACTTACAAAATTCCTTATTTTACAAAGGAGGGCATTGTGGTTCAGAGATGTTCAATGGAGCACATAGCCGTACACCAAGATAGCAGTGGACTGTGCAGCACACAGTGTTGGTTGTTAACGCAGGGTCATTCCTCTTTCCTTGGTGCAGGTCTTAATTTTTTATGTGTCTATTGTCTATTCCCACCTCACTGAGCCAGAGCTAATGCTGATTGTTGTTAGATGCCATCTGTGCTTCTAAGGAGCATTCTGGTTGTACTTCTTCTAAGACAGATTTGTTCATTCTTTTGGCAGTCCATGGTATATTCAATATTCTTCACCAGCATCACAATTCAAAGACATCAATTCTTCTTCAGTCTTTCTTATTCATCCAGCTTTCGCATGCATAAGAGGCAATTGAAAACACCATGGCTTGGGTCAGGTGCACCTTAGTCTTCAAGGTGATATCTTTGCTTTTTAACACTTTTAAGAGGTCTTTTGCAGGAGATTTGTCCAATGCAATGCATCTTTTGATTTCTTGACTGCTGCTTTCATGGGTGTTGATTGTGGATCTGAGTAGAAGGAAATCTTTGATAACTTCACTCTTTTCTTTGTTTATCATGGTATTGTTTATTTGTCCAGTTGTGGAGATTTTTTTCTTCATATTGGGGTGGAATCCATACTGAAGGCTGTGGTCTTTGATTTTCATCAGTAAGTGCTTCAAGTCCTCTTCACTTTCACCAAGCAAGGTTGTGCCATCTGCATAATGCTGGTTGTTAATGAGTCTTCAATCCTGATGCCCAGTTCTTCTTCATATAGTCCAGCTTCTGGGATTATTTGCCCAGCATACAGATTGAATAAGTGTGATAAAAGAATACAACCCTGATGCACAGCTTTTCTGACTGGTTGGTCTCAGCCAATTGTTCCATTTCATCCCCCTTACCAGTGAGTAGTTTAAGAAGGGACATGGGAACTAATACTGGCTACTGGCCAATGAAATGGAGTCTATTGAAGAGATTCTTCAAAAGGTTCTTTGGCTCATTGATGGAGAGGAGAGGCCAGACATCCTCCTCTTTTCAGCTGCACACTGCTTACTGGGATTTAACTCCTAGGATTGACACTGCCACCTTGTTACCGCGAGGGGTGGACCTGAGGATGGCAGAACAGAAAGATGGAAATCACTGGGGTCTTGATGACATTGTTGATCGGCCAAATTAACCAATTTTAGAATCTTCCTATCTTGGATTTCTAGTTATATGAGGCAATAGTTCTTTATTGTTTAAGCTAGTTGGACTGGGCTTTTCCATCACTTGGAGCTTAAAGCTTTCCAACCCATACAACCCAGAGTTTAAATCTCCCACTCCAAGCTGAATGTAGTAGTTTTGAATATGCCATGCTCTCTGGACATAAGCATCAGATGTAAAAACTTATCACTTCATGGACAAATAATTTACTGGAAACCTTCTTGTTCCCCAGATCAAAAAGCAGTATCCGATGTATAAATACGTATTTAAAAAGCCAACTTAAATGAAAGGCAAAATTATTTACCTATTTTCTCTCTCTAGGCAGGCTAAGTCACCTGTTTTAATTGAAATTATTTTTGAAAATGTGTGGAAAAGTTTTGCCTATTTAGTGGAAGTATTTGTGACATTGAAGTCATAAATTTAATTTTGGTGCTCACTTACTGTAAAAGAACATGCATGTGCATTTTTCATCATTTTCTTGTTAACTTCAGTGGGGTGAATACCACAAAATAAGACCCATCTGTGTTGTGTTTGAAGCCCTCCAAGTCCAGCCTCAGTTTATCTCTTCTACTCTATTTCTCCGCATCTCTAGATCTATCTCTAATTCAGTACACCTGAATTAATTAATGCCTGCCTCCCCACAACCACCTCACCTATCCCTGCCACTGTGTTCACCTCGCATTGTTACTTCCTTCTCTTTGCAGTGCATGACCTTATATATGTGCTTGAAGTCCAAATCCAGTCTCACCTGTCTCTGAATTCCATCTTCCCTTTGACATCTTCCCTGTGAAATCTTCCCTAATATCCCCTTTCTCTGCTCTCAACCCAACTGGAAGTATTGTTCCCTATTCTGAACTCCCATAGCTTTTTACCTTTGCCTCTTTAATGTATTGATGCCTTGTATTTATTTATATTTTTTTAAAAATGTATTTTTCTTCTGGCTACTTTTCCCTGCTTTCCAAATAGTTCTAAATTTGCAAGTATGACTTAAAAAATGGAAATATCCAAATGATCTTGAATTTCCTGGCTTGACTGTAAGCTCCTTGAGGGAATATTCATATTTATTTCATTTTTAAAACCCTGAAGTCGTGCTAGTACTAACGGTGAGCCTTGCCCATAAGG
This sequence comes from Elephas maximus indicus, assembly GCF_024166365.1. Lineage (NCBI taxonomy): Eukaryota > Metazoa > Chordata > Mammalia > Proboscidea > Elephantidae > Elephas > Elephas maximus. The sequence continues at coordinate 15,580,756 of NC_064841.1, read as the reverse complement.
CACAGCAAATATTTGAAGAATAAATAAATGTGTCAAATATCTTGCCATATATTTTTCAAATACTACCTTTACAGCTTACTTGTATGTGCATGTATCAACTCAGCTAAAAAAAAAAAAACAAAACAGCTAGCCGTCCATAAATCTCAAAAATGATCCCTTGGAGTAGAGAAGCAAGGAGTCAGTCAACCCCATAATTCTTTAAAGGGGAAAGGATTTCAATAGTGTCAGATAGTGATGGTCAGGGTAACCACAGCTATCATTTTTGCTAACCATACTAGAATCCAATAGTTAAAAGTTGCATTGTCTTTATTTTGAATCACTGTGCCACCTCAGTCCCATTTTCCCTCAGGAGATTATAGCAGAACAATAAGCCACTGAGTTTTATTAATTTTTTTTTTCCAGGTAGGCTACAACTATTTTGCTTTGCAATGCACTGATCATAACATGCTTTTAAATTTTACATATTTCTACAGTAATATAATTAAATATTTTCTAGTTTATACATTGTCTTAGGGGAAGAATATTTATTTCTTCTTGTGTCAGTTCAGGTCCTCCAGAAAGCAGAAGCCACAGCAATAAGAAATGCAGGAGATTTACTGGGTGTCACACCTATGAGAGATAAATGAGAGAGGGAGCAAGAGTAGGCAGGGAAAGCCTTCAGATCATGGTGCAGTCCTGACACCTGTGACTTGAGATGGAGGAGGACGGAGGATTGAGTAGGGAAGAGCCTCAGGCTCTGGTACAGCTCTGAGGAAGTCTTGGCCAGACCACTGGGAAGCTCTGGTGCAGACTGCCCATGGAAGAGGTCCACATGGGCAGAAGTGGCTGGACCTAGAACTCCCACTGGGCTCCGCCATTGACTGGAAGCTTCTCAGGGAAAGAGTGCTTGTGGCTCTAATACTGTGGTGCATGACAAAGACGGTACAGCTGGGTGCCATCAGCTCACTCTACTTCTCATAACAGGTTCTCTCTTGAAGGCAGATCTGAACGGCTGCCACACCAACAGTAATATAACATATGGACTTGTTAAGAGTAGAATTTTGTTTAAGAAAATGAATGTATAAATGATAAACTGAAAACATTTAACTTTCTTCAGTGCTTCTATCAACGTACATGCTAAGGCCCATTTTCAGATGTAAATCCTCACTGGAGCCCTGGTGGTGCACTGGTTCAGAGCTCAGCTCCTAACCAAAAGGCCGGCAGTTCAAATCCACCAAGCACTCCTTGGAAACTCTAGTCATACTCTGTCTTATAGGGCTGGTATGAGTCGGTATAGACTTGACGGCAGTGGGTCTGGGTTGGTTTTGGTGTGTCTTTCTGTAACAATGTATTACTCAATATCAGAGAATTAGCACAGGTGATGACTTTGCATTTTCCCCAATATTTCCAAGTGCCTTTAAAGTTTCCTGGGAAATTATTTGACTGAATAACTAAATAATTTTCTACATTTGGACTGTGCCTACCTGGCCTTTGATTAAACAGCTGCTAAATTTAAATATGGGAATACTCCCACATTTCAAAGCTGGCGATAACAATTACAACTTGCTAGCATGTATTGCATGACGGTTGTACATAAATGTGTACACTTGAGTGTACACATTGAACTCTTACTGTATCAGACAGGTATTATTTTCTAGATTTTATAGGTGAGGAAGGTGAAGCTCAGTATGGGTAGAACTCTCAAGTTGGGTCACACCTTTAGAACAGTGCAGGGCTTGAAATGGAACCCAAGTCTCTTTCACCTATCAGCCAGTGGGTTTCCCACTGCCAAGATGCCTTGCCTGATGGTTTTCCTACTACTAATTATATATAAATATGCAGGTTAAAACTTAAGGTCCATCTAAAAATGGAAGAGGGCAGGGAGCTAACTTTCATTGTCTTCCTTTACATGAATCACCATGTCATTTTAAATATTGTAAGGTTGAAATTGGCAATATCTTCAGTTCATAGCAAACAGAATTTCACTAGAGAATATTAACAATGCTAAAATAAAAATTCTTATTAGAGTGGCTAATGTGTACACAGATGAAACAAATGCATAATATAAATTTCCGTTTAAAGAACTAGCTATACATTTTCTTCCTGTTGGTTTAACATTTTGAATCTTTATCTCTTCCGTTAACAGTTTACTGTATTTATGCCCACTGATAGGTCTTTAAATTAATATGGAGAGAAGCATTTCAGAAGAATCCACAAGTGTGTGGTGTTAAAAAGAATTTGTACTTACTGGAAATGAAAGGATGCTGTGCAGCGTGTGTTAAACAGGAGTAGTTTCAACAAGACAGGAAACCACTTTACATTTTTAATAGTCTGCACAAAAAAAATGTGTTTTTGGAACAGATACTGGCCTTTTTGCGACAGAGGCAATTTAATAATGGTGGATTACTAGCAAATTCTTAATTTTTTTAATGCAATATGTAAGCCCTGATAGACAAGTATCATGGAGCCCTGGTGGCTCAGTGGTTAAGAGCTTGGCTGCTAACCAAAATGTCGGTAATTTGAATCCACCAGCTGCTCCTTGGAAACCCTATGGGGCAGTTCTACTCTATCCTATATGGTCGCTATGAGTCAGAATCAACTTGATGGCAATGGGTTTGGTTTTTTAACAGACAGGTACAGTGAACCACACATCTGTGTCACAGTCTAACATTTTGCCCTTATTGCTTCGTATTGTTTCTCAAAGAAAAACACGTATTACAAATATCATTGAAGGTTTTCTAACACTCCCAGATTCCACTCTCCTCCCTCATTTTTTAAGAGGTGACCTCTGTTGTGAATTTGGTGTTTATCATTCTCATTGTTATGCTTCTCTCTCTCTTTCTCTCTCTATGGACTCAAGCTTACCCACAATCATGATGACGACACAGGACCAAAAAAACTTTTATATTCTTTAGTAATCTTCTCCATCTTTTTCCACATATTTTTGTTTTCTTGGTTACTGTTTTTTAGATTTATTCCTACATATCATATAGTGTGTTATTATTATGAATGAAATCTTTTTTCCTGTTACATTTTTAAGTTGGTTATTACTATTGTTATATCCTCCACTTAATAAGAGATCTGCTGACTTTTAACTGGGAACAAGGTTGCCTGGAACAAAGAGCACATTTCCCAGCAGCCCTAGAAGCTGAGGGTGGAGATTTTACTAAGTTTCAGCCAAAGATATGTAAGTGAAATGTGCTCTGTGAGGCTTTGAGGAAAGCGCCCTTGAACAGAGAGGTCATGCCCTTGTTCCACCATTCCTCCTTCGTGTTGGCTGGGGTAATAATGTGGTGACAGAAGCATTAGGTCCTGTGGCTTTAACATCCTGCTTAAATGCACTTTATACATACCCTGGATCTTGACATCATGAAATAGAGCTCCTGGCCAGATTGTCAAAAACTGGAAGTTCTCCTCTGATTTTTCAGAAATGGTAAAGTTGTTTCCTTTTGATGATAACCTGACACCTTAAGACTGAGATTGCCTTTCTCATCCATTTTTAAAGACATGCTACTGAATTTGATGTGTTTTTCATTTTTATTTTTCCCAAGAAAGGAGAGTTAAATTAATATTGAGGCATTAGTCCAGCCAATATTATGCTTGTGAAGACTGTTTGGTTTCTTTCCTCATCCCAGAGACCAACTTGCTTCAAAAAAAAAAGTTTCGTTAAAGCCCAGTGAATGCTTTCTCCCACGCTGGAACGCTTGGCTCTTATTAAATTATTTGGAGTCAGCAATCAACTTATGAACCTATGATGGAGAGAGAGAAGTAAGAAAGAGAAGAAGGGATTGGACATTCCTTCAATTCTGCTTTTTTTTTTTTTTGAGTAAGAGCATCATCTCTGTTGCTCAAATTTCCAGGAAGTATGAGGAGTAATAATGATGGTGATAATAAAAAAAAAAAAAAAGTGATAATAGTGACGTTGATAAATATGTATTGAGTTCTTCCAGGCCCCGTGCCAAGAACTTCACATACATTCCTTTAATCCCCGTGACAACCTTATACATTATAATCATTATCTCCATTTTATAGATGAGAACACAGTGGTTAAGTGATTAAGAAGCTTATTCAAGATCATACAGCTGGAAGTGTTGGAATCAAATGCAAGCCTAGGTCTAATCCCAGAAACCACACTTTTGGCCATCAAAGGAACTTCCATACAACCAAAAGTTTGTTACCCTTTGAGAGAGGAAAATCTTTCCCTTAAAATTACCCAGTTTCCTGATGGAGGAAAACATCCGAACCAGCCAAGCAGCTCCGACTCTGCTGCCCCTGAGGCTTGCTTTCCCTGGGAGCAATCACTTCTACCACAGGCTGTTCTGGGTGAGGGGGGCTCTGTATTCTATGGAAAGTTCCACCCCTGAGATAGGCTGCCCTGAAAAAAACACATTCCTTAGTTGGTACTGAGGAAGAATGTGAGAAAAGCAAACAAAGAAAACACGCAAAACACAGAAACGGTCCAGCTGGCAGTTCTGTGATCCTCCCCTTGCTTTCTTTCTCCCTGGGCAGTCCCAATGGACTGGTATGTATTTTTCCCCAGCTCATGTGGGAACCTAGTTCCTAGCGGCAGCTGGCAGAAAGATGGGAGCTGACATCTTGCTTCTCCCCACCACGTAGGATTACCCCTTCCTTGTTCACTCTGACTGCCTTTGGTATAGGAGAGGTGAGTCTGCTGTCCACCGGGTACTCCACACGGAGAAGCCCCCACTTCTTCCCGTAGTTGGCAAGTCTCTGGTGGTTATCACAGAGTGCACTGTCCCTGCAGGTGTAGGCATATGCCGTGAGCATGAAGGCTCAACAGTATAACAATAGCTCCAACCACAATAACACAAGAGGAAGTGTTTGGGACTGGGGCCTTTCTCACCATTATATGCTATTTACCACTTGAAACTAGCGGTTGTAGGAGGAAGCTCACAGCAGCTTACTTCTATGACAAGAGGGGCTGTTCTGCAGACATCTGAGCATAGAACCTGGCCACTTGCCAGGACCCAGTGCACCCAGTGCCCCTGAGAGATAGGAAGGGGTGGGAAAGGGGTTTCTAGTAGTGCCTGTGTCTATTCCAAGGAGAGCCTGCATCCTGTGACTTATTTCTGACCTTCTCATTCCTCTTCCTGACGTCTGGTGCCCACCTTCAGAGAGAGGGAATTTAGCTGCAGAGTGCAATCTCTTTCTCAGAGGAATCATCTCACATTAAGTATCTATTGACCTAGTTATTTTGGGTTCAGATGTGGTCTTTAGAAACTCTCTTGATGGCGATTTTTATTTGAGAAGTAGATGTCGTTAAATTTATTCCAGCTTTTCTCCCACCAGGGCCTTTAGGACTTTGGAACTCCCCTCCCCTCCATGGAGGTGCTTTACTGCTTCCGGGCTGCCAGTACTGTCGACATTCAAAATCTCATTTTGTAAAAGAAGAGACTGAGGAACTTAGAAGGTGGTATCTGCTGTTTGCCTTCAAAGTGTGGCCTTTTTCTTTGTTCCTCTTTATTAATATCCAGCTTTCTTAGAGTTCTGATTTTAACCATTATCAACAGTGCACTTTAAAAAGCAGAAAATTTTCAGAAGCCCATCAGAAAATTACAGCTGGAAGGTGGGGTCAAGAGTGTGAGTTCAGGAACCATATTTGGAGAAAAGCATGTCTCCTAGGTCATGAATGAGGTCTCCACCCCTCCCCCGACAGGGACGGATTACACAATAAGCAAGGTATGCATGGGCTTACTTGTGCTTACTTACTAATTTCAAATTTTGTCTGTGTGTTATCTCAGACGTCAACCTATAAAGCTAAAAAGTTTACCCTGTGCTCTGAGGAGAACTGAATCATTGCTTCTACTATTGTTTCATGTTCTTATGGAAAAACAAATAATAACTGGTACTTCTCAGGACTGAATGGTACAATGGCTAGGCAATAAATATAGTGGTTCATTGTGGGTCTGTGAAGTGCTGCCTTTGTGCCACTTCACAGAGCTAAACACTCAGACATGGCATGATTCATTTAACTAGATGGTTCTGAATGGAATCTTTTACATATATATATATTTCTGTATTTGAGTGGCTTTTGAAATCAGTGTGTGGCACTTTGTATTTTCACTTTAGAATTTCTCTATTAGTAAGAATAGAAAGAATGTGTTAAAGTTGATCTGGTCTAATCCATGTTTCTCCACTGTGAATTACCTAAATGGCCTAGAAGCATTTTAATGGAAAAAAAGCAATTTCAGTAACTTTCATGATACTTTTGGCCAAGAAATTTTGAGACACAATTCTATCTCAAGCAGTTACTTGCATGACTATGTTAGATTATGAAAACAGAGAGACCTGAAAGCAGTAGTGTTCAAGTATGATATTACTAACCAACAAAAAACCAAACCAGTTGCCATCGACTCAATTTCAACTCACAGCAACCCTATAGAACAGCGTAGAACTGTCCCATAGAGTTTTCAAGGAGTGTTTGGTGGATTCGACTGTCGACCTTTTGGTTACCAGCTATAGCACTTAACCAATACACCACCAGGGTTTCCACTAACCAACAACAACAGAGAAAACCCCAAACCCGTTGCCATCAAGTTGATTCCAACTCCTAGTGACCCTGTAGGACAGAGTAGAACTGCCCTATAGGGTTTCCAAGACTCTAATCTTTACAGAAGCAGACTGCCACATCTTTCTCCCACGGAGCAGCTGGTGGGTTCAAACTGCCGAATTTTCAGGTAGCAGTCAAGTGTTTAACCACTGTAACACAGGGTTCCTTCCTCCAAATTCAAAATTCATGCCAGCATTTGAGCCTTAGCTCCAAGTTCCCTCTGCTATGACTGGTCTCTTCTCTTTTAATCCCACATTCTACCAGTTCTTTTTGGAGAAGTCCCTTAGTCCCACAATCTCTCCTTTTCCCTGACTCATTTTACTTTTTTTCTTAAATTGCACAGGTCCTATACCCGTGGTGAGCACCATTCTTATTCTAAGGTGTTCTTGAACCCATCTAGCCACATGTGTATGTTCTCAATTGATATTAAAATTACAGTCGCAATCATTTACTCCACCCACCCCTATGCATATATATATTTAAGGAGTCCTCACAGGGCTGCCACATCCAATTATGTGGGTTGTGCACAGTAAACTGTACCTGGCCTCTGGTCCTTATGCCTAGATAGTGTGGGGACCACTTGTCCACCCCACACAATTTAGCACTAAGTCTGTGATGTTCTCTAATGAATTTACGTATTTTATATGCGCAAGGCTTGTCTCCTCGACAGTGCAAGCTCTTCCAGGAGAATGAGCTGTCATTTGTTTTATAGCCACCAGAGTCAGATGCATAATAAAAAAAAGCAAAATGAACATGACTTGAAGCAATTACTTTATAAGGCACCCCACCCCTTCACTACAGACTAGCGTGGCCACTCTAGCCAGGCCCTATTGCCTTCATCTCCTTCAGGAAGCCCATTTTAAGGGTATTTGGGGGAGGCACACAAGACCCTTTCCTCTAAAGACTAATTAATACTTCTCTTATTTTAGTCATCAAAACAGAAAACTCTGTCATCACTTCATACAAGTAAAACGTATGCTTAGCTTTAGAAGGTAAAGGCCCAGAAAGACAAGATTGTAAGTCATCTACATTAATTAAAACACACATCAGATAACTCCAATATTTCTACACTAGAACTAACAGCAGTAATGATCTGGAGTCTACAGAATGACTTTTTAGTTCTGCTCTGTCATTTACCCCAAGGGAGGCAGGTGAGCACAGAGGACAAAACCACATACCCTGGAACTAGAGGGGCTGGGTTTGCATCTCAGCTTTTCCCCCAACCCCTGGTGTCCATGGGAGACCTTAACAAAACTGTGAGATCTCTTGGTCCCCCAATTGCCTCGCTGAGTAATTACCTTTCATTTCTCCTAGGATTGTGAGAATTAAATGAATTTACATGCCTAAACACCAAGATCAGTGTGGGAACACTCAGTTCAGTGTTAACTATTTTTTTATTAATTCCTTTCTCTGAGCTTCAGCTTTCAGGTAATAATACCTGTACGATATAAAAAGGGCCAGATAAAGTAAATATGTGAAAGTGTCTCATAATATGTAAAAAAACTACATAAATATAATGGATTATTTCTATTACAGTGTCTGCTATGGCTTGATTTGTGCCCCCAAAAAAGATATGTTACAGTTCTAACCCCTGGTATACGTGAATGTGACTTTATTTGAAAATAGCATCTTTGCAGGTATAATTAGTTAAGTTTTAGTCATATTGAGGTGGGATGGGTCCTAATCTCATACTGTGGATGTTAGTTAGGTGCCGCTAAATCGGTTCCGACTCACATAATGAGACGCTGCCTGGTCATGTTCTTTCGCTGACCCTCTACCTTACCAAGCATGATGTCCTTCCTCAGGGACTAGTCTCTCCTGATAGCATGTCCAAAGTATGTGAGACGAAGTCTCTCAGTCCTTGCTCTTAAGAAGCATTCTGTCTATACTTCTTCCAAGACAGGTATGTTTGTTCTTCCGGCAGTCTTGGGTATATCCAATATTCTTCGCCAACAGTATAATCCAACGGCATCAATTCTTCTGTGATCTTCCTGATTCATTGTCCAGCTTTCTCATGCATATGAAGCGATCGAAAATACCATGCCTGGGTCAGGCACACTTTAGTTCTCAAGGTGACATCTTTGCTTTTTAACACTTTAAAGGGGTCTTTTGTTACAGATTTGCCCAGTGCAATATGTTGTTTCATTTCTTCACTGCTGATTCCATTGTCACTGATTGTGGATCCAAGTAAAATGAGATCCTTGACGACTTCAATCTTTTCTCCATTTATCATAATGTTGCTTATTGGTCCAGGTGTGAGGATTTTTGTTTTCTTTATGTTGAGGTGTAATCTATACTGAAGGCTGTAGTATTTGATCTTCATCACTAAGTGTTTTGAGCACTCTTCAGCAAGTAAGATTGTGTCATCTACATATCACAGGTCATCAATGAGTTTTCCTCCAATCCTGATGAATCCCATATTACAGGTGTCCTTATAAGAAGAAGATAAGAGCCATAGAGATACAGAGGGAAAACAGCCATGCAAAGACAAAACAGATTAGAGTTATGCTGCCATGAGCCAAGAAATGCCTAACACACTGCTGAAACACGTAAAAATGTGGAAATGGCTTTGAAATTGGATAATGGATAGAGGCTTGAAGAGTTTTCATGTGTTTAATAGAAAACATCTAGGTTGCCTTGAAGAATGGTTGGTGGAAAAAAAAAAAGAACAGTAAAGATGCTTCTGGTGAAGTCTTAGAAGAAAACGATGATCATGTTATTTACTGGAGGAAAGGCAATCCTTATTATAAAGAGATTTTGGCTAAATTATATTCTACCATTGGATGGAATCTAGAACTTGTAAATTATGAACTTGAGTACTTAGCTGAAATTTCCAACCAGCCAAATTGTGGATGATGTAGCCAGGTTTCTTCTTTGCTTCTTATAGTAAAATGTGAGAGGAAAGAGATACATTAAGAAAGAAACTATTAAGCAAAAAGATAACCAAAACTTGAAGATTTAGAAAATATTCAACCGAACCGGAAACCCTGGTGGCATAGTGTTTAAGAGCTACAGCTGCTAACCAAAAGATCAACAGTTCTAATCCACCAGGTGCTCCTTGGAAACCCTATGGGGCAGTTCTACTCTGTCCTATAGGGCCACTAGGAGCCGGAACCGACTCGACAGCAATAGGTTTTTTCTTTTTGGTTTTCAACCTAACAATATTGCAAAAAATGAGAAAGCGTGCTCTAGACGGAACACTAAGGGTATGGCTGGGCAAAGTTTACTGGAGAGATTAAGTGTGTGATGAATAGAAACAATCAACCATCTTGGAAGAAATGCTGCCAGCTTGGATGGAAGGGGGACAGAGATGGAATGAAGAGAAGGAAGGCTGTCAGGTGAGTCTTCTGAGATCCTGTTGTTGTTCCTGTTAGGTGCTGTCCAATTGGTTTCAACTCATAGTGACCCTATGTACAACAGAACAAAACACCACCCAGTTCTGCACCATCCTCACAATCATTATGTTTGAGCTCATTGTTGCAGTTACTGTCAATCCATCTCATTAAGGATCTTCCTCTTTTTTGCTGACCCTCTACTTTACCAAGCATGATGTCCTTCTCAGGGGTTAGTCCTCCTGATAACATGTCCAAAGTATGTGATTCTGAGATTCTGCAGGCAGAAAAAAGGTCAAAAGAGCTACATGGCTGTGAATGCGTGTTATCTTTCATGAAAAGGAAAGAATGACTCTGAGGGTGTGGGCCCAGGGGTGAGACTACTGCCTCCTCAGTTCCAGAAATGGAGGCCACCTCAGCCCAGGGTAGCTCACAGACCAATGAGGCCTCTGTGGGCTCAGAGATCAGGGCCCATGGTGCCTCTGCAGGCCCAGAGGGCTCATCAAGCCACAGATAATTAATCTCAAATCTTGAAATCTAATATAACTTGCCTTGCTGGGTTTTGGACTTGGTTGAGACCCATAGCCCCCTTTTCCCTTCAAATTTCTCCAATTTGGAATGATTTAGATGCTTTGGAAGATGATATTTAGGACTTTTTGAGTTGATTATATTTACATGGGATTAGAGTTAATGTTGGAATGGGTTAAGATGTGGGTAAAGAAACTGAGAATAGGTCCCAGCACTACAGAGCTGGTGAATAGATTCCCATGATGCTGGGGATTAGGAAGACTACAACTATGAGAAGGAAAGTTCCTTATTATAGAATGCTCTGTGAGCTTTCGGAATAATGAGTAATGCCTACTAGTCATTTTCAAATTGTTTTCTGTGTTGAGCTGAAATGATCCTCCATTGTTTACAGGTCTTCCGTTTAAACGTGTCACACAAAACAGCCATTTATTCATGGTGATACAGGGAATGAAGAAGGGGGATTGCCCATGCTTGAGACCAAATGAGGGGAAAGAGGACAATCTCCGGGATAAGAGCCAAGAGAGGCTTGAGCAGGTAATTGGAAAAAGTGGTGACAGGCAACCTCTAAGACGATGCTGAGGAGCCCTGGTGATGCGATGGTTAAGAGCTTGGCTGCTAAAAGAAAAGTTGGTGGCCTGAATGCACCCAGCTGCTCCATGGGAGGAAGCCCTGGTGATCTGTTCCCATAAAGATTACAGCCTAGAAAACCCTGTGGGGTAGTTCCACTCTGCAACATGCAGTCACTGTGAGTTAAAATCGACTTCACAGCACCTAACAACAAAAAGATAATGCAAGCCTCCTCCCTCTCTTGAAAATTCTTCCTCCAAAAAAATAGTTAAAGGCCATTAGGGCTAGCATTGTTTGATTTGAGTATTTAGAGAAAAAAGGATAAATAAATACTGTAGAACTTGGGGACGTCCAGGTAAAATGTAGATGAAACTTGACTAGTCACGCTTTTTTGCATCCTGTTTTTTTTAAATGAGTATTAATTTCTTCATTCCTTCATATAGTCAGCAAATATTTATTGAACATTTACTACATACAATACTCTCTTCCTGGCACCAGGGATAGAGCAGTAAACAACACAGACAAATTTCCTGCTCTTATGAATTTACAGCCAGACATAAAGGTAAGCCACATCTTTTTCATGATTGTGCAGTGTTTCATTGTGTGACTCTATTACAACTTATTTAACCAATCACCTACCGATGGAAATTTAAATTATTTCCTTCCTTCATTCCTTCCTTCTTTCGTTAATTTGTTCCTTCCTTACTTTCTATTAAAAAGAATACTGCAATAAGTAAAGGAGGAATTAAAGCAATGCTTTGGAACTCAGATTCCAACCCAAAAGCCCGAGGCTATACGTTAGGTTTGTGATCTTTGATTGGATTTTAAGCACAGGCAACCAGTGCAGTTCTCTTCGAAGCCAAAATGTTTCATTTTATTTTTTATTAGTAACTTTTAAAATTTGAAACATTCTCAAACTTACCACCAAGTTGCAAGCACAGTACAAAGAGCTTTGTTTTTTCTTAACGACTTGAGGATAAGTTGTTCATCATTGTCTCTGAACACCTTACTGTGTAATTCTTGCAGACAAAAACATTCTCACAGATAGTCGTAATTCAGCCATCAAAATCAGGACATTAACACTGACCTATCTGCATTTCCTCAGTAGTCCTGTAATGTGTTTATGGCAAAAGGATCCAGTTCAGAATCATGTATTGAGTTGTTAGGTCTCCTGGGTCTCCCTCAGTCTGGAACAACAGTTCCTATCTTTCCTTGACTTTTAAGACTTTAATGGTATTTTGTAGACTGTCTCTCAGTTTGGGTCTGTGTTTTGGTTTCTCATGATTAGATTCCGGTTGCACATCTTTGGCAGGAATAGCTCAGAAACGATGCTGAGTTCTTCTCCTTGCATCCTATCAGGTGGCACATGATTTCAATTTGTTCTATGTCTGATGATGTTTGTATCGATCACCTGATTAGGGTGTTGTCTGCCAGACTTCTGCAACAGAAAGTTAGTCTTTCTCTTTTGTAACTAGTATTTTGTGTGGAGGTATTTAGAGACTCTGTAAATATTCTGTAACACGTCAAACTTTTGTTTTTTTACATTTGGACTCATGGCTTTCTATTTAATCAGTTATAATACATTGCTTCCATTATTTATTTTGATCCTCAAATTGTCCCAGTAAGATCAATCAATAGGAACCCCTTTGAGTTCAAAGTCAAACTCTTATCTTTTTTTTTTTTTTAACTGTGTTTTAGGGGAATGTTTACAGAGCAAATTAGTTTCTCTTTAAACGATTACTACACAGTGTTTTGTGGCATTGGTTGCCAAGCCTGAGACCTGTCAATACTCTCCCATTCTCGACCTTGGGTTCCCCATTTCCATTCATCTAGCTTTCCTATCCCTCCTGCCTTCTCGTCCTTGCCCCTGGGCTGGTGTGCCTATTTAGTCTCATATATATGGTTGAGCTACGTGTATTATTGTTTGTTTTATGGCCCTGTCTAATCTTTAACTGAAGGGTGAACCTCAGAAGTGACTTCAGCACTGAGTTAAAAGGGTATCTGGGGGCCATACTCTTGGGGTTTCTCCAGTCTCTGTTAGACCAGTAGGTCTGGTCTCAAAGTCAAAACCCTTAACCCCTCTTCTATATAGCTCTTCTCTCTCCAAGTATGACAAACTCTAAGCAGCTGGTGCAATAGCAAAGCGTGCTTTCTCAACACTAAAAATGTTTATTGATTTCCATCGCAGAAAACTTCAGTGAATTGCTGTAATTAGGCACTGAATCTCAGAGTATCATTTCATTAAGCCTGTGCCAACATTTATTACTGAATATTCTTTATAGTATATACATTAAATGCTTTTAAGATTAAATCTTTTAGTTTCTGAGTACTAATATCTCTTACTTATGTGGCAGTCTGCTATGGAGCTATCAGCCTTGAATCTATCACTTCCTGGCCTTGGAAATATTTACAATATTTATGTACATGTTTGATCTCATCTTCTTCAACCTATAACAGTAACATGCTTATGAAACAGGAGAGTTAAAATACAAAAGTAGGATTAATAGGATTAATAACCATTACCAGAGGAGAATAAATGTACCCTCCCTCTCTCTGAATGTAGTTTGGAGGATCAAATAAATACAAAATCCCTCGTAAATATGTTTCATGTTTTTGAATGAAGGTGATAAGTTGGTGGGAATTTTATAGTTGACGAGTAAAATCCAACCTGCTTCCTGAAAGTTGTGTGGGGGTCTCATTTTTCTCTGTTGATTCTCTACACAGTAGAAATTCTCATAGCCCAAACCCTTTGGGGAAGATTTGTGAGAGAATGAGCTTTGCCTCATTCTGGGGGTGGGTTTTAAGGTAATGCTGACTTGCTCAGTAGTGCTCAGTAGGAGGCATTATTTAGTCCTGCCACAGAAACTAACAGAACTTTGTCTGATGTCCAGGTTGTCCCATCAACTTTTCTAATTGACCTCCAATTCTTCCTCAGCTCTTTCCCTATATGATGGGTCAGTCATTTTCAAACCTGAGTGAGCATCAGAATCGCCTGGAGCTGTTAAAACCCAATTTGCTGGCCCCACCCCAGGAGTTGCTGATTCAGTGGGTCTGGGTCAGGGCCTGAGAATTCGCATTTCTAACAAGTTTTCAGATGATGCTGATGCTGCTGGTCCAGGGACCACAATTTGATAACCATTGCTGTAGGCAAACAGCCAATCCCATGTCCCTAAAATTCACCCATCATCGTCATCATCATTATTTGTCATTGTCCCTTTCCCTATATGCTGTTCCCTACCATTCCCACCCATCAAAATCCAGTGTTCTTTTTCTTTCACAGCTTATTTCAAATGTGCTTTATCCATAAAGATTTTCCTGACCTCTGTGTTACCCTAATTCACTCCCAAGTCACATGGGTCCATCCTTTCCTGAGCCCCTGTTGCCTGATTAGGGTCTGTGCCCTGCAGCAGTCAAGCCAATGAAACATACTCCAAGTCAGAGTGAGAAAGTTTACTAAGGAGATGTGTACACCACCAGAAACCCAACAACAGCACAGACTGTCTCTGTGGAGTCCCCCAAACAATTTTACATTAGAGTTTATATAGAATTTTTACAAGGTTTAGAAGTGTGTTTATAGCCCACAGATGGCATGGCCAGAGGAGTTATTCATTACAAGATACTGACAAGAGACTAGCAGGCTAAAGAGATACATGCTGGACATCTCCTTATCAGGCTAAAATATACATGTCAGGCATCTGGGCTCTGATTTCCCTGTGAGGGGTTGTAAGTCAGAGGTGGTCGGCCAGAACAAAACAAAGTTATTTGCATCAGATCAAAACAAAGAAAAAGTCATTAGCATTAGATCAAAACAAAGTCATTAACAAAGGTATGCAAAGGAGGAGGCAGGCAGAGGAAGGAGAAAAACTTAACAGGTTCATCATGGCGTTAGTTATGTCAAGCTCTTAGTTGCCCATTTTGAAAAGGAGAAAACGTGCTGGGGAGTGTTAGGGTGACGTCCATTACTGCTCTGATCATAAAAGATACTTTCTTCATTACATTACCCGATAGTATGTTCCTTGATGACAAAAGACTGAATCTTAATCATATTTTAAAAAAATCCTTTAAAATTGGTTCTCAAAGAGGCTGTAGCAGATCTTTTAAGTGAGATCCAAGTATACAATTATACCCATAGTACTGTTTGGCACTTTCTTCTGAACAAATTTGTACAAAATCTAGTATTAACTATGGTTAGACCCAGTATGTACATTTCCCAGGCTTTTCTATACTGGGATCCAGGCTCCTATTTGACCTATTATATTAAATGGATGCTGTTTATTAGTGGTTTGTGAATCCCCAATCTCTTCTTTACCATCCTGCTTAATCCTTTCTAAAACAGTTGGTGACATGATTGGGAATGGCTTTTAAATAATCCAAATTTAATTAGAAACACCGGATGCTAAAATGTGATTCTGTGAGAGAAACTCTGCCCTATTCTTTGTGCCACCCTCTCTTCAACCCCCACTCTCATCGGCTATTTCTCTCTATCAGCCATTAAATCCAGAGGCTAAATTCCCAGAGATTTCATTTCTCTTGGTAACATGTGGCTCTGAGCAGTTACACAGACATCCAATTACCAGAGAAGTCTAATAAGCTAATGACTGCCTGAGGCACTCATTTGGGAGGGGCCTTGGGAACTCCTTCTCTGAAAGCTTTTTCTGTGTGTCACCTGCCTAGACATGGAGAAAGTCCTGTACTCACACAATCCCCCCCAAAAGGGTAAACATGGCGGTTTCCTTGGAGATGGCTTTTCCCAGAGTTTGAATACTTGCTCTTTTACTACCCTCTTCCAGAGAGGCAAACTGCCAGGGTGTTATACAGGGTTAGCTTTTTGGTTATCTAATAAGAAAAATGTTTCCCAGACTGGTACTGTGGGAAAGTATTAGAAATAATATTTTTCAAACTCTGCATAAAATTCTGTCACCTAGATTGTAGTTATGTTGTAGCTAACATCTTTAAGGCAGGGAAAACACTCATTTGGAAGTTAGCCACATACTTTTTTCTGTAAAGAAGAAAAATAAATTGTTGAAAAATTGTTTTATAATTTATTTGAAGAAACATCAGTCATCTTTATTAGTTTATCCCCTGCCTCCCAATAAATCATTCTGAATAGCAGGCTTTTTTTCTTTGACGTGGAAACTCAAGCTGGTTTACTGCAAATCAAAGTTGTCAGACATGAGCTGTGGCTTCATGAAACTTTCCCAGAGTCTGAAAGCCCAGTTTGTAGGGCTTTGGATGCCTTTTCAGTGTGATAGGGCTGTTCCTACCCGTATTTGTGCCAGCTATTTTCCCATCTCTTAGTCTGTTTTTCAAAGAGTTAAGGCTTGTATATAGAAAGCAATAGCGTAGCCTGACCCTAAGAGAATCTAAAAAGTTGTTTCATATGCTACATTGTACTTATTTACAAAGACATACTGACAAAAAATCTTCACATAAAAATGAGTTACTGAATAATTACAAGGAGAGTGTTTTAGGGAGGAAAAGGCGGGGTATGAAGCAATTTCAAGTGATCATTGTCCAGAACTTAAAATTTCCAAACTACACAATCCTAAGAAGATGTTTAGGTCAGTTCTTGAAAGGGTAGGTGAGAACTAAAGACCTGGCAAAGAGGCTAAAGGAAGAAAAGATTTCAGTGAAATTCCTAGAAGTCTAGTAACAACCTGTGTGAGTTATTTATTCACGAAGAAGAAATAACTTCTACAAAAGCAGTGTGAATGAATATTGGTTAAACACAAAGGTGACCAGACACTGGTTCAGTGTCTAGATAATGTTGGCCTTTGGGTGACAAAGTAGCCCAGGATCATGCAGTGCGACTGGTGGGGACTAACGAAGGGGGTGGGTGTAGAAGTTGTGTGGAGGTGATGTAAACCCTCTGTATGGGCACTGTATGTACTACACTGGGTTGTGTTTTTACTGTGCACTAAGCCAGGTCCCTGGAGCACACTGTGATGCTCTGTTCAACTAGATCCCTTTTGACCTTTCCATGGTGTCAGCTGCATGGGACCAGTCTTTTGAGGTATGTCCAGGTTTTTTCCTCTGATGAGGTCACACCAAGGTTCTATCAATTCTTTTACTCATCAGCCATGTAGTGGGAACTGGTTCTCCTGGAGGTAAAGTAAACAGAAATGGGACAAAAACACCCCACTTTTTAAGGGCTAGATTAGGCATTCAAGATTAAGTATTAGATATCACTTCTGGAATGCAAATTAAACTTCCAAGAGCAGTTAAACTATGGGTATCTTGATTGGTATGAGATAAGTATTTTAATCGTTTTCTCAGCTTTGTGATTTCTTTTATGTTTATAATTTGTCTGTTATAACCACTAAAAGAATAATAATAATAAACTTTAATATAAAACTCATTTCCAGCATTCAATTTTTTTAAAAACTCTTTAAGGGGCATTTGCCAGAAATTTTCTTTTTAGTGTAGTAAAATTTATACAACAAAATATTTTTTTAAATATATGTTTAAGCGTGCAAGTCACAGTAATTACATGTACCATCTTGCACAATCATCATTACTATGCCAGAACACGTTTGCTTAGGTAATTTAGGAGTAAGTTTTATGGTCAGATGAGGAAGGAACTTGAATTAGACACAGCATCACACAGTGGAAAGTGGGCAGTGGGAAAATTATGGACTCTGGGGTTAGGCAACAGCAGAGTTCAAACCTGGTTTTGACCTTCAAACCTGTGCGACTTTGACCAAGATAAGTGGACTGGTTGGCCTTCAGTTTGCTCATTTGTAAAGCTGAGGTAATCATGTCTACCTCGCCCAGAGGTTCCTGGATTACAGGGGGCAATGCATGCAAGGTGTTTAACAGCGCTTGGTACATAAACTTCCCGCAATCGATGCCAGTTTTCCCCTGTTCTTTTATTAGATAACTGTTTTCACAGTAAAAACTAAATTTATCCTTGGTCAATTTTTTTTTTTTTTTTCACAGCTTTGGCCATTGGGAGCTCTTTTGGTTGGTTCCCATATCCTTTTGATATATCCCCATCATTGTGGATCTTTGTGTGTGTGTGAACTTTCTTACTTTCTGCGATGATAAGATGTCTAGGCTCACCTTACATATTTGCTATCCCAGTCCAAGAATCAGCCATCTCTCCAAGGAGCCCTTCGACTAGAAACCAAGATCTGGGTGGTTAGTGTATTTGTACATATGTATGTATGTATTATTACTATTGTTTTAAATAGACTTTATTTTTCAAAACAGTTTTACGGAAAAATCGGGAGCGTAGTGCAGAGAGTTCTCAAATACCTCACACCCAGTTTTCCCTATTATTAACATTTTACATTAATGCCATTGCACTTGTCACTATTAATGGATCAATATTGTTACATTATTATTGATTAGAGAGAGTCTGTACTTTATTTGGATTTCCTTAGTTTTCCCTAACGTCCTTTTTCTGTTCCAGGATTCCAGCCAGCAAACATTATGTTTAATTTTCATGTCTCCTTAGGTTCCTCTTGGCTGTAACATTTTCTTAGACCTTCCTTGTTTTTGAGGACCTTGACAACTCTGAGGAGTACTGGTCAGGTATTTTGTAGGTTGTCCCTCTATCGCGATGTGTCCGAAGTTTTTCTGATGATTAAGCTGGGTTTATGAATTTGGGGGAAGATCACAGAGGTAAAATGCTATTCTCATTGCATCATGTCAAGGGCACATCTATCACCGTGATTTATCACTGTTGATGTTGCCCTCAGTCACCTGGCTGAAGTATTTGCCAGGTGTCTATGCTGTGAAATTACTCTTTTTCTCTTTTTCCTTACTGTGAACTTTGAAAGGAAGTCACTAAGTGGAGCTCTCATTGAAGATGTGGATCCTTGATCTGATGTCTATTTTTTAATGTTAAAAGCGAAGCTTCTGTGTTTATTGGGTGAAAGTTAATTTTAAGCAAATATATCCTCCTAGACTGTTAAATAACGAGAATAACTTATATTAGAGAGAGATGTTTTAATGTTAATGACAGCTGAATGTGAGCTTAATGCTACTTGTTTCTCAGTTATTAACTGGTGATAATGCAGCAAGTAAGCCAGGTTCTGTTTTTCCTACTTTAACATCCATTTCTTAAATATCACTATTTCAGCTCAAATAGATCAGAAATATTACTACTAATCAAAAGCTGCTTTCCGTTTTTAATGTGTCTCCTAATTTCTATATGATGAGACACTTCTGAGTTTTCTGATGGCTGATCAAAGAAAATTAGGCTCTGATCCAATTTTAAAGAATTATTAGCCACTAAAAACACGAGAGAAATAAGATATACACTGAAGAGTACGTTTGCCACAATAATTACTGGGTTGTTTCCTAATAAATGGTGGAACTGTACAGCATCCCATTGAGTATGAGAATGCATAAAAGCTGAGAGGAGTTTAAGGTTAAAAGGAAAACAAAATGCTCCCTGGGGTTTTAATCACTAATTACAGGTCTATAAATAACCGTTTCTTGGATTTGGAAGACATTTGGTCTCCTGAATATGATTTAGTTTGGCATATGGGCTTGCCAGATTTTTTTCTTCTTCTGCCTTTTGTGAATTGCCTGAAGTGACTGGAGAGGTCAGACAGAGAGACAGGTGGTGAAAATATTCTGGGGGAAAAAATACAGAAAGTAATTGTCTGGATTTGCCAGCAGTCCTATTTAGTGACCTAAAGGAGTTGACCCAGCACTATATTTAGATTTTGCAAGAAGGCACACCACAACACACTGTTTACAAGGCCCTCATTTTCTAAGTAACTATTGTGCTTTCATTCCAAAAATTTTTCCTGGTTTGTTGTAGCACCTGGTGCATGTAATGTATAAGGAGACCTCAAACAGATGGTGAGAAACACTGAAAAAAAAATTCTACCCAGAGACAAGTATAGACATTTTCTCTTTTTGAACAAAAATTTCTGTGCATTTCAAAGTCGGCAAAGCTTTAATATTTCTATGATATCAAGCATGGGTTAGTTTGAGAAAAGTGGTATTTTAAAATCTAGTTTACATAACCTGAATGAAGCCTTGTATGGTTATCAGCCAATATTTGTACTCCTTGTCTTCTATATCATTGTTCTATGTAATTTAGGGTTATCTCTATTTTGAAGGCCCTGCTGACTCTTGGATTATTATCTATTTCCTACTATTTGAAGGAAAACTAACACCCAGATGCTAGTTCTGTCACCTGTTTTGATAGATTCTAAATTCATGTAAAACATAATTGTATTGGTTTCAAAGCACTTCCCGAGGAATGAGAAAATCTCTTCATCTTGTACTTCAAAGGGATAGATGGTTGAATGCGAGTTCAAAGTTCCCCTCCAATCACAAAATAATACGGTCCCTTTCTTCACAAGGTTCAATTTTTCCCTCAAGCTACTCCATGTTTTACACATACTATTTCATATTTTTTGAAGGTGGACTAGGCTATACTTCTTGATTTTTACATTATTTAGTCAAATAGGAGCTTGAGTCACTGAGGCGTTTAAATCAACGGATTTGCCGTGTATCAAGTGTTTTGAATTTTAATCCAGAACACATTCTGCCAGGATCTTATACTAAAACTCTGAAAACTTTAGAATAATAGAGGTAAGGATAGTAATCTTCCAGAAGACTCTGTTTATTTCTCCCTTTTTTCCTACTACATTCTGGTCCTTAGACTCTACAAAGAACAACAAGGAAAGCCTGTTGATCAAACAAAGCTAAGTTTATCATACCTTCTGCAGTACAGGAGAAAACCACCTTGCCAGTTCTAGCAGTGTTTCTGAAGGGGAAGTTAGGGAGGGTATTTACAGGGTTTCAGGGCCTGAGCTAAGTGATTTTAAGGTGCGTCTTACAGGGTGAGGAACCGGTTGGGACTGGAGAGTGTATGACGTAATAACTCTGGGTAGGTAGGTATGTTAAGCCTAGGTATTGAAGTAATTCTTGATGAACAGACTATTAGCCTTGATGAGCAAGCTATTAGGCTGTTAGTTCCATCATCTTGTGATTTAGAAGCAAGTATTTTCTTGAGCCATTAGGAAAGTTATTTTATACTTAAAAACTGCTGTTTAATAGGGAATGGAAAATAGGTCTGGTCTCAGAATTGTTTAACACAGGGGTAGAGGTTATGCTAGTTTCAGTTCTTAATATACACACATTCAAACTCTCAGTAAATTTTGTTGGCTTCATTTCTCCATCCTCACTGCTGCTACAATAGTTTAATCATCATCGTCTTACCTGGACTACCTTCAATCACACGTTGCCAGTGGAATTGATTCTGACTCATAGCAGCCCTAAAGGACAGAGTGTAACTGCCCCATAGGGTTTCCAAGGAGTGGCTAGTGGGTTCAAATTGCTGTATAGTGGATTCAAACTGCCGACCTTTTGGTTAGCAGCCGAGCTCTTAACCACTGCACCACCAGGGCACTTTAATAATCTGCAAATTCTTCTTCCTGCTTCTTCATTTGCTTCTCTGCAATTCATTTTTTTACAGTTGCAAACTAATCACTTTCTTTGCCTGCTTAACGACTTCTAAAGATTTCCCACTGCGCTCAGAATAAACCAAAACTTCTTGCGCTGACATGGAATTCCTCAATAACCCGGCCTGTGTTGCCCTTTCTGACTGCAATTTTGATTGTTCTCTCCCTTGGTCCGGCACGGTGCTTGGACCGCAGCTGTCTTCTTTCTGTTCCTGCCTTAGGGCCTATGGACTGTTCAACAAGACTCACCTGGAAGGCTCTGCCCTTAGTCTTGGCCTAGTTGTCTCTTTCTTGTAATTGAGATCTCATTTCAGAGATTATTTCATTAGAAAGAACTTTCTGCACTACAAAATCCAAAGCAGCACCCTTTGTCCCCATCTAACGTTACTTTCTTCATAGAATTTACCATTATTTGAAATTATTTTCTCTCTTATTTCTTTCTTTATTTCTGTCTTCCTTCCTGTAGGATGTAAACCAGAACCCCCTTTTTTAAAATGCAACATCCCTAGTGCCTAAAACATTGCCTGGTACACAGTAAACATTTAAAAATATTTGTTTCATTGGGTTAATGGAGGCATAGGAAAACATTGGTACATTGTTGGTGCAAGTGTAAACTGGCGTAGTTTGGCGATATCTATTAATATCATAAGTGTCCATACTCTTTGATATAGTAATTCTACTTCTAGGTGTTTATCCTAAAGATATACTTGCTCACATGCAAAATTCAGGTACATACAGCGATGTTCATTATGCAGAAAAAAGTTAACATAGCAAGTGTCAAGTTGCTATCTTAGAAGCGAATGCTTGCAAGATTGGCCATTGCCTGGAACCTATGACCTTGGCTGCTAAATAGTTCCTTACGCTTATATGAAACTTGCCTTAAGTGATGAAGCCATTTTGCCCACCCTGGTCCCTGAACACCTTCTTTCATTCTGGGACTCTGGAATTTTGGTAGTTGTGAGGCAAAGAGTACCTGTATGACGAGCCCCTTGGCACTGAGTATCTATTGGGTTTCCCTGGGAAAAAGCATTACACACCTATTACTTTATTTTTTGCTGCTAAAGGAAGAAACGCCCTTGTTGTGTCTCCTCATGGGAGGAAGAGAACATAGGAAGCCTGCACATGATCTTCCCCAGACTCTGCTTGTGTCTTTTCCCCTTACTGATCCTATTGTGGAGCCCTGGTGGCACGGTGGTTAAGATCTCAGCTCCTAACCAAAAGGTTGGCAGTTCGACTCCACCAGCTGATCCTTGGAAACCCTATGGGGCAGTTCTACTGTGTCCTATAGGGTCACTATGAGTTGGAATTGCTATAAGTCGGATTCTGTTGTATACCCTCTTGCTGTCACAAACTTAAGTGATCACAACTATATTCTGAGATCTGTGAGTCCTAGCAAATAACGGAATATGTGGATGGTCTTGGGGACTCTTAAAACATTCATTACAAATTGTTTTAATAGAAAAACATTGAAAAAAGGCAAAATGTCTATGACTAGAGGACCAACAAAAGCACACACATAAAAAAGAATACCATACAATAGTATATGAGACAATCCAGTACATACTGATATGGAAAGACTGACAGAATATCTTGTGAAGGGAAAAGGCAGGGTTCAAAATGGTTTCTGTACACACACACATTATTTATGTTTGTAAATGCATAGAGATGGGTAGAAATAAGTTTAAGAGTATAGTAACAGTAGATATCTCTGAGGAGAGGCTTGGTGACTGGGGGAAGCAAAGGAAAAAGAAATTTCAGTATCTTTTTTTTTTTATTTTTATTTTGCTGTAGTGGTGCAATGGTTAAGTGCTCGGCTGCTAACCAGGAAAGTTGGCATTTCGAACCCACCTAGCAGTTCTGTGAAAAAAAGACCTGGCGATCTGCTTCTGTAAAGATTACAGCCAAGGAAATCCTATGGGGAAAATTCTATGTCACATGAGGTTGCTATGAGTCAGAATCAAGTTGATGGCACCCAACGACAACATCCTACAGTATTTAATATGTTGGCCATCAGCCACATGTGGCTATTTCAATTTGAATTTGAATTAATTAAAATTAAAGAACTCAGTTCCTCAGGTACACTTGTCACATTTCAAGTGCTTAATAGCCACATATGGTAATGGTTACCATATTGGATGGTACAGATAGAGAAAAATTCCATCATCACAGAAAGGTGTTTTGAACAGCACTGATCTGTATTCTATTTTATTGTTTGATATTTATACCATGTATATGTTTTACTATTCAAAAAATAAAAATAAAACAAATGTCAGTTAAATGAATGAATGATGAACATTGACTCATAAAGTTCTGTATTAACAGGCAATTCCGAGAATCCAGACAAGTAGGATCAAGCCACTTGATTGTTTCTATGGTAGAAGTTTACATTTAGTTACAGTAGGAAAGCAGCTTAAATTCTCAGGACTTATTTTATAAAAACAAACCTTCAGCCTAGGGGCAGAAGCCAATTCCATATCCTGGAAACACTAGCAAACTCACCAAGGAGAGTGCCAAGAAGCCAACAGTGAGATTTTTGGCCTCTCCCCTTCACCTAGCTCCAACAACTTATGCCGTAGGCATTTGGCTAGCTCTAAAATACCAGTGTGCAAAGTAGAACAGACGTCCTCTCTGCTCTCTCCCTTCTTCCAACAGTAAATAGTGCTTGTAATTCCGTGTGCAAAAAAGAAATGATAATCAATTTTATATGCTTGAGTCAGGAGATGTCAGTAGTAGTGCTGTTAGTATTTTTAGAGTTTAGTTCCGTGTTTATTAAGTACCTACTGAATAATAAATGGTCTTTACCGTTGAAGTCTTTATAGTCTAGTATGGGAGATGGAAAAAGGGAACAACTGGTGTTGGTACCATAGCATTCAGTGGCGCCAGTGTAAACGTTTGCACAAGGCACAACAAGACAAGGAGGAAGCTCATTAGGGGGAGAGTAATTGGGAGTGTGTAATAAGGTGTATATGGGTTTTTCCGTGAGAGACTGACTTGATTTGTAAACTTTCACTTAAAGCACAATTAAAATTATTGAAAAAAAAAAAAGAAGAAAGAAAAATGCAAAAAAAAAAAAGACAAGGAGGAAGGCTGCCTGAATCCAGTCCTAAAAGACGAGTAAGACATTTCCAGGCAGAGGCCATATAACTTTGGCAAACACAAGAGGATGTGAAACAGTGTGGTCTGTTGGGATATCCAAAACGACTGGTGGAAAACAGGGCAAGAAGAGACTGGAAAGGCAAATAACAGCCAAGTGGTGGGAGGCCTTGTGCTGAATGCTAAGTAGGCTGGGTTTTATCTGGTATGGGGGTGGGGAGACCCAAGGGAGGACCTTGAGAGGTGTGCTGTCTGAATTCGGTAGATCTTTGAATACGTGCTGAGGAATAGGTTTAGAGGGGCAAGACTCTGGCAAGGCAACCCATGAAGGGGTTGTCACAGTCCAGATAAGAGCTGATAAGGACCTTTTTAAATTAATGTGCCCTCCCTTGGTGTTCCTTCTCTGTCTCACTTTTTCCACTTCCTCACTTGTGCTGCTTGACAACATCTCCCAATAAACTATCGGAATCCAAGTTCTTGTCTCAGGGTCTGCTACTAGGAGATTCCAGAATAAGAAAAGAAGTGGTCAGCAGAGTTAAATGCTGTATAGATGGCCAGTAAGATAGGAACAGAAAGTCTCCACTTGCTCCCTCAGTTGGAAGCTGTGGGAGCAGAATCCCGTTTGCAGAGAACCAAGCAGTGGTCATGAGTTGAGGAAGAAGAGAAATGAGTATAGAGGGAGCTTCCAAAAAGTTTGACAAGTGATATGGTGATAGCTAGAAGGGAATCCATTTTCAAAGGTGGAGTTTTTCCAGAAGAGGAGAGAATTTTACAATGAACGTGTCAGACAATACTACACTCCTGTTCCTCACACACTGTTTCTCAAATAATTTACAGTTGCTGAAAAAACACCGACATAGTGAAAGAAGGGCAGAAAGGCAGATTATTGACAACATCATTCGAGCTCCTGGACCAGTCACACCTAAAGCTTTGATACTCCATCCCTCCGGCAGAACTTTGAAGTTGAGTGAGTAAATTTTCCATCTGCTTGAGTCAGATTGAGTTGGGTTTTGTAACTTGCAAATTATAGTACTAACCTTTATATTTAGGAATTGTTGAAATATATTTTTGTTTTTTACAAAACACATACACACAGGCAATCTACTAAAAGTACCAAAAGGAAGAAAGAGCCAGTAGGGAGGAAGTGGTATAAGACAAAAAACTGTAAGTGAAAAATTGATGAAACAAGGCACTTGAGAGGGTGGTCACTAAGGAAATCTTTTTTTCCCCACATATTTATTATGAAAATTTAAAAACATGCAGAAAAGTTGAAGAACTGTGGAGTTAGCAGTGATATGTCCAACACCTAGATTCTTCCATTAACATTTTGATGTATTTCTTACGATACCTCTGTTATGCTAATGAGATTATATTTTGTTGATGTTTTAAAGTTAAAACACTGTTATTATCTTTATGCTGGTATTATAATTTTCAAGGGTTGTTTCATGTTCTCCTCAAACTTCAGAGCACAATCCATTAGAAAAATTTCTGGAAAATATAAATCGAACTTGTTGAAGTAGGTCTTTACTATGTTACCTTATGGAGAAATTAGAAATAGTCATGCTTAAGGGCAGAGGTTTGCTGTATGTCTACTGAGGGCTTGAAAATCAAGTGCACACCAATGACACCAATGGCTCTGGCATTGCTACATTGTCAACAGCCTTCCTTATAAGTGACCATGCATGAGTTAGTACCCTCCCTGATAGAATGTTAACCCTTGAAGGCATTATCACCCTAGACTTACTAAGAGCATTGGTTTCATAGCAGAGTCTGGTAGAATACTTTTTTGAGAAAACATATTGTTGTTATGTCTTAGTTTCTTAAAGTGTTGTAACAGAAATAAAGAACAGAAATTTATTTTCTCATAGTTTGGGAGGCTAGAAGTCTAAATTCAAGGTGCCAGCTCTAGGGAAAGACTCTGTCTGCTCTGGGGGAAAATCCTTGTCTCTTTCAGCTTCTCTTCTCAGTGTCTTGGTGATCTCCATGTGGCATTTGTGCTCTCTTTCTTTATGCCTAATTTGATCTTTTATGTTTCAAAAGTGATTGGCTTAAAACATACTCTACACTAATACCGCCTCATTAACATAACATAGAAAACCTTCCCAAATAGGATTGTATCCACAGGTATAGGTGTTGGAATTTACAACACATACTTTTGGGGGACACAATTCAATCCATAACAGTTAGCTACCATGGAGCTGGCTTGACTCATGGTGACCTTATATACAACAGAATAAAATGTTGCATGGTCCTCTCTCATCCTCACAATCACCAGCATGTTTGACCATTGTTGTGACTATTGTGCCAACCCACCTCCTCGATGGTCTCCCCCACCCTTCTTGACCCTCTACGTCACCAAACATGATGTCCTCCTCTAGCAATTGATCCCTTCTCATGATGTGTCCAAAGCAAGCAATTAGGACAGTGTTCTCTTGTGATCCATAAGGTTTTCATTGGCTAATTTTCAGAAGTAGATAGCCAGGTCTTTCTTCCTACTCTTAGTCTGGAAGCTCTGCTAAAACATATTTACCATGGGTGACCCTTCTGGTACTTGAAATCCCAGTGACATAGCTTCCAGCAAGCCACCACAGTACAAAAAACTGAGAGATGAGTGGTGGTGAGGAAACAAAGTTTACATATTCTACACAGAGAAATATTTTATTCTGTACAAGAATCCACATTGGCCCTTGTCCTAGCCTTTTACTATGTCTAATACTTAGTTCTCTTTATATTATAAATCCTTGCTTTCTGAATTTAATTTCTGGAAATCTCTATATTTCTTATCTGGTATTATGTGTTAAATTGTTCCTGAATCATCCCGTTGCTCACTAATCCATCATTGTTCCCTCTTTCTACCTCACAAGGACTCTTTTAACAGTGGCCCGATGTGGTTCTGTCAATGAGGGCCAGAGGAATAGGGTGCAGGATAGCAGTAGAGGGATGTTGAAAATAAATGCCAGCGATAGTTCATTCACTTCCCTTATACTGATGTGAGTTTTAGATGAGTTATGAGCCTTAGTGACCTCTTTCCTATGATAAGGGAATAAACATGCTCCATTGAAGCATTTACTGATGAAGACCAAAGACTATAGCCTTCGGTATGGATTACACCTCAACATAAAGAAGACAAAAATCTTCACAGCTGGACCAATAGGCAACATCATGATAAATGGAGAAAAGATTGAAATTGTCAAGGATTTCATCCTCCTTGTACCCACAATCAACATCCATGGAAGCAGCAGTCAAGAAATCATACAACATCATTGCATTGTGCAAATCTGCTGCAAAAGGCCACTTTAAAGTGTTAAAAAGCAAATATGTCACTTTGAGAACTAAGGTGCACCTGACCCAAGCCATGGTATTTTCACTTGCCTCATATGGATGCAAAAGCTGGACAATGAATAAGGAAGACTGAAGAAGTGATGCCTTTCAATTACGGTGTTGGCAAAGAATATACCACAGACTGCCAGAAGAACAAACAAATCTATCTTGGAAGAAGTACAGCCAGAATGCTCCTTAAAAGTGAGGATGGTGAGACTTTGTCTCAAGTACCTTGGACATGTTATCAGGAGGGACCCATTTCTGAAGAAGGACACCATGCTTGGCAAAATGGAGAGTCAGTGAAAGAGAGGAAGACCCTCAACAAGATGGATGGACACAGTGGCCGCAACAATGGCCTCAAGCATAAGAACGATTGTGAGACTGGAGCAGGACTGGACAGTGTTTTGTTCTGTTGTACACAGAGTCGCTGTGAGTCGGAACCAGCTCCATGACACCTAACAATAACAACGACATTGATTTCACATATATAAACAATTTGTCAGAGAAAGGGTACAGCAAAGACTCTCTCAGAATCTGAAAGTGCTTCCCTTCTCTTTCTTCTGTGGCCTATTGCTTTAGCTGTGCTCTGAATCCCATTCCTCTCCTCTTGCAGTGCTTGCACCATTACAGATGCCCTTTCTCTTCTGATGCATTGACGTCACCCTCTCTGTTGTCCGTTTCTATCAGCGCTTAAGCTTACACAGTTATCGCCTTTCTTAAAAAAATTAAAAATGTCCTTCTTTGCCCTCATATTTCCCTCTGGCACCATCTTGCCTTGCATCCTCATTTCATAGACACATTTATTTCAAGACTTATTTACATTTGCCATCTCTCTCTTCCTTCACTCATTTGTTCACTAAAATATGACTTCGATTCCCACCCATCCACTAACATAATAATTTTCCTCAACTTCAATGTTACTAAGTTAATGGACATTTTCAGTCCTTATTTTAATTAATGTCCTTTGCAGCCTAACGGTTAATATGTTTTGAACATTTACTGTATGTCAGACTGTGACCAAAATGCTAATAGATATCAAGGTTCAAAACAACCTATTTTTATCACTGTTTGTCCTACTTTTATTCCTATTTTTCATATGAGGAAACAAAGGCAAAAAGAGATTGGGAAGGGTCTCCAAGGTCGTCCATAGTATCTGGTGGAGCCTCGATCCCAACCCAATCAATTGGCTCCAGAGCTGTTTGATGAGTGTTGCTGTTGACCACCCTTCCAATCCTCTGATCCGTGTACACCTTCTGGACTATTTTTTTTTTTTTTCCTCAAATCTGTTCAATTTTCTCCACTTTGATGCCACTATCCTAGTTTGGAAGACACTGATATCTCACTGAAACTACTTAAAATGCCTCCCAACGTTCACGCTGCTTTCAGGCTTGCCTCCAATCCATTTTTTCCAGACCATGGTCAAGGTGACCTGGCTGAAGCTCAAATTTGATCACATTATTCTCACCATTTAAAGTCCTTCAATGACTTCCTGGCATTTTCAAACTAAAATCCAAATCTTTTTGTCTGATGTAAAAGAAGCTTCAAGGTCTGAATCCTGTCAAATTTACCTCTTCAATTTTTATCTCCACCCATTCTCCATTTGCCTTTGAGTAACCTGATCTACTGATTTTTTTTTATTCTCCATTTGCCTTTGAGTAACCTGATCTACTGATCTACCTACTGTCCCCCGAAGTCTTAGGCTCTCTCTTGTTTCAGGCTCTTTATCTAGGCTCTGTTTTACTCTTCCTGGAAAGTTCTTGCCCTCAGTCCCTTTAGTATGGTTTCATATTAGGTAGCCATCACTCCCGAGAAGTCTTCCTTTGACCACCTAATCCTCGGTTATGTGGCTTCTGTGTGCCCTACAGTGTCTCCCTGTCCTAAAAGCCTAACCAAAAAAACCAAACCCATTGCTGTCGAGTTGATTCTGACTCATAGTGACCCTATTGAAAAGAGGAGAACTGCCACATAGAGTTTCCAAGAAGTGCCTGGTGGATTGAAACCGACGACTTTTTGGTTAGCAGCTGTAGCTCTTACCCATCATGCCACCAGAGTTCAGGTGCACCATTCTGTTTTGTAATTACTCATTTACTCTTTCCTCCCCCATTAGCCTGTGTTTTTTTCCGTTAGCATATCTCATACGTGATAGATACTCACTAAATGTTTGCCGAATGACAAGCAATCCCAATCTCTGTGGTTTCAAATAACCAGGGGTTACTTCTCATTCAGTAATGTGTATTGTGGGTCGGCAGGAGGCTGAGTTCATCAAAATCATTTAGGAACCCAGGTTGACAGTGGAGTTACCCATCTTGAATATGACCAGCCACCATGCCAGAAGGAAAAGGAAGCTTGAGGATCTCCCACAGTCCATTAAATGCTCAGGTCTGGAAACCACAGACTTCATTTGAGCTCCTGATTCATTGGCAAGAAAAGTCATATGGCTCCACCCATAGAGAGGCCTGGAAGTTACAGAAAGATGGAGAACTGGATGTATTTGGCAAACTATGCTAATAACTACCTCAACCTGTCTCTGATATCTTCATTCCAACTGTTCTTTTTAACAACCTTCTTAGCATTTCCCAAAGCAATCCTTATTAATACCATGGAAGATTTCAAGACAGCCTGTATCTTTGATCCTCACTCTGTTTGTCTAATGCTCCTTTACCAAGGCATAGGGTGATCGAGTTGTACCATTAGCGTGTTCATCCTGTTATCTGGCTCCTGTGGTGTCATTACTACACTGCTCTGCAGCTCTGACCTGGGACTTGTTTTGCTGTTTCTGAGCATCGAACCATGACTTCTGCATCACACTCACTTGCTTCTCTTCCTTAAGAGCATCAGCATCCAAAGGAATGGGAAACGACTATTTCCTGGGTCTGTGAATTTAGACTGTTGCAAAAGGACTTTTGGATCATAGAATGTTAAGATTGTTTACATTAGTTAAAAAAGAAAAAAATGCCTCCTAAGCTGGCTTCCCATATTCTAGGATCCTAATTAAAGAAGAAACCAAACCTGTTGCCGCTGAGTCAATTATAACTCATAGTGACCCTATAGGACAGAGTAGAACTGCCCCGTAGAGTTTCCAAGGAGTGCCTGGAGGATTCGAACTGCTGACCTTTTGGTTAGCAGCCGTAGCACTTAACCACTACACCACCAGGGTTTGAAGATAGCAAATATCTGTTGAGCACAGAGATATGGTGCTGTAGTTGGAACGAGGCTTCACTCCAGGGGTCCGGGAGCCATTATTCCATGCAGTTTTTCAACAACGTATTGTGCATTCGTTTGTTTGTTTTGTTTGTTTATTCAACGTATGGCTCTACCAGCTGCAAACACCCTTTCATTGACAGGATTTTAAGTTGGCTTTGTTGTTGTTACCTCATTTTAATTAGCATCCAACATTGAAAGTGGAAAATGGATTTATGGTTGGTAGTTTGGTTACTTGCAATCCACATGTAAATGGCAGTTGGCTGATTCCATGTATTTTTCCAATAGGATCCTTCATTAATAGGACCTAGATAAACCATGGCTTTAGAAAGTTTTGCACACATGCTTATTTGTACGTACAGTGGTCAAAATTGAGAAGGAAAAGCCAGATTTTCTAAGTTTTCCATGTTACTTTGTGGACCCTCCTTACAATACAATAGTCTTTTCAAAATCTCCCTCCTTTTTTATAATTATGGCATGAGTTTTTAAGATGTTTAATCTCTCCCTGAGCTATATACTAGTGTTCTACAAGTTCTTTGCTTTCATCAAATAATCAATTATATTGTCTATGAATACAGAGACACAGTGATTAAAAAATGACACCAGGAAGAGGCTGCTGTGGATAAAATCTTTAAAAGGATTCTTTTTCTTTTTTTCCAAACAGAATCTTAAAATAAATTTGGAGCATGGAACAGAGTATAACGGTGACAGCCGTGTGCCTGCTGCCTACCAAAAGTTGAATTCTGTGTCAGGAATGATAATTACCAGCCCTGAAGCAGAGAAAGTCATCTAACTCTGTCCTGATTACTAATTAATCGGGTGCTAATTTAAGGAAACCCTGGTGGCATAGTGGTTAAGAGTTATGGCTGCTAGCCAAAAGGTCGGCGGTTCAAATCTACCAGGCGCTCCTTGGAAACCCTATGAAGCAGTTCTACTCTGTCCTTTAGGGTTGCTATGAGTTGGAATCAACTGAACAGCAATGGGTTTGGTGTTTTGGGGGGTTTACAGGCATTTAAAGGAGCCCTGGTAGCACAGTGGTTAAAGAGCTTGACTGCAAACCAAAAGGTTGGCAGTTCGAATCCACCAGCTGCTCTGCAGGAGAAAGATGTGGCAGTTGGCTTCCTAAAGATTTACAGCCTTGGAAACCGTATAGGACAGTTCTACTCTGTCCTACAGGGTAACTATGACCCTGGACATCAATGGGTTTGGTTTTTCGCTTGGGAAGGCATTTAAACCAGTGACCCTGTTTCAGTGATGGAAGTTGCAAAGTGTTGCCTATGATTTAAAGGGATACCGTGTGTCCTCTGCCCTATCCCTGCCCCCCAAATTAAATGCAATAGTAAAATAGTTCCCTGGCAGATTTCTGTGTGTGTGTGTGTGTGTGTGTGTGTGTGTGTGTGTGTGTGTGTCATCTGTCTTATTCTGGTAGAAGCAGAATTCAATACAGACAGTACGGTTATCTGAGGGCTCAGGTTTGACCTATGCAATATCTTCAGAAGGAATCCTAGAGATTTATAATCCCACCTTCACATTGATTAAAAGGTCAAGTTCCTCTTAATAGATGTCTTGTTATCTAAATTGCTTAGATTCTGTCTTCAGGTAATACATGGTCATTGGTGAAGATTTGAATATATGGAAAATCATAAAGAAGCAAAAAAAAAATCATTCAATGCTGCTGCTTTAGATTTTAGTAATTATTTTCCATATATTTTATTTTTGTATTGATAGATCAGTTAATTAAATCACACTGTACATTTTGTTCTATAGCCTGATACTGTTTTATATATGTATATGTGTGTGTGTGTGTGTGTATATATATATATAACATATACATATATATTTAGGCTTGACAGTAAGGATTTTTATTGTCTCATAACAAGAAATCCAGACGTAGGGTAGCACCAGGGCTGATTGATTTTCCTGACTCACCAGCACCATCGCAGTCCCAGGCTCATTCTCTCTCTCCACACTGCCGTCAGTGCCTTGGCTTTGTCCTAAGGCTGGATCCCCTTATAGTTTTAAGAGGGCTATTTCTGTTTCAGGTAACACAGACAGACACATCAACAACCAGCGGAAGACATGGCATGTTTCTCTGTGTGTCTTTGTTTAAGAGCAAGAAAACCTTTCGTGGAGGCCTTCCGCAGACCTCACCTCAGGTCTCACAGCCAGAACTGGATCACATGCCCCCTCCTAATCTACCACTGGCCAGTCAAGAGAATGCTAGTCCCCTTGCCCATGATAGGTTTAGGGATGGACACCTCTGAGGTACTAATGGGGTCACCTTCCCGGATGTGTGGATCTTCTACAGGCTCTATAAGAAGCAAGGGGGTGGAATCGATGTTGAGTAGGCAATTGCATTGGTTTCCTAGGGCTGCCATAACAAAATACCATAGACTAAATGGCTTGGAACAACATAAATTTATTCTCCTACAATTCCGGAGGCTGGAAGTTTGAAGTTAAGGTGTTAGCAGGGCTATGCTCCCTCTAGCTCTGGGGAAGAATCCCTCCTTGCTTCTTCCTAGCTTCTAGTGGTTGCCAGCAATCCTTGGCATTTCTTGGCTTGTAGACACATCAGTCTGACGTCTCACCCCATCTTCACATGCATTCAGCCTGTGTGTCTCTCTATGTCTTCACACGGCCTTCATATAAGGACACCGGTCATTGCATTTAGGGCTACCCTAATCCACTATGGAACCCTGGTAGTGCAGTGGTTAAGAGCTTGGCTGCTAACCAAAAGGCTGTAGGTATGAATCCACCAGCCGCTCCTTGGAAACCCTGTGGGGCAGTTCTACTATGTCCTACAGGGTCACTATGTGTCACAGTCGATTCAAGGGCAATGGGTATTTATAATTCTGCATAACTTCATCTTAACTCATTATATCTGCAGAGACCCTGTTCTCAAATTTGGTCACATTCTGGGGTTCCAGGTAGACACACATTTTTGGGGGATACTTTTCAATTCAGTATAGTAACCAACAGTATCTACTACATGTTTCTAATGAAATGTGATACATATTTAAATGTGAAAAATTAAAACACTTCATTATAATTGCCATGTACAATTTTTTTTGAAGTTTTTTTTTTAATTGTGTTTTAGGTGAAAATTCACAGAGAAAATTAGTTTTCATTAAATAGTGAACACACAAATTGTTTTGTGACATTGGCTACAAACCCCACGATGTGTCAATACTTTTCCCTTTTCCACCTCAGTTTCCCCATTTCCATTTGTCTAGTTTTTCTGTCCATTTCTGCCTTTCTGTCTTTGCTTTGGAGCTGGTGTGCCCATGTTATAAATATTTTCATAACATTAAATTTATTATGTCATGATTTCCCCACAGGTCTGTCAGTTTGTTCTACTGTGGGGGCTGGTGTGTTGCTGTGATGCTGGAAGCTATGCCACTGGTACTCAGATACTAGCAGGGTCACCCATGGAGGACACGTTTCAGCTGAGCTTCCAGACTAAGACAGACTAGGAAGAAGGACCTGGCAGTCTACTTCTGAAAAGCATTAGCCAGTGAAAACCTTATGAATAGCAGTGGAACATTGTCTGATATAGTGCTGGAAGATAAGCCCCCCAGGTTGGAAGGCACTCAAAAGATGACTGGGGAAGAGCTGCCTCCTCAAAGTAGAGTTGACCTTAATGACGTGGGTGGAGTGAAGTTTTTGGGACCTTCATTTGCTGATGTGGCACGACTCAAAATGAGAAGAAACAGCTGCAAACATCCATTAATAGTCAGAACCCGGAATGTACGAAGTATGAATCTAGGAAAATTGGAAATCATCAAAAATGAAATGGAATGCATAAACATCAATATTCTAGGCATTAGTGAGCTGAAATGGACTGGTACTGGCCATTTTGATTCAGACAATCATATAGTCTACTATGCTGGGAATGACAACTCAAAGAGGGATGATGTTGCATTCATCATCAAAAAGAACGTTTCAAGATCTATCCTGAAGTACTACGCTGTCAGTGATAGGATAATATCCTTATGCCTACCAGGAAGACCAGTTAATACGACTATTATTCAAATTTACACACCAACCACTAGGGCCAAAGATGAAGAAATAGAAGATTTTTATCAGCTGCTACAATCTGAAATTGATCGAACATGCAATCAAGATGCATTGATAATTACTGGAGATTGGAATGTGAAAGTTGGAAACAAAGAAGAAGGACCAGTAGTTGGAAAATATGGCCTTGGTGATAGAAATAATGCCGGAGATTGAATGATAGAATTTGCAAGACCGACGACTTCTTCATTTCAAGTGCCTTCTTTCACCAACAAAAACAGCAACTATACACATGGACCTCGCCAGATGGAACACACAGAAATCAAATTGACTACATCTGTGGAAAGAGACAATGGAAAAGCTCAATATCATCAGTCAGAACAAGGTCAGGGGCCAACTGTGGAACAGATCATCAATTGTTCATATGCAAGTTCAAGCTGAAAGTGAAGAAAATCAGAGCAAGTCCACGAGAGCCAAAGTATGACCTTGAGTATATCCCACCTGAATTTAGAGACCATCTAAAGAACAGATTTGATGCATTGAACACTAGTGACTGATGACCAGGCGAGTTGTGGAATGATATCAAGGACATCATCCATGGAGAAAGCAAGAGGTCACTGAAAAGACAGGAAAGAAAGAAAAGACCAAGATGGATGTCAGAGGACACTGAAACTTGCTCTTGAGCGTTGAGCAGTTAAAGCAAAAGGAAGAATTGATGAAGTAAAAGAACTGAACAGAAGATTTCAAAGGTCCTCTCGAGAAGACAAAGTAAAGTATTATAATGACATGTGCAAAGAGCTGGAGATGGAAAACCAAAAGGGAAGAACATGCTCGGCGTTTCTTGAGCTGAAAGAACTGAAGAAAAAAATCAAACCTCGAGTTGCAATAGTGAAGGATTCCATGGGGAAAATATTAAACGACGCAGGAAGCATCAAAAGAAGATGGAAGGAATACACAAAAGTCATTATACCAAAAGAATTAGTCGATATTCAAGCATTTCAAGAGGTGGCATATGATCAGGAACCAAAGGTACTGAGGGAAGAAGTCCAAGCTGCTCTGAAGGCATTGGCGAAAAACAAGGGTCCAGGAATTGATGGAATATCAATTGAGATGTTTCAACAAACAGATGCAGTGCTGGAGGTGCTCACTCGTCTATGCCAAGAAATATGGAAGACAGCTCCCTGGCCAACTGACTGGAAGAGATCCATATTTATGCCTATTCCCAAGAAAGGTGATCCAACCCAATGTGGAAATTATAGAACAATGTCATTACTATCACACGCAAGCAAAATTTTGCTGAAGATCATTCAAAAATGGCTGCAGCAGTATATCGACAGGGAACTGCCAGAAATTCAGCCCGGTTTCAGAAGAGGACGTGAAACCAGGGATATAATTGCTGATGTCAGATGGATCCTGGCTGAAAGAGAATACCAGAAAGATGTTTACCTGTGTTTTATTGACTATGCAAAGGCATTCGACTGTGTAAATCACAACAAACTATGGCTAACACTGTGAAGAATGGGAATTCCAGAACACTTAATTGTGCTCATGAGGAACCTTTACATAGATCAAGAGGCAATTGTTCGGACAGAACAAGGGGATACTGATTGGTTTCAAGTCAGGAAAGGTGTGCATCAGGGTTGTATTCTTTCACCATACCTATTTAATCTGTATGCTGAGTAAATAATCCGAGAAGCTGGACTATATGAAGAAGAACGGGGCATCAGGATTGGAAGAAGACTCACTAACAACCTGTGTTATGCAGATGACACAATCTTACTTGCTGCAAGTGAAGAGGACCTGAAGCACTTACTAATGAAGGTTGAAGGCCACAGCCTTCAGTATGGATTACACCTCAACATAAAGAAAACAAAAATCCTCAGAACTGGACCAATGAGCAACATCATGATAAATGGAGAAAAGATTGAAGTTGTCAAAGATTTCATTTTACTTGAATCCACAATCAACAGCCATGGAAGCAGCAGTCAAGAAATCAAAAGACGCATTGCATTGGGCAAATCTGCTACAAAGCACCTCTTCAAAGCGTTGAGGAGCAAAGATGTCACCCTGAAGACTAAGGTGCACTTGACCCAAGCCATGGTATTTTCAATCGCATCATATGCATGTAAAAGCTGGACAATGAATAAGGAAGACTGAAGAAGAGTTGACGGTTTTGAATTGTGGTGTTGGCGAAGAATATTGAATATACCATGGACTGCCAAAAGAACGAACAAATCTGTCTTGGAAGAAGTACAGCCAGAATGCTCCTTAGAGGCAAGGATGGTGAGACTGCGTCTTACATATTTTGGTCATGTTGTCAGGAGGGATGAGCCCCTGGAGAAGGACGTCATGCTTGGCAGAGTACAGGGTCAGCGGAAAAGAAGAAGACCCTCAATGAGGTGGATTGACACAGTGGCTGCAACAATGAGCTCAAGCATAACAAGGATTGTAAGGATGGTGCAGGACCTGGCAGTGTTTCGTTCTGTTGTGCATAGGGTCGGTATGAGTCGGAACTGACTCGATGGCACCTAACAACAACAACAACAGCAATGTTATATGATTCATGATTACTAGGTAATATTCAATTAAATAGGAGCTGTGGTGCTGCAGTGGTTAAACACTCAGATGCTAACCAAAAGGTCCAGCGGTTCAAACACACCAGCTGCTCCCTGAGGGAAAGATGTGGTAGTCTGCTTCCTTAAAGATTTATAGCCTTGGAAACCCTGTGGGGCAGTTCTATTCTGTCCTATAGGATTGCGATGAGTCGGAATCCACTTGACAGCAATGGATAGTCAATTGAATAAATGTGCCAAAATATATTTACCCAATCGCTACTATTGAGCATTCAGATTGATTCCATTTCTTCAGTCCTATAACACTGTAATAAACATCTTTTTACATAATTATGTACATCTGTAATTAATTCCTTATGATAAATGGTTAGAAATTTAGTTAGTAGGTCAAAAGACTTTTGACATATCACTAAATTGCTGTCCTGAAAGCTTGTACCAATTTTTATAACTACCAGCAGCATATGAGGCCCCTTTTCCTAACCTTCAACAATACTAAGTATTAACATTTAAAAAAATATTTACAAATGGAGACGGGTGGATTGTCCAATAGGTAAGCATGGTAAGTACTGTGCTTACCTTGCTTACTGGGTCATCCACCCAAGTCAGGAATTGTAAATTTGAAAAGAAGCTTTGATTTTGTCAGAAGGTGCTGTGGGGTTTGGGGAGAGACAGATGCCGGCCATACCTAGAAGCAGAATCTTTGATGTGGTAAAAAAATATGAAATTTTTCCCTACAGATGATCTGGTAAACAAAGTAAGCCCTGTGCTTACCTTCTCTATTGAATAATCCACTCCTGCTAATGGATATGTGAACATGGGATTTTGTTGCCTCAATTTGCATTTCTTTGCATTTTCTATTAAGACTGAAATTTTATGAAGAATTTCTATGCATTTTTTTTTGGATTGTCTATTAATGTCCTTTTTCTTTGGGCTGTTTAACTTTTTTTCTTTTAATCAGAGAGTTCTTTATATATGAAGGATCATAGCCTCTTCATTTTATGGAACACAAATTTTTTTTCTAGCCTGCCATTTCCACTAGAATTTCTTTTGTCTTTTTCCAGGCTTTGAAATGAGAATTGGCTTTCAGTTATAATATTTAAATATGTAACCTAGAGAAAGAGATCTATATATATATATATATTTTTGGAACTCAGTTACCTCATTGGTAAAATGTGTGTGGGGAAAGAGGGCTAGGTCTGGTTGGGAAGAAAAAACAAGACAGACTGGATGGAATGATCTGGTGCAGCTCTTCCAGGTCTAATATTCTGTGATTCTCTTACTTCCCAATTTTATTCTAATTACTGCATGTGATCAAGCCATATGGCCCTTTTTTGATCTTGTATATTTTGGACCAGCCTTACCAGTACTACAGAATCAGGGTTAATTTTCTTTTAATGAAGAAACTTCTGCATGCCCCCAGGGCTTTTTTCTTCTTCTGTTAAACTGTTATGAACCATTTCAATTTAAAAAAACACCAATAGCTTTAATGAGTTAGGTCTGCCACTTTCATGAAATTGCAGCTAATGAATGACCTTGCTGACAGAAATGGGCAACACAATTAGAGTTACCAAAATTTCCTTTCTGACTCTGAGCCTGCTAAACTTTTTCATCATGTGCATGGACACACACATGGAGCCTCTGAAATATAAAATAAGGTACTAGTGACGGCACTGTTAGTAGAAGAGACGGTGCAGCTTGCAAGTGAAGCCATTAACAGTGACGTCTGGTTATTAAGGAGACAATGTGTGTTATTGACGGGTAGTTCTCATGGTGTTTTACAGCTATTAAATTTGGAGATTCTATATGTCTATATGGAATATTCTCTCTTTTTATATTTTCATGCTCCACTGCTAACCAGAAGCTTGGAGTTTTGAGTCCACCAGGAGGTGCCTTGGGAGAAAATCCTAGCGACATACTTTGGAAAAATCAGCCATTGAAAACCCTACCGAGCGCAGTTCTACTCTGACACACATACAGTCACCATGAGTCAGAATTGACTTGACAACAATTGGTTAGCCTGGGGAAGTCCCAAAGAACTTTCCTTTTATCAGAAGAGCAGGTGTGGCTTTGCAATATTGGCAGACTATTGAATAGGAAGGCTTCGAACCTCTAGGTGTGTGTAGCCTACTTTGATAGATCATGGGAAGCCTTCTCCTTTCTTAGGCTGATTTTTCCTCCTATCACTCAAAGAAAAATACTGATCTTGAATTCTAGAAACTGGCATTTCCTGCAGAAAATGTGTGAAAGGAACTCTGGCTCCAGGCTGTTTCTCATTAAGCTGTTGTGTTTCCTGTTTTGTTCATTACCGTTTTGAAAGATTCATCTTATAGCCAGTTTTCCCAGAAGAAATTAGTATACAATTACCTGGAATCAGTACTTTAATTCTGACTAAAATGCTACCTCCTTCCCAAATATCACTGGGGGAGGGTCAGAGAGGTTTCTCTTCAGGTACTGAAAAATACTGAATTCCTGCCACTTCCCTGAATTCCATCCTCCAACCAAATAGAGTTTTGTTTTTTTAAACCATTGAGTACTTGAAGTTTTCTTCCTGTGTTCTGGGTTATAAACTAGTGTGATGAGTATGATACTTTGAAACCTTCCTGATTGAGGTCTCTTTGTTAGTAAGTTCTCCTCCACGCTGTCCACCACTGTGCATAGCTAAAGAGACTAGAGTGTGGAGGAGGAAGGTGTGATGCAAGGGAAGGAAGGTAGGAAGGAAAAGCAAAAAAAAAGCTCCTCCTACCAGCTTCAGCAGGGTTGTGGGAGGAGGAAGGGAATGAGAGGTGAGAGAGAGAGGGATGAGGCATAGAGAACCTTATCTTCTTTCTCTGGTCTTGGCCAGGGGACAGTGACTGGATAAACGAAGGGAAATGCTGTGGGCAGGGTTTTCCCAGTGATTCAGTTTGGGATTCTGGGAGAAAACTGCCGTCCAGGCTGCTCTCCTACTAACCTGGAGCTGATCACAACTGAAAAGGCTTCATAGCGTAGCTCGAGCAGAATGATGAAGGGCCTACATTCATCTCTGAGC
The DNA here is from genome assembly GCF_024166365.1 of Elephas maximus indicus. Classification (NCBI taxonomy): domain Eukaryota; kingdom Metazoa; phylum Chordata; class Mammalia; order Proboscidea; family Elephantidae; genus Elephas; species Elephas maximus. Next base: position 15,540,119 of record NC_064841.1, on the reverse strand, counting down.
TTCCTTTCCGTTGTGTGTGATCTGAACAGAACCCAGACCTTCTTACATGTGCCCCGGGGAGGTGTGGAAGTACGCTGACTCTCTGGGTGGACGCTTTCCTGGCATAAGAACAACAATAAAGATAAATCCTTATATAGTGCTTATATGTGCCAGATACTGCTCAAAGGCTTTGATCTATATTAATTAATCCTCAGGGCAGCTGAGAGGTAGGTACTACTATTACCACCTATTTCATGGATGAGGAAACCCAGACAAGGATCTATTAAATAGTTTGCTCAAGGTCACAGATGGTGACAGTGGAGCTGGGATTTGAAACCAGAAACTCTGGTGTCAGAATCTGGGGGATTACTGTTGTTAGGAGTGAAGTGGCTCTAGAATCAAGGTCTCCAGGGCAAACCCCCTGGGCCAGACCTTAGGTGCTCATAGCAACAGCAAGAGTTAACCAGGGAGGACTGTGGAGCCCTAATTAAGTGGAGAGGCAGATAAGGGAAGGTCTATACTATATAATAGCAGATGCCAGGGGAACACTCAGCAACGTGGTGAGTCCTTGGTTTAGAGAGTTATACAAGAACCACAAATACATATATGTCACCCCCTTCAACCACTGCTCCAAGGGCTTGTCAATCTCTGTCACATACTGTTATGGATTGAATTGTGACCCCCCAAAGATATGTGTTATAAATCCTGACCCCTATACCTGTCGTTATAATCCCATTTGGAAATGGGTTTCCTTTGGTATGTTAATGGGGCGTTATTAGCTTAGGGTGCGTCTTAAACCAATCTCTTCTGAGATATGAAAGAGCAGATTAAGCAAGCAAGCACAAATGGGGGAAGATAGATGCCATGCCACATGAAGATCACCAAGGAGCCAAGGAACAGAAGCTGAAAAGAGACAAGGAGTTTCCCCCAGAGCCAACAGAGAAAGAAAGCCTTCCCCTAGAGCCTGTGCCCTGAATTCGGACTTTTAGCCTTCTAACTGTGAGAAAATTAATTTCCGCTAGTTAAAGCTGCTCAGTTGTGCTATTTCTACTCCAGCAGCACTACATAACTAAGACATCTACCGACTGCCAGCTTGAAGAAGGGAAGGGAGAGGAATAAAGACCTGGAAGCCTGAGACATTATAAAAAAAAGACTGTGATACCTAAGCAGTTGGTTCAAATGGTGGATTTAGGCTGAGGATACACAGTTGGACTAAAATGTAGATTTTTTTCCTCTGCCATACTGTGGGTGGGGACTCAGGAGGAAAACCAGGTCTGCTATAGACAGCTAATGGAACAGCATTTACCTTGCACACCTGAATGTAGGGTGACTACCCAAAAGATTGGAAGTATTTTTCTTTGCCTGTAAATCAAAAGTACTGAAGTATAGTTTTACAATTATCCATAGAGAAAAAATAAACTCTAGCTGTATTATTATCATTTTCCCCTAACCAGAATAAAGTATGACTCAATCAAAATTATCTGTGTTGTTTGTTTTCTGTGTAAAAATTACTGTAATTTCATGACCAAATTGCATTTTTTTTTTTAACTGACCGTTAGAGCACAAGTATCTTTTGCCACACGATTTATTCTGATGGTAATGTTGGAACCAATTACCTTTCTATTTCTGGAAAGATAGGGAGTAGTAAGGTCATATACTACAATTGCTTAATTTAAGAATTGGGTGTATTTGCCCTTGACAAAGACTCTATTGACTGTTCAGTATGGAGACAGTCCAGGAGGTGGGTGGACATCGTAGTTCAGATGTGCCAGAGCCTAACTCAGCAGAAAAGCACAGATACCAGGTGGTGCTTTCAAGGCTGACACGTTCCCTCAATCACACTTGGAGATTCTCAGGCAGAATCTACTGGAACAATCTAAGGGCAGTTTGGGATGTAGACAGGCCTGAAGTTAATGTTTTGATGTTATGTAGCTTGTGGTCTAGGGAATTTTAGGGTTTAATAGAGTCTATGATGGATTACGCACAGGCTTCTATTTTTTTAGGGTGGTAAGTTTCAAACTTTAGGCATTTGAGCACTGTATCTGTACAATGCTATTAATACTTTTCTTTAAATTGATTTTTTTAGGTTAAATTGATTATTTTCACTTAAATACACCTATTTAAAAAGAAAAAATAAAGAACCTTTACCATAAATAGAAGGTCATATTCAATATAAACACCAAACCAAACAAAATAATGATATAAAATCTAGTTAACTGCTATTGCGTGCTTCAGTCTCTGTACAGCCTAACCTCTTGTTTTTATAAAGGGAGATTAGCAAGTGTCTAAAAACTGTAAAAGCATATAACTAGCGTCGACTGAGACTTTCTCCATGATATTACTAGGAACAGAAGAGAATTGAAAAGGCAATGATGCTATTTAACATTGTGTCCATGTACCACTGAAAACCATCTGCTATGTCACTTAAAATCATATCAAGGATTTTTTTTTTTTTTCACTATTATGGAAACACCAATTAAGGGTAAATGTACAGTCTTTCCCCCAGGACACTCTGGTCCGGCCCTGTGCGGTCAGTAACTCTGAGGCACTGCAGGAACTATCATAATGAGGAAGGGTTTCAGAGCAAATAAATGATGGGCTTTCCTCAGTACCAGCCATTTAACATGCTCTACTTGCTCCCAACCAACACACAACCCATGGTGCAGGGTAACACAAACTCTCGAGAATTTTCTTTCATCTTATTCTGATTTAAAAAATACAAAATTAAAGGGAAAGATGGTGATCCTCATGTGGGTGCTCCAACCACTGTGCACTGTGTTTCATGGCATAGACTAGGTGATTGTCTTTGTGGACTGCAAAAAGAACTGCAGGTGGCCTTGAAAGGAGAGCGGCTGATGTCTGGAGTACGATATATGGCATTGACAATGTCAGGGAGTGTATTAGTTTCCCGCAGCTGCCGTAACAAATTCCCATGAACTTTAGTGGCTTGAAACAACAGCAATTTATTCTTTCACAGTTCTGAAGGCCAGAGTCTGGAATCAGCTTCAAAACTGTAAATCAAGGTGTCAGCAGGGCTATACTCCATCTAAAGGCTTTGCAGGAGAATCTGCCCCCCTTGCTCTTCCAGTTTCTGGTAGCCGTAAGCATTCCTTGGTTTGCGGCTGTATCACTCTGATGTCTGTCTCTGTGGTCATATTGCCCCCTCTTTTTCTGCACGTATGTAAGGACACGTGTGATTAGATTTAGGGCCCACTTTGATGATCCAGGATAATCTCAAAATCTTTAAAGACCCTTTTTCCAAATAAGATAATATTTACAGGTTCCAGTGATTTAAAAAAAAAATGAAAAATTAAAAAACAAACAACAAACCAACCAACCAGTTAAGGTCTAGTCAATTCTGACTCATGTGTGTCAGAGCAGAACTGTGCTTTGTAGGGTTTCCAGTGGCTGGTTTTTTGGAAGTAGATTGCCGGGTCTTTCAAGGCATGTCTGGGTAATCTGAACTGGCCACATTTTAGTTAACAGCCAACTGTGTTAACTGTTTGCACCACCCAGGGATTCCTCCAGAAATTAGAATGTGGATATCTTCTTTGGGAGGTGAGGAGGCATTTTTCAGGGAGGGAGAGTTATCTGATCAAAATGGAGAAGTAAGGTTTATAAAGAATTCTCTGTGAACCTAGCTCTGAACTAAGTACTTTGGGTGTTGGTTTCTTTACTCCTGACAGCAATCTCATGAGATATTTTGGCCATATTTCGCAGACGAGGCTCTTGAAACAGAGAGCTTAAAATCTTACCCAAGATCACAAAGTTAGCAAGTGGCACTTGCTTTAAACACACCCAATTTTCCAGCAGCCAAATCACATTGTATGTACAACCTCACCGATCTTATGTCATGAGTTAAACTTGTTCTGCTTTCCTGAATTCTCTGGACCCCTCTGTTGTCTGCTAAATCTCCTTGTTTTCCACTGAAGGCATCTTTAGTCCAAGCTTGCCATGAGAGACGAGAGTGAGGACCACGGTTTCAGACAATATACTGCAGTCTGGACTGTACTTGAATTCAGGCGCGACTGTGGGCTTCTTTAAATGAGAGGAAAAACAAAACAAATGAAACCCCTTGGTGGCTATAGCACATCAAATATCTCCTTTTTTAGTATCCGAGTTGCTTCAGAGTTAGTCAGGTGTTCAGCAGTTTTGTTGAATTAATCAACCACAATGATAAGTTTTTTTATCTTGCCCACAGAGAGGCAGAAGCATTCAAACTGCTCACCTTCACGCGCGCTCCTTGTGTGGCTCTGTAAATTATTTTTAGTAGGTGCTGTAATTGCTGCTAAGAGCAGAGCTTACCCAGGCTCTTAAACATGAACCTGTCGGGCAGCTTTCCTTCGTCAGAATTTTCACAAGCGCTACGAAACATTCAGGCGGGAACAAACTTGCCTGGGATGCTTCATTCAAGGACCAGGCTTGGGGAAAATATTAGCAACAACCTGCCTGTGTCCTCCTTCAATCCAGTTGAAATTAGAAAGCAAATTCTGATTCAGTCTTTACACCACCATCTGGTTAAATGGGGCTTTCTAATCGTCTGTGTCGTGGGCTAAGCTGTGGCAAAGAACTAATTCGTCACAGACGGGAGATGCATTGAAGCAGTTTCAGACATCAGCCAGGGTTTGGTGTCTGAATCCCAAGCATAACACGCTTTACTTGGGGCACGGATGGAGAGGTGACCCAGAGCAGAGCTGTAGGGCTCTCTGTTGACACGTAATTCAGAGAAACAGATTGGGGGCAGGTCCATCTAAGAGAGCATTCGGTATTTTGCTCCAAATAAATACAACTTTAACAGCCCCGTGTTTATTTCGCAGAGGTGAGTCTAAATGCACACACACAGGCAGATTTTGGTCATTCTCCACTTAGGAAAAAAGCAGACTTCCTACTTAGGATTCAGAGCTGTTTGCTTTCGTGTCCTGGATGCTCCCTTTGCAAGCTGAGAGAAGAGAGTGTTGTCTTTCCATGCCCCCTGCCTCCTACCTTCCAATCTTCAACGTCAGGCAGTTTCCCATGGTATTGAACAGCTGCTCCTTTCCAAATTCTGTAGGTTTACACTGTGGCTCTGTATTTCTCTTGGACACCCCAGTAGGCTGAGCTTATTATCCTATTGCTTCGCCACTGCAGAATTTATTGCAAAAAAGGGGCCTGCCGCTGGCCGTGAGCTATTGGTGCTAAGCCCAGGGTTTCAGAGTCCTCATGAATTAGGGCACCAGATGCATAAGTAAGATAAACCTGTTACCCTGCTGGCCCTTGGGATGAGATTTCTCCCTTCTGAACTGCACCTTCCACAGAGTTAACAATTTAGATTAAAGTAGTTCAGAACACAAGAAGGCAATTTTCATTTGTAAAGGCATTAGTGGTTTTTTTTTTTTTCTTTTTTTTCCTCATTCTTCTTTGGCTAGAACAACAATCTAAACACAAAGGTAAATTGAAATGGGATTTCATTTTTAAATGACTTTCACTAATACAAATAATAATATGAAAGGAAAGCTATTTGGGTAATGCTGAATAGTGCCTGACCAGGGCATTTTAATAACTTGTCAGTAATAAATTTAAGGTTTTAATTTGCGATGGTGGTGTTTTCACTGCTTTTCAGAAATGTACTGGAATGGAGTGATGGTGCCCATTAGGGCTGTTCCTCTGGGAAGACTCCCAGAGGCATTGCTCCATCAGGTCCTCGGGCCATGTCCTGCGGCTGCGGAAAAAGTGAGCAGGGAGAAAATAGTCTTTGGTTTAGAATAATTTACATCCCTCAGGCACCTTAATTTGAAAAACATTGACTGGATTCTTTATACTGGGGAAACTCTTATTCATGGTATAAAATATAATCAAATGCATTTCATGCTAATGAACTACTCAGGTTTAATGAATTTTCCTTTAAATGTGGAATTAATGTCCTATTTTAGAATTACTGTTGTCCAGTGAGTATTTAAGTGAGTGATTAAATATTTGATGGAGGCCTTTATAGACACAAGGAAAATGGAGCGAAAATTTCAGGTCCTCATTTCCATTTGCTTAAAAAGTGCCATTATTAAAAATAAGCAGGATGGAGACAATTGCTGTGACAATTCATACTTTTCTGTAGCTCCAGTGACTTCTGAAGGAAATCGTGCTTTCTCCGGTTGCCACCTGCTCCTTTGGTCATAGATTAATAACATCTGACCAAGCATGAAGGCGTGCTGGGGCCATCTGCCATTGTACATACCAGGATGTGTTTCAGCTTCCTCAAGTAGAATTCTGATTAATGACACAGCTCCACTCTCAGCTTATATTCATCCTATTGAACTGTATGACCCAGTTATTTTGATAACAGGAATTTATTTAGTACTCATCTCAGTCAAACCACTGCTTAATCGGCTTGCTACTGGTCAAAGCACTAGGCCACTGTACATCATTTCAGTGTTAATTATGAGATGTCTTCCATGTCAAATAAGAACATCAAATAAGGAGCCCTGGTGATGCAATGGTTAAGAGCTCAGCTGCTAACTGAAAGGTTGGAGGTTTGAACCCACCAGTGGTTCCGTGGGAGAAAAGACCTGTCGATCTGCTCCCATGAAGATTACAGCCTAGAAAACCGTATGGAGCAGCTCTACTTTGTCATATAGGGTTGCTATGAGATGGCACACAACAACAGTGTGTCAAATAAGACCTTTGTGTTTTGATGTGTCCCCAAAGCTGAGAAAAATCAGTGCCAAGAACCACCACGTTCTGAAATGAATTGGATTCTCTTTCCTCCATGCTAATCCTTTCCCTCTCACTCCCTTCAACATACAACTACCAGCATCTTCACTACCACAGTCATCACAACTGTGGCCATTGCTCTCTTCACCAAGATTTCTTCATGCTCTAGCCTTTGATGCCAAGGAAGCTGAGAGCTGACCCTGTGGATATTAGAGAAGGATGGGATTCTGTGCCCCTCTGGCCTGATATTCATACTAGAAAGGCTCTTATGAGTTAATAACCCAACTCGTTCCAATCTTTCTCCTTCAGGATAGGGAGAAGCTCCCAGTGCTGTTTTATTGGCATCCCAAGGGAAGCCACCCAACTATCATTTTGGTGGGCAAAATGGCAATGACATCATTCCAGGGACTAAGAGACCCTGTTCTTATTCTAACTGTAACTAGCTATGTTAACTAGAGCAAGCCACTGGACCTCACAGGGCTTTAGTTTTTTCACCAAAAAAACTGAGGGGAATAGAAGCATTGGTTTTCAAAATGTGTTATAAAAATCTACAGTGCTGCCTCTAGGACTAGTGACAAGGGCTGATACCTTCCTTCTTCTTTGTCCCACTTCTAATGAGACTAATTACCTGGTGGGGAAGAAGCTAGCTTATGACCTTGTAGCAATCAGAATTAGGGTGAAGGCCTGCACTTGAGAGTGGTGGAGCTGGGTCCAATGGCATTACTTAGGTGCCGTCCTGACCCGGACTGCCTTTTCCCAACTTCTTGTTGTGTGCAAAAATAAACTCTACGTATTCAAGCTACTTTTAGTTGGTTTTCTGTTGCAAGCAGCTAAATGTGATTCTAATGAATACAACCTTAAACTTGTGCTTAGCATCAGACAGTTCTGAGGTCAACAACCATACTTAGCATTCATTTAGTGTTTTGTAACCATCCCCCTTATAAACTGTTTCTATCAGATACTTGAAGGTTTTATTTTACTTACACTTTTTTTAAATGGGGAACTTTTCAACATCCCTATATAGTATTTCTTTAGTGTTCTTTTAAAAATGTCTTCAGATGACAATTATGAGCACAATATTTATAACCTACCCCTTCCTTATATGCTAGCAGTAGAGAGAAGATGATTCCATGAATCAAAATGTGAAATATTTAACTGGAGAAATGACTCCATCATTGATAACTGTCCTGGTGGCACAGTGGCTAAGAGCCATAGCTGCTAACCAAAAGGTTGGCAGTTTGAATCTACCAGCTCTCCCTTGAAAACCCTATGGGGCAGTTATCTGTCCTATAGGGTCTCTATGAGTTGGAATCTACTGGAAGGCAAGTGGTTTTTTTCTGGTAGTTATAGTTAATCATGGTAAATTTTTAGACTAAAAGAGGATGTTGTTCTCTTATGCCCTAAAGTAATTAACTTCCATGCTAATTTGTAGATAAACAGATATTATTTCATTTTGTCTTTATTAAAGTAAGTACAGTTAATACTTACAAAACAGAACAACTGAAAATTTTAGCTTTGGAATTAAAACCTGGATCTGAATTGCATTTCAACAGTGAAATTGATTTAATAAGCAAATATTTAATCTTTAGAGCAACCTGGATAAAGTATCCTAATCCTCAATATATTCACATCTTGATAAATATCAGTGGATTGCAAAAAAAAAAATTGAAACACAACTCTAGACTTCAAACAAACACAACAAGCCTTTGGAATCAGATTCTTGCTTGAAATTCAAAAATTTTGAAGACATATTTGGCTGAGAGATGTGGTGAAAACATGTTACCTAGGTTACATGAATTTATGATCAAAAATATAAAATGGATCTGTTAAAAGTGTGTATTCTCCCCCATTCCAATTTAGATATATTTGAAGTCTACTGCCAATTTGATGACTCCTGCTTTATAACATCACTCATATTTTTGATATCAAAGGGAAAACATATTTTCAAGGGAGGTAAGAATCTCTATTCCATAAAGGTACAATGGTTTATTTATAACATGCCATTTTTATGATAGGTCACTGGAGAGAGAAATCAGATTTTATTTGAAAGAGCTCAGAAAGGTAATAGAAACCACAGTTTGGATTTTTTTTTTTTTTACCAGCATGTTAAATTCCCATAAAACAATTTACATTCACGTAATAAAAGAGCAGTGAAAATGAAGTAATGAAAAGGATGTTGCCCTTGAAGTCAAATAGGCTTGAACTCATCTCCCTGTTCTCCCACTTCTACCTATGGCAGCCATTTGGTTGGCTCACTCAACACCCATTCCCAGCCTCCTTCTCTTTCCTCACTTCCTACATGCTGTTGTTGTTAGATGCCATTGGGTCGGTTTCGACTCATGGTGACGCCATGTGTTACACAGTAGAACTGTTCCATAGGATTTTTTTGGCTGTAATCTTTATGAAAACACATCACCAGGCCTTTTCTTTCATGGTACTGCTAAATGGGTTCGACCTGCCAACTGATAAGTTAGCAGTCAAACACAAACCGTTTGTGCCGCCTAAAACCAAAACCAAACCAAACCCTATGGGACAGGGTAGAACTGCCTCATAGGGTTTCTAAGGAGCACTTGGTAGATTCGAACTGCTGACCTTTTGGTTAGCAGCTGAACTCTTAACCATACGCCACCAGGGTTTCCCTCGTGCCACCTAGGGACCTTTAATTCTCCACATAAATACTGAGAAAGTAAAATGGCAGCTTTCCCAGCCTCCCATCCACCTAGGGTGTGTGACCCAGGTCTGTCTAAGAAGCTGTACGAGGAAGCATCCAGAGCATTTCTAGGAAATCTTTTCCTCAAAATGAGAGAACAATATGAGGAGAAAATCATTTTCTTCTTGCTATCACCACTACTTCTTTCGGTGTTGGATCTGCAAATGCAGACAGCAGCCGTAGTCATCGTCTGACTGAGAGGAGAAGGACAAGTGGATGTCAGTAACACTGACCAAGTGTCCCTGTCTTCTTGTACCAGCCGCCTGACCCTGGGGTATAAGCTTTCTGATTTTTTGTTACCTAAAAAATTACTTTCATTACTCTTAGCCAAAAGCATTTGTAACTGATGAGCTAACTTTATTGTGATGGGTAAGTGTCTTAACTACTCTGAGCTTCAGTGTCTTTTTCTGTAGTTTGTGGCTGTTGTTTTGTAAGGACTCAGCGAGTAATGTATTTGAGCAGATAACGCGTAGCTGTTAGCTGTCTTCGTGTCAGCTGCTGACTCATGGAGACATCACACAGAACAGGACTGGACTGTGGCAATCCATACAATTTTCATTGGCTGATTTTCAGAAGTGGATCACTAGGTCTTTCTTCCTAGTTTGTCTTAGCCTGGAAGTGCCGCTGAAACCTGTTCAGCATCACAGCAACACGCAACCCACCGCTGCCCTCTAACACATACTAGAAGCTCAATAGTAAATAACTATTTCTGTTTATATTATTCAGAGCTATGTTGCTTTAACCAACTTGAGGAAGATAGAATTTAATATGGCTCTACTATTTTGGAAACCCTGGTGGCGTAGTGGTTAAGTGCTATGGCTACTAACCAAGAGGTCGGCAGTTTGAGTCCACCAGGCACTCCTTGGAAACTCTATCGGGCAGTTCCACTCTGTCCTGCAGGGTCGCTATGAGTTGGAATTGACTCAGTGGCAGTGGGTTTGGTTTTGTGGTTTTCTACTATTTTGCCAAAAAACTATATGGGATGACGATGTGCTTTAATTTATACCTTCTCATTTAATTCTTTTAATAAATAAATCTACAAGGAAGGTATGGTTTTCCATTTACAGATGAAGAAACTGAGACTTGGAGACTTTTCCAAGGTCACACAATTTGAAGGTATCAAAGCTAGTGTTTGTGTCCTAAAGATAACCCTACATACCTTAGGTGATAGGAAAGGCCTGATCCAGGACCTTGAGAAGGCATCAGGCTAGAGAAGCAGCAGATTTTAAACTCAGCCGGAGAAGTCTGAGGTGAGTACAAACAGGAAGTGCTGAGAGTTCTGGAATGTGTATGTATATATCTAAGGATGTGAGTAGGAGGTGGTGGTGCTGTGTGTCCTTGAGTTGATTCTACTCCAAGCGACCCTATAGGACAGAGTAGAATTACCCCATAGGGTTACCTAGACTGAAATCTTTACAGGAGCAAATCACCAGGTCTTTTCTCCATTGGAGCCATCGGTGGGTTCTATCACTGACCTTTCAGATAGTAGCCACGCACTTAACCATTTCACCACCAGGGCTCGAGTAAGAGGTAGAGGGGAGGATTGGGGCAGTGACCTCTAGGGGGTACAAGGGCTATGGATGAGAAATAGGAGCCAAGAATCAGGGTCCAGAAAAGCAGATACTGCTGGTGGCAGACTCATATGACTTCATGAACCAAGATGGTAACGTGGATATGTGACTCTGGTGGAAGTGAGACAAAAATGGATGGAGAGGACTGGCAACTGGAGAAAGGGTACGTACCCCAACTAAAGGCCTTTTAAAAAAATTGAAACACTGTGCTGACCCAATAAGACATGCCCATGAGAATATTTGATCCCTGGACACTGGTTTGCAATCTGGGATATAGTGCGATAGAAAATAAGAGCCCAGGCTGCAGATGACTTCAAAGCCCAAGCTATTTTCCTTCCAACATGTTACCTGGCATTCATTTACCCTTCCATTCATTCATCGGTTCTTCCAGTAAACATCATTTGGTGTCTTTGAACCAAAGACCGTGATAGGTGCTGGGTTTATCACTATTGCAAAACAGAACAAAACACAATCCTTGTCTCAATAGAAAGAACATCAGGTTTGAGAGACTTTAGCATAGCTATTTTGCAGATGCATTGGAGCGTAAAGGAGAGAGCAACTGAATCTGCTGGGAGTGATCAGAGAGTCCACTTAGAGGACGTGAGACTTTACAGAGGCTATAAGAAAAAATAGACTTTTGCTTTTGCTATAGAGTGCCTATGAGTTAGAAAGGAGTGGTTGGTATAGAGAAGGCTAAGGAGAAGAAACCCTGCTTTAGTGAATACATGAGAATGAGCTAACTTATATATCAAAATTTCTGACTTAAGTAATTCAATCTAGGCAGAGGGAACATCATATGCAAAGGTTAAGAGAAATTAGAATGGAAGAAGGGATGTTGCTTATCAAGGCATAAAGCAGGAGGGAGAAGCAGGGCCAGATAAGAAAGGGCATTTATGGAACAAGTTAAGGCATTTGGATTTTATCCTGCAGGCATATGAAGGATGTTGGTTAGAAAAATGTATGGACCAAATTACATTTAGAAGGATAACTCTGGGATCTCTATGGAGAGTGGATATGAAAGGAACAAGATTAAAGACAAGGAGACAGATCATATAAAGGCTTCCGTAGCATGAGTAAAATATGATCAAGAAATGAACTGGGGCATAGCAAAGAAAGGGACTGATAGGGGAAGTATTTAGGGAGTTATAGTGATGGGCTGTCATTATAGCAAAAAGAATTAGTCGATATTCAACCATTTCAAGAGGTGGCATATGATCAGGAACCGATGGTACTGAAGGAAGAAGTCCAAGCTGCTCTGAAGGCATTGGCGAAAAACAAGGCTCCAGGAATTGATGGAATATCAATTGAGATGTTTCAACAAACAGATGCAGCGCTGGAGGTGCTCACTCGTCTATGCCAAGAAATACGGAAGACAGCTTCCTGGCCAACTGACTGGAAGAGATCTATATTTATGCCTATTCCCAAGAAAGGTGATCCAACCGAATGTGGAAATTACAGAACAATATCGTTAATATCACACACAAGCAAAATTTTGCTGAAGATCATTCAAAAACGGCTGCAACAGTATATCAACAGGGAACTGCCAGAAATTCAGACTGGTTTCAGAAGAGGACGTGGAACCAGAGATATCATTGCTGATGTCAGATGGATCCTGGCTGAAAGCAGAGAATACCAGAAGGATGTTTATCTGTGTTTTATTGACTATGCAAGGGCATTCGACCGTGTGGTTCATAACAAACTATGGATAACACTGTGAAGAATGGGAATTCCAGAACACTTAATTGTGCTCATGAGGAACCTTTACATAGATCAAGAGGCAGTTGTTTGGACAGAACAAGGGGATACTGATTGGTTTCAAGTCAGGAAAGGTGTGCGTCAGGGTTGTATTCTTTCACCATACCTATTTAATCTGTATGCTGAACAAATAATACAAGAAGCTGGACTATATGAAGAAGAACGGGGCATCAGGATTGGAGGAAGACTCATTAACAACCTGCGTTATGCAGGTGACACAGCCTTGCTTGCTGAAAGTGAAGAGGACTTGAAGCACTTACTAATGAAGATCAAAGACCACAGCCTTCAGTATGGATTATGCCTCAACATAAAGAAAACAAAAATCCTCACAACTGGACCAATGAGCAACATCACGATAAAGGGAGAAAAGATTGAAGTTGTCAAGGATTTCATTTTACTTGCATCCATAATGAATACCCATGGAAGCAGCAGTCAAGAAATCAAAAGACGCATTGCATTGGGCAAATCTGCTACAAAGGGCCTCTTCAAAATGTTGAAGAGCAAAGATGTCACCCTGAAGACTAAGGTGCACTTGACCCAAGCCATGGTATTTTCAGTCGCATCATATGCATGTGAAAGCTGCATAATGAATAAGGAAGACCGAAGAAGAGTTGACGCCTTTGAATTGTGGTGTTGACGAAGAATATTGAATATACGATGGACTGCCAAAAGAACGAACAAATCTGTCTTGGAGGAAGTACAGCCAGAATGCTCCTTAGAGGCAAGGATGGCGAGACTGCGTCTTACATACTTTGGACATGTTGTCAGGAGGGATGAGCCCCTGGAGAAGGACATCATGCTTGGCATAGTACAGGGTCAGCAGAAAAGAGGAAGACCCTCAACAATGTGGATTGACACAGTGGCTGCAACAATGAGCTCAAGCATAACAAGGATTGTAAGGATGGTGCAGGACCGGGCCGTGTTTCGTTCTGTTGTGCACAGGGTCACTATGAGTCGAAACAGACTCAACGGCACCTAACAACAACAGTGATGGACTGTGGTTATGGATTAGAAGAGGTGCTGGAGAGAGAGAGAAAGAGGGAGGGAGGTGAGGAGGAAAGGAAAAAGCGAAGTTTCGATTGATTTGGGGCAGTGATTCTCATGCTCCAGAGAGGATCAGAACCACCTGAAATGCATCCAGTAGTTCTGGGATGGGATTCTCTTTGTATTTCCAGTGACATCCCAGGTAATACTGATGCTGCTGGTCAAAGGACCACACTTGGAGAACCACTGGTCTAGGCAACTTTCGAGTTTCTGCCTTGGATAGGTGGTGGCTTAAATCTACACTTCCATAAACTTCAGGCGATGAGGCAAGTACTGAGTTGGCAGCCCATCTTTTTTTTGAAATTTTATCCTTGGTGAAAATAGACACAGCAAAACGCACTCCCATTCCACTGTTTCTAGACATAATGATCAGTGACATTGGTTACATCCTTCACGTGTCAATGTTCTCGTTAATTCCATTCTAGTTATTTCACTTCCGTTTACTTTATCTCTCTGCTTCCTAACCTTTCGTGTATGATTTAAAATAGCTATTGACTCTTTGTTCAGGTGTGTGTGTGTGTATTTCATGCAATACTCTTTGGGCTTAACTGTTACTTAGTTTAAAGGTGACTTCAGGGCATAGTTTCAACTCAAGATTTGAAGAGCAACTCAGGACCATAGTCTCAGGAACTCCTCCAGCCTCAATGAGTCCAGTAAGTCTGTATTCTTTAATAATTTGAAGCTCTGGCCCACATTTTTTCTCTGTTTTTATCAGGATCCATTTATTGTGTTCCTGATTAAAATATTCAGTAGTGCTAGCTGGGCACCATCTAGTTCTGGTCTCAAGGTAGAGGAGTGTCATGGATTGAATTGTGTCCCCGCAAAATGTCTGCTGACTTGGCTAGGTCATGATTTCCATGTTTTTTTTATGATTGTCTACCATTTTGTCATCTGATGTGAGTTCTCTGTATCTTATCAATCCTATCACTATGATGTAATGAGATGAATTAGTGGCAGTTATATTGATGAGATCTACAAAATTAGATAGTGTCTTAAGCCAATCTGTTTTGAAATATAAAAGAGAGAAGCAAGCAGAGAGACATGGGACCTCATAGCACCAAGGAGACAACACCAGGAGCAGAGTAAGTCCTTTGGACCTGAGGTTCCTGAGCTGAAAAGCTCCACGACCAGAGGAAGATTGATGACAAGGTCCTTCCTCCAGAGCCAGCAGAGAAAGAAAGACTCCCCCCTGCCCTGAATTCTGACTTCTAACCTACTAGACTTCGATAGAATAAATTTCTCTTTGTTAAAGCCATCCACTTGTGGTATTTCTGTTATAGCAGCACTAGATAGCTAAGACAAGGAGGCAGTGTTCATGTAGACAATTAGTCCTGTAGCACAGTTTCTTGTCTGATTCTTGAGTTTCCTTCTTTCCCTTTTGTTCCAGACAAGTAAAGACCAACAGTTGTATCTTAGACGGATGCTCATAAGCTTTTAAGACCCCAGACACTACTCACCGTAATGGGAGGTAGAACATAAACTTTAAGAACTATCTTATGCCATTTGGCTAGATTGCCCCACAAGACCATGGCCCTAAGCCCCCAAACCAAGAGAGCTAATCCTACGAGGTGATTGGTTATAACTAACTAGTATCAGCATCTGTAGCCCCTCTCCCCTTTTTTTGTTACTGTTTTTGTTTCAAAATTGGCAGCCCATCTTATTAACAAGTTATAAACAAGTTGCGTCAAAGTAAGTGGCCAGATAGAAGTTCATAATTTATGAAGTCTCTTACTCTAATGTGGACTGATATCAAAAGGTTTTTTTTTTTTTTTAACACCAAACTGTTTTATTTTCCATGAATGACAGAGTAATTGAGATAGAGGGAATCCATTAATTTACACTTCTGTAATTAGAGATGTAGAATAATTTGAAGAGATGGTTTAATGAAATTTCTTTGAATTATTTATTATAAAAGAACTTATAAGCAAGCAAATAAAAGAAAGACCAAAAAAACATACTTTACCTAGTTGAAAATAATTTTCACAAGGAAATACTATTTTCTTAGAAGAGCATCTTAGAGGTAAAGTTTGACTGGAAGATAATAAATGAGCCCATTATTTCCTGAGGCTTTTTTTTTTTTTTAATAGATTTCAAGATCTGCTCATTTCTTTGATTCCAGTTTACTGTGGGTTAGCCTAACCATTGCAAACACATCTGGATGTTTGATGGTGCAGCTGTGGCTGCCGAGAGCAGTGTTTTCAAAATTTGGTCCTCAGAACTCCCGAATCATCATCAGAGACAAACTGAAATCAGGATCTCAGGAGATGGAGTTCAGAATACACATTACAGGCATTCCCCAGGTTACAAATATGTAACTTACATACAGCCTGTAGTTACAAGCCAACAACCCCCATAAAGCCTATTATATTAAAAATTTGAGGTACATACAATGGTTTGTAGTAATGACTTGATGCTACTTTGCTTCACCCATCAAAACATTATTATTATTACTGTATTATTATGTTAAAGATGTTTTAGTGTATCTGTGTTTCTTTTACGTTTTTTATGGATAGAAAAGTACCCTATATACTATATACTAAGACAAACATTTGACTAACTGACATTAGATATGAATCGTACCTAACTGTTCCAACTTATGTACAAATTCGACTTAAAGACAGTTTTAGGAACAGAACTCTTTGGTAATCCGGACACTGCCTGTGTTAACCTCCTCAGGTGATTTATACCCATAGTAAAGCTTGAGAATCACTAGCATATGTATTCAGTTTTCAGGGGAAAAGGTTTTCTTCTCTCAAGAGATGTTTTTAATGCTAATATTCATCTATCTTGCTGTGACCACACCATTGTCTCTTAACAAACAGTTACAGTAGGTATTCATCTTAGCATACTGGTGCGTAAGAAATCAGCTTTCTCTCCTCCTTTCCTCCCTCCCTTCCTTCTTTTCTTTCTTTATTCCTTCCTTCCTCTTTCTGTTCAACTCAACTCAATGTTCATTATGAGCTCCCATCCCTCTAGAAAATTAGTTGGTAATTTTTTGCGCCATGGACCCCTCTGATGGTCTGCTGAAGCCCAAAAGCTCCTTTTCAGAATAATGTTTTTCATTTATCCAGCACAAAATAAAGAACATAGGAGCAGAAAAGTAATACATTGATTAATTTTTAAATAATTGCTTAAAATTAAAAATATGAAATCTTAAATATAATTTTTTAAAAAACTCACAATAGTGATGGAATGACTTATATGCTTCTTTATGAATGCATTAAAAATAAGACATGGGAGCTGACGGTTACTGTAATTTTATAGTGATGAGTGTAAAAAATATTTTGAGATACTGGCAGCAACTATATTAAAGTGTCTGTGATTTCTCTTGGTGTATTTGCTCTGCAGTCTATCTTCATGATTGAAAGAAATGCTACATATTAGTCAGAAGTTAGTGAAAATGAAGATGTAGTTCTTCCTCGAGCTAAGTTCTAGATACCAGCTTAAAAACCTCTGCTCTAGAGTGTTGGAAACTTAATTACACTCAGTTCGAGGTCATCTCTGCCTTCCATGGCTTTGCATATAAGTTCTGGAGGCTTATCTAGTACCAGTGAATTTGTGTTACCATGTTCTCATTGCTCATTTTCATCTTTTCCATCTGTCATTGGCTAAGATGTCCACCAGTCTCTTCTCAGATGTTAGTTCATGCCAGCTACTACTTGGTCAATCTTAATTTTCTTTCAAAGATCTGCTTTAGGTTCACTGGTTCATTCTACCTTCTGTGTCTCTCTGTGGCACTCTGAGTCCTTCTGCTGTTCTTGTGTCATGATGGGACATGGAGAATGTTGTCAGACAGTCTAATGTCCCCAGTACTCAGGCCCATGGCACAGCCATTTTTTTCTCTGAGGACTTGACACCCCCCAGGACTCTACCTTGAAAAGATCCATTTACTCTGGGATCCCACAAACCTATGTGGGTGTTCTGTCCATTCTCACTCTAACTCAGCCCAGGAGAGGAGATGGGGTAGGCAGCAAGGAACAGGGCTTCTTGTCAGGGCTTCTTAACACCTAAACCTTTGCCACTTTCTCTGCAACTTTTTCATCTATGTCATTGAAATAGAATTATTTTCTAATCTTGTGGTAGGAAGTGGGGAGAGTTTTTTCTGGCTCATTATATACCATTCTAAATATAGTTTCCATGAGTTCTTTTTAATGCCCTTATCTTTTGAAGCATGTTTATCCTCCTCTTTCTGTTCTAACACTCTTCACTGGATAATGATTTAGAGAGAAGACCAAAAACTGAGTATGTCCAGTATTACTTAGTGTATAGGTTAAGTTACTACAACAAAGAGACCCCATACTGAGTTGCTTACATAAATAGAAGTTTCCTCTCATTTATGGGAGACACAGGCCAGCCTGTCAAGGCAGCTCTGCCCCATGTGAACATACAAGATTTCAGTTTTTCCCCCAACTGATTGCTTCACTACCCCCTAGGATGTTGTCTTTATCTGCAAGGTTGAAGGTGGGTCACTCCTAGTAGAAAGGGGAGAGGGGAGAAAGTATGGATTTCTTTTCAAACAAGTGACATAGAGTTGGACGTATCACTTCCATTCATATCCTATTGGTGATAACTCGCCACACGGTGACTTCTAGATACAAAGGCACCTGGATAATGTGGTTTCTCATTGGGTAGCCACATGCCCAGCTGAAGCTCTCCTCATTTGGAAGAAGTGGACAACGGATTGTGAAGGAATGCTAAAAGGCTGCCACATTTCCTTTACATATTTTTTTCCTCCTAATTTTGGCTAGCCACCTCTCTGGAGGTTAACTTGAAGATTTGGCTTAAATCACAAGGTTTTCCTCAAAGCTTGAGTAATATCGTTACGAGCCTGTTGTCTTTAGGGCTGAGGAGGTGACTGGGAAAGGACTTAAGCTGTGTTCACTGCTGAATGAAAGAACATCTGGGCAAGTGGGGGAACTGGTGAATGTCCTAACAGAAGCCTGTGTTCAGTGGAAGCACCTCCTTGGGAAGATCTGGATGAGAAGCTGCCATGGCAAGCAGGGCCTAGTAATAAGGCCACTGTCATTGGAAGGGACTAGGGGAGCTGATACAGGCTGGTGATTGTCATCTAATGACTGGTAGCATGTTTGAGTCCTTGGGAAAAAGAATAATGCGTAACTAATACCCAAAAGAAGGAGCCCTGGTGGCATGATGGTTAAGCGCTTGGATGCTAGCCCAAAGGTCTACAGTTTGAACCCACCGGTGTCTCCACAGGAGAAAAGACCTGGTGATCAGCTCCTGTAAAGATCACAGCCTAGAAAACCCTATGTGGCAAGTCTACTCTGTCCTATAGGGTAGTTATGAGCCAAAATTGACTCGATGGCAACTAGCAATACCCAAGAGAAAGGGGCATTTGTGGTTCAGTGGTAGAATTCTTGCCTTTCATGTGGGAGACCCAGGTTTGATCCTCAGCCAGTGTACTTCATGCACGGTCGCCACGCATTTGTCACTGGAGGCTTGTGTGTTGCTATGATGCTAAACCAAGTTTCAGTGGAACTTCTAGACTAAAATGAACTAGGAAGAAAAGCCTGGTGATCTATTTCTGAAAATCAGCCAATGGCAACCCTATGGATAACAGTGATCCCATCTGCAACTGATCATGGGGATGGCAGGGGTCTGGGCAGTGTCATTCTATCGTGTATGGGGTTACCTAGAGTCAAGGGCTGACTTGACAGCCGCAAAAAACAACAATACCCAAAAAAGCAGTTTTACCAAATTTTGTAACATTACTGGATCCAAGACGTACTGCTGTGACCATTCCAATATTTAACACAAATGGAGAGGTAATTTCCTCTCACTATTCTATAACAACCATACAGTTTTGTATCTTGCTCACCCAAGGGTGCATCTGTGCAGCACTGTGGGATCTGAGGGACCTCCAAAGGAGAGTGGGCTCTCCAGGTGGAAATAAGACAAGGTAGCTTAGGTGCTTAGTGCAACTGTTCTTAGCATCACAACGAACATCGTGCCTTGAAGACAGGTGGTTACGATTAACGGGGAGACTGCTATATCCAGATGGTCACTGTGGAAATTCCCATAGCACCTATGAGAGTAGTTTGGACAGTGAATGAGTACGCTGGTCATTGAGTACATGTAAGACCCTTCGTGGGGACTCCCTGGACTTCCTGATGACAAGTTTGCAGTAGGCCAGAGCTCTTGCTTAAGGTGGAGGAGCCAAAGTCAGGGCAATTTAGGTTCCAGAGGACAGGGGTCTACATGGCCTGGGCTCTGTGCAAAACATTCTCCTTCATTGTGGTAAAAGAACTTCTATTTGATAAACTCCATGCTTCAACAGTGTATTGAAAACTTGAAAATGTTTTATAGTTTAAGTGTTACTAATTTATACTAAACAATACGTCTTCTAGCCCAAATCTACATGCCTTAATTAGTCTGAATTAGCAGAGAAGGGGCAGTGATTTAAATGAGGCAGCATGCATTAATGATTATAACAAAATCTAGAAAAACACACTCAACATAATCTTCCCTCTTATGGTCCCTCACAATACTTTGCATTTCACCTTAATTTCATCATTTTCAACCTTTTATTATAAATGATTTGACTTACAGATTGTTAAGGCTGGAAGATACCTCTGAGAATAATTACTTATAGGGAAATACGCAGCCCGAAGAGGTTAAGTGACTTGCCTAAGATTACACAGCTCTTTATTCCCTCTATTGGATTAGAGGAAACCCTGGTGGCTTAGTGGTTAAGTGCTACGTCTGCTAACCAAAGGGTCGGCAGTTCAAATCTGCCAGGCGCTCCTTGGAAACTCTCTGGGGCAGTTCTACTCTGTTCTCTAGGGTCGCTATGAGCCAGAATCGACTCGATGGCACTGGGTTTGTTTTTTTTGGTATTGGATTAGAAGGAGTCCTGGTGGTGCCATGGCTAACTGAAAGACTGGCGGTTTGAACCCACCAGCCACTCCTTGGGAGAAAGATGTGGCAGTCTGCTTCTGTAAAGATTTACAGCCTAGAAAACCCTATGGGGCAGTTCTATTATGTCCTATAGGGTCCCTGTGAGTTGGAATCGACTTGACAGTGGTGGGTTTGGTTGATTTTTCTGGTACTGGATTATATAGTTCTGAGACTTATCATGCCATACTCTGTGGTGCCCAGACCAGTGCCTTGTTCATCGATGATCTTGTATAAATCAGCTAAAATTAGCTAAGCCAAATCTTATTTGTGTGAGATAAATTTTATTTTGGAAAATAGAAATTGGACTAAAATCTTGTTAGAAGCTGTGCTTGAATTTAAAGGCCCGTTTCTTTGTAAGAAACCAGGATATGGATGCATTCTCTAGTCAGTGAAACTGAAAAAAATTCTATTTAGCCAACATTGCGTTTATGTGGTTCTTTACCATGTGCGAGGCATTGTTCCAAGTGCTTTACAAATACTAACTTTAGTCTGCATAATACACCTAACAGGTGGGTCCTATGATCATCCTCTATTTACAGATGAAGACAGTAGGCGCAGAGAGGCAAGGATTTATCCCCAGATCCCACAGGGCTGAGCTGAGATTCAAACCCAGTCAGCCTGGCTCCAGCTGCTTCTCCAAGGGTGTGAACTGCGTGAGGTGTCCCCTTAGATTACTCAGTTGTTTCGTTTAGGCTGATGAGCAGCCAGGTCTTCTGGGCACTTAAATTCTAACACTTCCTCCCTGACATTGCTTTTTCTTTTGCTTCTGGGCAATTTCTCTTTCTAAAACTGCTGAAGTGTGAGACTTCCTTTAGTGATTCCTATAGCCTGGTCACAAGCAGGCTGTAGAAATGAGGCTCCAGGATGCCCACACTGGCACCGCTGACTCTTCTCCAAGTCTGGGTCAGCACAGGATCTCCCACAACCAAAAAATGACACAACTGACGAGAAGCTGGGACTCGTGCCTAAGAGAGCTCTTGGGTGTAGTCAGCAGAGGCAGAAACTCCTGTGGCTTTGCTGGCACAGCTTGGACCAGCCTCAGGAGGCTTCTGTTGTGGCCAGGGTGGTAGAGAAGGACATTAAGATTTCCTTCCGGCAAGGCAGCGAGGGCTGTAACTGTCTCTCTGCATCTTGCAGCAGTTGTAATTCATTCCTGGGAAAAGATGGAACTTCAAGCGCTATTTCTATGTCCTTGAATAACTTTTCTCATCCAAGATTGGAGCAAAGCACAAAAGTGGTTAAGTTGTCATTTTAAACTTGCCAGAGAGCAGAGAAGTGATTGGAACAACTTGCCATACAAGGAAAAGTACTCATTTCCAAAGCTTTTGCTGAAATGATTGCTTTTCTCAAATTTCAGATTTTCCCTGTAAGATACAAAACTAGCCCGAGAATTGTGGTTCAAAATGAGCTTATTTTATCTTAATGACAAGTGAGGATTCAACAGTAGGAAACCAGGGAAGATTTTATACCTCAAACGTAACCTAGAGCTGGTATTTAGCAGGGAATAGATTGAAAATAAGTTATGGGATGAATACCTAATACTTAAAAGAAAAAGAAAACCAAAACTTAGAAATGTTCTTTGTTGTGATTATCATGATATATTGACTTTCAACATTTTCATTTTAGCCCTTTTGAATTCCTAGGCTGCTCTGATTTGGCCAGGGTAGAGAAAGGGATTGTTCATTTATGTATAATAATTTCCCAGACAAAGCCCTATCTTGGGACAGACTGCTTTTCATCTCCCTGGTTGTTTTGCTGAGATTCAATCAAGGGAGCATGTTTTCTGGTTATAAAAACGCAATCCCAGTTTAAAAAGACAGATATTTGTATACAACCTAAATCAACTCTAAAATAATACTGGAACCAGATCAGTTTCTGAGGTTAAGATAGATATCTTGGGACATATTCAACAATGTGATGACAAAGGCCCACCTACTGGGATTTATAGCCTGAGAGAGAGGCTTTCATTCAATTTAGAAACAAATTAAATGGAAAGATGTGAGCAGAAAAGTACAGCTCCCAACAACATATGCGGCTTAGACATTCATCAGGTATTTTTTAAGATCAAAATACATATTGAATTTCAACTAGGTGCCAGGTACTGTGCTGTACAGCATGAATAAGAGACAGTTCTAATCTCGTGCAGTTTACAAATTAGATTAACTTGGGGAAGTATTGCACAGTTTTTAGTCATTTTGGGGTGATTTTAGGGTTAGATTCAACTGGAAGTGGCAGAAAATACAAAATAACTGTGGCTACAATAATACAGTAGTTTATTTCTCCTCCTGCAAACATGGCAGTCTGTAACTAGACTGTCACTTCCATGATCACAAAGGGTGCAGGTGTCTTCAAATGTATTTCGCTGCCATCTTCAACACTCAACATCCACCTCATAATCCAAGATGGTTGATTAACCATCAAGTTAATGGTTCAGCCTGCAGGAATGAGGATGAAGACAATCCCTTATTCTTACTAAGTAACATGGCCACCTGCTAACACCTAGCTGCAAGGGAAGCTGGGTAATAGACTTTATTCTGTCATTTCTGTTTTCAGCTAAAAATAGAGAGAAGAATAGGACATCTTTAAGAATATTTAAACAGGTAAGATCTCTTTAAAAATCTCACATATGAGCACACACACATTTTTGGATCTGATTTTAGGAGTTTTTCAGACTTTCCCTCTCCTAGAATCTGGTCAAGGTTCCCAGGAATATGAAAATGAAACTTTTGTCAGCACCCCCAGTGTTACAATTTGGATTATCTGGGAAGCAGATCTGAGATGGAGTTATGAGTTTAAAAAGTTTTTTAGGGGTAATACTTATGGGGGTAAAAAGGAGAAGAAATAGAGTTAGATAAATGGGGGGCATGAGAAAGCCATGAAGAACTGAGAAAGTTCTATTAACCAGAAGAGTTTTCAGAACAAAAATTGCCTGTTAGAAGAGTCTTACACTGGGTAGAAATGGCTAGGCCCTTGTACCATTGCTTTGATTAGTCACTGACTGTGTGCTTTTCTGACTTGAACGAGACTTTGGCTTTAATCCTAGAGGAAGCCCAAAGGAGCTAAACTGGACACTGTCTACTCTTTGCAGCTGGGCAGTGAGTCTTTTCCTTGAAGAGAACTGAGTGTTGTATCTCTAGGTCAGCCACAACCAGTTACCACTGAGAAGTTTAAATCACCATAGGATCATCCAAGCCTGCAACAGGTATTAATGTCACTATTGTAAAACTATGCCTTTGTGTCAATGCTGAAATTTTTGGAGATTTTCCCCATTTGTTCATCTTGCACTCTGAGTTCATGACAAAGCCATTTAACAATGCCTTCTGACTCACAATTTGGCCACTTGTAATGAACGGCTCAAGAAAGCAGCAAAGGAAACCCTAAGACTATGGCCCTAAAACACTCTTCTGAACTGGAACTGAAGCCATTCCTGGAGACCACCTTTAAGCGAAACCATAGGCAATAACACCAAGAAGAACATGCTACTCAGAACAGTCAATTATACGAGATCTAAAGGGCAAACATTTACCCAAAAGCAAAGAAGAAAAAGCAGGAAGGGATAGAAAATCAGAACGAAAGGCAATTGAGAACCTAGGATGGAAATGCGGAAAGTACTGACACATTGTGGGGAATGAAACCAATGTTGTAGGAGACTTTATGTACAAACTATCAAATTGGAAACTAACTTGCTCTGTAAACATTTACCTAACGCACAATAAAAAAAAAAATTAAATTAAAAAATAAAAAAAAGGAAGGAGCAAGACAGCATCCCTCTAAGAAAAAGAAATAAAGGAGAAGCTTTAGTACCTAAGCCATCCATGACTGGAACATCGTTTCCACCATCACACACTAACTCGAGTGGGGTTAATGCTGGCCAACAGTTTGAGTCATGGGCACTCCCCATTATCTGTGAGTAAGTTCAGTCATAACAATTGTTCATCAGGCTGGAGAGTGATATGCCAGTGCTCTATGCTCAGATTCAGGGAGGAAGAACGCAGATTCTGCGTGAAGAATGGTGACAAAATAGCTTGGCTATTTAGAATGATCAAAATGAAGCTCAGTTACTGTTGAGAAAGTCCAGCTTACCTCCTGTCAACAGTTCAAGGTTATTTACATAACTTAGAGCCTTGGAGTCGCATCATAATTAGTAAGTTATCAGATGCTTCTTAACTCATCTACAGTAGATAAACTTGCTCAGTGCCAGAAAGGCTTCACCATGACAATATGTCAACGGTCCAGCAAAAATGTGAATTTAGGATACGTGGTATCTTTGTTGTTCTTTTTTTTCTTATTGGACTCCAAGTGCCGAGACTTAAATTTCATTATACTCTCCAATTCATGGTACACTAACTCATTGTACTATATAAAAAAAAAGGAGCACTGGTGGCACAGTGGTTAAGTGCTCAGCTGCCAAGCGAAAGGTCGACAATTAGAACTCACCAGTCACTCTGCAGGAGAAAGATGTGGCAGTCTGCTTCTGTAAAGATTACAGCCTTGGAAACGCTATGGAGCAGTTTTACTCTGTCTTATAGGGTTGCTATGAGTTAGAATTTGACTTGACGGCAGTGGGCTTGGTTTGGGTTTTTGGTATTATATAAAGCCTTCTTGATTTAATTTTATTTTCTACCTATTATTTCCAATCCTAGTCCTCTCCCTCACATAGGCATTTACTCCAATATTTGGTATGTGTTCTGAAATTGGTCTGTATCCTTGTGAAACGTGTGTGGTTGTTTTGTGTGTATCTACATTTTAAATTTCTAAAAACATTCCTCTATAGAACTCTCTTGTTTTTAACTTAACATTATGTTTTTAAATTTTACTCACGTTACTGTATATCCGTCTAACTCTTTGCTTCTAACTGCTGCCTAGGACTTTATAGCCTGTATTCACACCATTTGATTGGCCCATTCCCTAGTGATAGCATCATAGATTACCTTCAACTCCCTGATGCCACCATCAGTGCTTTTGATAATCGCAACACCTGAGATAAGAGACATTTGATCTAAGCAAGCAGTAACTCTCAATGCAAACACTTCAAGCCCCTCTGGAGTATTAGTTTCTATGCCTGCTGTCTTTTTTTCTTAGAAGCTGCTCAAGGCTTCTAAGGAATTCTCAGAGTGGGAGCTACAAAACCTTCTGAAACAACCACAAAGCTTCTAGCATAGTTGTTCTCAACAGGGAGTGGCTTTGCTCCCTCTCAGGGGACATTTGGTAATATCTAGAAACATTTTTGACTGTCATGACTGGGGAGAGGGTGCTACTGTCATCGAGTGGGTGGAGGCCAGACATTTTGATAAACATCCTACAATGCAGGATAGCGCCTTACAACAAAAAATCATCCCTTGTTAAATGTCAATGATGCTTAAGTTGAGAAGCCCTGTTTTAGCAGAATTATTTTCAGCTTTTTTTTTTTTTTTTATAATAACTTTTATTAAGCTTCAAGTGAACATTTACAGATCCAATCAGTCTGTCACATATAAGTTTACATACATCTCACTCCCTACTCCCACTTACTCTCCCCGTCTTGAGTCAGCCCTTTCAGTCTCTCCTTTCTTGACAATTTTGCCGGCTTCCCTCTCTCTCTATCCTCCCATCCCCCCTCCAGACAAGAGTTGCCAACACAATCTCAAGTGTACACCTGATATAATTAGCTCACTCTTCATCAGCGTCTCTCTCCCACCCGCTGACCAGTCCCTTTCATGTCTGATGAGTTGTCTTCAGGGATGGTTCCTGTCCTGTGTCAACAGAAGGTCTGGAGAGCATGACCGCCGGGATTCCTCCAGTCTCAGTCAGACCATTAAGTTTGGTCTTCTTATGAGAATTTGGGGTCTGCATCCCACTGCTCTCCTGCTCCCTCAGGGGTCCTCTGCTGAGCTCCCTGTCAGGGCAGTCATCGATTGTGGCCGGGCACCAACTAGTTCTTCTGGTCTCAGGATGATGTAGGTCTCTGGTTCATGTGGCCCTTTCTGTCTCTTGGGCTCTTAGTTGTCATGTGGGCTTGGTGTTCTTCATTTTCCTTTGCTCCAGGTGGGTTGAGACCAATTGCTGCATCTTAGATGGCTGCTTGTTAGCATTTAAGACCCCAGACGCCACATTTCAAAGTGGGATGCAGAATGATTTCATAATAGAATTATTTTGCCAATTGACTTAGAAGTCCCCGCAAACCATGTTCCCCAGACCCCCGCGCTTGCTCCGCTGAGCTTTGAAGCATTCATTTTATCCCGGAAACTTCTTTGCTTTTGGTCCAGTCCAATTGAGCTGACCTTCCATGTATTGAGTGTTGTCTTTCCCTTCACCTAAAGCAGTTCTTATCTACTGATTAATCAATAAAAAAACCCTCTCCCACCCTCCCTCCCTCCCCCCCTCGTAACCACAAAAGTATGTGTTCTTCTCAGGTTTACTATTTCTCAAGATCTTATAATAGTGGTCTTATACAGTATTTGTCCTTTTGCCTCTGACTCATTTCGCTCAGCATAATGCCTTCCAGGTTCCTCCATGTTATGAAATGTTTCTGAGATTCGTCACTGTTCTTTATCGATGCGTAGTATTCCATTGTGTGAATATACCACAATTTATTTACCCATTCATCCGTTGATGGACACCTTGGTTGCTTCCAACTTTTTGCTATTGTAAACAGAGCTGCAATAAACATGGGTGTGCATATATCTGTTTGTGTGAAGGCTCTTGTTTCTCTAGGGTGTATTCCGAGGAGTGGGATTTCTGGGTTGTATGGTAGTTCTATTTCTAACTGTTTAAGATAACGCCAGATAGATTTCCAAAGTGGTTGTACCATTTTACATTCCCACCAGCAGTGTATGAGAGTTCCAATCTCTCCGCAGCCTCTCCAACATTTATTATTTTGTGTTTTTTGGATTAATGCCAGCCTTGCTGGTGTGAGATGGAATCTCATCGTAGTTTTAATTTGCATTTCTCTAATGGCTAATGATCGAGAGCATTTTCTCATGTATCTGTTGGCTGCCTGAATATCTTCTTTAGAGAAATGTGTGTTCATATCCTTTGCCCACTTCTTGATTGGGTTGTTTGTCTTTTTGTGGTTGAGTTTTGACAGAATCATGTAGATTTTAGAGATCAGGCGCTGGTCGGAGATGTCATAGCTGAAAATTCTTTCCCAATCTGTAGGTGGTCTTTTTACTCTTTTGGTGAAGTCTTTAGATGAGCATAGGTGTTTGATTTTTAGGAGCTCCCAGTTATCGGGTTTCTCTTCATCATTTTTGGTAATGTTTTGTATTCTGTTTATACCTTGTATTAGGGCTCCTAGGGTTCTCCCAATTTTTTCTTCCATGATCTTTATCGTTTTAGTCTTTATGTTTAGGTCTTTGATCCACTTGGAGTTAGTTTTTGTGCATGGTGTGAGGTATGGGTCCTGTTTCATTTTTTTGCAAATGGATATCCAGTTATGCCAGCACCATTTGTTAAAAAGGCTGTCTTTTCCCCAGTTAATTGACACTGGTCCTTTGTCAAATATCAGCTGCTCATACGTGGATGGATCTATGTCTGGGTTCTCAATTCTGTTCCATTGGTCTATGTGTCTGTTGTTGTACCAATACCAGGCTGTTTTGACTACTGTGGCTGTATAATAGGTTCTGAAGTCAGGTAAGGTGAGGCCTCCCACTTTCTTCTTCTTTTTCAGTAGTGCTTTGCTTATCCGGGGCTTCTTTCCCTTCCATATGAAATTGGTGATTTGTTTCTCTATCCCCTTAAAATATGACATTGGAATTTGGATCGGAAGTGCGTTAAATGTATAGATGGCTTTTGGTAGAATAGACATTTTTACTATATTAAGTCTTCCTATCCATGAGCAAGGTATGTTTTTCCACTTAAGTATGTCCTTTTGAATTTCTTGTAGTAGAGCTTTGTAGTTTTCTTTGTATAGGTCTTTTACATCCTTGGTAAGATTTATTCCTAAGTATCTTATCTTCTTGGGGGCTACCGTGAATGGTATTGATTTGGTTATTTCCTCTTCGGTGTTCTTTTTGTTGATGTAGAGGAATCCAAGTGATTTTTGTATGTTTATTTTATAACCTGAGACTCTGCCAAACTCTTCTATTAGTTTCAGTAGTTTTCTGGAGGATTCCTTAGGGTTTTCTGTGTATATAATCATGTCATCTGCAAATAGTGATAACTTTACTTCTTCCTTGCCAATCCGGATACCTTTTATTTCTTTGTCTAGCCTGATTGCCCTGGCTAAGACTTCCAACACGATGTTGAATAAGAGCGGTGATAAAGGGCATCCTTGTCTGGTTCCCGTTCTCAAGGGAAATGCTTTCAGGTTCTCTCCATTTAGAGTGATATTGGCTGTTGGCTTTGCATAGATGCCCTTTATTATGTTGAGGAATTTTCCTTCAATTCCTATTTTGGTAAGAGTTTTTATCATAAATGGGTGTTGGACTTTGTCAAATGCCTTTTCTGCATCAATTGATAAGATCATGTGGTTTTTGTCTTTTGTTTTATTTATGTGATGGATTACATTAATGGTTTTTCTGATATTAAACCAGCCTTGCGTACCTGGTATAAATCCCACTTGATCATGGTGAATTATTTTTTTGATGTGTTGTTGGATTCTATTGGCTAGAATTTTGTTGAGGATTTTTGCATCAATGTTCATGAGGGATATAGGTCTATAATTTTCTTTTTTTGTAATGTCTTTACCTGGTTTTGGTATCAGGGAGATGGTGGCTTCATAGAATGAGTTGGGTAGTATTCCGTCATTTTCTATGCTTTGGAATACCTTTAGTAGTAGTGGTGTTAACTCTTCTCTGAAAATTTGGTAGAACTCTGCAGTGAAGCCGTCCGGGCCAGGACTTTTTTTTGTTGGGAGTTTTTTGATTACCGTTTCAATCTCTTTTTTTGTTATGGGTCTATTTAGTTGTTCTGCTTCTGAATGTGTTAGTTTAGGTAGGTAGTGTTTTTCAAGGAATTCATCCATTTCTTCTAGGTTTTCAAATTTGTTAGAGTACAATTTTTCATAATAATCTGAAATGATTCTTTTAATTTCATTTGGTTCTGTTGTGATGTGGTCCTTCTCATTTCTTATTCGGGTTATTTGTTTCCTTTCCTGTATTTCTTTAGTCAGTCTAGCCAATGGTTTATCAATTTTGTTAATTTTTTCAAAGAACCAGCTTTTGGCTTTGTTAATTCTTTCAATTGTTTTTCTGTTCTCTAATTCATTTAGTTCAGCTCTAATTTTTATTATTTGTTTTCTTCTGGTGCCTGATGGATTCTTTTGTTGCTCACTTTCTATTTGTTCAAGTTGTAGGGACAGTTCTCTGATTTTGGCTCTTTCTTCTTTTTGTATGTGTGCATTTATTGATATAAATTGACCTCTGAGCACTGCTTTTGCTGTGTCCCAGAGGTTTTGATAGGAAGTATTTTCATTCTCGTTGCTTTCTATGAATTTCCTTATTCCCTCCTTGATGTCTTCTATAACCCAGTCTTTTTTCAGGAGGGTATTGTTCATTTTCCGAGTATTTGATTTCTTTTCCCTCGTTCTTCTGTTATTGATCTCTAGTTTTATTGCCTTGTGGTCTGAGAAGATGCTTTGTAATATTTCGATGTTTTGGACTCTGCAAAGGTTTGTTTTATGACCTAATATGTGGTCTATTCTAGAGAATGTTCCATGTGCGCTAGAAAAAAAAGTATATTTTGCAGCAGTTGGGTGGAGAGTTCTGTATAAGTCAATGAGGTCAAGTTGGTTGATTGTTGTAATTAGATCTTCCGTGTCTCTGTTGAGCTTCTTACTGGATGTCCTGTCCTTCTCCGAAAGGGGTGTGTTGAAGTCTCCTACTATAATTGTGGAGGTATCTATCTCGCTTTTCAGTTCTGTTAAAATTTGATTTATATATCTTGCAGCCCTGTCATTGGGTGCGTAAATATTTAATATGGTTATGTCTTCCTGATCAATTGTCCCTTTTATCATTATATAGTGTCCTTCTTTATCCTTTGTGGTGGATTTAAGTCTTAAGTCTATTTTGTCAGAAATTAATATTGCTACTCCTCTTCTTTTTTGCTTATTGTTTGCTTGATATACTTTTTTCCATCCTTTGAGTTTTAGTTTGTTTGTGTCTCTAAGTCTAAGGTGTGTCTCTTGTAGGCAGCATATAGATGGATCGTGTTTCTTTATCCAGTCTGTGACTCTCTGTCTCTTTATTGGTGCATTTAGTCCATTTACATTCAGGGTAATTATAGATAAATAAGTTTTTAGTGCTGTCATTTTGATGCCTTTTTATGTGTGTTGTTGACAATTTCATTTTTCCACATACTTTTTTGTGCTGAGGCGTTTTTCTTAGTAAATTGTGAGATCCTCACTTTCATAGTGTTTGACTTTATGTTAGTTGAGTCGTTACGTTTTTCTTGGTTTTTGTCTTGAGTTATAGAGTTGTTATACCTTTTTGTGGTTACCTCATTATATACCCCTATTTTTCTAAGTAAAAACCTAACTTGTATTGTTCTATATCGCCTTGTATCACTCTCCATATGGAAGTTCAATGCCTCCTGTATTTAGTCCCTCTTTTTGATTATTGTGATCTTTTACCTATTGACTTCCATGATTCCCTGTTATGTGTATTTTTTTTTTAATTAATCTTAATTTGTTTGTTTTTGTGATTTCCCTATTTGAGTTGATATCAGGACGTTCTGTTTTGTGACCTTGTGTTGTGCTGATATCTGATATTATTGGTTCTCTGACCAAACAATATCCTTTAGTATTTCTTGTAGCTTTGGTTTGGTTTTTGCAAATTCTCTAAACTTGTGTTTGTCTGTAAATATCTTAATTTCGCCTTCATATTTCAGAGAGAGTTTTGCTGGATATATGATCCTTGGTTGGCAGTTTTTCTCCTTCAGTGTTCTGTATATGTCGTCCCATTCCCTTCTTGCCTGCATGGTTTCTGCTGAGTAGTCAGAACATATTCTTATTGATTCTCCCTTGAAGGAAACCTTTCTTTTCTCCCTGGCTGCTTTTAAAATTTTCTGTTTATCTTTGGTTTTGGTGAGTTTGATGATAATATGTCTTGGTGTTTTTCTTTTTGGATCATTCTTAAATGGGGTTCGATGAGCATCTTGGATAGATATCCTTTCGTCTTTCATGATGTCAGGGAAGTTTTCTGTCAGAAGTTCTTCAACTATTTTCTCTGTGTTTTCTGTCCCCCCTCCCTGTTCTGGGACTCCAATCACCCGCAGGTTATCCTTCTTGATAGAGTCCCACATAATTCTTAGGGTTTCTTCATTTTTTTTAATTCTTTTATCTGATTTTTTTTCAGCTATGTTGGTGTTGATTCCCTGGTCCTCCAGATGTCCCAGTCTGCATTCTAATTGCTCGAGTCTGCTCCTCTGACTTCCTAGTGTGTTGTCTAATTCTGTTATTTTATTGTTAATCTTTTGGATTTCTACATGTTGTCTCTCTATGGATTCTTGCAACTTATTAATTTTTCCAGTATGTTCTTGAATAATCTTTTTGAGTTCTTCAACAGTTTTATCAGTGTGTTCCTTGGCTTTTTCTGCAGATATCCTAATTTCATTTGTGATATCATTAAGCATTCTGTAAATTAGTTTTTTATATTCTGTATCTGATAATTCCAAAATTGTATCTTCATTTGGGAAAGATTTTGATTCTTTTGTTTGGGGAGTTGGAGAAGCTGTCACGGTCTGCTTCTTTAAGTGGTTTGATATGGATTGTTGTCTCCGAGCCATCACTGGGAAACTAGTTTTTCCAGAAAATCCGCTAAAAAAAAACTGCAGTCAGATCCCTATCAGAGTTCTCCCTCTGGCTCAGGCTATTCAGATGTTAATGAAGCCGCCTGGGGAGGGTGGGGGAGGAAACAGAGAGATAGGAGAGTAGCACCTCAGAATATAGCCAGAGTTGCTAGTCTTGCTTGGAATGACTATTATATCTGAGATTCCCGCGGGCGCGTCGCCTATGTGTGCTGTCTGTGTGGAGATTGCCCCCGGGGGGTCTGGCCCGCTGGAGTCACGGTCAGATCCTCCGCTTCCAGCCCCACGCCCAGCGTCAAGGCTCCCCTACTGGGACGGTGCACTCTCGACTCCAAAATCAGTCGCTGCCTCCCGGGGACTTCTCGTCCCTCCAGCCGCGTGGCCGTGCCGCCCCCGTGAACCAGGTGGGCCCCCTCCCGGGGTTAGTTCAGATTGGTGGAGTAGCTCCCCGTGCTTGTGCCGCGACCGAGTGTCCCGGCTGGAACGCTGTTCTCCCCGCTCCAATACCAGTCGCTGCCTCCCGGGGACTTCTCCTACCGGCTGCGTCCCACGCCGCCCGCGCGACCCGGATGGTCACCTTCCCGGGGTTAGTTCAGGGGGTGGAGCAACTCTCCGTGTTTATGGCGTACCTGCGTGCAGTCCAAATCCCTGTGGGACGGTTCCCCGGCTCGGATGCTGCTCTTTCTGCTCCAAGATCAGTCACTGCCTCCCGGGGACTTCTCCTAACGGCTGCGTCCCACGCCGCCCGTGGAACCGGCTAGTCCCCCTCCCGGGGTTAGTTCAGGGGGGTGGAGCAGGTCTCTGTGCTTGTGCCGTACCTGACTGGTATGCTGGCTCCAGGCTCTGGAAACAATCGCTGCTTCCCCGTATTAGTTCGTTCTCCGTCTCTAAATCTGTGTTTGTTGTTCAGGGTTCGTAGATTGTTATGTATGTGATCGATTCACTTGTTTTTCCGTGTCTTTGTTGTAAGAGGGATCCGAGGTAGCGTCTGCCTAGTCCGCCATCTTGGCTCCGCCTCCTCGGTACACTCGATCTTAATCTATTTTCAGCTTTTCTACAAATGCATTCCTTTTACTGTATACTTTTTTTGAGTTTTGATCCGGTTTGATTTTCTTCCTTCTGCTTCCTTGCTACACTATTGCATGACATTCCTTTCCTCATTTCTCCTGCTTTATTTGCTTTTGACTCTGCTTTGTCTTTTTCCTCTAACTATGACCACCTCTTTTGTTTGGATTTAGTTCTTGGCAGCTTCCATCTACATACCTGTAGCCAACTCCTACTTCACAGATTGACTTGATTCTCCATCCCAGTTCTTCCTACTCCTCAATCAGTACAAAACAATATTTCTTGGTGTAAATTAGTAACCTGACATTCTGATTTATACATCTATGGAAGTCAATGCTAGTACAAGAAAAAACGCCTATTCTCTGCTTTAATCTTTTTCTCAGGCTGGGTTCTCTAGAGAAGCAAAACCAGTAAAGTGGATAAATATATACGGAGATTTATATCAAAGAAATGGCTCACACAATTGTAGAGGCTGGAAAGTCCGAAGCCCATGGATTAGAGGCTTCTCCCAATTCACGTAGCTGCAGGATCTGTCAAGCCCAAGACTGGCAGGTTGAAAAACAGGACTGTTGCTCACAGGCTATGAAGATCGACAAATCCCAAGATTGGCAGATAAGCTGGTAGCTTAAGTCCCAAGAACCAGAGGTCAGATAAACAGGAGGCAGCTACAGGATCCAGAGTGAGCAAAAAACCAGTTTGCTTATATTCAGATGCAGCCACGCCCCCAAGGAAACTCCATTTCAACTGATTGGCTACTTAACAGCAGATCCCATCATGGGATTGATCACACGTAAACACTGAGAATCATGGCCCAGCCAAGATGACACACAATCTTAAGTATCACAACCTTATTAATTGAACTTCAATATCATCAGTCAGAGTGAGGCCAGGGGCCAACTGTGGAGCAGACCATCAATTGCTCTTATGCAAGTTAAAGTTGAAGCTGAAGGGAATTAAAACAAGTCCATAGGAGCTAAAATATGACCTTGAATATATCCAACCTGAATTTAGAAACAATCTCAAGAATAGATCTGACACACTGAATGAACACTAATGACCAGACGAGTTGTGGAATGACATCAAAAACATCATAACGAAGAAAGCAAAAGGTCATTGAAAAGACAGGAAAGAAAGAAAAGACCAAAATGGATATCAGAAGAGACTCTGAAACTTTCTCTTGAACGTTAGTAGTGAAAGCAAAAGGAAGAAATGAAGTAAAAGAGCTGAACAGAGAGTTCAAAGGGCAGTTCAAGAAGACTAAGTAAAATATTAAAGTGAAACGTGCAAAGACCTGGAGTTAGAAAATCAAAAGAGAAGAACACACTTGGCATTGCTCAAGCTGAAACCAATGAAGAAAAAATTCAAGCTGTGAGTTGCAATTTTGGATTCTATGGGCAAAATATTGAATAATGCAGGAAGCATCAAAAGCAGATGGAAAGAATACACAGAGTCACTGTACCAAAAAGAACTGGTTGATGTTCAACCATTTCAGGAGGTAGCACGTGATCAAGAACCGTGGTATTGAAGGAAGAAGTCCAAGCTGCACTGAAGGCATTGGCAAAAAAAACCCAAGATCCAGGAATTGATAGAATGCCAATTCAGATGTTTCAACAAACAGTTGCAGCGCTGGAGGTGCTCACTCATCTATGCCAAGAAATTTGGAAGAGAGCTACCTGGCCAACTGACTGGAAAAGAACCATATTAGTGCCCATTCCAAAGAAAGGTGATCCTACAGAATGCAGAAATTATTGAGTGATATCATTAATATCACATGCAAGTAAAATTTTGCTGAAGATCATTCAAAAATGGTTGTAGCAGTACATCCACAGGGAACTGCTAGAAATTCAAGCTGGATTCAGAAGAGCACGTGGAATGAGTGACATCATTACTGACGTCAGATGGATCTTGGCTGGAAGCAGAGAACACCAGAAAGATGTTTACCTGTATTTTATTGACTATGCAAAGGCATTCAACTGTGTGGATCATAAATTATGGATAACACTGTGAAGAATGGGAATTCCAAAACACTTAATTGTGCTTATAAGGAACCTGTACCTAAACAAAGAAGCACTCGTTTGAACACAGCAAGGGGATACTGTATGGTATAAAATCAAGAAAGGTGTATGTCAGGGGTTGTATTCTTTCACCATACTTATTCAGACTGTATGCTGAGCAAATAATCCGAGAAGCTGGGCTATATAAAGAAGAACATGGCATCAGGATTGGTGGGAGACTCATTAACAATCTACAATATCCAAATGACCAGACCTTTCTTGTTGAAAGTGAAGAGGACTTGAAGCACTTGCAGATGAAGATCAAAGACCACAGCCTTCAGTATGGATTACTTTTCAACATAAATAAAACAAAGATCCATGCAACTGGACCAATAAGCAACATCATGGTAAATTAAGAAAAAATAACCATTGTCAAGGATTTCATTTTACTTGGATCCACAATCAACAACCATGGAAGAAGCAGGGAAGAAATCAAATGACGTATTGCATTGCGCAAATCTGCTGGAAAAGATCTCTTTAAATTGTTAAAAAGCAAAGACGTCACTTTGAGGACTATGGTGCGCCTGACCCAAGCCATGGTGTTTTCAATGGCCTCATATGCATGTGAAAGCCAGACAATGAATAAGGAAGACCAAAGAAGAATTGATGCCTTTGAATTATGGTGTTCATGAAGAATATTGAATATACCATGGACTGCCAGAATAAAGAATGAGTCTGTTTTGGAAGAATTACAGCCTGAGTGCTCCTTGGAAGTGAGGATGGTAAAACTCTGTCTCATGTATTTTGGACGTGTTATCAGAAGAGACCAGTCCCTAGAGAAGGATGTCATGCTTGGTAAAGTGGAGAGTCAGCAAAAAAGAGGAAGACCCTCCATGTGGTGGATTGACACAGTGGCTGCAAAACAATGGTCTCAAACATAACAATGACTGTGAGGATGGCACAGGACAAGAGAGTGTTTTGTTCTGTTTTACACTAGGTCACTATGAGTCAGAACCAACTCGTCAGCACCGACTCGTCAGCACCTAACAACAGCAATAAACTGAACCCCAAGTTTATTTTAGGTATAGTAAGTAAATTATCAAATTTCCAGCCTCCTTTTAGTTAATACCATATTTTTGTGCAAATAATGTGCACCTTCTGCATGTTTGCCAGCCTCGCCCCCCGCCACGTGAAATACTTTTGTAAGCGTGCTATGGTAATTTAATTTTTCAAAAACATGTGGAAGAGGATTGGCATGGTGGTGCTTGTGAGGCTACCTCACAGGGGGAGGGCCTGGCTGGGAAACAAAGGCAGAAGGCACACATTATCTTAGTAAAAATATGATAAGTTGTAGTTGTTGATTGGGTCATCCAATATGCTCATTAAGAAGCAAATGGACGACTACCATGTACTTTTTTGTTCTCCATCCTTGTTTTCCTTATTTCTTTTTTTTTTTTATTAACTTTTACTAAGCTTCAAGTGAACGTTTACAAATCCAATCAGTCTGTCACATATAAGTTTACATACATCTTTCTCCGTACTCCCACTTGCTCTCCCCCTCTTGAGTCAGCCCTTTCAGTCTCTCCTTTCGTGAGAATTTTGCCAGCTTCCCTCTCTCTCTATCCTCCCATCCCCTCTCCAGACAAGAGTTGCCAACACACTCTCAAGTGACCACCTGATATAATTAGCTCACTCTTCATCAGCATCTCTCTCCCACCCGCTGACCAGTCCCTTTCATGTCTGATGAGTTGTCTTTGGGGATGGTTCCTGTCCTGTGCCAACAGAAGGTCTGGGGACCATGGCCACCGGGATTCCTCTAGTCTCAGTCAGACCATTAAGTTTGGTCTTTTTATGAGAATTTGGGGTCTGCATCCCACTGATCTCCTGCTCCCTCAGGGGTCCTCTGCTGTGCTCCCTGTCAGGGCAGTCATCGATTGTGGCCGGGCACCAACTAGTTCTTCTGGTCTCAGGGTGATGTAGGTCTCTGGTTCATGTGGCCCTTTCTGTCTCTTGGGCTCTTAGTTGTCGTATGGCCTTGGTGTTCTTCATTTTCCTTTGCTCCAGGTGGGTTGAGACCAATTGATGCATCTTAGATGGCCACTTGTTAGCATTTAAGACCCCAGACGCCACATTTCAAAGTGGGATGCAGAATGATTTCATAATAGAATTATTTTGCCAATTGACTTAGAAGTCCCCACAAACCATGTTCCCCAGACCCCCGCCCCTGCTCCGCTGACCTTTGAAGCATTCATTTTATCCTGGAAACTTCTTTGCTTTTGGTCCAGTCCAATTGAGCTGACCTTCCATGTATTGAGTGTTGTCTTTCCCTTCACCTAAAGCAGTTCTTATCTACTGATTATTCAATAAAAAACCCTCTCCCACCCTCCCTCCCTCCCCGCCTCGTAACCACAAAAGTATGTGTTCTTCTCAGGTTTACTATTTCTCAAGATCTTATAATAGTGGTCTTATACAATATTTGTCCTTTTGCCTCTGACTAACTTCGCTCAGCATAATGCCTTCCAGGTTCCTCCACGTTATGAAATCTTTCACAGATTCGTCACTGTTCTTTATCAATGCATAGTATTCCATTGTGTGAATATACCACAATTTATTTACCCATTCATCCGTTGATGGACACCTTGGTTGCTTCCAACTTTTTGCTATTGTAAACAGAGCTGCAATAAACATGGGTGTGCATATATCTGTTTGTGTGAAGGCTCTTGTATGTCTAGGGTATGTTCCGAGGAGTGGGATTTCTGGGTTGTATGGTAGTTCTATTTCTAACTGTTTAAGATAACACCAGATAGATTTCCAAAGTGGTTGTACCATTTTACATTCCCACCAGCAGTGTATAAGAGTTCCAATCTCTCCGCAGCCTCTCCAACATTTATTATTTTGTGTTTTTTGGATTAATGCCAGCCTTGTTGATGTGAGATGGAATCTCATTGTAGTTTTAATTTGCATTTCTCTAATGGCTAATGATTGAGAGCATGTTCTCATGTATCTGTTGGCTGCCTGAATATCTTGTTTAGTGAAATGTGTGTTCATATCCTTTGCCCACTTTTTGATTGGGTTGTTTGTCTTTTTGTGGTTGAGTTTTGACAGAATCATGTAGATTTTAGAGATCAGGCGCTGGTCGGAGATGTCATAGCTGAAAATTCTTTCCCAGTCTGTAGGTGGTCTTTTTACTCTTTTGGTGAAGTCTTTAGATGAGCATAGGTGTTTGATTTTTAGGAGCTCCCAGTTATCTGGTTTCTCTTCATCATTTTTGGTAATGTTTTGTATTCTGTTTATGTCTTGTATTAGGGCTCCTAGGGTTGTCCCTATTTTTTCTTCCATGATCTTTATCGTTTTAGTCTTTATGTTTAGGTCTTTGATCCACTTGGATAGTTTTTGTGCATGGTGTGAGGTATGGGTCCTGTTTCATTTTTTTGCAAATGGATATCCAGTTATGCCAGCACCATTTGTTAAAAACGCTATCTTTTCCCCAATTAACTGACTCTGGTCCTTTGTCAAATATCAGCTGCTCATACGTGGATGGATCTATATCTGGGTTCTCAATTCTGTTCCATTGGTCTATGTGCCTGTTGTTGTACCAGTACCAGGCTGTTTTGACTACTGTGGCTGTATAATAGGTTCTGAAATCAGGTAGAGTGAGATCTCCCACTTTCTTCTTCTTTTTCAGTAATGCTTTGCTTATCCGAGGCTTCTTTCCCTTCCATGTGAAGTTGGTGATTTGTTTCTCCAACACATTAAAAAATGACATTGGAATTTGGATCGGAAGTGCATTGTATGTATAGATGGCTTTTGGTAGAATAGACATTTTTACTATGTTAAGTCTTCCTATCCATGAGCAAGGTATGTTTTTCCACTTAAGTATGTCCTTTTGAATTTCTTGTAGTAGAGCTTTGTAGTTTTCTTTGTATAGGTCTTTTACATCCTTGGTAAGATTTATTCCTAAGTATCTTATCTTCTTGGGGGCTACTGTGAATGGTATTGATTTGGTTATTTCCTCTTCGGTGTTCTTTTTGTTGATGTAGAGGAATCCAAGAGATTTTTGTATGTTTATTTTATAACCTGAGACTCTGCCAAACTCTTCTATTAGTTTCAGTAGCTTTCTGGAGGATTCCTTAGGGTTTTCTGTGTATAAGATCATGTCATCTGCAAATAGTGATAACTTTACTTCCTCCTTGCCAATCCGGATACCTTTTATTTCTTTGTCTAGCCTAATTGCCCTGGCTAGGACTTCCAGCACGATGTTGAATAAGAGTGGTGATAAAGGGCATCCTTGTCTGGTTCCCGTTCTAAAGGGAAATGCTTCCAGGTTCTCTCCATTTAGAGTGATATTGGCTGTTGGCTTTGCATAGATGCCCTTTATTATGTTGAGGAATTTTCCTTCAATTCCTATTTTGGTAAGAGTTTTTATCATAAATGGGTGTTGGACTTTGTCAAATGCCTTTTCTGCATCAATTGATAAGATCATGTGGTTTTTGTCTTTTGTTTTATTTATGTGATGGATTACATTAATGTTTTTTCTGATATTAAACCAGCCTTGCATACCTGGTATAAATCCCACTTGATCATGGTGAATTATTTTTTTGATGTGTTGTTGGATTCTATTGGCTAGAATTTTGTTGAGGATTTTTGCATCTATGTTCATGAGGGATATAGGTCTATAATTTTCTTTTTTTGTAATGTCTTTACCTGGTTTTGGTATCAGGGAGATGGTGGTTTCATAGAATGAGTTGGGTAGTATTCCGTCATTTTCTATGCTTTGGAATACCTTCAGAAGTAGTGGTGGTAACTCTTCTCTGAAAGTTCTGTAGAACTCTGCAGTGAAGCCGTCCGGGCCAGGGCTTTTTTTTGTTGGGAGTTTTTTGATTACCGTTTCAATCTCTTTTTTTGTTATGGGTCTATTTAGTTGTTCTACTTCTGAATCTGTTAGTTTAGGTGGGTAGTGTTTTTCCAGGAATTCATCCATTTCTTCTAGGTTTTCAAATTTGTTAGAGTACAATTTTTCATAATAATCTGAAATGATTCTTTTAATTTCATTTGGCTCTGTTGTGATGTGGTCCTTCACGTTTCTTATTCGGGTTATTTGTTTCCTTTCCTGTTTTTCTTTAGTCAGTCTAGCCGATGGTTTATCAATTTCGTTAATTTTTTCAAAGAACCAGCTTTTGGCTTTGTTAATTCTTTCAATTGTTTTTCTGTTCTCTAATTCATTTAGTTCAGCTCTAATTTTTATTATTTGTTTTCTTCTGGTGCCTGATGGATTCTTTTGTTGCTCACTTTCTATTTGTTCAAGTTGTAGGGACAGTTCTCTGATTTTGGCTCTTTCTTCTTTTTGTATGTGTGCATTTATTGATATAAATTGGCCTCTGAGCACTGTTTTTGCTGTGTCCCAGAGGTTTTGATAGGAAGTATTTTCATTCTCGTTGCTTTCTATGAATTTCCTTATTCCCTCCTTGATGTCTTCTATAACCCAGTCTTTTTTCAGGAGGGTATTGTTCATTTTCCAAGTATTTGATTTCTTTTCCCTAATTTTTCTGTTATTGATTTCTAGTTTTATTGCCTTGTGGTCTGAGAAGATGCTTTGTAATATTTCGATGTTTTGGACTCTGCAAAGGTTTGTTTTGTGACCTAATATGTGGTCTATTCTAGAGAATGTTCCATGTGCACTAGAAAAAAAAGTATACTTTGCAGCAGTTTGGTGGAGAGTTCTGTATAAGTCAATGAGGTCAAGTTGGTTGATTGTTGTAAGTAGATCTTCCATGTCTCTATTGAGCTTCTTACTGGATGTCCTTTCCTTCTCTGAAAGTGGTGTGTTGAAGTCTCCTACTATAATTGTGGAGGTATCTATCTCACTTTTCAATTCTGTTAAAATTTGATTTATGTATCTTGCAGCCCTGTCATTGGGCACATAAATATTTAATATGGTTATGTCTTCCTGATCAATTGTCCCTTTTATCATTATATAGTGTCCTTCTTTATCCTTTGTGGTGGATTTAAGTCTAAAGTCTATTTTGTCAGAAGTTAATATTGCTACTCCTCTTCTTTTTTGCTTATTGTTTGCTGGATATATTTTTTTCCATCCTTTGAGTTTTAGTTTGTTTGTGTCTCTAAGTCTAAGGTGTGTCTCTTGTAGGCAGCATATAGATGGATCGTGTTTCTTTATCCAGTCTGTGACTCTCTGTCTCTTTATTGGTGCATTTAGTCCATTTACATTCAGTGTAATTATAGATAAGTAAGTTTTTAGTGCTGTCATTTTGATGCCTTTTTATGTGTGTTGTTGACAATTTCATTTTTCCACATACTTTTTTGTGCTGAGACGTTTTTCTTAGTAAATTGTGAGATCCTCATTTTCATAGTGTTTGACTTTATGTTAGTTGAGTCTTTACATTTTTCTTGGCTTTTATCTTGAGTTATAGAGTTGTTATACCTTTTTGTGGTTACCTTCTTATTTACCCCTATTTTTCTAAGTAAAAACCTAACTTGTATCGTTCTATATCGCCTTGTATCACTCTCCATCTGGCAGTTCAATGCCTCCTGTATTTAGTCCCTCTTTTTGATTATTGTGATCTTTTACCTATTGACTTCCATGATTCCCTGTTATGTGTATTTTTTTTTAATTAATCTTAATTTGTTTGTTTTTGTGATTTCCTTACTTGAGTTGATATCAGGACGTTCTGTTTTGTGTCCTTGTGTTGTGCTGGTATCTGATATTATTGGTTTTCTGACCAAACAATATCTTTTAGTATTTCTTGTAGCTTCGGTTTGGTTTTTGCAAATTCTCTAAACTTGTGTTTATCTGTAAATATCTTAATTTCGCCTTCATATTTCAGAGAGAGTTTTGCTGGATATATGATCCTTAGCTGGCAGTTTTTCTCCTTCAGTGTTCTGTATATGTCGTCCCATTCCCTTCTTGCCTGCATGGTTTCTGCTGAGTAGTCTGAACTTACTCTTATTGATTCTCCCTTGAAGGAAACCTTTCTTTTCTCCCTGGCTGCTTTTAAAATTTTCTGTTTATCTTTGGTTTTGGTGAGTTTGATGATAATACGTCTTGGTGTTTTTCTTTTTGGATCAATCTTAAATGGGGTTCGATGAGCTTCTTGGATAGATATCCTTTCGTCTTTCATGATGTCAGGGAAGTTTTGTGTCAGGAGTTCTTCAACTATTTTCTCTGTGTTTTCTGTCCCCCCTCCCTGTTCTGGGACTCCAATCACCTGCAAGTTATCCTTCTTGATAGAGTCCCAGATGATTCTTAGGGTTTCTTCATTTTTTTAAATTCTTTTATCTGATTTTTTTTCAGCTATGTTGGTGTTGATTCCCTGGTACTCCAGATGTCCCAGTCTGCATTCTAATTGCTCGAGTCTGCTCCTCTGACTTCCTATTGCGTTGTCTAATTCTGTAATT
Source organism: Elephas maximus indicus (assembly GCF_024166365.1). Classification (NCBI taxonomy): domain Eukaryota; kingdom Metazoa; phylum Chordata; class Mammalia; order Proboscidea; family Elephantidae; genus Elephas; species Elephas maximus. Next base: position 15,497,265 of record NC_064841.1, on the reverse strand, counting down.
TTATTGTTAATCTTTTGGATTTCTACATGCTCTCTATGGATTCTTGCAATTTATTAATTTTTCCACTATGTTCTTGAATAATCTTCTTGAGTTCTTCAACAGTTTTATCAGTGTGTTCCTTGGCTTTTTCTGCAGTTTGCCTTATTTCATTTGTGATGTCTTGAAGCATTCTGTAAATTAGTTTTTTATATTCTGTATCTGATAATTCCAGGATTGTATCTTCATTTGGGAAAGACTTTGATTCTTTTGTTTGGGGGGTTGGAGAAGCTGTCATGGTCTGCTTCTTTAAGTGGTTTGATATGGATTGCTGTCTCCGAGCCATCACTGGGAAACTAGTTTTTCCAGAAAACCTGCTGCGTCCAGTCCAAATCCCGGCGGGACGGTTCCCCGGCTGGGACGCTGCTCTCCCCACTCCAAGACCAGTCACTGCCTCCCGGGGACTTCTCCCACCGGCTGTGTCGCCACGCTGCCCGCGGGAACCGGCTGGGCCCCCCTCCCAGTGTTAGTTCAGGGGTGTGGAGCAGCTCTCTGTGCTTGTGCCGTAACTGACTGGTACGCTGGCTCCAGGCTCTGAAAACAATCGCTGCTTCCCCGTATTAGTTCGTTCTCCGTCTCTAAATCTGTGTTTGTTTTTCAGGGTTCATAGATTGTTATGTATGTGATCGATTCACTTGTTTTTCCGTGTCTTTGTTGCAAGAGGGATCCGAGGTAGCGTCTGCCTAGTCCGCCATCTTGGCCCCACCTCCCCTTCTTTCTTCATGGAATGTAGACATCGTTATTAGAAGGCCAGCAGTCGTCTTGGACCATGAGGCAACGTTGATGATGGAAGTCAGTGATAAGAATGAAAGAATAGGAGGTAGAAGGAGTTTGGGCTCATGGAGATAGTGCAACCACTATACCAACCCTGGTTCTCACCTTTGGACTTATTTTGTGTGAGAGATAAATAATATTCTATTTTTTAAAATTATAGTGTGAGATTATTTCTCATGCGAACACCCAACAGACAAGAAGAAGGTCCTTTCAGTGGCAAGGCAAAATGAAGTCTTTGAGTTTAGAAAGCTGAAGATAGTAATCCTGGTCCGTGCTAGATTCATGAAAGTAGATTCTCCTCTGTGAACACTTCCATCAGTCTGAACGCTTTTTCAAAGAATATGTAGACTTTGACCTCACCTATATTTAAGCCTCCAGAATTTGCTTTGAGCTGTCCATCCATGAAACCATCTTTCCTAGCAAAGTATTATTTCAGAAGGTGTTAACCACCAAAAAACCAAACCAAACCCAGTACCGTCAGGTCGATTCCAACTCATAGCAACCCTAGAGAACAGAGTAGAACTGCCCCATAGAGTTTCCAAGGAGCGCTTGGTGGATTCAAACTGCCGACCCTTTGGCTAGCAGCTGTAGCACTTACCCCTGTGCCGCCAGGGTCCTTATTCTCAGGTATTGTTTGCCTAAAATATTGGCAACAAGTTATGCCTAGTGGTCTGGAAAAGATATTGATCTTCAAACGTAAGTAAGGCACCTCATTTCCAGTTGACCAAGAAAAAGGCCAAGAATATTTGTGATTTTAAAAGACCATTCCATGACAAAATTCCTCTTTGTTAGATGCCGTCCCAACATGGTTTGCATTTTTGTGGAAGTTAAGGAACATGTGGCCTTTCTTCGAGGAAGCTAAATGCCAATGCTCAGAGGAGCTGGACCAACAGATGTGCCAGGTATATCATTAGAGGCTTGCTGAGTGATTAATGGGTTACCACTGAAAGACTTTCCTTAGTTATCTCCATTCTGTCTTAGGCAAAGACATGTAATATAGCTAAGGATGTATTATGGTGTCTCTGAATCTGTATCTTTTCTTTTCACATTGAGCGGGGATTGTGGTACTATAGTTAAGGTCATGGGGAGCCAATATGAAGGTGACATTAACCTCTTCTTCAATTGTGACGTTCTTTTTATGAGCCTGGCTGAACACTAGCATCATCAGCATCTATTTCATCCAGAGATAGAAAGAGTTAGTATTTTGACTGGATGGTATTAAGGACTTTCCAGAAATCATTAGATGAAGATGTCAATAGTTTTTCTTAGGACCCTGAAAGGGTCAAAGTCGAATCAATTGATAGGTTTGGAAAAACCAGATTAACAACCTCAGAATAGGGTATCTATTTACTACGTAAAGGTTATGCCAGATAAAGTATAGAGGTGTTCCAGGAAAGAGGGAGGCTGACATTCAGTGCTCCTAGTCCTTGGGATTTTCTAGGCCATAGTGTGCAGCCTGAGGAATGAAATTTTATTCCTCTGTGTATCTGAAGTTCTGACGCAGGTCCAATGCTTGGTGCATAGTCTAAAGAGTATAAAGAGCTTTATGAAGGCCTGACCAATATTCCCTTCCTTCCTTCCTTCCTTCCTTCCTTCCTTCCTTCCTTCCTTCCTTCCTTCCTTCCTTCCTTCCTTCCTTCCTTCCTTCCTTCCTTCCTTCCTTCCTTCCTTCCTTCCTTCCTTCCTTCCTTCCTTCCTTCCTTCCTTCCTTCCTTCCTTCCTTCCTTCCTTCCTTCCTTCCTTCCTCCCTCCCTTCCTCCCTCCCTCCCTCCCTCCCTCCCTCCCTCCCTCCCTCCCTCCCTCCCTCCCTCCCTCCCTCCCTCCCTCCCTCCCTCCCTCCCTCCCTCCCTCCCTCCTTTTTTCCCTCTCTCCCTTCCTCCCTCCCTCCTTTTTTCCCTCCCTTCCTTCCTCCCTCCTTTCCTCCCTTCCTGTCTTTCTTCTTTCCAACTACTGACATAATTTAACAAAAGGCATGAGGAAAGCTAGAGTTCATTCCTCAAACATAACTGATAGGATAGTGTAATATTAGGGAATATAAGTGCGTATATGTTTTGCTTGAATAAAAAAAAACGAGCTTAAATATTTCAGCTTTTTGGAATGACCTTATTCTTCAAGATTTAATAAGATTGCATTGAACCCCAACCTTCTTGTCCCTCCCAATACCTTTAGGGATCTTAGAGGATTAAAGCAAAACAAACTTGTTGCTGTCGAGTCCATGACTATACATAGTGACCCTATGGAACAGAATAGAAATGCCCATAGGGTTTCCAAGGCTGCAATTTTAATGGAAGTAGATTGTCACATCTTTCTCCAGTGGAGTAGCTGGAGGGTTCAAACTGTCAACCTTTTGATTAGCAGTCAAGCATTTAACCACTTGATCACCCTTAGAGGATTACTTTTCCCTAAATCACTTTAGTTTTGATTCTTGACTTTTGGAATGTCCCTTCTCTGTTCTGAATTTTGTGTACAGTTCCTTTTTGCTGGACATTATCTTCATCCCTTTATTCCCCAAAGTACAAGGAAACATAGCATGAGTAGCAGCCTTAACTGAAGGTTCAGGATAACAGGGGAAATTCATGGCAGGTCAGAAAGCACAGATTTTAAAATCATGGATTGTTTCTTCTGCTTTGGCTCAATCCTCTGGCCCTTTTTTTAAGCCTCTCTGACTTCTCCCCATTCCAAATTCTCCCTGAGACCTTTTCTGCTCTTCCCAGAAACCTTACTTATATCAGGTTCCCTGGCCCAAAGTCCCTGGGGGGATGTCTATGTAATCTCAAAGGTCATTTATGAGCACATTTCCTGGTTTCTTTTCCTTAGAGATTTCTCACTCCCTAAGTTAATGAAAATGAGGACCTTGGTGGTTCAGTGGTAGAATTCTCACCTTCCATGTGGGAGACTCAGGTTCGATTCCTGGCAAATGCACCTCATGCACAGCCACCCCCCATCTGCCAGCGGAGACTTGCATGGTGCTATGACGCTGAACAGGTTTCAACGGAGTTTCTAGGCTAAGACAGAATAGGAACCACCACCCGTCTGTCAGCGGAAACTTGCATGGCGCTATAATGCTGAACAGATTTCAATGGAGCTTCTAGGCTAAGACAGAATAGGAAGAAAAGTCTAGCAATCTACTTGCAAAACATCAGCCAGTGAAAACCCTTTGAATCACAATGGCCTGAGCCGCGAGTGATCATGGAGATGGCGCAGGACTGGACAGTGTTTCATTCATTTGTGTTTAGAGTCGCTATGAGTTGAAGGCTGCCTCGATGACAGCTAACAACAAGTTTATTAATGGATGTATACTGATATACATTAAAGAGGGGTGAGTGTTACCCAACACCACTGCCTGATTCATCCAAGTGTCAGCTGGGGTAAAATCTGGACCCCGTGACATAGCAATTAGTTTCAAAGTAAAAATTACCCTGGGAGGGGGAAGGCATGGTTGCATAGTCACATAGGGCATAAAATCTGGAAAGCAGATTGGGATGAGGGTAAGACTTCATTGAGAGAAATAATTTTGTCAACAGGGTATGTGGAAATGTTTCCCATGCTATCATTTTGCCTCAGGCCAGTCCTGAAGGAAAACTATGACTTCAGAAATTCAACAAGAGTTTTAAGTCTGACTAAGGTAATTTTATTTCCATTTTATAAGTCTTGTGTACATTTCAGGTAGTTTAAACTGCCTTGGGAAAAAATATTAGAAATGGAAGTTTGGAACATTTCCTTTGAAGGAAAACTCTTGTACTATTAGACTGTTTTGGGAAACGTTACTTATGGCAGAATGATTAGGAGAATTTTAAGATAATTTCTGCTCAGTGCCCCAGTTTAGAATTTGAGCTTTGGGTTTGAAAGGGTAGAATTGGCAGAAACTTTATGACATCTTAAATAAATTATAAGAAAGCACTTTCACCATATTTAAAAGAGCATTATTTTTCAGAACCAGTGCGTAAGAGTCTCTTGAGAGAGCCCTTTACGACTTGAACTACTGTGATATGAAGCAGGTACAGTATTTTATGCACATAACACATGCCTTCTATGTTTGTTTGCCAACTGTGCCCACCCCACAAGGTATTTTCATAGGCACTGCTAGATAAAATTTATTTTTACATGTTGCTGTAAAAAATTAGCATAGGGTGAGTATGAAAATACCTCATGGGGGGAGGGTGCAGTTGGCAAACAAATGTAGAAGGTGCATGTTATTTGCGTAAAAATATGGTAACCTCATTTCAGAGACACAATGGAGGAGAGCGGCTGCTGCTAGGATCTTTGGGGAAGACGAATATAGAATTTCATCAGGGCAGATCATAGATGCTTGGCTGAGACCTGTGCCACAGATAATATGTGGCCTGCTTGTTGGATGGGTAGTCCTTCTCTTCCTTGAGCTGTAGTTCTGCCTCCTAAGGAAGTTAGTGATGAAGTTGAAAGCAATGTATCTTAGAGCTCTGAAGCTCTTCTCTTGGGATAGCTAAACTCCCAGAGATTTGGAGGAGGAGAAGGTGACTTCCTTATCATTGGAAAGGAAATGATTGAATGCTAGTACTTATTCTCACAGTGAGTCACCTTGTGTTGGCTGGTTCCTGAGTGCAGAGAACCATGTTAAATGCATCAGTACCAAGCTGCAGTAGGGAGGAAACAGCACTGCCAATGAGCACAGTCTCTTTAAAATAGTACAACATTCAAATCCAAGTATTCCATACCCCTACTCAAAACCCTTCAATGGCCTGCTGATGAGCACAGAATAACACCTGACCACAGCATAGCAGACTCCTATCTAATGCATCTACTTTATCCCCTTCCATATCTCACACCATGTTCTCCTGCCTCCTACCATATTCTCTCACCCCACACACCCCAACTGGTGAGTGTCTGTTTCTCTTTCAAATCTTGACTCTAGTGATGTGATCTGCTCTGCCTAAGGGTGTTTCTGCTCTTGCAGGCAGAGCCAGCTCCATGGCCAACCACCTGCTATCTGTCCATTATAGTGCTTCTCATGGCTTTGTATAGCCATTGTTTGTCTTGTCACAAGGCTGTAAGGTCTCTAAGAACAAGATCCATGTTGGCGTCATCTTTCTAACTTACTAGTGTGACTTTGGGCAAATTACTTAAACACTTTGTACCTCATTTTCCTCATCTGGAGAAGGCATTACTGGTGAGTTATTTTCAATAAATATCTGTTTTATGAGTGGACATAATGTAGTGAAAAAAGAAACATAGCCCTGTTCTCTTTGTTACTTCGATATTACCCCTCTTATGGTTTTTTTTTTTTTTTTTTTTAATTTTTTTTTTTTATGGTGTTAGTGAAGCCTTTGTGACCCAATGGTTAAGTGACATGGCTGCTAGCCAAAAGGTCAGCAGTTCAAATCTACCAGCTGCTCCTTGGAAACTCTGTGGGGCGGCTCTACTCTCTCCTGTAGGGTTGCTATAAGTAGGAATTGACTCGATGGTAATGGGTTTGGTTTTTTTAAAAAAAAAAAAAATTGTGGTGTTATCAGGTACAGTGTTTAAGTGCTCAACTACTAACTGAAAGGTCAGCAGTCTACTTCTACGAAGGTGGCAGACTTGGAAACCCTATGGGGCACTTTTATCCTGTCCTGTAGGATCATTGTGAGTCAGAATTGACATGACAGCAATGGGTTTGGTTTGAGTTTTTTATGGTGTTAGCAACGAGGTTCCTGTGTGGTGCAAATGGTTAAGTGTTTGCCTAGTAACTGAAAGGCTGGAGGTTTAAACCCACCCAGTGACATTTTGGAAGTAAGGTCTGGTGATCCGCTTCAGAGAGGTCATGTCCTTGAAAACCCAATGGAGCAGTTCTAGTGTGCGCATATGGGTCACTATGATAAGAATCAACTCCACGGCAAGTAACAACAACGAGAAATGGTGTTAACAGTCACGCACCAGAGATATGATTTTTGGGCCCTTGTCCTATATCCCCTCGACTCCCCCACTATCCCCTTTGCTTCCTATACTTTAGCCACACTGGCCTTTCCTCTCCCTCCTTGGATCACTGGCAGTAAGTTGAACCATATAATATTGCTAATATTTCAGTAGTTTTGTCCAACAAAAGTAGCAATTGCGTATAGTTCAACTCAATGCAAACAGTACTTTCTGCTTAGGCTGCCTCAAAATCTCTCCTCCTAAACCCCCAAAAGACCAAACCCACTGCCATCAAGTTGATTCCGACTCACAGTGACTCTATAGGACGGGATATAACTGCCCCGTGGTGTGTCCAAAGCCGCCACAGAAGCAGACTGCCACATCTTTCTCCCGAGGAGTGGCTGGTAGGTTCAAACTGCCAACATTTTGGTTAGCAGCCATGCTTAACTGCTGTGCCACCAGGGCCCCTTATCTCTCCCCCTGCTATTTCCTAAATCTATCCGCTGTCAGGTCTTCAGATCTCAGATACCTCTCTGCAGGCAACACTTTCCAAACTCCCAGATTGGATCATGACTCTCTCCCTGTCGAAGTATGCCCTTCCCTAGCTTCGTAAATTTTTTCATCACACTAACTCGTCTGTCTTAGTTACCTAGTGCTGCTATAACAGAAATACCGCAAGTGGATGTCTTTAACAAACAGAAATTTATTTCTCACAGTTTAGGAGTCTAGAAGTCCGAATTCAGAGCACCGGCTCCCAGGGAAGGCTTTTTCTCTCTGTGGGCTCCTTTCTCTTCAGCTTCTGCTTCCTGGTTCCTTGGAGATCTCCATGTGTCTTGGCATCTATCTTACTCCATCTATCTCTCTGCTCACTTATTGCATCTCTTTTTATATCTCAAAAGACATTGACTGAAGATACACCCTACACTAATACTGCCTCATTAACATAACAAAGACAACCCACTCTCAAATGGGATTATAACCACAGGCATAGAGGTTACGATTTACAAACTATTTTGGGGGTGCATAATTCAATGCATAATACCATCATACGATTATACATGCGTGTGATTACTGAACTCCTGTTCACTCCTACTGCTAAGTTGTAAGCTCCGTGAGGGTGGAGAACAAATTTGTTATTTCCTCTCGTTATACTTCCCATTGTGGTGTAATGAATTACTTGATATGGCCCTTTTAGCCATGGCCTTTGTGACTCACACGCAGTGATTGAGTGGGACTATGGGAATAATATATATGGAACCTGTGGTGGTTGCAGTTATGTGTCAACTTGGCTAGGCCATGTTTTCCAATATTACATGGTTGTCCTTCATTTTATGTGTTATAGATCCATGTTGATGAGGCAGAAAGGGTGTAGGATGTGTCTTGGGTTGCGGCCTTGCAGAAGGGTGTGACTCAAGTCCCACCCTTACTCAAGTTATGTCCTTCCCTGGGGTGTGGCCTGCATCTAAAGTATATGTGTGGGTGACCTAGCGGGGTTCTCTCTCTTTGCATCTGGATCCCATATCCAATTTGTGATCTACTGACCTCTGGTTCTTGGGACTTAAACCACAGGCTTGCCGTCTGACCTGCTGATTCTTGGCCTTTGCCAGCCTCTTCAGCACCATGGGCTGGTGGCCTATTGTTTGACCTGATCCACCAACTTCCACAGCCTTGTGAGCCAGCAGCCTGTGGTCTGAACTGCCGGTTTGGGTTCGTGAGCCTCTGCAATTACATGGGTTGGGAGAAGCCTATGCCTGACCCACGGATATGGGACTTGTCCACCTCCACAACTTCGTGAGCCATTTCCTTTAAATGGTTCATGAGTTCTGTGAGATGTTGCAGCAAATTATGGAACCCAAAGACAGGAGGGAGAATACTGAGGTGAGAGGGAGAGGACTGAGGTGAGAGGGAATAGTTGATGTTAGAGATGATGGAGTGGTAGAGCAGTTCGGAAAACTTGGACAATTGGGAAATCTTTAACCTCGCCTCATAGGAACTAGCTTTGTGCTGATCTTTATAAATTATTCCTTTACCCATACATAGCACAGAGCACATAATATAAATCACTATCTGTGGGGAGAACAAAATAGCTTTGAACCTACTTGAAAGAAAGCGACACACACACACACAAATATACAGGTTGATATAGAAGGAAGAGAATGAGTTTCAGAGACAGAAGAAACTGAGGTAAAAATAACAATTATTTACTTATGAGCTCTATAGTCTCAGACAGTTGGAAGTTTCTAACTCTCAATTTCCTTATATAAAAATAGTAGAATAATACCAACTTACTGTGTTATGAGAAGAATAAGCAATATAATTGCAACATCGGACATAGGATCTGTCCCATAGTGGGCAGTCAATAAATACTGTCTGTCTTTATTATATTTGTGTGGCTATCTTGGTGCTGACTTCAGATGGCACTGAGCCATACCTGGAAAACTGGTGGGATGAGGTGTCTTCTTTGCATGAGGGTCTCTGATAGAGGTAAAAGCTGGGTATAAGAAGCTTTACAGTTGAATAATATCTGATCATCATATAGGAGAGGTGTGTTTGAGTTATAGCTGGTTCTTCAGATCTGTCTGAGCCCACATTTGACTCATGGCCAAGTCTTCTGGTGACCAGGGGCAGGAACAAAGATGGTGTAAATAAAAATGATGAGTGTTTTCACTTCAGGCCCATGTAGGGGATATTAATAGCGTTGTTTTGAGAGAGATGGGGTGGTGTGGGAGACAGAGAGAGAGCAAGAGGAGGGGAGAGGAAAGGGAAGGGAGAGAAAGGGAGAGGTTCTTCACTATTTTGCGGGAGAGCAAAGTTAAAGTGTGGAATCTCGTGTGCTCTGGCGTTTCAGTTGTGACCAGAGATGGACGTGCCCAGTGACTACCCCGTGGGATATGGCAGTGCTCATCTGACCTGACAGTACACAGTCGATGCCTGGCAGGAAGGGGCATTCCAGTAGTTAAGGCCAGGTGGGATCCTATGTGTGCCAGAGCACATCTCCCAGAAGTAGTTTAGTTTCTTTCCAGGTGGATGGAGTCCACCCTGAACAGAAAAGGGCCAAGAGATAGAGTGACCTGGATGATCACTGCAAATGTGGGTTCTTTGGGGCTGGTGAGTCTGGCACTGTAAATCTGTGATTACAATTTTTACCAACTCTCTAGTGAGCAACACAGGAAGAGAGCTGGACCCGCAACCACAAGCCCATCTGGATCTAATTCAGTTCTGTTACTTGTTGCTGTAAGGTGCCACCAAATCAGTTCCTGACTCATAGTGACCCCATGTACAACAGAACAAAACACTGCCTGGTCCTGCGTCATCCTCACAATCATTGCTATTTTGAGCCCATCATTGTAGCCACTGTGTCAGTCCATCTCGTTGAGGGTCTTCCTCTTTTTTGCTGATACTCTACCAAGCATGATGTCCTTCTCCAGGGACTGGTTTCTCCTGATAACGTGTCCAAAGTATGTGATATGAAGTGACTCCATCCTTGCTTTTAAGGAGGATTCTGGCCGTACTTCTTCCAAGACAGATTTCTTGGTTCTTCTGGCTGTCCATGGTATATTCAATACAGTATATTCACCAACGCCATAATTCAAAGGCATCAATTCTTCTTCAGTCTTCCTTATCCATTGTTCAGCTTTCACATGCATATGAGGCAATTGAAAATACCAGGCACACCTTAGTCCTCAAAGTGACAACTTTGCTTTTTTTCTTTTGACACTTTAAAGAGGTCTTTTGGAGAAGATTTGCGCAGTGCAATATGCCATTTGATTTCTTGACTGCTGCTTTCGTGGGCATTGATTGTGGATCCAAGTAAAACGAAATTCTTGACAACTTCAATATTTTCTCCGTTTATCATGGTATTGCTTATTGATCCAGTTATGAGGGTTTTGTTTTCTTTATGTTGAGGTGTAATGTATACTGAAGGCTGTAGTCTTTGATCTTTGTCAGTAAGTGCTTCAAGTCCTTTTCACTTTCAGCAAGCAAGGTTGTGTCATCTGCATATAGCAGGTTGTTAATGAGTCTTCCTCCAATCCTGATGCCCCATTCTTCTTCATACAGTCCAGCTTCTGGGATTATTTGCTCAGCATACAGATTGAATAAGTATGGTGAAAGGATACAACCCTGACACACACCTTTCCTGCTTTTAAACCATGAAGTATCCCCTTGTTCTGTTACTTGCCAGGTGTATAATCCTATCGTAGCCCCCACCCACACCCAAGATTTAGCTTCCTTGTGTGTAAAATGGTTTTCATTATATTATTCTACAGGATGATTTTAAGGATCAAATGTGATTAAGTATGAAGTACTTAGGCACCCAGTGGGCAGTGAGTGTGTTTATTGAATTGAGCTTCCTGGAGAGCAAGACTTATGGATTTTTGCCAGCTCTGCCATCAAATAGTTGTGTCCACTTTAGCAAGCCTTTAATAACTGCTGATTTACTAGATCTTATCCTTCACAGACCCTGTCAATCCTACCTATTTCTCTGACCCATTTCACCTTGCCTAGGCAGCCAAATGTTCTGTTTTTTATGTTTGTAATTCGTTGATGGTAGGTGCTGATTATTGTGTGACTGGAGCTTCATTGCTGAGGCAGCATTTGGAATGAACCCCATGATGGTCCCAGGAAAGGGGAGTCTATTGGACTCATTCTGCATTGAACTAGGGAGACCATTTCCTAAGTGACATTTCCCAGAGAAACTCTGGGGTCTTGGTCAAGCCATTTAATCAATTTGAGCCAATTTCCTTATTTAGAAAAGGGAAAGTTCTTGGTGTGGAAATGAGGTTAAAAAAAATAATGATTCAGTAGTAAGGGCATTTAGTCCTGAAGAGAACTTGGTTAGTTTACTCTGAGCTAGATCCTCCAACTTTAGCAAATAATGAACTTTATTAATACAGTAAGTTATGAAAAACTAATTGTATTATTTTTCTGTTTTTTATGCTTTCTAAGGACAAAAGAGGAATTCAGTTGGCATTCTTCCCAAGATCTGAACTCTTTTTGCCCCAAGGGACTATTAATAGATTTGTGTTTTAGGCTGAAAAAAAGGGAAGAGTTTTAGGTATAACATAGATGACCCAGACAGCAGAAGAGAATTCAACTGGCACTCTGTGTTGTCAGTGGAGAGTTGCTCTATTCAAACAGCTGGTTCCTCAAATATTGGGCCTTTGATAGGGCTTCCATTGAGCATCCTTCTCATCAACATGGTGGACTAATAGTTAGAGGACTTGTCCTTATTTTTGCAGATTCTGGTGGTACAATGGTTAAATGCTCTGCTGCTAACAGAAAGGTTGGTGGTTTGAACCCACCCAGTGGCTCCTTGGGAGAAAGGCCTAGAGATCAGCTTCCATAAAGATTACACCCAAGAAAACCGTATGGGGCAGTTCTACTCTGTCGTATGTGGTTGCTATAAGTAGGAATTTACTCAATGCCTCCCAACAACAACCACATGGTCCTAGTGCAATTTAAGCAAGGATGAGAAAGCCATAAAAATTTAGGATATTGGACATCTTGGTGACCTTGGTCAACAGATACAGGATTTCAAACAATTTAAAGAAATGTGTCATGTTTTTCTTTTGAGGACAGTTAGTAATTTATACATGGTACTAGTCCTGGTCATCCTGGGATGAAGAACTGCTCTCTCACTAAGTCATCCACATGCCTAAATGAGGAATACTTATGAAACAGTTTATTGTTTTGCTGATGGAGAAATTTTTCTTCAAAACAAAACAGAAGAAGGGACAGGAACTGGATGAATGGACACAGGGAGCCCAGGGTGGAAAGGCAGAGCGTGTGCTGTCACATTGAGGGGATTGCAACCAATGCCACAAAACAATATGTGTATAAATTTTTGAATGAGAAATTAACTTGAGCTCCAAACTTTCATCTGAAGCATGATAAAAATAAATAAATAAAACAAGCAAAATATCAAATCAGCATATTAAAAATTTAGAACAAGTCTAAATAGCCATTTAGTGGAGAGTGGATAAATAAAGTGTGAGATTTGAATACAATGGAATTCAGTCTCAGTATTCCTCAAGCTTTAGTGTGCATTCGAATCATCCAGGTATATTATTATACAGATTCTGATTTAGGTCTTGGGTGGGTCCTGAGATTCTGTATTTCTAACAGGCTCTAAGGTGATGCTCATCCTGGTGATCCCACAATCACGGCCTTTAGATGGGTATGGAGGGTATTATACAATTTATATAAAGTCTTAACAATGCAAAACAATGGTGTATATTGTTTATTCATGTGTGACTCATACACACTGGAAGAATAAAAACCAATATAAGAAAGATAAACATCAAACTGAAAATAGTGGCTAGCTTTGGGGAGGGTAAAGAGGAAAGGACTGAGGAGCTTATACAGGGGACTTTGATAGGATCAATAATGTTTACTTCTTACACCTGGTGGTGGGTACAGAAATATATGGGTACACATTTTTATATGCCACTATTAGAGCTTAACTGTCTTTTTTGTGTTAAATCAATAGCTAATATGCATAAAAATATGAGCCCCTTTCCTTGTTATCTGTTGTTTTTTAGTTGCAGAGCAATCAAAACTAATTTTACTCCTTGGAGGCAAGTAGTAAAGGATAGTCAATAGTGCTCAATTTGAAAAAAAGAAAACAAATTTATTTAATAAGAAGTATGACATTTTCTTAAGTATCTTTAGCAAAGATTTCTGTTTTTTTCATGATGGGTAATTCTATGCATACTTCATTGCTAACCTTTAAAAGATGGCATAGAATAAATGTTGACATTCTTGTAAAAAAGGAGCTCATAAACACAGAAAGGGTGTTATTTCAAAACAGCACATTTTATCACTTGCCACATGTGACATTGATATACTTACAAGGAAACATTTTCTGTTCAGTTATTCTATTTCTGTTTAAAATTAGTTTTTACTTCTTTTTCTGAAGGAAATCAGGGAAAGGCTTGGGATGTTAGTGAATAAAAATAAATGTCACAGGCAGAAACAATGGGAGGATCTACGAGAGTTAAATGGGCAAAAGATACAAATATAATTCTCACAAAAGAGGAAATATGAATAATACATAAATATCTAGAATTATGTTTGAGTTCACTAAGTCCAAAAAAGTACATATTAAAACAACCATGAACTGTTTTTGCCCTTCTATTTAGCAAATAGCTTAAAAAAACCAATAATATATAATTCTGCTGAGGATGTGATAATATAACTACTTTCATAGTATAGGGTCGCTACGAGTCGGAATCGACTCGATGGCACTGGGTTTGGTTTTTAGTTTGGTTCATTTATTATTGGTGTTAGAAGAAATGGTAACATTCTGGAACACTATTTGGTAATATGTGCCAAGAGTTCTAAAAATGTTCACATCACATACTGGAGAATCTCTTAAGAACTTTATCTGAAATCCTGAAAACTATGCTTAAATATTTTCATCACAAAATTATATATAAAAGTGAAAATTTTGAAACAACCTATGATGATTTAAGGTCCCTGGGTGGTGCAAACAGTTTGTGCTCATCTATTAACCTAAAGGTTGGCAGTTCCAACCCACCAAGAAGCACCAAGGAAGAAAGGCCTGGAGATCTGCTTCTGTAAAAATTACAGCCAAGAAAACCCTATGGAGAAATTCTGTTCTGTATCACATGGGGTCACCTTGAGTCAGAATCAACTTGATGGCAGTGGGTTTGGTTTTTTGTTTTATGATGCTTTCGATCCTCCAGGAAGAAGATGTGAAGATGGGGTTATACATGCAAGGAATTATTGGGGGAGCTCCTGTGAAAGATAAATAGTAGGGGGCAGGAATTGGTGAGGAAAGCCTTCAGACTGAGATGCAGGTCTGACACCTGTGAAAAGAGAGAGGGAATAAAGGATTGATAGGAAGAGCCTCAGACTGCAGTGTGGTTCTAAGAAAGACTTGGCTATGTTGATGCGAAGTCCCTGAGCAAAGGTTACCTGTTGTAGGAGTCCTGATTTGGGCAAGAATACCCTAGCTCTAGTACCCATTCCATGCTCAGTCGTTGGCTGGGGGCAGCCCAGGGAAAGCATAGCATTGGCCAGAGGTTCAAAACAGCAGTAGCTGGGACTGTCAGTTAACTATACTCCGTGCTGTAGTCTCTCTAGTAGGAGACATGATCAGTGCAACTCCATGACAACTATATAACCTATAGTTTTACAAAAGGTACAATTATAATCTATGCATTGATTAAGGTAAACCAGATAATGAAACAAATAATCCCCTTTATGATAGAATAAAATAAAATTTTAATTCTGGCTCATATTACAGTCCCATCAGATATTTTGTAGGTAGCCTTTTGCCTGGTGATGTAGGCTTCTAAATTTCTGAGTCTTCAGCTTGATCCTCTGTGTCCAGTTGAGAGAAGAAGGAAGAGAGAACACAGAGAATTAGGTGACATATTAGGGGACAGACTTGGAAGTGACATAGACCACTCTCATCTACGTTCCACGGACTACAATGCAGCTAATTTAACTGCAAGGGCATTTGGGAATGAAAAGGAGCACGTAGATGCTGACACAAAGATTACCAAAATCCTGCCAAATCCATGATACATCCATTCAGTAGAATATTATACAGGCATTTACATGTCCAAACCTCATTTTTAATTTCATTGAAAACTACAGATAAATAAAACCAAGAAAACCAAATCCATTGCTGTTGAGTCAATTCCAACTCATAGTGAACCTATAGGACAGAGTAGAACTGCCCCATAGGGTTTCCAAGAAGTGACTGGTGAATTCAAACTGCTGACATTTTGGTTAGCAGCTGAGCTCTAACCAGAGCTCCACAGATTAATAGAATAAGTTTTAAAATCATGTATATTATTAATCATAATAATGTTATATATACGTGTGTGTTATAATGATTATAACCTAAATCTACGAAGATAAATAATTCAAGAAAGAAATTTTCTGAAATATTAGCATGGTGATCTTAAAAAGGAAACCCTGGTGGCGTAGTGGTTAAGTGCTATGGCTGCTAACCAAAAGGTTAGCAGTTGAAATCCTCCAGGTGCTACTTGGAAACCCCATGGGGCAGTTCTACTCTGCCCTATAGGGTCGCTCTGAGTCGGAATTGACTTGACGGCAGTGGGTTTGGGTTTGGTTTTGGATCTTAAAAAATATGCCTTTATGGAAGTTTTATTTTTCCTTTGTTTCTATCATTTTCAAATTTATATTATGATTACTTTTAAAATAGAAAAATTGATAAGCTTTTTTTATTATGTTTTAAGTGAAAGTTTACAAATCAAGACAGTCTCTCATAAAAAAATTTATGTACACCTTGCTATGTACTCCTAGTTGCCCTCCCCCTAATGAGACAGCACACTCCCTCCCTCTCTCCACCCTCTATTTTCATGTCCATTCAGCCAGCTTCTGTCCCCCTTTGCCTTCTCATCTCCCCTCCAGACAGGATCTGCCCACGTAATCTCGTGTTTCTACTTGAGCCAATGTGCTCACTCCTCACCAGTATCATTTTCTATCTTATAGTCCAGTCCAATCCCTGTCTGAAGAGTTGGCTTTGGGAATGATTCCAGTCTTGGGCTAACAGAAGCTCTGGGGACCATGACCTCTGGGGTCCTTCTAGTCTCAGTCAGACCAATAAGTCTGGTCTTTTTACGGGAATTTGAGGTTTGCATCCCACTGCTCACCTGCTCCATCAGGGGTTCTCTGTCATGTTCCCTGTCAGCGCAGTCATCAGCTGTAGCCGGGCATGATCTAGTTCTTCTGGTCTCAGGCTGGTGTTGTCTTTGATTTATGTGGCCCTTTCTGTCTCTTGGGCTCATAATTACCTTGTGTCTTTGGTGTTCTTCATTCTCCTTTGCTCCAGGTGGGTTGAGACCAATTTATGCATCTTAGATGGCTGCTTGCTAGTGGATAAACCTTTTTTTTAACTGAGAAAGTAAATCATCTTAGCCTTTTATGATTTTTCTATCTTTTATTTCTCCACATTTCTATAAATTTCTGTTTTATATTTTACAATCTTTAGTATAAGGTGTGAGGGAACTAACTCCAGGCTGTTTATATTAATTACCTAATGATTGGGCAGGAGTCCCTGCATGGTGCAAACGTTTAACACAATTGGCTGCTAACCATAAAGGTTGCAGGTTCAAGTCTGTCCGGAGACACCTCAGAAAAAAGACCTGGCAACCTACTTCTGAAAAATCAGACATTAAAAACCCTATGGAACACAGGTCTACTCTCACACACATGGGGTCACCACGAGTTAGAACCAATCCCATGGCAACAGCTAGGGAATGATTGGGATAGGGTGAGATGGGTAAAAAGAGATAAAAATATTACAGCAAAAAAAAAAAAGTATGAAAGTAAAATACCCCTTAGACATTTAAAACAGAAATTTAGCAGAAATTCATTTATATTTCAGGATGTAGTATTGTTTAATTTTGAAAAATAAATTTTATGTCATTTTAAAAATTAAAATTTAATCACTATTTTTTCTCTATGCATGCTTCTCAAAATTTAAGGAACTTCTGTATCTTTACATTTTGGATATAGGCCTCTCTCATCTACTGAGATGTTCGTCCTCTGCCCACCCTGCCTCCGGCCTGTCTCTGTTCCCAATAACTCGGCCACTGTTGCCCACTGCTAATGTCCTGGCCTCTTCCCGTGCCATGCTCTCTCCCAGTAGGGTAGCACAATTTAGTTAGGTCACAGCTTTAATGTCAGCCACTACCGCAGCCTTTAAGCCATTCCTGATTAATTAGAATTCATGCCCACATGTAGTGAAACTGGTACTTTAAAACAAAGCAGAACAACAATACACATAACAACCTTAAAAAACACAAGTTGGCACATTTTAAAGTAAAAAAAAAAACCTCTGAAATGTCCTCATATGAAGTGAACAAATGGTAAATTTAGTTCTCTTTTCAAAACCAATCTGCTTTTTCCAAAATAAATTAACCAGATTCTAGGGGTCTCCAGTCTATGGTGATGTTTACTTGTGTTCATTGGCTTCAGTCTTGGAGTCCAGATGGGGCTAACACCAGCTAAACTTTCTCTCTCATTGGCTTGGGGTTGCTGTAGCAGCTGGAGGTGATCTCAGAGGAATTTGCTTGCTGTGATTTCTGCCCCTAAATGCAGAGGTTTATGTATATTCTACCCTGAGTCTCTAAATCTGTTCATTCCCCATATGCAAATATCAGTAGCAAGTTGGCACACAATTTTACCCACTTCTGTTTTTTCGATGAAACCTTACCACAATCATCCTTTATCTGGGCCAATTTTGCACTGGATTACTCGACTGAACTCCAACTTTGAATGTCTTTTGAAGAAATAATAGTTTTTATAAACTGGTGACCCATTTGCTTAACCAAAAAAAAAAAACCAAACCGTGTTGCTATTGAGTCGATTCTGACTCGTAGAGACCCTATATGGACAGAGTAGACTTGCCCTCACAGGGTTTTCACGGAAGCGCTGGTAGATTTGAACTGCAGACCTTTTGGTTAGCAGCCAAGCTCGTAACCACTGTGTCACCATCTGCTTAAAATAGCCGTATATAATCTGCTGATTTGATTTCATTTGTGATAAAAAGGAAGTATTCTAGATTTCCTCAGAAACCATAGAAATATCGAATATGGCTAACAGATGTTCTCTGGAATGACCTTTGATATTATCATGGAACCAGGGCCCAGTTAGTCTTGGGTGATAATTGTCAGGCTTTGGAACCCACAAGATATCAGAGCAGCTCAGTAGGTGATTTTATGGGAGAACACAGCGTATCTGCGAGAGCTGACATTAACTGTGAGTTGTTAACTTTGGATATCCACTACTCAACCTGTTAATACCACATATCCAAACATGTACGTTAAATGTGATTGCTGTGCCGTTGAGGACTTTTGAACCTCTCCAACTCTTTGAGATCTTTTAATTGCTCCTCATTTTATTCCCAACTGTCCATTTCAAATGCTCAGATACCTGACTCAGACCCATGCCGACGGTAGCGTAGATACACTCTACTCCTTGTATTCTTGAATTGTCAGATAAATGATTGCGCTAAAACCAGGGAAAGGAAATCCTTCAGGTTCATTCGACACTTGGCTTTTCCTATTTTTATCAACAGGTTCATAGGATTGTTACCAAGGTGAAATTAGTAAGGTTCTCACATATCTCCAGGTTATTATCTTTGATTCAGTGTTGACTCTCAGCATTACTTTTTTTCTGTAATGACTTAAGTGTAGTCAATAATATTGGCTATGCATAAATTCAACTGAAAAAGAAAAGCTGATTTGGTGTCCCACGTCCACCCTCTTCAACCTCTTCATCGTCTCTTCAGCAATTCCTTTAAAGTGTTCTTGTATCTAGTTACAATGTTCATTCAATAGTGTTTATCCTTCGTATTTACCCTTGTGTTGGAAGGACTATTGTCCCGAGTACTAGATTCCCCCTCTCCAACATTTATGAGGGAAGTGCGGTGTTGACCTGGTTTCTCCCTCCCTGTGAGTCTGAGTCCACTTGGACTCAGTACGGACAGGAAGACAAATGTGTCATTTCTAGTCTGTGCAGCCTTTATGGAGAGCTGGATGCCCAAGGGTATATTGAGCTTCAGGGAGTGTTGCTCCCACGTGACCTAGCACTCCTGTGACCATCTCTGTTTTCACTCTTGAGTTTACCATCAACTCCCTGTGAGAATTAATTGCAGAGCTCTGAGAAAACTAATAAACTGAATGCTGGTTAAGACTTTGAAGATGAGAAGTACTTTACAACTGCTAATTATAATTTATTAGAATTTCTTACTTTTTAATTATGTGAAATTTTTTCTATAGAATTGCTGTTGACAAGTTAAATATGCTAAAACATCTTGCTTTGAGGCAAAACAGGTAAGATAGTTTAAGCCAAAATAATGAGTCTCAAAATTTTCTTTTGGGACTATTGGCTTTAAACCAAACTAATTTCAACCAAACAAAAACAAACCAACTCAAACCATCCAAACAATAATGCTCTGATTGATGGTCAATATATCTTATGTATTATGTCATCATCATATGACGAGGCAATGTTATGTGCTTAATACTATGGTTCTGAATTTTTACTGGGGAACAAATTTCAGTTTTGCTAATTACTAATATAAAATATTGCACAGTTGTTTAACCTCTTTAGGCCTCAGCTTTCCTATCTGTGAAATGGAAAGTTGGGGGAAATAAGATAATGTTTATAAAAGTTACTCATTCAACATAAGTGCTCAATGAATACTAGAACTTATGAGTAGCCATAGCATTGACATTCAGCCAGTGTGTACCAGTATCTTCATTTCTCCAAACCATGACCAGCATCTGGACTGACTGGTTGATGCCTGAGCCTAATTAGTTTGTGTCCTTGATGTACTGGCAGTTTAACATTTGTTAATATTGTCCGTAAGTAGACATATGTTATTGTGGGGCTATTTCAAGGTCAGAGGGAAGAACAAAGTAGGTTCTTTATTTTCTAAGCCCACCACCTCAAATTCCACTCTTCCCACCCTTTTAGCACATTTTCCAATAAAAAACAAACTAAAAAATTCCATCCAAACAACAAAACACCATTTTTAAGACCATTTGATTGATGATGTGTTGTAAAATGTAAGCAAGCAAACAACCACAGCAAAAAAGCGGAAAGCCACTGTTGGCTTCTCAGAAAATATTTCCTAAGCTATTAAACTTTTAGTTACTTCATATGCTTGACTGAGTGCCAGCTTGGTGCCTCCTTCAAACGGGAGCTTTTGGTTGATCTTCTGTAATCTAAATCAAAGAGTTTCTCTCTTTCTTTCTTTGTCAGTGGGGGAAGTGGCATAGCCATTGCTGAGTTTTAAATTAGGTGGTCTTGGTTCCAGTTCTGACTTGACTGCTAATTTGCTGTGTGACTCTGGCCTCTCCACTTAACTTTCCTGGTCCTTAGTTTTCACTACTCTTTAGGTAGTATGGTATATGTAAGTAGTCAATATTGAGTTTTAATTATGATGTTATTTTGATTGAAAATATAGAAATTCCTAAATCCAAACCCATATCCTCTCCTCAGAAAGTCACCATTTGAAATAAACAGAGAATGCAAAACAAGAACACAGCAGTGGCTGTGACCCCAAATTCAGGCAGTTCTTTTGGGAACTCAGCTGAACCCCAAGTAAGACTCCTTTTTTTATACTAAATATAACAAAGGAGATTTGAATCAAAGCTGGCTTTGCCTTTTTCTCCTAAGAGAAAAACAAAGTTCCTGCTCTTCTCACCTAATTGATGACAGGATAAAAAGTGAAGAGAAAGTCAGCAAAAATCCAGCACCTAGGAGTCTCCATGAATCAACTGGTTTTTAGTTTTGGTTAGGGCCATCTGCCTTAGGCCTTCTTTGATGAGGCAGCTTGGTGAGAGGGCAGGAGAGAAGGGAGAAGAGAGGAAAAGAGGGAGAGTAAGGGGGAGGGGGGAGTTGAACACCTGAACAACACATCTGAACAACACCTTTAGCTTTCATACTTTGGCCCTTCAGAAATTACGGTGTGAAGGAACATCCTTTCACAGCTAACCTCTGCCTGGGTACAGTAATGACACTGGTACAGAGTGCAGCGGCGTTAACACCTTCTCTGCATGTGCCTGGTGCACAGTGAGTGAGCAAAATTTGTTGGCGGTAATTGACCAAGGTGGGATGCCGTACCTTTTCAGCCTTAATCATCTGTGGATATTTTCTCAATTACTAGTTTAGAGAATTCAAATAGGCTTTTGCTATAAATGACCTGAGCTGGACCAAGCTTGGTTTGAAACAGGGCTTCGAACTGGTTCTGCCTGGTTCAGTCACGGCTGAGGTAGCGAAACCAAAACAGACCTGAATTTTTAAAATTTAGGTGATCCAGCATGGCAACCGGAAGGGGAAGAAGTATGGCTCAAAGCCCTGAGAGAAACTTACTCTCCGTAGGAGAAAAAAAGGCAGCATACACGTATTTTGAACGGAGTTGGAAAGAGCGGTGCCCGTATAAAAGATGGCGGTCGGCCCCGCAACTTTGAATGTGAGTTGCTCTCCACAGTCCCGCCGGTAATCCCGTCTCCTGCATCAGGCTCTGAAAGAGCTCACTATGCCTCTTCTGAGTCTCCCGTTCCGGGGCTTTCGCCCCTAATGTTTCCCGTTGGGTAACTGTTGCTGTTTACCCCAATTTTAAAAATTCCCGTCTGTTCCTGTTTCGCTTCCTTGGCCTTGACTGAACTGGTTCCAACTAGTTGGAAGCCGCGGTTTGAAAGGAGCAGTAGCTGGAGGACGGACCTGTTGAGAGTCAGTTCTAGATCTCTTTGTGAACCTTATGGGAACAGATACATGCAGGTCAGTGGTTAAAATATAGCTTCTGCGTTTGAATCCCAGATCTGCTACTGACTAATTGTACAGCCGTGGGTGAGTTATTCCACCTGCCTTTACCTCAGATTTTACATCTTTAAAATGTGAGCGAGTATTTATGCTATAGTGTTTTGCAGAGGATTGAATTGGATAATATATATTAAAGCACTGAGAATAGTGCCTGGCGCAGAGTAAACCCTTTATAAATCAACTGTTTTTGTTATGGGAACCCTGGTGGTGCTAAACAAAAGGTCAGCAGTGGATTCGAATCCACCAGGCGCTCCTTGGAAACCCTATGGGGCAATTCTGTTCTGTCCTGTAGCGTCGCTATGAGTCGGAATCGACTTGACGGCAATGGTTTTGTTTTTTTTTTTCGTTTATTGTTATTATTTAAGAATGTTTTGAAATAATACCATGTTGGAAGTCCTGGACAGGGCCTGAGAAATCATTCAGCTAGGGTTGCCAGATTTAGCGAATAAAAATATACTTAAAAAAATGTTTATATGAAATTCAGGTGTAACTGGGTGTCTTGCATTTTCTGGCAACTGTATGCTCGGCCCATGTCCATTTTCTAGATGAAGAGGCTGATGTCCGCAGATGGTCTCCATAGTTAGAATGTGGTGGACTTGGGATAAGATTACAGATATTTTGATTCCCAGGCACTTAAAAACAAACAAACAAAACTCTAAAACCTAAAATATGCTATAGACAGAGGAGAAAGTCCTTGAGCGGAAAACTTATAAGGGAATATAAAAAGTTGGCGAGGTACAATGAAGGGCTGGAATGATGTACATCTACAACCACTCAGCCAGGGAACCTGAGAAAGTAAAGTTTCCTATGTTCTCTCTGGGGAGCCGTCATTTGACAGAGAAATTTAAATTTTATGTGTTAGGGCAGGCCACTCAAAATCTACTCTAACTCTACTCAATGCTTGATGCTATAAATATTTTCTGTGCCTGTTGAAAGGAAATGTGTGTTATTTGGGTGTCTCACATATACTTGGCAGTACGGAATATTATTGCTGGAGCTGTCCCCCTCCACTTGTTTAGTTCTTTACGGTTTACGAAAGCATTACTACTTCAGTCTTCAGGATAACCAGGACTGGTAGGCTGAGCAAATAGTAGAATCTCCATTTTTACAAACGAGGAGGCTAGGGCTCAAAGAGTTTTGGGCATGCCTAAGGTTATACTGTCTAGTATGCTGGGGAGAAGGTTTTAGATCTTTAAAATCCTGATCCAGGGATTTCTTCGTTATTCAACAGGTCATGATTGCAGGCATATAGGCTGGCTTAGAAATGAATTAGAGAATTATTTCCTTCCATTAGAGTACCTTTGAGTTCTGAGTCCATTGTTAATGCTGAATGATGTAATAGAAAAGAGTTTCTACACGAGACTGGCTAGATCCACCTCTATTTTCACCATGTAGTGGCTGAGCAGCTCTGGGCAATTTAACCTCCACCAGCCGCAATAGCGTATCTTATAGGACTGTTGTATGGATGAAAATGAAACGATGTTGGTAAAGTACCTGACATATGTACAAGAAATGTCCAACGTTAATACCCTTTCCCTTTTAATGCTACTAATAAGGAATATTGATCACTTGCCTTGATCCTTCCATTTTAATTTTGAGAAAGAATTGTGAAGTTGTTCACAGTCAAACTTTTAAATAATATTTTTCTTAAGTTGTTTCCATAGGTTCATAGTTTTCAAACAGTATTTGCTTTTAAACCATATGTATGTATGTATAATATATATATATATATGTATTTTTTAAATATTTATATTTAACTTGAAGGACCCCTGGAAGATCCTTGTCTATGGGTGGTCTAAAACTGACTGTTTTATAGGAAAATGTTTATTTTGCATATAACAATAACAATCCTGTTTTGACTTTCCTGCCCTGGATAGTCTCTTGTTTTACAGACGCATTAGTGAAACACACCGATGTAAAAAACAAAAGTGCTTTCATTCAGAACAAACGTACCTTTCCAAATCGTGAGGATCAACTAAAGACTTGTCTACACAACCCATCTGACTAATGTCTATAGCCTGTTTGGCTACAGAAATTGTTTGAATCATCAACATAGAAATATACAAAGCTTACTTCACAAGGTGTCACAATTCAATTCTTTGTTTGGGAGAGAATTGCAGAGCTATTCTGACAACATTGGAAACCAGGTCAGTTGATTTGGGCTTGAGTGTTTGCAGCTTGACTTTGGATATTAAAAACATTGGAGTCTGAAAAATGGCGGGTTCACTCCTGTAAAACCCTTATTTTTCATCATTTTATTATATCTCTTGCCATCCCTCACTGGGGTAATTAAAAGGAGTAGCCCTTAGCTTCTTGTTGCTCTTTTTTCTTAGAACATTGGTTCTCAACTTGGCTGTAGACTGGAATCGCCTGGGGAGTTTTTAAAACCTGGATGACCTGATTTCACTTAGACCTATTAAATCAGAACTTCTGAAGGTAGAGCACAGGCATCCAAATTTTTTAATGCTCTCCAGGTGTTTCCAGAGTTCAGTCAAGATTCAGCCACCATCTTAGAAGAAAAAAAGACAAAACCTTTTGACCAGAACAGTAGTTTTCAATCTGGCTGAACATTGGAGTCACCTGGGGAATTTTGAAATACTATCAGTGCCCAGGGCTCCACCTACGGTGCTCTGAATTAATTTGCCTGGGATTTTTCTCTGTTAGACAGAAATTTCCCTGTAATTCACATCAATAGCTAAATCCACAGCTTTGATTCCTGAGAGAAAAAGCATTAAGCTCTTTTTCCTGCCTCTGTAAATCTCTGGATGGTGCTTATATGTACAAATGAAAAAGATGAATGTGTACCTCCCAAAAAGTAAATCATGCATAAAAGAAACATTTTTTTTTTAAACCATGAATGTTAAACAAACAAACAAAACAAAACTTTTGAGCATTTACAGTGCCAGGAACTATGCTAAATGTTTCTTGTGCATTGTCTTAAACCTCCTAATAATCCTGTGAAATAAAGATTATGGTTTCCACTGATTCGTAGATGAGAAAACTGAAGCTATAGTAAGATTCATTAATTTCCAAGGTCACATACCTACTAATTGGCAGAGCATCAGGCCTGAGATTCTACCATGCTTTCAAGCTAGCTTGTTAGCTGACAGAAGACACAAGACTCCTGGATCAGAGAATAAGGGCACAGCAGGCAGCATGAGTTTTATGTTCCCCTTGTTTCCAAAGTTCCAGGTGGGTAACATGGAGGCAGATCCAGATGGATTGGTTTGTATCACAGCCAAGGATCCCCAACCTTAGAAAATCCTAATCTTTTTAATACTGCATACAGACTTGTCCAACATTTGCCTTGGATAGAGACATTATCTTTAGTATATGGGACAGTGACAAATATGCCCTCTGCTTCAGAGACACTTGGATTGTCCTAGTGGTCCAAGATTGTTCACTATGCAGTCATCCTTGAAAAATATTCTAGAACAAAGGCTGTTAGTGCCTCTGCTGACAAGATGTGCAGAAATGTGAGAGACCCATGGAACATTGTCTTCTAGAGTCACAATTTGAGTTCAGATGGCCTGACTTTAGTCTGTGCTCCTAGCCACCATACAGCCTCTCCCTGATAAACTGGCGTAAGTGATTAGAAGAGATGAGCGGAAAAATTTTAAAAGTGGAAGCTACAGTATAAGTATTGCAGTTGAGAAAGGAATTAACTAGTTATTGACCATTCCCATTTTTCATATAACAGTGTCAGACTGGGGGTGTGAATTACCTTTGTCAAGGGCTAATTTTCCTTCTAAGAAGCACCAGTGGTGCAGTGGTTAAGTGCTTGGCTGCTGACCAAAAGGTCGGTGGTTTGAACCACCAGCTGCTCTGTGGGAGAAAGATGTGGCAGTCTGCTTCTGTAAAGATTTACAGCCTCGGGAGATCTAAGGGACAGTTCTACTCTGTCGTATAGGGTTGTTATGAGTCAGAATTCCATTCGATGGCATTGTGTTTTGTTGTTATTCTCCTTTCCGCTTCTCTTTAGCTGGAGTTTATGGGGATACCTGAGTTTTTTTTTTTTTACTCTCTTTCCTACTGTTGATGCCTGTAGATGTCAATGAAGAAAAGATAGAGATGAAGTTTGTGTTCCTGCTAGAGCATCATATAAATAGATGAGGTCTTGGAACTTCCTCTAGGATAGAATATCTTTCTTCACAGCAATAATGTTGTAAATAAACAAACAAAAAAAAATCAAACTCGTTGCCATCGAGTCAATTCGAGTCATAGCAACCCTATAGGACAGAGTAGAACTGCCCCATAGGGTTTCCAAGGAGCGCCTAGCGGATATGAACCGCCAACCTTTTGGCTAGCATCCGTAGCACTTAACCACTATGCCACCAGAGCTTCCAATGTTGTAAATGAACCAAAAAACCAAACCCATTGCTGTTGAGTCAATTCTGACTCATAGTGACCCTACAGGACAGAGTAGAACTGCCCCCATAGAATTTCCAAGGAACACCTGGTGGATTTGAACTGCCGACCTTTTGGTTAGCAGCCATAGCTCTTAACCACTATGCCACCAGGGTTTCCATGTTGTAAATAGTACATCATTATTAATGCAACATTGAACCATGACCAGATTGCGGGGAACGTAATTGTACTGTTTCTGATGAGACATCATTTTAGACGGCCAACCTTTGAAGGAGCTTTTGGAATATAATTCACTATAAATAGGGAGAATTTATACTGTAGTATCAGTTGTGTGTATATTTCTTTTAAAAAGGTAAATTTTGAAGCCTAGTTTTCAATTGTTTCTTGAATGTAACATGAACGGGTGCCATTCTTTGGAGTGGAAAAGTTTAGAAAGCACCAGGAGAAAATGTCTTAGATACAGCAAGGCCGTATGCATTCTAATATCAACTGGATAAATTATCCAAACATATTATACAACCTAAGAGTAGGATAATAGAATATAAACTGAAATGGTGCATACATTAACATAAAATGAATTATATTGTTTTAAGATATAAAGTGTCTCTTCTTCAATTTATGGATGGTTGCAGAGGTCCAGTGAGTGCTTTGCTGGCTTCCTACCCTTATGAGAACAGCCAATAATTATCTTAATATCTCCTGAAATGATCTACAAGTAATTCAAATTGATGACAACTTGAGTGGTGCCAAATGACTTGGCAGGAAGTCAGAGACTTCTTTGAACACAGCCATTTGTGCTGACCTCCTCTGTTACTCGATATAATGTGATTTGACTGATACAGCATAACATTAGGCCTCTAGTACAAAACTGGGAAGCATTGCTCCGTCCAAGCCATCAACATGAGAAAAATATGGCTCGGAAATATATGTGTTGAAAGGGATTCATTTTCTTGTAGCTATTTCCTAGTTTAACAGGAGACCATTGAGTCTAGGACCACTGGTCTATGGAAATGAGATGGATATACCCAGAGGGATCTTCGTGGATACTTCACCATCCAGAAGTAGAAAAGTAACCAATAGATGACACCTAGTTGAAAGCAGAGACAAGATTTTGCTCACTATTATTTCCTGTGGCGTGATGGCATAGAGAAACCTGTTCCTGAATTCTAAACATCACTTTTTCCAGGATCATTAGTCCCTACTCTTTCCATTCCTAGCTTTTATTGAAGGTGAAAAGATAATCTGCTATTGTCATGAAATGATTCCTATAGTATTCCTGGCCATTCCTGTGACATTCTTGCCAGTTTAACAAATGTTTGCCAAGGAGTAAATTGACATGGGTAGGGGGATCTGAGATGGCCAGCATTTTTTTCAATCCTATCTCTTGCCTGTGGTGATGGTGACATTTTGTGACCTTTTCATTTCAGTGTGTATCACATGAATCAAACTTATGTACTTCCTGACACTCTTTTCATTGACTGTCTCAAACTGAATTTTTTTTCAGAAAAAATGTTTTATTTTTATCTACTGGGAAAAATAATGTTAGTATTAGGAGTTTTGAATAGAAGCTAATTCTTAAAGCCTATTTGTTAATTTTCTATTAAACAAATATTAAATGGGAACCAAGTAGAGAGCTATGTGCTGTAGGTAAAAAGGCGTTTAGAAACCTGCCTGTCTCAGAAAAAGTGTCAGTTCTTCTTGCTAAGTAAATCACTTGGAATTTTTAACTAGCTGTTGTAGATACATGTTATAGATTGAATTAACCTGTTGCTGACTCATAGTGACCCCAACTCATAGCGACCCCATAGGGCAGAGTAGAACAGCCCCATAGGGTTTCCAAGGAGAAGCTGGTGGATTTGGACTGCCGATGTATTGGTCAGCAGCCTTAGCTCAACAGCTCCTAACCACTGTGCTATTAGGGCTCCATGGATTGAATTGTGTCCCCCCAAAAATGTGTGGCAACTTGGCCAGGGCATGATTCCCAGTATCATGTGATTGTCCACATGATACTGTCATCTGATGTGATTTTCCTATGTGTTGTAAATCCTACCTCTATGGTATTAATGTGGCAGGATTAGAGGCAGCTGTGTAATGAAGCAGTACACAATCTATAAGTTTAGGTTGTATCTTGAGTCATTCTCTTTTGAGATTTAAAAGAGAGAAGCAAGTGGAGAGATGGTGTGGGGAGACCTCATACCACCAAAAATGTAGTGCCAGGAGCAGAGCACATCTTTTGGACCCAGGGTCTATGTGTGGAGAAGCTCCTAGACCAGGGGAAGATTGACAACAGTGA
Organism: Elephas maximus indicus; assembly: GCF_024166365.1. Taxonomy (NCBI): domain Eukaryota; kingdom Metazoa; phylum Chordata; class Mammalia; order Proboscidea; family Elephantidae; genus Elephas; species Elephas maximus. The sequence continues at coordinate 15,468,587 of NC_064841.1, read as the reverse complement.
CCTACCTCCAGAGCTGATACAGAGAGAATGCCTTCCCCTGGAACTGGCGCCCTGAATTCAGACTTCTAGCCTCCTAGACTGTGAGACAATAAGCTTATGTTTGTTAAAGTCATTCACTTGTGGTATTTCTGTTAAAACAGCACTAGATAACTAAGAGATTATGAATTTCCTAAACTTGGAGATACAACTAGATTAAACATGTTAGATTAAATACATTTGTTTGTTTTCATGACATCTTATTTAAATGACACTAAATGAATTTAAAAGATAAAAAAATCCACAAGGAAAAAAGAACACTACAGCGGACTAAGGCATAAACTAAAATTTGAAATGCTGGAAAGCTGATAGATGAGTGGTGATTTACTTATCAAACTACAGAAACCTTAAATCTAAGCCTGCCGGGTTGGAGAAAAGCAAGCCAGATTTGTCCTCTGGATACCTGGAAAGGCTAAGGAGTTGGTGGTATCAGTTATGCCAGCATGCAGGATATAAAATGGGGCTGAAAAAGGCAAGATTAGTTGAAAGTCTTTAAAAATGTCTGTTAGACCACCAGATCCCCTTCCTCATCCCACAAAGTGACATGATTACCCTTCTAAAATCCATGAAGAAAACTGGAGAAAAATTTCCTCACTGTAGATATTGAGTCAGATAAGTCCCGATTTGGGGAATACAGAGCATAGCTAATGACAGCCATGATGAGCCACAGTAAAACCACAAGAATGAAGTGAAAGTCTCTATACTGAATTATGAACTCCTTACACCATTCTTCCTTTACTTGGTTCCCAGGATGCTCTCAGTTGGGCAATTTCCCTCAGGGAGAGATTGGAAAATTGCTTTCTGGGGATATTGAATAGCCTAAGAGAAAGCCCTACATACTGGATTTGGGGCCCCCAATGAAATGACTAGGTTCTACAATAAAAACCACCAGTTCTCAAGATCAATCATGTATCCAAAACAGTTAATATTTTAGTGTCTTGTTCTTAAATATAAATAGGCAAGAATCACCTGACCTTTGAGGAAATCTCTCAGAAAGAGTGAGAGGGAAAGAGAATAAAATCAGTAGAAACAGAAACAATGCAAGAAGACCAAACACACACACTCTCACACCCTAATTAAAATCCTCATACAGATTGTCCACATGAACCAAGAGCAAGGGACCATAAGATAAGAGCAATCAGGTAACAAGAAAGAGCTCCTGGAAATTAAAGATAGTAGCATAAATTAAAAGTAAAATTAGAAGGGTTAGAAAATTATATATATATATATTCCAAAAGGTTCAAAGAAAATGTAGAGACAAGTTAAAAATGATAAATTCATGAATTACTACATTCAACTAATGTGAGTTTCAGAAGAAAAGAACAGAGAAAATAGATGGGAGGAATATTTCAAGATACAAGAACATTACCCAGAGTTTCTAGTTTTAAAAGCCTACCAAAGGATCAGCAGGAAATATCAGTGCCCAACAAAGTATATCATCTGGATGTTTCAGAATATTAGGGCCAAAGTGAAGAACTTTTAGAACTCGAAAGTCCTAAAACAAAAGTCAGATATCAATGAATTATAAATCATAATGGCATTGGATTCCTCAATAGTAATAACACCAAGAATCTGGAATAGGAATCAGCAAAGTTATGTCCTGTTTTTGTAATTAACATTTTACTGGCACACAGCCACACCCATCTGTTTACGGGTCGACTGTGGCTGTTTTCAAGCTACAACAGTAGATTTGAGTAGTTACAATAGAGATTGTGTGACCTGCAAAGTCTAAAAATTTAGTATCTGGTCCTTCATTGAAAAAAGTTACTGGCACGTCAATTAAAGGACAACTGAGTAATTCCTTCAAAATTGTGAGAAAATATTATTTACAACTGGTAGTTTGTTATGCAGCCACACTATAAATTGAATATAAATGCAGAATAATGGCATTTTCAGACATGAAAATCTTGAACATTTTATCTCTCAGAACACTTTATCAGAAAGGTGTTAGAAAAGATGAAAGAGATTCACAGGGAAACTGGCTAAAGCAAATTTTAGGATGATTAAGATGATGTCTGTGGAGCAAACAGCCCAGTCTGAAGCAGAGGAATGGGGGGTTTGGTGTGGATATTTGAATAAATAAATGGTATTGATAGAATACCTGAAATGTCTGATTAATATATTTAGAGAAGAGTTAGAGCACAGTACTTGAGATAAATTAATATTCAATATACATACATTTTAAAGCAAATACAAAATATAAGGCAAGCATTACCTCCAGGGAAGCAAAAGTTGGTACTAGAAATAAAATAAAATCATATTATACTTATCAGCTTAACTGTGAGCAGTATTTACCTGATCATAATAATGTAAACACTGAAAACTAACTTAATCCAAGGGGTTGATATAACCGTAGTTAGAGACTAGGAATCAAGGAAGTGTGTGTGTATTTGTATGTTTGTGTGTTCTTGCGTGTGTACATGGGTGTGTGCGTGCGCTTGCTTTTGTGTGGGGAATGGACACATACGTAAGGAACTAATCTTCCTCGTCTAAGAATTAAATAATTTATAGCAGTATAATCGTGTTATTTTGAAATACAGATGTAAAAATACCTTCAGAAACAGAAGAGATGGAAGTCATTGTTTCTTAGCAGTGAGAGTCAGTTTTTGGCAAGAGGAATGAATTAGGAATGGGAAGAGCTGGTGGTTTTTTTCATTAAAAGGCTAGGATCTTCTTTGATTATTAAGCTGTCAACTTTTATCATTCTCACAAAAAAAGAAAATTAAATCTTAATAAAGAAAAAGAGCAGTCTATAGGCTAATCATTTAATAATTTGAGCCTATTTGAAATTCTCCTGTAATTGTCAGCTTTCATGTTCAAAATCAGATGTTCGGGTGAAATGTCAGCATTTTGCAGATAAAAAATTTCCCTGTTTTCATTGCACACAGGTATTTCAGAATGAAGGCATAGATTTCAATCATGGAGAATTTGAAAATGGTTCACCTTCCTAGAAATATTCAGAAGAAAAATGGTGAAAATATAATTCCTTTCTAGAAAGCCCGGCAATCCGTAATAAGGACAGTCATGGCAAAGATTTTTAGAATGTAAAACTAACTTTAAGGGAGATGGTTTAATGCCAGAAGAAAATTAATAATCCATAATTATAAGATGAGGATAAATATAAAAATGATAGATATAAAAATCAGCTCATTAGATTAAAAGATTAGCCTGACTTATGACTTGGGAATTTGAACCACATTCCTAGAGAGGGGGCTGAATGCACAGTAGCGGTAAAAACTGCTACATCTTTTATGCAGGATTAACAATATACTTGCACTGGTGATCATGATTTATAATGCAATGCATATTTTATAGTGATCCAATCATACACCATCCCAAAGGAATTTTTGTCTGAAGTGCGCTGTTGAAACTAGAACCCCCAAAACTTGTGAATGCTCTCTCTAAATTTCATGGAAACATGGAGGTTATTTTAGAACAATTAGAAATATAATTTAGGTGACTGTTAAAGAATAATGGAAATTTATGCATAATTTAATACTTTTTTTCTAGGAATATAAGAAAATTATGAGAACTATGCAATTTTTAAGACTTCTATCCCCAAGACTTAGAGAAAATAATTAAGATGATAAAGAATAAATTATATATATATATATATAAATATTGGGCAAGGAGAATGAGAATTAACGTCAAATTGTAGAAAAGGCAGTATCTTGGTTACCTACTGCTTCTGTAACGCAAATTCCCCGAGTGGCTGGTTTTTGTTGTTGTTGGGCGCCATCATATTGATTCTGGCCCACTCCACAACAGAACGAAATACTGCCCAGTCCTGTGCCATCCTCACAATTGTTATGCCTGAGCCCATTGTTACAGCCACTGTGTCAATCCATCTCCTTGAGGGTCTTCCTCTTTTTCGCTGACCCTCTCCTTTACCAAGCATGATGTCCTTCTCCAGTAACTGGTCCCTCCTGATAACATGTCCAAAGTATGTGAGATGAAGTCTTGCCATCCTCGCTTCCAAGGAGCACACTGGCTGTATTTCTTCCGAGACAGATTCGTTCATTCTTTTGGCAGTCCATGGCATATTCAGTATTCTTCGTCAACATCCCAATTCAAAGGCATCACTTTTTCTTCAGTCTTCATTATTAATCATCCAGCTTTCACATGCATATGAGGTGATTGGAAATATCATGGCTCTGGTCAGGCGCACTGTAGTCCTAAAGGTGTCACTTTTGCTTTTTAACACTTTAAAGAGATCTTTTGCAGCAGATTTACCCAATGCGATACATCTTTTTATTTCTTGACTGTTGCTTCCACAGGTGTTGATTATGGTTCCAAGTAAAATGAAATCGTTGACAACGTTGATCTTTTCTCTCTTTATCATGGTGTTGCTTATTGGTCCAGTTGTGAGGATTTTTGTTTTCTTTGTATTGAGGTATAATCCATACCGAAGGCCGTGGTCTTTGATTTTCATCAGCAAGTGCTTCAAGTCGTCTTTCAGCAAGCAAGGTTGTGTCATCTATATATTGCAGGTTGTTAATGAGTCTTCCACCAATCCTGATGCCACATTCCTCTTCATATAGTCCAGCTTCTCAGATTATTGCTTAGGATATAGAACAGAAATTTGTTTTTCAGCCTCCAAATTGGGGCCTGGGCTGTGTCGATTCCTTTCTTGTAGGTAGTCCCAAGTGTTCCTTGTTCTTTGGCTTGTAAATGATCCTCTCATGGCCTCTATCTTCTGTTTCCCTGTCCCCCCCGTGTGTGTATGTGTGTGTGTGTGTGTGTGTGTGTGTGTAAATTGCCTTTTTTATATAACTCAGAAGAGATTGGGTTTACGATGCACCCTATATTAGTTCAGACTCATTAACATAACAAAGAAACCCTATTTTCAAACAGGATTATAGCCACAGGTTTAGAGGTTAGGATTTCAACACATAGTTTGGGAGGACATAATTTAATCCATAATAGGAAGTTATGTTGGATTATTTATTTATTTGTTTTGGTTATGGGCTCCTCAGATTTTAGAGTTCCATTCTTTTGATTTTGTCAAATGTTAAGGAGCACTGGTGGTGTGGTTAAGAACTTGGCTGCTAACTAAAAGGTCGGCAGTTCGAACCCATCAGCCACTCCTTGGAATCCCTATGGGCCAGTTCTGCTCTGCCCTGCAGGGCTGCTATGAGTTGGAACAAACTTGACAACACACAACAAGAACAACAAGGTTACTTTTGCAAAGTAGATAGTTTCCCACTGTCAGTTTCTATGCTGGAGTTTTTCGGTTAACTACAGATCATCCGGTCAAATGCATGCTCTTTGTTTATGGTTTCAGCTTCTTCAAATTCCCACATACTCGCCTACCATAACAAGTTATGTGGAAAGGTGGGAAATTGCAAAGCTACTGCCACCTCTTTCTTGTGTTCTTATTTAAATTTATTTTTAGAGAATATTCAAAATAATTCAATTGTAAATAGTTTCTCAAAGATATTTTTGGGGTGATGTCAGGAAGTAGATTTGGATGCTGAAAAGAAAAAAAAAAGACTCTTCAATTCCTGTGGCTGCCTAAAAACCCTTTTCCCACACTTCCAGAAATAACCAGCCTAACATAGTACAATTATTCCATATACAACCAATGACATAGAGTGTCACTTACCTGGAAGGAAAGATGGAATGAGGTAGGAATTTATATACTAATGGACAGTAGCTAATAGTTTGGAAAGACTATAAATGAGAAGTAGTGATAAGGTCTAGAAGACAAATGTAGATGAGTCTCTGAAAATAAGCTTCCAAATGCTCATCTAAGCACCTGCATTGTAAAGACAATTCTTAGAAATCAGATAAATAGGATGTCTACTCTGGCTTTTAATGTACCATTTACCATACCATCTTAAGGCTTTTTCAGTGGGCTCATAAATGGTCAAGGTAGTAGGATGGAGTCTATGCCAGGCTCAACATACATTTCTTTCTAAGGTTGGCCTTGCTATTACCACTGTAAAGAGTCCAACTTGCTGGAAGCAGCTAATTGCCTGAAGTCTCAATATAGTTCCATACCTCTATGACTATCCAACCATCTGGTCTAAATTGATTACATTGAACTCCTGGCAGTTTATACTTCTTCGGTCAGATACCTATTCTGGATATGGATATGCCTTTTCATTCCATCGTGACTCTGTGCACTGATTACATTTCTTGTACCATCTCATGATATCCCTTTATTTTCATTGCTTCTCGCTAAGGAATACGATTCAAGAAGAAGAAATAAAGCAGCCAATAATGTCTGTGGGATTCACTGGTGTTCTAAAATGATTGAATTATCTTTTGAAGATTCAGTTGTGATTTAATTTGGCAAACATCATCTTATGAGATTTATTGTTTCCAGGACCAAGGAAAATAAATGGAGGGGAGTGGGATGAGGTTAGGTTTCCAGGACTATGGCTGTTGCCATTGACACTTTAGAGTTTTGTTTCCATCTGGGGAGTGGAATTTAGCAATGGGTCCATTGCATTGGAAGATGGAACTGTTGCCTACTAATTTTGCCTTTGCAATATAACTGGGAAAGTTGTGCAAAACAAAATTATGGCATTTAATGAGTTTTTAGGTCCTGTTTATCAAGGAGAAATAGGGTTTCTGCTGTATAATTGGGACAGAGAAATGGATGGTAGCAACTTGGGAAACTGCTTATGTTATCAAATTGTTTTAGTATGGCTAGTGGTCACAGCTGATATAAAGCTATTACAGTCTTTTATACACAGGACCACCAACCCTCAGATTTCTGAGAATGAAAATTTGGGTTAAATAGCAAGGTAAATAACCTCTACCAGTTGATACACTGGCTAAAAGCCTTGGAAGCCTATAATAGGTAGTAGAGAAAGGAAATAAAAAAGCAAACAGCCTCATGACTAGTAGCAGAAATTATGGCACTAACCTTTACCATTGTTTTCTTTAATGTGAGTTATGTACCCATATCTTTGTATGTATATATTTATTTTCTTTTTTTACTTTTTTTTTTTTTTTTAGATGAAGGTTTTCGAACAAACTAGTGTCTCATTAAACAGTTAGTACACATATTGTTTTATGACACTGGGTAACAACCCCATGACATGTCAACACTCTCCCTTCTCAGCCTTGGGTTCCCTATTATCAGCTTTCCTGTTCACTCCTGCCTTCCAGTCCTTGCCCCAGGGCTGGTGCGCCTTTTAGTCTTGTTTTGTTTTATGGGCCTGTCCACTCTTTTGCTGAAGGGTGAACCTCAGGAGTGACTTCGTTACTGAGCTGAAAGGGTGTCTGGGGGCTGTACTCTCAGGGTTCCTCCAGACTCTGGTCTTTCCTTTTGAGTTAGAGTTTTGTTCTACATTTTCCTCCAGCTCTGTCTGGGACCCTTTATATATCTTTGTATTTTAAGTCAATATCCGTTCTCCCATTTCTTTAACCACCCCTATTTTGTAAAAGGTGTTATGGTGGTGGTTTAATTTTCTGTTTAGTTTCTGGGTGTAGAATATTGAGGTGTAATCATGAAGGAACTGAAGAGGAAAAGAACAATGTCAAAAACTGTAGTTTTTGATGAACTTTGGATGTCTCTTTTGGGGGAATAGATAAATTTTTGTAATATAGGGACATTGTTGGAACTGTGTTTATGGCAGTTTGGGTATATGCATACTGTGCAGTCAAAGAAATGGACTGTAATGGAATTTGTTGTTTATTGGTTGTACAGCATCATTTCCTCTATTTACTAGCACCTCTCTTCTTCCTCAAGTATTGGTTGTGAGCTGCCATAGAGTCAGCACCTGGCTTGTGGCAACCCCGTGTGTTATAAAGCAGAGTGGCTTCATAAGGTTTTGTAGCCTTTATGAAAGCAGTTTGCCAGCCCTTTCTTGCATGGAGCCACTGGATGAATTTGAACCACCAGCTTTTAAGTTAGCAGCCAATCTCTGACTGCCACCCAGGCTCCTCCCTTAAAATTTACCTCTTGCCTTTTTTAGTGGCTTTGTTTCTATTGGTCATGTTGTCTGTTAGCCAAGGGGCAACACATGGCCCAAGATAGGTCAGTTGGATGCCCTTTTCAGTCCTGATTAATGAGACAAAGCCATGGGTTCTGATTGGAAGTAGGTTTCATCTTGGTGGTGGTGTATTGACTAGATCATTTGTGTTACAACACAATTAGTTATCTATTCAATTTCCACAGTAGACCTCCCACCTTTAGACTGTGTTGCCAGAGTCTAATAACTTTTCAATAACTTCCTTTTTGCTTAAGTTAGCCAGAGTATTTCTTTTGCTGGCAGTTTTTCTTATTGATGCCTGGGGAATTCGAACTGCTGACTTTTCGGTTAGCAGCCAAATTCTGAACCACTGTGCTACCAGGGTTTCCACTTATTGATGCAGAAATAAAAAAGGTATAGAGAGTTCATACAAGCTTAAAAAAAATACAAGCTATTTAAGGGTGGTGGAAAAATTGTGGCTGTTATGTGCCATCCAGTCAGCTTTGACTCAGCAACCTTATGTATAATAGAACGAAAGGTTGCCTGGTCCTGCAGCGTCCTCACCATTGCTATGTTTGAGCCCATTGTTGTATCTACTGTGTAAATTCATCTGGAAAAATAATGACAGAAAATGTATAGGAGACTACTTACAACAACTTAGCGCTCCCAATTGTATACAGCGTGTTATACAATGCCTGTGTCTGTGCCTTTGTATACAACCTGTGACTGCAGAGAGCACTTAAAAAGGCCACAGAGGAGACTGTGTGGCTGGGAGAGGGGCAGGGGTTGGTTGGTGAGTTGGTGGATGGAGAATTTTGTGAAGGGTTTAAAGTTTATTCCAACTGAATTACGAGCACAAGGAAAAGGATTTGGAAGGAGTCCATTTTAATAGGATTTCACTAGACTATTTACATCGTCATGGTGAAGTCGTTTTAAAAATTTCCTAAAAAGATAAAAAAAAAATTATTTTAGTCCTACTTATAATTTGTGTGAAACTTGAAATGGCAGGTATCATAGAAGTACACTGAGAATATATGAAGTACCGCACCAAGGCTGTTATTTAAATTCAGCGATATTGATTCATGCAGTTTTCTCTTAGCATTATTATTTCATTAAATTTTCAGGTGAAAAATGATTTTATAAGCCATTGGGCACAGTAGTCTAAACATATCCGTTATCATTGGGGAGTTAAAAAAAAAAAAGAAACAGGAAAAACTCTACTGAATGTATGGTTTCTAATATGAATGTATATTCCTGTTACAATTTTTCTTCTAAAGAATGTGTTTTAAATTATTTCGGCTTATTGACTCCCTTGGAAAAAGTGGTGGGTGTGATGGTATGATAGAAATATATCAGTGAACTTGGAACAGGAAAACCTGGAATCGATCAGCTTCACATCTGTGTGAGCCCTCTCAGACATAATATTCTTCACTTTTATGATGGGAATAATAATCCCTACCCTAGTGTGGCTATATGTTCATTAGATGAGACATTGTAAATGAAAATATGTGCAAAATATACAGCAGCATAAGTGAGCAATTTACTGTTAATAATTAATAGTTTTTAAAGTGTATATTAGCTTGTTTTTCAGAAAAACCACCCACAGTAAGACAGCATTCATTCTTTCATCCAAGAAATATTTAAGTGATTACTAAGTGTCTGGCAATCTTCTAGTTACTAAAGAAAAAAACAAACAAAATTATAAGGTTTCTCCTTTCATGCAGCTTATGCTAGTGGTCAGATAGAAAGTACACAGATGCAAATAAATGAAAAAAGGTTTCAGATGTGTATATGTGTGTTGGTAATACAATGAAACGGTTTTGTAAAATAGGGTGATTCTGAAGCAGGCAGTCATGAAAGGGTTATTACCCATCCCATAATAGTTGTTTTGCAGAAAAGTCTACTGTTGCTACATTTTGGTACAACTTGTACAGCACTTCACTGTGATTGGTCCAATCCTCAGGTTTCTTCTCTTCTCCTGGCAGGAGAAGGAGGCGCAGGCACACCAACTCCAAATCTACCCACTATACGACCTTCCTGGGGTGGCAGTAGCTAGCCATTGCCATTTTTTTAAGGCTGTGCACAGTATTTTTAGAGCCATGCACAAAAACTCATTCACTAAAATTATGCAGACTGTGCACACATCACAAGACTGAAGATCCTCCCCTCACTGTTCATGCATATGTATGTAACTCCCTATAAAAGGGGCAAATCTGCCCTGGTTCAGGGAGCTGGCAGCCTTAGGTCACTAGACCCTGCTTGCCTCCCAGTTTGCAAACTGTGAATAAACCTTTCTGTTCTTCCAGCCCTGAATCTGGCTGACTTCAATTCGCTGGCCTGCTTGACAAGAACCTATTAGTTGAGGGCTTCAATTCCGAGAGCTAGTTTAGCTTGTATGTCCAAGAAAGGCGTATGAGAAATAAAGGAGCTGATGGCAGGAGTCAAGACTTTGTCCAAACATTTAAGTCAGGTAAGATCATGGTGTTCAAAGGAGAGGTTAGGCTCAAGGTATAGATTTAGGAGTTTTTAGCATACGCAGGTTGTCTAAAGCTATTGGAAAGCACGAACTCATGTAATGAGAAAACACGTTAAGAAAATCAGAAGTTTTTCTAAGGGTGAGCCTTTTGGCAACTCCTTATATTCAGAGATTGGGTAGAGGAGGAGAAATTACAAAATAGACTTGATTGAATGACCAAAGAAGTAGAGGAAGAACTCAAAGAGTGTGAAATCATGGGGCAAGAGAAGAGATCGTTTCTGGAATACATAAGTAGTCAGCTCTGTAAAATACAGGTAGTTCTTATCTTACGACATAGTCTAGTTACATCAAACTGCACTTAGACAGCCACCCATTTTGTTTTTTGTACGTCTTATCATTAACAATATGTACTGCATATAATGTTGCCGCTTATTTGCTGAACATATCATTCTCATGTCAATACCCAAAGCCAAATAAAGATTGGATTTATAAAGATACTGATAACAGAAGGCAATAATAATAACTAAAAAAAAAAAATGATAATGAAGTATTCGACTGACGTCAGAGCAGATTTACAACGGAGTCATTAAAATGGGACCCTCCCATAAATTGGGGACTACCTGTACCGTTAACAGTTTGAGTACCATGAAGAAAGAAATGTGACCATGGGATTTGGCAATATGGAGGACAGCGGTGATCTTAAGAAGTGCAATTTTTAGGGAGTGTTAATGGTTCAAGATAGATTAGCTGCCTGAGGAATAAATGGGAGTTGAAGAAATTGGGTTACTGGTATCATTTGAGAACTCAGTTTCTCAAGACTGCTACGAGGTGGAGGCCAGAGCAAGCCAGCTTGAGAAATAATTGAGAAACGAAAAAGTGGGAAATATTAATGGAGGATAGTGTTGATGAAGATTGAATTGCATTGAAAACGGCTTGTGCATCTTTACATGCAGGAGGAGAAGGGGCTCTTGGGAGGTATAGATGACTGCTTATTAAGTCTTTGCTATGTTTCAGGTATTTCCAGATGTTGCATCTAATTCCTATAATCCTATGAGATCTGTTGGGTGTGTTCCTAATTAATCGATATGAAAAATGAAAGGGACTTGTGTGCAAAATCGAACAGACCATCTTAACTCCCAATGCTGTACAGAAATACGTGCCCCTCTTCCCTGTATTAAAATTATAGGCACGTGAAGAGATTTGACACATTCCAACAAGTAGGTCAATCTCGGTGAGACACAGTTAATGAATGTGTCTTCCTATGGAAGACGGTTACTGCAAAAAGCGGGAGAAAACTTAAAAAATCTCATTTTCGGAGAGCTGTTAAAGGCATGAGCTTTTGTTTGGAGATCTGGACTCAAAACCTGGCTCTGTCATTTAATACTTGAGAGAACTTGCTTATTTGCTTCCCTGAATCCATGTCTTTGCTCCGTAACTTTGTAGTTTCTCCCAGTAAAGGGGCTAGCTATATTTCCTTGCTGCTTTACTTTGAGTTTAGTCATGTGACTTGCAGAATTGTTGGTGTGCCAGTTTCTAGCACATTGAGCACACGCAAGGTGATCGTTGTGTTCTTTTAAAATCTACGTGGGATCCAAATGACAACAACTCAAAAAAGTAGGTAGGAAACTTAGGGGACAGTGAGTTTATGCTGGCAGGGAGGGCAACACGGTAAAGGAATGTTAAGAATGTTACTGAATTGTCCATGTAGAAACTGTGGAGTTGGTGTATGTTCTTCTGAGTATATTCTCAATGACAACAACAACCCAAAATAAAATAAATTATAAAAGAGACAGAGAAAGAAGGCTTTCTTGAGGAAGAATCAGATGAAAATTTCACAAGCATGTACAGAAAACCTTCTTCTAAATCTCTCCTAAGGGTTGTGTGGCCATTTACTGGAGTAATTATGGACTGGGAGAAGAGCAATTACCAGACCTTTCAAGAACCGTTGGAAAGCACTGCTGAGCAGACATAAATCCTGGGATCCCAGGACATCATTTTTATCCACCAGTCAGCATGGAGGCTAATGTGGGTCAGTGAAAGTGGTTTTGACCCAGCTCGACTTCTTGGGCATCCCAGTGGCATCCCAAACCATTCTTTGGCTGTTTCTTAAGTTTTCAAAAATTATCGTAGCTTTTTTTTTTTTTTTTTAGCTTTTTTCTGTTTTCTAGGAATTTTGGTATCAATTTATCAAATTCCATATAAATAGCTTTAGGATTTTGGATGGAATAGTAGTGATTTTACAGATTATCTTGGAGATAATTGCCATTTATAATGAAAATGTATCTTTGCATCAGTGAAATTGGTATATAGCTCCTTTAGTGAAAATTTTTAATGACTTTAGTAAGTTTTATATTTTTATGAGAGTATTGCAATATTATCTGAGTTTATTTTCAGGCAACTTACAATTTTTGTTGTATTAAAGGGTATCTTAAAAATTTATTAAATCTAATTTTTTATTGCTGGTATAGTAACATTATTGATTTGTTACATCTTGTACCCTACAACCTAATAACTTACAGATCCTCTTCTGGGAAATGCAACTAGAAATATTATCTGCAAATAACGAGAGATTTGTTTCTTCTTTTCCTTTGTTAGGTTGAACAGTATGACCTTATCGATACTTGACTGGCTTTGGCCTACAAAAAAGTTAATTTCCTACGATTCGGTATAATATTTTTGTGTACCTTATTCTGCTGGTTAGGAATCCTGGTACAATGTTGAATACATGCTAATAGTGGGCAATCTTGGTTATTTCCTGACTATAAGGGGACTATTTCTAATGTTTCATCATATTACTTTTCTCTTGCTTTGTAATTATCACAACCTTAGTGGCTTAAAACAATACCTTTTATTACCATTTCTGTAGGTCAGAAACCTGGGCACGGCTTAGCTTATTTCTTTGATAAAGGTCTCACAAAGCTAAAATCAAGGTGCTAGGTTGTACTGTGGTTTTCTTCCAAGCCCCCTCAGGTCTTCAGCAGCTGTAGAACTCATGGCAGCATGCTTCTTGAAAGGCAGCATGGAGGAGAGAGAATGTCTCTGCTGCTTGAGTGTCTGCCTCTTTATAAAGGATTCATCTGATTAGGTCAGGCCTGCTCACCCAGAATATTCTCCCTTTTGATTAACTTAAAGTTAACTGATTAGGGACTTAATTACACATGCAAAATAACTCTACCTTTGCCTTCTGTTATTGGTTAGAAGCAAGTCACAGGTTCTGTTCACACTCAAGCGTAGGAGATTACACAAAGGCATGGGTACCAGGGGATGAGAACCATGAGGCAGTCTTAGAATTTGGATGACTTTCACCATTAAATAAAATGTCTGCTAAAGAAACCCTGGCGGCATCGTAGTTAAGAACTATGGCTGCTAACCAAAAGGTCAGCAGTTCAAATCCACCAGGCGCTCCTCGGAAACACTATGGGCAGTCCTGCTCTGTCCTATAGGGTCACTATGAGTTGGAATTGACTCAACAGCAGTGAGGTTTTTTGTTTGCTTTTTTAAAGAGCCCTGTTGGTGTAACAGTGAAGCACCTAGCTGTAACTGAAGGTTGGTGGTTTGAACTCACCCAGCCACTTAGTGAGAGAAAGACCTAGTAGTCTCCTTCTGTAGAGATTAAAAACCTAGAAAATCCTATGGGGCAGTCTGCCTTGTCACGTGGGGTTGTTATGAGTTGAAGTAGACTGGCTAGCCGGCAACAACGATTTTACCACATTCATTCTCCCTGCAAAACAGTTCTCAGAAATGGTCCAGTTTGGTTTTAAAATAATTCTGAGTTTATTAATTTTCAGAATTCCTATTTAGCACTCTTTTAAATAATTTCTAATATTATTCTCATGCTATACTTTTTAAAATATAGTTTTTTAACTTTATGGCATTAAACATTTTATTAATTGCCCTGTAGAAGCAGTCCCTAAATTAAGATTTACGGAGCCCTAGAGACCTTGACAAGTGTTCAGGGGGTCTGTGAGATCAAATTGATAATAACATATGGTATTCTTTGCCTTTTCCACTGTGTTGATATCTGCACTGATGTTGCGGAAGCAAATGCTGGCACCTTATCACAGATCAAGGTTGTTGTTGTTGTTGTTAGGTGCCGTCAAGTTGGTTCCGACTCATAGTGACCCCGTGCACAACAGAACGAAACACTGCCCGGTCCTGTGCCATCCTCACAATCATTATTATGCTTGAGCCCATCGTTGCAGCCACTGCATCAGTCCATTTCATTGAGGATCTTCCTCTTTTTCGATGGCCCTCTACTTTACCAAGCATAACGTCTGTCATGGATTGAATTGTGTCCCCTCAAAAATGCGTGTGTCACCTTGGCTGGGCCATGCATGATTCACGGTATTGTGTGATTGTCCACCATTTTGTCATCTGATGTGATTTTCCTAAGTGTTGTAAATCCTGCCTCTACGATGTTAATGAGGGGGGATGGACGGCAGTTGTGTTGTTGAGGCAAGACTCAATCTATCAATCTACAAAATTGAATTGTGTTTTGAGCCTCTTTCTTTTGGGATATAAAAGAGAGAAGCGAGTAGAGAGACGGGGCCCTCATGTCACCAAGAAAGCAGGCCAGCAGTAGAGCTCATCCTTTGGACCTGGGGTTCTTGTGTGGAAAACTCCTAGTCCAGGGGAAGATTGACAACAAGGACCTTCTGCCAAAGCTGACAAAAAAAGCCTTCCCCTGAGTTGATGCCCTGAATTTGGACTTCTAGACTGCTAGACTGTGAGAGAATAAATTTCTCTTTGTTGAAGCCATCCACTTGTGGTATTTGTGTTATAGCAGCACTAGATAACTAAGATGATGTCCTTCTCCAGGAACTGATCCCTTCTGATAACATGTCCAAAGTATGTGAGACGCAGTCTTGCCATCCTTGCTTCTAAGGAGAATTCTGGCTGTATTTATTCCAAAAGAGATTTGTTTGTTCTTTTGGCAGTCCATGGTGTATTCAGTATTCAGTATTCTTTGCCAATGCCATAATTTAAAGGCATCAATTCTTCTTCAGTAGGGGCACCAGAATGTATTAGTAGTTATCAGATTTCTTCACTGCCGTGCCCTTGCAGTAAAACAACAACAACAAAAAGGAGTCAGTTTCACTTAAGAATGTCCTTGGTAAAGCAGTAAAAATGATTACTTTCATTACTTTGACTCTTGAGTACATATCTGTAAGTAGTTTGTGTGGCAAAATGAGAAGTACATATGAAGCATTTTTGCTGCCTACCAAGATATGATGGTTGTCTCAGGACAAGCACTTGTGTAGTTGTTTCTCAGGGAAGCACTTGTATTAATGAGTTATGAGCTGATCTAGCCATTTTAAAAATGGCACACCAATTTTATTTGGAAGAACAAATGATGGAAAAAACTGTAGTTAATCAAGCAGTCTTGCCTATATGGCAAGCAATTTCTTGCAAATGAGTTAAGTAAGCCTGTCACTTCAAAAAAAGAAACAAAAAACAAAAACAACTGATAGAATCTGTTGCCAAAGAAAGAAATTGAGCTTTCAAGAGAAAATTAGAATTTCAGAGAACTTGTAATTGCCACTGTTGGCTTGAAAGCTTCCCAATTCTTAAAAACTTGTCTGATTAAATTAATGGTAATACCAATCAATGTGATTTTTTGATATCATAATGAGTCAATATTTGGAAAATCTGTATAAATTGATAAATCAATAATTTTCAGCTGTTACCAAAATCTAGCAGTTGGCAAAAGACGCAAAGTGCAAGATAGAAAAATTATTTAAATGTATCATATTATGAAAAGTTTATTTGACATAGTTTCAGAATTCTTACATGATTAACTTTTAAGAAATTACCACTTATCAAGCCTTTCTGTCAGTTTAAGGAGGAATATCCAAACTATATAAACCCCAAAAACCAAACCCACTGCCGTCGATTCGGTTCTGATGCATAGTGACCCTGTAGGACAGAGTAGAACTGCCCCATAGAGTTTCCAAGGAGCGCCTGGTGGATTTGAACTGCCAACCTCTTGGTTAGCAGCTGTAGTGCTTAACTGCTATGCCACCAGGGTTTCCAACTGTATAAAAGGCTATTAAAATATTCCTCCCTTTACCTCACACTATCCTTAAAAAAAAAAAGTTGGTACAGGTATATAGCATATATACCTAATGTTAGAAATTTTAGAAATTGAAACTGTAAAACTTCTGGAGAAAATCATAGGAGCAATTCTTTGTGATCTTAAGTAAAACAGTGATTTCCTGGTAAATAATAAAGCATGAAGTACAAAAATAAATTTAATAAATTAGGTTTCAACAAAATCAGAAACTTCTGGCCTTTGAAAGACATTGTTGAGAAAAAAGGGGGAAAAAAAAGCTGCAGACTGAGAGAAGAATGTTTTAATCTAATTCTCTTTTTCAGTTTGCCTTCATTTTTGAAGGGTGGTATCATTGGGTATGGAAACCCTGGTGGTGTAGTGGTTAAGAGCTACAGCTGCTAATGGAAAGGTTGGCAGTTCAAATCTACCAGGTGCTTTTTGGAGACTCTATCTGTGGGAGAGTTCTACTCTGTTCCACAGGGTCGCTGTGAGTTGGAATCCACTTGACAGTTTTTTTTTTTTTTTAATCATTGGGTATAGAATGCTGTATTTTTAGTTGTTTACATTCAGCACTTCAAAAACGTCATTCTAATGTCTTCTGGTTTCCATTATTTCTTTCAGATAAATCAGTTGGCAGTTTTATGGTTACACCTGTCACTCATTTACAGATAACAAGTCCTTTTTTCCCCCTCTGGCTGCTTTTAAGATTTTCTTTTTCGTTTCCAACACTTTTACTGTGGTTTGCCCAGGTATGTGTGTGTTTGTGTGTGTATACACGTGTCTCTGCATGGGTGGGCGTGTGTGTGTACTTTGAAGAGTAGATTTTATGGCGTTTGGGGTTTGTTGAGATTTTTAAGTCTGTGGGTTAATATATTTCTTTAGTTTTGGAAAATTCTTGTCTTGGCCATTATCTTTAAATATTTTTTTTAACCTAGGCTTACTTTCTTCTCTCTTTCAGGACTTCAGTATGCTTATCTCACATATTTTTATATACTTTTTTTTTTTTAATATCTCTAACACTCTTTTATTTTGGTGAAAATACACACAGCAAAAGATACACCATTTCAATAATTTCTACATGTACAATTCAGTGACATTGATTACATTCTTCAAGTTGTGCAGCTAGTCTGTCTTTTCCCAAGTTATTCCACCATCATAAACTTACGCTTACTGCCCCTAAGCTTCTCCTCTAAACTTTCAAGTTGTTGTCAGTTTGGTCTCACGTAGATAATTCTTTAAAAGAGCACAATGCTCAAAGCCCAGATATACTAATTAAGCTAAACTATTATTTGGGTCAAAGAAGACTTCAGGGAATGTTTTAACTTAAGGTTTAAAGATTATTTCAGGGGAGTAGTTTTGTGGTTCATCCAGCCTCAAATGCCCCAGTTATCCTGGGTTCTATCGACAGTTTGAAATTCTGGTTCGTATTTATCCTCCTTTTGATCAGGATTCTTCTATAGAATCTCTGCTCAAAATGTTCCGTAGTAGTAGCTGGGCTCTATCAGTTCCTCTGTTCTCAGGGCAAAGGAGGCAGTTTTTCATGGAGACAACCAGACATGTGTTTCATTTCCTCCTATTCCTGGCTCTTCTTCCTCTGCTTCCGGGTGAATGGAAACCAATTGGTGGTGGTGACCGCGGATGGTGACTTGCTAGCTTTTAAGACTAAGGCACTATGCTACAAACTAGGAAGCAGAACAGAAGTACTGAGAAACAAAATTAGGCCAGTTGCCTGGGGATGTCTCGCAATACTATAACCCTAAACCTCCAAACCAAGGAAACAGGTCCTGTGAGGTATTTGATTGTGCAGAAGCATCATCAGCAGCTGCTTCTTTTTTGTGTGTGTGTAAAAATATATGTAAACAACATTTGCCAATTCAGTGTTCTTCAAGTGTACAGCTTAGTGATATCAATTACATTAATTGGTTGCCCAACTATTACCCTTAATTGATACCAAATTTCTTATCACCGTAAACAGAAATTCACTGCTTCTCAAACAATTAATTGCTTCCCTTCTCTACCTCTCTCCCACACCTGGCTTCTAGTAATAAACTTTGGTCTCTATGCATTTGCCTATTCTTGTCATTTTATGTGAGTGAGATATTACCATATTTGTCCTTTTATGATTGACTTATTTTACTCAGGATAATGTTTTCAAGGTTCATCCATGTTGTGGCATGTATCAAGATTTAATTTCTCTTTCTGACGTAATAGTACTCCATTGTATATATGTACCATATTTTGTTTATCCGTTCATCCACTGATGGACATTTAGGATGTTTCCACATTGTGGCTATTGTGAATAGTGCCGCAGTGAACATTGGTGTACATATGCCTGTTCACATCACTGCCCTCAAGTCCCTTGGGTATATACTGAGAAATGAGATTGCTGGGTCATATGGTAGTTTTGGGATGGTAGTTTTATTTTTAGTGGAACCCACACAGTGTTTTCCACAGTAGTTATTCCATTCTACATTCCTAAAAGCAATGGACAAGAGTTCCAGTTTCCCCACACTCTCACCAGCATTTGTTATTTTCCATTTTTTTACCTTAGTCATTCTGATGACAGTTAAGAGATATCTTACTGTAGTTTTGATTTGCATCTCTCTGATAACTAATGACATTGAGCATCTTTTCATGTGCTTGTTGGCCATTTGACTATCCTCTTTGATGAAATGTCTATTCATGTCTTTCAATTTTTTGGTTGGGTTGTTTTTAAGTGTAGAGTACTTTATATATTCTGGTTATTAGACCGTTGTCCATTATATGGTTTCCAAAATTTTTCTCCCAGTCTGTAGATTGTATTTTCACTTTGTTGACAAATTAATTGTGCAGAAGATTTTAATTTTTATGAGACCCCCTCTATCTGTTTTGTTTTTTGTTGCCTGTGGCTTTGGTGTCATATCAAATCGTCCATTGCTGAGGACTGGGTCTTTAAGAAGTACCCCGATGTTTTCTTCTAAGAGTTTTAAGGTTTTAGATCATGCATTTAGGCCTTTGATCCATTTTGAGTTAATTTTTATATATGGCATGAGGTATGGGTCTATCTTCATTCTTTTGTATGTGGAAACCTAGTTGTCCCAGCACCATTTATTAAAGAGACGTTTTTAATTTTTTCCCTCATTCGATGGATTTAGCATCCTTGTCAAAGATTAGTTGACCATAGATGTGTGAACTTAACTCTGGGTCTCAATTATATTCCATTGGTCTATATGTCTTTTGTTAAACCAGTGCCATACTGTTTTGATCACTGTAGCTTTTGAGATAAGGAAGTGAGGATATACTCCTCTGTTTTTTTTCAGGATTGCTTTGACTATTCAGGACCCTTTGCTTTTCCATATAAATTTGAAGATTGACTTTTCCATGACTGTAAAGAAGGCTGTTGGAATTTTGAGGGGGATTGCATTGAATTTATAGATTGCTTTAGGTGGTATTGACATCTTGATAATATTGAGTCTTCTGATCCATGAGTATGGGATATCCTTCCATTAATTTAGGTAGTCTTTAATTTCTTATAGTAGTATTTTATAGTTTTCTGTCTAACACTCTTTGCTGTATTTTCTATTTTTTCTCTATTCTTCAAATTGGATATAGCCTGTTGACCTGTCTGCTTGTTATATATGCCGTTAAATCCATCTGTTGTTTCAGATATTGTATTTTTCAGATCTGTAATTTCCATTTGATTCCTTTTTACAGATTACAATTTTCCGGTGAACATTTCCATCTTTGCATATATTTTATTAAATATGCCAATCGTAGTTATTTTAGAGCTCTCATCTGCCAACATCAATATATGGGAATACCCATGGTCAGTTTTTATTTTTTAGTGTGTATTTTAATGGTTTTCTTCCTGTAGTCTTATTTATTAGTTTGCTTAGTTATTTTTGATTGAATGCCAGATATTGTCTATATTAAATTCTAGAGATCCAGATGATGTTATATTTCTCCAGTGAGGATGTACTCGTTTCTCTGGAACTCAGATAGTGTGGGGACTGATCTCATTAATCCAGTGAAACACTGAGCTGATTCCAAGTTAGGTTGCAGTTTTGGTTCATTGTCATTCATCTCTTCTCCTAGGTCATAGACCTCCAGAGCATCAACTGAGAGGCTGTAGTATTCTCTGAGGATCCTAACCCTGGTTATTCCTAAATTCTAGTTCTTGTTTCCTTGGCACCATGAAGTTGCAGAAAATTCTGCTGTCTTTCAGGCTTTTTTACTTAGTAGCCCTTCAACCTCCTCCTTTTTGTAGCTTCAGAATTTGGCAAATGTTTTGTGGGGAAAACAATGAAATCTCCAATCAGAGAGCCATCAAGTCTCCAGTGTTATCTCTCAGTCCCTTTAAATCACCAAAATCTTTTCTGGTCTTTTTTCTTTTTTTTTCTATTTTATCCTTAGAATGATTTTTCTGCTCAAGAAAAATTCAAATTCTTAGCATTTTTTCCCGTTCCCCCAAATCAGCAATTGGACCAGGGAAAAAGGAGCTTCAAAAAGTCAGCTCATGTTTCCATGGTTCTACCTTCTCCAAAACCCAGACGCTCCTGATTTTCATTGCTTCTGTAGCCTTTCACTGCTTCCAAACATAATTCTTGTTTTTGCCCAGCCTTATCCTAAGAAATATTGTCCTGCCACACATTACTCCCATCTACCCAGAATCGTATTAGTGTTCTATTATATAAAATTATGTGGAATTGAATCCTCTTATTTG
This sequence comes from Elephas maximus indicus, assembly GCF_024166365.1. Taxonomy (NCBI): domain Eukaryota; kingdom Metazoa; phylum Chordata; class Mammalia; order Proboscidea; family Elephantidae; genus Elephas; species Elephas maximus. The sequence goes on along the minus strand of NC_064841.1, from coordinate 15,447,393 downwards.
TCATGTCTACTGAGTCTTGTTCGGGTAAGTTTTTTCACATGCATTTTGTGAACTTTGATTGCAAACTCATTTTTAGCAAGATTTGGTCTATCTGTTACAGTCCTGTTTGACTTGAGTTGTGAGAGCAGGTCCTTCCATAAGCATTTGATGATTATTTTCTCTGCCTGTGCTTCAAGATGACCAATTCACTGAGTGGGAAGCCATTCAAATACTGTGATTTTTGCTGACATCTTAAATACCATGTTTCCAATACTGCTTTTTAGTTTCCGAATAAATATTAAAACTCAAGGCACTATATTAATGGGACTAATGCCCTACCCTGGATGACCTCAGTGTCATTTTATATACATATTAACATTGGTTTCCAGAACCCTCTAGATGTTCACTGCCTAAGGTTTTCCCTTTTTTCTTTCAAGTTAAGCTTTGTATTAAAAAATAAATTTGTTATATTTTCTAAATGTTTGTTTTAGGAGCTTTTTAATGTTGTAGTATACCAGTTTTTAAAAACTGGCATGTAAAAAAGGGATTGGGAAGGATAATTAATTTGCTAAAAATTGTCTTTGTGACCCAGTGAACAAACTTTTTTTTGGGGGGGGCACTTCAGAATAAATATATTTGCTAATTATGTATACTAATTAGCAATGATTTTCAGTATTCTTATTAATTGAAACAGGTTGTTAGGAATATTTTTGGTCTGATTTGATTTACTGCACATACTTGAAAACAAAACAAAACAAACAAAAAATAGAAAAACCTGCAAGAAGCAGTTAGGTAAAACAAAACGATTGTTTCATAATTCAGATTTATTACCCTTCAAAATCTGTGAAGTTTATAAAATTATATTTATAGTAAGAAAATAATTTAGAAATAATATAAGCTTCAGCGCTTGAAGCAACTTGGTAATGATAACATCTATCTAGGGCTTAGGTTTTTTTTTTTTTCCTGATGCTGCCTTCCACTACCAAGGGGAAAAATAGGAAAAGTCTTTTGCATTCACCACAGTATTTGAATATGTGATTGAGTTGCATAGAGCATATCCTTTGCTCTTTACCAAATTCAGAGCCAAGATATTTTTTTTGTAGGCGATGAAATACTTAGTAATTCTGGAAGAGAAAGAGGCAGTTGAGGCAAGAATAAGGCTTTTGATTACCAAAAAGCATTTTGAGGTCTTTATTGTTGCAGAATTTTAAGCCACTCATAACATACTAGACTGAAATTGATGGCATAAATTTTACATGGCTTGATGGAATTTTCACCAAACGAGCTTTTCCCTAGAAGTTAGAATAGATGTCACTTTAGGATCCAGTAGCTACCATGGTTAGTAGAGCGGGTGTAGACTTCCTGAGTTTTTAACGCATTCTGGGAAACCGCCACAGCTTGGCAAAGTCTCTCTGTGCCTGCTTTATAGTGCAGAGCCTTACTCTGTGTAGTAAAAATAAAACCAAATTCACTTGGGCACAGTCTTTTTGTTGCTTTATTTAATTTTCACTCTGGCATATGGCCGGTAAAGCTTTAATAGGGCAGATATGGGTTTGGAAGAGTTTACTAATCCAACTTGGTTAATGACTTCCGTGATAAAAACTAGCTCAGCAGTTTACTCTCCGTCACCATCTAGTCCCTTTTGTCTTTAATTTTTCCTATGGTGGAAGACCTCTTTATGGAGTAACCTGTTATCAAGGAGACATTTTCCTGAGTATGAGGTAACTGCCTTCAGGTCGCTGGGCTGCAAAGGCGCAAGCAGAGTAAATGCTGTTAAAACTGAGTTATTGATTCCTGGAGGGAAAAAGAGTTGTTTGTATTTGCAACGACTTTCATGACCTACAGCATGATGGCTCTAGATTGTTCTGTGGAATGGAGAATAGATTGTGTAGGGTTAGTGTTTGGGAAAATCCTAAATGAAGTAGAATTTTTGATGATCATTGGTGTTTGTGATGTTACTATGGGACCTTCGAAAGAACATGAGTTATAGAGCCAGGAAGCCTTCCTTCAGATCCTGGGGGCCTTGGCCATGTTCTAAATCCCTCTGAGTCCAGTTTTCTGACAGTCAAATATACTAATACCTACTTCACAGGACTTTGTGAGGATTCAGTGGCAGGAAGTAGTATATCCCAAACTTGTGTTACTCACATGCTACGTGAGGATTTTTTTTTCAGAATAAAACAGTTGAATTTACTGAAAGCTCAAAAACATTCAAATCAGGGAGACGTGAGGTCCCAACCAGTGAAATCCATGAACCCTGCTACATGAGAATTTTTTAATGTTATATATGGGTCTATCTGTAATATTATTTACTTAAAATATTTTAACTATTAACTCTTCTGCTTTTTTTTTTAAACTTACTGCTTCTTTAGCCTTATCCCAAACAATATTTTTAAAAAATTATGCCTTAATATGCTGGAGATTATATATCGCTTAAAATAAATTTAAAATCATCTTTTGCACATTTTGGGCAACAATGATGTTGTTGTTAGTGGCTATTGAGCCATTTCTGACTTATGGTGACTCCATGGGTACAGAGTAGAAGTGCACTGTAGGGTTTTCAAGGCTGTGACCTTTTGGAAGCAGATCACCAGCCCTATCTTCTGAGGCACTGCTGGGCAGATTTGAACCACCAACTTTTTGGCTAGTAGTTGAGTGCTTAACTATTTGCGCTACTCAGGTACTCCTACTCTGATACTATATACAATTAATACTCGGTATGCATTTTTTTTTTTATGCATCGGTGGCTTAGTGGTAAAATTCTCGCCGTTCATGCAGGAGACCTGTGTTTAATTCCCGGACAATATATCTCATGCATAGGTACCACCTCCCAGTCACTGGAACCTTACATGTTGTTTTGATGCTGAACACGTCTCAGCAGAGCTTTCACACTGAGATAGACTAGGAAGAAAAGCCTGGTAATCTACTTCCAAAAATCAGCCAACAAAACCCCTGTGGATCACAGGGGCCTGATCCACAGACAGTCTTGGGAATGGCAAAGGACTGGGCAGTGTTTCATCCTACTGCGTAGGGTTGCCATGAGTGCTGACTTGACGGCAGCTAGCACCACTACCAGTACTTAGCACAGTAACCTGAATGATACCAGTCAGTTTCTCCTACAAGACCTCAAGAAGCATGAAGGCAGAGGCTCTTGCCCACTTATTTCCCCTAATATCCTCACTTAGCACAATGAGGCCCCAAATTATCTGAAAATTACCCCGGGGAGTTCCTTCTTGTTTACTTGGAAGAGGATCTAAGTGGGAAAGAGACCTCCTCCTCCTCCCTGTTCCAAAGCTCAGCACTCTGAGGACAGGGGCCTTTCTCTCTCTGGCAGAGGAGCTGAGCTGAACACAACTTCCCATGACCCCCGGGGTCCACAAGGTCTGGACACTTGGATTTCCCAGATTACTGCAGATGATGAAGGAATAGGAACCCTGTGCCTTCTCCTCTTTGGCTAACTCCAGGCTTGGCTAGCGTGTTTCCCCATTGAAGCCCTTTCCTCAGCACATACTGTGTGGTGGAGTGGCAATCTTCCCAATTTCTCCTTCATGGCAGCCAGCAAGCACAAAAGGCACACCTTGCATGACTAAAGGATTACATGATATATGTATGTAACTTCATATTTTGTTAAACAAAACACTCTGAAATCAGGACAGTGCCTAGTTCTTGGCACATAGAAACTACACGATAAATATTGGTTGATCCGATGATGAATAAATGAATGCATGTGGCTGGTGAAAGAATAAAGGGCTGAAAAAATTTTTCACAAGTTGCTTCATCTCTGATAGAGTGAAATAGAGAAATCTCAGAAGCATAATAAGCCAATATTTAAGTGAGCTGGTGTTTTTAGGGGATGATTTATTTGAGGTGAACAAATTGCCTCAACAAGTGAAACAATCTCTTGGAAGCATATATTTAATTTTTGAATAAGTTCTCTTTGAAAAGGTGCCCTACTTCTCTGCCTTATTAAGTAGAGTATATTTTAACTAATTAACATTGTCCCAAATACTTATTAGTAAAAAACAGCATTTTTAAAACCATTACAATGAGATATAGATCTGGAAATTGCAGGGACCTTCTTTTATGTATATTCTCCTTGGCTGCAGAGTTAATGTGTGTAACCAGGGATACACGCACAAAATGTGTGGCATGTGAATGGTCCTTGGTGGGGTTCTATTCCTCTCTGTCTTAGTCATCTAGGGCTGCTGTAACAGAAATACCACAAGTGGATGGCTTCAACAAACCAAAGTTTATTCTCTCACAGTGTAGTAGGCTAGCAGTCTAAATTCAGGGCACCGGCTCCAGGGGAAGGCTTTCCCTGTCTGTCAGCTCTGGGGGAAGGTCCTTGTCATCAGTTTTCCCCAGTTGAGGATCTTCTTAGTGCAGGGACCCCAGGTTCAAAGAGCACGCTATTCTCCTGGCTCTTGTTTCTTGGTAGTATGAGGTACCCATCTCTCTGCTCCCTTCTCTTTCTTATATCTCAAAAGAGATTGGCTCAAAACACAACCCAATCTTGTAGATTGAGTCCTGTCTCATTAATATAACTGCTTCTAATCCTGCCTCATTAGCATCATAGACATAGGATTTACAACACCTAGAAAAATCACATCCAATGACAAAATGCTGGACAATTACACAATACTGGGAGTCACGGCCTAGCCAAGTTGACAGGTATTTTCGGGGAACGCAATTCAACCCATGACACAATGTTTTCTTTGCATGGATACCTGTCTTAAAAAAAAAAAAAAAACCTGTTGCCGACAAGTCTACCTGATAGCAACCCTTCAGGACAGATTAGAACTGCCCCATAAGGTTTCCAAGGCTATAGTTTTTATGGAAGCAGACTGCCATATCTTTTTCCCACAGAGTGGCTGTTGAATTCAAACCGCCACCCTTTCATTGAGTAGCCGAGTGCTTAACCACTGCGCCTCCAGGGCACCTGGATACTTCTCTAGGAACAGGAATTTGAGAAGAGTGTCTACTAAATTTAGTTCATCACATACAGACATTCTTTGTCCCAGTACTTGTCCGTTAGTTTGAATTCTTGACTCTTCATCTCAGTTTCTATCTACAAAACAAAAACTCCCTGGTTTTATTCTGATTGGAAATTCCTTTGATTGACTTCGTAAGGTATTACATTCAATCATGAATGTCCACAAGATATCCATTGGAACAGACTTTTATTTAAAAAAAAAAAAAAGTTATCAGGTAGGTTCTCATGGGTGTCAGAGTTAGAACTGTGCTCCACAGGGTTTTCAGTGGCTTACTTTTCAGAAGTAGGTTGCCAGCCCTGTCTTCTAAGGTGCCTCTGGGTGGACTTGAGCCCCCAGCCTTTCTGTTAGCAGCTAAGCATCTGAACCATTTGTACCATCCAGGGTCTCCACAGACATTTATAGTTAACATGTATTGAGCACGTACTGTTGCCAGCCCTCTTCTAACACTTAAACTTTGCATTGATTAACCCATATGAATTTTGTAACCACATGAAATAAATGATGCAATTTTTTACCATTTTATAGATGAAAACTGAGCCACAGAGTGGCCTAAAACACTCCCAAGACCTCACTGCTGGAAAAAATGTGCAGTCTCCTCATTGGTCGGTACTTGCTACATGCCACTGCCCCAGTGTAGCCGATTCATATCTATCTTTAGCTTTTCTCTCTGTTGACCTTTTTTGGTATGCTTTTCTCTACACTAGTAGATACTTATCTTTCTCCATTCCTTTAAATTATCAGTGGTGTAAATGTATTGTTTGGAGATAACCAGGCCTAGGGATAACCAATGGAAACTATAGCATGGTGCCAGAGACAGCTTTACTGTCAGACTTCACATGCCTAGAAAAGTATTTAGCCTTCCCTGTCCTGGGAGATTTCTTACTGGTGCCCGCCATTAGTCCCAGTCAAATGCCATGGTGTTCTAACCATTGAGCTCTCTTCTCCCCCATCCTTCCTCCATTCCCATGATCTCGCCTACTCTCCCCTGGGCCACCCAGGGAAAACCAAAATTCCTTTCATTTTACTGTACAGAGCAGCTCACCTTCCTCTTTGTAATTTTCTTCTTCTCAGACCACACAGGGCCTGTTCATTTTCCCACTCAAAGATTCTTATCCGGATATTTTCCTAATGAAAGACCCAACTTCTCTTGTATGTGAAAATAGCTACAGTTAATATTTTTTGCTTTTTTAAAATACCAGTATTTGTCTTCTTACCACATCTATTAATAGCAAAAAATTGAAAAGAACTTAAATAGCTGATAACAGGAAATTGAAAAAATAAAAGGCATGTCCATAGGATGAATTTTATGTTCAATTATACATGAAAATGTTCACCAAACATTAAGTGAAAAAAGCAGATTACAAAAGATTACAAAACACAATGTGTAGCTTGTTGCCTTTTTTTTTTTTTTTTTTTAAACAGAGATACTCAGAAAATCTATTATAAGTGCTAACTATTGTTTGTCACGGGCTAAGTTGGAACCCTGGTGGTGCAGTGGTTAAGAGCTTAGCTCCCAACCCAAAGGTTGGCAGTTGGAATCCACCAGCTGCTCCTTGGAAACCCTGTGGGCTAGTTCTGTTCTGTCCTATGGGGCTGCTGTGAGTTGGAATTGACTCCAGGGCAATGAGGTTACAGCAGAGTGGTTCTCTCAGGTCTATTCTCGTGGAAACTCCCATACTCTTATTCTAATGCCCCTAACGACTGTACTCTCCTACCCTACCTTCACCACTAGGTAACGATTCCTGAGGACTTACACTGTGCCAAATACAGGTCGAGGCACTTCACAGTTATTAACTCATTTAATTTTGTCACCAATCCTATGGGGCATGTACTAACTACTTTTATCACCACTTTGTAGCAGAGTAAACTGAGGCATTGAGAACTGAAGTAGCCTGTTCAATTTATAGTCAGTAGCAAAGCCAGATTTGAGCTCAGGAAGTGTGGTTCTGGACCCTACGTCTTTATCTCCTAAGTGTGCATGTTTATCCTCTTTTCTTCTTTGTTCTCAGATATCATTTCTTCCTTCTTCCATTGGTTCTGCTTCAGTCAGCCTTTGCATTTCTTCCATGTGCTTCTCTGTTAGGGCAGTGTGGGTATGCTCAAAGTAAAGATAACCGAGCTTACTAAATCAGTGGCCTTCATTTTATGCACAACACTAAATCAGTAATTTCTGGTGAAAGAAATATTTATAATAGCTCCACTACCCCTCCTAATTAGAAAGGGAATGTGTCTTTTCTTGGCATTTGGAGACCTGTTATTGTTTAATACAGGTCTGTAGCTGTCAGTAATGGTTGAGTGGCTGGAGGTCTGACTGCCAGATAACTGCTGTGGTGATTATATACTCAACGCTATTTGATGGTCAAGCCCTTCATTGCCTAGGAAGAGCTCAGAGATAAGGGAGTTAAGTGAGCATCTGGCGCCTCCAGTGCTAAGCTCTGTGGGTGGAATGCTTTTTATTTAAGCCTGGAGAGTCTTTGAGGTAGAGCAGATGGGTGGGAGATTCCCATAGAGCTTGGCGACACTGATAGCAGATTTGACAATGTGCAGGACACTCTTTGCCCTGATGCCTTTGAGTCAGGCCCTAGACAGGCATCTAGAGCCTCCCATCCCCACTCCTGCCAGTTATTTGCTGCTTCAACAGGAGAAGGGAGCAGCCTAGCTGGCAGGAGAACAGTGAGCTTCTCATGACTTTGTTGGGAGGCTACGTTTTCATCCCGTTCCAACTATGCTTGGCTGGAGAGGAGTTTCTTCTCTGTGAGGGCATGTCCTAAAGGCGTTACCACACAAATTATCCCTAAGAACCAGTAATTCTTCATCCTTCAAACGCTTTAGTAATCAATCTCACTAAAGTTTTCTGCTTTAAGAATATTTATTCTCGTTAAGAGAGAAGATCAAAGGCTGCTGCACAAGTATTTCTGAAGGACCTGAAAAAGGGGGAAAAGTGACACGGATTTCCAGTAGATAAGATTGTTTGTTGTTTCACTGTGTTTTCCAAAGCAAGATAAATGAGAAGAACGAAGCACAAAACTCCCCGGACAGAGTGCTTGCTTGTACAAGATCTGACTGTCTGCTCTCTGGCCGCAGTGGGAGGAAAGGCCTTGGGGGGACAATGGGAGATATATTCAAGAGCAAGCATCTTTGCTTTGAATTTAGTCTCTACTTTTTTTCAGTTTTTTGGTGGTGGAATCCTGCTTTCCTCATCTCTTGCTGTTCAGCTACTTCTTACCCTATAAAGTACTATTCAAAAAAAACCAAATCTGTTGCTGTTGAGTCGATGCCAACTGATAGCAAACCTGTAGGACAAAGTAGAACTGCCCCATAGGGTTTCCATGAAGTTGCTGGTGGATTTGAATGGCCGACCTTTTGGTTAGCAGCCTGAGCTCTTAACCACTGTGCCACAAGGGCTTCACAGTACTATATAACCCATTGCCATCAAGTCAGTTCTGATTCATAGCGACCCTATAGGACAAAGTAGTACTGTCCTGTAGAATTTCCAATGAGTAGCTGGTGGATTCAAGTGCCGATCTTTTGGTTAGCAGCTAAGCTCTTAACCTCTACACCACCAGGGCTCCACAGTATTATAAGGTGTCCTTTAAATGATGCAAATGAAAAATTACAGTGTAAGACCATCATATGATTCAAACCAAACCAAACCCATTGTCATCAAGTCGATTCTGACTCATAGTGACTCTATAGGACACAGTAGAACTGCCCCATGGAGCTTCTAAGGAGTGCATGTTGGATTCAAACTGTGACCTTTTGGTTAGCAGCCGTAGAACTTAACCACTGTGTCACCAGGGTTTCCATCATATGATTACGCCTTTAAAAATTCTGGGTTCACTCTGACATGAAAGAACTGCCGTGTGCTACTTGCACGAAACAGCCCTTTGGGTGTTAAAATAGCTGCCCCGTGGCCCTCTGACTGGATTGCTTTTGTTATCACAATATGTCAACCTAGATTTGTCCTGTCACACAGATGTGCTGTCAGGGGTTTAGTTTTGACAGTTTTAGTTGTGTTTCTCCTTGTAGCATATTGTCACCCATACACTGACAAGAAGGAATGTAGTTTGCTAAATATAAATTCTCCAGGAAAAGGAGACACTAACTCTCAGGGTGAAAACCTATAGTCAGTTTGAGTTAATTTATTCCATATTAGGTCAAGAACCATTTCTAACTGATAGAAGAAAACAAAACAAAACAAAATGATGTTTCAATAAAAAAATGATAAGAAACAAAGTATGCTAAAAAGGAAACTGACGGGTGATTTTATAATGTTAAATGTCAATCCTTGAAACAGGTGCAAATATACTATAAAATGTTGGTGAAAGGAGGTGTTAACACGGATCTCACAGCGAAATGAATTTACACATGCATTGCTCTACCAAAGGAAACTGCTACTTCATGTGTTTATGTTGTTATACTTTCAGAGGGCCTGTGCCCCCAGGGAGTTTAAGAACCGTAGGTAAGGCCAGTATAGGCGGACACTGACCATGTGACATGCCAACAAGGCTGGTTACCTTGGAGACCTATGATTTCTAGTACAATTTACTAAGGGGTACAATAGATGCTTTTTAAAAAACAAGCTTCAGCTGGCTAGCTCAGTTGGTAGAACAAAAGATGCTTGATCTCAGGACAAACCCATGCTGAGTGCCTGATTAAACAACAGTAACAATTACTGCTATACCAATAACAACAAGTTTTGGTTTTTAGGCCTCTATTTTCTCCACCTCTATGCCCACCCATCCCAGGTTGAGTTCCCTCATTTTAACCACTTCTTTAGATTACTTTTCATTTGAGCAGTATTTGAAATGACAAAAACTTAGCCTTATGAGAAAGAATAGTGTATTACTCAGTGTAACTCAAGTCTGAATTCCTTAATGTAGCTTTCCAAATAGATATCAAAAAACAAACAAACAAAAACCCAACCCTCCCCCCCCCCCAGCCCTTTTGAGTCGATTTTGACTCATAGCTACACTGTAGGATGGAGTAGAACTGCCTCATATGGTTTCCAAGGAGCGGTTGGTGGATTTGAACTGCTGGTTTTATTTTTTTTTGGTTAGCAGCTATAGCTGCCCTGTGTCTCCAGGGCTCCTCCAGAATAGATAATATAACAATATTCTAATTTAATAGATAGTGTAACAATATTCTAACTTAATGTCCATTTCTAGCCTCAGATTCCTTTTTTCTTTGCCTTTCTTTGTTTTTCAAACACAACATGGATGTTTAGGTACTTGCTTCTTTGCTCAGGTTGCCTCTTTGGCCTGGGAGATCCCGAAGTGCTTTTGTTTTTCCCTAAATTACTCACCCTTCTTGGCCCAATTCAAATATTATCCTGTTATGTGCTTCCAAGACACAACTACTAGTTCTCTGTCTTATGAGGCAAACGTGCTTGTGTCCGTTGAGCTTTTGTTCTTGTGTTCTTAGCTGACTGTCTGCCTATCCCACTGAATGTAAATTCCTCAAAGATGGAGACATTTCTTCTTTATTTCATGTTTCATGTGGAGAGTGAATGCTTAGCAATTATAAACATGAATAGGAGAACCAGAAATTGTTCCAAGAGAATGGTTTATGGAGCACATGGTATCATTAAGCTTATAGGAAGTCCAGTAGCCTCTTGTCTTAGTGAGGTTCAATCTCATGGTGCCGCAACATCTCTGGCTGATGTGTAAATAAAATTGGTGAACCGGAAGACAGTTTTTCTGCTCTCATGATTGACCTCAATATTATGTTTTTATTATTTTATTCAAAAATAATTTGAGTAAATACACAATAAAAGGCACAATACAGTAAAACAAAAAGCTACAACAAAAAACCCACAGAAACCAAAATGAAACATGAGCCAGACGAGAAAAGCAGACAAAGGATAAGAAAGTTAGGAAGATTAGCTTAATTAAGGGGATCCCTTGTCTATTTGCTGTAAGGGAACATTAAAAACCTTTGCGAACAATGTCTCTGAAAAAATTAAATCAGAGGTTATTAAGACAGTTCTTTCGGGGGGGGGGGCAGATGAATTGATTACCGTATTCCATAAGCATTAATAGAATCAACTGGACTTTTTAGGATCTATTTTTTTTATACAGAAAACAACCAAAGATTGAGGTCTCTAGCTAGTATCATTACTTATAAAAAAACAACCTGCGATATACAGATGACACAGCCTTGCTTGCTGAAAGTGAAAAAAAAAAAAGAGGACTTAAAACATTTACTGATGAAGATCAAAGACCACAGCCTTCAGTATGGATTACACCTCAACATAAAGCAAACAAAAACTCTCACAACTGGACCAATCAACATCATCATGATAAATGCAGAAAAAATTGAAGTTGTCAAAGATTTCATTTTACTGGGATCCACAATCAGTGCCCACAGAAGCAGCATTCAAGAAATCAAACCATTATTGCATTGGGCAAATCTGCTGCAAAAGATTTCTTTAAAATCTCAAAAAACAAAGATGTCACTTCAATGACTAAGGTGCTCTTGACCGCAGCCATAGTATTTTCAGTCACTTCATATGCATATGAAAGATGGACAATGAAAAAGGAAGACTAAAAAACTGACACATTTGAATTATGGTATTGGTGAAGAATATTGCATGTACTATGGACTGCCAGAAGAATGAACAAATCTGTCTTGGAAGAAGTACAGTCAGAGTGCTCCTTAGCAGCGAAGTTGGTGAGACTTTGTCTCACTTACTTTGGACATGTTATCAGGAGGGATCAATCCCTGGAGAAGGACATCATGCTTGGTAAAGTAGAGGGCCAGCAAAAAAGAGGAAGACCCTCAACAAGATGAATTGACACAGTTGCTACAACAATGGGCTCAAACATACCTACTATTGTGAGGATGGTACGGGACTGAGCAGCGTTTCATTCTGTTATACATGGGGTTGCTATAAGTCAGAACCAACTCGATGGCACCAAACAACAGAGAGTAAGTACCTCAAAGAGGAGGTATTTTGAGCTGTTGATAGAACTTCCCAAACTGGGGCCCCTACTCCCTGGATAACCAGGTCTGATAGTATTGAATGTGAGTGAAAAAGAAGCCTATGTAATGAGTCTGTAATCCTTACGTACTCAGAAATCCCTTGATAGGAGACTCTGGGTATATGAAAAAAATTGGGAGTATTTCTACCATAAGAGCAAAGGGTTACAGAAATAAGAGGTAAGGCTTGTAAACTGTGGACAGATTGGCTTTCACAGAATAAAAGTTTCCTTAGCTCTGTTCAATCCTAACCAGCGTAAGTCAAAGGCAGAATGAAGGTGGGAGTGTTTATAAGGAATCAGTGGCATTTCAAGGACCTCAAGGGATACAGGTGGATCCAGAGCTGAAATGTCAGAGACAGAGGCCCCTCCATCTCTCTCTGGCCACCTCTACATCTGTCTGCTTCTCTTGGTCTGTCTGTTTCACCTTATAGTCTCTTTGCAGACCACTTTGCTCTCCTCCTTCATGCCGGGACTGCACATGCTAACATGAGGTATGGCTCCCCACCCCCGGCATTTAGATGTCCTTAAAAATTCAGTGCGTTCAGGTAGTTGACTAGAGTCCCTGAGTACTGACACTAACTGAGCAAGAGAGAGGATCTGATTGGTCCAGCTTGGGTCAGTATTCACTGTGATTGAATCCACGGTGGCAGATGGGCAGGGTCCTGGAGGTTTACAACTGGAGAGAGGTTTTAGAGATAAGGGCAGAGGCCAGTCAGCCACTCATAAAGATTAACTACAAACCTTAAAAAAATTCATGAATGTAGGGCCACGTTTTCAGTACGTAAAGGCCACATAGGGACTTTTGTTTCTTGCGGGGAAGAAAACCAGAACAACCATGAATCAGCTTTGCCTTTGGCCCTTAACGAAGGCTGTGCCTTGATCATAAATGGCGTTGCTGAGTCCGGGTCAGTCCTGTAGTAGGCGAGAGAGTGAATTTCAGACGTACTTGTGAAATTCAAAGGCATGAGTAATTGCTTTCATAATCATCTGTATCCATTTTTCTTGACAAAAGAAGGATCTGAGGACATCAGTTCATGAGTTTAATAATAGTTGTCATTTCTTGCTATGGACATTAGTCAGTATTTGGCCTTTAGCTATGACATTATACTCTTAGCCACTGTAATCACTTTTTTTAACCCACCTAAAAATAAGACCATCAAAAATGACGAAAGTCGTGGTGAGGGTAGCAATTGGCAGGGGCTGCTTCCTTCTTCTCGTCTCTCCCATCAGGCTTCCCAGCAGGATTCTTGTCTTTTGTTGACGTTGGCTCCTTGCCTTTTCCTCTGCCCACAGGTACTTGTTCTTTTTTGTTTTTTTTTTTTAATACTCCAATAAGTTTCTACCTGGCTGCACTGTCATAACATCCGTGCCCCTAGCCAGAACTTAGAGTTATGCTACATGCTTTACATTTTTAAAATGAAATGGAAATTTCGTTTCAAATATAAATAGCATTTATGAGTCCGACCAAACTGCACCAAGTGCATTTTCAAAATTATTCTGCAGTAAATTGCTTCTTTTAATTTTTTAAGGGATTTTTTTTCATTATGCCGTTACTTGTCTTTATTATGCCTTAGTTCTGATGATAGCACTACCAAAATTATAATGGTTGTTTGTCCCAGTAATTTAACAGAGTAAAACTTACCACCCTCCATTCTGAAGCAACAGTAAATAGCTGAGTGCTAAGTGAGCTTCAGTGGAGTTGGAAGGACAGCATAGACATCAGGAAGCAGAAGGGTCACCTCTAGGCAAACTATGTATTATAGCAATTTAAGAATTTAATAGTTATATATGTCCCTTTTTGTGTTTCTTTTGTCAAAGAAAATGTAGTGAACCTTTATTACTCTATTCTTTGCTTAATTTCCAATCTCATTTCAAGTAGCTACATAACAGGAACTTTTTCATACTTTTCTTGTATCTCCTCAGTTGTGCACACAACAAGCATTCAATAAATGCTTGTTGATTTGTTGACCAAATAAATACTGCTGTTTTTGTTGTTGTTAGCTGCCATCAAGTGAGTTAATACTCACGGTGACCCCATGTGTGTGTCAGAGTAGAACTGTGCTCTATGGGGCTTTTAAGGCTGTGATGTTTCAGAAGCAGATCACTGGGCCTGTCTTCCAAGGTGCCTCTGTTTTGGTCCAAACCACCAGCCTTTCAGGTGGTAGTTGAGTGCTTAACCATTTGTGCCAAAGTCCCTAGGTCACGCAACAGTTTGTGCTCAACTCTTAACCTGAAGGTTGATGGTTTGAACCCACGCAGCGGTACTACAGAAGAAAAGTCCTGGTGATCTGTTTCCATTAAGATTACTACCAGGAAAGTTCTCTGGATCAGTTCTATTCTGTAATAATACATGGGGTTGCCAGGAGTCAAAATCAATTCAGCGGCAACCAACAATAACAATAAATACTGATATTTGTAAATAAAATAAAATAAATTCTTAAAAAAGTTTAGTGTATCATAGACTCTCATAGAATACACTTTCTGCCTCTTCCCACTTCCCTTTCATCCCTAAACAGTTTAGATGGGGTTGGTAAAGGTAGATGTTCATGCCACTGGGGTGAGAATTGGGACCTATAGTGGCCCTGGTCTAGCAGGCTGAGAAGGGATATCTGCACATGAGGGTGCCCCAGATTGAGGAGAGGGAACCTGAGCAGGGTGAGGGGGGAGTCCATGTGTGTAAGGGGCTAGAGTGTGAGCAGGTTGAGGAGATTGTTCATGCAGAGGGTGGCCTGGAATGGGGAGTCAGTGCCAGAGTGGGGCAAGGAGGACCTCCAAGCAGGCTTTGAGTCCATGAATAAGCAAGGGGATGGTGACAGAGATAGGATATTGGTTATGTACAGAGGGATTGATCAAATAAGTAAATATATTAAAGATAATGGGAGTCAGCCTTTCAGTGTTAGAGAAAAGATTTGCAAATATTGCAAGGGAGAACATTACGATGAACCTTTTGGGCTGGAACTAACAGTATTCTCATAAAATCATGGTTTTTGATATAAGTAAATAGGTAGTTATGGAAGTAAATATAGTTGTGTGTTTATAAAGACACTGAACATTGATAATTGTGTGTGTACCTGTGTATGCAGTATGTGTTTACACACATATACCTAGCTCTGTCCACGAATAGCAATGAGCACACTCACCATGCAGATCTGGGCTTCTAGGTATCATTCTCTACTAAAATAACCCAGGGGTCCTTTGAGAAATACTGCTTCCAGGGCTGGGGCAGGAAAAGTTAGATAAGCCTAGACCATCTTGTGGCAAAAAACAGGGATCTAAAAGTCAGCTTGGAGGGGTTCCCGCTGGCTGAATTAGGTTCAGTTTGAGTATCAAAAAATTCATGATTTTGATATATTGGACCCCATTAAATAAAGCAGAAAACCATGAATAAGCTCAAAGTTTGATGAGAAGCAACATTGTTTCAAATAGTTTCAAAGTAACTCCTTACAATAATAATTGCAAAGTAATTTTTCAGTAGAGAAACATGGCAGTTCCCGCCTTGACCAGATGATCAAAGTGAGCGTCATTAATATGGGAAAACTAGAGATTATGCATTATTGGCTATACCAGAGATGCATAACATTAGACAAACCCAAATTGAAGAGCATTCTACAAAATGATTAGATTGTGAACTTGAAAAGTGTCAAGTTCTCAAGGTCAAGGAGAAAGTGAGGAAATGTCCCCTATTGAAGGAGGCTAAATGTTTACAGCTGTGCTTTGGCTTTCATAGACTTGTTTTAATTTTCTTCACCTTCAACATGCTTATGAGCAACTGATGGTCTGTTCCTCAGTTGGCCCCTAGCCTTGTTCTGACTGATGATATCTCCATCATCCCTTTCCACGGATGTAGTCAGTTTGATTTCTGTGTATTCCATCCTGTGAGGTTCATGTATATAGTTGCCATTTGTGTTTTTGAAAAAAGGTATTGCCAATGAATAAGTAAGTCATTGGTCTTGAAACATTCTATCATGTGATCTCCAGTGTGCTGTCTGTCATGAAGGCCGTATTTTCCAACTACTGATCCTTCTTCTGTGTTTCCGACCTTCACATTCTAGTCACCAGTAACAATTAATGCGTCTTGATGGCATGTTTGATCAGTTTTAGACTGCAGAAGTTGGTGAAAATTCACCTGAATTTAGAGACCATCTCAAGAATAGATTTGATGCATTGAACACTAATGACAAAACACCAGACGAGTTGTGGAATGACATCAGGGACATCATACATGAAGAAAGCAGGAGGTCATTGAAACGACAGCAAAGAAAGAAAAGACTAAAATGGATGTCAGAAGGGACCCTGAAACTTGCTCTTGAAGATTTCAAAGGGCGGCTCAAGAAGACACAGTAAAGTATTATAATGAAATGTGCAAAGACTTGGAGTTAGAAAACCAAAAGGGAAGAACATGCTTGGCAATTCTCAAGTGGAAACAACTGAAGAAAAATTCAAGCCTCGAGTTGCAATATTGAAGGATTTTATGGGCAAAAAGTTTAGTGTTGCAGGAAGCATCAAAAACAGATGGAAAGAATACACAGAGTCACTGTACCGAAAAGAATTGGTTGATGTTCAGCCATTTCAGGAGATAGAATATGAGAACTGATGGTACTGAAGGAAGAAGTCCAAGCTGCACTGAAGGCATTGGTGGAAAACAAGGCTCCAGGAATTGACAGAATGCCAATTAAGATGTTTCAACAAATGGGTACAATGCTAGAAGTACTCACTCGTCTTTGCCAAGAAATTTGGAAGACAGCTGCCTGGCCAACTGACTGGAAGAGATCCATATTTGTACCCATTTCAAAGAAAGGTGATCCAAGAGAATGCAGAAATTAGCAAACAATATCATTAATATCACACACAGATAAAATTTTGCTGAAGATAATTAAAAAATGGCTACAGCAGAACATTGGCAGGAAACTGCCAGAAATTTAAGCTGGATTCACAAGAAGATGTGGAATGGGGAATGTTGTTGCTGATGTCAGATGGACCTTGGTTGAAAGCACAGAATACCGGAAATATGCTTATTTGTGTTTTATTGACTGTGCAAAGGCATTTGACTGTGTGGATCATAGCAGATTATGGATAGCATTGTGAAGAATGGGAATTCCAGAACATTCAGTTGTGCTCATGTGAAAACTGCACATAGACCAAGAGGCAGCCATTCAAACAAACAAGGGGATACTGTGTGGCTTAAAATCAGGAAAAGTGTGCATCAGGTTTGTATCCTTTCACCATACTTACTCAATCTGTATGCTGAGCAAATAATCTGAGAAGCTGTACTGTATGAAGAAGAACGGAGAATGCTGCACCAGGATTGGAGGAAGGCTCATGAACAATTGGCAGTATGCAGATGACACAACCTTGCTTGCTGAAAGTGAAGAGGATTTGAAGCACTTACTGATGAATTTCGAAGACCACAGCCTTCAGTATGGATTATACCTCAACCTAAAGAAAACAAACATCCCACAACTGGACCAATAAGCAACATCATGATAAACAGAGAAAAGATTGAAGTTGTCAAGGATTTCATTTTATTTGGATGAACATTCAGTGCCTGTGGAAGGAGCAGTCAAGAAATCGAATGATGTATTGCATTGGGCAAATGTGCTGCAAAAGATCTCTTTAAAGTGTTAAAAAGCAAAGACATCACCTTGAAGACTAACGTATGCCTGACTAAAGCCATGGTATTTTCAATTGCCTCATATGCATGCGAAAGCTCGACAATGAATAAGGAAGACTGAAGAAGAATTGATGGCTTTGAATTATGGTGATGGTGATGAATATTGAATATATGATGGACTGCCAGAAGGATGAACAAACCTGTCTAGGAAGAAGTATAGCCAGAATGTTCCTTAGAAGCAAGGATGACAGTTCTTCATCTCATGTACTTCGGACATGCTATCAGGAGGGACCAGTCCCTAGAGAAGGACATCATGCTTGGTAAAGTAAAAGGAAAAAAAAAAAAAATTTTTTTTTTTAAAGGTCAGCAAAAAAGAGGAAGACCCTCAGTGAGATGGATTGACACAGTGGCTGCAACATTGGGCTCATGCATAGCAAGGATCACGGGCATGTCGCAGGGCTGGGCAGCGTTTCGTTCTGTTGTACGTCGGGTCACTGTGAGTCAGAACTGACTTGATGGCACCTAACGATAACAACAAATGTTTATGACAACTAAATGTAACATGTGATTCTGAACTAGACCATTTTGCTGTAAAGAACATTATTGGGACACTTGGGAAAACTTGAACATGTGTAAGGATTACATAATATTGATGTGTTAGTATGAATTTCCTGATTTTGGTGGTTATGCAAAAAAAAAAAAATGCTCTTTTTATAGATGACTAAAAAAGGTAGAGAACTATCAATTTTTTTTTTTCCAGGCTAGCTTTAGAGCGATACCAAAACAGTATCATTTTAATACAAAAAAGACAAGTTTCTAGTAGTACCCTTATTATAAACATAGATACAAAAATTCTAAATAAGTGATTAGGAAGGGAAATGCAGCAAACTATTGAAAGTATGACTAAATGGGGATCTCAGGAATGTCAGACTTTTCATCATCAGGAAATCTTTGAATGAGTTCTTTACAGAAACAGATTAAAGGGGGGAAAAGACTGTATCTTAATCAATGTCACTCTGAAACATTTAATAAAATCCAATACCAGTTAATACCCTAAACCCTTCACTTGCAACAGGAAGAAGCTTGGCAATGTGCTAAAGAGTATGCGTTAGTTTTCCACAGCAAGCATCGTGGAGTGGCGAGCCTTCTGCGGCATTCTTAAAGTCAGGAATAAGGTGAAGGTGCTGTTACTGCAGCTACTCAACAGTGTGCTAGAGGACTAAGCCCACACAATAAATC
This sequence comes from Elephas maximus indicus, assembly GCF_024166365.1. Lineage (NCBI taxonomy): Eukaryota > Metazoa > Chordata > Mammalia > Proboscidea > Elephantidae > Elephas > Elephas maximus. The sequence goes on along the minus strand of NC_064841.1, from coordinate 15,428,587 downwards.
TTATTAAAAAGATAAAGAACTATTAGAAAAGAGGAGGTAACTCTTGTTATCTGTAGAAGATAACAAAATATCCTAAATTAAAAAATAAAAGACTATGGAAATTTAATGGACAAGCGTTTAAGACCAGTGAGACTTAAGATATTAGAACTAAAAGATCCAGGCTTATAAGAAGGACCGTAGTGAATAATGCCACCTAATTTGAGTCTCTTCTGTGCCAGGTGACAAAATTAATTAAATTTATGTTATTATTTTTGTTAGTTGCAATGGAATCAGATTATGTGTAACAGAATGGAATGTTACCCGGTCCTGTGCCATCTTCATGATCGCTGGTATATTTGGGTCTATTTACTGCAAGCTAGACACCAGTATTTCAGATATCAGCAGAGTCATCCATGGTGGGCCGATTTCAGCAGAGTTTCTAAACTAATACCAGGAAGAAAGGCCTGGGGATCTGCTGAAAATTAGCCAATGGAAACCATATGGATCATAACAGAATTAGGTATTTGTACTGTGTAAACCCAAATTATGTAAGAAGCTAATTTATTTTTAGACAGGAAGCTTTTATGATTTTTTGTCATTGCTTGGAAAAAGTTTTAGAAAAGAAAATAAAATTGGTGTGGGGCCAGTTGACTTGCTGGTCCCTAAAAACATCCATTTTCGGATGGTCACCTCCCCTTTCATATCTGCTTTTGCAAAATCATTACGCCAGCAGATTCACATATTCAAGTATGAATAAATTCATATTCTGTATTTGCAGTAGAGTCCCATTCTCTTTTTATCTGTGTGACCTTCTTCTGAGTTGTAGACATTATTATTGTCATCATTACTTCATGCATCATTGAACCCTTTTTGAGCCGTTGATCCAAATTTTCTAATGGGGACATTAACTCAGTGTGATACTTATGATAGAAAATACTAAATTCACAATTATGAAAAGTATATTGAGAATGATGGGAAAATTCATCAGCAGGGACTAGAGCATTCTCTTGACTGAAGAATAGGCAAGAGGAATTGACCAACACAGTCTCTTTAGTGCCTGCTACATCAGAAGGTGATGATGGTTATATTTGTAAAAAAGTTTCTGTGCAAATCAAATCATTTCACATCATAAATCCCTGAGAAGCTTGTTAACAGAGTCATTCTATTGCTTTTGCTTCTGAACCTTCCAAATTATCTGCAGACCACTTGAATGAATGGTCACTGTGAAGCACCAGGTATCTGGAAACTTCACTTCCATAAGCCCTACTCCTCAGTGTTTCAGAAGGGGAAGTTGAGGCAGACTTCTGGGTTAAAATTACACTGAAATGGAGTAGCTAAGAGAAGCTGCTCACCTCTGCCAGGTCTTCTATGCATTTATTTCTATCAGAGAAGCTCAAAGCATTTCCAGGCACTGAGCCTAGACTTGGGACTTTGCTCTGACTTTACTGCATTTGAAGGACTTCTTATTTGATGTTGAAGTTTGAATGTGTCCTTGGTAATGACGAACTTTAGAGGTCATTGGGGGTGGAGGAATGATACCTCATAGAATTTTTTCCCCAAAAAATCTTTCTTTAAAACTACCTAGATGGCGTGTCTGTTTCTCTGTTTTTAAAGGAACACATTTATCCTCAGTTTAAAGGAATTTTTCCCAAAGTTATCTCCCAAAAGTATTAAATCTTCTTCTTTTTGATTATTACAATAATCAAGAAAGAAATCTTTTTGGGGTTTATTTAATATAATTGCTGGTACTTTTTGACAAAGAAACGAAACAAAACCTTTCAATTGCTTAGGAAAATATTCAACTTGGTGGCGTCTCCAGACAGTGGTGCAGTTTTTACGTTGCTTTTGGTTTCTGCATACTGAAGGGATTGGACCTTTTGAAAGTGTAATTATTTGGATATGGCAAAATCAAATTAAAAAAAATGTATGTGTATGCGTGAGAAAAAGAGAGAGAAAGAAAGCGAGAGGATCCTTCTTAAGGAAACTTTGCAGCCTCTTCCCTTTGCTAACCTTACCTTTGCTTTGCTTTGAAGTGGTAATAGCTGGTATTCCCGCTTGGAGTAAATCACAGATTTCTAATGAGTTTCCTGATATCTGTCCTGACCTGATTCAGGTCAGTCTGTGCTGCTTTCTTGTGGTTGAAAAGCATAGAACAGCAGGTAAGCCTTCCTCTGCTCATTAAGGTTTCAGCTAGTGATCTCAACTCAAGCGTTTCTAATTAAAATGTAAAGATGATTAGTATGCGCCATTAATAGAGGTTTGTCTTTCAACCCGGAATGCAGCGATGGAGCTGCCAGGCCCCTGCTGCACCACCAGGGCCGGACAATTGCTGCTCTTGGCAGGGCCTCCGAACAGGCGGGGGTTTCTGTCTGCTACTTGAGCTACTGGAGACAGCCACAACTTAACGTTGGCCTCAGAGGCCGGGAAACAGGAGACAGGGCTGGAGGAGCCAAGAAGAGGAACAAACTGCAAAGGCAGCTCTTTCCTTCTCACAGCTACGCTTCCCCAGTGCTGGCACTGCTGAATGAGAAAGCGGCTGAAAAAGGATAATAAGAAAGACGCTAAGCAATATTTTAAACTTACTCCCTCACCAAAAAAAAGAAAAAAAGGTATATATTCATATGGTGGCAATTTTTTTTTTTTCCATTTTGGCGTGAGGGATTCAAGTATCTATATATAATCCCCAGTTATGCAAAATATTTTATTATATGTTATCCTATTTACAGAGTCTCTGGGCGGTGCAAAAAGTTAATGTGCTAAGCTGCTAACCAAAAGGTTAGAGGTTCAGATCTACTCAGGGGTGCCTTGGAAAAAAGGCCTGGCTGTCTACTTCCAAAAAATCTGCCACTGAAAACCCTGTGGAGCACAGTTCTACTCTGACACACGTGGTGTCGCAATGTGTGGGTGTCAACTTGATGGGGACTGGTTTCACTCTACCTAAATATATTACTTTTGATTTGACATCTTGAATTGAGATAAAAAACCAAAAACCAAATCCATTGCTCGCAAGTTGATTCTGACACATAGCAACCCTATGGGACAGAGTAGAACTTCTCCATAGGGTTTCCCAGGGAGCACCCGTAGGATTCACACTGCCAACCTTTTGTTTAGTAGCCGAGCGCCTAACCACTGCAGCACCAGTGCTCTTTGAATTGAGATATTAAGCTGCTATTTGCTGGTAAGCAATTTTTTTTTTAAATTGTAATAGCTAAATTATTTCATTTTTAATTTGAAATTCGTCATTACTTGAATAAAGGTGTAATGCGTAATACATATGTGCAGGAATTAAATGGAGGATTTAAATCACAATTTGTAATACTTGTGGCCTCTCATTAATATTGTGTTGATTAAATTCAGGAGGCAATGAAAAGCAAATCAAAACATTAAGAGGCATGTGAATGTGTTATTATTGCCCTTTATCTTAGGAATCTTAATGTGGGGATTTAAGACAAATCATAAATAAGAATAAAATTAATGGTATGTAGGCAGTGTAATAAGGAGTCCCTGGGTGGCGCAAATAGTTGAGCACTTGACAACTAGCCAAATGGTTGACAGTTTGAACCTACCCAGAGGTACCTCAGAAGACAAACATAGCAGTCTGCTTCTGAAAGATCACAGCCTTGAAAACGCTATGGAGCAGTTCTGTTCTGCATACCTGGGGTCACCATGAGTCCGAATCAGCTAATAGCAACTATCAACAACAGTAGACATTCCAATAATTAGATAAATTTTTGCCACCTTATTGTTTATATTTGTTTCACTAAACCATCCTCTGAACTTCTGATTCATTTCAATTAAGTTAAAATATAATTAGGGGTTCTTATTATTTATCGTCCTTATTCAGAGCTAATAGAATAAAAACTGAGATTTTAAGAAAAAATGTCTCTGTCATTCTAACTTCCACTATTTTTTTCCTTGTGTAGCTCATCAGAACAAATGACCTTAATATTTTTTAGCATCACTCCAAGATGCTGTCTGTAGCTGTTCTCACATTTGGATTGGGTTATATACACATACCAACAAACCTGTATAACACACACACACCACACAGACACATATTTATGTATGTATGTATATGTGTATATGTCATGCATATGTGTGTGTATAAAAACACGTATATAAGTGTATAATATCTACATATCTGTTAATCTAAAATGTAACTTCTTGCTGGATCTGTTTGAATTCTGTTAAGCTCTAAAATACCTTAGGATTTTGGGTTTGGGGTGGAAATGGTGGTTGGAAAAGGGTTTCCAGGTGGAGAAAAAACCGTAAGTATTTAATATCACAGTTTTCTCAGGTTATCTTCATGGCCCATCACTGGCTTTTACAGACGGAATTGGTGAGGGAAACTCGTAAGAGGTCTTAAAAATAACATAATTCACGAACAATTCTGTACTTTCAAGGAAGTGTTTTGGCATTGAGTTATTCTAATCTCTGAAACTGGTGATATTTTAAAACTATGAAACTGCAGTTACGTGTGAATAGCTACTTTGGATTGACTCACCTGAGTGTTTTGGCTTCCTTTAAAGTATGTGCTTTCTAGCTGGTCTTCTCAAATCCAAGCAGAACTCCAAATTTACGAATGACTAGTGTAATCCTGGAAGGAGCCCTGGTGGCCCAGTTGGTTAAGCACTTGGCTGCTAACCTAAAGGTCGGTGGTTTGAACCCACTAGCTGCCCCGCGTGATAAAGATGTGACAGCCTGCTTTCGTAAAGATTACAGCCTTGGAGACCTATGGAGCAGTTCTACTATGCCCTATGAGGTTTCTGTGAGTTGGAATAGACTCGATGGCAACAGGTTTTTTAGTGTAATCCTGATGCCTGCAAAACCTTGCCTGGCAACTGGGTGGATGGGAGCGATGTTAGGCAAATGGAAGTAGAATATGTTTGAGCCATCTGGCTGTTTTTGGCCGTGGGCTGCTGTAACGTACACTAGAGGCCATCCTCTTTCTCCTTCTCTGGCTCTCATCGGCCTGCACTTGATTAGAGATTTAAACATCAGGGACCGTTGTGAGGCACAGGCTCCCTAGCAGAGGAGTCCTCTTCTCCCAAGCCTCCACCCAGGTGTCTGTCTCTGCTCACTGTGTGGTAGGGGTGCGCCATGATTCCTGAACATTATCTCCACATCTCATGCTGTCTGGAGACAGGTGTGGTGAATAGTTGAGGCTTCAAGTATTTGGAAGATTCTCTCTGATTTTTTTTTTTTTTTTTTCCCCAACATGGTTTTGGTATTTGGGTGTGGCATGAATGTGTATTTGTGAAAGCTTAGCACTATATCTCCACTGAAAACTTTTTTAATCTTTATCTTGATCTGAAACTCCATGGGTGTGATGGTAGTAAAATTACAGATGAATGCATAATTTACGGGAGTAATTTAAGAAGTAGAAATAAAATTCACAGGGAGGCAGAGAAAGCTTCAAAAGAGGAGGCGACACCTAAGCAGGTGTGAAACATACGTGTTTAATTATAACAGCTACGAATGTACTTGTTAAAGCATTCAAACAATACATTTACTTACATGTTTGTATATGGAAACGTTAAATGCGTATCGTTCTGAAATTTTCTTTTTTAACTAAAAAATATGTCATAGACATGTTCAGTTGGTAAACATGGATATACCTTATTCATTTTTTTAATATTCTTTTATTGTGGTAGAAAATATATGTAACAAAATATTTGCCATCTCAACAATTTTTCCATGTATAATTCAGTGATATTGATGTTCATCACGTTGTGTAACCATTGCTGCTGTGGTTTCCCAAATCACTTCACCGCCATTAACAGAAACTCAGTATCCCCTAAACAATGACTCTCTCTTTCCCTTTCCCTCCCTCTCCTGGTAACAACTTAGTAAGCTTTGGTCTCTTTACATTTGCCTGTTTAATATAAGTGGGATCATATAATATTTGTCCTTTTGTGACTGACTGGCTTCATTCAGTGTAATGTTTTCAAGTTCATCTATGTTGTAGCACATATCAAGACTCCGTTTTTCTTTATGTCTGAGTAATAATCCATTGTTTGTGTGTACTAAATTTTGTTCATCTGTGGATGGACATTTAGGTTGTTTCCACCTTTTGGCTATTGTGAATAGTGCTGCAGTGAACATTGGTATACACACTTCTGTTTGTATTCCTGCTTTCGGTTCTTTTGGATATATACCTAGAATTGGGATGGCTGGGTCATATGGTAGTTCTATGTTTAACTTTTTGAGGAACCACCAAACACTTTTCTGCAGTAGCTGTACCATTTTGCGTTCCCACCAGCAATGGACGAGGGTTCAGATTTCTCCACATTCTCACTGGCACCTTTTATTTATTCATTTTTAATCATAGCCATTCTGATGAGGGCAGAGTAAATCTCACTGTGGTTTCGATTTGCATTTCCCTAATGACTAATGCTACCACATGTCTGTCAGTTTGTCCTACTGTGGTGGCTTTCATGTAGCTGTGATGCTGGAAGTTTGCCACTGGTATTCAAATACCAGCAGGGTCACCCATGATAGACAGGCTTCAGCAGAGCTTCCAGACTAAGACAGACTAGGAAGAAGAACCTGGCGGCCTACTTCTGAAAAAATTGGCCAGTGAAAACCTTAGGAACAGCAGTGGAATACTGTCTGATACAGTGCTGGAAGATTAGCCCCGCAGGTTGGAAGGCACTCAAAATACGACTGGGGAGGAGCTGCTTTCTCAAAGTAGAGTCAACCTTAATGACGTGGATGGAGTAAAGCTTTTAGGGCCATCATTTGCTGATGTGACAACTCTCAAAATGAGAAGAAACAAGCAAACATCCATTAGTATTGGTATGTGGAATGTACAAAGTATGAATCTAGGATAATCACAAGTTGTCAAAAATGAAATGGAACACATAAAGATTGATATCCTATGCATTAGTGAGCTGAAATGGACTGGCATTGGCCATTTCGAATCAGACAATCATATGGTCTACTATGCTGGGAATGATAATTTGAAGAGGAATGGTGTTGCATTCATCATCAAAAAGAACATTTCAAGATTTATCCTGAAGTACAATGCTGTCGGTAATAGGGTAATATCCATACACCTCCAGGGAAACCCTGGTGGCATAGTGGTTAAGAGCTATGGCTGCTAACCAAAAGATCAGCAGTTCGAATCTACCAGGTGCTCCTTGGAAACCTTGTGGGGCAGTTCTACTGTGTCCAGTAGGGTCACTATGAGTTGGAATCGATTGGACAGCTGTGGGTTTGGTTTTTTGGTTCACAGGGAAAACTGGTTATTTTGACTGTTACTCAAGTTTATGCACCAGTCACTAATGCAAAAGATGAAGAAATTAAAGGTTTTTACCAACTTCTGCAGTCTGAAATTGATCAAACATGCAGTCAAGATGCCGTGATAATTACTGGTCATTGGAATTGAAGGAGAAACAGTAGTTGGAAGATATGATCTTGGTGATAGAAACTACCCTGGAGGTTGCATGACAGAATTTTGCCAGACCAATGACTGATTCTTTGTAAATACCTTTTTTCAACAACATAAATGTGGACTATAGACGTGGACATCACCGGATGAAAAACCCAGGAATCAAATCGACTACACCTGTGGAAAGAGATGATGGAAAAGCTAAATATCATCAGTCAGAACAAGGGCAGAGGCCGACTGTGGAACAGACCATCAATTGCTCATATGCAAGTTGAAGCTAAAGAAATTTAAAACAAGTCCATGAGAGTCAAAATATGACCTGAATTTGGAGACCATTTCAAGAATAGATTTGACACATTGAACATTAATCACGAACACCAGATGAGTTGTGGGATGACATCAAGGACATCATACATGAAGAAAGCAAAAGGTCATTAAAAAAACCAGAAAGAAAGACCAAAATGGATGTCAGAAGAGACTCTGAAACTTGCTCTTGAACATAGAATAGTTAAAGCAAAAGGAAGCAATGATGAAGTCAAAGAGCTGAACGGAAGATTTCAAAGGGTGGCTCAGTAATACACAAAGACCTGGAGTTAGAAAACCAAAAAGGAAGAATACACTTGGCATTTCTCAAGCTGAAAGAACTGAAGAAAAAATTTAAGCCTCAAGTTGCAATTTTGAAGGATTCTGTTTTTTTATGGACAAAATGTTGAATGATACAAGAACTATCAAAAGAAGATGAAAGAATACACAGTTACTGTACCAAAAAGAGTTGGTTGACGTTGAACCATTTCAGGAGGTAGCGTATGATCAAGAATCGATGGTACTGAAGGAAGAGGTACAAGCTGTACTGAAGGCAATGGTGAAAAACAAGGCTCCAAAAATTGACAGAATACCAATTGAGATGTTTCAACAAACAGATGCAGAGCTGAAAATGTTCACTCATCTGTGCCAAGAAATTTGGAAGACAGCTGTCTGGCCAACTGACTGGAAGAGATTCGTATTTGTGTCCATTCTGAAGAAAGGTGATCCAACAGAATGGGGAAATTATTGGACAATATCATTAATATCACACAAGTAAAATTTTGCTGAAGAGAATCAAAAAATGGTTGCAGCAGTGTATTGACAGAGAACTGCCAGAAATTCAAGCCAGATTCAGAAGAGGGCATGGAACGAGGGATGTCATTGCTGACGTCAGATGGATTTTAGCTGAAAGCAGAGAATACCAGAAAGATATTTACCTGTGTTTTGTTGACTATGCAAAGCCGTTCAACTGTGTGGAACATAACAAATTATGGATGACATTGTGAAGAAGGGAAATTCCAGAACACTTAATTGTGCTCATGCAGAACCTGTACGCAGATCAAGAGGCAGTTGTTGGGACAGAATAAGGGGATATTGCGTGGTTTAAAATCAGGAAAGACATGTCTCAGGGTTGTATCATTTCACCATACTTACCAATCTGTATGCCAAACAGATAATCCGAGAAGCTGGACTATATGAAGAAGAATATAGCATCAGGATTATAGGAAGACTCATTAACAACCTGTGATATGCAGGAAACACAACCTTACTTGCTGAAAGTGAAGAGGACTTGAGGCACTTACTGATGAAAGTCAAAGACTGAAGCCTTCAGTATGGATTACACAACATAAACAAAAATCCTCACAACTGGACCAATTAGTAACATCATGGTGAATGGAGAAAATTGAAGTTGTCAAGGATTTCATTTTACATGTATCCACAATCAACACCCACGGAAGCAGCAGTCAAGAAATCAAAGGACGTATTGCATTGGGCAAATCTGCTGCAAAAGACCTCTTTAAGATGTTGAAAAGGAAGTTTATGTCATTTTGAGGACTAAGATGCGCCTAAGTCAAGCCATGATATTTTCAATATCATATGCACGGTAAGGCTGGAGAATGAATAAAGAAAACTGAAGAAGAATTGATGGATTTGAATTACAGTGTTAGCAAAGAATATTGAATATACCATGGAATGCCAGAAGAATGAACAAGTCTGTCTTGGAAGAAGTATAGCCAGAGTGCTCCATGAAATCGAGGATGGTGAGACTTTGTCTCTTGTAGTTTGGGCATGTTATCAGGAGGGACCAGTCCCTGGAGAAGGACATCATGCTTGGTAAGGTCGTGGGTCAGCGAAAAAGAGGAAGACCCTCAATGAGATGAATTGACATAGTGGCTGTAACAGTAGGCTCAAGCATAACAATGATTGTGAGGATGGTGCAGGATTGGGCAGTGTTTGGTTCTAAAGTACATAGGGTCGCTGTAAGTTGGAACTGACTTGATGGCACCTAACAACAAGAACAATGAGTAATGCAGTTGTCCTCGTGGTGCAGTGCTTAGAGTGCTCAGCTGCTAATGGAAAGGTTGGCGGTTGGAACCCACCAGCTGCTCCGTGGGAGAAAGATGTGGCAGTCTGCTTCCTATAGAGATTACAGTGTTGGAAACCCAATGAGACAGTTCCACTCTGCCCTACAGGGTCTCTGTGAGTCGGAATTGACTAAAGGGCAGTGGATTTAATGACTATGACATTGAGCATATTTTCATGTGCTTATTGTTGGCCTTTTTGGCAGAATGACTATGCAAGTCTTTGCCCATATTTTAATTGGATTATTTCTTTCTGTTGTTGTTGTTAATTTGACCTTATTCATTTTTAAGAGTGGCCTGATTTTCAGATGGAGGGGTGAACTTAAATTGATTTAATTTATCTCCTGTTAATAGTTAATATGCTTTCATTATCTTCAGCATATTGCTATAGCAAATGGTACTGTAATGGACATTGTGTGTGTTTGTGTGTGTCTTTGCACACGTGTGGAAGTGTTTTATAAGATACATTCTTCAAAACTAAAATTTCGGAGTTGACATATAAAACCTGTACCCATTGCTGTCGAGTTGGATCTGACTCATAGCGACCCTATAGGACAGAGTAGAACTGCTCCGTAGAGTTTCCAGGGAGCACCTGGTGGATTTGAACTGCCCATCTTTTGGCTAGCAGCCACTTAACCACTACACCACCAGGGTTTCCATGTTGACATATATACACATTTAAAATTTGGATAATTACTGTCTAATTGCCCTTTTAAATCCTTGTACCAATTTAGACTCTCATCAACAATGTTTGAGAGTGACTATTTTTTTTAACCTCCTCCTCTGTTAATTGGGAAACCCTGGTGGTGTAGTGGTTAAGAGTTATGGCTGCTAACCAGAAGGTCAGCAGTTCGAATCTACCAGGTGCTCCTTGGAGACTGTACGGGGCAGTTTTACTTTGTCCTATAGGGTGCCATGAGTTGGAATCCGCTTGACAGCAACAGGTTTGGTTTTGGTTTTCATCTATTAATAAGACATTATGATAAATGATAATTGATATAGAATAAAAAATTTCAATTTACACTTACTAGTATCGAAGCTCTCATGTTTTCATGGTTTTTTCTTCAGTTATTTGTTTTTCTTCCATAAATTTTCTCTTTGCACCTGCTGACTATAAAAATTATTCTTCTAAATAATATTCTAATGCTGGTATAGTTTTGGAGCTGATGGCGTAGTAGTTAAGAGGTTGGCTGGTAACCCAAAGGTCGTCAGTTCAAATCCATCAGCTGCTTCTTGGAAATCCCATGGGGCAGTTCTGCTCTGTCCCATAGGGTGGCTATGAGTTGGAATAGGCTTGACGACAATGGGTCTGGTTTTTTTGGCTTGGTATAGTTTTATTTTTTAGTTTATAGCACTAAACCCTCTGGAATTTATTTTAAAATAAGACATGAAGCAGGGGTGTAACTTTATTTTCTAAATAAATATTAAAGTCTCACACCACTATCTAGGAACTAAATCATTATCCCTCAGATTTGAATTGCCATCTTTATAATATAAAAAAAATTATCTTATACCTGTGTCCTTATTTGGATTCTCTTCCATTCCACCTGAGTAAGAAAATTCCTTTCTAGAAAATCTTCTGTCTGGTCTGGATTGTAGGGAGTGCATGACGGAAGTACATGTGCAAAGGCCTGGGGGCACAGGCAGTGAGTTTCCTGAAATGCAAAATTTTCAGTGGGTTTGGAGGTTTCAAGTGTAGGAAAAAAAGATATTGCAAACATCATTAGGAAGTCCATAGCAAAACTTCACTGAAAACACCTACCATAAACAAACAAACTTCCAACAGAAGCTTGCTATTTATCCATTCCACATTGTACTGAGGTCATCTTTACCTAGACCTATTTTAGTCCTTTGTTATTTTTTATGGAAGGACAATATATTTAAACGCAACATTTGAAGAAAGAGTTTCCTTTAACTCAGTATTGTTGGCTTGGCTTTTTAAAGTAAACGTTTTTTGCCATTTATATTCCTGCAGTTTCCATTTCTTCCCTTGGGAAGCGGAAATAGTGAGTAAAAAAAAAAAATGCTTTTAGTTATTTCGGTGCCTGTATGTAATCTTATTTCCTGAATTTTGCTTTCCATTTTCTGACGAGAAAACTTTTTCCAAACTTGCTTTTGTTTTAAGAGTCCAAGCAGAACCTAAACGTAAGATGGTTTGACAGTGGAAGGTAAGGCATAGGTGACTACAGAAATTATGTGTTACTTTGTGATGGATTTTACTTCCTTAATGTTCGCTATGCGTCGGAATCGACTCGAGGGCACTGGGTGTTTGCTGGGTGATGTTGACTTTTTACTATGTAAAGCAAATGCAAACCTAGTTTCCTGCATGCTAACACATGCCCAGATACTGAGCGTTAGAACGAGATCTTCCTACTGTGGTTATCAGCCCTAATAAAAAACGAAAACAAAAAATCGCTCTTTCCCAACCACCCTTCCTGGTTAAAATGCCATTTCTCTTTTTCAGTCCCTCATTTCTTACTTCCCTCCTGTCAGGTATCCAGATAGCTGCAGGCAAGAAAAAATACCGTTAAAAGACATTTTGACTTAAACCAGCATCGCTCCCAAGGTTTAATCATTAAAATATAATTAAAATGTGGTAATGTTTACTTACAACTGCTGATGGAATTTTGTATACCTCAGTGTAATCTAAATTTTTCTCTACATCATGCGTCCCTACACTAGACAAACAAAAACAACGTTGTTTCAGATTTACTAATAAAATCAACATACTATTCCTCAACCCCAAAGTTGTCATTTGAGCTTCTTTTTTGTTGAATGGTTGAGTGTTTAATTGTTTTTCCTCTCCAATATCACAGGTATGGTATTTGAATTATTGAGAAAATGCGACTGGGGAATGTGAGAGAACGTGGCTCATAATGATAGTAGCTTCAGAGTCCTACATGGGGACAACATGTAAATATGCCAGATTGTTGCAGAAAGACAAGACTTGTTAGGAAATTTTGGATATTTTCCACACCCAACAGTGCCAGACCCTGGAGGGGGTAGGCAGCATGAGCCAAGAGCAAGTAAATAAGTCAACAGAAAAACCGATCGTTAGAAAGACTGACCTCTGAACAATGGCATCTCTGAGCTCCCAAAGGGGTCAGCCTGGGCTTGGCAAATACTTCAGTCCCTCCCGTGGCATGTGATCTTGGGTGCTGATCACTCGTAGTCTTGGCCTTGATATCCAGAAGTCCAGACTCTGGAATGGTGCCAAAGGCTTTGTTGTCATGGTGTATGGGGAGCATTAGTTGACATTCCTGGCTCCAGAAGTCCAAGTGTTGTTCTGAAGTACAGAATCTTCTTCCTCACCTTCTTCTCTCCTGGTTGTTGTTGTTGTTATTGTTAGCTGTTGTCAAGTTGATTCCGACTCATGGTGACCCCATGTGTTACAGTGAAGAACTGCTTTGGAGGGTTTTCAAGGCTGTGACCTTTTGGAAGCAGATTGCTAGACCTGTCTTCCTAGGTGTCTCTGGATGTGTTTGAACCACTAATTTTTTTGTGTGTGGTTTAAGTGAAAATTTACAATTCAAGTCAGTTTTTCATACAAAAACTTATACACACATTTTTATGTGACCCTGGCTGCTCTCTGAACCACCAATCTTTTGACTAGTAGTCAAAATAAGGGAAATTAAAAAAAAAAAAGAGGGAGTAAAAAAGATAATCATTAAGTGCTCGACTACTAACCATTTGTACCAGCCAACAACTCTTCTATCCTGGTATTGGGGGGAGAAATCTGTGCCTAGTATCCTTCTAGAATTTATTGTTTTATGGTTTGCTGATAAATCTGGAAAGGTATTAGAGAGGAGCCCTCTCAATATTGAGATGCCTTGAGAGCCCAGAGGAGCCAGTGATACAGTTGAATTTAAAAAAAAAAAAAAGCTGCAAAAAGAGTTCATGAAGACCACTTACATGAGCCCCAGATAGTCAAATTGCAGCCTAGGTGGAAGGTTTGTGGAGATTCATGTCTGAGACTTGCTTTTCACCTTTCTATTTATAAAAGCAAGGCAAATAAGCCTTCATTTTTCTTGTTTTCTAGAAAAGTATTAGAACCTTGTTAATTATGGTAGAGTGAACATGGCAGGAAAAGGAATGATATAATTTTTAGTATAATGGCGCATGCCGGAAACACAGATTGGCAAGCATATGGGCTTCTGGCATCTGGACAGAAGCCTTCGTGACCATCTGCTTCTCAGAGGTTATTTTGGCAATTTCTGCAGCAATTCCAGTGATTCACAGGTCTGGGCTCAGGATTTTCAGCAAGGAGCTAAAGAGGGCACAGCTACAGAGAGGCAGTTACTCATGGCTTCTGCCCACACATTAGTTTCATTGTTCTGGTGGTAAGTCACCTCAAGTGGTCTATGTGCCAGTATTTCGTTGTCATGGCAGCAGATGTTCCTTCATGCTAATAATTTTTCCAAATTGTACTCATCAGGTGACTTTCACTTTTTTTTTTTTTTTTTGCTTTAAAAATGAATTTGGTATGCTTCCTCCCCTGGCTCTGTGACATGTGAAGAACATGGGAAGGGATGCTTTTTGTGAGTTCTGCTACTGTTCCTGATCTACAGAGACCTCATTGGTCACCTCTAGCTCTCCTTGACTTTCTCCTCCTCTTTCTTGTTCACTGGGAATTGTGAGGCTTCTGACATGGTTTTTAGTAGCTGGGATGATGTCACATAATAAGAAAGTACATGAACACAAAGTCATTTCACGCATGGCCATTATGGTTAATTGTAAAGTAAAATATTGACTAGCATGATGCATTATGAATGGAATCTTTACATCAACTTTTCATCATAGAAGTAATATTTGTTTAGTATTTACCATGTGTCAAATAGCGGGATAAACATTTTAAATGTGAAAGATTGTGGATACGAGGACGTGCATGACAGTAGGAAGTGGTCCAACCCCCCGAAGGTCCAACCCCCCCAGTCAGCCATGTCATTGACATTTTGAATGCACCTGCCCTTTGACTGTCCACCTCCTCCCCATTCCTTTTCTAGATTGCTGTTCTATATGCCCTAGAGAGATATTACCACATATGAATAAGCCTATATGTGTGTTCATTGCAAAATTACTTGTAATAGAGAGAAATCGAAGCAACTTAAATGACGGTAGGAAAAGGGTTAAATAAATTTTGGAAATGGCATATGATGGAATACCATACAGCTATTTAACAAAGTGAAGTAGGTCTACAAGTACTTAAATGCAAAAAGGTCCACAATACATCCTTCAGTCAAAACAAAACAGAACAAAACAGAAGTGTGTTAATGGCATAATCCTATTTTTGGTTATAATTACATATATTTTTAAACTTATATTTATTTAAATATATAAGTGCATAGATGATATGGTTGGATTCAAATATTCTTTTAATATTGCATGCTTATTCCTGAGGGTGAGAGAGAGTGGACAGTGGAAGGGGCAGAGGGAGAAATTCTGCTTTATCAATATATATATCTCTTTTTGTTTGAATGTTTGTCAAGCATAAATTACTATTGCAGTTAAAAGGGAAGGAGGGAAGAAGGGAAGAAAAGAAGAAGGAAAAGAAAAGAAAACCACAATTAACTAGTATGAAGTCCCCAAATCCACATTGCATTTTCAGGAGTTTTTATCCATTTGCAGAATATTGCATTATCATTTTCTTCAGGCCACCTCTTTCTTGGATAGTGTTGAGAAAAAACAGTCTCTCAAAATACATTTTGAGGAAGACTTGAAATGGGATAGTCAGTTGGAACTGGACTGATTTCCTCTTTTAAGGATGGGGTTCTAGAGCCTAACCACCCTTGTCTATTATGTATCTCTCTTCTTCTAGTTTAAACCAAAACCAGTCAATTCCAACATACAGTTAAACTATAGGACAGGGTGGAACTTCCCGTGAACGGCATCCAAGGCTTTAAATGTTTTATAGAAGCAATATGCCACAGCTTTCTACCACTGAGCGGCCGGTGAGTTCGAACCACTGACCTTTTGGGTTTCAGCAGAGCCCACAACCACTGCACCACCTGATCTTCTAGATTTTTGTTGTTGTTGGGTGCCGTTAAGTTGATTCTGACCCATTACACAACAGAACTAAACACTGCCCGGTCCTGTGCCATCCTCACAGTTGTTGCTATGCTTAAGTCCATTGTTGCAGCCACTGTGTCAATCCACCTCCTTAAGAGTCTTCCTCTTTTTTACTGACCTTCTACTTTACCAAGCATGATGTCCTTCTCCAGGGACTGATCTCTCCTGATAACAGGTCCAAAGTATGTGAGACGTAGCCTCACCATCCTTGCTTCTAAGAAACATTCTGGTCATACTTCTTCTGAGACAGATTTGTTCCTTCTCTTGGCAGTTCATGGTATATGTTCAGTATTCTTTGCCAACACCACAATTCAGAGGCGTCAGTTCTTCTTTGGTCTTCTTATTCATCGTCCAGTTTCCGCATGCATATAAGGCGATTGAAAATACCATGTATTGAGTCAGGCGCACCTTAGTCTTCAAGGCGACATCTTTGCTTTTCAGCATTTTAAAGAGGTCTTTTGCCGCAGGTTTGCCCAATGCAATGTGTCTTTTGATTTCTTGACTGGTGCTTCTATGAGTTCATTGTGGATCCAAGTAAAATGAAATCCTTGACAACTTCAGTCTTTTGTCCATTTATCATGATGTTGCTTATTTTTCCAGTTGTGAGGACTTTTGTTTTCTTTGTGTTGAGGTGTAATCCATACTGAAGGCTGTAGTCTTTGATTTTCATCAGTAAGTGCTTCAAGTCCTCTTCGCTTTCAGCAAGCAAGGTTGCATCATCTACATAATGCAGATTGTTAATGAGCCCTCCTCCAGTCCTGATGCCCTGTTCTCCTTCGTGTAGTCCAGCTTCTTGGATTATTTGTGCAGCATACGGATCAAATAGGCATGGTGAAAGGATAACAACTGTGACACATACCATTCCTGACTTTAAACCGTGCAATATCCCTGTGTTCTGTTCGAATGACTGCCTCTTGATCTATGTATAGGTTCCTCATGAACACAATTAAGTGTCTGGAATTCCCATTTGTCTTAGGCTGGGTTCTCTAGAGAAGCAAAACCGGTAAAGTATGTATATATATACACACACACATACAGAGAGAAATTTATATCAAGGAAACATCTCATGGCAGTCGTAGAGGCTGGAACTTCCCAAATCCATGGATCAGGATACAAATTTCTTGTGATTCACATAGCTGCAGGAGCTGGTGAACCCAAGATCAGCAGGTTGGAGAGCAGAGCTCTTGCTCATAGGCTGTGAAGATCGATGAATCTGAAGATTGGCAGGTAAGCTGCTAGCTCTAGAACTGGAGGTCAGACGAACAAGAGGTAGCTGCAGGATCCAGAAAAAAACAAAAACCTTGGCAAGGCAAGCAGGAAGGAAGTAGGCAGTAGAGGGTGCAGAGATGAAGGCTGAGGGGGTGGTGAGCTGCCACAGGCTCTGCCCCTGCTGGTACCATTCAGCATATGCCATTATGGGGATGATCACATACCAAATTTCAACACTGAATTGATCACAACATTATACAACTGCCAAAACACTGAGAATCATGGCCCAGCCAAGTTGACACACAGCCTTAACCATCACACTATCCTTTGCAGTGTTATCCATGATTTGTTATGATCCACACAGTTGAATTGCTTTGCATAATCAATAAAACACAAGTAGACATCTTTCTATATTCTTTGCTTTCAGCCAGGATCCATTTGACATCAGCAATGATATCTCTGGTTTCACGTCCTCTTCTGAATCTAGTTTGAACCTCTGGCAGTTCCCTGTTGATACACTGCTGCAGCTGCCCTTGAGTAATCTTCAAAATTTTACTTGAGTATGATATCAGTGATATTATTTGATAATTTCCACATTTGGTTGGATCACCTTTCTTGGGAATAGGCATAAATATGGGTCTCTTCCAGTCAGTTGGACAGGTAGCTGTCTTCCAAATTTCTTGGCATAGGTGAGTAAGCACTTCCAGTGCTGCATCCATTTGTTGAAACATATTCTGTCAATTCCTGGAAGCTTTTTCTTTGCCAGTGCCTTCAGTGCAGTTTGGACTTCTTTCTTCAGTACCATCAGTTCCTGTTCATATGCTACCTCCTGAAATGTGACCAGTTCTTCCTGGTATAGCGTGTTTCCTTCCATCTTCTTCTGATGCTTCCTGTGTCATTCAATGTTTTGCCCATACCCATTGCCGTTGAGCCAGTCCTGACTCATAGCAACCCTATAGGACAGAGTAGAACTTCCTCAGAGTGTTTCCAAAGAGTAGCTAGTGGATTTGAACTGCTGATGTTTTGGTTAGTAGCTGTAGCTCTCAACTACTGTGCTATCAGGGCTCTATAGAATTCTTCAATGTTGCAACTCGAAGCTTGAATTTCTTCTTCAGTTGTTTCAGCTTGAGAAAAGTAGAGCATGTTCTTTCCTTTGGTTTTCTAACTCCAAGTCTTTGTACCTTTCATTACAATATTTTACTTCATCTTCCTGAGCTGCCCTTTGAAATCTTCTGTTTAGCTCTTTTACTTCATCATTTCTTTCATTTGCTTTAGCTTCTTTATGTTCAAGAGCAAGTTTCAGGGTCTCTTCTGACATCTTTTTGGGTTCTCTTTCTTTCTTGCCTTTTTAATGACCTTTTCCTTTCTTCATAAAATGTATTTACTGCTTGTTATGGGACCTTAGGGTGACCAATGTTGAGAATACAAACACAGTCAAAAAGTGCCATGAATCAGCAATCACATCAGCAAAAATTATCTCTAAAACACTAAAGCTAATGTTTTCAAAGGGTAGGGTAGCATGAACCTTCTTTTCTTGCTGGTAAACTTCGAGGTTGCATCATCTCAGTTCAGTCCATAATAACAGAGGTTTGTGGGTGGCACAGATGGTTTGAAACCACCCAGCGGCACTGTGGAAAAAAGGCCTGATGCCCTGCATACAGCCAAGAAATTACCATTGAGCAGTTCTACTCCGTAACAGATGGGGTCGTCATGAGTCAGAATTGACTTGATGGCAATTTTTTAATTTTCCATAGTAACAAAGAATTTGAAAACAACCTAAACGTCCAAAAATAAGGATAGGTTTAAAGAAATTATGGGCCATCGATACAATGAAATATGATATGGAATTATTAATTATTTATTATATATTTAAATCATATAAATTAAAATTGATAAAAAATATAAAAATGTATCAAACAAAAGCCATTTTTAAAAACTGAAATATAACTTGGTATCAATTTTAAAAATAAAAAATAGATTTTTTTTGTGTATATATATATATATATATATATATATATATATATATATTTTTTTATTCTGAAAGGTTAAATTTGAAGTTATAAACCACAGTGGTGGTCTTTAGGTGAGGGGCTACTAATGACTTTCCTTTTACACTTGCACTTATCTATTTTTCTTAAACTTTCTACAATGAACATTTATTTTTCTTAATATAAAACCAATTTGTGACAAAGGTGATTGTGAAGGTGAAAGATGGTGCTAAAATTTAGATTGAGTGAGTTTTGTTGGAATTATGCTCTGCAGGCCTGAGAACAGCCTGACCCTACAGACCTGCAGAAGGATGTGCTCATTGCCTGGTACTCTGCCTAAAAGCAATGGTGGAGACATGGAGAATAAGAGGCTTCCGGACCAGGAGCAGCTGTTCATCTGCGCAGAGCCTCCAAGGCTTCATAATGTGCTCAGGAAACTTGCATAAAGATAGTAAATCTGACAGGAGAAATAAGGGACTATTCTAAGTCAGTGAAACAGTTTAAATGTCTTCTTTTCTGGAGGGGCTGATAAGAAGTAACCGTCTCTCCACTCATCTCATTTTTCTCTGAAGAAGCTGGGATAGAAAATGAGATGTGATGTTACAAGAAAGTATAGAGGATAGAGGGACAGGCATGCACACTGTTGCTTTGTTCCACAAGGGAACAGAGCATTGTTTCCTCATGAGGGAGAATTTTCCCTTTGTTATAAGGTCTCTGTGGGTCGGAATCGACTAGACAGCAACAGGTTTGATTTTTTGGTTTTTTTCAAAGGGCATCCAAACCGTGTAACCAGCAAGTGCTCAAATACTCATAAAATGACTGTGTGTAAATTCAGTAAGACCCCTGGAAATTTAGCAAGTTTGGTACTTCACTGAAAGGTAGGAGTAGAAGTCCCATACTAATCTCAATTTGAAAATTTCTGACACTAGGAAAAGAACCAAGGCATCAGTAACAACTGAATTTCAAGGGATTTCTTTGAAACAAATGACTGTTGAAAAATTGAATTTGCAATAAAAAAATTTGAAAATACATTCAGAGCTCAGCACAAGAATCAAAGGTGTTTACATGCAGAATAAAGTTTCTTTATCTTTGACCTTTATGTATCTTATGTGGGTGTGCATGTGTTTGAGTTTGTGTGCGTGTGTCAGGAGGATTTTTTGGGGGAGGAAGAGAAGGATACAGATCTGGTGTTTTGCAAACACAAAGAAATCTAAAATGACATGTTATTTTATATGGAGGCCTTCTATATAATGAAATAGAACTTTAGATGTCTTGGAAGAAGTATAGCCAGAATGCTCCTCGGAAGCAAGGATGGCGAGACTTCATCTCATGTGTTTTTGACATGTTATCAGGAGGGACCAGTCCCTGGAGAATATCATGCTTAGTAAAGTAGTGGGTCAGAGAAACAGAGGACGACCCTCAATGAGATGGATTGACACAGTGGCTGCAATGATGGGCACAAGCATAGAAACAATTACGAGGATGGCACAGGACTGGGCAGTTTCATTCTGTTGTATGTAGGGTTCCTATGAGTTGGAATCAACCAGATGGCATCTAACAACAGCAACACCGCATATGAATACAATTAGTACAAAATAGAATTTTCAGTAGGCTTCAACTAGAAGAAATCATGTTGGATTTTCAGTGTCCCATTTTGGTGAGTGGGGTAGCTCCTATGGCCTCTTGTGTTTGGTCTATGAGTTGAGGTTGCCAGAGGGCATGCAGTCATAAAAGATTGGTTCATTGATTGGGTCACTGTGGGAAAGGTTTAGGCTTCAGAGCCTTCGAGACATGTCCTCATTTACCATGCCTTAAATTAGGTAATTGGATCTGCAGCACATAAACCTCTCATTGGTTAAAAGATTTATCACACAAAAGATGAACACAAAGATTGCAAAGACCAGTGTTTAGCCGGAATAGAGACAAGTGTAGGCACCGTATTTTGTTTTGAATGTGGTAATTAAATCGCTGATCTTTTGTCAGGTACAGGTCAGAGCAGCATTATGACCTAGGAAAAAGCGAGGTTGATGCACGAATTCAACTCTGGGATAAATAAGCCCAATAGAAAAGGGACATAGCAGTAAGAATGGCAGTAGAGAAATCCAAATCTTGCCAAGAGCAGTGTTTTTCTCAATAGAAGGAAAGATCCAGAGCAACAAGTATGAAAAAACTCTACGGATCAGGAAGGGGAAAGGCAGTAGGACAGCTTAGCAGGCAATGATCACAACTGATCCAATGGTGTTTAAATAAATGGGCCCATTACTATTAAAACAACACCTCATTGAGAAACCGATAGAGATCCAGGCTTAAAGGCCAGGAAACCGCAAGACTGTGATAAAGCTTTCAGTACCAATAATTGCTCTGCTTTCAGCTAAAAGGCTCAGAGTGCATCAACATTTTCAATTATTGGGCTAAATTTGTTAATATGGTTTCCAAACAAAATGGCTTTTAAAGAAGTCAGAATAATTTACAACTTTCATTTCTTATAATACCTAGCTTTAACCAATTTTAGATACAGGGAATTGAAGTAATGGTCCCCATTAAATTCTCATTAATATTATTATGACTTAGGCAACTCTATTGTTTTGCACACTTGTTAGAGGAAACAAATGTGTTGGCCACTTATTGGTTATAATGAGGGGCAGATGTATTTAAACTGGACAGTATTTTAGTTCTTGTAGACTCATGTCCATATTCAAAGTGATTAAATACTAATTAGGTTACTACATCCCATGAAATGCTAGCAGAAAATAATAATTTTAAAATATATCCTTAGCTTCTATCATGATGTCATTGACTAAAGGCATCAATGGTATCAAAGAATTGTGTGTTAAAATGGCATTTTGTCCCTAAGGGAATGATGAAAATCTGTTTTAAAAGTTTTGCAGGTGTTTTAATTTTGCTAAGAATTCTTTGAGCCCACAAGGAGAAAGATGTTACAAAAAGAGTGTACTTTTTATTTATTTTTTATTGTGTTTTAGAGGAAGGTTTACAGAGCAAATTAGTTTCTCATTAAATAATATTCATATTGTTTTATGACGTTGGTTGCCAACCTTGAGCTATGACAACACTCTCCCCTTCTCAAACTTCATCGCACTTCCTGTCCCCTCCAGCCTTCTTGTCCTTGCCCCTAGGCAGGTGTGCCTGTTTAGTCGCAAATACATGGTTGAACTACGTGTGTTATTGTTTGTTTTATAGGCCAATGAGTCAGAATCAACTCAGTGACAACGGGTTTTTAATCTTTGGGTGAAGGGTAAACTTTAGGAGTGATTTCTGTACTGAGTTAAAAGGGTGCCCGGAGGCCATATTCTCAGGGTTTCTCCAGCCTTTGTCAGACCAATAAGTCTGATCTTTTTTTCTTGTGAGTTTGAATTTTGTTCTGCATTTTTCTCCAGCTCTGTCTGGGACCCTCTATTGTGATCCCCAGCAGCTGCAGTCAGTGGTGATAGCCAGGCACCATCAGGTTGTGCTGGACTCAGTCTGGTGGAGGCTGTGGTATTTGTGGTTCATAGGTCCTTTGGACTAATCTTTCCCTTGTGTCTTTGATTTTCTTTATTCTCCCTTGCTCGAGACAGGGCGGGACCTGTAGATGTATCATAGATGGCTGCTCACAGACTTTTAAGACCCTAGACACTAATCAAAGTAGGATGTAGAACATTTTCTTTACAAATTGTTACACCAGTTGAACTAGATATTCCCTGAGACCATGGTCCCCAGCCCTTAGCCCAGTAACTCGGTCCCTCAGGGAAGGCAAAGTACTTTTGATAACCAGAGTACATTTAAAGTCTTCTTAATTTAAAGTATACCTGCTTAGTTAATAAAATGCAAACATATTAATTTTGGTGAACCGCATTTTTTTTTTTTAATATCTTTTTGTGCTTTCGGTGGAGGTTTGCAGAACAAATTAGTTTCCCATTCAATAATTTATATACAGATCGTTCTGTGACATTTGTTGCAATATCTGCAATGTGTCAGCAGTCTCCCTATTACCTCCCTGAGTTCATTTCCATTTGTCTGTTTTTTCTGCCTCCTCCTACCTTCTTATCTTTGCTTTTGGGCAGATGTTGCCCTTTTGATCTCATATAGACAATCACTCCAACAAGCACCCTCCTCATGAGTACCACTGTTCAACTTATATAGGCTTGTCTATTATTTGGATGAGAGGTTATCTCCCAGAATGGCTTCAGGTTCAAGTTAAAAGGGTGTCTAAGGGCCACAGTCTCTGGGGTTCCTCTAGTCTCTATCAGACCAGTTAGTCTGGTATTTTTTATGAATTTGAGTTTTAGTCTACATTTTTTTTCCAACTCTTAATAGGGACTTTCTATTGTGATCTTAGTCAGAGCAGTCAGTAGTGGTAGACGGGCACCATCTAGTTCTCCTGGTCTCAGACTAGTGGTGGTTGTGGTTCTTGTGGTCCATTAGTTCTTTAGAATAATTGCTTCCTTGAGTCTTTGGTTTTCTTCACTGTCCTTTGCTCTGAACAGAAAGAGACCAATAATTGTATCTCAGATGGCTGCTTACAAGGTTTTAAGACCCCAGGTGTTACTCACCAAAGTAAGATGTAGAACATTATCTCTACAAACTGTGTTATAGCAATTGATTTAGATGTCGCCTGAGAGAATGGTCCCTAGCCTTCAAGCCCAGTAACTCAGTGCCACAAGGTGTTTGGTTATATTTAGGAAGTTTCCATGATTGTGCCCCTTTGTGTTCTATTATATATAAATATACATGCAGCACATGCAAATATATATGTAGAAATATCCATAGCCAAACCTATATATGCATGTGGATGCACTCCCACACTTTGCAGGATTGTATATGTTATAGTATTTATTGTAGTTGCCTTTTATTCTTGTGTCCCTCTCAGCATCTTCCTTTGCCTTGGTCATGTTGTGCTGACTTCACTGAAGTTAACACGTCTAGTATCTAGTTAGTGATTTTCCCTCTCCCCCGCACCCCAGGTAACCATCAAAGAATGTTTCTTTATCTGTGTAAACCTTTTCTTGATTTTTTATAATAGTGGTCTCATACGATGTTGTTCTTTTGTGATTGACTTATTTCATTCAGCATAATGTCCTCTAGATTGATCCATGTTGTGAGATGTTCACGGATTCATCGTTATTCTTCATTGTTGTGTAGTATGACGTTGTGTGTATGTACCACAGTTTGTTTATCCATTCATCTGTTGATGGACATTTAGGTTGTTTCTATCTTTTTGCTATTTGAATAATGCTGTAGTAAACATGTGTGTTCATATGTTTATTTGTGTCATGGTTTTTATTTCTCTAGGATGTATACGTAGGAGTTGGATTGCTGGATCATATGGAATTTCTATTTCTGCATTTTTAAGGAAGCACCATACCATTTTCCATAGTGGTTGTAACGCTTACATTCCCACCAGCAGTGTATAAGAGTTCCAGTCTGCCTACAGGGAGGATTTGTTGTTTTCTGTTTTTTGATCAGTGGTCACTATTGCTAGGTTGAGATGATGTCTCATTTTAGTTTTTGATTTGCATCTTTTTAAGGGCTAACAGTCACAAACATCTCTTCATGTGTTTGTTAGCTGCCTGAACGTCTTCTTTGGTGAAGTGTCTGTTCATGTCCTTTGCCTATTTTTTAATTGGATCATTTGTCTTTTTGTTGTCGAGATGTTGAAGTTTTCTAACTACATGACTTGATACATTCTAGAGACCTTTTCTTTTGCTTGTGTGAAGTGTTTTTGGTAGTGGAGGATAATTTCTGCCACAATATATTTCTCTTCACTGAAACATAAATTGATGTTTTCAAGGTTTGAACTGAAAATGTTAACTTTCCAAGCTCTCAGATTTCAGGGAAGACTATGATTGCCAAGAGAAAAAACAAAGAAAATGCAGGACTTTCTATACTCTTAAAAATCCAAAGCTGTTTAAATCATGTTTCGTCATTCAGATAAAGCCAGTATTCTCTGATGGAATGTTTTTGGAAAGTTTTACTAGATGCTGTGTTTCATAGTCTATATGTGTTTCAACATGTCGTTACGCTAATAAAGGAAGTCAAGGTCAGATGTAGTAAAATTCCTTTATTTTTTTAAATTTAAATGCAATGCATACTCCCTTTGGATTTTGTACAATCCAAAATCATTCACAGTGCCCTAGTTTATCAAGACTATTGTGGTTTTTGAAACATAACTTTAAAAAAAAAATTTGAAATGCACAGGTTGAGTAATAACATAGAAAACATGGAATTTGAAGAGCTTCTTGACATTGATTAATCTGTGATTTATAGTAAACAGCGGATAAAATAATACCTGGGAATTTCTGGGTCTGGGATTTCCTTCACTTCAGAGGCAGATTTCGAGGTGGAGAATCATGTGCAGGAAGTTCAGCGGGAAGTGATCTTGAAGTTGGCACCTGTGGCGGAGGAAGGAAGTAGGATTGTTAGAGAGAGAGGTGGGCTCCAATGTAGACGCATCAGAGTCCTCAGATTTTTCCACAGAGAGTTTTGGAGGGGAAATGGATCCACAGAGTTGTCCTAAACTGGGGTACGGGGACTGGGTCCTTCTATCTTGACACTGACCGCTTATAGGTTGGAGGCCTAGGGATGGGGGTAGGACTGTGAGGTGGCTATCTTCAGTAAAGGGCTAATTCCAAAAGGGAGACAGCTGTGATCAGTCTTTTGCCATTTCCTGCAGAAGCTGAGGAATGGTGCTTTAGTCCTGGAGGGGGATCAGGATAGTGCAACACGTGTGTCATTTCAGTCCTCCTCTTGTTTCATTTGGATCTATTTACTTGGTAGAATTTCTGGAAGTGGCTCATTGATGATAGCCGTAGGCCTCTTTTACTCAGAAGAAACTTACAAAAGAAGGTTAATGAGTTGAACTTCAGTCCTATTGTCACCCCTTTCTACTTTACTATCTATCTTTGCTCTTGTAGATGGCTTACTGGGTGGGGTGATGCAGACTTACCTCCTCCAGGAGTCTGAGTCCCTGGTCACTGTTACACTTGTCTGTTTACCATCAAAATTGGGCAAGAGAGTACAGAAACTCCACAGTGAATCATCTGACACCAAATATATTTTTCCTACCCCCACCCACCCTTATATAACAGCAACCCTATGGGGTTATGACAATAGAAGTTAATGGCCCCTGCAAGTAAAGAGGTCTTTTCCTTGCCTGCTGGTCTCTTGGCATTAGAGGCTTAAGTGACTCTGTAGAAGTCATAGCTGAAATGTTAATGGCCTTTTTCTGTCATCCTGGTTAAAGTGGAAGCCAGCGTTTTTAGACCCATGGAGC
Source organism: Elephas maximus indicus (assembly GCF_024166365.1). Lineage (NCBI taxonomy): Eukaryota > Metazoa > Chordata > Mammalia > Proboscidea > Elephantidae > Elephas > Elephas maximus. Next base: position 15,402,295 of record NC_064841.1, on the reverse strand, counting down.
TTAAAATTATGGGGCAGAAAGTGGAGTTACTCTTGCTTTAAGTCCTTGGACAAAACATCATATGATAGTCAGTGATTTGGAGGATGTCATTCCATCTTTGTAGGCCATCATATCCAAGCTGTGATGCTTTCAGCAGACTTTTCCATTGTTCTATCAGACTCACTTCCTGGGTGGCACTAGTAAATCCCATGATGATGTGTCTATTACTGTACTTGGTTTGCTCTAGAATAGGCTTCCTGGTGTGAGGTGATGTTATGTGTGATTTCCATGTGCAATGGACTAAATATTTTAAGCTTTTAGAGAGAGGGGCTGAATGAGGCGTTGAGGGCAGAGAAGGCACACCTGTACCCAAAATATGTGTTGATTATAGTCAAAATGGAAACCATGGTGGCATAATGGTTAAGTGCTACGGCTGCTAACCAAAGGGTCGGCAGTTTGGATCTGCCAGGCGCTCCTTGGAAACTCTATGGGGCAGTTCTGTTCTGTCCTATAGGGTCGCTCTGAGTCAGAATCAACTCGACGGCACTGGGTTTTTGGTTTATAGTCAAAATAAGTTGGTGTCCTTTTCAGAGTGAAATGGGGCCAGTGTAGCCAATTTACTACTAAATAGCTGGTTGGAATCAAGAGGATAGTATCTTATTGTGAACTCAGTATTGATCTCTGTTGCCAATAGGTTGGACATTCAGCAGTCGCAACAGCTAGGTGAGTCTAGGTAAGTGGGAGGCCATGCTGCTGGACCAATTTATATTTTCCTTTCTTGCCACCATGGCAGTTCTGTTTATGCACTAATTGTACCAGGCCTGGGATGACTGAAAACAGACTCCAGCGCTTTTCAGTTGGCCAAATAATTCTGTCTACTCGTTTGTTTCTTCTTCTGAGGTAGATGATTTCTGATGGGCGTTACCATGCAATATAAAAATATGAAGACCATCCCATCACTCCATCCATACTCCCTTTTCCTATAATTTTTGTCCTAGATCTTCCAGTCTTTTTTCTTCCATACCTCTAACCAACCAGCTAAGCTATGTGCTCCTTGTGTCAGTTTGTATATAGTCTAACCTTGGGCCACTCCCTTTTCACATAAAGTAAATGAAGAAGGTGAACTGTCCTGAGCTCAGCCTGTCTTTCAGGGCTATCTCAAGTAAAGCTGAAGTGCAGCTACCATCCACTTGTAGTTTGTACCTGCAAACAAAGCTGGCATATCCACGAGCCAAGGTTTGTCATAAGGAACCTCCTCTCTCCCCATCCCAATGAGGCCATAGTTATAAACTGAAGGAAGGGTGCCCACGTAAGGGTGGTAGATAGCATGAGGTTCTGAGATATTTGCTTGAGAAGGTTATTTGTGCTCCCTGGCCCTGGTAATGGCCCATCCCTGATACACTACTAACATCTTAGGACAGATTGTTTCTGGGATCACCTGATCTTTTGATGAGTCTGACTGAACTCATCTCATGAGTGGCAGCCCTGGGGTCATGCTTACTTGATGTCTTATGGTCAGGCTATTTAGATGGTCTAGGTGTCTTTAGATTTTTATGCCAGATGGGAGGAAAATTAGTGTAGCATTGAGGCAAGACTGTAAATATATACTGTTGTCCTTCCCATGTAAATGTTTCTGATCTTCTGTGATGGCAATAGAAAGGAACATACTCACCAGCTCAGTGGTGAATACCATGTACCTGAGGCTGCATTAATCTGCTCTAGAAAAGATTACATATCTGTCACAACTACTACCATTCGGGCTACTACTTGGTTGAATTTGTAGTAGCATAGTGTCATCCTCGAGACCCATCTGGTTTCTGAAAGGGTTAGAATGGTGATTTAAGGAGATAAGTTGGAGTCTATCACATTGAATCTTTCAGGTCATTCAACCAGTTACCCTTGAGTTGACCGTCTCGTGGTGACCACATGAGGGTCAAAGTAGAAATGTGCTCCACTGGGTTTGCAATGACTGATTTTTCTGAAGTAGATTGCCAGGTCTTTCTTCTGAGGTGCCTCTGGGTAGACTCAAACCTCCAACCTTTCAGTTTGCAGTCAAGAGCCTTAACTGTTTGTACCACTAAGGAACTCCTTTAGGTCATTAAGTGCCACACTAATCTTTGTCTTTCTCCCTGGAATGTGATATTCTTCTTGATTTATAATCTTGTTTAGGGGGAGGGAAGGAGCCCTGGTGGTGCAGCGCTTAAGCACTACATTGCTAACCAAAAGGTTGGCTGTTCGAAGCCACCAGCCTCTCTGTGGGAGAAAGATTAGGCAGTGTGCTTCTGTAAAGAAGACATCGTTGGAAACCCTCTGGGGGCAGTTCTACTCTTGTCCTGTAAGGTTGCTTTGAGTTGGAATTGACTTGATGACAGAGGTGGGGGTGGGGCGAGAAGTGTAGAGTGCAGAATGAGAAATTTCCACTTGGTCTTTTTCACTACAATAGTTTTTTTTATCCCAGTGGGCAAGAAACCAATATGGGGTTCTGAAATTATTAAATATGTCTGCCCCAATTATACATTTAGTTACATATGTATGTATATAGTTACACTATGGAATAACCACCAGGTGGGCTTCTGTCTGGCTCCCCTATTAGAGTGTAAGCATCATGAGGGCATGAAATTTATGTGGTCATTGTTGTATCCCAGCTTTTAAAAATAGTGCCAATCAAATTGTAGGCACTCAGTAAGTAACTGGTATATGAACAAATAAGTTGAATGTATGGAATTTCATTATATATAGGTTTTTGAATCCTGCTTTTGGTACTCACTTTATTATAAGCCATAACAAAGCTTTAGAATTGCTTCATAGTATTCTGTTGTGAATAATTACGTTAGCTATTTCTTTATTTCTGTGGTTGTCTTTTATTGATGGAGAAACTACTGTACTGGGAAATTAGCTGAGACTCTGGAATCTTTTTTTTTTTTTTTTTTCTGGAATCATCAAAGGAATTAATGGCAGCCTGAGAAAATTTACATTTTATTGGGATTTATTGGGATTAGTGAACCATGTACTTAGAATGCTAGGCTCATAGAAAGTTAAAGCTGGAAAACATAGCAGTTAATTAGTACCTTCCTCTTCTCACTTTATATATGAGAACAATCAGCATACTTGACTTTACCAGGGAAGAATGACTGAAGACGGTCTAATAAGTTGTATAAATATTTCTTTGATAAGTTAAATGTTATATGACTTGAAAGTCAGCTACAACTTTATTCAACAGAGAACAGAAAAATAAGGAGTGATACGTTATTAGTCCCCTTCCATACAACTCAAGCCATTTGAGCACTAGATTGCTTTAGTTAAAATCCTTTTGGTTGCAAGCAACAGAAACTAATGTGAACTAGCTTAATTAAAAAACAAAACAAAACAATGTTTATTTAAGTGGAAGAAAACCAGGAATGGTGACCTCTAACTATTGTTTTGGGTTGCCCAGCATGTTTCCTTCCATTCTCCATTTTCTGGTTATCAGTGCTCCTTCTTCTTCTCCCTCTGTAGGGATGAGTACAGAATTCATCGTGGCCAGTCGCAGTGCCTTACTCTCTTTGACACAGTAGGTGTCAAATGGTCAGAATCCTAGCCTGGTACTAGAAATTCAGATGTTAGAGAAGAGGCTACGTTGTTGCTGGGGTTGCTCAGCTGGAAGGATGTGTATCTGGAGCTGTCAACATCCATTTTCCCCACCACGTAGAATGAGCCAGTCATCAGAAAGATGCCAAGAAGAGATGAAAGCAGAAACAGAGAGAGCACCTTGACCACATTTGAGTTCTCAGCTCTAAGCCTCTGTGGCCCTGGTTTCTGTAGCTCTTTCTTTAATCCTGTGAGTTACCTCCATTTTTTCCCAAATATATGGAACAACATTTATTGGTGTGTTGAAGCTAATTTGTGTTGTGTTTATACCGCTTTCACCTTAAAAATGATTCTGGCTAATAGACTGGGGTAATTTACAGAACTCAAGATTAGATAGGTGTTTCAAAGTTCCGGAACCAGCACATAAAAACCTTGCAAGAGTCCAAGGAGTATTCTCCGTTTCTTTATTTTTCATGTATGTGCTTCGGTCTTTGCATCTTTTTCATTCTTCTTTCTCAAGATACGGTTTACCCCCTGTTCAATGAACATGACAAGGAAAAAATGGCTGGCCCACTTCTCAGTTTTTTTTTTATCATCTCTGTGTAAATGCCTAGAGAAGAGAGAATTTGATTGGCCTTGATAGGATCTGGTGCTTATTTTGTTCCAGTGATTGGTGGTCAGAGTTTCAGGGTCACATGTTACAAACATGACCGCTGAAGTCCTTTTGTGTGGAAGCCGTTTTCACAAGAAAAGGGGTTCATGGTAATCAGACATCACAAAAACACCTACTGTACCGTTTTACTTAAGTCTCCTTAGTCTCTCTTCTGACTATGGACCGCTGAACTTTGTAAGAAGTGCTTGCTTGATAGTGTCTTTAATATTTTTCAGGTTTACTAATACAGATACAGAAAGATGGATTATAAATATGAATCCCAATTTAAATAATATTCAAATCAAATTAATCATGTGTGACAATGTTACGTCATTGAAGAAAATAAATGTGCTCATTTTGAGTTGCTTTCTTAAAGAGATGCTCAAAGTGGATTCTTCCAAATCAAAGTCGGAATCAATTCATAGTGACCCTATAGGACAGAGTAGAACTGCCCCAGAGAGTTTCCAAGGCTGTAAATCTTTATGGAAGAAGTCTACTACATCTTTCTCCCATGGAGTGGCTGGTAGTTTTGAACTGCTGGCCTTCCAATTAGCAGCCAAGGACTTAACCACTGTGCCACCAGGGCTGTTGAGTTGATTCTGACTCATAGTGAACCCATAGGGTTTCCAAGGCTGTAAATCTCTATGGAAGCACACTGCTATATATTTCTCCTGCAGAGCTGCTGGTGGTTTCGAACCACCATCCTTTTGGTTAGCAGTTGATCACTCTAACCACTGCACTACCGCGGCTCCTTAAAGTATGATGGAAATGACCTGTGTAGTGTTTAAGGCAATGCGTTTAGCACATAGCAGGGAGAATGATCCTCATAATTCTTGACATTCATTTGTTCAGCATGAAAACTAGACCCTTTTGTAAATTAGGCCATCTTTAGATAAGATTGCTTTGACCAAAACCTTCTTTCTCTTTAGGTTACTCCCATTCATGGCTATCAGTAATGGGCTTATGTGAGAACAGGAAGAAGCATGTAAGCTGGGCCCACAAGATTGCAGCCATCACTATCTTCTGTTTTTCCTCTGGCATAACATTTACTTACGCCTTATCTTAACTTGTAGTCGTTATCCATGAAGTAAAAATAAGGTACCAGATGTGACTGTGGATAATTTCTTCTTTCAAAACATAGTAATACACTCTCAACTGCCAAATAAACAAAAGACCTTAGCATGTAGCCAGCCAGTGATTTGGTTTCTCAAATGCCAAGCCCCTTTTGTGTGGTCATAATCAGTGTAGTTCCCTGTGAAGGGAACCTGGCCAAGTCCTCCTGACAGCTCAAGAGATGACAGCTTTCTGTGATAATTGCCTTCTGTCCTATTTCTACTTCACATCATTTTACCAGAAGACTTTATCTTGACGACCTTAGTCTTGGAGCCATTGCTGAAACCTGCCAGAACAAGTGTTGTACTTCCTAACATGGATGAGCGTGGTTTGTTGGGTAAAGAACATTTGTAAAACATGCTGGAGTGCATAGAAAACACTACCGTGTGTATGTTGTTGTTGTTGTTACTGCTGGCATCCAGTCAGCCTTGGATCGTGGTAACCCTGATTCATGGTGACCGCATGCACAATGGAACAAAACACTACCTGATCCTACGCCATTCCCATTATCTATTGCAGATTGGATCATTGTGACCCATAGGGTTTTCATTGATCGATTTTTGGAAGTAGATAGCCAAAGACTTTCCTCCTCGTCTGTCTTAGTCTGGAAGTTCCATGGAAACCTGTTCACCATCATAACAACATGCAGGCCTCCACTGACAGACCGGTGGTATGTATGTGTGTATGTGTGGTGGTGGTGTTGTTAGTTACTGTCGAGTCAGTTCTGACTCACGGTGATTGCATGTGTGCAGAGTAGAACTTCTCCCTAGGGTTTTCAAGGTTGTGACCTTTTGGAAGCAGATCACCAGGCCTGTCTCCCAAGGCAACTCTGGTGGATTTGAACTACCAACCTTCTTGCTAGTAGTTGAGTGCTTAATTGTTTGCACCATGCTGGGACTCCAGGTGTGTGTAGGGTAGTTTAAAGTTGGGTAAGCTGAATTACCTAGCTGCTTGTGGTAAGGTCACAGTTGACTTATTTTCTTGTAGCGAATTCAGTTTTTATTGAAGGAAAGAGAAAAAACACACTAGGGAGATGCTGCTGAGAGAATGGGTCACACCAGGCCTGCCTTGTTTCATCTCCAATCATGGACCAGAGTAATGAATCCAATTTCAAGACTGGGGACAAGTGTTGATTTTTCTTGCTGGGAAAAAAGCCTTCCATTTTTATAGTCATGATATATCACTGAATTTTTAAAGTGGAACTTAAATGGGTTACGGGGAGATGGAAATAGAGCAATGCTAGAAACGTACTTTGAGACTTCCCTTGTTCTGGCAGCGTCCCACTTTATACATATAATAACAAATTATTTCCTTTCTTGAGAGTTTGCCTTTCAATGCAAGATCACTCCCTTTATCCTGACTTTCTAGAACTTGGCTATAGCAGAGTTTTAATAAATGAAATTAAAGGCTTCTATTTTTTCTTTTCCTTCATTTGGTACTCAATTCTTTTGTCAGCTATTTCTGTCATTTCTAGTTATATTCCTTATGTGTCTCATGAAATATTCCTTCTGTTTTCGTCACAGATTTTATTTTTTTTAAATATTTATCGTGCTTTAAGTGTAAGTTTACAAATCAAGCCAGCCTCTCTTACACAAAAACTTACGTGCACCTTGCTACATACTCCCAGTTTCTCTCCCGCAATGAGACAGCCCGCTCCCTCCCTCCACTCTCTCCTTTCATGTCCATTTTGCCAGCTTCTAATCCCCTCTACTCTCTCATCTCCCCTCCAGGCAGGAGATGCCAACATAGTCTCAAGTGTCCACCTGACCCAAGAAGCTCACTCCTTACCAGCATTCCTCTCCTTCCCATTGTCCAGTACAATCCCTGTCTGAAGAGTTGGCTTTGGAAATGGTTCCTGTCCTGGGCCAGCAGATGGTCTGGGGGCTATGACCACCAGGGTCCTTCTAGTCTCAGACAGACCACTAAGTCTGGTCTTTTTATGAGAATTTGGGGTCTGCATCCCACTGTTCTCCTGCTCCCTCAGGGGTTCTCTGTTGTGTTCCCTGTCAGGGCAGTCACTGGTTGTACCCGGGCACCATCTAGTTCTAGTCTCAGGCTGATGTAGTCTCTGGTTCATGTGGCCCTTTCTGTCTCTTGGGCTCGTAATTACCTTGTGTCCTTGGTGTTCTTCATTCTCCTTTGGTCCAGGTGGGTTGAGACCAATTGATGCGACAGATTTTATTTTCGTTGAAATACTTGAACGTGGATTTTCTGACACTTGGTCACTTACACCAGGGCTTTGGCTGTGTGTATATGTTCTCCTTATGCATTTTATTCACTCTCCCTTTTTCAGTCAATTCCTAAATTTGATTTTTGCTTCGCTGCACTTTCCTTAACTTAAAAACAGTAACATTTCCTGGTATAATTTAAGCCAAATGTTATTGTTGTTGTTGTTAGGTGCCATTGAGTCGGTTCCAGCTCATAGTGACCCTGGGTACAACAGAACAAAACACTGGCCCAGTCCTGTGCCATCCTCACAATGGTTGTTATGCTTGAGCTCATTGTTGCAGCCGCTGTGTCAATCTGTTTTATTGAGAGTTTTCTTTTTCACTGACCCTCCACTTTACCAGATATAATGTCCTTCTCCAGGGACTGATCTCTCCTGATAACATGTCAAAAGTATGTGAGTCTTAGTCTCACCATCCTTGCTTCTAAGGAGCATTCTGATTGTACTTCTTCCAAGACAGATTTGTTGGTTCTTTTGGCAGTCCATGGTATATTCAATATTCTTCGCCAACACCACAATTAAAAGACATCGATTCTTCTTCAGTCTTCCTTATTCATCATCCAGTTTTCACATGCATATGAGGCAATTGAGAACAGCATGCCTTGGGTCAGATGCACCTCAGTCTTAAGGTGTCATCTTTGCGTTTCAACACTTTGCAGTAGTTCTTTGTTTTTTTTGTTTTATATTTTTAAGCCAAATATAAAACCAGAAAATCAAACCTGTTGCTGTTGAGTCGATTCCGACTCGTAGCAATGCTATAGGACAGAGTAGAATTGCCCCATAGGGTTTCCAAGGAGTGGCTGGTGGATTCAACCTTCCGACCCTTTGGTTAGCAGACAAACTCTTAACCACTGTGCCACCGGCCAAATGTAATCACCATTAAGTAACAATTCTGTGACTGGATTTTATTCTCACCTGGTAAACAGGGTTCAGAAGACTTTATAGCTATTCCTTAATCCTTTCAATTACATAGCTTAGTTAATGATATTTCGTTACTAGTATGTATTGAGATTTTTTCCCAGTTTTTATTACAGACTCTTTTAGATAGATCCTGAGAATTCTGTATTTTTTTCATTAGAGAAACTAGGCATATACTAATTAGTGAGGATTCACAAGTTTTCTTAAAACTATTAATACAATTGCAAAGATAACATGGCTTTTCCAAGTTTGTTCTTCTGTGGTTTTTATACCTAGGGCAAACTTTTTTGCTCTCCCCAAGATGCCTCAGTAAGTACCCCCAACTTTTGGCAGTAATTTTGATCAATTACAATTTTGAATATATGTTACATATCTGTTATATATAGTATATGAACCATATTGGTGTAGTGGTTAACAGCTATGGCTGCTAACCAAAAGGTTGGTAGTTCAAATCCACCAGGTGTTCCTTGGAAACCGTATGGGGCAGTTCTGCTCTGCCCTATAGGGTTGCTGAGTTGGAATTGACTCAGTGGCACAGGGTTTTGGTCTTCATATTATGTACAGGCAGTCCTCAACTTAAACAACGAGGTTCCACTCCAGTGACTCCATCACAAGTCAGTTCTGTCGTAAGTTGAATATCCTTTTTTTTTTTAGTGTTCATTATTATTGCCTTTTATTATCAGTATCTTTATGAATTCAAAGTTTATTTGTCTTTAGGGGTTGGCATGAGAATGATAATATCAGCAAATTATGTGGTGCAACATTGTATGTGGTACATATTACTAAGGATAAGATGGAAAAAAAGAAACTGATGACCCTAAGTGCAGTTCGTGGTAGCCTGAGTATGTCGTAAGTTGGGGACTGCCTGTACATATAGGTATACACGTTCCACTTCACTATATTAAAATAAATTCAAAACTTAAAAAAATGCTTTCAGTAATCACTTATTTTTAAATAATTAAAAATCTCCTGTGTGTACAACTAACCAGTGTGTTTGTATGAAAAGACATCACCCAGGCAAGGTTTGGCTTTCCCCCATGCCACTCACAGTGACCTACTCCACAGCCTTTCACCAGTGTCTCTGTAGTGTTGGTTATTGTTTCTCAAGCTGGGATTTAGTGAGAAATACTGCAGAGATGCCTCTTTGGAGCAAGCTGGCTGATGAAAGCCACGGGAGCCAAGGGAGCCCTTGGAAAGCAGGCAACACCTCCAGCTGCCTCTTACAAACCCCTTTCCTTCTCTCCCATTCTGACCTGAAATCAGTGAGTCTGCTACCAGATCATTCTGGCAGTGCGTAAATTCCAAGGGCTCTACCTCCCGCAATGCAGAAGCCCTATAAAGTTACAGAACCATTTCCTCCAGGGAGGCCCAGAGAAGGAGGCCCAAACAGGGAGACCTAATGTAAAAAGCTGGAGTCCTGGCTTGTCGATTTCCAGGCTGCCTCTGCAAATTTCTCCTTCAGTATCCACTGGCCTCAGTAGGAACGTGCACAATAGGAATTTTGATTAGATCTAAGCTCTTCAAATTCTGCTGTCAAGGAGGAGAGACCAGAACAGTTGTCCTGGGGCAGTCTGTGGCTATAAATTTTACGTGTCCTGTCAGTGTGTCATCATCTTTTATTCTTTTCCTATTTTTGCCAGAAAGCCTGGTTTTTCTCTGAGTGGCTTGCGTTATCATAAATATTCTGTTTATATGTAGGATTTTTTGTTCATGGCAATATTTGTTTTTTGGTGTAGAGAAGAGAAACGTGGCAAAGAGGACATTGTATTCTGTGAGGAATCTTTTGGGAAAGATAAACTGTGTGTGTGTGTATTCTTCCCTAGAAGAAAATCATCTGAGTTGCCACTCAAATGTTGAATGTTTTTTAGCAGTTTTTTTTTTTTTTCTATATCCTTTGGAAACCCTGGTGGCATAGTGGTTAAGAGCTATGGCTGCTAACCAAAAGGTTGGCCGTTCAAATCCACTATGTGCTCCTTGGAAACCCTATGGGGCAGTTCTACTCTGTCTTATAGGGTCGCTGTGAGTTGGAATCAACTCTATGGCAATGGGTTTTTTTGGGGGGGGGGGGTTTATATCCTTTAGGATTACATTAATTATATTCTGTAAGCATTTTCACTTTTTACTTCTGTAGTTTAAGCTGAAGTTTCTGGTTTTGAGCAGCTTAACACTGGATCGTTAACTATTATTGAAAGTTTCAGGAAGTAAGTTAAATTTTGTTGATTTCTTACTGACCTTAAAATATTTGTTTTCCTTTAAGTATATTCAAGACAGAGTTCTGTCTCTATTAAATCAAACTTGTTCATTTTATTAATCCAGATCCTTTCTACCTTATTAAATTTTTCATCTATATGATGTCCTCATTTCTGAGAGTAGTATGGAAAAGTCTCTCTGTACAAAGATTGACTCGTCAGTTTGTTATCAGGCTCTGAAATTTCAGGATGATGTTTAGGGGAGGCTGTTGGTAAAACATCTTGCTTGGTACTTACTGGGCCCTTTTAAACTGAACACCGTATTTCTCTAGAGCTTTGGGTTTTTTTTGTTAAATGTCTTTGTTTATTTTCTTGTATCTAGCCTTTCTTATTTCATCATTCCTGTCTCTTAACCTTTCTTTACCTTTATTCTTTTGACTTCTTATCTGGGAAAATTCTACAGCCTTCTGTCCATGATTTTGTTCTGTTTGCTAATTTTATTTTGATAATCATATTAAAAAAATTACGATAGTTTTTTTTTTTTCTTGAATGTACTGTCTGCTCAACTCTCTCTGAAGATATAAACTGTTTTTGTTTTAAAGTTTCTTCTATTTTTTTCTAGTACCTCTGCCTTTTTTTTGGGGGGGTTGTCTTTTATTTGTTATGTGCCTATTTTTCATGGTGTCGTTTTTCCTGAGCCACATGGTTATTCTCAATCTTTGTAGCTGAGAATCTCTCTTCCCCTGTTGCTGGATGCTATTCTGATAACCAGAGGTTGTCTCCAGTGAATGAGCTGAAGGAGTGAGGGTTGTGATGTGTGAATTTTATCCCTTGCTTGCCTCCTGGTAGAGACCCTGGGTTGTGCAAATGGTTAACATGCTTGGCTGCTAACCAAAAGGTTAGAGGTTCGAGTACAACCAGAGGCTCCTCAGAAGAAAGGCTTGGTAACTTCCAAAAATTCAGACATTGAAAATCCTGTGAAGCTCAGTTCTACTCTGACACGTATGGGGTCGCTGCGAGTTGGAATCAACTCCATGACAACTTGCAGTTTAAAAGTCAGTAGGACCCTGCCCTGCCCCTTAGCCCCACCCTTACCACTTTCCTTTATGGACAGACACTTCTGCTGCCATTTGTCTAACACAAATGTGGAAGGAGAGGGGCCAGGCTACGCATTTGCTTGTAACAGAGTTCCCCAATTCTGATAATTACTATGGGGCTCTCCAGAATTCCTGAGAACAATACCACAAAGTCTGAGATACCCCTGGAATCTCCCTCACCTCCGCAGCCTTCCCTGCCTGTGTGCGTTTCAATCTGGGCTTTCCTTCATTAACCTTGTTTTCTGTTTTTCACAGACTCGTCCAGATGTCTGATTCACTACTGAGATTTCTCGTTTAGCAGTACCGTTATGGATATATTTGAACATACCGTTTATTTAACTATCTAGTTAACTAGGTACTCTGAAGAATTCGAATGGGCTCAGTCAGCCATTGTAACCCAGTTTCCTTCTCTTGTGATATTTCTGTATTATTCAGAGATATTCGAAATTGTGCCTGTAAGTAGTATGTCTGTCTGATTATGCTTCTTATTTTAAGGATTAAAATGTATTTTGATGAATCTCCATATTAAGGTTTCTATTAATACATTAGCGGAAACATGTTTTAATATAAAGAAGTGTTACTGAGTAAACAGAGCTGGCCTCTATTCAAATTACAGTGGTTTCTAATTTTAGGAGTCAAGAAAACACTTTAGCCCTCAAGCAACATTTTAAAATGCAGCACAAGTAAAAGATTTAAGAAACCAAGTCTCTTCTTCATTAGGAATCGGTGAAAATATTGCCCTTCATAAATCCCCGGAATGACTAGCTATGGGAGAGTAAGTTATGCCAAGTGGCAGTAATTTCTTAAATAAGTCAAGACCTTTGACAAATGATTTCTCTCTTTGGAGTTGGATGACGAGTAGAGTTTTGCCATTTTATCTTATCCCGATGAAACACAGAGTGACACGGAAATCAGTCGAACCAGTTCTGAGTTGCACTGGCATTGTGGAAGGCTGCTGGACCCGCTCCCAAGATGTTTCTGGTAAATCGAGTCTTAAGAGATTAAAGTAAACACACCCCTAAAAATACTGAGCTGCCGCTGCTGGTCTCTAATGCTGTGTTCAGAGATTCAGTTCATTCATGGCCTCTTGTTCATTCCATGGCCTGAATATTTTGTTGAGAGACAAGATGTTTTTGGCTTTTTTTTGGTATGAATTGTCACAAATCCAACCCAGGTGGAAATACTTAGAAATGAAGTAAGGAAAAGCAGCAGCGCAAGGATCTTTGGGTTTCCTGCCAGAAATAACTTACCGGTGCAAGGAAAAGATGTCCTTAATTGAAGCTGTGGTGGTGATTATTTCAATTGATCTAAAAACTGGATTATTTTTATTTCTGAGGTGCTGGAGAATGCTGTGTGATTTCCTCAGTTCTGTGAGGTATATTAAGATAATTTGCAGCATTAGCAGCTTCTTTTGACTCAAAAAAAAAAAATGGCACATTTCAAGGAATGTCGTGTGGGGGAAGGGAATGAAATATTAACAGGCTGTGGATGCTGGAAGGTCCCTAGTTGGTGCAAAATGGTATGCGCTTGACCACTAGCCTAAAGATCGATGGTTTGAATCCTCCCAGTGTTGCCAAAAAAGAAGGCCCTGGTGATCTGCTTCTGTGAAGAATTACAGCCAAGAAAACCCAGTGGACCTCAGTTCTACTATATAACACACAGATTCACCATGAGTCAGTGTCTACTCAAAGGCAGCAAGTGTGGCTTTGGTGGATGATGGAGGGACCACTCAGTCATTGTCAGGCAAAGTCAGCACAGGTAGGACTCTCAACGGGAGATATTTATTTCTATCCTGGCCACAGAAAAGGGACTCGTCCATGGCTGGTTTGCCCACAGGAAAAAAGGTAGCTCTTTGCAAAATAGAAAAAATGGAGTATACAGTCACCATGGAGGAATCTGAACTCAAAGATTGAAGACTATGATAATCATACTTAAATGGAAAACAAAACAGCTAATTAGCCCCAAGGAGGTGGGAACTGGTCCCTTTCAGCTCTAAAATTCTATTTACAAAACAAACCACCATCATAAAATCAAGACTTCTGTTTTCTACTTCCTTGGAACCAAAAGGAGTAGAAAAGATAACATCTGAAGAGCTGTTTTCACAATACTTTAACTTCCCTAATATTATGTCTGGCAGTTGGGTTGAAAGCAACAGGTCTAGGAAATAAGGTATTCTGGCTTGGGAAATCCAGGTGGAGTTTATGCTGACTCTCTCTCTCCTTTTCTTCTTTCTTTCCACACATCTTTGCTATGTGCTGATAGTGTCTCTTGCTATCAAAAACTTAAATAAAGGGATTAGATAGAGTGAGAGAAGGAGGGAGGTACAGTGAGAGGGAGAGAAGAGAAAAGTAGAGAGGTAAAGAAGGCACAACAGGGTACACAAAAAAAACAAACCAAACCCACTGCCATTGAGTCGATTCCGACTCATAGCAACCCTATAGGACAGAGTAGAACTGCCCCATAGAGTTTTCAAGGAGCGCCTGGCGGATTTGAACTGCTGACCTCTTGGTTAGCAGTTGTATCGCTTAGCCACTACACCACCAACCAGGGTTTCCAACAGGAGACAAGAGAAGATAAAATTTTGGTTGGTGATGAAAATAACATGTGGGTCTAGAGAAATGAAATACTGGACAAAAGCTTTTAGAAAAACACATGACTGTGCCTGAGTGTTTTGAGAAGAGCACATGGGTAAAATGTATAAAAACATAACAAAGAAATGAGGTGGGAAGAGGAGAGTACTAAAACAAATGATCTGTTTGAAAACATTTCCCCAAACCGACCTCATTTCTTGATTATTTCTGCATACTGCTGCAGAATGTACAGCATCCCCAGGTCATTTCATTGAGTCAGTGTACTTTGTACTAAATAAACGTTTGATGAATGCATGGAGCGTTACAGGAAATGGATGCTTTCTAAGTCCAGGTTTAAAATGTAAGCCCTCAAATTTAGTGTCTGAATCTTAGTCATATTAGCAGATGAGTGAAGGACTAGAAATAGAGGGGGAGAGAGAGTGAAAGTTCTGAGGACGTTTCAATGTCTGCCTGCAGACGCCAAATCTCTTAGGGCGCATTGTCAGATGAAATCTCCAATGACAGTAAAATGTCTAAAAGTAACCCAGAGTTAGTTCTAAACATTCCCTATTATTTTTAAAGTTTTGAAATGAATTCATCCCTGTACTAGCGGAGATAATAATCCCCTCCTCATCTCAGAGGTACTTATCGGTAGTTTGGAAGAGATGATGACCCATCCCTCCTAATGATTAGATCTAAGAGATATTATATCTTTCTTCTGTGCTCCAAGATGTTACTGATTATGCCTAATCTTCAGAAATGAAATGAAACTAAACTTTTAATATATATCTGAAGATAAGTAAATGAGAGGATCATTGCTTGGACAGCAACTGCCTAGGCAATGAAGATTATGGCTTAACTCAGCAGTTATGTAAGTGTGTTTTCTCCTTTTTTGGCACAATGATAATGGCTAGTGCAGTGCTCTTCATTTTTCTCTAGAGTAATGATGCAGTCTGTAATCATCCCATTGCCTGAAATTACTTCCAGTATTGGGTAGAGGGATATTCTAATGGTTACAAAAGGGTGGGGGGAGAAATGTGAAAAAGGAGCCATTTATAGGAATGGAGTAAAAATTAATAGATGGTTAGAGTAAGATTTTGAATTTCCTTTAAGGGAACCATGGACGTTTGTTAGGTCTAAAACACTGCTCTGTTTTCCTTTATATTGCCAAAATGCTTTGAGGGCCTCCCAAGTTGTTAGTCCTAGGAACGTTATGCTTTTTAAGCTGACATCCAAAAACAAAGCAACTTCTATACAACATACAGTACATAGAATGTGGGAAGTGAAGAGAATCAGTCTTGGGTGCACTGTGGTTAAGAAACTGGAGGTGGTTGTTATAACAACAAAGTGAGCAGGCCTCTGAGGGTCAGTGCATGCGTGAGTGTGTGCATGTGGCATGTGTGTGTTTGTATACCCTGCTTACACAGGATTACCCTCACATCAGTTCATAATATGACCTGAAGCCATTGACCTTGGCTTATTCTGAATGTGTGAGATCATTCCCTTCATCCCTATTACATGTGTTCTCTTTCAGGTTTAATTTAGCTTGGTGATGGAAGGTCATTGAAGTCCAAAATATATGTGTAGCATGACTGGATAGATCTGCTGCTAAATTTGTTTTAAGACTGAAAATAACTGGAATGATGAAATTTGTTTTGAGTAACAACACAACCCACACAACCCACAAACACACACATATACCACACAACAGCTCACTTATTTGAAGGTTGTTGAAGTGGCACATTCTACAGTCAAGATACTAAAAGGAACTTAGCACATCTTCTGACCGGCTCAAATGCTATACTCTCAGCCAGCAGGAAAACTACTCGCCTCACCTAGCATCTGCGTATTCCTAGTTTTATTTTGCTTCTAACAAATTTGTTTATCTTGTTTCAGAGACTAAACAGATCAGAAGTAACCAATTAGAGTGGTTCTGTTAGACCCCAACAGGCTTGAGGAACGCACCCGTATAGCATGGGAAAAATGACAACTTGGCCAATATGGTGATAATGGTGATGAAAACTATTAGAATCAGACAGAAATCATTAAAACAACATTATATTCTAGTAACATTTAGTGTAATATAAAATAACCTTTGATTCTTCAATAACTCATATTACTGTAGGGCAATCAATACCAAGGATCTGGAAAAACAAAACAAAATAAAAGCTATGTTTAAGAAGGTGGGAAAATATGCAATATTTTCGAATAGTTAAAAAGCTTTAGAGCTTAATGAGGTAGGATTCTGTTAAGAGAATCGTAACATACTACCTGTTAATGTCAAATACTAAAGCATTGCTATATATAGGCACTATCTTCTGTTTCTTCCTAAAAACATATCTCTCGAGGCAGAAGTTGATACATTTTATATTAAATTCATTCCTTTTACAATGTGTCTGCTTTCTGTATCTAAAAATTTTTTTTAAATAATTTTTATTGTGCTTTAAGTGAAAGTTTACAAATCAAGTCTGTCTCTCATACAAAAACCCATATACACCTTGCTACACGCTCCCGATTACTCTCCCCCTAATGAGACAGCCCGCTGTCTCCTTCCACTCTTTCTTTTTGTGTTCATTTTGCCAGCTTCTAACCCCCTCCACCCTCTCATCTCCCCTCCAGGCAGGAGATGCCAACATAGTCTCAAGTGTCCACCTGATCCAAGAAGCTCACTCCTCACCAGCATCCCTCTCCAACCCATTGTCCAGTCCAATCCATGTCTGGAGTTGGCTTTGGAAATGGTTCCTGTCCTGGGGCAACAGAAGGTCTGGGGGCCATGACCACTGGGGTCCTTCTAGTCTCAGTCAGACCATTAAGTCTGGTCTTATGAGAATTTGGGGTCTGCACCCCACTGTTCTCCTGCTCCCTCAGGGGTTCTCTGTTGTGTTCCCTGTCAGGGCAGTCACTGGTTGTACCCGGGCACCATCTAGTTCTCCTGGTCTCTGGATGATGTAGTCTCTGGTTCATGTGGCCCTTTCTGTGTCTTGGGCTTGTAATTACCTTGTGTCCTTGGTTTTCTTCATTCTCCTTTGATCCAGGTGGGTTGAGACCAATTGTGTATCTAAAATTTTTGAAAACAACCTTTTTGGGTTGTATTCTTGGTAAAGTGAATTGTGCTTTAGGGTAGAGCCAATGATACATTTGTATTTAGCTTTGTGGTTCCTAAGGTACAAGTCATGAGGTTCCATGAGCCAGAGCCAAATGGTGAGAATTCTCTCTTTTACTTTGACTTCCTTACTCAGGCAATTACATTGAGCCTGAGTTCCAGATTCTTCTCAAGGCAATAAATGATTGAAGTTTGGCCAGTGACAGGGGGAAAAAATGAAGTTAAAGTAATGGGAAAAGATAATGGGTATCAGGGTTGAAAAAGTTTTATTTAGCTATAAAGATGTTCCAGAATGTAATTACTTTTTGGCGATCTCAGAACACAAGTACCCTTCCTGCCAGTCAAGTCTGGCTTTCTTGTAAACTGGCTGATGCTCTTTGAAAGTGCAGTGTTTGTCTTAAGACATTGGAATGCTTCCAGTTATTCCTTCTGTGCTCATATTTATTAGTACTGATCTTAGTTTTCCCTGTTTTAGTTCATGAACACATTAAAAAAAATTGATCAAGCCTGTTTTTTTTAAAAATGGTTTTTAATTTTTCTTCAAATGGTTTCGTAGATAATAAATGGAAATTTTATTTGTGCTCAAGGAGGAGTTTCATGATACCATAATTCCCTATGGTCTTATGCCTCCATTTGTAAAACAGAAAGGCACTGAGTGGAAAACACTGTTGAAAAGATTCTCCAATCAGAGAAGCTTAGAATAGCTTGGGTAGTCTGAAATTCTTTCAGTTGAACGATACCTGTGGTTATCAAACGTCCTCATAATATGTAACTGCTGAAAAGCAGATGTAACCTGAGCTAGTGGTGTTCATTTCTCATCTATGTTGTAAGTAATCACATATATTTTGCTATTGGCAACGATTTGGACTCTGTTATAGATCCTGTGTTGTGCTAATTGATTTGAAGATCCTCTCTAGACTCATTTTTCATTCATTCTTTAGTATCTTTGGTTTTAAGTAGCCACTTTAGCTTCAAAAAATAGGTGTGCAAATTATATCTCCATTTATGCCTTGTGTAGTTCATACCATCATAATGCTTATTTAACATGTTTAAAAAGTAATTACATTTTTGACTCAAACTTGGTTTGTGACTGTAATATGTAAGTTCTACATATAAAATAAGGTTTTCACTGGCTAATACTTTTCAGAAGTAGACTGCAAACATTTTGTTTGAATGAAAGTGGAAAAGGGAGAACCCAAACTATACCCAGTAAAAAACTGCGTAATTAAAGAGGAGTCTTGTAACAGCTTGCAGTATTTTTACCTGGCAATAACTATTCATATGTGTAGCCTCATGAAAACAATATTAAATTTCAGTGAAAACCTTATTGTTTAAATATGTTGCCTTACCCACAAATTACATGAAATAGTGAAGTCTTATTGTATTTCAGGGCTAAGCACTTAAAAGTTTCCAAGAAACTTGAGAAGCCTAAAATCAGGATTAAGTCAAACATTAGTGAAATCTGGTTCATCAACTGTAGAGGTACCTTTAAAGAACTACCCTGGAAAGGGAATGTTTTCATGGACAGGTGGTAGGAATAGTGTATTTCAATTTTATTTAGGGGTTCTGGTGAGAACAACACACAGATAATATGATACTGGGACACGTCAGGCTGGTGTTGGATAGGGTGTGATTACTTTGGAAAGCTCATGATGGGCACACAGTATTTTACCACAACACTTTTTTCTTTAGCACTTTTCCAGTGTTTGAATATTTTTGTTATTCTAAGCCATTGTACCAACTCTACTGGAAAAGGTTTACCTAAGATTTTCGCTTTTATTTAATTGTTCTTTTGGGGTAGTTTCATGGTAAAGCCAGCTGGAATAACCCTTCAACAAAAGGAAGAAGGTTACATTTGAATATACTGTCCCATCATCTGTTCCATCATTTCTGTCACTGTCGTTGGAGCTGGTTATTTGGCTTTGGCTATTTCCATCCTTCCCCGCTCTCCATTCTCTCCAAAAAAAAAAAAAAGTTAAAACAAAAAATTGAATCTGCTGTATGCTGTTGCCTGTGGCCTTAAAGAAACATCTGGTTTACATTTTCTGTCTGCTTCAGAATTTTATTGGTTCTTGAAAACATGGTAGGAAAATTAAACCATGAATAAATAAATAAATAAAAGGGCTGCTTAGAATTCGACTGAGGGAGAATAAGGAGTTTGCAACAAGAACAAAAAGTAGAATGGCCTACCTCCTTCAAAGGAGACACATACACGCACACACACCCCGAACCCCGAATATGTTCATGTATGTAACATGCGGTTTGGGACAGGGGCCAATACGTTTACCTCTCTCTTGGGTCAGAATGAGGCCATTAGGAAAAGTACCTTCTGTTCTAGTCCATCACTGCTGTTCTGGTGTGTTATCTACTTAGCACCTTCTCATAGTTAACCCTTGGGCGAAGAGAGGGGAATCTGGAGAAATCTGAGACGTATTTAAGTTGGGAGACAAACAAGCAAACAATAAACTTAACTCCTTACATTGCTAAACTTCCCCAAATCTAATGATGCTGTGATGTTAAGAGGTAGTACAAAAGAGCATTGATTTCCAATTTAGTAGGTATACTCATAAAAAAAAAAAAAAAGTCAGTGCGAACCAGCACTTTAGGAAAAAAAAAAATGTGTTGAGATTAGGTGACGGCTAGAAGGATTCAAACCATGACAAGGAGAAGACATATAGCATTGCTATTTCTGGACAAAAATCTCTTTCTGCAAAGGACTGATAATGCTGTAGATTGGTTTAATGAGTCATACTATTCATTTCTTCCAAATCTTAAGCAGCACATAACTCAATGAAATATCAGCATGGGGACACTTAGTTATTTTCTTTCAAGATGTGCTTCTATTCAGGAATGCATTCAAGTTTCCAAAGGTTAGCAACATTTGGCTTAGCAAAAGCTATATCCTTTCTGCACCCAGAATTAATGAGCAGTTTTGTGCTGTCTCCTCCAGCAACTTGGATGTGGACATAATAGTTCTGTCGATGTTTTTTTCCTTAAAAAGAAACAACTACCGGACCTTATTTTGTTCTGTTTCCTGGTCTGAAAAACATATGATTGGTCAAGAAAATAGGTTTTATCCATCAGAGCTTTTAATGATTTAGTTTATCCACTTTGAGTCATAAATTGTTGGAGGCAGAGAGACAGAACAGCCTCGCTTACAGGCCAGGGCTTCTGAAATGATTCATTCTGACAGCGAGGTCTCAAGCTTCAGGAGGCCGTTTTCTTCCTTACACAACCCACGATTGGTGCTTCCGATCCTGGCTAAGTAGTTCTCCTTCCGCTTTGGGTCACACTAATTTTAATTTCCCTTATATGTTAGCAGGAATAATAACAAATACAAAACATATTCATATTTTCTTAGCTTTTGACATCATCAGGGTTGTCCATTCTGCATTCCAGAACACCACCTCTTATTTCACTTCATAGTCTTTTTCCTCTGTCTCTCCATTAAAAAAAAAAAAAAAAAAAAAAATTCTTTCTTCCTTTGGAAACCATCTAGGTTCAAATCTTAGCTCCGCTGCTTTCCATGTTATCTTGGACAAAGATGTGCTTCTATGTCCTCATCTGTAAAAGAATGCTAATAGCACCTCCTCTTAGAAGGTCATTGTGAGATTAAATGATTTAACACACATAAAGGACTGGTTGGCTAGTGGGAAAAGAGGTCAGATGTATTGGTGTGGAGCACTGAGACATCATGGGGTTAAAGGAAAGTTCTACCCATTTCGTTTGTGCAGTCCTCAAATTTTGTTCAAGGGAAAAGATTGTTAGGTACTGCTGTTAAGTTCTTTGAGGCTTCTTTGGTGGAAGCAGACTATGCAAGATTCTTTGCCAGGGAAAATCCACCGAAAACCAAATAAATAGCTAAGTGGTGCTCACCTGAGTTGACTGGCAAGTAATTTAGTACAACCTTTCTGGAGGTCAATTTGACAATATACATCAAAAGATTTAAAATGTGCGTGCTTTTTGACATAGTAATTCCACTTTGGGGAATTCTTCTCGAGGACATAACTAAGGATGTGGGAAAGACTGAGCTCCAAGAATATTCTTTGGACCACTCTTTGAAAAAGCAAAAGTTGGAAATCACCTAACACTCAGTTAGTTAAGCAAATTTTAGGCAGTTTTTTTTAAAAAAAGTATATTTATTAACAAGGAAAGATGGTCATAATATATTAGCAAGGGAAAACAGCACCTTCAAAAGCGTAAGGATTGGGTTTGCACATAGCATGTTGGCAAGGGAGTTTGGAGATTTATGCACAAGGATGCTACAGTGGTCCTCTCTGGGTGGTCCAGATTAGGTGTAGTTTTAATTATTCTTTTTTTCTGTGTACTCTGATTTCCTGTAGTAGACATGTATTTTTTTTTTTTTTAGTTTTAACCAAACTGTCAAATAAATGAAATTCTCAAAGAGCCCAAATCTTACGTTTGGTGTTTAAAATATATTCACTTTGAGCATACCTTGTACATAAGAGCTTGGATTTCAGAGACGTGAATTTGAGCCTTGGTTCTGCAGTTGATTAGCAAAAGAGACTATGTACAGTTACAAGCAGTCCTGGTTTTTATTTTCTCATTTGTGAGATGGTTTTAGTGGTAATAAAATTGCCTCCTGTGAGGCCGTGAGGTTCACATAAAATAACGGATGTGAAAGTGAGTTGAAGGTTTTATAAGTGCAATTTAGAACTTATTAATCTAGAAGAGCAAATTACTTAAGCTTCAAGAACCCATTGCCTTTGGGTTGATTCTGATTCATGGCCACCCCATGTGGTTCAGAGTAGAACTGCCCCATAGGATTTCCAAGGAGTGACTGATGAATTTGCCACCAGGGCTCCTAAGCTTCAAGCAACAACAACAAAAACTTGTTGCAACTCGTAGCGACCCTATAGAACAGAGTAGAACTACTCCGTACGGTTTCCAAGGAGCTGTAGCTCTTAACCACTGTGCCATCAGGGCGCCAGCTTTCAAGAGAGGGATACATTATGACTGAACCACCCATATATGATTCTTCTATAATCCAGTTCGTACAGAGCTGTTGCTTCCTAGGATTCTCCAGGCAATTACCTGGTCATCTTGTCGGGTAGGTACTAAAGAGTGCAATTATTTAACACACGGCCAATGTTGGCTGACAATTGGGTGAAAGTTCAGATTTCCTAATACAAAACTAGTTAGAGTGAGAAAATAGCCAAGTTAAAAATTTTCAAGGTATGGATTTAGCAACTTGCTCATATACTAGTGAATAAACGCACATACAAAGAATTACTCATACCACTGAAACCTCTTATGTACCTTGACATGGAGGTGTAGTTGCATGATGAAAGGTAACTGGCTAATGTCAAGAAAGGCTCTCTGCCAGTATTAGAGGTGAAGTAACATGCTTCAGTTTAAAATCTCTAAAACATGTATATATATATTTTTTGTATTAAGAGTAAATTGAAAATGCAGCTTAGAACAAGAGCTAAAATGTAGTGACTGCTTGGTCACTGTTTCCCCAAAATTCTAAGTAACGTCTTTACATTATTGTAATCAGTGATTCTCAAAGTGTGGTTCGTAGACTGACGCCATTAGCATTGCCTGGGAACTGGCAAGAAATACACATTCTTGAGCTCCACTCCAGACGTCCAGCATCAAAAACTTTAGCAGCGGGGCCTAGCAGTCTGATTGAGCAGTTCCTCAAGGTGATTCTGATGTGTGCCCAGTTTGAGAACCATTTAAACTCATCATCGTTAGAACTCTGTGAGGCTGTAGCTACTATCCTTATTTTAAACCCAAAGAAACAAAATCGTAGCGATATTAAGCACCTTGCCCAAGGTCACATAGTAAGTACTGGGTCCAGAACATGCAGTCACTTCTCCCTGATTGAAAAGCCCATGAACATTACCTCTATTTATCCTGAAAAACACATTGTTCTCTCTTTTCAATTTTCTTTTTTTCCAACCTTTCTGTCTCCAACCTAAGGTGTAGTGTGAGTTGTGTTGAGATGGAAGGGACTCAGAAATGGCTGGGACCTAGGGTTCCAAACATTCCAAACCCTAATACTGCTACTTGACTCCTTTCCTTCCTCAAGTAATTCTGGAGAAATAGTCACGGAGGTCTAGGCCAGGCTCTATATGGTGGCTTTGGCTCCAAGCCCCAGTCAATCCTTAACTCTAAAGAGCTGACCTAAATAGTATGGAGCCGGAAGGACTTAGATGACAGCTTCGATACCATAACTAAAACCAGAGGGAAAAAAGCCTCTTCGGTTGCTGTCCTTCTAAGCCCTCACCCGGATCTCAGCTCTTTCTCACTTTTTACTCTGACGCCAAGAGAGCAAGGCACATGGAAGGAAAAGCACACCGATGGACTGAGGGGAAAGTGCCTTTGCTCCAGTGCTTTGTACAGATTTTCTACAATGGCCTGACTCAGGGCTCCTTTCAATACTGATTCTGAAAGAAAAGACATGTTTCAAGAAACAATTGTGACGAAGTTTCCAAGGGGAAAAAAACTACCTCTACATAAGCCTAGAGCTTTAACCTCTTCCCTCTAGCAGGGAAGGTGCAGTACCCTTCACCCCTGTCCAACTTAACATCCTTTTTTTGGCGTCACTTTTCCCTGGGGATAATAGGGAGGGTGAAGAGGAAACCTGAGCTCCCCCTAGAGGTCATCAAAATGGTGGCCAGAGGGGACCTCTAGCACTGCCAGAAGCAGATTAAAAAAAAAAAAAAAAAAAAATTTAATCTGCTTCTGGCAGCACTAAACTTAGTAAAAATTGTTTAGTAATAGGTTTGACCTTATTTTGACCTCATAATAGGGTCAAAGTTTGAGCTTATTTTGGGGAAGAGGAGAATAGAAAATTTAAATTGGAAGATGGCTCCATCGAGAAGAATATAGTAATTTTTAAATATTTGGTCTTTCAGTTATCAGAAATGTAAGTGGAAAAAATTCTTTTATCCTTTGGGGGGAAAGAAAAATCAATGTCTCATTTTTCCCTTGGCCCTTTTTTCAAGAAACAAGTCAGAATACTTGCTGTACTTCTTGTGGTCTGCCAAATATCCATTTTTCTTTTCCTCTTTTCTGAATACAACCCTGATTTTATTCAGTTACTTCCTCTCGGTGGACAAGTTCTTGAGGCACTGCAAGCTTCTGTCCCAGAAGAAAACCATCGTTTCTGCAGCCGTAAGTACACGTTAGGATTACCTGGGTAACTGAAAGCTGTCTAGTGCTCAGGCCTCACGCTACTTTAATTAAACCAGAGTCTCTGGTGGTGGGCTCCCTAGTGATTCTAATGGTCCGTCAGGATTGGCTGAACCAGTCGTGAGGACCTTTCCCTTTGCCAGTGATTGGGATTGTGCTTAAGACACAATGCCGGCAATGAGACACTAAGGTAAATATGTTGGGGGGTTTGTTGAAGTTTTCCTCACTGACTTATTTTTAAAGAAGTGCCCAAGAAGAAATAATTTCCTTCCTCTGAATGACATTATGTTTGCATGTGGTGCCTAGAATTACCACAGGCATCTTGAAACCATGACGTAAGTGCACAGCCTAAGAGGACTAGCTGCCATGCTACAGATGGCATAGATAAAAGAGGGAAAAAACCTGCATCCTTGATGATGTTGGCCAAGAACCACCCTATCTTGTGATTTCTTTTTATGTGCAATTGCATTAACCCCTTGATTTTAAGGTGTTTTCATTTGGGTATTCTTTTACCTGCAACCAGAAGCATCATGCCCAACTCAGCTGTCTTTCATATGCTTACTAATGGCATCAATTCTGAGTTACCGTATTGATTTAAGTCAAAGTCTAGACTGAGACAACTGGTATTAGAGTAAGTAGGGCAGTTCTAAATTAGAATCATAGAGAGCTTTTATAAAAATGGGTGCATATCCCACCTCAGCTCCTTAGAACAGGGAGTATAGTGGAATCATGCAGAGCAAGCACTGTTGAGAAAGAGAGAACTAGAGAAATTTATTTTGAAAAAGCTCTCTATGTGTTTTATATCTCTTTTCTAACCATCTACTGAGAAATACAAGTTTAGGAAATATTAATCATTTAAACTCAAAGATTCTCCAAATTTCATCTCTGTGTTAAGCTGGACCATAAGACATACCTAGTCTATGTTACAGCCTAGAAATACCTTGATTTAACATTATCTTTAATATTCCCAAATCTCCAAATACTCAAATATGAAAATCCACCTTTTAGTTTCCTTCCTCCAAGAATTTCTGAGATTCTTTTTTTTAAGAGTACGTTTTTTTCTCATTAAAAAACTTACACACATTGTTACGTGACATTTGTCACAAGCCCCACATTGTGTCAGCACTCTCCCCTATTCTCTTTCTACCCTGGGTTCCACTTGTCCATTTGTCCGGTTTTCCTGTCCCTTCCTGCCTTCTCGTCTTTCCTTTTGGGCAGGCGTTGCCCATTTGGTCTTTTATACTTGATTGAACTAAGACGCATGCTCCTTATATGTGTTATTGTTTGTTTCATAGGCCTGTCTAATCTCTGGCTGAAAGGTAGACTTCAGGAGTTGCTTCAGTTCTGAGTTAGCATGGTGTACAGGGGCCGTAGTTTCAGGGGTTCCTCCAATCTTTGTCAGACCAGTAAGTCTGGTCTGTCTTTGTGTGTGAATTTGAATTTTATTATATATTTTTCTCCAGCTCTGTCTGGGACCCTCTATTGTGATCCCTGTCAGAGCAGCTGTAGGTGGTACCTGGGTACCATCCAGTTCTTCTGGGCTCAGGCTGGTAGAAGCTGCAGTTCATGTGGTTAATTAGACTTTCGGACTGATATTTTCCTTGTATCTTTGGATTTCTTCATTCTCCTTTGCTTCAGACGGGATGGGACCAATAGATGTATCTTAGATGGCCACTCACAAGCTTTTAAGACCCCAGACACTGTTCACCCAAGCAGGATGTAGAACATTTTCTTTATGAACTATGTTATGCCAATTGACCTAGATGTCACCTGTGACTTCAGTCCTCTGGGGTTCTTTAGAAGACTCAGACATGTCTCCACAAACTTACTTACCTTGTTGTTTACTGTGGCATTCAGCCAGCCTGATTCCTACAGCCAGTGTCCTAATGTTGTAGTCGATGCTGTGGGCTGGGGCTTGGTACCCGCTAACTAAGCTACTTCTGGTTATACTGGATTGTCCTTGTGGCCCAACAGTGTTCTTAACCTTTATAATACTGTTTTAACTCAGCCAACTTTTATAAGTGTAGAGAGAAAGTGTGCTTCTTCTGTGTTATGCTGCTAGGGCTTGCACAACTGGGTGTCTTGGTCACAAAATGTAGAGTTCAGTAAGAGAGTAGTTTCAGTTCACATATACAACCCTTCCTCTCACATACCTTGAATTGTTAGGTATCTTAGAACTTTAAAAGAATGGAAATTTATTGTCTCACGATTCTGGAGGCTAGAAGTTCAAATTAGGGTATCAGCCATGTTGCGTCCTTCTGAGGGATCTGAGAGAGAAACTCATCCATGCCTTCCTACTAGCTTCTGAAGGTTCCTGGCTATC
This sequence comes from Elephas maximus indicus, assembly GCF_024166365.1. NCBI lineage: Eukaryota > Metazoa > Chordata > Mammalia > Proboscidea > Elephantidae > Elephas > Elephas maximus. Next base: position 15,375,393 of record NC_064841.1, on the reverse strand, counting down.
TTTGGCATTCCTTGACTTGTAGATACATCTTCACATGGCAACTTCTCCCTGGGTCTGTCTCTTCGTGTCCATTCTCTTTTGTAGATACAGGAGTTATATAGGATTAGGATCCACCCTACTTCACTCATGCTAACCTTTGAAACTCATACGTCCAAACAGGGTCACATTGACAGGTGTAAGGGTTAGGACTTAAACATAGTGGTTAAGAGCTCCGCTTCTAACCAAAACGTCAGCAGTTCGAATCCACCAGCTGCTCCTTGGAAACTTAATGGGGCAGTTCTACTCTGTCCTGTAGGGTTGCTATGAGTTGGAATTGACTCGAGGGCAATGGGTTTTTAATTCAATCCATAACATTGGGTGAAGACGGATTTTTGTTTTCAGAAACCACCACTCCCTCAGACATGTAGGCCTTGGCTGGATACTAGGAGTCATATTTCTTTCTACCCTAGTCCAGGTTCTCTTTCGCAGCTCCCCTTGTCCTTGTCTTGTCTGGCTTAGGTTAGAGCCTTTCTGGCCCATTAGACTGACTGGCATGTTGGAACATCTGTGCTACTTGTGCAAGAATTTATTTTCTTTTCCTTCTAGAAGGTTTTCTAACCCCCAGTACCCATCAGTAGGTGCAAATGGATAAATTTAGGGTAGTGTTTAGTTTGGAAGTACACACCCTTCCTTACAAAGACATCCCACACTCTACTACATTTGTAAAATTAGGCTATTGTTTGTCCATTATGCTGTTCAGTGTTCCGTATACAGTAGTTGATCCTCATTATTCATAAATTGTGTATTTCCAAATTTCTCTACCCTCTAAAATTTATTTGCAACACCAAAATCAATACAGTGGTTTTGTGGTCATTTGTGGAGATGTACAAAGCAGTGAAAAAACTGAGTCACCTAACATGATGTTCTCAGCTATGGTTGAACAAGAAATGCTCTTTCTTCTTGTTTCAGCTCTCATACTGTAAACAAGTATCGTTTAGTGCCATACTTTTTTCATTTTTTTTTTGATTTCATTGTTTAAGATGGCCCCATGCGTAGCGCTGAGGAGCTGTTAAGTGTCTCTAAGCACAGGAAAACTGCGAAGTACCTTTACAAAGAAAATAACATGTATTAGACAAGCTTTGTTTAGCCATGGGTTATAGTGCTGTTGGGCATATGTTCAGTATTAATAAATCAATAATACCTGTTGCTGTCGTGTCAATTCCAACTCATAGCGACATTATACGATGGAGTAGAACTGCCACATAGAGTTTCTGAGGAGCGACTGGTGGATTCAATTTGCCGACATTTTTGTTAGTAGACCGAGGTCTTTATTGTGCCACCGGGGCTCCCAGGTATTAAATAAGGTGATTTAAACAGAGAACACTTAAATATGGTTATGTATTGATCAGTTGATGAAAATGTTGTGACCAGAGGCTCACATGAACCTGACCCTGAAATTCCCCTAGGTTCAGTATCCACTGATTCAGTATTTGCTGCAAATTGATAGAACAAATTACTATGAATAATGAGAATCAACTATATATAGTCAAATAAATTTCTTAAAGCTAGGAACATTTTTGTCTTCTTTCAATTTACAAGCATTTGTTGAATGTCCACTTGCCAAATACTAGTTTTCCTAAAGCTGGAGATGCCTGAGCTGCATTTAAAACACTGAGACAGGAAAGGAAGGGTCTAGAGGGCATGCAGGCATATAGAGCAGCATGTAAATGCTCTCCAGAACTGCCCTAGGTCCAGTGTTGCAGGAGCTGGAGTCTACAGTGGCTATGAAAGGGGAGGCTGGCCGGGTGTCCAGGAGTCACGTCATGAAGGATTAAGAATTTTTGCTTGAGCTGAAAGCTACCATATTTTTATTTCAGTAAAACCAAACATCATTTCTCTAAACTGGGATGTGGATCACAAACCTTTTAGATTTCTCTGCAGGATGGATATGGAATTGCTTCCTGGGCTGGCCTGGGAGGAAAAAAAATTCACAGATTTGATTCCCACAGGCATTTTTTGTCATGTTGCAGGCTGACATCCCAGGCTGCATTTATGAATGTGAACTTCATCACCAACTTGTCTTTTCCATCCTTCTCTTTTCTAATGCCTCAGACCCGCCCAGAAGCTTGAGAAAGGGTTGTTACCACCTCTCAAATGTGAAATTTTTACAAGGGCATACTGTCTGCCTGTTTCCCTCTTGGGAAGGAGGAGATGAGAGGGCCCAGGAATAGGTGGGGAGTTCATCTTTCATCAGAAACTGAGAGCTATACTGCTGTCTTAGACTGAGTTCTCTAGAGAAGCAAAACCAATAAAGTGTATAAATATATAGATAGGGAGATATCAAGGAGACAGCTCATGTGATTGTAGAGGCTGAAACTTCCCAAGTCTGTAGATCAGGATACAGGCTTCTCTGGATTCACCTAGCCGCAGAGCTGGCGAACCGAAGATCAGCAGGTTGGAGAGCAGGGCTCTTGTTCACAGGCTATGAAGATCGATGAATCCCAAGATCGGCAGGCAAGACTGCAAAGCTTCTCCTGATTCACATAGCAACATGGGTTGCTGAACCCAAGATCAGCAGGTGGGATAGCAGGGCTCTTGCTCACAGGCTATGAAGATCGACAAATCCCAAGATTGGCAGGTAAGCTGCAATCTCAAGTCCCAAGGACCAGAGGTCAGATGAACAGGAGGCGGCTGCAGGATCCAGAGCAAGCAAAAGCCAGAACATCCACTTACATATGGATGCAGGCCACATGCCCAAGGAAACTCCCTTTCAACTGATTGACTGACTGCTCACATCAGATCCCATCATGGGGGTGATCATATGTAAACACTGAGAATCATAGCCCAGCCAAGCTGACACAAAATCTTAACCATCACAACTGCCAATGTATTTTTCTCTGCTGTGGCTCTTTAGTTATCTTTCTGACTACCCATGCCTTATTCGTCTTTGTTTCACCAGTGTCTAGGACAGTGCTTTGCAAATCAACACTCAGTAAAGGTGTGTAAATGAATGACGTGTTTAGAGTTGAGTTTTGCTTTTACCTGCAGTAGACTTCGGCACCTGTGTTCCTTCAGGTGCTGGCTGCGCTGGCTGGCATTTGTTTGTGATAACAGTTTTACTTTTTTTTTTTTTTTTTTTTTATAATAACTTTTATTAAGCTTCAAGTGAACGTTTACATCCAATCAGTCTGTCACATATAAGTTTACATACATCTCACTCCCTACTCCCACTTACTCTCCCCGTCTTGAGTCAGCCCTTTCAGTCTCTCCTTTCTTGACAATTTTGCCGGCTTCCCTCTCTCTCTATCCTCCCATCCCCCCTCCAGACAAGAGTTGCCAACACAATCTCAAGTGTACACCTGATATAATTAGCTCACTCTTCATCAGCGTCTCTCTCCCACCCGCTGACCAGTCCCTTTCATGTCTGATGAGTTGTCTTCAGGGATGGTTCCTGTCCTGTGTCAACAGAAGGTCTGGAGAGCATGACCGCCGGGATTCCTCCAGTCTCAGTCAGACCATTAAGTTTGGTCTTCTTATGAGAATTTGGGGTCTGCATCCCACTGCTCTCCTGCTCCCTCAGGGGTCCTCTGCTGAGCTCCCTGTCAGGGCAGTCATCGATTGTGGCCGGGCACCAACTAGTTCTTCTGGTCTCAGGATGATGTAGGTCTCTGGTTCATGTGGCCCTTTCTGTCTCTTGGGCTCTTAGTTGTCATGTGGGCTTGGTGTTCTTCATTTTCCTTTGCTCCAGGTGGGTTGAGACCAATTGCTGCATCTTAGATGGCTGCTTGTTAGCATTTAAGACCCCAGACGCCACATTTCAAAGTGGGATGCAGAATGATTTCATAATAGAATTATTTTGCCAATTGACTTAGAAGTCCCCGCAAACCATGTTCCCCAGACCCCCGCGCTTGCTCCGCTGAGCTTTGAAGCATTCATTTTATCCCGGAAACTTCTTTGCTTTTGGTCCAGTCCAATTGAGCTGACCTTCCATGTATTGAGTGTTGTCTTTCCCTTCACCTAAAGCAGTTCTTATCTACTGATTAATCAATAAAAAAACCCTCTCCCACCCTCCCTCCCTCCCCCCCTCGTAACCACAAAAGTATGTGTTCTTCTCAGGTTTACTATTTCTCAAGATCTTATAATAGTGGTCTTATACAATATTTGTCCTTTTGCCTCTGACTCATTTCGCTCAGCATAATGCCTTCCAGGTTCCTCCACGTTATGAAATGTTTCAGAGATTCGTCACTGTTCTTTATCGATGCGTAGTATTCCATTGTGTGAATATACCACAATTTATTTACCCATTCATCCGTTGATGGACACCTTGGTTGCTTCCAGCTTTTTGCTATTGTAAACAGAGCTGCAATAAACATGGGTGTGCATATATCTGTTTGTATGAAGGCTCTTGTATCTCTAGGGTATATTCCGAGGAGTGGGATTTCTGGGTTGTATGGTAGTTCTATTTCTAACTGTTTAAGATAACGCCAGATAGATTTCCAAAGTGGTTGTACCATTTTACATTCCCACCAGCAGTGTATGAGAGTTCCAATCTCTCCGCAGCCTCTCCAACATTTATTATTTTGTGTTTTTTGGATTAATGCCAGCCTTGCTGGTATGAGATGGAATCTCATCGTAGTTTTAATTTGCATTTCTCTAATGGCTAATGATCGAGAGCATTTTCTCATGTATCTGTTGGCTGCCTGAATATCTTCTTTAGAGAAATGTGTGTTCATATCCTTTGCCCACTTCTTGATTGGGTTGTTTGTCTTTTTGTGGTTGAGTTTTGACAGAATCATGTAGATTTTAGAGATCAGGCGCTGGTCGGAGATGTCATAGCTGAAAATTCTTTCCCAATCTGTAGGTGGTCTTTTTACTCTTTTGGTGAAGTCTTTAGATGAGCATAGGTGTTTGATTTTTAGGAGCTCCCAGTTATCGGGTTTCTCTTCATCATTTTTGGTAATGTTTTGTATTCTGTTTATACCTTGTATTAGGGCTCCTAGGGTTCTCCCAATTTTTTCTTCCATGATCTTTATCGTTTTAGTCTTTATGTTTAGGTCTTTGATCCACTTGGAGTTAGTTTTTGTGCATGGTGTGAGGTATGGGTCCTGTTTCATTTTTTTGCAAATGGATATCCAGTTATGCCAGCACCATTTGTTAAAAAGGCTGTCTTTTCCCCAGTTAATTGACACTGGTCCTTTGTCAAATATCAGCTGCTCATACGTGGATGGATCTATGTCTGGGTTCTCAATTCTGTTCCATTGGTCTATGTGTCTGTTGTTGTACCAATACCAGGCTGTTTTGACTACTGTGGCTGTATAATAGGTTCTGAAGTCAGGTAAGGTGAGGCCTCCCACTTTCTTCTTCTTTTTCAGTAGTGCTTTGCTTATCCGGGGCTTCTTTCCCTTCCATATGAAATTGGTGATTTGTTTCTCTATCCCCTTAAAATATGACATTGGAATTTGGATCGGAAGTGCGTTAAATGTATAGATGGCTTTTGGTAGAATAGACATTTTTACTATGTTAAGTCTTCCTATCCATGAGCAAGGTATGTTTTTCCACTTAAGTATGTCCTTTTGAATTTCTTGTAGTAGAGCTTTGTAGTTTTCTTTGTATAGGTCTTTTACATCCTTGGTAAGATTTATTCCTAAGTATCTTATCTTCTTGGGGGCTACCGTGAATGGTATTGATTTGGTTATTTCCTCTTCGGTGTTCTTTTTGTTGATGTAGAGGAATCCAAGTGATTTTTGTATGTTTATTTTATAACCTGAGACTCTGCCAAACTCTTCTATTAGTTTCAGTAGTTTTCTGGAGGATTCCTTAGGGTTTTCTGTGTATATAATCATGTCATCTGCAAATAGTGATAACTTTACTTCTTCCTTGCCAATCCGGATACCTTTTATTTCTTTGTCTAGCCTGATTGCCCTGGCTAAGACTTCCAACACGATGTTGAATAAGAGCGGTGATAAAGGGCATCCTTGTCTGGTTCCCGTTCTCAAGGGAAATGCTTTCAGGTTCTCTCCATTTAGAGTGATATTGGCCGTTGGCTTTGCATAGATGCCCTTTATTATGTTGAGGAATTTTCCTTCAATTCCTATTTTGGTAAGAGTTTTTATCATAAATGGGTGTTGGACTTTGTCAAATGCCTTTTCTGCATCAATTGATAAGATCATGTGGTTTTTGTCTTTTGTTTTATTTATGTGATGGATTACATTAATGGTTTTTCTGATATTAAACCAGCCTTGCATACCTGGTATAAATCCCACTTGATCATGGTGAATTATTTTTTTGATGTGTTGTTGGATTCTATTGGCTAGAATTTTGTTGAGGATTTTTGCATCAATGTTCATGAGGGATATAGGTCTATAATTTTCTTTTTTTGTAATGTCTTTACCTGGTTTTGGTATCAGGGAGATGGTGGCTTCATAGAATGAGTTGGGTAGTATTCCGTCATTTTCTATGCTTTGGAATACCTTTAGTAGTAGTGGTGTTAACTCTTCTCTGAAAATTTGGTAGAACTCTGCAGTGAAGCCGTCCGGGCCAGGACTTTTTTTTGTTGGGAGTTTTTTGATTACCGTTTCAATCTCTTTTTTTGTTATGGGTCTATTTAGATGTTCTGCTTCTGAATGTGTTAGTTTAGGTAGGTAGTGTTTTTCAAGGAATTCATCCATTTCTTCTAGGTTTTCAAATTTGTTAGAGTACAATTTTTCATAATAATCTGAAATGATTCTTTTAATTTCATTTGGTTCTGTTGTGATGTGGTCCTTCTCATTTCTTATTCGGGTTATTTGTTTCCTTTCCTGTATTTCTTTAGTCAGTCTAGCCAATGGTTTATCAATTTTGTTAATTTTTTCAAAGAACCAGCTTTTGGCTTTGTTAATTCTTTCAATTGTTTTTCTGTTCTCTAATTCATTTAGTTCAGCTCTAATTTTTATTATTTGTTTTCTTCTGGTGCCTGATGGATTCTTTTGTTGCTCACTTTCTATTTGTTCAAGTTGTAGGGACAGTTCTCTGATTTTGGCTCTTTCTTCTTTTTGTATGTGTGCATTTATTGATATAAATTGACCTCTGAGCACTGCTTTTGCTGTGTCCCAGAGGTTTTGATAGGAAGTATTTTCATTCTCGTTGCTTTCTATGAATTTCCTTATTCCCTCCTTGATGTCTTCTATAACCCAGTCTTTTTTCAGGAGGGTATTGTTCATTTTCCAAGTATTTGATTTCTTTTCCCTCGTTCTTCTGTTATTGATCTCTAGTTTTATTGCCTTGTGGTCTGAGAAGATGCTTTGTAATATTTCGATGTTTTGGACTCTGCAAAGGTTTGTTTTATGACCTAATATGTGGTCTATTCTAGAGAATGTTCCATGTGCGCTAGAAAAAAAAGTATATTTTGCAGCAGTTGGGTGGAGAGTTCTGTATAAGTCAATGAGGTCAAGTTGGTTGATTGTTGTAATTAGATCTTCCGTGTCTCTGTTGAGCTTCTTACTGGATGTCCTGTCCTTCTCCGAAAGGGGTGTGTTGAAGTCTCCTACTATAATTGTGGAGGTATCTATCTCGCTTTTCAGTTCTGTTAAAATTTGATTTATATATCTTGCAGCCCTGTCATTGGGTGCGTAAATATTTAATATGGTTATGTCTTCCTGATCAATTGTACCTTTTATCATTATATAGTGTCCTTCTTTATCCTTTGTGGTGGATTTAAGTCTAAAGTCTATTTTGTCAGAAATTAATATTGCTACTCCTCTTCTTTTTTGCTTATTGTTTGCTTGATATACTTTTTTCCATCCTTTGAGTTTTAGTTTGTTTGTGTCTCTAAGTCTAAGGTGTGTCTCTTGTAGGCAGCATATAGATGGATCGTGTTTCTTTATCCAGTCTGTGACTCTCTGTCTCTTTATGGGTGCATTTAGTCCATTTACATTCAGGGTAATTATAGATAAATAAGTTTTTAGTGCTGTCATTTTGATGCCTTTTTATGTGTGTTGTTGACAATTTCATTTTTCCACATACTTTTTTGTGCTGAGGCGTTTTTCTTAGTAAATTGTGAGATCCTCACTTTCATAGTGTTTGACTTTATGTTAGTTGAGTCGTTACGTTTTTCTTGGTTTTTGTCTTGAGTTATAGAGTTGTTATACCTTTTTGTGGTTACCTCATTATATACCCCTATTTTTCTAAGTAAAAACCTAACTTGTATTGTTCTATATCGCCTTGTATCACTCTCCATATGGCAGTTCAATGCCTCCTGTATTTAGTCCCTCTTTTTGATTATTGTGATCTTTTACCTATTGACTTCCATGATTCCCTGTTATGTGTATTTTTTTTTTAATTAATCTTAATTTGTTTGTTTTTGTGATTTCCCTATTTGAGTTGATATCAGGACGTTCTGTTTTGTGACCTTGTGTTGTGCTGATATCTGATATTATTGGTTCTCTGACCAAACAATATCCTTTAGTATTTCTTGTAGCTTTGGTTTGGTTTTTGCAAATTCTCTAAACTTGTGTTTGTCTGTAAATATCTTAATTTCGCCTTCATATTTCAGAGAGAGTTTTGCTGGATATATGATCCTTGGTTGGCAGTTTTTCTCCTTCAGTGTTCTGTATATGTCGTCCCATTCCCTTCTTGCCTGCATGGTTTCTGCTGAGTAGTCAGAACATATTCTTATTGATTCTCCCTTGAAGGAAACCTTTCTTTTCTCCCTGGCTGCTTTTAAAATTTTCTGTTTATCTTTGGTTTTGGTGAGTTTGATGATAATATGTCTTGGTGTTTTTCTTTTTGGATCAATCTTAAATGGGGTTCGATGAGCATCTTGGATAGATATCCTTTCGTCTTTCATGATGTCAGGGAAGTTTTCTGTCAGAAGTTCTTCAACTATTTTCTCTGTGTTTTCTGTCCCCCCTCCCTGTTCTGGGACTCCAATCACCCGCAGGTTATCCTTCTTGATAGAGTCCCACATAATTCTTAGGGTTTCTTCATTTTTTTTAATTCTTTTATCTGATTTTTTTTCAGCTATGTTGGTGTTGATTCCCTGGTCCTCCAGATGTCCCAGTCTGCATTCTAATTGCTCGAGTCTGCTCCTCTGACTTCCTAGTGTGTTGTCTAATTCTGTTATTTTATTGTTAATCTTTTGGATTTCTACATGTTGTCTCTCTATGGATTCTTGCAACTTATTAATTTTTCCAGTATGTTCTTGAATAATCTTTTTGAGTTCTTCAACAGTTTTATCAGTGTGTTCCTTGGCTTTTTCTGCAGATATCCTAATTTCATTTGTGATATCATTAAGCATTCTGTAAATTAGTTTTTTATATTCTGTATCTGATAATTCCAAAATTGTATCTTCATTTGGGAAAGATTTTGATTCTTTTGTTTGGGGAGTTGGAGAAGCTGTCACGGTCTGCTTCTTTAAGTGGTTTGATATGGATTGTTGTCTCCGAGCCATCACTGGGAAACTAGTTTTTCCAGAAAATCCGCTAAAAAAAAAAACTGCAGTCAGATCCCTATCAGAGTTCTCCCTCTGGCTCAGGCTATTCAGATGTTAATGAAGCCGCCTGGGGAGGGTGGGGGAGGGAACAGAGAGATAGGAGAGTAGCACCTCAGAATATAGCCAGAGTTGCTTGTCTTGCTTGGAATGACTATTATATCTGAGATTCCCGCGGGCGCGTCGCCTATGTGTGCTGTCTGTGTGGAGATTGCCCCCGGGGGGTCTGGCCCGCTGGAGTCACGGTCAGATCCTCCGCTTCCAGCCCCACGCCCAGCGTCAAGGCTCCCCTACTGGGACGGTGCACTCTCGACTCCAAAATCATTCGCTGCCTCCCGGGGACTTCTCGTCCCTCCAGCCGCGTGGCCGTGCCGCCCCCGTGAACCAGGTGGGCCCCCTCCCGGGGTTAGTTCAGATGGGTGGAGTAGCTCCCCGTGCTTGTGCCGCGACCGAGTGTCCCGGCTGGAACGCTGTTCTCCCCGCTCCAATACCAGTCGCTGCCTCCCGGGGACTTCTCCTACCGGCTGCGTCCCACGCCGCCCGCGCGACCCGGATGGTCACCTTCCCGGGGTTAGTTCAGGGGGTGGAGCAACTCTCCGTGTTTATGGCGTACCTGCGTGCAGTCCAAATCCCTGTGGGACGGTTCCCCGGCTCGGATGCTGCTCTTTCTGCTCCAAGATCAGTCACTGCCTCCCGGGGACTTCTCCTAACGGCTGCGTCCCACGCCGCCCGTGGAACCGGCTAGTCCCCCTCCCGGGGTTAGTTCAGGGGGGTGGAGCAGGTCTCTGTGCTTGTGCCGTACCTGACTGGTACGCTGGCTCCAGGCTCTGGAAACAATCGCTGCTTCCCCGTATTAGTTCGTTCTCCGTCTCTAAATCTGTGTTTGTTGTTCAGGGTTCGTAGATTGTTATGTATGTGATCGATTCATTTGTTTTTCCGTGTCTTTGTTGTAAGAGGGATCCGAGGTAGCGTCTGCCTAGTCCGCCATCTTGGCTCCAAAATCACAGTTTTACTTTTATTGTGTCTGTTCAAACTGCCTCATCTTTAAACTGAAATCTTAAAAATAAACGCTGGCTGGCATTTTGTTTACCTCTATTTTTCTTTCAGCTTTCCTATCACCTGCCAGGGCAGTAGAAAGATCATTGCCCTCGCAAACAGCTAGTCTTTGGGTTGAATCATATTTCAGACATGAATTAGTTATGAAAAGTCGTAAGTAATTGCACTACTCTGAGCCTTAGTTTTCTCTTCTGTAAAATGGAATCAGTGAAGCTATTTTAGAGGGTTTTCATGGAGGTTAAAAAAAAAAAAAAACAAAATTCAAGAACAGTATCCATTGAGTTGACCCCGACTCATGGCCACCCTGAATGTGTCGGGGTAGAGCTGTGCTGCTCCATAGGGTTTTCAGTGGCTAATTTTTTGGAAGTAGATCACCCAGCCTTTCTTCTGAGGTGCTTCTGGGTACACTCAAACCTCCAATCTTTCATTAGTAGCCAAGTGTGTTAACCATTTGTACTACTCAGGGACTGCATGGAGATTAAAAAGAGATATTAAATGAAAGAAGCTTTGCACCCTGCCACATGATTAAAACGAAACAAAACAAAATTTCTGTGAAGCTGATTCCAACACACGAGGAGCCCAGGTTGAAACACCAACTTTTCGATGAGTAGTCAAGTGCTTAACTGGTTGAGCTACACGATAAACCCCGTTGCTGTCGAGTTGATTCCAACTCTTAGCGACCCTATAGGACAGAGTAGAACTAACCCATAGGATTTCCAAAGAGTGGCTGGTGGATTCAAACTGCTGCCCTTTTGGTTAGCAGCCATAGCTCTTAACCACTGTGTCACCAGGGCTCCATGGATCTGTTAATAGGCATCCGTTAATGCTATTTTCCAAACTCAGATTTTCCCCATACAAACCAAAAAGGTAAAACATCACCTGTAAGTGGCAGACCAAGTAAAAAGACTTCATCCTACTACTTCCTTGGGTAAATGAGTGTAGTGAATTTCTTACACTGTGCTATGACTAGATTTACTAGATGGTCCCCAAAGCTACCTTAATTACTTTAATGTTTCAACACTTTGGTGAAATATGAGCACGCAAAATGCTCATGTGAGAAGAATCACGACCTGGAGGCAGCACAACTCCTTCTGAATCCTAAGGACAGGTTTTGAGCTGTTGCATCCCCCTTGGTATTGTACGTGAGCATTAGATAGGAAAACAAGCATTTTACTTAAAACTGCAGAAGTTGCAGTATTTGTTTAATGATTACTACGGCTTGCTTTGTAATTATGATTGCATGGGCAATCCTGCACAGTCCAGGGAACTTTCAGAAAGTAATGACAGTAATTTATGGCCATGTGGTTTTGTATGGATGCTTATGTACTTGGTCTGCAGTCTGCTTGCACGCTCCATTGCCTGCCTGATGGACCCATTACCCACCTGCACTATTTTTCCCCCGCTTGATGGAACCCTTTAGAATGAATGCTGAGACTGTGTGAAAGACAAAGAAAAGAAAATGTGTGCTGGGGGACTGAATCTGTACAAAATCCCTTTCATTGTATTTTTAGCTTTTCAATCCACGAAACAAATCACTGTCTTCTTTCTTTCTTTCTTTTTTTCAAACAATGGAACATAAAGTCAGTGCAAATTATGTACCTTGGTGGATATTTAGAGTTTTAAATAAACTTGGAAAATTCCTGTAGGCTTCAGGTAAACTCCTGTGAATCTTTCCTTTTAAGGGTGTATTTTTGGATAATTGAAAACTAATTTATATAACTGTCCATGGCTTAGGGTTACTTATAAGCATGTTTTATTCATGATAGCAAGCTGCTTCAAAAGAGAAAGCACCCTATTTAAGTGAAACTCAGATTTTGGGAGGAAAGAGGAATGATAAAAGGAGAGCAGTAATCAGGCATCCAGTTTCTGTCTATTGCTTTTGAAAATGTGCCACATCCTGGGAGGAAATTCTGCTTATGTGTGCCACGGTCTCCAAAAGGAAAATGAAGATGTTGGTTAAATTCTTCAATAAGCCAGCCCCAAAGAGCTCCCTTTGAAGTTGTTTTATATGCTTCTCCACTGAAAAACTTTAAGATAAGTTATAACTCTGCTTTGTGCTTTGAAAATAAGTTCAGCACATTAATTGTATTTATGGGAGAAAGTAGTAAATGTCCCAAGATGAATACATAGCCATAATTTACTCAGAGGGAACTGCTACCGCCCATAAACTTCTCCTGCTCGCCTCTCCTGGTTTATGACATCAGCCAGCCTCACAAATGAATCACTGCTTTGTGCACCATCAGGTCCTTGCTCCATATAAATTTCCACTGAATGCTTATCAAATAGGATCATTACTTATTGCATATTTTCTTTGCTAATTTTCCAGGAGATTAAGTATGGTCTATATTTTGTAGGGAAGGTCTCAGTTTGTCTAAGTGGTGTATCCATTTGAATTCAGGCATATTTGGGAACCTCTGGAAGAATAATGGGGTAGCTGCCAGGAGTCTCTTTGCATTAGGAATTGAGGGGTCTTACAGAAAACCCTCAGCCTATGAGAGGTATAATTGAGTCATAGGCTTGGTATTTATCATGCATCATGGTGCCCGTAATGCTAGCCCAATGATCATTCATCCATACTTGAATTCTAAGGGGAAAACAACACGTAAGTAAAGCAAAAAAGAGCTATTTTTATATAAAAATCTCTGTGAGTTATAGGAGCACACAAGTTTTTTTTTTTTTTTTTGGGTTAGGATAATACACATAACAGAAAAGGCAGAGAGAGCAAGCCAAGGGGCACCTCTTGGCTTCGTGAACTGAGCTTCAGATAACCCAGGTGATATGGGGTGAATACTCCAACATCACAGTGGTTGCAGAGGACCTCAGCCACCATTAGATCAGTATTAGGAGGAAACCTGGGGCTCGAGGGAGTGAGGGAGGCTTGGCCCTTGGCATGACCTCATTGTCGGTCTCCTTTCTGTATAGCAGACACTGGATGGGGCTCCTTCACACGGCACTGCAAGCAGCTGTAGCCTGTGGAGTTAGAGCCTGCTGAGAGAAGTGTCTGTATGTCCACCTGTGCTGTTCCTGAGAGACTTGGAAGTAGGTAGAAGACACCTTGAGGATTGAAAGGTATCTTCACATGCCTGTGGGGAGGAAAGCCAGAATAATGCTGCTTATGACTAATCACAAGACCCCATTTCTGCCTCCAGGCTAGTGTGGCATGGGGAAATGGGGATAACTCCTTTGTATTCCTCAAAACAACTGACTTTTCCCTTTAATCAATTTATAACTATTACTGGGTTAAAAAAAAAAATCACTAACCCATTGCAAAGCCTTTTTTTATTCCATTTTTGGAGAAGTATTTGGCTGTGACTTAACTGTGTGCTATCAAATATTGTAAATAGGTTTCCAAAGAAATATTATCTGATCCGCACAAATTCTCTTTGATCTCTTAAATTTGCGTTGATTCTGTCTCCTTTGTCAAAAGCATTAACTTTTCTAATGATTCATGTGACACCAGACCTAGAAGATATGGAGAAAACATAAGATCATGTGGGGTTTTCACATCCAGAGATGCAACAACAACAAATAAAAAAGAAAATTAAAACCAGCTGTAATCCTGTACATACATATTTGAAGACAGTGGAGGCTAGAATGATGACATTAACATATTTAAAGTGCTTTTAGGACCTTCCCTCTGATGTCTTATCATTCATGCTTTTTGATTTCCTATCGAGTCATCTTAATTTTTCAAACATGGGCATGTAAACCAGTGCTTGTTTCTGTGTTTCCTGTCCATTATTAGAAACTTGCTTTTCCAAAGCTTCTAAAGGCTATTTACACCCAATACGCACTTTATTTTTAAATACTTAGGATATTGTCAGGCCATCTGTGTGGTGCAAATGGTTAAAGCACTTGACTGATAGTGATTCAGACCCATCTAGAGGCACTTCAGAAGACAGGCCTGGCAATCTGCTCCGAAAGGTCACAGCCTTGAAAACCCTATGGAGCAGTTCTGCCTTGCACACATGGGTTCACCAAGAAATGGAATCAACTCGACAGCAACTAACAATAGGATATTGTCATAAAAGTTTGAATAGATCCCAGAGTCAATCGCAGTTTAAAAATCTCAATCTTAATTCTTCAAAGTAAATCTCAAAAAAAAAAGTCAGAAAAAATTAGAAGCCATGCAAGCTACCTGATGAAATAAAAAAATTAACACACACAGATACGTCATTTACTACCACCACCAGAAGTCCTTATCTCCCCTAAAGCAATTCTCTAATAATTTAAAAATGAATGACAAGAAGGGAAGCATAAAGCCCCTGAGAGCATCAAAGAGAAGCTCCAGAGATTTTAGGGTCTTCCGTGCATTTATGAATGAAATATGCTCAACTCAACAAGTTATAACAGCAAAATAAATTCAAAGAAAGCAGAAAGAATGTATTAAAAATAAAAGGAGAAATTGAAGAGATAGAAAACTTCAAAGAAGATGTTAAAAACAGATGTGGTGCTTTGAAAATAATTATTAAAAGACAGCTTTTGACAACTTTGATAGAAAAATTGGAGAACATGAGCAATGAGAATATAACTGCAGAAACCGAAGCAATTAAAAATTATCAAGGAATTCTGTGAGTGGCTTTAAGTAGTAAATTTGAAAATTACCTATGTGATTTAGATAATTTATTCATTAACATTAACTCGAGAGGAGCCAAAGAACGTGGACACATCAATATCATTGAAAAACTTGAATTTATGATGAAAACCTGTTTCTTTTATTAACAGTAATGCAAACTGATTTTCCTGGAAAGGTCTAACAAACCTACAAGGAACAGTATAATTTCCATATTAGAGAAAATATCCAGCATTTTTTTTTTTTAAATGGAAAACTTCCAAACTTAGTCAGTGAGCATAGTGTTATTCTGATACCAAAACCTAACAAAAATAACATAGAAAGGGTACCGTGGGTATTGAAATTGTTACATTAAAAATGTTTTAAATTTGTATTGTCAACTAATCCAGTTGCAAGGTGCTATTAACAGCTACATTTTCCTAATACATTTAAAATACGATTCCATTTGCAACAACTTCATGTGCCTACTTTTCCAAAATACGTCTGATTTGCAAACAAGTTTTACTCATGAAAAATATTAAGTTGGGGTGTAGGGGATTGAACACAAGCAAAGATTGGATCTAAATTGTCAGATGGAGCAAGTAAATTCCATGAAATTACAAAAAATATTTGAAAGAATATATGTAAGCATAGAAAAATAGGAGAGGGCCATAAGCAGGCTATACATTTCTGAAAGAGAAAACAGGATTCCATCTATGGACAAAAATATATAAGATGAAACTACAGTTAAAAATGCATACCAAACCAAACCCAACTTATTGCTGTCAAGTTGATTCCAACTCATAGCGACCCTGTAGGACACAGTAGAACTGCCCCATAGGGTTTCCAAGGAGTGCCTGCTGGATTTGAACTGCTGACCTTTGGTTAGCAGCTGTAGCAGTTCACTGTTATGCTACCAGGTTTTCCAAAAATGTATAAGGGAACCCATATATCCATGGTCAGTTGATTTTTAACAAGGGTTCCAAGTCCATTCAATGGGCAAAATATAGTCTCTTCAACAAATGGTGACAAAAAAATGGTTTTCCACATGCAGAAGAATGAATGTGGATCCCTACCGCACATCATATATTAAAATTAACTCAAAATGATTTGACAACTTAAGTGTGAGACCTAAAACTATAAAATCCTTAGAAAAAAATACAGGGGTAAATCTTCAGGACCTTGTGTTTGGCAATGGGCTCTTAAACATACCACCAAAAGCACAAGTTCCAAAAGGAAAAAAAAGATAAATTGAACTTAATCCACTCCTGGGTATGGAAAAAGAATTGAAAGCAAGGACTCAAACAAATACTTGTGCACCAGTATTCACTGCATCATTACCTATATTAGCCAAAAGGTGGAAACAACCCAAGTAGTCATCCATAGATGAATAGATAAAAATATGGTATATACATACAATGGAATATTAGTCATGAAGAGAAATGCAATTCTGATACATGCTGTGACATGGATGGGCCTTGAAAACATGCTAAGTGAAATAAGACACAAAAGGAAAAATATTGTATGCTCCCACTTAAATGAGAGATCTAGAATGGTAGACGCATAGAGACCAAAGTTTATTAGTGGTTGCCAGGGACAGGGGTATGGGTACTGAATTCTTGCTTGGGGTGATGGAAATGTTTAGGAAATACATAGTAGTGATGGTTGCACAACATTGTGAATCTAATTAATGTCACTGAATTGACACTTAAAGATGTTTAACACAGCAAATGTTAGGTTATATAAATATATGTTACCACAATAACATTTTGTAAACCAAACCAAGCCCATTGTTGTTGAGGCAGTTCGACTTATAGCGACCCTAAAGGTCAGAATAGAACTGTCCCATAGGGTTTCCAAGGCTGTTAATCTTTATGGAAATATACTGCCACATCTTTCTCCCATGGAATGGCTGGTGGGTTCAAACCACTGACCTTCGGTTAGCAGCCAATGGTTTAGCCACTGTGCCACCAGGACTCCTTATATTTTATAAAATGTATAGAGAAATATTGCTGTTGCAATAGAATAGTTCCTAGGAGCTACACATAAAGAATTAATGCATATAAAAGTTCCCATATATCTCTACCCCCCTCGCCCCACAATTTCCCCTATTATTAATATTTTGTGTTAGTGTGGTTCATTTGTCACAAAATGATGAGCCAATATTGATATATTACTATTAACTAAAGTCCATTCAGTATATAAAAGTTCACCCTTTGTGTTTGCAGTTCTGTAGATATTTGGTTCTGGTGTATATAATTGCACATTGTTGGATTTTCATCATACCTTTAATAATAAAAATTTGGAAGCTGCCTAAGTAAGTGCTAATAGGAGAAGTGTTAAATAAATAATCATGTATAACTATACTATGCAGCCAATTAAAAGACAGGGTAAAACTTTATGTGCTTATGTGGAAATCTCTGCAAGTCACATCGTTAAGGAAAAAAAAGTTATATTTTAATATATATACTTTCATTTCATTCATGTAAAGAAAACTTAAAAAAATTGTGTGTGTGTATGTTATTATCTAAATAAAATGTTGCTTGCCAAACAATTAGTGGTCACCATTACCTGTAGGGATGTGGTGAATGAGGAGGGGCGTTGAGACTTTTTTCTATGTATTTCCTTATTGTTTGAATTTTTACATTAAAAAATACTTACAAAGTACTTAGGTAATTTTTTAAAAAGGGATCATAAAACAGGGAAAATACATCATATGAATCTGTAAAATCGCAAGAGTAGTAATAGCATTGTCAGAACATGTCTAACTTCAGGGGGGATAATGCGAATCAAGATCAGCCCAAGGCTGATCCCTGTGAGGTGGAGGTCAGACACACCTCCAGTCTCCAACCTTTTCACCAATCTGACGCTGGCCTTCCCTGCCACACACCGTCTGCTTCTCTTCTGAGTTCCACAATCCATTGCAGTGCCTGCACAGAACTCACAGACCATACTTACAGTTCAGTGGTTTCTTAAGGAAGTAATGGTACAATTTGGGATCTGGATCAGGACGCATGTAGGCAGTCTCCCTTCTTCAGTATAGGGTAGCTCTCTCACTTCTCTTGACCCCCTCATGACAGGCTGCTCTTAGCCCTGCTGTCTGTCAACACTGACTCTGCCACACGGCCCCTGCAGGCCCCTCACCGCCAGGTCTACTGCTGGACCCCTTTTGGGCCTCTCAGTGTCTTCACTGTTACAGCTCTCCCAGGAGTTTCCTTGCCTCCTCTCTCCTCTCTCTTCCCTTTGCTTCTTCCTGCTGCTTCTCTTCCTGCCTCCCTCTATCTGAAAGACCTCTGTGGGATCGGCTGCATATATACACAACTCCTTGTCAATTTCAAGGCATATCCCCTCCCAGCAGAAGCCACAAACTGACCAATCCCCTCTCAGTAGGCCACAGACATTTCATTTGCATAGGAGGCTAGAGTCACCTCAGTTGCATGGTCTATTGACCAATTCCTGCAAGGTGCATACCAACTACAGGGCAGGCTGCAGTCCAGGTCCAGACAAAAACTATGAAACAGCAAGCTGTTTACAGCTTACCCAAGAAATGTCAGTCAACCTGGACAAAAGTAACAAACCCTCTGGGGTAGAAAACTAGGGAAAAGGTAACTCCTCAGTGTTTAGGGGAAAAATCTCCCAAGTAGTTTTTCCAAAGAACTAAGGCAGAAGGCCACGTGAAAGGCCACGTTTCAGCGCAATGCCTATTGCACTCTGTTGCATAAGGAGCCCTGGTGGTGCAGTGGTTAAGCGCCCGGCTACTAACCAAAAGGTTGGCTGTTCCAACCGAAACCCACCGGCGCTCCACAGGAGAAAAATGGGGCAGTCTGCTTCTGTAAAGATTAAAAACCCATTGTCGTCAAGTTGATTCTGACTCAGCGATCCTGTAAGAGTGCAACTGCCACTAGAGTCTCCAAGGTTGCAAGTCTTTATGGAATCAGAGTGTCCCATCTTTCTCCCGCAGAGCGGCTGGTGGATTTGAACCGCTGACCTTTCAGTTAGCAGTCAAGTGCTTAACCACTCCTTTACCAGGGCTCCTTCTGTAAAGATTGCAGTCTTGGGAACCCCATGGGCAATTCTACTTTGTCCTATAGGGCCGCTATGAGCCAGAATCAACTTGACGATGATGTTTTTTTTTGTTTTATGCTGCATAATGCCTGGGTTTTCAAATAGTTGTTTTAAAACAGCTGTTCAAATATTTTGATCTACCAGAATTGAGATGTGATCACTTACTGTATAACAACTTATTACCAGCAGTATCTGCTTCCAGTGTGTTATTATTTACAACTCATAGTTTGTCTCTCTGTTGGAACCCTAGTGAAGCAGTGGTTAAGAGCTTGGCTGCTAACCAAAAGGTTGGTAGTTCAAATCCAACAACCGCTCCTTGGAAACCCTATGGGGCAGTTGTTCTCTGTCCTGTAGGGTCACTGTGAGTGGGAACTGACTCTCTGGCACCTAACAACAGCAACAGTTTTTCTCTCTAGAAATTATTTCTTCTCTTTTCTCTTGGTATCCTTTACTAGGTAATATAGGCATTCACGTTGGAACATATAATAAATATAACATTATGCAGCTAGTCGCTGATGATGTCTTTATTACTACAGGGAAAATTCAGAGCTGGAATTGAGCTTGTGGGTTTTCCTTTTCCATCAGTGTGAAACAGAGAAGGGAATATGACATACTCATATATAACTCTTTGCAATATAGACAGCCCGTCACGTAGGATTTGAAACACTTTGCATGTCAGTGTCTTGCTGCTTTAGTGTCAGTCAGAGAGCAGTTCAGGCTCCCATCTGATGGGAAGACTTGACTATTAATCTCAGCCACCTCCTTACTCTGCTGAGAAATGTTCTACCATCAATCAGTCATTACGTTTCCTTATTTTCTTGAAGGATGGTGTTATTAAACAACTTGCCTTAAGCCACAGAAGATACCAGTTGTAAAGCCTAGACAGAAATACCAATTCCTTGTTCATACTTGGATCAACAAGTCTTGCTTCCGTAAGGAACTTTTTTTTTCTTTTGCAGATCTGAGTTCAGACTTGCTACCATAAGTATGACGGGTCTTGCAATTCCAGAGAAAGCTCTTACTTATCTGTTTTATACAAAGGGATACTAAGGGTTAAGAGGCTCTTTCCATCCAAGGAGTCAAAAGAATTGGACCCTGAACTCTGGATACTGAACTCAAAGGTGGTAGATATTAGGGCCATTGGGGAAAAAAAAAAAATCCAGCTCTCTTTCTTTCCAGGCGTGTGAAGGGGTTGCAGGACTCCACCCAATTGTAGTTAGGTGTGGCCATGAGGCTTGCTTTAGCCTTTGATATTTGGAGGAAGCGATGCGTGTCACTTCCAGGGGCAGGTTTTCAAGCCATTGTGTACTGTGCTACATCATTCCCTGCCTTAGAGCGATGGGCACTTCTCCAGACAGGGCTGGTTACTTATCCTGTGTCCTAGAGTGAAAATGACAGGAGGAAGAGCCACGTGTGTGACAACATGTGGTGTGAGAGAGGAAGATGACCCACAAAATTGTGTTGTTTTAAGCCACTAAAATTTTTATAACTGCAACATGCTTTAGCCCATGATGGTGAATAATATTTTCCTAATAACGTTAATACTGATTTCCTTAGTTCAGCCTCTCAAAGAAAGTTTCACAATGGACATCCTAAGTGAAAAAGTATACCACCACCCTTTATAATTTTAAACTCATATTTTGGAATAATGGAATGTTGATTTTTTAAAAAAATAGCTGTCTAGAATTTCTTACTTAAGGTAACATTTGTCTTTCCAGTTTCCTGATTATACTTAAATGCTCTAACAAGGAGTTTGCGTATCAAGAAATAAAATGAGTCTTCATTTTATAGGTATATATATCTTTTAAAAGTGAAACTATGACCTTTTATTTACTTATTAACTTTTATTGAGCTTCAAGTGAACGTTTACAAATCAAGTCAGTCTGTCACGTATAAGTTTATATACATCTTACTCCCACTTGCTCTCTCCCTAATGAGTCAGCCCTTCCAGTCTCTCCTTTCGTGACAATTTTGCCAGCTTCCTACTCTCTCTATCCTCACTTCCCCCCTCCAGACAGGAGATGCCACCACCGTCTCAAGTGTCCACCTGATATAATTAGCTCACTCTTCATCAGCATCTGTCTCCTACCCACTGTCCAGTCCCTTTCATGTCTGATGAGTTGTCTTCGGGGATGGTTCCTGTCCTGTGCCAACAGAAGGTTTGGGGACCATGACCGCCGGGATTCCTCTAGTCTCAGTCAGACCATTAAGTCTGGTCTTTTTATGAGAATTTGGGGTCTGCATCCCACTGATCTCCTGCTCCCTCAGGGGTTCTCTATTGTGCTCCCTGTCAGGGCAGTCATCGATTGTGGCCGGACACCAACTAGTTCTTCTGGTCTCAGGATGATGTAGGTCTCTGGTTCATGTGGCCCTTTCTGTCTCTTGGGCTCTTAGTTGTCGTGTGACCTTGGTGTTCTTCATTCTCCTTTGCTCCAGGTGGGTTGAGACCAATTGATGCATCTTAGATGGCCGCTTGTTAGCGTTTAAGACCCCAGATGCCACATTTCAAAGTGGGATGCAGAATGTTTTCATAATAGAATTATTTTGCCAATTGACTTAGAAGTCCCCTTAAACCATGTTCCCCAAACCCCCGCCCTTGCTCCGCTGACCTTTGAAGCATTTGTTTTATCCTGGAAGCTTCTTTGCTTTTGGTCCAGTCCAATTGAGCTGACCTTCCATGTATTGAGTGTTGTCCTTCCCTTCACCTGAAGCAGTTCTTATCTACTAATTAATCAGTAAAAAACCCTCTCCCTCCCTCCCTCCCGCCTCGTAACCACAAAAGTATGTGTTCTTCTCAGTTTATACTATTTCTCAAGATCTTATAATAGTGGTCTTATACAATATTTGTCCTTTTGCCTCTGACTGATTTCGCTCAGCATAATGCCTTCCAGGTTCCTCCGTGTTATGAAATGTTTGACAGATTCATCACTGTTCTTTATCGATGCGTAGTATTCCATTGTGTGAATAGACCACAATTTATTTACCCATTCATCCGTAGATGGACACCTTGGTTGCTTCCAGCTTTTTGCTATTGTAAACAGAGCTGCAATAAACATGGGTGTGCATATATCTGTTTGTGTGAAGGCTCTTGTTTCTCTAGGGTATATTCCGAGGAGTGAGACTTCTGGGTTGTATGGTAGTTCTATTTCTAACTGTTTAAGATAACGCCAGATAGATTTCCGAAGTGGTTGTACCATTTTACATTCCCACCAGCAGTGTATAAGAGTTCCAATCTCTCTGCAGTCTCTCCAACATTTATTATTTTGTGTTTTTTGGATTAATGCCAGCCTTGTTGGAGTGAGACGGAATCTCATCGTAGTTTTAATTTGCATTTCTCTAATGGCTAATGATCGAGAGCATTTTCTCATGTATCAGTTAGCTGCCTGAGTATCTTCTTTAGTGAAGTGCGTGTTCATATCCTTTGCCCACTTCTTGATTGGGTTGTTTGTCTTTTTGTGGTTGAGTTTTGACAGAATCATGTAGATTTTAGAGATCAGGCGCTGGTCGGAGATGTCATAGCTGAAAATTCTTTCCCAGTCTGTAGGTGGTCTTTTTACTCTTTTAGTGAAGTCTTTAGATGAGCATATGTGTTTGATTTTTAGGAGCTCCCAGTTACCTGGTTTCTCTTCATCATTTTTGGTAATGTTTTGTATTCTGTTTATGCCTTGTATTAGGGCTCCTAGGGTTGTCCCTATTTTTTCTTCCATGATCTTTATCGTTTTAGTCTTTATGTTTAGGTCTTTGATCCACTTGGAGTTAGTTTTTGTGCTTGGTGTGAGGTATGAGTCCTGTTTCATTTTTTTGCAAATGGATATCCAATTATGCCAGCACCATTTGTTAAAAAGACTATCTTTTCCCCAATTAACTAACACTGGGCCTTTGTCAAATATCAGCTGCTCATACGTGGATGGATTTATATCTGGGTTCTCAATTCTGTTCTACTGGTCTATGTGCCTGTTGTTGTACCAATACCAGGCTGTTTTCACTACTGTGGGTGTATAATAGGTTCTGAAATCAGGTAGAGTGAGGCCTCCCACTTTCTTCTTTTTCAGTAATGCTTTGCTTATCCGAGGCTTCTTTCCCTTCCATATGAAGTTGGTGATTTGTTTCTCCAACACATTAAAAAATGACATTGGAATTTGGATCGGAAGTGCGTTAAATGTATAGATGGCTTTTGGTAGAATAGACATTTTTACTATGTTAAGTCTTCCTATCCATGAGCAAGGTATGTTTTTCCACTTAAGTATGTCCTTTTGAATTTCTTGTAGTAGAGCTTTGTAGTTTTCTTTGTATAGGTCTTTTACATCCTTGGTAAGATTTATTCCTAAGTATCTTATCTTCTTGGGGGCTACTGTGAATGGTATTGATTTGGTTATTTCCTCTTTGGTGTTCTTTTTGTTGTTGTAGAGGAATCCAAGTGATTTTTGTATGTTTATCTTATAACCTGAGACTCTGTTAAACCCTTCTATTAGTTTCAGTAGTTTTCTGGAGGATTCCTTAGGGTTTTCTGTGTATAAGATCATGTCATCTGCAAATAGTGATAACTTTATTTCCTCTTTGCCAATCCAGATGCCCTTTATTTCTTTGTCTAGCCTAATTGCCCTGGCTAGGACTTCCAGCACGATGTTGAATAAGAGCGGTGATAAAGGGCATCCTTGTCTGGTTCCCGTTCTAAAGGGAAATGCTTTCAGGTTCTCTCCATTTAGAGTAATGTTGGCTGTTGGCTTTGCATAAAAAAAAAAAAATTTTATTTTTTTATGCATAGATGCTCCTTATTATGTTGAGGAATTTTCCTTGGAATTCCTATTTTGGTGAGAGTTCTTATCATAAAAGGGTGTTGGACTTTGTCAAATGCCTTTTCTGCATCAATTGATAAGATCATGTGGTTTTTGTCTTTTGTTTTATTTATGTGGTAGATTACATTAATGGTTTTTCTGATATTAAACCAGCCTTGCATACCTGGTATAAATCCCACTTGATTGTGGTGAATTATTTTTTTGATATATTGTTGAATTCTATTGGCTAGAATTTTGTTGAGGATTTTTGCATCTATGTTCATGAGGGATATAGGTCTGTAATTTTCTTTTTTTGTGATGTCTTTACCTGGTTTTGGTATCAGGGAGATGGTGGCTTTATAGAATGAGTTGGGTAGTATTCCGTCATTTTCTATGCTTTGAAATACCTTTAGTAGTAGTGGTGTTAACTCTTCTCTGAAAGTTTGATAGAACTCTGCAGTGAAGCCGTCCGGGCCAGGGCTTTTTTTTGTTGGGAGTTTTTTGTTTACCGTTTCAATCTCTTTTTTTGTTATGGGTCTATTTAGTTGTTCTACTTGTGAATGTGTTAGTTTAGGTAGGTAGTGTTTTTCCAGGAATTCATCCATTTCTTCTAGGTTTGCAAATTTGTTAAGAGTACAATTTTTCGTAATAATCTGATATGATTCTTTTAATTTCAGTTGGGTCTGTTGTGATGTGGCCCTTCTCGTTTCTTATTGGGGTTATTTGTTTCCTGTATTTCTTTAGTCAGTCTAGCCAATGGTTTACCAATTTTATTAATTTTTTCAAAGAACCAGCTTTTGGCTTTGTTAATTCTTTCAATTGTTTTTCTGTTCTCTAATTCATTTAGTTCAGCTCTACTTTTTATTATTTGTTTTCTTCTGGTGCCTGATGGATTCTTTTGTTGCTCAGTTTCTATTTGTTCAAGTTGTAGGGACAGTTCTCTGATTTTGGCTCTTTCTTCTTTTTGTATGTGTGCATTTATCGATATAAATGGGCCTCTGAGCACTGCTTTTGCTGTGTCCCAGAGGTTTTGATAGGAAGTATTTTCATTCTCGTTGCATTCTATGAATTTCCTTATTCCCTCCTTGATGTCTTCTATAACCCAGTCTTTTTTCAGGAGGGTATTGTTCAGTTTCCAAGTATTTGATTTCTTTTCTCTAGTTTTTCTGTTATTGATTTCTAGTTTTATTGCCTTGTGGTCTGAGAAGATGCTTTGTAATATTTCGATGTTTTGGATTCTGCAAAGGTTTGTTTTATGACCTAATATGTGGTCTATTCTAGAGAATGTTCCATGTGCGCTAGAAAAAAAAGTATACTTTGCAGCGGTTTGGTGGAGAGTTCTGTATAAGTGAATGAGGTCAAGTTGGTTGATTGTTGTAATTAGGTCTTCCGTGTATCTATTGAGCTTCTTACTGGATGTCTGTCGTTCTCCGAAAGTGGTGTGTTGAAGTCTCCTACTATAATTGTGGAGGTGTCTATCTCACTTTTCAGTTCTGTTAAAATTTGATTTATGTATCTTTCAGCCCTGTCATTGGGTGCATAAATATTTAATATGGTTATGTCTTCCTGATCAATTGTCCCTTTTGTCATTATGTAGTGTCCTTCTTTATCCTTTGTGGTGGATTTAAGTCTAAAGTCTATTTTGTCAGAAATTAATATTGCTACTCCTCTTCTTTTTTGCTTATTGTTTGCTTGATATATTTTTTTCCATCCCTTGAGTTTTAGTTTGTTTGTGTCTCTAAGTCTAAGGCGTGTCTCTTGTCGGCAGCATATAGATGGATCGTGTTTCTTTATCCAGTCCGAGACTCTCTGTCTCTTTATTGGTGCATTTAGTCCATTTACATTCAGCGTAATTATAGATAAATAAGTGTTTAGTGTTGTCATTTTGATGCCTTTTTATGTGTGTTGTTGACAATTTCATTTTTCCACATACTTTTTTGTGCTGAGATGTTTTTCTTAGTAAATTGTGAGATCCTCATTTTCGTAGTGTTTGACTTTATGTTTGTTGAGTCGTTACGTTTTTCTTGGCTTTTATCTTCAGTTATGGAGTTGTTATACCTCTTTGTGGTTACCTTAATATTTACCCCTATTTTTCTAAGTAAAAACCTAACTTGTATTGTTCTATATTGCCTTGTAGCCCTCTCCATATGGCAGTTCTATGCCTCCTGTATTTAGTCCCTCTTTTTGATTATTGTGATCTTTTACATTTTGACTTCAGTGATTCCCTGTTATGAGCATTTTTTTTTTTTTAATTAATCTTAATTTGTTTTTGTGATTTCCCTGTTTGAGTTCATATCAGGATGTTCTGTTTTGTGACCTTGTGTTGTGCTGGTATCTGATATTATTGGTTCTCTGACCAAACAATATCCTTTAGTATTTCTTGTAGCTTTGATTTGGTTTTTGCACATTCTCTAAGCTTGTGTTTATCTGTAAATATCTTAATTTTGCCTTCATATTTCAGAGAGAGTTTTGCTGGATATATGATCCTTGGCTGGCAGTTTTTCTCCTTCAGTGCTCTGTATATGTCGTCCCATTCCCTTCTTGCCTGCATGGTTTCTGCTGAGTAGTCTGAACTTACTCTTATTGATTCTCCCTTGAAGGAAACCTTTCTTTTCTCCCTGGCTGCTTTTAAAATTTTCTGTTTATCTTTGGTTTTGGCGAGTTTGATGATAATATGTCTTGGTGTTTTTCTTTTTGGATCAATCTTAAATGGGGTTCGATGAGCATCTTGGATAGATATCCTTTCATCTTTCATGATGTCAGGGAAGTTTTGTGTCAGGAGATCTTCAGCTATTTTCTCTGTGTTTTCTGTCCTCCCTCCCTGTTCTGGAACTCCAATCACACGCAAGTTATCCTTCTTGATAGAGTCCTACATGATTCTTAGGGTTTCTTCATTTTTTTAAATTCTTTTATCTGATTTTTTTTCAGCTATGTTGGTGTTAATTCCCTGGTCCTCCAGATTTCCCAGTCTGCATTCTAATTGCTCGAGTCTGCTCCTCTGACTTCCTATTGCGTTGTCTAATTCTGTAATTTTATTGTTAATCTTTTGGATTTCTACATGCTGTCTCTCTATGGATTCTTGCAACTTATTAATTTTTCCACTATGTTCTTGAATAATCTTTTTGAGTTCTTCAACTGTTTTATCCGTGTATTTCTTGGCTTTTTCTGCAGTTTGCCTTATTTTGTTTCTGATGTCTTGAAGCATTCTGTAAATTAGTTTTTTATATTCTGTATCTGATAATTCCAGGATTGTATCTTCATTTGGGAAAGATTTTGATTCTTTTGTTCGGGGGGTTGGAGAAGCTGTTATGGTCTGCTTCTTTATGTGGTTTGATATCGACTGCTGTCTCCGAGCCATCACTGGGAAACTTGTTTTTCCAGAAAATCCGCTGACTGGGATGCTGGCTCCAGGCTCTGAAAACAATCGCTGCTTCCCTGTATTTGTTCGTTTTCTCTCTCTAAATCCGTGTTTGTTGTTCAGGGTTCGTAGATTGTTATGTATGTGATCAATTCACTTGTTGTTCCGAGTCTTTGTTGCAAAAGGGATCCGAGGTAGCGTCTACATTGTCCGCCATCTCGGCCCCGCCTCTGACCTTTTATTTTTATGCACTCCCAGGGAACTTGGCTTAAGGCAGGTTGTTTACTGTCAGCATCTTAGTATTCCTTAAATTAGAATTCCTGTTGTTGTTAGCTCCCCTCAAGTTGGCCCCTGACTCAACAATATATACACGTATGTGTGTGTCTGTGTTGTTTTTATGTATGTATATTTGTGTGTGTATGTATATATACATACACATACCAAACCCATTGCTGTTGAGTCGATTATGACTCAAAGCGACCCTATAAGACAGAGTAGAACTGCCCTATAAGGTTTCCAAGGAGCCGTTGTTGGTGGTTTCAAACTGCCAACCTTTTGGTTAGCAGCTGGTTAGCAGTCAGGTTATTAACTAATGCACCATCAGGGCTCTGTCTCTACATGTACATATGTATACATATACATACATACATAAATATATGTGTGTGTATATGTATATAGATATAAAAAAAACAAACCCACTGCTGTTGTGTCAGTTCAGCGATCCTATAGGACACTATATATATATACACACACACACACACACAGACACATATATATGTATAAAAGAAAACAAAACCATTGCTGTTGAGTCAATTCCAACTCATTGGTCCTATAGGACAGAGTAGAATTGCCCCAGAGGGTTTCCACAGCCAGTGGATTTGAACTGCTGGCCTTTTGGTTAGCAGCCGATCTCTTAACCCCAGCACCATCAGGGCTTCGTATATACACATACCAATCAACCAAATCCACTGCTGTTGAGTCAATTATATATTTATATATGGAAACTCTGGTGGTGTAGTGGTTAAGTACTACGCCTGCGAACCAAAGGGTTGGCAATTCAAATCTGCCAGGTGCTCCTTGGAAACTCTATGGGGCGGTTCTACTCTGTCCAGTAGGGTCACTATGAGTCGGAATTGACTCAATGGCACTAGGTTTGGTTTGGATATGTATGTATGCGGAAACCCTGGTGGCATAGTGGTTAAGAGCCACAGCTGCTAACCAAAAGGTCAGCAGTTCAAATCCACCTTCCTTGGAAACCCTGTGGGGCAGTTCTACTCTGTCCAGTAGGGTCGCTATGAGTCTGAATCGACTGGACAACAGTAGGTTTGGTTTTTCTATACGTGTGTGTATATATATATATATCTATATATCCTCACAATCATTGTTATGCTTGAGCCCATTGTTGCAACCACTGTGTCATATATGCCTGTGTGTTGTTTTTTATCTTTGTAGTCGTAAATAAAACATAATATAATAACCATGAAAGCAATTTATGCTTATTTTAGAAAACACAGTATGTTTAGAAATACTATACTATTCAGAAATGATCACTGTTAAAATTTGATGTATTATGTTCCATTTATCATTAACTTTTTATGTTCTAAAAATGTCTAACGATAGCAGATTAATAAGATAAATTATGGTATAGCTTTAAAATTGAATGCTATGAAGTCATTAAAAGTAATGATGTAGATATTTCCTTTTTAATTATCTGTTACACTTTAATGGATATATATACACACACCTTGTAAAATGCATATATATATATATATATAAATGGAGATATATTTTTATATGTAATTTATTTGACCAGCATCTTATTGTTAGACAGTTTATATTGATCCTAGAATAATATTAAGAGACAAAGGCGATAGGAACATAAGCGTCTTACCGCTGTTCTTAATGGGAAGACCTCTAGTGCTTCGTTACCCGGTATGCTCTTGACTTGTGGCTTTAGATGTTTTTTGCCATGCTCCATAATTACTTCTGGTTCCCACTTTTCTAAGTCCTTCGTGTCTTGTTTTTGTTGAAATAAAAGGCTTAGTGAAGAATTTTAAAAATGTTCTTGTTACTACCTCTGCTGAACTGATCAACTGCTTTGTTTTCAAATATGATCCCTCGTCATTAGATTTTTCAACTTTAAAGCTACTCACGTTTGAAAGCCTTAAGTTTAAATTTTTAACTACTTTAGTTTCTCATTATCCTATGCTAAATATGCTGTTAGCTGTGACCTAAAAGCACTTGTTCTATTTTCTTTCTTTTTTTTTTTTTTTAAAGTGTTTATGTTCAGGTGATGAAGAAAATATATCTGTTGTTCTTTTGGGAATTTATTTTCACCTGCTTTGGTATAATTAAGTAATTTTCCAGAAACAAAAAAATTAACTTGTTAGATTTTCATTTTTTTAATGTATGTAGCCAGATTTTGGTATATGAATGCACTTTTATTAACCCCTGAGTAGAGCTTGGAGAGTAATACTAGGTAAACAATAAAAAGGTTTCCACATTGAAGGTTTCACAATGTATATCAGGTTTACTCTAGCATCTACCATGATGCCTGACTCACCAGATACTTGTTGAATGAATTAATGAATAAATACATCTCAGTAATCTGTAACTTGGAGAACAGTTGGTATCTGAAGTAGCAGCTCTAAGGAGGACCTATAGGGGATAAACTGCATTATTTCTTTTTTTTTTATGTGACAAGTGTTATCTCGTTTTAATTTACACATCTCTTTTTTTTTTTTAAGTATTATTTTATTTTTGTTGTTGTTGAGAACATACACAACAGAACATTCAAGTTGTGTAACAATTCTCGCCCTCCTTTTCTGAGTTGTTCCTCCCCCATCAACAAAAACTCACTGCCAGTAAGATTCATGCCTAATCTTTCAAGTTGCTGTTATCAGTTTGATCCCATATCTAGATCTTAAAAGAGCTCAATACTCAAGGCAGACATTCTTTACTAGTTAAATTAAACTCTTGTTGGTTTTGAGAACACTTTAGGGGGTATTTTTGATTTAAGGTTTTAGTCTTAAAGATTATCTCAGGCCAGTAGTTTTTGGGGGTTCATCCAGCCTCAGTGGCTCCAGGGAGTCTGGATTCCATAAGGATTTGGAATTCCGTTCTACATTTTCCCCCTTTTGATCAGGATTAGTCTATAGAATCTTTGATCAAAATGTTCAGTAATGATAGCTGGGCACTATCCAGTTCTTCTGATCTCATTGGAAAGGAGGCAGTTGTTCATGGAGGCATTTAGCCACACATTCCATTTACTCCTCTTATTCCTGACTCTCTGTCTTCCTCTGTTTCTCCGAGCAAATAGAGACCAATTATCGTACCTTGGATGACCACTTGCGAGTGTTTAAGACCCCAGGCACTACACAACAAACTAGGAGGTAGAACAAAAGCACCGAACATGTTATTAGGCCAATTAACTGGATTGTTACATGAAACTATGTCCCTGATCTCCACACCAGGGAACCAAATCCCGTAAGGTGTTTGGGTGTACATAAACAGCCTCAGCAGCTACACTTTTTAAATTTTTTTCATTGTTATAGCTATATCTATCATGCCACTTTCGCCAATTCCACTTTTTATAGGCATTCAACTTACTGACAGCAATTACATTAATTGGCTGAGCAACTCCTCTCCTTAATCAACATCACTTTCCCATAACTGTACACCAAAACTCAGTGCTTCATATGCAGTAACCCCTCTTCTCCCTCCTGCTCCTGATCACCACTGATAAACTTTGGTCTCTTTACATTTGCTTGTTGTTTTTTTTTATGTAAGTGAGCTCATACAATATTTGTCCTTTTGTGGTTGATTTATTTCACTGAGCATAATGTCTTCAAGCTCCATCCATATTGTAGCATGTATAAAGAATTCATTGCTCTTTCTGATTGAGTTGTATTTCATTGTATGTATGTACCACATTTTGTCTATCCGTTCATCTGTTTATAGGTGTTTAGGTTGTTTTCCACCTCCTGGCTATTGTGAATAGTGCTATAATGAACACTAGTGTACAAGTGTGAGTCTCTGCTTTCAATTCTTTTGGATATATACCTAGAAGATGAATTGCTGGATTATATGGTAGTTTTCTTTTTAGCTTTTTGAGGAACGACCACACGGCTTTCCACACCAGCTGTACCATTTTGCATTCCCACCAGCAATGGATTAGGGTTCCAATTTCCCCACATCCTACCTGATGTTTGTTATTTTCTTCTTCTTCCTTTTTTTTAAATCTTAGCCATCCTGGTGGTAGTGAAATGGTATTTCACTGTGGTTTTGATTTGTATCTCTCTGATGGCTAATGACATTGAGCATCTTTTCATATGTTTGGTGGCCATTTAAATGTCCTCTTTGGTAAAATGCCTATTCAAGTCCTTTTTCTTTTCTTTTTTTTTTTTTGGTAGAGTTATTTGTCTTTTTGTTGTTAAGTTGTTGAAGTTTTGTATATATTTTGATTGTTAGATTCTTATCAGATATATGGTTTCTGAAGATATTCCCTCAGTCTGTTGCTTGTCTTTTCACTTTGCATTAGGATCAAGTTTATAGATCACTTTGGGTAGTACTGACGTCTTAACAATATTGAATCTTCCAATCCATGAACACAGAACCTCTTTCCATTTATTTAAGTCTTCATTAATCTTTTTCAGCAGTGTTTTATCATTTTCATTACATAAGTCTTTCACATTCCTGGTTATTTTATTCCCAGGTATTTTATTCTCCTAGATGCTATTGCAAATGGAAACCTTTCCCTAATTTCCCTTTCAGATTTTTCATGGCTGATGTATAGAAACCTAACGTTTTTGTTTGTTGACCTCGTATGCATTATTTCTTAAATGTACTCATGGCATAGCTTTTGGAAAATTAGTTTCATGATCATGTTTTCATTTTGGAGTAGTGAACTGAGGCATTCTTGTCTCTGATATTGGGTGCAAAACTTCATAAGAAGAAGGACACAATTGAGGGTACATAATCTCTTTTAACTAGTGTGCCTGGAATTTCCCCAAACCAGTTCATGTTCAGAGAGCTGGGATAACTCGGCCCTCTCATGCCTTAGATGAGGAGTTGGCTTCCCAATATTTGCTGCCTGAGGAATGAGGAAATGGCTGATGCACTGTGCATCAGGAAACCTGGGTTCTAGCCTCCAATCTGCCCCACTCTTGGCTGAGTGCTTGTGGGTGAGTCACTCCGCCTTCCTAAGCTTTCATGTGTTCTTCCTCTTAAATGAGGAGGTCATTTTTAATGTGGCACAGTGGTTAAAGAGCTTGGCTGCTAACCAAAAGGTCGGCAGCTCAAATCCACCAGCCACTCCTTGGAAACCGTATGAGGTAGTTCTACTCTCTCTTATAGGGTGGTCACTCTGAGCTGGAATCAACTTGATGGCAATGGGTTTTTTTTTTTTGGTTTTCCAGCAAATTTTTATGATTCTATTTTAGGAACCAAGTCTGAGGTATTTCAGTTACTCACCTGTGCAGGACCCACTCATTTCTTGCAGAACTGAGGAACCATCTGTTATTAATCACTTTCTTTTTGGAGAATTAGGCCAAACCAGGCCCCTGTTTGTCCTTGTCCTGGGGTGCATGCTCTCAGAAAAACTCCAGTGTTTTAGGTGTGATAGCAGGCTCTGCTGAGCCTTCCATTCAGAGGCAGGTAGTTTTTTTCATGAATTCATAACTTATTTTACCAAGACAAGAGACATACAAAACAGAAGTGCCACATACTTGTTTATGAGATCACTGTTCCTGCCAGCTGGGTTCACAATGAGGAAGCAAGACTGCATCTCCCACGTCTGCAAAACAGAAAGTGCTTTTGTTGTTTTTAAAGTTTGCTGTGTTCTGGCTTACAGCCGTGAGATAGAGCAGAATTTTATGCACGGCCAGCAATATATATGAGTTCAAAAGAACAGCAACACAAAAAGAATGACTTCTGTTTTTCTCAATGGTTCCTGACAGATACAGTGTTAGACATTTTGGAATGAAATATTTGGAAGAAAGTTGTTTTAAACTGGGTTCTAATAACATTAATTTGAGGGTAATCGTTAAGAGTGAAAGATTTAAACTGCAGGAACACATTCCTACACCAACTTTAATTGTATTTAATCACCTCCACCTGCTTCTCTATTTTCCAGTTCCTCCCCTCTGATAAGGATAAAAAGATGAAATTGTCATTCGGGGTTGGGGGAATGGAGAAGGCAAGATGAGAGTCAGGGAGGCCAATTAGGAAGTGACTGTGGTTACAATAATTCAGGCAGAAGTGATGAGAACTTGAATGAAGATACAGTGCCGGTAGGAATGAGGAAGAGGTATCTTTCTAAGCAAAAGTTCTAAAAAAAAAAAAAAAAAGTTCTACGCTGAATAAAAAAGAAGAAATCCAGAAAGACTTTCTTCTACGTTGAAGGACTGTTGGATGGTGGTGGCAACATCTACAGAACACAGTGGGTTGGGGGAAAGATGGTGAGGTCTGTTAGGAAAACATTTGGTTTAAACTGCTGGAGGACTCTTAAATGGCAACGTGTAAGAAACAACTGAGCACGTAGACCTGTAGCTCTACAGATACTTGCAAGACTCTAGCTTGGTATTATCATTTCTGTTTTTAAAGCCAGGTAACTGAGCCAAAGAGATTAATTCACTTTGCAGGTAAATTAGAAATAAATGTCAGATAGGGAGCTTAAGTAATACACGTTTTCTCCTTGCAAAGTTACGTACATTCTTTCCTTGCTCTATGTAGCTGGAGTGAGTCTTTAAAATGAGGGCAGTGGGGAGTGTTCTGAGAAATCAGAAGGTTTTTGTCTGAAAAATCTATCTTGGTGTGTCTTCCTGTCATCAGAGAAAGCTATGTCTGGAAAAAATAAAGAGAGTCTGGAAGAGACTGCCATGCTCATGTATCGCGCCCTTTCACCTGACTCCCAACCTATTCTCTTTCAAAATGTGTACTTGCTGCCCTAGAGTCAACACACGTGCAACAAACACAGTCTTTGGATTGGGATCTGGGAGCTACACAGACCTCAGCTGCTCAGATGTTTGCTGACTCTACTGCCTATCAAATAAACCACTTTCTGTTTGATGCTGTGGTTCCTGTGGTTACCATTCAGGTAGGGGGCCCAGAGAGTTTACAAGCAAAGCAAATGAACTCTTTTCTATTCTAGCACTGCTGGTGGCCAGATGGCTTCACTCTGTTGTCTATTTTTTTTTTTTACTCAGCAGACCCCTCTCTCACCAACTTTCTCGTTCCTCTTTCATCCTACACCAGACCGAGCCCTGACCACTTAGTTTCCTCAGCTACAAGATTTCTGCCTGTCCACTCTTCGCTCCCTGTTTATTCTAGACAAAGGGAGAACTCCATTACCATATAACCCTGCCCCTGCCCAAGAAACTAACACGCCACTTGTAAACAGAATAGGTTTTACAAAGATTACTTAGGAGAATCCTACACCCTCCCCTGGCTACACGTGGACTTGCATACCAGGGCTTCCTCTGTATAATAGAACACCTGATCGCTTCCTTTATACTTAAAGAGATGAACATAGCAATTTTTAAAAAGTGTTTTCATATTCTTCTTTGCTCTAAGTTTATTTGTGCCATTGACATAATCTCAACAACTTTTTTCATTTCAGGCTATTTCATTCCATTACCTATACTTTTTAAAGCTTTGGTGCTGCCATGAAGATTTTATAGACCAATTTTTAAAAGTATAGCAAAAGATGAATGTGAGGCAATATGTCTTATAATATCAGAATGCAATGGTATTTATCTTTTTGGAGCACTTTGCATCTGATCACCCTGTGGGGCTTTATGGAACACACCATAAATGCAGCATGATTTTGAAATTTTGGGTGCCATTCTGGCATTTCTCTTTAGCGCCTTACCAAGGCCTTCAGTAACTCTATTAAATGGATGGGCTCACTGTGGTCATTAAGGTTGGGTATCAGCTGGGCTGGGCCATGATGTAGTTTGGCAGCCATATGATGTGATCACCTCCGTGATGAGATTTGATATAATCACCTCCGTGATGGGATATGCTGTGAGTAGCCAGTCAGTTGAAAGGGAGTTTTCATGGGGGTGTGGCCCACATTGAAAATAAGTGGACTTTCTGGCAAGGTTCCCTGGCTTTTGCTTGCTCTCGATCCTGCAGCTGGCTCCTGTTCATCTGAGCTCCGGTTCTTGGGAGTTAAACTAGCAGCTTACCTGCGGTCTTGCCTGCTGATCTTAGGATTCGTCAAGCAAGAGCCCTGCTGTTTGACCTGCCAGTCTTGGGTTTGCCAGCCCCTGTGGCTACGTGAATCAGGAGGGTGCTCCAGCCTGACCCACTGACTTGGAACAGTCCAGCGTGGGCCATTTCCTTGATACAAATCTCTATATTTATATATATACTTGTTTTGCTTCTCTAGAGAACCCAGCTTAAGACACTCACTAATGCATGAAGTAAGTTAAAAGTGCCATTTTCAATTCAACAAATTTTAAGTAGATCTTCTCAGGACTGAAATATCTGAAGAGCACATTACTGGGTAAGATGAACAAAGACAAACTTCATGCCGCTAACAGATACAATACAAGATTAGTCAGGTAGTGAATGAGTGAGAAAAGATATGCAGAAAAACTCATTCCAGTGACCTTCTACACTGTATGTCTTTCCTTCCAAGATAAATTCCCAGCCTTTGTTCTTTTTTTTTTTTAAACTTACTTCCAGTATGGAATTTTTTCTGACAAGACTTGTGTTTTACAGTGATCACGGCTTCAACAAAAATGCAGCAGCTTTTGTATAGCTTTATTCAGCTTTATACAGCTATTTATATAGGATCATCTGGGCTTTGGCAAATGATGTCCTTCAGTGATGTGGGCCGAGACGACCTGGCAGAAGCTAGTGGTGATGCAGACAGCTCTATCTAGGACATCTCCTTCCCAGTTCGTTGTGCAACTCAAGTGCTGTTTTCTCTCCACTTAACAAAATTTTCTGTATTGTTCTGATCTTTTTATTCCATTGAACTTAATACGCCTATTCTTCTGTGAAATGTTTTGCTGTGATTTAAAAAAAAAATTAGTGTTAACCTTCTCTATTACTACAAATTAGTTAATATCAGATTAACAAATTATTTAAATAGATCTGTCCCCAATCTCCTGACCTTTGGAACCAGTTGCTGATGAGCACATCCCAACTCATGGTGACCTCATGTGTGTCACAGTAGAACTGTGCTCCATAAGGTTTTCTGTGACTGATTTTTTGGAAGTAGATTGCTGGGCCTTTCTTCTGAGGCACCTTTGGGTGAAGTCAAATAAACTTTCGGTTAGCAGGCAGGCACTCTAACAGTTTGCACCACCCAGGAACTCCCCTAGCCTTTGTACTGCCTCCCTTTTCTTATCTTTTTGGTTTGGATGGTGATATAAGAAGAAGACATTGTAAACTGGAATAAAAAAGTAAGAAAGATAAGGAGAAAACTGTCTTCTACTTCAGAGATTGGTTCTCAGATTTACATACAACAGAGTCACTTGGAGGGCTTGTTCCAACACAGATAGCTGGGCTCCAGCCATAGCGTTTATCAGTCAGTAGTCTGAAGTAGGGCTGAGAATTTGCGTTTGTAACAAGTTTCAAGTAAAGTTGACATTGTTGGTCTGGATACCATACTTTGAGAAACACTGAACTACGTCAAATGAAGTTAGAAATGAATTGAACATCTTCTCTTGATTCTTTGCTTTTCCATTTCCATCCTTTTTACCTTTTTCAATCCACTTATCCCATGTCTGTAAGTGGAAAGTGGCCCTATTGTCCATGCATTATTAGAAAAACATCAAAGCCTAAACAGGTCCTCAACCCTTATCTCCTCAGCTCTTCACAGATTCTTTCTCCATCCCCTAAGCATACATTCACAGACCCCATTTGACTCGATATTTGGGATTCTACTACATTCCTTTTCCCCTTAATGATTCCTTTTCCCCTTAATGATTCCTTTGAGAAAAAATGTTCTGGGTTGAGCCAGGTATTCTCTTTAAGGTCAAAATTCCATGTTTTCCCCCTTTATCTTATAAAAATAGTGGATAAGAAACACCTCACAATTTCTGATGTCCTCCTCTTGACACATGGTTTGAGATTGGCCAGTGGTCTGGATTCCTTGGCCAGATCTCCACCTACTCCTTTCTTAGGATGCTGTTGTTAGAGTTAGGTGCCCTCGAGTTGGCTCTGACTCAGAGTGACCCTGTGTACAACAGAACAAAACACTGGCGGGTCCTGCATCACCCTCACAATTGTTGCTATGCTTGAGCCCATTGTTGCAGTCACTGTGTCAGTCCATCTCATTGAGGGTCTTCCTTTTTTTTTGCTGACCCTGTACTTTACCAGCATAATTTCTTTCTCCAGGGACTACTCCCTCCTGATACCATGTCCAAAGTATGTGAGACAAAGTCTCACCATCCTCTCTCTAAGGAGCATTCTGGCTGTACTCCTTCCAAGATAGATTTCTTGGTTCTTCTGGCAGTCCATAGTATATTCATTATTCTTTGCCAACACCGTAATTCAAAGGCATTGATTCTTTTTCAGTTTTCCTTATTCATTGTCCAGCTTTCTCATGCATGTGAGGTGATTGAGAATACCATGGCTTGAGTCAGGCGTATCTTAGTCCTCAAAGTGGCATCTTGGCATTTTAACACTTTAGGGAGGTCTTTTGCAACAGATTTGACAAATGCAGTATGCTTGTTTCTCGACTGCTGCTTGCATGGGCGTTGATTATGGATTCACTAAAATGAAATCCTTGACAGCTTTAATATTTTGTCCTTTTATCATAATGTTATTTATTGGTCCAGTGGTGAGGATATTTGTTTTCTTTATGTTAAGGTTTAATCCATACTGAGGGCTGTAGTCTATTATCTTCTTCAGTAAGTGCTTCGAGTACTCTTGGCTTTCAGCAAGGTTGTGTCATCTGCATATGGCGGGTTGTTAATGAGTCTTCCTCCAACCCTGACACCATGTTCTTCATATAGTCCAGCATCTTAGATTATTTGCTCAGCATACAGATTGAATAAATATGGTGAAAGGATACAACCCTGACACACATGTTTCTAATTTTAAACCATTCAGTATCCCCTCGTTCTGTTTGAGCAACTGCCTCTAGGTCTAAGTACAGGTTCTGCATGAGCATAATTAAGTGTTCTGGAATTCTTGTTCTTCTCAATGTTATCATAATTTGTTATGATTCACACAGTCAAATGCTTTTGCATAGTCAATAAAATGCAGATAAACATCGTTCCGGTGTTCTCTGCTCTGAGCCAAGATCCATCCAACATCAGCAATGATGACTTTCATTCCATGTCCTCTTCTGAATTAGGCTTAAATTTCTGGCAATTCCCTGTCAAAGTACTGCTGCAACTGCTTTTGAATGATCTTCAGCAAAGTTTTACTTGTGTGTGATACTAATGATACTGTTCAATAATTTTTGCATACTTTTGGATAACCTTTCTTTGGAATGAGCACAAATATGGTTCTCTTCTAGTTGGTTGACCAGGTAGTTATCTTCCAAATTTCTTGTCATAGAGGAGTGAATACTGCATCTGTGTGGTATTCTGTCAATTCCTGAAGCCTTGTTTTTCACCATTCCATTCAGTGCAGCTTGGACATCTTCTGTCATTACCATTGGTTGTTGATTATATGCTACCTCCTGAACTTGTTGAATGTAGACCAATTCTTTTTGGTACAGTATCTCTGTGTATTCCTTACATTTTTTTTTTTTTTGATGCTTCCTATGTTGTTCAATATTTTGTCCATAGTATCTTTCAGTATTGCAATGCGAGGCTGGAATTTTTCCTTCAGTTCTCTCAGCTTGAGCAATGCCAAACATGTTTGTCTCTTTTGGCTTTCTAATTCCAGGTCTTTGCACATTTCATTATAATACTTTACTTCGTCTTCTTGAGCCACCCTTGGAAATCTTCGGTTCAAATCTTTGAAATGATCTTTTCTTCCATTCACTTTAGCTATTCAACAGTCAAGAGCAAGTTTCAGAGTCTCTTCTGACACCTGTTTTGGTCTTTTCTTTCTTTACTCTCTTTTTAATGACCTTTTGCTTTTTATATGTATTATGTCCTGGATATCATCCCACAAGTTGTCTGATCTTCAGTCATGTATCAAATAGATTCTTGAGATAGTTTCTAAGCTCAGGTGGAATATACTCAAGGTCATAATTTGGCTTTGGTAGACTGTTTTAACTTTCTTCAGCTTCAGCTTGAACTTGCATATGAGCAATTGATGGTCTGTTCTATAGTTGGCCCCTGGCCTCGTTCTGACTGATGTTATTGAGCTTCTCCATCATGTCTTTCCACAGATGTAGTCCATTTGATTTCTTTGTATTCCACCAGGTGAGATCGATGTGTGTAATAGCCATTCATGTTGTTGAAAAAAGGTATTTGCAATTATTAAGTCGTTGGTCTTGCAAAATTCTAGTATGTGATCTCCAGCATCATTTTTATCACCAAGGCCACATTTTCCAACTACTGATCCTTCTTCTTTGTTTCCAACTTTCGTATTCAAACCGCCAGTAATTATCAATGCATCTTGACTGCATGTTTGATCAATTTCAGACTGCAGAAGTTGGTAAAAATGTTCAATTTCTTCATCTTTCCCATTAGTGATTAGTTCATAATTTGAATAATATATTAACTGGTCTTCCTTGTAGGCATATGGCTATTATCTTGTTGTTGACAGGATCTGTCATACCACTCATTGGTTAGTTTGTCGTACTGTGGTGGCTTACATGTTGCTGTGATGTTGGAAGCTATGGCATTGCTGTTTTCAAATACCAGCAGGGTTACCCATGGTGGACAGGTTTCAACAGTGCTTACAGACTAAGACAGACAGGGAAGAAGGACCTGGCGATTTAGTTCTAAAAAAAATCAGTCAACAAAAGCCTTATGAATGGCAGCAGAAAATTGTGTGGTATAGTGCTGGAAGATGAGCCTCTCAGATTGGAAGGCACTCAGAATACAACTACGGGAAAAGCAGAGTTGATCTTAATGACGTGGAGGGAGTAAAGCTTTCAAGATCTTCATTTGCTGTTGTAGTATGACTCAGAATGAGAAGAAACAGCTGCAAATATCCATTAATAACTGGAACATGCGGTGTATGATATATGAATCTAGGAAAATTGGAAATGAAATGAAATGAAATTGGAATTGTCAAAAATGAAATGCATAAATATTGATATCCTAGGCACTAGTGAGCTGAAATGTACTGGTATTGGCCATTTTAAATTGGATAATCATATGGTCTAGGTATCATAAATTATAGAAGAATGGTGTCACATTCATTGTCAAAAAGAATATTTCAAGATCTATCCTGAAGGGCAGTGCTGTTCCCAGGATAAGGATCTGGAATTCCTGATCTATCCCTTTAGTTTCTTTCTCCCTGCATCTATACTTGAACACAGGTGGTTATAGTCAACCTATGTTGAACAGAAAAGCAAATACATGTTATGGAGTAAATTGTGTCCCCCAAAATATGTGTTAGAATCCTAACCTCTATACATGTAGATGTAGTCCTGTTTAGAAATAGGATATTCTTTGTTTTGTTAATTAGATCGTACCCAAAGAAAATGGGTTCTAAATCTAATAAAAAGAACAGATCAGACACAGAGATAAGCACACATGGAGAAAGACAGGTGACATGTGATGATTGCCTACAAGCCAAGGAATGCCCAGAACTACTACAAGTAGAGGGTCAGTGAAAGAGAGGAAGATCCCCAGTGAGATCGGTTGACACAGTGGCTGCAATAATGGGCTCAAGCATAACAACGTTTGTAAGGATGGCACAGGACCAGGTAGTGTTTCATTCTGCTGCACATAGGGTCGCTAAGAGTTGGAACTGACTTGAAGGCACCTAACAGCAACAGCAAGTATAAGGAAGAAATACACTTGGCTGAGATGCTGATTCAGACTTTTAGCCTCCAGAATTGTGAAAAATAGAAAATAAATTTCTGTTCTTTAGAGTCACCCATATGTGGTATTTGTGGGAACCGAGACAATAGGGAAAGAAAATTAGGCGAACTTATTGACCAGGTGTCAAAATCTTGCTGACATCTGAGCCCTTTGTCCTCAAAGGAAGTTTTACGTGAACCACGGAACCTTCAGAATGTATACTATATATCAAATAATAATGATTGCTGTCATGTACTGAGGGTTTTAATAAGTGCCAGGTGTAGACTGATGTTTTTCCATGCCTTCTCCCTTAAACCTCACAACTTCAGAAAGTAGGTATCACTATTTCTGTTTTTCATGGAGACTTATTTCTCTCAGAATTATGCACTCCAGGTCCACCCATATTATGTTTTGTAGACTCATCATTATTTTTCATGGTTGTGTAGTAGTCTCATGCAGCAGCACTGTCTCCCTTCGCCCCCTCCCAATTATGCGGCCCAAGAACTCACACAGCCAATTTGTACTGCCTTAAAAAATCAGACTAGAGCTTCCTCAAATTAGCTCTTTTTCTGTGTTCCCTATCTGGGATGTTACCCAGGCCCATCCCAAAATGGCTCCCAAAACATGCTCCTGATGTTAGCAGGTAGGGTCTCCAAGCTTCTGTGCCAACCCTGTTCCCTCTCTACCCTGCTGCTGGACTCACCCCAGCTCTCCAGCACCTCAGCTGCTCTCCACAGTTCTGAGATCTCAGTCTGTGGTTGTTTTTATTTGTTGTTCAGTGAGTTAGTGGCTGGGGGAGTAAATGGGAATGTCCACTC
Source organism: Elephas maximus indicus (assembly GCF_024166365.1). Lineage (NCBI taxonomy): Eukaryota > Metazoa > Chordata > Mammalia > Proboscidea > Elephantidae > Elephas > Elephas maximus. The sequence goes on along the minus strand of NC_064841.1, from coordinate 15,333,429 downwards.
ACTTCATCATCTTGCTCTGCTTCCCGTGACAAAATTAATTTCTGAACTTCCTCTCCTATAGACAGCTAGGTTTCCTTATATCTAAGGGGTATGTAAAATGGAAAAACATTCTAAAACAGTGGTATGCATGTGTCTTTTGTGGATTTGTATGCCCATAATTGGAAGAAAAAAAAAAAAAGAAAACCACAACAAAACCTAGTCAAGTCTAGTCACTGGAAAGATGCTGAATTTATTAAATTTTGGCTTCAGTATCGTCTACTTTTTATGCATGCAGTCAAAGGCATCTGGGAATGAGGTGGTGGAAGCATCTATCAGTCAGGTATCCTAGTTTCACCCACTGGAGCAGGTGACAGAGCACAGATGCGGGAGCCAGACCATCTGGGTTTGAATCCCACTGCTGACACTTAGTAGCTGTGTGATCTTACGTACCAGGGCTCCTGATGGTGCAGTGGTTAAGAGCTACAGCTGTTAACCAAAAGATTGGCAGTTTGAAGCGACCAGCTGCTTCTTGGAAACTCTGTGGGGCAGTACTACTCTGTCCTATAGGGAATCAGGTTTGGTTTTTATGATTGGTTGGCTCTAGATAATATAAACTGTTTCTTTTGGTAAGTTAAAAGCTGCCCCCTCTAGTTTCTGACAGTTATTCCTAGTACCATATTCTACAGTTACTCATAGTGACTCCAGCCCATTGAATTGGTGACATCACATATTTTATTCTTTGAGAACATTCCTTGAGAATTAACCTATAGTCTGACATATAGATACCTTATCATCTTGACTACCAACATTTTCCTTATAGAATTTTCCTTCCTTTTTCCTCAGTCTATTCATAAAATTCTTGAGCTACTTGGGAACTCACAATGTGGCATCGTAGTGACATTTTTTGACTCCACCCAATACAGCCTTACCTGAGTATCCTTCATTTCTTAAAGAATCTTTTCTATGTTAACTTAGCAAAGTAATTCGAGTTAAATTATTTATGCTTGACGGGTTTCATGTGGTACCCAAAGGTAAACCGAGTAAACAATTACAAAAAAATACCTTACTTTAGGGTTTTGGTATATTTGGTTTTTGTTTCTGTTTTTTTGTAAATTGATAAGCAAGACACAAGACGAAAAAGTTTTGAACTTTGGAGTCAGGCTGACTTAAGTTTTTATCCCCAGCTGTGTTGTCATAGAGAGTGTGCTATCCAAGCCTCATTACGTACTTAGAAGAATTACATAAAATAATACATGTGAGCACAGTTAGCTCAGGACTTACTACGTAGGAGAGGACTTAAGAATTTTAGTTGTCCTCCAATGTACATTTTAAACTTGTGTCTAGTTCTTTGACTTTAACAGAGCTTAGATCAGACCCTGATCATGTCTCACCTATGAGACTGTGTTTATTTCTCTCTCTATAATCTTTCCTCTTTATTGTTATCAGAGCTGTATTTTTAAAATACAGATTTTGCCGTATCACTAGCCTGCTTAGAATCCTCTGGTAACATTCCATTGCTTAAAAGAGAAAGCCCTTTTTGCTGAACCAGATACTTGGCTAGCTTTTTCAGCCTATCTTACTGGCGCCGTATCCCACCATTCTTTTTCCTTATATTTTATATTCTTGTCGTATTAGACAGTCGGGCAAGACTGGCATAGAACAGATACGTTCATATCTTTAGGTTTTTGCACATGCGGTTTCAGTAACCTAGAATGCCTTCCGCTATCCACTTTACAATAACCCTTACAAAATCTTCCTATTCTTTAGTGATTGATTCAAATGCCACCTCCTCTGTAAAGCCATCCCTGGGTCTCCCAGACAAAATTCATCACTTGATTTTTGTATTGGTTTAACACATGGTTATATATGTCCCTTAACATATTAACAATTGTATTTCAGCTATTTATATGTATTTGTAGTTACAATTACATTTCACCTAATGCCTTACAGTTACAAAACATTTCTACTTGCATTCGTTCTTCACTATCATTTCACAAATCTGAACTCCCATTTTATATGTGAATGGAGTCAGAGGGAAAAGAATATATGTTGAATATGATAAAAAAAAGATAGAACCTCAATAAATATTTGAAATGGCTTTTATAGAGACTTAACGTGTGGGGTACTAACCTAAGTGCTTTACAGATATTAATCCAATTAATCCTCATAATAGCTCCATAAGATAGGTGTTGCCAATGTATTTCATTGATTCTCAGCAAACCACCCCGAAACTAAGTGGCTGAAAATTTTCGTTCATGAGTCTACAGGTTGACTGGGTGGTTCTGCTGATCTAGGCTGGGCTCAGATTGGCTTGGTAATGCATCTGTTGTGAGCTGGTGGGCACACTGGGTGCTGGGTGTTCTAGGAAGCCCGTGGTTAGGATGAATTGGCTTAATTCACCTGGCCTCTCATCTTTCCAGCAGACTAGCTGGGCTTTATCTTCCTGGAGGTAGCAGAGTTCTAAGAGAGCAAATACAAGTGTTCAAGGCCTCTTGAGCCTAGGCTTGAAATGGGCAGCCCATCATGTCTGCCATGTTGTGTTGGCCTAAACAAGTCAAGAGGCAAACAGATTCAAGTGGTAGGAAAATAAGACTTGTTGATGGAAGGAGCTGCAAAGTCATGTTGCTAACAGTGTGGGTACAGGGAAGGGAAGATTGGGCCATGTTTGCAGTCAACCTACTGAATATCTTTTTCCTGTGATGAAATCTCTGTACCTACTCTCTCACCAATCAATGCTATCTTAGAGAGGCTTCATCCTGGATTTCCATTAAGTTCTTCCAGACATTTGTGTTTGCTTCTGCCAGTCACCTGGAGCATGACCAACCTGAGGCCACTTTCAATTAAATTCTCCTTTGAGATATTTCAGACCATGCCAATAATGTGAACTCAGTCTGCTGAATTGCATGAATACTGACTTGTGGCTTCTATTGTCAGGGGAGAGATTTCTTTTTCTCTCTCTCCACTCAGTGCCAAAATTAAGATGTGCAAGTTTTCTAATACTCTTTTCTGTGTGTCAGGCCTTTTTCTCATTTTCCTCCCATTGAGGTTGTAGCCCTTTGGAATATTGACTTTACACAGGGGTCTCCTTTTTAAATCTCTGCTTTGGGTGATTTTTCTTTCATAGCGGCACATAAAACAATGGTGTATCTTATAATCAAAGTTATCTTAGATAAAATATGGTATTATCTCTACTTTAAATGAGAAGTTTGAACCATGGTGAGTGAGTTTAATTAAGTTGCCGAAGGCTGCACAGACACAGCTGTTACGTGGTTGAAGAGGATTGAAACTCAAATAGCCTGCCTTCAGTACCCCTGCTGCTAACTGCTGCCAGTGTTGTGAATCTATGGACCTGAATATTTAATTTAAAAAAATGCATTGTAACTTAGAAATTGCATTATATTGTACCCTTGATCACCAGTTGTCTTGAATACTTTCTGAGAGTAGATGGGGACTGCATTGTAATTAATTTAATATGTATACACATGAATAAAGGATCAAAAACCAGTGAATAATGTGCTTCATCTTCCAAGTAATACGCAATGTTTGATTAGTGACCTAGCTTAATGAGGATAATAATATGCATGGTGCAAAATCTGTGACAAGGCCAATAAGAGAAATTTTCAAGCACTTATTTATTTATTTTTTAACATTTGTATGAGCATCCTAATATAATTAGCTCTGTCTCCATCCTCATATAATATTGAATCCCCCCAAGACAATCATTTTATCTTTTGTCTAATGCCTATTAAAATTATTTACTGTTAAAAACAAAGGCCACATAATTTTTTGACTCACCCAAATTCTTTAATTCAAATAATTCCTGTGCCATGGGTAATCAATAAATATTGATTAAAAAGTAATGAATTCAATCCCTAATAATAAGGCCATTTATATTTAGCAATGAAAATCTATGATGTTAAAATTGTAATATTTAGTTTTTTAATTTGGCAAAGAATTACCTCGTTGCCCTAAGCTTTTGTTATTTTTTCATCTGGCTTTACAGTTTAGGAATATTAAACATTTTTTTTTTTTAATTTCATACAAGTTGAGATAAGCTCTGAGATATTTGCAAATAAAGAGCCACACATTTTCCTCAAGCTGCAAAGCAGCAGTGGGATATTAAATATTTAAAAACCCCACAAAGTTTTTTCCTCTGAGCTGCCAGCCCTTTCTAAAGAAATGTATTAAAAGAATTCCCTCCAGTCTACATAATATCCCCACATTTCATAAATAAAGATAATACCTTTTCCTCTGTGCTGTAAATAAATCTAAAATTTCTTCTTATTGAAAACTCCTAAAAGTAAACACATGATGCTTTTTCACATCGAGCTATAAGGAGGTCTCCAAATAGATTTTCGCCACCTATAAATAACCAGACGTTGGGTATTGGAAACTGCCATATGTTTCTTAGTCTGGCACCTTGGTACGTGGGCTTTTAGTTTGCTTCCAACTGGAGATGTGCATTGTCAGACTGTCATACTAATAAATAAGACAAATAGTTCCATGTCTTTTTTATTCCTTAAGTAGATTTTTGGGCATATTTAATTAAACAGATTGAGGAGTTGACATATGTTGTATCCATATTTAATTTTGTGTAAATAAGACAGTGATTCTCTAATGGATGAACACTCTTCAATTATTTTTTGACGCTAACATTCTCTCTAAATGTCATTTTTACCAATTTTCGCCTCTTTTTTTTTGCTAGCCTTTTACTTGGTAGTGCTTTCTTCTTGCTTTTTACACTGTATTATGTTAGCTCACAGACCTTTCTTTCAGTCTCAAAGGGTGACTGCCATGTTAAATATTAAGCTGTTTTCGTGATAATTATTTGGTGAATATAACAACATGTACTTCTCTCTTAAAGTCAGCTTTTCAGGCAATTTCTGCTGCCCTTAAAGTTTCATTTTTGAGTCTGTGTTCATTTATTTTCAGTGTAAATCCTTAAAAATTATTTCTGTCCAACATATTATTGGTGGGTATGGAAACATTAAAAATAAGAATAGTAATTAACATTGGACTTAATAATGTTTTAAATGCTTCATTTGCCTCAAAATGATACAATAAAACCAAATAAAATATATTATGCTTTTCAGTTCCAAGAACTAAATAAAAGGACTACTTAATACACAAAAGTAGACAGGGTTGTGCTCGCGTGTTGATTTGGATTTTATGTGTAGCTCTAGTGGTGCAGTGATTAAGAGCTCGGTTGCTAACCCAAAGGTCGGCAGTTCAAATCTACCAACTGCTCCTTGGAAACCCTAGAGGGTAGTTTTATTCTGTTCTGTAGGGCCCGCTATGAGTTGGATTGACCCGACAGCGACAGATTTGGTTTGGTTTTTGGATTACAATGCAGAGAAATTCTGAAAAAAAAGTTTTTTTTTTTTTTTTAACCTATTCGGAAGTGGAATGAAATTAAGTCTGTATCGTAGTTTCCAAAGTTCCTTCTGTCCCTGGACCTGCATGCCACCCCTCCATTAGAAAAAAAAAAAAAATCCAAACCTGTTGCCGTCAAGTTGATTTCGACACATAGCAACCCTAGAGGACAGAGTAGAACTGGCCCATAGGGTTTCCAAGGAGCAGCCAACCTTTTGGTTAGCAGCTGAGCTCTTTAACCACTATGCCACCAAGCCCCCTCCATTGAAAGATAGAGTTTAATTCTTCTCCCTGTTAATCTCCCTGTGACTGCTTTGATTGGTAGAATGTGGCGTAAGTGGTACTCTAGGACTTCTGAGCATAGGTCTTAAAAGGACTGAGAACTTCCTTTTTCTTCCCTTTGGAATGCTCCTTCCTGGAACCCAGCCACCATACTGTGAAGAAGCCTTAGTATACATGTAGAGTGGTCCATGTAGAAAATTGAGGGCTCTGTATGACAATCCCAACTGAGCTCCCAGCTGGTGGCCAGCTCCAATTTCCATCTGTATGAATAAGCCATTTGGACCTTCCAGCCGTCTCGGCATCCCATTCTAGGTCACGTGAAGCACAAAAACCACCCAGTCAACCAATGGATTCATAAGAAACAAATTGTTTTTTTGTTTGTTTTTCTAAGCCACAAGTTTTTAAACATTTTTTTTTACACAGCAATAGTGTAAAAGAATGTTCTTTAAAATGTATTGAAATGCTGCTTCATCTCACTCTATACCACACAAAATGGGAATGTAAACATGCTAGACTGAGTGAGTGGCTGGTGTTAGCATGGATAAATCTGTGTAAGGGGAGAGAAGGAACTAGGTCAGAATAATCATGATGAGAACTGAGGGAGCAGGGAAGCCAGAGTTCTAGAGAGTGCTGGTAGGTTTGGCATTTCTAAACACTTTAGTGCCTCCCGGTTAATCTGAGGTAATTTTGGCATGATTCTCAAGTAATGTTTTACCATGCCCTCAGGATTCAGGAGAAAGAAGGACTAGTTCCTTATCCAAAAATGCTGTTTTACTTTTAGGCAGTCCACACACAAAGAAGCCAGGAGGGTAGAAAAACTCTTCTTCATCTGAATAAATACGTATATGCATCCAGAGGACACCTGGGCGTGGACAAAGGTCAAGTCTCCATCAGCCCACTCAGCTTGCCCCACTGGCTCCTCAGGGGACATTGACCTTGTCCTCTTTCCTCCTTAGCACTCAGTCTGTTTTCTCAGTCTTGGTTTTTCTCCTTCTTTTTTTCCCCCCTTGCTATTCTAGAGAGGGCTTCCAATCTTCCCATTTGGAGTAGACATGTTGAAGACAACTTCCCTCAAAAATATAACCTCAACGTCAGCTGTGTCCAAGACGGTCATGCATTTTGCTGCCAGTTTCTGTTAGCACTGCTAAGGGTGGTTTCGCTAAAATGGTCTGGGTCTCTTTTTTTCTGTTTTCAATTGTGACACAGAAGGCATCCTCATTTTTCTTTTCATTGTATGTTCTGTAGCCTAGGCAACGCCTCCTCACCACCCCCACCTCAACACAACCTGTCACCAAAAAAGACAGCTTCAGATACCAAATCAGTATTACTTTTTGTTGATTTTTATCAGCATATTTTTAGACCGTGTTTTTTTGGGTATAAAGGTTTTCTGATTAAATTAGCCTGCTCGTATAGATAGGGACTTTTTTTTTTTTTCCCCTGCAAAGGAAAAATGCTTTTGTTTCTGTTTCTGCAATGCTAACAAGGCTTTCCTTAAATGACACCCCACTGAACTTCAGAATGACTTTTCTTATTGGCATAGAGATTTTGCCAGATTGATGAAACTTTTCCTTTATTAAAATTTCACAAATTCTCAGGATGCCAAAGCATCTGAAAGAGAATTTTCAGAGACAAGAAACTTTGGAAACTGGGACATTTTCACCACGTCATGATAAAACGTCTACTCACTGTTTGGGTAATGGCGACTGCCTTCTGTACCTCACAGCTACCACTACCCTGCTGTCGAGTCGAATGTGACTCACAGCAACCCTGTAGGACAGAGTAGAACTACCCTGTAGGGTGTCCAAGGTTGTAAATTTTTTACTGAAGTAGACTGCTGCCTCTTTCTCCCATGGACCAGAGAGCCTGGTGGATCAACTGCTGACCTTTTGATTAGCAGCCCAGCGCTTAATTAACCACCGGGCCACCAGGGCTCCTTTTCACATATCCAGGATCCCTGTATCTCTCATGGCCTCCCACTGGTCTGGTTTCTGATTGGGTAGCAGTGTGAGGCTACTTATTTAGTTCTTCTGTGAACTGCTGCTACTGGCTACTTTCCACTTTAAATGAATGGTTTGGTGAGGTATTCTTACTCCTAAAGCTGTTAACTCTAGGAAGTAACTTTTAAGAATTTTCAAGTTGCTTGGAACACACACAGAGGTATGACTTTAAAAAATAAAACTAAAGTAAGAATATTATAGCAAGAGGAAAATGCCTTTCTGTAAGAGAACCAACATGAAGTCAGATTCGAAAATCATTGAAGTCCATTAAGTCATCATAAAGTAGTTAATGCATTATTGGTGTGAGGCAGACATTCAGACAGTTAATGGCAGGCGCTGAAACCAATGCTGTAACAGCAAAATAAATTTTAATTGTATTAAGGTTTTATGTGTTGAATCTAATAGCAGCAGTCAGACTCTTTGAAATTTTAAATTATAAAATTATATAACCCGAAATATCTAATTAGACTATGGTGAATTTTTTTTTTTTTTTGGAATGGGATATTCAGAAATATACCCATTACCTTCTAGTTGATTCCAACTCATAGTGACCCAGTAGGTCACTAGGTAGGTCACAGAGTAGTACTGCCCCGTAGGGTTTCCAAGGAGCAGCTGGAGGATTTGAACTGCCAACCTTTTGGTTAGCAGCCAAACTCTTAACCCCTATACCACCCAGGCTCCATTCAGAAATATAGGTGTTGTGTAAAAGTAGTCACAGATGGACAGTAACTGTGAACTACCAGTTCTTTCCTAGGGAAAAAAAAAAAAAAAAGGGAAATAAAAGTTACCTTCCAGACATTCAGAAATAATAGCAAACTTCTGGGTAAAAATTTTTGATCAGTTGAAACATGAAATAAATCAACTTTTTGACAAATTAGATAAAATGCTCAGAACTCAAGCATGGAGAGAAGCATATTTGAACAGCTGGGACCGTTGGGTATAGAAAGGTCATTTCTATATTAAAGAGGACAATACATTATTTGTAAAATGCCACTATGCCTATACATTTGTGGTGAATTTCTTGAAAATTAATAATAGTCTTCAGAAATAGCTGTTGTCAGTCCTCGTGGATTCAGTGTAGGTTGTACCATACCATACTTATTAGTAGTGGAATTAAAAAAAAAAAAAAAAAAATCTGTAGGACAAAAAAGCTCAAGGTGCATTTTTTTTATCTCTATGAAGAGAAAGTATTTTATCTAAGAAAAGAGATGCAGTGAAGGATGATGAAAAACAATTTTCAAGAATCCAAGTGATGTTACGTTGGTCGTAAGCAATTGTAAAATTTCAAAAAGCTCTAATTAAAAAATAATGCAATGAATTGATTTTCTCTATTATGCTCTCTCAAATACTTAAAAAATCAAGTTTTTATTATTAAATTCTAATCATTTGAACATGGGCAGTACATACAGTACTTACAGTACCTCTAGGTTAACCAGAATATTTTATTAGCTAAAATATTTCATTCTTTAAGCACTTCAGATAGATGAATGGTGGTGTTCCCAATAGCTGATATGTCAATGTGCATTTTCTTCCTAGCATCAGATTATATATTGAAATCAAAGGGTTGAAAATGGCAAAGATATGCTGGGAGAAAGGGTCCTGCGTGTAAAGGATAGATGCAGAAGGGAAGCAATAGGGGAAAAGATCAAGAAGATTGGAGTGTGGAGATGTCTTGACAGTATAATAATCCTAATGTTTATTAAGCACTTTTTATATAGTCAACGTGCCGTGTTCAACCTTTAACATAGATGAGGCAATATGGGGTGACTATGATTGTGACAGTATAGTGATTAAGCCCATTTCACAGGTGAGTACACTGAGAGTTGGAACCATTAACTGACTTGCTTAGCGCTGCATAGCTAGTAAACCGTGATTATTTGAACCTGGGCAGTTTGAATCCAAATCCCAAGGTCTCAACCTAGGGATTCATAAAATAAAGGGCACAAGAGAGTGGTAGACATAATTGCCAACAAAGGTTCTAAGGAACTGCTTAACAGATCAGTGTCTCCAAAACGAACCCAGTCAGTGCTTTTATTTTAAATAGACGTGATGCTGTGCCATTTTCACTCTTTAAATTTATGTGCTCTTGTGTCTCTGGTTTATTTCTTCTGTGTAAACTTGGGTATTGATTTGAAAAGCAATTCACCTGGCACTAAACAGGGCCCAGACTGAATTCCAGGATGCCAGGGAAAAGCTTTTGCTGAGAGATATTCTTCCCCTTCCAGTCTTCCACTTTGTATCCCTGCGGCCTCATGGTCACCCCCAGAATTCTGAAACTCCAGGTTCCAATCACTGTGCAGATATTGACCCTTTTCCTTTCACTGTGAGAGACTGACAAGTAGGTGACAACCAGGAAATGTGTAGGTGAGGTATTGCAGATTTGAGGAGAATACTCTGAGCCTACATGTAAAATGTTATCAGGTTATTTGGTCATAGAAGGATCCAAATGATTGTTAATGCTGTTTATTGGTCTACAACGGCAAATATCTTAGGTTAACTTTAATAAAAGGCCTGGAAAATGTCACTACTACCCACTTCCTTCCTTTCCCACTCCCCAGACTAGTTCTAAATATTAGTAGGTTTTATTCTAATAAATGTTCTTCCTCACTCATAACAGAAGGAGCAAATAGTCCAAGGCTGGGGCTTTTTGCCACTTTGTATTTTAAAAGGCTTGTATAGCCAGGAGCCTGCACTGGGGGTTGAATTTTCTGATTCATACTAATATTATAACAACATTCATAACAATAGGCAACCTGTATAGAGTTTTTGCTGTATGCTGCCGGAAACTGTACGGCATAAGGGTTTTTACATTTATTATCTCATTGAATCTTCACAACAGTACTAAGAAGTAGTGTTCCTCTTGGGTGTCTCTTACTGATGAGAGAATAAGGCTTAGAGATTTTAAATAATCTGCTCAAGGTCATACAATTATTAATAGAACCTAGTCTTAAAACCGGAATCTCACTCTAGGCCCTGTATTCTTACCAGGCTCTGTGGGAGAAAGATCGGCAATCTGCTCCCCTAAAGATTACACCTAGAAAACCCTGTGGGGCAGTTCTGCTCGGTCACATTGGGTTGCCATGAGTTGAAATTGACTCGACTGCACCTAATGATGACAATCTAAGTCAAAGGGAAAAAGTTCAGTTGATTACCTGGATGTTTACGCAATTACTTGGTTACTTGCTGTCATGGACATGGAACATCTTAGAGACCAAGGTGGCAAGTTTAGGTATCATCCCTGCTTTATTTGTGATGTTAGTATAAAATTACTCTCATTCATTAATTTATTCAATCATAAAAAAAAAAAAAAAAACCTACACCATTGTGCAAGGGAAGAAAAAGGTAAAAAAAAAAAAAATGGCAAGTACTAATTGCCATAAACTGTGGAAGAAAGTACGCAATGTACCTCCATTTTTACAAAAGGTTTCGGTCTTTTCTAATAGTTCAATGACCAGTCTTCTCTTATGATCTCTGATTTTTTTAAGCATGGTTTTAGAGAGAAGAAAAAGCTTTCAATAAGTAAAAATTTGTTCATAACCTGTATTCTCTCAATTCTCTGATCTGTCTTCTTCTCCCCAGTCTCTGAAATTGGAGAGTTCATCATTCTGTAAGGAGATAGCAAAGGTGCAAGGAAGTATGCTCACTGTGTGTTTATGAGAAGCCTTTGCCCATGGAAATAGGCCATCTCCAGTGAGTAGGGCAAAAAAAAGCCAGTGCTCTGTGAGTTCTGAATCTGATTTTAGGACAACTGATAAAATCAGTAGTCCAGAGCAGTTTGCAACTCATTATGCATATTGTAGATAAGTTTTCTGAGATGTTCCAAAACAGGGGTTCTCTTATGAGTAAATTTGGGCAATTGTACATACTAAATTCTCTCTTTGAAGATTCACATTTTGACTCTAACTAAAAACTCTGAGAAGTCTTACAACAAAGGTATCATTTAATCAAGGATTTTTAAAAATACATGATATTTATTAATATTACCCAAAATTGGCGTTCCTTGGACCTAGTAAAAACCCATATGGTTTCCAAGGAGCACCTGGTGGATTTGAACTGCTGACCTTTTGGTTAACAGCCATAGTTCTTAACCACTATGCCTCCAGGGTTTTCTTGGACCTAATAGCTTATGTAAAGTCCTGTAGAAAATGCTTTCAGTTAGCCTAACTTTGTTCGTGACCTAGCAGGGATGGTCAAAAACAGTTAAGTCTAATTAAATGTACAGAAGAAAAAGACCAAGGAAGTCATCTAATTATGAGAAATTGTGGAGAAAAAAAGGTGCAGTATCATGAAAGGCAAGAAGAGTAGGAGAAAAAAACATAAAAGAAATGGGCTATTTAGAGTGCAAACAAACTTGACAATGGCCGTTACGGAAAACAAAAGTCTTCCTTATTCACGTATTTATTCAACAAAAATGTAATGTGCACATATGTCTTGTAGGTGCTATGCTAAACACCAAGGATGACCAAGTGAATCAAAACTGACCTATTTACAGACTAAGAAGGAATAAAGAAACTTATATAATTATGGTGAAAGAAGACTGGCTGGCGGGAAATAGAAGTATAAACCAAGTGTCGCTGGGTCCCAGTGAAAATCCAGTGCTTTCCGTGTAGTTCAGCTTCATCCTGAAGGAATCTGATGGGCAGTATTCAAATCTCAGTGGTTTGTGTGTGCCGAGCGAAGTAGAGAAGACTGGGTTTGGTGATGTCATTTAGAGTTATGTGTTGTATTATACGGGACAATTTTTTTTTTTTTTTTAAGGGAGGGTTAAGAGACGGTAAGAAATTTATTTGCTCTAAATAAATTGTTCAGAACCATTAACTCCTAGACTTCTGCGACTGCTGTACTCAGTTTAAACAAACAAAAAAATTTACTGTGCTTTAGGTAAAACTTTACAGCACAAATAATTTCTCATTCAAAAATTTATACGTAATTTGTTTTGTGATATTGGTTGCAATCCTGCAATGTGTCAGCCATCTCCCCCTTTCTACCCTGGCTTCCTTGTTTCTGTTTGTCCAGTCTTCCTGTCCCTTCCTGCCTTCTCATCTTTGCCTTTGGGCAGGTATTGGCCATTTGGTCTCCTATACTTGATTGAATTAAGAAGCACGTTCCTCATGTGTGTTATTATTGTCTGTTTTATAGTCCTGTCTAATCTTTGGCTGAAAGGTAGACTTTGGGAGTGACTTCAGTTCTGAGTTAGAACGGTGTCCGGGGGCCGTAGTTTTGAGGGCTCCTCCAGTCTCTGTCAGATCAGTAAGATTGGTCTTTTTTGTGAGTTTGAATTTTGTTCTACGTTTTTCTCCCACTTTCTTTGGGACCTTCTATTGTGATTCCTGTTAGAGTGGTCAGGGGTGGCAGCTGGGCACCATGTCGTTCTTCTGGGTTCAGGCTGGTGGAAGCTGTGGTTCATGTGATCTGTTACTCTTTTGGACTAATATTTTCTTCGTGTCTTTGTTTTTTTTTTTTTTCATTCTCTGCTCTGGACTGAATGGGACCGATAGATGTATATTAGATGGCCACTTGCAAGCTTTTAAGCTCTCAGACACTACTCACCAAATAGGATGTAGAGCATTGTCTTTATGAACTATGTTATGCCAGTTGACCTAGGTGTGTAAAGGAAAATTTTTAATACCAGGTGGCAAGATATGAACACTACATCTTTTAATATAAATATTTATTCTTTTGTTTTTCATTTTGCTACACTAGAGAGATGGAGCCCCGATATTTAACGGGTAAACCTCCCTTCAGTTCCATGTTATTTGGGACCTGGGATTATTGAACCATGAACTCCTACTGTGAATGAACTAGAAAAGAATAGACCTGAGAAGGTAAAAGGAGGAACTACTTTCTCAAGAAAAGAAGTGGAAAGAATTTTCTAAATGAAAGTCATAGGAAGGAGAGGTTAACCAGAAGGTCCCAGGGATTCTGGAAGCTGTTTCTAGAGGAGGTCCCAAGTTGAGAAAGGGGCTGAGGAAGAAATGGTTAGATGATCTCTGGGAAGGTAAGCACCAAGGAGCATTGTCCAGGTGTCTGTAGCTTAGTGGAACTGAGACATAACCCTTGGATTTCACCAAAGCAAACTCTTCCCAGAGTTTGAGCCCAGGGACTATGTTAGTTTTATTTATTGTTCATTAAGGAGTTCGCTCTTTCAGCATCCAGCACTTCTCTTATTGGTTTACTAGAAGAAAAAATGCCTGTCCATGCTGTATCAGTTAGCTACTGCTGTAATAATGCTGTATAACAAACCATCCCCAAACTTTGTGACTTAAAATAAAAAAAAAAAATAGTAACTGTTTATTATTTCTCGTGAGTCTATGAGTTGGCTGGGGTTAGCTACTCTACTGGGCCAGTTGGTAGGTCAGTTGGAGGATGGCTGGTCTAGAATGGCCTCAGTTGGAATAAATAAGCTTTTTCCCACATGGTTCTCTCCTTCTAGTAAGCTAGCCCATGCTTGTTCTTATGGTGGTGGGAAGAATGATAGAGACTGGAAGTGTACAAGGCTTGTTGAGGCCTAAACTCTGATTTGACACCTTCTCAATTCTGCCACATTCTATTGGCTAAAGCAAGTAAGAAGGGCATCCCAGGTTCAAGAGGTGGGAAATGGATGCCACCAGATGGGAAGAGCTGCAAAGTCACACTGCAGAAAACTGGACTGGGGAAGGGGGAGTAGTAGGACCATTTTCACAAACACTCTAGCACACCTATGATAAGACTTGACTCAGTCTCTCTCCGTTATCCCCCACCAGGTCCCAGGGCACCACTAAATCCAAGAAAAAGGGAGTAGAGACCTGGACTCTTAAATGGAGTAGGAATGGGTCATCTTTCCACCCTGTATTTGGGGAGTGCTCAGTTGACTGAGCTCAGACTCCTGACTGTGGACAGGAATTAATGACACTTGTATTTTAAACTTTAGAAGCAGTTACCAGTATTACAAATGAGAGCAACATGAAGTACCATGTGAAACACACAAACCAAACCTGTTGCCATCAAGTTGATTCCAACTCATAGCGACACGTTGGACAGAGTACAACTGCCTGTAGGGTTTCCAAGGCTGAGTCTTTATGGAAAAATTCTCCCTTGGAGGGGCTGGTGGGTTGGAACTGCTGACCCTTGGGTAAGCAGCCGAGCACTTAACCACTGTGCCAGTAGGGCTCCTGTGAAACACACAGACGACATAAATTTGGAACAGAATAATGGACCTGTTTATAGGAAAATAAATTTTAAAGCTGGAGGCAGAATTTGGAGGCAGAAGGCTAGAATAACAGAGAGAAAAATCTAAAAGCAAGAATCAGACATACTGTCCCTCAGGCACAAGCAGCTTAAAAATTTGGCTGAAAAGTAGCTGAAGTTTATTACAGAGTCCGTTCTGCAGCCTGGCCTGGAGGTGTTGCTCTGACAATGCAGGCAACTTCAGCGAAATCACTTCTAGATACCGCTGAAAGCTCTCCATCCTGCCAGTATTGTCAGACTCCTTTCACCACTGAGACCCTTCAAAAGTCCAGACTACTAAAATATTGGGTATTTATATAAGATTACTATGGGATAGATCAGTGTTGTATATTATTGTTAATCAGATCAACCAACATATATTTCATCTTCATTTAATCAAAATCTATGTGCTTTAGAGTGATCACCTAAGTTTCTCTTTACCTTTTAAAAATGGTCAGAAAATCAGAAAGTTCTTTTCTAATTTTGGATTAGGCATATTGTAAAGAGAATGGAATATTGCCTTAGGCTTGCAGCAACAGAAAAGGCTAAGGAAAGTAGAATAGTTAAATGATGAAGCACAAAGTTATTAATAAAATTAATCCAGTGGGAGAGCTTATTATATAGACGATGATAACCATTTATTTTGCAAGTTGATAGAGGAGAAAACACTAGAAAATGGATAAAAACTGTAGTATTAAGGAATCCAGCTGGATATAAAGAAGACCCTCCTAGCTGTGACACTGATGAATAAACCTCTGAAGGTCTTTGAACGTCAAGGATAGTGACTATCTTTCTACGAAATGGAGATTTTGTTTTATGCCTTGATACTATATTTTTCTATTTTATATATAATAAAAATGGAGTACAAAATACTTGCCTTTCTATAGAGCTTCACTGCTTATAATTTTCTTACATATATTTTCACATATAGGCTCACCTGTCCTACAACACCCTGAAAGAGCTCTGGTGGCCCAGTGGTTAAGCAATCAGCTGCTAACTGAAAGGCCAGCAGTTCAAACCCACCAGCCCCTCCGAGGGAGAAGGATGTGGCAGTCTGGCTTCCGTAAAGATTTACAGTCTTGGAAACCCCGTGGGGCTGTTCTGTTCTGTCCTGTAGGGTCACTATGAGTGGGAATCGACTCTACAGCAAGGGATTTGATTTTTTGGTTTACAACACCCTGAGAAGGAGAGAAATAGGCCTTATCAGTTTTTTGTTTTTTGATTTTGAGATGATGAAACTTAAACATCAACCTAGGGGCAAGAGAGAGTATTAGATCTGAGGTTTTTTAAATTTAAAATTTTTATCCAGTTTACTATTCAACTTAATATGGTGCTTACAATAAGGATGAAGTTTATCTTTTTTTTTAAATTCAAGGCTACTTGGAGGATTTTGTGGCACCCATTTAGGATATTGTCACCTTCTTGCACCAATAAACTCACTATCCTGAAGGCCTGTCATACAAATTCCAGACTTCTCAGCCTGGGCTCAAAAAAATCAAACCCACTGCCATTGAGTCGATTTTAACTCATAGTGACCATACACAGCAGAGTAGAACTGTCCTGTTCTAAGGCTCTAAATCTTCTCCCACGGAGTGCCTGGTGGATTCGAACCACCTACCTTTTGGTTAGCAGCTGAGAGTTTTAACCACTATGCCACCAGGGCACAAATCCTTTCCTACCCTCCCACTCCTCTCTTAACATACCTACTTAGCACGCTGCCGTCTCTGTAGCATTCCCTTCCCCATTCTCCACAACTACTCTGAGTAAAATGTGAGTAATGGGAATCCTTAATCCACATGTGGGCGTACTCTTAGAATTTATAAAGAAATCTTCAACAAGAAGGAGAAAACAGTCTTGTCTATGTGCATATCTGGAAGGGGCTTCAATTTGGAAACATCAGAGATGCTGTTTTAATATATAGCTAGTCCTCTTCTTCAAGCAGCTGCTGCTGCTGTCCTTGGAGGAGCACTCTTTGGCTGGCAGCTAGGGAGCCACCCTTGCTTTTGTCTGGGCATAAATCTTGGAGTAGGAGGCAACAGAGTAGAAGTCTTTGTGTTTGAGAAAGAGCATTGCTAGCTTCCTTTCAGACACAAAAAGGTAACAGAGGGTAGAGTTCATGCTTTTGTTTTTATACATCTTTTCCATTTTAAAAGTCTACTCTTTTTTTTTTTTTTTTGGTTTTTTTTTGTCTTCAAGCTCTATTTTAATGTACAGGGAAAATATCACTAGATCTAGGGGTCAGAGAGGCCTGGAGATACAGCTTGGCTTTACCATCTACCAGATGGACTGTCTTGGACAAGTCAGAAAGCCTTTCCTGAAATCAGGTTTTTTTTTTTTTTTTTGCTATAAAATAGATATAGACAATTACCTACCTAGCAACTTTGTTATGTCAGGATTTATAGTTTCTCTCTGTCGCTCATATTAACTGAGTTGGGTAGATTAAAAACAAGTCAATTATTGATTCAGTAAAAATCCAATCAAATGCATACTTATACCTTCCTAAACTTCCATTATATAAGGTTGTCTGACGTATTCCTGATAAATCAGGGCAAAATAACTATAGTTTTGTGCTACTGATGGCAGTATTCAGCAACTTTCATATCTTCTTTATATTACGCTAAATTATTAAGTCATCTGATTCCTACCTCTATATTCTTAAACCGAGTCAAATGCTCAGAAAATGTCTTTGTCCCTCTTGGCTTTTTCCCTTTTCAGTAAATAGTCCTTACTTTAGGTTCTTCCATAGATCGTATTTACTGACCATTAAATTTGTTATTGAATGTTGTCTTCGTTTTCTCAAAGCTTGGCACCCTCTGTCTAAACCCATGAGTACTTTTTGAGGGATTAACACCACAGATTCCTGTTAAAGGTGATACATTGAAAAAAATGTCAAAGGACACCTTGAAAACAAAAATTCAGAGCAGCCCTCACAGGGTAGATTCTTGAAGAGCGTTGGATGAGGCACATTCCTCTCTTGTTTCTTACGGGAAGGCTGTGAAACCACTCCCTCCAGCAGTAGATCTGTCCGGCCTGCACAGAAACGTAGTCTTTGCATTAGAAAATGATGAGCCTGAGTCTTCAGGTCATCAGTGGTCACCGCAGAAGAGGAGGCAAGGATGATACGGCCCGAAGAGGGGGCCACCAGATAAGGCCTTAAGTCTATTTCATGGACAAAAGAAAGAAATGTTCTCTGTTTTAGTACCTTATAAAGTGACCCAGCCCACCTTTTCTGTTCCTAGTCATAAACAAAGGGAGAAATTCAAGACGGAACTTTGACTCCATTCTCTGCACTGGGAAGCACGCTGCGTGGTGACTCGTTTTCTTACTGTTCAGTAACTTGTACATTATTTCTAGAAAACCATATGCAGAGATTGCTTCTATTTAAGAATGGTTGATGGTTTCTGCTACTTCGTATGCTATTTTTCTCTTTCTGATTGATAGCAGTGGAATAATTCCAGGGTGAATATGATATAAGGCTAAGAGATCAACATTATTTCCTTGGTGAATTGATTGCTTTCCTTTGAATTTATAATTCCTACCAGGACTGCAAATTAATATGGTTGGTGCACTTAGTTATTCTGAATGTGCTTTACATTTAAATGCAGGCGGCTTAGACATTAAATATTGCAAGTTTATAACTCATAATCAGATGGTAGATCCTGTGAACAAGAGAGATATTTGTATCATAGCTGAATAGAAAACGTTTTGAAATGGTGGATCACTATGTTGGATATTATATTCTGTTACATGAAATATATGGCTGGCAGTCATCTATTATTCATTATATCAATATGTATCCGATTTCAACATCTGACTCTAGGTTAACTTCTAGAAGGTATGAACACATACACTGATAGCATGAGATTGTTATACATAGTGTATATTCCCATAAGTAATAAATTATATATACATATATATGAAACTAATGTGTAGGATCAAAATAATTTTAAAATTATTCTTATGTATATTTGCTAAAGTTCAGTCATAAAGAAAGCTTTGTTTTTGCAGATGTACAGCCTTTCTGTCTTTGAAGGTGAGTTACTGGGAGAGTGGAAATTAATGATAAAAGTTGGCATTTTTGAGGGAGGGAATTGTTGCTACATTTGTAAATTGTAATATAATTTAATGCCTTCTTAAAAAAAAATTTTTTTTTTTCTATACAAATATAAGGCTTTAGAAGTAAGAAGGCTTTTGAGATAGGCTTTTGAGATGGCCTATTCTAACCTCCTCAGATTCCAGGTGAGTAAATGGGAGGCCTTAAGCCCCAAATGCATATATATATATAGGGTGCTTGGCTTCTCTACTTTGATAGAGCTGGGACTCTGACTCAGTTCATTGCTCTTGCTACTTTATTAAGTTTTATTGTTTTTTAACTGCAAGTGGCTGCAAAGTGGAATCTGAATTCATGTTTTCGGTGGCTGTTGTTATTATGGTTGTCTTCAGGATTCTACTAAGGTAAACTAAAATAATCAAGCATTTTCTAGGTTCTACAGAGTGGTGCAAATTGTTAATAAGGACTGGGTTACTAACTGAAAGGTTGGGGGTTGGAATCCACCCAGGGGTGCCCTGAAAGAAAGACATGGTGATTTATTTCTGGAAAATCAGCCATTGAAACCCCATGGAGAACAGGATTACTCTGACACGCATAGGGACTGCATGAGATGAAATTGACTCGAGGACAACTTTCTCATTTTTCATCCTAAATTACAGTTTCTGCAAGAAAACAGAAGATATCATTATAGTTACATAGTATTGATTTCATTTAAAAAATTAAGGAAAAATGCTGTTGTCCGCCGAAGGCCTGTGGATACAGTTATGAATAACTGTTGGGTCAAACATATCTTCCTTTTCAATGTTGATCACCAAGATTGTGAGAAAGAAACTCTCACAGCATTACTTACTGCTGCACAGCTGGAGCCTTGGTTTTCACGGTTGTGATGGCAGCGAACATTCAGGTCAGGATCCACAAGCTGTCCTTTTAAATGACAGAAGTCTGAATGCTATCCTGGGGCATCTTGAATACATTTGGGGGTTTGTTGAAAGCACAATTTACTATGGGTGATTTTTTTTTTTTGGTCAGGGTGTGAGGAAATGCCCTTTAACTCTTAAGATAATTAATGTCGGCTGGGTAAATATAATTGTAATAGAAATGTATGTGCATATATTTAGATAAGACCTGACTTACTGGGAAGTTTATTAGCACAGCAGCTGCAGGCTGGAATTTATCATTTTCATATAACCTTGTTCAATACCAAAAAATAGAAACCGCTAGACACTATGGTCACATAAATTGTTGATTAGCTGCTCTCCGATTGATTTGTGTTGTCAGATTCTCCAAAGCTGAAAAGCTAGTTGCATGGCACGGAGCTGGCTCCTCAGCACCATGATATGCATTTGAGTAAGTGGCAACATCCACTGTTCTCCACAGTTATAAGCCGCAGTTAGAAATCTGCAATGTGTTCATCATCTGATATACCACTTTGTATTTCTGCTTTTAGGATATTATATTTCTCAGGACTGCATAAGAAGTCCAGAGTTATCATTTGCTGCTTATAAACGATCTCATGTCTCATTTTTTTTCTTTTCCACCTTTAACTACAGAATCTACATCGTATTGTTTTATGTAATAGAACAATTTGAATCCAAATCATGTTATTTTTTTCCCTAAAATGTGTCTCCAAAAAACAAGATTTTTCTTAAAATATGAATAAATAAATAAATAAATAAAACCAAATGTGTTGCCTTCGAGTTGATCCTGACTCATGTTGTTGTTAAGTGCCGTCAAGTCAATTCTGACTCATAGTGACCCCATGCACAACAGAACGAAACACTGCCCAGTCCTGCGCCATCCTCACAATTGTCGCTGTGCTTGAGCTCATTGTTGTAGCCACTGTGTCAGTTCATTTTGTTTAGGGTCTTCCTCTTTTTTGCTGACCCTCTACTTTACCAAACATGATGTCCTTCTGGAGGGACTGATCCCTCCTGACAACAAGTCCAAAGTTTGTGAGACATAGTCTGGCCATCCTTGCTTCTAAGGAGCATTCTGGTTGTACTTCTTCCAAGACAGATTTGTTTGTTCTTTTGGCAGTCCGTGGTATATTCAATATTCTTCTCTAATACCACAGTTGAAAGGTGTTTGTTCTTCTTCTGTCTTCCTTATTCATTTTCCAGCTTTTGCATGCATATGAGGTGATTGAAAACACCATGGCTTGAGTCAGGTGCACCTTAGTCCTCAAGGTGACATCTTTGCTTTTCAACACTTTAAAGAGATCTTTTGCATCAGATTTTCCCAATGAAACGCGTCTTTTGATTTCTTGACTGCTGCTTCCATGGGTGTTGATTGTGGATCCAAGTAAAATGAAATCCTTGACAACCTCAGTCTTTTCTCTGTTTATCATGATCTTGCTCATTGGTCCAGTTGTGAGGATTTTTGTTTTCTTTATGTTGAGGTGTAATCCATACTGAAGGCTGTGGTCTTTGATCTCCATCAGCAAGTGCTTCAAGTCCTCTTCACTTTCAGCAAGGATTGTGTCATCTGAATAATACACATTGTTAATGAGTCTTCCTCCAATCCTATTCCCTGTTCTTCATACACTCCACGTTCTCATAGAACCAAAAAACCAAACCCAGTGCTGTCGCGTTGATTCCGACTCATAGCGACCTTATAGGACAGAGTACAACTGCCCCATAGAGTTTCCAAAGAGCTCCTGGTGGATAGCACTTAACCATTATGCCACCAGGGTTTCCCAGGTTCTCCTGTTGACCCTCTAATAGGACAGAGTAGAACTGCCCCATAACGTGTCCAATGACCAGTTGATGCTTTCGAACTGCTGAGCTTTTGGTTAGCAGCTGAGCTCTTAACCATTGAGCACCACCAGGGCTCCAAAATATGAGAAAGCTTAGATTCATTCCTTGTTCTCTTTCTGATTTTTAACTTATTTTTTGCCTTTATTCTTTCCATAACTTGGAGAAGCTGCAGTTTGCAAGTAGGATGTTTACCTGCCGTTCCCCATCAGTTAGCGTAGAGCTAAGCATTGGTAGAGGCTCTTCTGTCACCCTTGGCAGTCAGTCCCATGCAGTGGCGGGTCTTTGATTCCTGAATTTCTCCTTCTTCTGTCATTGGTGTTTGGTAGATACAGGGAAGCAAAAAAGGAGGGAGAAGGGTCTTCCCTGAAGCCCAGAATTCTGAATGTGTGCTGGCTTTGGACACAGAAGGTGTCTTGCTGGGACCTCGGCCTCTGGGAACCATTGCCATGAGTGGTAAAAACTGCTGTACATGGCTCTCACTCCATTGCCCAGAACTGAGCAGAAGCCGTGAACAGGAGAAGCAACAGAGAGGCCTCCATTTACAGTGCTCTATTTTCTTCTCCATTTCTCAAGCTAATAATAATTGGAGCTTCCAAAGATGGTACATTATGTCTTCTCCTAGCAATATATTACAGTCTCCAGGAAAATGCTCCACATAATTCTGGCACCCCTCCCTCAAGAAGAGAAAATATATTCAAAACAGAAACTTTAATAATAATTAACATGGGCACGGGATTTAGAAGTGTACAGAGTACACACATTGTTTTGTTCAATTTAGTCCTCACAACACTTTGCAGTAGACATTACGATGAAATGGAGGCAAAGATAACTTACGTGAGATTTTCGCCAAAATCCATAGCCACTAGGCAGTAGGTTTAGAACTTGAATCTATATAAAACTTCTTATCCCAAATTTTAGCCTCGATTCCAGGGATAATTGTTGCTGTTGTTGTTGTGGAGCCCTAGTGGTGCAGTGGTTAAGAGCTCAGCTGCTAACCAAAATGTCAGCAGTGCATATCCACCAGCCAATCCTTGGAAACCCTATGAGGCAGCTCTACTCTGTCCTATAGGGTCTGTATGAGTCAGAATTGACTCGATGGCAGCAGGTTTTTTTACAGGTTGTTGTTGTATGCCATTGAGTCATTTCCGACTCATAGCGATCCCATGTGACAGAGTGGAACTGCCCCATAGGGTTTCCTGGGCTGTAATCTTTACCAGAGCAGATCACCAGGTCTTTCTTCCCACAGAGCTGCTGGGTGGGTTCAAATAGCAGACCTTTTGGTATAGCAGCCAAGTGCTTAACCATTGTGCTACCAGGGCTCCTTCCTTTGTGAATGGTAAATCATCTACAATGTGAAATTCTTATGCATTGCTAGTTTTATTGAATTAAATAATTTTTTACATGATGTTCCAAGGTTGTGTTTAATGAAGAGGTGTTTTTAACAAATTTCATTTATTTCTTTGTAGTTCTGCATTTTGTTGCATTGAATTTCTGTGTTTGGGATGTTAAAATGTTAACATCTTGTGTAGCGCAAGCTGTGCCAGGTTTTATAGGCCATCTCAACTTCGGTTATAGTTAATCTAACTGCTGCTATGCAAAAATCTATACTAAGATTCCATCTGCTTTTACAATTGTTCAAGAAAAATGCATTATTGGTATCATGTGGATGAAGTGGAATTTGAATAATATTGTCCTGCTGAAAGTTATTACTTCTGTAGCTTGCTTTTTATTTCCTTATGAATACCTAATTCGATATGATGTATTTTCTAGTATGGATAAAAAACCAAAAAAATCAAACCCATTGCCGTCGAGTCGATTGCGAATCATAGCAACCGTATAGGACAGAGTAGAACTACCCCAAGTAGTTTCCAAGGCTGTGATCTTTATGGAAGCAGAGTGTCACGTCTTTCTCCTGTGGAGCAGCTGGTGAGTTCGAACCACTGACCTTTCAATTAGCAGCTGAGCACTTTAACCACTGTGCCACTAGGGCTCCTTTCTAGTATGGATAGTGCTTATGAATGTAAATATACTATCTGTGTTTAACAAAAATCTACATCATTTATATCAATAATATTTTTTTTCCTTGAAAAATGAAACTTATTATGGCTAGAGTAAAGAATAAAATAAATATGTATACTTGTTTCCTGCTAGTAGACCATGTGAACATCTCAGTCACCCTTCTGTAGCTTTAGAAGTTGTTGTTGTTAATTGCTGTTGAGTTGAGTCTGACTCATGGTGACCCTGTGTGTGCAGAGTAGAGCTCTATAGGGTTTTCAAGGCTGTGATCTTTCAGAAGCAGATCTCCAGGCCTGTCTTTCCATGTGCTTCTGGGTGGGTGCCAACCATTCAGCTAGTAGTCCAGTGCTTAACTGTTTGTGCCACCCAGGGTCTCCAGTTTAGGAGACTAGGGATTAAATGTAAGCAGAACAAATGTAATCATGGGATTTTATTAAGGCAACATTGTTTTTGTCTCTCACTGTCCTATATATATATATATATGTATGTATGTATGAATGAAACCCTGGCGGTGTAGTGGTTAAGTTCTACGGCTGCTAATCAAAGGGTCGGCAGTTCGAATCCTCCAGGAGCTCCTTGGAAACTCTGTGGGGCAGTTCTACTCTGTCCTATAAGGTTGCTATGAGTTGGAATTGACTTGACGGCACCAGGTTTGGTTTTTTTTTTTTTTTTTTAATATATGTTATATATATATATATATATATTATGGTTGGAAAGGTAGTTTTGACAGAACCATAACATTTATGAACAATCTCAGTTTTTATTTTAAAGTCACTTTATACTGCTGATATGTTCTCAGTTCACAAACTAGAAGGGACAGTCATATATAATAATGAAAGCTTTGGAACTGAATTAAAGTTAAATCTTTTTCCCTTCCTTGCTTGGGTTCTGCTGTAGGCTGATGTTGGCAATGAGAGAAAGAGAAAGGTGGTCTCTCTCACCAAAACCTGTTGCCATGAGTTGAGTCTGACTCATAGCGAGCCTATAGGGCAGAGTAGAACTACCCCGTAGAGTTTCCAAGGAGTGGCTGGTGGATTCAAACTGCAGACCTTTTGGTCAACAGCTGAGCTGTTAACCACTGCCCCACCACTGGTTTCTCTATCTGAGTATAATTCCTAAAAAAGCTAAAAATATGACAGTCATGTAATTATAAAGGGAGCACATGTCAAAAATCTCTGTAGGTCACTAATGAGGGATTCAGCAGGATTGTATAGCTGGTTTAAGAGCATTGGAGGGATATATCACTCAGGAAAAGAAAGCTGAAGTGAATTTCCTAAATGCCTAACTGGTGGTCATCCTAGAACTGCAGTCCATTGGGTTGTATCTTCTCCTGGGCAGACATCTATAAGGTATCAGATTTCAGAGTCTGAGCCCTCATGAGTCGTGAATGGTATAGTCAAGGATTCATTCTCCCCTGGAAAGGCCGTTAGACATTACTCTAGTGGGGCACTGAAAGTACCTGCAGCAATCATCCTTTCTTTTTTTTTCCCCCCTCAGTTTTAAATACTTTTTCCTAACATCTCTTTTCCAGGCTTTTCTTTATGTTCCTCTTCTCCCCATTTTTGCTGCATGTGGTTTCTGATCCTGAAGACTGAGGAAAGAAGAAGGGTATAGGAAGTTTGTACTTAACTGGTAGTGTTACAAGCTGGTGTTGCACTCTGTGAGCTTGGTAGGTGTTTAAAGTCGACTCTTTCTCTGATGGTTCAGAGGGTTCCATGATTGTACTTCCCTGGATGTGAGTGATGTTTTTCTTCTTCTTAACTGTTTACTCCCTAGGTTTTTGTGTTTCAGAATCCTACCCCCAGATTCTCTCTTTTGGAGTTCTATTGCCCTTCTGGGCCATTGTCCCTCAGAGCTGTCCTCTTGGGCAACTTAAATGGCCCTTGGCTGGCTCTCTCTCTCTTCTATGGCCCGTATCTGGTCTGCAGGAAATCCTTGTGCACTCTTTGTCCATACAGACTCTGAAAGGGCAGCCATGTCCCAATACAGAAGCAGCTGTCATTCACTCCAACACCAAATCAGTTCACCAGCCCATCTCTCCTGCCCAAGAAGGCTCTTCTATAGAAGTAAGACACTAGTGGGGTTTCCTCCACTCTAGAGAGTGGTCCCTTTGAACCTCCTCCCATTTGAGTCATCAGTTTCCTTTGAAAATATAGTTGTTGGTCTTATATCTTATCTTATGTATAAAAAAACCAAAACCAAAACCAAACCCACTGCCATTGAGTTGATTCTGACTCATAGCAACCATTAGAACAGGGTAGAACTGCCCTGTAGAGTTTCCATGGCCCTGGTGGTGCAGTGGTTAAAAGTTACAGCTGCTAACCAAAAGGTCAGCCTTAAGAATCTACCGCCTTCTCCTTGGAAACCCTAAGGGACAGTTCTACTCTGTCCTGAAACTTTAAGTAATAGTTAATGATCCAATGGTAAGCACCCCAAACCAGACACTTCAGCTTGAACTACAGAAGTAAAAAGTGAAAGTGCTTACATAAATAATGCAATCTTAAAGGATATAAAACCAAAAAAAAAAACAAACCTCTTGCCATCGAGTTGATTCCGACTCATAGCGACACTGTAGGGTCACCATGGCACCTGGTTTGGTTTTCTGGTTTACTCTTTATGGAAGCAGACTGCCACATCTTTCTTCCTGGTGTTTCAGATGAAACTTCCAAGTCAGTAGCCTGTGATACTGGTTTTAGGCGACTAGGAGTCTCTAGGAGACACTGCCTTACAGGCAGGCTGGACTGTGCTAACTTTTCCAGAATGATTTTATCTGCTTTTATTTATTGAGAATCATCTGCAGGACACAAAGAATGAGGACAACTGTCTGGAGGAATATGGGGCATGATGTGAAGGAGTGCAGGAGTGGAGAGAAGGCCCAGAGAGACAGGTGGCTACAGAATATCTTGCTCCGTTTTCTGATCTGAAAAGATATATGGAATTGCCTTTTATAATAACCCCTCCTCCCCTTCCACATGCAAATCTTTTGTGTTTTTTTTCTGACTCTAGGCGTTCTCAGCATTTTGACTTGCTTTTACTAAATTCGGTGTTCAGAGGGGAGAATTTAGTGTGTTGTATTGTCTGTTGACTTCCCTTTCCCCTAGACAATAATTTCTTTGGAGGGAGGAATGGTATTATGCTCATTATTGTATCACCAGCCCTTAGCCCTGCCTGGCATAGAGTGTATGATCAATATCTATTTATTGAACGAATGATTGAGACAAAGAAGGAGGCATGCAGAGTAAGAATTCCCCGAGCCCCTGTTTTCTAGGAAAGGTTTTTGTCTACCCGTTTCCCTTTCAGAAGAGTTGGGTTGAGAGCGCTAGCAGGGAAGTGGAAAACCACACTTGCCTTTGCTTTGTGACACAGCCTTTCTTCTACTTAAGTGACTCTTGTTCATCTGTGCCCTGTGAATGTGTGTGTGTGGGAGGCAGCTATATAATTATTTGTAAAAATTTTGACAAATAATTACATTGCACGAATATGTATACCCTATTTTTATAAACTGCTTTAGATTGAAAGGTTCTTTAAGAATATAATGCCGTCCTTCATTATGTGCCATAGGCACTTTTAAAACTCATTTATTCAATTGAATACAATCACATCTTCTACTTTTACCCCTCTGGGCTTGGGTAGTTTGATCATCTGTTTGTGGTGATTAGCCTTCTTTGTAGTCTTTTCTTTAGTATCCCAATAAATCTTTTGAAAGTGCCCCACTTCTCTTTACTCCCTCTTTTCCCATACTAAGTGCAAAAGAACACAGCAACCCCAATTTAAAAGGAAGGTAGACATTGTTATCCCTTATGGCTATTTCCCTCTTTTCAAGAGATTAGTTTACTGCAGCATAGCAGCCCAATAGGATTGTCCTGGAAATGGATTTTCACGTGAAGTATTAATTCATGGTATTATGTAGAGCAAAAGGAAGGATCAAAATATTATAAAGAGAGAGAAGCTACATCATTATTTTTAATAGGATTGGTGCAATGAATAGTCCTTAGAGAGTGCACATCTGTTCCACTCAATGCTTTTTTCCTGAATTTACCATGAAATGTGTTTTACTGATAAGACCCAGCATTCTCATCCATTATTTCTCTAAGAGCCTGGTTACGAGAGTTAAAGTACAAGGCACTGCTACATGGTCTTGAGGTACTTCATTGAAAGAGTTTCCATTTTGCAACTCTTACATGTTTTTAGTTCCCCCACCCACTTTGGAACTAAATTGAGTTTTAATATTTAAGCTTTAATACTGAGCTTTTAACAAACACATATTATGTAAATTTACATTCAAACAACATAGCTGCTTGTTTACAGAAAAAAGATACATTTCAAATGCCTTTAATAAAGTGTTATGGAAGGATTTGAATGCTGAAGCGACAAATCATTTTGACCTTCAAACAATGGTACTTGTACTTTTCTGCTACACTAGAGAGAAATTTGAGTGGACCTGAGTTTGTTAGGGAGTACCTGACTTTCTCTGACTCTAACACATATTTAGCAAGGAGGAGTCAGGTGTGGTTTTACACTGGACTAGGATTAAACACTTGGTTTCAAATGGAAGGTCCTGTCCCCAGAGTGAATAGGGTCTCTATAAGATGAGAAATAAAACTAGATTTCTACCAGCTCTGATCTGTATATGGGAGCCTGAAGATAATGCCAAAAGACTAGAGGGAAGTACGTGACCCTCATCTGGCCTTTTGCTTCCTCTTTCTTGCCTGCTACTGTGTCTGGAGAGATTAGGGTATCCATCAGCACCTATGATGATGGGCTCTCTCCATCATCATAGCTGGGTGAGAGTCCTGTGGACCACTGTAAGGAATGTAAAGAGTCCTAATCACACCTGTTGAGCTGAGCTGACCTTGAACTCCACACATGTTGGAAAAGATTAATGTCTTAGCCA
Source organism: Elephas maximus indicus (assembly GCF_024166365.1). NCBI lineage: Eukaryota > Metazoa > Chordata > Mammalia > Proboscidea > Elephantidae > Elephas > Elephas maximus. The sequence goes on along the minus strand of NC_064841.1, from coordinate 15,304,875 downwards.
GTTTTAAAGCTCTGGCCATAAGTATCATGTGAGAGTTTCTGAAATAGAGTCCAGTGGACCATGAAGTATATATCTTAATACCACATATACAGACTTAAGTCAGTTTGGCCTGCGTACCTTCATTTTAAGGTACTAGCAGAAAGGTTGGAAGCTTGAGCCCACCCAGCGGTGCTATGGAAGAAAGTCTTGGTGATCTGCTTCTGTAAAGATTACAAGAAATCCCTATGGAGCAGTTCTACTCTGTAACAGGTAGGGTCACCATGAGTTAGGTTTGACTTGATGGGAGCAGGTTTGGTTTTTGGTTTATTGTATATATCCTGCTCTCACAACCAAACCAGACTTCTGACACCTTCATCCTTATACAAAAGCCACTAGAAAAACTGAACAATGCAGTATTACATTCGGAGATATGCTGATGTTTTTAGACACATGGTACCAGCAATAGAAATGTTCAAATGGATGGTCCTGAATTTGAATGCACTTTGGGGTAAGAAAAATTACTGGTATTTACTCTAGGGAGATTTACAAGGGAAAACACAAACAAACAAAACATTGAGTCCAAATTTCATTAAATTGTGAGTTTTAGACACTTGAGAAAAAAATGTTTATCAACATTATATTTCTTTTCTAATATATTTTCTCTCTACTTATGTTCATAATCAAGTTTGGTATTTTTTGTTGTAAATTAGGTTAATAAGAGTGACTTACAGCATTACAGCTGTAGGCGATAAGGATGGCTTATGGGAGGCGGGGCCAAGATGGCAAAAGAGTCAGATGCTTTTTATGGTCCCTCTTACAACAAAGACCTGAAGAAACAAGTGAATCGATTATATAGGACAGTCTAGGAGACCTGAACATCAAAGACAAAGTTGAGGAGTCAGACTGAGCATCAGGGGGAGGGAGAGACAGTTCAGAAGCAGCAAAAAAGTGCCAGACTTGACCTAGCCAGCACGCTGCAGGCTGGATAATTTGCTGCATGTTGGCTGAGACAAGCAGTAATGCCTGGGACACATTTTAGCACATCGAGGGAAACCAAATGGTGGAGAGTCTGCACAAGCCTCCAGAGCCAGGGGGAAGCAGCACTGGATCTGTGAAAATTAAGTGCAAGCATGTAACCTACTGTGTGGCATCAAAATAACCCTTTCCCCTATAGGGCTTCCATAATGGAGAAGTGCCTCTCCTTCCCTCACCTGCCCCCTCCCCGCTCTGCTCTAGTGCTGGTCCAGAAGAGTTCAGTGGTTGCCGTGCCCCCTAGGTCAGAAGTGGGACCCGCCACACCCAAGCCAGTCTCCCGGCCTTGGGGAGATAAATGCACGAATGAACAAACAAAAAAGTAACTGCCGGGTCCTCTAAGCTGAGAGCTCAGGACTAATTGCACCCAAACCAGTCTCCTGGCTTTAAAAAATTGCCCCACCCCCGAGGCCAGGAACTCAGGGCAGGCACTGCCCCTTTGCCTAGGCACAGGCATAAGGGGTCCATGAACTTTGGATGCCTTTCGTCCCTGCCTAGACCTGTGTAGGTTCATTGAAAAGCATAGGTATATACCTGAAGCCTAATTTCAACTGCAACAGCTAAGGGGGAGTGGCAGACTCGTGACATTTGACACTGACCTGTCCATTAAGCAGGGTCCTCACCCACTCATATCAGGGGCCTGAGGACTGGCAGCTTTATGCATCCCACATAGCTACCCATGACAGGGGTCCGAGGATAAGTGGTGTCTCCGAGTCCATACAGCCAACAGCATTGGGTGCCTAAAGTCTAGCTGCAAAATCCACCCACCTATACACTACTGGGGACCTGGACACGCCTTCCATGTAGGCACTCAGGGGCAGCTGTCAGCCCCCTACCTTGCTGAGCACATAACCCCTACTGCAGCCAGATACCTGTGCCTGCTCCAGTCACCTCTTCATAGCCCTGCTCATCTAGGACTATAGGTGAGAGCCTGCACCATGCACTTGTTGACCTATGACCTGGACATCTGAGCTGAATCCACACAAGAAAAGTAAATGAACTCCTGGGCTCACATACCTAGTAACAGCCCTAACCACCTGGTGATAGGATGTGAGACCTTCAAAGACACCGATATTCAAAGGAGCTCACATTACCAGCCTATTTGGGCATATCAAAACAAAACAAGAAGCTAGCACACAGTAAGCAAACATACGATGAAAAATACAGTAACATTGATGGCTCAGAGACAACAGTACATATCAAATCACATAAAGAGGCATACCATGATGGCTCCAGCAAACAACCAAAACAAAGAACCAGGTAACCTTCTGGAGGAAAAGAATGTCTTGGAATTACCAGAAGTAGAATTCAAAAGAATAATATAGAGAGCTCTTCAGGAGATCAGGAAGGAGAGCAGTCAAAACTCAAGGAACACAGATAAAGCAATAGAAGAACTCAGGAAAACTATACAAGAGTAAAATGACAAATTTAGGAGGCTGCTAGAATCCACAAAGAAACAACAAACAGAAATCCAAAACATTTAACAATAAAATTTGAGAATTAGATAACAGTAAGTCATAGGAGCAGAACTGAGGCAATGGAAATCAGAATTAGTGAGACTGAAGATAAAGCACTTGACACCAATTTATTTGAGGAAAAATCAGATAAAAGAATTAAAAAAAAAGAAGAAACCCTAAGAATTATGTGGGACTCTATTAAGATAAATAATCTATGAGTGATTGGAGTACCAGAATGGGGTGTGGGGGGACAGGAATAACAGAAAATACAGAGAGAATTTTTGAAGATTTGCTGGCAGAAAACTTCTCTGGTATCACGAAAGATGAGAAGATATCTATCCAAGTAGCTTATCAAACCCCACGCAAAGGTTATCCCAAAAGAAAGTCACCAAGACATAAACAAACTTGCCAAAACCAAAGTAAAGAGAGAATTTAAGAGCAGCTTTTTTAGGGGTAAATGAAAAGTCACCTACAAAGGAGAGTCGGCAAGACTAAGCTGTAACTACTCAGCAGAAACCATGCAGGCAAGAAGGCAATAGGATGAAATATATAAAGCCTTGAAGGAAAAAAAAAAAATGCCAGCCAAGAATTTTATATCCAGCAAAACTGTCTCTCAAATATGAAGGCAAAATTAGAGCATTTCCAGGTAAAGAGAAGCTACAGAAATTTGTAAAAACCAAACCAAAATCACAAGAAATTTTAAAGGGAGTCCTCCAACTAGAAAATAAAAAATATCAGATAAGAACCCAAGACTAGAACACAGGACAGAACAACAAGATATCAACCCAGATAGGGAACTCACAAAAATAAGGCAAATCTAAAACAATGAAAATACCAGAACAGAGATGTCAATATGTAAAAGATGACAATATTAAAACAAAAATAAGGGACTAAATAGTGTAGTCATAGAGCTTTCATATGGAGAAGTTAGGGAGATATCAAGAAATAAAAGATAGGCTTAAACTTACAAAAATAGAGGTAAATTTTAAGGTAACCACAAAGGAAACTAATAAACCTACACATCAAAATAAAAAAGGAGAAAAACATAGAATCAGCAAATACAAAATCAACAACAATGAAAAACAAGAAAAGAAAATACATAAAGAAAAATGACTCAGCGCAGAAACTTAAGTAGGACAAAGAAACTGTCAATGCTACAAAAAAAACCAAAACAAAACAAAATGACAGCACTAAACTCATTCCTATCAATAATTATACTGACTGTAAATGGACTAAGTGCATCAGTAAAGAGACAGAGAGTGGCAGAATGGATTAAAAAAAAAAAAAAAGTATCCCTCTATGTGCTGCTGACAAGAGACACACCGTAGACTCAAAATATATCAAGCAAACAACAAAAAAGAGCAGGAGCGGCAATATTAATCTCTGACAAAAAAGACTTTAAAGCAAAATCCACCACCAAGGATAAGGAAGGAGGCTATATAATGATTAAAGGGTCAGGGCACCGGAAGAACATAACTATAACAAATAATTACACACCAAACGACAGGGCTCCAAAATACATAAACAAACTCTTACAGCATTGAAAAGAGAAATAGCTCCACAATAGTAGTAGGAGACTTCAACACACCACTTTCAGTGAAGGACAGAACATCCAGAAAGAAGCTAAATGAAGACACAAAATACCCAAATGCCACAATCAACCAACTTGATCTCATACTTGATCTCATAGACATACAGAACACTCCATCAAACAGCAGTCAAGTATACTTTCTTTTCCGATGCACATGGAACATTCTCCAGAAAAGACCACATATTAGGCCACAAAACCAGCCTTACAGAATCCAAAATATTGAAATATTACAAAGCATCTTTTTGACCATAAAGCCATAAAAGTAGAAATCAATCACAGAAAAAGCAAGGAAAAAAAAAAAATCAAATACATGGAAACTGAACAATACCTAGCTCAAAAACTACTGGGTTATAGAAGAAATCAAGGATGGAATAAAAAAACTCATAGAATCAAATGAGAATGAAAACACATCCTACTAGAACATTTGAGACACAGGTCAATTTATAGCAGCAAATGTACACATCCAAAAAGAAGAAAGGATCAAAATTAAAACATTAACACTACAACTGAAACAAATAGAGAGCAGCAAAAGAAGCCCTCAGGCACAAGAAGAAAGGAAATAATAGAAATTAGAGAAGAAATAAATGAAATAGAGAATAGAAAAACAATGGAAAGAGTCAACAATACCAAAAGCTGGTTATTTGAAAAGATCAACAAAATCGATAAGCCACTGGCCAAGCTGACAAAAGAAAAACAGGAGAGGAAGCAAATAACCCAAATAAGAAATGAGATGGGTGATATCACAACAGACCCAACTGAAATTAAAGAATCAGAACAGAATACTATAAAAAATTGTACTCTAACAAATTTGAAAACCTTAGAGGAAATGGACAAATTTCTAGAAACACACTACCTATCTAAACTAAGGCAACCAGAGGTAGAACAACTAAATAAACCTATAACAAAAAGAAGAGATTGAAGAGGAAATTAAAAACTCCCAACAAATTAAAAGCCCTGGCCCTGATGGCTTCACTGGAGAATTCTACCAAACTTTCAAAGAGTTAACACCAGTACTACTAAAGGTATTTCACAGCATAGGAAAAAAAAAATTTTTTGTTTTTTTTTTTATAGAAAAGAATGGAATATTCCTGAGCTCATTCTATGAAGCCAGCGTAACCCTGGTACCAAAACCAGGTTAAGATATGACAAAAAAAGAAAATTACAGACCAATATCCCTCATGAACATAGATGCAAAAATCTTTAACAAAATTCTAGCCAATAGAATTCAAGATATCAGAAAAATAATTCATCATGACCAAGTGGTATTCATACCAGGTATGTAGGGATGGTTCAACATTAGAAAAACAATGTTATCCATCACATAAATAAAACAGAAGATAAGAACCACATGATCTTATGAAATGATGCAGAAAACGCATTTGACAAAGCCCAACACCCATTCCTGATACAAACTCTCAGCAAAATAGGAGTAGAGGGGAAATTCCTCAACATAATAACATACTTTTATACAAAGCCAACAGGCAACATCATCCTAAATGGAGAGAGTCTAAAAGCATTATTCACCTTGAGAACAGGAACCAGAAAAGGACGCCCTTTATCACCAATCTTATTCAGTATTGTGCTGGAGGTCCTAACCATAGCGATAAGGTAAGAAAAAGAAATAAAGCGCATCCAAATTGGTAAGGAAGAAGTAAAAGAAAAAACCGAAAACCAAACCTGTTGCCATCGAGTTGATTCTGACTTATAGCAACCCTTATAGGACAGAATAGAACTGCCCCATGGGGTTTCCAAGGAGCACCTGGTGGATTCGAACTGACGACCTTTTGGTTAGCAGCTAAACTCTTAACCACTATGCCACCAGGGTTTCCAGGTATAAGTAGAAACATCCCCACTTGCAGATGATATGATCTTGTACACAGAAAAATCTCCAAAGAATCTATAAGAAAACTGCTGGAACTAATAGAAGATTTCAGCAAAGTATCAGGATACAAGATAAACATACTAAAAATCAGATGGATTCCTCTACATCAACAAAGAGAACTTCGCAACGGAAATCACCAAATCCATACCATTTACAGTCGCCCCCAAGAAGATAAAATACTTAGGAATAAATCTAACCAGAAACGTAAAAGATCTACACAAAGAAAACTACAAGACACTACTGCAGGAAACCAAAAGAGACCTACATAAGTAGAAAAACATACCTTGCTCCTGGATAGGAAGACTCAACCTTGTGAAAATACCTATTTTTACTCAAAACTATATACAGGTACAATTTAATCCTGATCCAAATTCCAAAGACATTTTTTGTCGAGATAGAGAAACAAATGACCACCTTCATATGGAATGGGAAGAACTCCAAGATAAGTAAAGCATTACTGAAGAAGATCAAAGTGGGAGGCTTCACACTACCTGATCTTGGAACCTATTATACTGCCATAGTAGTCAAAACAGGCTGGTACTCGTGCAACAAGAGATACATAGAACAATGGAACAGAATTGAGAATCTAGACATAAATTCATCCACCTATGAGCATCTGATATTTGACAAAGCCCCAAAGTCTGTTAAATGGGGAAAAGACAAATGGTGCAGGCATAACTGGATGTCCATGTGCAAAAAAACTAAACAAGACCCATACCTCACACCAGGTACAAAAACTAACTCAAATGGGTCAAAAGCCTAAATATAAAATCTAAAATGATAAAGATCATGGGTGAAAAAATAGGGACAGTGCTAGGAGCCCTAGTACATGGCATAAACAAAATACAAACTGTAACTAACAATGCACAAACACCAAAAGAGAAACCAGATAAGTGGGAGCTCCTAAAAATCAAACACGTATGTTCATCAAAAGACTTCACAAAAAGAGTAAAAAGACAACCCTATCCTGATAAGGGTCTAATCTCTAAAATTGATAAGTTACTGCAACACCTCAACAACAAAAAGACCAATAACCCAATTAAAAAATGGGCAAAGAATATGAACAGACACTTCACTGAAGAAGACATTCAGGTGGCTAACAGATACATGAGAAAATGCTCATGATCATTAGCCTTTAGAGAAATGCAAATCAAAAAAACTAATCCAAAATGCTAATCCAAAAAACACAAAATAATAAATTTGGAGAGGTTGCGGAGAGACTGGAACACTTATGCATTGCTGGTGGGAATGTAAAATGGTACAACCACTTTGGAAGTTGATTTGATGCTTCCTTAAAAAGCTAGAAATAGAAGTACCATATGATCCAGCAATCCCACTCCTTGGAATGTATCCTAGAGAAGTAAGAGCCTTCACAGGAATAGATATATGCACACCCATGTTCATTGCAGCACTGTTCACAATAGCAAAAAAGATGGAAACAACCTTGGTGCCCATCAACAGATGAATGGATAAGGAAATTATGGTACTATGCAATGGTAAAGAACAACAGTGAACCTGCAAAACATCTCACAGATCAGATGAATCTGGAGAGCAGTATGCTGAGTGAAATTAGTCAGTCACAAAAGGACAAATATTATATGAGACCACTATTATCAAAACTCAATAAAAGGTTTAAACACAGAAGAAAACATTCTTTGATGGTTATGATGGTAGGGAGGAAGAGAGGAATTCACTAACTAGATAGTAGACAAGAATCGTCTTAGGTGAAGGGAAGGACAACACACAGTACAGGGGAAGTCAGGACTAAACCAAAAGCTGAGAAGTTTCCTGAACACAACCCAACACTTTGAGGGACAGAGTAACTGGGCCTGGAGTTTGGTGACCATGCGTTCAGGGGACATCTAGGTCAATTGGCATAACAAAGTTTATTAAGAAAATATTCTGCATCCCACTTTGGTGAGTGGCAATCTAAGATGCATCAATTGGTCCCAATCCACTTGGAGCAAAGGGGAATGAAGAATACCAAAGACACAAGGAAAATATTAGCCCAAGAGAAAAGGGCCACATAAACCAGAGACTCCATCGGCCTAAGATCGGAAGAGCTAGATGATGCCTGACTACCACCAATGACCATGTTGATAGGGAACATAACAGAGATCATTGATGGAGTGGGAGAAAATTGTGGAGCAGTACTCAAATTCGCTTAAAAAGACCATACTTAATAGCCTGACTGAGATTGGAGGAACCCCCAAAGCCATGGCCCCTGGACACTCTGTTAACCCAGAACTAAAACCATTCCCGAAGCCCATGCTTCAGACAAAGATTAGACAGGAGTATAAAACAAAATAATACTAGTGAAGAGTGTGCATTTTAGTTCAGCCAGATACTCAAGACCAAAATGGTGGCTCCTGTCCCAAGGCAGAATAAGAAGACAGGAAGGGACAGGAGCTGGTTGGATGGACACTGGAAACCGAGGGTAGAAAGGGGGAGTGTGCTGTCATAGGGATTGTAACTAGTGTCACATAACAATATGTGTATAAATTTTTGTATGAGAAATTAACTTGAGCTGAAAATTTTACCAAAAGCACAATAAAAAGCTTAAAAAAAAAAAGAGTGGTTTCCAATGCTTTGAATTATGATTACTGCCCATGAAGGTATTACTAGTAAATATGAGATCACAGTAGAAAGACATTTGGACTAATAGGAAAACGGAACTCATTATCTCTAAAAGAGATCATAGGTCAACCTATGACAGATGCTAGAAAAGAGCTTCTAGAAAAGTTATAAATACATGTAAATATGCTAGAACCACAATAGGCTTTTAAAAGGATGGTAGAGATTGTTGATATATGGAAATCATCTTTGACATAACGTTATCGAGGATAATATTGAATCCTAATAGAAAATAATTGGATCATGATGTTCTGATCCTGTTTCATTTTGAGATTTCTTATTATTTTTCTATTATGACCCTTCCCCGTAGACATTGAAAAGAGGCTGCAACCTGTTGTCATTGAGTCGATTCCAACTCATAGCAACCCTATACAGCAGAGTGGTACTGCCCCATAAGGTTACCAAGGAACGGCTGTGGATTTGAACTGCTGACCTTTTGGTTAGCAGCAGAGCTCTTAACCACTGTGCCACCAGGGCTCAGAGAAGAGGTCAGAAGAGGAAAATTCCACTGAATTATGGTTAAAAAAGATGCCTAGTGAATAATAAGACTTTTGGTATAGAAGCCCCAGATTTCTATATGTTGCAATATCTAGACCAGCTAATACTCTCATATTTCAGTTAATTTCAAAGGGAATAATTTTCTGCCAAATTCAGGTGTTTCACATATAATAGCAATGTGGCAAAGGAAGCTGTTTCTCCCCATTTTATGCTCTGAACTGTCCCCAATCCCAAACTTCAAAATATGTATATTCTATTATTAAAAGAAAATATACAATTTAAGTTTATATTTGTTCCTATGAAATTTCTCCAAAATTTCAAACTGCCAAGATACTATTTTTCCACTTTTCTTTCTTCTGAAGCTATGTCTTTGTATTCCTAGTATCTAAAGGGGCACTGGTTCCAGAAGAACCAGGGGATACCATGTGGTTTAAAATCAGAAAAGGTGTGTGTCGGGGTTGTAACTTTTCACAATATTTATTCGGTCTGTATGCTGAGCAAATAATCCGAGAAGCTGGACTGTATGAAGAAGAACATAGCATCAGGATTGGAGGAAGACTCATTTAACAACTTGTGATATGCAGATGACATAACTTTGCTGAAAGTGAAGAGGACTCGAAGCACCTTCTGATGACGATCAAAGACCACAGCCTTCAGTATGCATTACACCTCAACATAAAGAAAACAAAAATCTTCACAACTGGACCGATAAGCAGCATCATAATAAACGGAGAAAATACTGAAGTTGTCACAGATTTCATTTTACTTGGATCCACAATCAATGCCCATGGAAGCAGCAGTCAAGAAATCAAATGACGTATTGCAATGGCCAAATCTACTGCATAAGATCTCTTGAAATTGCTGAGAAGCAAAAATACCACTTTGAGAACTAAGGTGTGCCTGACCCAAGCCATGGTATTTTCAGTTGCCTCATATGCATGTGAATGCTAGAAAATGAATAAGGAATACCAGAGAGGAATTGATGCCTTTGAATTATGGGGTCGGTGAAGAATATTGACTTGGACTGCCAGAAGAATGAACAATTCTGCCTTGGAGAAAGTACAGCCAGATTGCTCCTTGGAAGCGAGGATGACAAGACTTCATCCCAGATACTTTGGACATGTTATCAGGAGGGACCAGTCTCTGGAGAAGAACATCATGCTTGGTAAAGTAGAGGGTCGGTAAAAAAGAAGATGACCCTCAATGAGATGGATTACCTGCAACAGTGTGCTCAGACATAGCAAGAATTGTGAAGATTGCACAGGACCAGGCAGCGTTTCATTCTGTTGTACATAGGACCACTATTTATGAGTGAGAACTAACTTGTTGGCACCTAACAACAACAAAGAATAAAATATGTATATATGTTTTTGACTCTGATTGACATCTGAATTATATATAACTTATATATAATGGACTTAAATGTCTTTTGAGTTTATATTTTTGTTAGCTAGACGTGGCTAACTGAGCTAACCACTTAGCCCTGGCCACTGAACCTACTAGGCCTTCCTTGGGAGAAAGATGTGGCAGTCTCCTCCAGTGAAGATTTACAAAAGTCTTGGAAACCCTATGGGGCAATTCTACTCTGTCCTATAGGGTTCCTATGAGTCAAAATCGACTCAATGACAGTGAGGTTTTTTTTTTAAGACATAGCGTATCCTATTATTTATTATTTCCTTACTTTTCATTGTATTTTTTTTGGTAGAAATGCCTTTAATGGAAATTCTTATTAAGAAAAACAATAGGAAGCATTTTTTAATTCACCAAGTTTCAAATTGTTAACTTAAGGAGTTGTGAGAAACAATCTAGTTCTGCCATCTCATTTGATACTTGAACGGTAGGTCAAATACTTTTAAGTGTGTTTATGTCATATGCAGTACATATGATAACTGTGTGTGTGTGTATGTATACTTGCATACCACACATATATATTCATACTGAAGACATTGGTGTATGGTTTTAATATATTAAGCTTCTGGGTTTGTTTGCACATTTCAAGTGGAATATAATTTAGATGCAATTCTACATGAATTGTGTTTCATGCCTGAAACTGTTACAAAGAATATGTTGGCTGGAGCCTTAAAATGAGACATTCTCAGATCTTAAAGAAAAAAGAAAAACTCTCAGCAGTTACTAGGAAATAACTCTGTTTTGGAACAATGCTGTTGAAGTGTCTCATATTTAAGAAAAAAAATTAAAAAGATTTTAAAGTCTTAAAAAGTTTTGCCGTAGTTTATATATATTTTCTAATGGTAATTTCATAAATTATTTTTAAATAGTTCTGTAACTTCTTATATTAAAAAAATAACCTTCTATACAAAAAAGATGTGCTTCATCTTCTGTTTCACTCAATATAACTTTTTTTCCCTTTAAATTCTTGGTTTTGTATTGTCACAATGCTTGGCTTTGTGTTACCCCTCAAAGTGCTTCATGATCATAAAATTGGGACTAAGTAGGAATTAAATGTACCTAAGCTTGATGGTTGTTGCTCACCAACTACATAATTATTGCCAGGGAGGCTAAAAATGCAGAATGTCTGTCAAATCTAAAAGAAGCATGTGGGGAGGCAGCAGTGGGGAAGATGAAAATCACAACTGGAGGTAATGATTACACTGAGTGCCTTGCTACAGAAAACATAGCATTTAGAAATTCATGAGCCTTCCTTTGAAATGTTCAACAAACCATACATTAACTAAGACACTGATGACGGCACTGCCTGCACACAAAGCTACCCATAATTTTTGGGAAGGCTCTTTGTGTGCAACTTGAAGAACCATAAATCTTTGACTTCAGCATTGACTTTGGTGACAAGTAAGTTTGAGGTAAATAATACTGAAACTTTCACTTCTCAGGCATTCAGTAAAAGGAGTGCCATACCACTTTTCCTAAAACCAAAACCAAACCCATTGCCATCGAGTCGATTCCAACTCACAGCGACCCTATAGGGCAGAGTAGAACTGCCCCATAGGGTTTCCAAGGATACAGTTCCTAAAAAAGGGTTTATTTATTTATTTTAAACTTAAGTGCAATATATATCCACGAAGATAAAGAAAACTGTGACCTTCCATTGCTAAATAACACACAGTGTATTAGCTTTACTTTCTGGCTTTCTGGGATCCATCCTATAAAAAATTAATCACTGCAGACACATTCTTCAAAAATCCATTTGGGGCTCTGTTTAGGGGAGAGCAGTTATGCTCCTAGTTTATTTAGTGAGGAGGGAGGTTGTCTCACATCTATTCCTGCCGACATGCTTCTCTGATATTCTGGCTGCCACTAGGGGCCAATGCTACTTTGGTGTTGACCACTCCCATTCTGCCCTGGAACACAGAGAAGCTTCCCCCCCGCCCCGCCCCCTAACTGGCAGCAATTGAGGAACAAAAGCAGAAAAACCACAATTTCCTTTGCTCCCTGACTCCTGGTAAGTGGTCAGTACGTATTTGTTAAATAAATGAATGACTCAATATCTTTTATTTTTCAAAATCCCGCCATGCAGTGTTACTGGCCTTCACTGAAGGGTTGGTATACGTATTCAGCCTTTTCTTTGTTCATTTACTATCTTCTTTCCAAGTATAGTCCGAAGGTTTCTCTGCCTGAGAAATGGGACTCCATCACAAAGCCTTTTGCCTTTCACAGACACAAAAACCCTTTGAAATCTTGGAAATTACTGCTTTTTGACCCAGGGGGAGGATGCCATCTTATTTTTGCGGAAAGGGCTGTGGGTAATGGTAGTGCTGAAATGCTTGCTCTTCTCTTTAAGCTATTAACCATCTTTTTCTTAGTACACCAATTTTGTAACAATATATATCAATCTTTTAAATCTTTGGTTTCATTTGTTTGGAATTCTGATCATGATGTAGGAAAGTGAAAGAGGGTGTTACAGATTGAATTGAGTCCCCCAGAAAGGTATGTTGCAGACTTAACTTCTGTACCTGTGAATGTGACACTGTTTGGAAAAAAAAGATCTTTCTTTGAAGATGTTATCAGTTAAATTAATTTAAGGAGGGCATGCTGGGGGAGCATGGGTCCTGATCCCTTCTAAGTGGTGTCTTATAAAAGGGGAAAACAGACAGGGAGATAGAGTCACATGGGGGGAAGACACTATGTGAAGCTACATCTACAAGCCAAGAGACACCTGAGACTACCAGAAGCTGGAAAAGATAAGGAAGAACCTTCCCCTGGAGCAGACAGAGAGATCATGGCACTCCCGATGCCCTGGATTCAGATTTCTAGCTTCCAGAACTGTAAGACAATAAATTTCTGTTCTTACAAGCCACCCACATTGTGGTATTTTATCCATGGCAGCCCTGGGAAATGGAGACTCGAGACAAGGGAAGAAAAATAGCTGGTATTGAATGTCTCTCAAAAAAAAAAAAAAAATTTTTTTTTTTTTTTTACTCTATATTAGGCCCAGTTACTCTTGGGAGGTATTGATATCATTCCTTTTTCACAGAGGAGTAAATGATTCTCCAAAAAGTAACTTGGATAGGTCCTCAAGTTAATGACTGCCAGAGCTAGGATTAGAATCCAGGCATATCTAACTCTAACCAGTGTCTGTTCCATAGTACAGCACTTCTCCAGAATCTTGATGGAGTGAGGGAAACAGGAGTCATTAGAGCATAAGGACAGTTGTTGCACAGGGCCTGTGTGGGAAACATGAAGAATTTTGTGTTTCAGCTTTTGAGGAATGGGCATCTTGGGATGTGGAAGAGAGGGTTGTTCTCATCAGAGGAGATCTTGCAGTTTTGCTTATTGACCTGATGTCAACTGATTTCCCACTGAAGCCATTTGTAGAGGTCTTTGGGGGGTATTGTGGCTTCTTGATGCCAAATTGGAATTAAAAGCCCAATTTTAAAATACTACCTATTTCATGGAGTTGTGAAGATCAATCAAACATTATTTCACAGAGTAACATGAACTACAAGGAAACTATGAAATAATGTTCAGATATTATTTTTGCACTTCTTTATTATTGTGGTTCAGTGCTGTCCATTGATTTCTGACTCATAGCAAACCTGTGTACAACCAAACAAAACACTGCCCAGTCCTGCGTCATCCTCACGATCTCTGCTATGCTTGAGCCCATTGTTGGCAGCCACTGTGTCAGTTCATCTCATTGAGGGTCTTCCTATTTTTCCGTGACCTTCTACTTTACCCAGCATGATGTCCTTTTCCGGGAACTGGTCCCTTCTGATAACACGTCCAAAGTACGTAAGATGTAGTCTCGCCATACTTGCTTCTAAGACGTATTCTGGCTGTACTTTCTCCAAGACAAATGTGTTCATTCATTTGGCAGTCCATGATATATTCAATATTCTTCACCAACACCATAACTCAAAGGCATCAATTCTTCTTCGGTCTTCCTTATTCATTGTCCAGCTTTCACATGCATATGTGATTGAAAATACCTTGGCTTGGGTCAGGTGCACCTTAGTGTTCAGGGTGACATCTTTGCAACACTTTGAAGAGGTCCTTTGCAGCAGATTTGCCCAATGCAATGCGTCGTTTGATTTCTTGACTGCTGATTCCATGAGTGTTTATTGTGGATCCAAATAAATTGAAATTGTTGACAACTTCAGTCTTTTCTCCATTTATCATGATGTTGCTTATTGGTCCTGGTTTGAGGATTTTTGTTTTCTTCATGTTGGGGTGTAATCTGTTCTGAAGGCTGTGGTCTTTGATCTTCATAAATGAGTACTTCAAGTCTTCTTCACTTTGAGCAAGCAAGGATGTGTCATCTGTATCACTCAGGTTGTTAATGAGCCTTCCTCCAATCCTGATGCCCGGTCTTCTTGATGTAGTTCAGCTTCCCAGATTATTGCTCAGCATACAGACTGAATAAGTATGGTGAAAGGATACAACCCTAATGCACACCTTTCCTGACTGTAAACCACGCAGTATTCCCTTGTTCTGTTAGAACGACTGCCCCTTTGCCTATGTATAGGTTTCTCATGGGTACAATTAAGTGTTCTGGAATTTCCGTTCTTTGCAATGTTATCTATAATTTGTTATGATCTACATAATCGAATGTCTTTGCATAGTCAATAAAACACAGGTAAACACCTTTCTGGTATTCTCTGCTTTCACCCAAGATCCATCTGACATCAGCAATGATATTTATCCTGCCACATCCTGTTCTGAATTCGGCTTGAATTTCTGGCAGTTCTCTGTTGATGTACTGTTGCAACTGATTTTGAATTATCTTCAGCAAAATTTTGCTTGTGTGTGATATTGTTATTTATCAATTATTTCCACATTTGGTTGGATCACCTTTCTTTGGAATAGGCATATAGATCTCTTCCAGTCAGTTGGCCAGGTAGCTGTCTTCCAAATTTCTTGTCATAGATGAGTAAGCACTTCTAGCAATGCATCTATTTGTTGAAACATCTCAATTTGTATTCCATCAATTCCTGGAGCCTTGTTTTTCATCACTGACTTTAGTGCAGCTCGGACTTCTTCCTTCAGTACCATCGGTTCTTGATCATATGCTACCTCCTAAAATGAGTTAACATCGGCCAATTCTTTTTGGTAAGTGACTCTGTCTGTTCCTTCCATCTTCTTTTGATGTGTCCTGCATCGTTCAGTATTTTGCCCACAGAGTCCTTCAGTATCTCAAGTTGAGGCTTGAGTTTTTTCTTCAGTTCTTTTAGCTTGAGAAATGCAAAGCATTTCTTTTGCTTTTCCAACTTCAGGTCTTTGTACGTGTCAATACTTTATTTTGTCTTCTTGAGCTACCCTTTGAAATCTTCTGTTCAGCTCTTTTACTTCATCATTTCTTCCTTTTACTTTAGGTACATGCTGTTCAAGAGCAAGTTTCAGAGTCTCTTCTGACATTCATTTTGGTCTTTTCTTTCTTACCTGTCTTTTTAATGACCGCTTGCTTTCTTCATGTGTGATATCCTTGATGTCATTCCGCAGCTGATCTGGTCTTCGGTCATTACTGTTCAATGTGTCAAGCCTATTCTTGAGATGGTCTCTAAATTTAGGTGGGATATACTCTTTTTAGGATGTATACACATTTAGGTCTTTAATCCATTTTTATTTGTTTTTCTGTATGGTGTAAAACATGGATCCTGTTTCATTTTTCTCCATGTGGAAATCCAATTTTCCAAACACCATTTGTTAAAGAGCCTCTTTTTTTCTCCAGCAAATGGTCTTAGCACCCTAGTCAAATATCAGTTGACCACAGATGGATGGGTTTATTTCTGGATTTTCAATTCTATTCCATTGGTCTGTGTGTCTGTTATACCAGTACCAGGCTGTTTTTATTAATGTAGGTATATAATACTTTTTAAAATCAGGAAGTGTGTGTCCTCCTGCTTTGCCAGATTTTGTATAAATTTCATACAGCAGAATTTTCAGGAAATAATATTTGTATTTATGACATAGCGTTGGTCTCATATCTGTCCCCCAATCTGAATAGCATCCTCAGAGATGAACGATTGGTCTGGATAATGCTTCACAAATAACAGGCATGTTTAAAAGACATCCCCCAAATAAATTAGACATAGAGCCCAGCCACCTGTGCTCTCCCTTTGTTGGTTGATTATTTAAGTCCATTTCCTTATTAGAACCAGTCTCCCCTCTGTCAGGAGCACTGTTCAAACTGAAGTTTTAGAAGAATTCATCAGCTAAGTTGATTCTCTGACTTTGATGCTAACATCTGAGTAAACAGAAGAAAATTCTCACAAATATTTTCAGCATGAGAATTTATGAACAGATATCCTATTGATGTGTTGTCTCTGAGGGCAGGGATTAAGTCTTTAATTTCAGTGCTTATTGCTTGATTATGTAATAAGACTTTTGTCTGAAATTTGTTACCATCTCCTTCAGTGTCTGCTCTCCTCAAGTATGTGGTCTCTGTGGTGCCGCGATTCATCGGTTACTCAGAGTCGCACCATTGCACTGCCTGTCACTCTTCCCTCACCGCTATCCCATTTATTCCTTCATTCATCACACATTTACTGAGAAGTTATTATGTTCCACAGTACTGTTTCAGGCTGAGTTTATAAAGAAAAAAAATAAAACAGACTTTGATCACAATGACTCATGGCCAGCACCCATGCCTCACTCAGATCATCCCTGTCCACCATGAGAGTTCATTCAACCTCATCTGGATCTTTAGTACTTGATCTTTTTTTTCTTCATTGGCAAGGTATTAACCCTTTGCACACTGCAATAGCTCTTTTTCCATAATCTACTTCAGGCATAGTTATATTTCAGTGCTTTTAAATCAAGGCCTAAAATGCAGCTCATGGATATAATCTTACAGATCAAGAGGCAGGTCTTATGTCTTACATCACTCTAGTTTTTTCTGACCTGCTCTGTCAAGAAGTAAAATATCCTGAGCTGTTCTGCACTGAAAGAAATAATGCTGAGGCTGTGCATTCATTCTTGTGACCGATGCTTCATTAGAGAGTGCTGTAAAACATCTTGGGGAGGGGGGGACCTTTGCAAATCGAGGTGCATTGTATCTCCTAAAATATGACTTACATCTTACAGTGATTTTCCCAGATCACTATGAATGTGTAACACTAAAGTAGATTTAAAATGCCAAAGTAGACTTAAAATCTTAGAAATGTTGGAGGAGAAACATTCACAAAACATTAATAGATTTTGATATTTCAGTTTTGAGGGTTATATTAATCTGTTAACCAAAACTCTTATAAGACTAGTAAATTATTTTGAGGAAATATTCTAAACTGTTTGTTGATTTATATATGAATTTGTAAGTCGTAGAAAGCCAGTCACAGGAATTTAAATATTCTAACTAACAGGGCATTATATTTTCTTTGCAGAATCAGCTGAAACATTGCTAGACTAATAATTAAGCACAGTGAAACTGACGCCATGTTTCTTTGGTTCAATATTCCTTTAGGGTATAGCTAGAAATGTATGATCTTTATTTTCAAAGAGACATTAAACACTATCTCTCAATTCCACTACATTTTCCCAAATAACTCCCTCTCCACCTTTTTTAAAAATTTTCAATGAAGCATATATATATTTTTTATGAAGGTAAGTTTTTTAATAAAAATCTTAAGTATATAATTCAATTAATCTTAACAGATGTCACCATCCGTGTGACCACCATTCCACTCATTACAGAACTTTCCATCACTCCAGAAAGTTTCTTCCCAATCCCTGCTTCATCCACAGTGATGATTTCTGTAAGTTTAAATTATTTTTTGCCTGTTCTTCAACTTCATATAAATGGAATAGTAAAATATGCACGTATTTTTTTGGTCTGGCTCCTTTTATTCAGTATCTGTTTTTGAGATTAAAGCATCTTATTTTATCAGTAGTTAATTCTTTTGTATTGCTCAGTAACATTCTGTTGAATTACTGTACCACAATTTTTTATCTGTTCTTCTGTTGATGGATTTTTGTATTGTTTCCAGGTTTGGGTTATTTTGAATAAAACGATGAACATTTTTTTTTTTACAAGTATTTTTGTTATGAATACTTAGGAGCGAAATTGTTGGGTTATATATTAAACATATGTTTGACATTATAAGAAATTGAAAATTTTCCAAATTGTTTGAATCATATTACATTTCCATTTGAATGTACTGGATTCTTACTGTCTTTACATCTTTGCCAGTATTCAGCATCTGCAGTGTATAAAGTGGTTTATCACTGTGATTTCAAATTGCACTTTCCTGATGATTAATGGTGTTCAATATCTTATCAGGTGCTTGCTGTATATTTTATTTTATGAAGTATCTTTTATTTATTTTTAAATAGTTTTTTATTTTATTATGGATATGAAGCATTTTTTATATATTTTAGATACAGGTACTTTGTTGGATACATGTATTGAGAATATTTTCTCCCAATCTGTGCTTTGCTTTTCATTTTTGTAAGAGTGTCATTTGATGAGCAGAGCTTTTAATTTTGATGAAGTCCAGGTTTTATATATATATTTTGTTTTTCCCACTCACTTCAGTGCTTTATGATCCTCATTAAGAAACCCATGCCTACCTTAAGATTATGAAAACATTCTGTTTCCCTCCAGAAGCTTTATAGTTTTAGCTTTTATATTTAGGTCAGTGATGCATGTGAATATATCTGAGGCATGGTGTGACATTGGGGAAAAGATTTTTTTGTTTGTTTCAGTACCGTTTGTTGAAAAGACCTTCCTTTCTTTAACTGAACAGCCTTGACATCTTTGTTGAAAATCAGTTGACCATATATGTGTGAGCCTATCTCTGAACTCCCTTTTCTGTTCCATTGAGCTGTTTGTCTATTCCTGTGCCAATACTACATTTTTGTTGTTGTTGTTGTTGTTACTATAGTTTCATAGTACTGAAATCAGATAATAAAAGTCCTCCAACTTTGTTATGGAGCCCTGGTGGTACAGTGGTTAAGAGCATGGCTGCTAACTAAAAGGCTGGTGGTTTGAATCCACCAGCTGCTTCTTGGAAAGCATATGGGGCATTTGCTCTGTCCTGCAGGGTCGCTATGAGTCAGAATTGACTCCATGGCAACTGGTTTGGCTACCTTTTTTTTTTTTTTTAACTTTGTTGCTAGCTTTTAGTATTTTTGGGGGGAGGGTAGAATGATCTAAGTTCTTTGTTTTAGAATCGTCAATTATTCAACTTATAGATTTCTACAAAAAAACTAGTTGGACTTTGTTTTGATTGCATTACATTTATAGATGAATTTGGGAAGAAATGACATTTCAACAATATTGATTCCTTTGCTCCATGTACATAAATGAGTTTTCCATTCATTTAAATATTTTAAAATTTGTCCCAGCAACATCTTATAGATTTTGGTGCAGAGATCTTACCCGTCTTTTGTTAAATTTATTTTGGGCATTTTATGTTTTTTTAAAAGTGAATGTAAGTGGTATTGTTTCCTTAATTTTATTTCCATTTATTTGATGTTTGTTTATAGAATAGATTTTCATATATTGTGTTTTATCTTATAATCTTGCTAAATTTACTTATGCTAATATTTTTTTTCTTTGATTATTTGAGACTTTTTTTTAACATAATTATGCCATTTTCAAATAAAGACAGGTTGCCGCTATTATAGTGTATAGAAGTGGTGAGTAGATGCTTTTATCATGTTCTCAGTATTGGAGGGTGAGTGTTAAATTTTTAAACATTAGGTATGATGTTAGCAATGACAACAAAAAAACCCAAGCCCATTGCCATCAAGTTGATTCTGACTCATAGTGACCCTAAGGGACAGAGTAGAACTGCCCCATGGGGTTTCCAAGGTTGTAATCATTATGGACCAAAAAGCAACATCATGATTAATGGAGAAAAAATTGATATGGTCAAGGACTTCATTTTACCTGGATCCACAATCAGTGCCCATGGAAGCAACAGACAGGAAATCAAATGACATATTGCATTGGGCAAATCTGCTGCAAAAGACCTCTTTAAAGTGTTAAAAGGCAAAGATGTCACTTTGAGGACTAAGGTTCGCCTGACCCAAGCCATGATATTTTCAGTTGCTTCATATACATGTGAAAGCTGGACAATGAATAAGGAAGACTGAAGAATTGATGCCTTTGAATTATTGTGTTGGTGAAGAATATTGAATATACCGTGGGCTGCCAGAAGAATGAATGAATCTGTCTCGGAAGAAATGCAACCAGAGCGTTCCATCAGAGTCAGATAAGAGATGCTCTGTAACCATGCTATCTATGGAATTTGAACTCTACATTATAGGCTAAGCTGGTGGGTCTCAAAGTGTGGTCTCAGTCCAGCAGTATCAGCACCACCTGGGAACTTGTTTTAAATTAACATTCTCAGGTCCTACCCCAAACCTGCTGAAAGAGGAATTCAGGGGTGGGGCCAACAATCTGTTCCAACCAACCTTCTAGGTGATTTGATGCATGCTAAAATTTGAGAAAAATTGGCTAAGAGAAGCAACAAAATGGCATTAATCTCATTAATAATATGTTCGAATCTGTGTCTTAAAAGATAATATTTGTGAAGATTGATTAGAGGGAGATAACATGAGAGTTAGGGAGACTGTATAGGAGTCATGGTCAAAGACCATGAAGTCATATTCCTTTGCATTTTGCAATAACAGTAAGGAGAGAGGAGAAGTGACAAAGGAAATTTAAGAAGATAAAATCAATGGGATTTGATTAAATGAAAAGGAGAGCCTCTGGTTGCTGCGTTATTTCTACCTTTAATTATATATTGGTGGAAGGTGATGTCATTCATAAGATGGAAGGTACAGGAGGACAAACATCTCTGTTTTGGACATGTTGACGTTGAGTTGCCTGCAGCACAGTTGAGCAGAATTGTCAAAGAGGCAGTTGAGTATGTAAGCATGGAGCTCTAGAAGAAGATCTGGGCTGATGATAGAGATCTGAAAGTCTTTAGCTCGTCTAGGAAACTGACAACATATGATTTGTGTTGGATAAAAAGGGAGAATAAGCCAGTTAATGCCTCAGGATTATTTATGGGCTGCACAGAAAAGGAAGAACCTTCAAATGCAACTGAGAATAACCCATCCACTGTCTGGTGAGGTAGGAAGAGAACCAGGAGACTGTATGGTCATGGAGATCAAAGGGTAGTGACTTCCAGGAGTCATCAGTGCCAAATGATGGAAAGATGAGAGCCCAAAAGAACCTTTTGTTTTTACCTTAAAGGGTCATCGGTGGCCTTGGTCAAGGCAGACTCTGCAATATAGTGAGTGTAATCTCAGGTCCTGGAGGAAAAAAAAAAAAAAAAAGGAGAGACACCCATAAAAACCAAAACCAAACCCATTGCCATTAAGTCTATTCTGACTCATAGTGACCCTGTAGGACAGAACAGAACTGCCCCATAGGGTTTCCAAGAAGTGGCTGGTGGATTTGAACTGCTGACCTTTTGGTTAGCAGCTGAACTCTTAACCACTGCGCCAGCAGGGCTCCAGGAGGGACACCAAACTCCCCATATTAGAGGAAGGTGTGTTTTCCTCTGACTTTGTATAAACTTCAGCACTCATATGAAATTGCAAGCTAAAACAAGTAGAGAAGACTTAATGTTTTTTGAGAAAAGAAGGTATAGTTTCTTTTAGATAGAAGAAAATGGAATGGAGGTATTTGAAAGAGAGATGAAGGATTGGGGAAGGCCTGCAATCTCAGCAGGGAGAGCTAATATTACAGCAGAGTTAGGGTAAGACATTAAAACATCTCAGCCCTTGAGTCATAACAAGGAAAACAAGAGGCCTTGGAAGCTGGGCCCCAGGCTGATAATAGGGGAGAGCAGGGATACCTGCATGCTTTAGGACAGGGGATTCCAAAGTATAAGCAGGAGTAATCAATCACCCTTTTATTTGTTATCTTATTCCCAGGGACCCAGGGTATGACTTTACCTCTTTTGCTGACATAAGTCTAAAACTCTGAGATAAAAATTATGCAGGTCCCGTATTCTCAGAAGTTGGCCTGCTTTTGCCACTGTCCTGGATGTTTAGGTTTAAACTTGAGTTAAGTATGAGAATTCCATTTTGATCCAACCTGAAAGACATGTCCGACTAGAAGACCTGGGTGGCCAGGAAGTTTGTGCTTTGTTGGACTCCTGCTCCTGGTCCATGGTGGCAGTGGTTATTAACTGGAGTGAAATGGTCTCTGTCTCTTATTGTTAATATCAAGCCAGAAAATTTACTGAGCTTTAGCTTCTTTTTTTTGTTTGTTTTACTGAAAATTTATTTATTAAGCAATTTAAGGTTTTTTTTTTGTTATCTTTTTTTTTAATTGTGGTAAATATGTATGTAACAAAAACTTGCCATTTCAACATTCTTCACATGTGCAATTTAGTGACATTAATAGTGTTCATCATGGTGTGGACCATCGCCATTATCTGTTTCCAACTTTTTCCATCATCCTTAACAGAAGCTTAGTGTCTTCTAAGCAGTGATTGCCCTTATCCCTCTCCTTCCTGCCTGCCCCTGGTAACCACTACTAGCCTGAGCTTTAATTTCTGAGATAAACATTTTAAAGGAAGAGGCAGCCCTTCACCCCCGTTTGCCATATAAAATAACAATTTTGAAGTGCCTTTTCCTACTACAATGACCTGTATCCCACTGGCCTTGACCCTACACAAGGACAGGAATCAAGTCAATAAATAATTTGAGGTGAAATAAAATATTTTGAGGCTGGCCCTGAAAGAAGGTTTTCACATGAGCCTCTGGCTTCTTGTTTTCAGAACAAGGTTAGAATAAAACTGGTTCCAGGAGTTTGGGAGAAATAGTTCATGATACCCAATAGCATTTAAGCACTTAATTGGCTTCTGGTCTAATTCTGGGTATCTGAGACAGATTCTATTTAATAATTTAGGTTCAGTTATTTTAAAATTAAATTGAAATGACCTTTGAAGATCTGGGGCATGTATGAAAATCCCTGTATTGCTGAGTTTCAAACATTCCTACGTGTCCAACCATAGCATTTTCTCATATTTAACACTAAAACATCACTTGCCTTTGCAGCGTTCCCAGCCATTTCTATTTTGCTAGCATAAGTGAAAATTTCCAAGCATTGAATCACACAGTTTATTCCTTCTATTAGGAAATTACTTCTATAATGGAAAAAAGAATCATGTTATTTCAGTATAGAGTATTTGGATTATAGCGAAGTTTTTGGGAAAGAATCCAGAGGAAACTCTCCAAGTTGCCATTCTGCCAAGAACTTGGTAACAAAGAGGGTATATTTGTGGAAAACAGCTTCATATATTTCCAGAATCATTTAAATGTTTATGAAGCCAATATGCACTTGAAATCATAATCTCAAGAAAGATATATCTCCATTTTAATGAATATGAATATTATCTGATTTGAAGTGCATATGTGTAAAAGCCTTTTAGTTTATATTTCATAATATATGTCGTATTATCTGATCTAAATAGGCTCTGTAGACAAAGAATTGAAATGATTAATGGAACTACTCAGCAAAAATATAAAAGTTACTGTTCTGTTTGGTAGTGTTCTTCCAAGAATTAAGTTTATCCAATGAATATTTATTGTGTTCTTTCTTTATAATAGGTTCTTATATTTACTAATACATCTATTATTGCAAACAAAACTGACTTGACCCCAGCCTTCAATAAATATATAGCTTAGTGGAAAAGGCACCAGTAATTATGAATGTGATAGGTATCATGAGAAGAAAAACATCAAGCAGTATGGATACCATTGAAGACATCCTAATTTGGGGGACAAAGCTTATTCTTAAACAATGGCTAAATGAAACAGTTAGAGTGCCTTAGATGTGTGCAAGGCCAGAGGTGAGGAAGACCGTTAGGATTGAGCCATAAACTGAAGGGATCCAGTATGGCTGGGCCATACAGAGCTAATTAGAGAGGGGTAAGAGATGAGGCATTAGAAGTAGATGACAGCCAGAACATGAAGGACCATATAAGCCAGGCCAAAGAGATTTGATTTTATCTAAAGCCTATAAGAAACAATTGTTGGGCTTAAGTAGTGATCATTTGTGATCATATCTATATTTTAAAAGGTCTCTCTGGCTAACAGCAAGGAGAAAGATTGAAGTAGAAGAAGAGTGGAAATGGTGATACTAGCTTATAGGCCATGGCAATGGACCTAACAAAGGAATATGGTGGCTTGACTTGGATTAGGGCAGTGGGAGTTGGAATGGAGAAATGTACACAGTTCTGAGAGATAATTAAGTTATCTTAATTAGAAACAATGGATCTTGGCAATGATTGTGTGTGTATGTGTGTGTGTTGAGTGGGATGAATGTAAAAGAAAGATTAGGTTTACGACTCGAGAAACTAGATGGAAGGTATTGCTCTTTGTTAGTAATTTACAGAATTACTGATAGAGTGAATTCCATTTTCTGTTATGTTATTCCATGATACAACATACAGGAGTAAGCAATTTCAAAATATGTACTACAGAACCCTAAATATGCTTATGTACAATGCAGTGCTTAGGGAGCATAACTTCTGGATGATTTCTTTTGAAGGGACATGTTCACAGCACATTTCATTTAAATTATTTTTATTAAATCTTCCAGTTAATTGAAGAGTTATTATATTTTTACAGAGAGATAAAAGGTCAACAAGAAACACACTTTAAAACATAGTTGAAATGATGTTAAATAACATTATTTCTTAAAAACAATCATGAGACCCTCTTTGGAGGATTCTTCTCTATTTCCTTCCCTGGAACATCTCCATTTCAATCTCTAGTTGGGGGAACTCCAGACCTCTTCCCTCTTGTCTTCTTGCTCTTTTCTCCAAGGAGCTCAAATGTGTCCTTTCAACACCATCATCTCTACCTTCTAGAGGCCATTATCTTGTCCTGTCCACATTCAGTGCCCTCCTGACCTTTCTCGCTGAAGATTCTTTCGCACCACAACCCATCTGACACACTCAAAGCAGAACCCAATCTCTGCCACTTGCAGATCCATTTCTTTCCTGAAGCCAACAAGCCTTTCACCCATAACTCTTGGAGTCCTCAGACCCCCTCCTTTTCTTGTGAAGGCAGGGACTTGTGTCATCAAGCACTTACCAGGTGGCAATGTGCACTCAGCATTTAATATGCACTGACTCGTCCACTTCTTCTGCCAATGGTGTGTGGCTCCTGCTGTTACTATCCCTTTTTATAGGTGAGGAAACTAGGTCTTGGAAGGGTTACAAAAGTTCTCAGGGACATACAGTTCACAATTGTGAAACTAGGCCTTGCAGACCCCACGTCTGTGCTTTTAGCTACTATGCTAGAGGACTTCTTCACCACTTTATTGGTGAGTTATCAAGTCATATTAACATTTGCTTAGATTTCAGGTTCATTTGCCCTCCCCACTTCTGCTCCCTTAATCCTGGGTCAGGATCTTTCATATCATACACAGATAAATGTAACAACTTTCTTGCTCATTTGCCTTACCCAAGCATCCTTCTCTTTGATGCATTCAGCATATTGATGCCTGAATAATTGCCTAAATATCCCTCTTATGATCAATTTCTCAGGTAAAAACTTTTTGAAATCACTGTGTTCTGTATAGGCCAAACCTCGGACAACCTGCTAAGACTTCTACTTGATTTCTAAGCACAATCCCTATCTACAGGACTCCTTCTGCAAATTGCCTCATCCTGCTACTGGCCTGATCTCCTAATTCCATTTTTCTCCTAACTAGTAACTGCTTATTGGATGGCATTTGGCCCAAAGACAGCCAGTCTACACAGTGGCTGCAACAGTAAACTCAAGCATACCAACAATTGTGATGATGGAGCAGGACCAGGCACTGTTTCATTCTGTTGTACATGGAATTCCCATGAGTTGAAGAAGACTTGATGGCAACTAACAATAATAATACAGCTTTCATTATGAAAAAGATGATGTAAGGTATTATAGGTAAAATTTACAAACAGCAAACCCTGATGCTACTAATTGTAAATCTGAAAAAGTTTCTGTTATTTTTTATTTAAATCAGATATTCCGGTGTCCCCCCATCGCTGCTCTATGTGCTTTGTGTTGGTGCAAATAGGTGGTATCTGCCTTAGATTATAAGAATATTAAGGTCAGGAGGCTTGCTTGTCTAAATGAAGTGAGCAAGGCTGTGTAGGCACAGCTCTGTACAAAGGAAGTGACCTAAATATTTCCAGACTGACTGGGTAAGTCCTTAGGGCAACAAATCCAAACTGAGCAACACAGATCAACTGAGTTTTGAAATAGAAATGTCTTCAAATTCTTTGTCATAAAAATAATTGAAAGATTGCTAGCTCAAATGTCTTAACTGTGTGTTTGGAAGTAAGCTAATACAGCCCTTCTCACGCAGCAAGTATTATCGACATGCATTGTGCTAGAATATTTATTAGCAGTATTCAGTGAGCCGTAAATCACAGGGGAGGTCTAGGATTAGCAAGATATTAATGTTTAACTGCCTAAGATTATGGTTAGTTTTATCTTCCAAAAGTATTACAGTTTATAAAGACAGTCACATAATTTCAGTTTAAATGTCCCTTAAGTCATCATTTTATTATAACTGATTCCTTCTGTTATCTGGGATTTTGTAGAGAAAAAAAATACCAATTGAGAAATACAAGCTTTAGTCTGTGCTTCTTACTTGAATACAGTATCACTCAGGAGACACTTTAGACTTGGTATTCTCATTGCAAGCCCTGATGGAAACCTTTCCCAGGAACCCCCAGCAGACTTGTGACAAGGGCCCCTTGACAGCACTGAGCTGTGCACCCATGCCTTAGCCAAAAAAAAGGCCCAGCAAGTGAGGATCCAGCATTTTCAGATTCTGTGGTGGGTAGGTAGCAAAGAAAACTGGTGGAAGAACCACCTGCGTCTAAATTGTCAGCACCGTGACTATTCTGCCATATGACTGCTTAGCAGAGAGGCAGAAATGTAGGAGCAGCAGCTGTTGGCCAAACGAAATCATACATTAGAGAGTGCAAGTTAAATTAAGATTGATGGGTTTGCCATGAGGGAGGTGGTGAAAAGTAACTTTCCACTTAAATCCTTTCTAGAAAAAAACAAAACAAAACAAAACGAGTCTTCTTTATCTAGGATTCTTCCCAGAGATTGGGTCTACATGCTAAAGAAAATCCTGTCTAGTTGGCTCTGCTGTCAATAAATGCATTTGCATTATAATGGACACTCTGCTCTTAAATGAATGGGCATGCTTCCTTTTCATTTACTTTTGTACAGTATTCCCTTTGTGCCCTGCTGCTGTCAGAAGCCCATGTGTGTTTATAAATGGAGCTCCAGACTATTGTGTTGTGGTGGATATTCACTGCATTGAAGAATATGAAACTTCTCGAAATTCAAAATGATACAAACATTTATATTGTTTGGAATGGCTGTGTTCCTGCAAGGCTTCTCATTGCAGTATCTCTTTTGTTTTTGAGTCTGAATGAGGGAAGCCAAGTAAACACATGCACACACACAACAAAACAAAAATAATATTCTAAGGCTAGTCCAACGTCTATTAAAATTAATGATATTTAAACATTGAATTAATTATCAGCTCCTTTTTGTTCACTCATTGCTGAATGGTCTTTCTCCTGCTTCTGAATATTTTAATTCAATTCAATTCAATTTAGAGTTCTAACATATAGAAGTCGTAATAGTAAGCACTTTAGGAACATGACTAAAATATCTTTCTTATTTGAAGGAATTTGTCACCTACAAACGAAACGAGTGAATATATAAATAGTTCAAGATATGAGTTATGTACTTTTACCTAACCAAAAAAAAAAAAAAAAAATTGCCATCTAGTCGATCCCAAATCATAGCGACCCTATAGGACAGAGTAGAACTGCCCCATAGAATTTCCAAGGAGTGCCCGGTGGATTCGAACTGCCAACTTTTTGGTTAGCGGCCATAGCTTTTAACCACTATACCACCAGGGTTTCTATTTTATTTACACTTTGGAAATAGTCATTTCTCTCCGGTAGGACTTGGAGAGGTTCTGTAGAAGAGTTGTCTATACCAAAACCCAAATCTGTTGCCATCAGGTTGATTTCGACTCATAGCAATCCTATAGGACAGAGTAGAACTGCCTCATACGGTTTCCAAGGAGAGAGCTGGTGGATTCAAACTGCTGACCTTTTGGTTAGCAGCTGAGCTCTTTACCACCGTGTCACCAGTTTGCCTTTTAGGATGGACAAAAAAAGGGAAATAGGAAGCTTGGTATTCTAAACTGAGGAATCTGAATAAGAGAGAATGTGCAGAATGGAGTCAGAAAATATTGAGCAGTCAGGAAGAGGTGGCCTATAAAGTCAAGTTTGACTGAAGCCGATAAGGGAGTTAGAAAAGTGGACTTGGGCTAGATTGAAAGACATACAAAAGAGTATTGAAACAACAATGAGCTCTTAAATATCCCTGGCCATTATGGATTGAACTGTGTTCCCCCCAAAATATTCATTGAAGTCCTGGCCCCAATACCTGTGGATATAATCCTATTTGGAAATAACATTTTCTTGGTGATGTTAATGGAGTTATACCCAAGTAGGGTGGGTTCTAAACCTAATCACTTCTGAGTTATAAAGAGAACAGAGTAGACTCAGACACACACATAGGGAAGACAGATGGCATATGATGATCATCTGTAAACCAAGGTATCCTGAGGCACCAAGGAATGACCAGGATTAACAGTAAGAACCTCCCTCTAGAGCCATGCCTTGGACTCAGACTTTTAGCCTCCTGAACTGTGAATATATATATATATATATGTATTTTTTTCTCCAAGCCACCCACTTGTGGCACTTTTTGTTACAGCAGCACTAGATAACTAAAACACTGGCCAAGGGCAAGGCCAACGCATAGATCACTTACGCTTTAGCCAGATCTTTCACGCCTCAGTTGGCAAATCACTAACTTTTTTTGAACACTGTGTTCATGGGCACCATTCTAAGTACTTTAGATATAGTGGTCCATATCATTCTTACAAACACCCTATTAGTTGCTGTAATTTTACAAATCAAGAAATTTAGACCTGGAGAGGTCAAGCAGCTTGCCAAGATCACAGTTATTTGTGTAATCGGAGTCTACATTCTTAAGTGCTACCTCTATGGATGGGAAGAAAAACATAGCTATTTCTTCCTGATATACATTGTTTTCATGTATCTGTTAAAAGAAACCACCACCTGTCTGTCATTTTGTCATACTGTGGTGCCTTGTGTGTTGGTCCAGTGCTGGAATCTATGCCACTGGCATTTCAAATACCAACGGGGTCACCTATGGTGGAAGGAAAGCTTCCAGACTAAGATTGATTAGGAAGAAAGGCCTGGCAATTTACTTCCAAAAATTAGGGAAAATCTTATGGATCACCACAGAACATTGCCTGATTTGCTTTTTTGGTCATGTCATGAAGAAGGATCAGTTGTTGGAGAAAAACATAATGTTTGGTGAAATAGACAGTCAATAAGGGTGACAGAGACCCTCAGTGAGATGAATTGGCACAATAGCTGTGATCATGGACCCAGCCATGCTGGTGATTGTGAAGATGGCACAGGACAAGACAACAATTTGTTCTATTGTAGGAATTGGCCATGAGTCAGAGTTGACTCAATGTCAGCTATTTATTTACTTTTTTTATCAATCTATTAAAACAAGAAAGGTTATACGTGAAAGTAAACAGCAGACTTTCAATGTATACTTCAATTCCTGTAATCCTCTGAATGAGAA
The DNA here is from genome assembly GCF_024166365.1 of Elephas maximus indicus. Taxonomy (NCBI): domain Eukaryota; kingdom Metazoa; phylum Chordata; class Mammalia; order Proboscidea; family Elephantidae; genus Elephas; species Elephas maximus. The sequence continues at coordinate 15,274,694 of NC_064841.1, read as the reverse complement.
GTTGTCTCATGGAAAAGTAAAAAATAGTGCATTAATAATCATAAATCTTTCAGTTGGAAGAATCGTTAGAAGCCATTTAGAGTATTATAACATTGACAACATTTATTATTTAAAACAAAAAGAGAAAGGCTTTATAACATTCATTTAGCAGATCCATGGAACACTGGAATTGAAAGGCTCTGTAATCATTATCCAGACCAGGGTTTCTGGCTGCCCTCAGGTGTGATTTATTCAGCTCGAAGGATGATTTCTTTCCCTCTTCTCTCTTTCTTCCTTTCTTTCTCTCTCCTTCCTTCTTTCCTTCCTCCCTCCCTCCCTCCTTCCCTCCTTTCTTCCTTCCCTTCCTCCCTGCCTCCTTCCCTCCTTCCTTCCTTCCTTTTATTTTCCAGTTTCAAAAAGTGAGGTTTAATCTAAATAACTATTTTCAGCTTTTCATATAATGTAGGAGATGTGGCAACGCAAACCCACGTTCATAAGACAACTGACAAGAGCTGAACAGAAGCTGGTTAGTCTAGGTGGGTATCACCCAGTTAGTCACAGTGTATTAGTTTTCTAATGCTGCCTAACCTATCACCATAACCTTAGCAGCTAGAAACCACACGCATTTAGCTCACAGTTCCACAGGTTAGGCGTTCAGCAATGTGAATGCTTTCTCTTTTAAGGGTCTCACAAGTCTGAAATCAAGATTATGGCCAGGCTGGGCTCTTAACTGGAGGCTCTGGGGAAGAACCCACTTCCAAGCTCATTCAGATTGCTGGCGGAATTCAGTTTCTTGCAGCTGTAGGCCTGAGGCCCCCATTTTCTTGCTGACTGTCCGTTGGGGGCAACTCTTAGCAATTAGAGGCCATTCTTATTTTGTTTCCACATCTACCCATTGACAAAGCCAGCAATGAGATATCTTTTTCATGTTGAATCCTTCTTATGCTTTGAATCTCTCTGAGTTCTCCTTTTGCAACCACTTAGAGAAAACTCTCTGCTTTTGAAGGGATCATGTGATTTTTTTAGAGCCACTTGGATAACCTTCTTATATTAAGGTCAGCTGATTAGTAACCTTAGTCACATCTGCCAAATTCTTTTGGCCATGTAAGGTAACCAAATCATGGGAGTAAGATCATGGGGCTGAGAGCATGGACCTTCTTAGAACTCTGACTACCACAGACAGCAGTGGTCTTGACTCAGGTACTTTACTTTCTCCCCCCCTAGAGAGAGTGGAGCTCATGTACTTCCTTTAGTCTAATCTCGTTACCAGGTAAAAAAAACAGAATAAGAAAGATGAAGTAGATTATTCCAAATCACTGTTTTAGTTAGGGACAAAGGCATGTGAAATTAGATCTCTTTCATTCTCTTATAGCAACACTATCACACCCATCACTCCTGAAAAACAGATTTCTAAATTTATACACAAACACACACACACACACACACACACACTGGAGCCCTGGTGGCACCATGGCTAAGAACTCAGGCTGCTGACCAAAAGGTTGGCAGTTTGAATCCACCAGCCACTCCTTGGAAACCCTATGGGGCAGTTCTACTCTGTCCTATATAAAAAAACAAACAAACAAACTCAGTGCCGTCGAGTTGATTCCGACTCATAGGAAACCCTGGTGGCGTAGTAGTTAAGAGCTACGGCTGCCAACCAAAGGGTCGGCAGTTCAAATCCACCAGGCACTCCTTGGAAACTCTATGGGGCAGCTCTACTCTGTCCTATACGGTCGCTGTGAGTCTGTCCTATAGGGTTGCTGTAAGTCAGAATCAACTTGATGGCAGTGGGTTTGGTTTTGGTTTTGGGTTTATATTGTTGTTGTTAGGTGCCATCTAGTCAGCTCCAACTCACAGTGACCATATGCACAACAGAACAAAACACTGCCCGGTCCTGTACCATCCTCACAGTTGTTGCTATGCTTGAGCCCATTGTTGCAGCCACTGTGTCAATCTATCTCCTTGAGGGTCTTCCTCTTTTTCACTGACCCTCACTTTACCAAGCACATGTCCTTCTCCACGGACTGACCCCTCCTGACAACATGTTCAAAGTATATAAGATGAAGTCTCTCTATCCTTGCTTCTGAGGAGCTTTCTGTTTGTACTTCTTACAAGACAGATTTATTCGTTCTTTTGGCAGTCTGTGGTATATTCAATATTCTTCGCCAAAATCACAATTCAAACGCATCAATTCTTCTTCAATCTTCCTTACTTATTGTCCAGCCTTTGCATGCATATGAGGTGTTTGAAAACACCATGTCTTGGGTCAGGTGCACCCTAGTCCTCAAGGTAACATCTTTGTTTTTTAACACTTTAAAGAGATCTCTTGCAGCAGATTTGCCCAATGCAATGCATCTTTTGATGTTTTGACTGCTGCTTCCATGGATGTTGATTGTGGATCCAAGCAAAATGAAATCCTTGACAACCTCTATCTTTTCTCCTTTTATCGTGATGTTCCTTGTTGGTCGAGTTGTGAGGATTTTTGTTTTCTCTATGTTGAGGTGTAATCCATATGGAAGGCTGTGGTCTTTGATCTTCCTCAGTAAGTGCTTCAAGCCCTCTTCACTTTCAGCAAGCAAGGTTGTGTCATCTGCGTATCACAAGTTGTTAATGATATATATGTGGAAACCCTGGTGGTGTAGTGTTTAAGTCTTACGGCTCCTAACCAAAAGGTCGGCAGTTTGAATCCACCAGGTGCTCCTTAGAAACTCTATGGGGCAGTTCTACTCTGTCCTATAGGATTGCTATGAGGCGGAATCGATTCGATGACAATGGGTTTGGTTTTTTGGTATGTATATCTATATATATCTTCTTGCAGGGCTTCTATTTCCGACAGTATGGAGAATGTGGAGGATTAGATATTCAGAGGGACACTCCCCAGTTGAGCAATCCTAAAAATTCTAGATCATGGCTGAACCGGAAGCAGAATAAGAGAATTCTTGAGTGCTTAGAAAGTGAAAGAGAGCATGAATCAATAATAATACAGCAAAAAGCTGACTTATGCCCTAGGGTATCTTCTAAACCCCAGTATCATAGAGAATTTTTTCTTAAGTAAACTTTCTAATTAAAACATAAGATGTATAAAGAAATTTACTCAGATTGTAAGTGGATAGCTTATGAGTTTTCTTAATTGAACACTCTTGAATAATTACCACCTAGATTGAGCAAAAGAATATTATCAACACTGCAGCAACCTCTCTCATGCTTCAAGTTAGGCACTGTGCCCTGAAAAGTAACTGCTGAGGTGGTCAACTAGGACAACAAGCCAAACCAAAAGTAAATATTACTGTGATATTGTAATCAAGAAGCAAAAATAGGTGCTGGCTCCCCAATTTTCCATTTTCTCCCCAGAGCAGCATTGGATGACAGGTGACATGCAGCTCAGGTGGGAGAAGTCATCTTACTGCCACAGAGCCCTGAACAAAAGTCTCCTGCTGTTTTGTGGAGGACTATGAGGGAAGGGAGAAAGGAAGGGTCAGGAACGCAAAAGCACTGAGTCAGAGTGGAGAAAAGTGCTGCAGCCAAGGCCTTAGATAAGAAGGCCTCTGAATGTGAATGAGCATGACTGGCCCTGGGAATGGGGAGTACTGAGTCCTTGTTTGCAGCTCCCTCCAGAGCCTGCAGTGCACTGGTTGTGCACTTAAGTCAGGTGTGGAGAAGGCAGCTTTTCCCCATGAGACCTGCCAGGCAAGACCTTTACAATTGCCTGTAACCAGGCCTAAAGGATGACACATAGGATTTTGGCCTGGAGATGAGCTCCTCAGTAACTTTTACCCTGTTTTCTATCACCACTGCCTAGTTTTTGAATTTTGTATAAATGAACTCAAACACCATGTACTGTTTTGTGCCTGGCTTCTTTCCCTTAACATTGTGTTTGTGAGCAATGCTTTGTTCTTGCTTATTGCTGTATTGTATTACGTTAGGAAGTATTCCACAATTAATCCTTTCAATTTGCATGGTTATTTATGTTGTTTTCAGTTTGGGACTATATGGTTAGTGCTGCTATAAAATTTTTGTTCACTTTTTTAGTGCGTGTATGTTTGTATTTCTCCTGAGTATGTACCTAGGAGTGGAATTGGTGGTTTACAGGCATGTGCATGTTCAGTTTTAGTAACACCCAACAGTTTTTCAAGGCAGTGGTACCAATACAGGTTCCTTCCAGGAACATGAGTTTCCATAGCTCTACATCCTCATGTACACTGGTATTTTTGTATATAAAATATAGCTCCGATAATACTCCCTGTGTATACTCTCAGCCCAAAGCAAGGTGCCTACTTAGGACGGAGGACAGTTGTGAACATCAGTGCATATCATCTTAGGCGAGGGCTTTTAGCATGGAGGAGAGTGGTGGTGGCATTTCATGTGTTAGGAAATAAAAAGAAAAGAATGCCACACAACTGCTGTCTATCTTTTTGTGGCATAGAAATTCTATCTTTTTGTCATTAAAAGAATCAAAGGGTAGTGCTCTCCAGAATATATAGAGCCTTAAATTTGGGAGACTCTAAGACACATATCCCCTTATTCCTTTTCATCTTTTTCCTTTAACCTAGTACAAAATTTTAGCTCCAAATATAATTCAAGCCACATATGCAGTTTTAAATGTTCTAGAGGACACATTAAACACAAAACAAAAGAAAATTTTAACTCACTACTTCTGTTTCTTTAGAGAACCCCTACGGAGACAGATATTCAAGAGTTTGGTTTTTCCTACAACAACAATAGAAAAGTTTGTAAAGGCTAGGAGAAGCCTGCTGCCTGGATTTTGTGAGGCCTCACAAAGGATAGTTATATTGGTGAATTCATCAGAATCCTTGAAACTGGTATATAAGTCCTAAATGCTAATTAATTTGTTTGTAAGGAGGGAATTAAGTATGGCATGGACCACGATATTGATGATGGCAAAACCAGTCCCATTTGGAAACTAAAACAGAAAATGAATTTCTTTGCAAACAGGAACAGTTCATTTTACGTAGTAATAGGAATATCTTGCCAAAGGACCTTGCCTACTCAAAGGCAGTCGACTAAAGTTTTACTTTGGTTGTTCGCCTTCATGATTCTCTTTTCTTATAGCATGTATTAGCACCAGGTCCCTTTCAATTGACATGCTCTTTTTTTTTTTAAAATATGCCCACATCTTCAGTTCAATTAAAATGGGGTTTGTAGGCCTGGAAGAGTTCCTGTCTTTTTTATGTGACATTGCTTACCTCTATTTGATCTCCTCTGGTTGGATTTTATAGTCGGGCTCTCCCAATACAATTTATTTCAGTTTTTTCCGAACTCTTCTGACTTGTCCCATTTAAACATCCACTTACTGACAGCAGCAGGTGTTCCCTAGATAATATAGTGTTCATACATTCAATTTTCTTGATAGCATATTTCTTTGTAAATGTAAGCAAATTTCTAGTAGTCCTACAAAGCACTTGCTAATTATAAAAATTCACCCATTTGTAGGTATTTGTCGTAAGTTTCTTTCATTTTTTCCTTTCATAATTTGTTCCCATTTAGCACAGATGTTCTGGAAAGAATTACAAGAGTTCCTAGAGTTTTTGCAACAAAGATGCTGTTTCAGGTCTACATCATCAAACACTTGATTCCTAAAAATATAATCATCAACTCCATCAGTAGATTTCATGAAATACCATACAGATAAAGCAATTTTACTAAAACTTCTCTGACCGCCAGAGGAAAATGAACATCTATTTTAAAAAAATGACTGCCACCCTGTGTAAAGTATCTTGTTTTTAATTTAGTCGTTTTATAAGATCATCTCTATTTCTAAGTTGTGGTTATCATTCTGTGAAAATTTGTCATTTGGTTCAAAATAAAAATTATAAACTTTTAGAATTTAACAATGTATTATTTGCTTTTAAAATTGCTCTTTTCATAAGGGCTAAAGAAGAGAACAAACAAAAGGACCTTCATATCCTTGGAATAGTTTATCTAGCAGAGACGGTGATAAGATCTTACACTTTTTATTTTCTTTGGCATTATGAAACGATTATTCAACTTCTCATATTGGCTGAGGTGACAAAGGAATGTTTAGAGGATCATATTGAACTCCATATAAGGCTTACAATTTCTTAGCGCTTAAACATTAGGCAAGTCCTCTTGCTGGTTTTATCCTAAGATGACTATGTTTAGAGGATCTCATTTCTGCAAGGAATTAAAAGTCAGAACAGTAAATCAAAGACCTGCCGCTACAGTTAAACATAACGCACATTACCCTCCCAGCGGTGTAAAAAGGTAGCTTTTTCCAGCTATTCTGATGGATTGATTTGAATGACCTCAAAAATTGATGTTAGGGCTAAATACAATTATGCAAACATGGAATCGTAGCGCTCAAGAGCAGTAGCCTTCATTTGCTCTCTCCACGTGCATTTATTGAGCTGTTCCACTCTGTAAAGGCCAACAAGGCACAGAGGGGAATACAGAACTGTACTTGCAGGTCAGTCACCCTGTTCAAGGAACATGGAATCTACAGAAGCTAGAGGACAAAAAATAAACCTGACAATTCAACTGCAGTATGAGTCAAAAGGAAACCCTGGTGGCATAGTGGTTAAGTGCTATGGCTGCTAACCAAAGGGTCGGCAGTTCAAATCCTCCAGGCGCTCCTTGTAAACTCTATGGGGCAGTTCTACTTTGTCCTATAGGGTCGCTCGACTCAACGGCACTGGGTGGGTTTTTATGAGTCAAAAAGAAGAAACAAGTAACATATTTATACCTTTCATTTTTAGCAAACGAAAGGTACCAATAATAAAAGTTATAGACGATCAGTGGGATGAAGGCACTTGTTGAAGGTATTCGTGCTTAGCTAAGAGTCACAGGCTAGCAGCTGAGAGTTGGTAAGTGGCATCGTAGCAACAGAGCTTGCATCTGACTCAGCACCATGATGCATTTCTAAGCAGGCCTCCTTCAGTCAGCCAGAAGTCACATCTTATTCAGTAAATAACAGGAAAATCTGTTTTCTTCCCGGTTCACCCAGTGATCTCTTCAAGCTGGGCAATGAGAAATAATTTGTTCATTTGTTATACAACAAGAGAGACCTTGGAAGCTTGTAACTTTGAGAACACTAAGTGAAATGTGTGTTTTGCTCATTTGTTTGAAGAACCACTGTTTCAGGTTATAGAAAAAAGCTTAATTCAGTATTTTTTTCTTGAGTCATTCTTTAAAAAAAATCACATTTACAGAGAAAGAACAGAGAAGAGTTCTATTTTGAGAAAATACTATGAAGGAGGGGAAAACTAATGTAATAAGGCATTTATTAGGTTGGACAATATGCAGTTGGTGATATTGACCACATTTGACCTCAAATATGACATGTTAAAGTTGATCAAATTAGAAAACAGAACTCTTTTTTGTCTCATTTTTGGCTGAAGACCCCAGGGATAGGAGTGATGCAATAGATGGCAAAATTGACTCTTTTCTCACCTTCAACTATAGGAAGCATCCACGTAGAAAATTGAGGAGACACACTCACCTTAGGGAGAGTGTCAGAGAGCTGAGTATTCTCTCTTTCATTGTGATGGGAGGGTAAGTGACACCTCCCATACCTTAAGTTAATTGGGAGGAGCCTTAGCCCCTGCACTTCCTCCCTCCTGCATTCTCTAGCTGAAAGGAGCCTGCCTGGAGCCATTTTGAGAGGAAATCCATCCAGAGGCAATTCTGGGGTGACTTCGCCCAGTCATGTCATAGATGTCTGCAGGTTCTGAGGCTGAGAATCAATCAAGCACCCTGAATGTCACAGATACTGTAGTAGAAGGTTAGACAGGGACTCTTAAAGACTCCCACAACAGTGATTAGTGGAAAAGTTAGCTTGGACAATATGCTAGTCTCACAGGATGAAAGCATCATTTCGCAAATTATCGAGTACTGCCTTTGACTTGATGGCCATGGGTTTTGGATTTTTCTCTTTAATCTCCCCTCCTCTTGGACCCTGTTCCGGAGAGATCATATCCTTGAATTTGTTGCTTATGACACCATGCAAATGCACAATCACAATACAAGATGCATCAGTAATTGGCTTTCCAAATAATGCTTATATATTTTCTCTATACACAGAATAGATATCTACCTAGAATATCGGAAGTGTCCTGTAATAAAGTACATTTTTTTTTTTTCAAATGGAATTTTACCACTGTTGTATATAGAAGCTGTCTTTACATAGCAACAGACGTTACTGTAAGACATGAATTGGTTGCCTTGCTTTGGGTTTTTTTTCTCTTGGTTTCACTTTTGCTCTCTCTCAGTGCTGTTATTTCTCTCCCTCAATACTATTGTTCTTTTGTTTTTCTACTTGTTACTTAGCCACTTACAGGTGACTCCTTGCTATGGGGATGTTTAGGCTCCAAGCCACTGAGTGAGGCTGCCACTCCTCTGTCTAGGTTATTAGATTTCTAACCGATGTCTCTGCCTTGCTTGGGTTTGCTCTCCTTTCACCATTACTCTGGAAATTACAGTCCTCTCACTGAATGACTCCAGTCACTGCCACCTGTCCTTCTCTCCATGATCTTTTGAGGGCAAAGTTCTTATCTGTGGAGAAATTTCTTGTATTTTCAGAAAGATTTGGCCAGGTTTAAGTTAAAAAAAACTTGTTGCCGTCGAGTCATAGTGACCCTATAGGACAGAGTAGAACTGACCCATAGTTTCCAAGGAGTGCCTGGTGGATTTGAACTGCTGGTGTTTTGGTTAGCAGCTGAGCTCTTAACCATAGTGCCACCGAGGCTCCAAGTTAGTTAAAGTAATCATTAATTGAGATGACCTTTAGGAATGGCACCAAGGAATATACCAAAAAACCCAAACCAAACCCGTTGCTGTTGAGTCCATTCCAACTCGTAGCGATCCTGTAGGACAGAGTAGAGCATCCCCATAGAGTATTCAAGGAGCAGCTGGTGGATTTGAACTGGAGACCAAGCTTTTAACCACTGTGCCACCAGGGCTCCAAGAAATATATGGTAAATATATAATAAAGGTAATATTTACTAGGCTTTTCAATGTATATAGATTCCGTAACAGTGCAAATCTACATAAAGAACATAAAATGTTTTTGTTGAGATCTGACAGCAACCTCTTGTGTGAGCTCTTCAACTTTCAGTTCTGATTTATTATTTATCCATATGACTGATTTTACACATCATGTTGAATTTCATCTTTCTCATGCTTCTCAGATGTCATGATTACAACACATCCGAAAATGGTCTATGCCAAAGTTCATTAAAAACAGACTTGTCAAACACACCTGCGCACATACATACAGATGTACCAAATTGCTTAGCGAATCAGGAGAATGTGGTTTCATGGCTAAAGACTCAGTTTACTGATGGGAAAAAGGAAAGGGAATAAACAGCTACTTTTTTGTGTATAAAGATATTAGCAGAAGATATCTTTAAGACATTGCTTCCCAATTTTTATTACAACACAACAGGTAACAGAAAGTGGTAACTATTTGCACTGTCCTCTCATGTACATGGAGAAAGCCCCTTGTGGATGGAGGCAACTCTTACCCCACGAGCTGAAGACAGCTGTGGCTCAGCACATCTGTAACCTGTTCCCAGCACTCAGGTTTGGAAGCTCTGCTTTAGAAATAATTGCTGGGATTGGCTTCTGTTAAGATTTTTGTATGTGATCTGGAAGATAAAGTGCCCAGTAAAATCTTCAAGTTCACAGATGACACTAAGTTTCTCTGGGTAATTAAATGTCAAGCTGATAAGGATAAACTGCTGAAAAATCTTTTGCTTGAGGTCAGGACATGGAAGATGAACTTCACTATGCATGTGTGAAAGTAGTAGAATAAGGAAAAATAATAACAGCCGTATATATAGGATGATGACTCTTGAACATCAGTGATGACACAGAATAACAATTTGAGAGTCATTGTCTAATATTCCTTTTACATTGGGTCAGGAAAGTGACCTGAACAAGAGTATTACATCCCACCCTAATCCTTTTAACCACAGGCAGAGATTATGATTTACAACACATAGGAAAATCACAAAATGGTGGATAACCACACATGGCCTAACCAAGTTGACACATGTTTGGGGGGACACAATTCAATCCATTACGCCTTCCATTAACAGTGTATGTATGATCATCTTTGCTTACTTTTGTTGATGCTTCTGGAGATTCTCTCTTCGATTGTCTCCTTTTTTCATTGAATATATCTAGCCTTTCTCAACTTCTTCGTTCCGATCAATTACCACCTAAACACTTAAAATTTACAAAGCTTTATCTCCAGCACTGACTTTTTTTTTCTTATGTCTCACACTCATGTATCTGATTATTAACCATTTAGATGTTAGATAATTATTAATTCAGGAGCTATTCACTGAAATCTTACTATGTGTTGGGTGGTATTCTTAGTACTGGGGGCTTAACCTGGGAAGATGGGGTTGGATACAAGGGAAGATGGTGAGAAATGAAGCAGAGGTTTGAAAGACATGAAAAGTCTACAATTTGAAGACTTTTGAGTGCTAAATGTGGTGTTTGTACATTTATTCCCAGTCTACATTAGGTACCCCTCTGACATAGTCTCATAGCACTCTGTGCTTAAAACACTCCTCGGAGTTGTAGTTAATTAGGTATTGGGGTGATTATTTTGTTTTGTGTCTGTATTAGTTTTCTATTGCTGCTATGATAAACTATCACAAACTTCATGACTTAAAACTACACAAAATTAATAACTTACAGTCCTGTAAGTCACAAGTCCTACATGGATCCCACTGGTGTTGGCAGGGTGTACTTCTTTCTGGAAGATTTAGGGGAGAACCCCTTTCCTTGACTTGCCCAGCTTCTAGAGGGCATCAGCTTTCTTTTGCTCATGACTTAACTTCCTCCATCTTTAAGGACAGCAACACTGGGCTGAGATCTTCTCACACTGCCATCTTTCTGGTACTCTTTTCTGTGTTTAAGGATGCGTGGGGCATTGAGCCACCCAGATAATCCAGAATAACTTCCCTATTTTAAGCTTGACTGATGAGCAACCTTAATTCCATCTGCTCCCTTGATTCCCCTTTGCCATGTAACCTAACATATTCACACATTCCACAGATTAGGACATGGACATCTTGGGGTGACAATTATTCTGTCTACCACAATGTCTGACTCCTCCTCCGAGCCTGTAAGTTCCATATACCAAAAAAAAACATTGCCATCTAATCGATTCCAACTTGTAGCGACCCTATTCAAAACCAAAACCAAACCCGTTGCCTTTGAATTGATTCTGACTCATAGCGACCCTATAGGACAGAGTAGAACTGCCCCATACGGTTCTCAAGGAGTGCCTGGTGGATTTGAACTACGGACCTTTTGGTTAGGAGCTGTAGCTCTTAACCACTACACCACCAGGGGAGAGTCTATATCTACTCTCCCTTCTTAATAATAGAAGCTGGGTTTTATTTAGTGTGGCAATTATTCAGCTAATAAAATTCAATGTTCTGGTCTCCACTGGAGTGCAGAGGGGTAATGTTGCCAAAGAGTTGTAAGGGGGAGTCTGCTGGGTATTTCTAGAAGAGATTTTGGTGTCCTGGTAAGTGTCACCCCTTTCTTCCTGTAGCCCTGCCTTAGAGGCTAGATGAAGAAAACTCATTTTATGACCAAGAATAATAGAAATGAATACACCAAGGCCTTTACATTAAGGAAGAAAAGTAAAAAGATGGATGGAGCCTAGGTCACTGATGACATGGTTTATCTGCTGTCTTGTATCAGTCTAAGACTTTCCTCCCCTGTACTTTTTGTACTTGGGAAAAATACCTATTGTTTGCTTAAGCCAGTATAGTAGAGTTTTTAGTTACTTGCAGGCAAATGCATTCTTAATAACCTACGTGAGCACAGGCACCTGTTCTGTCTTGTTTACTCCTATACTTCTAGTGCCCAGGGCAGAGCAGGACATAGACTGTTGTTATTGTTGTTATTAGGTGCCGTCGAGTCGGTTCCAATGCATAGCGACCCTATGCACAACAGAACGAATCACTGCCCGGTCCTGCGCCATCCTTACAATCGTTGTTATGCTTGAGATTATTGTTGCAGCAGCCACTGTGTCAATCCACCTTGTTGAGGGTCTTCCTCTTTTCCACTGACCCTGTACTCTGCCAAGCATGATGTCCTTCTCCAGGGACTCATCCCTCCTGACAGCATGTCCAAAGTATGTAAGACGTAGTCTCTCCATCCTTGCCTTTAAGGAGCATTTCTGGCTGCACTTGTTCCAAGACAGATTTGTTTGTTCTGTTGGCAGTCCATGGTATATTCAATATTCTTCGCCAGCACCACAATTCAAAGGCGTCAACTCTTCTTCGATCTTCCTTATTCATTGTCCAGCTTTCACATGCATATGATAACATATGATGCGATTGAAAATACCATGGCTTGGGTCAGGCGTACCTTAGTCTTCAGGGTGACATCTTTGGTCTTTAACACTTTGAAGAGGTCCTTTGCAGCAGATTTGCCCAATGCAATGCATCTTTTGATTTCTTGACTGCTGCTCCCATGGCTGTTGATTGTGGATCCAAGTAAAATGAAATCCTTGACAACTTCAATCTTTTCTCTGTTTATCATGATGTTGCTTATTGGTCCAGTTGTGAGGATTTTTGTTTTCTTTATGTTGAGATGCAATCCATACGGAAGGCTGTGGTCTTTGATCTTCATTAGTAAGTGCTTCTGGTCCTCTTCACTTTCAGCAAGCAAGGTTGTGTTATCTGCATAATGCAGGTTGTTAATGAGTCTTCCTCCAATCCTGATGCCCGGTCTTCTTCATATAGTCCAGCTTCTCGTATTATTTGTTCAGCATACAGATTAAATAGGTATGGTGAAAGAATGCAACCCTGACGCACACCTTTCCTGACTTTAAACCAATCAGTATCTCCTTGTTCTGTCTGAACAACTACCTCTTGATCCATGTGAAGGTTCCTCATGAGCACAATTAAATGCTCTGGAATTCCCATTCTTCACAGTGTTATCCGTAGTTTGTTATGATCCACACAGTCGAATGCCTTTGCATAGTCAATAAAACACAGGTAAACATCCTTCTCGTATTCTCTGCTTTCAGCCAGGATCCATCTGACATCAGCAATGATATCCCTGGTTCTACATGCTCTTCTGAAACCAGCCTGAATTTCTGGCAGTTCCTTGTCGATATACTGCTGCAGCCGTTTCTGAATGATCTTCAGCAAAATTTTGCTTGTGTGTGATATTAACAATATTGTTCTATAATTTCCACATTCGGTTGGATCACCTTTCTTGGGAATAGGCATAAGAACATGGATCTCTTCCAGTCAGTTGGCCAGGAAGCTGTCTTCCATATTTCTTGGCATAGACGAGTAAGCTCCTCCAGCGCTGCATCTGTTTGTTGAAACATCTCAATTGATATTCCATCAATTCCTGGAGCCTTGTTTTTCGCCAATGCCTTCAGAGCAGCTTGGACTTCTTCCTTCAGTACCATGGGTTCATAGACTAGGAATCCAGTAAACGCTAGTTAAACTTCCCTTGAGATTTTGACTTCTTATGTGGATTTAAAGGATAAATAAAAACTAACTCGTTTAAGAAGGGAGGCTGAGCATATTATTTGAAGCACAAAGTATTTGTCGGCATCCTGAGGTGTGAGGAGCTTGCTGTATTTAGGAGAACTAATAGAAACTGGTATGACTGCAAAATATATAAGGACAGGAGAAGTTGGCTAGACGGGTCCTGTGAGATCAGCAGGCACCAGAACATGCAAGACCACCTTAGGTCATGTTAAGCTTTTTTTTTTTTTTTTAGTTGTAAGAGCACTGAGCAGCTACTGACAGATTTTAGGTGAACTCGTGATCATTTTTTTTATGAAAGTTCTTTTAGATTGCTGTGTGGAGAAAGGTGGTTAGGTGTTTTGAGATAGATTAGGAGGGTTTGGAGATTGTCTAAGTGAGAGATGATGGGAGCCTGAAGTGGTTTGATGATCCTGGAAATGGAGAAAAATGGATGGATTAGACAGAGATTTAGGAGGTAAAATTGGAAGAACTTGGTGCTTGACTGTATGTGGAGGAAGTAGAGCAAGGGGTCCAGGTTAACTCTTAGGTCTCCGGCTCTTAAGTGAATTGTGGAGCTATTTCCTGTGACAGCAACATGCTGGCATTGCTCTGCTGAAGACATCTTATTCAGAATTATTTCTTGAATGTTCACTATGTCCCCAGTCAGTAAGTGCAGGCCTGTATCATATATAAGCCTATATCGGAATACTCCACAGCCCTAGGTGAAGTACAAGTGGGGACAAATGGCTGGAGGTAAAGCAACCCAGGTACAGGACTTGGCTTAGAGCAAAGGCTATAGAGACGTTTGTAATCCACTTTAAGGAATTTCGTCCTGCTTTATTTTGCACTTATTGAGGGTACTATTCTAAGAGCTGTGGACATGAAGGTAAATACTCTGCCCTCAGTGAGCGAAGACTCCAGTGCAGAGCTTTCTCATGTGATGTATAAATGGATTACAGGTGAACTGAGGTAGAGACCCCCCCTTCCCCGCTCAGGGCAGCTCAGGCCGCCTCTTCCACTTACATCAGTGTGCGGTACTAGTTGCCATGGAGTTGATTCGGACTCGTGGTGACATCCTGTGTGTCAAAGTAGAACCGTGCTCCATAGGGTTTTCAGTGGCTGGTTTTTTAGAAGTCGTTTGGTGGGTCTTTATTCAGAGGTACCTCTGGGTGAACTCGAACTGCCAACCTTTCAGTTAGCAGCTGAGTGCACTGAGGGACTTCCAGTGTGTGATACACATGTGCGTTCTGTGGAAAAATTTGGAACTCACTAGTTAGGGACAAATCACACCCATAGATAGTAGTGACAATAATAGTAACAATAACAATGTGACCTAATGTAATGATGTAATAAGGTAATATATCAGATAATAATGTTTTTTAAAAATTGGTGAGATGGTTTGGGTGACCTTTTTTAAAGCCAGCCTTCTCCAGGAAGCTGGAAGAAGAATTGGCACCCATCTGCCTGGGCCTTCAAGGAAGGAAAATTCTGGTAAGAGTTTGAACTATAAAATTCCTCATTTGTTTCTTAATCACTACTTCCTTTTCCAGTCGACATGACATGAAACATCTTCAATCATATTTCACTGGGTGATAAAGTTGGAAAGAGAGCAGATGCCAGTGTAATGACTTGTCTGTGTGCGGTTCCCCTCTCTGGGTAAGAAGGGGATGTGGCACGATGATGTAGGATCTTATTAAGTGAACTTGGGTGTTTCCCGAAGTCATACCATATCTTTTTAACTATTTACTTCCTTCTGTTTCTAAAAGTGTAAGCGGTAGCTCTCTGAGTAGCTTCCAATGCTTTTTAGTAAAAGAATTATCCTTTTATGCACCCTAACACTGTCTGTTTGTCCATTAAAATCATTCTTTCGGTGCATAGATTGGTTGTGTATATCAAATATGCATTATGCTTTTAATTTTTTGACCTTAAGTACTCATTTAGGTCTGTAGGTTTCTTTTGTTTTCTATTCTTTTTTTCCTCGAGGAAGCATTTGGAAGGTCAAATGAAATGGCCGCTGGTTAAATTTACTGCCAGCACAACCTTTCCAGGAAGCTTTCCATAGATTGCAAGCGGGTGTTAATTGTGACTTGGAGTTGAATTCAAGTAGATAAGGGACTCTCTCGGAGAGATCACAACCATTGAACTTGAAACTGGCCTAGAACTCATTTGGTTTCCTGAATCGCTAAAGGTGAAAAGAAATGTGAAGCTATTTAAAACATAATTAATAGCATCTCATTAATGTATCACATTGTGATGGAAATAACATCCAGATAGGTTGAACTGTTCTCAAACTCCTCTAAATCCGTAGTGTCAGCAGTTGGGAACAATGTCTAAGTCCATTATTAACCCTGTGAGAGCCCAGCAATGAGAATTCAGCCTGGGCCTCAAAGCCCGTGTCTGAGCTCTCGCTGCCCTTCCTCAGGGTGCTTAAATCACAAATGAGGCTTTTTCAGACTTTTAGCATTTAACACGGAAACCATTCTTCCATTTCACAAATGCACGAGTAAGCTCTTATACACAATCGCTATGATAGCGCTTCTAACCACATCAGCCCACTGTTATAATCAAGCTTTTTGTGATAAGAGTGTTTTAAACCATCTTGACAAACGCTTGTAATTATAATAGTTATCATATGGAGCACTCAGTATCCTCAAAGGGATTTAAGTGTATGATAGAATCTTCCTTTTAAAGGAGTTTATCAGCCAGCAGATTTCCATTCTTATGTATGGAGAGTGCATTTTAGATCCATAAAACCACAATAAATGAGCTCTTAACTATGTTAACCGCTGTACTAATCAAGCCCCTTTCTTTCTAAAGTATTTAAACTATCTCATTAAGTATACTTCCAGAGGATATAATGACATTCCCCACATAAGCAAGGGGGTAGCTTGCATTTATATCCTTTCTTATCAGACTCTAGAGTTTCAGCAGTTTGGTCACTGGGATAATTAGGCCACCAGGGCTTCTCAGCTCTCTTTGCCTACCTGTCAACTCTAATGACTGACGAAAGATAATTTGCCAAATTGAAAAAGTTGCTGTGAGGCTGGAGGGAAGTGTAGGACAAAGTAAGCAAATTTACAACCTGTCACCCTTAAAGGCTCTGAGGAATAATTTATGAGCTCTCGAAGCCAATGTCAGTTGCACGGCTCGGAAAACATGGGCTTTTCTTAGGTAAGTCCTGAAGCATCTATCTGGCGATTTCAAAATATGGGAAAGCTGAACCAGAATGTTCCGCTAAGGCTCTCAGACAGTGTCAGAGTGAGATGGGCTGTGAAGTGTGCAGCCACTGCCAGCTCCTGCAGGCCAGACTTGGAGTGAACTATTGATCGTGGGCTTACCTTGCCACCCAGCTAGATTTCAGAGCTGGGAGGTCAAATACCATCTTTCATATCTCTTGATTCACCTACTAGCATTTATTATGGCAGGCAGTAAGTGTGAGTTATGAAAAAAAAGAATGATATATTAGTGTTTTTGTGGAACTGGACTTCTTGGTTTGTTTAATGTTTTAAATCAATATTTTATACCATTTCCTACTAAAAGTTCTCTTTCATTTGAGGATATATTCATGTTATATACATACACATACACGTAAATATATACATATATGTGTATAAACCAAAAAAACCAAACCCAGTGCTGACAAGTTGATTCCGACTCATAGCGACCCTATAGGACAGGGTAGAACTGCCCCATAGAGTTTCCAAGGACTGCCTGGCGTGTTCGAACTGCTGACCCTTTGGTTAGCAGCCGTAGCACTTTACCACTACACCACCAGGGTTTCCTGTGTGTGTTTGTGTGTGTGTGTGTGTGTGTGTGTGTGTGTATATATATATATATATAGGCGCTCTGGTGGTGCAGTGGTTAAGCGCCCAGCTGCTAATCAAAAGGTTGGCAATTTGAATCCACCAGCTGCTCCTTGGAAACCCTAGGGGGCAGTTCAACTCTGTCCTATAGGGTTGCTATGAGTCAGTAAGAACTCAATGGCAGAATATAAAAGGAGCCCTGGTGGTGCATTGGTTAAGAGCTCAGACTGCTAACCAAAAGGTCGGCAGTTCAAATGGACCAACCACTTCTTGGAAACTCTATGGGGCCTGTAGGATTGCTTTGCCACATATGGTTTCTAAGGAATGCCTAGTGGATTGGAACTGCCGACCTTTTGAATAAAGGAATGACTACTCCAGTTTAAATAATAAAAATAAATTTTAAATGCTTGCTCAATTTAATTTTTAATGAGACACTTATAAACAGAGTGAGAAAGATTAGTTGAAGTGTTTTCCATGGTCTTCATTTATCCTGATGCTCTCACACTCAAAAATCAGTGTTAAACCACTGAGCTTGTGATGTCGTGGTGCCACTAGAATTTAAGTCCTATAAAGAGCCACGCCTCACATTTCCTCTGCTACCTTCTTTGTGTGTGCCTCTCAGAGAGTGTGCTTATTTACCGCCAATAGCAGCAGCACAACCATAAAACCATACATGGCTTTTCACTATCTGGGAAAATGGCAAAAGCAAAGCCAAATGAATTACGTGGTACTGAGATGCTGATGGTATTTGTATTGTGACACAAAGGAGTTTTGTAATTCTGAATAAGGTGTGGGCAGTTATCTGCTATCAAAGCCTCTGGAAGTTGATTCTTCTTCCTTGAGAGTTGTTTTTATCCTATGGGAACAATCAAACTGAGAAAATCAAAAGCTTCATGTGAGTGGAAGCAGCTTCTCTCTGTCTCGCTTGATGTGGTTTAGTGTCATTGCTAGGTTAGCATTGGTTCCCCTCCTTAGGGAATAGAATATTCCGTGTGGTTTTCTTTTTGCATGGACCCATTTTTCATTTCCAGTGTGCACTGTTAATTCTCATTGTGCTATTTACTAAGTGTCTCTGTGTGGAAGCACTCTGTGCTCTTTCATGCTTGATTACTCTGGGCACAACAACAGAAACCTAAAAGAAGTTCTCTCTTCTCCAAGCCCAAAAGAAGCCTGCCTTTTGGGCATCTTGAGGGGCAAGTATTGGTGACGTGAGTGTTATAACCCCTGGCACATTTCTCCTCGATGTTACTGACAGATTTCAACCATTTGTCCAGGTTATGATCCCCGCTAAGCACTATCTACCCTCTGTGGTCAGATTCCCTCAGAGCCTTCTCCGTTTGTTTCTGTCACTAGACTCTGCTAAGCCTGTGTACTTATGCTAGGTTCATTTCATAGAATCAAATTGCTCTTTGTACTACTCAAGACCCTGGGCTGTCACAGCTGCCCTACAGCTGGTAGTGAAGTGTCCTGTGGCCATGCTGCTTGAAGGGAAATAGACAAAATCACATTGAGAAGTTGTGTGCTTCAGTGTTGTTTGGCCTCAGAGGCTCACAATGATCAGAATTGAAAAGTGTGTCAGCGTTTGTCCTGATTCTGCTGCTCAGCACAGTGCATCTGACAAGCAATGCTTCATCATGGAAGCAGATCTGAGAAGGACTTCTGCAGTGCACTGTACTTTCATAAATCAAAAAACAGGGCTGTGTACATCCTCCTATTGAGGAAAAAGTGGAATTGAAAATGAAATGCCTAGTAATGAACACTTAGCTGGAAAGATTAGCAATTGGGACGGGGAGCAGAAGGTGAGAGAATGAGGACCAGGTGATTTATGAAATTGACAAAATTCCTAATTTTGCAGTTTAGCTCCATTTTCCTTTGTTCTGCTCTCAGTAGAGATGGAGAACAGCTGGTCAATATCACCTGTGTAAGATTCTGCCCTATTCTGGAATACCATTCATAAATTTCCCCTCTACCTTCCTACCCTTCGTGGTAAATCAAGCCTTCATTTACTCCATGAATCCAGGAGTTCAAAATGTTTTCTGAGAATGGTTTAGTTCTCAGGCTAGAACACTGATCAGAAACTTTCTCAACTCAATGTAGGAAAATTTCATGTCAGGATGGAAGTGAAAATGAGAACAGTAAGAGTTCCAGCCATTCTGAAAAGCCTTATAGGAAACCAGAACAAGCCAATCTGCTAGGTCTCACCAGAATAGGAATTCGGTCTACCCAGGCTTTTGGAAGATGTTTATTGAAAAGTTATTAAGATCCAGAGCCACTCTGGGTGGACTGTCATGGTGCTCCCCAGCAGCTGAATTTGTGGATGTTTTGAATTTCTATGTCATTAGTATGAGACAGGTCTCAACATGACTCACAGTTATCTGCTGCTGCTTCTGTGACCCACTGAACAATCGTTCTTCCATGTGCTACCCGTACTGGTTTCTGGAAGCTGCTGTAACAAACTACCACAAAGTGATTGGCTTATAAAAACAAATGGGGTGGGGGGCCCACATAGCCTATAACATCTCCACCTATATTCCATTTAAATATCACTCATACTTGCATATCACAGTCTGATACTGCTAACAAACTTTATGAGATAATAGGGTACAACTGATATTCATGGAATTATTTCCATGACAATAACAAGAAGTGCCATCTTTGCCAAGCCTGTCCTTTATACTTTTGTTCATTCTGGACCTGGGGTGTTTTCCTTTAGCCACTTATAGTTCAAGATCCAACTCCCATGTGAGGCCTTTCCCAGACACTCCTAGGCCCTGAGACTTTCTTACCTCTTTATCTCACACAAAGTTTGGTGACTACATCTGTTTGAGTTCTTATTACATTGCTTCACCTTTCTTCATTTTGATTTTTAGTTATCAAAGTACACATTGCAGGAATAAAAATAATACAAAAATAAATAAGCAAAAATTAATCAATTGCTATTGCCTTTCTAAAACAAACTAAGGTAACAGCTTGCTGTGTATCATTTCATACCTTTCTTTGTGATTATATGAATTTACACAAGTATTTAGAAATATTAATTTATATTTGACCATTTTCCAAAAATGGGATTGTGAGATACTTATTATTTTGTAACCTGCTTTTCTCATTTGACAATGCCTTGTGAACATCCAGTTAAATCATCCTTTTTGACAAATTCATGATTATTTTTATCACTTTTGATTGATTTTTTTCTGTGCATGTGCCTTGCTTCCTGTATACTGTGAGCTCTTAAAGGGAGTTTGCAAAGAGAAGGTGCTGTTTGATTTGGTCCTTGATGGACAGCTTGTGGAAATGGAGGTGGAGGGCCTCACCCATCCGCTGCCGGTGCAACTGGCCCTTATCAATGATGCCTGCTGGCTTTGGATCATTGTCCCCTTTCAGATGAGACCAACATAGTTGTTATGCTTGGTTTGAGCCTGGTGCCAGACTATAGCGAATTGCTCAGTTTGGATTCAATGAATCTTAAACTTTGAAAAAGTATGATTAAAGCTAGAAAAATACACCTATGCACTCAATATTTCACCTTCATAGTTGGAGGTTTTAATGTCCCTTGGCTGCTAACCAAAGGCCAGAGATTTAGACCCCCCAGCCTCTCCATGGGAGAAAGATGTGGCAGTCTGCTTCAGTAAAGATTACAACCTTGGAAACCCTATGAGGCAGCTCTACTCTGTCCTATAGGGTCGCTTTGAGTTGGAATCAGCTCGACAGTAGTGAGATTTTTGTTTTTTGGTTTTGGATCTCCCATAGATGTTCCCTCAGGACTTTCCAGGTTAAGAACACCTGCTGCAGGATCTGACTCGGCTCATTCACTTTGATAAGCAGAAAGAGAATATTTAAGCATCATTATTTATCTCCCCCTCATCACATTGCTCTTTTGCTCTCCTTATCTTTATATCATTTTCTGGCTAGCCGACTCTAAGAGATCCATGTATTGTGCCCATTTCAAAGAAAAGTGGTCCAACAGAATGAGGAGCTTATCTAACAATATCATTAATATAACATGCTAGCAAAATTTTACTGATGATAATTCAAAGACAGCTGCAGCCATACATCAACAGAGAACTGCCAGAAGCTCAAGCTGATTCAAAAGAAGATGTGGAACAAGGGATATCATTACTGATGTCAGATGGATCTTGGCTGAAAGCAGAGAATACTAGAAAATGTTTACCTATGTTTCATCAGCTAAGTGAAGGCATGTGACTGTGGATCATAACAAATTATGGATAACAGTATGAAGAATGGGAATTCCAGAAGACTTAATTGTACTCATGCAGAACCTGTACATGGATCAAGAGCTGGTCGTTCAAACAAAACAAGGGGATATTGCATGGTTTAAAATCAGAAAAGGTATGTGGCAGGGCTTTTATCCTTTCACTATACTTATTCAATCTCTAATCTATGCTGAACAAATAATCTGAAAAGCTAGACTATATGAAGAACAGGCATGAAGTTTGGAGGAAGACTTATTAAAAACCTTTCATATGCAGATAACACAACCTTGTTTGCTGAAAATGAAGACAACTTGAAGCACTTACTGATGGAGGTCAAAGACTACAGTCTTCAGTATGGATTACAACTGAACGTGAAGAAAATGAAAATCCTTACAACCAGACCAATAAACAACATCATGGTAAATGAAGAAATTGTTAATGATTTCATTCTACTTGGATTAACAATCAATGTCGCTGGAAACAGCAGTCAAGAAATCAAATGATGTATTTTCTTGGGAAAATTTTTTGCCAAAGATCTCTCTGAAGTATTAAAAAGCAAAGAAATCACTCTGATAAGTGCACCTAACCCAAGTCGTGGTCTTTTTAATTGCCCCATATGTATGTGAAAGCTGGACAATAAAAAAGGAAGATTGAAGGAGAATTATGGCGTTGGCAAAGAATATTGACTGTAACATGGACTGCCAGAAGAATGAGCAAATCAGTCTTGGAGGAAGTACAGCCAAAATGCTCCATAGAAGCCAGGATGGTGAGACTTTGTCTTGCTTACTTTGGACATGTCATCAGGAAAGAGCAATTGCTAGAAAAGGACATCATGCTTGGTAAAGTAGAGGGTAATTGAAAATGAAGGAAGCTCTCCATGACGTTGGATTAACATAGTGGCTGCAATAATGGGCTCAGACACAACAATGGTTGCGAGGATGGTGTTAAACCAGGCAACATTTTATTCTGTTACACGTAAGTCACCATGAGTTGGAGTCAACTTGTTGGCAACTAACAACAACAACAATAACAACATTTGTACTATTTTCCATCTTTCCCTTTTGCTGTCTCTTTTTTTCTTCACTGGTCATCGTTTACAAATTGGAGAACCCCCATTTAACTCACTTTTACATTGCTAACATCTGGTGTTCATTCTGTCTCTTATCTGATAATCTATAAGACATCCCCAGAAATAAGTATGATCCAATTTCCTCATATGCTGAGCATCAATAAAGCTTAGTCTATAAAATGAAGTATTAAATGTGGCTAGGCAGTCTTGAATAATAACTAGCATTTCTTCTTTCTATCCTAAAAATTCCTCCTCTCTTTTCCTTGCTCCAAGCCCTAGAAGTGCTTTCTAATTTTCTGAAATGTCACATTGGAATAGAAGAACTGAGATCTCAACATTTGGGACATGGTATCTTGAGGAGAATAGGCCTGCTCTTTGTGACCTATTTCTGAATAAACTATGCTGTCATTGTGGTATTTAATTCATTAAAAAGAATATTTTTCTCCAAAAGTCATATTTATATTTAAAAAAAATTAAAAACAACCGGGGTAAGCAGTTAGATTTGTGAATTTTCAGTGCATTTTCCATGTGAGAAAACACCTTTAAAGTATCTCTGATGTCTAAGTCTATTTGGTTGTGAATTGACATGTCAAAATTGAAAAAAAAAAAAAATGTGAAGACAAACTTTCCAAAGTAGAAGATATATGACATGTTTAAAAATGCATTTGCATGCCATGCTCATCTAGAGTTTATCTTTTTCCATTCAAATCTGCTTTTTTTCCTAATTTATGTTGTTATAATCCTTCAAGATGCATTTTGTCAGCATCTTTTCATTTAAGGTTTAAACTCACTTTAAAGGAGAAGATAAATGCAGTGTGTTTAAAATTAATTTGCAGTTAACTTTTCAAAATGTTGTTTAAAGATGTTTTTGATGTTCGGGAAACCTCAACGGAATTTTTTTTCTTTTTGGGTGAGATTTGACAACCTTTTTTAAAGAACATAAAGTTGTGTTTTGCAATGCATAAATAAAATAAAGCTAAAAGATTTAGATGACTCTAAAACTTATGAATTTTAGCAAGGTCTACATTTAGCCAAGAATGTTTTTCCATTTTATTTATGATTTTCAAAACTATGTCATCTTGACGATTTAATTATGTAACAGACAGATTAGGTTAGGTTTATGTTTCACTACTAGGCAAACACAGAATCACAGGGGCTTAACACCTAAAATTTATTCCGTTCTGCGTAAAAACAGTTGTAGATCAAGGAACTCTCCAGCACCCCTGTCTACAGGGCAGTGACTCCTTTGACTTATGGCTCAGCCACCTCA
This sequence comes from Elephas maximus indicus, assembly GCF_024166365.1. Taxonomy (NCBI): domain Eukaryota; kingdom Metazoa; phylum Chordata; class Mammalia; order Proboscidea; family Elephantidae; genus Elephas; species Elephas maximus. The sequence goes on along the minus strand of NC_064841.1, from coordinate 15,250,863 downwards.
TTTGGTCTCCGCGCTTGGCTATGAATGAGAAGAGAGCACACATCTGGTCTTCAATGTTTTGGTTCATCTCCGCTCACCGCACATTGGCCAGAACAAGTCGCGTGGTCCTTCCAAGATAAAAAGGGTAAAGAAATGCAGGGAGCACGTGGAATATTTGGTTTATATTACTATCTCTACTGCAAATGCTAACTTTTAAATTTAAGTTTCAGAAATAGAAGGAGCTTGGGAGACCGACTTCCTAATTTTATAGATAACGAAGGTGAAGTCCTGAGGGTTAGCAGACTTATCAGCTCACATTGATGCTTCTCTTAAGTAGTATGGTGCTCCATGCCTTCTTCAGCACACTGAGAAGACCCCTCAAATAGTCTCCTTATAATGCTGCCCTATATTACCATTCTCGAAAGTAATTCTGAGACATTTCTAACTTCTGATCACAACTAGGTAAATGTTAGACCTTCTTGTTCAATAGTTACCTATACTGGGTAAAAATTGTCTCATAATTAAAAAAATGATTTGTCAAATAAAGTCAGGGCTCTGGTGGCACAGTGGTTGAGAGCACAGTTACTCACCAAAAGGTCAGCAATCCACCAGCTGCTCCTTGGAAACCCTGTGGGGCAGTTCTACCCTCTACTGTAGGGTTGCAGTGAGTCAGAGTGGACTCAGTGGCAACAGGTTTGTTGTATACAGTGTAGTTTATATAACTAGCTCTTGCGACAACAATAAACTTTTTTTTTTTTTTTCAACTGCAGCTTACTAAGTCCAGGAATGCTTAAGAGAGTTAGCCAAGGTCCTATTAATAATAAGTAGCAGGGTTCGTAAATAAAAGAAAGCAAGTTTTAGTGGCTAGCAGTAAATTTCTTTCTTTCTTTTAATGGCTCTGTCGCTAGTTGAAGAGCCCCAGAATATAGAACACAAAGAGCAACACCTTGGAACTTAAGAGAATTCTCTTCCAGATGTAAACTAGGCTAAACCTACGTGGTGGGTTTTGAATCCTGCTCTTGAGCCAAAGTAGATACAGAATGTGGATTTTACCTGCAGATTGGGTATTTCCTGTTCCTGGCTGGAGCTTCTGTCAAAGCTTTGATGATTGGATCCCTAATCAATTTTTACTATATAAGGTCACATATTCACACTTTGCGGGGATTCGGATACAGACATCTTGGGGAGACCATTATCCATCTGCCACACTGTATTTCTCCTGACATGCAAATTTCAACAACAGGTTCTAGACTATTCCATTGTGTTCTTTGGGAAAAAGGAACATATATATTTTTATTTTTGGACATCAGTGTTCTACAGAATATTAAAAAAATAACTCATAAGTAAGCCATATTTTTTAAAAACAGAATTGGTACACACCCCTACACACATAGAACAGAAAAGAGCTTGATGTGGTACATCTCAAAGTGTGCAGAAGAGACAGAACAGAGCCTTAGAATAACAACATGCAGGAATCATGCTTCATTGACTTTGGGAATGTAAATTCTCATTGTCTTGGAAAAGGTTAAACCTGAGATTGGGCAGATTGAGAAATTTATCTGCATTAGCTCTTCAATCTACTTGGGATGGAAGCTCACTCCAGCCACATCTATGAAAACATTAATGGGTTATATGACTTGAGAAGAGAAGGTGGGACTCCTAGTGATGATGAATGATGTGGTCCCATCCATTTCTTAGGAAATTTAAGCAAAAAGAGGGTGATGTCCTGAGAGTTCATACTGAGAAATGGAAGCAATGGATGGCCCGCTATGAATATCAGTGTGGTACATCCCTACAGACTTCTGCACCCCTATTTATAATCCTACATGGTGCTCTCTTACGCTTCAACATCACAGACCTGTAGGGGGTTAGCACATCATAATATTGGGGACACAATACTGATTTTCTTTATGATTATACTGTAAAGAAAATAATATATGAAGGTAATTGGTGATTTGAATTTCCATGGCATTCTTTGCGATAAAGACAAATAAATCTCCAGCATCCTCTGTTCTGTTGATAAACCTTTAATTTCACAGAGAGTTAAGAAGGGTAAGGGAAGGATAGCTGGTGTGAAAGCGTTAGAGAAGCACTATCCAATAGAACTTTCTCTGATGATGGAAATATTCCTTAATCTGCACTAATATGGTAGCTCAGGCCACATGTGGCTATTGAACACTTGAAATGTGGCTGGTGCAACTGAGGAACTGAGTTTTTCAAATTTATTTAATTTTAATTAGTTTAAATTTAAATAATCACTTGTGGTGGTGATGGTGGTTGTTAGCTGCCATCAAGTTAGCCCCCAACTCATGGTGATCCCATGTACAACAGGATCATACCTTTGTGATCCTCCTTTTTTCATTGGCTTATTTTTTGGAATGAGATCACCAGGCCTTTCTTCCCACATGTGGTTAAAAAACAAACAGACAAACAAACAAATCCATTGCCATCGAGTCAATTCCAACTCATAGTGACCCTATAGGACAGAGTAGAACTGCCCCGTAGAATTTCCAAGGAGCAGCTGATGGATTCTAAATGCTAACCTTTTGTTTAGCAGCCATAGCTCTTAACCACCAGGGTTTCCCACATGTAGTTAGTGGCTCCAATATTGGTCTGCATGTCTTTAGGAGACACTTTATGCAGGGTCCTTCGGTCTCTCTGCACAGGCTTTCACAGATGTTTCACGAGTTTCTAGTAGCTGGAACATCAGATGCACTGGAAGCCTAGCTCAGCCTGTAGACAGAGCATATTTAACTCAGAGTTGCTAGATCAGCTCTGATCTAACACTACAACACTTCTATACACCTCTCTTTGTCTGGAAGACTCACTTCTACTTCAACACACTTGAAAACAGTAAAATCACTCCTAGAGGCAGGGCTGTGCATGGCTTTCATGGATCCTTGGCACTTTTGCCTTCATGAGCTCCTTCCTCCATTAAAAAAACATGAAAAACTATACCTTATCACTGCATCGGTATACAGATGAATATAATGTTTTACATCAAAAGTTTATATTTTTCTTCTGATTATAAAATAAAACATTTCTGTGGACCTCTAAAGGATTTGTTCAGTTCCTGCATAGCACAAGCAGTTAACATGTTTGGCTGCTAACCAAAGGACTGGGAATTTGTGTTCACCCAGAGGCACCTTAAAAGAAAGACTTGACAATCTACTTCCAAAAAAATCATTCATTGAAAATCCTATGGAGCACAGTTCTACTCTGACAAACATGGGGTTGCCATGAGTAGGAATCAATTATACGGCAACTTTTTTTTTTTTTTTTAAAGTTTTGTGGGCCTTAGGCACTGTACCTGCTCTGCCTAATGGGTCCGTTGTCCATGCTTAGAGGATAATTTCGTAACTAGGATCCAAGCTAATTGTTTGGCATGTAAATCAAGTACAAAGTTAAAATAAAGGTGTGATGATTATTTACATGAGGCTTAATGCATTGTTTAAATGAAATTCTCACTTTTCAGTTGTTTCTCTCTTTCCATTTTTATTAGCTATATGCATACAGGCTTTTATGAAAAAATTCAGTTTTAAAAATGAAATTTTCTGAGGAAAAGTTTCAAGCTTACTTTGTATATTACAAGAATAATTGAGAGTTATTGCCTCTGCCTAGGAAAAGGAGATATTTTGATTAGTTGATGAAGCATGTCAGCCTTGGGTATATGGTCAGTAAGAGACCAAGACTGCTTTGCCCTTCAACTTGGGCTTGGAGCCATATATGAGCTGGGTTTAGACATTGTTCTGCTGGGTGTCAGATCGGCACCCTTGCTTAGGGAAATAGTTGGTAGAGGGGTTAATCATGTGACTGACTGGTCCAGAGTTTAAAACTTATGCTACTTCCTAGCTACGTGAACTGAAGGCAGTTGCTTAGCCTCGCTGAGTCTTAGTTTCTTTATACATAAAATAAGAGTAGTGGAACCTACTTAATCGTGTTGTGAAGATTAATGACACAACTCGTGTCAATTATTTGGCACATACTAAGTACTCCATAAATATTGGTAATTATTACAATTGAATGACCTTGACACCGAGATTTCTCAACCTGAACCTCTGTTTTCTCGTCTCTAAATTAAGGATCTTTTCAATCAGCAGATATTTATCTCACTCCTGACACTCTACTGCAAAAAACAAACAGACAAACAAAAACAACAACCTATGGCTACAACAGAGAATAAAACCCAGGAAGTCAATAAATTTAATGAGACAATATATAACTGAAGTACTTGTTATGCTTCCTGAAATACTTTCTTCACAAAACAAATGTTAATTTCCTTCCTTTCTCCTTCCTACTTGGTAGAAGGGTCTTATTTTTCTCTTCTATGAAGTCAAAATGCAGTCACTTTCAATAATTTAATGAGATGGCTAATGGAATAAATTTGTTTACTTTAATCCAATTGGTATGTGTCGCTAATCAGAGCAACTACACACATCGTGCTAAATTATTTGGGATTAGATCTGTGCTACAGAAAATAATAAGAAAAAAAATGACAGAAATGCCTTGTTTCTTATGAAGTCTCACAATTACATGGGTGCTTACTCTTCAACATTGGGTTCCATTAAGGACCTTTAATGCCCTAGGGCAGCTGTTCACACTTCACTTGTTGCACACCGTAGAGCTGGTCAACAGAGGTTGAAAGACAGCTGTAGATTGGAAAACAATTATCTAGTAGACATTTAAATAAAGAATCTCATAAATAATATGGGAACATGTTTTGACTCATTGTTCCCCACCCCTTTCTGCCATCCTGGTGTTCCTTGTCCTTTGAAAGGCACTGAGGATTGATCTAACTAGGAATGACCTGGTCTTGGGTCAGCTAAGTCCCATTTAGCTGGTGACTACAGTAGAGACTCAACCAATCAATGACAGATGGTAGGATCAGGGGATGAGACAAGCAGAACCCCTACCAGAGAGATCAGATGCAAATGTAGGAAGGTTGGCCAGCATAAAAAAACCAAACCTGTTGCCATGGGGTTGATTCCGACTCCTGGTGACCCTACAGGACAGACTAGAATTACCCCATAGAATTTCCATGAAGCAGCTGATGGATTTGAACTGCCAACCTTTTGATTAGCAGCTAAGCTCTTAACCATGACGCCACTAGGGCTTCATGCACCAGCATGGATGTACCCCAATGTTTATGACCAGTGTCTAACCTGATGAGTTAGGGATCGTGATGTATTAATTGTTAAAAAACTTGAGTAGTTACTTAAAATTTACTTATTCCTAGGGAGAGAGTCATGCAGAGTGCCAAATGGAGTTAGAGGAGGTCGGAGGAGGGAGAGGACTGAGTGAACAGTGGGGTTTAGAACGAGTGAATCAGAATCAGGCAAACCAGACTGGCAAAAGTGGACTAGAAGCAGATTGGTGAGGCCTTACACTATCATTTTGAGTGCGGTGTATCATTGAGACTTGTCTTTTGGGGCCAGTTTTGGGGAAGGGATGAAATAGATGGCTTGATTTGGGAGGAGGGGGCAAAATATTGGTAATATAACTTCCTATAATTTGTATTTACATAAATGTTTCCATGTGTCTGGAATTTGGAGAATTATCTTTCAGGTCATTTCCACTATTTTTTTTTTTTTCTCTTAACTAATTCTGTAAACTTCAAATGAAAATAATTGTAGGGTTTACATAGAAGTTTTAGGAAAGTTCATATTACAATAACAGAGGTTTCTATCATGTTGGGCAGTGTTTGGATTGAATACCCTAAATTGTATAAGCTTCCTGATCTTTTACTGAATTCCTAGAACACTTAACTTATGTCAGCATTTTTCCTTGAGGGCTTATGCATTTCTAATATCCTGGCACCTCCCGGGTAAGATAAATGACTTTATGTGGGATGAGATAATGATGATAGTTTCAAACTTCAATCATCTTGAAAGGTTCTGGACATCTGTTTTGCAAACTAATGCTAGCATTTTAAAACACACTTAATGACAAAGAATTAAATTAAAATATCTGCAGCAACTGCAATCATGCAGTATGCATTGCTGGATGACTCCCTCACTTCTGAGATATTGAGGCATTTATAAAAAATGAAAAAAAAAAAGGCAGAAGAAGAAAGGTGGGAAGTAAAATGAAAGAAGCAGCCTTACTACTGTGCGTAACTTGTAAAATATGCCGCCTCTAAGTACAATCCACATACCTGATACTTTTGAAAATTAATATAGTGACATGCTTTTAACTGATACATCCCTTTTGCAAACTGGAATCATGCAGAGTTAAAGTTCCAAACACATTTCAAAAATAGTGAAAAGTCCGGAGGTTGTCTGAGCGATTCAAATTGGTGTGGTTCCAACTCTGATCTCAATTAATATTACTTCGGCCTCATTTATGTTTTAGAGACAATGCCACTGGTAATGTTTGGCAGTTGTGTATAATTGATGAGAAAGAATTGCAGGTAGGCAGTCAGTCATTCAGGCAGGAGGTATAAAATCCTCACTTCTAGATATCACCATGGCCTCACTCCTTATCTCTCCTTTGAGTTCCCTCTGCCTTTCACCAATTAATACCACTGCAGAAAACACTTTTTAATTTTATATATAGATGGCTGTTGCATTATGAGAGAACTAAGAAAGAACCTCTGTCCCTCCACTCCCCCAGCACAGGCTATGAACGCCAGTGGCACTGCATCTACACTGCTGCCCTCGATGTCCAGTGGATCCAGTGGAAACAGGGATGAGTGGGCTGCTCCTGGTGGTGAGTTGACGGTCTCAGTTTGCAGTTCCACTTAGAGCAAATGTGTCTGTTTTATAATGCTCTCCACTTATGTAATTTTTTCAGTTTTTAAGATAAAATTCCATTATTCTGTGTCTGAGAAAAAGAACTGTGTGTTGTATGCAGAATATCGAATCAACACATAAGTGAAGAAAAGTCTGACTTCAGAAATGAAGGCTGCTATTTTGGGTCAGTAGGAGTTGGGAATGAAAGTTATAAATGAGCCCATCTTCAAGTTAAAGTTGCTTCATTTGGGTATGAGTTTGATTTTTGCAAACAAGGGTAAATATTGAAAGGGAGAAGAAAACGCTCAACAACTTAATCAATAGTGGCAAGCAAATGTGATGGATGTGCCATGAAGAGGAAATGTGATTTCTCGGATATGTGGTCAGGGAGCACTATGCCACTAGAGTTTAAAGTCTTATGCAAACCATAAATTTTAGCAAAGGTGCATATGACAATAAATGAACAGTGTGATCACTTCCAGAAGAGAAATGGTTGGCCTAGAATCAGCACTGAGAGGAAAACTTGAAGCAAGGCTATTGAAATATCCAGGACTTCTTCAGAAAAATTTATGTGGCTCATTGAAGGGAAGGGAAAGTATTTGCAATTCATATTTAACATTGATGCAAAAAGACTTTTGGGAAAGCTAGGAACCTGGCAAAACTGCATTTCCAAGTACAGAAAGGAGTAATACTGGCTACAGGGTCCCTGTGAAGTATCTCATTCATAGGAGCTTGGCAATGAACGGAAACCTTATTGAAAGGGAAGAACCTGGAATCATGAAAAATGTTTCCATGAACAGACATACAGACATCATTTGTGTTCACTAATGTATCAGCAGTGACTGGAAGAGTGTTCAACATGTAGTAGGTGTTAAAAAATATTTGTTAAATCAGTATTTAAGTCTCAGGTAGTTCAGTCCCTATGAGGAAAAAACAATCATAACATAGCTTTTATAGTCTGTCAGGCAGTTATATCGCATGTCTGTAAAATATACAAGTTTTGTTCCATTAGTTTTGTAATCATTTTTGTTTTTTTTTTTTTGTGTGTGTGTGCTTGGTATGGAATGGCTTTCAGAAATTGGACCTGAGATCATAGCATGGCACCTATAGGAACAAAATGGATTCGACTGTGCTGACTGGGCTCACAGCTGCCCTTCAGGAACCAGTTAGGTTTATATATAATTATTTGCCTTCCTGTATTCTTTTACCCTTTTGTTTTTCCCAGGGATTACCAAAAAACGGTTTTTGTATTTTACCATTTTATTTTATTTTTTTTTGCTTTTCATTTTCGGGTTTTCCTTTATACAACTCAATTTGCTAGCTGAGACCAACTCTCTGCCCCTGTGTCCCAAAAAACCCACGAAATAAACAAAACCAAACCCATTGCCCATAGAGTTGATTCTGACTGATAATGACCTTCTAGGACACAGTAGTACTGCTCCGTAAGGTTTCTAAGGGTGTAATCTTTGTGGCAGCAGACTGCCACATCATTCTCCCACAGAGAGGCTGGTGGGTTTGAACTGCCGAATTTTTGGTTAGCAGCCAAAGGCTTAACCACTGCACCACCAGGACTAAATAAAATACTCTAATGGTATTTAGAATGCAATAATATTACTGGAGATGGACTAACAACTCAACCCAACCCATTGCCGTCCAGTTGATTCTGACTCATAGCGACCCTATAGGACAGAGTAGAACTGTCCCATAGAGTTTCCAAGGAGTACCTGGTGGATTCGCACTGCCAACCTTTTGGTTAGCAGCCATAGCACTTAACCAGTATACCACCAGGGTTTCCGGAGATAGACTAGAATATCTTAATATGTGAAGTGACGTTATATATAATAAACAGCAGTGCCATTAACTTCTAAAATCCTTGAAAGTCACTGGATGCCACTTTAGATTCTCCAGTGATGTCCCATTTTTACCTTCTCCTCTTCTCATTAAATCTCTCTGCTAGCACCAGCATTGAAGATAGATTTTTAAAATTACTATTAAACATTTCTGTTGTAGTTTGGTTTAGTTTTAGTATTGCAACATAAGCAAATCTATTTTAAAATTTGAAAGCTGCGGTAATTCGGCGACTTGGTTAAACAGATTTTGTGTGATAGCCAAGAAACCTAACCATTTGTAGCATTGTTCCTAGAAGATAAATGGGCTTTGGGAACATAACTTGTTTATAAATAAGGCAGCTGCCAGTACATGGATAAGAATGGAGTCTGCATCAGGTGTTGGCATGGGAAACATTAGATGGGAAATTATAGACCAAATGATTTTTGCTTTGCTGAGAGAGATTTTGATTTGCTTCTTAGGTTCGTCACTGTTATTGTTAATTTTAATTTAGTTTTTTTTTGCCCATTTTATTGATACCTGGAACTCCTGAACTTCAGAGATAACAATGAATATAGATCTCTTTGCTCCGGATTCATAAAGCTTTACATTACAAAGTGTCCTTTGAATTTAGCACTCAAGTTAGATATTTCATTTCAAAACAACACAGTATCCTTGTTAGCTGAATTAAGACAGTAATTTTCATCTACTTTCCAAGAAAAAATAAACTTCTAAATTAAAAAAAGAAAAGAAAAATAAAAACCCTTCAAAATCTCATGAGAAAATCACCAATATTATTTTGGTCTTGATACCGGATCCCTGGTGGTGCAGTGGTTAAAGAGCTTGGCTGTTAACAAAAAGGTCCGAGGTTTGAAATTACCAGTGGCTCTGTGGGAGAAAGATGTGGCAATCTGCTTCCGTGAAGATTTACAGTCCTGGAAACCCTACGAGGTAGTTCTATTCTGTCCGGCAGTGGATTTAATTCTACAAAAGAGAGAATATGTCTAAATTGCTTTACCTCAATTAAATTTTGTCATCTTCAGTTTTTTCATCAGCAGGTTATCACTGATAATCTCACATGATCAGGCTTTGCACTGCCCAACTTCTATAAACAAATTTTAAAAGGATCTGTGCCAAACCCAGAGTGAGATAAATGTATAAATATTGAATACAAATCACCTGTCTCTGTCTAGTAATTTGAATTGTTACACTTCACCTCTTTCCAATTCACACAGTAATCAAGAGAATTCCAGTGTGTGAAAGTGACATAATTATCTAGAAATGATGACATTTTCTTTAACAACGAAATGCGCTGACACACACAACAGATTTTTTTTTTTTCTCTGTCTCACCAAAACAAGCCAGGTCAACCTTCTTTTCCAACAACCACTTCCCTGAAGAGAAGCAGACAGAGTAGAAGATCCCGGCCTTCATGTGTTCTTTGTTTACGTGCTTGGTGGTAGTCAACCATATAAACGAAAACGGAAACTTCCTTTGCAAGGTCTTTCATCTCTAAAAGCAGCTTACTGCAACCATCGTGGTTCATTTTATTTTTGGCGCTTAGGCAGAAACCAAGTGAAACAGCAGCTTCCAAGTCCATTTGCACAGAATGACCATACTGGGAATTCACAGGCCTGTGGTGAATGGTGTCTGCTCTACTTTGATGACTCAGGGTGGTTGGATTTTTAAAGCACTAGTCCACACTGATGGACAATGGGCAATTGCACAGTTTTATTTGTTTCTTTATTTCCCTAAAGCAGATCAAAGTGAATGTCCCCAGCTTAACATTGATTCATACTAAAACGACCTGGAGGCTTTACCTGACCATCAGCTCCTCAGGAGCCAGAAATGTGATGTGGTTGTCAAAAAGCAAATGTGTTTTGGATGGCAGTAATAGAGCAAGCCCACAAACCAGGGCAGGCAATGCCCCGCTGTACCTGGGGATGATCAGATGGTTGGAGTGCTGGGTGAGGTGGCAGGGCCCCACTGTAAGACAGGCATTGGTGAACTGCAATGTCTTTAGAGAATAGGGAGGAATCTAGAATGCATGAAGCAACAGGAAACATTTCTTAAGGGAAGTAATTTACAGTCCATAATCTGAAATCTCTGAGACATAGGGAGAGAAAATGTCTGCACTCTTTGAAAACCATACTTTGCCTGCTGAGTTATTTATTTATTTATTTTTAAAGCTGGATATATCACAGTATACACTGCTTTCTTAAAGCTTTAAGAGTTGAAATGCTCAATGTCGTGATCTTCTTTACATGTAGGAAAATAGCTCATCCACTATTGTCCTCAAGCAGTGCTTTGGTACTGCCATAGAAACTTTTCTGAAAGCCTGTTCTCAAAGATATTAACTTTTAAGAAATGAAAAGGCACTTGATTCAGTGCCATAGAGCACCACTGTGTCTATAAACTCCCTGAACGCCTTATGTGCATGAGCAGGGCTCAACCCGAATGTTTAGAGTAAAAGTGTCCCGCATTGACCAAAAAAAAACCTTTGACATTTTCCTGCCTTATAATACAATGGTTAACACACTCAGCTGCTAACCAAAAGGTTGGATGTTCGAGTCCACCCGCTGGTGCCTTGCAAGAAAGTTCTGGCAATCTACATCTGAAAAATAAGCCATTGAAAACCCTATGGAGCACAGTTCTACTCTGACACACATGGGGTCACCATGTCGCTGGAACTGGCTGAACAGAAACTGCTCTGGTTTTTGGTTTAATCTACTACTATGTTTCCTGTAGTTATTTATTACTGTATTCCTATCTAATATATTTATTCCATGATTTGTGCCAATTTTAAACCTTGTAAGGGAGATGAGTCCTAGTTTTTAGATAATCGTGCTTCATCTTTTCTTCAAGGTTTCTTATACCTACACAACAAAATCCTTTTTTGTTTTCATTTTCATGTGCTTAAAATTTAACCTATTAAAGTGACAGGTAGTACTTGCTATAAAATTCTCTTAATATTGTTTCAATCACCCTTAAAAGATATATTTCTTGAGCAGATTAAGAACTGCTTTTTCTAGCATGTTAGAAGTCAGAATGGCTTCACTGAGCAGTATAATAACTGATGCTATACTTGGTCCATTCCTACTAATGCTTAAGATCTCATTTCTGATAAGAATTTAAGAAAAACAAGCCCAAGAATGTAGATGTTTGTGTTAGATATAATTCTAATAAATTGCTCCTTTTAGATTACAGTTTGAATGTTATCTTTCTATAAGTATGCCTTGACTTAGCGGGAAAAATATTCATGGTGTATTAATAAATCAGCTTCAGAAAGATGAGGTTGGCAAATAGATTATTCAAAACACTTAGTGGAGCATCAAATTAACTTCTGCCTGGTTTATAAAGGAAGCATCAGCAAGTGCAGAGCAAGATTATTGCACCTGATAATGATATTGAATGATATTTCTTTTGATTAAAGTTTAATTCTTTCCCATTTGACAGTTTGGAACAGGTAGAGATTTTTGCATTCCTTATTAACCCAGTCTTGATGAAGTAGATTGTCTTCTCCTAGAATCCATTTTACATGGATGTGTGTGTGTATATATATATATATATATAAAATTGTATTATATTTGCCAATAAGGCTATGGTAGCAAAACAGATTACTAATTTTTGCTCAATTTTAGGAATAAAAATAGGAAAACTTGTAATATATGGCATAGCTAATCACCAAGTAGAAAGCACGTAACACAATATGGAAAAATACATCTAGCCCAATAAACTAGTATAAAGAAGAGAAATGGCTTGTGAATTATACTAAGCTGTATGCATTCATTAAATGAATAATAACTGAACTGAAACTTATCTTTGGACATCCAAATATAGCATTGATTTACTGCCATTAGAACAGTAAAACACATTTCTATAAGCAAAGCTGAAAAAGAAGTATATTCACTCATATACACACATCCACAGAGATTGATAAAAAAAAAAAATTTTTTTTCTCTTTTTTTTCATTAATTGGTCTTTTCTTTGCCATAGTTTGTGGGTCACAACAAGGTAATGTGTTCAACTAACAGTGTGCCTTAGGATGGAGTCTTTGTAGTTCAGGGTCTAATTACTAGAGTATATCCAAAAGTTGGCTAGTTAGTTACTAGGTGACTCTAGGAGACTCATGCTACTAAATTCACAAGGAAACTGATCTGTTTATCAGGCTGCCTAGTCACTAAATTAAAATAAGGAGTAATGGTCATAGAGATCAGAACTAGTGTTATTGCAGGAAATTCACATGGGAAGCCAAATTAAGATCAGAATGTTGCTTGGTGAGCAATCAGTCAAAGCAAGAGGAGCTTGTTGTATGATTGAAATAGTTAATAGCTCCAATTTATAATATCCTAATACATCTGCCACCGTCATTAGGACTTGGCTGCCATGGGAGTGACTAACATTTTACACGGTAGCCAGTTTGTGGTTTGGGAGCCCTGTGCTTCTTAGGATGACTTTTGCTTGGATTTTATTGCATCTATTATGAGCTGATTTTATAAGACTAACTCTTAGAACCTTGGAGAGTCGTGTGACTACTTAGCAGTAGAACACAGGAAAAAGAACATGGGTACGGGGGCCAGACCATTCTGTGTTTGAATCCTGGTTCTGCAGCTGACTGTCTCCATTTTTCACTTCCTCAAGGCCAAGCTTTCAAATTTGTGAAATAGGGATGATGGTATCTATCTTGTTAGGATGAAATAGCGTCAGATTCAGTTCCATAGATAGTATTGTGTGGTGTTTAGGAGTACTGGGTTTGAAATCAGTTAGACGTATCTTTGATCCCAGATCTACTATTTACTTTTCTTCTCTTGTCTTCGTTTTATTTACCTGTAAAAGGTGAATAATAATTCTACCCAATAGAACATTTTTAGGATTAAAAAAAATAATAAAATAAAGCACTGAACACAGTTTCTGGTTCATAATGAGAGCTCAGTACATAGCAGCTACCGATATAAGTAATGGCACTGTTAGTATCAGCGTTCCTTCAGTCACTAAGTACTAATAGCACTCTGTAGTGAATATGTTTGTAGCCATAATAAATTAGAAAAGAATACTGAAAGTTTTTCATGATTTAAGGAATCTTCTTAGATTTGAAGAATTTTTACTGTTGTCAGTTATTCAAGTGAGTAGACTGGAAGTGATTACGCTTGAAATTTATGGACCCTTATGAAGGGACCCTATCACTTCTTCCTGCTAGAGGACAGCATCAGAACGATCCCTGAATAATGATGCAGTTGGAGCCTCACTGCCCCCAGACCTGGGAAATGTCCCTTTCACCACAGAAGCACTCATTCTAGTCGAAAGGAATCTTCCATCTTGCTTCCAGGACTGTGTTTTTTCTGTGATGATTATTGATAAAATGGTGATTTTCCTTAGCAAGAGTCTGGCTGCCTCCTCCCTGAACAACCTGAAAGTACTTCAAAAGAAAGAAAAGGTTATACATAATGGCAAACATGCAGTGAAGAGCAGGTCGTTGGTGGCCGTTCTTTTCACAAAGTATGATGAGACAAATGTTGATGGAAATTAGGATGGGGCAGAACTTGTACAATTGACCAAGTATATGTATTTTGAAAATATGATATACTATAAATCACAATGACTTATTATAATAAAAGTAAGATTTGTTGCTGTAGGCAACTGTGCAAAAATTTAAAAAATGCTGAAAGAATGAAATGTTTTCCAGCCTTGTCCGTCATGAGACCATGGGTATGTTGTGACTATTTAGTAGAAACTGCAGAAGAGCGGTATAAAGTGGCTAAGTGGTCACTATGAAATTTGCCTGGGAAATAATTGAGGTGATTTTTGAGGTATTGAGCTAGATTCCAAACTGGTATTAAACAGATCAGAGCATCTAAGAATTCTTCTTGTAATTACTAAAAACACTTGACATAAAAATTCAAACTCTCATATGTATCTCAGACACAACCTGTCCCAAACTGAAGCCTTGATTTCTCACTCCCTGCTGCAAATTGACTTATATGCACATTGCTCATTGTTTATACTAAAGAGAATATGCCAATATAAGGAAGAGGGTTTCCACCCTGTGGAAACCACCTTAAACATTTTGATGACTTTCCTTTCAGATTCACATAGACATATAAATGTACAGTACCCACGCAGTGACACACAGGCACGTGAAAATATACACAATCATATCACATATACTGCTTTTATTATCACACCTTTTGTTTATTTGTTTTTATTAAATCTTTCCCTCTCTCCTCAAAATTCCCCCCTACCCTTCCTAACCCATATTAATAGCCTGTTTTTGTTGTTGTTAGGTGCCGCCGAGTCGGTTCCAACTCATAGTGACCCTGTAGAACAGAGTAGAACTGTTCCATAGGGTTTCAAAGGAGCGGCTGGTGGATTCGAACTGCCAACCTTTGGTTAGCAGCTGAACGCTTAACCGCTACAACTCCATTGGCAGCCTAGTGTATATTTTTTCATAATTCTCTCTATGTTTATTTAACCATTTAATCATAAAACACACAGCCATACACCGGATGTTTTTGTCACTGTTACACAAAATTGAGGTTGCATTAGTTCTGTTTTTTTTTTAATCCATGCATAGTTCAAGAACACCAGTAGAGTTTTGATTCATTCTTTCAAAATTCTGAACAGTAGTTCATAGTCTAGATATACCATAATTTATTTACCGAATCCCATATTATACGGTATTCATTTTACTTCCAGGTTCCTCCCCACCTCCATAAATAATTCCACAACAAACATACTCAAACATATATGTTCATTTACTGGTGCTTTTACTTCTAAGAGAAGCATTCACAGGATTGTGACTGAGGCTTTGGACTTAATCAGGCTAGAAGGTGGTGGAATATAGACCACTGAGAGGAAAGAATTGCAATATAAGAATCTTATACCCTTCAAAGATATCATTTATCTGTCATGGTCAAAGAAAGATATTTGAAGCTATGCAAGGAGTCTGAGAGTATATCACCAGGCACGACCTCTAAGTAAAATATTAGGGGTAGGACTGTGCAAAACAGATGAATCAGAAGAGGGAACCTAAGGAGATGAAGTAGAAAGGAAGCTGTGCTGAGTAATGATGCTTGCAATATGGATAGCGTGACTGGAAATGTGGAAGGGATAAATAAAGATTGAAGTAGAAGAGACATACTGCAAGGAAAACAACTGGAACTGAAAATACTAAATTATCTCAGCAAACTTGGGGTAGGAGGAGGGAGGCAACGTGTATTCTAAATATGTTATGCTTATGGGGAGGAGTCTGAGCATAAGGAAACAGAGCCCCTTGATGAGGGAAACATAACAGTTTGGAGAAAAGGAAAGTAACCGCATACAAGAACTTTCAAATTAACAAGTGGTAAAATACCGTAACAGAGCCCTGGTGGGTAGTGGTTAAGCACTCAGAAGCTAAGCAAAAGGCGGATAATTCGGACCCACCAGCTGCTCTGTGGGAGAAGGGTGTGACAGTCGGCTTCCTTGAAGGTTTACAGTCTTGGAAACCCTATAAGGCAGTTCCACTTAGTCCTATAAGGTTGCTATGAGTCAGAATTGACTTGACGGCAGTGGGTCTGGGTTTGTTTTTTTTTGTTTTGTTTTAAAATATCATAAGAACCTACAAAAAATAATAACAAAAAAGGAAAAGAAAAAATAAGGTAAAATAAATTGCAAATATTGGGATGAAAATAGTAAAATCAAGTGAGTTTTTACACTCAGTGTGAACATGCTGAATGATTCTATTAAAAAAGATCATAAGGTTGGGGTAAAACCTCGGACTTAGCTATTTTCTCTATGTAAGAAATACACTTAAAATGAAACATAGAAAGAGGTTGAAAGTGAAGACATGGCCAGAGAAAGACCAGGCCAAGGAAGCTGAAAGACAGTGGCAATATTAATACCATAAAAGGTGGAACTTTAGATTAATGGCAATAAAAAAGATTGAGGGACAACATTTAATGAAGAGTCCCAATTTAAACAGAATTCATGTGCACCAAACTATATAGCAATTCAATACATTTCAAGTAAAAACTATTAGTAATGCAAGGAAATTAGAAAAATAATTTAATGATATTTAAATATATTTCTTTCAGGATTAAATAGCTGTAAGCAAAAATAAAGACAGAGCAAATGAACAAAATATTAATCAAATTTGGTTATAAGTATGTATTTGCATAAAAATAGAAGCAGAAATACAAAGACATTTATATTCTATAAAGACCATAATAGATATCTAATCATAATTAGAAAAAGAAATAAATTATTAAAAATCAACTCTTCACAGCAAAAAACAAAAGAAACTTTATCTAATTTAATATTAAGAAACATTCTCTTTAATAATATTTAACCAAAGAGGAAATAAAATTAAAGTTGCAAGCAATATAAGTAATAATGTAAATGAGAATACTTCATATAAAAATATATGGGAGACTGATGAAGGTGTATTTATAGCCCTAAGTGCATAAGAAAAAGAAAGGAAAACAGAAAAAATATGGGGGAATGGACTTGGTATTGATTATAAAAGATTAGGGAAAGTACCACAAAATAAACAAAAATTATAACTAGAAAAAGAAGGACTTGATAAAGATGAAAGGTAAAATCAATTGAGAGAATATTAAGAAAAAATAATAAAAATACATCTTAAAATTCCTTTTTATAGAGAACACAACAAAATTAATAAAGTCTTTTTGACTGTATCAAAAGAAAAGCAAATGCTTACAGATCCAGGAATGATACATACAGAAAGAGTTTAACACTTTCAGGCAACTTTATGAAAACAAATACAAAATTTAGAGGAAATGATTAATGTTCTGGAGAAATGTTTAATTACATTAACCCAATGATTGGTAGAACACTTGAATAAAACGATCCAAATGGAAAAGACAGGAGATCTGACTCAAAATATACTAGTGAAGAGGCGTCAGAATCAAATGAGTTCTTAGCTGAATTAAGACTTCACCAAATTCAGTAGCAAGAATCACCTTAAACAGCAAAATGTTAAACCCATTTTCATTAATATCAAGAACAAAACAGAGATGTTCAGATCATTATTATTCAGCATTGTTTTGGAAATTTTACAAAACACAATAAGATAAGAAAATGAAATAATCTGGGTAAATATAAAATCATAGCTTTTGCTGATGATCTTTTATATCTAGAAAAGCAAAAGATTAATAAAAACTGTCATGTAATTTGTTGCAGATACATAACTATATAAATGTCATAAAATGTTTTATAAATTCGATTAATTTCCTGAATATTATACAAAATGAGCAGGAAAATTTTAAAATTCTTATCAATGAGCAATTACGAACCTGAATTTGAAAGGCAACACCATAGAAACAAAATATTCTATATCCTAGTGCCCAAAGTTTAGAAAATAACCCCAAAGTCGTGCTAGGAACATTTTATCTATCAGAACACATATCTATCAAATATTTTTTTTTTCCCTGCATGGGAAAGTAATGGTAAAAAAATCTTTATGCAGATGGAATCATTCCCTGTGAATCACTCCCTCCCTGCCTGTAGTTAGTTAATTTTGGAAAATTCCCTCAGAAAAGCGACCTTTTGTGATTGACTTACTTCACTCAGCATGCTTTTACGGTTCACCCATGCTGTAGCATGTATCAGGGCTTCATTTCTCTTTATGGTTGAGTAATATTCCACCGTATGTATGTACCACATTTTGTTTATCCATTTATCTGTTGATGGATATTTTGGTTGTTTCCAACTTTTGGCTTTGTGAATAGTGTTAAAATGAACACTGGCGTACACATTTCTGTTTGTGTTCCTGCTTTCACACATAAGATGAAAGATTGAAAGAGGTTGAAAACGAAGAGATGGTCGAGAAATACCAGGCCAAGAATGTTGAAAGAGAATGACAGTATTAATACCACAGATGGTGGAATTTTAGGTTAATTTTGAGTATATACCTAGAACAATTGCTGGGTCATATGGTAGTTGCATGTTTAAGCTTTTGAAATCTCTAGAATAGGCGGATGTACAGAGAGCAAAGTTTATTAGTGGTTACCAGGGGCAGCAGGGGGAAAGGGGTTGTCATTGCTAGGGGCCACTGAGTTTCAAATTTATAATTGCTTTATTTTAGGACTTTTTTTTTTGAGAAGGTCTTCCCTGTCAAAAGATTATTATTACTTCTTAATATTCTTCCATTTTCTTTTAGTACTATTTATTTATTACTATTTAGTTAGTTAATTTAACAATTACCTGTTTAATACAATGGGGAATTTTGATACGTGCTTTTACTCATGTAGAGAAGAAAACATGTACAACACACGGGAAGTTA
Organism: Elephas maximus indicus; assembly: GCF_024166365.1. Lineage (NCBI taxonomy): Eukaryota > Metazoa > Chordata > Mammalia > Proboscidea > Elephantidae > Elephas > Elephas maximus. The sequence continues at coordinate 15,232,044 of NC_064841.1, read as the reverse complement.
GAAAAATTCCATAGGGATGATCCTGAGAGTTCTAAAATATACAGATTACTGAAAGCATTTTATTTAGCTCAAAAAAAAAAAAAAAAACTCTCTTGGACATTAATTTAGATATTGAAAAACAACTAATTGAGTCTAAAGTTTCAAGGAATAGAGCAATGCTAATTGATCAGTTTTAACCTTGCTGTCATTGATACTACTAAGTGATAGCATGGTTAGCACCAAGAATAGAAAATTGCAAAAGCAAAAATAATGTAGGCTCTTAGCCAAGAGACCAAAGTCAACATTAGCAGTGGTAAGTCATGGTTATGTTATATACCCTTGATATGATGTAATGAAAATAGCCCTTCTGCAGTCTTCCTCCTAAAAACCCATAAACCCTGTCTAATCATGAGAAAAATATCAGACAAATCCCAATTGAGTACCTGACCAGTACTCCCCAAAACTCTAAAAGTCATCAAAAACAAGGAAAGACTGTGAAACTATCACACCCAAGAGGAGCCTAAGGAGACAGGATAACTAAATGCAGTGTGGAATCCTGGATGGGATTCTGGAACGGAAAAAGGGAATTAGGTAAAAACTATAGACATATGGACAGAAATAACAAAGAATGGACTTTATTAATAATAATATAACTATTTCAGTTTATCAACACCCCGGTGGCACAGTGGTTAAGAGCTTGGCTGCTAATCAAAATGTCGGCAGTTCAAATCCACCAGCTGCTCCTTGGAAACCCTGTGGGGCAGTTCTACTCTGACTTATAGGATAGATATGAGTTGAAGTTGACTCGATGGCAATGGATTTTTTTCTTTATCCATTTATCAATTGTAATGTATTAATTGTAATGTATTAATGTAAGATGCTAATAATAGGAGAAATTGTGGAGTATGTGGGAACTCTGCACAATTTCCAAAATTTGTAATTTAAAACTGTTCTAAAATAAAACTTTATTTAATAAATAAATGAAATACAAGTTTATTTTAAAAAATGTAAACTTAGCTCGTGGGATTGGCCCATGTTAAGATAGTTATGAAGGAAACTTCCTTTTTATACAGCATGCCTGGGTTTTCCTGTTAGGATTGTGGACAAGTGGCTAAGGGGGTCAACTTGTAGCCAAACCAACCATTGCCGTCAAGTTGATTCCGACTCATAGCGACCCAATAGGACAGAATAGAACTGGCCCACAGAGTTTCCAAGGATTCGAACTGCCAACCTTTTGGTTGGCAGCCGTAGCCTTTAACTACTGCACCACCAGGGTTTCCGAACTTGTAGCAGCAGACTTTAATTGTGTTTATAGCCTAATAAGTATGCGTCCTGCTTCCAAGGGAAGCAAGGAAGGAAATAAATGTGTTGCTTTCTTGAGCAAAATAAGTAAATGCTTATGTTATGAAATCAGATGGAGGTGCTTTTTTTCCCTCTCTGCCTCTAAGTAAATAAAACCAAACCAAAAACCAAACCCACACCTTTGAGTCGCTTCCGACTCATAGCGACCCTAACTAAATAAAAAATACTAAAAGTAAACATAGGAGAATTTTTAAGTGATAATATCAGAATAGGGAAGACCATTTTTCAAGAAAAGGACACCAAATCAGAAGTTGCTTATTTTTGTCCTGCTTCTGATGTATTATTTATGTTGATGACATGCATTCCTCCAGGACTATAATAGATTTCGTACAGTTCGTGTAGCTATTACCTAGGCCCTGGCTGGCACAGGTGGTTGTTCAGCTAGTAACCACGTGGTTGACTGTGTGAACCTACCCAGTGCTGCCACGAAAGAAGTAAAGATTAAAAAAAACAGCCAAGAAAATCCTATGCTTCTACTCTGCAACACATGGGGTTGCTATGAGTCAGAATGAACTCGAGGTAATAGACTTGTTGACTTTTTTTTTTCCATGCAGCTATTAGAGAAGTGATTTTTCAATGATACAGAATTTTAAAAGTGAGTGTTAGATACTACCACATAGCCATTTTCTGGCATATATTTCAAACACATTACTCCATTACCAGGTTGATGGGCTGTCCAGGTGGATGTGAACAATATGAGCAGTTTTTTTCAGAGAAACTATAATTCCGTTATTAATTGAACACTGGATGAGGGTTATAGCTTACGTCTTGCGAGTGATCTACAAACAGTATCTCTAACGTGTACACGTTTTCTTATAAAATGAGAATTGAGAGAAGAGAAATGAAAACCTTCAGGCAACATGAAGATGTTAAATCATACATCCAAGTTAATGCATTTTTAAATTTCTCATTGAGATAGATTTTATCGTAGAGATGGACAGGGACTCAGGATTATCTTCAGCTCTGTGAAGTAGCACGGCTCTTTCCTACTTTCAGAAAACACATCTACCACAATTAAAATACTGGGAATGCAACATGCATTTCGCATCTGTCATCTGGAATTAATATGTAAGAGAAACGTGGTCCTGTGCTAACAAGGAAGATGTGTGTGGCTGTACAAAAATCATCACTTCTTGATAACTGTGTTCTATAGTCCCTTGTTGCTGTCTTTGCAGAGTTCAAGTTTGTTTTCTTGTTGAATTTGAGGACTCTGATGAAACATTTTAGAATTACGAGTTTTGTTTGGTTTCGTTTCTTGGTCAGGTCCTTTCTTGTTTAGCACTATTTTCAAATAAACATATTTCTTTTTTAAAATGTGCAAAATCAAAAGCGAGCCTTCCCCCTCAATCTTCTGGAAGCTTATTAGCCTTCATTATATATTTTTCATGACATGGAAAGTACATTGAGGTTCATGTTTCTTTGTTCAATAAAATATTTCATAAAAGTGCTTATAATTATTCCATCTTTTAAAGTTACTTTGTCTTTCCCAAGGGATAGCTGGTTTGTTTTTAGCATTTAGAATGAACATTTGGCATACAGCTCTAATTGTGTGTGGATATAAACTCGTTGCCTCTCTGTTTACAGGTACACAAATGAATTTTTTTTTTTTATCTCACTCTAGGACTAATGACCACCTTTCTTTTCGAATACTTCATTGACTTTACATCCAGCAACTACGCTAAAATTTTATTGTTAATTTTGTGTGGCAGCGGCTCAGTTCTTGTTTATAGAGTGTAAAACTTAGTAGTCATTGAGGCGTTTATCATCCATGAAGCTCATTCCACATCTCATCTATTGTATGAATAAAATGTGAAAATAATTACGTTTTTCTAAAATGACTTTGTTAGGACAGTTAGTAAGAAAAAAACAAGTCAAAGGAAAACCCACTCGCTGGAGTAAGTTTACAGTTTATTTTTATCTTATATTGAGTTTTGAAAATAAATACCAATGAGTTTGTGGAGAAAGTCCGTCCACGTATTTGGTGGTAAGCCAAGAAACAGGGACCATGAGCTGCAAGCTGGAAATGAAAATATTTAATAGGAACAAAAAACATGTGAAAGGAAACCTGCCCAACCTTTTCTGCCTGTGAGAAAAACATGATCATTCTCTGAGCTTAGGGCAGATCTAAGTTCTGTGAGGCCTGGAACTGACATAATTTGTTCAAAGAATGTTCTAAGAGAAAGAATGTAAAAATACAAACTCAAAATGAGGTTTTAAGGTAAATGTTTAGAATGAACAATTACTAGAGCTTTAGAAGTCCAAGTCCATTTCATCCTAAATCTTCCAAGGTAATTTATCAGAGAGGAGCCCTGGTGGTGCTGTGATTAAGTGCTCTGCTGCTAACCAAAAGGTTGGCGGTTTAAACCCGGTCAGGGGTTATACAGGAGAAAGACCTGGCAATCTGCTTCCATAAAGATTACAGTCTTGGAAACCCCATGGGGCACTTCTGCTGTGTCCTATAGGGTCACTATGAGTCAGAATTGGCTCAACAGCAGTGGAGAAATTTATCAAAGTTGCTTTCTGATTGTATCCCAGCTTCCTCTCCCCACCCAGAACCTTCCACCTCTCTCAACAACTCCCTACACTCTCAGTGGCCAGAAAAGGGAGGGCCCCAAAGCTTAAGCATCATTGTTATTGTTGGGTATCCTTGAGTTGATACCAATTTGTAGTGAGCCCATGTAACAGACTAGAACTGCCCCATAGGGTTTTCTTGGCTGTAATCTTTACAGAAGCAGATTGCCAGGTCTTTTTTCCGTGGAGCTGCTGGGTAGGTTTGAACCACCAATCTTTTGGTTAGCAGCAGAGCGCTTAACCATTGTTCCAACAGGGCTCCTTTAAGCATTGTTAGCTTCAGGGTAAATTTTCACCTGTCTATGCTGCTGATTTTTTTCTAGGTCTCTACCTATTATGTCCCTAAACCTGCCTGCCTCATCTGCTGTTCTGAACTGCCACCCAGATGTGGGCCCCAGTTGATCAACTTTATTTTTTCTACTTGTTCCAGCTTTTCCATAAGCAGTGGAAACAAACAACCAGTTTCAGCTCTTTACCTACAATATGCCATTAAAAAAAAAAAAAAGCAACGGTTTTTTTTTTTTTTTTTTTTAAAGGCAGATGAGAACGTCTGTGTGTATGTAATCCTTAAGTCACATTATCTCTAGTTTCATAACGGATAAATATGAGGATGTATTCATCCTACCAGCTGGGGAAGGAAGTCCTTAGTTGACATCCTGAACAGCTTGAATGGTCATTGGGCAAAACAGTCATCCTAAGGAAAAAGCAAAGATGGCAAAATTTCATCTCACATACTTCGGACGTGTTATCAGGAGGGACCAGTCCCTGCAGAAGGACGCTATGCTTGGTAGAGTACAGGGTCAGCAAAAAAGAGGAAGACCCTCCACAAGATAGATTGACACAGTGGCTGCAACAATGGGCTAAAGCATAAAAACAGTTGAGAGGATGGTGCAGGGCTGGGCAGTGTTTCTTTCCGTTGTACATGGTGTTGCTATGAGTTGGAAACAACTTGATGGCACTTAACAAAAACAACAACAAGGAAAAAGAGAATCCAGGCACCCAAACTTGCTTCCAGTTGTCTGAAAAGAAGCTTTTCGGTGAAGCATGATAGGCAAGAGTGATTTCACAAATGTTTCTGTAAGACCAAAGCACAGATTCGTCCCCAGTGGCCTGGATAACAGAGGGAAGCAAAGCCCAAGGATGCTTTCTCCATCGTGTATTTAGTTCATATCAAATTGATCACTCAGACTGGCCATATAACTGAGCCAGTTCACATCTGGAACCAAGGGAGGATGAGAGCATCAGCCGTTGAAATGTTTTCACGACAGTGGCTGGAATGAGAGAAGAGGAAGAGTCTGGGTGCCAGATGGTCATGCACTGTGTAAGCACACTTTCTGTTTATCTGGTGCAAATCTTTCCCAGTATCATTACCCAAATGCCTACCAACCTATTGAGGTTAAGGGTTTAGCCAGTAATGAAATGCGTTAGTTGATACTGGTCCAACGTACGATTTTCTCTCCATTTTTCCATAGCTAAAGTTCCGGTGTCATTTAAACTTTTAACAGGGAACTCTTGAATCTAAAAGATTTTATATCCTAAAGGTATAAATTGCTAGTGACATAATGAAACCACAAATAAAGCTTTATACAAATACTTAAAAAAAAAAAAGTAGTTGGAAACAAGCTGTTATTGTATAGATAATACTAACAGTTGAAATAATGCCATTTACACTAAAAAGTAGGCTATTTTTAGTTTTTATAAACTAAGGTTTTGGGAGGTCCTCAAGTATGGGAGCATTTGTAGGAATTTTGGGAAGGAAGTACGTAAACACCATATTAAGACAATTTGCATCATGCTCATTTGAATTAAAAAAAAAACTAGTATAATTTTGTAAATGATTGTTTAAATAAATAGATTAAAAAAAAAAAAAACTAACATTCCCAACTCATTAACCTTTCTAACAATAAACTATTTTATCTGCAAATCCTGAAGATGGGATTAAAAACTGGTGGGGCTTTGAAGACAGGAGGGAAAGGATGTTGTATTTGTTGAGAACTACTTTGTGCCAGGCAGTGTACTAGGAGTTGTAGGAGTTATTTATTCCATTTCATCCGGTGGGTGGTACAAATGGTCAAATCACTGTGGAGGTGAGAAGTTCAAGTTCATTTAATGAGTGCTATGACAGGTGATTCACAGACTTAGGTGGGAATATAATTTTGTTGGAAATAGTGGTTGATAAAGACTTCTTGAAGGAAATGATATTTAACTTACCTCTCTCTTTTTTAGGTTCCCATTTGACAGTTTCCACACAAATTGTCCAGTGGCATTAGTTACATTTTCATAATGTGTTAACATTCTCTTTAATTGTATTCTGGTTGTTCCATTTCTTGTATTCTAGTTTTCCTGTCTCCTTTTCTTTTCATCTTTGATTTAAAGTAAATGTTGACCTTTTGGTCCCATGAGATGGTTTTTTAATAGAGCACCATTCTTACAGGTAATATCCTTTATTTTGTGGGCCACTCTGCTATTTCACTAAAAAGTAATCTTGGGGGATGGTGTTGATTCAAGGTTTAAAGAGTGTCTCAGGGTGGTAGTCTGAGGAATTCCTCTGGTCTCAGGTAGTCCAGTTAGTCTGGCCTTTTTAAGAATTTGGGTTTTGTTTTATATTTTTCTCCCATTTTTTTTTTTTTTTTTATCCAGGACAACCTACTGTGACCCAGGTCAATCAGTGGCGTTACCCAGGCACCATCCAGTTCTGCTCTCATGGTAGATTAGGCCTTGGCTTGGGTAGGCTATCAGCCTTGTAGATTTGTTTCTTCTCTGAGATTTTGGTTACCCTCTTACTCTTTTGCTCTGTTGAATAGAGACCAATAGTTTTATCTTAGATGGCTGCGCACAAACTTTAAAGACCCTAGGTGGTACTCACTTTGTTAGGATGCAGAACATGAACTTTGTGAACTATGTTATGCCAAGTGACTGAGTAGTCCCATGAGACTATGGTCCTAAGCTTTCACACCTAGAAAACCAATCTCGGGAGATGTTTGGTTATGTCTGAGGATTATCTATTGTAGTTGTGTCTTCAATGAATATGTGTTTCTGCAAACACATATCTGTATTTGCATGTACATATAGATCTACCTATCTGTGTACTTATATACCTATACCCATCCATATGTGATCTTACAGTCATGTTTTGGTCTTTGTTGAGGTTGTTGCCATCTGATATGTGTCAAATTCTTTAGCATAGACGTCTTTTTGTCTTGAGCATTTTCAGTGACATCATTTGCTTTGGTCGTGCTATGCTCGCTACACCACATTCTGTGCCCCTTTTCCCATCACCCAAAATAACAAGCATCTATGGTCTAAAGTGTGCTTGCCCCTTCCCCACCCCTGCCTCCATAGCCTAAATAACACAATAACAACAACATCAAGGAATTGGTTCTCAGAATAGTAAATATATGATTGACCAGCCTCTTCTTAAAATATTTCATTTTATTGACTTCCATGACACCATATGCTCTTGGGTTGTTGTTCCTCCTACTTACATGATACTCCTTCTCAGACCCCTTTGCAAACTCATCTTCTTCCACTTAGCAGTTAAATGGTGAAATTCTGTTAGGCTATTTATTTCCTCATCTCACTCACTTCCCTAGGTGATGTCATCCACGTCTGAGACTTCAAATTACAGATAACCGAAAAGTCTAGATCTGCAGCCCAGGCTTTATCATTGACCTAGACCTGTATTGTTCAAAATATCTACTTCAGTGTCTCCAAGGTACCTCAAATTCAACGTAGGAAAAACAGAAGATATTTTTTTTTACCCCTGAAACATGTTCTTCTTTCAGGTTTTCCAGCTTTACTGATTGCTACCATGAGTCTTGGAAGTTGTGTAAGACCAAAATCTATGAATTGTTCTTGATAGTCTCTCTTTTTCATATTCAATGTATGACCAAGTCTGATTTTTATCTCCTAAATATTTATCACGTTTGTTCTTCTGCTCTCTTTTTACACTACTACCCACTGATCCCTGCTGCCATTATCTCTTGTGTGAACTGATGACCAGTCTCCAGAAATCTATCCTCCATCCTGATCTAGTTTCCAGACTGTGAGCAAAGTAATCTTTTAAAAATGCATACCCACCCACTGCCGTCAAGTCAATTCCGACTCATAGCGACCCTATAAGACAGGGTAGAACCAGCCCATAGAGTTTCCAAGGAGTGCCTGGCAGATTCAAACTGCTGACCTCTTGGTTAGCAGCCATGGCACTTAACCACTACACTACCAGGGTTTCCTTAAAAATGCATATCTCATTGAATCTCTTCATGGAGTATTAGGATAAGGGCAAGAGTCCTTCACATGGTTAGTGTAAACCTGTATGTTTCAAGCTGTGCATGTAACACATTTAGTGAGTAATGAAACCATTTAGTGGATCACTACCACAAGAGACAAGAATACGAAATATCTTGTATGTTGGGTCCATATTGCCTTATGAAGCCTCAGTTATTTCTGTGTTTTTGTATGTAAATACACATGTATGTGTACTGGTTCTTGATGTAAAATGGATGCCTTACTGTGAGTCATGTATTATTATTTGATAAATGCCTGTCTCCTTCTGGAATTTATTCGTTTACTTAAAAAATACTTATTGTGTCCACTGTGTACCAATTGTTCTTCAAGGGATTGAGAAGCAGGGATGAACAAGGCAGGCCAGGCTACTTGCTTTCATGGAATTTATGTTGTAGTTCAGGGATATAGACAAGAATTATTTAAGCAAATAAATTAACATTGTAGGTTCAGATGCTTATTTGTTTAGTAAAAACCGTAAGGCAGGGTAATGCAACAGACTGTGAATGCATGACCTTTGATATAGTGACTAATGAGGTGCCTTTGAGGAGATGACATTTGAGCTGAGAATCAAATGATGAGAACGAGCCAGGCATACAAATATTTGTGAAGACAGGGTCCAGGTCTGTGTTTGCTTACTAATGAACATGTGGATACCTGGCACATAGTACTACTGGGGCTAAAAAAATACATTGCTGGATAAATGAAAAAATGGATGGATGGATCAATAAATTTTGCCCAGTGGAAGAACTACAGTCTCTAAACACAAGAAGGAAAATTATTTTATGGTCATGAACTTGAAGACTTTACAATAAGTAGAAGTAAGTACATGTTCAAATGATGAGGTAGATGGGAATGGTTTTTATCTTTCCTATGAAGTTTGTAGAATTATTGCTCTTAAAAAATATTCAACAAAACAAATTCAATCTGCTTGTCTCTATAATGCCTATAAAATAGTAATTGGATGAGGCAATGTTTTCATTGTGCAAAGTCATCTGTTCGTTATATATTTGGATTAGAGATAGAATTACATAATACAATGGGAGGTAGATCAGAAATTAACATTTTATAACTCATTGTCTGACAAGAGTGTACTTTCATATGAAACAATATAATCTCTGGTGGAGAGAAATGGTAATAAGAACAGATGGTACCATTCTAAGATGAACCCTAAAGCCCTTTTTAGATTTCTAAAATGATAGTTCAGAAGCAATAACTTGAACAAGTGTCTACCTTTGTAAATCTTTGTTTTTTGTGTGCCTTTCGGATAGAAAAAAAATCACAAGCACACTAATTACAAAATCACAATCATATTAGTTACATAATTCCCAAACATTTATTTCTTATACAAATGTACCTAGGCTTACCAACCTATTCTTTTTCAGGGAAAACAGTTATTAAGGTCTGGGCAGAAACTAAACAGGATATTTGTTGTTGTTCTTTTTTGTTTGTTTATTTAGCTTTGTTTTGCTGTCTTCCCTCAAAGCAGTAAGGGGAAAAAATGAATCTATCCAGGGATCAATCTCATTGGATTTGAAAAAGCTCACTGATGGGTTCACATTAATTGTATTTTAGAATGTGAGACTAGAAGTCAACCTCTTCATTCTTCATGAGTACACATTAGTCAGGAAGAGCTGTACTCTGATTATCAAAGAATAAATGATAGTTATGCTTAGGTTAATTTTATCGGTAAACCTGGTTGTCATGGAAATAATTTGAGGGTTCCATTTTGAGATTTGCATATTACTGCTTTCTCACATTTTGAAGGGAAAATGCAAGCCTATACCTTCCCCTCATCCCCCAATAGCTTTCCACCTTTCAAAGTTCTTATTCCATCTTCCACTTCAATGAGAGCTCCACCTCAGAATCAATGGATGAAAGGCATAAGGGCGGGGGGATGGCACTAATAAGACAATATGTATATTTTTTTAATTTAAAAAATCTTTTGATCTTTTTCCACTTCCTATTTCAAGGTTGAATGGAGTTAGAAAAACTTTTTTTTTTTCCTTTGTTTTTGTTTCTAGAAGCTCTGCTTTCTTTTTCTTTTAAGGAAAGAGGCTAAGGTTCTTTGAAGGGAGTATAGATGTCCTGGAAACAAAACAAAAGCGCTGGGATATAGAGTTAAGGCAGGCAGAGTCATATTGATTTGATTATGGTACAAAAGTTACACAAACACTTGAAATAGATGTGTGGATCTGGTGAATATAATGACAGAAGTAAACATTTATTGAGTGTAAACTACAGTCGTCCCTCAGTATCCGAAGGGGATATGTTCCAGGACTCCCTCGAATACCAAAATCCTCAGATGCTCAACTCCCTTATATAAAATGGCATAGTATTTGCATATAACCTATGCACATCGTCCCACACACTTTAAATCATCTCTAGATGACTTGTAATACCTAATACAATGTCAATGCTATATAGTTATTATACAGTACTGTATCATTTAGGGAATAATGACAAGGAGAACAATCTGTGAAATGGCAGGGGCTACAGCAGGGGAAGCCGACACATCACTTTATTTGTGTGGATTCAGCCTAGTGCTCCGCCCGGGCAAATTCCAGTATTGCTTTTTAGAACTTTCTTTTTTTTTGCTGAATATTTTTGATCTGTGGTTGGTTGAATTTGCAGATGCGGAGCCCGTGGGTTCAGAGGTCCGACTGTATGTGCCACGTAGTATCACGCTTAATCATTACAAAGACTCAGTGATATGGGTATAATATTATTCTCTTTATACAGATGAAGAACTCAGATCTTAGAGAAGTAACTTGTTTTAAACCCACATAACTAGTACCCTGGTGGCATAGTGGTTAAGTGCTACGGCTGCTAACCAAAAGGTTGGCAGTTCAAATTCACCACGTACTCCTTGGAAACTCTATGGGGCAGCTCTACTCTGTCCTATAGGGTTGCTATGAGTTAGAATCGACTTGACGGCACTGGGTTTGGTTTTTTTGGTTTTTGGTTAACTAGTAAGAATGTTGTTTCAGATTAATTCACGATTGATTTTATCACCGTAAAAAAATTGAAATTGCCATTAAGTCAATTCCAACTCATGGCAGCTCCATCTGTGTCAGAGTAGAAATGTGATCCAAAAGGTTTTCACTGGCTATATAAAAAAAAATTATACTGTCTCTCAAAATGAAATATGAAATAGAATGTGTGAAAAAAGTCACAAATAACTTTTATAAACTTATACTTCCCTTTGGCTATTCTTGATACCGTTTATTTGATTCATCCATTGAGCCAAAGGGTCATTTATTTAGTTATTTAGTAATAATTGCTCATATCTCCCTATATACTATTTGCTGCATTTCTAAGACACTGATAATATAGCAGTATATAGCAGAAGGCTTGGTGTATACATGTATAAATATCCTAATTAATGTATAAAAGTAACTAACTACAATTAAGTCCTAAAGGGGTATTTCAATAAGTGCAGATAGACACAAATTGAGGTAACTGATAGGCTCTTAATGATTTTTCCAGTGGAAATATTTGTGCTGCTTTCTCCCTACCTTAATCCTATTCATCCCTCTTTGTGGAGAAGCTGCCCCTTTCTTCCCATTCTCTGCTCTGGAATGAAGTCCTAAAGAGATTTGGATGACTTGCCTCCCTGACCACAATAGTTTAATTTAATGTAATAACTCAGTTTCCCAACCATGGAGGGGGCATGTGACTCAGTTGACTAATCAAAGAACTTTCCTTGGATGTTGAAAACTAGAACTGACAAAGAGAAACCTTCTGTCTCTGCTCACAAAGCCAGGATGTGAGTATAAAATCTGCTGGTGGTCATGGCTTCAGTGCAGACATAACCAGCTTGAAAGAATGAATTTGTCACCTAGAGAGAAAAAGAGATAAGAAATGGAATCAAATAAATACTAAGTCCTGGTAGCATTTGAATCTTAGATTCTAATTCTACCCTTAATCTTTCCAGAGGTTTGAACCAATGCATTTTCCTCCATCACCCTCTTTCTTTTTTTCTTTCATCTAAACTAACTCAAATTGGATTTCTGTGTAAGTCAGGGGCTTAGTTTCAGATGACACATAACCAGCTCTGACTAACTTAAGGAGAAAGGCAGCCTTAAAAGGATATTACAAACCTTACCAAATTTCTGAGTGGACCAGAGAGCGATACTTAGAAGCTACATATCCAGGATCAATGTCCAAAATCATACTACATAACTGGTCTGCAGAAGATGCTTTTATTGCCAAACTGCCACTATTGAGCACAGACACGGTAGCTTTGCAGTTGGCTGTACTGAACTATGGCACCCCTGCTCCTGGAAATTGGGCATTGCTATTGCCTTCCTTGCCAAAATGGGTTCTTCGCAGTGTGTGCTTCTTTGCACTACTAACTTCCAGTCCAGGGTTTGGCAAAAATGCCACTGATGATGACAATTACCTGCCTTCATCTTCACTGAAAAGGAGGTTGGGAAAACCAAAGTTGGGCTTTTATGGTGAGATTTAGGGAAATATCCTAAACATAGGAAAAATGTTTAAAAGTGTTCGGTTACTAAAAAGAATGACAGATATCTATTACCATTTATGTTACTTACATCCAAATGTGTCCTCAGAATACAGCTTCCTTCAGGAAGTGACATCTAAGCAGACCTCTGTCGGAGGGGAAATTGGACTCAGACTCTGAGAGAGTTTACTATAAGAATGTTTACTAGGGACAGTCATCGGGATTCACATCCATGGAAGGAAGGGAAGGAACAAAATTTAGCAGAAGTCCAACTGTGATGCTGGCCTCCGCTGGCCACGAGGAGCTCTGGAGCTACATTGGCCCATCAAAGTTGTCCCTTATAATTCACTTCGGTTGGTTGTAGGCATCTCCAAGAAGGGCATGATCTTGGGCTAGGTGGCTCCCTACAGCCTGAAGCAATTCCAGAAGGGGCTGACAATTAAAACTGTCTGCAGTACACCCAGAAGCTGGAACAAGTCCTTCTTTGAAGGGGGACCTGGGTGGCACATCATGTTTACCATAGAAGTCATACGTGAAGTAAAGAGAGAATGAGATGGAGAGAGAGGCCCAGACCAAGGTGTTGCCATTTGGAAAGTTCTGAGGTAGGATAGTGATTGAATTATTTTCAGAAATGAAAGAAAAAGGTAGCACAGTGAGGGGAAGGATTGGGAAAAGGGTATATGACTTGGCTGTACAAACTCAGACTTTTAAAGTCTGAGGAGAGAATAGTAATCAGGAAGGGCCAGAGATGTAGGAGAGCTACAAAGTCTAAATGAACGCCTTTGTATTTATGTGAGATAGTATTTTATATTTTTGGAAGCACAGTATCAACTGAGAAAATATTATTCATCCTTTCATTTTTTCCTGACCCTAAAGACTGAAATTAAAAAAAAAAACAAAAACGAAACTTTAACTGTGTTAAGATGAATGGACTTCTTCCCATTAAAAACACTAATGCAATTTAGAAAATGACCTTTTCTAAAAATAATAGTAGACTGAAAACAGTGAGGAAGTATTTTTAAGTTTTCTACCATCAGAGGATTGACCTAATTACAGTGAGAGGAAACGAAATGGATTAAAAAAAAAAAAAAGGCTACTTAGCAAATTATTCTGTTATTTTATTAGCTATTTAAAAACTTATTAAGTGAACAACAGAAGATTTGATTCCCCTTCCTCTTCAGAAGATCCAAAGATGAGAAGGCTAGGGGGGACAGGGAAGCTAGATTAATGGAAACAGAATGACCAAAAAAGGGAAATAGCAAGAATGCTGGTATTTTGTGAAGAATGTAACCAATGTCACTGAAAAATGTTTAGAAATTGTTAAATGAAAACCTAATTTCCTCTGTAAATTTTCACCAAAAACACAATAAAATATTAAAAAAAAAAAAAGATTTGCAGCCTTGGAAACCCTGCGGGGTAGTTCTATCCTGTTCTATATATGGGGTTGCTCTAAGTTGTAAGTGACTCAATGGCAGTGGGTTTGATTTTGGTTTTGGACCCAAGAGGGCTTCTTGGAAGACTGAGGAAGGTGAAAAACAAAAAGAAGAAGCCTGTGTGGAATTATTGAAAAAAACTGGGATCAGCTGGACAAAGTAGCACCAACCTCAAGGGGCTACAGAGGGTATCTTCAGACTTCAATGCTGGGCAAGACTCTGAGGAGCCCTGAGTCTGATTTGAATATCTGCTCTGAGCTGATGAGAGCAATCCAATGGTAGAATACAATAAAGCCAGTCAAGACAGACATTTCCTGCACCTCTTCCCTCATACTCTGCTTCAACTCAAAAGACTCAGAGGAACCTAGTGAGCAGGTGTCTAGTCCATAGCAGGTCTGAGCTGGGGGAGGGGGTGAAACAAACGAGCTTATTCACTATCACCACGTTTATTCATCATTTTAATGGAGGTTCTGGCCAGGACGATAAGAAAATGAAATAGAAGCTATAAGGATTGAGAATAAAGAATTAAAACAGTTATTCTTTGCAGATCACCTGAACATGTACGTAGAAAACCCAAAAGAATCTACAGATAAACAATGAAAGTTAAGTAGTGAATTTAGCAAAGTAACTGAATCAGTGTCAATATGGAAAAAATATTTTGCATTTCAGGATATATTAAAAATAAGCATATAGACAATGAACATTCCTAAAAATGCCATCTTGTATAATAATATCAGAAAAGGTCAAATATGTGATGAGAAATCAAATAAAAGACGTTCAAGTTCTCTATACTGAAAACCACACAATATTGTTAAAAAATAGTGAACAAATAAATTAGTGAAATGATACGTTCGTAAGTTGATGCAATATTGTAAAGATGTCAATTCTCTTGTAACTGAGGCTTTTTCCAAATTTATATTGAAATGAAAGAATAAAGAAAAGCTAAGGCAATGTTGGAGAAGAACAAAGCTAAAGTACTTACATTTCTGAAAAACAAGACCTATTATAAGACTATAATAATTAACCACCACTCATCTGTTGGTTTATCATACTGTGGTGGCTTGATGTTGTGATCCTGAAAGCTATGCCAAATACCAGAAGGGTCACCCATGGTAGACAGGATTCAGTGGAGCTTCCAGACTAAGATGGATGAGAAAGAAGGACCTGGCAGTCTACTTCCAAAAAAGATTGGTGAAAACTTTATGAATAGCAGAGAAACACTGTCTGGTATAGTGCTGGAAGATGAGCCCCTCAGGTTGGAAGGCAATCAAAATATGACTGGGAAAGAGCTGCTTCCTCAAAGTGGAATAAAGCTTTCTGGGCTTTCATTTACTGATGTGGCATGGCTCAAAATGAGAAGTAAGAGCTGAAAACATCCACTGGTAATCAGAATATGGAATGTACAAAGAATGAATCAAGGAAAATTGGAAGTTGTCAAAAATGAAATGGAACACATAAAGATTGATATTCTAGACATTAGACCATATCTGTGGAAAGAGATAATGGGGAAGTTAATATCATCAGTCAGAACAAGGCCAGGGGCCTACTACAGAACAAACCGTAAATTGCTCCTATGTGAGTTCAAGTTGAAGCTGAAGAATATATACTCAAGACCATACTTCACAAAAGGTGAACACAAAAGGTGCTCATGTAAAACCTGTACATAGACCAAGAGACAGTCATTCCAGCAGGACAAGGGGACACTGCATGGTTTAAAATCAGGAAGGGTGTGCATCAGGGTTGTGACCTTTCACCATACTTATTCAATCTATATGTTGAGCAAAAAATTTGAGAAGCCGAATCTATGAAGAAGAATGAGGCATCAAGATTGGAGGAACACTCATTAACAACTTGCCATATGAGATGACACAACCTTGCTTCCTGAAAGTGAAGAGGACTTGAGGCACTTACTGATGAAGACCAAAGGCCACAGCCTTCAGTATGGATTACACCTCAATGTAAAGAAAACAAAAATCCTCACACCTGGACCAATAAGCAACATCATGATAAGTGGAGAAAAGATTACCGTTGTTAAGAATTTCATTTTACTTGGATCCCCTATCAACACTCATGGAAGCAGCAGTCAAGAAATCACACGATGTATTGCATTCAACAGATCTGCTGCGGAAGAGCTCTTCAAAGTGTTTTTTTTTTTTTTAAGATGTCACTTTGAGGACTAAGGTGTGCTAACCCAAGCCGTGGTATTTTCAGTCACCTCACATGTATGTAAAAGCTGGACGTTGAGTGAGGAAGACTGAAGAAGAATTGATGCTTTTGAATTACGGTGTTGGTGAATAATATTGAATATACCATGGACTGCCAGGAGAATCAGCAAATCTGTCCTCAAAGAAGTACAGTTAGAATGCTCTTTAGAAGTAAAAATGGCTAGACTTCATCTCACGTACTTTGGACATGTTATCAGGAGGTACCAGTCTCTGGAAAAGGACATAATGCTTGGTAAAGTAGAGGGTCAGTGAAAAAGAGGAAGGCCCTCAAGGAGGTGGATTCACACAGTGACTGCAGTAATGGACTCAAACACAGCAGCCATTGTGAGGATGGCACAGGACCAAGCAGTATTTTTGTTCTGTTGTGCATGGGACCACTATGAGTCAGAACAGACTTGGCTGCACCTAAAAATGATAACAACCACAGTAATAATGAAGATAATATAATATAGATCAATGATACGAAACAGAGAATCCTGAATGAGACCTGTAGTTATGTTGTCACCTGATTTATGACAAAGGTGACAATGCAATGTCATGTATGTCTTAACTACCTAGTGCTCCTGTAACAGAAATACCAAAAGTGGGTGGCTTTACAGAACAGAAGTTTATTTTTTCATGGTTATGGAAGCTAAAATTCCAGATGAGGGTCTCAGCCATGTTAATTCCTCCCTCGTTGGTAGCCCTGGGTGTTCCTTGGTTCCTTCCCTTCCCCCGTGTGTCTTTGTATCTATTTTGGTCTTTTTATAACTCAGAAGTGATTAGCTCGAGGATCCACCCTAGGCTGTTACGGCCTCACTAACATAACAAAAGAAAAACTAGATTTCCGAACAGAATCACATCCACAGGGATAATGGCCAGAAATCAACACATATATTGGGGTGTACAATTTAATCCATAACAGTGGGGGAAAGGATGGCTTTTCAATAAATGGTGCTGGGTCAATTGAATATTCATTTGAAAGGCAATTGTCCCCTCTCTCCAAACACGCAAAATGTAATTCTAGGCGAACTGCAGATCTAAATATAAAAGGTAAAAACAATAAAGCTTTCAGGTGAAACTGGAGAATAGCTTGCTAACGTTGGGTTAGGCATGGTAATTAAAAGTATGTGATTTAATCTTAAAGGGTTCAAATCCTGACTCTACTATTTCTTTGTGATGGGATCCTTGGCAGGTAACTAAGCACTATTTCTCAGTTTCCTAATCTAAGATACTGGGATTATAATAATACCTAAATCCTAGGGTTATTACGAGGATTCAAAGAACATGCATGCAAAGGGCTTAGCATGTTGCCTGGTGAATGGTAAGCACCAAATTCATATTAGGAGGTATTACTGTTACTACTAAAGTGACTAGAAGACTGACTAGATGTCCAAAAGATAAAATTAGAGGTTTCTGGGAGATTTTACGCAGAGGTGGGAAAAATCTTGCTCCACAGAGAAGAATTAAATAGTAAACAGACACAAAATAATTGTTATATAATTTTAACCTAACAAGTCCTAATCATTTAACATCCTGTTTTTATATACACAAAATTATATGTGAAACATTACTGGAGAATTATTTATTACATTTAAAAAATTGACAACATGAAAACATCCAGGTATAGAATGATTAAAATATTTATGGAGCGTGCATCCCACTGAGTACTATGAAGCTGTCAGAAAGATTTGTGTGTGTATTGATATGGAAAAATTACCGAATTATCATGATATATTGGGAAAGGAAAAAAAAAAGCAAGCTACAGAACACTGTATAATATTCAAGTCTTGTAAAACGCTGGCCATATAATAAGTATGTATGCAAGTGACCAGAATAAATGGTTAAAGGATACATACTAAATTATTAATAATAGTTATTCTGGGGGAAGAGAACCGGGTTGAGAGTGGACTAGAAGTACAAAGGAAGCTTTACTTTTATATCTATGGTTAGACTAAAAAAAAATTTTAAAGCGGTTATCCATATATTGCTTTTGCAATTAAAAAGCAACTTTTAAAAGATAAGAAAAATGGTTAGCATATATGAATAAGTTTTTCAGAAAAAAGAAAAACAAATAGCCAGTGGCTAGATTTAAATTATTCAACCATACTTAGTTAAATAAATAGCAAAATGGTATCACATTATTTTATTTTATATCAACTTGGAAAGTTGCATGTGTGAGGGACAGAGAGAGAATAAAATTAAAGCAAACAAACAAAAACCTTCACTAAATACCTACTTCTATTTATGAGTAAATAGATGTTACAAGAATGTTCATGATGTCATTTTGTAATAGTAAAGGAGAGAAACATTGTAAATTCGACAATAACAGATTGAGTAAATTGTAAAACAGTTAAGCAAAACACTGATATGTAATGATATAATTAAAATGCAGTAGAAGAAAATGTGTTGATGTAGAAAGAGCTTTGTTATATTTTCTTTTTGCATAAAATACCTGTTATAAAATTATGTATACTGTACACTACCATTTTTTATTTAAAATCTGAATGAGTGTACACCAAATTATTGTAATATAAGACACATTATGAAACAAAAGAGGAATGACATACAACTTGCTCTGCCAGATATTAAAACATATTATTAAATTAATTTATAAATCACTTAAAAGAGATTATCTGTGAATAATGGGAATTGCGGGTTAATTTATTTTCTGTCTTGTGCTTATCTGTATTATCTGATTTTTCTACAATTACCATATGTTATTGTGTAATTCAAAATAATAGTAAAAGTTGATGTTCTAAAAGACGCCAGCCTCACTGGCAGACTTTGCTCTCTTCAGGAGCAACATAACCAAACCTTGTCCTACTTCCTCAATGTACTTCATCCTTATTTCTTCTCCAGAAGGAAGGTTTATTGAGTATTGGAGAAATCAAATCTTTCTTTCAAAGATGGTGTGCAAGATTTACATGTATCTTTACGTAATCCTGAGATCCTAATAATATCAGCCCAAATATCTGAATCATGATGCTTCACCAAGGCCCCATCTGTGAAATGTTGTTGTTATCGTGTGCCATTGAATTGATTCCGACTTATAACAACCACATAGGACAGGAAAGAACTGCCCCATAGGGCCTCTAGGCTGTAATCTTTATGGGAACAGATTGCCGGGTCTTTTCTCCTGTGGAGCGGCTGGTGGGTTCGAAAAGCCAACCTTTAGGTTAGCAGCCAAGTGCTTAACTAATGCGTCACCAGGGCTCCTCTTGTGAAATGTACTAAAACTATATTCTGATTTTGACTATATCAATTTGATTTTGTCCTAGTTTATTTCGCCTAGTACTTCTGTGTTTCTTGTTTGTTAATTTCTGTGAAATTTAGATCTTTTTAAAAAAAGTTTTAATATCATATTCCTAAGTGAGATTAGTCTATAATTTTCTTTATTGTACAGTAGGTTATACTAACTTGAAAATAAAATGAGTGGGAGCACAGTCTGTATATCCCAATTCTCTAGAACAAGGTTAGGAACTACCTGTTCCTTAAGAATTTAGTGGAATTTACCTGTAAAATCATCTTCGTCTAGTGTGCTTTTAAAGGGCAGTTTTGTGTTGTTTTGCTTCTTTGAAATATTGTTATCTGATGCACAATTTTGTATTTCTTAAAGTGAATTTTGTAGAATTATAATATACACTTAGTAAAATGCAGAAATCATAAAGGTGGAGCTCAACAAATTTACAAAGAATAAACATAGTTTTCTGACCACCTCAGATCAAGAAATAGAATTTAAACAGCACCCCAGAAGCACGCCTTATATCTGCCCCTTGTAGGTACCCTGGCTATCCTGACTTCTGCCTCCTTAAATGATGAGAAACAAAGGGTGCTAAATAACAGTCTGAAATAAAGCTGAATTTGCTTGCTTGCTTGGCAAAAAAGCACAACATCACTCAAATACAAGTTCAGTGAGTCTCTCTGTGCAGAAATTGAAAGAGTTTGATATTGGTTGAAAAGGATAAAGTATCCGAAACAAGACAATTTTCTGAGTTCGGGTTCTAACTGGCTTATAAACTGGAATGTAAGCTCTTCTTTGTGAGGCCACTATCAAGTTTCACTTCACTGCTGCCTGGAAGCCTGCTTTCAAACACGAGCACAACTAAGTGTTCTGGAACTCCTATTCTTTGCTTTGTTATCCATAATATGTTATGATCCACACAGTCAAAAGCCATTGCATAGTCAATAAAACACAGGTAAGCATCTTTCTGGTATTCTCTGTTTTCAGTCAAGATCCATCTGACATCAGCAGTGATATCCCTTGTTCCACATCTTCTCTGAATCCGGCTTGAATCTCTGGCAGTTCCTTGTTGATACATTGCTGCAACCATTTCTGAATTATCTTCAGTAAAATTTTACTTGTTTGTTATATTAATGGTATTTGATAATTTCCACATTCTGTTGGATCACCTTTCTTTGGAATGGGTACACATATGAATCTCTTCCAGTCAGCTGGTCAGGCAGCTGTCTTCCAAACTTCTTGGCACAGACTAATGAGAGCTTCCAGCGTTGGTTTTGCCAATGTCTTCGGTGCACCTTGGACTTCATCCTGCAATACCATCGGTTCTTGATCATATGCTACCTCCTGAAGTGGTTGAATGTCCACCAGTTTTTCTTGGTAGAGTGATCTGTGTATTCTTTCCACCTTCTTTTGATGCTTCCTGTGTCATTCAATATTTTGACTGTAGAATTCTTCAGTGTTGCAACCCAAGGCTTGAATTTTTCTTCAGTTCTTTCAGCTTGAGAAATGCTAAGTGTGTTCTTCCCCTTTGGTTTTTGCACATTTCAGTGTAATACTTTGTCTCCTCAAGACACCTTTGAACTCTTCTGTTCAGCTCTTTTACTTCATCATTTCTTCCTTTTGCGTTAGCTACTCTACAGCAAGTTTTGGAATCTCTTCTGACACCCATTTTGGTCTTTTCTTTTTACCTGTCTTTTGCTTTCTTCATGTATGATGTCCTTGATGTCATCCCACAACTCGGTTGGTCTTTAGTCATTAGTGTTCAGTGTGCCAGACCTATTCTGAGATGGTCTTTAAATTCAGGTGGGATATATTCAAGGTTATACTCAGGCTCTTGTGGACTTGTTGCATATGAGCAATTGATGATCTGTTCCATAGTCGGCCCCTGGCCTTGTTCTGCCTGATGATATTGAGCTTCCCCAACAGCTCTTTCCACAGATGTAGTCCATTTGATTCCTGTGTATTTCATCCATTGAGGTCCACGTGTATAGTTGCCATTTATGTTATTGAAAAAAGGTATTTGCAAGGAAGAAGTAGTTGGTCTTGCAAAATTTTATCATGAGATCTCCTGTGTTGTTTCTTTCACCAAGGCCAGATTTTCCAACTACCGATCCTTCTTTGTTTCTAACTTTCATATTCCAATCACTGGTAATTATCAATGCATCTTGATTGCATGTTTGATCAATTTCAGACTGCAGAAATTGGTAAAAATCTTCAATTTCTTCATCTTTGGCCTTAGTGATTGGTGCGTAAATTTGAATAATGGCTGTATTAACTGACCTGCCTTGTTGGCATATGGATATTATCCTATCACTGGCAGCATTGTACTTCAGTATATATCTTGAAATGTCCTTTTTGATGATAAATGTGATACCATTTGTTTCATTTTGTTATTCCCAGTATCTTAGTTATCTAGTTCTGTTATAACAGAAATACCACAGAATTTATTCTCTCAGTTTAGGAGGCTAGAAGTCTGAATTCAGGGTGCCAGCTCCAGGAAAGACTTTCTCCATCAGCTCTGTGGGAAGGTCCTTGTCACCAGTCTTCCCCTAGCCTTTGAGTTTCTCATCACAGGGACCCCAGGTCCAAAGGATGTGGCAGCTCCTGGTTCCTCTTGCTTGGTGGTACTGAGGTCCCATCCCTCTCTGCTCACTTCTCTCTTTTATATCTCCAAAGAGACTGACTCAAGACAGAATCTAATTCTGTTAATCATGTCCTACCTCATTAACATAACTGCTTTTAATCCTACCTCATTAACATTATTGGTGAATTGCCCTATAGGGCAATGTAGATCTGCCTCACAGAATTTCCAAGGAGTGTCTGATGGATTTGAACTGCCAACCTTTTGGTTAGCAGCCTTGCTCTTGACCACTCCACCATCAGGGCTCCCATTAAAATCATAGAGGTTAGGATTTACCACACATAGGAAAATTACATCAGATCACAAAATGAAGGAAAACCAGACAATGCTGGGAATCATGGCCTAGCCAAATTGACACACATTTTGGTGGGACACAGCTCAATCTATAACACCTGGCATAGTAGGCCATATAATTGTCCAATTCAAAATGGCCAATACCAGTCCATTTCATCTCACTAATGCCTAGGATATTGTTCTTTTTGTGTTCCATTTTATTTTTGAAGACTTCCAATTTTTCAAGTTTTATACTTTGAACATTCTGTGTTCTGACTATTCATGGATGTTTGCAGCTGTGTCTTCTCATTTTGAGTCATGCCACATTAGCAAATTGATGTCCCGAGAGTTTTACTCCATGCACTTCATGAAGATCGACTCTCTTTTGCGGAGGCAGCTCTTCCCCAGTAATATTTTGAGTGCCTTCCAACCTGAGGGGCTCATTTTCCAGCACTGTATCAGACAGCATTCCACTACTATTCATAAGGTTTTCACTGGCCAGGTTTATTAAGAAGTAGTACATCACCAAGTCCTTCTTCCTAGTCGTAATCTGGAAGCTCTGCTGAAACCTGTCTACCATGGGTGACCCTGCTGGTATTTGAAATACAGGTGGCATAGCTTCCAGCATCGCAGCAACGTTCAAGCCCCCACAGTACAACAGACTGACAGATGAGTGGTGGGTACCTTTATATACTTATTGGTAATTTGGATATCCTCTTTTGTTATGTATGTGTTCAAGTATTTCTCTATTTAGTGTTTGGTGCCCTCTCCCACTGCCTCTCATAGAAGAATATGTACATTATACACACATATACATACTTTTTATATACATGGTTTTTTTTTTAATATATATATATATATACATATTCTAAATTTGAGGTCTTTATATTTTTACAAAAAAAATTTTATTCTGTGACTTGCCTTTTCATTCTCATTTTCTGTTGCTTAACTTTTTGCTTTCTTAGTGGTGCCTTTTTAAAACAGAAATTCATGAGGAGTAAATTTTTAACAAAACATTTTAATAATTCCAAGTCAGTTCAAGATTTTTCTTTCTTCTTGGTAAGCTATAATTTACCATAAAATTGTCATTTTTACTCAAATTTTCAATTTTTTTGGCACCAAATGGCTTTTAATACTATCTTATGATTTAATAAAAACACTCTCTATTCAATCAATAGTTCTGTTCTCTTATTCCTAGTATTGCTTAATTGTTTCATTTCTGTCCTTTTTCCTTTGGTAAATATTGTCACATTTCTGCCTATTTTCTTAGTAAGTTTAAATCTTTAATAAATTTCCCTCATGCTAGCATCTTGATGCTACATTTCATTTCTAAATTTTATCTGAAATATAGAAGACATCCAGTTCTTTATCTGGGTATTATGTTTGTATGAATCTAATAACATTACATACAAACAAAAAAATATGTAGAAAACTGGATATAAAATATTTAGATACCAAATGTTATACTCTGATAATTCCTTTTTGGTTCTATACTGGATTTTCATAGATTTACAGAAATTCAGCCATTCTTTTATATCTTTAATCAGGTTTTATGTGTGAGGCTAAGAAATATGCTAATGCTGACAAGAAATAGCATTGTATGGAACTATTACTTATGGAATAGCTGAATAATCATGTTGGGGGAATGTGGGTCATGATTTCCACGATAATTTTGGTGTAGGCTATGTAAAAGTGGGTATGAAAGCATTAAAAGTACAGTTCTTATTTGCTACAGACATAGAACTGCCCAGGGCCCATGACTTCTATTGAAGCATGTTTTTTTTTAGGTTAGACTTGAAATGGAGGTGACTTTTGCCCACTTGACCCAGAGCGGAATAGAAATTCCTTCCCACCACAGCAGGTCAGCTCGTAGGAGAGAGAGAGAGGAACAGAGAGAAAGAACACTGAGCCAAAAGAAAATCAAGGCTATTTCTGGAAAACATGTTATTGGTGGCAGGTATTTTCCAGAATATACTAGAAAAAAAGAACAACTGTTTAGGTCTTTTAAATTAAGAACAGAGATTCTTAGAATTCATCCTCAACCCTCCAAAATGACATTAAGGACTCCATAGTTGAAGTATAAATTGTTAATAATAAAAGGAAGAAATTTTGTTTTTTTGCCTTTTTTTTTTTTTTTACAATTGGTATGAAAGACCAGATATGAGGAAATTCTTGTCCTTAGATGATGTGGAGTATCAGACCCCTTGAATACAGAAAAAAAAAGGGATCAGCAAATTAAGTAGAACTAGATTGGATGGTGAGTAGGGGAGGGCAATCCAGGACCAGGTCAGGGGCATGAGTGTTACTACAAATGGCTAAGACAGGCTTAGAGAGAGCACAGGGCATGTGTGCTAGCAGACCCTCCCCTGCACCCATGGCAGGCACTGCCAATTGATGACGGTGTTTTTTTCCTTGCCGATGCCAAGCTTGCTTCAATCATCTACCTCTGCTCCATACTCGAGGTAGCCGTTTCTAACCTATCTATGAGAGTTGGCCTGTGAGAAGTAATACTTTACTGTCATGGGACTAAGAGTTTCACCAGTTATTTAGAGAGGAGAAATGGATAGTAAAAAGTAAAATTAAACTGCGTGTGTAGTTTGTGTGTGTACTGCTTTGAAGCAAACTCTGTATTATTGTCATCCACTGAACACATTCCACCACTGGCAATAAGTCTCTGCCTTTATAAAGTCTTGTGTTAAAGACCCTCTTCAGGGATTGTTAGATAATGGATGTCTGTTTCAAGGGGATCCCTACTCACAGTTGGGTTAAAGACTTTTGGTTTCCAGAGTGGTAGATAGGTCAGCTAAAGTCTTACAGTATGCTGCCTTATTAAGGCATACCAAAGGCATATTTCTACTCTGCTGTATAAAATTATACATAAGCTCTTTAGCGTTTGTTTGATTTCATTGTTTCAGATTGCCTTATTTTCAGTCCTTTCATGCTGTTAACTGTGTTTTAAATCTTCCCTTAAATTATCCGTCCTGAAATTTGGGATATATGTGTCTAAAACAAAACAATCAGCCCCTGTATCTCCAGGGCAGCCAGCCATGACATGGGTGATGCTTGAGATGTGGCTTCAGGCGGGGGCAATTTGATACTGGCCATGGGCATCCCACCTTTCTCATAGTTGAGTGACCATGATTGAGTGGGATGAGATCTGGAGACATGACTAGGACCAGGAGCTGGGGACAATGTGGCCTCATATTTTAGGGGAGCTATCCTCAACCATGGGGAGCTTTATCCTCAACCATGGGGAGCTTTTACAAGACACCAAATTCTGCTCCAGCGTCCATCCTGAGATTTTTATTTAAGTGGTTTGGGATTAATATCTAACAAAGATATATTTTACTGGCTTCCTAGGCGTTTAATATGCTTTCAAGGTAGAAAACCGTTTTCTAAAAGGTAAAGTTCTGTTTAAGACAAAGGGGCATTACAGGTAGGTAATTGATACTTATCAGGTGTTGTTTCCAAAGGTAGGCTCAGGGGGGTGGTCAAAGAGGAATAGATGAATCTGTTTTGAACTAACGGGAGCAAATGCTTCAGAGTCAATTTGCTTCAAACAACACTATCAGATTAGCTTTTTTTTTCCTACAGTGTGTAGATCTCCAGAGCCACTCCAATTTCTTATTATGGCAGAGACATATTTTCTAGCCAAGGGTCATTCTTGGGCTATCTTTTGATATTGTGTTTTCAAGGGCACTGAGATTCCCAGATTTTTCATCTTTGGTGACATAGCGTCAATGAATGTCAGGTGTTTTCTATAATCCTGCTCATCTTTTGTAAAGGTATATGAAACTATGGCATGAAAAAACGTATTTATGGCAATTGTATTCAAAGAAATGAACAAAGATAGGAGGAATATGTTTAAACAACTGAATATAGTGGAAAGGACCATGAAAATAAGACAAAAAACTCAATGAGCATGAAAATATTGTTGAATTGTGAATTGGTTAATTGAATTTTTTGCTCGTATGGAAAAAAAAAATACCCACACATCTATTTATTCAGATTGTTTACTCAACATTTCATTAAGTACTTTTAGCTGTGATTTTCAGAGTAATTCACTTTATTCCTGCCTTGGAAAATAATAAACTGGAATTGACTCAAAGGCAACAAATTTGGGTTTTGGTTTTTTACCCAATGTAATAATTTTGTTAAGATTTAATAGTTAAGGTACAGAACTCAAAATAAATTTTGACAATGCATCAATGTTATATCCTGTTCTCACTTCATAGGCCACATCTCCTATACACACAAACTGAAGTTGCATACAACATGCTGACTCAGAAAGGAACAAAGGAATTTATCAAGAGACAATGGCAAACTGTTAAGTCACGCTCCAATTGATTATTGCATTTGCAGGATTTCTGGTTATTGTTGATCTAAGGAAGACGAGTTAAATCTAATGCATAATTTATCAATTCCACTGAAAAACTATTAAAAGTACATTCATACAAAACTGTGTATGCTTTTTTTGTGTGTGACTAATTAGATGGATCAATAATTATACCTTATGGCTAGAGCCCTCTCCTGATGATAGAAGTTTACTTTTGATTTCTTGCTGATAAAACTTGATAATTAATTTTAATTTTCAAAGGCCCATGCTTGTGAAAAAGCACCTTAGGATTAACCTCTGATCTCAAAGTGTTAAATTAGTCCTAATTTTGATTATTAAAAACATATCTGTGGAGACTAAAATAAGTAGAAGAAATAGAGACTCCTGGTAAGTAGATGGGTTTTAAGTTCAACCTTAGTACTGCTTTTATGCTTCCTTACTCAGCATTAAATTCCATGGTAACACAGCAGTATATTAGTTTAACCATAAAGCATTCTGCAATATGCTTTGCACATAATTGTTTATTCATAGCATTAGGTGCAGCCCCTGCAAAAACACAGAGATACCAGGGCGTATATGGAAAAAAAAAAAAAAAAAAAAACACTAAATTACTAAGGGCTGATTTTGATTGTTTCCTGTAATTCCTTAGACTGGAATGTGTGCCTTTGGGGAAATAAAGATTTGACTGTGTCTTATTTGAATTTGTTAAAGACAAAAAAACTTTATGACAAGAGAATTATGCCCCATAAAGAGTGCATTTCCAAAACATGGTCAGTTGAGATGTTGTTTTATCCTATTTGTTCTTATGTCTTAAGGGGCGGGGTTATCAATGTTACCACTATTCTCCCAGACGCATGGATTCCAAATTCAGGCGTCTTCGACCCATCTTTATTCTCCCCGATTTCTTCTCTCTCCACTGCAAAGTACCTACACAGCTGTGGTGCGATGGATTGCTTTTTTGTGGCCTTTCTTGCTATGGTCTTGTAAGTCCCACCCAGGTGATTGGGTGGGACTGTGCAGATATGGCAATTGTGGCCCACCAAAGGGATTGGTTGGTTTTGCCATCCCGCTGGGCTTGATATGAGCCAGCCCAGAAATAGGAAAGAAAGAATCCCACCACCACCAAGGAAGAACAGCCAGGAGCCAGCATGCACTTTGGACCCAGGATCCCTGTGCTGAGAAGCTCTTTGAAGCAGGAGACCGAGAGAGACAGCGAGTTGTAACCCTGAAGACGCTGAGAAGTGGCAGGAGAGACCTGCAGGAGATGGTGCACTGGGCGTCCCAGCCCATGGAGCGTGAAAGCTCTGCCTTTGGGCAGAGACTGAGGGCCAAGGAGAGGCATACCTTCGAGCATGGCTGGAAAGATGCTGTCCTGATGGAAGAACTGTATCCTTGAGTGTTCATGGGCCTGAATTGTAACCTGTTCCTTTCCTAATAAACCCTATAATCGTGAGCATGATCTGTGAGAACTGTGTGGCCATTGCAATGAATTATCAAACCTAGCAGAGAAGTCCCCCACGTGTCTGTCAGTTTGTTGTGCTGTGGGGGCTTGCGTGTTGCTGTGATGCTAGAAGCTATGCCATCGGTATTCACATACCAGCAAGGTCATCTATGGAGGACAGGATTCAGCTGAGCTTCCAGACTAAGACAGACTAGGAAAAAGGACCCTGCAG
The DNA here is from genome assembly GCF_024166365.1 of Elephas maximus indicus. Taxonomy (NCBI): domain Eukaryota; kingdom Metazoa; phylum Chordata; class Mammalia; order Proboscidea; family Elephantidae; genus Elephas; species Elephas maximus. Next base: position 15,203,576 of record NC_064841.1, on the reverse strand, counting down.
TCTACTTCTGAAAAGAATTAGCCAGTGAAAACATTATGAATAGCAGCAGAACACTGTCTGATATAGTGCCAGAAGATGAGTCCCCAGGTTGGAAGGCAGTCAAAAGATAACTGGGGAAGAGCTGCCTCCTCAATGTAGAGTTGATTGTAATGACGGGGATGGAGTCAAGCTTTTGGGACCTTCATTTGCTGATGTGGCACAACTCAAAATGAGAAGAAACGGCTGCAAACATCCATTAATAATCGGAACCTGGAGTGTATGAAGTATGAATCTAGGAAAATTAGAAATCGTCAAAAATGAAATGGAATGCATAAACATCAATACCCTAGGCAGTAGTGAGCTGAAATGGACTGGCATTGGCCATTTTGAATCGGCATCATATAATCTACTATGCCAGGAATGACAACTTGAAGAGGAATGGTGTTGCATTCATCGTCAAAAAGAGCATTTCAAGATCTATCCTGAGGTACAGTGCTGTCAGTGATAGGATAATATCCATACGGCTACAAGGAAGACCAGTTAATATGACTATTATTCAAATTTATGCACCAACCACTAAGGCCAAAGATGAAGAAATCAAAGATTTTTGTCAGCTTCTGCAGTCTGAAATTGGTCAAACGTGCAGTCAGCATGCATTGATAATTACTGGTGATTGGAATGCAAAAGTTGGAAACAAAGAAGGATTGGTAGTTGGAAAATAGGCCTTGGTGACAGAAACAATGCCAGAGATCGAATGATAGAATTTCGTGACACCAACGACTTCTTCATTGCAAATACCTTTTTTCACCAACACAAACAGTGACCATACACATGGACCTCGCCAGGTGAAATACACAGGAATCAAATTAACTACATCTGTGGAAACAGATGATGGAAAAGTTCAATATCACCAGTCAGAAGAAGGCCAGGGGCTGACTGTGGAACAGACTATCAATTGCTCTTGTGCAAGTTCAAGCTGAAATTGAAGAAAATCAGAGCAAGTCCATGAGAGCCAAAATTAGACTTTGAGCATATCCCACCTGAATTTAGAAGCCATCTCTAGAATAGATTGATGCATTGAAAACTAATGACTGAACATCAAATGAATTGTGGCATGACATCAAGGACATCATGCATGAAGAAAACAAGAGGTCATTGAAAAGACAGGAAAGAAAGAAAAGTCCAAGATGAATGTCAGAGGAGACTCTGAAACATGGACTGCCAAAAGAATGAACAAATCTGTCATGGAGGAAGTACAACCAGAATGCTCCTTAGAAGCAAAGATGGCAAGACTGTGTCTTACATACTTTGAACATGTCAGGAGGGATCAGTCCCTGGAGAAAGACATCATACTTGGTAAAGTACAGGGTCAGCAGAAAAGAGGAAGACCCTCAACACGGTAGATTGACACAGTGGCTGCAGCAATGGGGTCAAGCATAACGATTGTAAGGATGGCACATGACCGGGCAGTGTTTTGTTCTGTTGTGCATAGGGTCACTGTGAGTCAGAACCAACTGAATGGCACCTAACAACAACAACAACAAGCAGAGAAGTAGAGAGTGCCGTGGGAGGGACGATTGGTATCAGGATTGGTAAAGATGAAGGAGAGAGGAGGCATGTCCGACCCCCACCTCATAAGAATCAGTCTTGGGCTGTTGATCTTGACTTTCCTTCTGCCTTGTGAAGTTAGAGGTCGGTCACTGCCCCCAAGCCATTTTTACAACAGTATATTTCATCTTTCTAATTCATGGGCCCTTATATAACACTGGAGCTCTGGTTGTGCAGTGGTTAAGAGCTACAGCACCCTATGGCTGCTAACCAATAGGTCAGCCGTTTGAATCCACCAGCATCTCCTTGGAAACCCTATGTAGGAGTTCTACTCTGTCCTATAGGATCACTACAAGTTGGAACCAACTCAAAGGCAACGGGTGTGTTTGTTTTTCTTGGTTTTGTATATCACTTACCTGCTCAGAAACCATTAACATTAATGCTTCCCCACTAAAAACAGGGCTTTTAAGTTAAGCCTCTTTTGCTGTTACATAATAGTAATAATGTTAAGGAAACTCACATTTTCAAAAAATGTGTTATAACACTAATGGTTTCAGTGGGGGGACAAGGAAGAGAGGGAGTAAACGATAGCAGACAAGCAATGACCCAATTATATTTTCTTCAGTAATTTCAATAACAGTGGTCTTCAAAATGGCTGTTAGACTATTTTGTGAAAGCTAAAAATAATAAACTGCTTAATCAAAACTGACAACAATAAACTGAAACATCCCTGGGAAAATTCTGAAAAGCACATTAGATCAGACAAGAATCAATAACTTTGTACAATCCAAAATGAATTCCAGTGCTGTTTACAACCCTCCAGCAGGAAACAGAAGAAAGCACGCCAGCTGAGCCTCCATTTACTGCACACCAAACAGGTGCGGTTCCTACATCGTTTACTCAATAGCATTTTTCCACTGAGCAAGACTCTTCTTTCCAGTCATGGTGACACTATAGTCAATGATTGTTGGAGTAGTGCCAGTTTTGCTTCCTAATTATTCATGTTTTCTCCAATTCATATTATGAAAACTCACCTAGTAGAAGAAATACCTGTACAAATTCTTCAGTCTTGGAGGCGCTCAAGGCCCTCCACAATATAGTCTTAATCTACTTAGCCAGTTCACGTCCTCCCACTTGCTCAATTCCTAACCACATTGTGGTTAGGAATAAGGGCTGGACGATCCCTCCACCTGGGTTCAAACTTGTATGTTTTGCGGAAAGTTATGAATACATTTTATGCCTCAATTTTTTCATCTGTTATGTGGTGATAATTTGCTGTGAGTTAGCATAGCGACTCATAGCAGCTAGACAGCTAGACAGCTGCTTTGCTAGACAGCATCTTGAGCTGGTACTGGTATTGGAATAATACCACTACCCCATAACCTTATTGGAAAAATTAAGTGTGGATTTACAGTTAATGTTGTACTACTTGACCTAACTAGAATATTGGCTGTGCCTGGCATGCAGTCGCCAGTGATCAAGGAGGGCCATTATTATTCTCATTCATCTGGATGGCTGTTTCCTAACCATTACCCTCTGCCTCGGGCGTTCCCTCTGGTTTCTTTCATAGAAAAAAGAAGCCTGTTTTGTTCTAAGAATTTGAAAGCCAAGCAATTAATATTATTGTTTAGATTTGCTATTTCCTTTTTCTCAGACTGCTAAAATCTTACCTACCCTTGTGAGTCTATTTCTAATAATATATTTCATAATCCTTTCAAATGGATGGAATTTCGCTTCCCTTTGTACTCCAAGGCAGGGCCATCTCCTCTAGGACATAAATTCAGGGCCATTCAAGTATATTATGTTTATGTTCCCCCCTTATTAATTTATTGGTTTAAATAGCAGCAAACGTTCACGTTCTATGTTAGGGCTTTTAGGAGCATGATGAGAAGAAAATCAGAAAAGGAAAAGGATTGTAGACTTTCCCTATTCTGCATTGTGGTCATGTGGTAAGGGCACTTCAGGGTTTAGTCAATTAAGAGGTAGTCAGGTGATTCCAGACCTGCTGCTAAATAACTAAGAGAGAATATTTGGAAATATGTGTTTCTCTGCTTATTTTTCTAAGCCACAGGTATGTGACTGAGGTTCCCAATGAACGGCTGATTATCTCTCTGAATTTTCAGTGATCTGGCGACTAGCACAAACAACTTGGAATAAGCTGTGTTTAACGATGAAATCCATTAGGACTTTTGGCCACTAGCAGTGGGTGATGCCAGTTATAGAAATCGGTTTCTCTGAGCCTGTGTAAACTTCATTGTTTTGTTTTGAATTAATTTTCTTTTCATATATGATGTTAAACAAAGTCCATTGAGGGTCTGAGCAAAATATTTAACCTGATTTTCCTCATTCTGGCCCAAACTATGAACCAAGTGACATCTCAACACACATTTGTTATTTTCTAGAACGTTATTTTGAATGAAATTAAACTATGTGGTTATAAAGGTTAATATTGTACAAGCAGCTTTGGCAATATTAGGGCTTAAAAAGTGAAGGGAATTTTTTTCCCCTCCCCTGGAGAATTATTTTGCTGTTTTTTTTTTTAATTTGAGAGCCCAGGATTCAAATGAAAATATTGTTTGAAACTTGTTGCAGTTGGTCATTACTTAGGCTAGAAATTTCAAAATAGAGCTAATACTTTCACAAAAAAAAGAAGCCTGTCTTGTTCTAAGAATTTGAAATCCAAGCAATTAATATTTTTGTTTAGCTTTGGATAGGATTTGCTTTGTGGGAATGTAGTTTTTATAATTGTATAAAATTGTACAGCTATTCTACTTATTTTCATGTAATGGTGGCATATGTCTAAATACCTTTGGCCATACTGACATTTTTTTTTATTTAAATTTAATGAAATATAAATTTGACTTTTCAAATGTATGATTTTATATACAATTATTTTGTGGAATTTATGCATTTTGTTGACTTTTTTAATATATGTGACTTAACTGAATAGATCTTATCTGTAAGGTCTTATATGTATTCCACAATGGCACTTTTTATGCCTTTAAAATTTTAGAAAGTTAGTCTTTATAGATAAGATAGATTCTAGAAACCATTAAGAAAGTATACGAAATTTAATAACAACATGTTTTAATCCTAGAGGCTTTCCTGTTGTATTTAAACTTGCGTTTTAATGCTCAGTCTTATCCTCTTCTTTGTTGGAAAGAGTTCTCCTATTAAGTGAATAGATGTAGGTCTTACTGGAAGGATTCATCCTAAAGTAGAACAGAACACTGTGTGTGGAGGATTGCAATGATGTAGAGGGCCCTAAGAGACGTCTCAGCATGGGGTCTTAATCCAGGGTCGCTGAAGGCAGAAGCAAGCCCTTAAATGAGAAGAAAAATCCTATGGTCAGAAGCTGGGATGATAAGGAGGCAAGTTAAATTGAGGGATTCAGGGTGGGTTAGGACTGGTTGTTGTTGTTGTTCTTGGGTGCTGTCAAATCGGTTCTGACTCCTAGCGACCCTGTGTACTACTGAATGAAACACTGCCCAGTCCTGCGCCATCCTTACAATCGTTGTTATGCTTGAGCCCATTGTTGTAGCCACTATGTCAGTCCATCTCATTGAAGGCCTTCCTGTTTTCCACTGACCCTGTACTTTACCAAGCATGATGTCCTTCTCCAGGGACTGATCCCTCCTGACAATATGTCCAAGGTATGTAAGACTCAGTCTCGCCATCCTTGCTTCTAAGGAGCATTCTGGTTGTACTTCTTCCAAGACAGATTTGTTTGTTCTTTTGGCAGTCTGTGGTATATTCAATATTCTTCACCAACACCACAATTCAAAGGTGTCAGTTCTTCTTCGGTCTTCCCCTATTCGTCCAACTTTCACATGCAGAAGATGCAGTTGAAAATACTATGGCTTGGGTCAGGCACACCTTAGTCTTCAAGGTGACATCTTTGCTTTTCAACACTTTGAGGAGGTCCTTTGCAGCAGATTTGCCCAATACAGTGTGTCTTGATTTTTCGACTGCTGCTTCCATGGCTGTTGATTGTGGAACCACATAAAATGAAACCCTTGACAACTTCAGTCTTTCTCTCTTTATCATGATTTCGCTTATTGGTCCAGTTGTGAGGATTTTTGTTTTATGTTGAGGTGTAATCCATACTGAAGGCTGTGGTCTTTGATATTCATCAGTAAGTGCTTCAAGTCTTCTTCACCTTTAGCAAGCAAGGTTGTGTTATCTGTATAACACAGATTGTTAATGAGTCTTCCTCCAATCCTGATGCCCCATTCTTCTTCATATAGTCCAGATTTTTGGATTCTTTGCTCAGCGTACAAATCAAATAGGTATGGTGAAAGGATACAACTCTGATGCACACCTTTCCTGACTTTCAAACACTCAGTATCCCCTTGTTCTGTCCGAACAACTGCCTCTTGATCTATGTACAGATTCCTCATAAGCACAATTAAGTTCTGGAATTCCCATTCTTTGCAGTGTTATCCTAATTTGTTATGGTCCACACAGTGGAATGCCTTTGCACAGTCAATAAAACACAGGTAAACATCCTTCTGGTTTTCTCTGCTTTCAGCCAGGATCCACCTGGCATCAGCAATGATATCCCTGGTATTACATCCTCTTCTGAATCCAGCCTGAATTTCTGGCAGTTCCCTGTGGATATACTGCTCCAGCCGCTTTTCAATGATCTTCAGCAAAAATTTTGCTTGTGTGTGATATTAATGATTATTCTATAATTTCCACATTCGGTTGGATCACCTTTCTCAGGAATAGGCATAAATATGGATCTCTTCCAGTTGGTTGGCCAGGTAGGTGTCTTTCAAATTTCTCAGCATAGATGACTAAGCACTTCCATTGTTGCATCTGTTTGTTGAAACATCTCACTTGATATTCCATCAATTCCTGGAGCCTTGTTCTTCGCCAGTGCCTTCGGTGCAGCTTGGACTTCCTCCCTCAGCACCACTGGTTCCTGTTCGTATGCTACCTTTTGAAATGGTTGAATGTCGACTAATTGTTTTTGGTGTAATGACTCTGTGTATTCCTTCCATCTTCTTTTGATGCTTCCTGCATCATTTAATATTTTCCCCATAGAATCCTTCACTATTGCAACTCGAGGCTTGAATTTTTTCTTCAGTTTTTTCAGCTTGAGAAACACCGAGCATGTTCTTCTCTTTTGGTTTTCTATCTCTAGCTCTTTGCACATGTCATTATAATACTTTTCTTTGTCTTCAGTTCTTTTACTTCATCATTTCTTCCTTTTGCTTTAGCTGATCGATGTTCAAGACATCCATCTTGGTCTTTTCTTTCTTTCCTGTCTTTTCAATGACCTCTTGCTCTATTCATGTATGATGTCCTTGATGTCATTCCACAACTCATCTGGTTTTCGGTCGTTAGTGTTCAATGCGTCGAATCTATTCTTGAGATGGTCTTTAAATTCAGGTGGGATATATTCGAGGTCGTACTTTTGCTCTTTTGGACTTGCTCTGACTTTTTGCAGTTTCAGCTTCACCTTGCCTATGAGCAATTGATAGTATGTTCCACAGCTGGCCCCTGGCCTTGTTCTGACTGATGATATTGAGCTTTTGCATTGTCTCTTTCCACAAATATAGTCAATTTGATCCCTGTGTATTCCATCTGGCATGGTCCATGTGTATAGTCACTGTTTATATTGATGAAGAAAGGTATTTGCAATGGCCTTGGTGATACAAACAATGATGGAGATCCAATGATAGAATTTTGCAAGATCAACGACTTCTTCATTGCAAATACCTTTTTTCACCAACATAAATGGCAATGACTAGCGCTGGTAGTTCAGGGCAATGCCAGAGTATTAGATGCTCACTGCACTGTGGTCTAAGTTGCCCAATACAGGGCTGTTTGGACTTAGTCACATTAGACATATTCAACGAGCATGTATTTCATATAGAAATTGATGGCTAAATTTATAAAATTTTAAGTTTAGATAAAAGCTTAAATTTAAAATGTTAAGGTATTTTGATGATTATTATTTAATAGTGATTAATTGCTTATGGCTTCAATTACCACCCGCACCATTTATCAGTTACCATTGACTTGACTCTGACACATGGAGACCCCATGTGTTTGAAAGTAGAACTGCGTCCCCTAGGATTTTCAATGACTAATTTTTTTGGAAGTAGATCGTCTCGCCTTTCTTCCAAAATATCGCTGGGTGGACTTGAACCGCCAACCTTTTGATTAGCAGTGGAGCTCCTTAACTATTTGCAATACCCGAGGACTACGGACTATGGCTTCAATTATTGCCTGCATTCTATTCCAAATAGTTGCTAACAGTCCAATACCTTAATCCTGGAACTGGAACCTATCTCATTCTCAAATAACTAATGTAATTTTTTTTTCCATTTGGTTATCATGTTGTCATCTGAAAATAACACATCTGAAATTGAATTTACCATCTTCTCCCAGAACTGAATTTCACCTTTAATTTCCTTTTTTTGTCAGTGGTATGCCTAAACTCTACGTGCCTATTCTCAGAGTGTTTGATTTCAGTTTTATTTATCTCCTTACTTTATATTTAGACCTTGAGCAAAAATAGCTCTTCAGTTGGGAAGAAGTTTATTTCCATTGAAGTATTTAAGTGACAACAACCAAGATGATTGAGACAATGCCCAGACATGCTGAGTCAATAAAGTGTTAAGTTAGAAAGGTGATATTAGCGAGACAAAGTTTAGTTGATTGACTTGGCATTTTACATTTGTACCTGATTTGCATACTTTGGATTACGTGTAACATATATAACATATAGAAGAGAAGAAAATGGCTTAAGCCACCCTAGCTACCCTGGTAAATCTCCTATGGGGGTTTTTAATGAGTTTGTAAGGGAGGTTGGTACCTACATGAAGTAGCAAATTATATGCACAACTCTACTGACCAGAATTGGGCAACAATCTGGTGTAAAAAAAAAAAAAAGTGTCAGTTTGTCCTACCGTGGGGGCTCACATGTTGCTGTGATACTGGAAGCTATGCCATCAGTATTCAGGTACCAGCAGGGTCATCCATGGAGGACAGGATTCAGCTGAGCTTCCAGACTAAGACAGACTAGGAAGAAGGACCCAGAAGTCTACTTCTGAAAAGAATTAGCCAGTGAAAACCTTATGAATAGCAGTGGAACATTGTCTGATATAGTGCCGGAAGATGAGCCCCCCAGGTTGGAAGGCAGTCAAAAGACAACTGGGGAAGAGCTGCCTCCTCAAAGTAGAGCCAATCTTAATGACTTGGATGGAGTCAAGCCTTCAGGACCTTCATATGCTGATGTGGCACAACTCAAAATGAGAAGAAACAGCTGCAAACATCCATTAATAATCAGAACATGGAATGTACAAAGTATGAATCTAGGAAAATTGAAGAGTCTTAAAAATGAAATGGAATGCATAAACATTGATATCCTAGGCATTAATGAGTTGAAATGGACTGTTATTGACCATTTTGAATTGGACAATCATGTGGTCTACTATGCCGGGAGTGACAACTTGAAGAAGAATGACACTGCATTCATCGTCAAAAAGAACATTTCAAGATCTGTTCTGAAGTACAAGGCTGTCAGTGATAGGATAATATCCATAGGCCTACAAGGAAGACCAGTTAATACAAATATCATTCAAATTTACACACCAACCACTAAGGCCAAAGATGAAGGAACTGAAGTTTTTACCAACTTCTGCAGTCTGAAATTGAACATGCAATCAGGATGCACTGATAATTACTGGTGATTGAAATGTGAAAGTTGGAAGCAAAGAAGAAGGATTAGTAGTTGGAAAATGTGGCCTTGGTGATAGAAACGATGCTGGAGATCGCATGATAGAATTTTGCAAGACCAACGACTTCTTCATTGCAAATACCTTTTATCACCAACATAAACAGCGACTATACACATGAACCTTGCCAGGTGGAATACACAGTAATCAAATTGACTACATCTATGGAAAGAGACAATGGAAAAACTCAATATCATCAATCAGAATGAGGCCAAGGGCTGACTGTGGAACAAACCACCAATTGCTCATATACAAGTTCAAGTTGAAAGTGAAGAAGATTAGTACAAGTCCAGGAGAGCCAAAGCATAATCTTGAGCACATCCCACCTCAATTTAGAGACCATGTCACGAATAGATTTGACGTGTTGAACACTAATGACCAAAGACCAGGCGAATTGTGGAATGACATCAAGGGCATCATACATGAAGAAAGCAAGAGGTCATTAAAAAGACGGGAAAGAAAGAAAAGACCAAAATGAATATCGGAAGAGACTTTGAAACTTTCTCTTGAACGTAAGCAGCTAAAGCAAAAGGAAGAGATGATGAAATAAAAGAACTGAACAGAAGATTTCAAAGGGCGTCTCAAGAAGACAAAGTAAAGTGTTATAATGACATGTGCAAGGAGCTGGAGATGGAAAACCAAAAGGGAAGAACACGCTTGGCATTTCTGAAGCTGAAAGAACTGAAGAAATTCAAGCCTCAAGTTGCAATATGAAAGACTCTGTGGGGAAAATACTAAACGATGGCAGGAAACATCAACAGAAGATGGAAGGAATACACAGAGTCATTATACCAAAAAGAATTAATCAACCTTCAGCCATTTCAAGCATATGATCAGGATTCATTGGTACTGAAGAAAGAAGTCCAAGCTGCACTGAAGGCAGTCGTGAAAAAAAAACAAAAAACAAAGGCTTCAGGAATTGACGGAATATCAGTTAAGATGTTTCATCAAACAAACACAGTGCTGTAAGTGCTCAGTCATCTATGCCAAGAAATTTGTAAAACAGCTACCTGGTCAACCAACTGGAAGAGATCCATGTTTATGCCTCTTCCGAGAAACGTGGTCCAACCGAATATGGAAATTATTGAACAATATCATTAATATCACACACAAAGTAAAATTTTGCTGAAGATCATTCAGAAGCAGTTGCAGCAGTATATTGACAGGGAACTGCCAGAAATTCAGGCCGGATTCGGAAGAGGACATGGAATCTGGGATATCATTGCTGATGTCAGATGGATCCTGGCTGAAAGTAGAGAATACCAGAAGGATGTTTATCTGTGTTTTATTGACTATGCAAAGGCATTCGACTGTGTGGATAATAAGAAATTATGGATAACATTGTGAAGAATGGGAATTCCAGAACACTTAATTGTGCTTATGAGGGATCTGTACATAGATCAAGAGGCAGTTGTTTGGACAGAACAAGGAGATACTGTGGGTTCTAATGTCAGGAGAGGTGTGCATCAGGGTTGTATCCTTTCACCATATCTATTCAGTCTGAATGCTGAGCAAATAATCTGAGAAGTTGGACTGTATGAATAATCGGGCATCAGAATTGGAATAAGACCCTTTAATAACCTGCATTACGAAGATGAGACAACCATCCTTGCTGAAAGTGAAGAAAACTTGAAGTACTTACTGATGAAGATCAAAGACCACAGCCTTCAGTATGGGTTACACCTCAACATAAAGAAAACAAAAATCCTCACAACTGGACCAATAAGCGACAAGCGACATCATTTTAAACAGGGAAAAGATTGAAGTTGTCAAGGATTTCATTTTACTTGGATCCACAATGAACACCCATGGAAGCAGCAGTCAAGAAATCAAGACACATTGCGTTGGGCAAATCTGTTGCAAAGGACCACTTTAAAATGTTAAAAAGCAATGATGTCACCTTGAAGACTAAGGTGTGATTGACCCAAGCCATGATATTTTCAATTGTATCATATGCAGGGGAAACCTGGACAATGAATAAGGAAGACTCAAGAAGAATTGATGCCTTTGAATTATGGTGTTGACAAAGAATATTGAATATACCATGAACTGCAAAAGAAGGAACAAATCCGTCTTGGAAGAACTACAACCAGATGCTCCTTAGAAACAAGGATGGCAAAACTGTATCTTACATACTTTGGACATGGTGTCAAGAAGGATCCCTGGAGAAAGACATCATGCTTGGTAAAGTAGAGGGTCAGGAAAAAGAGCAAGACCCTTAACGAGATGGATTGATACAGTGGCTGCAACAATGGGCTCAAGCATAACGATTGTGAGCATGGCACAGGACTGGGCAGTGTTTCGTCCTGTGGCACATAGGGTTTCTGTGAGTCAGAACCAACTCAAGGATACCTAACAACAACAGAAACAACAATATGGGAAACATAAAGATAGGAAGTTACTGCAAATTATCGACCGCACAATTATAATTAACTATATATATATATTTTAATTCTAAGAAACTCAATTTTCTTTTAATTGAAGTGCTTCTCAAATTGGGAAACAATTGATTCAAGTGAAGCAGTTAGTAAATTTTAAAGTCATTTTAAATTTCCGAGCTTAGGGTAACATGGGCAAGAATTGAAGACATTTGTTTATTTGAGTGTTGTTTTGTTCAACTATGACACGAGAAGACTTACTTGCATCATTACAAAAAATGGTTAAGTTTTAAGTCTGGACCCACATTTGTCATCTAAAATGTCCTCAGAAAGATTATATCCTTAGGGAGCGTTTGAAATAAAATTTGCTGTGAACTCAATGACTGCCTGTCTTTTGCCATCCAGTAAAATTAAAGACTGTAGTATTGCCAAACCTCTTGGAATTGATCACAGACTTTTCAAAGCTAGATGAAGTCCCTGGGACCAGTTTTTCAGTCCTGAGGGACTATCACTGATTCAATTATCAGCCATACAAAAACAAACGAGTTTAACCAAACAGTGAATGGAGAAGAAGCGTTAGGATTATATGGTATACTTCAAAATTATACTCACTTCTAAAATTGCAAAAGAAATTAGGTTTGTGAGCACAGCTGTCACTGCGATGCTATGTTTAACGATTAGTGATCAGAAATTTATCAGAAAATTCTTTACACTTGCGATGTGCCATGACTTACATTCTGATATTGATGAATAATATGGCAGTAAATTGTACAGAAAAGATTCTGCTCCTGCTGAGCAGTATTTTAAATGTGGGCATTGAATATAATATCTTTTTTCAAATGCTATCCTTAAATTGATGATATGCTTTAAAAATCGATACTGTCTTAGAGTAAAGAAAAGAAAATGTAGTAAATTAATGGCATCTTTGAAAAGGATGGAGATTGCCATAGAACTTCATTTTCATTGCCCTGAGACATAACTTTCAACTTTAATTTATTCATATTTGTAATGTCTTATCCTCTATCCTATACAGGAAGTTTATTTAGGGAGGAATCCATGAGTATGAAGAAAAGAAAAACAAACCCATTTCCATGGTGTCAATTCCAACTCATAGTGACCCTAAAGAACAGAGTAGAACTACTCCGTAGAGTTTCCAAGGAGTGCCTGGTGGATTCCAACTGCCATCCTTTTGGTTAGCAGCCATAGCACTTAACCACTACACCACCAGGGTTTCTGAGTAAGAAGAGTATCCCTAAATTTCTTCATATGGAATAGGTGCTCCATAAATTCTTAGTTGCCTAAAAATATTATGGGGAGGTGAAGGAGCATCTAAACAAGAAGGAAAATTAAAACAGTAAAGAAAAGCCTGACTTTCTGACACTGATCAGCAAGTCTTCAAAATTTCCACCCATTCATTCATTCACTCAGTATCCTCGTGTTAGCAAGTTCTCTATCCACATGTTAGGAAGTAACTGCTTTGCGCTAACACTCGGTTTCCAGAGGAAATGCAAAGATAAACTACATATAATTTGTAACGGAGAGGACTTGTGCAGCAGACACATAGGCAGTTATAATATACTTGCAAAAATATGTGGAACACTGCTGGTGCAGGAGTTCAGGCCTTTGGCTGCTAACTGAAAAGTCAGTGGTTTGAACCCACCAGCTGTTCCAAGGGAGAGAGATGTGGCAGTCTGCTTCCATAAGGATTTACAGCCTTGGAAACTCTATACCAAAAAAAAAAAAAAAAACACCAAAGCCTGTTGCTGTTGAGTCTATTCTGACCCATAGCAACTCTACGGAGCAGTTCTACTCTGTCCTATAGGGCTGCTGTAAGTCAGAATTGACGAGATAACAATAGGTCTGGGTACAGTACATAAACCTTGGAATTTCTAGGAGCAAAGAGGAGTTCTAGTTCTCCACATACAAAAAAATGTTAAAATTGGTAGTGTATAGAGAATAATAAAAAATAATTTTCAGGTCTTTAAGCAATGTTATTTTATTTATTGTGGATTTTAGTAAAAAAAGTTATCATTTGTATATCATGTATGTTTAGAAAGAATGGAAGCTGCGATTTAAAACCTGTCACTTTGACTTACTAGTCCTTAGTTGATTTGAATGCCATGTCACAGAGTACAGCTAATAAAAGCGTGAACATTTGTCTTTAGGCACGTTTGATTTCAGGATGAATAACATCAAACAATAGCCTATTGACAAGCAATTGAACACCATTTCTTTTCCTAGCACCCTTTTGAATTATGGCTGTCCCAACTAATGGAAGCACCTTTATGTTTGAGAATTTCAATATAATCTAAAAAGAGAAGAACCTTTTAATTAGACTTTCGATAGAATCAGCCAAGACCCACTGCTTATCATCTTGACTGCTTATCTTCATCGACTTAGGCCAAAACAAAACAAAGATAAACAGCAAAATTCATTAACAATCCATTTACTTCAAATGCAACTTTAAATTGAGTGGACATTATTCATGCCTAATACGTTTTCCTCAGGGAAGACAACGTATCTTTATCTAGATAGAGTGCTGTTCTTCTTACCTTTAATTTTAGATTGATTCATTGAGCTCTTCTGTGTCATAGAGGAACCTGGCCGAGGCAAAAAGAAACAAGGTGGTGTTCTCCTTCTGTTTACTCTTGAAATGTTTATTTGGAGAACAAGACAAAAACAAAAGACAGGCCAGAATGAAATTGTGTGCTTCTTTCAGCATCTCCAAAGAAAGGCAAGACCCAAAATGCTGGACTTCAGAAAGTCTCAGGAAATATTTGCATTTCCCAAGATACTATCAAGGTCACCACGAAAGCATATGTTAGTGTTTTGCTGGAGAACGTTGACCATAATATCTTTTTGCAGATGAAGAAAGTATTATTTCATCACCTGGATTTGATGACCCTTATGAGCGTTTCTCCTCCATACAGTGTTTTCCAGGATGGGGTTGGCTAAGCTAACACATTGCCAACAATAGTATTAGTGTGTTTAATTAGAAACTTCTTTCCAAGGAAGCCTTCTCACTTGTTTACAGGTTCTTATTCTCACTTTCCACCCCCACCGAACACCCACCTCCCCCATAATAGCATTTTTACAGATATTCTTATGTTTTCCATTTCAGCAAACTTTGAGCTAGCTTTTGCTGTTGGTTAGGGCAATGTTTTATTCACATGTGATGACCAATAGAGAATTATTTTTAATTTAACTAACAAAAGAAATGAATCCGTTAAAAAAAAAAAAAAACCTGTTTCTTCATTGTCTGTGACCTTCAAGTAATTCCAATTGCAGTGCCCGTTGACTTTTCCAAATCATATAAAATGTTGAGGGCAAAAGAATTTCATTACAGTATGATACAGAGTTAACCACTTAGAAATGATATTTATATGACCTAAATTATACCTGATCATCTAAACAGAAACTAGTAATGATTGGCTAATAGACAGAAACCACGTTGCTAAGGACAGAGAAAAGGAAATTAACTCTCTAATTAGATAACAGAGGTTTTTGTCTACATAATGCCAAAATAACTAATTTAGTATGGTGAATCAGTTAGACTGGCTTGTGTCATGTAAACAAATCAAAAGACTGATTCCCTCCTGCTTTTTTTTCATTCTTCAGTGTAGTTATTGTGGTGTTACATAGATGCAACTTCAGTGTTTCAAACTGCTTTTGCTTTGTACCTCAGGCAACATTATCTAAGGAGATCACAAAAAAGAAAATAACTTCCCCTTTAGCAATTGCACAATGCCTATATTCACAAATTAGTTTGATCATTTTGGTTTTGTTTACCAGTAAAGTTAGTCCCCTTAAACATTTAGTTTAGCAGCCCTTGAGTGGCATGAATGGTTAAGCACTCAGCTACTAGCCTAAAGGTTGGTGGTTCGAACCCACCTAGAGGTGCCTAGGAAGACAGGCCTGGCAATCTGCTTCCAAAAGTCACAGCCTTGAAAAGGCTATGGAGCCGTTCTACTTTGCACACATGGAGTCATCATGAGTTGAAATCAAATGAACAGCAACTAACAGCAACAGTCTACATGGCATGTGTCTATAAATATCTACATAATCTAACTAGATTGAAATATTTTGCACTGGGAAAATCAATATTTTAAACAGTCCAACCAGATTATGTTTATACATTGGAGCCAACAAATGCAGACAGTTTAGAAAAATAAATAACTAGGATTAAGTGAGGATGGCAAGACTTCATCTACATACTTTGGACATGTTATCAGGAGGGACCAGTTCCTGGAGGACATAATAACGCTTGGTAAATTAGAGGATCAGCAAAAAAGAGGAAGACCCTCAATGAGACGCATTGACACAGTGGCTGCAACAATGAGCTCAAGCATAACAAGGATTGTGAGGATGGCGCTGGACCGGGCAGTGTTTTGTTCATAGGGTTGCTATGAGTTGGAACTGACTTGACAGCACCTAACAGCAACCACTTAGAAGGTGATATGTTTTCATTAATTTCATTGTTCTGGACATTGTCCTACCTTCAACTGTGTTTAATGTCCCAAGACTGGAGACTCAGCAGTCTTATAGAGAAAGGCGTCTATGTAGACTAGGGAAGGGAATCTATTTACTCTGTATCAGGATTTGACAAGTCCCCTTGTTTTAGATCTCCTGTCTCCCTACTTCTATGGGGAACTGGTGTAGCCAATTCTTTGAGCCTTTGGGGGAATTATGAAGTATAAAATGGATTAGTTCTCTGTTCTCCCCCGTTTCATTTTAGGGGTGAGCTTTCTTGACTTAACTCTGTCTGTTATCACTTATCTAGCCATTTTTCAATTTCCCAATCTTGCTGCCATTTTTTTTCTTGTTCTTACTGTCCTTGTGAGTTTATTTGCCTTATCATAAGGTTTTCCGAAGGGAGAGAGATTAGATGCATTTGTTCAATCATCTTTATTTGAAATTCTTCAGTGAATTTTTTAATTATTATATTTTTACTTCTAGAAAGCCTATTTGATTATTTTTTATATGCTTGGTCATATCTATAGAGTTTTGCTCCTTTCTCGTAGTCCAAAAAAAAAAAAAAACTATTTTATTTGCTTACCGTATGTTTATGCAAATAATGCATGCCTTCTGTGTTTGTCTGCCAACCACTTCCTTCCCCTGCAAGGTATTTTTGCAGGCACTACTATGCCAATTTTTTTTTTTTTTTTAACATGTTGCCGTAAAAAATTTGCACAGTTCGTTGATGAAAATACCTCACGGAGGGGTGGAGTTTTTGGCAAATATAGAAGGTGAGCATTATTTGTGTAAAACATGGTAACTGTTGTCATTGTACTGATTTTTTATTCAATGCCTGGTAATTCCAATATCTGAAGTATTGCAGGGCTGATTGTGCTGTTTTTTCTTCTGGTTTTCACATATGCTTATGTTTTCCTTGTGTATTTTCTAGTGGTGAAATTGCATTTCCTGGAATTTATCTGTAGGATTTCTTTGAGGTATGATGGATGTGGGTTCCACCAGAGAGAATTGTGCTTTCTTCTCTACATCCTCTGGGATTAAGGACCATTTGAAACTAAATTCTCAGCGTGAAGTTTTCTTGAATACCTAAGTGTTATGAGTAAAGTCTGGCTTATATTTACAGCTCTTTAAGGGAGATTATCTTTCCCCTCTGTCTACCTGGAATCACAGTTTGAGATGGCAAATTCCATTCCTCCCCGACTTTTTTGGGAGATGAATTGTTTTTGCTTATCTTTATGCTGAGGAGGTAATGTTTTGGAGAACCTGGATTTATGGGGGTGTCCTATTAGAATGACTAAATTGGGCAGGCCTTAACTATTGTCTTCTGTTCCCTGCACCTTGAGAGGTATAAAAACCAGGGTTTCACCTGGGTTAGGCAAATGCCCTTGAAGTAAACATCAGCTTCAGTATTCTATTTCTCATTTAGAATCCCACTTTCAGTTCATTTTAGCTGCTGCTGAATTTCTACTTTCTTTGCATCTCATTGAAGTTCTTAAAAAAAATATGTATTTTTTTATAATTTATCTAGCATTGAAGGTTGCTTTCATTGGGAGGGACAGTCATGGTGCCCCACCCATTAGCCATTCAGTCTCTGCTGCTTTCTCTTGAAGGTATATAGTCCATAACTATCAGTCTTTTCTCCTCCTTTATTCTACCTACTTTTTCTGGCAATATCATCCATACCCATACCATACCTATATTCTTTTGACTTTCAGATGTGGGTCTACAGTACAGATCTTTCAACTGAGCTCCAGAACCAACTCTCTGAATGTGCCCAGGACATCTATATCTACTTCTTTTAATAACTCCAAACAAAAGTAGCTTTTGTTTATTTTACTTTTTTATTTTTAAGAAACAGCTTTTCTTCCTGCTTTCCTTCTGTTGGATAATCTAATCAGTTGCATAAATCAGGCTCATTATAATTCTTTTTGATTTTATACCCTTCTTTAATACCCACATCCACTTAGTCACTAAAACAAATCCTTTTAATTCAGTTTCTTATTGGCTCACCTTTCTTTCTCTTTTCTGTCTTATTTTCTTGACTACTGCTTAGAAAGCCAGTTATATTCTCCTAACAGACTTTCCTCTTCCAACTTTTCGCCATCCCTTCCTTCATATAGCTCTCAGATGATTATTTCCAAAGTACAGACCTGATGCTCTTTCCTTTCTATGGCTCCCAATTGCCTTTAAGGAAAAGCCCAGGTTACTTAGCATTCTCAAAACCCTTTTGGATCTATGACTTGTTTAGCCTCATCTCTAGCTGCTTGGATTCTAAGCTCTAGCTATATTAAACTATTTACAATCCTTGACTCTACATGCTTTCTCACACTTGCATCCCTCTGCAACCCTCTACCCATAAACCTCTTGGCACACCTGAGATGGTACATCCTCTTCTAAGTATCACCATTGAACAGACTATTTACTGCTATTTACATGTTATATTACAATAGTTTACTTATATTTTTTTCCTTATCTATTAGACAATGAACTACTTGGACTATGTCCTCTTTTTCTTTATTTTTCCCATGTAAGTGCATAACACACAGCCAACACTCAATAAATTTTGAATTTATGAATGAATGAATTTATTGGAAAAGTTTGGACCAGAACTATGTCTCCAGACTTCCTTTTTATTTTACTTTTTCTGTGTAACCTAAACCAAATTTAATAACAATAAAAAAAAAATCACTTTTTATAGAAATGCTTTTCATGTCCCAATAATTTTAAACCTCTTTTGGAAACTTCTGATCCCACAATATCATAGCCTCAGGGCTGGAAGGGAGCCTAGAGGGTATTTAATCCTCTCTTCCAACCAGACCAAGTTTCTGCACAATTTCTCTGACATATGTTTTGCCAGATTGTATTTGAATAACTCCAGGGATTGTGAAAATGAGGAAACCATGGAGCCAGTTCTTTCTATCTTTTTATAATTACGACCAAGGAAAAGGTCTTCTTTTATATGAAATCTAAATCCCTCTCCCTACAATTTCACACACTGACCTTAGTAAAACCCCCAGGGTAATATAAGACATGTTTAATACCCCTTCCATAAAATAGTTCTTCAAGACTTTGAAGACAGCTTCTGCTCCCCACACAAGTCTTTTCTATCTCAGCTTAAAACATAAAAAATGGTCTCAACTCCATTCAGGTGACATTTATAATCTCACAATGATTTTCACCAGCACGTCACTTTTTCTATCTAAAAGAGTACTAAATGGAATTCAAGCCTCTAGGAGTGTCTAACTTATAAGGAATTACTCTTACTTTACTGATTCTAAACATTTTGATTAAACCTAATTATGCATCTAGTTCATTGTGCTAGATGAAGGTTTACAGACCAGATTAGTTTCTCATTAAACAATTAGTACACATATTGTCTTGTGACATTGGTTGCCAACCCCACAATGTGTCAACTCTTCCCTTCTCAACCTTTGGTTCCCCATTTCCATTCATCCAGCTCTCCTGTCCCTTCCTGCTTTCTCATCCTTTTCCCTGGGCTGGGTGCCCATTTGGTGTGGTATATATGGTTGAGCTATGTGTAGTATTGTTTGTTTTATGAGCCTGTCTAATCTTTGGCTCAAAGGTGAACCTCAGGAGTGACTTCAGTATTGAATTAAAGTGGTGTCCAGGGGCCATACTCCCAGGGTTTCTCCAGTCTCTGTCAGACCAGTAATTCTGGTCTTCTTGTGTGAGTTTGAATTTTGTTCTACATTTTTCTCCCACTCTGTCTGGGTCCCTCTATTGTGATCCCTGTCAGAGCAGTTGGTGGTAGTAGCCAGGCAGTATCTAGTTGTGCTGGACTTAGTCTGGTAGAGGCTGTGGTAGTCGAGTGTTGTTAGTCCTTTGAACTAATTTTTCCCTTTTTTATCCTTATTGTTGTTTTCCTTTTATAAAACTAATTATTTTATGGTAGAAAATGAGAACAGAGTTGTAAATGTAATATAAATGCTTCATAGTTCTATCATTGTTACCACTGTTAACAGATTGGTTTATATGGTTTCCAAAATATTTTTGATACTCATAATATACATATGTGTATATATGTGTATCAATTTCTTTTAATAAAAATATTACAAAATTTTTATCATATAATATATAATATAATACATATATATGATATGTATCATATAGTATACATTATTATGTACCTTGCTTTTTTCACTTATGTTTGAACATTTGTTATGTATTTTGGTTATCAGTGAATATCAGTATGTATAATGTTGTTGTTGTTAGGCGCCGTCTAGTCAGTTCCAACTCATAGCAACGCTATAACAGAATAACACACTGCCTGGTCCTGCTCCACCCTGGCAGTCGTGATATTTGAGCTCATCGTTGCAGCCACTGTGTCAGTCCATCTCATTGAGAGTCTTCCTCTTTTTCACTGACCCTCTACTTTACCAAGCGTGATGTCCTTTTTCAGGGACTGGACTCTCCTGTTAAAGTGCCCAAAGTGCATGAGATGAAGTCTCGCCATCCCCGCTCTCAAGGAGCACTCTGGCTGGATGTCTTCTAAGACAGACTTGATCACTCTCCTGGCAGTCCATGTACATTCAATATTCTTCGCCAACACCGTAATTCAAAGGCATCGATTTTTCTTTGGTCTTCCTTATTCATTGTCTAGCTTTTGCATGCATATGAGGTGATTGAAATTTCATGGCTTGGGTCACGCACACCTTATTCCTCAAAGTGACGTCTTTGTTTTTCAACATTTTAAAGAGGTCTTTGGCAGCAGATTTGCCCAGTGCAATATGACATTTAACTTCCTAACTGCTGCTTCCATGGATGTTGATTGTGAATTCAAATAAAGTGAAATCCTTGACAACTTCAATCTTTTCTTCTTTTATCATGATGTTGCTTATTTGTCCAGTTGTGAGGATTTTTATTTTATGTTGAGGTGCAATCCATACTGGAAGCTGTAGTCTTTGAACTTCATCAGTAGGTGCCTCAAGTCCTTTTTGCTTTCAGCAAGCAAGGTTGTGTCTTTTGCATATTGCAAGTTGTTAATGAATCTTCCACCAAGCCTGATGCCACATTCTTCTTCATGTAGTCCAGTTTCTCGGTATATTTGCTCAGCATACAGATTGTATAAGTATGATGAAAAGATGCAACCCTGATGCACACCTTTCTTGATTTTAAACCATGCAGTATCTCCTTGCACTATTCGAGTGACTGCCTCTTGATCTATTTACAGGTTCCTCATGAGGACAATTAAGTGTTCTGCAGTTCCCATTCTCTGCAATGTTATCCATAATTTGTTATGTTCCACACGGTAGAATGCCTTTGCATAGTCAATAAAACACAGGTAAAGATCTTTCCGGTATTCTCTGCTTTCAGCCAGGATCCACCTGACATTGGTGAAGATATCCCTCGTTCCTTGTCCTGTACAAGATACCTTTCCTGGGATCACCTCTCAAATAAATTACTTTCACTTGAATCCTTGTCTCAGGATCTCTTAGGAAATTCAGTATAAGATATTGTTCAATAAAATGTTTCTGAGATAGTCAAGGTTACCTACTAATCCAATTACCTAATTATCTGTCTCCAGTGATACAAAAAAAAAAAAAAAGAAACATTTATTATTTTCATCAGGCTTGAAAAGATAAAATATTTCACATAAAGTGATTGTCCCTGCCTTTGATAGTTAGGGTTCAGAAAAATAGAACTTATCCCAAAGTAGCAAAGGGAAGGGGACGTTTATTATAAGAAAAGAAGGGCATCTCAGGAAATGAACTTTAGCTGGGCCACACTTGAACCAAAGTCACTAGACATCTTTTCTTTCATGCTTTTTTTTTTTTTTTTTAATTGTGTGTCTGAGTGGTATCTCCTATATTTCTACACATTGCTCACATTTTCTTTTCTGTATCTTGACTTCCACCATGAGCATTTTAGAATTGGCACTCTCATAATGTTGGTTTACACCTGGTATTTGATTGAAATGGCACCAATTGTGGCCTTGAGCCTCCATCATTTATATCTCCAGAGGCTAATTTTGCCTATTTGGTTCAGTTTTAAGAATTTATTTGTGTCTATAGTTTTTTTGTGGTATGTTCTTGTTGTTAGTTGTATGCTGTCGAGCTGATTCCAACTCATAGCGATGCTGTAGAGCAGAGCAGTACTTGCCTCATGGAGTTTCCTAGGCTGGAATCCTCACTGGAGCAGATCTCCAGGTCTTCAGCTGAGTAGCTGGTGGGTTTGAACCACAGACCTTTCTATTAGCAGCCTAGCCCTTAACCATTGGGCCACCAGGGCTCCTCTATTGAAGTATAGTTGATATATAATAAAGTGCCTTGTGTGAAGAGTACAATTTGATAAATTTTGATATATAAATACACCAGTAAACCCGTTACCACAATCAAGATAAAGAACCTGTGCATATTTCCCCAAAGGTTCCACATACATTTTTGTAAACTCTTGCCTCCAACCTCCACCCTCCACCCCACTCCACCTGCAGTCTCTGTCCCCAGGCAACCCCTAATTTGTTGTCACCATAGAAGAGTTTGTATTTTCTACAATTTTATGTAAGTAGAATCATCCATATGTACTCTTTTTTCCCTCCTGGCTTCTTTCATTTGGTATAATTATTTTGAGATTCACCCATATTATTATATGTATAAATAGTATGTTTTTTTTTTGCTCAGTATAGATAGACCATAATTTGTTTATTTACCTGTGGGCAGTTGGACATTTGGGCTGTTTCCAAATTGGGGCTATTACAAAGAATGTTGCTGTGAATACTGATCTATAAGTCTTTGTATGGGCATATGTTTTAATTTCACTTGGATAAATACATAGGAATAGAATGGTAGGGTCTTATGGTAGGTGTATTTTTAACTTTTTAAGAAGCTACCAAATGATTTTCCAGTTCAGTTTTAGCATTTGACCTTCCCACTTAACAGTATATGGGAGTTCAGTTGTTCAGTATTCACGACACTTGGTGAAGACTAGGTGAAGTCAGCCTCTTTCATTTTCGTCACTTTCACAGGAGTGTTTTGTGCTATCTCACTGTGATTTACATTTATATTTCCCTAATTTTTTTTTTTAATAACTAAAGATATCGAACAACTGGTTTTATGCCTATTTGCCAAGTTTGTATCTTCTTTGGATAGGATCTGTTCAAAACTTTAGTTTTTTTTTAAATTGGATTGTTATTTTACTTGTTGTTGCTGTTGTATGCTGTCGAGTCGATTCCGACCCATAGCGACCTTATAGGACAGAGCAGAACTGCACCATAGGGTTTCTAAAGAGCAGCTAGTGGATTTGAACTCCCAATCTTTTGGTTAGCAGCCTGAGCTCTTAACTACTGCACCACCAGGGCTCCATTTTTCTTACTAGCTTTCTATAATAAATTGGGTTAGTTTTCATATTAACTTATTATATTTACATTGGTTGTTGTTTTTCTGGTTATCTTAATATTTCTTATTATTATTGAGGTTACTTTTGTACTTTATTAGATATAATTCACATAACATTCAATTCAACATTTTCGAGTATGCAATTCAGTGGTTTTTAATATTTTCACATTGCTGTGCAATTCCCACCCCTATCTAATTGCAGAGCATTTTCATCACCTGTTAGTAAAAAACTAAACACTCCCAATTCCCCATCACTACACCCCCTATCTTCGGACAACCACTAATCTACTTTCTGTTTCTATAGGTTTGTCTATTCTGAACATCGCATATAATTAGAGTCACCCATTTTGTAGCATGTAACAGTACTTCATTCCTTTTTATGATTGAGCAATACTGTTGAATTTTGAGAGTTCTTTATATTTATATTTATGAATATGCATCCCTCATCACGTAGAACGTGCAGTTGTTCCTTTGGGATTTTAGGACAACAAATTAATCTGGAAGTGACTAATATCTTCTAGGATGACTAAAGGAACATGATGAGATACTTGTTTAGGTTACTGTATTGTTAAATTAAACATATTTAATACAAAAAGAGCTAACTAGCTAGCTATATAGAAAGATACAGACAGAGAGATTCAGATGTATCGACAAAGTGAGGGATCTGAAAATAATTTGCAATAGCGTTGCTCCAAAATTGTGAAAATCCTGAGCTTGGAGGGTTTAAGAGAATGTCATCTATCTGATCTAGTGCAGTTTTTTGCTTATTTCATCATTCTATTCCTATTGATCGTTTTCTGTATGACTCATAGGATTCTCATCCTACACTAGTGTCCACTAGATTTGTCATCTCTGTATCAGGATCTTTATTAATAATTCATGGAAAGGCCCATGATCTATGTACTTTCTGAGAGCGTAGTTTACAAATCTTGTCCTTAAATTTAAAGGAGTTTGTTTTTATCTAATGTTTTAAAAGCCTTCCAGCAGTTACTTAAAATCTCAGAAATGACTTATTTTCCTATTTGTTCGCTGTTGGGTGATACTACATATTGGCTGATATTCCTCCATTTCTGCTGGTGTCGTGGAGCGTCTGTGACTTCCACTCGTAAATCCTTATTATCCAGGTTGAACTCACTAATGCTACTTTTTTGCTGTCTGATGACCATGAGTTTTATGACATAACGCTTTCTAAATAGTATGTTCTTCCTTTTCCCATTCATTTAATGGCATCTGGCCAAGTTATTACATACCTTCAAATAGCTGAATGAAATATTCCACATCATGAATGTCAGCTTTTACAAGGTTTTATATATCCTGAGTCTTAAAAGTTTGAAAAGCTTACACTTAAGGGTTTAGGTTCATCTGGGGAAGATATGAAAAAGAAATGGCATTGTTTTCACATGGTCTAGCTTGAAAATCCCCAAACTTTGCTTTGATCTTGCATGTATTCATGTATTTATGATGAAAGTTACTTGAGAAAAACTGCAATAAGCCAAAATACATTGCGTTTAGAATCAGTGATATATTTTAAAATGTTAGTATGGCAAAAGAAGGCAAGTGAATATAACCTGGCAACCTGACTGGAAGAATGTTGGTGTGGTGCTCTATTGTTAAGCATTAAATCACTGAAAATAATGAGAAAAAAACAAAAATATTAGGCAGCCATTCCAGTTTAATTACAGCTTTACTGAAAATGGAGACTGATATCACTGTATATACTTTGTGGGAGTTAAGTGCACAGAATTGTAGAGTAAGAACCATTAAGCTGATGTCATGTGTAAAATAGTATATGTGATTGTAAGACTTTGAACTGTAAGATGAGTCAACTGTAGTTCCCTTGGAAACAATAATGAATAAAATAACTCATTACATAGAATTAACCTGAGGTAATAGAGCTAATGAATTCTATGCCACCTACATTTCTATCTTTTCCTCTAGATCCTTCCAATATATCTCCTGAGTTTTCCATCTTCCCCACAAGTTCTTATTAGGAAGGATTAATGACATGCTTTAAGTTTTTTAAATAGCCATCTTTAATCAATTCTGTTATCCACTTTGTTGATGTTATAACTGATTACTCCCTTCAATTTTTTTCTGTTTTCTTGGTAGTTTTTTATGTCGGCTTTCTTTTTGTTTCCAAAAAAAAAAAAAAAACCTACTATAAAGTATCGGTCTTAATAAGACCACCTAAGGAGACACATCTAATAGATTGACTCTCAAATGCCTTTTACCCCTTCCATGTTATGTTTGCCACACAAAGTTAGAGGATGTTTTAAAGGTAAGCAGAGTAGGATCCCAAGATCGATTAATATCAGAGGTTGATTAATAAAATCGTAGAAAAGTTCAGAACTATGAATCAGAAGACCTAAGTTTTGATCTTTCTTATATCTGTCTTGCTTAGGTTCGCTTTAAGATTCAGTGTTATCATCTGTAAAATTGGGATATTAAAACCTACTCCACTACCTCAACTATATTGCTAGATGAATATACTACGTATATTAAAGTACTTTGAAAGCTGTGACCTGACATGACAATAATTGTATGGACAGACAACATAGCAAATATTAGTCAGTTCATGAGTTTGCCATATAAGAATGAACAGAAACAAATAAATGAATTAAATAATATGGTTCAACTCCTTTATGAGGTAGGTTTTTATTACTTTCATTTTGCAGGTAAGAAAACTGAGGTACTTAAAAGTTAGTTTGTGCAGGGTCACAGAGGAATTAAGTGGTAAAGCTGGGATTAAACCCAGGTTTTCTACCTCTAGAATTTATGTTCTTAATCATTGTGCTAGATTGCTACTGATATTTGATGAGTAATGAGATGGAGCAACAAAGCCGGGCTCAAAAGTTAAAACAAAAATGTTGCCAGGTGGAAATCCCAGGCTTTGCTTGGCACAACTTGATACAGCCAATAAACAAGAGTCTGAGGTAGGAGAGTGGAAAGGCACTTTATTTCATTGTGCTAGGAAGGAAACAGTCAGGGCTGCTGCCTCCGAGACTGCTCGCAGGCACCAGGCTGCTTGGCGAGGTGCGCTTCGATAGAGAGCAGACAAAGAAATGCAAATTAATCATGAATATTCAGGATTGACCTTCACGCAGGCACTCAGAGCTTGGGGATGACTATGCATTTTCTCTAGACTAGGGTTAGACAAGGGTTCAATTCTCTGGAATAGAAGAAGAGGTCGATTTTCCTTCATTAGCATGTTAAATCTCCACCCAGAGGTAGGGTGCTTAATGCATTTTTCACTTAATGAGCTGATGGATCACTCGAAGTGTTAGGATGGTATAGAAAACCTGCTAAAACCAGCTATGGCTGTTCTGTGGTTGTCTTGTCAAGGACAATTTCAGAAGAATCTGCAGCCTATTCTGCTTAGGGTAGGAGGATAAGGCAGAGCAGATGTCTCTTATACAGGTCGGGCCCTGAGGTTGTCTGCCTCAGAAACAACCAAAAAAAGGTTAAGATTCTGTAGAAAAGAATGGCATATACTGGTGAAAACTCTATTAGAATATTTGCCTTTCCCTCCTTATCATGTCTGTCTTTATAGATGACTGCACTGAAATTGATTTTTTTTAATCTCCTATTTCCCTCTCACTTCCTAAAATCAGCCAGAGTCCAAGTAGGAAAAAGAAAATCTGCATATTCAAAACATGGGAAATTTATGAAGGGATTATTCAAACAGGAAATGGAAGAGATGATACTCCAGCACAGCATGGGGAGACAGCCTTGAGATTGGAAGGTGTAGGAAGGCACCAGTAGCCCGAAGCTGGGGGACAAAAGGGAAGACGAGGTGTTATCAGAGCCCAAGGGGCGTGGTCAGCTGTAGAAACTGGAATCATGAAACACCTATTTGGAGGAAGCTGGAGCCATTGAGGAGACTCAGTTGCTCTGAGAAAAACCATCAAGCCAAAGCAAGAGGATATACACCTTGCTTTCTCCCCTCTTGCCCTTTACTTTCTTTCCAGTCTTTCATTGGACAAACCAGCTGGAAGCCAGCTGTCACAGGATGCTGGGAAAGGCAACTTGCAAGCCTGTCTCCCTCCCTCACCCCCACCCAAGCTATAGAATAGAGCAGGGTAAGGAAAAATATTGGTCTGAGAGCAAACAGGCTCAGGACTGGCACATTTCCCTTCTATTTTCTTTGTTTTCATTCTCCTTGGAAATCCATTTCCAATATGTTGGCTTCATCAAGACAATGAATTATTATGATGGTTTTAGATTCTTTAGACTATTTTATGACACTGCATTTTTTTTTCTTTTTTGCAACAAGAGAAATTGGGCTTGACTGCTGTGAACTGTGAAGAATCTTTTTTCTTGAATCTTTCTGGTCCCAGGAATGAGTATGATCCATGGCACATAGAAAATATTCAATAAGAATGTTTAACTGATGCCAAAGCAGACCCTTTAAGGGTTGGTGGTCCACATATAATGAGTTTGGTGAGGAGCCCCACTCTTTGGGGGTATGAACATGGAATAATTTTTTTTTTTTTTTTTCAGTAACTGCCACTCACTGTGCCTAGTAGGATCCTTCTTTCCTCTGCATATCTGGCTCTATTTATGATCTCTGACCAATTCCAAAATTCTCCTGTCCTTTTCTGTTTTTAAACTATCTTATAAAAATTAGTCCTATTCTTTTTCCTTATTCTCTATCTTGAAAGTATATAAATCTACAGAAAAGTATAAAGAAGAATATAATTATTGCATATATTTTTATTTATATATTTACTAAAATACTAGCTATATATATATACATATACACACACACACACATATATATATATATATATATGAATTCCTGGGCAGTGCAGATGGTTAAGTGCTCCATTATAAGCTGAAAGGTTGGCAGTTGGAACCTAACCAGAGGTGCCTCAGAAGACAGGCGGATTATAGCCTTGAAAACCCTGTGGAGCACTTTTACTCTGCACACGTGGGGTTTCTGTGAGTTGGAATCCACTCCATATCAACATATTATATACACACACACACACACACACACACAAGTGTATTTATACCCATTGCCATCGGCCAACAAGTCAATTCTGACTCATAGCGACCTTATAAGACAGCATAGAACTGCCCCACAGTATTTCCTAGGCTGTAATCTTTATGAAAGCAGACTACCACATCTTCCTTCAGGGGAGTGGCTGGTGGATTTGAACAACTAACCTTCTGGGTAGCAGCCAAGCACGTAGCCACTGTGTCACCAGAGCTCCTTATTCATGTATATACACATACATATATTTAGAATCCTTTAGAATAAGAATACCACACATCATTATCATACTAAGAAAATGAAAAATAATTTAAAAATTTGGAAATTTTATGAAAATGTGAAAAATTAAAAATAATTTCATAATATCATCTAATACCCAGCGTATATTTGTTATTGTTGTTGTGAGGTGCCATTGAGTCAGCCCTGACTCATTGTGACCTTATGTATAATAGAATGAAATGGTGCTCAGTCCTGTGCCATCCTCACAGTAGTAGGTATGTTTGAGTCCCTTGTAGCAGCCACAATGTCATTCCGTCATGTTGAGGTTCTCCCTCTTTTTCACTGACCCTTACTTTACCAAGCATGATGTCTTTCTCCAGTGGTTGGTTCCTCATGATGATACGTCTGAAGTAAGCAAGAGAAAATCTTGCCATCCTCACTTCTAATGAGCATTCTTGCTATACTTCCTCCAAGACAGATTGTTTGTTCTTCTGGCAGTCCGTGGTATATTTAGCCTTCTTTGCCAGCACCACAATGTGAATTCATCAATTCTCCTTCAGTCATCTTTTTTCATTGTCCAGCGTTCCTATGCATATAAGGTGATTGAAATACCATGGCTCGGGTTGGGGTACTTTAGTCATCAAAGTGACACCTTTGCTTTTTAACACTTTAAAGAGGTCTTTTGCAGCAGATTTGTTCAGTGCAGTAAGTCATTTTATTTCTCAACTGCTGCTTCTATGGGCATTGATTGTGGATCAAGAAGAATAAAATCCTTGACAACTTCAGTTTCCTCGCCATCTCTCATGATGTTGTTTACTGATCCAGTTATGAAGATTTTTGTTTCCTTTATTTTTTTTTTTATGTTCATGTGTAATCTGTATGGAAGGCTGTAGCCTTAGTCTTTTACCTTCATCAGTAAGTGCTTCAAGTCGCCTTTGCTCTTGGCAAGCAAAGTTGTGTCATGTGCCTATCTCAGGTTGTTAATAAGTCTGCCTCCAATGCTGACCTTTGTTCTATATCTAAATCCCTTAGTTGACCCAAAAAATCATTTTGATTTAACCAGTCTCCTATGGATGGACACTTCAGTTGTTCCCTAAATTTTGCTATTACAGATAATGCCATGGTGAATAACCTTGTGTCTGTGTTATTTACTGTTTGTAGAGATGTATATTTAGGGTAAATTCCTAGCAGTGTGGTCTGAATTACAGGATAAATGCATAACTCTATATTTTAGATATTGCCAGATTTTCCTCTATAGAAGTTGATATCCATTTGCACTCCTGACAAAAATGTGTTACAGTGTTTGTTTTCCTATGGCCTTGCTAAGGAATGTGCTGTGTAACTTTTATAGTTTCATTACTCTGATGGCTGGGAAATAAAATCTTACTATAATTCATGAGTATCTTTTTATATGTTTAAGGGTACATTTAATTTTTGTCCTTTTTTTTTTTGAAGAGCTCTTTATATATTAGAGGGATAAACCTTTTTTGTTATATTAATAGTATTTAATAATCCCATCTTAACTTCAATTCCAGTGTTTCTCCATGCCCTTCCCTTATTCCCAGGGAGACTAGATCAGAGGCTTCAAAAGCTTGTGATGAGAGGAGGCATGTTCTTCTCTTTCATGCCCCCACGGTCTTCACTGTCTTTCCTTCTTGGGAGGGCAAGTGGGAGGCAAAGTGGGAGGCAACAGAGAGGAGAACAGATGGTATTTCCTTGTAACTACTCCTGGCAAACTAGTTGCCTTCTTCCCATTTAGTTGTTACTGAATGCTCACTGTAACAGTGACTGACTGCTCTTTGGTTCTATTGGTGTAGCCAACATTGAAATGATAGCTTTCACAAGTTCTTCCAAAAACCCAATGATGGCCTCTATTTAGATAGCTCCTGGAATAGGTGATCTGGGTCCGACTCATGCCATTTCCATCTCCCTTCCCTCTTCATGCCTTGCCTGATCCGCTCCACAGGCTCTTGTTGGTGGGATCTTCTTGTCCAGTGGTCAGCCTTTTGGGGCAAGTTAATGAAAGGGTGATTGAGGTTCAGCCACTCTTTATTTGATTCATAGGAAACTTAATTATTTTTACCCAACAACAAGTTTGTGATGCAACCTGACCTCTTTCCTTCCCCAACTCCTGGTACTTTTTCTCTCAGCTGTGGTATATCTTTCCTACTCTTCTCCAATCACTGGCGGTTTCAGAGACTGTTAGTTTAGATGTTACACAACTTTTAAACAAAAGACAATGGCTATTTTCTGTGTTTTTGGTGGGAGAGGAGATGGTCTGGCTCCCAATTTTGTAGGTATGGCATATTGGAGTTCAAGTCTAAAATCACCTTTCCTCCTGCTTGTCAGCTTTGGGAAGGCTGGTGAAGAAAGAGCCACTGCTCCTCAAAGTTTAACCTTCTTTTGCTACTCGAGGGACCAGAAGGTTGACGGGGGGAGGTAGCTGTAACAGTGCTCTCCTGTAAGCCCTGCCCAGAGGAGGCTGACCCCAACAAAGGGAAGAGCTTTAAACTTAGAGTATGAGATCCAAAGTACCTTTATTTTTTCTTAGCAGTGGACTTTATAGTCATTTCTAGAAAATCCAGAACAATTCTCTTGACCGCTCACATGATTCTGTTAACAGATATTTATACACCTGAAAAAAGCCCTTCCTCCTCAAAGATGATAGCGTAAATTCATTGGGATTGGGGATTCTGTAATGCATTTTTGTGGATGTGAAGACTTAGGAAAAATCATTTAATTAGTCAGTTGTTAAGTTATTCAGGCTCACTCTCTTTATTTGAAATCTACAAATAATAATAAAATGAAAATTAGATTGGGATATAGGCAGTATGCTATACCCCTTCTTTTGATCTTTTTCAACCAGTGTCCATCTGTTCAAATAACCACTGAATATAAGGTCACCTTTCTAATTTATTTTTTAATAAGCCCACAGTTTGGCATTATGGACTACATTCTATTCTGCATTATGTGTATAAACACCTCTTTTACATTATATTTGAGGATTCTCCTGCCAGAAGATAGAATGGGACTGTGTTCAGATCTGCATTTAATTTATATTAAGCATCATTATTACAGGAAAAAAAAGAAGAAAATAGCTGCTAAGTGATCGTGTCAAAAATGACTCCGTCTTGACAGAGAAGTTAAAAACCAATGAGATTTTATTTATGATTCTACTTCTATGAAACATTGGCTGTACAACAGGCAAGAGAGAGAAGAGGCCACATATGTCTTAAAATATCCTTTCTAACTCACACATAATCTCTCATTCATATTTGGATTGCATGCAAGCCAGCTCCTCCTCAGCCAATTAAAAGCAGTTTGTGTGCCAGCTCAGCGCCCTATACCGCTGTGGCTAAGGCTTTTTGTACTAAAGCTGAGGCTGTATTTAAATGGATAATGAGGAAATATTGGTTGCTCGGTTCTCTCTGCAATCTGTCTCTGTCTTCGATGCCAGGCCACTCAAGTGCTTTTTTGGAGAGCTTTGCGTTTTCCCCCTTGAAATTCCATCCATGATACTTTGAAAGACCACCCAGTGTTGACTTTGTTATAGAAGCATGACAGAAAAAGAAATTGAGTGCCTGATCTACACGTAAAAAACCAAAAAACCAAACCCAGTGCCGTCGAGTCGATTCTGACTCATAGCGACCCTATATATCTATCTATGTATCTACACCTAAAAAAAAACACATAGGTCGGGACTAATGCATGATGGAGAAGCAAGCCACTGATGTTTGAAGAGCAGGGGTTAGGAGACGCCTTTTAGAAAATCCACCAAAGAGATTGAACAATGACTGGCACCAAGTTCAAAAGAGTGAAAATATTTGCCCATTGAACATTTATTTTCTATTTGAGCCTTTAGATTTGTCTTAGGAAGCCTATTTGAATTTAAAAAATTCAGATTATTCGGACTTTTGAAGATTTAATATCCTTTTCTAAAATGTTCACAGTGTTTATTGTGGTTAATTTCTTTAAGACATCTTAGCCAGCTCAGGTAAGATCAATAATTTTAAGATGAATGATGAAATTAAGATAAATTTGGGTTTCTCCCATTACCCAAATTTATCTTAATTTCATCATTTATCTTAAATAAATATGGGGCTTTGTGAGGCCATTGCACCTCTTTTCCTATTTGTTTTAGACCAATTATATAAATATAGATATTCAAATAGAAACTTTGAAAAATATCAGTGTATTTTTGGTAATATTGGATGCTAGAATGAGCTTGAACTTGAGGTCAAAATGGGCTTCGTATTCTACCTTTCCTCTGAGTTAAAATTAATCACTCAATCACTGGGCACAACAACTGGACAACTGCAGTCCTCTTCTGCAGGGGCAGAGTCTGCCCTGGAAGACTTACCACAAGGCAGAGAAGAGAACTTGGGATGGCCAGTTTCAACCATAGACCACCAAAGAGCAAGAGAGATAAAGCACCTGCAAACAATAATCAGTAACCCCACAATATCCCCTCCCTTTTGGGGAACAGGTGTCTCACTGTGGCAGAGGGCAGGCCATCCACCAAAATTAAAAACAAAATAATTGTATAACTCTTCTTTTTGTTGTGTTGTCACTGGAAGGCAAGTACATAACCTACATGTTGCAGCCCATGCCTTGCCTCCAGGTATAGCCATGTGACTATTATTTTCTAATGAAATATTAGTGAAAAGATGTGTGTCAATTCTAGTCCATGTTGTGCTCTTTTCTTCATTGGCTAATTGAACATGCAGGACTCCATGACCCTAAAAAAATGGCAGAGTCACATATGGAAGGGTTCTAGGCCCTTAAATCACCTCATGAAAAGAGAATTGTGTTACAACCAGGAACAACATTGCACTAAGTGAGTGAAAATCAAATGTCCACTAATGTTGGCGGTTTATTCGTTACAGCGGCTAACGTTACCCTACGTTACAGCCACTACTCTTCTCGGGATGAGAAAGAGAAGGGGGTACAAAAGGGTAAGGGTTTCTTCGTAATACTCCTAAAAGGCAGGGAATTCCTATTAAATAGGCTAAAGCAGAAATTAGGGCAGAGGAAAATATAGCTTCCCTCAGAGTAATTCCATAAATGCCAAAAAGGACTAAGCTACTTTAGCAGTAAAGTTTCGCCCCTTGCAAGAGAGGCAGAGAAGTAAGTGGACAGATAAATCATTCTGGTAGTTGTCTTTAGGGAGTAGTTTAAAAGGAATTTCAGTAGCTCTAAGACAGTTGTGAAGCCTTCTCAGGATAAAGCATCAAGATGAGTAGAAAAATAAGAAATCTTCCCAGAGATTGATTAAACTCCTGGGTGCTAACATGTTACCACTCCTTTTTGAAAGCAGGTGGGGCATATATTATTTGCAAACCCATAAAGGGAAGGCTATGAAGGCAGGAAAAGTTGGGATTAGGGAAGTTTTTTTTTCCCCTTAATGTTGTCTAGATATAACAATCTTTTTAGACTCCTAGCTCCCTCCTCAGATTTCATAAGCAATGAAATATTTGCAACAGTGTTGTATTTGGCCTGGGTATTATAAAAATGTAATCTTTCCAGATATCAGCAGGAATATGATCAGTTCATAGGAATTTGGCACTGAAGCCTGAGTCAAGTGACGGTTTTAAGGAAAAAAAAAATTGAACAGTATTTTTCTTCAACACATTTTCAATAATAATAATTTATTCATTCTTTAACTAAAAAAAAAATTAGTAAATACCTCCTATTCCCCCCACTTGTCAGTCAGTTTGTCACACTGTAGTGGCTTGCTTGTTGCTGTGATACTGGAAGTTATGCCACTGGTATTTCAAATACCAAGAGGGCCACTCATGATGGAAAGGTTTCAATAGAGCTTCCAGACTAAGGCAAACTAGGAAGAAGGACCTGGTGGTCTACTTCTAAAAAAAATTGGCCAATGAAAACCTTACGAATAGCAGCGGAGCATTATCTGATATAGTGCTGGAAGATGAGCCCTTCTGGTTGGAAGGCACTCAAAATGTGACTGGGGAAGAGCTTCCTCCTAAAAGTAGAAAAAAAAGTAGAGTTGACTTTAATGATGTGGATGGAGTAAATCTTTCAGTAACTTCATTTGATGGTGTGGCATGACTCAAGTGAGAAGAAACAGACGCATACATCCATTAATAGTCAGAATGTAGAATGTGGGAAGTATGAATCTAGGAAAATTGGAAGTCATCAAAAATGAAATAGAACACGTAAAGATCAATATCCTAGGCATTAGTGAGCTGAAAAGGGCTTGTATTGGCCATTTGAATTGGACAATCATATGGTCTACTATGTAGAGGATGACCAATTGAAGAGGAATGGCATTGCATTCATT
Organism: Elephas maximus indicus; assembly: GCF_024166365.1. Lineage (NCBI taxonomy): Eukaryota > Metazoa > Chordata > Mammalia > Proboscidea > Elephantidae > Elephas > Elephas maximus. The sequence continues at coordinate 15,168,576 of NC_064841.1, read as the reverse complement.
GTCAAAAAGAACATTTCAAGACCTCTCCTGAAGTACGATGCTGTCAGTGATAGAATAATATCCATATGCCTACAAGGAGGACCTGTTAATGTGATTACTATGCAAAATTATGCACCAACTATGAACGCCAAAGGTGAAGAAATGGAAGATTTTTACCAACTCCTGCAGTCTGAAATTGATCAAACATGCAATCAAGATGCTCTGATAGTTACTGATGATTGGAATGTGAACATTGGAAACAAAGAAGAAGGATCAGTAGTTGGAAAATCTGGCCTTGGTGAGAGAAATGACACTGGAAATTGCATGATAGAATTTTGCAAGACCAATGACTTATTCATTGCAAATACCTTTTTACAACAACATCAGTGGTGACTATACACATGGACCTCACAGAATGGAATACACAGAAATCAAATTGACAATGTCTGTATAAAGAGACTATGGAGAAGCTCAATATCATCAGTCAGAACAGGGCCAGCGTCTGACTGTAGAACAGACCATCAATTGCTCATATGCACATTTAAGTTGAAGCTGAAGAAAACTGAAACAAAACCACAAGAGCCAAAGTACAATCTTGAATATTCCATCTGAATTTAGAGACCATTTCAAGAATAGATTTGAAGCACTGAGCACTAGTGACTGAAGACCAGATGAGTTATGGAATGACATTAAGGACATAGAAAAAGACAGGAAAGAAAAAAGACCAAAATGGATGTTATCAGAAGAGACTCTGAAACTTGATCTTGAGTGTAGACTAGCTAAATGAATTGAAGAAATGATGAAATAAAAGAGCCGAACAGAAGATTTCAAAGGGTGTCTCAAGAAAACAAAGTATTATAATGAAATGTGCAATGACCTGGAGTTAGAAAACCAAAAGGGAAGAAGACGCTTGGAATTTCTCAAGCTGAAAGAACCAAACAAAAAATTCAAGCCTCAAGTTGAAATATTGAAAGATTCTATAGGGAAAATATTGAATGACACAGGAAGCATCAAAAGAAGGTGGAAGGAAAATACAGAGCCACTGAACCAAAAAGAACTGGTCGATGTTCAACCATTTCAGGAAGTGGCATATGGTCAAGAACCAGTGGTATTAAAGGAAGAAGTCAGAGCCGCACTGAAGGCATTAGTGAAAAACAAGGTTCTAGGAATTGACGGAATATCAACTGAGATGTTTTAACAAATGGATGCAGTGCTGGAGGTGCTCACTCATCTGTGCCAAGTAATTTGTAAGAAAGCTACTGGCCAACTAACTGGAAGAGATTTATATTTGTGCCCATTCCAAAGAAAGGTGATGCAACAGAATGTGGAAATTATCAAACAGCATCATTAATATCACACGCAAGTAAAATTACACTGAAAATTGTTCAAAAGTAGTCGCAGCAGTACACCTACAGGGAACTGTCAGACATTCAAGCTGGATTCAGAGCAGGGCATGGAAAGAGGAATATAATTCCTGATGTCAGATGGATTCTTGCCAAATGCAAACAATGCCAGAAAGATGTTCACCTGTGTTTTATTGGCTATGCAAAGGCATTCCACTGTGTGGATCATGACTAATTACGGATAACATTGCAAAGAATGGGAATTCCATAACACTTAATTGTGCTCATGTGAAACCTGCATATAAACCAGGAGGCAATCATTCAAATTGAAAAAGATGATACTGTATGGTTTAAAATCAAGAAAGGCTTGTGTCAGGGTTGCAATCTTTTACCCTACTTATTCAATCTGTATGCTTAACAAATAGTCCATGACCGTATGAAGAAGAACAGGACATCAGGATTAGAGGAAGACTTATTAACAACCTGAGATATGTAGATAACACAACCTTGCTTGCTGAAAGTGGAGAGGATTTGAAGCACTTACTGATGAAGGTCAAAGACCACAGGTCTTTGGATTATACCTCAACATAAAGAAAACAAAAATCCTCACAACTGGGCCCATAAGAAACATCACGATAAATGGAGAAAAGATTGAAGTTGTCAAGGATTTAATTTATTTGGATCCACAATCAATGCTCATGGAAGTAGCAGTCAAGAAATCAAATGACGTATTACATTGGGCAAATCTGCTGCAAAAGACCTCTTTAAAGGGTTAAAAAGCAAAAATTTCACTTTGAGGACTCAGGTGCATTTGACCCTAGCCATAGCATTTTCAGTCACCTTATATGCACGTGAAACCTGGACAGTGAATAAGAAAGACCAAAGAAGAATTAATGACTTTGAATTATGGTGTTGGTGAAGAATATTGAATATACTGTGGACTGTCAGAAGAATGATCAAATTGGTCTTGGAAGAAGTATAGCCAGAATGCTCCTTAGAAGCAAGAATAGTGAGTCTTCATCTCACATACTTTGGACATGTTATCAGGAGGGACCAGTCCCTGGAGAAGGACATCATGCTTGGTAAAGTAGAGGGTCCTTGAAAAAGAAGACGACCCTCGACAATATGGATTGACACAGTGGCTGCAACAATGTGCTCAAGCACATCAAAATTTGTGAGGATGGCACAGGATCAGGCAGTGTTTTGTTCTGTTGTACATAGGGTGATTATGAATCAGAACCAACTTGGTAGCACCTAACAATAACAACCACCTCCTATTTCATGCCTTATTTTAGGCACTGAAGAAACAATGCTGAAGAAAGAAGACAAAAATCGCTACGCCAACAGAGGTAAATTCTAGTGGGGGAAACAGACAAGAATAATGTCTGTGGATCCAAAAATAATATCAGAAAATGATTAACAAAATGGCCTCAAATAAATCAGATCCTTCCCTTTTTATACTTATGGCATATCTTGATTTATGTCAAAGATGGAGAAGGCAACTGTTCCATTTAAAAATGCCAGCTCTTAGAGATTGCAGTAATGCCGGGCAGTCTGCTTTTAATGCCATAACGTTAAGTGTCTTTTTGTGGCTGTCTTTTTTTTAATATAGAGAGGAAATTAGAACTGGTACATTTTCTTTCTTTCCTTTTTTTTTTAAATAGGCTCTGAATTTCTTGCTTGAAGAGCACTTACCTAGAAATAGCGAATGATTTCTTTATCATATAGTCTTTTGAAATGTAAATGTGGAATATGAAGGTCTCTGTGCTAAGAAGTCCACGGATGACTCATTTATACTCTCTTGAATCGCTTTTATACCTAGAGAGTTTCCAGCATAGTCATCTGGCACCCGTCACTAACAAAGAGAAGTGATGATTTTCAGTCTCCATCTGCTGCTTACTAGCTGTGTGACCTTGGAAAAGTTACTGAAACTCTCTGAGTCATTTTCTCACCTGAAATACAGAAAGAATAATACCTAGCTCCTTGGGTTATTGTAAGGATTAAATGAAATTGTGTAAATATATTTCCTGGCTTAGCATTCCCTTGAGAAATGATAGCTTCCACTACTGTTATTACTATTATTATTTTTATTATCACACTTCCTTCACACTCTAAAAGCAAAGTGAGTGGTGCATGAAGTCCTCTTGATTCCTTAGTTTTAGGGGTTAACAGTTATTGTTCATGTCTTTGAATATCCATTCAAGGTCTTGTGCTGAATGAATAACCCTAAATTTTCCCCCGAGAGACAAATCAATTATCTGGTTGGTTCGAAATGGGTTTTCTGAGTGTCTCACTAACCTGCTATCTGTAGAAGAAAAAAAAAAATTTGCTCTTTGCTAAGTTCTGTTATGATTATGACTGCCAGTGGAGACAGTCTTCATATATAAAAAAAAAAAAAAGAACACCAAATGGGCAACTTTACAACTCATTTGGTAAAGTTTGCCATGTTTATAAGCTGATTGGATATCAATTGGCTGGTATTCTAGAACCTGTAATGGGACCAACTGTCCCACAGTCTGGTTATCTTTGTCATATAGATACTGCCAAGGAATGATTCTTTGTCCAACCAATTGTTTAAACAAAAACAACAACTTGCCAAATGTGCTTTTATTGCCTCCACTATGTATTACCCTCAAGCTTTGTGGATATTTGTATTTAATAGTAGTATGCCTCCCTTTTGTATTTAAAAGCAAATAAGTACAGAAAACTAAAATATTGACTTTTTTATGTGTGTGTATATATATATACCTTTTTGCTTCTGGAAATCAGCTGGACTGTTTCTTTTTATTTTTTATTCTTTTTTCTGTTGTCTCCCAGAAGACTGGAGAAAGCTCATCAGTCCCAGAATCAAAGCTTGTCGAAGATGGAAAGGGCGTTAGAAGTCCTATGCTCTATCTTTTTTATTTTTTTTTAAATAAGAAAGTTAAGGTTTAAGGGGGTAAAGAGACTTCTTAGAAGTCATAATGTATATGGCAAAGTGTTCAGGATAATTTTAACAGCTAACATTTATGAATGTTTATTATCATCTAGGTATTTTTTTTTAATGCATTATATGCGTTGTCTCACTTAAACTTTCTAAACGTCTTGCCTGTCTTGCTTACTATTGTATTCCCAGCACAAGGGACTGTCCCTAGTACAGAGCAGATGTTCGATAAATATTTGTTGAAAAAAAGAAAATGAATATGTGGGTGGTATAGATTGAATTGTGTCCCCCCGAAGTATGTGTTGTAAATCCTAAACCTGTGTATGTAATCTCATTTGGGAATAGGACTGTCTTTGTTATGTTAATGAGACCAAGCAGTGTCCAGTGTATATTAGGCCAATCACCTTTGAGATATAAAAGCATGCGTTAGGCACAGAAACAAGGAAGAACAAATGGGGGAAGATAGATGCCACACCACAGGAAGATTGCCCAGGAACCAAGTAACAGAAGCTGAAGAGGCAAGGACTTTTCTCCAGAGCCAAAAGAGGAAGACTTCCCTTAGAGCCAATGCCCTGAATTCAGACTTCTAGCCTCCCAAACTGTGAGAAAATAAATTTCTGTTTGACGCCACCCACTTGTGGTATTTCTGTTATAGCAGCACTAAGAAATGAAGACAATTAACACACTTAAGAATGAGAAATATCGTATGCCCATTTTACAGAGGACACTGAGGCTTAAAATGAATAAGCGATTTAACCTTAAAGTGATTAGCTCACGCACCTAATTATTGACAGTGTAGACTATGGCAGATAAGTGATTCCAGGATTCTAATTCTTAACCACTTGGCGGTGCTGTCTCTGGGTCTGAGGCCAAATTGGGGTAGAACCCAGGGCTAATGTGCACTATGGACATTTCCATGCACATTTTTGGATTCAATCTCTTTTAACACCTAGAATTTAAGTGGCTTTTTTGAATGATGTATGATGTGAGAAATGAAGTGGCCTCATCACAAAAACCCATAAACAGGTGGTGAAAACAATTGATTTGAAATACCGTGTTCTGTATGAAATCCATCAAGGGTAGAGTTTGACCCTTAAGGCTGTTTGATATTTGAAAAGTGGCAAAAGCAAGGATTTGTTTTTACCTCTTCGGAGATTAGGTTTGAGGAAATATATTATATAATACAAAATTCAAGTTTATAGCATTGTAAGCTTTCCATAATCAGACCCCAAACTACTCAGCTGGTTTTGTGAAATCCCCTCAAGCTGATCTGTTTATTAGTCTTATGAACATCCCTTGTTCATTTCTAACTGCCCCTGGGTTTTGCTCTTTACATGGAAGTCTCTCTTCACTCTTCACCCCTTTTTCTTTTTCGTGTTCTTCAGGGGCCTATTTAATTACCTCTTTCTTCAAAAGATTTCTCTGAATTATCTCTAGCCACAGAAAGTTCTCCCTCTTTTGAACAACCGTAGCACTAATCGTGCCACCTGTTGTTGTTAGCTGCCATCTCATTGGCTCCCCATTCCTGGCAACTTCCTGCGGGATAGAATGAAACGCTGCCTGGTGCTATGCCGTCTACACGACCATTGCTGATTGATCCATGGTCATCCATAGGGCTTTCACTGGAGGATTTTTGGAAGTGTATCACCAGGCCTTTCTTCATTGCCCATCTTAGTCTAGAAGCTTCACTGAAACCTGTCCAACACCACAGCAATATTTAACCAACACTTACAGTCGGACGGTGGTGACTCATGTGGAACACTGGCTAGAAAGCAAAAAAAATTCTGTGTGAAGGGCGAGAATTCCACCACTGAACTTCCACCAACCTCAAACACGCCTCGTAATTCCCATTTCATCACAGCCCCATATAGAGGTATTCCTACTTTCCAGCCTTGGGTGCCATTCTAAACAAATGGATGGCAGAGTCTTCAAGACTATGTATTACATGTTATGCTTTGCATCATCACAGCACTGTGCTTTATGCATGGCAATGGTTCAATTGCTATTTGTTGAAAGAAAATGTAGGAGAAAGAGATCAAAACGATTACTACACCATCGCAAGGAGTATTTTTTCTGTGTTTTTTTTTTAATAAATTATGAATCTTTAGACTGACATACTTTGAAATGTAGGCTTGTGCCTCATAAAAAGAAGGTATGAATGCAGTTAATATATTTTTGTTGCATTTTGTTTTTACCGCTGTATATTTATATGGTTTAGTGTTTAGAGCTAGAATAACTGAGTTCTGTCTCTTGTACTCCCTGCTTAAAAAAAATTACCTAACTAATTTTTGCCTTACTCCTGATTTGTGTCTCAATTTCCCAGTCTGTTTTCATAAACAATCATAAATGTGTCCTTGGAGGAGATCCATGAAACTTAATTTATGTTTTTGGAGGCCTTTGGGACGTTTGGATGCAAGTGTGTAAAATGCAAATAATTATTATACACTCTTTTACCTTCATTTGCATATATGTTGTTTCTAGCATAATTTTGGAGGCTTGGAATGTTTTCATCCCTTCATCTGAAAAGATTCAAGAGAATTTTCTTTCCCCATGAGCAGGTTGGTCCACTAGCGTCATGCTAATCAGTTTTTCATTTTCTGGTCAATTTTCTTTTAATTAACCATAGCTGAAATGTTAATTATCAACACTGGTAAGCTGTGGGCAACTCAGAACACTGTCACTTGCACAGACAGTGAAGTGGAAAATTTCCAGCATTCTGAAACTTTTTACAGCCCCCGTGAGTGACAGTCTCTAACATTTTGGATAAATCCCAGGCTTGCTGTAAGAAATCACAGTAGGGGGTTGCTTTTAAGAAGTCCCAAATACTCAGCTCAGCTAGTCAGGTAAAATTCTTCACCCACCAGACTCTGGCCTGTCAATTAGTGACCAGTATGGCTGACACTGGCTGCCAAGGAAAAGCTAACTTCCTGTGTCCTGATTATTGCCCTCTCCTGAGCAAGAACTGAATGAGGGAATGCTTGGTAATTAGCTCAGGCTAAACAGGCTCAAGACGTCTTCCTTTGTCACTAGAGACTAGGCTGATGATGAAGAAAGCTCCAGTAATTACCATAGAATCAGGCAAGACATATCTCTTTACCTCAAGTTCCCCTTTATAGGGGAGAATAAGATCATCACATGAAAACACGTTATAATGAGAAAAGTTAAGAGAATTTTATTTTAATGGGCTTGGAGGAAAATCTTCCTGGTACTGAAAACTCTGCTACTATGAACTGGCTTTGTCTGAATTTCTGGTAATTCAGTGATACGGTATTAATCCTATATTTTAAAACTGGATTTCTGTCTGTCTGTTTAAAGATTGGGAAAAACCAAAGTCTACTGAGTGGTATTCACCATGCTACAACCTTTTTGTGCACACACGTTTCATCTTCAAACCACCCAACGAAGTAAGTATTATTTATCCAACGCCATTTTTCAGGCTGGGAAATGGGCTGAATGAATTCTTGGCACTTACATTTTTGCTTTATTTTTCCAACTTTTTTTTAGCTTAAGTAGACTTTGAAAGGAGCCCTGGTGCTGTAGTGGTTAAGAGCTCAGCTGCTAATCAAAAGGTCAGCAGTTCAAATCCACTAAACCCTCCTTGGAAACCCTATGGAACAGTTCTACTCTGTCCTATAGGGTCGCTATGAGTCGGAATCAACTAGATGGCAGCAGGTTTGGTTTTTTTTTTTTTTTAATTTCAATGTAGGAAAAAAAATGTAGAAAAAATACTGAACTGTGAAAAAAAAAGAAGTATAGCTTAGAGAAGGAAGCAAAGAGATCAGATACATAAAACCAAAGTCAATTTCTATGTCAAGGCATATGAAAAAAATAAGCAGACAACAATGAGGAATTGGAAATGAAAAGGGCAAAGTTCACTGGACTTAAACATAAGTATCATAAATCATAATAATCTGTTTTTGGAAAGGTCTAATATAGTAAATATATTGAGGAAAATGTATTAAATACTTCAAATATATACTTCTAAAACTCTCATATTTGGAAAGATTGACATTGTTATTGTTCTCAGGTGCCCTCAAGTTGGTTCCAATTCATAGCAAACCTGTTCTCAAAAGAAAGAAACACTGCCCAGTCCTGTGCTATCCTCACAATTGTTGCTATGTTTGAGCTCATTGTTGCAGCTACTATGCCAATCCATCTTGTTGATGGTTTTCCTTTTTTTTGTTGACCTCTACATTACCAAGCAGGATGTCCTTCTCCAGGGACTGGTCCCTCATGACAGATGTCCAAAGTATGTGAGACAAAGTCTCCCATCCTTGCTTCTAAGGAGCATCCTGGCTGTACTTCTTCAAAGACAGATTTGTTTGTTCTTCTGGCCATCCATGGTATATTTAGTATTCTTCACCAACACCACAATTTAAAGGCATCAATTCTTCTTCAGGTTTCCAGATTTCAGTTGAAAATACCATGGTTTGGGTCAGGGGCACCTTAGTCCTCAAAGTGATCTCTTTGCTTCTTAACACTTTAAATAGGTCTTTTGCAGCAGATTTGCCAAATGCAATACATCCTTTGATTTCTTGACTGTTGCTTCCATGGGTGTTGATTGTGGATCCAAGTAAAATGAAATCCTTGACAACTTCAATCTCTTCTCTGTTTATCATGGTGTTGCTTATTGGTCCAGTTCTAAGGATTTCTTTTTTCATGTTGAGTTGTGATCCATACTAAAGGCTGTAGTCTTTGATCTTTATCAGTAAGTGTTTCAAATCCTCTTATTTCAACAAGCAAGGTCGTGTCATCTGCATATCACAGGTTGTTAGTGAGTCTTCCTCTAATTCTGATCCCATGTGCTTCTTCATATAGTCCAGCTTCTTGGATTATTTTCTCAGCATACAGATTGAATAGGTATGGTGAAAGGATACAACCCTGACACACAGCTTTCCTGATTTTAAACCACGTAGTATCCCCTTGTTTGGTTCAAATGACTTCCTCTTCATCTATGTGCATGTTCCACATGAATACAATTAAGTGTTCTGAAATTTCCATTCCGATAATTTGTTATGATCCATACAGTTGAATGCCTCTGCATAGTCAATAAAACACAGGTAAATATCTTTCTGGTATTCTCTGCTTTCAGCCAGGAACCATCTGACATCAACAATGATTTCTCTCATTCTGTCTTCTGAGTCTGGCTTGAAATTCAGCAGTCCCCTGTTGATACACTGCTGCAACCATTTTTTAATTATTCTCAGCAAAATTTTATTTGTGTGTGATATGAATGATATTATTCTATAATTTCCACATTCTGTTGGATCACCTTTCTTTAGAATGGGCACAAATATGGATCTCCTCCAGTCAGTTGGCCAGGTAGCAGTACCTGTCTTACAAATTTATTGGCAGCATTGCATCCATTTGTTGAAACACCTCAATTTTTATTCTTTCAATTCCTGCGCCTTGTTTTTTTGGCAGTGCCTTCATTGCAGCTTGGAATTCTTCCTTCAGCACCTTTGGTTCTTCATCATATGCTACCTCCTGAAATGACTGAACATTGACCAGTTCTTTTTGGTGCATGACTTTGTGTATATCTTCCATCTTTCAGTGCCTCCTATGTCATTCAATATTTTGCCCATGGAATCTTTCAGTCTTGCAACCCAAGACTTAAACTTTTTCTTCAGTTCTTTTAGCTTGAGAAATGCCAAGTGTGTTCTTCCATTTTGGACTTCTAACTCCATTTTATTATAATACTACTATAATACTCTTCAGCTCTTTAACTTCATCGTTTCTTCCATTCACTTTAGCTATTTTGTGTTTAAGAGTAAGCTTCAGATTGTCTTCTGACATCCATTTTGGTCTTTTCTTTGTTTCCACTCTTCTTAATGAGCCTCTGCTTCTTCATTATGATATCTTTTATGTCATCCCACAACTTGTCTGGTTTTCAGTCATTAGTGTTCAGTGTGTCAAATCCATTCTTGAGATGGTCTCTAAATTCAGGTCAGATATACTCAAGGTCATACCTTGGCTCTCATGGACTTGTTTTAATTTTCTTCAGCTTCAGCTTGAACTTGCATATGAAGAATTGATGGTCTATTCTGCACTCAGCCCACAGCCTTGTTCTGACTGATGGTATTGAGCTTCTCTATAGTCTCTTTGTACAGATGTTGTATTGTTGTTAGGTGCTGTTGATTTGGTTCCGACTCATAGTGACCCTGTGTACAACAGAATGAAACACTGCCCAGTCCTGCACCATCCTCACAATTGTTTTTTTGCTTGAGTCCATTGTTGCAGTCCATTGTTGCGGCCATCTTATTGAGGGTCTTCCTCTTTTTCACTGGCCCTCTACTTTACCAAGTGTGATGTCCTTCTCCAGTGACTGATCCCTCTTGATAACATGTCTGAAGTATGTGAGACATAGTCTCACCATCCTTGCTTCTAAGGAACATTCTGGTTGTATTTCTGCCAAGACAGATTTGTTTGTTCTTTTGGCAGTCCATGGTATATTCAATATTCTTTGCCAACACCACAATTCAGACTTCAGTTCTTCTTCAGTCTTTCTTATTCATTGTCCAGCTTTCACATGCATATGAGGTGATTGAAAACGTCATGGCTTGGGTCAGGTGCACTTTAGTCTTCAAGGTGACATCTTTGCTTTTCAACAGTTTAAAGAGGTCTTTTGCAGCAGATTTGCCAAATGTAATACATCCTTTCATTTCTTGACTGCTGTTTTCATGAGGGTTGATTGTGAATCCAAGTAAAATGAAACCCTCGACAACTGCAATCTTTTCTATGCTTATCATAATGTTACTTATTGGTCCAGTTGTGAGGATTTTTGTTTCTTTATACTGAGGTGTAATCCATACTGAAGGCTGTGGTCTTTGATCTTCATCAGTAAGTGCTTCAAGTCCTCTTCACTTTCAACAAGTAAGGTTGTGTCATCTGCATATTGCAGGTTGTTAATGGGTCTTCCTCCAATCCTGATGCTCCATTTTTCTTCACATAGTTCTGATGCTCCTTTTTTCTTCATATAGTCCAGCTTCTTGGATATAGTCAGTTTGATTTCAGTGTATTCCATCTGGTGAGGCCCAACTGTATAGTTACCACTAATGTTTTTGAAAAAAGGTATTTCCAATAGATAGGTCCTTGGTCTTGCAAAATTCCATCATGTCGTGTCTGGCCTTGTTTCTGACATCAAGGCCATATTTTCCAACTATTGCTCCTTTCTGTTTCCAGTTTTCCCATTCCAGTCACTAGTAATTATCAGCACATCTTGATTGGCATTAGTACTTCATTAATAAATTTTAACATCAGCTAATATGGCATATGTTTCAACAGTTATAATGAGTAAAATTGTTGAAGGGTAAAAATTTGTTGTTGTTGTTGTGTACTTTTGAGTTGGTTCCAATTCATAGTGACCCTATGGGACAGGGTAGAACTACCCCATAGGGTTCCAAGGAGCAGCTGGTGGACTCAAACTGCCTACCTTTTGGTTAGCAGCTGGTTAGCAGCTGAGCTCTTGACCACTGCACTACCAGGGCTTAATTTAGGGGACTTACTTTTTATCAGTGCAAGTCCCCTTGCCTATGAATAAATAAATGGAGGAACAGAGAGGCTATCATTAGTCTGTCACACGGCTGTTTAGCAGTGGGGCTGGGATGTAATTGCAGAGCTTCTCTCTTCCAGACTAAATTTTTTGTAGCTCAGTCCAATTTCTTATGCTCTTCACAGCCATCCCCACCTGTACCTGCTTTTCCCAAGATAACCTGTGAAATAAAATACGTAATTTCTTTTTTTTCCTGGTATTGAGACATACACAGGATGTGTTTATGTTAAGAGTTTTACTATAGGAGAATAGAGAATAAGAAACATAATAAAATACTGGAGAATATACAAATGTCTAGAAATCACAAAAAAATTTCTTATACTACTTATTCACATATCTTTAATGATACATAAAAAGGAGCTAGATTTTTTTAACATCCTCTTTCTTAACTCTGTATTTAATTTTTTTTTCCTTACTTCATTTTCATAAATTTCTGGAAATGGAGCTCATAAAATCTCCCTAATTTTTAAACCCCTGTGATTTTCTCAATGAATCCTGTTTGAAGCTGTTTCTATTTCGTGATGCACAACCATTTCCTGCATCTTCACCTCAACCATGATTCATCATTTCTTTGCTTTTGAACTTTGGATTATTGCTTCTTTTGGTTTCTAGGACTGGGCATCTCTAATTACTATTAAAGGCTTCTAGTCTCCATCTAATTAACACTACAAAATTCTACTTATCTTCTGAGATATTTCCAACTAAACATTGAAATGTGTATGTTGTACATATTAATCAGGAGACACTGTGATAAGAAAACTGGGCTGCAAATTGAAATAGCTAATTATTTCCAGGTCTTCTACTAATTACTCTCTGACATTGTACATGTCAGTAATTCTTTTGGCATGAATATTCTCTAAAGTACTTTGAGAACTATATTCTATAATTTTCTTAGTTGTAGGTCAGTGGTAGATAACTATGATATAATATAGGATTGATTATGGAAGAAGTATGTGTAGATTAATATATAGAGCCTTTATCCATTTTCTTTGACCAGTTCATGGGAAAGTTTGGTTCAGATTAGGTCAAGTTTGTGAATTCCATCCCCAAATGGGCAATATGAGCTCCCTTTTGACCCATGGTCTCAAATTATACTTCAAATGCCACATTTCAGATGTCATAAACTAATGCCATCTACAGATGGCTAACCCACAGAACTAGCCAAATTATTGTTAATTAATTAGTATACACAAAAAATGACTACTGAAAAACAACTCAAACTGCATTAATGATAAGCCAGTGCTTCCTATAGTCAATTTTTTGAGTAAATAAAGTCTGTTGTGTGTCTCCTCTGGTCCGAGAATCTACTAAGCACTGGGGATGTAAAATAAGGGCCACTGTTTTTAACTGAAGGTTAGAGGAGAGGACTATAGCATTTGAAATGTATTTCATATGCATCCCTCATGCATTTAAAAACTTTGTTGGGACAAGGGATACAGTGTTTTCTGTAAGCCAGATGTGGTGCAAAATGGAGAAATAAGGGGGGGGATAAACTGATGTAGAGTTTTCTTGAATGCCCTATAGAGTGACCTGGTAATGTAAAGAAAATTTAGCAGACAGCATTAAGAGGTGGCCTGAAGGAAGCTTAGGGGCAAGTGACCACCAGAAATGGAAATACATCAATCCAGAATGATTGAGTAGCTAGAAAGAGGAATTCAGTAGGAATTTCTCAGGGGTCCTCAAAAGTGGTTTATAAGGGACAAAATAAATCAGCGTTAATCTTATCTTGGGCCAGAGAAGGAAGCTAGCTTACAGCAGTGCAGTATTAGCAGAGCTGCCCTCTTCCTGCTATACTTTGGTAGTCTCAATACAGTAGCTAACAAGGAACGTTGGGGAGAAGTAGTTAACGCTTACCTTGCTTCTCACTGGCTTCTGCCTTGAAACAGATCCTGGTTGGACAAGGGGAGAATATTTAATTCAAAGGTAAAGTCAGATATTTAATTATTACAATATGACTTTAATTAATAAATCAAAGGTATGTGGCTTTGCTGTAATGAAAAATTGTTAACCTAGAAAAACAGAAATGTTATGGACCTGCTGAAGAATTTCAAGCAGGGCAGGGGCAGATTGTTCCCATGGAATAAAGTTTAAACAGGTAGTAGAGAAAGAAGTAAGTTTTCTTGTTGATCACAAACACATCATGCTTGTTCAAGATGATGGCTACATATGCCTTTTTAATCACATCCATAAAAGCTTTTAATTTTTAAATTAAATTACTTGTTGAACAGACTACTTTCTTTTTGAAAACTTTTTTCAGGAAGCCTTCTGGCTTTCTGTCCTAATTTAGACCACTGCTTCAGCTCATACTTCTTACCACTTGGGTAATTTCTTGGCCTCTCTTTGTATTATACCACTGGATTAGGTCCACAAGTTTTTTTTTTAAGTTTCCCTTCTGCTTTATGAAGAAAGCATGTGGGGGCACAGAATTTTCCAAGACCTTAGCAAATCTGAAATGTGTTTTGTTTACCTAATCATATGCTAGACAATTCAGCTGGGTATAGAATTTAAGGCACAAAATTACTTTCTTTCAGTACTTTGTTCTATTATTTTGTAGCATCCAGTGATGCTGAAAAAGACACTTACAAATATAAATTCCACTTGTATATATATATTTTTTATATACTACATATATATATACATACATCTCCCATCTCTTTGGAAGTGAACTTTGAAAGTTCTTTGAATGTTTCCTCTTGTGAAAATTCACAAGAATCTTTATTCATGCATTCTTCATGGCACTCTGAATACTCTTCCACACATTGCTCTTGTTTTTATACCAGCTATGCAAAATCTCAAATGTGTCTGGGATTCTGTTAGTGAGATTTGCCCTGTAGCATTCCCCATTGACTATATTCTGATTGCAACTTCTTTCTTTTTAATAGATGTATCAATATGAAACCATTTACTTTTCATCATCAGATATTTGTCAAAATTACTGACCATTGATATCTTCTGTTTGCATCTATAAAAAAAAAAATAGGTTTATTTCCATATGTACTTCCTTTCAGTTTGCTTAAGGAAGAATAAGAGAAAAAGTCATGTGCTTAGTCTGCCATCTTGATCCAGAAATCTGAGCAAGTTTTTAATTTTTTTTTTCACCCCAGCTCTTCTCTGAACCTTTATACATTTTGGACCAAGAGAATATCAATATAACTATATCTAGAAGCTATGCCCTCACACACACACACACACACACACACACACACACACACGCACACATATACACACACATAATACATGCATATATGTATTTATATAGTTGGATCAGCGGCTCTTTTTGTATAACAGGAGGCTATGTAGTTCTGGGTTAGTATTTTTTTTTTTTTTTTTTCCTGTAGTTTAGTGCACTTTTTATGATGACATTAGACACTGAAATTGTGGCCTAATAGAAGTTAACTGAAGGGATGATTACTGCCAGTCTGACAAAAATTATTGAAAAATTGATCTTCTAAAAGGTCATTTTTTAGAAGACAGTCTAAATTTGCTTCCCATTATGAACTAATGATAAGTTATTGGATTTCACCTCCACCTGAAATTTAACAGTGTCTTTTTTTTTTTTTTTATGCTAAGGAGCCCTGGTGGTGCACTATTTAAGCACTCAAGTGGTAACTGAAAGGTCAGCAGTTTGAACCCACCAGCTGCCTTGTTGGAGAAAGATGTGGTTAGTCTGCTTCTGCAAAGATTTACAGCCTTGGAAATCCTATGGGACAGTTCTACTCTGTCCTGTAGGGTTGCTATGAGTCAGCATTGACTCGATGGCAATGGGTTTGGTTTTTGGTTCTTATGCTTTAGAACACTATGCCTACAGGACTCAAGTTTGGAAATTTTTTTTTCAGTTATTCAATTTGCTAGAATCACAGACAGATAATCTCTGTTTTTATTTTGGGAAAAATAAAAGAGTCTTACCTTTGTTTTTAAAAGTTGTTGAAGTCCAAACAATAAGCTGCTGTCATTTAAATTTTCAAAAAGTTTTCCCCTTCCACTGGAGGTTATGATGTTGAAAAACCTCTATTACACATCTTCCAAGTGAGCAAACCAGGTAGGGCCAAGTCTAGTCCTCTGCCTTGAACTCTATTATTTGACTTCCCCAGTTTATGCTGAACAATAAGATTAACAAATCTAAAATTATCCTTCCAATATTTCACTTCTATGAATACTCCTCCTGCAGTCTTCCTTATTGTAATAAATGGCAACTCCATTCTTTCATTTACTTTGCCCTGAAATCTTAGCGTCCTCCTTTTTGCATTATGTCCCATACTCAAGATACCATTAAATTCTTTCAGTTCTACCTTCGTATTACACATAGAATCCAAACACATTTTACCACCTATTGTGGATCAAATTGCATCCTCACAAAGTATGTATTGGGATCCTAACCCATATACCTGTAGATGTAATGTAATGTAATCTACCATTATGTTAATGAGGCCATGCCAGTGTAAGGTGTGCCCTAAACCTAATCATTTCGAGTTACAAGGAGACAAAAGTAGACACAGAGACACATACACACAGGGAAGACAAACACCACATTAGGATCCTTCACTAAGCAAGGAGCCAAGGAATGCCTGGGCTACCAACAAAACAAGGGGAGAATAAACATGGATAAGACCCTGATTTGGACTTTTAACCCCCAGAAGTGTGATAAAATAAATTCCTCTTCTTTATAGGCACTCACTTGTGTCTTTGTGTTGCACCAGCACTAGATAACTAAGACACCACTTTATTTTTTTTTAATTTTTATTGTGCTTTAAGTGAAAGTTTACAAATCAAGTCAGTCTCTCACACAAAAACCCATATACACCTTGCTGCACACTCCCAATTACTCTCCCCCTAATGAGACCTGCTGTCTCCCTCTACTCTCTCTTGTCATGTACTTTTCGCCAGCTTCTAACCCCCTCCACCCTCCAGGCAGGAGATGCCAACACAGTCTCAAGTGTCCACCTGATCCAAGAAGCTCACGCCTCACCAGCATCCCTCTCCAACCCATTGTCCAGTCTAAACCATGTCTGAAGAGTTGGCTTCAGGAATGGTTCCTGTCCTGGGGCAACAGAAGGTCTGAAGGCCATGACCACCAGGTTTCTTCTAGTCACATTCAGATAATTAAGTCTGGTCTTATGAGAATTTGGGGTCTGCATCGCACTCTTCTCCTGCTCCCTCAGGGGTTCTCTGTTGTGTTCCCTGTCAGGGCAGCCATTGGTTGTAGCCGGGCACCATCTAGTTCTTCTGGTCTCAGGATGATGTAGTCGCTGGTTCATGTGGCCCTTTCTGTCTCTTGGGCTCGTAATCGCCTTGTGTCCTTGGTGTTCTTCATTCTCCTTTGATCCAGGTGGGTTGAGACCAATTGATGCATCTTAGATGGCTGCTTGCTAGTGTTTAAGACCCCAGACGCCACTCTTCAAAGTGCGATGCAGAATGTTTGGTTAATAGATTTTATCATGCTAATTGACTTACATATCCCCTGAAACCATGGTCCCCAGACCCCTGCCCCTGCTACGCTGGCCTTCGAAGCATTCAGTTTATTCAGGAAACTTCTTTGCTTTTGGTTTAGTCCAGTTGTGCTGACCTCCCCTGTATTGAAGACACCACTTTAATTGCTACCTCACTAGTCTAAACTGTGATTGTCTACTGCCTGAACTTGCGTTAGTCTTCCCACTAGTCTCCCTACTTCTGCCTTTGCTCCCTTCAGTCTATCCTCACAGCAAGAGTGATCCTGTGAAAATGTATAAGTCAAACCAAGCCACTTCTCTGCTCACAATCTTCTATAATTTTCCTCTCAGTCAGAAGGTAAGTTGAAGTCCCCTCAGTGTACTCTAAGGCCACCATGATCTAGTCTTCCTTGCTCATTTCTTTGACTTTGTTTCTGTTTCCTCCCCCTTGTTTATTCTGCTTCAGCTGTCTGGCTTTCTCTTCATTAAAAAAAGCCTAGAATGCTCCTGCTTTGGGGCTTCTCAACTTGCTGTTACCCCTGCCTATATACTGTTTCTTCAGTATATCTCACCTGCCCTTGTTCTTTAGGTTTTTATACAAACTTTACCAACTCAATGAGACCTTTCTTGGCTACTCAATTTAAAATCTCACCCCTCACCTGTTGTTATGTTGTTGTTGTTAGGTGCCGCTAAGTAGGTTCTGACTCATAGCAACCCTGTGTACAACAGAACAAAACACTGCCAACACCTGCACTATCCTCATAATCGTTATGCTTGAGCCCATTGTTGCAGCCGTTGTGTCATTCTGTCTCGTCAAGGGTCTTCCTCTTTTTTGTTGATCCTCTACTTTACCATGCATGATGTCCTTCTCCAGGGACTGATGTCTCCTCGTAACATGTCCTCACCTAATGCTTCATATTTATCTTTTTTTTTTTTCTCACTCCTCTCACTTTCTAAATTAGTATACATTTTACTTATTTTTTTGTTTGTTTTCCTCTGCAAGAATGTAAGCTTTATCAAGGTAGGGATTTTCTTATGTTTTGTTAACTTTTGAATCTTCAGCATGTAGAATAGTATTTGGTACGTGGCGTAGTTTTTGTTGTTGTTTTGTTTTTTGGTCTTCATTTTGGGTTGAACAGAGTAAGAATGTAATATTGTGCAGTAGTTACGTGGGGGTAAAATCTAGAAATCATGGCTACTTGCCTGTGCATGAATTCAATGTTGGCAAAGGTATAATAGGAATTTAACATGTGCCAAAATACTCAGCATAAGTTGTGAAAGGCACTAAACAGTTTTTGCGAGAAAACATAAAAAAGGTTTTGGTCAAGACTCCTTGTAACATTTTTTAGGATTGTTTGGAGGGGGACATCTTTTTATTTTGGATGGGGACATCTTTTATATTGGGATATACAGTCACAGAAGTTGCCTGCAACATTTTCCAGTTTCTTCTGAAACATATACAATATAAACACAGAATTTTTTTGATATATAAGAAAGGAACACAAACATATAAATTGTTCATCCCTAGTTTTAACTCTTTTCTAGTTACTTCCAACACATGGTTTATTTCTAATAATGGAAAGTAGTTGAGACTAAGGGAATTATAGACCCCTCCACCAAACCCACTGCCATCCAGTCGATCCTGACTCACAGCAACCCTATAGAACAGAGTAGAAATGCCCCATAGGGTTTCCAAGGCTGTAAATCTTTACAGAAACAGACTGCTACATCTTTCTCCCATGGAGCATCTGGTGGGTTTGAACCAAGGATCTTTTGGTTAGCAGTTGAGTGCTTTAGCTACTGTGCCACCGGGGCTCCCAAAATTATAGACAGAAACCTTATTTAGACTGTCACCAATACATCTTATGATTGTATTGTAAATGGCCAGGCTGGAAAACTTATGCATCTCAGGATATTCTGAGACACTTTACCAACCAGTTTTGCCAGGTTTCTTGTTACTTAACTATAAAAGTCTGTTGTTTGGAGCCTGGATACTGCCTGTCTGGTTAGTGCCTTCTAACAAAACAGCCGCATCAGAAGCCACTGGTATACTTTAGTTTTAAATTACAGGCTTTGCTGTCTGACTCTTTATGAAATTAAAAAAAGTAATAATAAAATACCAATATCGAATACACCTGCCTTCTAACATGAACAAACCTTTCTCCTTTTCTCTCTGATACACATACCAGTGTACTTTTTTTAAAAGTTTGTTACACATTTTTGTCTTCTTTTCTTGCGTACCAAAAAAAAAAAACAAAACACAACAGACGTTGCCTCTCCCAAGATCTCTGTTTTAATCAAAGGCTTGGCTGGCATTCTATTGCTTGCCTTGGATGCACCATACCTTTTCTCACAGGCATTTGATTGCAAGAGTCCTCAAACTGGCATAAACACCCAGACTTCAGGGAGAAAAGTCTGAGAACTGAGAATACAAAATTGGATTATTAGTGCTTTCTTTGAAACTTGACAGTGCTACTTTTGATGAAAGATTGGATATTCTTGGTGAAACTCTCTTTATGACTCATTTTGATGAAACCAGAACGTTTTTAGAGTGAAATGTTTATACATCACCTAGACACAGGAAAACTGCTTTTTAAACTGTAAACTTGAATAGAAACGAATAACAACAAGGATATTTACTTGCCATTTTAGGAACTAAGGGCAAATATTTGAGAGTATGATTTTCTTGCTCACACAGTTACTTAAAACATAAAGAAATCCAAACCGTTGTTGAAATAGTAACGAGACTCCATGTGAGGCTTCTGCACTGTCATAGAAAACCAATGCAAATGTCCTTGGCTTCTGAAATTCAGGAACCAGAACCGCTAGTGGATTTAATTAGGAGAGCTCTACTAATTTGAGCCAGAGTTATGACAAGTACTTTTTAAGTTACGCAACAGGACTGCTGAATCATATTGACGATGTCAAGGGCTTATGTTCCAGTCGTAAAAATTGACTAAGATCCTTAAATTGCCAAATAACTCAGCCTCAGAGGGACCATATTGCTTTGAAAGATAGTGACGTGGGGATTTCAAAGTGTCAAAAATGAATGCAGGGTATCTTAAAAGAAGATATGTGGTTTGGTATATGTGCTGTTTTCCACCCATTTTATCTAGAGACTAGACAATTGATTGACATTCCGCAAGTGCAGAATGCTTTCAATCATGAGATTTTAAAATTAACTGCTGAGTGTGTTTACAGCCTTTTAATAGTGTCAGTGGATGACAAAGGTGAGTTCTGAGAGGAAGAGCCAGGTTTTGAAGCCCAGGGGACTTGAGGCCTGGACTATTACCCTTTGGCTTTCTCATTTATTTTCCTGCACACAAATACCCTGTTGACCTTGAATGAGACATACCTGAAATATATCGGGGAGAAAGAGATGAGAACTGGCCAGCTGAATACTCACTGGGTCTCTGGCACTTATCACCTCTGGCTTTTGGCTATTACCTCCAGCACCCAATTGCAATACCTTCTTCTTTGAATCAGTGCTTTGCATGCGGTGGCCCTAAGAACAAATTCCTTAATTTCTCAGCATCAGTGGTGCAAAGATGAAGAGATCCAAGTAGTTATTTGAAGCTTCTACCCTGTGATGCACTACCCAGCTTGTCTATTAACTGGAGGTTGCAATCGGAAGAATAAACGATGCCCACTTTAATCCACATATTTATTATTACCTGTGAATACGGACTTAGGCTGCAATAGCGATTTAATGGGTTCAAACCCATTTGTTAAGTTGGCTTCATGCATTTTCATGGCCAAGGGTTTTAAAGAATTATGTCACTAAAAAGGATTTTCACAAACTGGAAATGATTTGCAGTCACATTAATGGAAGGCAGTAAATCGAAGCCATTCAGGTGAAGAGTTTAGCACAATGAAGTGCTTGATGTTTGTACTGGAAGAGTATAGGGTGTGTTTGAAGTTATAGTTCCGTGTGTGGGGGGGGCTTTTTTTTTTTTTTTTGGTCAGGTTTTGCTCCTTATAATTAAAAGACTTTTTAAAAATTTCTAGGAAAGGGTACTGTATTTATGTTTGTATTCTTTATGGATTATTTTGGTAATAAAGCCACTAAAGTATATAAACCTCCATGTTGGTTACATCAAAGTTTTCCCATGATGAACAATGGGAAGACTTTGTTTTCATACTTCTACTGCTCTTAAGGAAACCCTGGTGGCATAGTGGTCAAGTGCTATGGCTGCTAACCAAAAGGTCAGCAGTTGTAACCCACCAGGCCTTGCTTGGAAGGTCTATGGGGCAGCTCTACTCTGTCCTATAGGGTTGCTGTGAGTTGGAATTGACTCAATGGCAACAGGTTTGGTTTGGATTTGGTTTGACTGCTCTTAAATCCTGAGCTAGGTTGCTGTGCTATTAGTACCTTTAATTACTTCATGATATCAATCACTAACATTGCACCTATGCTATAAATAACTATGCAACTAAAGTGGCCTTACTCCCTGAAATAACTATAACAAGTTATCTCAAATGGATATTAGATGATCCAAAGAGCACATGGCTGTATAAATCTTAGCTGAGATGTGTAGGGTATGTGTGTGTATAGGTACCTGTTGGTTGTTGTGCTTTTACCCAAGAAATAGGCAAGGTTGTGGGTTTTAGGAGAATTGTTAAAAAAAAAACTATTATAAGTAGGTTGAGCAAGGGACGTTTTTAGGGCATGAAGCTATTCTGTGTGATACTGCAATAGTAGATATTTGACATTATGCATATGTCAGTATTTATAGAATTGTACAACACAATGAATGAACCCAAAACAATGGACTTTAGTTATAATACGGTATCATTATTGGCTTATCAATTGTAACAAATGTACCACACTAACAGGAGATGTTGATAATAGGGAACAATGTGTGTATGGGGTGGGGGAGGGAGGCAGCAGGTATATGGAAACTCTGTACTTTCTGTAATTTTTCTGTAAACCTAGAACTGTTAAAAAAAAATCTATTCTATTAATTTATTTCAGTAATCCCATATCAGGGTAGAAGTTAATAAGCCTTATTTCCAAGAGTTATAGTAGTCACATGAATTGGGTAGAATTCTTTATTTTTTTCTATATATATATGGTAAGTATTATATGTAAGTATGATTTATTTATAGTGTATAGCTGGATTGGACACTCTGGTGGTGTAGTGGTTAAGTGCTACGGCTGCTAACCAAAGGGTCGGCAGTTCGAATTCCCCAGGCGCCCCTTGGAAACTCTATGGTGCAGTTCTACTCTGTCCTATAGGGTCAGTATGGGTCAGAATCAACTCGACGGCACTGGGTTTTTGTTTTGTTTTTATACCCTAGAAAGAGGACCTTCACTAGGACCTTAGCAGCTTGTTCTCTTACTCCTACTTTAAAGGGACACCAGAGACCGACATCTGCTTTCTGTTTGGGAAAAGCAGAGTATGAGAGATGTGGGGTAGTCAGTGATTTAGTGGCCAAACCACCAAAACCCATTGTCATTAAGTTGATTCTGACTCATAATGACTGTACAGGAGAGTAGAACTTCCTCATAGGGTTTCCAAGGAGCGGCTGGTGGATTCAAACTGCCAACCTTTTGGTAAGCAGCTGAACTCCTAACCACTGCACCACCAGGACTCCAGGCAAATCTATAAGAGCAGATAAATGAAGGGATGAGGGAGCTCTTTACCACTGTGCCTTGTGGCAGTGAGATAGGCTTGCATCTTCCGTGTGTGTTGGGGAAGAGATGTGGGTTTTGTTTGAATCAGATGTAGGCCATGTGTGAGAAGGAGCTAGTGTGCACGTTGTCTTAGATGCTGTCTGGTACATCTGACTGGAAGCATTAATCCTCCAAAACAGTGGTTTAAATAGAATCACTGGGTTCCTAGGGGCTGTCAAAGGAGCCCTGGTGGTGCAGTGGTTAAGCACTCAGCTGCTACCTGAAAGGTTGGCAATTCAAATCCACCTGGGAGAAAGATGTGGCTGTCTGCTTCCATAAAGATTTCAGCCTAAGAAACCCCATGGGGAAGTTCTAATCAGTCCTATACAGTTGCTCCCCAGGGCTCCGTAGGGTCATTTTGTGTCAGAATAGACTCTACAGCAACACTTTTTTTTAGGGGCTGTCATATCAAGGAGAACTAGATATAAGGAATCCTGAAAGACTGGAATCTCTAAAGCCACAGAAGTGCTGAGTGAGATTCAGCTTCACACATAGTGTCATTCAGATAAGATGTATCCTGATCTCCTCTTCTGACCTCAAGACCCTACCTGACAAGCGGTGGAGCCAGATACAGTTAACCAGCATGTAGGGGAGGAGATGAGCAAGAGCAAAGAAGACACAAATTGCAACGGTGCAGCAGGCTCCAGCTAGAGGACAGTGGGAGCGGTGTTACCTACAAGGAGTGGAGGATTTTATTATTATACTGAATTAGACATTCTGTGTATTAAATGAGACTGTTTGTGGACATGAGAGTTTCTTTTACTTTTCTGAAATCAGAAAATTATGAAACAAATTGCTCCACGCTATAAATCTGATTATGTCTCATGAATTCTGCATGCATACTAGAGTTAAAACTTTAAAGATAATAAATACCTTTATCCATCTACTGAACAATACCATGGTATTAGACCTGGAAGTTTCTAACAATCTGTATTTTAGCTTAGTTATAGTATAATCTTATCTGTCTATTGTTTACCTTGATAGCTTCTATCTTTCCCCTCTGTTTTGAGCAGCTTCTTCCACGACTTTGTTGTACCAATATTCTCCTAGGTCTTTTTCTAATTTTATCTTTTAGTTTCTAACATTTAGATTATTGATCTACCTGGACAATTTTTATACATATAATAAGTTGTTGTTATTAGGTGCTGTACAGTAGGTTCCAATTCATAGTGAGCCTGTGTACCACAGAGTGAAATCCTGATCCCTTCTGGGCCATCCTTGCAGTCATCGCTATGTTTGAGCCATTATTGCAGCCAATCCACCTCGTCGAGGGTCTTCCTCTTTTTCACTGATCTTCTGCCTTACTAAGCATGATGTCCCTCTCCAGAGACTGGTCCCTCCTGATAACATTTCCAAAGCACATGAGTCAAAGTCTCATCCTTGCTTCTAAGAAGCATTCTGGCTGTACTTTTAAGACAGATTTGTCCATTCTTCTGGCAATCCATGGTATATTCAATATTCTTGCCAACACCATAATTCAAAGACATCAATTCTTTGTTATTCATTGTCCAGCTTTCACATGCACATGGGGCAGTTGAAAATACCTTGGCTTGAGTCTGGTGCACCTTAGTCCTCCAAGTGACATCTTTGCTTTTGAACACTTTAATGAGAGATAGGATATTTAATTATTTTCTTCTTTTAAAAAGATTGCCAAGTCTTCTTAAAAAACTTGAGATTGTCCCAGTCCCCTTTATTTTGGAATCTCTTCTTTGCTTAAAGATTTGTACTGCCACTTTCAGCATATATTTCAGTATACACTTGGCTCTGTTACTAGAGTGCCTGTTCTCTGTTATTGTTGCTTTTATGCCATATTGTTTTTAAAATTTGTTTGGCTCTCCCTACTCTCTATTATTTTTCCGTGTTTCTTTAGAGATCCTGGAAGATTCCTTCTTTCACATGAAATTTAAAGTAATATTTTTCAGTCCCAAGAAGATCGCTTTGGAATTCTGCTTGGACTTTAATTACATTATATATTAATTTTGATGTATTTATCTTCTTATTCCCATCTAAGAGCACAGGATGTCTTCCACTCATTTAGATCTTATTTTATGTACTTCAGACCTTTTTTTTTCTTTTCCCCCACATAGTCGCCTCATGTTTATTGTTGTTATTGAACTCATTCCTAGATTCTGTGTAACTATTGTTGTTCTTGCAGTAAGATTTTCCACATGCGGCAATTTGGTAAAACTGACTCTAGGGGGGCAATGTCTAGGTAGTCTCTAGGTAGACTTAGGTCCAAATGTTCTTGGGCCACAGCCAAGAACAGGTGTGAACCTTTTTTCAGCAATATCCTGAGACCACAGAGCAACCTTCCACAAATTTTTACTGAAGGCTTATTATGTCCTTATTATGTGAGAGGCACTGCTGTAGGGACTGGGATAGTTTAATAGACAAATCAAATAAAAATCCCTTGGCTTGTTTAGTGTATGTCTTAGTGAAGAAGACAAATAATGGACAAGGTAAGTAAATTATATGTGTATTTTGTAGTGCTAAAAAGTAAGGAGAAAAATAAAACCAGGGAGGAGGATAAGAAGTGCTGAGCTGGGCTCGAGATTCAGGCAGAGTGCACCATCTCATGAGAAGGAAAGCATTATGAGAAAAGATCAAAGAGGTAATGTTCAGAAAGCCAAATAATATAGAGAGTTATAGATCCTAGTAATGCCTTTCACTTGAACTCCAGGCGAGATGGAAAGCCACAGGAGAATTTTTAGCAGAGTGGTGACAGGATGTGACTTAGGGTTAAGCAAATTCTTTTGACTCTGGGTTGAGAACAGACTAAAGAGTAGTAGCAGGGGACCAGGCAAAAGACAGCAGTAGGGGGGTGGGAAGTGATGATTCTGGAGGTATTTTGAAGGCAGAGCAGGAAAGATTTATTAACTGAATGAAGATGAGGTGTGAAGGAAACAAAGGAGTCAGGAATGATGCCAAAGTGTTTTGTCTAAACATCTGGAAAGATAGAGTTGTCATGATCTTAGATGGTGACTACTGTGAAAGAAGGAGATTTTGGTGGAGAGAAGGAATTAGCTCAGTTTGGGGTATGTTAATTAAGAGATAGCTATTAAAAATCAAGTAGAAATATTGAGTTATAGTTGGCAAATATGAATGCCAGGGTACAGGAAAGTCTGTAAATGAAGGAGTCATCAAAATAGAGATAGCTGCCATCAAGTAGACTCCAACCCGTGGCAATCTTATATACAACAAAACATTTCCCAGTATTGTGTCATCCTTGCAATCGCCAGCATGTTTCAGTCCATCATTACCATACTGTGCCAGTCCATCTCACTGAGGGTCTTCTTCACCCTCGCTGGCCTTCTACCTTCCCAAACATGAAGACCTTCTCCAGCAATTGATCCCTCTTCACCTCCTGACAACATGTCCAAAGCAAGCAAGTCAGACAATGTTCTGTTGCAATTCATAAGGTTTACATTGGCTAATTTTTGGAAATAGATTTCCACGCCTTTCTTCCTTTTCTGTTTCAGTCTGGAAGCTCTGCTGAAACCTGTCTGCCATAGGTGACCCTGCTATTTGAAATACTGTTGGCATAGTTTCCAGCATCACAGAAACATGCAAGCCACCACAGTATGACAAACTGACAGAATGGTGGTGACATCAGAATACAGATGGTATTTAAACTCGTGAAATTCAGAGATCACCTAGGGAGTGAGTATAAACAGAATAGAAAAGAGAATTACAGACTGAGCCTTGGAGCACTCCAGTATTTACGGGTCAGGAAGATAAGGGTGAATCAGCAAGAAGACTGAGAAGCAGACCCCAGAAAGGTAGCAGAAAAAGTAGCCAAATGTATTGTCCTAGAGCTAAGTGAGGCCAGTACATCACAAAGGAGAGTGATTAGTTGTGGCAAATGTTGCTGATAAGTCAGTCAAGATGAGGAATGAGAACCAACCATTGTCTTTAGCAGCATGGAGTTTATTAGTGACTTTGATGAGAGCTGTTTTGGCGAAGTGATGGGAGAGCAAATACGCTAATGGAGTGAATTCAAGAAAAAATGTGATGAGAGAATTGGAGACTGAAAATATAAATGATTCATTTAAGGAGTTTTTCTTCAAAGAGTAGGAGAGAAATGGGACAATAGCTGGAATTGGAAGAGGGATAAAGGAGATTTTTTTAAGACAGGAGAGATTAAAACAGGTTTTTATGCTTTCAGAAATGAACGAGAGAGAGAGAAACTGATGATGGGACAGGAAGAGAATTGATGGAGTGACATCTTTGAGTAAGTGAGAGGAATGGGATTTAATTCACAAGTAAAATATTGGCCTTGGTTTGGAGCAAAGACGTAGGTAGAGAATACTTATACAGGTGTGGGTAAGTGGGTAGACGTGGCAATGGGAGCATGTAGGAATTTTTCTCTGATTGCTTAAACTTTTTATTGAAAAAGCAATCAAAGTCATCAAGTGAGAATAAAGCTGGGGAAAGGTGTTGGAGGCTTGCAGGTAGAGAAAAATAAATGAAATAGTTACATGTGAGTAGGATGCTTCCAGCTCCAAGATGTGGGTAATGTGCAAAAGATCATTGATTGCCCACACCCAAAATCATTCTTCCCTTCTTTCTTGGCTACAATTCTCCAATTCTACCTGGATATACTATCTTCTGGAACACTAGTCTTCTTTGCAGCTATCTATGGCTCTTTGACTAAATTTTAGCTAATGAGAAATAGATAGAAGTATTGCTTATAATTTCTGGGACATCTTATGTTTAGGGAGTGGCTCTATTTCTTTCTCTTTTCTTTCTACTGCTTGGAGTGGAGATGTGATGGCTGGAAGCTGAAGAGTTTAATTGGACCGTGAGCTGATAGATCCAGTTTTCTTAGAAAACAGAGTACAAGTCAAAGTTTTGTGTTAATTCTTTATTGGGGGCAGAAACGGACTACCCAATAAGCAAGGTACACACCGGCTTACTTGTGCTTACTTAGAAATCTGTAGTACACAATTTACCTGTTTTTGACCCATGTGGAATTGAGCACTACAGATGAGTAAGCAAACACAAGTAAGCCCTTGCATACTTCGCTTAATATAAGCTCATGTACACCTTGTTTACTGGTTAACCCGTCCCTGATTGGGGGAGTAAGAGTAAAAGGGAAAGCGAGGCAAGGAAAGAGGAAAAGCAGATACAAAGTGGTATGTTTCTGAGTCTTCCATGGATTCACAAGGAAACACAGTTGGGTCCACAGTCATAGGAAACTCTGTAATGGACCAGACAGAAGCAATTTATCTACCAGCTTCTTGCTATCCATTGCCTGTCATTAGCCAAAATTCTTCCTTACTTCTGGGTTGTCTCATCTGCCCCTTCAGGCAGACACTGGGAAGCCAGGGCCTCCTTGTGTGGGGTTTGAGTCAGACATATTTAATGGATCTGTTGGGATTCTGGCCTCAGTGGGCATGATGGAGGCTATGCCCATGTGTGGCCCTTATCCTGAGAGGAGGCTGAATAAAGCAATGTTCAGCAACCATAAGATGACAGCTGTGCTGGCCAGGGCTCTCCAACTGTGGATTCGTTGATTGTTGCTGGGAATGCTTCCGCCAGGACCCAGGCTCTTATTCTTATTTTGCTATTATCAAGTCTAGAGACCATAGAGAAATCATGTGAGTCTCCATTCCTTTAGTATTTTGGATTTTTTTTTTTCCTTTTTCTTGTTGTGGTAAATATACATGTAGCAAAACATTTGCCATTTCAGCATTCTTCACTCGTACAATTCAGTGACAGTTACGTTATTCAACCATTTTTGGGGGGTAAGTAAAATTGATTTGAAATAACTTACAATGTCATGCTTGTTACCTACGACTCAAAAAGTTTAAATATCCTTGTAAGTCTAATTTCTGTGGGTTATATCTATTTATCCTTTCTTCTACTATTATGGAAACCCTGGTGGTGTAGTGCTTAATAGCTGTGGCTGCTAACCAATAGGACGGCAGTTCAAATCCACCAGGTGCTCCTTGGAAACCCTATGGGGCAGTTCCACTCTGTCCTATAGGGTCGCTATGAGTTGGAATTGACTCTACAGCAACAGGGTTTTTTTTTTTTTTTTTTTTTTTTTCCTTTCTTTCTACTATTATAAATACTTTGGAACATATCCATTGAGTAAGTATGTTGCTAGAGTTTTTGTTCTAAGTGTGCATTGTCAGTGACTTTGGTGAATATCAAATGGTGCGAGTGGTTAAAATAATATCTATATCACTGTCAGAGAGACCATGATATCCTGTTGGCTAAATTGGCTTCAACTTGATTATTGAATAAGGGAAAAGAGCTTTGAAAATTTTCTGTTTATAATTAGTTGAGACAAGGAACTTGAAAAGCCCTTCTGGCTCCATCTTTATTCACTTTCTAACTTACTCCGAAGGCTGTAAATAAATAACGGAACCAAGTGGTTCCAAAAAAGGTTGACTGTAGAAAGAAGAAGCAGGCAGCCCCACTTCTTTCTATAAAAGATGGTACATGTCAAATGAATTATAAAGAGAATAAGTGTAATAGCTGGGGTCACTTAGGACTGGGCCGTGGAGAGAGAAGACTAGAGCTTGAATGGGGGGCCTTGAGGGTAGGACATATGTCAGATAAGGTGGCGGGTTGATAACGGTGTGACAGAACTATTTAAAATCATTTCAGTAAGAGGAAGGAAAAATCAATTAATCTGGCTTGTGTGGTTTAGATGCTAAGGGCTGATATCCTGTCAGTGTGTTATAGGCTCCCTTGAGAGAGTTACTTTGGCTCTTGGCGAAGTGCTGTTGTTGACCTTACTACTTGTGACATTTAAAGGCTTAGGAAAAAAAAAAAAAAAAGGCCAAAACAAGGTGAAAGTTAACCAGGAGATTTGCAGGCCGAAAGTGAGTTTCTGTGAATTCTTTTTCATGAAAAGGAGCCGTGATGTAGATAAACATAGCGAATAGTTATTGCTTTAAAAAGGGCTAATTTGGGCCACAAATGGCAAGAAACCCAATATGAAAGTGGCTTAAAGCACAATAGTAGTTTGTTTTTCTCTCACCTAAAAGTTCAGAGGTAGAGGTCCAGGGCTGATCAGAACTTTGTTACCTGGACACATCTAGCTGAAAGTTCACCCAAAAATCTAATTTTTAGTCAAGGTTACCATATGCCCTACTGAAATTTGGGAGTTCTGTTACTGAGGAAGAAGGGGAGTCAGACTTTGGAGACGGGAGCAACTAACACCCTCCGTCACAGTCATCTGAGCCACTGGCATTTGGCTTTCCAAGACATTTTATAATTTTAAACAATATATTTGCATTGTAATTTTTTAAATTTAGACTAATATTCAAATTTATTTTAATTTTTTTAACACTCATATTAATCAGTGTAGACAATCAAATTAATATTATAAATATATATTCAGTTTCTTCTG
Source organism: Elephas maximus indicus (assembly GCF_024166365.1). NCBI lineage: Eukaryota > Metazoa > Chordata > Mammalia > Proboscidea > Elephantidae > Elephas > Elephas maximus. The sequence continues at coordinate 15,138,310 of NC_064841.1, read as the reverse complement.
AGAGTCTAAACATCCTGGATATCCCACTCTCTCTTTCAGCAGTGGTCTCTCATTGTTATAATGTTCAGGTTTATGTTTTCAGATGAGTGTTTGAAATGAAATTTATTTACCAGTGGAAGTGCTGAGTCTGTTTCTAAATTATAGTCTTCTATTTAGCCCTGGCAGCACAGTGGTTAAAGCATTTGGCTGTTAACCGAAAGGTTGAGGGTTCAAACCCACCAGCCACTCCAGAGGAGAGTGATACAGCAGTTTGCTTCCACTAAGATTTATAGCCTTGAAAACCGTATATAAACATTTGTTTGTTCACTCAGTAAACATCTGTGTTTTTGTACCAGGTTAGAGAAAGAAGGTGTTTAGTTGGAATTCTTTGTAGTTTAACAGGCACTGTGCTAGGTAGTGTATCCAGAGATGAGTAGGACAAAGTCTCTACCTTGTAGGAGTTCTCCAATCAAGAGTGAGGCAGCCACAAATAAATAAATAAATAGAATTCCATGTGGTAATCTTATGTGCAGAAGGATATGCATGGTAGTCAGCTCACTTTAGAATGGAAGAGACAGAAACAATATAGTAAATGCTTAATAAAGTTTTATGCTAGAAGGGGGAGTATTCTGTATTTAAAAACATGAACTTTTTTTTTTTTTTGGGAAAGGTAGAGTTAATCTTTACTTCTTTCTCAGCAGGTATATATATATATATATATATGTATTTTTATTTTATTAATACCACTTCCACAGGAATCAGGGCCTCAATCCACTTTAAGGAACTGTCTCTCATTTTTAGGCCATGGGGAAGGGGATTAGCCTGATTTCCTCTCCCATGCTAATTCTTGGTTGGGCTCTTGGACATTGACCAGAGAAGCCCTTCTTCCTGACTAATGGGACAGATATGGAAATAGATGACTCACCCATGTGAAGCAAATGAGATCAAATTCGAAGACTTTCATTGAACAATGTAGAAGGAGAAGCATTTTTTTTGTTTGTTTCTTTTTTGCTAAACTAGAAATTGATAGGATATAAATCTGAATTTGCTGAGTGATCAACATCTGAAGAGAAGCTGCCTCAGATGGAAGTGAACAGGGCAATGGGACAAGGAGAGGCAAAGACTGGATCTAGGCATTCCCAGTTTTAGCCCAGAATTTTCATTTCATTAGACAGGAAACTATTTTGGGGGGCCCAAACCGATGTAAGTTAAATTTCTGCATTTGCTACCACACCCCAGATAATAATAAGAATATAGTGAGCAAAGTGGCTGACTGGCAGGAGTAGTGTATTAAAAAAAAAAAAAAAAAAACATTGCCATTGAGATAGGGCAGAGTAGAACTACCCCATAGAGTTTGCAAGGAAAGCCTGGTGGATTTGAACTGCTAACCTATTTGGTTAACAGCCATAGCTCTTAACCACTACGCCACCAGGGTTTCCAGAGTAGTATATAGGAGTCTGTAACTATTCCTTCTCGGGTCCTCTACATAGGGATTTCCCAGGCAGTGTTTTTTGTTTGTTTGTTTGTTTTTGTGTGTGTGTGAATAGGTTTTTCCATACAACTAGTGATTTCATGAGAAATACCTGGCCAAAAAGCGTTGCTAATTTCATCAAACTCTTGGAGCTCCATTTTGTTAAAATCTCTGAGAAATCTTGCAGTAAGGAACCTGGTAATGGGGTTTAAAGCCTGTGTCTCCCAACATTATTTGTGCATGGATATCATTTCCCTTATAAACTTCTATTTTGAGAAATGCGTGTTTTTTAAATTCTAGTCTATGGTTTCACCTGGAGGAAGATTCCAGGTCACAGGTCGGTGATAATATTTAAGCATTTTGTGGCCTTGGAGCTTGGTTCCCAGGTTGAGAAAAATGAAAAAGAAATCTCTCATAATCACCTAGGCAACCCCTTTCTTATAAAGCCCAAGCCTTGTTAATATATTTTGCTGAACTTTGGGAATGAATGTCATAGCTGTTCAGATTTGTGACATATTAAAGATGACTGTTATTCTGGATAATTAACATGATGTTACATAAAGTCAACTGGGAAGGTGAAGTTCATCACAAAACTGTCTGAGAGATTCCAGCCAGACTTTGGCTTAACTCTAATACCAGAATGCTAAACTACAGTTTGGGGCGGGGTGGGGGGTGGGCGGGGAGTAGCATAAGTTCTTTTATTATCATTGGAGCAATTCCTATATTTTAAAACAATTTAATTTTATTTTCAATTTATTTCACAATGAGCCTGATATAAAGCAGGCAGAAAGTTATTTTGGCATTAGAGCATTTGTTCTTATTTATATTCTTTTCTAGTTCTTTCCTAAATATGTATAAGGCTGAAAGAGAAAATAATTATTATCAACTGTGGACCAGGAACTATGCTGTGTATATTTTTTATCTGACAGTGAGTTATAGAAGAGATTTCAGACATAGTACAAGTGTGATATTTGTAAGAAAAATGATGATAAAAAGACTATAAGTAATATAGCATCAGTTGACAGTTAAATTGTTAACAAATTCCTGGTCAGAGTCATTTGAAATCAGAGGTATAATAAGTGATTAATTGTCAAATTCCTTTTGCAGCTGTAGAAGCTCCATTATCAGTTTTCAGAGTCAAATGCCGTATCCACCTCCTTCGATTCTTTCTCCTCATCATTGAGGTCTACCCTGACCACTCAGATTACACTGAAATCTCCCCTACCCGCCACACACTCTGATCCTTCTAGTATATTCACAGAGTTGTGAAACCATCATGATAGAGAATTTTAGACCCCCTGCACGCTTTAGCTGTTATTCTCTGTGTTTCCCATCCCCCCTCCCTAGCCCTAAGCAACTACCAGTCTAATTTCTCTCTCTATAGACTTGCCTGTTCTGGACATTTCGTATCAGTAGAATCATGCAATATATGGTCTTCTGTGACTGGCTTCTTTTACTTAGCATGTGTTCAAGGTTGATCCGTGTTGTTGCATGTATCAGTACAGTACTTTTTTCCTTTTTATGATCAAAAAATATTAAATTATATGGGTAGACCACATTCTGTTTACTTGTTCATTAGTTGATACTCATTTGGGTTGTTTCTGCCTTTTGGCTATTATGAATAATGCTACTATAAACCTTCACATACAAGTTTTATGTGCACATGTTTCATTTCTCTTGAGTCCATGCTCAATATCTTAATGAGAGTGCTGCCAGTCACTTCCATTGCTGTGCCTCTGATGCAACCCACAATACTCCCTTCTCTGGGTTATTGGAATAACATTTAACTGGGTTCCCTGACTCCACCCTTATCTTTCTGAAGTCTCTTCTTTACACGACAGCCAGAAAAATCCTTTTAAAGTTATTAGAGACCACAGGTTTCCTCTGCTAAAAACCTCCAATAGCTCCTTACTTCTCTCATTTTACTCCCATTACTTCTTCCATTTTAAAAATTAAAAATTTATCTCCTATTACACTCCTTCCTGTTCACAGTGGTCTCCTTGCTATCCCTGAGACACCCTTTAAGATGTCTCTGCCACCTTTTCCTCCTCTGCTCTTTATCCAGATACCTGCATGGCAAACTCGTTGCCACTTTCAAGATTCTCTTTACTTGGGCCTTTCTCACTTACGAATCGACTCGAGGGCACTGGGTTTGGTTTGGTTTTGGTTCTTACTTACGCCCCTCCCACCACTCTATTTAAAATTGCACCCTTCACCTGCCAGTCTGAAAACCGGTTACCTGGATACCTTTTTAAAACCTTTTCCATAGCACTAACCACCTTTTAACATAATATATAATCTACTTATTTATTATATTTATTGGTTATTATCTGTCTCTCCCTACGAGGATGTGAATTTCATGAGGCTGAGAATCTTTGTCAGTTTGGGTACTTATGTTCTTCAAATACCTAGAACAATACCTGGCACATGGTAGGAGCTTAAATAATATTTTTGGACTGAATGAATATATAGGATTTCATCACTAAGGGCAGAAAAATATTGGCAAAGCATAGAAACCTCAAATGGGCAAGGACTGAGAAAGAAACCATAGACTGTAAAGGAACATACCACACCTGACTTTGTCGGCAGACTCTGACGGCGATCTGACTAGAAATTTAACTTAGATCCTGAGCTTGTGAGATGATCATTGAATCATTCACCAACTTTATTTTACCAACTCCTCCATCATCTAGAGAGAAAAGAGACTTCAGCACATTTAGCGTCACACAAGCTGCCATAAAAATCTGTGCTTGGATATAGTCAGGTATCTGTAAATCAGGCTTAAATACACTTGTGCCCTACTGGAGGTTCTTTTAATGCCACAGTCTATGAAAACACTCAAATGTCCTTCAGTTATTGCTGTGTGCTGATGACCATTCCTTCAAAGTATAACTATAAGATAACCGTCCTGTGAAGAGCTTATGGCGCTTTGTTGCATTAAAGCCAAAAATTAGCACAATGCTATTCACCGCCGATAAGCCTGACAATAATTTGGGTCATAGACAGGCCTGCATCAGGCACCTAGAGAGAAATTCCAACGATGTTAATTAATATAACTGAGTCCCACATTCTCACAATAACCTCTACAGTAGGCAGTGTTTTGTCCAGGGATATGCTGATTAAGAGATAAGAAGACAACTAAGTTAAAAAGCTGTATCTTCTGGAGGAGGAGATTTTGGGAGTTGCTGGTGGCAACTGTTTTTGGACCTCTCTAAAGGATCCTACTGAAGATATCAGAGAGACTCATCCTAGATATCATTAAAGAAGGCTGTTGGTACAGAAACTGTTAACGGTAGTTATTCGTGGAAATATGGATGTTTACGGCAGAAGGGAGACTATTCATTTCAGACATATTTGTACTGTTTGAATGTTTGCAAGGTGATTGGATTACTTAAAATGTCATTAACATATTTTAGGGTGAACTCAAGAGGAATTAGTATGTACATCTTGAATTCCGTACAAAAACTGAATCACTAACATGGTACACAACAAAACAATGAGAGAACAAAAACTTTTGTTTATGCAATCTTATGCCATGGTCCCTGAAAGGAAGGTCATATTATATCTTGTACAATGCATATCATGTTGAAAATGGGCTTTGTTCCAAAGTTCATTTACACTTCAGTTGTTTAGAACATGAGATGTATTTTTTCCCTGAAAAATTAATTTTGCACAAGTGGCCTGATTCCGTCATAATTTTCTATAGAGCTCAAGAACAAGTACAAACATATTTATATATCTATGATGAAAATGGCAATAGCCCTAACGGTTCTAAGCACATATTAGCCATGTTCAACGGAAATAAAGCATTTCAGAGCTCCAGTGTGGAATGATGGACAACACTTGGCTCTATGACATTCCTGTAAGCAGGATGATGGGGACATTGCTTTCCTCTGGATCCCACTGTTGGGGCCAGGAAGGCTTCCAAGAGCTCCAGCATCCCTGACTCAGAGCAGAGAGATCTGGAATGCATGTGGAGGATCTGGAGAGCTGTGAGAAGGATGAGAGGCAGAATTCAGTCTCGGGAGCTTGAGAGGAATAAGAACCAGAGGGATGGGGCCTGGGGTACTCAGTGTGGAGAAATGACTAGATGGAGTTCACTTCCTGATGCTCCGTTTCCTCCGTCCTCAACACTGCTCAGTGTGTCTGGTGTTTGCCTGGAAGCACTTCTAGGAGTGGACAGAGGGAGAAGCAACAGAACAGAAGAACAGGCTTCTCTTGTTCTTTTCTCCCTCCTTCACTTGCTAAGATGAGATCAACATCAGGATGGTAGGAATAAGGGGGAGAGGGGGTGAGAGCAGGGATGGTGTGGGAGGAAATAACTTCCTTTTTTCTCATTTATGTCTGCCAATGGTAGCTGTCAGTCTGGGATTTTTAAAGGGTTTAACCAAGGCTAGAAAGAGTGAGGACGAGGGGCTGGGGATGTTGTCGAAGAGGAGAAACAAGGAAGGACCCCATTCCCACCGGCTTTGGCAAGTGTGGTAGAAAGTTGTCCTTTCCTCTCCATCCCATTTGCTGTGTCCTCTTTTATAAGACCCTCATACTAGCATCCTCACAGTCTCCCTAGATTCACAAAGGAAATAAATATTATTCTTTATTCTTAACTAAGTATTATAATAATTTTAATGACTATTGTAACTAAATTTATTGAGTACAAACTATCAGTCATCAATCTAAGCCCATAATGACCATGAAATGTAGGTATTTATTAGTATCTTCATTTAATGGATGAGCAAACTGAGGCTCAGAGAAGTTAAATAACTTGCCTAGGGTTATATAGGTTACTTGGTGGGTGCAGCTGCTCGTTTGTATTGGATATACTCAAGAGGATCTGAGGAAAATCAAGCACTGCTTGTATTACGTATCTGCAGGTAAGTGTGGCTTTGTCAGAGGTCTAAGACATGAATTAAGCAGTTATCTTGTAGAAATGCCATTTTACATGCAAAAAGGAATGTACCAGAATAGAAATACATAATTCTAAATTAAAATGGTGTTAACTTTTCATAGATTTTTAAAGGCAGAAAACGTCACGACAAAAACCAAGCTGTCCAAGAGATTGTAAGTATGAGAGAATAAATGCGGCTGGGAAAATTACATTTTTAGTAGACTTTCCGGCAAATGTTCCAACAGGCTCTTATACTTAGAGTAACACTCTTGTGGAAATTGATGGAAGTCCCATTGCTTGAATGAAGTAAAACTGTTGGGGATGATCACAGTGAGATAATGAGTTTTCTCTATTTCATATTCTTTGAGCCTTAGTGGAAACACTTTCCCCATTTTCTAAGAGTTGCGTTGTGTTTTGATTAATATTTTACTCCTTTTATTTTGGATCCTGTTACTCTTAAATTACTTGGAGACAATAAAGGCTATTTTACTATTTTATAACATATTTCCCATAGGGCTTAAAAACTGAAGTCACTTTTTAAAAACTAGCATTAAAATTTAGAAGAGTAATTTTAATATTTAGATTACCTCAGTGGTTGATATGTTTAGATTAGCATTGAAATACACTAGAATCATAGAAAACAGTAATGTAGTTTAGTGAGTTTATGTAAATCCTCTGTAAATATATGTTATCACATTAAAAAAAGAAGCATTACCTTTGCAACAAATAATCAAAAAAAATTTTTTCTAATTAAGTCACCATACGAGTAATTAGATGCTTGCTGCCAACTTGGAAATCCTGGTGGCATAGTGGTTAAGTGTTATGGCTGCTAACCAAAAGGTCGGCAGTTCAAATCCACCAGGCGCTCCTTGGAAACTCTATGAGACCATTCTACTCTGTTCTATAGGGTTGCTATGAGTTGGAATCGACTCAATGGCAGTGGGTTTGGTTTTTTTTTTTTTTTTGACCAACTTAACATACCTTAGTACCTTCCTCTCAAACTCAGGAATTAAAACCCATGGGAATATAAGGTATGAAGGAACAGTGTACAGATGACTCACACAAGTCATCGTGGTATTTTTTTTTTCTTGAGCATCTATTCTATTTGGGAAAATGTTAATACTAACAATAATGGCTCCGATGATACCATTTAATTAGCATCAATCTCCCATGGCAAAACTCTATGAAATACAGTCCTTGCCTCCCACTTTGCCTCAAAGATGAGGGCTGTAGACAAAACCATTCACTAACTGTCCTGCTGTTCAAATAAACTGTCACCTGGCATTCTAAGGTATCATTAATATTAGGGAGCCAATATAAGGAAAGTTAGTATTAAAGCTTACTCTTGTATGCTTTTGCTCTATTCAAATTATATTTAAAGTCTTCATAACAAGAAGTGAAAGTGGCATTGACTGTGTCAATTTCTGACATTAGGAATCTGAGCATGGGGCTGATAGGTAGAAGATATAAATGACCTACTAATCACAAGACTGTTTACACCAAACCTGTAATAGTGCCTGGTTTGGTCTTACAAAATCCCTAAATGTTTACAGTCCCCATTTTATAGAGGCAAAAGGAAAACAACTATCCAGAAGGCCAGAAACAGTACATTAAGAAAAGGAAAAATTCTGTGTTTTTGTCAACAAAATTCTAGTTCAATGGCAGTTAGGTGGAACATGAAGGGAAGAGTCTTAACCAGCTTTCTGGCTCCAACACTGTTTCCATGAGAATGATACAGGCCACATCGTGAGAAAATAGCCAACACCTTGGGAATTTGAAGTGTCAGGGTGTACCCATAAGCTCAGACTCAAAACTAAGACAATTTGTGAAAAATCAGCCATTGGCCAGTCCAAGATGTTAATATCGTTGTTGTTTATTTAATGAATTTGAATTGCTATGCCTTTGGGTAGACATGGGCTGTCAAAGTAGAACAGAAACTCCCACTGGGGCTTATCTAACCCCCGTGGCATTCACACTACCTGCCAGACCCTTGGGAGCGTGTAGGTTTAAAACTTGTACCACTGTGGTGAGGGGCTATTTGTTCCATAGTAGAATTGTTGCCTTCCATGAAGGGGCCCCATGTTCGATTCCTGGACAGTGGACCTCATGCACGGCCATCACCTATCTGTCAGTGGGCGGGTTGATGTTGCTCTGATGTTGAACAGGTTTCAGTGGAGTTTCCAGACTAAGGCAGACTAGGAAGAAAGGCCTGGTGATCTACTTCTGAAAGTCAGCCAGTGAAAACGCTATGGATCACAATGGTCTGATCCACAACCAATCACTAGGATGGCACAGGACAGAGTAGCGTCTCATTGTGAATGGGATCGCTATGATTTGGACAGGTTCCTCACCCTTAGTAATCAAAAGTTGGTGTCAGCATTTATCATTAATAGTTGGACCTATTTCTGAGGCCAAATCTCAGTTCTAATCTGAATGAATGACTGTCCAAATATGATTTCAGGAGCACTGGTGAAAATTACCCTGATCCCTGAAAAATGACTTGCCTACTCTCTGATCCCTGATGCTCCTACCAAGACATGAAACCTTCCCTTCAGTCAGTACGTAGTTATTGATCATCTAAGTGACCTGTGCATTTTTTTCCTACTTAATCTTTGTAATCATCATATGAGGAACTAATAAAATTGAGTCTCCTTGTTGCTTCCCCAGGAAGCCGACTTTGAGTAGGAGATTGGTATACAAGAAGTACTAGAAATCAGCACCTATGGAAGGGAAGATAAAGAAGCAGGAGTGGGCAGATGGAAAAATTGGATATAATCAACTTCAACAGAGGTCTCACCCATCCCTACATGGAGCTCTGAAGCTGGAATGGCTTTTGAGAGTTGACCCTATTTGAGGCAAACGGGATAGGCCTTTATGCTCTTATGTTGGCAAGTCATTGGATATAAACTACTCCAGAAAGGCACAAGATCTTGGTCAAGGTGACTCTTTACCTGAGGCAATTGACAAAGAGGGCTGGAAGCTGAAGCGGTAAGGATATATGTAAGTCTCCACCCCTGAAGTGGGATCTGGGCAGCACTGGGTCTTGCTAAACATTTTCACCCTTGCAGGTTGTGCCTAAATTGCCAACATTTTGGGAAAGTTTACATATAGATGCATTTTTATGTTGAAATATAAACATCTGATATCAAATGCAAATAACAGGTTTATTTAGAGGAGTAAAAAAGAGCAAAATGAGTGCCAGTAGAGGAAGAGAACACTGACTAATAAGTCGATGTAGAAGGAGAGACAAGGAGGAAGAGAAGGAGAAGACAAAAAGTTCCTTCATTATTTAACCATGACACCAGTCTTGCATCTGCTACATGAAAAGATTTTTCCCCAGGCTAGGAAAATTCTGAGTGTATAAGAAGTGAATTTTAGAGATGTACTTTAGTCTGAAGCAGTCATGATGATTCCATACTCTCTGTTGGCCTCATGGTGTTGAGAACACCAGATATGGTGGGCATTGTACTGGCTCCACTTTCTGTACTAAGTTATAGGGGACTGTGTAACCTATCTTGGTTTCTGATGTGACTTGGCTACACAGGTTGAGGTGTGCATTAAGACCAGTTAGAAGTTTTCCAGGATTCTGACCTTCCACAGGGCAAAGAAAAGATTCTTGAGAAAGTACCCTTTGTGAGTACTTTTTTAAACAAGAGGCATTTCTTAAAACTAGAGTTTCAAGTGAGAACTTTATAACCCAAAGATAAGCATGATGTTATCACACTTCTATATATTTGTGACTGGCAAAACCTTCTGGAGACTGGCAGTATTTAACAACTCTATTTTTATTAATTCTTATACTTCCAGACAAAATGTTCATTCCAAAGCCTCTCTAAGTGAAATTGAAAATGCATGTTGATTACATATTTGAAGATTATAAGAATTGGGGGGTATTTTAATTTGGAGCATCAAGAAATTCTCGTATAATCTTGAATAAAGACATATCATTTAAATATATAAACCATGACATTAGTTCCCTTAATTGAATGAGTTGTTCATGAGGCTGAAAAGGAATGGAGAATTTACAGAGCCAACGTTCCTGCCTGTAGAGATACAACCTCAAAATAATGGTACGGTGATAACTTTCTCAATGTTTGGTAAATTCAAGCGGAATCAGAAGCAAAATGCTTATACCTTAGCAATTCACAACGAAGCTGTAAGTGCAAACTCATGTTCACATGACACCCTGCTTAACAAATTCTTATGTGAGAAACCCAGGAGGAGCAAAAAGAGGAAAAAAATACGTGAAGGAGGGAAGGTAAAACGTCTGTATTTCACACTTAGCGAATTTAACTACCCTTTGCAGATTATCACCAGACTCCCGCACTGAGACACCAAAGAAAATCTTCTGCCCTACATTTTAGCACATCCAATTAAAAAAAGGGGGAAAAATTTGAAAAGGCTCACAAGATTTAATTTTATTATGGTATTTAGCTTGTTTTGGAAAGGGAAAGAAAAAATTTTTAAAATAAATTTCTCTTAATTATACTTCTTTGTGTGTGTGTTTATTCTGACCAAGGAGAACGCAACAGGCTTATTCTAAGTGACTAAAATGAGGTATCAAATTATCTTTCGTACATGACACAGAACAAGGGTATCTTCCATTTGATGATTCTTTTCATTGTTTGGAATAATGTTAACTCTCCTGATTTATTGTTGTTCAAGCACAAACACAGTTTAAATCCATTGTGGACGTAGACAAGCTTAGAATGATTTCAGTTTGACAAAGCTGAAAATTCTTGAAGTAGAGCCAATATTCCATTTTACTTCCCTTTGATCTAGAAGCCCTTCTAATCAAAAGACTAGGCCATGACCTGCTGGACCTCTGCCCATTCCACCCGTAATATACAGACTGGGTTACCTTCTTATGGGAGACAGTGTGTTAATTACAGACCAAAAAAATCAAAGCAGACCATGACTGATTCCTTCCAGAAGGTTCTTCCAGCCACTAAAAGCTGTTACTATTTCATAAGAAAACAGAAAAATCCCTTGCTTGGTTGGGTTAGGACTGACTCATGTAGTCAAAGTGACCAGTTCATTACTTCTGAAGACCTTCTCTATCCAGCAGAGAACTGATGAATCTCAGGGTCAGCGGAGCCCACTTAGGTTCACATGTCTAGATCCTTGATCCTTGGCCAGTAGTAAGACAGCACCTATCTTCTCTCCTATAAAGCAAAAAAAAAAAAAAAAAAAACCCAGTTGCTGTCAAGGCAATTCCAACTCATAGTGACCCCATGTGTGACAGAGTAGAACTGCACTCCATAGCTGTGATCTTTCAGAAGTAGATTGCCAGACGTTTTTTTCTAAGGTGCCTCTGGGTGGATTGGAACACCAACATTTAAGTTAGTAGCTGACTGCTTAACGTTTGTTCCACTCAATGACTCCTTTCTCTCCTATCCAATCGAAACCCGTTGTTGTCAAGTAGATTCCAACTCATAGCAACCCCATATGACAGAGTAGAGCTGCCCTATAGGGTTCCCAAGGCTGTAATCTTTATGGAAGCAGACTGCCACATTTTTCTCCAACAGGACAGCTGGTGGGTTTGAATTGCTGACCTTTCAGTTAGCACTTAACTTCCCTCCTATACCCGTTCTTAAATTGATGTGTTGTTCTCCTATATTTCAATCATCACAGTCATTCTGGGTGGCATCACTGTCCATAAAATGAAATGAGCCAGCTAAAATTCTGGATTATCAGCTGTTCTCTCTCAACTTCATTGACCCGAAGCACTATACCATTTCACCAGTCCACTCGCATGGTTAAACCTTGGTCCTTGCCATTATGTGCATAATCTCACCTCTGAAACACTAAATCGAACCATTCAACTCTGTGACCAAAACCTCCTGCTGTTCGGCTTTCTCTCTCCTTGGTCCAGGTTTCTTGTTCTTCAATTTCTTAGGAACCCGTGGTGCCTGCCCAGTATATATTTTTCTCCCTCCATTAAACCCTTTCCTTTTTCACTTTGTGCTCCATTACATGCCACCACCATCAACTGCTGTCTAATGGGATCCCTCAGCCTCTTGCCATTAAAGCCACAGACTCACTCATATCTGCACCCATTCTTTCCACTTCAGTCCTGTTACAGTTTAAGAGTTACCCCAGCTTCTGTTCCAGGCCAGTTCCTCCACCTAATCTATGAATCCTATTTCATCCTGCCTTTTCAGGAACACTAATCTATTGATTATGTGCCCTTTCTCTGTAGCTTCAAATTCTCCCTCTCTTCTGACCATTCTCTATCAGATTTAAACATCCTCAAGTGTCTTCTATCTTAAAAATGACAGTCTTTCTATCCCATATTTTCTTACATCTACATTTGATAGTTACCTCCCTTTGCCACAGGAAAATTTTGTAAAACAGATACCACACTTGACTCTATTTTCTCACCTCCCACCATTCCTCTCAAACTTTATCATCACAGTCATTGATGTTATTCTTTTGATAATATAATGTGCTATTTTTATAACTTGGACCCATTGGCAGTATTTAACACAGGCCATCACCTACTCTTTCTTAAAATATTCCTTTTTCAGCCTTTCTAGGGCAATATAGGAGCCTGGTGGCACAGTGGTTAAAGTGCTTGGCTACTAACTAAAGGTTGGTGGTTCGAACCCACCAGCCGCTTCTCAGGAGAAAGATGTGTCAGAGTGTTTCCATAAAGACTTACAGCCTTGGGAACCCTATGGGGCAGTTTTACTCTGCCCTATGTGGTTACTCTATAGGGTCATTATGAATTGGAATCAACTTGACAGCAGTGGGTTTGGTTTTTGGTAGGGCAATACACAAGAGGCCTTGGTGGCACAGTGGTTAAGTGTTCCACTGTTAACTGAAAAGTTGGCGGTTCAAACCCACCAGCCACTCTGTTCTGTGGGGAGAAAGATGTGGCAGGACAGCACTGTCCTTTTTTGTTGTTGTTGTTAGGACAATGTACTCACCTGAATTTCAACCTGTTTTTCTGGCTGTTCCTTCTCAGTATCTTTGCAGGTGCCAGTTATGTTACTTTTATTCCTTAAGTGCTAGGCTCTTTTCACATTCCATTTTTCCTTGATGGCTCCCATAGCTTCCATGATACTAACATATCTCAAATCTTTTTATCTAATTGAAATCTCTCCCTTGAGTCCAGACCTGTATCTCCATCTATTTCTTGGACATTTCTAATTGTATACCAGCTTGGTACTTTCAGATCAGCTCAACAGAAGCCAAACTTAGCATCGACTGTGTACTTTTTCTGGAGTGTGTATTTAAGAAACAGGATTACCACCCTCCTAGCCATCCATGCCAAAACCTGGGGATCGTACAACACTCTTAGCTCCCTCCTTCTCTGAACAAATCGCTTAACCAAGATCCATCGATTCTCCTTCCGAAATATCTCTCAAGCTTGTCCACTAGCTCTAGTTCCAGGTGAAATTGTTCTTTTGTGAGTACCTGACAGTGGCCCTTCCTGCCTTCAGTCAGTTTTGCACACTGCAGCTAGAATGACCTTTCAAAACTCTGATTTTTTGATTATGCACTACTATGCTTAAAACTTTTCAATGTCGTCTTATTGCTATTATGAGCATGTTCAAACTGCTATCTATGGCTTAAAAAGTCCTATTTCACTCATATCTCATACCTTTCCCTGGCCTCATTGTCCATGCTAGAACCAAAAAACCCGTAGCTGTCGGGTCAGTTCTGACTCATAGCGACCCTATAGGACACAGCAGAACTGCCCCATAGGATTTCCAAGGAGCAGCTGGTGGATTCAAACTGCAAACCTTTTGGTTAGCAGCCAAGCTTTTAGCCACTACACCAACAGGGCTCCATGCTAGAGCTGTATTGAATTAATTTCCTTTAAATAAAGGTGTATGGTTTCCCTGAGTTTATCTTAGTTACCTAGTGCTGCCATAACAAAAATACAAGATGGCTTAAAGAACAGAAATTTATTGTCTCACAGTTTTAGAGAGTAGAAGTCCAATCAGAACATCAATAGAGCTATGCTTTTTCACTGTTGGCTGTAGGGGAAAGATCCTTTCTTGTCTCACTGAGTTTCTAGCAGATCCAAACATTTCTGGGTTTGTAAGCAAAGTCTTACATGGTTTCCTCTCCCCGTGTTCTAATTCTCTGTGTCTGTTTTCCATTTTTGTAAGACACTACTCAGAAGGGATTAGTTTGGGACCCACCCCACTCTGGTATGACCTCATTGGCATAAAAAAAGAAAAACCCTATTTTCAAACAGGGTTATAGTCACAGGTACAGGGGTTAGGACATGAACATATATTTTTGGAGAAGCAATTCAATCGTAACAGAAGTCAAGTTTTTTTGCCCATGCTGTTCCTACTGCTTTTTCTCTTACTTCTCCCCCAACTTCTTCACCTGGCTGTCTTCCATTTGATGACTCAAATATAAGTTTCTCTGGGAAGGTTTTTCTGATACCTCCCACCCCCTACATACACATTCTCGCTCTATGAGATAATTGAAACCTGTATTTTCCCACACATAGCACACTGTATTTTCATTTTATTTCATTGTCTTCAACCACTGTACGGTGAACCTCCATTAAAGCAGTGAATTTGTCTAACTTGTTCACCATTATTTGCTTAGTCATAAGCATATTTATATAATTTTGTTGCATAAATACATAACTGGATATGTAAAAATTATGGAATGTCTGTTATAATTTAGGTTCTAAGACGGAACTTCACAGAAGTTAAACGGATGTATCTAGCTCTCCAGAAGTTTGTAATTGAAGTGGGGAGAGACCACTATACTCCTCCCACCCTTCTCAACAAAAAGAGTTAAAACAAAACAAACAAACAAAAAAACAAAACAAAAAAACCTTACTGTGCTATTTGACATTTAAATTCAATGAAAGTTCAAGGATGGAGGAGATAAATTACGACAAGGAGAGAGGTTGAAATCAGATATTTAGGGCCTTGAAGCCAAGCCAAAGAGATTGGGTTTGAACTGTAACAGCTCCAGAAGACAACGTAAAGTATTATAATGAAATGCGCAAAGACCTGGAGCTAGAGAACCAAAAGGGAAGAACATGCTTGGCATTTCTCAAGCCGAAAGAACTGAAGAAAAAACTCAAACCTCGAGTTGCAATACTGAAGGATTTTATGGGGAAAATATTGAACAACACAGGAAACATCAAAAGAAGATGAAAAGAATACAGAGTCACATACCAAAAAGATTTAGCTGATGTTCTACCATTTAAGGAGGTAGCATATGATCAAGAACCGATGATTTTGAAGGAAGAACTCCAAGCTTCACTGAAGGCATTGTAGAAAAAACAAGTCTCCAAGAATTGACAGAACACCAATTGAGTGGTTTCAACAAATGGATGCAGCGCTGGAAGTGCTCACTCATCTAGGCCAAGAAATTTGGAAGACAGCTATCCTGGCCAATCAACTGGAAAAGATCTGTATTTGTGCCCATTCCAAAGAATGGTAATCCAACAGAATGCTGAAATTATCAAAAACTATCATTAATATCTCACACAAATAAAATTTTGCTGGATTTAATTAAAAAATGATTGTGGCAGTACATTGAGGGGAACTGCCAGAAATTCAAGCCAGATTCAAGAGATGGCATGGAATAAGGGATATCTTTGCTGATGTCAGATGAATCTTGGCTGAAAGCAGAGAACACCAGAAATATGTCTACCTGTGTTTTATTGACTATGCAAAAGTATTTGACTATGTGGATCATAACACATTATGGATAACATTGCAAAGAATGAGAATTCTAAAACACTTAATTGTGCTCGTGCAAAACCTATACATAGACCAAGAGGCAGTTGTTCGAACAGCAAGCAGATACTACCTCGTTTAAAATCCAGGAAAGGTATGTGTTAGGTTTGGATCCTTTCACCATACTTATTCAGTCTGTATGCAGAGCAAATAATTCGAGAAGTTGGACCATCTCAAGAAGCACATGGCAGATGATACAACCTTGTTTGCTGCAAGTGAAAAAAACTTGAATCACTTACTGTTGAAGATCAAAGACCACAGCCTTCAATATGGATTCCATTTCCACACAAAGAAAACAAAAATCCTTACAACTGGACCAATAAGCAACATCATGATAAATGGAGAAAAGACTGAAGCTGTCAAGGATTTCATTATACTTGGATTCACAATCAACACCCACAGAAGAAGTAATCAAGAAATCAAATGAAGTATTACATCGAGCAAATCTGCTGCAAAAGACTTTTTTAAGATGTTAAAAGCAAAGGTGTCACTTTGAGGACTAAGGTGCCTAACCCAAGTCATGGAATTTTCAATTGCTTCATATGCATAGGAAAGCTGGATTATGAGTAAGGAAGACCAAAGAAGAATTGATGCCTTTGAATTATGGTGTTGACATAGAATATTGACTATCCCATGAACTTCCCGAAGAACGAACAAATCTGTGTTGGAAGAAATATAGCCAAGTGCTCCTTGGAGGCGAGGATGATGAGACTTTATCTCACCTCCTTTGGATATGTTATCAGGAGGGACCAGTCCCTGGAGAAGGACATTATACTTGGTAAAGTAGAGGGTCAGCGAAAAAGAGGAAGACTGTCAAGGAGATGCAACAATGGGCTAATACATAGCAATGATTTTGGGGGTGTTGTAGAATGAGGCAGTGCTTTGTTCTGTTGTATGTAAGGTCGCTATGAGTCGGAATCCATTAGAGGGCACTTAACAACAAAACAACAAATGCATGCATACAAACACACACACTTGAAAGCAGACCCAAAGAAAATAGCATGGCAAATGTTCAGTAGACCATGCATAAACTAATACGATATTTAGCCTATATTAACTGAGTTACATCAAATCTGTTCTTCAGATGGTGTCTAAATTCAGGTGGGATATACTCAAGGTCATATTTTGGCTCTTGTGGACTTGCTCTGATTTTCTTCAGTTTCGGCTTGAACTTGCATATGAGCAATTGATAGTCTGTTTTCCAGTCGGCCCCTGGCCTTGTTCTGACTGATGATATTGAGCTTTTCTACCGTCTCTTTCCACAGATGTAGTCAATTTGATTTCTGTGTGTTCCATCTGGTGAGGTCCATGTGTATACTCACCATTTATGTTGGTGAAAGAAGGTATTTGCAATGAAGAAGTCTTGCAAAATCCTATCATTCGATCTCTGGCATTGTTTCTATCACCAAGGCCATATTTTCCAACTACCAATCCTTCTTCTTTGTTTCCAACTTTCACATTCCAATCAGCAGTAATTATCAATGCATCTTGATTGCATGTTCGATCAATTTCAGACTGCAGCAGCTGATAAAAATCTTCTATTTCTTCATCTTTGGCCCTAGTGGTTGGTGCATAAATTTGAATAATAGTCGTATTAACTGGTCTTCCTTGTAGGCGTATGGATATTATCCTATCACTGACAGTGTTGGACTTCAGGATTCATCTTGAAACGTTCTTTTTGATGATGAATGCAGCACCATTCCTCTTCGAGTTGTCATTCCCAGCATAATAGACCATATGATTGTCCGATTCAAAATGCCCAATACCAGTCCATTTCAGCTCACAAATGCCCAGGATATCGATGTTTATGTGTTCCATTTCATTTTTGACAATTTCAATATTCCTAGATTCATACTTCATACATTCCAGGTTCCGATTATTAATGGATGTTTACAGCTGTTTCTTCTCATTTGGAGTCATGCCACATCAGCAAATGAAGGTCCCGAAAGCTTTACTCCATCCACGTCATTAAGATCGACTCTACTTTGAGGAGGCAGCACTTCCCCAGTCATCTTTTGAGTGCCTTCCAACCTGGGGGGCTCATCTTCCAGCACTATATCAGACAGTGTTCCACTGCTATTCATAAGGTTTTCACTGGCTAATGCTTTTCAGAAGTAGATTGCCGGTTCCTTCTTCCTAGTCTGTCTTAGTCTAGAAGCTCAGCTGAAACCTGTCCTCCATGGGTGACCCTGCTGGTATCTGAATACTGGTGGCATAGCTTCCAGCATCACAGCAACACACAAGCCCCCACAGTACAACAAACTGACAGACACTAGTGACCAAAGACCAGACAAGTTGTGGAATGACATCAAGGACATCATCCATGAAGAAAGCAAGAGGTCACTGAAAAGACAGGAAAGAAGGAAAAGACCAAGATGGATGTCAGAGGAGACTCTGAAACTTCCTCTTGAGCGTCGAGCAGCTAATGCAAAAGGAAGAATTGATGAAGTAAAAGAACTGAACAGAAGATTTCAAAGGGCCTCTCGAGAAGACAGAGTAAAGTATTATAATGACGTGCAAAGAGCTGGAGATGGAAAACCAAAAGGGGAGAACATGCTCAGCGTTTCTCAGGCTGAAAGAACTGAAGAAAAAATTCAAGCCTCGAGTTGCAATAGTGAAGTATTCCATGGGGAAAATATTAAATGACACAGGAAGCATCAAAAGAAGATGGAAGGAATACACAGAGTCATTATACCAAAAAGAATTAGTCAATATTCAACCATTTCAAGAGGTGGCATATGATCAGGAACTGATGGTACTGAGGGAAGAAGTCCAAGCTGCTCTGAAGGCATTGGTGAAAAACAAGGCTCCAGGAATTGGTGGAGTATCAGTTGAGATGTTTCAACAAACAGATGTAGCGCTGGAGGTGCTCACTCGTCTATGCCAAGAAATATGGAAGAGAGCTTCCTGGCCAACTGACTGGAAGAGATCCATATTTATGCCTATTCCCAAGAAAGGTGATCCAACTGAATGTGGAAATTATAGAACAATATCATTAATATCACACGCAAGCAAAATTTTGCTGAAGATCGTTCAAAAACGGCTGCAGCAGTGTATTGACGGGGAACTGCCAGAAATTCAGGCCGGTTTCAGAAAAAAAAAGTTTTTTTTTTTTTTTTTCAGAAGAGGACATGGAACCAGGGATATCATTGCTGATGTTAGTTGGATCCTGGCTGAAAGCAGAATACCAGAAAGATGTTTACCTGTGTTTTATTGACTATGCAAAGGCATTCGACTGTGTGGATCATAACAAACTATGGATAACACTGCGAAGAACAGGAATTCCAGAACACTTAATTGTGCTCATGAGGAACCTTTACATAGATCAAGAGGCAGTTGTTCAGACAGAACAAGGGGATACTGATTGGTTTAAAGTCAGGAAAGTTGTGTGTCAGGGTTGTATTCTTTCACCACACCTATTTAATCTGTATGCTGAGCAAATAATACAAGAAGCTGGTCTATATGAAGAAGAACAGGGCATCAGGATTGGAGGAAGACTCATTAACAACCTGCGTTATGCAGATGACACAACCTTGCTTGCTGAAAGTGAAGAGGACCAGAAGCACTTACTAATGAAGATCAAAGACCACAGCCTTTAGTATGGATTTCACCTTAACATAAAGGAAACAAAAATCCTCACAAGTGGACCAATAAGCAACATCATGATAAATGGAGAAAAGATTGAAGTTGTCAAGGATTTCATTTTACTTGGATCCACAATCAACAGCCATGGAAGCAGCAGTCAAGAAATCAAAAGATGCATTGCATTGGGTAAATCTGCTGCAAAGGACCTCTTCAAAGTGTTGAAGAGCAAAGATGTCACCCTGAAGACTAAGGTGCGCCTGACGCAAGCCATGGTATTTTCAATCACATCATATGCATGTGAAAGCTGGACAATGAATAAGGAAGACCGAAGAAGAGTTGACGCCTTTGAATTGTGGTGCTGGCAAAGAATATTGAATATACCATGGACTGCCAACAGAACGAACCAATCTGTCTTGGAAGAAGTGTGGCCAGAATGCTCCTTAGAGGCAAGGATGGCGAGACTGCGTCTTACATACTTTGGACATGTTGTCAGGAGGGATCAGTCCCTAGAGAGGGACATCATGCTTGGCAGAGTACAGGGTCAGCCAAAAAGAGGAAGACCCTCAACCAGGTGGATTGACACAGTGGCTGCAACAATGAGTTCAAGCATAACAACAATTGTAAGGATGGCTCAGGACGGGGCAGTGTTTCGTTGTGTTATGTGTAGGGTCGCTATGAGTAGGAAGCGACTCGACGGCACCTAACCAGAACAACAACAACTGAATTACGTCTTAGTAACCCCCTCTATATAGTTTATTATATCTTCCTTATACCCATTAAGGCCCTGGTGGCACAGTGGATAATTTTGGCTGCTAAACAGAAGGTTGCATTTCAAACCCACCAGGGCCCTTTGGAAGCCCCATGGGGCAGTTCTACTCTGTCCTATAGGGTCACTATGAGTTGGAGTTGACTTGATAGCAATGGAACTTTTTTTTTAATACTCATGGCTTTAAAAAATTTATAAATTACTTAAAATACTCTTTGGTCTTAATTTTTATAATTTGTTAATAATAGGACATAAAAATAACATTGCTATGAAGATACTAAGCTCTTTTTTTTGACTGTTTTTCCTATTTCATTAAAATCAGCTGAAATCACATCAGTCATAAGTTGTCATTTTGTTTAATTAAATTTGGGCTAAACAGTTCATGGAAAATGGAAAAAAAAAAAAAAAAGCAGTACCTTAATGGATAAATAGATTAATAAGCTATGTTAGGCTGATAGACACTTGATGCAAAATGCCATTCTAAAAGAGTG
Source organism: Elephas maximus indicus (assembly GCF_024166365.1). Classification (NCBI taxonomy): domain Eukaryota; kingdom Metazoa; phylum Chordata; class Mammalia; order Proboscidea; family Elephantidae; genus Elephas; species Elephas maximus. The sequence continues at coordinate 15,117,405 of NC_064841.1, read as the reverse complement.
ATTTACCAAAATATTCTTTTGGCTTGTTTTAAAAACTGTAACATTAGAAGAATGTGAAGAATGCTGTATTTTATTTTGCTTTTAATAGAAAACTTTAGAAGGGCCAAAATGCTGAAATGTGTTCTTGTAATCTATTCAGGAAAGAGAAGCAAACTGGGGGTTTGGAGCTTGGTGTGGTTCTCCTTTCCACATTGGGTGGACATTGAAGGTAACAGGTGTTTAGTAATAAAGAACAAGTCTTGATAGGAAATATGAATACTCACTATGATGAAATGAAAGTGATTACAATAAAATTTGGCACCCCGAAGAGACAATCACAGACTGCTCAGATGCAGAAAGCTTTTAACACTATCCGTAACTGAAGCATCTGGCAGTTCCCAGATGTTCTACAGCTTCCCTCTAGAAGGAAAAGTCAGCTTAATTCAGTGGACCATTATTGGAAAACATAATTTGAGTGTGTTTCCCCTTGAATGACTATTGATTAGAATGATGCAGAAATATATTCTGCACGATTTAACTCAACTTTAATAAGTCTAGTGTGTGCAAAATATGTACCAACTTCTGTTAGGTATGGTGGGAAATACAGAGATGAATAAGACATTATATTGAAACTGGTATTTCTTTGAATTTGTATCCAAGGAGGCTGTGTATAAATGCTAGAAAAAGAAGAAAGAGCAAGTAATTCCTGCTATTGAGAAGTTTAAATAAAACCATATCTGGATTTATATATCTCATCATAAGCACGTGCTGATTGAGTTTAGGTTCCTGAAATGAAATGGAATAGGTGTAAACATCAAACACACCAGGAATCCTTAATATTTCATTTGCTTGTAAGTATTAATGACCTTGTTAATTGTTTGGTCCTTTATACTACCTCCATAGGCATAGTCTCCCACACCTTATTATATTGATTAGAAATACTAATAATAGTTTTAAAAGCACTGATTAACTGATTTATATTCCGAATGGTTCTAAAAATAGTTTGAGATGGAACTGAATGAATGCTTTTTCTAAGTATTTTAATTCTAGAGCATTTTCCAAGTGTTATGGTCTGAATTTTGTCCTCCCACAAAGTTATATTGAAGTCCTAACCCCTGTACATGTGACGATGACCCTGTTTGGAAATAGAGCTTTTCTTTGTTATATTAATGAGGCCATACAGGAGTAGGATGGGTCCTAAATCTGATCCCTTCTGAGTGGTGTCTCATAAAAAGAACAGAATAAGGGAGCCCTGGTGGCTGCTAACCAAAAGGTTGCCAGTTTTAACCTACCTAGCTACTCCACAGGAGAAAGACCTGGCAATCTTGTTCCTTAAAGTTTACAGTCAAAAAAACCCTATGGGGAAGTTCTACTCTGTCACATGAGGTCACTATGAGTCAGAATTGACCTGACAGTCTCCAACAACAACAATAACAGACTTTTAAGTGCAGTCCACTTAAAAAACAAACAAAAAAAAAAAAAAAAAAAAAAAACCAGAATAGACACAGATACATAAAACAGAAGACAAATGCCAGGTGAAGATACATCTACAAGAAGCCAAGAAATGCCCAGGGTTACAGAAACAGGAAGAGACAAGGGTCTTCTCCTACAGAAGATCCAGAGAGAGAGTGAGTAAGAGAGGCTATCCTTGCTGGCATCCTGGCTACAAAACTGTGAGCCAATTAATTCCTGTTCTTTTAAGCTACCCGCTCATGGTATTTTTTATTATACCAGCACTAGGTAACTAAGACACCAAGTTTTTGTCTGTTAATCATACATGCCACCAACAGTGTGCATGTTGAATAATATTTACACATTAATTAGGCTAGAAAAAAATTAAGTAGATGGATAATTCTCAGTATGCCTCTACAAGTTTGCAGTTAAAGAGATTTGTTTTCCAGATAATCTGTGTAGGTATAGGCTCTGATATAAAGGACGTTTAAAATTTTTGTTTTCCATGATGATATGTGTTAGAATACCCTCTTATCCATTTTCTCACAAAATTCTGTAATGATGCTCTGTGCAGATGCAATTTTCGTATGAATTGCAAAATATGATGATTATTCAAAAACTTATTGTTGGGTAGTATGTTGTGAGTATATATCTGCCTATGTCTGTACCTGATTCTAAATCAATAATTACCTCTCCAGCTTCCTAAGATGATGTCAGAGGAAAAAAGAAAAATTCTTCAGTACAATGAGACTAAGGGAATCTGCAAAGCTATATTATCTATTAAAAAACCAAAAACAAACCAGTTGGCACTGAGTCAATTCCAACAGACAGTGACCCCATGTGTGTCAGAGTAGAACTGTGCTTCATAAAATTTTCCATGGCTGGTTTTTTGGAAGTGGATCACCAGACCTTTTTCCAAGGTGCCTCTAGGTGGACTTGAACCTCCAACCTTTAGGTTAACAGCTGAGCACGTTAACCATTTGTACCACTCAGGAACTTCATATTATCTACAATACTGTATAAAATCATTTTCAAGGCAGGGAACCCGAAATATTAAAAAGTTGAAAGTCCTCTGAATGGTCAGATGAGAAGAATGTTATCTCTACCTGGGGTGGAGAGATTGACAGCTAACTCCAAGAAAAAAAAAAACAAAAAAAAAAACTCCAAGAGCCCTGGTAAAAGTTTTGACCAAGCCACTCGAAGATAAAGCAGTTCTGTGAACCGGAATTCTGAGATACACACGTACAACCTCTTTATCTGCTTATTTGCTCATAAGTCAACCTTTCAGACTTTTCCTGGACATCTGGAAATCTCTTTTCATCAAAACTAAACAGGTCAAGGGTCTCTTATGGCATCGAGTTCTTTTTGTAAAATGGAAAACAATAAAAACCCTATAAAGCATTCTGGGGCCTCTGTCTCAAGTCCTCCAAGTCATTCTTCACCAGTTTGGTTAAAATACCCTGCCAGAAGTGAAGAAACCTAAATTTGGATTTCAAAAGTCAAATCCAAGATACTGCTTTACAGTTAGGCTACTTTGCCTCTTCTGCCCTAACCCAGAGAAAGTCCCTCATTCCTTCCTTCTACATTATTGAGAACACACAGACATCAGGGGACAAAAAGGAGATGAATCACGGCCAGAGTGCTTCAGGACTTCCCATTCTAGCTGGAAACTGAGGTATGGTGGTGGACGCTCCAAATATGTATTCTAAAAGAAGAGGACTCACAATCCTTCTTTATTCTCAAACTGCCAACAGCATGCATATATAAATACATATCTATAAATATACATGGAGAAGTATATATATTTTTTCTCACGGATGTCTTTACCTTTGCACATTTTCTTCAAGCACTTGGGTCCATACACACGCTCATGCTTAGTTTCCCTTACCCTTTACACACGTAACTGCGTCTTCATACTTCCAGAAACTTAAAGGCAGGAGTTTCAGAGAATTAATGTTACTATGGACTCAACGCGTAGAAACATATTTTCTCTTTTAAGAGATAAAAAGTATCTGACATAGCTACAAATAAGTCAAGGAAAAGCATTTCACAAGCTGAACTGCTTTTTCTCAACAGGTAGCCTTGAGTTTGCACTAGGGAAAGAACGTCATTACTTCAAAGACTTGCAATAATATGGGGCATTGTTTCTGTTGTAAATGGTTAACTAGCCTGCATTCTTGTGTTTTGAAAAGTAGGTTAATTTGGATATTAAAGGTATGACCCTGTGAACCCAAAAAGTAACAAAGAGGTCTCACAAAATGTCAAATGGTCTAGGTACACAGAAAGTCCAGTCACTATGTTACCATGACTTATGTTTAAAGTCTCAAATATTTTCAAATATTTGAGTGTTATTTCTACTCATGTGCAAAGTCATAAAGATACATATGAAAGAATGTTAAAAAAATTTTCAGGAAAATGTCATTTTTAGGGAACTTTTAATTACTATTCTGACTTTTGGGCCGTAAAGCCGTTTCCCAGACAGTGTGGCAAATTCAGCAACGTGGGCTCATTGTCCTTGTGGGCTGGAGAGGGGCAGTGTTATTTGGCTGAGTTATCAAGGGAACATCTGTGAAATGACAGATGTCTAGCGCCTGGGCAGTGCCGGGTAAGCTCATGTTTTGTTTATGAGGCTGCCTCTCAGGAAAAAAAAAAAGAAATTCCTTTTTAAACTTGTCTTAGCAGAGCCTAAAATCACACTTCTCCTTAAGTGGTACGTGATTTATATAGTAACCTAAGTTATTTTTTCCTCTTTCCTCTTTATTGCCAAAACAATCCTGTAAGACAATCTCTGTGCTGTAACCCCCCTTCGGCACCGCGGTTTACTTACTTCAAAGAAAAGTGTGTAGAAATGTGGATTTATTTTAAAGGTCAGTTCTCATGAAGATGAGGAGAGTTTAGATTCTAACTACGTTTTCGGTACCTGAAACATCTGTTCTTCCCTTTTCCTTCCCGAAATTCAGACTAGACCCGAGGCCTTGTTTCTATGGAGGCAGCAGTTGCTGTCGGAGTTATTTCGACTACAAACAGACTTTTCAATTCTCATGCTTTTGTGCAGGCTTCATAGTTTTAAGCCTTATCTTGGGCTTTTCTTCCTCTTTTCTTTGATCTTATGCCAGAGAAATCTTAAAAGGCAAAGCGAGTTCGTGGTGTTTGCTCATTTTTAACTTTGCAGTTTTAAGGCGGATGTATCAGAAACATCAAAAACATCTACCCTAGTACAGGTGACCTGCCTCGACTGCTGAAACACAGGACAGAGGCGGGCTTATGTTCAGGGATCCATATCATTGTGTCTTCGTGTGTATTTCTCATGTCATGTCTACATTTCCACTGGAGAAAATTTTAAAACTGGGAGACAATATGGAGGCGAGGTGAGACATATTGTACGAGTTTGAGTATACTTTTAGAAGGCAAGAATTGGGAGGGTTGGCTTGTGCTAAGGTTTAAAGGATGGACATGTTTTATGCCCCTTTTTGTCAAAGATATAAAGTTGCTATAGAAGCAGAGAAAATATATTTTATATAAAGAAACTCTTGTGCAAGACAAAAGTTTATCAGAGGTTACTAGGGAGTGTGGGGAGGGGGAAATGGAAAGTTATTGCTTAATCGTTATGAGGTTTCTGTTGGGGGGATAACAATTTTTTTTGTTGTTTTTGAGAAATGGCTTATGGTGGCATTACACAGCACAGTGAATATGATTAATGCCACTGACTTGTACACTTAAGAAACAGCAAATTTTTGTGATATTTGTTTTGTTACAGACAAAAAAAAAAAAAAACCCATAAAGCTTCAAAAAAAAAAAAAAAGGAAACCCCTCAGAGAGATAAACTGCATAGCCCAGAAAAAGATCTCAGTAATGTTACCTGTTTGAATTCTTACTCCTGAAATGGGTTGAAATCAGCCTGAAGGAATGAGTGCGGTGGTTTCCTTTAAAAACTCTCTGGGATTTGAAGGTTCCCACTTCCTAGGGATCCCAAGAAGTCTGATTTTCAGCAAATTGTACTTATGCCCTTGCTTCAAAACTCAAAAGCAGGTACTCATGGGAGAGGTTCTGGGAGCAGGGAGAGGAGAGACAACCACACGTCCAGGTAGTGAGACGACAAGAAAGGAGAGTGGGATTCTTTGCTGCCATCTTTAGCAAGAACGTACCTGATGACTCAGTAATTCCACTCCTGGGTATGTGCCTAAAAGAAATGAAAGCAGGGACTCAAATAGATCCTTCTACACCAATACCTGTCGCAGCATTTCTCACGATTGCCAAGGGTGGAAACAACCAAAGACATGTCCATCAATCACCTGATGAGTAGGTAAACAAAATGTGGTATATACACACAATGGACTAATATTTAGCCAATAAGAGAATGAAGCCCTGTTATATGAGACAGAGTGGACGAATCTTGAAAACATTATGCTGAGTGAAATAAGTCAGACGCAAAAGGTGAAATATGATCCCATTTATATGAAATGCCTAGGACAGACAAACACCTAGAAACAAACGTTTGTTAGTGGTTACGCAGGGCTGGGGAGAGGAGGGAATGGGGAGTTAACGCTTAAGGGGCTCTGAGTTTCTGTTCAGAGAGATGACAAAATTTAGAAATAGATAGTGATGGTTTCACAACTTCATGGACATCATTAATGTCGCCGAATAGTAGAATTAAAAATGGTTAAAATGGCAAATGTTCTGTTATTTGTATTTTACTATGATGAAATTAAAAAAAAAAAAATCTACAACTTCTTTTGGTACTGTTTTAAATTATCCCTGAAGGTGTCAGGGGAATGAGAGAGGAGAGAACTAGTTGGTTATACAATGCCCCATTAGACAGGGGAAAGGTAGGCAGACAAAAATAAGATAAATCGGAGGTAACCCTATTTCTTTTGTACATGTCATTTGGAATTTCTTTTTCTTTCTGCATTTCAGAGATGGTTAGGCAGCCAAGTGATGAATTTCTTTATAAAAAAATTTGTAAATTAAGACTTAAGTGAATTTAAGCCCTTCCAGTATTTTGGGGTTGTGAGTCAAAGGTTAAGCTCTGAATTGGGCAAAGAACAAAAGTGGGACCCCAGTTAGACCTGGCATCAGATCTCACACGTTTTACCTGGGACTTAGCCAGTCTGAGAGCAGGCTGCCACCTGCTGCTGTTAGACAAAAGGGGAACTCAGATGTGTAGGATCCTGAGCGTCTTCTCCTTGGCCTCCTAAGCACCAAATCCTCACTGGTAACGTTTGTCCTATGCTGGCCTTCACCTCTTTAGAGATCTTATTCAGAAAAGAAAAAAAACAATCAAAAAGAAAAAGACTGAAGAAATACAAAATACTGTTTCTTTAGGCAGAAGAAAAGAAAGATGTTTTAGTTTCAAAAAAAGTGATTTGAATAGTGAGCGGGGAGAGTTATTCCCACAGAAAGTGGTGAGCAGATATTCTCAGGTACAGGACAAAAGGAAATGGTTTTACACCCCAGCGTAAGAGCTGTGAAGGAGAATGATCTAACAGCAAGGATAAACACAGGCACAAACAAAGCTTTGGAAGCACTGTCCCTGTAGAGGAGCTACTGTGATAGCCATTTACTTGAACAGTTTGGTGGCTGACTCTTTTAAGCCTCACGCACCTGCTTGTATACTAAAAAAAAAAAAAAAAAGCTTGGGGCTAACCTTTGGACAATTTTTGTTTGCTGCTTTTCCTTTTTAGAATTAAGGAGATCTGATAACAACTTGTACTATGATCCAAACCACAATTTAAAAAACTGAAAAGATGTTAGCCATTTTTCAGTAGAGAAAAAGAAAAATGTTGAAATTGTTTTATTTATTTATTTATTTATTTATCCTGTCTTGTTGTGTGTGCCAATTGTTGTATTTGAATTGCAACACTTGCTTTGGGTCATGGATTTTATTTCAGTATTTTTAAGGCTCTCAGGAAGAGCAGTGTTAGAGAACAAAATGGCAGGCATTTAGGCAAATCAGGGATGGGAGTGAGTGCTGGCAATTCATTTACATTACAGAAAGTGGTTGGAGAAATTCTCAAGTTGGATTCCCCAGTCTTACATGTTAGGAAAACAGGAGCTGGAGAGGTTCCGGTGAACGGCCTATTGTCACAGAGCTATTTGGGGACCCAAGGGTAATAAGCATCCCTGTCTCCAAAAATCCAGAGCCCTCCATTGTACTAGCTTACAGTTCCCCCAAAGGACAATGCCTGATGATAGAAGGGACGTGTTTCTGTTTGGTAATAACCTCATGAGCTGGTGCATCCAACGATTATAGGGCGGAGGCTTATCTTCAACTAATGGTTCTCAAAGGAGAGAGAGTAGGTGAATTTTCAGATTTGGAGTAGAGAAATGTGTCTTGTTTTTGTAAAAAATTACTCCCCAATCTTGCTATGTAAGGAATACAAAGAAGGGACAGTCCTAGGCCTGTTTGCAAGACCTGAGACAAATTCTCAGAATGTCATTGTGTTGGTTCAGCCTTGGAATGCCTCACAATTTTGTTCATCCCGTGCATAGGTGTCCAAAAAAAAAAAAAAACCAAACCCAGTGCTGTTGAGTCGATTCCAACTCATAGTGGCCCTACAGGACAGAGTAGAACTGCCCCATAGAGTTTCCAAGGAGCACCTGGTGGATTCGAACTGCCAACCCTTTCGTTAGCAGCCATAGCACTTAACCAGTACACCACCAGGGTTTCTGTGCATAGGTGTAGTGTGTATTTATTGTATTGTTTGAGAATTGTTTCTGGTTCTGATTCAGAAAGAAGAAAAAAATGGGCTAAATACATGTTTTAAGTATAGATGAGTAATAAGTACAGCATATATTGATAGAAAGGCCAAGATATAACCAATAGTCATGATCAGTAATTATGCATGAGGCACTGGGGCACTAAATATTCGTGATACACTAAATAAAAACAAGAAAAAAACAAATCCATTGTAGTCAAGTTGATTCCAGCTCTTGGTGAGCCTATCGGATAAGGTAGAATTGCCCCAGAGGTTTTCCAAATCTTTACGGAAGCAGACTGCCACATCTTTCTCCAAGGAGCTGGTGGGTTTGAATTGCCAACCTTTCAGTTAGCAGCTGAGCTCTTAACCACTGCATGACCAGGGCTCCAAATATACAAGAGACACTAAATTTTTAAGACACACTAAATATACATGAATGCGCAATATGCTGAGGACTTAATTCAACCACCCATTGGTGACACACCATTGTGGTCCCATGTGCCTTCTGCACAAGAAACATAAATAAAACCCATGGCCATTCAGTTGGTTAATTGGCTGGCTACAGCAGGGGCCAGCTGCACTACTCCTTAAAACTCTCCAATAGAGCCAATGTCTGTCATTGGCCCAGGGCACCTTCCATCAGTTGGCACTTTTGCTCAAATCTTAATTCAAGTTCTCATAACCACAACACTGAGGGAAAGTCTGATGTGGCAGAGAGAGGAACAGGATGTAGGAGCGTGGCGTAGCCAGGATTTGAGTAGTATGCCTGCACCCTGTGCTACTGTGTTGTTGTGCCTCACCTCATTCCCATGCCTTTTTTATCCCATTGTAAATTTATTTAATAAAATATGTGATGTGATCATTTTAATTTGGTCTGTGAACTATTTTGTTCTTTTACCTCTGGGATAGTGTATTAGTTTTCTATTGCTGCTGTAACAAATTACCAAAAATGTAGTGGCTTAAAACAATACAAATTTATTACCTTACAGCTCTGGAGATCAGAAGCCCAAAATGGGTCTCCTTGGGCTACAATCAATGTGTTGATAGGCTGCATTCCTTTCTGGAGGCTCAGGGGAGAATCCATTTCCCAGCCCTTTCCAGCTTCGAAAGGCTTGCTCACATCCCTTGGCTCATGGCCCTCTTGCATCTTCAAAGCCATTAGGGGCAAGTTGAGTCTTTCACATGATGCCATCTCTCTGGTTCTAACCTTTGTACCTCTCTCTTCCCCATTAAAGGAGCCTTGTGACTACATGGAAAACCTGGTGGCATAGTGGTTAAGTGTTATGGCTGCTAACCAAAAGTTCAGCCGTTCAGATCCGCCAGGCGCTCCTTGGAAACTCTATGGGGCAGTTCTGCTCTGTCCTATAGGGTTGCTATGAGTCAGAATTGACTCCATGGCTATGGGATAGGTGTGATTACATTGGGCCCACCAGGATAATATGGCATGATCTCATTATGTTAAAATCAACTGTTAGAAAACTTAATTCTATCTGCAACCTTAATTTAGCCTTTCCACGTAACACAACACAATCACAGATTACAAGGATTAGGAGGTGGACATCTTTGGGGGGCAGCCATTATTCTACATATCGCAGAGATCCTCTGCCTGGAGGCTACCACTAAATCAAAGTAATTTTCCACATGACTAATGGACTCATTCATTTAACAATCTCTCATTCATTTCATATTGAATTATTACCAGGTGCAGTGCTGAGCACCCTTCTCAAAGCCTTCCCTCCTTAGTCTCCACACAGAAACCAAGAAGCTTGTAGTTGTTATCTGGCTATTTTTCTCTGATACTGCAGGGGATCATGAAGCCACAGGTAAAACCTTCAACCCCTGTTTGAACTGGAGTTATTAACCCAAGACTAGGGTGACCAATCATCCTGGTTTGTCTGGGCTAAGGGGTTTCCTGAGACCCAAGACTTTCAGTGCTAAAACCAGGTCAACCCTGAGAAAACTGGGATGTCAAAGTCTCTCTAACCCTCCTGCCATCCGTTCAGTATTTCCCATCAGCCCTTTGCGTCAGAGGCAATTTTACTGTGATGGACAGAGGTTTGAGGAAGGAATCCAAAAGCCATGGTTCTGTGGCTTAAATGTCTCTGGGCCTGTGAACATTATCTTCAAACCTTTCTGTTTCTAAATTTTTTTCAACTATAGAATAAAATGTTTGGGCCGGATTATTGTAGTTTTCTTTCCATTCTAAAATGCTATGATATTTTTGCCTGTTTTGCGAAATTGTTCATAAATGCTGAAGTAGACTACAGAAAAGTTCAGGGCAAAGGCCATTGTTCTTTCTTTACTAGATCCCTGACTAGCCAGGTGCAGAGTCGCTGTTTAAGACTCCCGTTGGTTTGGCTATTTACATAGAAAGTACTTTGGCTCTCTGTAGAGTCTTTCCAGCTCCAAGCAAATATTTGAAGTTAGGGGCATTGAAAGCTTTTAAATAGAGTGAGCAAGCATATAATTAGGCTTGAGTTTCTCTCTGGCCCAAGGCAAGGCTTGTTCCAAGATATTCCAAAGTTCTGTAAGTAATTATGGCATGTTTGTATGTGTATTTGGGGCAACGTGGATGTTTCATAAATACTTTTTCTTTTGCTGTACCACAAATGGAAATAGGAATTGCTGATTCATTAAAATACCCTAGAAAGCCACTAGTCTCTTAAGATACAGCAATGTGAATGAGAAACTGAATTCTTTAATAGTATGTAGACAAACACGGGGCTTGGACAGCCTAATTGTTCATTAAAATCTGCACAGTATAAATTAGGATATGTTGGATTCAAGTTCCAGATGAGGAAAGGACAAAGTTTAAATGCTCTCGAGGGGGGTCCTATTGTATTATTTAGGAATGTATATTCTTCAGGGAAGAGAGAGGAATGGAAGATAGCTTTACAGCTACTTGTGGTTCTTAGGAAGAATGGCCCCTGGTTGTATTACCATGTTACCCGTTTAACTCCCACTTGCTGTACACACTGTAGGCGCTGTGCAGCCCAGGCCAGGCATCCCAAGCATCCCCAGAGGTGACTCAGAAGTCTTCTTTGAGTCTTTTCATTATTACCTAATTTGAGCGGCTATGGCAAGGAATCCAAAAGGGAGGGGCTATTTATTACCAAACACTCATTTCTTAGATCTGTGTTTGTCACCCGTAAACTCACCTGTACTGTTGTATGTATGAGGAAGTTCCTGTCTCTTCCTTATGGATAGTTTAGGGAAGTCTGGACGCAGAGCCGAAAGGTTGTATATGGCTTATGTTTGGTTACCCCTTTCCTTCATACAATACCAATAGAAGAATAAGGAAAAGTGAAGGTGCACATATTTAAGAAGCACCTGTGAGTTTGGTTTTTAAAAAAGTACTCAATATTTTAGCCTTACAGGCCCATGTCACTGGCCTATAGTAGGGAGAGGTAGAAAATGCCATTTTTTTTTTTTTTCCATTTGTTCCCTTGTTGCTCATTTAGATCCTATAGGCTTAAGTAATTATGAACTGGCCATCACAGTGGTGTGTGTTTTGTTTTTAAACCTAGTCCATTCCTTTTCTAATGCCTCCTGCTTAGGATGTGACAACAGGTGGGAAAATGGGCTTTAGAACTTAAGAGAAAATTACCATATAGATGTTATCAGGTAAGACCGGAGTCACCATAGTGTCTTCCTAACTTATTTACTTTTGTTTAGTGCATCTTTGTGTTTTATCCATCCATCCAGTTTTATCCATTTGTTTTGTCTTCTGTAGCAGAATTATTAAAAAATATACATATATATATATATATATATATATAGCAAATGCCAATTACACGTCATCCAGAAAATGTGTAGAAAGCGTATAGTCATTTTACTATACTGTAAATGTACGGAGCATAATTTTATGTTTTTATTAAAGATCTTATTTTCAAGTTTTCCTGTGATTATGTTAAATATTAATCAGATTATATGAATGTTTATATTACTATTATAGAAAAGACTTGAGGATTAGAAAATGAATAAGCATTTTTGCCATGTTTACACTGTGAACACATATTTTTGGAGAGTGTATATTGCAACCCGGTGATAAAGAAAGAGAGTAAATGGTAAATAAAAGCATATGATCATGCTTTCCTTAATGTCCACAATATGTTTTATGAAATAGGACATTATGAGATTTGGACGTTAGGCGAAAACCGTATTATATTCTCAGCAAACAGACATGCCTAAATCACGAGCAATGGCATTCACTGATTTTCCTTCCACCTTTTGTTTCTCTTTCTAATGGCTCCTTCTTCTTCGCCTCTTGCTGCTGCTGTCATCAGCACTGGGTTTGTTGAGTTTGGGAGCCATGATGCACTTCATGGTAATATTCTTGAAACAAAATTAAACAGAGAGATAGCACCACAACACTCAAGGGAAATGCTATACACGAGATTGGGTGCTGCTGTCTATGAGTCAAAGTATACACTGTTATACAGTAAACTTTTTATTTGTAAATAGAGAAACTTCACATTAAAATAACACTAAAAGTATAGCACAGTAGGTAACGTAAGCCAGTAACATAGGCATTTATGATGGTGGTGTAGTGGTTAAGAGCTTTGCTGCTAACCAAAATGTCGGCAGTTGGAATCCACCAGGCGCTCCTTGGAAATCCTATGGGGCAGTTCTACTCTGTCTTACAGGGTCACAATGAGTCTGAACTGACACGATGGCAGTGTTTTGTTTTTTAATTTTTTTTATCAAGACATATGTATCATACACCTGGCAGCACAATCGCTTTGTATACAAGAGACATGAAATACATGCGTTGTGTGCCGGAGGCTCTTGTGTTAGCTACATCCAGGTACACTCACTATGTCCTGTTCTCCCATTGGGATTTCTGAACTCTGTCATAACCTTATGGGACCACAGACCTATATGCGGTCGGACATGGCTCAAGTGGGTGTTATGCGGCACCTGACTATGCGATTTCACAAGCATGTATTTTGGCTTGATAAGAGAAGTGAAAGGTTATAGTTACAGAAAAATGTCTTAGTTGGGGAAGAAGTGGGGTGAAGAGGTCTATCAGGGAAGGCCTTCTGAGAAGGTAACATTTGATCTGAAAAGGGGAATTAGTCACATAAAGAGAATGGGGAAGAAAATTTTAATTTTCAATTCAAACAGTTGGAAGCATAAATATTTAAGTCCGTGTGGTCTAATACCTACCACGGCTAAGTAAGATACAGAACATTTGCATCTAATGTTCTTGTGTCTCCCTTACTAGCCCCAATATCATTTGGAATTTGGCAGAGTTCAGATTTAGTCTTGGTGTCAGAGGAGATTTAGCAAGTTGCCTTCTCAATCAGATGACTACTTTCAAATCTGCAATCCGCCTATTAGCTGTCTTGCAAATAGGTAAAGCATGTGAAAGCTTCTTACTGTTAATGTTGCCAGGGAGACAAGCCCATCTTCTCTTTCAGGAAATGTGCTTGTACTGGGGAGAATTGCCTACTCCATGTCTGCAGTGCTTAGTTACAGCAGGGGGTGGGGAGCTGCGGGGGCAGTAACAACCATTCTCTTTTCACACACAGTGTGAGATATATTTTATTTAGGGATTCAAAAACGAAAGCCATAATAAAAAACAGATGCCAAAACAGTCCTGATTTTTGTGGCCATCCCAGGCAAAACTCAAAATAGAAACAAAGGGATTTCAGTTCAGAAGACTTTTAATTAATGAGCTAATTAATTTTCCTTTACTGTACATTTCTCATAATGAGCAAATAGCAGTGGCGTTGTATTTTATTCAGCTGACTGACCAAGGTAAACTTACTTGTCTGTTTGAAAATCTTAATACATTAATATATGAAGGGCTAAAGATGATAATATTGGCTTTTATTCCAATTACTCTAACTTGATTGTATGGAAGAGAACTAGGTAGGTTGGAATGGCAAATTCTATTACTTCTGAGAAAATAGATTCCTGACATTCTGTAAGCTTGGCGACAGTAGCCGGCCTTGGTGACACTGACTCCATCGTCAGTGGTCTCATGGTCCCATGTTGTTTCCTTGGCAACCACGAGACATTGAAGTTTCTATTTTGCAGAGGAGTTTCAAAGTAATCCCAACCTGATATCTACTGATTAAATTCTATTACAAAAATCTGTCATGAAAATTTATGTCTACTGAAAGCTGTTATAAGACTAGCAGAGTCGTGGATGCGGTGGGAAATACCAAGAAATAGATGACATTAACCCTTGCTGGATTAGAAAGAGCTGACATAAATATCAGAAACACGTTTTCAGAAGTATGCATTTAAATCCCAAAGACCTCGAAGTCTGGCATTCTCCAGGGGCAAATACCCAAATACTTATTTGCCTTTTTCTCTGCAAAATCTATGAGTTTGAACTCACCAGCCACTCCTCTGAAGAAAGATGTGGCAGTCAGTTTCTGTAAAGATTACAGCCTTGGAAACCCTATGGGACAGTTCTACTCTGTCCTATAGGGTTGCTGTGAGTTGGAATCCACTCGACAGCAATGGGTATATGAATTGAGGATATTTGAGACCTATGGAGAAAGCTCGAGCTACTCATGGTTCTACCAGGAAACCAACACTTATGTGTAAAAATAAAATGAGCATTGATGTCTCGTGACTAATTTCTAACACTCTACCTGAGGACTGGGTCCTTGTTGATATATGTCCGTTGTGATTCTGACTCTTAGTGACCCTATAGGACAGAGTAGAACTGCCCCATAGGGTTTCCAAGGAGCATCCGGTAGATTCAAACTGTCGACCTTTTGTTTGGCAGCCATAGCTCTTAACCACTACACCATCAGGGTTTCCATTGGTGGTGTTAGTACCGTCCAGTTGGTTCTGATTCACAGTGATCCTATGCACACCAGAACAAAACATGGCCCAGTCCTGCTCCGTCTTCACAATCATTGTTAGGCTTGAGCCCATTTTTGCAGCCACTCTGTCAATACATCTCATTGAGGGTTTTCCTCTTTTTGCTGACCCTCTACTTTGCCAAGCATGATGTCCTTCCACAGGGACTGATCCCTCTTGATAACATGTCCAAAGTTTGTGAGATGTAACTTGCCTTCCTTCCTTTTAAGGAACATTCTGGTTGTACTTCTTCCAAGACAGATTTATTCATTCTTTTTGCAGTCCATGGTATATTCAATATTTTTCTTCACAGCACAATTCAAAGGTGTCAATTCTTCCTTGGTCTTCCTTATTCATTCTCCAGCTTTTACATGCATATGGGGCCACTGAAAACACCATGGCTTGGGTCAGGGCACCTTGGATCAGGACAGCTTAGTCTTCAAGGTGACATCTTTGCTTTTCAATGCTTTAAAGAGGTCTTTTGCAGTAGATTTGCCCAATGCAATGCATCTTTTGATTTTTTTGACTGCTGCTTCCATGGGTGTTGATTGTGGATCCAAGTAAAATGAAATCCTTGACAACTTTAATCTTTTCTCTGTTTATCATGATGTTGCCTATTGGTTCAGTTGTAAGGATTTTTGTTTTCTTAATGTTGAGGTGTAATCCATACTGGAGGCTGTGGTCTTTGATCTTCATTAGTAAGTGCTTCAAGTCCTCTGACTTTTCAGCAAGCAAGGTTGTATCATCTGGATATTGCAAGTTATTAATAAGTCTTCTTCCAATCCTAATGTGGCATTTTTCTTCAGATAGTCCAGCTTCTTGGATTATTTGCTCAGATAAACAGATCAAATAGCTATGGTGAAAGGATACAACCCTGATGCACACTTTTCCTGACTTTAGACCACGCAGTATCACCTTGTTCTGTTCAAACAACTGCCTCATGATCTTTGTACAGGTTCCTCATGAGCACAATTAAGTGTTCTGGAATTCCCATTCTTTGTAATGTTATTCATAATTTGTTATGATCCACACAGTCGAATGCCTTTGCATAGTCAACAAAACACAGGTAAACACCTTTCTGGTATCCTCTGCTTTCAGCCAGGATCCATCTGACATCAACGATGATATCTCTGGTTCCATGTCCTCTTCTGAATCCGGCCTGCATTTCTTTCAGTTCCCTGTGGATGTACTGCTGCAGCTGCTTTTGAATGATCTTCAACAAAATTTTACTTGCATGTGATATTGATGATTTGTTTGATAATTTTCGCATTCGGTTGGATCACCTTTCTTGGGAATAGGCATAAATATGGATCTCTTCCAGTTGGTTGACCAGGTATCTATCTTCCAAATTTCTTGGGATAGATGAGTGAGCACTTCCAGCGCTGCATTCATTTGTTGAAACATTTCAGCTGGTATCCCGACAATTCCTGGAGGCTTGTTTTTTGCCAAAGCCTTCAGTGCAGCTTGGACCTCTTCCTTCAGTACCATCAGTTCCTGATCATATACTACTTCCTGAAATGGTTGAACAACGACCAATTCTTTTTGGTATAGTAACTGTGTGTATTCATTCCATCTTCTTTTGATGATTCCTGTGTTGTTTAATATTTTCCCCGTAGAATCCTTCAATATTGCAATTCAGGCGTTGAATCTTTTCTTCGGCTCTTTAAGCTTGAGAAATGTCCAGCATGTTCTTCCCTTTTAGTTTCCTACCTCCAGGTCTTTGGATATGTCATCATAATACTTTACTTTGTCTTCTCAAGCCACCCTTTGAAATCTTCTCTTTGGTTCTTTTATTTCATCATTTCTTCCTCTGCTTTAGCTACTCGACATTCAAGAGCAAGTTTGAGAGTCTCTTTTGACATCCATTTTGATCTTTTCTTCGTTTCCTGTCTTTTTAATGACCTCTTGCTTTCTTCATGTATGATGTCCTTGATGTCATTCCACAACTTGTCTATCTGTGGGAAGCCATTTAAATGTGAGGCAGCATCAAAATTTAGCCACATGTTTTTGCAATAGTCCTGAGCTAAAAGGCTTAAAATTGGGGGGAGAGAGAAACCACATAAAATTATTAAACATTGCTATGAAACTATACACAAAATTTAATATACCTGTCAAAACATGCTCTACAAAATGAAAGTTTTAAGTGGGCATCTAAAATGCCTTTCTTTTCAAATTAGCATCTTGTTGAAATACGTGTGCACTTGCTACAATTATTAAAAAATAAGGTTTTCAGTTATGAGACTTTTCCGTAACCCAAGTATCTGATGGTTGGATAGCCCCTATTTATCAAATCATGGTATCTGGTTTATTCTGCCCAGCCCACATCCATCCCTTCCCTGGACAGGGATAGACTTCCTACAAAGTGTTTGGACAGTGGGGAGTGTCTCTTTCTTGATCTGGACCGTGCTGCAGCTGCCCCTCCCCTCACACCAGACTGCTAACTGGTACTCTCCCATCTACGTGGCTGTCTTTGCTAGTGCCTTTTGACTATAAATGCAGAATTAACGAGAGGCCAGCGGTGGTTCAGTGGTAGATATTTCACCTTCCATTCCTAGTGTACCTCATAAGAAGCTAACAATCATCTGTCAGTACAAGCTTGTGTGATGCTGAGCAGTTTCAGCAGACCTCCCAGACTAAGATGGACTGGGAAGAAAGGCCTGGCAATCTGCTTCCAAAAATCAGCCAAAGAAAACCCTATGGATCACAATGGTCCAGTCTGGTTGTGCGTGAGGTCACCATGAGTCATGGCCGACTCCATAGCAGCTTATGACTCCAACAACAACGCAGAGCTGACGTTTTCCCTTCAGTACTTTTGCCGCCATCTTTGCCACCACAAAGTTTCTAACTATAGGTTTTAATGTTGTATAACATAATTTATGGATTTTGGGGGGGCAACAACTGGGAATTACAACATTGGCAGGGCTTTGGGAGGTAATCCTAGATATTAGATGTTAATATGACTTTCTGGATTCAAAGAAAGACAAAGAAGCCCAACCTATGATAAAGTTTCCCTCTTAAGAACACCCTAGGTTAGGACTTTATTTTTTCTTTCTTGCAGTCATCTTAAAAGAGTCCGCTTTCTTTCCTTCACAGTGCAAATGTGTACCTCATTAGGAAAAGCAGGTACTACTCCCACTTTCACCAGGATAATACTCTATGACAGCCTACTTGCAATATCTGAGTTACGCCATCTGGAAAAACACCATGTGAGGTTTGGTATGGGTTTCAGGGAAAAAAGAGGATTTGGAAAAATTGTTTTTCAGACAACCAGCATTTAGCATTGTTTTCAGGACTCCCATTTCTACTTCTTCCACCCTCCCCAAGTTTGAAATAAATAAAAACCTTTTCATTGTTACCTGTGGTCATGTATAATCTCTTGCTGATGGCTAACTCTTGAACGAAATATAACCATAACCCACTGTCTTGGATTGAATTGTGCCCCTCCAAAATTCTATCAGCTTGGCTAGGTCATGATTCCCTTGTACGATTGTATAATTGTCTACCATTTTATCTTCTGATGTGATTTCCCTATATGTTATCAATCCTATGACTATGATTTAATAAAATGGATTAGCAGTTATACTGATGAGGTCTACAAGATTAGGTAGCATCTTAAGCCAATTTCTTTTGAGATATAAAAGAGAGAAGAGAGCAGAGAGACATGGGAACCTTATACCACCGAGAAAGCAGTGCTGGGAGCAGAGTGCATCTGCGCTGAGATGCTCTCAGACCGTAGGAAGACTGATGTATCACAAGGACCTTCCTTCAGAGCCAACAGAGAGAGAAACCCTTCCCCTGGAGCCGGTGACCTGAATTTGGAATTTTAGCCTACTGGACTGTGAGAAAATAAACTTCTCCTTGTTAAAGCCATCCAATTGTGGCTAGCAGCACTAGATGATTAAAACACCCACATACAAAAACACAAATAAAATTATTTCCCCCCCAAAACTATCTATCTCAAAGATAAAACAGAACAAATTCATTTACAATAAATTGATACTTTTATTTTGGGGAGGGGAAAGTTTTGTAAATTATATTGTATTTAGGAAGATACCCTTTTACATTATGATGAAAAGTTGTTTTTGTCCTCATTTGTCTCATTTTTCTCTTCCAGACTCTGCCTCTGGTTAAGAACTTGGCTACTAACCAAAAGGTTGGCACTTCGAATCCAGCAGCTGATCCTTGGAAACCCTATGGGGCAGTTCTGATCTGCCCTGTAAGGTTGCAATGAGTTGGAGCCGGCTCAACGGCAATGGGTTTGGTTTAATGTCACGTAATGCACAGGCAAATTAATGTCTTAACAAACAAATAGCAGTCTTCTTTCCTTAATCTTAAATTTAGTCTGGAGACATTTCAATTATGTTGTGAATGCTGACTGGGAGGAAATATTGTTTACTTCAGAGGCTCCAGGCTGATAACACCCTGTACCATCAGGGTTAGAGCAGGCCTCCTCCAAAGGTCTAAGGTCTGGATATATATGACCTGGAAAAATGATAGTTAACTCTGCTTCCTCTATGAGGCTATCTCAAGAAATTCATGAAAAAATATGGGGTCATCCCTCAATCCTAGTTTGGCGTCTGAAGCAAGAAGATTTTGGCTGACTTGGACTCTCTGGTGTTATCCATGAAAAGTTATTCAGAGGGCTTTGAGTTAATCTATACCACCAAGAAACTCCTAAACTGGGAAACTCTCTAGAGTTATAATTCAATTCACACAATATCTGAGGCACCTCTGGATTCCCTTTGGTTTATTTCTATACATAACCCAACGCAAGGTTGAGTGATCTGGGAGATTTGTGAGTAGCAGTCCTGTGTCTAATAAATACTGGCCATAAACCAAGGTAATATTTATGATTCAAATCTGTCTCTTGGTTTGCCTGCTTTTGCTGTTTCTTTTTTCTTGTCCTGCCTGTTTTTCTCCTTATTCTTTTCCCTCTGCTTCCAACTTGCAGGCATTGTTAAGCTCCCTGACACCTTTCCACTAACGTACCCTTGTTTGAATTTACTGGGATATCTCACTGTTATCATCTCTTCCCATCTCCCCAGAATTTTCTGGATGGGTCACAATGAATCCTTCTGTTTCACCCTTGGGTTTTTACTTTTAGATTTCTGAACTGATTGACCATGCTCCTAGGAATATGGTACAGAACGGCTGTCATACTGCCTACATAAGCCTACATAAGGTACCTCTATTGAAGGTCTGAAGTCCCTGGGTGGTGTAAGTGGTTAACGTGCTTGGCTGCTAACAGAAAGATTGGAGGTTTGAGTCAGTCCGAGGTGCCTTGGAAGGTGTGGTGATCTAATTCTGAAAAATCAGCCACTGAGAACCCTATGGAGCACAGTTCTACTCAGCACAGTTGTATTCTCACCCTGAGTCGGAAATGACTTGATGGCAACTAGTGGTGGTGACTGAAGCTCCATTCTAGCTCTGGTTAGAGTGTATGCTGCTATCCTGAGCTCTCATGTTTCATAGACTGGGCATAGGCAGGACATGGGTCCTGACAATTGAATTCTACCCTAGCACAAAACTAAAAAAAAAAAAAAAAAATTAGCTATTGCCATATTAGCTTGGAGCCCTGGTGGCAGAGTGGCTAAGAGCTTGGCTATTAAGTAAAAGATCAGCAGTTCAAATCCACCAGTCACTACTTGGAAACCCTATGGGGTAGTTCTACTTTGTCCTATAGGGTTGCTATAGGGTGGCTATAGTGAAATGAACTCCACGGCAACAGATTTTTTTGGGTTTATATTAGCTAAGAAGGAGCCCCTTGGTGGCACAGTGGTTAAGTGCTCACCTGCTCACTTAAAGGTTGGCAGTTCAAACCGACCAGCTACTCTGTAGTAGAAATATATAGCAGTATGCATTCGTAAAGATTGCAGCCTTAGAAACCATATGCAGCACTTCTACTCCGTCTTACAGGGTTGCTGTGGGTCAGAATCGACTTGAAGGCAATGCGTATATTAGATAATAAGGGTATTCTGTATTTTCATGACTATTAGCATTTATCAACAGGACTGGTATTTAAAGGTAATTATTTTTATATAGAATGGACAGAAGATTAAATGCAGCTGAAATGTAGTAGAGAGAATGTAGGTTCTACTGAGTAGCAAATATGCCTATTTATATTTTTCTTCTTTAGACATCTCAAAAACGACAAATGCATGTGCATCTTTGCCCAAACATACTAGTTACAGTAATATCAGAGGAAAGAATTTCATTGATCTCATTCATGTCTCTGAATTATGAAGTTAATCCTTTAAGTGCATATAGACTAAGTCTGAAATCAAGGGATTAAAGGATCAGCTATAACAGTTTTTCGTAAACATGATTTAAGCCCATAAATAAATTTTATAACATTCACATATTAATACTATAAACCAAAATCTATTTGACACACAAGAGGATGGAGTAAATAAAAGCTACATGGTTCACATGATGACACATAAATTCTGTCCAAAATATTTTATTGGGAATAAGAAAGGAAGATGCATTGCTGAAAAGGCATATAGGATTTTGCTAGAATGTTTTGAATAATATAAAGAAAGAAGGAGAGAGTTAAAAAATGAGGCAGACAATCACAACATAGAGGCTGGGAACCATGTTTGAGACCCTGATAAAAGTAGGGGTGTGGGTGCGGTGGATGGTGAGGCTGAAGGTCTAAGGAATGGTAAATCAGGAAGTGGGAGTCAAGAGCTGAATGAAATGGTCAGGAAGGTATTTACGTAGAACCAGATACAGATAAAAAAGCTTTGGTAAATCTCCTGTCTACAACAAAAATACAAACTAGAAATATATTGAAACTGGGAGTGATAGAAATTTTGAAATATTTCTAATTAGAAAAAGATGATGGGCTATTGCTGATATAAGATGTGATGAATATCATTAACTTTTGGGTTTTTATTTTATTTTTATTATTTGATTATTTTTTTTAAGGAAGTTGTTTGTTCCATTCAAGATTAACTTATGTAGAATGAATGTACAAATCTCAAGAGTACAGTTAGAGAAGTTTTTACAAATGTATTCACCTGAGTAACCCACATCCTTGTCAAGATATTGAACATTTCCATTTCTTTAGAAAGTCCCTTCAGGCCTATCTAGGACATTCCTCTTCTTCACCAGAGACACCAATTTCTGTCACTGTAGATCAGTTCATATTTTCATCACTATACATTAGTTTTGTGTGTTCTAGAACATTACGTAAATATACTCTTTTATGTCTGACATCTTTCATTCTTCAGCGTAATGTTTTTGAGATGCGTCTATGTTGTCACACGCATCAGTCATTTGTTCCTTTGTATTGTTGAGAACTATTTCATCCTCTGAGTATATCATGACTTATTTATCCATTCTCTTGTTAAAGGACATTGGTTGGCTATTATGAATGAAATTGCCATGAACATTCTTGAATAATTTGTTCTTGGTGGCCATGGTTGTGGCAGTCTATGTGTTTATTTGCTTCTGGGGTATAAAACAGATGAAAGCATAACTTTGGGAGACACTGCCGAACAGCTTTCCAAAGTGGTTGTATCATTTTACATTTCAGCAGGAGTGTATGGCAGTTCCACACGTATGAGAGTCTTAACAGTGTCTGAGCATTCTAACTGCTCTACAACCATGCTGATATTTAGCCTTATCAGTCATTTTAAGTTTATCCATTCTAGTGAGTGTGTAGTATTTTAGTTTTAAATTCTCTGGTTACTAATGACATTGAATTATTGTTGTGTGTTTATTGGCTACTTGTATATTTTTCTTTGCAAAGTGTCTGTTCAAACATTTTGCCCAATTTTGAAGTTTTTAATCATAAATACAGGAGTATATTATGTTTCTGGGTATAAATTCTTATTCAAATATATGTACTGAAAATATTTTACCCAGTTTATGGTTTGCCGATTCATTTCTTCAGTGGTCTGTTGGATGAGCAGAAGTTTTTGAATTTTAGTAAACTCTAACATTACTACTTATTTTCCCTTAAGTATCTGCTAGAATTCAACAGGCATCTGGACCTGGAGTTTTCTTTGTGAGGAAGTTTACTTTTTTAGTAAAATTCTCAAAAAGCAAAACAATAGCAATCATATTGATTAATAAGAAATGGGTCACTGTATTGCCAATACAATACCTGTGCAATCCTTCCTCCTCCTCTTTTGGACAGTTATTCTTCTCTGTTTTCCAACATCTTTAAGTGTCTTCTTTGTTTTGCAACACCTTTAGGTGTCCGTAGTCTGCACTAAGCCTACAGAGAATGAGATAAGCTTTGACCCATCCTGCCCCTGGGATTCTCATGAGAAAGTACAAAAAGGAAAGGATCACAGAGGAGGCAGCATTCAGGCTGGTCTTATAGGGTGCTGAGGAGTTTTCCAGTCTGATGCAGGGTGGGAAGAGGAAACCCATACTTCCCCAAAGAAGAAATAAACATGTGAATACACATTCAATTGCCGTAGTAATTTTATAAATGCTATTTAAATACAATCATTTTCAATGATTAAAAGATTGATAATATCCAGTGAGAACCAGGATGTGAAGAAATGGGCAGCCTCTCATTATTATTGGTGTGAGTATAAATTGATAGAACTTTTTAGATTGGTTTTACTAAGATGGATTGAAAGCATTAAATGTGTTTATCCTAAGAGTCAAAAACTTTACTCCTAGAAATTTATCCAAGGAAAGAATCAGACAAGCATATAAAGATAAAGGCTACTTATTTCAGAGTTTCTTATAGTAGCAAATGTTATTAGGTGTTGTCCAGTTGGTTCTGACTTATAGTTTGAGTCCATTATTGCAGTGACTGTGTTAATCCATCTCATTGAGGGTCTTCCTCCTTTTTGCTGATCCTCTACTTTACCAAGCATGATGTCCTTCTCCAGGGGCTGATTGTTCCTGATAACATGTCCAAAGTATGTGAAATGAAATCTTACCATTCTCACTTCTAAGGAGCATTCTGGCTGTACTTCTTCCAAGACAGATTTGTTTGCTCTTCTGTCAGTCCATGATAAATTCAATATTCTTTGCCAATACCATAATTCAAAGGCATCAATACTTCTTTGGTCTTCCTTATTCATTGTCCAGGTTTCACATGCATATGAGGTGATTGAAAATACCATGGGTTAGGCCAGGCACACATTAGTCCTCAAAGTGACATCTTTGCTTTTCAAAGAGTGTTCTGCTGCTATTCCTAAGGTTTTCACTGGGCAGTGTTTTTAGAAGTAGATCGCCAGGTACTTCTTCCTAGTCTGCCTTAGTCTGGAAGGTCCACTGAAACCTGGATGACCCTGCTGGTATTTGAAATATTATAGCATAGCTTCCAGCATCACAGCAACATGCAAGCCACCAAACAGTACGGGAAACTGACAGTCGAGTGGTAGAGGAAACCCTAGAAACAATTAAACTGTCCAGCAACAGATTGCTTGATTACATAAATCGTGGCACATTCAAACGCTGTAATAACGTGTAGCAATTAAAGTAATGACACAGATTATACCTTCATTAACCTAGAAATATGATTGTAATATTTATGTGATAAAGGCAGGTCACAATCCATCTACTACTGCAAAAATATATTACATACACACACACACACACGCACACACACTCACAGGCGTCCAGAGGAATAATTTTGATAGGGGGTCTCTGCGATAGTGAGATTGAGAGTAATTTTTTCTTTCTTTCTTATGCTCTTCAGTATGTGCTTTGGAAGCTATTACTTATAATGGCAGTGCGTTGATTTTGTCATCAGAAAACAAAGAGAGGATGAAGAAAAAGGAGAACTTGTCAATGTAAAGCCACTCCTTGAAATGGAAGTTTGGTATGTGAGAATATTGTCAGAGTGCTTGACCTTTTCAGTAGCTACTGGATTATGGGGAGCAAATAATCTGGTCGTATCTTCTTGTTTTTTTCCTCCCTTGGGAGTACCTGGGCTATTACCAAATACTTTAGAAGGATGTCAGTTTCAATTGTCCACTAAACAAGGGCACTTCACACACCTCTGTAAAACGGAAGTAATTACAACTTTCATAGAATTTGTGCTGAAAGGACCTTAGAGGTTTCATCTAACTCCCTCCTTTTCACACAAAGATGCTGAGACTCAAATAGGGTACTTGATTTATATAAGATAATACAAGTAAGAGAAGTAGAGCCAAGACCAAAAGTCTTTTTTTTTTTTTTTTTTTCAATTTCCAGTCTGGACTATTTCCCTGTGTCACAATTATTGAAGATAGTAAGATGCTTTTTATTATTATTATTATTGTTTCTATTTGAAATGGAGCTCTGGGTGGCATAGTGGTTAAGAGCTCAGCTGCTAACCAAAAGGTTGACAGTGAAAATCCACCAGCCACACTGAGAGAGAGTGGGGGAATATGACTTTATGAGCAATGGCAACTTTATGCACATTTAAGACATTGTAATATATCAGCTAATGGACACATAAGGAAAAATCATGTCTGAGTTCCTGCTTTGCTTAGAAGTTGATCACTGAAGTGTATGTATGTATATATTTATACACATACATACACACACGTTTATGAATTAATAAATCAAATGCCAGTGTTCTGAATTTAAGGTAGAAGTGCCACCTGATCCATGTTTGTGTTCTGTAGTGTGGTGGTAAAGAACAGGAGAGCCAAGGCCAGGCCTCTTGACAATGCAGTGACCACAATGGATGGCAAAGGCTTTTCTTTCTTCAGAATTAAGAGGCCTATGAGTCGGAATCGACTCGACAGCAGTGGGTTTTTTGTTTTTGGGTTAGTGGAACCCCTGACTTCTGGAGGAATGCGGCTGCACTAGTGTCTTTTGTCCCCCAAGTGTCTCAGATTACAGCCTTCTGCATTTCTCCATGTGCCTCGTATGCAGCCAGTGCACTTCCTGTGCAGCCACCACCCGTCTGTCAGTAGAGGCTTGCACGTTGCTATGATGTCGAACAGGCTTCGGTGGAACTTCCAGACTAAGATGGACTGGGAAAAAAACCTGCCAATCTGATTCCAAAAATCAACTAATGAAAATCTTATGAATCACAGTGGTCTAATCCTCAAGGAATCATGAGGTAGGCAACTTTTCATTCCTTATGCATGGAGTTGCCATAAGTTGGGGCCTCCTGGATGGCAGCTAACAACATCAACCACCTCTACATGAACAAAAGGACATGAGATGGGAGATGACTCGTTTCTAGACCATATTACTTTTAGGAATGGCCTAAAAATATGAGGTCAGAGTCAAATAAATAATTCAAAAATAAATAGTTCTCTACTGCCCTAGACGGTATGCTGTTTCACTCTTGCCTGTGGATGGGGAACTAAAGACTTACACAAGGCTTACCCTACAAACTGTACGCACTGGCCCCCAACATACACATCCATGTATCTATTGCATTTTATTGAATTAGTTTCAAATATCCATTTCCTAAACTCCTTGACTATTTAATTCATTTCCTTTTCATCAGCTTCCAAAATTATGTTTACATAATCATTGCAGGAATATAATCTCGGCTTTTGGAGTAAAGGATGTTTCTCTTTCTAGTCCTTCTAAAAAATAGCTTTAGGAAGTGTTGAATCAAAATAGGAGAAAAGAAAATGGAGTAAGAATGTCTTGCTTGATGTTTCGGGGGAGAACCAAAATGGCCGAAGTCTGCCTTTTAATTGTCATCACATTGATCAAGTTAAGTTCATTAAGTTTTATGGAGTCATTATTATATATAATTCCCCAGGAAGTCCAGTATAATTTCACATTGATGAAAACCCAGCTTGTGCCAGGAATAGTATAGACAGCTGCTGTGTAACTTTCTCCACCCTGCACTGCTAGTTGCCAACATCTTGAGTTGTTGGCAGATGCTGCCAGTTCCTTTAAGCTGCCAACTGTGCCTCAAAGAGATCACCACATTTCTTTTGTGCTTCTTGTCCACTCTAAGCATCCAAAACATCAACCTGATCCCTACACTGGCCACTTAGGTCTTCTAGATACCACTTCAGTCCAAGAAAGCCCAAAGCCTGCTGCTTAAAATACTCAGCGAACATCAAGAAAGTCTTATTTCTAAGATTATGAGCAACTGATAAAAAACTGATAGCCGAGTTAAATATTATTTTTATCCCAAATAATTTTCTAGAGGGGGCAGTTGAAGTAAATTCAACAGATGATACCTGACTATTAGATTTGGTTAAAAGATGATTGATCAGTTTTTTTTTCCCCCTTTGGTTGGTTTATGTGGAATTGAAATTAGAAGCTCACATGGATTTACAGCCAATAGCATTCTTTTTAAGAGCAATACATAAGTATTACGGGCTCATTTCTGTATGAAGAAAGTAAAAATATACTGAAAGTCCCCTGATTATCTTGTTGCTATTATTACATTTTAAGTAATCTCTGAAAACCATGTTTTATAGATTATTTTTAAGGGTATATTTAGATTGTTTTTAAAGTTGTGCTTTGAGATATGAGTTTATTAAAATGTATTATTCCCTATGTTAAAGCTTAATTGTGCAAATATTTGTGAATATTGTCAACAGTTGTGTGAAGTTGCATAAGGTACTCAAGTTGCGGATTTTATTTAACTCTTCTCCACTAGAAAAGTGAATGACATAGAGCCTACCTCAAAGAGGTCAAAACCCATTGCCAACGAGTTGATTATGACTCATAGTGACGCTATAGGACAGAGTAGAACTGCCCCATAGGGTTTCCACGGAACAGCTGGTAGATTTGAATGGCTGGCCTTTTGGTCAGCAGCTGAGCTCTTAACCACTGGGCCACCAGGGCTCTAGCTCAAAGATAGAATTAAATTAGTGGGATGCTGTCCAGATACAGTAAGCATTCAATCAGTGTTAGTTACTATTATTATTATATTTCTACACATGTGCAGCTTAGTTTTGATCTTTTGAGAAATTAATATTTTAAAAAGCCAAAAAAAGTATGTAGTGTTTAACTTAGAATTGCATTTAAAGATACTTATTTAAAATTTAAAGAAAATCATATTTCATTTTTGAGATCTGAGAAAAGAGTGTAAGAGGAAGAAATTCATTGATGTAGAAATTCATTCAGTGGAATAGTCAGCCACAGAGGATCATTATTACTGAACATGCAATTAAAACTTTGGGAGCAAAATGTCCATCACATGCAATCGTAATGTATTATTACAGTTTTCAGAAATCAGTAAAATCTTGAAGAGGACCAAAAAGATGAACTTCACGTGAACTCTGTTAACTTGTTGTTTTCATGGAGAAGATACACAGTGCAAGGGTACCTGATCCCACATCAGTTACACCAAATTTATAAGAAAAGAAGGTAATTGGCAACAAATGCATTTCTTAAATGGCAGTGTTGGTGTGATAGAAGCACTTGGCATAAAACAAAGGAGAAAAATGTTCCTAGATCATTATGTCACCTGACCTATATTGGGAAGCCATTTTAGAATTCTCCTTTCTGAGATACTAGCATGATCTTACATAGCAACAGGTGCTTGCACATGTACGTGTGTGTAAGAGAAAGAAAAGCGGGTTTTATATTAAACATTACTTTGAAAAGCTAGCTATATAATCTCCATGAGTTAGGATGATTAAGGACTAATATCCTAGTTTCATGAGGCAGAGCTAGTTGGTTTTTTCCCTCCCATATAAGCAAGCCCTTTACACAGAATGAAGGGAACCCACAAAGAGAAATAAAGTCCCAAGACATGCTTCAACATGAATGAATCTTGAAAACATTATGCTGAGTGAATCAATCACAAAAGGATAAATATTGTATGATCTCACTTATATGAGATACCTAGAATAGGCAAATGTATAGAGATCCAAGTTTAATAGTGATTACCGGGGGTGAGAGGGAGCAGAAAAGGGAGAGCCATTGTTTCAGAAACATTGAATTTTTGCTTATGGTGAAAGAAAATTAGGCAAAGTATATTGATAATGGTTGTACGACCTGACTGATGCAATTGGTGTCATTGAATTGTACACGTGAAAAATGTTGAAATAGCAAATGATGCATTATATATATTTTCACAACAATAAAAAAGTACAGATGAAATAACAGGAAATATTACTACTGCTTTGTGTCCTCCATACCCATCTGGGTTTAGAAGAAATGGGACTGTCGCTAACCACAAGCAGAAGTTATTGTTTCTCACAAATCAGGCAGGATTCCATACACTCTGATAGCCGAAAGTAGGGTATCTTAGTCATTTGTTTCTGCTATAACAGAAATACCACAATGGATGGCTTTAACAAAGAAAAATTTATTCTCTCACAGTCTGAAGTTGGATGAGAATCAGTGGAGGAGCCCTGAGTGTAATCGGATACCTCATTACCACCAAACAAGAAGAGCCAGGAGTGTGTGTCCTTTGGACCTAGAGTCCCTGCAGTGGGAAGCTCCTAGACCAGGGAAAGATTGATGACAAGGACCTTCCATCACAGCTGAGCCGGAGCCCTCAATTTGGACTTCTAGCCTCTTACTTTGAGAGAATAAACTTCTCTTTGTTAAAACCATCCACTTGTGGTATTTCTGTTACAGCAGCATTAGATAACTTCCTTGTGCATACAAAGGAGACAAAGCAGAGATTCTCAAACATACAGGGTTATGTCTTATGGCATCAGAGTGGGCCCAAGAGTTGAATACAAGGTTGTTGTTTTTAAGCTGTCAGCTGGATTTAGGCCTAACTTCTACCGAGTATGATCAGGAGTCCTGGCATTGGGCTTCCCAAACCAACAAAACTAGGATATCATGCTAAAAGCCGAGTACACTCTTGTATTTCAACCATAACCTTGGCTTCTAACTGAATCTGAGATATTAAAATCACGTTGCCTCTATTGTTTTTATATTTAAGATATATGGGCTTCAATTAATTTCCAGAACAGTTTGGTCACCAAAGAGAGAAAATGTTATTACAAACTGACTTTTATTCCAGTGTTGGCTGTCCCCGGAGAAACACCTGTACAGAGAAATCCTTAAGACAAAACCTCACAGGACTATCTATCCTGAGACTTGAATGAGAAAAGACATGTAATTTGATAAATTATAAAATGATATAGAGTATATACTTACTTTTACTATTTAAAAAGTTTACACTATTTTCTCATCTATCTAGGCTTTATATATCAAATGCATTAATTTAATATTTAAGATATCATAGGCACTTTCGAGATCTAGCAGTGTTTTTTCTATTTCAGATTTTACAGTACTAGATAAACTGTAAAAGTTTAGGTAATTAAAACCATTTTCATGTTGGTTTCTTAAAAAAATTGGCTTTCCTTCTCTGAAAACTTTACCTCATTCTTACCAAACCAAACCTACTGTCATTGAGTCGATTCCGACTTATAGTGACCCTATAGGACAGAGTAGAACTGCCCCATAGAGTTTCCCAGGAGCGCCTGGTGGATTCAAACTGCTGACCTTTTGGTTAGCAGCCATAGCTCTTACCTACTGCGCCACCAGGGTTTCCTTACTGTTACAGACCTCTTTAAATATAACAATTGATAAGTCTATCTTCTGGTAGTTTCCACAGTGTATAAATGAGGATGACGTGATCCCTCACACAAAGGAGAAAGTTGATGAAAAAGTCATTTCCTTACCAATAAGTGTGTCCTAAGTACCTATATGTATGAAGTCACTGTACCAGGCCTTGTGAGGAGAAAAAGCTAAACCATGAACATAAAGGTTTATGACCATAGATGTAAATTGCAAATATTTTTTTTTTTTTTATAAATTGTAAATTACATAAAGCCAATCAAAAAGGAGTAAACCTAATACACGTATGCTATGGAATACCTCTATCAATTACAGTAAAACAGGAGATCTAGTACTATGTCATTTATGTAAACAAACACATGTATATGTACACACACACACACACACACAAATACATAGGAAAAGACAAAAAGTATACACCAAACTGTTAACAGTGGCACGTTCCTTAGGGAGGATGATTGGAGGTTTTGGACATAGTTGAAGATTTTCATGTTTTATTCTATATGTATCCAGATTGTTTTCACTTAAGTGAGAATATATACACATTCTTTATGTATTTCTATTTGTGTATTATTTAGAATAGAAGACAATTAAAATGGGGATGAACGTTTACCAAGTAGAAACCCTGGTGGCGTAGTGGTTAAGTGCTATGGCTGCTAACCAAAATGTTGGCAGTTTGAATCCACCAGGTACTCCTTGGAAACTCTATGGGGCAGTTCTACTCTGTCCTGTAGGGTTGCTATGAATCGGAATTGACTCAATGGCAATGGGTTTTTTGTTTGTTTGTTTACCAAGTAGATCGCCTTAGTAGAATGTTGTTGTTGTTAGGTGCCTTTGGGTCGGTTCCCACTCATAGCGACATTATGTACAACAGAACGAAACACTGCCCAGTCCTGTACCATCCTCACAATTGTTGTTATGCTTGAGCCCATTGTTGCAGCCACTTTGTCAATCCATCTCCTCGAGGGTCTTCGTCTTTTTCACTGACTCTTCACCCAGCATGATGTCGTCCTTCTCCAGGGACTGATCCATACTGATAACATGTCTAAAGTATGTGAGAGGAAGTCTCACCCTTCTTGCTTCTACTTCTTTCTACCAAGACAGATTTATTCATTCTTCTGGCAGTCCATGGTATATTCAATATTCTTCACCAACACCACAATTCAAAGGTAGCAATTCTTCTTTGGCCTTTCTTAATTATTGTCCAGCTTATGAGGCCATTGAAAACACCACGGCTTGGATTAGGTGCACCTTAGTCCTTAAAGTGACATCTTTGCTTTTTAACATTAAAGATGTTTTTTGTAGCAGGTTTTTCCAATGCAATATGCTGTTTGATTTCTTGACTGCTGCTTCCACAGGCATTAATTGTGGATCCAAGTAAAATGAAAATCTTGACATCTTCAATCTTTTCTCAATTTATTATGATGTTGCTTTTATGTCCATTTGTGGGGATTTTTGTTTTCTATATGTTGAGGTGTAATCCATACTAAAGGCTGTGGTCTTTGGTCTTCATCAGTAAGTGCTTCAAGTCCTCTTCACTTTCAGGAAGCAAGGTTGTGTCATCTGCATATTGCAGGTTTTTAATGTCTTCCTCCAATCCTGACGCCATGTTCTTCTTCACATAGTCCAGCTTCTCGGATTATTTGCTCAGCATACAGATTGAATAGGTATGGGGAAAAAATACAACCCTGACACATACCTTTCCTGACTTTAAACCATGTGGTATCCCCTTGTTCTCTTTGAATGACTGCCTCTTGATCTATGTACAGGCTCCTCATGAGTACAATTAAGTGTTCCGAAATTCCCATCCTTTACCATGTTATCCATAATTTGTTATGATCCACTCAGTTGAATAACTTTGCATAGTCAATAAAACACAGGTAAACATCCTTCAGGTATTCTGCTTTCAGCCAGGATCCATCTGACATCAGCAATGATATCCACTGTTCCATGTCCTCTTCTGAAACCGGCCTGAATTTCTGGCAGTTCTCCGTCGAGGTATTGCTGTAACTACTTTTGAATGATTTTCAGCAAAATTTTACTTGTGTGTGATATTAATGATATTGCTCGATAATTTCCTCATTCTGTTGGATCACCTTTCTTTGGAATGGGTACAAATATGGATCTCTTCCTGTTGGCTAGGTAGCTGTCTTCCAAATTTGTTGGCCTAGACAAGTGTGTGCTTCCAGCTCTGTATCTGTTTATTGAAGCATCTCAACTGGTATTCCGTCAATTCCTGGAGCCTTGTTTTTCACAAATACTTTCAGTGTAGTTTGAACCTCTTCCTTCAGTATCATTAGTGCTTGATCATATGCTATCTTCTGAAATGGCTGAACATTGACCAATTCTTTTTGGTACAGTGATTCTGAATATAGCATTGAAAATCTGAGGTACCCACCTCAGTCTGTAGTAAATATTGAGGATTCCACTTTCATCATTTAACATATAAAGGAAGATACATAGATTATGGTTATTCAGGAGAAAGTTTTTTTGTTTGTTTTTTAATATAACGATGTCATCTCAATAAATTTAAAGCTGAAATGAAAGGGAAATAGATTAAAACAATTGTGGAAGAGAGGTCCTGAAGAAGTAAGAAGGGTTGAAGATGGGGGGAGGATAGACATGAAAGATGTTTTTAGTATTTTCTGCCTATTCTGAGGATTTTGGGAGGGAATGCTCTGGGCCACCCTTCTAGAACTCATTTCCCAGAATTATACATGCCCAGCTGTACACTCCAACACCAAAGTTTAACAAATATTTGCCAGTATAAGCATGAACATTACAAATAAAGGAACAAAACATTCAGATTATTATTAACAAAACAAAAAAGATGGAAAACATATATTTTCCAAGGTAAAGAGAATGTTTCTGTTTTGTTTTAGAGAGATTATGGATAATGTGTTGTCATTAATAGTGTACCTATTTAAACCCTCATTCTCAGATATTAATTCTTATTCATTTAAATGTGAATTGTTCATTATGCTTCTAAATTTAAGCATCAAATCCATAACAAATTAAATTCAATAATTAAGTCTAATATGAAAAGGGATTAGTGAGTGGAAGTACATCTTGGATTTTTTTTTTAATTTAAAAGTCTTAGCTAAAGCAGTGCACAAAGAATGAGTTTTACAGCTGATTTGAGAGCTCATTGGGTACTTATTAGAACTCAACAAACATTTTTGAGTGCTGACTTTTGTGTTAGCCTTCAAGGACTAGGAGCTGGTCTTTGAACTGAAATCTCCCTCAAGGAGTTTGCATCCTGCTGAGAGGGTATGACATTAGTAAGAATACACAAAGAAAAATGTACTATGTTATGTAGTTATAACTGCTACAAAGAAAACAGAGTAGAAAAGAGGATCAGAACAAGAAGTGGGTGGGAGGTGGATGTATCTTACATAGGCTAGTAGAGGTCTGAAGGAAATATGTGGGTGAAAAATGAGATTATTTGGGGCAGAATATTTTAGGAAGAGGGAACAACAAGTACAAAAGTTCTGAGTTGGGAACATGCCTGGAGTACTGAAAGAACATCAAAGAGCTCAGTGTGGAAGAGAGCGGGAGAGTAGTGGGGGTTCAGATCAGATGTAGTTAGAGGCCAAATCAGACAGGGCATTTTAGGTAGCAGTAAAGAGTTTGTGGAGTCCCTGGGTGGTGCAAATGGTTAATACACTTGGCTGATAACCTAAAGGTTGGAGGTTCAAGTCCACCCAGAGGCACCTGGGAAGAAAGGCCTAGTGAGGTACCTCCCAAAAAATCAGCCAGATGTATGGAGATATGATGCTGTGAAAACCCATGGTTTTCAGAGTTACTTCAAGTTTGTATAAAATTCTCATGAAAATGGAATTGAAATAATTCTAAATAAAGCAAACAA
Source organism: Elephas maximus indicus (assembly GCF_024166365.1). Classification (NCBI taxonomy): domain Eukaryota; kingdom Metazoa; phylum Chordata; class Mammalia; order Proboscidea; family Elephantidae; genus Elephas; species Elephas maximus. The sequence continues at coordinate 15,083,151 of NC_064841.1, read as the reverse complement.
AATCCAAATAAATTCAATGTCTTTGAAGGCAGGGCAGTGTTTACTAAATGAAAACAAATAGACGTAAGTGACTGAAAGTCCAAGAGTTGGAATTTGTTGTTCGAGGGATTAACTCGTAAATGGCCCATAAAACTACCCCCTCCTTTTTTTTTTTTTTTAATAAGTCTACACAATTGTAACTTGGACTTGAAAGAGACACAATGGACTCTTTAGGACAACCTCTAATACACCATCCAGGCAACCAGTCAGCCACCTTTGCTTGAATCCTCTCAATTGTAGAAGCCTCAAACTTCCTGAAGCCATGCTTTCCATATTAGAGTGACGGAAAATCCTGTCTTACAGACGGGAGAGACTTCTTTCCTTTGTCTGACCTTCCTTTAGATGAGTCTGGCCTGCAGACCCCCATTCTGCTTTTAATTTTCTTTCTGCCTCTACTTCATTACCAGCAGAATCATTCAGATAGGGATTAGAGGATGTGAGAAAGCCATAGCTTGCGATACTACCTCACCCGTTGCCCTCAAGTCAATTCCAACTCATAGCAATTCTATAGGACAGAGTAGAACTGCCCCGTAGGGTTTCCAAGGAGCAGCTGGTGGATTTGAATTGCTGACCTTTTGCTTAGCAGCTGTAGCTCTTAACAATTACACCACCAGGGCTCTGCTTGTTTTACTAACTAATTTCTATTAACTAGCCTAAGCACTTTGGACGTATTTAACATCTTAATCCTCACAACAACTCTATAGAATTGATACTATTATTATACCAATTATAAAAATGAGGAGATGAGGGGACAGAGATGCTAAGAAACCTCTCATGGACCTGAACTTGGTAGATGGCAGAGCCAGGATCCAAGACCTAATTTATCCCTGGAGTCCTAGTTTGTAACCTCTATGGCATATGTTCGTATGAGGTAGGGTACTAATACTGTCTTTGAAACTTCCTCCCCTACTGTCTTAGTTATCTAGTGCTGCTGTAACAGAAATACCACAAATGATTGGCTTCAACAAACAGAGGTTTTTTTTTTAGTAGGCTAGAAGTCCAAATTCAGGGCATCGGCTCCAGGGGAAGGCTTTCTCTCTCTGTTGGCTCTGGAGGAAGGTCCTTATCATCAGGCTTCCCCTGGACTAATTGCTTCTCAGTGCAGGAACCCTGGGTCCAAAGGACATGCTCTTCTCTTGGCACTACTGTCTTGGTGGTATGAGGTCCCCATGGCTCTCTGCTCCCTTCTCTTTTTTATATCTCAGAAGAAATTAATTGAAGACACAACCTAATCTTGTAGATAGAGTCCTGGCTCATTAGCATAAAAAAAAAATAACTACCACTAATCCCACCTAATTAACAGCATAAAGGTAGGATTTACAACACATAGGAAAATCACATCAGATGGCAAAATAGTGGACAATTACACAATACTGGGAATCATGGCCTAGCCAAGTTGACATATATTATTGTGGGACGCAATTTAATCTGTAATACCTACTGTTGATCACCTAAAGCCCCAATGAATAACTTTTCCTCACAATAACTAAGGCCACTTCTGGTGGTCAGTTTTGTGCTTTGTTTCCAAAAGGCTCAAGCCATTGCCTTTCAGGATACAGGAAATTTATGAGGCAGCTTATAGCCTCCATGCTAGGAACTGATGAAATTCTATTAATCTCTCTTCCACTAATTTGGTTTGGTGTGTTCCTTTCATGGAAGACAACAGCTTATCATAAATCTGACAGGCCTGGTGCTCACACTGTGTTGCCTTTATTATTATTGTATTACAGGGTTTCAGTAACTTGGATTTAGGATTACAGACATAACTGCCAGAAAAATTTACAGCGGGCTGCCATACTTAACATTTTTATGAGTTGGCTTGTTGCGCAGTTTCTTTTAAAAATCTTAGCACTTATCCCTTGGCTTCAGTTTAAAAATATAATTTGTGCTCTTTCTGTCTATTAGAGCCATTTGTTTTCTGCAATAACTAAAGCAATGCTTGGTTCTTTTTATGTTTCAATCTTCAGCATGGAATTTGGAAATATTCTTAATAGGAACATTTCCTAGGTTAGTCAATAGCAATTAGGCATTAGTTTTAATTTGCTGGCGTTTTAATACTGCATCTTTAAACATGTGCTTTGAGGACATGCAATGTCACCTCGAATAAAGCTCAAGCATAATCCGAATTTTTGTAATTGACTCTTAATTAGTTCTGAGAAAAAGGCAAACTTGCTCATTATTATGCAGGACATCGAATTTTTTAAAAAGACAGAGTTATTAATTATATGTGTAGAACTTGGTTTTTAGGCACGTATGAGGTGTAAAGTAGTATCTAAATTAATTAATTTTCAAATTATTAGTAATGGAAACAACTAGGCCCTTTTTATATGCCTACCAGAAAACTATGTGGTTTATTTGTATTATCTAATTTAAATGTCTTAAAAACCTTTTAAGATAATTCAGTGTTTTAAAACAATACAAAAGCCAATGCATTGTCTTAGATTTCCCCGAACGAACAGTTTGCACTATGTCATGTTTTGGCTTCTTATATACCATAGGATTTCTGAGTCTGAATCTCTCTTTTCTCCTCTCATATTATGTTGCCAGAGACTCTTGGACAAGACTATTTGGGCAGGAGGAGAGCCTTTCTGTGTATTTTCCATGGGGCAATACTCTCCTTATATCTGTGAATATTTGGACAGCACTAAGATACTTTATTCCGGTGAGATTATTTATTTCAGATAAGAAAATAGAATAAGAATAGGGAGGATTTTTTTTTTTTTTTCGGTATTTAAGTGGGATGGTTCTACTCTGTCCTATAGGGTCGCTATGAGTCGGAATCGACTCAACGGCACTGGGTTTTTTTTGTTTATTCCTCCATGCTTGCTACTGTTAGACCTTTCTTGGGCCAGACCTCTTCATTACCCCTTTTGTGTTGGAGGATGGGTGGAAGAATTTCTCAAGTCTTTCTTAGGATTTCTGCAGTGACTGAAGCCAAGATCTCACCAGTGGACAGCGAGGAACTGATGCGGGTAGTAATACTTAATGCTATCTGGAGTAGAAAATAAAGGGACTTTAATGAAAAACACTTCAGATCAATGTTGAATGTCTAAAGACCTGGACTTTGCACTCACTCTCTCAGTGACTTATAAAAAGAAAGAAAGGAATTAAGGATGTTCAAAAGGTTTGGGTTCAAGTGAAGATCCTTAGTAGTTAGTGAGATATGGAAGTCTGGAGTTAAAAGAAAATTCTGGACTGAATGGCTAGTTAAATATGTAGCTACAGATAATGATGATATAGATACACTTTTCTTGTGAATATGCATGTATTTATTTAGATAAATATAACAAGGGCTGAAAGTATCCATCTTACACTGATAAGAATAGTTACTTTTGGGTACTTTGGGTTGGAAATTGATAATGGGGATTTTAGGAACGCTGATGATGCAATAGTTAAGTGCTTGGCTGCTAACCAAAAGGTTGGTGGTTCAAATCCATGCAGCATCGCTACAGAGAAACATCTGGTGATCTGCTCCCATAAAGATTACAGCCTAAGAAACCCTATGGGGCAGTTCTACTCTGTCTTATAATGTCACTCTGAGTTGGACGGCATCTAATAACAATAACAACAATGGGGGGCTTAGTTTTTTCTGTGAGGTTTGAGTCTTTTCAGTGAGAATATATTTATGGGGGACGCGAAAGGAAACATTAATAGTATTTCAGGGGAAAGAAAATGTACCGAATCAACCACAGCACGTAGGCCAATCTCTGATGGAACAGAAAGTTGTCATCTGTCAGTAGGGAAGACTGGGATTTGTTCTTTACAAATGCAATGGGGTGGACTAATCTTTTCGGGCTGTAGGATTTGTAAAGTCAGAAACCCAACTTTAAAATATATGAGGACTGGCTTTAGAGACAAACTCACCCAAACCAAACCAGTGATGCTGTTAATAAAACTAGAATGACACGTTATTAATATGGAGCAAGAAACGACTGCCATATGAACTGGAATCCTTAAGTTCAAATGAAGTTCAGATGATGATAGATGAACTTGGAATCAGAACAAGGGACATTAAATGAAGGGTATGTTAAATGGCTGTCAACTCTCCATTCGGATTGTGTTTCCAGTGGGCACCAATCCTTGAAATCCATTTGTTTAAAATCCCCTCTATTCATTTCTTCTAACCACAAGTTCCTGTATTTATTCCTGCCTTATACTCACAAGGCCATTGGCTAAGGCTGTCTTTTCCTTGGGCAGTGCCTGGACCCACCCACCCATTGATTTTGAGTCAATTCCAATTCATAGCAACTCCATAGGACAGAGTAGAACTGCCACATAGTGTTTCCAAAGAGCAGCTGCTGGATACAAACTGCTGACCTTTTGGTTAGCAGCCAAACACTCTGTGGAGAAAGGCTACTTTTCTACAGTTTTATGGCTAATTGCACTCTACTGTTAACTGACAGGTTGGTGGTTCCAACTCACCGAGGGACTCCTCAGGAGAAAGACCTGTCAATCTGCGTCTGTAAAGATTACAGACAAGAAAGTTCTACAGGGCAGTTCTATTCTGTCACATGGGGTCAGTATGAGTCAGAATTTACTGGACAACACCTAACAACAACGACAACATGGTTAATTATGATTGATGCCTTGTGCACTAGTATGTCCCTGGGTGGTACAAAAGGTTAAGTGCTCAGCTACTGACTGAAAGTTTGGCAGTTCAAATCCACCCAGAGACTCCTTGGAAGAAAGGTCTGGTGATCTGCTTCCAAATGGTCACAACCATTGAAAACTCTATGGAGCACAGTTGTACTCTGAAACACATGGGGTCATAATGAATTGGAATCAATATATTTAATCACACTTTTTGTGAAGATATGCAAAAACCAAACCAAACCCATTGCCATCAACTCGATTCTGACTCATAGCGACCCTATAGGACAGGGTAGAACTGCCCCACAGTCTTTCCAAGGAGCGACTGGTGGATTCAAACTGCTGACCTTTTGATTAACAGCCAAGCTCTTAACAACTGGGCTCCATGAAGATGAGCAGGACCAGAGAATAGTCTTTTAGGGTAAATTTGAATATTTCTACTTGCCATCATTGTGCACTGCACTTAAGGATTTAGCTCCCAGAGGGATTTATTTTGTTCTTTTCTATGTTCTTAGAGTGTATCCCACAGCAATTCCTCTTGAGCTCCCAGTAGTTCTTTAATTGATCTCAGTCCCTGTCATCTTCTCACCGTTATCAATTACTCTCAGACTTGCAGGCAGTTGTTCTAAAAGGCAAATCTTAATTCATTCCTGTTGTTCTTGTTCTTAGTGGCCATCGAGTGGATTCAGACTCATAGGGACCCATGTGTGCAGGGTAGAGCTGCTCCATAGGGTTTTCAAGACTGAGACCTTTTGAAAGTGGATCACCATGCCTGTCTTCCCAGGAACCTTTGGGTGAGTTCAACCACCAACTTTTCTCTTACTAGTAGAGCGCTTAACCATTTGTGCCAACCAGGGACTCCACAGTTCTCGTTTAAATCCGTCTGTGGCTCTACACTGCCTACAGGATATTGGGCAGCCTCTTCAGTATGGCCTAGAAGGCACTTGTCCAACTGTTCACCACTTATCTCTGTAGGATTTTCTCTCCTGCCCATGCCTTTTTCCACCATCTTTTCCCACCCTGCTCTTCACGCTCCATCATATTCTTGAGACATCTGAACTATTTAGAATTCCCCTAATACAGCTTTGAACTGATACGGCCTCTTTCAGGATTACCCTCTTACGAATGTCTATTTAATTAGCCACTTTATAAATTAGCCACTTTATAAATATCTACTCCATGCCAACTTATAAATAGGTACTCACATTTAAAGATAAGTTATGAATATTCCTTCCTTTATATACACTTACTTGACAACTCATCTCTCAAGATAGAACATATTGCAACCCCTTTGCTGGTCATGCTCTATTTCTCCCACCCAGACCCATGTTCCCTCTTCTCTGTGCAGCCTTGGCTACTTGGCTTCCTGTTGGGTTTGGCAATCTCCAGGCACAGGCAGAAGATTAGAAGATGGAAACAGAGAAAAGTAGCGGCTTTTCTTCCCTCGATGTCTCCTTTTTTCAGCTGCACTTTTGGCAGTGGCTGTGTGTCTCTATGACTAAAGATCCCACGGAGACAGGGAGAACAAAATGGGGGCCCTCCTCTAGGGTTTCAGATCTAGCTGCTACTTTATTTGGTAACACTATTTCTACTCCAGCCCCAGAGCTGGTAACAGCTTCCTGTTGTTGCTAGCTTCTGAGTGCTTTAACATCCCTTTTCAGTTCCTTAAACCTGTTCATACTTCTCTTCATTAATGTCTTTTCTGTTTAACTAGCAGAGTGGGTTTATATTTCCTGATGGGAGCACTAAATGATATACATTTTGTGTGTGTGCTCGAGGGATATTTTGGCTGAAAATGATCTCGATGATATTTTGATTGAAAATTAACTTGACAAGTTTTGCTTGTTGGTTGGTTTCTGTTTTTGTTGTTCTGTTTTGTTTTGTTGTATTTTATGATGATGGTTGATAAAATTTCTGAGAACATGTGCTTTTATTTTTGAACAAATGTTGATAATGGAACATTGGGAAAGCAGCTTGTCTATATATGAAGTTGAAGGATAAATCACAGAGTTGCTATGCTATTTTGGACAAGGTATTTGCAAGCCCCAGTTGCCTAGTATATTTGCTAGATAAATTTTATTTTTATGATCATTGTCATTTACCAGGCCCATTGTATAAGTCTGCATTGAGAGCTACAACTTTCTATCGGGATTTTAAGGCTAAAATCCATTCTGAATTAAGCAATTCCCTTGGGGAGGGAGAACACTATATCTATACCTCAATGTTTAAGCAAATATCTGGATTTCCCATGCAAAATAGGATGTTCATACAATATACTTTGGCTGTAGCTTTCTAAACCATCTCTCTGGCTTAATTGCATAATGCTGAAGTTCTTCAATTATCTGGGTAGATATAGTCCAAACATATAAAATGAAATGAAATACAACCAGAAGTATGCCAACTTTTGATTGGTGGGGTGTTTTGTTGCATTGCTGGACTCATTCAAATTATTTTTTAGTTGATCAAGTCAGCATCATTTTAAGCAACTTTAAAATGTGTTTAAATACTGGAACATTTACAGAAAAATCAAGGTTTTAAATATAGAAAGTGATTTTTATAAAAGGAATTTACAACTGATGAGCAATCTCCCAAAAGAAAGTACACAAAAGTGAGAGCAAACCTGTACATGTTAGCCAATACAATGGTCCTTCTGGGACTTTTACTTGGGGCTTGAATTCAAAGCTGGTTTTCAGAGTTCTCCCTTTCCTTCTTGAAGCAGAAAAATGAAATGATGGGTTGGTTTGTGAAAGCGAATTTCAATAACATTTTTTGGAAGTCAAGTTAAAAATAAGACCCGCACAGATGTTCCAGACAGTGGGGAATGTGCACGGAGCAAGGGAACTTGCATCCAAGTTTTTCCTACACTCTCTTAAGACCTTTTTTTGTTTTTTTTCTTCTGCATCTGAATTTTGTATATATCTGGTATGACTAAGCAAGTGTTGGAGATGACTGCATCTATAAATAATGTGAATAGAGAAAATAGATTTGGAGCCCAAGAAGAATGCAGAGCCCCTAGACCCCTAGAACTCAATGAATTTCATTAACTCATTTGCACAAGACATGGAGCAGCACTTCTATCCCTCTTTATATGCCGAGCTGGCCTCCATAGACTTGATGACTAATTTGCCTCCTAGGGAAAGAAGAGCGGCTGTCCATGTAAAATTCAACTATGCCTGGGACTCTGGCTATATAACTTGTGTCATGTCATTGTATGTATGCCATAATCATTGTATTGTCAAGAGTTCTTTCCTAACCTTTATTCTTCTCTTTTATTGAAATAAATCTATTTTCCAGAACCATTTGTCATTGGCCATAAAACATGTTTACTCTTTTTTTTTTTTTCTTTACCTGTATTTGCATTTTCATCTGCATTGATCTATTGGTCATTGTCAACACCTAGTAATTTTTTTCATTAATTTCAATAAAAGGAAAACAAGAACAATAAAATTAGAATGACATTCAGGAATCTAGGTAAAGATAAAGTCATGTATATGTCTATCTCCACCTCTTTGTCTCTCTCTATTATAGGAGAAATGTGATTTTTGCAAACCATTCCATATTTTAGTCCACACTATCAAATATATAGATAGTTAAATTTCATTTATGGGGTTAAATGTATTTTTCTAGTCATTTTTTCTAAACTACATCACAATTTAGTGATCTTTTCTGTATGTTCTACTTGAATGTTTCTAGTGACAGGGCTTGCTGCTCAACATCAGTCTATTCCACGCTATTGGATAAACCCAATTACCAGAATTAACCAATTAGCTTCAGTCCATTGGTCCTCATTCCGACATCCATAGAGACACAGAACAAGTTTTCCCTTTCGTGTATATGAAAGAAATTTGCTGTTGTTGTGCTTAAATTTGGAGATTTCTTGCCTAGTTTGGACATTCTCATCTAATCTTCTCCATATGTCATGGTTCCTACAACCTTGAAGATCACGGGCGCCATCCTATGGATATTCTTGACTTTGCTACAAAACTCTCTTTTTTATTCAGTTATCATCCATTCCTCTGGTACCTACTATGTGTTAGATATTGGGTTAGGTTTTGGAGAGCGTTTATTTTTATTTATTTAACAAACAGTTGAGTAAAACTATCTAGTATAACTTTCCTAAGTGCTTTACAAATAATACATTTGATCCTTTTATCAAACCTATGATTGGGGAACTATTACTACACCCATGTCTTACACGAGGAAACCAAGGTACAGGAAGATTAAGTAACTTGCCTACCGTCATACTGTTAGGAAGTGACAGAACAAGGTTTTTAATGCAGGCAGTCTAGCTCCGGAATCCACCAAGATATGCTGTCTCCGTGATTCCTCGCTTACAAAGGTCCTTTGTGAACATGGAATCGTGTAACCTCCAAGTCCCATAGGATGGAGCTGACTCAGAGTAAGGCAGAATGGGAGAAGGAAAGGATGTGAGTCCCTGGAGACCTCAGTGATTTCCTAAATCAAACCTCACCTGAAGAAACCACTCTAGATAACTGCTCTTACTAATATATTGAAGCTTCAGTAGTGAAAAAAAATGTATATAATTCTCTGTCTAGAAATGAGTTTAAGAGTGTTCCTTTGTGGCCTGGATACTATACTTCCTTGAATGATATTTAAAATTACAATGACATTTTAGCACCCATGTTATAGTGTTAATTTTAGGTTTATTAAAGTACTTAGAATTTTTTTCTATATGATGTATTACCAAATCAGAATTTTTCAAATTCTTTTCCTATGCAATTGATTTTTAAAAATCTAGATATAAGACTACACCTGTTAAATTATATATTGACCTGAGGCCCATTTGAGATAAGTTTATTAACGTTATTTATCTCTTACAACTGTATGCATAAGTTTTCACTACCAAATGGTACTTACATGAATATAGGATATCTGGAGTATCCATTACTATGGATGGAATTCCTTCAAAAGAAACACATACATGTATGTTTAAAATCAAAGGAAAACAATCTGGGCAAAATACATTTTGGTCTATTTCATACATTTGAAAATATTCTGAATTGTAAACAACTAATATTGCATAGTTGGAGTCACCAGACATAACGATAGTTTACAGATTTGAGAAAGTAAAAGTAATTCACTGGTGTTTATATAATTGCTTTTTTGTAGTGATATGTAATAATTAGGCTTTATGTGGATCAGTTTCTTAATCTATTACGTAGGCTTATTTCACAAAATTACTGGAAAAGTAATACGTGATTATACTTTGCAAACTATAAAGTGCTGATAAGTAAGAACATTCACAAGTTAGAAGTTTCCTACTTTGAAATTAAAGGCATTCCCCAAAAGATGGACTACTTTTTAAAATATACAACTTGTAAAATCTCAACATATAAAGCTTGAGTTGATCTCAGATTTATATGTGTGTGTTTGTAATGATTATAAAATATTTAGCTAGTTCCCATATATGCATTTAAACTTAAAAATATTAACAACAGCTGTTTTTTTGAGTGTTGAAGTAAATTTTTTCATGGATAATCTCATTATTCCTCAGTTAGACACTGAGGGTACATATCCCTATTTTAAGACATGAAGAAACTAATACCTCAGTGGTAGTAAATTGCTTGTGCAAAGTCTTAATATTAGTTATTTGACAACCAAACACTTAGCTCTGTTCTGTCTGACTTTGGCTCCCAATCCCTCAATCACTACATGGGCTGCCAGACACCACTATTCCTGGCCAGAAATTGCTGGAGCTCCTATTAGGGAATTGCAATGAGGACCAGTTTATGATCTGTAGAGTAAGGGCAGTCTTACTGTTTTCTCTTTTTAATATTATCTATATAACTGCCATGAGCGAAGCTCCCTGGAAGCAGAAGCTCAGATGAGAGATTTATTCCAGAAAAACATGCAGGAGAAAGTGGTCAGGGAGTGGAACAAATAGAATAGGGAAATGGAAGTAACCAAGCATGCCTGTGAATTCAGACAGTTCGAGCCTTAGCCTAATCCTGTGGGCTATCCCTGGAATACGAATTTACACCTCTGTGTACATCCCAACTTGAGGCAATGGAGTTGGATTTCCAGACTCATACCTATTTCCAGGACTTCCCTGAAAGATTCAAGCTCCTAGAGTCATAGACAGGTACCCAAACTCAGAAGCAAATCACATAAAAGGGCTAAACAGAATTGATAAATTGGAGTAAAGTAAACCTGGGCAATGACCTAAAAAAACAACAAAAAAAAACAACCAAACCCATTGCTGTGGAGTCAGTTCCAACTCAGAGCAACCCATAGGGTTTCCAAGGAGCAGCTGGTAGATTCGAACTGCTGACCTTTGGGTTGGCAGCCAAGCTTTTAGCCACTATACCATCAGGAAATAGATGGAGATTTTTTTGCATACACTGATTTTAGATTGAACAGCGAAGATATTCTTATCTTCATTTTAAAGTTAGGGAAACTGAACTTTAGGAGCTTTGCCAAAGCCAGTAAGTGGAAGATCTTGGCTTTGAGCCCCTTTCTCTCTGATTCCTTGGTTCGAGATCTCCCCACTGAGACTCATCCCCCTTCCACACGTTGTTTAACAAACTGGGCTCCGAAAGAGGTTTTCTTCCCAATGTGTTCACATAAACCCATCTGACTTGTCCTTGCACCCCAACAAATGGTTGGTTTTAGGGAAAGTTCTCTCTGCTTGAGGTAGAGGAAGTGGTGGGGGGGGAATGTGATTATTCCACATCATTAGTCTCTAATTCAGTCTGTGCTGTTGCTTCTTGCTGCTCACAAATTATCATGTAATACATTGCCATTGCTAAGGCTACTGACCTTCTCTGCTCTCTGGCCAGTCATAAAATGCCACTAGTTCTCCAGAGGAACTCATTTGGAGGGAGTTCCTGAAGGCTTCTTCTTTCCTCAGATCTCACCTTTTCAGGAAGCAGAGGCTTTCTTAGGGTAGATGACAAGATTGATTTCTTACCCTCAGGGTCCAAGAAAATCCAAGGCTGTCTCTGAGTATGTTTCTTTGCCTCTGAACATAGTGTGACAGTTTAGAAACACCCTTAGCATTGACACATTACATTTACAATTCTGACCATCTGTGCTTTAGTTAAAATCAAATATTTAGACAACTTGTTACATTGTTATAACCAGTAAATACTGATTGTGTGTGAGTGATAAACAGTCTGTGTGTGCTATATACACACATAACACACAGTGAGTATTGTTAATACTGAAGAGCATTAGTAATTACTCTGTAGAGAGTTAGGTTTTCGGACCCTGAGTTTACAGATGAAGAAATTTCAAAACAGAGAAAATTGGTGACTGGCCTGCTGGCCAAACAGAGATTACAAACCATGTCAGTGGACTCCAAATACTATGTTTTTTGTACCCTTGAATTATAAAGATGAGACTCTCAATATATAGGTTAAAAACTGCAGAAATGAAGAAAAATGAAAGAAAAGGAGACTAGTTTTTGTTCCAGCTTTTATTTTAGAAGAACAGATTAAAAAGTAGCACTTTGAGACTTCTTTACTCTTTAGCTCGAGCACTTCTATGAGCAAAATTAGGGAGATAAATGACTAGGTTTTAAAATGAGTAATATAAAACTTATTTGTGAATTTGAGGACAAAGCAGAGCAGAGTGGATGAAATGGGTGGCACATAATTTAAACAGACATACTGTTGATTATCATGCAATATTCCATAAACTCTATTGCACTGATTTGGTTTGCTTGGGGCTTAGACGCATATGAAAAAAAGGAGAGACTAAATTATAAGGGAATTGCTGGAAGATAAGAACTGTGGAAGTAGAAATATAATTGGCATATAAAAAAAGAAGAGTAGCAAATGGAAAAAAAAAGTACTATTTCCTAGTGGCAAACTAAAAAAAAAAAAATAAACAAATTAGTACATTTGTGAAGAAACATACAGTATTTAGAGAGAAACTTAAGGTAATTTAGGGAGTAGAGTCTGCCTTGTTGGAAACCTGGATCGATGTTTGAACTATAAGGTAGAAAACCAGAAAACCAGACTATCTAATATTGCAGGAGACACATAAAGTTCCTACAATTAGGTGCAAATATGTGAAATAAATGAAGGAATGACTCCATGATGCCTTTTCTTTCTAAATCATTGAATCCACATATTGTTTTTACCAATAAGGACATAAACAATACACAGACTTTCTCAATAAATCTTTTGTATGTTTTTAAGAAAATTATAGTCCCACGTGCCTCTGTAAAGCCTTGGGCAAAATCCAAGTGTCTTCAATACACCAAACCTCAAAAAATTTATAATCATAGAATCCATATCCTGATTTCAGTTATTAGCAATAGGTGATTTAGCAGATGCATTTTTTGGAGTTATAACAAAGAGAATATTTTGGTTAGTTGCTCTTGACCAATAAAACAATTATTGCAAACCATCTTAGTTATCTAGTGCTGTTATGATAAAAAAAATACCACAAATGGATAGCTTTAACAAACAGAATTTTATTCTCTCACAGTTTAGGAGGCTAGAAGTCCAAATTGAGGGTGCCAGCTCCAGAGAAAAACTTTCTCTGTAAATTCTGGGGGAAAGTCCTTATCATCCATCTTCCCTTGGTCTAGGAGCTTGTCAGCGCAGGACCCCTGGTTCAAAAGATAAGCTCTGCTCCTGCCACTTCTTTCTTGGTGGTATGAAGTCCTTCTTCTCTCTACTTGCTTCTCTCTCTTTGTAACTCAAAAGATATTGACTCAAAATACAACCTAATCATATAGATTGAGTCCTGCCTCATTAACATAACTGCCTCTAATCCTTCCTCATTAACATCAGAGATTGGGATTTACAGCATATGGGATAATCACAGTCAGATCCCAAAATGGTGGACAACTACACGATCCTGGGAATCATGGCCTAGCCAAGTTGACACATTTTGGGGGGACACAATTCAATCTATAACACAAAGTCAGAGAATTGACATCACCCAACTTCAAGGCTTATTACAAGGCATAAGGCTGCAGTAATCTAGACTGAGCTATTGGTAAAACAATAGACCAATACATCAGTGGAACAGAATAGAGAGCCCAGAAATAGACCCAACTTCAGTATTCAGTGAGGGAGAGTTTAGCCTTAAATTTAAAATATGACAGAAAAGGAAGCCCTTTCTGGAAGAAAAGGAAAGCTCTTCTTTATAGAAGAATGCCAGATATATGGAAAGGAATGGTCGACTTACAAAAATAGCCATTTTGGCAACTCCCAATGTGATATAATCATGTACAAATCATCAATGAAATATAAAATTATTGGCTGAAAGATTGTTGCATAACAAGAAGACCCTTCTGGATTCTTAGCAAGTTGTGACCATCTCAATGGCAGTGGATTGATACTTTAATTGTGCTAAGTCTGACTGGAAAACTATGTTCATGACTCTTATACTATTAACTAAAGAGGCGACTAGACCGTGCGTTATTTGGTATCTACATATCTTGTCTGTGCCTTTTAGCTTTCTGTTTCTCTTCTTAAAAAAGAACCTGAATATACTCATTATAAAACAGTTGTAATGGAAAAAAATAAAAATACCTTCGACCTTGATACTTGCTTTCTCTTTGTGTGCTAAAAACAAAACAAAACTTAAAAAAAACCCAAACCCATTGCTGTCGAGTGGATTCTGACTCAGTGACCTTACAGCACTCTAAAATTGCACTGTTCCCATTAGCAAGGTTCTGGAGAAGCAACTGGTGTAGATTAAGCTCCATCTCCCTTCAGCACTGGCAATGAGTTCTTTGGGGAGTGAAGTAATGAGTTTCTCTCCTTCTTTACCATAGAATTTACAGGCTTTTTAGGAACATGGGTGGCCAAGGAAGGTAGTGAGCAGACCTGCTATTTTGGGTGCCATTCTCCTTGGTAAACATAGTCACACTTATGTTTTATGTTCTCTCAAGCATGTAGTTGAGGAGACACTGAGGTGAAAGACCCACACAGTGTTAGTCATCTTTGTCTTCTTGCTAATTTGCCATTATTATTTTGGGATGCAGAAATTTTTTTTTCATTCTTTTCTATGATTTCTAAAATCATCCACATTCTGGCTACTATGAAAATATGAACTATTGAAAATTACAATTACTGATGGCAAAACTGATACCTGCTCATGAAATTATTCTGCTTAATGTAGTTTAGCAAATATTGTGCATTATTTATGTAATTTATTACCTCGTTCATATGATGCATTCTGCAACTACAGTGCCACAGCTACAGCTTTGGACTATCTCTCTGGAATCTTTTCTTTCTTCATTTCTTTATCAAATCTTATAATCAAGATTTACATCAATTCTACTTTTATAACTGCTAAAAATGACATTTTTTGAAAACGCATGCCATTGCAAAACATCTAATGTTATTTTAAACAAATTACCTTGTGTGGTGAGTATTATGTAAATGAGCAATGATGGCCTTGGCCCAGGTTGTTTATTTCTTCATAATAGGCTGAGTCCCTTAGCCCAAAAGGCACATCAGTGCCAAATTCAAATATTTACACTATCAATTGTTTTAAAAATAGCCTAAACAAGCAGATTTCTAGCCACTTAGAGCCTAGCTGCTTTATATCACCAGCAAAGCTGCACCCAACATCTGCCAGCCCTAACCAACCAAACCAAACAACCCATTGCCTTCGAGTCGATTGCAACTCATAGAGACCCCACAGGATAGGGTAGAAGTGCCCATAGGGTTTCCAAGGGTTGGTTAGTGGATTTGAACTGCTGGCCTTTTGGTTAGCAACCAAAAGCTTAACCACTGAGCCACTAGGGCTCCTTCTGCTACCCCTAGATAAGATATAACCCTATAGTTATAAAGACCCCAAGCTGCTATTGTCCTTTAGCGCTCTCTGACACAGGGACTCCCCACTTGCTGCTAAGGGACATCCTCTCCACCCCCCCCCCCAACTTTTACTTCTGCTTTTCTCTGGTAGTTTCCTTGATGTCTTCCTTTTCTGGTGGCTTGCTGAGTCCCTTGCCTCTAGAGGGCCTGCTGCTGCAGGGAACTTCCCGCACATATGCAAGCTGTCAATGCATTGGCCCCAATAAATCACTTGTCGTGTAACTCTATTTTATCCTTGTAGCTTTTTCCTTGATTCATCCTGAACTCCATTAGTGAGTTAATGATATATATGTCCCATGGTTTTTACTAGAATATAAGCTGCCCGAAGGCAATGGTGCCCAACCTCCTGCCTAGAACGTCTCAGTCTTAATTCACAAGCTAGTCAACCAATATTTCATAAATTAATGTGTTACTAACTAAATAAGATAATGAAAATGGTAATTTCCAAGATGGTTAGGCATGTGTGAGCTTATTAATTGTTTTATATTTAGATCCCAGGCCATGATGTTTGGTAGTGAGCCAATAAATATGTATTTTTAGTATTTTATTGTGTTTTTGATGAAACTTTACGCAGCAAATTAAGTTCCCATTTAACAATTTCTATACATATTGTTCAGGGACATAGGTTACATTTTTCACAATGTGTCAACATTCTCATTATTTCCATTCTGGTTGTAATTTGTGATGCTAATGGTATTAAAATAGAGAAGAAAAAAGTTGCTGATAACTATCAATTTATTTTCAATCTGTAACCTTTCCACCTCTAGAATAATCTGGCACTCTAATTATTTGGTTAGCAGTAACTTTACGGAAATAACTACTGAAAAAAAAAATGTATAATGATATTTTAAGTACAAAAGTAGAGAAGATATTTTGTCTTGTGCTACAACTTTTGAAAAAAATTAGGAAGACGTAAAAGTTTTAAAAGAAGAATATATATTTGAAATAATAATTTTTGTATTTCCTATGGTAAAACATTATTATAATTATTTTTTAATGTTTATCTTTCTGATGAAATGCTAAGCTCATAGAGTGTAGGATTGGTTCATTTTCTCTTTTCATGGTTGTTTTCTTAGTGCCTGTCATAGTTCCTGGTCTATATAACAGGGATATTTTGAACTAATAAATGAATAAATGAGTGAATAAATGAAACAACTCTATGATAAAGTAGTTAATGAAAATTATATAACAATTTTTTAATGTGATAATTAAATAATACACAAAGAATAAGTTGATATGCAAAGTTTTTTTTTTAAACCTTAAATTCTTTTATTGGACTACAACGAGAAATGTCAACTTGGACATAAGATCACCTGTGTGTGAATGCTTACTCTGTGATTTCCTAACTAGCAAATTAATTAGCAAGTTTTGTTCCAATTTCTTTATTTACAGAATGACAGAACAGTAATTCCTACCTCAAGGCTTTGCAGCGTACATGGCATATATGAAGTGGTTTAACCTGGTGATTCATTGAAGGCCAACATTTTTATTCTCTACTGTGCAAAAACAATCAGAATTCTGCAACAATTAGGTAGCCCTTTCACCCCTAGAATAATCTGCTACTATAATTAATTATTTGGTTAGCAGTAACTTTACAGAAATAATTACATAAAAAATTATAATTTAACTACGAACATAGAAAAGGTATTTTTTCCTTGTGCTGTAACTTTTAGATAAATTTATGAGAAGACATGTAAAATTTTCCCCAAAAGAATAACATAATTTGCCACACTGGTAAATTGCAGTAGAACGAACACTGTGCCATGAGTCACTGGACCTGAATTAAAACCCTAGGCCTAATGGCTATAGTTTCACTTAATATTTACATTTACAAAATCAAGAAAATGTTATTTTTCACCACTCACTTTATTATAAAGTTGCTTAGAAATTTCCTTCCTCTCTCCCTCCCTTCCATCCTTCCGTTTTATTATTTCTTTATCAAAATACTCCTACTATGTTCTGGAAACTCTAACGGGCTCTGATATAACTACAGCAAAAAAAAAAAAAAAAAAAAACAGACACCATCTCTTTGTTCTTGCAGCTTAAAATATCGCGGGAAGAAAGGAATTTAAACAAGAAATGCAATAAATTGAGATGTGTTTTATCAAAGTAAGTTGTGGTACTAATAGTGCTAAAACTAGAACAAATTAAATAACAAAAGTGCTCTGGAGTTTTTGGACAAATGTAAACACAACCATTAAATAGAACTACTGTAGAACTACTGTGTAATCAGGAAAGAATCACTCTTAAACAATGCGCAATTTAACCTGGCACGTGTTCACTGTTGGTCAAAATGGTTCTTTTAATGAGAAATTCCTTTGTCTACAATGACTGTGGAATTTGTGCCAGCTGACCAATTTCATTAGGCTTCTTATACTCTAATTATGTGAAGGTATTATTTTCATGGTGTCTGAGGGACTCTGATCTTTCAGATACTGCTGTGATTGCCTTTTTCTGTGAAATATAGGAAACGTAAAATATACAAAATAGCATAGCAATATGTACATTGTCCAGGCTTATCAAATCTTACCATTTTGGAGTATCCTTTTTCGGATTTATAAAATAAATTACACAATGCAAATGTAGTTGAAGCCCTTTGTATACCATTTTTTAAAGTAATATTTTATTGTATTTTTGGTGAAAGCTTACACATCAAATTAAGTTCGCATTCAACAATTTCTGTATGTATCGTTCAGTAACATTGGTTACATTATTTCTCACAACGTGTCAGCATTCTCATTATTTCCATTCTGGTTCTCGTTATTTCCTTTCTGGTTGTCCTGTTTCCGTTCATCTAGCTTTCCTGTGCTACCTGCCCCCTCAACCCCCACCCCTTACCTTCTCATCTTTGCTTTACGGCCAGTGTTGACTGTTTGGTCTCCTATAGATGATTATTTAAAGGAGCACGGTACTCATTGGTGATGTTGTTTATTTTATGAGCCAATTTGTTATTTGTCTGAAAGGTCGACCTCCAGGAGGTGCTTCAGCTCCAAGTTTAAAAGCTGTCTTAGGGTGTTAGTCTTGAGGGTTCCTATGGTCTTTACTGGTCTAGGAAGTCTGGTCTTCTTTAGGAATTAGATTTTTGTTCTACATTTTTCTCCCATTCTATTCAGGATCCTCTATTGCGTTCCAGTTCAGAATGGTCGGTAGTGGTAGCCAGGCACCATCTAGTTCTTCTGGTCTCAGGATAGATGAGGGTGTGGTTTATGTGGTCCTAAGACTTCTTTCTTTTTTGAGTCTTTGGTTTCCTTCTTTTCTCTTTTGCTCCAGATGAGTATAGACCAATAGTTGTATCTTAAAGGGCTGCTTGTAAGCTTTTAAGATCCCAGACTCTACTCACCAAACTGAGATGTAGAACATTATCTTTATGAACTGCGTTATGCCAATTGACTGAGTTAGTCCATGAGACTTTGGTCCTAAGCCTTCGAACTCAATAAACCAACCCTGTGAAGTGTTTGATTATATCTAAGAAGTATCCGTAACTCTACCCCCATGTGCTTTATTATATGAGTATATGTGTGGCACACGCAAACATGTATAGACATATGCCTACAGACACACCTGTACATGCACACCCATATACTCACATGTGCTTTCCTATACATATACACACATACATATCTACCTACGTAACCATGTTTTTTGTTGTTATTACTGTCATTGCAAAATTGTGTATGTTACACCATTTACTAAAATCATCCCTTATTCTTGGTGTCATCATTACCTTTGTCAAGTTGTGCAGATTTCACTCATATTTGGTATTGCCTTTCCCATCACCAAAAATAAGTGTATTTTTTTCCCATCACCAAAAATAAGTGTATACTATCTAGAAAGTGATTCCCCTTGCCTCCTCCTCTCATCCCTGGTAACCACCAAAGAATTTTGCTTTCTGTATGTATACATATTCTTGTCTTTTAATAAAAGTGAAACCATACAGTATTTTTCCTTTTGTGATTGACTTATTTCAATCAGCATAATGTCCTCCAACCCAAAAACCCATTGCTGCAGGAGCCGATTTTGACTCATTGTGACCCAATAGGACAGAGCAGAATTGCCCCATAGGATTTCCAAGGAGTGCCTGGTGGATTCGAACGGCCAACCTTTTGGTTAGCAGTCGTAGCTCTTAACCACTTCTCTACCAGGATTTCCTAATGTCCTCCAGATTCATCCATGTTATGTTTTGAAAACTCATCATTATTCTTTAGAGTTGTGTAGTATTCCATTGTATGTAGGTACCACACTTTGTTCATCCATTGCTCTGTTTATGGGCACTTACGTTGTTTCTATCTTTTTGCAATTGGGAATAATGCTGCAATAAACAGGTGTGCATATGTGTATCATTTTTCGATTCCATTTCCCATTTTTCCTTCTTGGCAAATTATGTGACTATGTAAGTATCATTTCTATGTATGCAAGTCTAATATTACCTAACAACAACTTATCAACAATTTATAGTAGGTTTTGCATATTCTCAAACTACATTATTATAAAGAGATCTTGTTTATCATTCTGTATCTTGCTTATTTTGTTCACAATGTCAATGATATTATAACTTCTGTTATAATCATATAATGGAATAGTGCATGGTCACTAAATTGGAATATATATATACAATATTATAAATTCCATAATATGCATATAACTATATATTTTTTTAAAAAGTTGCTATCAACTCGATTCCGACTCATAGCGACCCTATAGGACAGAGTGAAACTGTCCCATAGAGTTTCCAAGGAGCTCCTGGTGGAATTGAACTGCCAACCTTTTGTTTAGCAGCTGTAGCACTTAAACACTACACCACCAGGGTTTCCAACTGTATATTAGTGAATATAAAATATTTTGATGTAATTAATATATTATATAAAAATGTATATAATAAAATATATTATATACATGTAATTAATTATATATAATATCAACATATTAATATATGATATACATATGATTATATATATAATATTGATATATATAGTTTATCACATGTATATACATAATATTGATATATATAATTAATAAATTTTTTTAAATATGTAGTTATATGCATATTATAGAATTATAATATTGTGTGTATATGTATATACATCTATAAAAAAAAATCTATACGTATATATATATTTCATTTTAGTGACCATGCAGTATTCCGTTGTATAATCTCGGCTTATCTATTTTTATTTAAGAGCATTAGAGAGTTTCCTGTTGTCACTATTTCAAACCATGTCCTAATGACCACTCTTGTAAAGGTTTCCTTTTCCACAGGTTCTTAAGTTTCTTTAAAGCAAACAGAAGACGTCTTAGGATTTCTATGTCTAAAGAAGTACAGAATTTCAGTTTTATTAGATTCCTCAGCTTGATCTCCAGATGACTGTAGTCATTACCTTCCTTTATACAGGCATGAGATGTTCTATTTCTTCATCTCCTTTCCAGTACTTGGCATTATCAGACTTTTGTTTCTGATCTTGTGGAAATGAAAATGTATCTAATAGATTTCATTTTTTATTTATTTCTCTGATTATTATTGAGATTGAGCATCTATTCCTATTTATCTAGTGGGGTTCTTATAAGTTATGTGTATGAATCCTTCATCAATTATGTGACTTAAAAATGTATTTTCCCTGTCAGTAGTTAGTATTTCCACTTCGTTTTAGTAACTTTTGATGAACAGAGGTTTATCATTTATGATATGCATATTTCATATTATATTTAAGAAACTGTTCCTACTCTGACATGAAAAAACTTACATTTTCTTCTAAAAGTTAAAATCTGACATGACAAATTCTTACGTTGTTCTTCTTGAAATGACCTTACCCATTCCTGGCCTTTTGCCCTTTTTTTTAAATGATTGTACTTTAGATGAAGGTTTACAGAACAAACTAGCTTCTCGTTAAACAGTTAGTACACACATTGTTTTGTGACATTGGTTACCAACCCCATGACATGTCAACACTCTCCCTTCTCGACTTTGGGTTCCCTATTACTCCTGTCCCCTCCTGCCTTCTAGTCCTTGTTCTGGGCTGGTGTACCCCTTTAGTCTCGTTTTGTCCACTTTAGTCTTGTTTTGTATTATAGGCCTGTATAATCTTTGGCTAAAGGGTGAACCTGAGGAGCGACTTCATTATTGAGCTAAAAGGGCCATACTCTTGGGGTTTCTCCAGCCTCTGTCGGGCCAGTAAGTCTGGCCTTTTTTGTGAGTTATAATTTTGTTCTACATTTTTCTCCAGCTCTGTCTGGAGCCCTCTACTGTAATCCCTGTCAGAGCAGTCAGTGGTGGTAGCTGGACACCATCCAGTTGTGCTGGACTCAGTCAGCCTTTTGCCCTTTTATGTGAATGTTAAAATCAACTTGACAGGTCCCATTAATGACCTATTTGATATTATGAAGATTATTTTAATTTATGAAATAATTTGAGGCAAAATGTCTTTCCACAAAAGTTTTTCAATTAAAAAAAAAAAGATTTTTTTTTTTTTTATTTATAGGGTCACTATAAGTTGGAATCGACTCGACAGCAGTGGGTGGGTGGGATATATCTATTTATGCAAATCCTATTTTTGTATTTCAGTGGTGTTTTGAAAATTTCTCAGAAATGCCCTGTAAATATCCATGGACACCCTTGAGAGAGTTTATATGCCTTTGAATTTTGTTTCTCTAAATTAAAAAAAAAAAAAAAATTCTTTTTTTTTAAATATAAAAACAATATGCCTTTGAATTTTGTTTATATGCCTTTGAATTTTGTTTCTCTAAAATAAAAACAATTTCTATTGGTTATTACATATATACAGAAATTGTATGAATTTTAATTGCTAATCTTGTAACAAAAATTCTTGCTGAAATCTCTAATTGGTTCTGTAAGTCTGTGTAGTCTTTTGGATTTTCTTTGCAAGTAATCATAAAAAAAAAAATTTTATGTCAAAAAAAGTTTCATTGTTTTCCTTTGAATTCTTTTAGCTCTTGTTATTTTTATTTTTATCACACTGCCTAGGATTATAAGCATAAAGATGCCAAACGTGGAGGTCGGAGAATTATTGTGTTTATTGCTTTTAAAGGGAATGTGTCTGAACTTTCCCCATTAGTGCGATGTCTACTACTGGTTTACCAGATTAAAGAAGTTTCCTTAGGCACCATTTATTTTGTAATCATTGATTTTTCTTGAATATATTCCCAGGTCTATTGTGATGATCATATAGCTTTCACCTCTAATCTCTCACTGTTATGTATCACCTTGATAAGATTTTCTAATGTTGAAATATCTCTGACTTGCTTTCAAGATTCTATTTAGCCATTGTTCATTTTATTTTTATGCAATACTGGAATTAATATAACAATACATACAAACACCCTAAATTTTTTTTAAGGGAAACTACCATATGTGTTATTTGGTTTTTGATATAAAATTATTACTAACTTAATGAAATGAGTTAGTTAACTTCACTTAATTTTATATTCTCTGGAATAATCTATAATAGTTGGGTATGATCTGTTCCTTGGTTTGATAGAAATCATCTAAAAACCTGAACACAGCTGGCATATATTTGGGAAAGAAATTTTGCTTTCTGTTTATGTCTTTAGAAATGCTCGCTTAATCAGGACTTATATTTCCTCTTAAGCAAATCTGGTAATTTTAATTCTCTATAAAATTATCCAAAGTCATCTAACTTTTCAAAAATTTTGGCACAAATTTGTTTTTAGCATCTCTTCTGCTTTTTTTTTTAATTTAAATAAT